>NC_136244.1:17745833-20695000 GCF_053564925.1 Oryzias latipes
GCGGGGTTGCTCAACACCAATAGTCCCACCCACAATTAAGAGGCGAAATTCTTTGTCTGTCACTCTGCAGAAACTATATTCTAGAAAAATTCTGGTCCTACTGACATTATTTATTTATTTTATTTCATCTTTTTTACTGTCACAACAAGTCAGCTGCCAGTTAGCCTACTTTACCTCCGAGTGAGCTTAGCTGTTTTTGTTTCAGTATGTTCTTAAAATTAACTAATTTTGACAGACGTGCACCTTATTTCTAACATCTAACGAATAGAGTGGTGTGTCTGCTACGCCTTTTTGGACTGTTTTCCACCACCTCTGGGTCTGAAACTGTCTCCTGTTGCATTGTTTACACGATCCGCTATTGACGCCTGGCACCGACAAAATCCTGCCGGAGAGCGCTGTATTATTACAATTTTTAACAAAGCTATAGTCACAACATAATTTCCTTGTAATGGGATCAATAACATCTAAAAAGTCATTTTAAGTTTTTTGTTTAATAACGATACTTCAATATGCATGTGCTAATTTAAAGAATCTATGTTACGGGACTCGAAGTATATGCCTGTGATCACGTGACAGGGGAAATTTCATATTCAAAACAAAGACAAATTGTATTCACATCAGACATGTTAAACATAAAACTGAATGTTGTATTCCTATTTTTTCTGCAAAGTTGTGCACAAAGTATTAATTGGTGCACAACTTTGTCTTTATGAATACACTTCTTTTTGTCAGATTCCTTAACCCATACATGTCACTTAAAGTTACAAGTTCAGATAATTGTGCCAGTAAAAACAAAACAAAAAAGACTACACCAGTTGCAATGAGGAAAAAATAAACAATAAATAACCACTAGTGTTATTTTACCCTAGTTTGGTCAAAAGCCAAATGGCAGAAATATTTTTCTATGGTTGCCCCAACAGTGAAACTGCTGTGAAAATGGAAAAAGCTTTTTAGATAAATTGTTTAAACGTTAACTAATGAGTATTTGACATTTAAAGAAAAGTTGTTGTTTTTATTGAGAAGGCTGTATCTTAACTTTCAAGTTCTTCAGCCTTTTTTAATGTGTAGCTCCAAAAAGAATGGACTCACCAGTGTCACACTTTCATGTGTCAACAAACGTCCACTAACCCAGCAAGAAACCATGACAAAATTCATGTTAATTTTTGCCTTGACCTCTTTGACCTCTTGGATCCTATAGAAACTGCAACTACCGGTAAATCTGTATTCTTTCTGTCAGAGGCTCTAATGAAAAAAACTGCAGGTGTAATTCATTTCATATTGAAAATGCACCTTTGAATACAAAATTCACAAAGTAAAAGCAAAATAAATGTATCTTAATGTTGACATTCTGATCACATGAACACAACCTAATCCTAATTTAAAAATTAAGTAAAATGAGTATTCCCTGCATCCTCATCTAAACGCGGACGAGAGAAGGATGGAATTTCAAATGCTCAGGAATGGAGCAAAATCCGGCACCTGCATCGGCCCCCATCCACCCCCACATGCTGCCCTCTCAGCTGCCTGCCACTCTTTCCTCTCACTCCTTTTGTACAGCCTCTCCAGCACACAGCTCCTTTGATTGCCATTTCCTATGGGCATGCACACTCACTTGCACACAAACAAACCCAATGCGTGTATACACAAAAACACACTCCATCTTTGCCGCTTAGAGTTGTTGCAGCTGAGTTTGGATTTGGGAATAAAAAGTTGCATCTTACAACAAATAATGACAGGCACTCAAGAAACAAGCGATGCACCAATATCACAACAAGATGGATGCACACACCCCTGCAAAATGCTAAACTTGCAAAAAGATGCAAAAAGCGCTCTTAAAAGCATGTTTAATCATGTATACACACACAGCCAGCCACCCACACACAGCAAACGCAAGCACACAAGTGTGTTCGCACACCCTCCCATTATGCTGTATAACCAAAAGGCATTCAGCCTTTTCAGCAGCATTCTGAGAGCCAGCCAAGGAAGAAGGCTGTCAGTGCATTAGCCAGCATGTAATCATAGCCCAACCTCATTGCAATTAGAACTGGTTCTAATTCTTCTCTGGAAGCACTGCCCTCTCCCACCACTAATAGTTTACTTTACTCCAACAACAGCTGACAGAACAAACCCCCCCCCCCCCCCCCCCCCCATTTCCCACCTCCAGCAGGGTCTTTTAAACTTACACACGTGTTCACTCCCTCACACATCCACAGCTGTGGCCCGTCTTTCGGCATGGGGGGATCGAAACGGATCCTGGGAATAGACCTCGGCCAGGTCCCACTTGTGCCACATCAGTCCTATGATTATCTCAGCTGTGCTACAGTTCACCTGCATGAGGGAACCTATGAGCCGAGCAGAAGAGCCATGCCTTTAAGAGGCTGTTGACCGTTTTGGGATATTTAAAGACCCAGAAAGAGGGAATGCTCTCTGCACTGATGGTATTGTTGTTAGCCTGGGAGCTGCTGCACTTGGGTGTCACTTCAAAGCATTCCCTACTATTAATCAGAAGCCACCCAGCTCTCCTCTAAAGACCCTGCTGGCTATGCTGCTAACTACTCTCCTCAACATCAGCACAATGGAGCCATCATCACTGCTGTTACGCTACGCCTCTGCCCGACAGCACACCTTTATCTCCGTATTCATGTTACACATTCACAACCAATTAATTTACCTGCCATCTCCCAGAATAAACTGTGGAGTTGGTGCCGGGGTGCATTCACGCGCACCTTTCCATTGTGTGGCAGTTGCTGCGTTAGGGTGGGGGGTTGTGAACACCTGGCTCAGGTTTCATGCAGCAGGTTGCATGCCCTGCCTCAGAGGCTCTTTATGTAAGCACCTGCGAGAGGCTGCAGCCTGTCTGGCACAGGCCCAGCGGCCCAACTCTATCCTCATACAGCTTTCACCAGGCTTCCCAAGGTAGTTACCTCCGCATCTCCCTGTCAACTTCCCTTCCCCTCCAGGTCCCCCTGGAAACAGCAAGTCAGCTAACTGCCACACATCCTGATCCTGTGGCTTTAAAGTCCCACTCCAATCATCTTTTGATCTACTGTAAAAGCGTTTCAAGAGGTCTTTTAATTATGATGATGCTGTTTTTATGCAGTCAAAAAACCTGTGTCGTTTTCTTAGTTTCTGCAGAGCAGCACTCGTTCATCAGAAATTCACCACTGAGTTGTGCTTATTTGCCATCATCCCTTTGCTTACAACCCCAACCAAAAATTACTGGTGCAAAAACATAGCGAGCAACATTGAAGCTATCCAGCCGAGCAGTTTTGAGCCAGATGTCAGCTCAGACGAAGAAAACAGAGACGTTATTGGATTTATTTGTCTGCAAGTGGATGCATCTGAATGGAGCAGAGCAGGGAGCATGTGGCTTGCCGATTGAAGCTTCTACAACTTCAATCTTTTACAAATGGCATTTTTTGGTCTGCTCCTGTTTCACCGCGATATGAATAAAGATATACCCAGAAACACTGTTTTTATTTTGATTATCTTTATATACATCCACTACCATGAGAAAACATGTCAAAAATACACAAAAGAATTTAAATTGGAGTGGGCCTGTAAACACTTTATGCATTTTATGCAATCATCAAAGTTCCATATTTTTTTTTCTTTTATTTAAAGCAGACAAAAAAGTTATTCTTTTTTAGATAGCTTCCATGTAATGGACAGTTAATGTGTGAAGAGCACGGCCTTATTTGCTAATGTCTTGCAAATCTGCACATTCATGCTACATGAAAATGAGAGACTTTACAAGACACTCGCCCCCTCCCTTCTCATTTCTTCTTGTAGAGCACTGAGAAAGTAGCAGCGCTGAGGGGATGAGATAACCAAACGTTCACCGCTGGGAAAAAAAGGCTGTCAAAGCTCTGTCTTTCTCTCCCTCTTCTTTATTCTCTGGTTCACTCTCAAGGAAGTGAAGAAAAAAAAAACACTGAAGCGGTGGTTGCAAAAATAGTCGTGTTTCTATAATTAGATGTAAACAGATGAACCAGACTCTCAAGCTTGCTTTGTCCCATTGGCCCCATGGCCTCCTGGGAAGCGAGATGTGTAAGTCTGTGAGTCTGTGCGGTGCATGTGTGCGCCTCTTCATGCGTCTGTTTGCGACGCACCAGCAAGTGTTTGACAGCATGTGACACCGCGCATCAAGTCTTGATGTTGCTTTCCACTATTTTTCCTGTCTGTCAGGCTTTTCCACTTTTTCTTGGGCAAACACTAATCAGTTCCATCCCCCTCGTTCACTGGAGGGTAGGTCACTGGCTGTGGGTTGTGAGGAGAGAAAGCTAATATGAGCTCATGAGCGTACAGCAGAGGCAGACAAACACACATCTGTTGCAGCTGAGCCAGCCGTTTGCCCCAGATCCTGGGGATGCAGAGAGAGGATGCAGTGTAGCCTAGTGGCCACATCAGGCAGAAGGAACAAAAAACCTGCATTTACAACCAAATAATGTATTAACATAATAAAATGGGACAAGGATGGGGTTATTCAGTGTTAACAGAGTCTCGGGAACCCACATTAGAAAGCAGGAGCAACAAGTCCACTACATAATACAGCCTTTGCATCCAGTTGAATGATCTCAAGGGACTTATTAGTCCTTAGTAGTCTCTGATCTCACTGGTGATTTTGTCAATCACATCAGCTGTTTACAAAGTCGAAGGAATAAAAACCAATTAAAACGGTTTTTAAGGTTTAAAAAAAAAATTTGCTTTGACGTTTTGGGGAAAAAAACTTTCCCCCTTGGAAAAACACTGAATGAAGCCTCATTTGTTTTTTAAAACAATTTTTCCCTTTTTTTTTCTTGTCTGCTTTAATAGCAGATTTATACATTTTTATTAAGTCTCTACATATGTGATCTTTTGTTATAAAACATAAAAAGCGTTTGATCTCAATTATTGTTATTTTTGGAGTAGAAAAATGATTACATTTACCACTCTGAATTGAATTTTACGGTTTCAGTTTCAGGTTAATTGTGGAATTCGTTTATAATATAATGAAAACAAGATCTGTAAAAAAAAAGAAGCCGGGTTTGTACTAAAAAGATGGATCTCAACCCTTGCCACAAAAGAGAAAAAACAGTTTTGAAGACCCACTCCAATGAAAATGGTGTTTTTAACGTGTTCTTGTAACATTTTTCTCATGATGGAGGACACATAAAAAAGAATTTAAGATTAAATTGCATTTACTGTGTATTTTTTTCTTCAAATGGTTTTGAATCAGAAGCAGATGAAAAAATGCTTTTTGAAAAAGCTTGTAGCAGTGACAAACACTACAATCGGCGGGACATGCGCTCCGTGCTACGCTCCATTCCAATGTATCCACTTGCAGACGACTAGATTCATGTACGTGTTTCCTCATCTAAGCTGGAATCTGGATCAAAACTGTACGGCTGGATGGTTCCATTTGCCATTTATGCCGCACTGGTAATGTTAGGTTGGGGGTGTTAGGGGCTGTAAGCTAGCGACAGAGCATGTACACAGATGGATGATGGGAAACGGGACCAGACTTACTCCGCGCCAACAGTTCCACCCAGAACTCAGACAGGAATTTCTAAAAAAAACTATTGCTGCTCTGCAGAAACTATGTCCAAGAAAAGCAAACTTTTTTTTGTGTGGCTAAAAACGGCATTATCATAATTAAAAGGCAACAAGGAATGCTTTGCAATGGATCAAAAGAGGAAAAGTCCTGGCAACACATACATTTTCCTAAAAATTTGTGGCACCTCAGTCTTTGGAATCAATCATTGTTTTTCATATGATTGTGATGCTCCTGTTTTTGCAACAAAAAACAAATTACAGAACAAGTCATGATTGGAATTCTTTTTTTTTTTTTTTTTAAAGCAGAAACTTCAATAATGCTTGTTCAACAGGAAGCAAAAAGTGCACCTCCCGGCCTGGAGATCTGACATCACATCCAACAGGGACAGACAGACACTAGAGGGTTAACAATGCACCTGTCTCCGCCTTACAGCCAACCACAGGGTGCCTCAGCTTCAGTCAGGGAGGGGGTCAGTGTCTGGGGAACACATCGTAGGACAAACACACTCACATCCCATGGTTCTCACAAGCCCAAAAAAATGAGCACACACTCATTCAAACTCACGCCCAGGCATACAGTTTTGTCACTGACCGCAAATCTGCTGACAACAATGGGGCAACAGGCCCCTTTTTTTGTTCTTTTCACTGAGCGATTACAATAACAAAATTGAAATAAAAAAAAAAGTAATCTGGATTTTCTGCTTGAGCTGTTAATAATGTCTAACAGCTGTCACATGCAATACGGCCATGCGCTGAGGTGTGCCTGCGGCTGCCTGATGAGAAGCCCTCTGAAACCAAGAAAAGGAGGGAGAGCTGAACAAAACAAAAAGAAAAAGACAGAGAAATCCTAATCACAAACAAAACAGAAGTTGAATTTGGGCGAATGTAACTGACTGTCAGACCTTCCAAATGCCATGTAAGCCTTTCTTGTGCGCCAGCCAGGGGAAGTGAACAAAAGCCTTATTGGGTTCTTAATTCAACTACGGTACTCACTTCCTTCTGTTCAGTTTAAAAATAGGAAAGATAGTTTTGAAATCCAATGCCTTGAAATCTGATCCAGGAAGGTGTTGCCCCACGCCTCACTCTCACCCGTGGGTTTCTTTTGTGCTTGGCTTGTGTGCACGCCCCGTGCTTGAGGCCAGGGCTCTGTGGCATCATGCCACAAGGGGCTGAGAAGGTCGTCTGTTTAAAGTATACTCATTAAAGAATTCTTAGCCACCACAAAATCCTTTAATTATTGCTTTTTTGAGCAGGTAAATCATAAAACTAAAAAAGCAAAGCTTATTATTTCCATTTTGCATTTCTTGACTTGCATGCATGATGTATAAGCCGTAGAAATATCAGGTTTCTTTGGCAACCAAAACAGATAATCAAGGGCCGTTCCCTCGCTGAAACAGCTGAATGACAGTGCCTCAAATTTTGGCTTTCAGGGGGAGTGTCAAAGGAAAGGGGACAGATGGCGGCAGCACAGGGCGGGGAGTTGTTTCAGCCAGGTGTAGGATGCCAAGCAACACCTCCACTATTCAGGGGGACCCTAAGACAAAACAAATCATCCAACAAACATCGGCCCACTTTGTCACTCTGTTTTGTATTCGTATCCACATGAGACCAGTATCTGTAAAAATACAAAAAGCAGTTTTTTATAGTATTAAACATTGATTCTTATTCTCTTTCAGAGAATTCTGAAGCTGCTCTGCTAATTGATTGTGTCCTGATCATGAAACTAGGTTTGTACGGCATCCTCAAGGATGTGGAAGCGGGTCAAGGCAAACAGGGCCACAGTTTAATCTCAGTGCACACAACACTACAAGTACAGGGCCTTGAAGAAGAAGCCTCCCTTCCCATGAACTACTCTCACCCACTAACTAGTGGTTATTCTTGTGAAGACGCTCCTTTGCTCCACCAGGCACCTGTGAGCGTCTTTGAAGAGTGTACATCCACAGACCCATAGGATGTTCGTGCAAAAAAAGAGATAAAGTTATGTGTGCCCCTTTGGGAAAAATGAAGGAGGGCAGACAGCATGGCTAACCTTTGCAGGAGGGGGTGAGCTCAGATATCCAGCCAGGACATAAAAACCAAGTGAATGACAGGGACATCCTACCAGTAAACAATAAAGGGGGTGGAAGGGACTGTTTTTTATCTTTAACAGCAGCTGTAAAACACACACAAAGCTGGGATCTGCAACAATGGCCCAGAGGCAGGGGAGGGTGGTTTAAACAGAGGTGGCAGGAAGACCACCGCTTCCCAGACACAAGAGTCTTCCTGTTGGAACGAAAGGGGGCTGAAAAAACGAGGGGAAGAGTCAAAGAGGACAGCTTATGGAGAGGGAGAAGGGGCAGATGTAAAGGAAGGGCAGGCGGAGCAACAGAGATGACATAAAAATGACCTTTGATTACACGGGGTGTTTAGAGCAGAGCTCCACCATGGACAGCCCCACCCCCCACCCCCCCACTGCTTTGACGAAGCCACACCTCAGCCAGCGCTAACTGATCAGAACAATATGGCTGAAAGATGAACCGACGATCATAAATGCCAGAAGTAAAGACAGCTCCTCTGTATCTCCAGCTCTGACACCATCCAACATCTGAATCCCGGCCTTGCAGCCAACTGAATGAAGACTGTCTGCAAGCCTCAGCCAGAGCCGGCAGAAGCTAAAATTACTGTTTCTGAGGTCTTGTAAAGGAACCAGCTCAATTCAACTGAATTAGATGCTTTTCCAGGTCTATGTCCCTCCCTATCAGCAAATGCACACTGAGGGGAGCTGCTCCAATGTCACGTCCCCAGAACACAGAGCAAGTGTGAACTATAAATCGGCCACCTGACATGCATTACAATTGACTGCCTTGTAGTAGGTGAAGATGGACAGACGCAAATGCAAACTGACAGGATCTCTCCATGCTGCGTTCACCATGCAAGTAAGTAGAAATGCGTTTGCGCCTGATGTTGCCTGATATAGCTTCCCAACTCGCAGGATTCTTTTCCAAAACAAGAGGAAGAAAAAAAAAATTCTCGAGATAGATTGAAATTCTCAGTTCTGCTAGGAACAATGCCAGCAGAGGGGGGTCACAACTGCCTTTTTTTTTTTCTTAGCAGCCAACAATACATACCTCTGCAAAGACAGACGAGCTCTTTCAAGAAACCACATCAGAAACCTGCCTCTCGCTGCATTTTCACATCAACCCTGAAATATTCAGACTCTTTGTAAAGTATTCATGTGAACTAGTGTGCACATTCATCCCCAGGGGAGAAACTGAACACACTCAGCAAACAGCAAACTCAGTTGTGCTATAGTGTTGCTGGCATGCAGGTCATTAATGAAGTGCACCGTCAAGAAAGAGTTTAGTGAGACAATCAACATGCATTTGACAAGTGACCTTAAGCATTTATTTTCTAAAAAAAAAAAAAAATTGTTCTAACTTACATTTCTATAGAAAAAAACATATTTATTTATTTTAGCCTTAAGGAATCACCTAACACAAAACTAGACTCTTGCATCCACTTTTGAGATAAAAAAAAATGTGTATTTTCATGAAGAGAGCAGTCTGTACTTTTTTCAACTGAAAGCATCTCCTTGATTTCATCAGCTCCCATCTTTAAAATGAAAACCATGAATAATTTTGAATTAAGCTTCATGTCTCATCCACCTATTTGCATCATGGCACGCTTGACATTTACAAATATTATTAAGATAATAAATCAAAGATTGCACATCAGCAGAGTGCTATAATGAAAAATAGTAATAAGAATGGAACCTGGAGGAGAGGTTTGAAAATTATTTGAAGGCACGTCAAAGAATTTTGTACGTTAATTCAATCTAGTCCTTAAACTGCAGAAAAAAATGAAACCGTTTTCCTCTCCAGGACATTCAGCAGTCCCTCCCATGTGTCGCTGATGAAACTGAAAAGAACAATAAACCGCCTGTGCTGCTCATTGAACAGTGATGAAATTTGGAGGGAACTGTCTACATGTTGTTGCAGCATAACCCCACAAAACACACACACACACACACACACACACAATGGGTCCGGTGGGAGCACCTGCACCCTGTAGCTGGCATTTGCCGTCAAAAACTCAACAAAACATCTGTGGAGGGAGAAGGACATGTACGGATGCAGGCTCTGAGTGTGTGGAGATGCACGTGTGTGTGTGTGAGTGTGTGTGAGTGTGTGTGAGTGCTGCCAAAAGCAAACATGAATGCTGAGCGCTGAATGGCGAACATCACTCGTGATTTCTCCTGAATGACTAATTATGCCTGGTGTTTAACTAGATTTTGCAAATTAATTGAGAATCTTTACAAACACTGCGAATTTCCTGAATATATTTTAGTGAGGTAGCCACAACAGTGTCTATACAAAGCCATCACCGTAAAATATGAATCCAAATAAAATGTGTGATGCAGAACAACCTTTATGGTCAAAATTGACATGTTTTGTTATAATTGTATTGGGTAAAATATGCATTAAACAGCATAATATTTGCTTTCCAGTAACCTAAGACTAGGATGCATCATCCTTGTGTGTTTTTTATAGAATTCATTATCATACCATCAAAGGAAATTAGTTTAGAAGTGGAAATGTTTGATGTAATCAATGCCATTCTTTTGGACTTATTCGAATATCCTGTTTTCCATTGGTGGACAGAACAAAAGCATACATCTTGTGATTATTGGTAACATGGATGTCTTTTTTTTCCCCTGCTGTGCAATCCAATCTAATGCAATGCCTACATAGATTCAAATGGGGGGGGGGGGGGGGGTCACAAAAATCATCATAAATCAAGTAAAACTGTAAATAATAGTGTAGCTTCCATTTGTCGGGGATTGAAGGGGAGGGGGGAGGTCTGCACTGTGTGTATGAGTGTGTGTTTTCCCAAAATATATCAGTTGCAAAATTCAGACAGTAAAATCAGCTCTTGTTTTTGTTCAATGTGCACATTTGGGCCACTTCAGACCCCGTTTTCCTGTAAAAAAAAAAAAAAAAAAAGAAAAGAAAAAAGAAGAAGAATAAAATAAAACCAGACGCTGAAGAAAGCTCCACATTATAGACGGGGTTTTGCAGAAAACCTCTGCAGAAAACCTTGTGCAAACCTGCAGACTGACCCAGGCGGACCTCTTCATTCAGCCTCCCCCCTTCAATCTTTTCATTGCCCATATTTTTTCTTTATTTTATTTATTTATTTTAGAGATGACACTTATTGTATTAACATGAAGTGACAAAATCTCCTTTCAACAAACATGACGCACATGGGGAAACCAGTGTCACTACTCTTTTCTCAGATCTTAATTATTTTCTATCACACCTTTTGATGTATTGAAACATATGCGTGAATCCAAAGCATGTTCGAAACTGAACTGCTAATGTCATTTCACCTGATTTATAAAATCCCATTTTATCAATAAAATGTCAACAGCCACACCTGAGCAGCACGAGCTCTGATCCATTGTGTTTGCAGCAAAATCATAATCAGGTTGTTTGCACGACACCACCGCTGATAAATGCACATATGATGAAGCAAATGTCTTCCATTGGAAGGGAAGCAGGCCATGTTTGACTAACCTGAGTGGGGAGCCATTGGTATGTGTGACGGGTAATATTTCCCCGGCGGGAAGTGACCGGCGTGCTGCACAGAGCTGTGGCCCGAGGGAGCGATCCGAGAGGCGGCTCGGTGCACCAGGGCGCCCCGCTCTGAAAGAAGGTGGGCCGGAGCAGCGAAATCCCGTCCTTCCATTCCGAGGAATGTGGAATAATCCGAAATCCGGATATGGCAGGTCAGGAAAATCAAATGCAACCCATCAAATAATCCTCTCCTTCGTATCTATGTGTTGCATTCAGTCGATCGCAGGCTTCTCCAGCCAAAAGCGCAGCCCCCGTTCATCTTTTCTGTCAAAGGAGAGAATCAAAGCAGCTTCTCAATACACCAAGAAAAGAAATAATTGCACACCATGAAATATATATATGTATATATAAACTCTATCAGCGCATGCAATTAGATATAGAACAATAAATCACATCAACAATTTGCTTCAATGGCCTTATTTTTGCACATTTGCATGCTGCTGGAAGCTGCCAACAATCCGCATGGTCACAGCAGATGCAGGAGCGGCCAGAGAGGCATCCGGAAAGCCCACTGACATCAGCTTCAGCTCTATTGATCAGCCTGGGGTGCAGGCCTGCGTGGAGAAGTGCACGGCGACACCTCCACGCATCATGTTGTCATTAGTTCTAAAAAATAAAAACATATTAACAAATATATTGAATTTGTTTTTATGAGTGAAGGTATATTATTAAAAATATTTGGTGTGTGCACAGGCGTGTTATAGTGGACTGAAATCATGGAAATCTACTGAGTCTACATCCTGCTGCCTTCCTTCTGCTGCTCGTCCCATTGTCTCCAGCTGATGCAGTCACTTCTCTGCTTCTCTCATCTCAATCCAGCTCTCATTTCATCCTTTCCTGTTCCCACATTTTTGTACCATATTAGATCCTAATCTGCTAAACTCATATTAAAAACCAAAAAAACAAAATAATTTGTAAATACGTTCAAATAAAACGAGAAGACCAGATGCTTCTTCTCTCTACATGACAAATATTTAAACTCTAAATGCTGAAACGACACAGAGGTGCAGCAACACCTCAAAGAGATGGTTTTTGCCCCCCCCCCCCCCCCAATCTCTGTGCCCGAGCGCGTGCACGCACGGTCACATACGTGCGCGCACTCCCAGAAGTGTTTGTGTTTGGATGCGTGCACGTGAATAACTGCCCTCTCAGTGTTCATCGGGCCTGACCTATTTCAGGTCAGGTAATCAAACGGGAAAACATTTTAGGCAAAGGAACATCTACTGTCACCCCACCAAAATAAAAGTATTCAGTCAAAAATAAATAAATGTTGTGACCTACAACTTTTTAGAGCTTCAAAACCCTTAGTAATATTTTAAAATACAATTTGGTTTAGTCGTTTAAAATATTCTCATAAACGTGTAAAAAAGTGAATAATTTAATATAATTTAACTAAAAATGTGCATTTCCGAAAATCAAATAACTAGAAAAAAAATTGGTAAATTGCAAAGTATCTGAGACAGAGCAGGCATGTTGTAATAAAGGCTATTTTGCTCCCAGTCCTATTATCTCCCCATGCAGCCAGTTACAATCCACAGCCCACAATTCTGGGCCACATCAACAATAAAATCGCTCCACATCTCTGCAACGATTCCAGCCTGGAATAATCTGTGAGTGTATTTTAGGGTAAAAAAATAAAAATATAAAATAAAGGTTGAAAAAGCCTCGCTCCAGCGGTCGAGGCTTCAGTTTGTGGATTGTAAGGGGATCCAAGGTGAATGGCCGCCCGTCAGGAGGACTGCCTTTGTCTCCACACTGAGAAAGTGTTTCGCAGTCGGCCATTATGTTCCCTTCGCCATGCTGTTGCATGCAGCCTTCCCTGCATGCCCGCAGAACCACCAGCGAATAAAAGCCTGCAGCATTTATTATTAGATTTCAAAGATCATGCAATTATTGTTTTTTAGACAAAAGCTTCAAATTTCCTGTCGTGGGGATTTTCCTTTACAGGGCGGTGGAGACGGTTTCCTTTGATCGCAGCCTGATTTCTTTCTTTTATTTGTTTTTTTTCTTTCTCTTTTTTATTCTAACGATCCACGCAGATAATGACATTAAAGCAGCAGTCGATTTCATTCACAGATGCACGTCGACAGCAGCTGATAAATCCAATTACAATGAACGAGGTCGTGTCGCGCAACGACGGAGACAGCGGGTCCTCCGTGACTCAGCTGGCCGGCGAGGAGAGCGCCCCGGCCGGGGCGAGCGAGGACACGTTTCCCGGTCCCTTCCGAACCGCTCAGATTTTACAGATCACACCTAAACGCACCATTAAAGCTTTTACAGCGTTTAAAGAGGGTGTCTGTAAAAAAATACGAATTTCAAATGTACACTATTGACGATATGGTGATTTTAAATAATGAATGAAAAAACACGGGTTCTCAGTTAAGATCGATGCTGTGTTTTTAAAGGGAAAATTATGGCATCTTTTGGAATAAAAAGTAATAAATATAGGAAGAAAATTAAAAAGATAATCATGCAACCTAATAATAATAACATTTATTATTATACTAATTCTAATAATGATTCTAATAATAACAATAGTGTCGTTTAATGAAATATTTTCCTTTATTTTTTCCTCATACATATATGTGTTTTTATTAAAATGTCATTTACGGACGGTGTGTATAAATGCACAGCATGTCGCATTACGCATTTTAAACACAGCTTTCTCCCTCTCAGAAAACAGACAGGCCCTGAGAATATCTTTATTCAATTTGATATCTAAAATATATATATTTAAAAAATTACTACTTACTCGTGTGTTAAATCCTTGCATAACAATAAATTATAAAACCACAAAACTCTGGAAGAGAAGGTGCAAGTGCGCCGCCCATTTAAAATCAAAATCTGAGCTTAAACCCTGTGGCTAGAATGACAGTATTTCCATGTGAGGCTGTGCAGCAGGGCTGCTGCTGCCGCTGCTGCTGCTGCTGCTGCTTCAATCTGTGAGCGCGGAGGCCAGTGGGACTAGGGCTTCCGGCCTGGCTGGATTGCGGCTCGGATCTCCGAGCAGCGGTTTCTCTCACGATGCAAACTGCGTACCTCGCGTCTCGAGGGGGACAGGATAAACACGCCCTCCCATTGGTCGGATACCTGCAAGTTAATGGACTCGTGCCGCCCGCCCGTAGATAGAGCGAGCTCTGATTTGCAGGAAGGACAGACCAATGGTGGGGCAACGGGGAAAGCTGAGGGAAAGAAGAGCGCCAGATTTAAAGCGCGGGGACTGTTCCTATATCTCACAATGGAGCTCAGTGCAGCAAAGCACAGCCTTGAATATTTAAACATAATAGAAAACAAAATCTGACAAAAAATACAATAAAAAGGATGCGTTTGCATCACAAAGTACAATTAATTTAAGTATATTGCAAACTTGTAGCAAACATTTTAAAACAATCACTTGTTTTCCTCTCATTTGATGTTTAAAAACTGCTGTATGCAAACTTTTTGTAACCCAAAAAATTGTTTTACATTAAAAAATCTGACTTGATGACAAGTATTGATGTTATTCTGCAAATAAATCCATTTTTGCATAAATATTCAAAAACACTTCTGCATTTATTTGCATTTTTAAAAACATAAATTAAAATAATTACAAATGTGTTGTGATTGTGGATCTGCACTATTTTTTCAACTGTTTACAAACGAGTCCTCTCTGTATGTAAGAATGTGATTGGTTGGCGCCGCGCCAGAGCATTGTCAGTCACAGAATGTAAACAAGACTCTGATTGGCTAATGGCCAGTCCGCATTGGGCTGTCCGGGAAGAAAAAAAAGGCAATAACTGGCCTCACGGTTTCAAGACGTCCCGGTTAGATGATGAAAGGGGGATAGGAAAGGACGGTTTCAAGGCACCCCAAAGGCGGACCCCCGTTGGCCCTGAAGCCAAATGAGTCAAGCGTGAATCAAAGGAAATACTGCAGAGAGCGGAGGGGGGTGAAATATTTGTCGGATATTTAAAATAATCGCGCTTATTTTGAACCTAATGCGACTGCAGCTATTAGGTAAAGTTATAAAAGCGACAGCGGCGCGTCTTGGGGCATGTCGAGGGAAAGAAAGGCAGAAGGAAGGACTAAGGAGAAAGAAAAGAGCTCCGCTCCTCTCTCGTGCCGTGGATCGGCTCGCTTTGCTGAAGGAAATCTCCACGGATTTCACCATTTTTAAATGAAGGTTTGTCGTGGATAGTGCAGCAAACATTTAATTCTTACATGTTGTCTGAGTACAATGTTTTAGCCATTCGGATGATAAACTAGATGCGATGTGGATGGCGCGTGCGTAAAATCCAAGCGGGGCGTAAAATGCTGGCACAAAGAAAAACGCGAACGGATGGATTTGGTGGGTTGATAACGTAGAGCTGCGGTTCACCAGAAACACTGGATTCAATCTAATTTCTCTCAAATATTTAATCATTTGAGCAATATTTTCTTTCTTTGAAAACATGATTTTATTTACATTTGAAAAATAAAAACAATTAACACGTCAAAAAGGTGGAATATTTTAGTTCTGATTTTTTAAAGTAACAATCTGCTGATTTATTTACTACTATTGTTTTGAATTTTTCGCATAACAGTCCCTCCCAAAGTAAAGAAAAAATGATTTTTTTCCCCATAAATATGAATAATTGTGCGTGATGGTTAAATTGCAAGAAGCCAAACTTGTCCTTAAGCATTATATGTGCTGGAATGTTGTTTCATCATGAGCTCTTCTGAAGTGAGCTTGTTGCTGTCTCCTAGTCACAGGGCGGTTAGCCCGCACACTTGAGCGCACGCGTTGCGCGTACACGAGTGCACATGCAAAAAAAAAAAAAAACAACACACATCAGACAAAGTGATAATTAATGCGTAGTGAGCGATTTCTTTAGAAAAAAGAGCAGTTTTTTGACGAGGATTGTCCCTGGTCTATGAATCAGTAATGATTGACAGCTTGTCCCTCCCTCCCACATCTACACATAGATAATGAAGCGCCTTTAGATATTAAAGATAGACACATCCATTGTTTCTTTTATTTCCACAAAATTAGCTATAAAGTGCTCAAAACAAAGCAGGGCTGTTTGTTGGATTCAACTAAAATGAAAAACAAAAAATTCAGTCTTTCTTTCAATCGTGGTCAAATCTCAACACTGGAACAAACTGTGCCTAATAAAATCGATTAAAATGTAGTGAATCATACATACATGAATGTATTTTTGCAACAAATCGGAAATAGCTTGATTGAAACCTTTTTCTTTGGGATGGATTAAAATGATTTATATCTGAGAGATGTCAGGATGTCATTTTATAGTGGAGGTTCAACACAAGAGACATATGGCATCACCAGAGGCCTCCTAAAGACTGGCACTGTTTACAAATGGAGTCCTGCATGAATCTGCCTTCACTTCGAGGAAATAAATGGCTTTATTGACTAACTATCTGTAATGTGTGATTATTCTTTAAATGCTACATCTGCAGCACATCTGCATCTATTAATGACATGCAAAAGACAAAAGGGGCCCACAGATAAGCACTAATATTTCAAGAAGTTTTGGAGTTTTTTGTGTGTCATAAATCAGAATTTCTGTGAATCAATTTTGCGTTTAAGCATACGCAGTGGAGTTTGTCTTCTGCTGGTTCTGACCTTCTTTACCTTTATTCTAAACAAACCTGGCGCCATACTTTGACTCTCTTTATGCCTCAGTGGGGATCTCAGGAAGCCTGGGATCCTTCCACAAATGTTAGCACGCACACACTTTATCACCAGTTGCTGGTGCAATTCTGTGCAATTAATGCCAGACAAACAGTTTTCAGTGCCCTTGAGCAATTATTGCAAGTGATGAATTTGACCAGATTTCTGTTCTTTGTCAATGGCTTTAATAAATACTCTTAATTGTCTCAACTTGATTTATTCTTTGTCTTGTGATCAAGATAGAATGTTGTACCAAGACGGCCTTGTTTGACTGAAACAAGGGGGTTTGTGTGTGGTGTGACGGATTCCTGCAGCAGCTGCAGGTTGGGGAAGCGCTGCATTCAAGCAGCAATCAATCAGTTTGGAGATATAGACTGAAGCCTGACACAGAAAGTCACCTCTTTGGGCTTTGCTTCTGCTTTTTACACAACGGAACCTTTTCTTATGTCACCCATTAAACGCCATTGTTTTTAGGACTGATTTATAAGTCAGTTTACATTATATTATATTAAGGATACTAGAATTTCTGATAAAGGAATGAAAGGAAACACAACCTCTACATCAAATACCTACTTGAAAACACAACACAACATGAAAAAGTGACATTTTAAATCAATGGTTTCTGAGACTATTTTAATTAACTACTGCTGCATTTTGACTGAGTCTTTTTTCTTAGTTAGTTATGTTTATTTATTCCTTTATCTACCTTATATTACTTTCTTTTTTATTATTTATCCTTTTTTGTGTCTTACCCCTCACACGTTTTATACCTTGCTAGTTTGCACGAGAGCACAAAACACCGAAGACAAATTCCTTTTCCATGCGCTTTACTTGGCCAATAAAGCTGATTCTGAATTAGGAACAGATATGGAGCCGCCGATTTGCGTATTTAGGAAAGATCAATATGGGTAAGTAAGTCAAGTCTCACAACACAACATGGCTGCAGCTCTTTGATTGTGTAGCTTTGATCAGGTTAGCATACAAGAAGCAGGAAATAACAAATATATATATTTAATATACACCTATAAATTACCGTACGTTCTTCCTCTAACCACTTCTGTCTTTCTTTTTCTCCCTGTATCTTTTACAGGCTACAGTAAAATTAGCGGATTCATTGTTACAACAAATCATTTTATATGACGTATATTATTTCATACATGGCTTCTCCAATTAAAAGTGTCCTCTGCAGGACCTAAACGGGGTTTTGAGGGTGTTTCTATAACCCACTCCTACTTCCATGTAGCAGAGAGCCCTTCTGTCACATTAAATTTACATCCCACTGGGTGATTGTGGTTCCAACATAAAAAGTGATGAGCTGTATTTGAGGGTCTGTGTCACAAAGACGGTGGCATTTTTTATGGATCCTCAGCTGTCATTTCCCTCATTCATCTGACAAAATTTACAATTTCTGACAGATATCGGCAGATCTGAAAAGAAGAAACAAAGGGCGTGAGTTTAATGATCAACATGAGCTGCTAAAATCATCAGAAACTCTTCAGGTAGAAAATATTGGAATGGCGCCACCTGATTCCACCTACATTAATGACTTTTTTTTTGATGGAATTGCTTTGAACCAGGGAAAACAAGAACAAAACAAAAGACAAAGAAAATGCTTATTTTGTGTTACAAAAGGAAAAGTATTAGACCCAATCATTTAACTTCAATTGTAAATCATTTGTCAACAAACACAAGAGCTACTTTCACATAAAGACTCCAGCACTAGCATTCATAAATTCATATCAAATTTAAGATAAATGTTTCAAATTGTGTGCGATAAAGTAAAACATTTTCTGTCTAAAAGAGACCAGGGAGCCATGTTTGGCGTCCACAGGAGGACATGAGTCATGGCCCAGGCCAGCAGATAGAATAATGTGTGACGGAGTGAATGGCTGCACATGCTCATTAGAATCATTAATCACCGGGGACAGAAATGCCTAATGATTGAGAGAGGAGGGACTTTGCCAGGGGAGGAGGGAAAAGGATGTGACAGAGATGAAGGAATCATCAAGATTATTAAAATTTAAGAAATATAAGGAGCTTTCACGTTCATTTAAATTTACAGGGCCCATTCAAAGCCCTCTTGGGTCTGGCAACATCGCAGGGACTGCTAGACACAAAAAAAGGAGAAGTGTAATTAATTACAGCCTTAATTGTCAGTCTAAATTGTCTTATAATTCTAATTCAATGTGACATTTTCATCAAAAGTGACAGAGAAAACTGGGCTGGGCCAAATCCCACGTGGAGAAAAATGAAGATCTCTGTGCTGATAAGACGGATGTGCGACATATTCTCAGGAATGTTTGATAGGGAGCTGAAGGATTTTTTTCATGTGGGGCCTTTTTTTTCCTCATGGCCTGTGAGGAAACGAGCAAAATCCCCACATCTCAGGCTGAAAGAGTCGGGTGGAGTCGCACACCGTTGACCCCTTCCACCGCCTGTTTGGTGAGAGCAAGAGGCCCTGAGCTTAGCCGTCCCTCTGCAGCAGCAGAGGCTCTGGAGACATTCACACATCGGGAGGGCAGGCTGTTTGATCAGCACATATTTTTAATTGGCTCCAGGCACCCCGGAGTGTCAGAGCTGCCATGGAATAGATTTCTACGGCACCTTTCCTAATTAAAATCATTATAAATTCCAGGCGCATCATAAAGGATTAAACGTGTGCATGTGCCTATGTGAAAGTGTGGGTTTTATCAATTGTTGTGCATGGGTTTGTCGTTTCCTTGATAGCCTACACGCACAGCTTAATTGTTTTCTTCCTCAGTAACAGTAAATGGGAGAAGGATGGCTGCAATCCTGGACAACTTATCAAATTACTTGAGGGGAATTTTTCCACAGTTTTCACTCTGAGACATTTAAATGCAAAATTCTATGGAGAATCCAACAACCTGAAGGCTTCTCCAGCGATAACCTGCAGTTTTGTGTGAACTACATAGATGATTAAAATATTTTATTGGAGCTCAATTGCTGCTCTGTGCTTTTGGGATAGAGAAGGGATGGGTTCAGTTGCTCAGACAAAGAAGGCTTAAATCTCTTAAATATCTTCCACTGCCACTCTGCCCTGGGGGAGCATAGAAACAAGGGAGTGTTTCTTTGGTCTGATATTGGAAGTTCATGGGAGTGAAATGGAGGCACTTAATATAAAGGGATTTTAAGAGCTCTTAAACATGTGCCTCAAAAACATGTGCTGCAAGCGCTACTATACATTCTGAGAATAAAAAACCTTAAATTCATATGACAGAAAAAGAATGACTTTAATTTATAATGTTAATAGCCACGTCTAACCAAATTTTGGATGAATATTTCAGCCCTAAGCTTTTATAAAAAGGAAAAACTAATTTTAATGGGCTGAACAAAAGCCTTTAAACTAATTAGTGTTTTTTTAGACTAATTTTGTCCATTGTTGGAAACTAATGATTTTTTCCCCCCACATTATAAACTGATAAAACAACAGAAAATGAATGAGCCTCTAGGGAAAATATAGTTGGCAGGAAGATTTCAAGAGTTCAGCTCTGGTTTTTGGGTCAGATTTAAGGATTCAAATAAAAACAGTGGTAGATATTCATCCATAACAGAAAACATGCTTTGAAAATTTCTTCAAAATTACACATTTAGATAAAAGTATAGAAAAAGTTTGTGTAATAGTGTTTGTGAAGTCAAAACCTTATCATGAGAAATTTGTGGAAAATGATTTGAACTAAACCAGCAAATCTGAAGGTTTGGGTAGTTATGAGAGGGAGAGATGGCAGATGTGAGAAAGTGAAAAATGGATGGGAAAGATGAGTGAGGGTGGGGTGTCTCTTCAACCATCGCGGCTTCCTGTCCGGAAAAGTCTATTCATCATTTTCACGTCTTTGTGTCATGGCTTACTTTGGCGATAGTGAGAAATGTGGCAATGATGACACAGAGGATTGATGAGGTGCAGGTGGGGGTGACTAGCAGGGGTTTGAGGTGGAGATGGTCAAACCAGATGTGGCATGAGGTGGGGCCAAGATGGACTGAGGAGAGACCTGATGAAGGTCACAATGTTCCTTACTGGCCCCATTAGCCACATCCATTTGCACACTCCCATGAATGTGGGCCTTTTTCAATGAGCAGATTGTGCATTCATTCAGATACATAAACAGAACAATCAACATGGTTCACGCATGACGTAGATATTAGCAGAATCTCTTCAAACAAGACATAACAGGGCTATAAAAAATAGTTTTCAATAGATGTAAAATCCTAAAAGAGCAGCATCCCAGAAAAAGAGTGAAAACAATATTAGTATTCACCATACTGATGTATGGCAAATATGAGGCTACTGCTGGCAGCTGGGGGTGGTTTAACTTTGGAGGCTAAAATCAGCTTTTTGGCTCTGTCTTAGAGTTTTGCGGGAAACACACATGCATCTGTGTCTTTAAAGGCAATAGTAATGGATAAAACATGCCTGTGTTCATGTTGTATGAAAATCTGCATGCAGAAAATGTAAAAATTAACAACATGTCAACCAAAAAATTCACGTGTTAGAAAACAAAAGTTCCTTACTATTTTCTGTTCCAAGGATAACAAAGTAAAGCATATAAAACCTTAAAAATACATGTGTTATGGTTTCCATATACAGTGATAAAAAAATACATTTAAAAACAACAACTACAATTTATTTATTATTACATGTGCTCTTCGTGTAAAAAATATACTGGTACTCATGGTTTAACTGTTGATAGGGCTTTACATTAGAGTTTTGATCCAATCATATTTCAGTAAGCTTGTGTTGCCAGGCTCTTTCAAATCTGCCCAAAACTTTCAGAATCCACAAAGCTGGCTGTGTACAGTTCTTCTGTACACAGTGATCAAGATTAAAAAGTAGTTTGGACTTTTAAAGCTAGTGTTAATGCATATTCATATTAAAACTCAACTAATATGCTGTGGCCCATGTGATTATGAGCACTCATGTGAACCCTAATGGGGCACTGCTCTATTGGAGTTCAGTCAGCGCAAAGCAACAACCTTCCCAAATAGAAAATTGACCAAGTTAGCGTCAAGCGAGAACTTTGTTAAGTCCAGCCCCATTTTCAAACCAGCTTTAAGTGGATATATAAGGAACTGCAGGATTTGGTACTCTCAGGTTTTAATTAAAATTCAGGAAACCAAATTTTCGGGGCTTATGTAAAAACCAGTAGGCAAAACAAAAATTTCATCAACTCTCCATTGGTAACCGAATTATTTTAGAATATTTTTAACTTCATACAGGTCTATCTAGTTTCCTTAGACTGTCACCTTTGTTTCTAAAGTGCAAAAACTCACTTTAACTCTGGTGCATACCTAAAAAGAAAACCCTGTTAGACCTGAAAATGAAGGCCTGTTTTGAAGTGAACCTTGGCGCAATTCGTTGCCAGATAAGCAAGCCAAAGACTGAACGCAAACTAAAGAGAAAAAGTGACAAAAACAATGTGGATTTTAAGCAAAATTTAAAAAATCCACTGCACAATTCAGAAAGCAGGTTGTAAAATGTCAGTATATGTAGAGTAATCATTGAGTGAAAGCACTTTTAATATCAAAGGGCAAGCAGGACTAGCTGGAGTTTTTTTTTTCATTGCTGTTGCTTATTTTGGGCAATAATGCCCCATAGCAGTTTCCTGGCAGGTTAGTCCTGAGAATGCACTCTGAAAGCAAACCAAACCAAACGTTGGTGTGAAATTTTTCTGCACTAACTTGTCCAATCAAACCAACACTACAAGACTCTCCTGGTCTAAAGCGCTCTAAGGCTCTTTTTTTCTACCTCCTCAGCATACTGCCGGCATGTTGAGGCCATAATTATGGTTTACCTGATGCATGTGTGTTCAACTTGCTGCCTGTCCTCTTAGACATCTCTACTGTCTTGTGCCACTGTATTCAAGTCAAGGTGCTTTTGTTTGTCAAACAATATTAATGCATATTTTTTATTCATTCAACATTTTTTGAACCTTCCTGAGATATTTTACCAGAAATGCTTGGAAAAATCATTTATCAGAGTATTCTAAAAAAACAACACTAAAAAACAACGACAGCTTATCAGACTATTCTATTGCACTCTGATAAACTGTCGTTGTTTTTTTAGTGCATAAAAGCTTGAATGAAATTGCCATTCAGGAAGACATGTAAGAAAGTGTCTACTATTAAAATTGGTGGGATGTTTTTATTTTGCATTTAACCTGTGCAATAAACTTCTATTCATTGTGATGAAGCATCCATCCATCTCCTGAGCCCCCTTATCATGGGTTGCTGGGGCCTATCCCGGCTCCTGTTGGGCGAAGGCAGGGTATGCCTCACAACCACCCTCACATTCACACATAGGGACCATTTGGAATCAACAGTTAGCCTACGAAACATGTTTTGGGAATGTGGGAGGAAGCCAGAATGCCAAGAGAAAACCCACACACATATGAGGAGAACACGCAAACTCACACAGAAAGGACCCAGCCAGGATTCAAAGCAGGGCCTTGTCACTTTGGAGCAATAGGGGTAACCACTGGCCCATGCAGCCTGTGATGCATCTTCATTAAAAAACAACTTTTTTTAGAAATACATTTTTAGCTTCAGGATTTGCTGTAGCAGAGAATTTGACGGTTTTACTAGTGAAAGGTGTTTTATGCTAACTTTTTGCCATTTAAGATTATTTTTTTAGTCCTTGTGGAACAAATGGGAATATCAGAGAGTCAATTATTATTTTGGTAGATTTTGCTGTGTCTTTGTACAAACAAAATGAGACAGTTGCCTCACAGGATAAAAATTAATAAAATTCACAAGAGTTAAAAAAAAAAGAAAAGTTATTGTTTAAAAAACTGTGTTGATATTCCAACAGAAATAAATAATATTACTTTCTTTAGAAAATTAAAACTCTTTTGACAAACACTTTGCAGGTGATGCAGTCACAGCCCTGGTCACACACCCCGCCACCACTTCCTGTGGATACACATCCAGTCTGGGTCCACACGGGTTTTGCCTTTTCTGAGCTCTGTCAGATGCCAGTTTCCTCGTGTTGCCTTCACAACTCATGTGTTGACTGTCAAACCACACTGACAGACAAGTGTTTCTAATTAGCTTTCAGACTTCACACCATTTGAAATGTTGATCCCAGTCTGTGCTGGTTTTGTTCACATTCACTTCATGGGGTGAAGGCTAAACATGAGATACATGATTACCCATACATGCTCCTATTGGTGGGTTATTTTGAGTATTTTGTTAAAATTCACACTAATTCTTCTGCCATTCTAGCATCTGTAAGCTGAAAACATAAACACAAGTGTCAGTCGCATGGTTTGAATGGAAAATTCCAGTAAAAACAAAGCTATGTTTTGAAGTTTTTAACAGCCTTTAGAGTCTGAGAGTAGAATACGATTATTAGATCTTCCAGAAATTCTTTCATTTCCAAAAAAGGTGTACAAGCACAGGAAATCGCAAATTACTCACTATCCTGTTCTTTGTAGAATGGTTTTGCAGATTGACATCTGGTTCAAAGGTAGTATTGATCTTCCTTTAGGTTTTAAATCAGATAACATCTGGCTGAACTTTGAGCATGGGTGGGTAATGCCGGGCTCCTCCTTGAGGTAAAATTCTACGGGTTAAATAGTTATAGTTTACACAGATAGTTCAGGAATGGATAAACAGATGTAATTAGAGTTGGGGGTAAAACTCAAAGGTGTCCCCTCCTCCTTTCATGTTCCCGTCTTTCACACCCGGGCGGCTCTGTGCAGTGTGTTCCTGCTGGCACGAGGCGCGCTCCGAAAGAGTGTGGCTCTCAAATCAGTAGCTGATCAGAACCAGGTGGGTAGGCCTCCATGTGCTTTCCATTTGTCCAGGATGTAAATGGACTCAATTAGATCCAAATGCACAACCTGTCAGCCAGGGGGGGGGGGGGTGGCAGACTTTCAACGGCCGTTAGATTATGGACAGGTTTTGGAGCAAAAGCTTCGTCGACCGATAACTGTGCCAATAAATTGGTTGATACGAGTCTACTAGAGTGACCGGAGTTTGCATTCTGACCGTGCATTATTCAACTTCTGTCAAAACAAAATTTATTATTAGCAGCCCCCTCCCATTTGTCTTTTTTTCCACCACCCCATTTCCGCTGTCACCCATGAAAAGGCAAACACACAAATGACAAACATTAAGCTCCACCATATACTCAGACATGCATTACAAACAGAAGGCTCTTACAGCTTTAAAGGCCAGCGGCTCCACCACTCATGGCTGTTAAAAAGCCCTGCCATAAAAATTAAAGACTTCCAGCAAACTGACTAACTGTAACACATTTCCTTTGTTTTGATTGGCTAAAAAAATAAACCCTCTTTTAACATTTGGCTTTTCTCTTCACGTCTTACACAGTAAACTGCGGGATAAGGTTAAACACACAAAAGTATTTTCCTACTTTGCTGAAAGCCTAAAGAAAAGAACATTAGCAGGCTAAGTAAGCAGCTGTTTTCACACAAAAGCAGTTTTGGTTTGGACGCGGGGCAGGTCCAGACAAAGAACCTGGCGAGTTAAAAACAGCTCAGAGAGGCTTGAGTTGACCTATGCTTTAAATGTTGGAAGGCCTCAACCTCCCAAGCCTGATATAGATGATCTAAGCCATTATGATCCATCACCATTGCTTGAGACGCCCTAATGAGTTCATAAGACGAGACGAACACCAGACTGATTGTAAAACGGGAGCAAGTAAAAAAACGGCATGTGGAGAAACGTGATGGAGGAGAGGAGGAATAGATCTCATGAATCTCCACAAAAAGAAGAATTTAAAAGAGAAATCACATAATTAAGAGGCAGGCCATCCATCTTTAGCTGTAACAGAAGTTGAGATTCTTGATCTTAACTTTTGATGTTTGCTTTTTTAAAATTATCTTACTGATAACTCACTTATCTAAAAAGATTGTCAATAAGAGATGACACATAAAGTTGCTCATAAAAGCAGATTATAGGTAAAGCTGTAAAAAAAAAAGGGGGGGGGGGGTATTTTCAAAGTTTGGGTAAATATAATGTCTCCGTCAAAAGGCCAGAATGACTGCTCAGTTTCAACGGTCTAGAAGTGGATTGAAAAGTCAAAATATGTAAAAGAGGGTTCAAATAAAACAGAAACAACCCACTCTGTTTCCACTTAGAATGGAACAGATGTGCTCACAACTCCAGCTGTGCCAGATGTAGCTTTAAAACCATCTGCGTGAGCTGTTTCTCTATTTGCACAGAAGGATGCACTAAAAGCTGAGGAGTTTATGTCACTATTTGAAGATTTGATCGGAACACACCCTTTAGAGTTGCCCCACATCAAAATTATAAAAGATCCACAAACACACACACAAACACACACTTGATGTGCATGCTGGCAGTTGTATAGGAGGAAAAACAGCTAAGTGTTTAATTAGTGGAACATAGTTTCAAGTGTGTACGTAAACTTTCAGGATCTTGTCACAGTTGAATCCATTAAAAAGCAGAACATAAACTGTAGCTAGAGTGTACAACTGCCTCTATTCATCAGCAGAATCCCACAGTTACACACACTGCATTAGTATAAGGTTTACAATGACAGCAGTATTATTCTTCTTTTTATTAAAAAAAAAGACCCACAAAGAGGTGCTTGAAATGTGTTTATTTTATTATTTTGCAGATTTCTACATAAAAATAAATAAATCATGAACAGTTTTTTTCACACTGGCAGATCAAAGGACCGAGTTTAAAAAGATGGAAGTGATGAATAATACGGCTCTTTGTTAATTGAAGGAAATTACCCACTTACCCAAATTTGGGAAAACCTCCACAATTAGTCAGTCCAAAAGGTGAAATTAGATTTGGATGTTTCTATGGGATGAAGGTCACGTTTGAGTGTTCACTCTTTTTTTTAAACTGAATAAAGAGAATTTATCACAGAGTGAAATTCACAACTTGTGAGTGGAAGTGTGTTGTGGCACAAATACAACCCTTAAACAAACAAAACAAAAAAAAAGTCTCAACAGGTCTGCAGTTCTAAACAAGCAGAATAATTTTATGGACCCCGTTAGCACAGAAGTCTGTTTGGCGCAGTGCAAATCTCCTGAATCGTGTTCCAAGCTTTTTCTTTTACAACTATTCTGATATATGTAAGACTTGCTGTCAAATAATTCCGGAAGGGCACAATTATGAATTAGGAATTTCTCCTCTATGATCAATTTTTCAACGATTGGCACATCAATTCATCAATGCTAAATCAGAGACCATGATTCGTTAAAGTTCAACCTGGTCAACTTGCAACGCGCCTTCAAATGCACACACACATTTTGAGCCCCGATAAAAGTCTAAAAAAGGGGGCGTAGCTACACGTGAACGCAAAAGTTAAGAACGTGGAAACCCAAAACATGTATGTACGCATGTTTACATAGACTTTCCATTGGAGGTGGTTGCTTGAGCGTGTGTTGCCGAAGGCGTTGTAAACATAGCCCGACACATGTTTTTGCTCCGGTTGGGTATCTGGACAAAAAACAATTATTCTCACCTAACGAATAAACAGGAACGAAGCATTAATGAATTTCCTTTTTTTGTTCTGTGTCTGATAAAATCCCAATGTTTGAGGGGAGTTTGGAGCAATCAATGAAAGACTAAAACAAATGTGAAACTTGTTGAAACAGCTGTAAAAGTAGGACGTGACCGCAGGATTTGGTAGATTAAAAAAGTACGAGCAAGATTTCCACCGATACCGACGGAAAAAGCTATTTCACCACCGCTGTGCTCTGCTCCACCAGGCAGAGAGAATGGATCTGAAAAGACTTCACCATCCTCCCTAAAGCCATGTCTGAATCCACTTCACAAATGGAATAGAAACCAAGCCAATCAATTAATGCCCCTCTGACAATGACGAGAAATGCTTTCAGACTTGGTTCACGTATGAAACTTGCTGGGCTCCAGTGTTGTGTGGCATTGAGCAGGAGAATCAGGGTCTACGTTCACGGCTGTTCCGCCTTTGTGTGTGGGTTCCTGCGCCTGCGTTCTAATGCGTGTGTACGTCTGTGTTGAAAAGTTCACTATTGAATGAGTACATTTAACAGAGCACTGTGCTCTTTAAAGGCCAATGAAAATAAAGGAAGTGAAAATGTAGGCACTCCAAAGCAACGGGGAAAAAAACCCAACAGAGTGAGACGAAGAAAGCAAAACCTCACAGCGCCAAGAGACTTCACAAGGTTTAGCAGCCCTCCACTCAAATATATAGGGGCCATAAATCCCCCACTTAATATCCTTTAGGCTCCACTTTTTATGGTTAGCAACAATGACAGTGAGTGACTTCTCTTTAGAAAATGTTAGTTAAATTCCAACAAACACCAGGTTTGACCCAACTCCAGGATTAAAAGTCAACATTGCACCCTGTCAGAGAACACAGCCACTAACTTATGTCTCCTCTGAAGAAAGGAGCGGTAAATCACGAAGGCAGCCAATGCTTGACAACGTGTTGAGAAGACCTCACGTGTTGAAACAGACAGATTTTTGCTCTTCTGCCCCAGTTTTACTTTGGGAAAGCAAAGAAAAGTGTTTACTGTGAACATGACCTTTTGTGAGTAAAAGTTAAACTTAAGGATCAGCAGTAAAAATGATTTCAAAGTGATCAAGAGTAAGAGTGATCTTTGTGAGGAATGGCCTTTCTCAAAATCATAAACTATTAGAGGAGACAGCTGTGGGGAGGATTTTAAAAACTACTTTGTCAACTCTTGCGAAGTTTGGACCAATATTATTGTTTTAGATTTGATATAGTGGCTATGTAATAAAGAAGAAAAACAGCTGTAATTTTACATGATTTTACATGTGGGCAAAAAAATTTAATTACATGAAAGCCAAATTTTAGTACTAACATATCAAGGTTGAAAAACTGAGCTTTTTTCATTAATTAGATTAGCAGCTCTCATCGATTAGTGTGGTGCTGTTTTTTCCTGATTTTATCTATTAAAGGTTTACTTAAAAAGAGGCAGGACTATTTAATACTTGGACTCTCAAAAGAAAAATATGTCAGATTTTATAATAATTGTTGTTTAAGCACTTAAAAAGCTTGTGTTATGTTTTGGAACCACAACTCCTTGATAAGAAAATACACAGTTTGACATTTAAGACAAAGGTGTTGAAATATGAGAATGTAAATGCATTGAATTATGGCAGCAGGCAGGTTTCCGAAATGTGAGAACATGAAGTTGAACTCAAATCGGGGTCATTATTAGCCTCCTCTCTCCTGAGTCCAAATTCCTTTAGTCACCAAATATTAAAAGAAAAATAGAAAAAAAACATTAATAGTTTTAATATAGTTGTTTACGTTTTTTAATATTTCATTTTTACAATTTCCTTTTGGTAGTAGTTTCTTTATATTTATATTTAAAAAATATAACGTTTTTGATTAAACATAACATTTTTGAATGAAACTCAACAGGTTTTTATTTCATTCCAATGAACAATCACATCCAGAAGTGTCTTTATTTGAAGCTTATGTCATAACAGCACGAGCTCTGAGTTTTTTTTAGGGAACACATCCACAATCATATTTGTGTTCACTGCAACTCAGACAAACTTCTGTTTCGATTATTCCTCATATTTTAACACTTCCTCTTTGTGAGTGGTCCAGCACAGACAAGTGCGTACCGTCAGTCACAGTGGCATCAAAGTGTTTCAACAGTTTGGCATGCTCCGACAATGCTCTATCCAAGGATTAGTCACTGCTTGCTTTGGAGACCACGTTTATTATTGTATTCCGTTCATATATCAATGACTCCATATGCCTGGGCTTTGTGATGTCAGCCTTTTCTCTCCATGTTTGTTCACAGTCAATCTTGATGGCTCATCAAGTCTTAGCCCTCCAACTTTTAGAGAGCTTTTCTTTAGGTCCGTGAGGTGTGTTCTTTTTTTTTTTTTTTCCATCAGTGTACACTGCCTGTGCTGTAAAATAAGTCAGTGAATAGACCCAAAATTCTGAGGTGCACTCAGGGCCAGGCATGTTGTGTCGATATTAGAAGAGACCGACCTTCCCCTTCCACTTTGGACTCGGCCTTCCTTTAGGGGGAGCAGTGGGAGGTCACAGGCTTTGAATGTGTTTTGTGAGTGAAAATAAAAAACTAAGAACTGTGGAAAATAAGATTTGGTGGGAGTTAGAACCCACACCGAGCACGGAAAGGAAAGTTTGGTTGCTTCAGCCTTGGTTTCAAGTTCAACGCCGGAGTGATCATTGGCACCGAAGGGAGGAGGGGGAACAGTCACTCAACGACTGCTCGCCCAACAAATGTGATAGATGCCTTTAATAAGCCTGAGCTGCTGTTTTAGTGTCCGGTGGGATGTGTTGTTATTAAGAAGCAGGTCTTTTTATGATGACCACCTCGTGTCGTCTCAGGCTGGGATCACTCCAGGTAGTCAAAATAAACACAAAGTCAAAAGTCCCCCCCCTGTGTTTGTGCTGACGGAGCACTTGTTGATGGTGCCAGCGCGACTCAGGCATGACAGTCTTACATTAGCCAGCAGAAAAACCCACGTTTACGATCACCTGTTGATTCTAGCGGCCGATCTCCCTTCAGCCCATTAGGACAAACTGCAAAAGCATTACTGGCTAAATGGGTGTTTGATGGTTTTAATAAGCATTTCCATTATGACAAGAAAGGAAAAAGGGCTTGAGAGGGGCTCGCTGGGAGAACACACAGGACAGGGAGCCATAAGAACTCATCATTGCTGAAATGAGGATGTTTTATTGTGCCTCAATTTCTTCTGCAAATAACAATCACAAACTCCCTTTCCTTTAGTGTGCCTAAGTAGCTTGGAGCTGCATCACAGACGCAGAGTCGGTGAGGGCCCATGTTTTATTAATTTGCAGATGAGCTCAGCTACTGATGGTGTTGGCCGCCCATGGGTTCAATTAGGATAATACAGGGAGAGGGGCAGATTACAGGCCACTTTTTAAGTGAGAGCATATCTCTACTTGACAGTTATAGTCCGAATACAACCGGTTGGACCTTGGTGGGTATGATCGGCGCCACGTCAGACCTACGGTGATCAAACATGCTTGCATGGCGGGTCAGCTGTGTGGAGACAACACCAGGCCGCATGAGCCGTGTAGCCCGTCTTCTGTGAGCTAACAGCGCTGGCCTTAATTCAGCCCATTCCCATTAAAGTTAATGGGGGGGGGGGGGGGGGTCATTTAGAAAACAGGGGTCCATGCGGCGTTGAGCGCGTTCTACCCTGTCAACCCTAAAGACGTCTGCTAAACGCAGCCCACTCATCTGTTGCTGTTCTCTGTAACACCAAACTTGCCTTTTACTGTGAGTCCATTGTGCCAAGTTGAATAGACAAGTCGTAAAGTAGAACTGGAAACACTGACAAAAGGGCTTTCCTGTAAAAAGGGCAATAAAATGCTGGACGTGTCTATAGAGTGACTGTTTCTCAGACGCATGGAATCAATGTGTTTAAAGCCCAACTGTCTAGGAAAGGAGCATTCTTCAGATTACAGCAGCTGGAAGGGAGAAAGAGATGCAGGTCGGTTTTACAGGTTTCCAAAGGTTTCTGTTCAACTAGACTTCTTCAGTTTTCCGATGGATGACTTCTAGATCAAGCTTTAAAGTCCAGATGCCCTGAAGAACAAAATCCTGAATATGACCTGTATGAATCTTTGGAGACGTCTCAGCTTTTATTTTTTTATTTAAAAGGTCATTTAATTTGAGTACTATCCCATGCATTAAAGTTTTTTTTAGGTTTTTTGTTTAATTGATCTTTTTGATGGACATTTTTATTTATGACATAAAACTTCTAAACTTTTAAGAGTTCAAAAAAATTAACATTGGACTTTTTGAAATTGTAATCAGCCGTTGAGGCCCGTTTCTGAGCTAAAAAATAGTTTAAAAAACTGATTGTGGCACCACAGACCTATGTAACGTGGTTAGTGGAAATCATAGCAGCATCAAGCTGAAAAAAAGGGTTTAAAATCCTGGGATGTAGAGGCAGCAAATCAATGAATGCTCCGTGGCTCCTGATAGATGTCTCGTCCACGTTTACTTTCATCTTCAGCACACCTATCAAATCCCTTCTAAATACTTCATATAGAATGAAAAAAAAAAAAGAAGAAAAAACTGCAATTAAGATTTCCATTTCAGACGAGGCTGAAGCATTAGGACCCAGCTAATGTGCTTTGTGGGTCATTAACTCTCAGGATGACCATGAGGGAAGCAGAGCAGGCGGGTTTTGTTGTTTGATATGGGGTAGGCAAAGCAGATGTTTGTGTTGCCTGGCAGGACTACACAAAAAAATTGATGCCAACCAAAAATCAACATTTCAGGCCAAACAACAGCTGTGTGGCAAAGAGAGATGGAAATGACCGGCATCCTTTAAAGTGAATCTCATAATCACCTTTTTTTCAAACATCATTGGGTAAAAAACAACAACAGATATTTTATATTTACAACTAAAGATGAACTGGACATTAAATGATACGACCCTGCAAGCATTGGTTGAACAAAAACAGAGAAATCTAAAAAAATAACAATTTATGTGCATACATGGATCCAGGAACAAGGACAGCTAATTTAACTCTCTGAGGCCTCTCCAGTCGACTGATATGAACCATTCATCACCACAGAGCCTCATATCTACGCGCTGCACAAGAAGGCACAGTATGGAAGTAGATTTGTTTTTGTAAACAGATCAAAGATAAATATCCCCTTCAAGGCGTCTCGATTCTGGAGCAGATTTCTTCAGCATTTATGACTTTTAAAGGAAGTGGAAGGGTTTGTGTTTGCTGCCCTCTATGGGCCTGTTTAGGAAACGTCTTCACATTATTTTCCAGTCTTTTTTCTTTTTCTCAATCCTTTTTTTCAAAAAAAAGGCTATTTAAATTAAAATCTTTTATTTAAGAAAAAAGGTTTCATTTATTTACACATGAAATTGAACTACTTATCTAAGTAAATCTTAAGATGCATTAAACATTCGCAGCTCAGGTACTATACTTCTTTATTTTTTTAACAGACCTTCCCAAAATAATGCTAATACTAAAGGCCAACATCCAGCTTGCAAATAAGCCATTTACGTGACATAATGTTTCACTTAATGCAATGAAAATAAAACAAGAGTTTTGTTGCGATAATGTTAAGAAGCCCTTAATCCTGAGTTATCAGAGCTTTATTTGTCCTCTGTAATTTCGTAAAGGTGGAGTGCAGGAATTGCAGCAGGCCGGTAATGAGGACCTGGAGGGCCAGCGAGGTTACCGTGGTTACGCACAGTGCATTAATGCATGTAATCCGTTACTATGCCGGTGACAAGGACGTGCGGCGCGCTAATTAAAGAAACCTTTCACCACTCCTCCTTTTGACAGGGGTCACATCCATGTTAAAAATGCTGTGGGGGTAATAGGGAGTGAGCAAAGTGAACAAACAACACACATTGTTTACATAAACAACTCTGCACCAGACAAATGAGCAGAATTATGTTAGCAGACAATAAAAGGAAAACAAGCTGTGCGTACAAATTCAATTTTATTTGACACCAGAAAAACTATTTCACATCAATAAGGTACATTTCAGATTTAAAAATATAAATAATTAGGGGGGAAAAAAATAAAATGTATGCAAATATAACACATTCAGTTAGAAGCATACACTCTTACCTTTAAAAATAACTACAAATCAGAGTATTGTGCATAAAGAAAATACCTTCTTATTGAGATGCCAGGACATGCACCTGCAGACAGGGTTTTCAATCAGGAGCCTTTGTTTAGTGCAAAAACAAGAAGTCTTTTTTGCAGTTTAAGCAGGATTTCAGTCCTCCTCATAATTTTGCAAACAAAGTTTGGATATTAAAAGCTTTCTGGAGAGAAATACCCACATGTCCCTTTATGTTTCATAGTCAAAACAACTGATACAGAAATGTTGTTGATTAAAAGCACGCGCAGGTGATGGAATTTTGATATAGATGAGTGAATTCACCAAGAAAAATTCCTACATTATCTTTAAGCTTCAGCATTAAACACCAAGTAAGCGCAAAAAAGATAAAGCGGATGTACACTAAGATACAAATTATGACAAGACATCTAATTAGTTATGCTTTGACCCCAATACCACAATTGAACTAAAATGTTTTGTGTTGTTTAAATCCTGCCATTCTGAAAGCTACAAGTCTTGAGTGTGCCCTCTAGTGGAATCATCTGGTAACAGCAGCAGTTTGGGAATCAACACGCCTTCAGTGTGAATTTGGTTAAGAAAAATAACAAATTTCAATAATGGGAGTGACTTTTGTGGCACTGGTCGGTAAAAATAAGCTTTTATTCTAGAGAGTTCTCGGCTTTTTAGACTTTTGGTCATTTTAAACCAACTACAGATCATTACTTTGATAAGTTCAGGTGATTTCTAAAGGTTGAAGCAGTTTTGTTCTTATCTTTGAAATTGTTGTTGTTCCCACGTGGTTTAAACTTTTTTTCACACTATAATGAAGTCAAAATAAAAGAACAGACCTTAAAAGTAAAAAAAAAGAAGTTAAAGCACATATAATCATTGTCAAAAGCACATTGTGTCAGCTTTGTGAGAGGAAAGAAAGAGCTACAGGGTAAAAAAAAAATGCTGCTTTAAATGACAAAATAATTTTCTTTTTCTCAAGATTGAAACACATTTTCTTGCATTGAATATATTGTGCTTTTTCCATGATTGCTGATCAAAATAATAATTAAAAAAAAGAGGCAAAAACCAACTTGTATTATCTTTAGGATCAAAATGTTTCATCTTTGTCGCTCTTATTTTGGTTGACTTCTTTCAGGATCTACAAGCAGTAATGTGGTGCTGCCTTTTTCCATCGGACAGTCTACAGTGTGGTGATGACCCTGAGAGAAGAGTTCTGTCACATAGCCCCCCCATTAGGTTATAAGGCAACAAGAGGTTCTTACTAGTTCATGATATTGATTTTAAACCATGGCTAGGATTTAAAAAAAAAAAGAAAGAATTAAAAATCATATTTTAGTCATCAGGTTTGCCTTAAAGGTTTGTATTTTTGACATTTAGATGCAAGAAACTCTTAAGTTTTGCTGATGGTGGAGAAAACGTGATAAAAAATGGTCTGCCTTGCTAAGCTAGTGGCTTAAAACCCTGTCTAAGACCAAATCCTATGCTCACTTGTATCTCAAATCTATTGTTCTAATGACACCTAACTAAGAAAAAGACTCCCCACCCCCCTACCCAAGCTACCATTTGGGGGCTTCCAGCTTCTTTTAGGGGAGTCCCTGTTAGAGTATGACAGGAAATGAGCAATCCAAGACATGAGAATGCTCTCCCTGAGACTGGTCCACACACATGCAGGAATCTGCTTTACATTTTGCATTATGAAACCCAGGTACCAACTATTATGACTAAAGTCCCACTAAACGACCTAAAAAGCTGGGTTTGTGCTACTTAAGCAGCTCATAATAAAACATTTAAGACAAAACACTATGTCTGCTCGTCCATCAGTCCCAATGAGGCTCCCGATGCAGCAAGTAAACATGGCTGGTCAAAAAAACAAGGGGAGCAGAGATTGTTTCAAGATGATCACAGGTGTCAGTTTTATTGCTAAACTGAAAATCTCTGTCTGCTGACACCCGACCAGATGTTGGCCTCTGCATACACATCTTTGCTGTAACAGGAGCCGAGTGACGGGATTCAGCATGTGATGCTGTGACATGCTTCAGAGCATCAGTCCTTTGGCGGCTGACTGAGGGACATTTTTTCTTTATCCTATCACGTGTCTCTGAGCTGACCTCGGCTTTGAAGGCTGTAGAAGTGGGCCTCCCTGAGGATGCGGTTGATCTGCAGGTATGACGCCTGGCTGGTCAGACCGAGCGCCTCTGAAGCGGTACCAAAGCCGAGGGGACTGCAGGGGCCCACGGCACACCGACTGCCTGCTGCATGTTCTGGACTGTTGATGCTGCTGCTGTTGCTCTCACTGTTGGATGACTGTTGACATCAAAAGTCAGGACTCAATTAATCATTTTCATTCAAATTGTAAAATCTAACAAGTCCCAAAAAACTCACGCAAGTTAAAATAAAAGAAAAAACTAATCTCATTGATATTTCATTTTTATTTGCATAATAAAACAAAGATTAAAAGCTAGTGTGTTCTACTTTCTAACTCCAATCTTTTTTGTAAATATAGAGCAACTATCATACATTTTAGCTGTCACATAGAGAAAAAAGAAACATTAATTCATTTAAAGTAAAAATACCTGCGGTAGATAAGATTAGAGACATTGATCAAACTGTTTATACCCCTTTGTTAATGAAAAAAAACAACAACAAAATTTCAATGATGCAATGACAATCAGGCATTGTTGAACTAAATAATTTAAAATCCATGTTTGACTAGATGTTGATTTTCAGAAAAGTCTTAGGTACTATTGATTTTTTTTGTCATACCTTTGTGCAGGTATAGACTTATTTTGTAATTTAGTCATCCCAAAATACTTGAATTTAAATAATATTCCACAGCTACATGTTCTCAATAAAAAAACTGATAAAAGTTGCTCACCAACTCTTAACCTGGTCACAAATACAGCTCTTGTTCTGGGGCCAAACATTTGTGTATGAAGGTTTTTAAAAAATATATAAAATGTAACATGAAATGCATCAATAATATAATGTTAGGACTGCAGAGCTAAAAGTGGACTCAATGGGGTAGACGATTTCCTTTTTTCTGGTTTTAGTTATTGGGTTACACCAGTTACCTCAGAGTCCCACGCATCTCGCCCTGGCTCCGGGGAAAGAGGATGAGCTCTGCTTTGCCTTTTGGCTTGAGGCACCAGGTGGTCACTGTGCTCATTGCCACCACTGTGCTGTCGTTTCCTGTATTGGTAAAAACATGTAGACATATTAACTAGCCAACACCACAACAACATTCTATTTAAAATCAACAAATGCAAGAGAAAACGCTAACTTTATGCTGTACTGCATGGATTAGTGGTCACGGATATATTCACTGAATGACTGATCTGCTTCTTATATAATCTAAACAAAGCCACAAGTTTTTATACCACATTTACCAGCTATTAGTGCCCCATGTTCAATCTGACGCGAACAGACGCTTCAACTTTGCAGCCACTCAATTATGTCAAAATTGCTCTCAAGATGTAATATTTTAAACTCAATCTAAACGTTTACACCACAGACATCCAATCTGGATCACTGCATTCATATTAATCCATGTTTGGGATTTTCTTCCATTATGCACCTTTATAGTGTTAGTCATCATTTTTTAAATGTTCACTCTTTATTTTCTTATATCTCTCATGTGCTGCTGACATTCAAGACAGATCACTCTAAATATAAACTAATAATAAAAAAACTTTATTTTACTGTGTAATCTAAAGACACAGTAAAATTTAAAGAGATGTGTAGATTTAAAACACTGTTTCATACCCAAACGGCCATAATTCACTCTTATCTGCTTGTGCCAAAGCTTTTAGATAACGCAACAGAAGCCTGTAAGCAGCGCTCCACAAAAACAGAAGCATAGTCGCCATTGACGGATCGGAAACAAGCTAGTCAGCTGTTGTGCCATTAGCTAGCCAAAAAGATTAAAACTTTCCAATTATAAAACGGACATATATATATGGATTTGACATAATCCGTCATACTCTTTATTTATTTTTTACAAAACAAAGCCACGCCTAGGTGTGAATAAATAACCGAATTTTAAACTGAGTGCACTGTATAAAACACATCTATATATAAATAGTGTAAACTTCTCTTACCTGCTTTCAGTCAACATGAAAATACCTTTTAGGATCTTCTTATTTTCTTTTGTTCAGATCTGCTTATATATGCTCGGCAGTTTTCTTTTTGTAAGACAACAACGAGGTGTCAATTCATGGCCTATCTCTTTAGCCAAACTACTACTACCCAATTACGTAAATAATGACGGGATACCGTGATTCATTTTTCTTTGTCGGGTGTCACAAATGATTTAATAACCACAAGAAAGAAAAATACTCGGGAAATGGCGTTAAATAGCACCTAAACTGATAACTAACAACGTTTTCGTGCTAGCTAGATACCAAACCAGAGCTCCGCTTTGTCATTGGTTAAGCTAATGCTAACTATCACGAGCCAACAACAACACTGCCTTTTGATTTGACATCACTCGCTCACTGATACATTATCCATTAATTCTTAAACTGCGTTACTGTGTACTTAACTTTTCTATATATAAAATGTATAAATAAAGATAAAAAGTCTATTACACAATAACAAAAGCGCTCTAGCTAATGGTACTATCATCTGATAGCAACACTCGTCTGCAACGGTTGTGTTTACATGTTACTGCGGCTGCGCAGACCATGGTGCTTTTAAGGCCTTCGGGTTTTCTGGAACCTATTACGTCAAGGCAACAGCTTTTAAAAACACATTATTAGTAGATTAAATAAAATAAGCAATATTACATAGGTAGTATCTTCATTTAGAAATGTACTTTATTTCGATAGATGTATGCAATTAAAACAATTAAATTGGTTGAATCGGGAACCTTGTGAGTAGTACGTAAAGGCAGCATGACTTTTTTTTTAATTTTTGTATTGAAATGGTTTATTTCAAACAATCAAATAAGAATTAAAAAACATTACAACCATCGGTTATACATTCATACAATGACCTATCAAACTAAGAATAATTAGACATATTAATAAATATAATAAATGACAGTGGTATATACAGTATACATCTTGTTCCGTTTAACTTAAGTAAAATTGTATTTTATTACATCTGTACAATGTTGAATACATGTCATATTTCTTTATCAAACCTCTCTGACTAATATTTCTTAGACTGGATTGCCAGCACAAATAAATATTTGCCCAAAGTTTGAATTATTTTGTGTGTGTGCATGTTAATATTACTATAAACAGTTCATCTTATAAGGCGAATCGTCACCCGGAAGTTACACCCAGCCGGTGTGTCCAGCCAGCCAATAGTTTAAACTAACGCCTCCGCCAACGACGGCTGCGCACGACGGAGGTGAGATTATCAGGCTTCTTCTTCTCAGTAGCTGCGGACCTTAACGCCTGAGAGAAAGCAGCAGCAATGGGCAGCAGTGATTCTAAGCTGAATTTCAGGAAGGCAGTGATCCAGCTGACGACCAAAACACAGGTAAAGGCGCCCCCGTGTTTCTGAGCGGAGCGACATGATCAATACGCAGAGCTGGTGAGCGCATCCAGGGAGCATCACCAAGAAGATGCGGTTGTGGTGGCAACAACAAAAAAACCAACAGCTTTATGTGGCGTACCTTCTTTAAATGGATGTGCAGTACTGCATATTCCAGGATGATATTCTGCTATATTCACATTTTAAAATGCGCGTTTCTTAGGTATTAATCGGATTAAAGGGTCGTCGGTTCTGGGATGCACCCTAACCATTTATTCAAACGGATTTAGTTTCGACATTAATACATGGTGGCTTTTCGCAAAATCATTGCTGATGACGTAAGTCCTGGAATAAAGACGTTTGCTTATACGCGCACAGCCACCAGAACAAGCGTGCATGTTTACATTTCCATTAGCGCACCTGCGTGCACTGATTCATTCTGAAAGATCCGTGTAAAACGAAAACCCTAACGAAACAATTCAGTGGAGAAAAAAACAACAACATGTTTGATCTTTTTCCACAGCCAGTGGAAGCCACAGACGATGCATTCTGGGATCAGTTCTGGACAGACGCCACCACCACAGTCCAGGATGTTTTTGCACTGGTGCCAGCAGCTGAGATCCGAGCTGTGAGAGAGGAGTCCCCGTCTAACTTAGCAACCCTCTGTTACAAGGTACACACGGAGTGACTACCCCTTTTCTGTGGTTAAATACACCCACAAAAGTTGTGTTAATATATTCACAAGTTGGACAGTTTTTTTTCCTTGTTGTTTTTTGTTTGTTTTAGCCTTGTACAGATTTCCAGAGAAAACAATAGAGTCCCTTCCTTTCTCTTTGCTTCCTGTTTCTTGCTCCAAGCTTGGAGCTGCCCATTAGAGACAAAACAGACGGCAGGGGTGAAGTGGATAATTTGATAAAGCCCTTGAAGCTATATTTACTTACAAGACTTCATTACCATTTTCACACATGAAATTATTAAAGAAATTTAAATATTTAATTCTGACTTAAAAAACAACAAAAACAATTATTTTTGTGATTCAAGTACTGAACCCGAAGGCCCATTCTGATGTGAAAAAAAATAGCTGATTTTAGCATGTTCTTGTGCCAGTTTCAGTCTCATGATGGAAGATGTATAAATATTCATATCACTGTAAATCATGAGCAGACCAAGAAAGGCTGTAGCAGTGATGCCGGTGCTACAATGGGCAGGCCACAAGCTCCCTGCTGTGCTCCATTCTGATGCATCCACTAGCAGACAAAATAAATCCATGTGAGCTTTCCTTTTCCTCTTCAGAGCTGGGATCTGGCTCAAAGCACTATGGCTGGATAGCTCCTCTATTTTTGTTTCACCGGTAAAGTTAGGTTAGGGTTGTGAGGGAAAGCATGTAAACAGATGGATGATGGGGAATGGGGGTGGGCTCACCCTGTGCCAACAGTCCCGCCCACGACTCAAGAGGCGAATTTCTAGTAAACTCCTGCTGCTCTGCAAAAACTATGTACTAGAAAACAGTTAAGATTTTTTTACATTTTGACTAAAAACAGCATAATCAGAATTAAAAGACCACTGGAACGCTTTTACGATGGATCAAAAAAATAATTGGAGTGGGACTTTAATGGAAAGGAAAAACAAATCAATTTTCTGGATGGACATTGCATCCTGCAACACAAAATTCAAATCCTACAATCAATTAATACCACTTGACCCAACTTCGGCAGATATGATCCCTTACCCTGTTCTTTTTTTTTCAACCATTGTGTTCTGTTTGCCCAGGCTGTTGAGAAGCTGGTGCAGGCAGCAGAGTCTGGCTGCCCCTCTGAGAGGGAGAGGCAAGTAGTCCTGAACTGCACTCGGATCCTAACTAGGATTCTTCCCTACATCTTTGAAGACCAGGACTGGAGAGGATTCTTCTGGTCGACCGTGCCCGGTGCTGGGCGGGCTGGGGTGAGTGTGGGGGGGGGGGGGGGTCACATTATGTTAAGTGTAGAAACCAAGACAATTAGAAAGTTTTTTATGCAGAATTTCTTGAATGCTATTACAATTAAAAAAAAAAAAAGCCAAAAAAGAGTTTTGTTTATGTTTCTGTATTGACACAGCATTAAAGTGTTTTTTGTGATATTTCATGTAACATTTTGTAATGTTTACATTGGACAGCTTTGGGATGCACTCTGGCTCTTGTAGCAGGCAGTTGTACCTAAATATTTACCAATAAATTAACTCACAAGAGAATAAATCTCCATTTTGACATTTTTCCATTTCTATACAGAAATAAATGTTGTTCTATACTTATAAGAGGATAGGTTGTTTTGTAATATGACTGAAGTTAATCCAATGACATCTACTAATGCAAATGAACATTAAAGCCACTATGGCTCTAAAATTGGCTAACATATTGGAAATTTTTCTTTGCATAGCTGGAAATAATTTTAGTTATTTGTGATGACTGTTTAACAAATTGGGTTTATTTCGAATGACTGTTTTTTGAGGATTTACCTGAAATTTAGGACGAATTTTTATATTTTTGAGCTCAACTTTGCAAACCTCGTGTTCTTTTAGCTTTTTGGAATTTCATTGTGGTATCAGTTTCTGTATTTAGAGATACTGAATTTAGGCCCATCGTCCCTTTAAGGCTGGTCTTTCCTCAAATTTAAATATTTGTTTTCAGTGGATCATTGGCCTTAAAAAATGCATTTGTGGGGATGTAACAGGGTCATTTAAGCATTTTAGCGAACCATCCTGCTGCTGTTTTTGTTTTTCACATTCAACTCATCCCTCTTGTCCTTTATTTTCAGATGAATGAGTTGGAAGAAGATGATGGAGCTCGACCGCTGGCTGAATTGCTTCTCCTGGCTGTTGCTGACCTCCTCTTTTGCCCTGACTTCACTGTGCACAGCCACAAGAGAGGCCCAGTGAGTATTCAGTGTCCTGACACTCTGCTGTCCACTGCCATTCATGTGTCATCTCACCACCTTCCAGCAAAGGAACTGTCAGTGACAGGCTGCAGCGAGATGTCGACTTCTTTCTCAAGCTTACAGTAACTTGTTGATTTAAGGTTTGGTCCATGTTTGCCTGGGATCTGTTTCCTTCCTGTTATGTGCTTGCCTGACTAACCTGACTCTCAAGTTTGACTGAAGGAACAAAATAGAAAAGGATTTACGGTCAGTCACACCAGGAAGAAATCTTCCTTTCTAGGTATGACAGGAATGCAGTACATGTACATTTTTGACTTCCTAGTGAATATATAGGGTTTTTGAATTTTATTATTTACTGGAATGTAGACATTTACCAAAATAATAAACTCAAAGCCCACTCTGATAATCTTTTGATCTATTTCAAAAGTGTTCCGAGTGGTCTTTTAATTATGATTATGATTATGCCATTTTTAGGCCAACTCAAAAGGTTTTTCTGTTGTTAGGACATAGTTTCTTCAGAGTGGCAGTAGTTCACTAGAAATCTGCTTCTGATTTTTTGGCGGGAATGCGCCTTCCCCTCCCTGTTGCTCAGAAATCTCTCTTTTTACAGGCTTTGCCATTTTTGTTGACATTGCAACAAAAATGGTGAGCAATACTGGAGCTATCCAGCCGTACAGTTCTGAGTTTGATACCAGCTCAGACGAGGAAAATGAAGATGTACAAGGTCCTATTTGTCCACTAGTGGATGCATCACAATGGAGCAGAGCAGGGAGCTTGTGGTTCACCAAGCATATTTTCGACATCCCAAAAAGGCTCTTTTTTTAAAACTATTTTTTTTATCTGCCACTGATTCACAACAATATGAGTAAAAAAATAAACAGACATGAACTTTTAAGCACACTTTTCTATATATATGTCCTCCATCAGAAAAATGCCACAAGAACATGTAAAAAAAACAACAACACAATTATCGTCAGATGATTAAAAAAAACACTTTTTTTCTGATTGGACAGGATTCAGTAGAGAGCATGCAGTCTATAGACAGCTGTGAATACATCTGGGAAGCGGGGGTGGGTTTTGCACAGTCTCCGCCTCTCAACTATATCCACGACTTGAATCGGTGAGTCAGACGGTTTTCTGCAGCTGCAAAATCTGCATCATCAAATTCCCTCGTCTTTGTTTTGTTTTGTTTTTTCCTTCTCTCTGACTTCATGCTTTTCTAACCTGCATGCAGGACAGAACTGTTGAGATTGTTACTGACCTGCTTCTCGGAGACCATGTATCTGCCCCCTGCATCGGACAACACCGTCCTCAACCCCTGGGTGACGTTCTTCTGCTCTGCTGAAAATCGGTAATGAAATGGACAATTGCCTTGTTCCTCTAGATCAAGGGTCACCAACCCTGTTCCTCGTGGGCTTCAGTTATTGCTGCTCACCTGGATCAGGTGTGTTGGGTCAATCAGAAACTGGGCTGATTCAATCCAGCTAATCAGCATCTACTGAAGCAGGGTTATCTGCAAAACAGGCTGGGCGGTAGCCTACGAGGAACAGGGCTGGTGACCCCTGATGTTACATATGAAACACTCTAGAACAACTGTGTGCTTTTAGGTGAAAGTCAGCCCTAACCTTAAGGAGTTGATACAAAAAACATGAAAAGTGACGGATTCCCACTTTGTACCTTTTTTCTCCACAGACATGCATTGCCTCTGTTTACGTCATTGCTCAATGTGGTGTGCGCTTACGATCCCGTGGGCTACGGCATCCCGTACAACCACCTGCTCTTCTCGGACTACAGGGAGCAGCTGGTGGAGCAGGCCGTTCAGATTCTCATTGTGACGCTGGAGCATGACGCAGGGGCTCCCCAACCGCCTGCCTCTACGTCCAGCATTGAGGAGCAGGAGGTATAGCACAGCAGAAGTCGCCATCTTATCGACTTTTCAGTGCTTTACAGTAACCATCTGTATGTGCAGCCTACAGGGCCGGAAAACCTGTTTGTGAATTATTTGTCAAGAATTCACAGAGAGGAAGTAGGTTTAATATTATTTTTATATGAAGAGGAAAAAATATAGACAGGGGATGAATGTCACTTGTTCAAAGTATTTTTGTGTTCCACTTTTAGGACTTTGACTTTGTACTGAAGGGACTTGCTCGTCTGCTGACCAATCCGCTCACTCAGACTTATCTGCCAAACTCCACCAAGAAGATCCAGTTCCACCAGGAGCTGCTGGTGCTCTTCTGGAAGCTTTGTGACTTTAATAAGGTTAAACAGAACTCAAATAAAATGAGAATCATCAAAGATTTTGATTTCTATAAGTAACCCAGTGCTGTTTGCGTACTTTTCACAGAAGTTCTTGTTTTTCGTCCTGAAGAGCAGCGACGTCCTCGACATTCTGGTCCCTATCCTTTACTATCTTAACGATGCCAGGGCCGATCAATGTGGGCCTCCTCTCGCACATCATTTCATCAAATATAATTTTGACCAGACAAAAAAATGAATTAACCTTTCCTTTGATGGCTCCTTCTGCAGCCCGTGTGGGACTCATGCACATCGGTGTTTTCATTTTGCTCTTGCTGAGTGGCGAGAGAAACTTTGGGGTGCGCTTGAATAAGCCGTACTCCCTGCATGTCCCCATGGACATCCCAGTGTTCACAGGCACCCATGCTGACCTGCTCATCGTGGTGAGACACACCGCTGCCCGTTTAGTTGGATACAGCCTTGTTAAAGCACAAGTCACTCTCACAGCTGTCACTGTTTGCTTTCTAGGTGTTTCACAAGATAATCACTACGGGCCACCAGCGACTCCAGCCTCTCTATGACTGCCTTCTCACCATTATTGTAAATGGTAAATACTTTATTTCTGGAGCACATTTTTCATCCTGTTAGATCAATTTGTTGCTTATTTTTCAATACAAGACCCTTATTTAACACATTTCTTTTTAGTTTCTCCTTATTTGAAGAGCTTGTCTATGGTTGCGGCCAACAAATTGCTCCACCTGCTGGAGGCTTTTTCCACCTCCTGGTACCTGTTTTCCACAGCCCAGAACCATCATCTCGTCTTCTTCCTTCTTGAGACGTTCAACAACATTATTCAGTACCAGTTTGATGGTATAAAAAAATATTAGAAATATGCCAGATTTGTTATTTTTCCACTCATAAAATGTCTGTCACTATCAGGAAACTGTAATTTGGTGTACGCCATCATCCGCAAGAGGAATGTATTTCACCAGCTGGCCAACCTGGCCTCTGACCCTGCCTCGATCCAAAAGGCTTTGCAAAAAAAGAAGAAGTCGCCAGATTTAATTTCTCGCACAAACTCCCAAGAGACTGTCTCCATGGAGGGTTCACGCCCTGCGGTGCCAGCAGAGCCCGGCACCCTGAAGGCCAGTCTGGTTGCTATACCAGGTATGATTATGTGCTGTTTGGTGTATGGATTTCTTTCTTCTTTTGTTAGTTTTTTTTTTTTTTGTATTGTATTTACTATATATTTGAAAAAAAAACACATTATGTGTGCGTTTGTCATGTTTTTAAATGACAGGAGAAAAAAACCCTGCTGTATTTACTACCGGCTTGCTTTAACAATTTAAAAAAGCTGAAATTTTAGAATCAATTTTTCCTAAAAGCGTTTCTGTCTTGACACATCACTAAAGTGTTTTTTTGTGATATTTCATGTAACGTTTTGTAATGTTTACATTGGACAGCTTTGGGATGCAGCAAGCAGTTGTACCCGAACATTTACCATTAAATTAACTCACAAGAGAATAAATCTCCATTTCACATTTTTCCATTTCTATACAGAAAAAAATGTTGTTCTGTACTTATAATATGATAGGTTGTTTTGTAATATGACTGAAGTTAATCCATTGACACCTACTGATGGAAATGAATATTAAAGCCACTTTGGCTCTAAAATTGGCTAACATATTGGACATTTTTTCTGTGCATAGCTGGAAATAAGGCAACAGCAGGTTGAAGGAAAAACATTGTCCCGTCTCTGTAGAGACTTTTTGCTCAGTGCAACTGAAGAAGGTGATGCTCCTCAGGTCAGAGGAAGAACAGATGTGTTTAGCTGCAACATAAAAAATCAACAGCAGCTTTTGTGAATCTAACATACATTTTCCAAGATTACAATTTGATGAGTACAAATTCTCCGTGTTGGTTATGAAAAATAAATAAATAATAGAGTACCATCTTTCCTGATGTTTTTCAGCTATTGATAAGCTGACGGAGAAGTCCCAGGTGTCAGAGGATGGCACCATGGTTTCAGTTCCAAAGACCGATTCCCCACAGCCGGTCCAGTCAGACCTAAGTGCAGCTGCTGGAACAAGCGACACAGAGTCCAACTCTGGCAGAGACATGGAAGTATGTGTGTCTTTGTTGAATTAACGTGCTGACTCATAAGTATGTATGTTGATTTTATTTTCCCTCGTTCTCAGGATGTTTTCTACACTGAAGCAGAAATGCAAAGAAGGCGTTTGTCGAGTGCGTCCTCGGCGTCATTATGGGCTCCCACGCCAGAATGGGTCAGTTTTCTCTGCTTCAGTATTTTTTCAATTAGTGTCATGAAGCTAATTTCTATGTATTTTTTTTTCCAGGTCCTCTCTTGGAAGTGCAAGCTACCCTTGCAGACTATCATGCGTCTTCTGCAAGTGCTAGTCCCACAAGTGGAAAAGATCTGCATCGACAAGTTGGTGTTTAATTTGATTCTTTAGATTGATGCACTTTTTCCAAACTCTCATAACACATCTCCAGATTACTTTAAGCGAGCTGTGTTTTCCTGCAGAGGCCTAACAGATGAATCTGAGATCCTGAAGTTCCTTCAGCACGGCACATTAGTGGGCCTGCTGCCAGTTCCTCACCCCATCCTCATCAGAAAGTATCAGGCCAACGCTGGGACCGCCATGTGGTTTCGTACCTACATGTGGGGTGTTGTTTACTTGCGGTAAGTTGGGCGTAATAATGGCAGCTCAGACAAGAATCCAACCCCTTTAAAACTAAAACCAGCTTTCTCTGTTTGTCTAGCAATGTGGATCCTCCCATCTGGTATGACACTGACGTCCGCCTTTTTGAGATCCAGAGGATGTAAAACGGAAAGCTTTATGACTGAAATGGACTCCCATCACTATCTGCTTCTTTCCTGACAAACCACACTGTGTTAAACTTTCTCTGTGTGATGATGTTTGCCCCTTTAGAGGAACCTATTGGAAAGCAGAAAGATTTTTGTCTCTTTACCCCAGAAGCACTAAAGTCCATACAACTGTGTTTATACATTTCTTCAATCTTCAGGACCACTGAATGTCGAAATACCGAAATGACTGCAGTGTTTGCTAAAGGCTGAGGCTCCTTTCTTGACATTGCAGAATAGAAAATATTTAACTTGTCAGATTTGTTATAGATGATGTGGCGCTTTTCAGCTAAGCCGTGTGCTGCGTCCTGGATGTAACTGGATGTTCACATTGATTATTGTACTTTTTTGTGCTTCAATGTGAACTTGAGTTGTCTGCTGTGGCTGTATAGTTTGTGTTTGCAGACAAATGACATGTTTTTAAGTGTGATTATGAGCAGGGTTCATTTTTGTTCTGGATGGCAATGCTTACTGTGGTTCATGCTATTAAGTGTATTTTCCTTAAATTATATATTGATATCAATCCGTGAAGTGTGTGGACTGTTTTTGATCAACTTTCTTTGTTGAAACATTTGAAATTGAATGTCTAGCAACTGTTTTATTGTTTTTATTTTTTTTCCCTTTTGGCTACCCTCCTCATAGGTTGCTACAGCGAATCGCCACATAGTCCTTACATGTGATTTAGATGCAGTTTTACTGGGACTTTGGGACCACGGAAACACTCAAAAGAGCCCCCATGTGGTTACAGTAATTTAAAGCATCTGGTAGTCCCAATGAAAACCAATCAACCCCAACGTTGCTTAGCTTCCAATATCAAGCATGTCCAGCGTGCCCAGATCCTTTTACTGTATAACTGTGTCTTAATTTCTAATTAAGTTTAAACATGACACCCTCAAACTGCAGCCACTAGATGGCACTCATCTCCTGAACTCTTCTAACAATTTTCTCTCTAACAAGTTAAAATGACAGATCTAATCTCTTTTTAAGAGAACCTAATTTGAGCTGATGAGATTCTTGGTTGAAAAAGAATAATTAAAATACATTTTCCAAGTTTAGCTGGCTTTTTTATAACTTCTGCATGGGAAAAAAATCTCTGCAACCTGATCCTTGCTATGAAAAGTGCCAAGTGTTTACAGAATGCAACCATCCATTAAAAGGAAAATAGCATTTGCAACTGTTACTATTTATTAAATGTTCATGAGTGGTGATAGGCGGCCATGGTGCAGCGGTAGACCTCAGATTGGGATTTTACAGGTTCAGTTCCTACCTTGCCCACCCATATGTAGAAAACTCTTTGGACAAGACACTGAACCCCACTTTGATTCTGGTGGAAGGTGTTCGGCAGTAGATGTGTGAATGGTTGAATGGGACTGTGACTGTAATGCTCTGAGGGCTTTTGAGGAAGGTAGAAAAGCGTTACACTAGTATTCGCCTTTTACCACGATGTGACCTGGTAACACTTCGAGCTGCACCCAGAGGAGTTTTGACGTCACTGAAGTTCCATCTACATGCTCCACAGCAGGTGTGTCTGCACTTAGAATAGCAGGTGTATTCAGGGCGACATTGATGTTGGAGTGCTTGTTTGTCTGACATGTAGCATGTTTGCTGTAAACTCAGACTGTAAGAAATCATTCTCAAAGAGCAACACATCTGGATATGTTAGAGCTGCAAAAGGGGAAAAAAGATTTATTGTGACATTTGGCTCAAGTAGAAATCTGTAATCAGTGTTTGATTTTACCATTCCTGTTTTTAGGATGCTTCATCATAACAGCATGTTTTTTAAAGCGTGTTTAAGCTTCTTATATAATCCTTGTTGTCTGATTTCTAAGAAAGGTATTTTGATATTCAACTCATTAAATCCCATCCATCCAACCATTTTCCTGACATGCTATAAGTTCAGGGTCATGGGAATTCAGTTCAGCCATACTTTGTTAATCCCCTTAAAGAAGTTGAAAATTGACCCATTCCTTCTATTTTTATCCACAAAAAAAGATGACAAACATCCAGACTAAAACATAGGTTAATTACAGTTTTTTTAAACAACGTTTAAAATACTTATAAAGTTGTTTATTTACGTCAATAATAGATGAGTCAATTTTTTTACCAATTCAGTTTGTTTGACAGAAATCTAATGTATACTTGAAGTTTTAAGACTTCTCACAATACAGCTTCTCTTAACTCAACATGAAATGTTTCTTAAAAAATATGAAATGTGTATTAAAACAAAGTTTATTTTGAGGTAACAATAAAAACAATCTGTGCTGGATTGTAAAATAACACTGCCACATCTCTTCACAGCTTGTGGAAGATGCCAAGTCATGAATAACTACTATACAGTCAATTGAAAATCATGCATTTGAATATACACCATTATTGTGTTTTGAATTGTGTTCAAAAAAATTGGGGAAGTGAAGGAACCACATTAGGAATTAAAAGAAAATCATTTTCCTTGCAGGAATTTTGTTTTGATGTACACACTCTCTGGCATGAACCCAGTGCAAGGAAGTCTGAATGCAGAGAGCTGTTCAGTTTTGCCAACACTGCAAGTGTTGGCAATAACAACTTTTTGGTTTGTATCAAAGTACTTTTCTTAGAAACACAACAACATGGATTCATCGAGAAACCACTTGCGCAACAGGAAATGCTACTTAAGAAATTAAAATACAACAAAGGTAACCAGCTGTCTGGCAGATGCCCTTGGCAAACAAGCCTAACTGTTGCACATTCAAGTTTGTATGATTTAATAGAGGAAATGACATCTTTGTCATCTGAAAGTTCCCACTTTTGAGCTCAATGCTACTTTAACACTGGGCATGTGATGTGTTCAAGAAAGTGCTAAAAGGTCTTTCTTGAACATGTGTTTAGCATGGTGTTCACATTAGACAAGCAGAGTCTGTTTCTTTTTACTAGAGCACCTACATTTGAAGGATGCTTGGTGTGAAATGTAAAAATCTTGCAATTTTTGTTAGAGGCTTTTTTTCCTTACTGCTCTACTCCGATCTATGGTGTCATATAATTCCAGCCGAGCACAAACCACAATTGTTAATTTCTCCTCCATGATTATTTCTCAAACAGTTGTCACTTCCCTGATTGGTCAACGTTTGACTCGGTTTAACTTACAAATCATGTTCCCATGGCAGTGCATTTTGTACATTGAACCTGAAATCTTTGTGAAACTTTGCATGAATGCGAGAGTTTTGAACACGGAAGCCCAAAACAAGCATTTACACGTTTACAAAGACTTTCATAGGAAGTAGTTTTTTGAACGTGCATTGTCAAGGTCGGTGTGAACTTTGCTTAACAGATTATTTTCTTATTATTAGGCCTTTTGCAGCTAATTATTATTATTTTCTGGTAGACAGAACCTCTATACTAGGAGAAGTCTGGAGGTTTCCCTTTATAGCTGCTGCTTTAGCATTTGAAGGTTGAGCCTCTGCAATATCCTTTGGAATTTGAGCATGAACAGTTTCAATGTTAATTAGGCAGAACCTGCAGATCGCTGACTATTTTTCTTTCACAAAAAAGAGTTTGTTGTAGTTGCTTAATGATAAAGTTTGTGCACTCTTAAAGAAAAGTCGTAAAATAGGGAATTAGGAAAGGAATTCTGTTCTCGTTTCTGTTTAACTTGACCAACTGCATGAAGTGAAACTAATAAAAGTAAACAGGTTCACTTACTTTTTGCTGATGAGCGTTTTTATTGCCATGTTTGTTTCCCCTGTAGAAAGTTGTGTTTTTGAACGTGCATTTCCAAGAAGCAGTCTGGTCCCACAAAGGAAACCTGCCGTTCAGGTTACTTGACATCTGAAAATCCCAAGAATTCGGGCGAGACTTTTTATGATGGAAAATATGCAGATGGACTCCTAAATGAACAAAAAACAAGAATTTTGGAAAGTTTGTTTTTGTAAAGATTTCAAAAGTAAAAAACTTTTTATTTCATTTGATAAATTGAAAATTCTCAGTGACACACTTAGACCAGAGAAAATAGAAAAAGGTCATGTATGAATACATTCCTAAATCCCATTAAAAATGCAGAGAAACTAATTTAAACCTTGTTTTCATTTCACTCAGATTGCTCTTCAGAGAAAGTCAATTTTTTACAGATCACCTGCTTGTCATTTAAAGTCCTTGGACACAGTGTGCATCCGGCCTCATGACTAGTCACAAGGCTGGAGCCAAAGGTCACACAACCGTCCTTCCGTCTGTCACAAACACTGAAGATGCTGCAAGCACCAGGCGTGCTCCTGCTGTTCTGTCTTGGGGCAACAAATGCTCTCTACAAACAATGGATTCCTGATACCAACTATGAGAATAAGACCAACTGGGACAAGGGAAAGGTTCCGTGTGGCAATGACATAGCTCTGTTTTCGGCTCAAAGAAAGGTCTCTGTGTTTGTGGAGACCACGCATGCTGTCCAGGAGATGAGGCTGCCGGTCGACGGAGAGCTCATACTGAATTCGGGGGCTGGCTTTTACGTTCTCGGTGGAAAAGACCCGGCTTGTGGTTCAGGTACCACGACCGAGTTCCAAGACTCGGAATCTCTGCAGTGGTTCAACCCGGCTCTGTGGCAAGCAGCAGCGTCTCAGAATGACCTTCAGCTTGGAAATTTCCTGTTTGCAGTCCACGAGGAGAGTGTCCCCTGTCAGCAAGATGACGTGGTTTTCAAAGCCCTCTCCTCCTTCAGAGTGGACACCAGCTCCAGCCAGCCTACCATCCCTGTGAAATCTGTCTCTGTGCTGGGGAAAACATTTGACAGCAGAGCAGAGTTTTCTCAATATCTCAGTTCCCGCTCTGGTCAAATGCAGTTTCACGGATCTTCAGCAGTCACTGCTGGAAACCCAGGATGTGGAGATTCTTCTGGCTGTGACTGTGGCAACTCTGTAAACCATCAGCTCATCTGTAGCACTGTAAAATGTGCTACTGTGAGCTGTAAGAAGCCACTCTCTCCGGTGGGACACTGCTGTGAGGTGTGCGGTGCCATTGTAACAATCGATTACACCGCAGGTTTCACTGTGCAGACTTACAGGGAACGGATACATCATCTTTTCCTTATTCTGCCAAAATACAAGTCCATTCAGCTGGGCATTTCTAAAGTCTTCAAGTCACAGAGGTTGCTGGGCGTGATTCCTTTCAGCACAATACCTGAGATCCAGGTAGTTATTGTGGATGGAGAGGACGGGAAGGTCTCAGAGGATCTGGCTCAGGACTTAATGACAGATATTGGTTCTCATGGCTCAGAAATAGGAATCACAGGAAGTGAATTTCAAGCTTCTTCTGGGAATACCAGTGATCTGTCTGGAAGCAATGCAGGGATGGTGGCTGGAGTTGTCATTGCAGTTTTATTAATGATTGCACTCATTGCCGTCGGGGCTGTGCTGATCCAAAAGGGGGTCGTTCGGCTTCCATCCATGCCTACAATCACAATGCCATCTCTGAGCAGCTTTAGAAGAAACACGGATGTTGGAGATCTTGGTGGAACTATTGACCACGGCTTTGATAACCCTATGTTTGACCAGCCGAACACGATGTCTAACATTCCCGGTCTATATGGGACTGACCGCCAGTCAATCTCTATGACTCAGACAGGTGTGCACTTTGTAAATCCAGTGTATGATGAAAATGAAATAGATCTAAAAGTGTAAAGACCTTTTCTACTTTCACTCTAACACGTCTTAATTTGATTGTTTTTCTCTTCACTTCGTGATTCACAACAACTCAGTTTTTAAGGGCTGACATGTTAAGCTGTTAATGATCAAATAAAGTTGCGAGACAAATACCAGAACACATGGCAGAATGAATTTGTGATTTGCTGTTGTCATCATTCGTAACACATTTGACGGCAGTAAAGCTGCAGTAATCTTGACCCACCCTATGCTTTACTGGGCTGTTTTGCAGGTTTCAAACGATAATAATTTACCACCACACGTATGTGACAAATCTCCTTTATGTACAATACATTTATGTCGCTTGAGTTTTACAAGCTTACGGTAAAGGCAGCTGGGAAATGTTAAAAAAAGCATCACTTTATAATATCTTTTTTGACAGACTGTCACATATAAAGGGTAAAATGCACTTCATTAAGGTTTTTAAACATATACTGAGTCTCTGAATTCTCACAGGAAGTTTGAGATCTTTATGGGGATGTTATTTCTACACCAGCAGGAAGAGAAAACTGGAATGTTTCATTTAGAAAGGTCCAAAATGTAATCTTAAATCTTATCATCTTATGGTATAAACATTAGACTTTGAGGTAAAGGTTCTCACCCCTATAGAACCATGTAGAAAACCCTCTTTAAAGAATGTTCGGTTTATTTATGACCAAACGTTTCATATGAAGTGACTAAACAGGATGATAGCCTTGGTTTCTGTTCAAAACAAACCAAGTTAATGTGACTAAAACCAGTTCAAATCAGAAAATGTAAGGACAAATGCATATCCTGTGGAGGCTGAGGTGAAATATTGTTATTTACCACTTTTAGAAATTGTGGTTAATTGTCCCCAAAGGAGGGACAATTATGGTTGTGATCACTTGGACTGATGACTGTAAATGGTTAAATCTCTTGTTTTCATTCAGGAGACATATGTGTATATGTGCACACACATGAGTAATGGTAGGACGTATATAGCCAACATTTTTTAGTGTGAAATGATATTGGCAAAAACCTTATTTTTCCTTTTTTTCCTATCTTGAACAATGACATAAACAAGCTGCCTTTTGCAACTAATCCAAAATGTTAACCAGTTAATATTTTACAACTACATTTGGGTACACAGGTCAGTGGTTGTAAAATGTCTGGCTCAGTAAAACTATTTTTTTTTTTAAAAGTGATGATGTGAAGGAAAATAACAACAGTAAATTGGAAACCTAAAAATACCTAAAAATAAGAATGATTTGCATTCCAGCTCATAATTTAGATCAGTTAATCAAATCATTTAAAGAGTTTAAATAATCTCCTTCATGTTGTGCATCAGTTTTAAAAAAATAGTAGAGCCAGACTGATATCCATTTAGCCGAACTAACAGCCCTTGTAAATAAACCATGAATAAATAGAATAATGCCAGGAAAAACATTTTTGGCTTACAGTTTCAAACCTGAGACAAAGAATTCCCAACACAACCATCTAGAAAAGAACAAGCTAGCTGTGGCATCTTCCATCTGCCAAGAAATGTACCAATCCAGCCAAAGCTTAGTCTGCAGAGAAGAGGACTCCAACAGTCCTTGGTCCTCATCTGCTCCATTCTTCTCATGAAGTAGAAGAAAAAGAAGGATTCGTCCCTGCAACTGGATCTTGTGATGAAACTTACTTGCAATCATTTAAACCCTTGTGCTGTCTTAGATGACCCCACCCTTACATTGACGTGTTCTCCCTACCATGACAAAGGTGGATAAAGGTGAAGAGGATTTCATGTAATCCATGGACACCAGTGAAGGTCACAAATCATTGAAGAAAAAAGGTTCAGCGCACTGTCTAGTGGGTCTAGATGACCCGTTAAAGTGCCTAGGATAGCACAAGTGTTACCCACTGAAAACCCCTCTTCAATCTTATACAAGTGAATCAGAGACATTGTTTCTTTGTCATATAAATTTGGTCCTTCAAACATAAAGTTAGGCCTTAGTGACACGTGCCCCTACAGGGGGTTGACCTACACAGGTGCAGCAAAATTCTTGGATTTCCAGGCCATGCAGCCATGCGGCCACCTGATGGTACTTCATGTAAACGGAACGTATGAGATTTGTGCGCGTGGTAAGTGTATCAGGAAGTATTTGCAAGGATTGTGTAAGTTACACGCACTTATGAGGTACAGCTGTCCTCATGCTGCACTCTAGTCATATAGGGAAGTGCCCACACTGGCTCCTTGATGACCACACATAAATTCTTTATGCTTGGGATATGAAAGGGCCCATGAGATAATAGTAGGATGTCCAAGCAAACTCTGATTGTCTACATTTCTCCTTTCTAATAGCCAGGTTATGCGCATCGGTGCGGCAAGAGCACACACCTTTTCCTTGAACAGCATTAACGGGCTCCCCAGTGCACAGGGTTGGGCGGAGTAAGAGGATTTCCCATTTTTCACCCGCAGACGGGCCGTATCCATCCGTAAGGGCAGTCGCCTTAAGACAAGATTACGCAATAGTCCTAAGCTTAAACCAGTTTCTGGTTGACTCTCGTTCTCATTCATAATACATTCAGTGTTTCCATGGATCAACGGTGACATTGCAATGTTCTTTACAAAACTAACCAACCAGGGTTACAGTGGAGACATGAGCACCTAAAAATATGATCACAGACTTTTTACTTTAGAGCTTGCAACATACGAAAGATTGAGATTCACAACTCTCTTCAACCAGAACCTCACCCCTAGTTGGAGTCACAGCTGACTGTGGTGGCAGGAGAGAAAAATGGATCATCTAAAAGCTATTTTTTGTGCATTGTCTCCAACCAAGTTCAAAAGAGAGCAATGCTCATTAAAATGTGATAGTGCTGAATTTCAGGAGTCCATTGAGAAGTCCAATGACATTGGATCCATGAACCCACTCTTTTGGACTGCAGTCCTTAAACACAGACGCTTGGCTCAGAAAGATCCTGATTTGCGACTCGTCCAAAAAGGAATTAAATTCAGGTGGAGTTTCATTGTGCGTCAGCTGACCCAAACTGGGTGCACAGTCGTCTTTTTCCCAACCGGATTCTTCTGCATCGACCGCCTTCTTTGGCTGCCCTCATGTTGCTCAAGCCTCAGGGAACCTGTTGCACCCAATTTAGCTGTGACTGTGTTGTCCCTCAGCTGTGATGCTATGAACCTGAAGTCCTATTGTCAGTCATCCTTTATTTGTTTTTGTTTTTAAACTATGCTTAGCCTTCGTCTTCCCCAGCGGGTGATACATGCTTACTATTTGACGTTTAATGTAAATAAAAGAAATCAAGAGAAAACACTCTGGTAACATCACATCCACTTCACAGGAAAAGCAGGAACGGTGCCACAATTTATGAAGACACCAGTTAAAACTAGATTCAGATGAGTCATACTTTTTCTCAGAAGCATAAAGAAAAGTAAGGCAAGCTGGTTTCTGCTTGTCACAGAACATTTCAAATGAGGGAAACCTTTCATTTTGGTCTACTTGTATCAACAGGGGAGCTACGGTACATTGACTTATTAAAATCCCATTTATAACTATGTTAAACACAAACACTACAACCTGTAAGGATTTTAGGGATGAGCAGCAAAGCCTTTCAGAGAACCTTGGGTGTTTTTGGTTTATCATAAACAAAAACGGAGACTAATAGGACCTGGTAGATACAACAAAATCATCAAGTTCTATTCTGTTGCGTTTCTACAAATTCTCTGGGAACCGGTCATGCATTTAGTTCTTGGATTTAATAGTGAGAATTTTTTTTTATTTAGTGAGTAAATAGTGAGTATTTTTCCAAATTTTGCAGCAAACAATGGATTTTTCCCCGAAACATTTCCTCCAAAGAATTCTTTAGAGTTAGCCGATGTATTCAAATTGCTTCATTTAGGCTCAACTCTCCTTGTCGTCTCTATCACAACAATATTGTGAAGTTCTGATGATCTTTTTGGAAACTATGATTCAGAAAGATCAAATGTAACATCTTTAACTTTTATTAACAATAGAAAACGTGGGGAAATTTGTTTGGATATATTGTTATTTTTAGTCTACATCAATAGATTTAATTTTTCCTCTCTTTAGATTCTTCTGTCTTTGTCTAAATCATTCAGAGTAATTAGCTCACACAACTACACACAATATGGACAAACTCACACAAACTCTCAGTAGTATGTTCTTTATATTTGAATGTTATTTTTGTTACAAACCCTGAATAGTTTTTTCTCGTTTTACCATCTTGCAACAGAACCTACTGCCTACAACTTTAAGACTAAATAAATCATTACATAAGCAGTCCTCAAAAAGGCCTGTTTTCCAGCTGTTCCTGCCTAACTCACTGGTGATCAGGTGATTCAGGGATTCAGGGATTTGTCTTACTAATAGGGACCTTGATCATTTGCAGCACATTTGGAAAATTGAACATTTGGAAACAAGCAGGTTCCTTCAAAAACCAGGTTTGAAGACACGGGTGACTTTAACTTCTATTAGGGAGGTTGGTGCTTTTCAAATGTTCTAAAAAAAAAAGAAGCTTTTTATGTTGGGGTAAAATGACACGATAACTGTGATGCCATTATGTTTTCTCTGTATATAAAACCTTAGGACTGATCTCTGGTTCATCTGCAGCTCATCCTGCAAATCATTATGATGACACATTCTGAAAGAGTTCATCAAAAATATATGCAGTGACAATTTAGAAAGACATTTACGAACCAACTGTTGTGCAATTTAGATTTAATGGAGTTAAAGTTTAAACTAAATAGGTTAGTACAGAATGAATTGTCCCAAATAAGTCAAAGGTGTCATATATTTGATAAATAGTAACAATATTTATTCCCATGTAAAAGATTAAAAAAAACTTTTTTTGCCCCCTAACAATAAAAGCTGAGGAAAACATTTGGTATTGTGTTTCACTCTCTCCAAAAAGGTTTTTTTTGAGTCCTTTGTGAGTTTAGGTACACACAGCAGCGAAAGCCAGTAGTCTTTTAGAGGACACTGATGAATTTTACAGCTTTAGCATTCAACATCATGCATGGATCCACCATGCGATGACTCTGGAATTCAGCTTTTGAGAATCTGATGTGGCATTTATGACGCCTGACAGGTCAGGAAGATTTCAGTGCTTTGCTGCTGCTCCATGCAAAACATGATGCTTCATGATCCCCCAGCTCTGTGGCTGTATTGTCAGACTGTTGTGTTTAAATTCTGCTCATTTAACTTACCTCCTACACCCTAATTCATCTAAAAGGATAAATAACTATCACAATAAGGATTCTTCTACATTTTTCCTTTTTTAAAGCCACAATGACCCAAAAAACAAACACATGTTTGACCCTCTATGGTTGCTCTACACCATCCATCCACCCTCACTGACTTTAGAACAGCAGGCAAAACTATGCAGTGAGAAATTGAACAGAAAGGAAACTGTATTTTATCAGTTTAGCTCAATTAACATCTGGTAACATCTGTTGCCACATGCTAACATGTCTGCAGGCTATGCATGTAGGAAATTATTGAAAAACACATGGGTAGGTATTTTCATTTGCAGTTCCATGTCTTTTATTAGAGGTCTGGACATTCAAACAAGACTCTAAACAGCAAATTAGATTTCAGCTCAATCAGCACACTGGCAACCATCTTAATTTTGTCACTGTGTATATAAATCATAAAATCATCTATTTAAGACAGACTGTGCAAAAAAAGTTGAATCTCGGGGTTTCTCCAATAGTACATTTGACTGAAAAAAAGAAAGAAACTTACTGAAAACAAGAAGAATGTAGCCTATATAAATAAAGAAAATCATAAATATTGAAATATCCGTTTGTGTGGGGAGACCCTTTAGCTGTAACTGCTGTTGTGTTAAAACATTACAACACAAGCAATAAACACCTTTGGATCCATTTGTTGTTTATTTACAGAAAACAAAATATACTGGGAACTGTAGGAAAACTTTAGAAAAAGAAAAGTTGTGAAAACAAATAATAATAATGGTTAACAAGAAGTTGTACGTCATAAAAAGACCACTTTAGGTAAATATTGTTGGTTATTGTGCTAATAGGAGGCCTAAACTAACATTCGTGCAACCTTGATGCTATAGAAAGTGGCTTAAATATATTTTACACATCATAAATTTTCAAGATATTATTGGCCTTTTAAGATTAGTGAGCCATATTAACACAGCCCCCTAAATGTAAACATACTTTAAAGATTAATCATTCATTTTAATAAAAGACATTAAAACTAGTTTTAAAAGTTATATTTAAGTTTTATTCTTTTTGAGTTTAATACGTTTTTAATAGTGTTGTTTTAAGCAATGCACAGGCGATGCAGGCACGTGAAAGTTCTAGATTTACCCCTTAGGGGAAAACATATTCCAGGAGACGAAGCCCACAATAAGCTCTCTGTTGGTTACACTGTGAGGCATTCAAGAACACAGCACAGCGCTGCCATCCGATAATTATCTTTCAGTTTGTGAAATTGCTCAATGCAGCGGATCCAACCGTTCAACCAGTTGGGAGAGTTAATTTCCGGTGAGTTTCCTGAACCAAAAAAGCACTGAAAAAGAATCATGTTAACCATTTATGCCACCATTATTTTTTTCTTATTTGACATATTGGTTGTGACAGGGGCTTTTTAGTTGTTCTTTTTTTTTTGTCATAGAAGTACAAAATGTAAAAGTCCTTCCTGCTTGCATGTCCAAACGCTCCACTGACCATTGAGATGTGGATGAGATCGCAGCAGGCTACCCAACTGCAACTTTTGTCATCTGCAGAGCAAACACAAAAACATGCACGCTTGTCATCCAGCCTGTCGTGTCACAAACAAAATGTGTAGACCAGTACGAACATGTTTAACACATGCATTTGGGAAAACCTACAAAAATCGCTTTTATAGATGTGAAAGGAATTCACATTTTAAGAGGAAAATTAAAGGCTAAAACGGATCTTTTAAAATCACTTAAGGACAAGACAAACATTTTTCCAATTTTGGCTAGTATTGATCATAGATGGTACTTTAGTTAGCACCTAAAAACATATTTACTAAAAAACCAAAACACCCTGTAAATAAATACATTATATTTTAATTAAGAAGCATCTGAATCAATGCAGTGAGTTTGCAGTTAAATGATAAAGTCAGCTTTAAGATTTAGGCTATGTCCAAATTTCCTCCCTACTCCCCAAATATTAAGTGTAAACAGTACGGGACTATCTGGGAGCCGGTTTAGCTCGTGCTGGTTTGCGGCGCCTTCCGTCCGTGTAACCAGAGTTCGACTCCGGGCTGCTCCCTGTTCCCTTCTCTACCTCTGTGCCAGTCCCAAGCCCGGTTTGAGAAGGTTGCATCAGGAAGGGCATCCGGCGTAAAACATTGCCAAGTTTACCATGCGACTTGTTCGCTGTGGCAACCCCTGATGGGAGAAGCTGAAAGAGGAAGGAAGGAGTACAGGACTATCTAGTGCCCTAGATTTTAAAAGCTATTCGGACGCTCACTACTTTTTTTTTAACGCCAAATATGATGTCACTGATTTTAAGAAGTAAAAAAACCTAATAAATACGAACATTTTACGAAGACAACTTCTGAACCCACTGTGTTCTGCAATGCATTGTGGTCTACAGTCGCAAAGCACACTGATGAGTTGCAGAGACTTCAGGGAAATTTCTTGATTTATTTGGACAGCACTACAAAATGGCGAATGTGCTATATAGTGCACTATGTAGTGAGTAGTGAAGGGATTTGGACACAAGACCATGTTTAAGTCATTGTTGATGGAATATAAATGAAATGAAATAACAGTTTAATTTATCTTATTATATTCTGACCATAACAGCAATTCCACTTTTTTTTTAAATTTGAGACATCTAACTATTTCAAAATCACAAAGAAAGCCTTGCCAACAAATAGTTCTTGCTAAAGTATTGTAAATCAAGGTTCCTATTTATTAGCACTTTCTTCTTTATAACATTGTTAAAATCCTGGTATAACCGGAACATACACACGTTTATTTCACAATCCACTTTGAAGAATTCCTACAAATCCCCATCACTTACAATTCTGTATCCTCAATGCAGTCAGGGTCTTCTATGGTCTCCATTCGTATTCTACAGGCATCTAGGATCTTTTTCCTTGGTCCTAAAGGTATATGGATACTCTTGAGGTCATGGTCAGAGCACAGCAGCAGAGCTGGTAGGTCAATCTTTTCCCTCTTGAATATGGAATAAAACTCGCTCATGCTTTGTGTGGCAAGAAAAACCTCCAAAGGATTTGTCTTGAGTTCATCATCATCATCCAGTCCTAAATCGACATCCTCCCAGGGTAGTTCCTCCATGTTCCTCTCCTGCAGGCTGTGCGCGCTGCCAATGCTGTCTTCATCCAAACTAGGGTATGGCTGCAGTCGACTGCGTAAACGAACATTATTGCCTGTCCGGGCCACACTGGCTCCATCTCCACCACCGAGGTCAAACATTCCCCCGCTCACATAGTTCCTCCTGAAAACCATAGTGCCCAGACCAGGTCTGTTGAAGAGGGAATCATGTCCAGAGTCAGTGCTGATCTCGGAATAGTCCACATCTGGCCCGTGGAGATCCGGCTCACTAATGGCACGAGAAATGGCATCATCGTTGTCTCTTGGGAACATGTCGAAAACATTGCGACGACCACGATCCTTTGGGTTGACATAAGTCCCTTGTTTGACAAACATGACATCGTTACCCAGCTGAAGTCCTGAAAGGGAGCGCACACTCTTTCTCCCATCTTCGTAGATTTTGAAAGTGCTGTCGCCCTGTTTCCTCCTCTCTAGCTTCTTCTGGATCTTTGTTTTCCCTCGGTTTGTGGCATGAAGAGTCGCCTAAGATGACAAAAAGAAAGACTTGCATTGGTGAAGTGCTCTCTAACATAGGTTTATCTATGACACAATCTGACTAACCAATAATTATTTCAACATTTAGCTTGTTAGTCAAACCATAAAGTCCTAACCTGAGAATATGGCACACTGACAGTGGTTGTGTGGAAGTTGCGTAGCTTCTGGCTAAAAGTGCTGCTAGTGTAACTGGAGAAACTCATGGCGTCTGATGCAGAGGCTTCAGACGACTCTTTTTGGAACTTCCTTTCCATGTGCTTTCGGTGCTTCTTTTGCATCTTCACGCACTCTTTGATTCGCCTTTCAGCTTCACGGAAAGCGCGGTCCTTAAGCTTGCCAACCAATTTGGGATTAAGACCTGTCTGCTTAGCAGCAATGGAATCCAGGTAGCGTACGCAATCCATGTGATTCTTCATGGCTGCCATGTCCAGAGGTGTGTGATAGTCATTGTCCAGGCACCATATGTTGGCCCCAAAAGACACCAGGAAGAAAAGGCAGTTGAGGTGACCATTGGCTGCAGCGAGGTGAAGTGGTGTGTTGCCCCATATGTCACACTTGTCTGGGTTTCCTCTGTAAGAATAAAATGTATTAGAAAAGATTTCAGCGCAGAAATATTTGCATCTTTAACCTCTCCAAAGAGATGAGTCACTCATGACTAAGCATATACAAGGTAATATTTAGATATTATGTAATAGTTCAAAGTCTATATCTATATCAGAGACTTTGGACAATAACATTTTGGACATTTTGACAATAGGGTTAAACAGACACCTAGCTCAAAATCATGCGTTGCCATTATTAGTGTTACACCAAACACTCTCCCCTACAGACCAGCCTACGACCTGTGGGTTACCCCTATGAGTGTCGCACTGTTTCGGGTCTGTAATATGACCACAGGATTGGCTGCACCAGTGCTTTGCTGCATGTATCCTGTTTCAAGGGAGGCCACGAACGACATGGCTGGCTCAGAAAGCACAATTGTTACACAGAATTCCTCGAGTCAGAACAAAGAGTTGCACACCTTGTTGAAAGATGTGTCAGTGAAATCCTTTTTGGGGTTCTATCTATTTCCTTTTTCCAAAATAATTATAAAATTAAAATTAATTGACATGTTTTTTTTTATTAATAAAATACAAACATTTTTATATTTAAAAAATATATTTTTTTAAAATGATTTACTTATGAACTGCACTTTACTTTGTGGCAACCAAACTAAACTTTAGTGACATAAATTTAATAAGAAGTTTCAAAAATCAATTTGCTTTTTTTTCCAATTTAAAGTTTTTTATTGGAATTTATTATTTGTCTCAAAAGCTGACCAAAAGCTCCCATCCTCCCTTGCAGCCACATCTAGGCCTAAAATATTTAGAGCAAAGGACGCGAAACTATGTCCACGCAGCCACATGTATTATTGATGGCGGCACAACAAGGTTTTCTTAAGGAACATGCGCTAGATCCGCGATTACCTAAGCTCCACTCTGATTTCAGCAAAGTGAATTTAGAGACCAAACAGCAACAGTACAACAAAAATCAAACGAGAAAATTCCATCATAAGCACAGAGCAGACATGTGAAGGAGCAGAGGACAGAGTTTTGAAGATTTAAAGAGTCACATTTACTACCCTCTGAGCTAAGATTACACAGGGTGGTAAAAGGTCATCGTATGTTGATGGCATTGTCTGTCATTGTTCATTTATATTTATGTCTGCAATAAAAAGCTGAGCGCAGCAATTCCCTATTACTTCTCTGCTCGTTTTCACATTATGAGCTCGTTATTTTCCCATCCCCTTGACAGTTTTAGGTTACTGTAGGTAGCCTGATGGGATTAACATGCCAAATATAGAAAAGCAAGGTAACTTTCCCATGAACTTGTAATGCTAAGTCTTTATCATATCAAATCTCATGACATGTTAGCTCTTCATGTTTAATTTTAGGAGTACATGCAATCTTTGTGTCTGATGATACAGGAATACTATGGCTCCTTTATGACACTGCAGCTGTGTGTACCTTAATTTCCTGGGAAACATCTTCATTTTTTGAGATCCAGCTTTTTAGAAAGCTATTTTTATTTTTCCGAACTGAGCCAAACGGATATGAGAATGTCTCCACATAACTGTCTAATATCTTTGGTTAATATTTCATTTACAAAGATAATAAATTAGTGCCCAAAACTGATTAACTGAGCTGACAAAAGCCCTCTGATCGCTCATGTTTGACGTGTGAGAGACGCCTGTCTGTGGAGTCTCTTTTCTGAGAAGGGAGACACATGTGCTTTTCATGCCAGACAAAACGTGACATTTGACCTTCAACAGTGCCGTTGTGCTCAATGGTGCAGCAGGGGGAAAGAAAAAAAATTCCGTTTCAGCAATCAAAGCATGCACGCTCCAAATTGTGATAGGGTTAGGGTTAGGGTTACTCGGACTGTCTTTTAAAAAAGTTGTTTTTTATGAGTTGGGTTTAGAATCAGAGCTCCTCCTTCAAGTGCTTTGGAAAATAAAAGCTGCAACTTTAAAAGTCTCTCCGGCTAAAAAGGGCCTTTGGGTGGATTAAGCAATTCAAATTTGATCTATTGTTGGATCCATTATAATGCATATCACTAAAATTGGAGTAAAGAACACATTTATATTGAGGCATTTGAGATTTTATAATTGCAACTTGGCTGCCAAAGATATATTTAAAAAATGCAACTTCATAAAAATTAACCCTTTGTAGTTTGTGAAGAACAAAATCGTGGGAGTATTTTGGAGGAATCTCTGACTCTGCGTCTTCTTCTCCATCCATACCCACCCCCTGGCCACAATGAGCCGCAAAGCCTCCAGATTGCCGTGGTAAGCGGCCCATAACGTCGGCGTCATTCCATCCTCGTCCGGTGCGTTGAGATCCTTCCTGGTCGCCTCCTTCAACAGGTCCAGGTAGCCATCCCGGGCCGCCCTGTGGTATTTGTCATTCATGGTGCAGAATCAATCCCCTCTGCGCGACTCCATGTCGTCTCCTCAGCACCACCACCATGGTAGCCGTCATACAGGCATGACAGCACGCCGGCAGCTGAGGATTCGTCCCCGCTGCTTCACAAAGAGGGAGCCATGTCTGCCTGGTGGAGCTCCGCCAAGTGGAGCGCGTCGGTGGTTTCCAGGGACGCAGCGGCGCCCCAAGGCGCAGGGAAAACAGTGCTCCCCATGGCCGAGGCAGGGTATACGCAGTAGAGAGGCCACAACAATCCAGAAAAAAAAAACATTACAGAAGGTCATGGAGGACCTCCATAAACTGAGTTATGGCTTTCATTCACTCAAAGCTTTGTTGTCTGATTCCATGCATGAATGAATGCACTAACACTGCAATAAGAGGAAGCCTGAATGTAAGAAAAAAGAATTTTAAGAAAAGAAAATCACTAGTAAGTAGTAAAATTATCTGTCCATGCAGCAAAGAAAAGTTACTTAACAAGATTTTATACTGTAGAAACAAGGAGTTTCACAAAAGCACTCAAAAAGTAAAAAAAATGAGCTCAGAAAGCTAATTGTCAGATAGAATTACCTAAAATTAAATGTTACAGCGCAAGAATAAGTAATTTTTTGCTAGTTCTAAGCAAATGGTTTATATCGTTTGAGTTTTTATTAACTTAATTGTAGTTTATTTTGATTAAAGTCACAAAAAACGAGTGTAATAAGTAGAAATGACTCATTTTAGATCAAAATGCGAACAAAGTTAAAATATGACTTTAGTACAAGTTGGGCTATTAAAATAAATCCTCATAAAATCTAAAACTAGCACTTATTCCTGGAACACAAATCTAAATTTTTTGTTTCCAAAATATTGTTAACGAATACCAGTTTAACTTTATTGAAGTTAGAACCTCCCTAAAACTTCAACAAACACTACAGTGAAATTTTAGTTTTTTTGAGTTTTAAATCAAGTTTTTCTGTTGTCGAGAGTTTGGAGCAAAAGGATAATTCCTTATTTCTAGATCCTAACTCCTAATGAGGAAAAATCTTCTACACTGTGATGATTTTGAGAAAAGCTTGGAAAGGTGTTTAGTGCAAAGAAAGTCAAAACAGCTTCAAAACTATAAAATCTTGAACATCTAAAAAAAAGAAGGTTTGAAATCTCTTTGAGTATCCAATTGTTTGCAGTGAAGTCTCCATATGTAAGATTATCTACACTTAAATGCTGTTAATATAACTTTATTGAGAATTATATTGTTTATAAGACTGACAGATCAGATCTAACATTTCAGTCTATAAAATTCACATAATTTAGATACATCTGCTGTTGTGGAATTAAAAAAAACTCACAGTAAAGTAAAATATACATTCAAGACGAGTCATCATTATTACAAAAGCACAATACTGAATCATGACTTGCATAACATTTGCCCTACCTATGGGGCATAGCATTAAATCTAGTTCTTAGAAAACGTGCCAAAGACAAACCTTTATGACAATAGGTACAGGGAATAATCAGGTTTTTCATGCACCAATCCTCAAATTGATTTAAAAGATGGAGTTTCAGGTGGATTACATTAACATGGAGGATTTAGATCACACATTGTTTAGGACAAGGGCGGCGATTTAAAAAAAAGTGGTTATAGGGTTGTTAAGTAAAGAAAATCCATCATTGTGTGTTTTTTTTTGAAGTAGGCAGCCACAATTAAAATGTACTATATAGTAAAAAAAATAGTTTTTGAACAAAAGAAAAAAGTCTTGTTTTTTTGGGGAACTCATGACCAAAATATTCCTGAAACTGCATTTTGAATTTTACGCAATATTATGAGTTCAACACTGTGTTTGGTGATAATATGTTGTTTTGCAAAACAGATGGACATTTATGACTCTTTGCACGTAAACACTTGTGTTTTGGGAGTATATAAAAGCCTTGGCAGCTTCCTCTGCTGTCAGGATCTCTCTACATCAGGTAGGCTTACAGAAGTCCCAAAACTTTTGGTTCATTTTCATTTAAAAAAAAGGGTTGCTTCTCTAATTTTCACTTAGCAAGCTTTTTGGATTTTTTATTGAAAAGCGTTTCTGTTTTGAATGCTTTACACATCTTTATGTCACTAATTGTTTTTGTGAGAGAGGGAGGAGATTTGTGATGCAAAAAAATCACTCAAGTCTTGTGGAATTCTTTTTTTTTTTTTTTTTTTTGGTGATGAAGCAGAGGGATTTGCCTTTACAAGGACCCAGTGAGCGGGTGTAGCTGATAAACCTGAAATATCTCATATCTGGTTCCAGGTGCAGGGCACTGACTCATTTGTGAAGGATCCCAGAGAGAGGAGGCATGTGTTTCAACCCCGGATACGCATGTGAATGTTTGGCTAGCGGCAATCTGTGCGAGCCCTGCAAGATGACAGCCAAAGACAGAGATATGGAGGAGGCGCACCTCTCCAACAACATAAATGCTGCAGGTCGAGCTGCGAGCGAACCCGAGCTGAACGTCTCCTCTGAAGTTGGTCGGGACCGGGGTCGGAGCTGGGGATGGATGCTGTCTGCATTCATCTGTCTGAACATTCTCATTCTGGGATGTGCTTTAGTCAGTGGCAGTGCTTCCAATAATGTTAAAATCAGCACCTCAGATCTGCAAGTTTTTCTCATCATCCTCCTCCTCCTCACCTCCATCTGGATGATCTACTACACCATCTACATGCGCAGGACAGAAAATGCTGTCATCTACAAGGATGAGCACGCTGGACCCATATGGCTCAGAGGTAAACAAATTTTTAATCTAAAAAAAAAAAAAAAAAATTATAGTTTCATTTTTTTTCCTATCAAAATTAAACTTTTTTTTTTTTTAGGAGGACTTGTGCTGTTTGGGATCCTCAGTATCATCATGGACATTTTCAAGATTGCTAGTTATGTGGGATACCTTCACTGTGATTCAGCTGTTAAAGTAGCCTTCCCGGTGGTACAACTTGTCTTTGTTATCGTGCAGGTAATAATGAGACCCCCCTAAGAAAGAAAAAAAAAAAAAAAAAGAAAAAAAAGAAATTCCAGAGTGATTCATTTAATCCGGCTGCAGAACAATAACATCATTGTCGATTCAACTTGCAGACATACTTCTTGTGGATCCACTCGAAAGACTGCGTTCAGCTCCAAAAGAACATTTCATGGTAGGTGTTCCTCCTTTTTTTTTCATTTATCTCTTGAGTAATTGAGCGCTACCCAGATAATTGATGGTAAACTTATAATGGTGCAGCAACATCCTTCCGCCAATCGAGCCACTGCTGATTAGAATTAACATTTTCTTAGAATCCACATGCAATTTACAAGAAGAAAAAAAAAAACAAATGGCTTTTTGCATATGCCACTTGAATGACAGGCAATTTCCAAGCATTGGGAAAAAATGGCTTGAAGATGCTTTTAAATGTCGTTTTTCAAAACAGAGAAGTTTTAACATGATTATTTTTTCTTTTTGGTATTTAGCTGTGGGCTGATGCTCACCCTTTCCACAAATTTAGCTTTATGGATGGCTGCAGTGACAGAGGAGTCCCTTCACCAAACAGTTCTTCCTGACTATGAGGTCAATGTCACAAAATTATCCGCCAGAAGCTTGTACATCAGCAAAGGTGATTGAAGCAGAAGAAGCCCCTAACGTTGCAGTCTGTGAGGAATCAACAACTGACAAAGCTGTTTTCTTGTCATCCTGCAGCTGGTTATGGAGACGACTCCTGTAAATGCAGCCACACCTCATGTGGAGTCTTCAAGGAGGCCTATTACTATCTCTACCCCTTCAATATCGAGTATAGCCTCTTTGCCTCTGCCATGTCCTTCGTCATGTGGAAGAACGTGGGGCGGGTAGCGTCTGAACACAGCAAGCACAACTTCAAATTCACCCTTAAAGACATCGTCATCGGCCCTGTCGTGGGGATCCTTCTAGTGATAGCAGGCTTGGCCACATTCATTGTGTATGAGATTGAAATGAAAACGTACAGGTCTGATGATGATGATATTAATGACCACGCTGTGATGATGCACTTCATCATGAATATCGTCATCGTGACCATGATGTCTGTTTCCACTGTGATCGGCTGTGCCATCTTTAAGGTGGATCACAGGGAGCACGTGTCAGAGAAAAACCCCACCCGCAGCCTGGATGTGGGACTGCTAGTGGGGGCCTCCATGGGGCAGTTCATCATCAGCTACTTCTCCATCATTGCGACGATTGCCACCGGAGCCAAAGGACACCTGAACAGGCTCAACCTGGCCTGGGGTGTACTGATGGTGTTCCAGCTGGGCTTGCAAAACTTCTTTATCATTGAAGGTCTGCATCGAGAGCCCTTCCATGAAGTGGAGGAGCCTATCACTGTAGTTGAGAATCCATATGTACTGGAACTGCGAAAAGAGGACAATAACAGTAATGAAAAATCGGAGGAGAGTTGCTTTGAAGGAGCAGAAGATAGCAGGTTGGAAAAAACAAATGCGAGCACCTTTGAAAGGGGGGAAGGCGCTGCAAAACCAAATCTTGTCCCAGCAACTCTAAACTACAGCAGTGCAACTGAGCACAAACACAAACTACTCTGGAAACGGCGAGTGTTGAGAGAGGTCTGCGTGTTTTTGCTGCTGGGAAACATCATTGTGAGTCAAATTTCTCCTGCTGTGACCAACTTAGTTTTAAAACAAACAGAAATACTAACATTTTTTTTACTGTCTTTCCCAGCTGTGGATCATGCCTGCTTTTGGTGCTCGCCCTCAGTTCGATCATGACACAGAAGTGGAATTCTACAAATTTAACATGTGGGCTGCTATTGTGAACGTGGGACTTCCTTTTGGGATATTTTACAGAATGCACTCAGTTGCCAGTCTATTTGAAGTGTTTCTGAATTCATAAAACAGTAGCTTTGAATGTGTTCAGGGCAGCTATTAGGGACATTCAATTGTTTTGTATAAAGTGATTTATAAGCATATCTTTTATGTGAAATAGCCGGTAATGTTACTATGTTTTTGATAGTCTTGTTATTTTTTTAGTGTGAGTATGTTATTGCATGAAAGCATTCAAAATTTTATTTTTTAGAATTAATCACAATAACTCTGTATAACCTATAGCTCATATTGTGCAATTTAATTATGTCTATTCAAAATAAAATGCAAATAAAAGTTTGAATTATTTTCTTGCAATATCTATGATTTAGAAAGCGTATGTTCTATATTATTGTTTGTAAATCCAATGGTTCCACACATACTGATTCAAACTCAACTTTAACTTACTAACTGGTAAAAATAAATAAGTGTGGTAAGTAGTGCCACCTTGTGGTAACTTTGTAGAATGGCAGACAAAGGACGCAAACGGTATCGTGAAAGAATGCTTTCGAAAGAGAACCACGGATACATTGTAATAACAAAAATTATGTTTACAGAACGAATTGTAGAATATCAAATATATAAACGGACATATTAATCATTTGATCAAACTCGAATTACAAATTTATTAAACCATATACGCATATAAATTTGGGGTTCATTATTTACTGCGTCTGCGTCGGGCATGTCGACAAACGTCAAACATTTGCAAGATAAAGGTACTTTTGCAAATCAACTATATAAAAAATAAGAAAATACATGTTTACAATTTGAATTTTCAAAAGCATATTTTTAAAATAATTTTGAAATCAGTATTTAAATTGTAAATGGTAAACTTGTTTTTAGTACAGGCATGTTTAAGAACAGACCAGTGATGGGTCCTTAGCACATTCTTTTGTTTACAACCACGTCACCAGGAAACGCATCCGTCCTCATCAAAATGCAGAAACAGGTGAACAACCATTTATTGCGTTTTTGTAAAAATGAAGAGGTTATTACTTGATTGAATTTAAGTCAGCAAGTCCTAATTTGAATTTATATCTCGTAGAATTCCAATACATGACTGAATTTACGAGATTAGTCGGTTGTTTTTGGTCATTGTTGTGACTTTTTTTCTGCTTCTGGTTTCAGGACTCGCAGTACTCTCCTCTTTTCGGGGAAGAGGAGGACAATTTTAAACAGAGTCAGCCTACTGTTAGGTAACGGCTGCCTGATTTATGTACAGCCCTAACTACTGTCATTCTAAATGTAATTATTAATGAGCCACTTAATTGTATTTCAGGCGTCCTGTAGCGTCGTTCTTTCACCTTTTCTTCCGAACGAGTGCCATAGTGGCGTATCTACTGTGCGACATCTTCAGCGGCCGTTTCATTGCCTGTATGGTCACCATCATCCTTCTGCTGTCATGTGACTTCTGGACTGTCAAGGTTTACTGATCAAATCATAATGTTTGAATCAAAATTGCATGTAGAACATTTACAAATTTTATTCACATGTTGCTTAGATATATAGCTGACAAATTTGTATATGCATCCTAAGTAAAAAGTAGTCTATTGAAGTGTACTACATGTTTATTAGGCCCATTAAAAGGGAGGCAGTATACTTGGAAGTACTTTTTATATACTATTTTTGTAAACTTAAAATGTAATGCAAGAAGTATTCAGTTGGTATACCTCCTACACTACTAGTACATGATCTATAACAGACTTGCTGTACTTATAATTAATTATACTTAACAAAATAAACTTCAAAAGTAGCAGACTTGATGGAATATATAACCTTGACATAAAATACACAAAGAAGTAATAGTGGGAAATTCAATGAAAATCTTTTACCTGCATGTGTATTTGTCAGCTAAAGGTTTACAACAATTGCAACAATAAAGCATAACAAAGCAACAAAATTACTTTTCTGTAATGCATAGTATACAAACTGCTGTTCTTTTTGGATTTTAGAATGTCTCTGGCAGATTGCTTGTGGGCCTTCGATGGTGGAATCAAGTGGATGAAGATGGAAAGAGCCGCTGGATGTTTGAGTCACGCAAGGTGAGCCTCAGTTCTTGGGCATCAAAAGTTATGAATTGTGAAAGAACTGGAGAAATTATATTTGAATAGCTTATTTATAGATGAAAAAAAATCCTCAAATGTTCTCCACTTGTGGAAAAACAGGATCTTCAGATTTCCTTCTAACAATCCAACGTGTCTTTGGCAGGAAATAGCTTCAGCTCTTTGTAAAATGATATGCACCCCAGAAAGTATCTGAATAGTGAATGCAGCTTTATCCTGGTGGGTAGATTCAGGAAAATGAAACACCTGCAACCATAGCTGCAGAGTCCCTTCTGGCCAGCTGACAGCAATGTAACAGAAAACTGTGGCTTTGACATCCCTGTCATAGAATGTGACACATGAATACATGAAAGGTTTTCTTGTGTACTTCTCTGAACAGGCAGATGGTGGGAACAGTGGGTTTGGTGCTGAATCGCAGCTCTTCTGGCTGGGACTCATTGTGTGTCCCCTTTTCTGGGTCGTTTTTCTCTTCAGCACCCTCTTTTCCCTGAACCTCAAGTGGCTGGTCAGTTCTGAGCTTTTGCACACAAGTATCAGCTAGAAGGAACTTATTCTGAATTACAACAAGCTAGTGATTGACATTTGAACTTCTTCTCGCACTCTAGGCCGTGGTGATCATGGGTTTAGTTTTACAATGGGCCAACCTGTACGGTTATGTCAAATGCAAACTCGGTGGAAAGTCTAATCTAAGAAGCATTGCAACAAGCTACATCGGCACCCAAATCTTTAATCGGGTATGTCAAATTTCAGTCTAACATTTGTGAAAAATGTAGAGAAATGTTTTGTTTAATTCATGTTTGTTCAATTCAAGGCTATGAAAGAAAGCAGCGGGTCCTGAAAGCTAAACAAGTGTGGGGACACCAAATGAAAGTGAGGAGCTCGTCGCTGGATGTGCCAAATATATTGACTTCATTAATATCCAGAGGGTGTCGGTTCATTTCCAGAGAATTCTAGGGGATTTTATAATATGTAATAAAAAAGCTTTACCTTCTTCACAGGTGGACTTTTGTGTCAGTGGGGATTTATTTATCTGTTTATGGCTAAGTCTTAAAAGGCTTTTGGGTAGAAAAGTTTAGTATTTTTTTGTGAATTATGGAGAAAAACACTGTTTTCTTTAAGTGTATGGATGCCATTACTGAATATTTTGTTTTTTTAACTAAAAAAAATGGGTCACTTGGGTGCATTAATCAGATCAACAGACTATTTCTTGATTTGACACGATTTTACAAAAGAAGAGATAAAAGAACTGTATTTACGATTCTTCTCTGAAGTTACCTTGTTGCTAAAGAAAAAATGAATTAATAAAAGTTGTAAATAAGCAGATGTTTCAACATTATTTCCCCTTCTCTCTCTGTGGCTACACTCACTGGACTCTTAAAAAATGCATTAAGTTTGCTAATAATTTCAATGAATACTGAGGTGCTTTGCTGTTTTTTCTGCACACGTTAATTGTCACACTACTATAACAGTCAAATCAGTTCTGATCAATACTCCAAGCAAAGATATGATATAATTCCTAAAAACCTGCCTGAGAGTCCTGTTTGCTTGTCTATTTTCAGTTTTTATGTGTAGTGAAACACAGTATCTTAATTAAAAATGAATAGAAATATCAATTCAGAAAGCTAAATGACGGTTATAATAATTCCAAGCCAAGTGTAGAACTTAATTTGTTATATTGACAGGAAAAGAAATCTGTGATTGGCCGAAAATTCTTCTATCAATCAGCTGTTACATCCAAACAATTGAAAAACTAGCCAACTTTATTCACAGAGCTGACACAAATGAACTAATAATGTTGAGCAGATATTTACTTATCAGCTGTGTTCACCTCTGTGTTCTTGTCTTTGTGCACGGAGAGATTTAGCCACTAGATGGCATCAAGCAAACATCAAGGTTTGGGGTCCTTCCTTCTCTCACACAGATCACTGAAGGCGCCTATATTTTATTCATAAGTAAATAAAGAATCTATAAGTTCTTTGTTTTCAGTCATTACTCTTCTCATATTGCTGTGGCAACAAAACAGGATCATTAATTTATTTTTGTTTTTTTTATTTTTTGCCTATGCTACTTTGGAATAAAAAAAAACTAATTTAAAAAACAGATCGGTGACCTGCACCCTTCCCAAGTTGCAGGTGCATGACATTACAATAAGTACGATGAGTCAGCAAACAAAAGATCAAGACCATAAAACCATAATGCATAAAATCAATGAGAATTTTAAAAATCTCACACACGTGCAATTAAATATCACATTGAAATTAATAGAATACGAAAGAAACACGACAGCTCTTTACACATCCATGCACAAACACCTGTAAAGTCATTGTGGCAAAACAAAAAAAAGGATTAAAGCCAAATTGTAAGAGAACGACAAAAAAATGTCACAACTGTTGTTTTTGTCAGTGGTTTTTAAGTTTCAAAGTATATAAAATATGTTATAATAAAACAGATGCATGATAAAACAAAAGGGTTTTAATAAGTGTAAATGCTGTATAAAGTAATAAATGTCAATGTTTAAAAATATGCATTGACATAATTAACAAAGAAATGTGTTTATCTCTTATTCTGGCCTTTGGGTATTCTATATTTTATAACATTTCAGGTTGAAACAAAAAGGGTTTAATTTATTGTGTCGCTTAAATGGGATCTAACTGTACATAAAACCTCAAGTACAAATTTGATTTTTACATTTTTCCTTTTTATAAGCTGATATACCATGCATCTGCTATTTTGCTATTAATTAACGAGATTGAAAACTCCTGGTGCAAAATTAGGCTCTGGCAGCAAATGGAACCATATAAAAGGATGCAACTACATCAAAAGGACACATAAAATATTGTGTGTGTTAAAGAGAAAGATTGACTTAGTGATTTCATTAATATGAACTGCTTCTAGCCGAAAATCCCATCTTTATTTTCTATTTTTCTTTTTTAATGACAACGAAAATGTAACTAGTGAAATTCTAGAGGTACAATCTTTGAGTCTAAGTTTCTTATCTGTTCCATCTTCTTTGTCAGCGTCAGTGTATACTAAATTAGAGGTTAGCAAGAACTTGGCTGTATCAGTACCAGAAATTAAAATGATCAATCTCGCATTTATAAGCTACCATTATACCAAGCATAACACACATATAGATTAGCCCCAAAATGACATAAAACAAAAAGAAGATTTTGTCCAGTTTGTCAGCAAATGCGTGTTTACGTTCATTCTGGTTCTTCTGGTCATCAAGACGTTGAAGGAACGTCACCACTTTTCTGAGCATCTGAACGTCTTCTGGGCCATCGGGCAGAACGACATGGATGTCTGCTTTCAGCTCTGCAGAGAACGAAGCGACAGAGAGCTCAGAACTCCCAAGATTATCTTCTCATTACATTTTAGACTCTTTTGGTGCGCTCACCTTCCTCATCCTTCTTCTCATTGTCTTTTGTGTTTTGTGGTGCCTGGCGTTTTGACGGGGAGAAGAACGCGAGGCTCCCATCATGGGCCAAACGAGTCAGCACCATGGACACCAGCATGCTCAGCACCAACAAGACCAAGCAAATGCAAAAGTGGATTCCTGTGGCACGCACAAGGATGATTGGATGGGGAGGGATGAGGAAAAGAAAAGGGTCTGATTCTTCACAGGGGACTCACGTATTATGGGGCTACAGTCCCCATTTCCAGGGAGCTGACTGTTGAGCAGGTTGAGGAACATGACGAAGCTGAGCACCAGAGTGACCTTAAACCCGTTGCGTCCACCTCCATGCAGCGGCAGGGCAAAGCTGACAAAATCAGCCAGGACGATGAGAACAGTGGGCAACAATAATGTCATTAATGGGCTTGAATAGTTGATTTTCAAACCCACCTGGTGAAGAAAAGACAAAGATAGTGGAAAGACATTGATCATTCTTCTACTTTCCATTCAGTTTATGGCTTTCTTTTAAGGTGAGCTACAACCTCATTCATACATTTTTATGTCCACTTTTGATTAAACTTTCAAGATATTCAGCAAATGTGATTATAAATAGAAAATTACAAAGTCAACATGAAAATAAAGTAGTTATTCGTAAACTCTACATCTATTTGCACTGTAAGTTGTTGGAGCTGGATGAAATGTTTTTTTATTTCATTTTATTTTTAGCAAACAAACATGTGGCTTTCATGCATGTTGATAAACTTACAGCAATAAAATTGCGGTCTTCACGTTGTTTCTTCAGACGTGCATAAGTTGTCTGCCAGTCTCCTGTTGATCCATCAAGTGATCTGACTTGATCCAGAATCAAGGTTGTGACACACTCTGAATAAAATAAAATTTTCATGAAAACAAAAAGTTTTTGCTGTATACATTAATGAGTACATTATACATTTAAAAAGTTAGGATTGGCTCTTAATGCTAAATTTGAAGACATTTTTGTAGAAACGCTGGGTGGTGAGGTAATAAAATTAAGATAACAAAATAGTTTTTAGGATCAAATAAAACAAACACAAAAACAGCTAAACCATCAAATTCAAATGTATGATTATCTGAATCAGTGATATATTTTGCAAATAATCCAATATGGCAGATTTTTTAGATTAGGCTATTTTTTTTAAATGTGGTTTATTTGTATCAACCAAGACCAAAGATTACCTCCACTTGAAAATGTTTCAATCGCAACAGGACATTCATCACCAGCAAAGGGGTAGTTGAACAGATTGACTTCACAGTTGATCTCTGCATTAATTTGCACTTCATGATTCACTGTGCCATTGCTGTACACCAGCAGATCATTGGCGTCGTGCTTCATGTTGGTCGATATTCTACATATTAAGAAATAGCATAAATTCAAGAGGTCCACAAAATGTAAAAATACCACTAAGAGTACATGCTGGTAACTCACCCGTTCTTGACTTGAAGCACTGGTGTCCAGATTTTATCAACTGGCAGCATCACTGCATCATACGGGTAAACAGAAGTGTCCCACGCCAGCTGAGGATCAGTCCATTTCTATGAGACAAAAAGTGAAAATGTGTGTCAGTCACTAAAATGGGTTTTTAGCTTCTTTCAGGTTTGTTTTTAGTTCTTTTTCCGACTTACAACTATGGCTCTCAGACGGCTGTTTAGGCGCAGACTCTTTGTGTTCTGCAAACATGGAACCAGATTAGAACCAGATTCACAAAAAAGAGCAAATGAAAGAAAGTAATGAGCCAGTTAGGTTCTAAATGTGGAACTATACAATAGTCTGTGTGGTTCCAAAGTCCAAAAAATGCTTTACTTTATACAAATCAGATGCATTTCTTCTTAAAAATAAAATTTTGTGTATTTTACCACAAACCAAGAGGACCACAGAACCTATTTCTGATATTTTTCTGTTACACTGATGTCATCATGGGTTCTTAGAGTTCAAACAAAAAAGACACCAAGGTACTTACAACAGACAGAGTTTGGTACTCGATAAATGGTACGTAGATCGGTAGGGTACAGTTTTCATCCTGAGGCATGGATAGCATCTCCATGTCGATCAGCATTTGTGCCAAACATCTGCGAGTTGTGCACGTCGAATCAACGGTCCCGCTTCCTAAAACTGAGGATAAGTATTCTTACCAAGACAGAGATTGTAGTTTTAAGACTTATATATTTTTAACAAAACGTGCGTACTCACCTAGGATCAGAAAAGCCACTAACAAGGGTGTCCTCTTCATTTTATTTTTGCAGCTTTTTATTTTTCAATTTCTCTCTGCTATTACTAACTGTGGGACTTCAAATGCAAATGACGGAAGATTTAAGAGGCAGTCATGAACCATCTGACATGACTCTTAAATAGGCTTGTAATGTTTGTCTACACATTACAGGCCCCCCTCATAATTAAATAATGACTTACAATAGCTTTGGAGTTCCTTTTCAAAATTAATTACAGCAGACTCTGAAGCCTTTTCCTCATTAAGTCTCCATAAACAAGCAAACCTTGTGTAATTATGCCTATTGCATGCAGACACAGGTTGTTCCATCTGTCATTTGTTATCATAGCAGGCTTTCCCATTATACTACTGTTCTCATTAGTACAATGGAGACTGAGCTGTCATATGTGAAAGTAAGCTGTACCTGGTGGTTATTAAGGCAGGAAGAACTGCTGCTTTACACGTCACATCAGAACAAAGGCTTGACAAAGCCACACATTTCCTGCAACTAAGAGCTGTTTTGACAGCTGGATGATAAAGCTAGTTTTTGTATGCATGTGTGTGTCTGCCTTTGCATAATGGCTGAGTCTAATATACATATAAAACACAAAAATATTGCTCGTATTAGATCATCCAAACTGCTTCACAACCAATAAGAATGTATCTGACCGCCATTGTTCCATTTTGTCCTTGTAAAAGTGCAACATTGTCACTGAGTAGAAAATTTTTTACCTCCATCTACGTTACCTCAGGACCCGGCAGCAGAAACCACAAAGGATCCAAGTAAAACGTTCAAAATTGTATTAATATTGGCAACTATACTGTAGTGCTGCTGGAGATAAAACTGGTAAGGCAGTTCAGCAGAATATTATTCTGTGGTCTGTTGAAATAATAACTCTGATGCAGAAATGATCAAACAAGACACCATGGGGACTCCTATAAATATATCAACTGCCTCAAAGGAAAATGTGGTGATTTACCACCTTTTCATTCATTCATTCATTCATCTTCTTGACCGTTTTTCCCTTTCGGGGTCATGGGGTTGCCGGAGCCTATCCCGGCCACTTGGGCGTAGGCAAGGGATACCCTGGACTGGTCGCCAGTCTGTCGCAGGGTAGAATATCCTCAATCACATGGCCATTCACTCTCACACTCACGGACAATTTAGAGTTGCCAATGAAGCATGTTTTTGGACGGTGGGAGGAAGCCGGAGATCCTGGAGAAAACCCACGCATGCACGGGGAGAACATGCAAACTCCACACAGAAAGGTCCCCCATTGATGTTGTTTTTTTTCATGTCCCCTAGCCGGGACTTGAACCAGGGGCCTTCTTGCTGTGAGGCAAGAGCGCTAACCACTGCACCACCGTGCAGCCCTTGATTTACCACCTTTGTTTACGAAATGAATGAAGTACTGGGCAGAATACTCTGACAGCCTTCTTAACCTGACACTATGACTTGGATGGACCTTTATGATCCCGATGATCAGAGGGCAGGGTAGATCATCTTTGTTCATCACTTCTTGGGATAAATGTTCTTGAATGTTTTAGAGCAGGGGTGTCAAACTCCAGGCCTGGAGGGCGGACCTCCTGCTAGTTTTTCAGAAATCCTGCCTCATCTGCTGCTGATCACCTGGATCAGGTGTGTTTAGCCAATAAAGAGCTTTAATGGCAGGTTGGTCAGAAAATATGTAGGAGACCGGCCCTTGAGGCCTGGAGCTGGACACCTGTGTTTAAGAGGGATCAGGATAACATTTCATTTTTATTTTTTTGGTTGCAGATTAATGTTCAATTATGTTTTTTAGGGAATACAAGTAGGCCAGAATTCACTGGATTTATTTCAGTTTTTCCGGCCACAGAATAAAGAATTGAGGCTGCTGGAGTCATCCTTAACAAGAAGGATGGAATGAGGAAGAAATTTACAGTGGATCTTGTGCTTTGTTCCTCCTATTAAGTGTCTGCTTAGATCACATATTTAAGACTCACTCCGATCATCTCTTGATCTATTGTAAAAGCTTTCTCAATGATCTTTTCATTATTAGATTAGATTAGATTAGATAAACTTTATTCATCCCACAATGGGGAAATTCTCTTATCTTCAGCAGCAAAAAAAGACATTCAGAAATACAAACAGCAAAAGAAGTGGCATACACAGAGGATAAAGTGACCTTCAGAACAACATTATAGATAAATTACATTATAAAAAAACATTATAGATACTCTATGACAAAAGTAAATGTAATTTTAACAAAAATAAATAAGTGAAAATACACAGCAAAAGCAACCGTTAAAGACTAAAAAACAACTGAAAAAACGACTACAACAGTTTGTAAAAATAAATAAATGAGTGACTGAAAAACACCCGTGGGTCCGTGGAGTGTCACTGTAACACGGTGTTGTACAGTCTGATGGCTGTGGGGAGGAATGACCTGCGGTAGCTCCTTCTTGCACTGATTTGTGGTTTTCTGTAGCAGCTTCTACTTCATACCTACAAGCTTTTTTCAACAGTATTGCTTCTGATTCTCTATTAATTTGAATAAAGATCTACTCGGAAAGGCAACGTTAAGCTTAATTTTCTTTATATATGTCCTCCATCATGACAAAAAAGCCACAAGAACATGTTAAAAATACCAAAAACAGTTTCTGAAGAGTGGGTCTTTGGACTTTTGTTTGTAAAAATCTGGGATTTTTTTAAATAACGTTGGTTTACTGTTTTGTACCACTTACTAACTTACTTTATTGCAATTCAGTTATGATACCTTGAAATAACTATTTATCTAAATCTGTTTTGTTTTCACCTTAGCATTCGGATCATTTGGAAGTTCAGAAAGTGTCCCTTTAGGAATTTTGGACTGTGGGTGACACTCTCCTCAGAAGGAATTTCTCTTATCTGTGTCTTCACATGTTATCTGACACAAACGACAGTAAACTTGGCGACTTCCACAGTGCGGAAAACCTTACATGTGCTATATTTAAACTCCAACAGGGTTGTTTAGTGTTGGTAAACTTTATAGCCACACTAAATGTGGTTTAAAAAATTTAGTTTGTGTTACCATGTTGAACAGCAATCTTGCCTTATCAGAATTAAATTGTGGACAATTAAGAAACCCTTTCAATTGAAAATCCTCCACGGATCAAAGTTTAACTTCATGTCTAATAAATAATGGAGGTTAGAAGAGACTTGATCAAATGAAAATACCCCCCCCCCCCCCCTCCCCTCCATAACCTTGAATCATAAATGCTTCTCAGCCTTTGTTATCATTTGCAAAGAGTTTTGATTTCATAACTTCTGTTCCATCATTGTGGGACAAACTGTTAGAGGACGTCTGCTTGTTTGTTTCCTGAAGAAGTTCTAAAATATTCCATTAGTTGTAAATCCTTTTGGACTCTCCAATGAGGGGAGGTGAGCGCTGCCATATCAGAACTGAACGGGATTTGCCTCAGGACCAGGCCAGCCCCCAACAACGTCGTGGTCTTCAACCAACCTAAGGTCACTCCAGCTTGTTCAGCACATTGTCTGATGCTCGCCAAAGTGGAGGAACATTTGAGACACCTGAGCCAGTGTGATTTCCATTCAAAGGTAACTGGTTTTTCCACATAATTTTTTTGTTTAAGGGCTTTCAATATTCCTTAATTGAGAATATTTATGACGATTTAGCTTAAACTTTTAGGATTAAGAAAATAAAACCCCTTGTGCCTTTTTGAAAAAGGCTTTTATTTCATCTTATGTTGTTCAATGCATGGTAAATAAATTGAAGAATAAGACTAATTGTTACATCAAATTAAAACGGACAGCATACGAAGTTGAACATGTTTGCATAATGACCTTTTTAAGTACAATCTCGTTCGTTTAGATATTAATTATAGTGGATGGTTGAAATTGTATGGGGATCCATGGAAGATTTAGCAAAAAACCAGATCAAAGCTTCAAAGTAAAACAAGCTAAATAATAAAAAATTAACAAGAAAGTGCAGTGTGTCATCTTAAAAGATCAAAGTCATGATCGGTATTTGTCTTGAATTGATTCACACTTTTATCGCTCATGAGGTGTTTGTAGTTTATGTCTGTTTCCCGCCTGGATGTACCTGTTTACTGAGTCACAGATAACATGTTATTGCAGCAGCCCTTTAACATATGTGAACAGCACATTTTGCACCTTCCCTGTCATTTTATTGCAAAGTTCACCTGACACAGGTGGAAACAAACAGGTAAAGCATGAAGACAATATAACAAAAGCTTAGAATCTCTGTGAGAAATATTAAAATCGAAATCTTGACATTGTAATTTTCCTTTAAGTTCCAGTGACAATAGTTGTTAAACTTTAACGGTGCACTAAATACAAAATTTGAATGCATTAGTGCTGCACAGCCGTGTTCATAAAGTTTTTGATGTGGGTTAAAATGATGTCCAATTTTGTTATTTGTGGTACAAATCTTTATACCATCTCTTTTTAATCAATGTGCTTGATCAGTGTGTTGTGAAAAGCTGTAAGTTGCAAATGACACATTTACTTTATCAACAACTCTACAGTAAATAGCTATTTAAAAAATTACAGATATATTAAGTACTTAAAACATGGCATGCAGGATGGTGCACTTTTTCCACATTTCTTGTATTTTTGTAAAATTTAACTCTTGGAGGGGGTCTAACTCAGTGACCAACTCAGAGATTTTTTTTTTATAAAGTACGGCTGACAGGAAATCTGCTGTAAAGTTGCACTTGGCACATGCTGTTGTAAGACAAAAGAAGAAGCTGGTCATATAATTAAACCACAGAAGCTATAAAATTAACTCTCTGGATAAGATAAACATTTTACATGTTCTCATTTGTCTCAATTAAGCAGTAAAACAGTTTGTGGCTGACAGGAAAGACATGTCTTGTTATTGAATAGTGAAAGAAAGAAAAATTGACCCCCGACTCAATGAAGTAAGGCAGAGGAAAGTGCTTTAAATGTTCTTAATCCAGTGGTATGTGTTCAGAAAAGAGAAAGGTGTGGTTAAAGTTTAACATGTGTGCTGACATTTGAGGTGAATGCTTTCAGAGGTGATTGATGGATAATAATTTACTCTCATGAGGGCAGAAAAGATAAAAAAAAACACAACCTGCTTAATAATTAATATTAAGGTCAAGACGTGGCTTAATGAACCCTTTTGTAATTTTCACAGTTTCTCTGAACAATTCAATTTAATGACAAAAAAAGATTAAAATTGTTGTCTGATCTGTTTTTTGGTTACGAGATTCCGATGGATGGAAATTTAATCTAAAAACTAAAGATTTAAGCCAAAATGATTTAAAAAGAGATTTTCCATTATGGAGTTTTTTAAACAACGAATAAAGTCAAATTTAATCTTGTCAGGAGGTCAGAGTAAAATCTCTGATATTTGATAGATTTATAATGGATGCCTTTTCAAAAAACTAGATTTAAAAAAACAAAACAAAGAAAAGGACATGATATTATTAAATCAGACAAAAGCAATTTGATATTTAGCTTCCAACAAATAATATTTAACATAAAAAATCAGATGCAGGATGTGCAAACAGTTTTTCTTAAGTGAAAAAAAAAATTAAATGTATTAAAAATTGTTTATTTGAATGATTATTTTTGTCTTGCATTAAGATCTAGCTTTTGTGTAAACTGTGTGGCACTTAGATGGTGAATAGATTTCTAGTAAATAATCATTCATGTTATTTTAACACCTAGAGGTGGCTGATACTTGAGATATTTTCCACCCAGAGCCAGAGGCTTACTGTGACCTTGGCTGTCTGCTCAAACATGAAGGCTCCTGTTGAGCAAACAGGTCCAAGAGACTCACGGATTGATGTCACATGCTATTCTACTTCATTTGCATGGTCACAAAAAAATAATACTATGATAACAGAGAAATTCTTCATATGCGCTGTTTTTCTATCTTTTTTGTCTCTTCACAGCAGTGAGAAAGGCCCCCTCCATCAAAATGAGCACTGAAAGGGAGGAACAGGTCATCAACACCTGCTACACCACCATCCACACGTTAGACAACCAAAAGGACAAAAAGCAAAAGAGGGTCCAGTACATGAAGAAGGATGGCAAGTTCCCTGTGATGTTCCTGAAGGCTCCGGGAGACTGGAGCACATACTTTGTGGATATCTTCACCACTCTTATAGAAATCCGCTGGAGGGTCATGTTCCTCATCTTTTTCCTGTCCAACATTATCTCTTGGCTCCTCTTTGGCCTTGGTTACTGGCTCATTGCATATGTCAATGGAGACACGGAAAGTCTGGAGAACAAACCCTGTGTGGAAAACGTCAGAGGATTTACCGGGGCTTTTCTGTTCTCAGTGGAAACCCAAGCAACCATAGGTTATGGCTTCAGGTATATGAACGAGTACTGTATTGTTGCCATTGTAGTTGTGACAGTTCAAGATTTATTCAGTTGCTTCCTTGATACCATAATTATCGGCATCGTTCTGGCCAAGATGGCCTCCGCTCGAAAAAGGGCTCAATCGGTGGGTTTCAGCAAGTTTGCCGTGGTCAATCTTCGAGATGGAGTTCTTTGTCTGTCATGGCGCCTCGGGGACTTCCGAGGCAATCACATTCTGGAGGGGGTCGTCACAGCTCAGCTAGTCCGATGCATGAAGCGGCCGCAGGGTTTCATCGCGTGGTCATACCAAGATCTCCAGATTGAGGAGCCAGAAATCGCCCTCACGACCCCGGTTACTATCATCCACAAGCTGGAACCAGGAAGTCCGCTTTACAGCCTGGATCCAGACGAGCTGCTGGAGGAGAACTTTGACCTGGTCGTCTCTTTCACTTATACAGGAGACTCTACTGGAATGCTGCACCAGACACGCACAACCTACACACCAGCAGACATCCGCTGGGGTCAGCGCTTCAAGGACATTTTAAAGGTGGGCAAAAAGCACTACAAGGTAGACTACGCCTTCTTCAACAAAACCACATGGGTGCCAGTGCCCATGCTGAGCGCAGAGGCACTTAACAGGAAGAGACATCCTGACGATGGGCATTTGCCATCAGTCAAAAGAAAAGGCGGCACTGGGCATGTGACTCTAGAAATCAATGAAGAACCAGTGCTGCAGACTTTTTTGTAACCCACAAGGTGCACAACACGTTGAAATGACCTAAAACAGCATTTTAAATAAGTTTAAGAAGTCCTGTTTTTGTATATATTGCCCGATGGAAGGAGCACCTATTTTCCCATAACTTTCACTTTGCAAGTCAATATTATTTTCATAAGATTTCACATCAAGGTGTCGTTGCTTAGATGCAGCTCGCACGAAAATGAAATCCTGTGTGAACTAGCAGGTGGTGAGAATAGATGAAAAGACTGACTTCATTCGCCAAAACTTGTATCTCCTGAAAAAGATAAAAACTGAACAAAAAAAGTGGCTTTTATATGAAATGTGTGTTCTCTGTGACCATCAAACTTTTTATTAAAGCAGAAATAAATCAGCCCAGTGATGTTAAAGAGTTGTAAATATTTGTATTTGTGAAAGCTTATCTATATTTAATGTTTGCACAATGTATTCTGTGTTGTCTGTGTGACAAAAGTTCAATAAATCAGTTTCAATAAGTCAGTTTTCTTTTTTTTCTTCTTCGTCACAGTGATGGAACTATCAGGTAAACTAGATCAGATTGAAAGTATTTGACACAAACAGCTTGGAATTGAACTCTTTGTAGGTAATAGCGCCACCTGGTGTTTGCTTAGGGCAATACCAGTGATTATAGCTTTCATTTGGAGAAAGTCTCCACCTGATTATGAAAATCTACCACAAAAATGCTCAGAATTACTTGTAATGTATAAGTTTCGTAATTTTATATTGTTATTCTCGCAGTTTCACAGTTTTCATGTCAATATCATCACATTCCAAACGAGAAAAAAAACATTTGAAATGTATTTAAAGTTTGTAGAAAAAGGGTCCAAAATGAAATCATCAATGACAGAAGCTCAAACAGCAGCAGTTTCCTATTGGCTATCCGCCCGTGAGGGGCGGGGCCGGGCCCACGTGTTTTTTAAAGTCTGTCTCTTCAACCACAACTATCTTCTTTAGTGCGGACGGAGAGGGTTATGGCACAATCTACTGCTCCAGAGCTGACAGCAGGAAAAGCCAACAAGAGGAGCAAAAGAGTGAAGAGAAGGAGCTGCAGATTTGGCGCAAACTGGATTTATCATAACAAGGGAAAAGCAGATTTTGCGCAGTAAGCGCCAACAGGTAGGTGTGACGTTGTCTCTTTTTGAAGCTTTATCAAGGCTGTAACATTGCATCTTAAAAAAGAAAAAAAAAAAAGAAATCTGTTTAAGTAAATTGAGTTTGCTTTTACAACGTACAATTTTATAAATTCAAGTCTCTCTAAATATTAAACATTTTTCAGTTTTTTTGTGGATTTAGCAGTATTAATTATTTTTTTTGTAATTTAAGCATGAGTTTGTTAATAATGGTGAAAAATGGAACAAAAACAAACACAGACATAAGTTATAATTAAAAATATCTATTATAATGGTGATTGAGTCGGACTGAAAATGTATATTACATCATATAAAATGTTTTTCACAATTAGATATTTTTTTAAATTTCATTTTCACAAGCTTATAATCAAAGATGCAGCTGAATGATTGTTCATAGTTATTGATTTGGGAAATAAAAAACAGAGCAGCTTTATGTAACCACTTTCCATCTGCCACAGCTGTTCGCTCTAACTGAGAACAAAACAAACATGTGCAGAGATTGCAATGCTTCATGTGCCCTGATATAACAACCTGACAGTCAAAGATCTGTCATGCTGCTGTAAAGTAGCAAACAGTGAGGCCAGAAACCGTGGATACAGGAGATGTTGCAAGTTGGAGATGTGATTTTTAAAGAAACTTGGCCCCATTGAACTTGTTTTGTTTTGAGTAGCCGCAACCTGTTCAAAGGGATCCGGCTATTTGGATTTTTCCATAATCGCCAACATGGAGGAGTTTGCATCTGATCCATCATTTATTGAGAAATCCAAATTTGATAAAGGGAAATCCCTGCATCCCACTTAAATCTCTAAATTTAAGGAAAGCATTAATACAAATCAGAAAATTACAAAAACAAAAGTTAAATGAAAAACTTAAAAATTTCCTTTTTTATCAGTTTTTTATCAACATGCTAGAATTGATATTTATCCTAATCCTCAGTAATAGAGTTTTAAAATGTATTATACAAATGTTTCCACTTGGGAGAATTACCTTAACTCAGACGAAGCGAGGTTAAAAGTGAAAGTGGGGTCATTTTGGGATGAACAGAGAAAACCCGTCTATAACCTCTTTTAGCCTGTGGTGTTGAATTTTAATGGACCTTTTGCTACGAACACCCAGTCAATACATTTTCTAACTCAGCCATCCTTGTTGTTCTGTAACCTATGATGCAAGGATACTGAATGACTTATTCTGCTGAACGTGAATTGCAAAAAGAATAACAAAAAGCATAGAACTGAGTAAATACTATTACGGTAAATGTGTTGTTAGATATTAGAAGAAGTGCAGGATTTAGAGGCAAAGCTGCTGCTTGATGTAGAGAAAGTTTGCTGAATTTAATGAAAGTTGTTGTTGGATTCATAAATACATTTATACACTAATAAAAAAAATACCTAAAACTTGTGTTTTTTGCACTCACTAAAAAAGCAAAAATGTCAACTTGTGTACAAATCATACAAAATCCACAAGTGCACACATGCAGCAACTCTTTTTCAGAAGAAATGTTTTAATTTCTTCTTTCCTGCTTGTATCCCGGCAGTTTTTGTCACGGATGAGGTCCAAATCGAACATCGACGAGGCCTGAGCTGCCCTCACCAACGCAGCACACCCAGAGAAGCACAGGCCCCGCGTCCCTGTTCCCAGCAGGACCGAGTCCTGTTCGCCACATTTTCTGCTTCAGCTTGTCCCCAGTAGCATTCAAAACTGTTTCTCCAACGCTTCTATCAAAAACTTAGACTGTTTTCCAAAGCAGAAGCGGCCCAGCCCTCCCCGCTGGAAGTGATGGGGAGTGTGCGAAGCCACCGATACAGCATTGTGTCCTCTGAGGAAGACGGCATGAAGCTGGCGGCCATTGCTGTTCCAAATGGCTACGGCAATGGCGACGTCAACAAAGGGCACACAGGGCACCAACAGCAAAGCCGCTTTGTCAGTAAGGATGGCCACTGCAACGTGCAGTTTATCAATATGAGTGAGAAGAGCCAGCGTTACCTGGCAGATATCTTCACCACCTGCGTGGACATCCGCTGGCGCTGGATGGTGCTCGTATTCTGCCTGTCCTTCCTGCTGTCCTGGTTGTTTTTTGGATTAGTCTTCTGGCTGGTGGCGCTTTTTTATGGGGACTTAGAGAATGAAACCCAAATGTGCGTTTCCAATGTGGACAGTTTCACCGCTGCATTCCTGTTTTCGGTTGAGACCCAAACCACGATCGGTTACGGCTATCGCTACGTGACGGAAAAATGCCCCATCGCTGTTTTCATGGTGGTATTCCAAAGCATCGTTGGCTGCATCATTGATGCTTTTATCATTGGTGCTGTTATGGCCAAGATGGCAAAGCCCAAAAAGAGGAACGAGACGCTGGTGTTTAGCCACTTTGCCACAGTGGCCATGAGAGATGGGAAACTTTGCCTGATGTGGCGAGTTGGGAACCTGAGGAAGAGTCACCTGGTGGAAGCCCATGTTAGGGCGCAGCTCCTTAAATCCCGCACAACGGCAGAGGGAGAGTTCATCCCTTTGGATCAGATGGACATTGATGTAGGCTTTGACAGTGGCATCGACAGAATCTTCCTGGTGTCTCCAATTACCATCGTGCACGAAATAGATGAGGACAGCCCTTTCTACGAGATGAACAAACAGGATTTGGAAACATCAGACTTTGAGATTGTGGTGATTCTTGAGGGAATGGTGGAGGCCACCGCGATGACAACTCAGTGCCGGAGTTCCTATGTGGCCGGGGAGATTCTCTGGGGCCACCGCTTTGAGCCAGTGCTTTTTGAAGAAAAGAACTACTACAAAGTGGACTACTCTCGCTTTGACAACACCTACGAGGTGCCCAGCACACCCAGCTGCAGCGCCAGGGAGCTGGCAGAGAAGAAGTCTGCTGCTTCGAGCATGAGGAACTCCTTTTGTTACGAGAACGAGGTGGCTCTGGAAAAAGTTGAAATGGAGGAGGAGTTTGAGGAAGAGGAGAACAGATTGATGAGGGACACTGAGGGTTGTGCACTTGGGGACACAGGCACAGATCTGGCATCAGATGCTGAGTGCAACCTGGATTCTTTGCCTTTAGAATCAAGGCCTTTGACAGCAGAATCACAAATATAATTTCAGGTGTGAAGGTTACAATGAAGTTTGCTTTAACTTTGGTCCTGCTTAATGTTTCTAAATCATGCATGACAATCTGTAGACTGTGATTTGAGTGTGAAATTCAGCTTAACGAAGCTCACAAGACACCAGTGAAATATAAACTTTAGTCTTTTTAAGGGGAAGTTTAACCAAAAACCTGTCTTGAGCCTGATGGGTTGAATAAATTACATGTCATCATGCACATAAAGCTCAGTCTGATCCTGAGAATATGGCCTAAAAGGATTATATTTTAATATTTAAGTCTGTTGGATTCAGGATTGAAAAAAGAAGTTATGTGTTTTAAGCTCCTTGTTTGCACTTAATGGATTATGCATCCTAGATTTTTTTAAGATGAATAAATGTCACATGAAGTTGTGATAGCTAAAAGAACGAAAGTCGTTGTAAATGGCAATCTAAATTCATGACTTTTTAATCATATTTTGCATGAAATGATTTTAAGTCAGATCACAGGCACAAAAACAAGGTATCATTTGTTAACGAGCTGGCCTCTTAGCAAAGTCTCTTCAGTCTTTTTACCTGTGTTGGCGTGACAAAGAACAATTTTGAGTTGCACAAATACACTAAGCTCCTCAACCTATCATCCATGTGTGCAGAATCTTTTGCAATGTGTGCCTTTATCAAAAGTCTCAGCTCCTGTGCTGGCGCTCTGGTGGTCGGGCTTTTGAGCACACCCTGCACTAGATCTCACAGAAAGCAGAAGCAATACGTTGTGACTCACTGTGCAGGTTGCTGCCGCCTCTTGCGGGTTTTTGTGTTTTTATGTGCAATACTGTTCGGCGGAGAAAGGACAGAGAAGGCTCAACTGTGAGCTATGGCTATGAATGTTGATGAAAAGTGCTGCTAAGTTACATATTGTGCGGTTAGACCGAGCCAAAATGTATTATTTGTCTCTTCTTTTCCTCATTTTTGAGAGTGCACATGCATTCTGTAGTATTATTTCTAGCTATGTAGGAGCATGATTCTGTAAAGTGTGTTTTCCGACGCTTCAGAGCACTTTCTTCCTTCTCCACATGATGACCAGAAGCTGTTTCATTAATCAAGCCAGATATATAAGTCTATATTATTATAATCTTTTAGCTTAAAGAAAACCTGATTTTGTTTTTCCTAAACTAACACAGGTTGGATGTTGAAACAGAATTATCTAAACTGAGTTTATGGGCAATTTGCCCTATTTGCAGATAAAACCAGGTACAATAAATCACACAACTCTTTGCAAATTCATAGTCAGACTCAGTGCAGGTAAGGGGAGCCGACTGGCCTATTATTAGGCAGATTTCAAATGGCTTTTTCTGTAGGTATCAGTGTTCCTAGAGTGCAAATGGATGCATTTTAGTAAACTAACTCATCTCACTAATCCTCATCTGGAGGGATTATTACAGAACAGCTTTCTAAATAAAAAGATCATAAATGCTCTTTACCATTTCATCTACAATCTGAGTCCACAAAAGGATGGAACACACTTCGCTTCAGTCTTATTCAGCTTTACCTTAAAGCAGTGGATACCAGATCTCTGTTCTGTTGTAGGTTTTCATTTTTCTACTGCTGTCCTCCCAACCTCCTGAACAGACCCGGAGTGTACAGATGTTTTTTTTATTTTGCAAGAACTGTATAGAAATGCTGCAGTTATTGAAAACTGTTTGTCCTCTTTTTAATAAAACACAGACAAAATCATTAGGATATTGATGCATTATTGACTGTGTGTTCTTCGTTATGGAAATAAATCATTTTACCTGGTAAGAAACAGATCATTTGGAAGCAAAACATTCATTCCTCAGCATGAAGCCTCTACTATAACTCACTGGATTGAACTGGTCAATGAAAGAAAGAAATTAAGAAAAAGAAAAGACTTTTATAGCATTTAAAAAAGGTTTCTCATTTCTACAAATAAAAGGATTTATATTTTTGAAACAAAGTTTAGTGGAAGCTAAACAAGATCATTTTAAATCCTCATCAGCTAAAGGTTTTTCTTTAAAAAAATTAAGCGGTTCTGCTAAATGCTAAATGAAAGTGAGTCTGCACGATGCATTGCATAACAAATCAACTTTCCAGTTAGGACAAGTTGCCAGATTTGTGCACGCATCTGCCCCTCTCCTGTAATTTAGCATTACTATGCATAAAATGCTTTTAGTAAATGCATTGGATCAATAAAGTTGTATCACAGACTAGTTTATGTTGGAAGTGTGACACATCTGTCTCCAAATTTAGCTACTTTCCATCCCGCTGTCTGCATTGTGCCTACACAGACCTCATGTCAGAATGCAAGGGATTGATCAGACACATTGGCAGTGAGGCAGATTTGATTTGTTTCTACATAGGAAGTGGTTGCTGCCTCTGGGCATTTTCCACATTAGCCAATACATTTTTTGGGGAAAAATATGAATTGAGGTTGTCTTTTTTTTCTCATTTCACCAAAAAAAATGTTCAGTTGCTTTTGAGTAAGCATCGCTTTTCTTTTTAGGAGAAAGAAAATCTAAATAAAATTGGGGTTTAAATTTACCGGCCGTTACATTAAAGGTGTTTTTTTTCCAGCCTCTTTTAGGATACATTTTTATTTTATGAAGGATTTGTCAAAAATTCTGCCAAATTTTTAAAGAAATGCAGCCAAACAACACAGTGGCTGCTCGGTCTGAGATTGGTGCTCTGTCTGAAAATCATTGACTGCCAGCGCTGGCCAGCAAGCTCCTGTCGATGGTGCTGATGACGTCTTTCCAGCTCATTCCTCTGAACTGGCTTATTAACTGCAGGCTCATCAGCTTGACCTTCACATTAATTAGGTGAACATAAACACGAGCAGCTCATCAGCACAGTCTGACACCTCTCTGCTGATTTTTTTTTTTCTTGTGTCAGCAAACCACACTGAAAAGAAAAAAGTAAAATAAACCGCAGACACATTCCATCTCTCATTCTTCAACATAAACCTATAAAACATGAACACACGCCAAGTGGAAGTGTATAATTTCCCCTCCTGCCTGACAAAGCTTTTAGAAGAAGAAACCACACTGTTTAATCTCAGTGACTGTCATTCAGAGATCGTTTATACGCATAATTTTCAGACTGTGTTAAAATCACAGGCATATTTATCACCGTGGAGGAAGCAAAAGTCATCTGGATAAAGTCGATCCTGGGTTTATTTACAGAGATTTTTGTTTGAGAATAGCCCTTTTTAAGGTGTTCTTCAGGCTTGTTGCATAATAAACTGGGAATTGCTCATTTTATTGTTGAGTTTGTTTGTCCTGCAGATAATTTCTCAGACAAATTTTGAGAACAAATACAGAAAAAGTGAGGGATAATAAAGCTCAAATATGGACATCTGAGGAAAAGGAAAATAGAGACAGTCTTGGAAAGTCTAATCTGTTAATTATCTCAGCAAATATTAGGAAAAAAGGAGACTCAGAAAATAGGACTGGTGACAGAGGATTCTAGCTCAAATCTCTTGATAGTGTTCTTGCATAGCAGAGCTGAATGTTGAGTAACTGGTGAAATTAATGAGTATCACAAATTCATAGTAAATGGTATGTGCTTATTTAGCGCTTTCTTACTTTCTAAGAAGGCCCAGTGCCCTTTACAGTCACAGTCCCATTCACCCATGCACACACACACTGCTGCCCAACACTGGTGCCAACCTAAAACCACCAGGAGCAACGGGTGGTTCCGTGTTTTGATCAGATACACACCAACACATAGGCAGGGAGGGCAGGAATCGAACCTGTAATCTTCTTATCAGAGGCCGACCACCTCTGTACCACTGCTGCTCATAGTGAATTGCTAACTCGTCACGGATGTGCTCTCCAGGAATAACCAGGATGAATAAATCCAGTCTCCTCTGGATCTCAGCAGTGATGGCAAACAGATCAATGTTTTCAAAAAGTGTTCCCAACTCTGTGAGAAATGTTACAGCAACTTCACTACGCAGTGAAGACTAACATGAACTTTTCCAACAATGGTCAGAGGTGCGTGTTTCAAATGTGTAAAAACTAAAAGTCGTAACTGGGACTTTGTCTGAGTCTATTTTAGTGGACTCAGAATCATAGAAGTCATGCAAATTCGTCTGTGACATGAAAATGTTTAAGCAAATAAAAAAAGAAAAATTCCTATATTTTTTCATTCCATTTTTTTGTCTAAGGAAAACCAACTGAAGTATGTTCCCATAATTAGTAAAAGAAAAAAAAGTAACTTCAAAGAAATCCTATTCTACATGAGACTGAGTTATAAACTTATATAATTCTAATGGCAGGCCTATTGCATAAGTCCTTTGTATGGAGTGCAGACATGCTGTCCCACAAGTTGACTAATGGTGGCAGTGGGATAAGGACTGGAGTCACTACGCCATCCTTCTTAATTCATGCCAAACACCACAAATATCGCTGTTATTTCAGGATTTTTTTCAACTTACTTCAGCTTCCCCAATGCTTTTTGCAAATTTGATCTACCTTGCACAATTAATGATAGATATATTTTATTGTTGTAAGGTCAAATAAAAGTTACATATATTCTTAGTTTTGCCTTATTATCAAAAGCATCCCTTAGGTTTCTTCTTTTTTTTCCCGGAATCCTTTTTTTTAAGGAGTTTTCCTTTCAGTGAAAGAAGGTCTGACGGCAGCGATGCCCAGTTTAGCCTAGTCTTCTTTAGTTTAGTTAGCAATCACCCATTCTGTTTCAGGTTGCCTGTATGAAGCCCGTTGAGACAACTAAGCTGTAATATTTGGCTATATAAACAAAATTGAATTGAAAAGAAAACAAGAGATAATAACTATTATTTTACTTTATTAAATAGAAGGAAAAGATCAGCATTATTTTCTTTGATTTGCTTCTGTTCGAGTTGTATTTAGGGAATAAAGGAACCTAAAGCCACACAAAGCCAGGTTTTTATGCAAATTGAAATCAGATATTTATTTACGCATGACCGATTGTGCCCAGCTTCACACTGAATTCTAATTTGGTTTACGTGTGTATGCATTTAAAACATGTAGGATTATCTATTTTATCTTATTTTTTTAATGCACAGAATCTTAAAAATACATATTTTAAAATTATGTATTTTTTGAAGAATAAAAAATGGTAAAAATCTGAAAATGTATATGTGCAATACATTTTTGCTCGTAAATTACTCAATAAACAGTTTATTTTTACAAAGATCAAGGAAACCAATGCAACTGTTTCATGAAAATGCCAGATGAGGAAACTCCAACTGCCTCACCATCGCCGATAGCAGTTTATTGCAGGTCATCACGTTTGGGGGGCGGCAGACTTCTAAAGATATGAAGAAAAAAAATCTAAACATGAAAAGGCACTTTGTTATCTAAACATAAAAAAACTCAACTTCCACATTATTTAATGGTTTTTCCATCTTGCGTTTCAACTACTGTTTTTGAGTTTTTGATCCGTGATAACCCCAAACGCACAAAACAAACACACTAACTGACTTGTTTTGAGAACATCTTTAACAGCTGAGACACGTACAATATGTTGGACGGCATTCAGGCTTTTTCCGTTCCCCTCTCTGCCACTCCAGCGCTGTATGAATATTCATCCACACTTTGGGTGTGTGGCCACCCAACAGAAAAGGGTCAACACAGCGGCACACATGCAGTCATGCGTGTCCATCCAAGGCACTTTATTGTTTTTGCTTTATTGTTCACATTTTGTTCACCCTTTTTCGTCCAGATACATCTCCATTAGCCTGGGACTGTTTGCACACAAAGTCATTTGAGCAAAGTACACTAACAGACCTGCAATCATGATGCTATTTCTATGTCAGTGACTGCCCATCTATTCATGCCACTGACCTTTATGCTATTGGCTCTGTTTCCTCTGATGTGGACAAATACACCCTGAGCCAGAAAGTGATACCTACTTATGCTCATTGTTGGCCCTTTACCACCTTGTACTCGAAGGACGTGACTCTCTGTGATGTTGGATTTTGTTGACAATAATGGACACGGAGCCTCTCTGACCTCCATTTGTTCAGCCTGTTTTATTTCAAAGATGCTCTAGCAGACAAGTTGCTAAGGCTGAAGGGGAATATGATCATTTCTTGACCATAATCATGAAAGCAAACAGGAAACACTGAGAGCATCCAAAGGTTGAGGAATATGAAGGATGTGGGGCTTGTTCACAGAAAAAGCTGGGGAGAGGTGGATGCCTCTGAACATTGTCTGGCCCCGAAAGGTTTCAACTGAATTTCTGCAGCAAGGCCAGATATTACTTAGCTTTTTTAAAGTTCTACTCTAATAATGTTTTGATCTGTTTTAAAAGCGTTCCCAGTAGACTTTTATATATGATTATGCCATTTTTAGCCCAAATCAAAAAACCTGTATCGTTTTCTAGGACATGGTTTCTGCAGAGCGTTTAAAAAAAATTTGCCTCTGAGTTGTGGGTGTAGAGTAAGCCTACCCCTACTTCCCGATATCCATCTGTTGACATGGTCTCTCCTCACACCCCTAACCTAACATTACAACTGCTTTAAAAAATGTGAGCAATTTTGGAGCTACCCAGCCTTACAGTTTTGAGCCAGATGCCAGCTCGGACGAGGAAAACAAAGACGTACATGAAACTATTTGTCTACAAGTAAATGCATCAGAATGGAGTGGAGAAGGGAGCGTGTGGCTTGCCGTAGTAGATTTTACGTCACTGTCAATTTTAAGATTCATTTTCTTCATTTACGCCATAAGAACATATTTAAAACACAATTTTCATTGGAGAGGGTTTTTAAGGCTGTCAGTGTCAGAGAAATATTACTATATTATTATAAAAGCAACAGATGAAGTCATATTATCATCAGCAGCAAGCTTTTTCCTGTTAGCCACAGCATATTCAGTTTACCTCCAAAGGAATTTCTCTCTGCACGCAATAAAGCGCTTGTCTCTTTCTAGTTGGGTGCCAAGTGACGACCTATAGTTTTATTTTTCTGACATTATCAGTCAACACCATCCAAGGATCCCTCAAATAATATATCTATTAGGCTATCGTGTTGCAAGGAAAAATAATAACTGGGGTTTAGGGTAAGCCTGCTAAATTTTTCTGAGAAAAATTTGATTTGTTTGAAAATGAATGCTAATATTTAGCACTCAAGAACCACTTGAATCAGTTAAATTCTTTAACTGCATATTGTTACTGGCTGATTTTCATCTAAACATACACTGTGTGCTCATAATAGAAAGAATTGTATATATATATATTACAATCCTTCCTGTGATTAATGTTACTGCACACTGAAAAGGTTGAATTAATCAACTCACTTGAATGGAGATGACCAAAAAAATGACGACCTTTTGCTGACTCAGATCTTGAAAAAAAAAAATTCCTTGCATGAGTGCAGAGAAACGGGGCACGAGGCAAACTGAACGCAATCCTACTCCTCCTCCTCCTCCTCCTCCTCCTCCTCCTCACTTTGGATTTAATTCACGCAGAACAAGATTACAGGATCCAATCAGTGGTGACATTGAGCCTGGCACCCCGTGGAATGGGACACCGGGAAGGCCTAATCATCCCCATGGCTCCGCTCTGCTGCTGTGAGCCAATCAAATCCTCTCTAGACGAAGCAGATGGTCGATATCATCTTCTTTCTTTTCCAGGTGAGATTATCTCCTTATCTTCAGACCTCGGGAGTCAATATCCACTGGGGTGGAGGGGGCCTTTACCGCCATCCGGGTGTAGATTCCAGAGTTTTTCACGGGCTCAACTTGAAACCCAAAATTTGGGGAGGTCACACCTTTTTTTTTTTTTTTTTGGAAAAGCTCAAACTCTGGAAGATGATGTCATCATGGGTGATTTTAATGTTAAATTTAGAAATAAAAACTTTTAGCTGCTAATGAGCAAACAGCCTCTGACTTGTGTAAATAACAAAGATTTCTTTATTCTCCTCTAGACACAATTTCACCCGACAAGAAGATTAGTCCTTACGTCACAACACAATTTTCTCTCTAGTTCTGCCCGTCCTGAGATTACAGAGGTGGTTTATGATAGGTTTAACCAAGTCTGCCATAAGAAAACCCAATAAGACACAAGCTTCGTCAGGGAGAACGTTACTTCTGAAGAGCAAATTACATGGCTGGGGTAGAGGTGATGAGACATTTTCCAGCTCATAGATTTCTTGTTGTCAAAGCTTTTGATTCCTCTTAAATACAACAACGTGAAAAATTGAAACCTTTGTGCACTCAATGTGGCATCCTGAAAGTGTAACAAAAGCCATCTCTGCTCTAGTGGGGCATTGAAAATAGGGCAGGTGTTCTGTGTCAACAGGTAACAGGAGAGAGGAGCATCACACCACTTAAGGACATCCTTATGCTAAACAGAGGTTCACTGTTACACCTGAGGGCTCAGGTAATTAGTGTTGTTCTGCGATCTCTTAACTTTTCTTGTCAGCTGCAACACGTTTGAGTAGCACGATCTTCCTGTTGTAAACAAATGAATAGAAAAAATATATATAAAAAAATGGCTAAAATAAAATGTTCTGGTCATGCTGTGGAGCAGCATTGCACTGTTTCGCCAGCTTGAGAGATTACTTTAAAAAGGAGACACATCGTCCTTTTTTCCCGGAAACCCGGATTATTTGTGTCATTTAAAGATTGGCAGACTTAGAAATAATCTGGACAAAAGTCAGCTGCAATGCCAGGCCTATTTCAGACACAATGCATGATCCCATTCAAGGGATGATTGCTTTCCATCGCTAATTTAAGTAGGAAAAAGAATGTATGCATGTCATGTGAAAGAACAGGCCTTTATGGAGCAGGAAATGCAGGGTGGCTTTGCTCCAGCAAGAGAATCAAATGACTGCATATATTTTCTGTGATTTTTCCTACTTTTAAAACTTGTGATTCCCCCATTACATTTCATTTCATCCTAGCATGACCTGACAGCAGGACCTTTCTACAGTAGCTCAAAGCTCCTGTAACCGAGGCATAAGGACAAAGTCCTCAGAGGAGCACGTCATCATGATCATGATGCTCTGGATTACACTTGGCCTCATTATTTTCAAAGGATGTGGACTGCTTTAAATATAAAGAGATGTCTGGGCAATGCACTTCTCTCATCATGAGTGCTTCACATTAACAGATGCAACGAGGCCCCCCCTGATGAGCAGCATCTCTCTGCACCTACCCTCACAAGGGACGTGCATGTTTCCACTGGGCCAGCTGGGCTTCTCTTTAAGGAAAACACCCTGGGCTGAGATGACAAAGCTCTTTTACTGCACGCCTCTGATGCCTGCTTTGCATCCTAACATAAGAAACATCACATGGTGGCAACAAGGAAAACAAGTATGGGATTTTGATTTATGGTCTATTTCAACTTGCATCCAGGAGATGCAATCCCATGTGGATATGGACTCATAAAAATACACAGGGAAGGACACACCCCTGAGACTCATTTTGAGCAGCAGAAAGTCAGACACATACAATGTGGCCAAACACTTTGTAACATCCTTTTTTTTTTGTTGTTGGTAGGAAACAGTGCAGCACATTCACAACACCCAGAGTTTTATCAGTAAAGAGCAACACATACTGGCAGATGACACAGTTTGGTTTCCTTTCAACTGCATTCTCACCATGGAAACTACACAAATGATGAGGACTAAACAGGAACTAGATCCAATCCTGTCTGAAAAAACCAAGCTGACACCAGAACACATTTGTGAGCTGTTAGGGTAGACACCATTTATTACCAGTTTCATGCTACATTCTAGAATCTACAGGCTGGGCCATGGGATCACCTGTGTCTCCTGGTCAGTCTAGATATGGACATTGAATCTATGTGAGATCTGGACTGAGTGACTCTTCCCCCTTCGTATTTTAAACAGGAAGTACCTTCTAGTTTCAAAAAGCCAAAATCCCATAGACTTATGTTGGGAAATGAAAAGCTACTACTCAGTCATTCTATTTGTTTGAAGAACCATTCTTGCGCTGCTACCTGTTTTTTTCATGTTCTTGGTTCATTTTTTTTTTAGTGCAAGTTATTTAAGTTATAAACTGACCAACCAGATGCTTCAATAAAAATATGTGGGGCTTGCTGGCACCCACATCCAAAATTTGATTGACAGATTCTCCCAAGCCCACTTTCAAGTGGTAGGGGTTCAAGTGGTAAGCTCACTCCTGATTGGCGGGAAGTGGTAGCCATATAAATAATGACTCAGACCAATTCAGACTAATCGCTGCTAATTGACGTCGTCTAGCTCCATCATGGAGACGTCCATATTGCAAAAACAAAAAGGCAACTGAACTGATTTCATATTGTTGGAGCCATAAGTGAGCCATTTTCTGTTGGTGACGTAAATGTAAAAATGCAGTTTTATTTCAGCATTCATAAATACATTTGTAATAAATACATTTTAGTCTTTGTTGTTCAGGTATTGCTACGCCTCAAATGCTAAACCTCAACTGCATCCACATGAGAAAGCTTTAACTGAATTGGGACTTTTCAGAAGACAACAATAACAAAAACAAAATGAAGAAACCTCTGGTAAACAAGGAACCGTCTGTCAACTTAACTGGCATGTCCTGCCGTTAGTGGTTCATTCGTCAAAACATTCTTGGATTGGCTCCAAGCCTAAAAACATTCATGCATCCGTGTTGCTGGAGAATATTCCAGCAGTTTGAGCAGTTCAGGGGTGTGTGAGCAGCCTCCCAGCGGCCTGCATCACATTTGTTGGATCAATAGCTGCTTGGCATGATGGAGGTCATCAATTGAAACATGGAAACACATTTATGTAATCAGGCAAACGGGAAATGAGAGGTCAGAAGCGAAAGCCAAGTCCTGCTCTGAGGGCCTGGTTGTGATATTTGGCGTGCGATATTTAGCTCAAACTAACGGCATCGGGAGAAATGTGAATGGCCAGAGGTCGGCCTTGGTGTGGCTCATGTCACTGCAGCTGTTCTACTTGTTGACACTAAAGCAGCTCCCATGTCTGATTGTGAATGTGAGGATATTAACTTTCACCTTCTTGGGCTGTCCCAGGTTTTAAAATAGTCCAAATGATTTGAATCATGCAGTAAACAACACACGTCCTACTTGTTTGATTGGCAGTTCAATCCTTCATAGTAGTAAGTTTAATGACAGCCAAATGTTTGTGGGACAAAATGACCTTGAATATGATTCAAATTTGACCCTTTTATTATGTGTCGTGTCTCCCCCTGGTCCTTCCAAGCAGAAAAAGACCTCAGGATACATTTAATATTAAAAATGTTGCAGTTGTCAACTACATCTGTGGCGGTAATAGAAAAATTGGAATGTTCTCTTAATAAAAAGAAAACTTTTTCCAAACCTTCGAGTGAGGTCAGATTGATTTGTTGGCTTTATTGCATTTTTCTTGTTTTTACTCTGAGTGTTGCAGCAACCACAACACCTACATTGAGGTCAATTGAAAAAACTAAATAAAAATAAAGATCTCAGGAATTATCATATACAGTCAGGACCATAAATATTTGGACAGAGACACATTTTTTCTAATTTAGTTTCTGTACATTACCACAGTGGATTTTGAATAAAACAACTCAGATGCCATTGAAGTGCAGACTTTCAGCTTTTATTCCATGGCTTGAATATTGTATAAAAATGTGAAAAACTAGAACATTTTTTTTAAACACAATCCCTTCATGTCATGGGCTCGTAAGTAAATGGACAAATGTAATAACTGAAAACAAAATGGTCAGTACTATTATTTGGTTGAAAACTCTTTGTTGTCAATGACAGCCTGAAGTCTTGAACTCATGGACATCACCAGATGCTGGGTTTTCTCCTTCTGAATGCTCTGCCAGGCCTTTACCGCAGCGGATTTCAGTTGCTGTTTGTTTGTGGGCCTTTCTGTCTGAAGTTTAGTCTTCAACAAGTGAAATGCATGCTCAATTGGGTTAAGATCAGGTGACTGATTATGCCATTCAAGAATATTCCACTTCTTTGCTTTCATAAACTCCTGAGTTGCTTTGGCTGTATGTTTTGGGTCGTTGTCCATCTGTATTATGAAACACCGCCCAATCAGTTTGGCTGCATTCACCTGGATCAGCGCAGACAGTATGTCTCTGAACACCTCAGAATTCATTGGGCTGCTTCTGTCCTGTGTCACGTCATCAATAAACACTAGTGTCCCAGTGCCACTAGCAGCCATGCATGCCCAGGCCATCACACTGCCTCCACAGTGTTTTACTGATGATGTAGTGTGCTTTGGATCATGAGTTTCTCCACGTCTTCTCCATACTTTTCGCTTGCCATCATTCGAGTAGAGGTTGAATTTTGTTTCATCTGTCCAAAGAATGTTTTTCCAGAACTGTGCTGGCTTTTTAGATGTTTTTTAGCAAAGTCCAATCTAGCCTTGCTATTCTTGTGGCTTATGAGTGGATTGCATCTTGCAGTGTACCATCTGTATATACTTTCATGCAGTCTTCTTTTTATGGTAGACTTGGATATTGACAACCTCCTGGAGAGTGTTGTTCACTTGGTTGGCTGTTGTGAACGGGTTCCTCTTCACCATGGAAATGATTCTGCGATCATCCACCACTTTTGTCTTCCGTCCAGGTCTTTTTGCGTTTCTGAGTTCACCAGTGCTTTCTTTCTCTCAGGATGTACCACACTGTTGATTTTGCCACTCCTAATACTGTAGCAATTTTTCACATGGTTTTTGCTGTTTTCTCATCTTAATGATGGCTACTTTCACCTGCATGGAGAGCTCCTTTGACCACATGTTGACTGGTCACAGCAAAGTCTTCAAAATGCAAGCACGAGTCCTCAAATGAACTCCAGGCCTGTTATCTGCTTCACTCATAATGACATAACAAGGGAATTGCCCACACCTGCCCATGCAATAGCATGGAAGTCAATTGTCCAATTACTTCAGAGTCCATGAAATGAAGGGATTGTGTTTAAAAAATGCTTTAGTTTTTCATATTTTTATGCAATGTTTTTGTTCAACCCATGGAATAAAAGCTGAAAGTCTGCACTTCAATGGCATCTGAGTTGTTTTATATATAGTTCACTGTGGTAATGTACAGAAAAATAAAATTAGAAAGAATGTGCCTCTGTCCAAATATTAATGGTCCTGACTGGATTTGGGGTATAAAAAAAAGGAATATGATTAAAAGCATAACCCACCAAAACCCCAGAATCTCAGCAACATCGGTGAAATCTATTTCCTAGCTTTTGGTAGCTGAGCATTTCAACACTTTCTGGAACAGGTAAAAGTCGTATTTTCAGCTAGCTTTTCCCCTTGAGGATCCTTATATGGTGTTTTACAGATCCTGAACAAAAATCTGCAGGTTGGGAAGGTTCTTTTCCAGCCTGCACGGAAGCTCACCAATCTCTTTATTGGCTTTGATTTGACGTGCAATTTGTAATGGATACCTTCCTGGGGTTTCATTTGAACACTACTTTATCCAGACTCCACTAGCAAATAACAATGTGTCACCTTCAAAATAAGACAAAAGGAACAAGGCGCACAAAAGGAGTTGTTTCTGTGCATCTAGCAAAAGTGTGTGTCATTTGAGTTGATTTTAATTTTATGCAAAAATTTCTCCAACTTTAAAAAATCTATCAACATCACCTCTTTTTCTCTTTATTTTGCCTTTCTGTAATCGTTTTGCTTGAAATAAAGGTGCAATATTAAAAGTAAATGGATACCTCTAAAGTTAAAGTCAGAAATGAATGTTTTTTTCTGCTTCTGTTTCAATAGTTTTTTTTTTCTTCTTTTTTTCAAAAAAGTAATTATGTAAGTCTGATGTTGTGGTCCTTTTTTGGCCGTTTCCTTTCTTGTAAGAGACATATTCACAAATGGCTTTGTCACCCAAACCTTTGAATTCTCTACAGAGAAGGACTCCCTGAGGCTTTACATCACGCATTATATAAGGTAAAAAAAAAAAGAAAAGAAAAGAAAACGTGTTTCAGACATGCTCATTACATGGAAACCAGGTAATCGAGTAGGCAAATCAGCTGTGGTGACCGCACCACTTGTATATATGTAACAAATTTTAGCTTTGACCTACATTTCACATTGTTGCTACAACATTTAGTTTCTTTTTTTATCAGTTACATTCCTTTAAATGAGTCCAGTGATAAAAATATATTTAAAAAATGTCTTCATATTAGCATTTTATTCCATCTTTGTGAATTCTGACTAGGTGTATAATGATGTAATTTCCCAGCTCTTAAAACTGCCTCACATCTTGAGTTTATTCTAACAGATGTACATTGGGAGGGTTTTCACTGGAATTGTACCGAACTTTCTTTGAGTTTGACTAAAACACTGAATCATTGCTTGTTAATCGCTTTTTAACTGTTTTTTTTTTACTAAATCTGTTTCTTTCTTGATCATGAAACTCAAACAGGAGACATCAAGACAGTCAACCTGCAAACACCGTTCCTGAGACGTTTGGTCACCAGCCGACTCTCCATGTACAGAGTGTTGCATAACAGTGCGTTGTGTCAGCCCAGAGCAAAGACATATTTTATCCATAAAACTTCTTCTACTCCCTTCTCAGAATAATGAGCTCTTTATAACTTTCCACCACAGGCGGGCCCCGTGTCATGTATGTGAAAGGCAGCACTGAACAATGTCCTCTCCCACTTTCACGTCCACCACCTGAGGGGCCAGAAATGCACATACTTCCTCAAAGGAGAACGCAGACGGGCTCATATGCATTTAGACGGGCGGATGGTGGCCTGAATTGGCCCATAACTCAAATTCTATAAACTTTTGGTTCTAGGATGAAAAACAAACTTTGTTTTTATATAAGAAAGCAGAGAGATCTAGTAGAAGAGCAAGAAAATATTGTAAAAAAAAACAAATCAATTCTAAAATATTGACGCTTGCAAGTACTTTTAAATGAAAAGTAATAGAAAACAACAGAATATTCCATGTTTTGTGGATTTTGCAACTCTCACACACACAAAAAATGAGTTACAAGTGTTGGTTTATAATTAATATTAGGTTGAGGATTGAACCTAGCATTACAAAAACAGATTGTCTAATTCTCTGCTTGCTATAAATGCATCATTTAAACTTGAAATGAAAGACAAAAAAGGGGACTCAAACAAACAAAAAAGGATGGATCTATTTCGATTCGATTTTTAGAAAATGTGGTGCCATTTATCTATTTATTTTATAGATTTATTGAATGAGTGTGTTGAAAATACGTCGGTGTAACTATTAAAAAAAAACTCAAATCATAATCAGAGGTGGAAATTTTTGTTTGTAATCACAAAAATAGGTCATATCTAAAAATGCCCACTTATGGCTGTTGAACAAATGTGACTCAATAAAGCATCACAGGGAACACTCAGCTGGTACAGCAGCACATCTGTATGCTGACTCACCCTTCACATGGCGCTCTTTTAAAGCATTATATAAGCCAACGCCAATCAAAGGCCTTACTTCCAAGAAAAAAAAGCCCTTTGGTGTAGCAGAGTCTCCTGCCATTCAGTTTTCTCATTCTGGCATGCTCTCATTGCTCTTTTGACTAACAGACACCCAGGAGCGGCAGGGCAGGGTGCTCAAAGTGGGTTTTTGTTAACTTTTCATGTCAACATTCACAGACAAAACCAGAATGATTCCACCAGAGTGAGACCCTTTTTTTCTCTGCAGCCCTCCGCCATTCTTACCTATTTTTTGGGTGTGTGTGTGTGTTCTTGCATAAGCTGTTTACAGGAAGAAACTGCAATAATAGCCATGAGCATCAAATGATCAGAGTCCAGGCAGATTGTGAGCATCTCTAGACGAACAGCCATTGACCTCAATGAGTTCTTAAAACAGCACAGGGATGGGTGAGAACAGCTCAAGCAGTGCGGGATGTGAAACCCAAGAGAGGACGACGTGTTAAGTGCACCACTGGGGAAAACGTGCTTTTCCACATCTCCTCCAACATGCTGCGTCAGTGAGGTTGCAGGTGCAAAACTGAAGTCTGTTTAAGTCCAAGATCTTCATTTCATTCGTAGTTTGGTTTGTTAAAAGATTTGTATTCAGTTCTAATCGTATAAAAATCTTGAATTCTATCATCATTTGACGTGTTTTCAAATGACATGGAATAAATATGCTGCACATTAATTTTATTTATTGCAGATCAATTCAAACAAAATTGATTCCACACACTTTATTATCTCTTAATGACCCACACTGATGAAAATTGTGTTTTGGATGTTTTGAACACATTTTTCTGATGATGGATGGATGACACATTAACAAAAACAAGCTCAAAGTAGCTTTTCTGAGTATTTCTTCATTTAAATTATTGTGAACCAGGAGGAGATGAAAAAATGTTATTTAAAAATGAGCATATTTGTGATGTAGCAAAGAAGCTTTTGCGACCCACAAGCTTCCTGCTTCGCTCCGTTCTCATGCATCCACTTATAGGCAACTAGATGTGTTAATGTTTTCATTTTTGTCATCTGAGCTGGAATCTGGCTCAAGACTGTCTTAATAGCTGCACTGTTGCTCATTATTTTGGTTGCACCGCTAATGTTAGTTTGGGGCTGATCAGGGCTGTAAGCTAGCGGGAGAACACGTAAGCAGAGAGCTCTCAAGTACGAAGAGGGGAAGGGGCAAGAGGCAAATTTCTTATGAACTACTGCCGCTCTGCAGAAACTATGTCAGAGAAAACCACATTTTGTTTTGGCTAAAAGTGGCATAATTCATAATTAAATCATAATTAAAACTAGGAGTGCTTTAAAAAAAAATTGGAGTGTGTATTTAAAAGAAAAAAAGAGTTTCACTTGTTTAGAGTGCCAGCTTTTAACTGATAGAACATATAATTAAGACATTATATAAGCTAAGAAAACTCTTATCTGAGCAGGAATTATACATCTTTTTTGATGGGTTTGTATTAAGAAATTGGAAAAATCTAATTTGACGTGAAAAAATATAGTCACTTTCAAATGTCGTGTCAAGCTTGCACATATACAATCATATTTTTTTTTAAATTAGGACAAACGCGCATTTTTACATATCTTTTAGTCAGCTGATTTTTATACATTCAAGAATAATATACTATTGTAAATTTTCAGGCTAACAAAATAAAGTATAAGTTTCTGGAGTATTTAAAATTTGGCTTTAAATCTTGACAAAAAAAATAATAAAAATTCAAAGAAATGTTAAAAGAAAATTCTCGTCATAGCCCACAAATAAAATTCAACAAACTGTAGTGTCTTGCAACTTGATGGGCTGCAAAAGGTCAGGTCTAAAAAGGCACTTCGAGGCTTTCAGTTACAGCGGAAAAGCACATGTATGTGGAGTGGTGTCCAGTTTCCCGTCTTCACATCAATCAGACTTTCATTACATTGCACCTTCTTTACAGTATCACTTTTAAGAGGATGGAAAACAAACCCTTGGCAACCAGTTCGAGACACAGAGCTGGAACCTGTGCTGGGATGGCATCTGGACCAGTCTGATTCAATATCTCCTCTAAATTCCAGTGCTACAGATAAAAAAAAAAAAGGAAAAAAAGTATGGCCAGAAAGAAACCAGCTATGGATTTTTCTAATAAACGTTAAACTCCATAATCCCCCAACATGAAGTCTATAATAGACACATTTTAAATATACTGAATAAAGCTTTTATTTTTTGTCTTTTATGTAGTTCAAGTTTGTCAGTTCCACCCAGTGAGGAGGTGGTGCACAGAGTGAAGGATGAAGAGGTAGAGCAAGTGTTCCATTCTTATTGGTGTTTCAAACACATTTACATCAAAAGATGGCCAACAGAAAGAAGAAGAAATAACAGCAGCTTCCTTGTGGTGGCACTAAGTTTCCCTTATTATTCACAATCATAAATACTCCCGACTCACTGAAAATGCTGAGAAAACCAGTGGGAACCCGAGGACCCACCGGTGCCATCTTTATCCTTAGTCTCCAAGCACAACAGCCGAGGGCTTTTGCCGTGTCCATGTTGGGTATTTCTGCATAGTACGGTCTGACCAAACAGAGAACTGTTGCCCTGCACGGGCTAAAATGAGGATCTTGGTCCAGTGCTGGAGGTGTGCACAACCTGCGGTGGTGGGGGGGCGATAAACAAGGAACTGGGCCGCCTCCGCAAACTACTGGAAACCTGAGAGGTGGAGCCTGACAGCACATCGATCCGAAACAGGTGCAGGTGAATGCCTGCAAGTCACACGATCTTAAAAACTAACACCAACCATTCAGATCATCTGGGACAGTGCCATTTTCCATAAAAAGACAATATTTACATCTTTAACTCATAAATTATTTCCCTAACATGTTGTCTTTGTAAGCCATGAGAAACGCAGGAACAAACACACAAAGAAGTGCCTCGTTAAAAAAAAAAAAAAGGTTACACCGACACCAGAACTGAGGCATTGGGGTAAAGATTGAAGAGTTTAAATTCTTCTGTACTCAAAAAAAAAACAGGATAAGCCCAAAAGAGAACAAAATAAACAATTAATGCATCAATTAATGTTTACATTTGCAAAATAAATGGCACATAGGAACAGATAAAGCTGAAAGCTTGACTGGGCAACCCCTGAATACTTCCAGGTAGTTCCAATCACAACACTGGAGCTCGCGCTGATGAAAGAAGAATACAAAATAAGTCGATGCGACGTCAATGCCTCGGCTTGCTGATGTTATAGCAGGCTTTGCATTCCCGCCTTGCCACCGGCACGCTGCCCAGAAAGTGACCTTTGACATTTCTAACGTGTTTGTTTCCGATCCCTTCAAAGGCAGCCCCCAAGGCTCTGACCCATCCCATCTGGGGCGCTCCAACAAGGCCACAGTTTGGTAAAATTCACACTTGACAAAATACAGTATCAAACCTTTGAGTAATGAGGAAAAACAGATTGGCATATATAGCTTTCAGTACACAAAATGTATGGTTTGTGTCGGAAGGTAAAACTCAAAAGTATGCAAACATTTTACGCTGCAAACAAATGGCTGTTGGCTCTGTCCACCTTCAAAAGACGCATGAAGGGGTCGAAGTCAAAAGTAAAAATGTTCGACGTATGGGGGCGGGGGGAGGGTTACACCTGTTTGCACAGAGAGCCTAGAGGAGTGACAGAAATCTCCATCGTATCAGTTTGTTTGCAACGCTCTCCCACTCCAGATACTGCTGGCAGTCTTTGTGTCCTCCCCCTGCCGTAAAAGTCTGTCATTCCAGTGAGTTTAAAAAAACAAAAACAAAGAAGCAGGGCCATTGGTTCGTGTGCTAAATGGTCCCGCCCACACTAGCGTAAGGTGGAGCCTGGAGGGAGCCCATCAGGCATCCAGGATGACCTTGACGAAACTGGCCACATCTGTCTCTTTGGAGTCATGAAGGGTGAAAAATGAATGATTCTGAGGGAGGAGAAGAGGGATCAGTTCAGGCCTCTTCAGAAAATACATCACAACATTTCAAAGAACTCACCATCAACTCTGTGTAAGCTGGCCTTTCCCTTGGCGCCTTTCTTAAACTGTAAAATTAATATATATATAGTAAGTCATAACAAAATCCATATCTTTATAAGCTAAAAACCACAAGACATTGATGAAACAAATGAGCCACAGTTCGACCACCTCTTTGAAGAAACAAATGCTGCCCCCCAGTGGACTTAAGCGACATGAAACGCAAGCCTCAAATGATGAGTAAGGATGAAAGGACTGCGACTCACCACTGTGAGATAAAGTCTACAAACTCTGGAGAGAAGCGGTCTGCAGGCAGCTGGGGAGATGGCTCATCCACCACCTGCTTGAGCTGCTGGAACGGGGTGCCCCATGAGTCATAGGGGAATTTTAAAATGGCCAGCTCGATCTACAAAACAGGAAGAAAGATTGATAATAGAAAAACACTCCATGTGTACAGTGGGAATAAAAATGTTGGTTATCTGGTGAGATTAAAAAAAATGTTATCAACTGTGTTTTAATGTTTTAAATATACAAAAAAAATGTTATTCCTTTTCTCAAAAATAGATGCTTTCTTGCAAAAATATTCTATAACAGAAAATAAATTAGCTTCATATCAAAGTTTAAAACTGAATTAATTTGGGTTTCATAGCGAATATCAAAGTCAGCTTTTGTGAAACAAGTGAAGAACCAAAAAAAAAAAGAAAAAAAAGGAGGAAAAAACAGAATTCCATCTGCAGGCTGGGTTAGATATTTTTATTAACTAACCGGCATTCATGGGCCGCAGCCAGGAAAACTGCGGATGGTCATCATGACTCAGCATTAGTCAGGGGCTTGTAGGACTTCATATAATCTCAGAATATTCATAACATGACTGTCAGAGTTCAAATGTTCATCTTTTTAAGTGAGATTTTAAATAAAAAAATCGAAATGTCAGATTGATAAATATTACTCATGAGCTTTTATGAAAACAAATGGGGTCAAATGATCTACAGGAGGGCTCTACAACCTTCAACATTTATGATACATATTAATAAACTATTGCTTTTTTTGTATAAACAAAACATAAAACATTCTTAAAACATGTTTGTGAACAAAAGGTTCACATGATTTCTTTTCAAAATAAAAGACACCCTTTACCACGTAGGATCATCTCAAAGCAGCAAACGTAGTGGTAGTTAGTGAGATTTCTATCGTTATCGTTGGTGCATCTCAGTCAGAAATTCAGAAAAATTAGGTGACCCTTCCCGTATATTTGGGTCATATGACGCACTTAAAATCCTCAATTGTTGTTCAATAATAGACATTCCGCCTTAAAATCCACTGCGCCTTACGTATGAATTCTCTCCACTGACCTCAAATGGATTTTTGGAGTACATGTCGCTCAAAGACCTGTCAAAATGTTTGACTTCGGTAAACTACAAAGCCACACCGTGATGTTGGAGCATTATGGGTATTGTAGTCATGTAGTCTGGTGGAGTGATGAGTACTGTTCCTTCAACTCAAAATTACACCTATCTGACTGTTAGGTTTTGCTTAATATGGCATATTGTCCAAAAATAGATATGACTTTCAAAATTATAGACAGCAAAAAAAAAACACAAACTTCAGAGTTTGTGTTTATTTGGGTTACTTCAGAGTTTGTTTGATTTTTCAGAATATTTTCTGCAACCTTCAAAAAATGTTAAAGGATTAGTTTAAGTTTGTATTTCTGCTACAACCTTTTAAAACATGTTCATTACTTTGAAATCTCCCGCGTGTTGCTAACAGTCAATCTTTAGCCTTTTTTCAAAAGTCAAAAATTGTAATATTCATATGTACTATTATTTTTTACAGAATTTAAATGAAAATTTAAAGTCGAAATAAAAAACTTATTTTGTAAGAAAATCATTTTGTACGTTTTTTGTTTTTTTAAACTCACCATAGTGATGCCCAGACTCCAAATGTCTGACTTGACACTGTAGCCTTTCTGGTTAAGATCCGGGTTGATCCGTTCAGGCTGGAAAGACATTTTTTTTTTCAAAAAGAAAATTAGATATTTTGTTTTTTAAGTGAGAAAAACAATTTGAAGCAACAACTAAATAAATAAAAGTCCTTTGGATTTGTCTGCTAAAGTATTTGTTTTCCCGCCAACATAAATTTAATTTCGTTTTGCACGTTTCCAGCAGATCAATAGTTCATCAGTGGTGCTGGCACACAACGCCTATGGGTAGTTCAAGGCCACCAAGTCTCCACTCACCGCCATGTAAGGCTTGCAGCCAGCATCCATGGTTTTGGCCACAGAGTCCACCAAGTGGCCGCTGATGCCAAAGTCGCACATTTTCACTTGGCCCAGAGTATTGATTAGAACATTGGAAGGCTTCACATCTGGAGGAGAAAGAGGGGAAGAATTGAGAAGAACAATACAGCAACAAAATGTTGCACACTGCATTTGCCTGACTGATCTTCAGAATACCTCGATGTATCACCGACAGGTTTCTGTGCAGATGCTCCAATGCTTTAACAATCTGTACAAAACAAAGAAGGAAGAAGAGGAAATGTTTCAAATCTGGAAGTAGAGTAGCCTCTGTAACAGTTTGTATTCAGTTTGGCGCAACATAAATAGAACTTTGTATTCATCAGCTGAGCCGAATCCCCTCAAATTCTAGTGCACACATTTTTTTGGTTGCACAAAGCAAACATGTGTGGGATGCAAGATTTCTCCTCTGATCCTTCACACAAGCAGCAATTTAACAATCACAGTGTCTGGCTATCTGACAGCCACTTCCCACAAGTTCAGCTGCCTTGCTTTGTCACCATGGTGGTATAAAGTAGTATTTACCAGTGAATAATTACACACCACAATAACAGAAAAGCAAAAAAAAAAAAAAAAGGCAGGACGTACTGCTACTGCAATCTTGCCCAAGATGTCCTCAGGAATGGTTTTGCCTTTTTCAATAACATTCTTATAAAATTTATCCAAGGAGGTGTCCATCAGCTCCATACAGATCCAGACATCACCCTAAAAAAACAGACACATTTAAAAATATGGGGCGGGGGGGAACCATAGCTGCAATGACATCCTGAGTATATAAAGTGGCCATGCCTCTCTAAATAGGGCGCCATAAAAGGTCACAGTGTAGTGGCAGTCCACCGTCCTCATGGAAATGTCCAGGTCCATGAGCAGCCTCTTCTGCTCCAAAGTATTCACGGTGGCACGAATCCTCTAAACACATAAACATCACTGTCATTCATCGCTTGATCGAAACGCTTCAAACTGGACAGATCTGTGGCCGAAAGGGGGAGAAATAGAGAGTTGGTAGCAACAACGTTGTAAATTGACCTTGACGGCCATGATAACGTTGGTGGGTACGTGTTTCATCTTGTCCACAACTCCGTATGCTCCTCTCCCCAGCTCTTCAATCTGCTCCAAGTCATCCGCCTTCACCACAAAGTTCTGCACAAAAGCAGAAGTAGCAATGATGGACACTTCCAGCTCAACAGAAAACAGAACAAGCGTCAGAGACATGGAAATTTACCTGATCGCCGATTGTGACACAAGCCTTTGAATCGAGGTCTCGAGGGGGCCTGCAGGTACACAACATTTAGATAGAGGGAAAAAAAGAAAAGATCTCATGATCTGCCCACACTGCTCATTTTTCCAGCCACCTCTGTCCTACTTGCAGCTGATTAGCTGGATCAGGTGATTCCAGGATTGCACTGACTGAACACACCTGATCCAGGGTAACCAACCAGCAGCGGCAAGTAGGGCAGGGCCAGCAGGATAACAAGCAAGATGGCGGCAGATCTTTTCAGGTTCTCCTTCCAACCAACCTCTTCATTTTGCTCCACTGTCATCCCATGAATATTTACTTTTTACATCTCTATTTTCCTTCCTCTTTCTAGCTCAGCTTCCTGTTGACTCTTGACTTACTCAAGGGCACATCCCTTCTAAAAGTGGAGGGGATGATGACACCACCACCTCCCACAATCATCCCACAGAGCAGATTGAGCACTACAGCTGTCCCCATGATCAGGTTTTCAAAAATGACCATTAATAATTTCATGATATAGCTGCAGCCCAGAGGGTAGATGATGGTTCAATTCCCGTCCTTTATGGCTAATTTAGTACATCCATAACCATTTTAGCTTGAAAAAGCAAATGTTTAGCAAGTTACTTCAGCTAAAAGTGGCAACTAAATAATGTTACCTTGATATCTAGATAAAAAAATGTTTACTGTATGGATAATTTTTGTTTTAGATGCAGAGCAGAACTTTAGCTCTGATTTCCCTGCATTTTTTTTTATTTGTTACTTGCCTTTGGTGAAAATGTGCAACAAACCCCTTAAAAAAAAACACCACAAAGTACATCTAATGAAACAGAATATAAAACATGTTTCTTTAAAGTGCTGCCACATATTCTGCTTTTTAGCAAAGATATAAGAGTTTAATAAAACAGAAAAACAATAATATCCAGATTTTAATCATTTTATAACCAGTCTTGATGAATTCAAGGGAATAACTAAAGGAAGACTCACGCTGCAGCTGTTGGTTGAGGAGACATGAAAACTTCTTTGGGCAGCTTCGGCCCAGGCACCTTTTTCCTGCCTTAAGAGACAAAAAAGTCCAGATAAAATTCAATTCAATTAACAAATGTAAAACCACCAATAAAGTTTTATTTGTGACTCAAATTTTAAGAGGTTTTTAAACTGTAAAGCTCCATTATTGCTCGCGGTTTCTGTTGCACTGCTAATGTTAGCTTGGGGTTGTGAGGAGCTGTAAGCTAGCGGGAGAAAGCGTAAACAAATGAAAGATGGAATAACAATGGAGGGTTACTTTTGCGTCAGCAGACCCGCCCACAACTCAGAGGCAAATTTCAAATGAACTTCTGCTGCGTTGCAAAAAAGGTTGTTTTTTTTAAAAACAGTGTTTTTTGATTTTGGCTAAAAACTACTGAGCCCGTGTCCTGACATGGATAAAATAAAAAAGATCTCGTTCCCACAAATTAATATCTTGTTCTCACAAATCAATATCGTGTTCTCCAAAAATAATATTTCGTTCCCACAAAATAATATTTTGTTCCCTCGAAATAATTAATTTGCGCGAACGGAATAATTATTCACGTGATTAGTCATTCATAAACACGGATGTCAGCGATACTTGGATTTAGAGCAGATACCTTCACATTTCTGTCTGTGTCTCATTACATTGCATGGAAGACACTGAGGACATTCATTCAGGAGGGGAAAAATAAAAACAAGAATGATCGATTTATTATTGTCTCGATGACAATAAGAAAAATATAATATTTAGGATGTCCAAGCTTGCTGCTTCCCCATACCGCAACGATTCTCCGGCAGGGCTCGACATAGCCATTTGTCCGCTGGCCCGGTCCTGTTTTTCGAGCAGTACGGACCACAAGACTTTATTTTTTACTTGTCCGCTCGGGCCACTAAAATATCTAACAATTAATACATTTTTCACCTTTTACAATAAAGTATATTTTGCGAAAACGTGTAGATTTACCTCGTCTTTATAATTCACTTTTTCTGCTAGTCCTGTGTTCAGACTTCAAGGGTTTCTATGGGAAACCTTTTATCACTCTTCTCCTCCTCTCCCGCCTGCGCGCGCGGCTGTCACTGCCGAGCACCACGCGGCACGCGCTCACTCAATTTTTTTTTTCAAACTTTATTGAATGTAACAATTCAATACTAAACAATGTTAAACAGCAACAACGAAGGAACAAGCCAGTGGGTCATTATTACATTTAAGGCAGATATATTTAAACTGACACACACATCAGCGCACGCCCTGGTGGTTTTTCACCGCGATGATCATAAATCCAACACCGTCACTGAAGAGAGACTGAAGCATGTCAGAGATGTGGAAGACGTGGCAGGAATAGATAGGAATATGTTAGATGGAGTGACGGGTGGAATTAGTGCTATGGACAGCAAGATATTTAATGAAGGCATTGAAGATGAAACTGTATGCACTAAGCTTTAAGCTGAATGTCAAAGAATCAAAGGCAACTCAAAATACCTGAATCTCAGACTCAAATGGAGTATAAGGTCAAACTACTTAATTTTGTTTTTCTTTACAACACTGTAAGCAGTAAGTATTTCTAGTTAGCTGAATGATCTCAGTAATTTAATTGTATTTAATTTTTCAATTATTTAATTTAATTAGGTAACTAAAGTAACTAAAAAGTAAATGTAACTTTGCAAAAGTAACAAAAAGCAGAACCTTAAGGCAGTCAGGGCAAAAAAGTCAATAAAACTTCTTAACTATTGATTAGGAACAAATGTGAAATAGCAGTGATTAGAAGCAGCATGAAAACTTCTTAACTAGTGTTTCCTACTACACTGCAGCGCTCTCTTCAAAACATCTGAAACAGACTAGAGCAGATTTAAGTTTGATATGCTCTATTTTCAGTCATTGAAAAGTGTATAAATTAGTGTTAGATGTCACCAGAATGCACCAAATTGCACCATATTAAAATTTTCCGGGGGGGCATGCCCCCGGACCCCCCTAAAGTTGCAAGCACTTGCGGAGCGGCGGGTCTCGCTGTGCGCGGTGTCGGGCCAGTAACTTTCAAAAACTACTGGCCCTGTGGGCCAGTGCAAATTTCTGGGCTATGTCAACCCCTGTCCGGACATAGTTCGCTTGAGCTTTGTGCTGCTACGAGACAGCCAGCCAGCGGACATTGTAGTTAAGGGTCGAATAGGAATAATAATATTCAGGACTTGTCTTTTATTAACATTCTCGTTAGCAGTCGCTTAACATCCAAAGGCTACATGCTACACAACCCATCATGCATCACACATATCCCATAATGCATCTCGACCAATCACCGTGACCCTGTAACTGTGAAGCATTCAAATACAACAGGACAAATTATAGCCTACGTAGCATGTAACCTGCTAGCCTTCAGATGTTAAGTGACTGCTAAAGATGTGTTAATAAAAGACAAGTCCTGAATATTATTATTCCTATTCATCCCTAAACTACAATATGCCATACCGCAGCTGGGTGGCCGGTAGACGGCCAGCCAGCTGCCCGAATGCCGGCGTGACAAGCAAAAGAGTTCTGTGGCAGAGCTAGGAGCTATGTCCGGAGAATCGCTGCGGTATGGCGAAGCAGCAAGCTTTAGCATCCTAAATTTTATGATATTTTTCGTATTTTCATTGAGACAATAATAAATTGATCATTCTTGTTTTTATTTTCCCTTTCTTGAACAAATCTGGGTCACAGAGAAGCGGCTTTTGCGGCAGGACGGAGAGCATATCCGTGTTTATGAATGACTTATGACATGAATAATTATTTCATTCGCACAAATTAATTATTGCGTGGGAACGAGATTTTAATTTGTGGGAACAACATATTAATTTGTGGGAACAAGTTATTTTTTATCTTATTCATGTCAGGACACGGGCTCCGTAAAAAACAGAGATAGAAATAGTTTTAAAATATATAGTTGAATCTGCTTTACCCGACAGTTGCAAACTAGTTTTGACATTTTTTAAAATAAGTCATTTAAAATTCAAAAATCATTGACAAACTTAGTGTCAAGATACTGAATTCTACATATTTGTGAATTTTGAAAACAATTTCACTTCATTTAGATTTTTCAGAAAATATGAAAAAGACATAACTTATTTTTCCATGACTGACTGTCGGACACACCTAAATATGTCATGAATGAGTGCAGCATTTTTTTTAAATAAACATACTTAAATGCAGCATCAGTGTGCGTCAGAACATGTAACTCTCATTACAAATTCTATTGTTTACCTATATATTGTTTTTACTCATGGCTTTATGAGAGAGAGACAAGACGCTTAAAAAAAACAGGGAAAATGCTGAAACAACGTGGGCAGCTTATGCATTCAGCCACCAGCTCCATGCCATCCTACACTGACGCATCACCAGCATGTTGGAATCCACCTTTTAGTGAGTCACCTGACAGTTTTCACCCGCTCAGGACTGGCCAGGTCTGAACTACTGGGGCTTCTGAGGCATTATGGCAGGAAGGGCATGAGTGAAAGAGGATAAACTGTCAATAGATGGTTTTTGGCTGACACAAAGTAGATCTGTTACCCAGGTACAGATAAAGTGTGTCTAAACCGAAAAATAAAATAAAAAAGGTGGACTAAATGACTCATTACCTTTGGCATGATGACATTAGAAGTGATGAAGGTTTTTGACCTTTTTTAAAGCAGGCTTTGTTTTAATCTTGTTTGTAATATTTTGTGGCCTTTTCTGTGCTAAATCATTGACATCAGCCCTTTTTCTAAACACTGTTTACCAACAGACTCCGGGATTTCCCAGAAGCTGCTATGAGGGCCTGTCTGCCTGATAACGCCGCAGCGCCTTTGAGCAGGAACTCCAAAAAAGCAAAAGCAAAAAAAAAAAAAAAAAAGCTCATCCTTTCCTTGACACTGGTGCTTTTGCATGTTTGTTCTTGCTGGAAGGCCAAGCGGAAAAACAGAGCACTTCACCAGAAATGTGCTGTATGTGCTTCTGCAGGGCTTCATCGTTTATGAAGAACCATGTAGGACGTTGCTGAATAAATATGTTTGAGAGCAACAAGAAGAAGGCAAGAAAAATCCCAGCACTGAAATGACTGTTTGCAAAACGGAGGTAAATATTGTGATTTTACAATCATTCTTACAGTGACACAGCATGAGTCACTTAAGTTGGTCAGGCAAGTACTCTAGTGAAGGAGGAAGACGTGGGCAAACCACTGTTCATCGATTTCAGCTGGAAAGGGAAGTAAACGTGGTCAAAGATTTCAGATATTGCATCCATCAGTGACAGAGACACGTCCGCTGTGTGCTGCAAGCCTAAAATAAGAGTCCAGACAGTGAGCTTGTTTCATGCTGCAGGGTGAGATTGAATGCGATTTACCCACACATGCCGAGTCAAAAATAGACTTAGCATTTCCTGTGCATGAGGTAAACCAAGAGCGCTTAAAGAATTTGTATCACCTGACGAAGAATTCAGGCGTTTGGTCACACGAGAAAAGAGGGTTTTACATGCAAACATGGTGGAGCTGCAGTCAAACAACCTGCTTGTCAAAGCTATTTTAAGCTGTTAGAGATAATGCTCTGCTGATCGACTCCAACAATTATGTCATGCAGGTGCAAAAACACACAAAAAAAGCAGTTTCTATGCAGTTTCACTAAGAGTGGAGTTTCTTTTTGAATAATGTGGAGTAATAATAGTCGGAAAATACTGTCTCTTCTCAGGTAACTGTCTTGGTTTATGGAAAGCTGCATGCAAGAAACCCTTGTTACAGTGATCGTGGGCTGGGAAATAACACAACCAGTCAGATTGGAAATATCCGCTTGAACTGTTAGGACCCTTGGGAAATATGTTGTCACTATATTTGGTCCAATTGCTGTCACTGTTCAGGATAGTCAGGGCCAGCCTGACGACGGCAGCCTTCTCCTGCAAGATCCTCAAACTGAGCCTACAGGACGCAATAGTTCCATGACATCAGCCACAACTGCAGTCAAAGTTCATCCAGGCAGCAGCAGCAGCAGGGAAAATAAAAATCTTCAAGAGATCAGAGCAATAAAAGGAAACAGGAAGGCAGACGGGCAGGAGTGGCTTCAATGTCATGTCATGAAAAATTTGAAAGAGGAAAAAAAAAATCTCTCAGTGGAAAATACCTAGTAGTCCAGAAAAACTAAGTAATGTGAACAAGAATTTCTGGATTGTGCATGGGATCAAGGACCATTTAGCTGCTTGGCGAGTCATCATCAGGAAGCACCAGCCCTTACTAGAAAAGATCCATCCAGAGAACGATGAGTCATGCACGGATAAACTTCCACACCACTTTTATCTGTGCTGTTCGGCAGAATCTCTGAAAGTGGATCATAGAGACAGAGGCTCTGGAGGAGCGCGGGTACCTGCTTGGTTGCGTTGCAACAAATGAACTGTCAACAATAGGGAAATTGCATATTCGGCGTAGGTGCTGCAAGTCAAAACATGTCATGTAGGCCAAAGGCTCTGATTGCCTGAGCGGCTCGCGGCTAAGTAGCGTGCACTCAGACCATGGTAACGCTAGTATGATTGTGTAACAGCGCACGCGGCTAACTCAAAATGTAAATTGACGTCATTATCGTGCTCTTCTTGTGACGCTTTTGGAAACAAAAGCATCTAGAACACACTGACAGTATTTAGGTTTGGGTGAAGCTAACACATTGTAAAGTAAAAACACCTGTGGCCCCGAAGGTTTTGGACTCAAATGAAATAAATTTAACTCGGTTTACGGACTTCCATTAGCGGAACATTAGTTAACAACAGCTCGTCAGGCTATTCTTGCTGACGTGAAAATGAGGTAAGCTAGCCACACGAGAACTGAAATAAATGAGTGCGATGGTTCGCTACTGCTAAGTTCAGTAAATATAAGGCAGTACTTTTGATGATGCGTTCTATATAAATATTTAAGTTTACAGACTTTGGGAAGTGGGACAGACATGCATGTAGCTTCGTTTTCCTCTTCTCATACAGGCAGGTTCCCACCTGACAAGGTTATGTTTTTTACACAAAGTTAGCTGAACTACTTCCGCGCTCATATCACCTCGGTAGTTTAGTTACTTTTGTAAAAGGTGCAGGAGTAAAAAGGGTGGGAAAATAAGTCTTACCTCCTTTGGAGAGAGACATTTCCCCTTTGCTTTGATGGGGGGGAAGGGAAGTACAAAAGACTTGGCTTTTTTTTTTCCTCCTTCTTCTTCCCTACTCCCTCCCTCCCTTAGATTTACCCTTACACCCGCTCAGGATCGCTGCACATCCAGCGGCAGTTAAAATGAGGCGGTTAGAGCTCCTGCAAGCTTGATGCGGAAACGAAAAGTTTCCGCGATAAAATGACGATAAGCAGATGGATGCACAACTTTTTATAAATCTCAACAGTACGCGAGAGTTTGCTAACGCAACCTGCACCGGGGTGGCCAAAGTCTGACAGCTGAAGGTTTCAACGACGAAGTGACGTATTTCCGGTTTCAAGCTAAGTGTGATGGGACGTGTAGTCAACTGGAGTATTTGACTTTGACTAAAGAGACGTGGAATTTCTGTTTTTTTTGTTTCTCATTAATTCTTGCTCTTTATTTTCTTCTTTATTATTTCTAAATGTGTTACCATAAAATAGATTTCTTGAAGTTGTAGAATTTTTGCAAGTCACAATATGGATAATTCTAGAAATACTTTTTTTAACTAACAAAAAAAAGAAAAATTCAAATTTATTTAACCCTTAGTCAATAGCGAGCAATGGCTAGTGGCAACAGAATGTTTTTTTTTGTTAAAAAAATATCACTTCTTGCAAACCAGTAATTCTTGACCTTTATTTTCTCCTTTATTATTATTTTTTTTAAATTTATTACAATGACATGGATTTTTAGAAGTCATAGAATTCTAGCTAAGTACAATACAGAGCTCCTGGGAAAATAAATAAATACATTTTCTTTTCTTTTTTTTTGGGGGGGGGGGGGGCACAGAGGGTGCAAAGGAAGCAAAGGTAAAAATAATATAAATAATATACAGCTTTTTTCCATAGCCTGACAAGACAGTTCGCCTGTAAATTAAGTGATAATGGGGTTCTTTTTTTCCATTTTTATTTTATGAGTTTCAAACTGTATACAATATTCCATTAGAGCACATAAATGATAAAAATCTATATAAGTAAAAGTAATTGTAGTTTATCTTGGGAAAAAAGCCTCTATAGAACCATGTGTAACTGGGTGAAAAATGAACATTGCTTTGAATAATAAATTTAAGGAAAATATGCAACCACATTTTGAGATACATTAAGAAATACAGTACAATGATGATTTTTCTCACATTAAAAATTAAGATCCAAAGAATGCAATTATTATAAATATGGGTTGTACAGTTTAAAATACTTGATTTTCTTTCTAAACTTGCCCAATCTGAACAGCTGGAAGACAATAAAATGCACCAAATCATTACAATAACACAGATATGAAAGACACACATCTGCTGTGATATGAGTGTACTTTGGAACATGTGCATGTGATTGTGTGGGTGGTAGAGGGATAGTGAGGTTCCTGGGAATTTGTGGTTTTACTTCCTAGCAACAAGCAGTGTATGGTAGAGAGGTTTGATCACAATGTGCAGATAAAGAGAACTGTCAATTAGATAGTCTGATGAACGGCGCTGCAAATCTGCATCCATCAAAAAATCCCCAGCCTCCTCTGTACTTTGGTGGAAGTTGTAGACGTGGCGGACCACCACTTTTCCTTGCTGCTTTGCCATAACAATGACGGTTTTCTGGAAGCTGACACCAGCAAAGTCTGGGCTGGAGGTGGCCGGAGTTACAATGATGCGAGGATGGCCTGCCTCTGTGCGGGTGGGCTGCATGGCACCAAGTTCGGAATATGACGATCTGGCGCTGAGTGGCAGCCATCGAGGAGAGAAAAGAGCATTCCATGTCACTCTCTTACTAGAATCGTGGCCACTTGGCCCAAGCTGTGTCTGAAAGCTAAAGCTGCGATCGTCACGAGTAGGACTGTTGATGACCCATGGAGAACCCCAGGAGGATGACAGGTAGTTGCGGGGGGTGAAAATACTGCAGTTGACATCAAAGTACTTTGCCAGTTGAATTGGCGAAGCCGAGTGAAATTGGAAAGCTAGATATAGGAGATCACGGATGGACTCGTAATACTTTATCAGAAGGAGGGACTGCTTCTGGAGGCGAAAAAGATGATAAGGGGGGATCATGCCATAACGAACAGCCCTTAGGGCAGTTTCCACTGTTGCACTGACAGGTTGGTTCAGATTGACCCAAACCTCCAGAGCCTCAAAGAGCTCCAGTTCACTTTGCAGAATAAGGTCAGAGCGTTGCAGCAAGGACAAGAGCAGGTCTTCACTAATGGAGCCCCATTCTTTGCTCTGCAGCACAGAAGACAGGTTCCAGGACAAGTATAGGAGACAGCTGTCCCGTAGGGTCGTGTCCCCAATTTTTAGTGCATAGTTATACCAACTAACCACGTGACCTGTTGGCGAATCACTGGAAAGATGTTGAGTCATGTAGTGGGTCAGACCTTGCTGTAAGCCCCACACGTGATATTTGGTGGCCAGCGTGTGCAGGAATATAGCTTGATCTAGCCGTACGGAAATGTCACCGCAGTACAGATACCTGCAAAAGAAAGTATTTTTAAAACAAACATTATTTCTCTGAGCCTAGCTATACAAAAATATTGCAAAAGTAGCCCACATGAGTCACTCAAAAAGCCCACACTTTTATGTTAACTGAAGCTAAAACAGTGAGTCTAGTTTTAGAATACTTAAAGGTGGAACAATCCAAATGTCCAAATGTGAAAAGAATGAAAAACATTCATATATCTGCAACCAGTTCTGCATTATTTAGTCAATAAAGTGCTTAGTCACCTGATAAACTTGTCAAAAACAGCTGCGCAGAGGGCGGTCTCTGTCAAAATCACAGCGCTGTTGTTGCGATTGACCAGCAGCTCCTCAAACACATCACTCTGCAGTGTCAGGACCAAACTGTGGGCTTGGATCACCTTCACCTCATCTGTGTCAATGGTCTGCACCCGCAGAGTGACGTCACTCCCGTTCCCCATGGCCAGTAGTGTCTCCATCCGATGCACAAGGCTCATGGAGTGATTCAGCACTGTGGCTCCATTGTCAAGAAGCTCCTGCTTCAAAGGTGCTTCAAAAAACAAGGGGGAGAAAAACACAGAGGACGCCTTTACGTTTGCACAAAAGCTAATTGATTTGAAATAGCACTCATTTAATTTCAATTATCTGTCACAAATGTTAGGGCACAATCTGCCTGCATTATCTGTTTATCTAAAATGATGTCTAGCACAAAGTAACTCAAGATCAGTCAAAGCACAACTGATGAAACTGCAACTTAGGAGAAACTTGCAAAAATCACTTTTCCTTTCTGCTTTCAATTAGAGGAAACTAGTGAAAGACAGGAGCCAGGTGGCTGACTCAGGAACCTCACATTCCAGATGCACAAAGAAGATTCCTAAGTTTGCAGTCCCACTGCAGAAGGCTGCCTTAAAGTGCGGTCTCTTGAGCGCAAGCAGCAACATACTGAAGGACCCAACACGAAAGACTCAGCATGAAAAATTGCTGTTTCTATTCTGCTCTGCCACAGCCAGCAGCAGGCTTGTTGGCCTCCTGTTGGGGTTTAATGAGACACAGGGGGAAGCACACTTGTCTCCCTGGGACATCTCACAGTTGTCATTTCTTCACCACAATCTAGTGCCCCCACTTCAAAGTAATCTCTCCCCAATTAGCTGGCTAGCAACCTAAACTATTTGTGCATAGTGGAGTACAGCGGGGTGTACTTCAAAATGTTTCTAACACAATGTGCCTGATAGGAAACAATAATAAACGTATTATTAAAAAAAAGTTTTTTGTTTTTTTTGTATGGTAATTTTGGACGCTTGTTTAATTTATCTTTTTCAATTTACAACTTAATTTTTCCACAAACAATAAAGAACATTTTGTTGCTTCCTTTACTCACACAACAGACAATATGCGCATTCTCAAATTACTAGCATTGAATGAAACTGTCCCAGTCAGTCTGATTACTTAGAAAAATATAATATTATAAAAGATTTTTCCAGGACTTATTTAGTGTGGATTTTGCGTAAAGAAAAAATGCATTGAATAACCAACTAACTAATCATTTTTTGCCCTGAAGCAAAGCACACACACTCACGCGTAGCTTGCTGCCCACTTACAGTATGGGGGAAGCTGGACTAAAATAGAGTAATGCAGCTTCTCGTACAGTGCAGGATATTGAAACTAATTAAATCTTCAACAAAAATTTCAACAACCAATGTCTTACCTCCGCTGACTGTAAAAGAGTTTAAGGAGATGAAGAAGAGTAGGCTGCCCACATAGACCCAGGCAGGAATCTCCTGTCCGCATGAATGTACCATGTCTTCCTTTTTTTTTGTCCTGTGGCTTCTGTCACACTTCTCTGGTTGCAGAAAGGTGTGCTGCCCTGTGTGCTGCAAGCTTCCCTGTCCTGGACTCTTTATGTAGGACGCTGGCCTTTCCCTGGCGCATCTCACAACCCCACGGACTCCATTGATTGGTGGAACGTGGCAGGGGCGTTGCCATAGCGACGGCTTTGATTTTAAATTTCTCTTTTTTCAGATGTTACATGGCATTGATCAGTGGCACCAGGCCAGCCAAAGACTCAGCTTAATGTTTTTTGGGGGGATTTTTTTTTTTGTTTAAATGTCTGTAGGGGTTTGCTTGCTTTTAGGAATCAATAACAGCACAGTTTGCCACATTTGTACAGCAGTCAGAATGCAGCAGATCTCTGAGCTGAGGAGCGCATGATTCATACGTTAAATACAATCAGTGCCATAATTAGAGAGCTAATTGCAACTGTTGCCATTGAGACTTTCTGCCAAATGTAATTGGGGTTCTAATATGTGTGACTAACTCCAGTCAATCAAATCTTATAAACCTTTTACAGGGCAGTCTTTTAGATGGGTGCAATTTTTCCTCAGATGGCATGTTAATCCCACTAATGTGAAGATAATTTCATTGGTGCTAGCTAAGATCATCAATTTGAAACAACTTCAGACAGCCAAACTTTTTTGCCAATCAAAATTTAATGGACTGACACTAAAATGCCTTTGTTTTTATTTGAACATCCATATAAAAAGCAAGTGTTCATGAGACATCCTGTGGTGCATCTTAGTGGAAACATAAATCTATTTTTAGTGTTACCTTTTTACCTCACAAACCTTTCAGAGTTTGCAGGGACTGAATTAATGACTGTAATCCAAATTACGGGATACAGAGTTAACGGTCCACTGCTTATAGGGAACACACTACCCTCCAAGCTATGATAATCAATAAAACTCCATGATGGCTAAAAGTGAGCTCTATAACTTAACATTGCACGAGAAGCAAATATCCTAAAGCACCATGCAATAACTGGGCTACAACAGATTTCTACTTTGGTGAATCAACTTAAATGCATAATAGGTTGTACTCACATGGACAAAAAGAGTTATATGAGAGTATTTATAAACTAATACCGTCAGTCAGTAAGAATTTTGATTTTTAATAAGGAAACGTTTTTTAAAAGATCAAATTTCTTCTAGAAAAATAGAAATTCCATGCTCTATGATGAATATATTTATAACAGGTGATCATTTTAGATAGATTTGGGTTGTTGTGAGGCCCTGAGGCGTGCTGGGCTGCAGTAAAAATGCAGAAAAAATTGTCCTCCAAGTCCCAAACCTAAGCCACTGCTATGAATAACCTGACATGTTCTCAAAGGAGAGAGTGCTGCTGAAGTGCCCTAATGAATCCAGCTTCAGCAGGCTGGACTAGACAACACAGACAAGTAGCCTATATGGAAAAGTATTCTGCTTTCAGACCATGGATGCAGATGTTTATAAATAGCACTCTATGGAGATGCAAAAATGGAGGCTCACCCAAAGGCCTCTTTAGGAATCGGAACAGGACGTGTCCTCCATTAAGGTCACTTTGTGTTCTGTTTTAACTTAAATTCCAATTTTGAGTGTTAAGGGCCACAAAGGAACTGATTGACAAGTTGCGTGATTTTTGAGAGCATCCCTCAGGACGAGATCCATCGAGATATCGATTCGTCACAGGGGGCCCCCATCACACAGTATAAACAACAAGTTAAGTACAGGCTGAATGCCAGAGCTGCAGCTCTAGCAGAGGAAGAATTCAGTCCTGCCCTGAACCCCGAGGGAATGCACCCATTGACCAACCCTGCAAAAAAAAGAAAAAAAAGCCTTTTACTTAGCACTTTGACTGACTGTGAATTACTATGAGTCCCCACCTCTTTGTGTCATTTATTTGGCAAAAGTGAGATAGCATTAATCTATTTTATCACATCAAAATGATTTAAAATTGATCAAAGCATTTTCTCTATATAGGCTTTTCAAGTTTATAAAACAAATTTGAGCATATAATTTAAAAACTTTAATTAGAAAAGGCTGAGTTTTGATCAAATAAAGTCTGATTATCTTTTCCCTGCAGATATTAATTGCCATAAAAAAAGGAAAAACATCATTTCACATTGTCGTGCAAGCTGGTTTTAACAGTCGCAGGAAAAAAAAAAAAAAGATAAATCACATGCAATTCTGATCGTTTCCCCTAGGGGGCACTGCTCTAACAGCCTTCATGAATCGTTTCCACTAGTTTTGCTTTTGTTGAAAAAACATCAAATCAAATAAAAACTAGAGATTGTAATGCATAGAAAATAAAACTATTCATTAAAAATGTATTAGTGACGAGTATTTCCCCTTTTACTCAAATGTACGAAACGAAGAGGTAAAATTGAGAAACGACATTTAAAACTAATGGGGAAAGGGAGTTTCCTAATTATAACATTATTAATTATGGCTGTGTTTGCATTTATTCAAAAGTCACAGCCCAAACACGCAGGCACTGCAGGCTGCAAGCATCTACTAAAAAAACAAACCCTGACTTCAGAAGAGGTGAGTGGAGCCATTGTTTGAGTGTAAGCTGCCTCAAACAAACACGCAGGTCTGTCCCTAATCTCGTGAATATGCAAAGCTGCAAACACCAAAGCTGAGCAAAATACCCGGACTGTGAAAAGTCCACGGAGGAAGGCGCATCGCGCAGTCCTGAGTTCTTTTCAAATATGGATGGATTAGCACGGATTGGTACAGGCTAACTTGAAGACCCTTAATTAATGACAAAGACTTCCTTTGGTGTTTTTGTTAAAAGGAAAAAAAAACTTTCACTATCATTTTGCGAGAGGAAAGTTATCTTTACTAGTTTGAAAACACCGGAGTTAAGGAGAAAAAAAAAGCAACAGCTGCTCTCTGGTAAGCTTAAAGGTTTAACCCTAATTTTGGTTCTTTTTTAACTCTAAAAAGCTGTTTGGTTCTTGACATGTCTCTGCTTTTATTTTGAAAGATTATTTTAATTAATTAATCCCCTTACAGGCCTCTTGTTCGTCCATGTCAGTTTGTCCAAACGTTGCAATTTAGTGCAGCCTATAGTCGCAAATGTCTTTGTTTAAATTGCATAAGTAAATCGCATGATTAATTTACAGTTTGTCTTTTTCAAATTTTAAAAGAGGAAAAACATAATTTTGTCCGGGCCCCTCCATAAGCCAGTGATCTGTCAAGGGTTGCCCCACCTTCACCTTGTAATAGTTGGGATAGGCAGCAGCAATTCCCGTAACCCCAGTATGGATGAAATGGGTGGAGGTGATGAATGGATGAACAGATGCTTTATTTTGCTTTTTGAGATTCATGCAAAAATCAGAAATGTGTATTTGAAAGTCTAATTAACAAAATTTGCATGGAACTGAAACAAACATTTTGAAGTGACAGGAAATTTGTGTTACAGCTTTTACGACCAGAACCAGCGGCAAGGCCATGAACCCTACGGGTGTTCCGAGAGGATGCGACCCCAGCATCAGCGCCATCTTTTACCAGCTGTGCGACCTGACAGCAGTGTGGGGTATTGTGCTGGAGGCCTGTGCGGCTGCAGGCATGGTGACTTCCTTTATGCTCTTTGTGATTGTCTTGGCCTCCTTACCTTTTGTGACAGACAAGAAAAGAAAAGGTATGGTGGCTCTGCAGGCCAGTATTCTAGTCTTTACCCTGGGACTGTTTGGACTCACTTTTGCCTTCATCGTGGACCGGTACTCTACAAGCTGTGTCGCGCGGAGGTTCCTGTTCGGAGTGCTGTTTTCAGGCTGCTTGTCCTGTCTGGTGATGCATGGGTTGTGGCTTGTGCTGCTGGAGAGGAGAGGCAGTGGACCCAGGAGTTGGACCTTGTGGCTTGGAGCTCTGGCTCTCTGGCTAGTGGAGGTTATCATCAATACTGAATGGCTCATCATCACTGAAGTCAGGAATCCACTCTCAGATCCTATTGCCCTACACCACCCCTGTATCATTGCTAACCAGGACTTTGTAATGGCTCTTATTTATGTCATGTTGCTTCTCTTGGCTGTTGTTCTGATCGCTTTGCCCTCGCTGAAACATAAGCACAAGCAGTGGAGGAGGGACGGCGCCTTTATCCTTGTCACGGGGTTCTTCACCAGTGCTATCTGGGTAACTTGGATTGTGATGTACACCTACGGAAATGGAGCGGCTGGACACGCCAGCTGGGATGATCCCACCTTAGGAATAGCTGTGGTGTCAAACGCTTGGGTATTCCTGGGTTTCTATGCAATTCCGGAGATTTGTTTACTGACACAAGAGGACTCGGAGCAGGAGCAGCCCCTCGATGGGGAGCATGTCTATCCTGCACGGACTCTGGTGTATGGCCCCGACCTGAAAGAGCCAGAGCCAACTCAGCAAAATGTTTATGTGGAGAATAAGGCGTTCTCTATGGATGAGGCTGCTATAGGTAAAGCAGGCATTTACATCACAGGTTTTTTTTTAAACACAACTTGGAAATATTTAAAGCATAATTCAAATCATAGTAGCTAAAAGAAAACCGTTAAAATGTTATTTCCTATTCAATCACTTCCTCTTATCTTTGGTTTTCCAGAACCTACAACGCCGGTGTCTCCATATGCAGTCTATAACGGTCAGCGACAGAGCAGTGTGTACCAGCCCACAGAAATAGCCTTAATTGCCAAACATCTCAAAGAGGTGAGTATGTATGATGCCTCTAGCATGGCGCAAAATCTCTTTTCTCCATCTGCGGCGATCACTTCTCTGCGTCTTTTTTAACAGATGGACCAAGGTGCCAGGATCCCCCGCGCCACAGCCCCACCTTTAAACCCAGGAAGTGGGAGAAGCTCTCTGTCCCGATCTGTTGAATCTTTAGCATCTCAAGAATGGTCGTAGATTAGCAAACTCCAATTTATTTTGCATGTCTGTGATTTTTGAAGCTACTGTAATCATTTTCATCATAGATATGCATCAGAGTGCCCTTAATATGCATTAAACTTAGTTTCAATTCAAACAGTTCAGCTCTTTGTGGCATCTAGTCTTTCTATTCATCTTGAAGTTCAATCAAAAATCCAAACACTGAAGATCAATACAAAAAAATAGCTACAGCAATGGTTGCCTTTATAGTAATTTTTATTTTTCATCTGCTAGAACCTCAAATTACAAGCTGAGTGTTGAGACTGTGCGTTTTCTGTGTAAAGCAGACGTAATAAAAGAAAGCATGGCTGGATCTTTTCATGTTGTACATCTGCAATCTTGTCATTTTTTATCACATATAAAAAAAGTAAATCCTGGGTAACAGCTTTGTCAAAAGAACAAATCAGCAAGTCACGAAGCGGCTGAGGTGTGTCACCGAAAGAGGAAGAAAAGGAATTTACATGTTTCCTTGGTTAGCCTCATTTAGGCTTATCATTTAGCATGCTATGCTATGTAAATGACGGATTATTTCCTCTGTGATTGTTTTAATAGGAAAACAAATTGTCCATTGTAGCAGAGTTGAAAGGGGCATCACTGAAGGGGGTCAGTGTGTGGACATCAATAGCTTTTGAAGGAGCTGTAGCTGCTTTGTACCTATAGGTGGTTTACTGTTGGCTCCTACAAACCTATTAAACAAGGATATTTTATAATCCCAGACGAGGCGGGAGAGCAATAACCTCAAGTAGACAGTTACAGAAAGCTGTATGCGTGTTTCCTTATCGCCGTGACAACGGCCTTACTGTTATCGAAACTCATTAAGAGAAAAGCATAATGTTGTTCAATGCCACCTAGTAATAAATATTGTAGTTTGCTGCCAAAAATCCTCAAAAATACTCTGGCTAACATTCTGAATGAGTTGAATAGAAGTCAAAAAACAAAAACGCGTTTTCTACCCGGTTCCTGCTAAAACAAAGAGCCTTTGACGGCAATGAAATGGATTAAAAATATAAATAGCTCAGCAAGGCTCTTCTGAAGGGCTAAAGTGATTAATTTGAGACTTAACTTCTCAGGAAACAAAGTCTGAGCACACTGTTAAAATGAAATAAACTTGTTCACAAAGTTTCATGGATTATTGGAAATCAAGTTGGTTTCCTAAAAAATTCTTAAAGTCAAGAATTGAAATTAAGCCTTAAATGAGAAATGTTTCACAAATAAATTATCTTTAGGGACAACATTTAAAGATTTAATCCAGTGAACCAAACTGCCAAAAAGATTTGACATAATCCAGAATAACTCGTAACCTAACAGCACATTTTTATGTGGAAAAAAAAAAGAGCAAAAAGTTTACAAACAAAATTATTTATTTGAATTATTTTCTTGTTTCATGGAAAAAGCATAGGGCGGGTATCTAGTGACCATTCATTCATCAATTTAAATGAGCGGTAAATGTATTTCGTCAAGGGAAATGCCAATATGTTGGGAGAAACATGCAAATATGAATCTGCTATAAATGCAAATGATGGCTTTAGAGTAAACCTTGAAAAGGCCAAGGTGTTTCTGAAGGTCAGCATGGCTGTTTTCCAGTCGAGACTTTAGTCTAATTTAAACTCAGATCAATCTGGAATCAATCCATTGTCAATCCTAAATTTAAATATTTGGATTGCTTCATGGAACTCCTGCAGTCGACATACCGGCTCCTCAAATCCGCTTGCTGGGGAGCCGGGTTTCTGCACATCTGCCTGTTGCAGTAACGGATCCTGATTCCAGAGGAGCAAACAGATGTCCTTCTGACGTGACACGACAGATCATGACACCAGCTTTCCCGCACTGCCAGCTCTGGCCTCCAGCTGCTGCTGTTTCTGCTTCTTCAGCTGCCGGTAGGCCTCCACCGCTCGCAGCCTCTCCTCCTCCATGAGTCTCTGTCTCGCCATCGAGGGCTTTGCTGTGGAGGCGACTGTGTGGCCAAGCAAAGAGTTGAGAAGCAGCTCCTTTGGTGCCTTTCAAATGAAAAAGAAAAAAAAGTTTTAACCAACTTTTTCGAGTCAGACACAAGGATTGCTGTGTTAAAGAGGGTTACCTGAGACTTGTTCTGAGCTTTCCTGGGTTTGATGTTTAGCATCGGAGGGGCTACTGCAACTTCACCAAAAGGAACATTTTCTGCAAAACAGCAAAACATCAGCTGGTAGAGCCAAACATAGATTGAAGTTCATTATATAAATAATTGAACAATCTACATCAATGACTAGTTTATCCTTAAGTATAACAAACACATCCTACCTTCAGTTCCAAACAAGAAAAAGTAAAAAAAATAAAAATAAGCATGCACTCCTTACCTACAAACATTTCTTTTTCCACTTTGCTTTCTAGTTTTTCAAACTTTTTTTGCTGCAGTTTGTTGCGTCTCATTCTAGCATACCTGACGACAGCAAAAACAGAAAACAGGTAAAATTCATCAGCTTTCAAGATGCTACATAAAATACAATGTATATGTTTTATTTTTTAAATAACACCTACAGTAAGAACATTTATTCTCTGTTAACAGCTTGCCCTAAATTGTATAGAAACACAAATCTTAAAAATGTGAAAACAGAACTTGATGCTAAACACACATTTTGAACACATCTGGATGCTGCCACACTTATTTGACACTGAGTATATTTAAGTAGCATTCAAATTATGAAAAGAAATATCAGTTAGATTTATTTATGTCTTAACATTGCATCACCTTGAGTGAGATGATTGTACATGTGCATTTGGAATCTCCTGCAATAAATCGACTCATATCGAGTTCTTCTTTTTTTAAGTGTAAAGAGCTCATAACAATAGTAAACACCTCTGACCCCATGACAGAGTAAGGTAATAAAGGTTACTTTTTCCGTAATATGTCTATGCATACTCACTCCTTCTTTTTGTCAGACTTGCCCTTGTCTGCTGGCTTCTCTTGCTGGTCGATGTCCAGCTCAGGTCTTCTGTCCACCTGGTTATTGGTGAGGAACAGAACGTGTTTGGTCTCGTTCTCCATGCGCCCAAGATACGCCTTCACACTTTCTCGTTTTCTTCTCTTGAAATGCGGGACGGGTATATCTCCATCCTGGAATTTCTTCGGCTCACTGTTGGAGGCAGTTGCTATGGAAACAGCAACATCAAAATAGCAGAATACTACAATGGATTATCAGGGCCACCATAGAAAAAGTCCTAAAATTATGAAGAAAAAGACAAGTTCAACATTTTACGAACATAAAGTCGTTCAATTTTTAGAAAAAAAATCAATATTATTAGACTAAAATCGTTAATACAGCTTGGGCACCCTTGATAATTCTCCAGATTTTTCTTCATAAATCATTGGTTGTTTGGATCATCAATTCCAGTGAAATATATAGCAGATGAACACTGTGATATTTGAAAAGTGAAATGAAGTTTATTTGGATTTTAAGAAACTGTGCAATAATTACTTAAACAAAAATAGGCATTCATATTTGTTTATTTATTATTTGTCCCTTTAATGATGGCCCCGATTCTCCGTCATACAACAACATCTTATTTTGACGGCGAGAAAAATACATTGTGCCAAATAACACAAGTCTTTACTGACCCTTTTTTATTTTTTTAGACGTCCGACTTCCAGCTTTCATTCTCTCTTTGCTCTTCATTATCTCCCGAAGCCTGAAGGGAATGTGTTTCAGATGATCCTCTTCTCCGGGTTTCTTTATCTTATCATCTCTTTTAAGTTTCGTTTTGCTGTGACATTACAGTACAGGGGGAAGAAAAGTCAAAAAGTTAAATATCCATTTTAAGTCGTTAATCTTAAGAAGAAAAAACTGTTTTCAGTTTACTCCAGTGCTAACACAACACGACGCTGCTAGCTAGTTTAGCTAGCTAATTTGGTTCTTCATTTGAGTCTTGACGTTACCTGGCAGATTTTCTTCCTTTCTCCCCTTGTTCCTTCGACATCTGAATTTTATTATTTTTACTTTTACCCATAACAGCTTTACATTAACGCATTCCTTAAAAAAAACACAACCACACCACACGTGGGTCAGCTTGTGGCATAGAAACTACAGACGTCAACTAAAAGCTACGAAGACGTAAACGGACATCTCACTCTGTATCTTTATCTGAATCGTGGAAAAAAATCTTGCTTTCTTTTTCTTCACATGTCCATTGGGGGAAACTTGTGCATTAAATAAATACTATTTGAATTTATGTAATACTAACTGACTTCATAAACACTTGGAAGAATCATTCTTATTATTTATTTGTTTTAATAAATTGGTCTCGAAGTGGCACTTCTGAACACAAACGAGCTCTGCTGACATGGACGTCTTGATTGGGCAAAAAGGAAAACAATGCTGAGCTCACCTCCTAGCGCTAGAGGGCGACAGCAAATCAGTGGCGATCCCAGTGCTTTTCATGTTGGCAGACTGTGTGCACATTTTTATTTCTCTTAATACACGTTTCTTTATTATTGCATACGTATACATGTGAAGGTATAAATTTAAGGAGAAAAAAAATAACCCCAATAAGACGCCCTAAAAGGAAATTGTGCTTATTTTAAAAACATATTTCAACAATATTGCAATATTGATATTTATATTGAAATATTTTTTAATTATTTGACATTATTGCAGTTCACTAAAATTTACTAGTGGAACAGAGTGTTATTAATGAATTAATACTTTTTTAATCAGAAAAATTAGACGTTTAATCACAAGACTTAGTCTTTATTTTTAGAGATGTCTGAACCTCCGTGATTAAAGATTAAAAAAAAAAAATCATTGAGGAATCCTCCTTAGTTCATTGAATTTGTTTTATGACAAACTGACCAATTGGAAAAAGAGTTTTGCAAAAATATAACTTCATACAGATGTGTCAAAGAGTTCTGCATGTGTATGAACAGCACAGCAGAGACTAAAATGAGTTGCTAAAGGTGGCAGTCACATGAATGGACCAAGTGTGTGTAAACGTGAATGTGAGAGAGGATGGAATGGATTATAAGATATAAACCAACTCAAGCCGAGAGACTGCTGACCAAAGGAGAATGCCTGCAGATCACATTCACGTTTTATGCCTGAGTATTGCATGATATACGGACAACCTCGCTGTGTTTTAGTAGAAAAGAAATCATAAAATTGATGACATGAATCTAATTGACCTCTTACCTTCAAAAATGTAATTGCTCTATAAAAAGTATATATTTTTGCTGTCATGTGTTCTGCTCGAGACAGGGCTGCTGTCACTTCAGATCCATATCAGCCACTTCCATGTCCTGTTCTTGAACAGGTAATGACGTGTTTCTGCTATTGGTGACAGCAGATTATAGCGTTGTTGAGTCATAATCTTCTCAGTCTACATCGTATAAATACGCTTCACTGGACTCCATAAGTAATTACTTGATATCACTCGAGATCTCTGGAGTACAAAAGGGAATATACAAAGCTCCATAGGTAAGTTCTAACAAGAGGATTTCCTTTGTTGAGAGTTTGCTTCTGTTCTTTTTGGACATCAGTCTTAAAAGGTATATTTCCTATAAAAACATTACAACAAATATGAATTTTTTAAATGAGTGTTTTTAAATATTTAGATGTTTACTTGTATGATTTTAACATATAATTATTGTTATAACTTCATGGTAATGAAACGCACCTAGTTTTTTTCTTCCACCAATTGACTTGTTTCCCTAAAATTGCTTTTGAGGTTAACAAGAAAAAAATAGATTGTAAAAGATTTAGAATAAACTTTAAAATGTTTTCAACAATTATTTTTTAACAGCATTAAACATTCCCCCCCAAAAAGTTTTTTTTTTTGCTTTTATGATGCTCACAGGATTATTTTTTTCTTATAATAATGAGGTTTCAAAAATGTTCAACCCATCTTGGCCAAAAATGTTTGCCGAGATGAGTTTGTGGGAAAGTATATGTGAGTGACAATAGTGCTCTTACATTGCAAGTAAATAACATGGAATTAACTCATGTATTATTTAAAGAGCTCATGCAACACACATGTTCATTATTCTTGAACTGTTCATTCAAATCTGATCATTTTGTTTGAGTTTTCTTGAACTTATAACAAATGTAAGTCTTGATTGACTCTGATCAAAGTTAGATTTATAATTCAGCATGGGCTTAAATCGATCTTATTATTAGAATGTTTTGAGATTAGACTGACTGGAGTGTTGATCAGCAACGTGACTGAGAATAAAGATACATTTATAGCATTATTGCAGTGCCTTCTTGGAGTCATTGGGTCATTGTAATAGTAACTTTAAATTGCAGCTATCCAAAATTGACATGGATTTTGACAAACTCTTGCTTGGAACGATTACAGTTTTAAAAGAATATAATATACAGATATGTAACATGATCTGTTATTTTCCACAAACTTTTCAGACCAACAGACAAAATGAATCTGGAAGTGGCCAAACCTGAAGCAAAAAGTGGCAGCAAAGCTCCACTCAGAGCCACCGGTCCTGGGTCTCCTCACAAGGGCCCTCCCAAATTCAAGCAGAGGAACACCCGGACGTTTAAGAGCAAGCCTCCAAAGAGGGGGGTCATCGGGTAAGCTTCACCTGAGACACTTCACTAGAACCAGGGAGGAGTCCCACGTCTTAAGCAGGAGTGATCAAACCACACTTTTCACTCATTGAAGCTTGTCATTTTTTCTTCTTCAACAGTTTTGGAGAAGAGATCCCAGGAATGGAAGGACTCGGCACAGGTGAGCATGGTCCAAAAAAATCTCTAAAATCTGTAAAACATGCATTTGTTTCAGTTTTCATAACAACTTCTGTGTGTTTTTTCTTTTTCAGATATTACTGTGATCTGTCCATGGGAGGCATACAGCCATCTAGAGCTGCACGAACTAGCTCAGTACGGCATCATATGATAGTAATCCCTGTGAAACTGTTTTTTTGTATGTACAAAGGGAATTGGTGGGATTAGATAAATTGTTTTCTACAGTTTATTCTGTTTTCATAAGAGTGTCAAGATGCCATTTTCATGCCCAACAACACTGACGCTGCACGTGTATCTTTGCCTGAGACCAAGTGGGAGCTTGGTCTTCAAGCCTGTTAGCTGGCCTGCAGGAGATTCTGCACAACTGTCAGCGCTGTGTTTTTATATGTAGTCAATGCCAGAATAAAACTTTTTAAAGGAATTTCAAGCTATTATTTTTGTTTCATTCTTTATAAACCACTTTTATAAACTTTTTTGTCTCCAATTGATGTTTAGAACCCAAATGAAGACTTGAAAAAGCCTTATAGGAATTAATATTAATATTATTTCACTTTCCCGTATATCTCCTGTTCTTTTGGGGGAGAATTGTTCACTTCAGTTTGCTTAACCCTGGAGAACCCAGGAACAATTTATTTCTGGGCTTTCATAGTTAATTAGACCTTTTATTTATTTTTTAAATTTTGGCTAGCAGCAATTAACAACAGCAAAAAAAGGAAAATAATAATACATATATAAAAAAAAATAATTTAATTGAAACCTGTGGGTTCTCCAGGGTTAAACTGAAGGGCCTCAAAGTGAGATAATTCCAGAACTGAGAGCCAAAAGTACAAACAGTAAAGCAACCAACCCTCTTTTAATTTCACATCCACGTCATGCGTGCATTTTGTGCCAGTTGATGCTTTCCAGCAGTCGTGTGGTAATAAACACGGCCAGAATCTGGACCCCCAGCACCACAACTGCAACAGCTCCAACCAGGCCCTGGTTCAGCTCGATCCAGCGGGAGATCCCCCCGATGCAGCCTCCCAGAAAAATTGTGCTCTGAGCGGTGAACTCGTCTAACCGCTGGGCTCCAAGCCCACACTGGGAGTTCCACACGGTGCCGTTGTCCAGCGGGTCCACGCAGCAGGTTGCAGGGACGCCACACGCCAGAACTCCTGGAGATGAGCAGTTGTAATATCTGAGAAAAAATATATATCTTGAGTGATTCAGGACTCTCCTGTTTATTAAGATGACAGTGGAGAGTCACTCACATGTTGGTCTCCCAGTCACGGTAGGTATCGGCCCCACAGCACTGCAGGTTTGTTTGAATCTCATCTGTGATGAACCTCAGATCCAGATCATCTTGATACCCTGCCATAGCAGCTAACATGCCGGACCTCATGTAGACTTCAATCTGATCTTGCATACTGTAGGCCATGATGGCGATCAACACCTGAACTGTGATGAGGATCAACAAGATGCCTGAAAAGAGCCTCAGTAAGCAGGAGTTCTCTCGGATGGCGCCTACGCACCCTGTCAGGCAGAGCACAGCAAGCAGAAAGCCCAAGCTCACAAGCACCAGCATCGGGTCGGTGCCGATGCTGCCAATCCTTTCCTGAGCAAACGATTCTTTGCTGATGAGGCCCCACATTCCCAAACCAAGAACCATTAAGCCAAAAACGGTAAACGCCAGGTTGCAGAGGAAGAGAAAGTACTTAAGGAAATAATCCATCCAAGAATAACTGTAGTGGGTTTGGATCCATGTGGGGCTCTTGAGGTCCTGTCCATTATTGGTCTCAGTTTGATGCGTTCCAGTTTCAAGGTCAACCTCCTTATCGTCTCCTCCTGCAGCTCCTGACTGAACACAAATATATTCCTTTTAAAGCAAAGCTACCCTAAGTTGAACACATTTTTAAAGAAACTGCTTACCTTTGGTAGGAGTGGACTAAACTCATTCTTCGACGGGTCTCTTCTGAACCAAGGAAAACCTTTGGACCAAAAATAACGCCTCATCTTGTAAACTAGCAGGAGCTGAAACTCTTGGTGCTTTTAGCTGTTCTGGAGGACAAGAACTGATGTTAAACATGAGAGAACAATCTGCTGCAAGTCAGGCAAGTGTAGAATAACCATGCTTTGTTTTGCACCGAGTACTGTGAGGCCTGAGATTTCTTCATCATGTGAGAGTCACAGGGGGATTAAACGGTCATCACAGGCTCAGCAAGAGACTCTAGATGTGTTTTCTCACATAAAATTGGACTTTTGGGGGAAAAGGGAGGAGCAGCAAAGAGACTACAACCCTTCAACTCATAAAAGCAAAATAAAAAGAAACAAATACTGATCATGAAGAAATCTGTCTTTTCTTGAGCTCCAGCGTTCAGGTGTTTTTGTGCCATAAAAAAATACTAAAGAAGAAAAAAGGATAGTCTGTTTGTACCCAACTTTGTCTTCCTGTTTGCAGTCCAAAGGTCGATCGGCAGACCCTGTTAAAAACCCATCATGTTTACATTTTAAGTTACATGTAACCACTAAAGTACCACGACTATGTAGTTTTATTGAAAATAAAATAGCAAAACAGTCAGTATTGTTGTGAGTTCCTGTAGCCTACATGTTAGCAACAGATAAAAAGTAGTATTGTGTGCCATGTTATTCACTTATACAGCTAACACACACACACAAAAATTAAACAGTGACACATATTAAAATAGGTTAAAAAAAGAGAAAGAAAAATAATTTATTGACGATCAAATTGCTTTCACAAACACAATAACTGAAGTGAAGCATCCAGGTTTTGAGTTCATTGCTATATATGTAATTCAATATTATGAATTCTGCTGCTTCGGTTGGCTAAACCATATTTTGGGGTGCTTTATTTTAGTATTTTTTTTTGTTACATGTACTGCTGTTTTTGTCATTTTATGGTCACTGGAGGTCAGTAAAGAGTCGCGATGATCCTTAACACTCAAATCAAAATTTATGAGAATGAAATAAAACGTCCTGCAAAGGAAAAAAAATGGAAATAAAAATCTCAGTTAACCAAACAGATAGTTTACTTCTGTTTTGTATAAAAATAATTGAAAATCCACTGATGTTTTACAAAATTCTCTGAACTTATGTTTTGAAAATCATTTGAATTCGTGCTTAAATGAGAGTGTGCGCCTTAAAGAATTATTTAAATAATTGATACTAACTAAATACATTTTATTAGCCTTGTGTATTACAAAGTTTTGTTAGGCTTGATCTCAAATATGGATGTCCTGAAAGGAGGTGGTATATTCCCAAATACCTCTGGTTAATCATTTATGTTCAAAATAACCAAAAGTATTTACCCTGTCATACACATTATTTTAAGTTAAAGTTTTATGGTAGTAAATAAACTTTGTAACTTGAGAACTTTATGTGTGTCCTGATATATTCCAGTTTTATTTTAGTGATAAAGTCACCACAAAGTTATGTGCTACTGGGAGTCAGTAACAAATGGGATGTGGGAAAGCAGAGCTCCTATAAAGACAGAGAGGCCTGCGTGTCTCACTCTCTCCATGCCCACTGCAGTCATTCTTTCCTCTGCTCCATCTGGACTGAGCTTCAGGGAGCTGGAAACAGTTCTGAGAGCGATAGATGTGCATGCCACTGTCCCCCATACATTTGTTTGGAATTGTTTTCACATCATAAAGTATTTCAACAGGCTGTTCTGGATGTTTGGGAAAGACAAGGCTCTCAGAATGTTGCAGCATAAATCTGGAGAGGATGAAAAAGTCAATATGTCTTTCTTACTCTAAATAATTAATCACAGAATAAAACAGTAACAGACAGTTACAAATAAAATGAATCAAAGATGAAAGAGGAGATTCAATCTTGTTGTTGTTAAAGTATTGGAAAACAAAATGAAAAAACAAATTATTATTTTTTTAAGATTACAGAAGACTTCCTGCAATTCCCTGTTGACAGAGTTGGATGTTGGGCAAATCCTGTTTAATAAATCTTCTGGGTGGACAGGGTTTAAAAAGCATTCCTTTGGAGTAAAAACTCTTTTTTGTTGTTTTGGCTGCACAAACCGTTGAAAATGTAAGCAACGAGTGATTGAAATCTAAAATTCAGAGCAGATTTTTTTTCTTCTTTTTTTCACCATATATTCTTTTTTTTTTTTTTTTTTTTTTTTTTAACTTGTTCTGTCCAACAGCTGAGCAAACAGATTAGAGCTGAAGGCTTTTTGTGTTGGACAGGTTTTACTATCACAAAAAGAGGTTATATAGCTTCAAGAAACTAGAGTGTAGATTTGTATAAACCCCTTTTTGTCGTATTATTTTTTATTTATCTGTTACATTTAGTGTGTGTGGGGAGGGAGAGGGGAAGAATGTGAGGGGAGGGTGGAAGAGAGTAAAAGGAAGAAAGGTGAAAAGGTGGGGGATACAAGCACTGATTTGACTAAGTTATTAATTTAAGCTGTAACAATTATACCAGATCTGCTGGAAAGACGAATGTTACATCAAAGGTGAAAATCTGACACTAAGATGAGCGGAAAAAAAAACTGTCCATCAATACACTGTAGGTAAGGAGGAGGGATGAAGCAGACAGGGAGCAGTGTGGCAGTGTGCACGTGCACGTGGGGGTGGAGATACATGCATGCTGCCGACGTGAACCGTGTGTTCATAAAGGGAGCCAGATCCTACCCAGGAGGAGGGGACCGCCCACCCCACCAGCCAGGCACAGAGAGGGCCCCCCTACAGGGGCCCCCCCAATGCCCAGAGGCACAAGCGAACCCAGTGTCCGGCCCCTAGGCCACAAGACAGGAGCGCTTAGCCGTACCAGGCGGCAGCCATGGGGGCCACCGGGCGCCGGACACCGAGACAAAGGCCAGGGACGAAGCCAGGGCCCCCGGAACCCATGAGACGGCCACCACCCGACCGGCGCCCCGTCCCCGCAAGCCAGCCCAGGCACGCGACCCTAGCAACCCAGGGATCGCCACGCACCCACAGCCACAGCCACCCCCCTAAAACCCTACGCACTACAACCCCCCCCCGCCATAATATCTGACCCCCCCTCCCCAATTCACCATATATTCTTTAACAGATTAGTCACACAGAAAAGGAAGCACTTCCTGGTAGAGATCACACCTAATGAAATCCAAGAGTTGACATCCAGATGTTCTGGCTTTTCAATTCAGGGTCAACGAAGACGCTAATATTTTCTTTTCTCCTGGGGAATCCGATCACAGAAATGGTTCAATAAATCGCTTCACGCCTGGGATCAAACTTTAAACCCACATGTTGCATGCTTAAAAATGAATTGTGAGCATTAACAAACAGACAGGTATCTTGGTTAGCACTATTTTTTTTGCAACAACGTGTGGTGCAGATGGTAGAAAGTGCTGCCCAGTTGGTCTTTTTTAATCTGGAGATTGTTTTACCTTTAGTCAATAAATCCCCTCAGCTGTCTGCTTGGATCAGCAGATAGCTGCACAGTGTCGGATGAAATGAAAAAGATAGATTTCATTTTCTAGCATTTCATGTCAGCGACGGTAGAAAATCGAATTTTTTGTCTGCAAATGAAAGATTGCGATACAAATTTTCCTGCTTCTTCATTCATATGTTTCAGAATTACTCAGTAAAGGAAATCTGTCTTGGTAAGGGGAACACACACAGAGTTTCTTCAGCTTTCACCAATGCTAAAATAATATCCTCACTGCTAAAATATATGCATTTCTGAGGATTGTGAACGGAATGGAATAAATTACAGGCAGCTTGTTTGAATTAGAACTGGAGTTGGATTTGGAGAGGGAATCTCCCAGGGGTGGTACATTTTCCGCTTTATTGGCTGATGAAGAGATAAATACAATTTCAGATTGCTTTGTTTACTAAAAGGTAACAGTACTTGTAGGTGCCCATTACTTTCCAATTTGCCTCTTTTAGTGTCTTCCAGTATGCTTCTCTCATATGGATTATTCACAAGAGCCAGAGAGACTGGTGCATCTGCAAAGCCCAGATGTTTTGCAGATTGTATTACAGTAAGCAGTAAGAATGCTATTCTGGATCCACGCCACTGTATCAAACACCTCCTTTGAATTGGAGCCCTGGTGGCCCAGACTTAAAACCCACATGGATGAGAAAGAGTGTGAGCTTTGGGAACACTGATCTCTGCAGCAGACACATGAGGTGTGAAGCACAGCCGCTAAAACTTGATAGAAGCTTTTTTTTCGTTTAGTTATGTGCATTCTAACGCTAAAGCATGCACAAAATGTCAGACTGTGTCAACGCCCTGCATCACTGACGTGAATGGAAGCAGGTGGGGGAATGGCTCTTGTAGATATAAGGGTGCTGCCCCTTCCACGATTTCTCATTGTGTCACTTTTGAAGGATTGCACTGTACGTTCTGGAGAAACGACCAGAAGGAGGTCCATTGCTGCAGCCCAAAGGTAAAATCTAAAGATTTTTCAGGTTAAGATGTCTTAAGATGTAGCTACAATGAGAAAAATGTAACTTAGAACACATGAAATATGCATATTTTGGGCACAACATTTTGTAAGCCTGACAAATTTTGATGAAAAATATTGATTTAATGATTTTCTAACAGCTAAAACAAGCAGTTAGCTATTTTTATTTTTCCTTTTTATTTCATTTATCTTTGTTTTTTCTTCAGAAATACTTTGTATGTTGCTTTTTTTGTTGTGTTTGTACATTAGAAAATGAAAATGATGGAGCTTCTGGCGCTTCTCTGCATGATCTCAGTCTGTGGAACTCAGAAATGGAAACTTGAAACATCCCCCTGGGGTCCAAAAGGTCTGGAATGATGCATTTGCAGTCAAACATAAATAAAAAAAACACATTTTGGTACGCTCAATTCTGCTGTTACTGTGCCCAGCAGAGCCCGCCAGCGGTAAAAGTTGCTCCAACCTGACTCAGGTTCTGGATAACTGGAAATTTGCCATCCTAACTCAGGTGAAAGATATGCTGATCAATGACCACGCCTCCGTTCTACCTGAGTATACCAGGTGAGTCACGCTGGCTTCTGGGTGGACTGTATTCAGCAGGGATTTTAGGTGGAGGAATAAACTTGCAAGAAAACCAGTAATCAGTGATGTCAGTGAATCTATTTCTGAGCCCTTATGAAATCCAGTATTATGTAAAATTCTTTTGTTTTGCAAATGAGCTCACTGTTCAGACTAAGCCAACGGAAAATGAGAACCGTTTCAGCCCCTTGCTCTGTCCAAAACTTTGTTTTTCTGCTCGCAATACTGAAAGTTAGTTAACTTTTTTGTGGATCAGTACTGTAGGATAAGTCTTTATCTGAAAATACAAAATTTTATAAACAAATTAAGATTTTGACAATAATAAACATAAAAACCTGCTTCTTTTGGTGTTCAGAATTGGATTAAGTGTGTCGCAACCTTCATGTTTTCCAATGTTTCTTCCTTCCTGTCGTTTTGGGAACACAGCACAAAGCTCCTTGAATATTTATCCTTAAACTGAAATCCTTCACTCAGTTCCACTTTTCCACATGTTTCTGCTGGCGTCCAGGATCCAGCCTCTGTCAGACGCTCTGGGGGACCTCTACCGGCAGTTTAACTCTCTGAAAGATGAACTGGGGAGGCTCACCACCAAGTTTGACAAGGTGGAGGCTTTTGTGGACGATTTTAAAGAAGGAAGACTCACCACTCCAGTTCAACCTCAGAGGATTCCTCACAGCTTCGGTCAGAGGCCTCCAGTGAGACCTCCCCTAAAGAGTCCAAACAGGAGGATCAGCTAGCAGCCAGTCCTGGCACGGGCCAAGAGGAAGGGGATACCGAAACCCTAGACCTGTTGGTCATTCACTTTGTGCATGTATTAAACAAGCTGTCATAAAATTATATTTTCAGAAGATGACAATTATTTGATATTTTTCTCTCTTAACATACATGATGCAAAAAAGATAGCAAAGCTTTGTTCTTTTTGACTTTTTTTGCTTTCACCAGACGGCAGCATTACCCACAATATAAAAAAGTGAACATTTAAAAAGAAAAAGAAAAAAATCGGTAATAAAAAAATGTAAAATGTGAAAATAATGTGAAAGTTGATGTGTTTGAAAGGAAATAAGCTGCAAAAACGTCATTTTTTTCAGCCTAAGATGAAGTTGATATCAAAGTGTCATGACATATTTCATAAATAAATGTTTTTTATTATCATCTTATTCAGTACAAATAATTTTTCTTAAATAGCCTGAAATGGAGGAATTCCTGCATAAAGAGTCACAGCATGAAAAATATTTATCTCAAATTTGACTTGTGAGGTAACAAGAACTGTACAACACTGGGATGTTGGTGCACTTAAATTATATACCATAATCTGTGTATTTCAATTTTCAATATATGTTTTCCTTTTTTTTTTGCAGAAAAAACTACGTGATCCTCTGCAAATAATAGAGTTGAAAATTTACATTCCTAAAGATTTTCTTTGTTTTAGTTTAATGATGATGATGATCAAAGAGTAAAAAAAAAAAGAAAACAATTCCCCTCCTGTCTTTCCTTTATAAGTACAGTACAGACCAAAGGTTTGGACACACCTTCCCATTCATTTGAATGAGAAGGTCAGCCTCTCATTCAAATGAAAAGGTGTGTCCAAATTTTTGGACACACCAAACATAAAAAATAAAACTGCTGAGAAAAAAATGAAATTCCTGAAGAAAAGGGTAAAAAATTAAATGTTTTAATGCAGAAAAGGTGTAAAGAAAAAAATATTTTAAAGACATATTTGATTAATTAAAGGTAAACAAAAGATTGGCTCTTTTTAGTTGTTGTGATGACATTGTTCACAATGATTGAGACACAAAAGAGCAAACACTGCAAGAGTAAAGTCTGCAGTCCTACCTGAATACGAATATTTTGGCGATTCAGATAAAAAAAACCTTCTTCTTTTGATCAACTTTGGTGCTGAAAAATCAATATTTGTACTCCAGTACTTCCGCTTCTCATTCTCTAAATTCTAAAATCTTAAATCTGTCAGCAGAAAGGTCGCTTTCCAATATTCAGGATTATACTGACAAGATTCTGGGGAGCCTGGTCACCACTGCTCTAACCTGCAAAGAGGCTGATTTACAGCACATTTGAGCTCACGAACGTGATCCTTGAGGACCTCGTTCATGTAGACGTTTTACCACTGCAATACTTCCCCGACATATGGCTCTGGGTTCTCCTCCTCAAAGCTCACATCAGTTCATCAGTCAGCCCCAAATCAGCCTCCTCAACTGGACGAACGTACCACTTGAGAGGCCAAGTACTACTTTGAACCATTAAAAAACACGAAGTTGTGAACGGATGTGCAGACAGGCGTACATGTTTAACTGACAGGAGTTAACTCTTCAATAAAACCTTCAAGTGATTTTATGCTGTTCCATAGTATTTATAGTTTGTAGTGCACACTAGTAAAAAAGCGCTTCAGGCCTCCTGATTGAGTCACAATACCCTTCATGAAATCCCACTTTTTGCCTGGGCAATTTTTTTTTTACATAATACAATAGAAGAAAAGCAGAAATTATCAGCTTATCCTTCATGCTATTAAATTAGATGTCAATATTTCATTAAAGTAGTGACTAACTTGCATGCGTTTTCAAAGTAACAGCAGGCTGTGGTTTAATGTGAACCACAAATATAAAGCCAGCTTTGGCATGTGTCCAGACTCAGGCCTTCAAAGCAATATAACCCAGGGGATATTTGTTGAGAAAATATTTGAGCTACTAAACATTTATTTTTTATTATCTTAACCTTCATTTTAACTGATTACTTAATAATGTGACATGTTGTCATTTTTAAATTCATGCTTTAAAAAGTGGTATTTAATATTTTAAATATAAATTGATAGAACAAGTGAAAGAAAATCTGTAAGTGTAATATGAGGCCCTTAACTAGAGTGCTCACAGGCCCCTGGGGAGTCTTAATCTTGTCTTCTTATTAATGGAGCCTCAGACTAACACTCCACCACATCATGCATTTTATAGAGATAACCCAGCAAAAGAGGCATGGGGATGCAGAAATCAGGGTTAAAATCTGAAACCGACTTGATCTTGTCCTGTTTAACTTGCACATTAATGCGTGTCAGGTTTCTACTTCAACTCCCCTAGAGTGATCCAGTGCTGCCCTCTAGTGGACTTTGAAGAGAAAAACAAAATTCTACCTTTGCATATATTTGCTGTATAATTTTTACCAAAACAATAAACTTCTTTTTTTTAAGAGTCAAATTCTATTAATCTAATATGAACACTGAATAAATTCCAGTGGAGTAATAAACATTTCTAATCATAAGCATTGCAGCTATTCCATGCATCTAGTCATGCTTAGTAAATTAAAAATTCAAATCAAGCATCAAAATAAAGCACAACATTTGATGGTATTTGTTTACATATACAGTGATTTTCTATTTTTGCATTGAAATCGTAGACTAAACGTGTTTTATTTATAGAGCAAAATCATTTTCAGTCTCTAAACCAGTGTTTTTCAACCAGTGTGCCGCGGCACACTAGTGTGCCGTGGGAGGTGGTCAAGTGTGCCGTGGGAAATTGCCCTCATTACCTGATTTAACAACATTTTCCATCTCCAGGATTTCAGCTCTTTGTTCATCCAAACAGGCCCTGATAAAACACTTAGAAATTAGCTATATGAAAGATCATAAAATAATTTTTTTTTATTTGTGTTTATTTGATTCTATTAAAAACATTTTGATAAGAATGACTGGTACCGCGATTTGGCTGCAGCTAAAGCCGTTTGCGGCAAAGTCCCGCCCCTTTAACTGTCTCCGCCAATCATTCTTGGATTCTTAATCACATGTCATCAGTCTGACCAATCAGAAGTGGTTAACGTCTTCACTTCCTTGCTCTGAATTCTGCTGATAAAGTCGCTCAGTTCTAACAAAAATACCAGCTAAAGCTCGTATTTAGCGGTGTAACTTTCCACAGAATCCGGTGTCAGACCGTGGAACAAGTGAACAAAACCATGAAGCTCGGAGACGCTGGTCTTTCTGCGTTCGGCGGATAATTAACTACATCTCCCATGATGCATTGGGTTAAAAATGACAGCGTGAGCGTCTTGGCGCACAACGAGTCTCTCTTCTTAACGTCTTGAAACAGCGAACACAAATCAAAAAGTTTTTAAATCTTCTAACTTAGCTTTTATTACATTTATTAGAAAAAACAGCTGCAACTTACAGCTTTTAGTGCCACAATTATCACAAAAATGCATGTGAGATCATGGAGGGACTGTGGATCAATACAGACTGTTTTTATCCTTTTTTTTCCTCTTTTTTTTTGAATACTGGTGTGCCGCGGGATTTTTGTCAAGGTTAAAGTGTGCCGTGGCTCAAAAAAGGTTGAAAAACATTGCTCTAAACCACTAGGTTACCAGTCAAATCAACAATGAAAATTTAAGACATCCAAGGGTTAATCGAATCAAATTAAAACTTTATAGCACTCAACTAACTCCTGCTACTTAAAGTGCTAAAAATTTAAATTATTCATTAAAATGATGCAATGTAGAAATTTGGCTTTGCACTAAAGTAGTGAAAGAATGTTTGGGAACATGTGTACATCAGTGACCCCCCACTCAAGTTCACAGAATACGCTACCAAAGGACACCCCTCAGACCTGGTCATGTGAACAAAGCCAACATTTTGTATAAAATCCAGTTTAATCTTGCAGCAAATGCTATTTTTCTTGCTTTTTCTTTTTGCATTCGTGAATATATTTTTTTTTATCATTGTGAGTCTAATCTGTAGACTTTTACTTTCAGCAATCTGTGAATTTTGATGCACAACAGAACAGGACAGACAATGAGAGACAGCATCATTTATGCAATATGAACTGTAAGATGAACTTGTAATTATTTTTATGAGGTGTCTGATTGTGTAATAAATCTGGATATGATTCCTCCAAACCTCTTCCTCTTTGACTTTTTCCAGCTGCTCCCTTTAGGCCACAGTGAAAGATCTGCCTCTATCTCGTCACGTCCTCTGCATCCTTCTCACTCACATCAATCAACTTTTCTCATGTCCTCCTTCACTACATCCAACAGCAATGTGATTACTCCAAAAACACCAATAAATCCATTATAGTGGCAGTGGCTTCAGACCCACAGTATTGGTGTGCTGAGACAGTTTATTCCTGGGATGTCTAAAGTCCGGCCCGTGGGCCAAATGCGAGCCGCGTTAAATTTCCACCAGCCCGCAAGCTCCTGTCATGCAATCAATAATATGGAGCCCCAAGCAATTTCTAAAAATTGTTACTTCTTGATTTCAATTGGTAAATTACCGTATAAGCCATCTTAAATCTTTGGCAATGTTACCCACAGCCCTTTCAAGTTCATCTCTTAAATACCAACTGTAAATAAAGGAGGAGGAGAAGGCTGCTGCTTTCAGGACAAGTGGAAATTTTCCAGTGAAGGACCAAACATCTGTGTCTGCATAACAGGCAAAGGGACTGGCTGTTTTCAAGAGGCACTACAAGATGAGACATGCTAAATGCGACAAGCTAACTGGGAAAGAATGGTGCATGGTTTTTAAATATGAAATTCACTGTAATTTTGGTGAAAAAAATTAGCTTAAAAAAATTAAACTCATGCCATTACAATAAAATTTCCATTAAATAGTTATTTTTATTTAATAATTTTATAAAAACAAAAACAATGCAGGCTGATTGATTTGACCCTTACACATTTTCACCCCACCAAATCTGGCCACCTTAGAGTTTGGACAACCCTGATTTAACCCTTCAATGCTCCAGTGTTGATGTTCTCTATGCCGCTTTTCTCCATTTCAGAATCTACTGGAATGACGCTGACCGTTGAAAATGTTTGGTATGTCAAAGAGTGTGTGTTATGTAGGTGTCGCCGTGACATCTCTGGTGTTAAAAGGTTGGAGACAAAAGGCATCCGCCAGGGATCTTCTAATGTGGGCTGAGGGGAGGAATCCAGACCATCCCAATTTGTGCACATCCGCCAGTGCATGCAGAGCATCTGGTGGATGACAGTGCTGGAAAAATATACCATCAGGTCCCACCTTCCATTACATTGCCAAGGGAAGTAAAAGGAATGCACCACTTAAGGCCTGCAGCCTCTGAAAAATCTGGGGTCACCAGAGTCCCTCAACATCTGATGCACTGATGTTCTGGCAGGATCAAAACACTTCACCAATAACGTTTAAGTTATGTCTGACCATGTCAAGTGACACAAACATAACAAAAGCAACGGAATAGGATTTGATTGAGCTTGGAATAAAACATAAACTACACCATGGTGTTTTATTTTGAAAGAGGCACGCGGAAGTCCCTGCGCGCAGTGGAAATGTCGCTCAGGCTCCGTACTGAGGAGGTAACCCGAATACGCAGCGTCTGCTTCAATCCAGCAGCTGATCTGCTGATGCTTCACATGTGAGATGTGGATCAGGGCGGAGAGGAAAAGAAAGAAGGCGTGTTCGGATAACGTTTGGAGCAGATTAATGACATCCAAATTACGCACAAAATAAATTACAGACAGCTCGACCGTGCGCTGAATCAGCGGGGAGGATTCAGTAAAAATTCGGGATTCCAAACTCAGATGAGTTTAAATGGCAGCGGCCGTCCCCGTCTTCATTCAAATCTGAGGGCGAAGGTGAAGGTGAAGAAGGAGGGGATTTTTGATGGCGATATGAAAATGCTGCGCACCAACGCTTCCATCTGAACAGCGAGCGCACCTGAGTCAGGAATCCATTCTTGACCCTGTCGTCCACCCTTTTCCCGCTTGGAGTTGACACCTTCTGCAGCGCAACGAGGAGGATGGTCTTTGCCCTTCATGTGGCTGTCATGTCTTCAGCGTTTTTCAATCCCAGCTTTGCCTTCAGTTCCCACTTTGACACAGGTAAGAGCTTTAGGGACCTCGAAATAGCTGTAAACATGTGTTTTCTGTCAATAACCCTAATATTAACACAGCAGTGTTTCTCTGTAATCCAGAGGGCATGATGTCAGATGGTTTTGGTCATCAGGGGTTGGGGACAGGATGGTTGAAGTCGTATCTGCACCACATCTGCATGCAGCTGTAGATACATGCATGCATGTGGGATCAGTGCACTGCTCTGCTGTTGGAGGCTGCAGATCTGTTGGTTGCAGCATTCAGTTAACCCCATGGGTGTCAGTCAGGGTGATTGACTTCATGGTAAAGGCCAGCCCAGGTGTTGCTGCAGTGCTTCAGGAACATAGAACCACAAACACACACACATTATTGGGTAAAAACTGGAGCAAAAGAAGTATCTGCATGCAAAAGGTGAGAGTTTGAGCACTGAGTGCAACGTGCTGAGCATACAGATGACAGTGAGCTCAGTGCCTCTCAAGTTTCAGGCTCTGACCGTCCTTCCCATGCACTCAGTTTGATCTCTAGTCCCTTATTGTGCAGCTTTTCCCTTCCCTCGTCCCTATTGACATTTGCTGCATTCCATTCATCCCTGTGTGTGATCTGAAAATATGAAATTTTGTAAAGCAACAAAACAAATCAACACATACTGTTCAATTCTCAAGAAAAGTTAAAAACATGATAGATATGCAGGGGACATATAAGCTGTAAAATATTTTCTGTACTCATTGAACCATTAAAATAATCCTAAATCTGATCTTATTTGCCAAATGGCAACATATTCTCATATGAAACCAATTTTCTGTGAATCAATCTAAAAAAAATCTATTTTCTGACATTTTTTATGCAGCAAAACATGGTCTGTGCCTCGCTGACAGACCAGGATTAGTTGAAGTGGGTGCTGCAAGCAGGACTGTGCTTGTTTAAGTAAATGATGGGATCTGGCTCATCACTCCTGTCATAATGATCTATATTTCTAATAAGAGCATCACCTCAATAGATCCTATTGCTTCCATGTAATTGGACTGAGAATCAGTGTTGCCAAGGCGATGGAGGGGGGTGTGTGAGAGGGAGCCAATCATTCTAGTGGCCAGCAGAGGACAGAGAAATGCCGAAACCCGAAAACGGATAGGATACTTCCAGGCTATTCAGTTGTTATATCTTCTATATAAAAAAATGCTCACATAATCCTTGACAACAGGGGAAAGTGAATAGAAAAAATAATAAAAGCCACTCAATTGCAACACATCTTTACATTTTCCCAACTGTTTCGCCATCTTCACAGAGCTTTCCAGTTGAGTTTATTGTGCACACAAATATCAAACATCAAAGCTCATAGTCAGGCTGTTTTTAAACCTCTGCATCCCTCAAGCTGCTCTCCCTCCTCATGCCTCGGGCTATGTGAGAACACAATGTGCTCTGAGTCTACACACAATCATGCAAACAGTCACACATATGCACTCAAAGCCGGAGGAGAATGGTCATCCTGTTATGTTTGATGTTTTTATGTTTTGTTAAATAATCTGCGGATGAACATAAATTCAGATCATCATCAGTGTGGTTCCTCCGACTCCTTCACCTGCTTCAGCACCGCGGAGAGCTCTTCCATCAATACCAGAACATGAGTGCGAAGGGTTCATGAAAATCTAGAATGTGGTGCCTTACTGTCAGGATGAACAGATGAGAGGCTGAAGTGTGAGGAAGCGGCACTACAAGATTGCAGTGGAAATGAAGAATGCAAGTTCTGCACGGCGTCTTGACGCTTACATGAGACGACATGATTTTTTTTTTTTTGGACTCATGCATAACATGTAACATGTCCATTTAGCACGCAGCAGAACAAACGTACACGTGTTCATGTACACAGGGACACACCCCTACAGGCTGTGACCAAGGTGATGGAGAGGCAGGGAGGAGATGATATTAAAAATGGGATCTTGACATGCGGTCAGAGCTCCTCCCACTGACTCAGTCAGAATAAGCCAGTCACCACAGACTGTTTGATTATTAATCTCTCCACGCGTAACTGTGAGCACTTTAGTTGCAGAAATGTGTCTCGGGGGAGAAACTAGAATACGTCGGAAGTGGATTTAGGCAGCGAAGAAGAACAGTTTACGTCTCAGTGAAATTGTTGGCTGTGGAGTTGTTTTTATTTCGTGTTACACTTCCCTTTTACAGGGTTTTGCTTGTGCTGTTTAGGGTGGGAAACATGGAGTACTTCATTTTTATTTAAATTTATTTTAAAAGATCCAACCCCTGGAAAGATTTTCTGCCGCATCCAACAAGCAGGAAGAGTTTAATTTCTAAAGAAGGGATGCTTTGTGATGAAGATATGTTTATGTCTGTAAATAAAGTTTTTTTTAATTTTAGTTTCTTTCCAAACAAACATACAAACAATATCTGAGCATTAAATTTCGCTTCAAGCGCATAATCTTAAATCTTAGGCCTTGACAGAAGCTTTCCTGCACTTCGTCTGCAACCAACTGCACTTGCAGCTTCTGATGGACTGGACACACCTGATCCAGGTAATGAGCAAAGAAGGATATGTAGAATAAATAAAAAGAGGCCCCCGAGGGCCTGGAGTGGTCAAATCCTGGCTTTGACATGCATTTCAAAATGATGTGCAGCTGGCAGAAAACTTGGAACTTCCGAGCTTTACTATGTCACTTCTGCAAGGACAAAACCATTTAGCACTTGGCACAATTTCATTGTTTTCCCAAAGTTGTAATAATCAAAGATCAATAAAAGAAAAATATGAATTACTTCACATCCTGGTGAACTTAAAAAAAAGGTACCCTCTATTGATAATTCTGGTGATATACAAGTTTAGGTTCATTCTGATGCCTTCATACCTGTGACACACAACTGAGTGTTGATTACCGTTGAGTTATTATTAACAGTCAGGGCTGTTAAGGTTGATCAAACTGCTTCAAAATTAGAAGATTTTAATGAGTTAATTGTGAATTGGGGTTACTACTTAAACACATTTTATTGTTGCTTGTGTGGAAATGATAAGGTGATTTTCTAATGAGCCCTTTTGTGCAGCTAATAGATCAGACCACTTTCTAGGAACTGTAGGTCTTGGCTGGATCAATTATGTATTGAATGTTCTTCTTCTGCTCTGGACTTGTAAAGAAAGCAAAGGCAGAGGAAGATGGATGTCATAAAACCTTCATGGCTCTTGCAGGATTTCTGGCATTGATCTTTTTTTTTTATATCTTTGACCTTGACTGTAAACTGTGTTGGATTTTATTGCAAACAGAAGCCTCGAGCCGGGGACGAAGTTCCCTCGCTGAGATTAACTCTAACATTGTCTCACTTCATAAATTCGAGGACTGTTTGGCAGCTGCATGAACTGATAACAGTTTTTCTGTCATTTGAGAGATATTTATTTAATTATATTTCCTTCACGCTGCAAGTGATCTATCCACATTGCAAAATGCAAATGAATAGGACTCCATAGTTCATAAATTTCCTCTTCATTTAATTTGAATCTTTCCAGCGTGGAAAGAGTTGATGCTAAGTCTTTCACTCTGATAATGAGAATTGCTGGAGCTGTCAGAAGACACACATGACATGGAATGCAGATCCTTGGGTCTCCAGTCCCAGTTAATGACATGTTATCATTGCTCTCTGCAGACCAGCACATCTTTCTGCCATCTGCAGAGCATGACTGGAGAGCAGCCGATAGGAAGTTAGCTGGTGGAAGATACCATATCCTGCCATTAATCATGTCACACTGTTTCCCCCTGCTGTCCCGATGCTTCCTGAGTCTGACATCTGTGCATACGTCTGCTGACTCTTTCCCCTCTTTCTGTTCATCCCTCTTAGTTTTGTTCTTTTACCCATTTCACTTTACCAACTAATTTCAAACAACTTCTTAGATGGTGCTTGATTTAGTCATAGATTCACCCCTTGAATTGATCCTACGCATTTTATTCACATAGGCAGCAGAGGATCAATATACTTAGCTTGCAAGAAGGCAACTTTTTCTGCAAACGTTGCTGGTATTCTTTAGTTAATTTAATGTGTTTTTTTTTTTTAAGATTGTGGTGATTAATGTTTTTTTATGTGACTGATGGTAACATTTTAGCGGCACCCGAAGAGAGCACATTTAACCATAAGAAATGTGTGTGTGTGTGTACAGTCAGGGCAGATGGGGGAGTGTGTTTGCCCCTGCAGCTCTGTCCTAACTGTAAATGCATGCTCACAGAGATTATGAGAGCTTTCTGCTCTGCCGGACTCTTTTCTTTAGCTCTCCACATGTTCTCAGATATTTCTATGTTTTCGTGACATAAGACAAGGTGAAAGAAAAGACTCCTTCACTTCTATTTATGCTGCTATGCTGTGAATTATTATTTTTTGCTTGTTTCTGTGATGTAGCTTCATGATTTTTCATGTAGGTAACAAACACGGTACAAAATTCAAAGTTACATAATGCATAATGCATTTCTGTATTTGATGTGTTACAAATTGGCTTCAAATCTTTACATCTGCCCATTTCTTTGAACGACAGTTTGATTGCAGTGTGAGGCTTGGCAGAATGCCCACTCTGCAGGTCTTTCAGTCAAAAGCAAGAGCTGGTGTGTGTGTGTGTGTGTGTGTGTGTGCGTGTGTGTGTGTGTGTGTGTGTGTGTATGAGCATAGAAAGCTTGTCAACAAAAAGAAGAACGGTTAAGGAGTAGAGGATGGTGTACAGAAAGAATACAGAAAGGTTTTCTAAGTTTAAGTGTGCACGTTCTAATCTTTTTCGACATTTGCAGAGGTTCCATATGTATTTTTCTTGCAGCATAGCACAACTTTTATACTTTATAGGTGCAACTTTAATTTTTTTGTATGTGCATGTGCACATTCTGACCTTTTTCTTGGTTGTACATCACAAATTGTCTGACTCTGCTCCTTGTTTTCTCTTCATGCTTTTGCTCATTTGGAACAGATATGTTAAAGCTAATCGCCTGTACCAGACCGCAGAAAACATTTTAAACTTTAGCTGCCTTCAACAACACCAACCCCCACTAACAAATGCTTTATTTATAATGTTGCATAAAAAATTATGAGGGTGTGCTTAACGCAACGCTTCTCTTATGTCTCTGCCTGAATGCACTCCTATTAAGCTGAACATTCCCTTTGTTTTTGAGGCAGCAACACTACAAAAATATATCATGGCTATTTATTTTTCTAGTAGCTTTATGTGAGATGATACACTTTTGTGTCTCAATCCCAGACACAACTTACACTGAGGAAGTGCAGCAGTGGACACTTCATTTATCCTTATTTCTTCATCGTCCCTCAGAATTGTGAAAGTGGTTCGATGACTTTACCGCCATTTCTCCCTCCAGTCCTGCAGAGAACATTTTAATAAAGCTGGTATGAGCGGGGCTTAAAGTGCTTTATTTTCATTTTGCTGCACAGCTGGTGGAGTAATGTGCGCTTTTCAAATATTTATGTAGAAACTGGGGTCGTCGCTTAGTGTACGGATCCTCCCACAGTAGAGGAGGAAGAGGAGGAGGAGGAGGAGAGGGGTGGAGGTCTTCAGATATCTCACTTATGAATATAGACCCTTTGGTTATGATGTGTATGATCTTATCAGTATGTCTGATGAACAAAGAGCCAGCTGGCATTTTTTTTCATTATTAAACATTTCTTTAAATCCCAGTAGTCAAAAGAATAATGAATCAATTGTATAAATAGTTCATATATTCACATTTTATGCTGAAACAAGCCATAAAATGCTTTCAGCTTCAGATAAAACATGCTGACAAAAGGTCAATCTGCAGCTTTTCTTTGCAGACTAGGTTTGGCTTATTTTCTGATGTAACATATTTACTTTTTTCTTCTTTTAATTTTACTAAACATATTAGAAAAACAATCCTAAAGACCAGGTTTCCTGAAGCCGCTTTCACTTCTTACAGGAAATATGTCACTTCCCCCACATACTTCCCCTCTGAGTCTTCTATTTTTTAAGGTTCAGACTAGCAGCAACTCTGTTAGGAAAGGAGAAACATATCTGAATCATGTTCATTTGAAAAGAAACATGTTTGCTATAGTGTGAAATTTAGAAAGAATTTTAGAAACCTTAACATTTTCACTATAAATGTATTGTATGACTGTCAAGTGTTGCAGCTCATCTTGTTGTTCATGAGGACATTTTTTTAGATCTTTGCCTCAGCAGACTTTGTGTTAAAAGTTATAACCTTACAGAAAAAGATAAGGTTTTTCTCTATTTTTCCTAAAACATCTTTGTTTAGAAAGATTAAAATTTATTGTAATTAATGGGGCATTTCAACATTAAAAAAATTGTGCAATCAGTTTTTGTGCACAAGTTATTTTCAATTGGAATTGTACAGAAGGTTTAAATCACCATTTGAGTGTCCAATCATTTGTCTGGTTCCTTCAAAATAAAATTGCTAAACAGTTACCATACAAATATGACCTGGAGCCTAACTTTGTTTGTCCTGTCACAAATTACAATATTCAAAATAGACACATTTATTAATTTTACATATATTCAGGTCTTTTACAGTCCTTGTTTCTGTAAGTGTTTCTAGTGTTCAACACTTCTGAAGTAACTGAGAGCATATTCCAAGTACTGCAGAGATTTGACATTTTCTAATAGCATTTCCTTGTTTATTAATAGCACTGGGGAGTTTTTGTTCCTTCTTTTGCTTGCTGAAGCATTAACGTGATTGTTCCTTGAGTTAGAAAAGCTCTCAAAGTTCCTACTCGAAAAGAAAAATGCTGCAAACTTAGCCTCCTTCTCATTTGCAGCTCATTATAAACAAATAAATCACATTAAAAAAAAAAGAAATAAACCTATTTTAATTCAGTTTTTGTAAAAGAAAAAGAAGAAAATGAGATTGTCAAAAGGGGACTTTTTAAAGCCCTGTGTGTCCCTGTGCTCACACTCTGCAAAGAAGGGGGCGTCTTACTTTAGACTTTTCATTGTCTTCATTTTCCAGGTAACTTGCACACATCAAAATGTAAAAGAATATAGCTTCTGCCAGATATCTGTTACCATGGTGATGTCTTGGCGGATCACTTCCCACACATACAAACCGTAATCACAAGACAATAATCCATAACAAGGTTTCAATATGGAACCAGCTTCACTCTGTTAGCATTTCAAGGCTTGGCGGCCTCACGGCCCTGACCTTAGGGCCGAGCTTTGGTTGGAGCTGTTTTGTTTGGACCGGGAGAGCTGTCAGGTCTGGAACAGCGTGTTCTCTGCAGCTAACTGGGTCAGCACCACTGGGGTCTCAGCCACTGAGCTGGAAACAACCATCCCAGTCTATGGTAGCTTCAAACTGCACTAGACCCCTGTTTCTTTGTGTGTGAGCGCCTGCGAGTGTGAGTGTTTGCCTTGCATTGAGATGAGCTGAAGCTCTCTGTGGAGTGAAAACACACATTTTTTTCTTTATTGTGGCCTGAAGGAAGAAAAGAAACAAAGTTCAATCGGCGTTACAACCCAAAGTTGCAGCCCTGCAAAGTGTTTTTTTTTACCAAAAAGGGTTTTGTTAAGGTGGAATGTATTTGCAACAAGTAATTTGTTAAAGCTGAGTTGAATGTGCAGCATCATCCCCTTTATTTGTGTCACATTTCCATCCTCCTATGTCATTTTTTTTGTTTTAGTGTCCCAGGGCAGCCACATATATACAGATATTTAATTCTGTTTGGCAATAAGTAAAACTATGAATTATTCTGAGCTCACATTGATAAATAATACTCCTATAAAAGCCACTAACTAGGTCTATATGTTCGGTTTGGGCCTCTGAACCTTCAGCTAGCATAGAGCCTTTCTCATTGCTCTTCAAAAACTCTTGAGACAGTAGTTTGATAGAAATTAAATTATCTCTGTCAAGCTATGGATAAATAACTGAAGACTAATGCTTCATGTGTTGTAAAAGCAAAGCATAAGTGGCTTCCTGTTAGTGTGGATGTAAAGAGAGAGTAAAAGCCACACACTGAGAACAACCTATTCAGGTGTGTGCTTACGTGTTTACTCATGCATTCTCTGAGATTTTCTCTCTGAAACCCATCAGCACACTTTTCTTTGATCTTGGCAGAACGTTGGAGGCTGTAAATCCTTTGACTTCTTCATAAACAGTTTTTTGACCTTCTTAAGTAGCAGCAAACTGAATCAGTCATACTTTATACAATTTGTGAAACTTTTCTTTTTTAAAAACATTGTTTTCTTTAGTGTTTGGTCAACATAACTTTTGTGGCTTCAAATCTTTGCAGGACACTTGCTTTAGTGCTCGTTTTCCCAAGAACGCCTTAGAAATGACTGAAAATCTAGAGAAGATGCCAATGACAAGACATATTTCTTCCATCAAGCTGACAGTGAAAAAGCCAAAAAACAATCTGTGTCTGTATAAACTGTTTTTTTTGTTTCGATCTCCTGCATGACCTTGCTGTTAGCTGTCGGAGCTCATCCTCTCTGCCTTTGTCCTCCTTTGTTGCAGACGGGGCTCCCCTGAGCGAGCTGTCTTGGCCTTCCTCTATAGCAGTCGTTGCCGTCTCCTTCTCTGGCCTCTTCACCTTCGTCTTCCTCATGTTGGCTTGCCTCTGCTGTAAGAAGGGAGACATCGGCTTCAAGGTGAGCTTCATGCTGCCCCCAGCTGGAGGTGGAAGGTAGTCCTGCTTCGGTTTTCTGCCACTGTTCTCTAGTTCAAACAACTGAGCTTAATTTCAAACAGTGTTGAAAGATTTGAGACACTTAAAAAAAACAGTTCAAATGTCAAAGCGCTTTTAAAGACAAAAGCAAACTTTACATTTTGTCTGAAAATGGGAAAAATGGGAAATTTGTTTCATTTCAAAAGCCTTTAAAGCCTCGACATGGTAGAATAATTTTATATTATAAATAATATTTAGGATTTTACATCAGCTTATATTTCAAAATTCTTCAAACTTCCTTATTAACTCAAAACAGTTTAGATTGTTTCAGTTTTATCCAAGCGTTCAAACTAATCCTACCCGTCTCAGGCTGGCACAGTCTCTCTCCACGCTACCGCCGCCTGCCAGCAGGAGTCTGTCATGCAGAGTCGGACATCAGAGCTGAACTGAGAAGCTGCTGGGGGTGACAGCGACTGACACGGGGGGCGAGTGTGAGGAGGGGGAGGCATAGCAGAAACCCTGCAGCCACGGCATGCCTGCTGCAGGTCATTTTGAGGACTTACACCAAAACGCTGCCAGTTTGACAGAATAAACTTCAGATGTTTGATCAAAAAGGGAACAAGCAAAAGCTGAGCTTATTTCTTGTGTGAGTTAATGCAGGAGCAGAATGACAGAAACTAGGTGTCACCAGCTTTCTGCCACTCAGCCTACATGATCTGCTCTGTAGTAGCTTTCTACAGGCTCGTCTGAAGCTGTATAATGAGTCATGAAACATGGAAGTATGCATCAAAACACAACCCACCTCGTTTAGTCTCATTTAACTACCCACATAGATCCCTACACAGAACTTGTCCTCCAAAATCGATTCATTAGTACATTTAAAGACCCACTTCAATGAAAAAGATGTTTTGTCGTTTTTGTGTGTGTTCAATTTATGATGTTGGAGGACATTTATAAAGAAAATTAAACTTAAAATGCCATTTCTGAGTATTTCACCAATCTCTCAGGAATGGGGAGGGGAAGGGGGGGTACCAGGCTTGCTCTGTGCAAACAGTCCCACCCACAATTTAGAGGAAAATTTTTGATGAACTAATGCCACTCAGCAGAAACTATGTTCTAGAAAACAGTTTATTTTTTTATTTTTATTTTTAAGTTTTCTAAAAAAACTGCATAATCATATTTAAACGACCACTGGGGGCGCTTTTACAATAGATCAAAAGTTTGCAGTGGGTCTTTCAGGTCTTAAACGTAGCAAGAAAACATCCTTCATATTTTAAACAAGGACACTAATGCAGGGTTTCAGGAGGGAGAGTGATGACTAACTTTAACAGTATCTTTGAATTTTGATACGACTGATTCGTTTTGGGTATGCTCTTGGTAAATTAGACTAAATGACTGCAGCAGAAAAGGGTAAAGTCGTTTAAAAGGGTTAAGGTTGTGTTTTCTTGTGTCTTTCTTTGCCAAAACTTCATCACTCAGCAGCACACTTGTAAGATGTGCATTCATGAGGGACCGCAAAGACGCACTGCTCTAAAAGCTTCATTATTCCTCCTCATCTCTGTTTTGGTACCGGAGCGCGTAGTGTGAGGCCGGGTATTAAGTGCTTTCTAAACTGAAGGCTCTCCTGGGAGCCATGCAGCGCTGACTCACAGCCAGGTGCTCACTTTCATACTCCTCTCAGAACGGAGTGGCAGATGGTTCCCCTGAATGAGAAACACACCTACACACATTCCTATGCGCACACACAAAATGCTTCACCACATGCGTTTACCTACACACAGTGAGGCATTCAGATGTTGGTGACGTACAGCCTACTCTTTGAACCAGATTTCTTTTGGTTTGCTTTTGCTTATAGTGGAAAGCTGCTATGTTGTGTAGCAAAGCACCACTTGGTATTGCAGATAAAAATGAAGCATTATATTAGGATTTCTGTCCTCTTTTAAATGGATTTCAAAAGTAAAACATTTTTACAACAAGAAGATGCAAAAAAAAAAGAGCAGTTTCACTGTTTCAACATGTTCTCTTTTAGCAAAACTAGTTTACTTTAACTTTAAAAAAAATGGTCAAAAAATAGAAATCATAAAATCAAAAGGTGTCGCCTGTAGTTTATTAATGAATGAATGATCAAACTGTACTGGGGAGATTAGGGTTTGTTATTTGTTCCTTTAAGCAAATATGAAGCAGTTTAAAGCGTGTACACCAACTTCCTCCTGTTAGGATTGCATGGCAAAGTTAAACTTCATAATGCACACATATAGATAGCTGGGGAGGCCTTGAATGCAGTAGGAAATTGACCGATCAATGACTGATCTCCGGCTGAGGATCCAGCGGTGAGTTCACATGCTGCACAACTTCATGCTGTGAGCTTGTAGATTGTTGTTAAAGCCTTTTAAAAGGCAGCAGCACGTTGGTTTGGGGGGTGGGGGTGGGGGGCATGGGCAGGTCTCACCAAGTCTGACTCCTGAGGTGCTCTCATTATGTGAAGGGTAAGCTTTAAAGATGTGCAGACAGCTTGATGATGAGGCCGTCAGCTGATTTGCTCGTCAGTGTGACCAAGTGATCTCTTCGCTCCTGTGAACTACAGCTGACCCCGTAGAGGACTGCCTCAAAGACAACACTAACCTCCGGCATGTTCAGATCCTCTTTTTTTATTTAATAGTCCAGTTGCTCTGCAGAGATATCACAAAACATCCTCAAAGTGGCACAAGCTGAGGAGTTGGGCTTTGTCCTTTCAGGATAAATGCAGTGATATGCCAGTGTTAGGATGCTGGTGCAGTTGCTGGGACAACGCTGCAGCTGCAGGAGGTTACAGCTGAATATCTCTGCAACCTTTAACAACAATTGGACAATTTATTCTTTTATACTAAACACTGGGTGTGGGCATTTTCCATTCCACACTCTGATGCATCTGGAAAATGGAGAATTTTTGTTTTTGGATTGCTGCAGAAAGAATCACTGTTGAATCAGAGAATTGTGATAAAGTTAGAAAAAGAAAAAAAAAACCTTGAGGGGCATAACCTGATAAGAGAATAGAAGAAAATGAAAAGCTTCAAGCTTTTGGAAGTTCAAACTTAAAGAACATTTGCAAAATTGCTTAGCATTGTATTGTACTTTACACTGAACAAAAACTCCCCTCCATATTCTAGAAAATATTTCCTCTTTGGTTTAGAAGTTGCAGAGGTGGAATCTGTGAGTTTGTAAATCGTTGTTCCAGGTTTTAATTACAAAGTGGTTCAGCTTCCTCAACAGAAGAGCCTCTTCTTAAACCATCTAACACACAGAAGTCATATTTCAAACTTTCTGAAAAAGTTTGTCAAAACAGTTTACCAGTGACACAATCCAGCTTCTGTTACTGAACACAGAATACAAATTAATGTTTTTATATATGTAGAATAACACTGATTTTCCCCCCCAATACTTTTATATAGCATTTTTCGTAGCAACAGTGTAACAAAATTGTTAATACACATACCATTTAAATAACAGTATTTAAAGCATGAATTATAGTCAATTGCAGAACTATTAAGCTTTTATTCTAATGTTTTCATGACTTAATTGAAATTTTAAACAGTTGTTCTTAAATATTTTGAGAAAGAAGCTGGAACCCGTTTTGGAGTGTCCTCCCAAGACACAGAAAACCAGAAGATCTGTGAGGACAAATACTTGCTGTGATTAGCTTAAAGGTTTGCTGTAAGGTGACAGAAGGGGACAGACTTTCTACTTTTCAAATCTTAGCATCAACTATTGAACACAATAATTTATGTGGTTTCATAAGAGTTACAGATGCTTGAACAAATTAAAAGTAATAAATCAAAAACTGTTTCACAGAAAGATGAGGGGATATGGTAAACATATTTAACACAAAATTTGGCAATAAGAAATAACACATGACCTGCTTTTGTGAAAGATCATGTAAAGAACTAATAAACCAAACAAAGTATTTTATGAAAAAAAAGAATGTTTCTTTTAAAAAAAAAAACCCTACAATGTCTGAAATGTCTGGACTGTGGAAACCACTGAGCTGTTTGAAGACAGAAGAAGCAGTTTTTCTGGTTTACTGTTCTGTGTCTTTTAGCTGTCTGTGTGGCGTCTTAGTTTTTCATCACCCTGAAGGCTAATCCATGTGCCGACAACAGTGCATAAAAACAAGCAGGCTGATAATGACAGAGGAGATTTGAATGTTTTAGCTGAAAGGGTTAAAACAAAACATCACTATAACACTTAAATTGCCTACATACCATATCCCTGTGCCTTATAGTAAGAGTTTTATTTTTAAACTGGATCAATCAGAGTTTGTGGCATATGTGGGGAAATACAGTCACACCTTTTTGTTCACAGCTGTCTTTCATTTAAAAGAAATATTGACCAGATAGCTATTGTTTTTTCATAAATGTACAGGAAATGTTGATGTTTTTTTTATTACTTTTCAATTTCAGAACAATAAATGGAAACACCATGTGTTCTACTAAAATAGGGGCATTTCAACTTCAAGTCAACTGTTACTTAAACTGCCTTTTTAAAGTTGCACATATTAAACCCCGCCCTGAATAGTGCATTGTTAACATTTATTATTCAAGACTGCTGTAAGTGCATATATTTATGAGCAGCAGAGACCAGACAGAGAAGCTTTGTGTAGACAATAGCTGTGTACATCTGCCTGCCTGCGCTTCTCACAGCATCTGCTGTTAGCCCCTCAATGCCCCCTGTAATCTATACGACTTATGTATATGGGTACGTGGGTGTCCCTCTGTGCGTCTGAATGGTCCCACAGTTGAAGACCCGTCTCCCTGCCTGTCTGTGTATAAAGAGCTGTGAGTGAGTGACTAATCACAGTGTATGTCCGTGCACTAGGAATTCGACAACACCGAGGGAGATGGGTACCATGCAGACCTGTCTGCACTGGCCTCGCCGTCCTCCCAGAATGGCCCTGAGGTTTACATCCTTCCCCTCACCGAGGTTTCTCTGCCCGTCTCCAAACAGCCTGGCAGATCCAGTAAGAACACCATCAACACAATAAAACAAATTCTTAAAAATTGTTTTTTTTTCTGTTTATCAGCTGCAAATAGTAATACATCATTTAAGCATATTTTAGGCAAAGGCCTAGTTTACACATAACCCCCATATAACTTTTTTTTATGAAAGACAGAGATACACCTTATTTTTTACCTAAAAATGTATGAAATTATGCGAGTTAAAGGTAAAAAAAAAACTAACGATGATATTTGTGTTCATGTGTAAAATCTCCCCACAACTAATTTAAACTAGTAAATAATTACTTGCTTGGATAATAAAAAATTAAAAACTTCTAGCAAAATACCATTTTAATCCCCAGTAAGCAACCTGAAATGAAATGCATTTAAAGTCCCCACTCCAATCAACTATTGATCCATTTTCAAAGCGTTCCCAGTGGTCATTTAATTATGATTATGCGGTTTTTAGCCTAAATAAAAGAACCTGTCGTACATTTCTCCACCATCTTAATCTCTTTGTAAAGAAGGGAATATCACAGGTTGCTAACAGAAGCCGATTTATTGCAGTGCTGCACAGTTTAAGTCTGTAAGCTAGTCCAACACAATCAGCCCGTAGTGACCACATTTAAACACATCCATATATAAGCATGTCAGCTGTGTAATGTACATCCGCACCATAACAATGTGCCCATACATTTATTTATGGGACATGATTATATTGTGAGCCATATCTGGGGGCTCTGTGTGCCTCACCCCTGCATGACTCATTGGCTGGCCGTGTAGTCAGGCTGCTGCTCAGCATCCCAGGATGAGGGGGCCAGCAGTGATTGGACGAGGTTGCCAAAGGCTAGGAGCCAATCACTGCCCTCCTCACCGCCCCCCACTGCTACGGAGTTGCGATTGGTCCAGGTGTTGCAGGGTGAGAAACGAACAAACAGGAAATACCGGGAGAGTGAAAGAAAAAAAAGGCTGTCTAACTGTTGTTCTTAAGTTCCTCCAAATCTTCTAGATTTGAAGCAGATATATATAAATACTATATTAACTGATTAGACATAGGTAATAGATTACTAGTTTAAGGCAACAATTCAGCAATGCCTTGTTCCACAGCTTTTCTTTAACCATATTTTATAGAAAGTCCTTCAATCATTTGAATACTGTGCACGTGCCATCAATTATCCATGTCCTCACCACCATGTTTACAGTAAACAAACAGGCCTTGGAGTTGCATCGACGTGCACACTTTAACTTAAACTAAAACACAAATTATGACAGTTTTCTCTGTGAATCAAGCATGAATTTTACATCATTGTGGACAAAGCACAGGCTGCCATTGATCTGATAGTTTTGTTTGCATGTTTTGTTAAGAGACTCATGTAAAGCGTCACTCACTACAAAGGCCTGATGCACTAGAGAAGATGGACTGTACCGTCTTCTTTGCCATTAGTAAGAATACACACATTCCACATTCAAAGAAACATCAGAATGAGTGGTTGGAGAAGTGTGGGCCATGTTATCGCCGTGACAACCTCTGCCCCATCATTCCAGGGGCCCACGTCTTTGTGCGGCTGTAGGTTTCTGTGTCTGTGCATTTGGTGAGCTGTGTACCAGGAACCACAACGTGAGCGCGCGAGTAAGTGACCCGAACAATGGCTCTGTTTTAGGCCTTCTGGCTGGTGGGGGAGCATAAGGCCAGACCGAAGCGTCCGAGGAACGCACAAGCGGAGGACTGGCATTAGGAGTGGAATACAGTGAGGGGTCTGTGACAGAATGAGAAGAGATGGGGTAAGGGTGGTGGCATGCACCCGGACCTAAATGCAGGGGGGGCAGTCAGAGATAAGGGTGGCGAGTGTGTCTGACAGAGATCTCTTTTGCATCGGACAGAGCAGCGTTTGTGTCATGTTTGGCTGAGGAATGCTGCTGTCCTGGGTGACAGGGGAGTATTATGTGGTCCTTATGTCATTACTGGATGTCTATAAGCTGCAGATAGAGCTGGTGTGTCAAACAGCATGCTTCCATCATGCTTGTTGGTCGCACCAGGCAGGATGCATGTCTAGAACGTTTTTGTTTGGCAGAATGATTCTTCAAAACTTTGATTGGAAACATTTTAAAGTTTTCTTTAGATTTAAAGCAGTGAAGATGCAGGGCAGCAACAGCTGGAAAGACTTTCAGATGGCCCATATGCATGTTTGTGTATGTTCCAACTGGAGCATGAGCTCGGTTCAGATGGAGAGAGGCAGCATGGTGAGCTTGTTCAGCTGTTCAAGGGCTTGGAGGGTTAAATCCTGTAGAGGCTCTCACATACGCTCTGTGACTGAGGATTCTTTCTCACGCCTGGGACTGGAGCGAGGGCCACGGCTTCTCCGTTCTCACACTCCGAACCAGAGCGTCACCTCTGCCGGGGTCTGGGGCCCCGTCATGGTGCTGAGAGTGGCCGGGTGCTCCCCTGGGCCATCATCACCCGCTCTCCGCTCACCATCAAAACCCCGATTTTTGAACTATGAGGATCTGTGGAGGTATTTCATTTAGTGTGCAGCTTGATTTCATCTAACAAGAAGGAAAAATCGTGTGGCTTCTCTTCAGTTAAAGCTAATTTATTCGAAGATGATGTAGGGTTATTTAGGTTGGAGTTTTGCTTCCTCTTTAATCTCAATTTTTTTCTTCAGTTAGACCTCGTCTATTTTGATCTATCATTATGTCTTTTTCTTGCTTCCTTTCAGTCCAGCTGCTGAAATCATCAGACCTCAGTCGTCACAGTCTGCTGTATCTAAAGGAGATTGGACATGGGTGGTTCGGAAGGGTAAAAAGTCAATTTATTTTTGTTGCTTTTCTAGAAAAAAAATCTAACTTTTCTTTAGTGCAAATATTTTTAATGTAAAACGACATTCAGTTATTTTTAAAAACAGAGTTGAATGCATTTCCTGTTGTCAGATGTTTCCCACTCTTGGTGGAATGTGGGGTTAAACAGCCTCTCTTTGCCTCTGCTGTCCATTCTGCCAGAGGGGGATAACAAGTTACAGTAGACTCCTTTACATGTGTCCTAAACACTGTCCTCTCTAGCATTCTAACTTTTTTTGGGTCCATGTTTGATATTTTATGTTGGTTTTACGTTTGCCCATATGCCGTTTGTGATTAATTCTAACCTAATTGGAGGAAAGCTTATCTCTACTGTGCAATCCTGCAGGTTCTGCTGGGTGAAGTCAGTGCGGGCCTTAACTCCGTCCAGGTAGTGGTGAAAGAGCTGAAGGCCAGCTCCAGTGTCCAGGACCAAATGCAATTTCTTGAGGAGAACCAGCCATACCAGTGAGTCTGCTGAAACGTCAATAATAGATAGATCAAAAGATAGAACTTGAATTCATCCAATGATATGGAAATTGCCTAAATGATTAAAAAAATGACTGCTCTTCCAGAACTCTCCAGCATCCTGCCCTCCTCCAATGCCTTTCCCAGTGTTTAGAAGTCACTCCTTATCTGCTGGTCATGGAGTTTTGCCCTCTGGTGGGAAACAATCCTCAGTATTCTCCTCCTCATATCAGATTTACTTCTGCTGTGTGTGTGTGTGTGTGTGTTTGTGTGTGTGTGTGTAGATCACAGCGACTCACACATCATTTCTTCCTGTCAGGGTGATCTGAAAACATACCTCCGCAGCTGCCAGGCTGCCGATTCTGAAACTCCCGACACTTTGATCCTTCAGAAGATGGCGTGTGACATTGCTTCAGGGCTTCTGCATCTCCACAAGTACAACTTTATCCACAGGTAAATTGCATCAGCCTGCTCAGCTCACTTTCATGGTTAATGTGGTTAATAGGAGCATCTGCTCAAATGTTCTCTGCGCCCCCTACTGGCTGGTCCCAGAAACAACATCCTGGTGCTGCCTGAGTGTGTAATGCAAACTCCAGCATCAGTGATTTTGTTGCTGGGGGCGTGCCCCTTTCACTCAATCATACACTGACGTCAGGCCCAGCAATCAGAAAATGACAACTTTTACATGTAAATTTTCATATTTTTTTAATTTATTTTGGACATTTTTATTATTGTGGTAAAAAAAACTGCTTAATTGCATTTGCTGTGATCAGTTTCTTGACTTTTTGTGTAATTGCTGACTTTAAAAAATAAGCATCATCTGTCGTTAAACAGTATTTATTGCAAGATATGGTATAAAAAAAGTATTATGGTCTCAAATCTTTACGTTACAGAAGAAGTTTTTCAGATAAAACTTTGATTTCGGTTTAAACATGAGCATTAGATTAAGAGATATTTAAAAACAGTATTTCTAACAATATTAATTATCTTAAATTTGTTCAAAGTATTGTGAGAAATCCTTCTCATTTCTGAAGGCCAAAAAGACGGGTCAATGGGGTGTAACTCGTGAATTACACCCAATTGACAATACGTTTCTTTATAAAAAATAGAATGTGGCAATTTCCATAAATTCTGTTAAAATATTTGACATGCCTTTTCCAACAGTTTTCAAATTCCTTTTAATCTCAGATTTTTTTCTCATTACCAAAGTGACCTGGCCCTGCGAAACTGCCTGCTCACCTCAGAAATGTCAGTGAAGATTGGAGACTACGGGCTTTCTCACAGCCAATTCAAGGTCTGCCTTTGAGAAATATTGGATCACTTTCTATGATTCCCTCAAGCAGTAACATAAAGTTATATGATGGCTTCTAATAGGATGACTATTATATAACACAAGACCAGATATGGGTGCCACTGCGCTGGATCGCACCAGAGCTCATAGATGAGGTTCATGGAAACCTGCTGGTTGTGGATCAAACCAAAAGTAGTAATATATGGTAAAATGTCTTTTTTTAAATTATTTTTTTGACCCTATTTGGTTTAGGAGCATACCGACAGTTTTTTCTTGTTGCAGGTCATTAGGGGTGACTTTGTGGGAGCTGTTTGAGCTTGGAAGCCAGCCGTACAGACAGTATTCTGACAGACAGGTGTTGACTTACGCCGTGAAGGAGCAGCAGCTTAAACTACCTAAACCTCAGCTTGAGCTCCCGCTATCTGACCGCTGGTGAGGCGTGCTTTTTCACTCATCCTCTTCAAAAAAAAATGATGACCCTTTAGCTTGTCTGGTTTATAAAATCAGCTTATGGTGTATTTTTCTTTCAAAGTGTAAAATAATTTTGTCCCTGTCGTTTATGAGGCCATGGAATCGATCAGAGTTGAATCAGCTCATCCACCTTTTATTTTAAAGGCTAAAATTAGTGTTTCATTCTTTACCTGAAGTCAATATTTAACCTATTTATGTCATCTATTGAGTGGTGAAACATGCTGACCAGCTTTTTTGTGACAAAAAGCCTGCTATGGGAGTCATTAATTTTTTTTCTTTTTTTTTAGGTATGAGGTTATGCAGTTCTGCTGGCTGCAGCCAGAGCTCAGACCCAGCAGCAAAGAGGTGCATCTTCTGGTGACGTACTTGTGCGCCAAAGGCTCCAGCGAAGCCGAGGAAGACTTTGAGCTACGCTGGAACGCTTTGAAACCCAACTTGCTGTGCAGCCCCGCCCACACAGCTGCATCCACAACTCCAGTCCTCACCCCCAAACCTGCATCTGCTGGGGTTTCCATTGCAGAGCAAACTCAAGCAGTGGAGCTGGCCTCCTCTGCCTCGTCGTCCTTTCCCCTCCTGGAGGGCTTCTCCGACAGCTTTCCGTCCGACACAGGTGATGATCTGCTGACTGTCACAGAAACAAGCCATGGTCTAAACTTTGAGTACAAGTGGGAGCAGGCCCACAGCGAACAGCCTTACTGCTCCTCATACACCAGTGGACCACTGGGCCAGGGGAACCCACACTACCAGGACATTTACTACTCAAGCAGGAGGCACCCCTTAGAAGGCTGCGGGACTGAAACCCTGACCTCAAGCATTTCCCCTTCATATTATAAACCGGAGCACATGGCTGTTGTTCCAGTGTTGAGTGCTCATAGCCCCTCAGTAAGCAGCGAGTACTACATTCGCATAGAGGAGCCTGTGCAGTGCAATATAAAACTAGATGACAGTAAAGCAGAAAATAGCCCCGGACCCAAAGCCATCAACTGCAGGTTATCGTCCGAGAATCCATCAATGCCAAAATCTTACTGGTCCACTGCTGAAAACAGAGAATCCAATGCTTATGATTTGGATCTAAGCCCCACTATGCAGCCAACTCTGCAGCCACAGCTTAAACACCCATCTAGCACCAGTCCTATAAGCTTAAGCCTGTCTGATACTTGTCTCTCACCCAGATGCAGTGAAACCACCTACTCTGGGTATACAGTGAACAAAACACACTGCCAGTCCTCTCTTGAAGTACTGCACGACTCACGTTCAAACTTCGACCAATCAGAAGGTCGATTGGAAAACCCTCGAAGTCTATCTCAAGCGGTTAGCAGCCCCAGCTTAGGCTTCTGCGATCCGTACCTTGAAAGGAGCTCAGTTTTTGGCTCAGCTAATGAAACAAGTGTTGATATGACTCTCAGAAAGACCCTGCCTGTTGTTCCCCACCTTGACGTAGATGTAGAAATGGGCGACGGGCTGCTGTTGGGTCGTCGGCGAAGTGGAGAGACAGAGGATGACTTATACTCCGAAGCGGAGGCCACTAACTGGATCTCAAACCACTCCGCAAACAATAACAGCCTGAGCTTTGACAGCCAGCAGGCCGGCAGTGGGTATGACAGCTACTTGAACTTTCAACCAAACTCAACAGAACTATGGTCTCTGACCAAGGCCACCACAAAAACCTTCCACAGCTCTAAGCCCCTTTCTCCAATGGAGAACACAGGAGGAGAGTCTTGTAAACCAGCTGGAATAGGCCCATATATTCACTTATGTCACAAAGAGGAGGAAGGAACTCAATTGGAAAGGTGTTTAAATGTAGATCGCTTGCAAAGTGATAATTCTCTCAGCAGCTCCAGCATAAATTCCAGGGCTGCAGAGCAACTGGAGGGGGAATATAAAAAGCAATCACTGCTTGATAAAGACATGATGTATCGTGAGATGAGACCTGCGGAAACCTTTCTAAAGACTCCGTGCTCGATGATGGAACATCCCAGCGGTAAAGCAGAGGTCTTGTCAAACAGGAGGGGTTACTTTTGGAAGGGGGTTCCAGCAAGGCTGTCTGTGGATCTGGATGACATGAGACTCGATTATCCGGAATTATCAGACGGCAGCAGAGTTTTAGGGGTCAGAAACTCCAGCAGTTGCATGGTTGAGCTTGGGGATTGCAGTGGAGATGAGAACGACCTCGCTGACATTACATCAGGGATCTTTGCAGACTTTAACCTCGACTATGCCGAAATAGAAGAGGAGGAGGAGCTGACCCCAAAGAAGAATCCAGAGAGAAGTCCTGATTCAATGGACACCATTAATCCTCTGTCATCCATGGGAAGCTCTTACGACCAGACGTTCAGCCCTGATCCGTTTGGTAACCCCATCTTTCCCAAATCTCTGGACAGCGGCTATGACACAGAAAACAACGAGTCGCCAGAGTTTTTCTTTAAAGAGCTCGGGGACCCCATAGGAGGTGAGATGAGCCCCATTCTGGGCGGAGATCCTGCAGTCATGCAGCAGGTGGGTTTAGGACAATTTGTCTGCACATCTATAAATTTCTCACAGATGCATGTGAAAGGCATGGCTGGCAAAAACCCATGCAGGGACTCAGCTTATTTTTCTGATTATGATACGGAGTGTGAGAAGAGTCCTCACGAGGAAGGCAGCAAGCCGTTTGCAGGCTCAAGAAAGCACTCCTGCCCTGCTGAAAGCTTTTCAGGAGACCATTCTGCTGAAAAGCATGTCAGTGAGAAAAATGTAATAAATCTGAGGGCCATCAAAAGTTGTGTTATAGTGAATCTCTCAGAGACTGACTGTCCTTCACCCCACTCTTTTCCCGACCCTGGGTTGTCCATGCTGTCACCATTTCCTCCACAGATGGGTGGGTGTCTGACCAAAGAGTCTGCACCTGCAGATGATGATCTTGGCTTGGAGACCGAGCATTCAGGGGACGAGCCAGCCTCAGAGCTCAGTTCCTGCGTTGGCTCAGAAAATTCTTCAACTGTCCAGAACTCCTCAGCAAACCACGATGATTGGAGCAGGAGAGGAGAGAACTGCTCAGCTGTGCAGTCATCTGGATGCACGATAAATGATTGCAGAAAGGAGCCCCATGAAGATGGTAAAACTGGTGACAGATCCACAGAGGAGGAGGAGTTGTCTGATTACAATCATGCCAGTGAAGAGGCTGAGGACACAAGGGAGTGTGTGAGAATAAACGAGGAAGACTTTGAGGACATAGATGCAGAGGAATGTGACAGCCTGTATGAAGAAAACAACAGTCCCCATGACCTCTCCACTTCTTCGTCCCTGTTGGAGCTCTGCGGAGAAGATGTAAGAGCTCCTCTGGAAGTGGGGGAAGACGAAGAAGACAGTGATGACAGCGAGTCTGATGAAGAGCTGAGGACATACAATATCCAAAATGAAGACAGCGAGGAGAGTGAAGAGGATATTAGCACAGTACCAGTGGTGGTAAGTGACTGCAGCCGGGCGAGACACCTGCGCAGCCTCCTGAAGATGCCCACTCTACTCACACAGTCCTTCTGTGATGAGTTGGAGAGGAAGAAGAAAGCCGTGTCCTTTTTTGATGATGTGACCGTATACCTTTTTGACCAGGTAGGATATATTTTGCTTGAAAAAGTTGTACCCCTTAACGACGTGATGGTTTGACCATTCTCCATGACTTCCAGGAGAGTCCCACTGGAGAGCTGGCTGACTTTCCCCTTTCCTCAGACGCAGAGGAAGGTCAACAGGAATCTTCAGAGTCTGAGCTTGATACACAACTCTGCGATTCTTTCTGTGCTTATAAAGAAATAAGTTTAAAAATCTCAGATGAAGGTGAGAAAACTGAAAACCAGTTACTGTAATCCGGGTTCTGTTAATCCCACACTTATGACGGTGTGTTTTAACATTTGCACACACAGGTGGGAGCTGCAAATGGGAAAATGAGGAGTTCTTTGGGAGCAGTCCATCTTCACCCCATAGTGACCCTGAACCCGCCCCTCCAGCCTCATCGATCACCAGCAGCCCAGAGGCTCCTAAACCTGCTGCTGCGACACTTAACCGCTTCATGGTGTCTCGATTCTCCATCACTCACGTGTTCGACCAGCACACGGGCTCAGCAGCAGGTCTGTGAAAATAACTGTGACACTCCGGCACCTCAGATTAAGGATAATCCAATTGATAATGCAGATTTAAAAAAGTGTTACTTGTGCTAAGCGTTTAGAATTTGACATTATTTTGGAGTATTAATTTTTCAATCCTTTTTGTCCAACAGGAAACAGTCGAGATGAGAAGAAAAACTAAGTGTCCTGTAATGCTGGTCAGATGCCTGGTCTGCTTCACCTGACAAAAGCAGCGTTAATACCTTTAGATGTTTTCCACATATTTTGTACAGGGTCATGTGCACGGAACAAACCCCACCATCAATGGTTAAAATGAGCCAGAAAACCACAGGACAAGTCAACCACGTAAATCTACTCTTACTTTAGAACTACTGACACATTACAGTGTTTGAGCTTTGCTGGAATGATCAGAGGACTCTCCAGCCGAGTTTGGAAGTATCACACCACTGTGGAACCCCGGGTAGATGTTTTATTTTTCTGTAATATTTAGAGCATCTATTTCAGAGTCCTTTTTTTATGAGACAGTGCCTCATATTGTAGTGAAATAATTTGCACACACTTGTTTTTGTTTTACAAAGGCAAGCATTAGCTGCTGGTAACCCAGAAATAAAAACCCCATTAAGTCGAATCGTAAACATCCGTGATGATGTATGCATACTGTAAGACATTATTTGCTCAGTACAATATATTTCTTTGGGCGGCCTTATTTTTCTTTTCTAATATGCAATCTCTATATAAAAAAATCTAACATGAAAAGTTGAAGAATGTGAAACGACAGGCTTCGTTTTCTTGCTTTTTCTGACTTGCCAGAAGAAGAAAGCAGTGGTTGATAATTACCGGTAGTAAGGTAAGAGGTTGTGGCTGATGCCGACACAAAAAAGGGACCACCCGGCAGTCTGGGCTGATGCTGGTCACAGCTGGAACTCATAATCCAAGTCATTTACAGTACAGGTTTTTGTTGGGGGACTCAATGTGCCATATATGGGGAAAATCCAAAAGTTGCCACCACTCAAAGACTTCCCCCCCTAAAGCCCTTTTTCCAGCCTCATCTTTATCTTTATAAAGTGGCTATGTAAGTTTGCCCACATTTGTCCCGTTAAGTAAATATTACTTTTGTTCAGACATATTTGCTGAAGAAATAACTTTTGTCAATCGACAGATGTTGGAAGATGTCTTTCTACAAAATATTATACTTCACCACAGTTTTGAACACATAGATCCGACATATACAGAACAAAAACATCACTGCTGTGAAGCTTGATTTTCATCACTAGTGCAATGGCTACACCCCCACTCCCCCTTTTATCCCCTGTATTGCTAAGTGCCAACGCCTTTCCCATTCACCTTTGCCTCTTAAGTTGTGCAAGCTGAGGAAACACAGTCAGTATTTTTGTATGCATGTCAAAATGATATGGCCAACTCTCATATGAGCCATTGGATTAAAAAAGTTCGAGTTCAAGACGCTTTTGGACAGATCAGGTGGGCGGATCTTTGCACAAGATGCATAGTTGCTGTTTTTATTTGTGTCACTCATGGCTCCTGTTGCATCAATCTCCTAAAATAAAAATAAATGATATACATAAATGCATCTTTATATATAAATGTCAATTTTGGTCTTTTTTTCCATCCTTTTTTGTGTCCATATGTGATTCAATAACATAAACACCTGCAATTATTGTCTGACAAAGTAAAAGCTGAACATTGTGACATTTGTGAATTTTTTTTATTTTTTATTCTGAACAAGATAATTTATATATAATTTCTGTACAGTACAGATATTATACAAACAGGGAAAAAGGCAAGGAGAATATGAGAGCTATATAAAAGTAAAAAAAAAATATTGCCATGATGCAACTCTAAAACAACAAAAATAACTTTTTGTGATGCCACTTTTCCTAGTCACTAACATTTGGCCTTTCCATGAGATTATTCTCACATATCACACCAAACAGAAGTGAGTCTCATCCCAGCTTGTGTTCCAGATGAATGTGCTGCATAATACTGAGAATAAATTATACAAAGCTGCAGTAACACTGAACCTTATTTGATACACTACCATGCCCTGATAGCTAATTATTAAACAAAAATGGAAAAGCCCGCAGTTTTAGCCTTTCAATTGACCTGCGGCACTTCTTGCAGCTTCAATTATTGCAGAAATTCAAATCTAAGAGACTCAAAATGCAAAATCATTCCGCTCCATCTCCTGTAGGTGGCGCTGTACTGAAGCTCACTCAAGCTAAAGCAAATAATTGAATATTCAGTGAAATAATCCCATAATTCTATTACAAAAACACAAGAATATCTAAGTGGCATTATCCCATAAACTAAAGAATAGAGAAATATTAAAAATAGAAAGAAAAGAAAGTAGAAGGCACAGTTCCCACATTTCAAATTTGGGTTTACTGTATCACAACTAGTAAATATAAAACAACACTCTAAAGAAATATTATTTAAATTGCCCTTTTGGAGCCCCGTTCACTTCCTTTGCCATCACAGTGTTGCACTTACAGCTGATACCAATGTCTTGCCTCTGATCCTAACCCAGGAAAATATAGAAGAATGTGCCTTTGCACTTCTTTATAAATAATCATATAGTGTAAAACAAGTGGAAAAACAGGAATTTAAAAAACCTAATCCTAAAAACGGAAAACAGAAACTATGTGACGGCATCAGTGTATAAACTTCCAAGCCATTACTTATCCCTAGGTGGTCTGTTCCACTAAAATCTACAGTCGTGCTTGTGCTTAAATGAGTCCGCTGAAACATTTAAAGGTTGTGAAACGCAGCTGCATTATAGTGATTTTTGGATACTTTCTGGAGCAATGAAACCTAATCCTTTCACACCTCTGGATTCTTATGCGATTGATCAAAACCGGTTGCCTTGATCTTATAAGCATGAGGAGAAAAAAGGGGGACAAGCAGGCTGCTAGTAGTAGAATGGCGCAGATCCGCCGTCAGAAAAGGTTGGCCGGAGGAAGATCTCCAGGGAGCGGTCACTGCGGGGAGAGGAGGGGTGAGACGGGGAACACTTATAATTAGAGAGAACATGGTACGAGACGGACACACACAACCACACCCAATTCATGTGCCCTCTTAGGTCTTCACAGTGAGTCGAGCTGCGAGTTGGAAGTTTGTGCAACTTAGCAAGCAAAAATGCTAGCAAATTTGGAATCTGCATGCGGCGTTAGACTACTCTGCTTAATTTGGTTGCAAAAAGGGGGAACAAAACAAAGCTTTAAGGCCTGCAGGATTGGCAAGGAAAGGCCAGTGAATTCCAGCAGCCAAACAGCCAGTGAGAAGAAATCGAAGAAGCAGAGAGGAAGCAAGTGATTGACTGACAGGCAATGGAAACGGGTGACTTACGGAGGTCCTGTTCTCTCAGAACCTGGACAACTCTGGACCCAAACTGGAAGGTAAAGAGAACCTCTGGGTTTCAATGGCTCATTCCTCAAATCATGCACGCAGTCACAGTTTTTGTGACATTTGTTAGTCTAAAGCGACTGAATGCACTTTCTGTTAAATGAATGATGCAAAAAATGGAGTGCACACTTCATGCTCATCATGCCACATTAAATGACAAACCATAATGTTAATTCGCCTCATTTAATGAAACGGTTTCAAAAGAGACACAGTTTTTGTAAACGTTCTGAAATGCACCAAAATGTGTGATTCATCCCTTCAAAAATAAAAGTTGGGGTAAAAAAAGTATGCAAAAACATAGGGAGCAGGCAGAATAAAATACATACATACAACATCATCACACACTTGTCTCAAGAGCAGCACACACACACACACACCACGAGCAGAGATGGCATGCATCACAGTGGCTTGAAATGATTCACGTAAGGTGGCGACATCTGATGACGACAGCATAAAAAAAATTAGAAAAACTTAAGATGCCACTTAACTGGCAGAACAGATTTCTCGTCAGACCAGACTGTTTATTAATATATAGATATAAGTTTTATTTAGAGTACCTTTGTAAAAATTCACCATACATTCAAAGTCATTATTTAGCATCACATTTTCTGGTTTTCCTCCACGGCATGCATAAGATAAACATTTCAACTACTCAGCAGGTTTTCATCATTTCTGGAAATATTTTACAAAGACAGTGTTTTATATTATTATTTTATTTTCCTTTTTTACTGAGGAAAAAAGACCCCAAAAAGAATAAATAAATTAAAAACTACAGAATCACTCAGGGAATACAATTATAAATAACACAGTTAGCTGCAAAAGCTGAGGTTAAAATTTCAACTAATTCACAGCTGAACAGACGGTTTTCCAGGTAAAGCATCAGGGGAAAAAAAAAAACAAAAAAAACCTAAAAGAACGAAAATGCAGAATATTTAAACAAGGCTTTGTAATTAGAAAAAAACTAAAATCCAGCAGCAAGTTCAGCCAGAAATGGCAAAAAAAACATATGGACAGATTAACTGAGGATTCTTTAAGGAATGAGCAAATTTGTGGACTAACTGAAGAAATTTATTTTGATATTCATAATTAAATATTGTATAATTCAAAAGCTTTTAAAGTCTGCTTCATTGCACATCATTTGAGTTGAATAGGAACAATAAATAAAATAAATTAAAGTAAGGCAAATACTGCATGACACCCTCTCTGGACAGAAGTGTAGCACTGACACGAGGAAGCACAGTAGGACTTTATGGGATCCGTCGGAACAAAAACATAAGCTGCAGCTCAGCTCAAGCTGGAACAAAGCTTTTTTGAACAGGTCTGGTTGGTGTGACCTCAATAGCATTGGGCCCCCGTGTGCTTAAGAAAGGCCATTCAGTCAGTGGATCAATTACAATGACACTGAAGTCTTTTGGCACTTGTACAGTACATGAACATGTCTTTTTAGTTTGGACAAAATGACACAACCATGTACATGCATGAAAGACGAGCAGTAGCAAAGGCAGTCTCTTCATTGATCAGTCCGTGATGGTGGACTATGATCAGAAAGAGTATTCAAAGTCCATATCGGTGCATGCTGAGCAGGTAGGCCCCGCTCTGGCTCTCCCGCTCAATGCAATCCTCCAACCACCAACCGCTACTGTCCACACCGACGCCACCAGCAGCAGCCCCCAGGAAGGAGAAGAGGAGAAAGTAGGGACCCGGGGAGGAAGAGAGGACAGAAAGGAGGGATGAAACTGGCCTCTTCCATTCGGAGAAGGGGTTTGTGTGGAGGCACAAGGAGAAGAGTTGGGACAGAGGGGGAGGCTAAGGAAAGACGGGTGGGTGGGGAGAGGCCCCTGTGCTATCCGGAGCTGTCTGACTGTCTGTAAGTCTGTTCTCACACAGTCGAAATCAATTTGCCATCAGGACTGTCACTGTGGAACAAAGAGAGAAGGAAGCTTGCCAGGTCGGACACACTCAGAGAGAAATGAAGGAAGACAAGACAGGCACAGGGAGGCAGAGGGAAGTTTAGGAGAACTGCAGGCGGGGTCAGGAAATCTACTTTGCCCCGCCTACAGACTCCAAACGCACCCGCCAAAAATCAGAAAGGTAGGATTTTACTTTTCCTTCATCAACACATCTATTTAGATACAAACTGGTTGGAAATAAGTGCATGGACCTTTAGGTTTTATTTAAGTTTCCCAAAAGGCACTGCAAGGCGGACAAACACCAAGGAGCTGCAGTTGATGAGGAATTCATTTAGTCATCTCAAAAGCCATTAGGGGTGAATACACCCTGCAGAACAGTGTTGCTTTAAAATGCTTGTACAAATAAAACAAAAAAAACCACACATTTAGAGCAGACAAGAGCATATGCAACAGCTTCTCAGTGTTGGCCCAAGCCCCAGACTGACAGTGATGACTAGGACGACGTCACCATGATGTCTACCGTCACAACACGCCAAACGACAACACAAAAACACACACACACACTCCAGTATTCCATCTCTCACACAAATATATGTATGTGTAATTGAACAGCATCAGCGCTAACCTGAGCCTCAAACACACCTGAGTCAGCGAGAAAATGTTATTAATTTATCATGACGTACTGACCCTGCTAAACTGCAAAAAGAAAAGTAATTTTTGAGAAGTGACAGAGGGAAGAGCAAAGGAAAAAGAAAAAAAAAATTCAAAGCAAGCGCTGCGTAATGCAAATGATGATATTCTAGTACTATGGCAGTGATGATATATTGTGACGATACAAGGCACCAAAAATTAATCAGTTAACAAAAGGTTAAAAACAAAAAGCATAAACAGAATATACTTAATTTGTATAAATAAATGTATAATTATTTTTTTTTATTATGTTAAATAAACTAAAAAGCTAAGAATTATGGTTTTGAGAAACAATCATGAAAACAAAAACAATTATTTCTTAATAAATGAGTTACAGGCCAAACATCTGCTATATATTGATTGTTTTGCTTTAGTAATAATATCAGTCTGTAGACATAAATACTGCATCATCTTACATGCAGCCAAAAATTAATAAAAACAAAAGAAAAATAATAAATATTCACTCTTTCTTGTTTTGTTCCTGTTTTATTAGGTTGAAAATAATCCTAAATTATGCCAAATGAATGTATTCCTGCAGCTGCAGTGCTGGAACATTATTACACTGCAATTTAAGGCAATTAGGTTTTCAAAAGCAGGCTGAAAAGATGAAGTAATTTGTAAGATCCACTCTAAATTTTGGAATATGCAAATTAGATCGAATTAAAAGTAATTGAAATAGCATTAAACTTGCCAAAGTAGTCTCCCACTAAGCAATTTTCTTGCTTTAGATGTTTCATCGCCGTTAGTTATTAGACAGTTTTAGGTTTTTCATTCTTTTTGACATAATTCATCAATAGTTTTTAGAAAGGTAAGAGAAGTCATATACCTTGTGGCAAAGCGGCTGTCGTAATCCTCCACAGCAGGCTAAAAAAAAATGAAAAAATGAAAACATTAAAAAGTAGTCAGTTTATTATTGCCTGCTTATGCAGAACACTAGGTGGCAGCAAAAATTGACTAAAAACTCAGAGTTCCTGCCTGATTACTCATATGCAATTATGCAACACAGTACTAAATCAAATGGGGGCTGCAAATTAACTTAACAAGAGTTACAAGTGCAGAGCAAGAACAGTTTGTGAATGTTACACAGAGTACTACCTGAGGGGCAAAGCCTGCCATGCTGTATGGGCGTGGGCGGGTCTGTGCGAGGCTCTGGGCCAGCAGTCGGGCAGTCAGGCCATAGTCAGGTGTGGGCACTGATGGATCGCTCTCTAACAGGTTCCCCGTGCTGCTGCTTTTCCCATGGTGTAGGCTGGAAATGGAACAAGGAATCACAGTTGCAGACTAGCACCCGTTTTGGGTCGTTTATTGATTGGCCAGCTGCTAAAGCGCCACATACTTCACTCTGAGCTTGTCGCCGTCACTTTCAGGCAGCACACGCGTGTAGGAGAATGGGAACCATCCGCGCCTGGGAAAAGAGCAGACCTTCCTGAGGGTTTGCAGCACTGAAACTTGCAACTGTTGTTGCAACTGTGCAGGGCAAAAAACGCAAAAACCTAATGAATATGAACATACATCTTGTTTTTCTCATTCTCTCCATAGTGCCAGCCATCGCGGGCCTCAGGCACTAGCAGGGTGATGACATCTCCCTCTGAGAAACTGAGCAGGGTGCTGTTATCTCCTGCAGCATGGGAGAAGATGGCCTGAACACGGGAGCGGCCGTTTTTCTCCAGTCCCGCTGCCATGGAACTGGACCTTGGCAGGGTCCTTGTCTCGCCTGTGGGAATTAAATGCTTAACTCCAGGAATTTTTAATGCAGTAACAACTATAAACCAATTCATGAGATGTCCTTACCCACTGGGTTTTTATTCTTGGCAGGGGCGGGCCTGCGGACAGGCAGAGTGTTGGAGTAGACGTCGCTGACCTGTCTCTGAGGCTGAGCCTGGGACTGGCCCGGTGGTTGGGTTTGAGGGGATGAAGGCCTAACAGCAGACACCGACATCGTCCCCCCATCTGTCCAGTACTCCTCCCCGTGGACTCCTGTTGTCCCATTCACCATGGACATCCCATCTGGACCCATCAGCCTCTGGAGGAAACAAGCCAACCCGCATTTATGATGTCAACATTTTGAGTCAGTTTTATCAATCTGGGTCAATTCTTTACCCCTGCATGTCCTAGGCCACCACCCATGAAGACAGCCAGTTCTGGTGGAACAGGAAGAGGCTGGGCCCCAGGGATGGGGTCTGAGATGACCAGGTTAGATTTGGAAGAGTGGAGGGGACTTGTGCCTGCAAGCGCGGCAGAACCCATCTGCTGGGCCAACAGAACGGCCCTGTCTGGCAGCTTGTTGGGGTCTGAGCAGGCCTGTTGCCACACTGGAATCTTCTGGGTTAAAAGATCCTTACCCTGAAAACAGGAGAAGAGGGGAAAGAAAATGCATTACAATTGGAATAAAGTTTGTTTTTTTAATTATTATTTAGTTTAAAAAAAGGTATGTTTTTGCCCGATTCCTGTCATTTGTGTGTTTCTGATTATGTGCTCAAAGCTAAAAGCAGATAATTAGACAATCAAGGTGCTCATTAAAGCATGTAGCAGTATAGCATTATGTTTTCATGTTTACTAGACTTTATTTATTTTACAGAAGCAAACAGTTCCTTCAGTTAGCTTTAAGCTCTCCTTTCTTTCTATAATTCTCATGCACACAGGCAAACACTCACTCTGAACCCTCTGGGAGAGGGTTCTTCAGTTTGCTGAAGATGAAAACTTCCCACACACACCCCCAGCCTGATTAATGACCAGACTTCTATGTTTGAAGATGGAAAAAAAAAATAAAAAAATAACACAGCGACAGCACAGTCGATACAAACGCACAGCACTCTCCTCCTGCAACATCTTCAGGCTGGCAGTTCTCACCCACCAGTAATCCCAGGTGACTGATGTCCTCCATTAAGCATAAATGTTAGATTCTTGAGAAGTAGATGGCCATATATTTGGAGCATCCACACCCACATACATAACCAACACCAGCACTGTCAATACTCTGAATTCTGCTTTATTGAAGCCGCCTTCGCTTTGATCATTTGGTACGAGGATAAATTTGTTTGAACTCAGACTTTATCTCCTCAAATGTCATCAGCAACCGGAAAATGTGACCTTTTTTTTGTCCTGGATATTGGAAAGTATTTAATTTCACTGTGTTGTTTTGTGGTTTTCTTGACAAAAATGTCAGATTGATTCTTACACCCAGGGGCTCACTGGTTGACAGCTGGAAAACATCTGCTACGTTGGTTATGAGTGGTTGGTAAATGACAAAAGTGAATATTATATGATGAGACTGACTGCAGAAGGAAAGTTTGATATGTCTGACATATTTTTATTTTTTTTACAAGAGTTTGTTTTGTTATGAGCAGAACACTACAGTCATATGGTTCCTTACAAGAAAATGTGGGCTAATTTAATGTACAACAGAGTATTAGGGCCACCGTAAAAATAATAAAAACTGAATAAATATATGAGAAAAAAGTTTAAAAAAATCATCAGAATAAACTTTATATTTTTCATAGAAATTTAAAAACAAAATTTAAATATATCACGAAAATAAAGTTGCAATTTCATATGCTATAAATTAGGAATTTATTTGATTGAAGTTATAAATTTAAGGGGCAAAAGGCTGTTGACTATGAAAAACAGCAACATCAAAACAGAACCAATATTGAGTATTAATGGTTTCTCAATAAAGAAAATACTAAATATTTTAGCAGGTCAACATTGTGTTATTGCAATTATGAGGGCATGAAAAAGATTTTTCTCATAATTTTACAACTTTATTCCTAATAATTTTGTACATTTCCTTCAGACTTTAATAACTTTATTCTCATATTTTAATTGTTTTCCTTTTATGGTGGGACTAATACTCCGTCATTTTAACCTCTTAATACTTGGGTTATTATTTGAGCAAACGCTCTACAAACAGTCACAGGGTCACAGTTAAGCAGAGAAAACGGACATCCTAATATAACCCAAAAATCCATGCATGTGGACGCCAGGTCCTAAGAGGTTCAAGTGCTGTTGATTACAAACCAAACAAATTGTGATATTGTTGAGTTTTTACATTTTAATTTGTAAGAAAATATTAATAAAATAGGAATGTATGGCGCTTTGGAAATGCTTTTGGGATCAGTGAAGTTTAACAAAATGAAAGATTCTAACTGAAGTGATTGGAACGGTGTTGGTTTTTTGTTTTGTTTTACTTGCCTTGCCGTGGTAGGCACTGCTGTTCTTGGCCACAGCACACTGTCGGTCAACAAGGAAGCAGTATCGGCGACGCTCCTCTGACAAGGCTGTCTTGTAGCCCTCGGCGATGAAGGTGTCCAGCTCCGTCTGCTTACTGCTGATGGTCTCCACAAACTGAGAGAACACACAGACACACAAACTGGGATGTCAAATCAAATCACATCACTGAAATCAAGTATTTTTTTAAAAACATGTATTTTTTAAATTTTACCATGTGACATTATAGTTGTTGATTACAGGATTCAAGAGTACGTCTGTCAAAACAATAACTTGGCACACCAGGTTTTACAAATGCAGATCATCTTGGCATCAAGTTACAATATTTCTCGTTTTTTTTTTTTTTACTTGTGAAGACAAGTTTATCAAAAAGTGAAAGAAGACTTTATATTAACCTCATTTAATAGTGATTACTTTGATGTTATTGACATTTGATTTCACAATAATGAAGACTTATAAAAATAAATTATTACACAGCCAAACAACTGTACAGAAAATAATCTAATGTATCAATTTCATTAACATTTAATTTAAAAAAGCTTTTATACATAATAAGAAAACCTTTTTCAACTTTAAACTAAAAGACTGTGAAGTCCTTGGATGACCACAAAGAACTTTAATAGAGGACTGACTATAACTGGAAGTGTGCCCATGAACTTCAAAAGTAAAAGACACAGAAGGAAAATTCTACCAAGACAAATGGACAAAATGCACATATCTTAGGCAATTTCAGCTGTTTCAGAGTGAGCTTTGACCACAGGTATCTACTAAAGGTTATGCAGCAGCAGTATTTTTCAGAACTAGAACTCACAACAATTTTGTATTTGTTTGATTTGTTTTTAAATGAGCAGTCAAATCTTCAGCAAACGTTTGAATATTTCTCATGAAGGATGAAAAAGAGCAAAAGAAAAAGACGGAACATTTATCCATGCCTGTGTTGCTGTTTACCAGCTTCACTTACTAATTAGGCGTCAAGAGCGAGAACAGAACACGACAACACTACTGAACAGACTAAATCAACGTAAGTGGAGAGAAGGGAGAAGTGGAGCGCTCACTGCTTTGACATGACCATCTGAATACATCTGTGAGGGGACGTGTGGAAGGTTTTGGAAAAAGTAGGAGCTTTAAATTTTGTGACAGTAGTAGGGGGATCGATTCTGGTCCTGTGGTTTTCCTGCTCTCCGCTAACTAATGCCGACCTCAAAGAAAATCTTCTGTTTCCTTGATTTGATCCAATCAATGAACTGTTCTGTGGAGAAACTGGACGGTTTGAAGTTATAATTTCGAATAATGTCTCAATCGTTTCATAATTCACTCCAGCTTTATGTCAATATAAAAGGACGGGAGCTATTGCGCTCCTCTTAAATGGACCAGACTTGGGAACAAAACCCAGTAAAAACTGTGAGATCGTTTCCTGTAGTGTCTGCTGCTGGTTCAGGGTGAAGATGAACATCATATTTTTTTTATATCTGACACATTAAGGGGTTGATGGAACGGAAAACGACAACTCCATTTATGATGGTCCCATGCTGAGATCAGCAACTTCTGGGTTCTCTAAGCATTAAGGTTTTCCCGGTTTTATGTCAAAGTGAATTCCATTAAAATCTAATCAACTGCAAAAACCTATGGTCTTCACTGAAAACAAAACAAAAAATTCAGATCCATTAAAGATTAGACAATTCAGCTTATTATTTCCACATAAGTCCAACTCACTGGCTGTTCTTCATCCCTTACCAAATTAAAGTTTGGACATTGTTTGTGGTGTCCCTCAGGGGTCGGTTCTGGGACAAATATTATTTATTTTATATATAAATTATTTATTTAAGGTTTCTAACAAATTACGCCTAGTTTTATTTGCTGACGATACAAATGTTTTTGTGATGGGGATGATCTGCAGCAAGTCATAGAAATTGTCAAGAAGGAGATGGAAAAACTGAAGCTGTGGTTTGATGTAAATAAACTTTAACTAAATTTAAGTAAAACAAAAATGATGTTATTTGGTCACCATAATGGTAAAAATATTAACATTGACATGCACATAAATGGGGTGAAAGTTGAAAGAATTTATGAAAATAAATTTCTTGGGGTCATAATTGATGACAAACTAACCTGGAAAGCATATATTGGGTACTTACAAACTAAACTATCCAGAAGTATCTCTGTTTTGAATAAAGCTAAACTGGTTCTGGACCACAAATCACTCCACGTTATACTGTACATTGGTCTTACCATATTTTTCTTATTGTTTAGAGGTTTGGGGGAACAACTATAAAACAACGTTACATTCACTTTCAATACTTCAGAAGAGAGCAATACGAATCATACACAAAGTCAATTACCTTGAGCACACAAATAAATTCTTCATACAATCAAAATTACTCAAATTTTATGATCTAGTAGAGTATTGTACCGCTCAAATAATATTCAAGGCCGAAAAAAATTTATTACCGAAGAACATCCAAAGGTTATTTATTAAAAGAGACGAAAAATACAATTTTAGGGGGAAATAAAATTCTCATACATAAAGCACGTACAAATAATAAGAGATTTTGTGTTTCAATTTGTGGAGTGAAGTTGTGGAACAGAACCAGTAAATTCTTGAAACAATGTCCAAACATAAAAGAATTTAAGTATAAATACGGAAATATGATCATTGATAAATATGTACAAATACAAAATAATACAGAACATCAGCATTTGTAAATCTGCATACTTTAAGAATACGTTTTGTTATTTATTTGCATGTTCTTTTGGAAATGAGAATTACATGTGCAGCTGTAACCAAATATACACTTGGGTAAGGCACTGGACTTTGCTGGTGGGAGTACTGGGTTTAGTTGGGAAAGTAAGGACTTAAGGTAAAGGGGGTGAGAGTTTATAAGATTTTTCTTCTTCTCACTCCCTTTTTGGACTTGTGTTTATATAATTTTGTCTTGTTTTTGTCTTATTTTGTTATTCCACACTTGTTTTCACTTGTCCAAAATAAAAAGGTTACTACTACTAAAGTTGGGCCAAAAAGATACTTATTCATTTTTAAATGAATCGTGTAATATACAGCAGAGATAACAAAAGAATGGAGAAAAGAGGACAAGAGCATGCAGTGCTGATTCAATATCAAGCCAAACCACAGCTGGACAAGACACCTGCTGAAATTTGTGGTCCTTGGCCACATCTCTGAATTTGCGACAGCGTAATGGTCCGTTAAAAAGACCATAACCAATGTGGCTGCTGCCCCCCTTTCCTCTAGAGTGGAATGAGACACTTGGTTTTTTGCCGTCTGACTCACAGTCTGCAAGCCTCTGCAACACCTCTACCCAGAGCTAATGGGAGCAGTTCAACCAGTGTGCACTCGCCTTTTGTCAGATCAACACGGCCCCATTCTCTGACTGCTCCAAAGGTCACCAAAGTAACCCAAGACAATGACTGCAGTGCGAAAGTCTCCTCTCAAACACAACCTGCTTTCGTCCCCAAGTGACCTCAGGTTACATTATCACCGGAAGGCCTTTTTTTGTTGCAAAGCTCAGCAAAAATTAACCTTGCGGTACATTAACTGAGCAACCTTTAAAGACCATTTTAATATCAGTTAACACACCAGCCGGCTCGTTTCCTGAGATGAAAGACAAATGTAAAATGAGCCGTAATCAAAATATAACATCCTTTTCTTGTTCTGCACCTTTTTCTTGTTTAACACCGGGGGGACATCACTCCACCCTTCTCTTCTGTAGGGTTATGATGTCTTTTATGGAGCATTACGTTTCCAAACTCTTATGGACAACAAATGCAGCAAACCTTGGGGGTTTTAAAAAAAAAAAAAGGGGAAAATATTATGATGCATTACCACAGAGATGACAGATTCTCCCTGCAGTTTCAAGCAGCTTAAATCTACCAGTTCATTTCCTGTTAGTTCATTTAGAGCCCTTTGAACTCAAACGCGTAGTAATGTGTCGCTCCAAGAAATGACAAAAACACCCACAATGCCTCTTATTTTACTTTTTTTTTTTTTGTATTGTACCTACATAACTAAACGCCTTGCTCTGCATGGTTGAATGAATACAACTCTGATAAAAAACTTTTCAATTTTATGACGAGGAGCTAAAAAAAAGTCCGGAGCTAATAAAGGACCTTGTGACATGAATTCTCAGAACAGAGCTCCGTCTCTCTTTGTCTAAACTTTCATTACCAGCATATGCAGTAGATAATAGTTTTTCTAGATAAATCCTTTTTCAATAGTGCTTTTGTGCCCTGCGAGTGATTAGCATTTGAGCAGACCCTTCCAATAATTGAGTTAGCTTTGTGGAAGTACGTCGGGCAGGAAGAAAGAAAAAATGGAAAGAGGAACATAGGCAGCTCACAATGAAATGTCCTATATATCCCACATTTAAAGGAATGTTTCTAGCTTGTAGATTGCATTGCTCAGCACTGGGCTTTGACGATTGCACTTGGTGCATTTTTATCCCTGCAGGGCTCCGACATAAACCATCAGAGAAAGCAAACAGTCTGAAATCGGAAAGAGGAGAACAGTAACAATAACAGAGTACATTATGAGCCTACAGCCTGATGAGCTCCTCCCTCTGCACAGATGGGTCCAAATGATCAGTGCTACAGACCCAAAGTGTGAGGAAATGCTGCAACTCCAATGTAAGCTGTGTGCATGCACTTATGATGCACCAAGAAAGAAAAAGATGCATCTGTGCCACGTTAACGCTTCGACGAAAGCACAGTTTGATGGTGATCTCATGTTGGTCTGAATGTGCCAGGCCAGAGAACTTGAAATGTTAGAATTCCTTAAGGGTTATAAAACTTTGTTTGGGTGCAGATCAAGCAAGCAAACACTAGTCCACATGTAAACTTAAATTTGATTCATGGGAAGAAAGTCTTACAGACTTGGTTTGCTTTAACACAGAATACTTAAAAGCAAAACAAGCACCTTCACCTCCTCAATACGTGATGTTTATTCAAGAAATATTCTGGTTTTCATTTATTTTGAGAGCTTATTTTTGATTGTTAGATTGTACACAGTTCTCATTTTAACACTGTTTTAACACTGTTCCCAAATAAATCAAGTTTGCTTCTGGGTTTATATCCAAAAAGTCACTTAAGATCTTGTCCCAATTAATCAACATGTTCCTTTAAGGCCACCGTGTGGATTGTGTATATCTATTTTCATTAAAAAAGCCAAAGAACAGGGATCTTTTTGATCAATTTTAAGTATTGGAAATGAGATACTTGATCATATTTTCTCTGATTATTTTGTTTTTTCCTTTTTAACAGTTCTTTATTTATCCTCCGTCTTCTTTAGAATCTGAATTCCAAAAACAGAAATAGTGTCCAATCTCATCAAACTCAAGTGTAGTCTTGACCCGACAACATAGCTTTGGATCCTTGTATAAAAACTTGGAACATGCAGTTGGTTTGAATGTTTGGTTATTGAGATGAAGTACTTTCTGGGGTTTAAAGTGTTATAGGTCAGAAGAGATTAGAAAACGTGTAGATCTTGTGGCCACAACATTATTTATTCTATGTTGTAGATGGTATGGATTTTTGTACTTTTTAGCTGGATGGAAAATCTTTACAATATGAAATTGTTGACACCACTTTCTTATTACAATCATACACAATTCAGTTTTTACCACAGAATATGCCTTTGTGTCAGAGTATTTCTCATATGGACTACATATTTGTGTTAGATGCTGACTTTCTTTTTGTTTTTATACGATTTTAATCGTTTCTTTTACAAAAAACATTGGGAATACATTTAAAAAAAAATTCCCAGTTAACAAAAAAAAAATACAAGAAAAATTAAAAACTTAGACGGATCTGCAGTAACTTGTCACTTTTGTTAGATTTACTGCCAAGAAGTTTTGCATTCTCTCACTGACTTTAAACTGTAATTCAAGTTAAGCTGAACTTTTCAAACTTGATGATACAGCATCTCTTCAAGCCATTTCTGATACAACGGAACAGACCTGATGTGACAAAGTAGTCAGATCAATCCAGCGGTGCTATGTCACCCTTTGTCAGGGCGTGCTTTTGCTTACATGTCCATGTTAAACTGAGCTGACAGAGGAAGCATTCTTTTTTTTCAAAAGTCGAGAAGTAAAAACAGCCATTTCTTACTTTGTGATCTCCAAAGTTTCTTTCCTGAGATTGTTGGTGGTGAACACACTTTACAGCGTTTCGGTAATAGCCCTGCAAGCCCCGACCTGCTAGTTTGACATTTTTTGCCTCCGTCTTTCCTGGCAGTCTAAATTCCAGCTCCTAGAAAAGCCTTAGTGGTCAGACTTTTGACATTTTCAGCCATGTCATTATTTTCAGTTTGACAGAAACACTGGCAAGCAGGCTAAACGAGTACACAGCTTCGCTTTAAAAATCCAATGCTGTGTGATGGAAATGTTTAAGTTTCTCCCTCGTGCTGTATACCCTTCATAAAAATGCCAAGGTGAAAAGTTTCTATTCTTGTTTGAGTAAAAGCTAGTGATCTGTTAGAAATTCAAAGCCACTGGTGCATGTAGCGAAAAAAAAAAGATCTAAAACTGTGTGCAACAAGCTCAGAAAAGAATCACAAAGACTTCTCAGAATTCTCAGTTTCTCACAGTAGAGACTCAAGCTTTCCTTATTTGATATACTGCTGCTGTATTTTCGTTCATTTTCCCAGGAATAAAAGAAATTCAGAGGCCTTAAGAGTCAGAGCCTCCTTTAATGTTCGTATATCCTTGTACGAACAGTTTTTAGTTCAAAGATAACTGTTTTTATTCATCTCACCCAAAGAGATACAGAATCATTTGCTTCTTTTCTTGTTAGCGGCCAAACACTGAAAACTAAATGTGACAGAAGTAATCAAAATATGTCTTACAGTGAAATCTCATTATGGATCCTCACTATGTATTTCACTTAAAGACCTGTAAGAGATTCTGCTGTTCACACAAATCAAAATACGGCACGAAAATCACAATATTTACTAAAAGACCCACTCAGATGAAAATCCTGTTATGGTGTTTTTAACATGTTCTTGGGGCATTTTTCCAATGATAAAGGACACAAAGAAAATTAAGCTTAAAATTGCATTTCTGAGTATTTCTTTCTTCAAATAGCTGTGAATCAAGGGCTGACGAAGCTATTGTGATTAATCCACTTGTAGACGACTAGATCCGTGTACGTCTTTGTTTTCCTCGTCTTAGCCGGCATCAGGACATAACTGTACGGCTGAATAGCTCCAATATTGTTATTGTTGCACCAGTAATGTTAGGTTGGGGTTATTGGGGTGTTAGCTAGAGGGAGAGCGTGTAAACAGATGGGTGACGGGAAGTGGGGGCGGGTTTACTCCGCGCCAACAGTCGTGCTTACAACTCAGAGCTGAATTTCTAATGCAGAAACTATTTACTAGAAAATGACAGTTTTTATTTTAACTTTTGCATAATCATAATTAAAAGGCCATTGGGAACACTTTAAAAATAGATCAAAAGATGATTGGAGAAGATCTTTAAATTAAGCGTTTCAGTAATTTCCAGAGACTTTGAAAAATAATTGCTATTTTATCCTTTGAAATGTTACAATACTTTCCGAACACGAAAATAATGAAGAAGTCATTTACTAATTAAACCATTTGTCAGCGACAAATGTTCCCAAAATTCCACAATGAAGTAACCATTGTGACACATCAGTGTATGAGGCTCATTTGTGTCCTCTCTGGGTAACAATTATTTTCTTTGTCAAGCATGTGTGCTTTTATGTACTTGTTGAATGTGTGTAAATGCTTAAAAAAAAAAAAAAACTGCAGAGAGCACGCAATTCATAATGCAACCTTCACTGTTTGCCTTCCCACTCAGGACACTTCTTTGCCTCTGCCTCCACCCCCATCTCTGCTGTGCTCTCTTCACTTCATAAGGAACAAAGAAAGTCCTTATTTTTTCCAAGACTCAACCACTATTGCATTTAATTTAGGATTTTGACAAACACGCATAGCGGTTAAATTACAGATTTTCAGAGTACCACTAATGGGATTTTATATTCCAAGAAGCAGCTCACCTGCATCTCTTTCTCGCCGTACTTCGAGGGGTTCTTGCTGGCTTGGCTCTTCCTGCGCAGCTTCTTCAGTTCGCCCTGGCACTTCTCCAGACTCTCTCCTTTGCTCTTATGTTCCATCTGGTATTTCTTCAAGGCGGCCTACATCAGGCAACAACAAGTGCACAAACACAGAATTAGACCTCTAGAATCTAGATGAAAGAACTGAAAAAATTAAAGAGGCTAAGAGATGAAAGATAACTTTTTTCTCTCTGAAATAGGAAACTTTATTCTTTTGGTGTTGAGATTTGATTAGATGGTAGAAATAACTTTGACAAATACCTTCACAGTTATGGTGCAATACTGCAGTCCCCCCTTTCTCCATCCAAATTCAGCGAGGCCAAACAATTTGTTTGCATCCTAGCAGCTATGTCACAGAAACACCCACAGGAGTCTGAGTGTATGGTGCTGTAATGCTGATTTGTGTGAGCGGGGTTTGTTTTGACTTTTTCAAAAACTCTAAAATCTCCCTCCTAATTGAACAAGCACTTCCTATTGTCTTATAAAAGCCTCATATGTGTCCTCAAGCTGTCTTCTAGGATTGAAATGACATCAACAGTCTGTGATGAACAAGCACTCGTTCATCACATTCAAACATGGGGGGGGGGATAAATAAAAAAATTGATTGCACAAAATTTAAAGTAATTAGTCCAACTATTAAATGCATTTAGTTAACATTTGCTGTTTTTTTTAAATTTTTTGACAAGGACTTCTTTATTTTCGGGCTTCATCAGCTCTGTTGCCATAGTAACTGTATGTGAGAGAAAGCTCATGTTGTCTCTGTGAAGCAAAATTGGAAGAGGACAGCTCATAAAAGGAGTTCAAAACCAATATTGGCATTATACTAGACGACGAGAGTATAGGCCAGTGTTCTCACAGTACTCGGAGAAGGATCATAAAGGACGCCATTTACTTCACTGCGAGATCATGACCCTTAAAGCATTTGGACTTATAAAGAAATGTCAAGATGGAATTACTGTAGTGCACTGGTTTGGGGCTGGACTATATTAAACAATTTTTTTAAAGACTGAACACTTTTGGGAATAAGAAACAAAAAAAAAGACTAAATCCTGTGATAAATGGCAGTTTTGTCTGTAAATCCCTTCAAGATCTCCACAACAGTGATCTTGCATTGAAACCACAAAAAAAAAAACCCTATTATTGTCCATCTGTTTTAATTATTATGGCCTCTTGTGGTGATTGACATGCTCTGAAGCACTGGGCTTCAGTTACCAGGTTTGCACGCCTTTGTGGCCCAAAAACAAAGGCGTTTGCACAAAAAAGTGAAGATCTGAATTGGTTAAAAACTTAGAGTAGGCCGATTATAAATTGGATTTCACTGTAATTAAGTGATTGCTAACAGTGGGGAACTATATTTTGAAAATGAACAAAAAAAAAAAAAAAAAAGAAAAGTTCAAGCTAACCCCAGCTGAACAATGCTGCACATGGAGAAGATGAATTCTCAAAACATCAATGGCTAGCTTTCAAGTCAGCTGAAGCTGCTACTTACAGGAAATTAATGAGCTGCTTGCTGAAGATGCAACTGTAGAGGTGGCATCTTTCTGCAAAATCTTTAGTAAAACCACTAAACTTGTGGAAACAGCCTGAACTTTACAGACATAATTTCAATACATTAGAAAAACATAAAGACTGTTTTGCCCTTTGAGAGATGTAACCTTGAATCGTTCATTGCGAAGCGCTGAAATATCGAATAAAGTAGGAATAATAGGTGAAAACAAAACTGCAAAGATCTGAACTAGACATTGGTTTTTAAATGTACATAGACATTTTAGTACAAATCCAATGTCACAATATTCAAAGTATATTTTTTAGAAACGTTTAAACCAGTATTTTATATTTTAAAAAAGCTGCTTTAACCTCTGTAATCATCAAACAAAGTTGTCACAAATTAATGCAAGATATCACATTAAATCAGCTTTTACTTGTATAAAACCAAAGCTGCTGACTTATTGTCATAAATGTCATGTTTACCTGCTCTCCTGCATGTTTTACATTCCTTTATGCCTTTTCTATTTCTCAAGAAGGTCTAGATGCGCAACAGGGTTGCTGAGAAATGTTGTGCCTTTTTGTAAAGGACAAAATTCACACAACAGAGCAACAAGAGGGCTACATCCATGCAAACCAAAAGGGCTGGGAGCACGGCGCAGCTCATAAATATCACGGCTGCTTCAACAATGTAATAAAGGCCACGTTACCCCATCCCCCAAAAACAACGCACAACACAACTGCTCTACACTCAGGCTGCAACCCACTCATTCTAAAGATATCCCATTAAGACCCACACTGCAGCACTTACTCCTATACCAACACTCCACGAGGGGCTTATTATAATCAGTCTAACCCTGACAGATGAGCATACACCAAATGCTGCAGAGACAGAGATTCCCTTAATCTCCTGTTATCACTTGATTCAAAATAAACTGGAAAGAAGCGTTGGTTTGTGTTGCTCTTTGTGTTTGCAGATCCAGATACTTACAGTTAGATATCGGGCATCCAGCTCAACTTTCCTCTCCAGCTCGGACAGCAACTCATTGTGGAAGGATTTCAACTGGGGGGAAAAATTATAATTAGGAAAATTTTATTTGTGGATTCTCGAAATAAACACTATTTCCAATTCTTTTACATTAATCATTGTCAATACAAAGCAGTTTTCTGACATCTACAGCAAAGTGAATCTATGAGTATAAAATAGACTATCAAAATATCAGACAGTTGCTCTCAGTTCACGTCAGGTCTGTAACACTACAATGTTTAAATTATGAAACTATTTTTGAGCCGAATCTTTAAAAAACATTTTTTTTTTTCAAAGAAAGGAAAATCATTTGACTGAAATTATAAAGGAAGTAAGGGTGATCAAGGGTAATCAATGAATCAATTTACACCATCAAACCAGATGGAGGCAGGTTGTTAATCAAATTGACCTATATTGAAAAATTGTTACAAAATGAGATAAATCGGTATTGGAAAATATCATTTGGATTGAGATAGAGTACGATTATTTTACTATAACGTAAAAATGACAGTGTGTCATCACAGCGAACAACTCGCGTGATGGCAGTAAAAAAATGATCAAGCCATCCAATGTGTGGAAAAACTTAGCAAAGACTTTGTATTATTTTGATGTGGAAAAACAAGAGGGGGCTGAACTTTAGGAAACTAAAAAGTGAATGGATTTGCCATTAATTCTTGTTTACTTGTTTGTTTGGACACATATTTATTTTACACTTAATTATCTTGTAAGAATCACAAGGAATCTGGAAAATTTCCCCTGCAATGTTCAATACCTAGGTATTCATCTCTGAGTCACACTGGTTGAATTTTTGGCTAAAGATGTACTGGATTGATTTTAGGTCAGAGAATCGGATCGAATCGAATCGTTCAAAGTGAACCAACATCAACTATGAATCGGATCAGCAACAAAAAATTATGATGCGAATCGAATCTTTTAGACAACATCTACCTGTTTTTAATAAATAGAAAATGCCAATATTATGAAAAGAAAATCCAGAATAATCTTATCTTTCTTGTTTACATGATGACACTTTTCATCTGTGTTTGATCAATTTGAGGTTAGAAACATTCAATTCATTAATTTGAGTGATGAGGAATCAAGGACGTGTAAGAAAATAGTAAAATACTGAGAAAATTGATCTTCGAACATCATGTACTAAAATCTCACAATTAAACTAAAACAAGCTGTTGTCATAATACTCTGTTGTTCCATCTAAGTCTATTGTTAAACCATTTCAATAGATGACAAAGATGAATAGAGAAAAGGCGAGGCATATTTGGGATCAGAATACCAACCATCTCCTCTAGCTGCACTTGGATCTGTCTGTGGACTTCAGCCATCTGGAACAGCACATCCCCTACATACAGAGAGAAAACACATGAATACTCCACCACACCAGCAGATAAAGCAGAGAGGAGCGGGGGACTGATGGAGTTAAGAGAGTGTAGGAGAAAGCTTGAGGGGATAAAAACAACTTAACGTGCAGAGCCCATGCAACAAGCACATGATGAGAACTTGAAAAAAAAGAATAATTATCACACGGAAAACAAAAATACATTGAATAAAGGAACAAGAGAAAATGACGGGTTTGGTGACACTGATGTCTTTTAAAAATGCTGCAAATTGCCTTTTAGAATTAAAACTTCAATGAAGACGTTAATAAAAAAAAAAAAAAAAAAAAAAAAAAAAGAGTAGAACAAATATTTTCTATGTCTGAGATGTGTTAAAATAATACTACAAAAAAATCCAATATAGTACAAGCTCTAATTTAAGAAGGTTTATGTTTTTATTTTTATAGTGGAAAAAATATTTGATTTGAAGAAATGGTGGTTTTTCATTAAATAACTTTTTATTTTAAAATGACTGCAGAGCGCAGACATAAACCTAGAGCCTAATCATTGGCTGTACATAAGTGTGACATCACCAAAAGATAATAGCTTACTTCCAGCTACAACAAAACGTCAACTCAGTCGCCATTTTTCTGCAATGTTGGAGTAAGTTAGCAGTGATTGGTCCGAGTTGGTCTGAGTCAATGTTTCTATGGCAACCACTCTCGCCAATCAGGAGTGAGCTTGTTTGAAGTCCACACCTTTAACACTTGAAAGCGGGCTTGAGACAATCTGTTAATCAAACGTTCGAGGTGGCGGTCAGCAAGCATCATATATTTATTATAATGTATGACAGTAGTAATGGCTGCCTCTGCACTCTTGTTTGAGTGTGGAAAAACCTAATTATATGCTAAATTAAGGGATTAATAAATACCACGAAAGCAGGAAACTTTTTTGCTGAATCTTATTAAATGCACTGACATCTGCTATCATTTTATTTTTTTTTAGTAACTATCTATTAACATTTTCAAGTTTTGGTCCTTCAGAAGAAATTAACAGTCTGCTGCTGAACTGTGGATGAGACTTTAGTGTTTGCCTCAATACTCCAGTTACTCTTATTTTAGTTTAGTTTGGCCTTGTGTGCAGGTCTCAAAAAAGGCACTGTATGCTCTCAAATCTGTCCCGTAAAAAAGTTCAAAGATAGATTTTCATTTAAACAAAGCTAACGATGGAAGAAAAAAAGGCTTATTTTGCAAAGGTGTAAAGGAACGGCTAAAGGATCTGTTTTGTGGCAATTTGACTAAAGCATGTCAGAAATGTTACTAAGACATCATAAAATTAGATTAACTCATGGAGGAAGTTTTTAATTTATTCCCAATTTAAAAAGGTCATCAAAAGAAATGTTTAAAAAGAAGGCTCATGCAGGGAGTGAACTTTATTTTGTCTTATACCTACAAGCTGCTTCTTCTGAATATGCAGTGCATGGTCAAAGAGGAACACAAAGAGCCACACTGAGCAAACAACACAAACACATAGAGACCTGGTGGAAAGACATTGTGAGAAAAAACATGGACAGAAAAATGAAAGACTTTTTTTTTTTCCAGTACAGAACAAAGCCCTTCAGCTCAAACATATTGCATTTTGTATTACTTGGCTTAAGGGAGTAGGGAATGAAGAGTTCAGAAAGAAGCTGCATTGCAAAACTAAAATTAAGATGACACATCACAATTTCACAGAATCTAAAAAGATGGAGCAAAGCTGCAACACATATGACACTGATATCTAAAAAGATGCGGGCAAAGAAGGTTAAAGGTTATGTTTTTTAGGCACTTTTTTCCTCCTGGGTTATTTCAAACTACCCTCTTGTGTTCTCTTTTGAATGCTGATCTTGCCTTAAGAAGCTCCGTAAGTGAAATCGGAGCTTTAACTAAAGGAGTGCGCACTATTTTTCCCTCGCCAAAGGGTTTTGGAGGGGTCCTCCTCTGAGCTGACAAACTCAGTATAAACACTGAAGTGATTGTGACAGAGCTGTCCTTAAGTGCATGTGGGGGACAAAGGTTGGAAGCAGATGGCTGTAACTCCTGACCATTTAGGGAAGTGAAAAATGCAAGACAGAATGAACATCCTCTCTAAGAAAACTTCTTAGTTTCTTAAAGCAAATAAACTCACATAAAGAGCCACTCTGATGAAAACTGTGTTTTTAACATAATCTTGTGGCATTTTTCTGATGATCGAGGGCATATGTTAAGAAAATGAAGCTCAAAATTGCATTGTAGAGTATTTCTTTTTTCAAGTTGTTGTGAAGCAGGAGCAGACACTTGAAAAAGAGCTTGTTTGTGACGTAGAAAATTCAATAAGCGGGTTGCAAGCTCCCTGCTCCGATCCATGTACGCCTTTTTTTTTTCCTCGTCTGAGGTGGCATCTGGCTCAAAACAATACGGCTGGATAGCTCCAGTATCCTTCGTCATTTCTGTTTCACCAGTAAAGTTAGGTTAGGAGTGTGAGGGGCTGTAAACTAGCAGGAGAGTGGGTAAACGGAGAGCTCTCAGCACCCAAGAGGGGAAAGAAGGGGAGGGGTTGAACCGTGCCAATGTCCTGCCTACAACTCAGAGGCGATGAATTACTGATGCTCTAAAGAAAACTGTCCTAGGAAACGACATGTTTTTTGATTTTGGCTAAAAATTGTATAATCGTAATTAAAGGACCCCTGGGAACGCTTTGAAAATAGATAATAGGACTATCTTGGTGAGTCTATAAACTACTAAACCAGAAATGACGGTAAGTAACACATGCAAACAAAGTCTAAAAGGACCTTACCTCACCAAAAAAGAAAAAACACATTTGAGATGCAAAAGCAAAAACTTTAAGGCAGGATTGTTGGCCCTATTTGCCATATCTCACCCTAGATACCCTCATCTATACCCAAGATGTCAGACCTTGTACCCATGTGGCAACTAGTGCACTGACATTATGCCACACGGGAGGAGAAAAGCAGGACAAAGCATGCTGTCTGCTCCCTACAGAGTTGCTAAGCAGCTTACACATCGCTGATCACATCCCTTTGAGCTTAAAAAACCTCGTCACTGTGTTGGCTATTTCAGCTAGCATGATCTATTAACTAATAACTGTCCATACTGGGCAGCAGACGTCACAAACGTCAGAAAAAGAATGGAATTTTTTTTTGGAGAAGCAATAAGGGGAAAAAAGCCATTCACTTCGCAGGTTCACAATGCCAAAGCTCATCAACAATGGGGGGGGGGGGGGGGGGGGTGTACGGACAAAGAAAAGAAAAGATTTCACACCTAAGAGATGCAAATGGTTACCATGGCAATTCATATCCAATAGCTCAAAATCATGGAAAATATCACACGCAACCTTTTAAGCAATTTTAGGCGTCACACAAGAGAATCTGATAAGAATGGGAGAAAACTTGAATATGTTTGAAGACGCAACCTGTGAGACTTCATAAAAAACCTGTCAAAGGAGGGACGTGACAGATATTTGAGCACATTTTGATGCAAGTACCCATCAAAACAATCAAAACATGTTCACAAAAAGGGGCACAGACACAAAGAAAACAACATTACTATCAATATTCCCCAGCTCACTTGAACCTCGCCTGTTTTTTCAAGGTTGAGAGAAAACAATAGCTCTTTTGTTGAAAGGTGAGCTCAGGCTGATCTGCACCTGCAGCTCTGCAGCAAGCAGCTACAGGCCTGCCAGCTTCCAGAGTCAAACGAGGAAGCATGCTCTCTGGAACTTGAGTGCACACGAACAGACTGTCCCTTGAAGTATGACATCGGGTAGTGTAGAGGCATCGAGTGCTTGTGTAACAGCAGCAAAGCAACACCCACACAGGTGGAGAGAAGGAGAGAGAGAAACAAAATAACAAAATGTGGGCTATCGAGTAAAAATAAATAAAAATAAAAAGTGGAAGTATGCAAAGCTGAGAGAATAAGAGTTGTTGCTGTAGTGAAAGAATGGAGGTGGATGGAGAGACACTGAATCACTGCGATGAAGGTCAAAACCAGATTCACTAAGGGGTTGTTATGGAAGCAGGATTGTAGTAGGGTCGTTGCCATGGGAGAAACTGAGAGATGAGGAGCGGTTGTTGTAAAATGCTTTCCAACGCTCTCCTCACTTACTATCAGCTATCATTGCATCAGCGTGCACACTTCCCTGAGGAGAAGACTGGTCCACCTGGGGATTTTGATGCTCAGTGGTGTGCACGAGCTCAGCCTCAACAGGATGTTAATGCCTCCCTGCCTCCCTGCCTCACTGCCAAGTCACAGGAGAAACAAACAAGTGGGCTAGCATAATGGAGCAGCGGGATAATATGCAAGACACAGGTAACAGCTGTGACTCAGCCCCAAGTCTGTTTAGATACTGTGTGGAACATAATAATCTTCATTTTTTATTATTTAATCCAACCTAAAGTTGACGATTCCTGCTCAAATTCCCTCACACACCATTTTACAAGTTTAGCAAACTATCAAATTCTGTTTAAACTCTTTCCTCCATCATCACAGAAGAAATCTACTATTTATGAAACGCTGCTAAAATTGGAAGCTCGGGCCATCGCATCTTTTCGCACAAGTTTTTCCAGCAATGGTGCCATACATGTAGGCCATCATGAAAGGTTTAAAAGGAGAACTGTGCAGTTGCCACACAGAAGTAGGTCAGAATGCAGTTTACCAGTAATCTTGACATTAATTCTAAGGCAGCAGAAGAAAATATCCAGCGTGTTCTAACCAAATTGGAGCAAAGCAAATTAAATCCTAAGTAATTTGTTTTAAGCAAAATAAAATATATAGTGTGAGTTTCAATTTTAGACTGAACAACATAAAAGAACGACCAAACAGCAAATATGATATGCAAAGAAATTATGTGAACGGTAATGAAAAGATGCAATACCTGTTCTGAATACACAGTACTTTGCATTGGAAAAATTATTGTAATATTAGAAAACTGGACACAAAGACCTATCAGTAAATAAAAACTTGGAGATTTAAGCACAGACATAAATGTTGTAAACTGACGCAGGTGTGGTTCAAATTTGGTTTTTGATGCCAATTATTAACCCCAGTCGTCTGGTGGATACCTTTTTTGTTTAAACTTTTACATTTTACTCTGCACACACAGGTAAAACTCCATATAAAGCAACTCTCACACAGCCCTCGGCCGTGCGTGTTCAAGCGACTACTATTAATGAAAACCATGTATATGCGCGTTTCGGGCTTCTGCGTTCAAAACCGACCGTTGTCGGGTTCTACGTAAAAACTCACGGCCATTGAACGTGTATTGAAAGTTAAACCAGGTCAAACTTTGACCAGTCAGGGACTGGGATTTGTTAGAAACAATGGTTGATGTCTCTTTAAATTAGTGCAAAGTGCAAATAGTTTAAAGGTTGATCATTGAGGAGAAATGAATAATTGCAGTTTGCGCCATGCTGAAATTTTATGACACCAAATCTTTCATATATCGGAACAGAGTTATAAAGGGAAAACATCTGGAGCAAGATTCACGAGATTTGCCCCACTTTGACATTTTATGGCAAGCCTCTTAACTGTGGGTGGCAAACATGCGCTAATAAAGAAAAAAAAGAAGATGTCCCTGCATGCCTGCTTGTCCAGTGTGAACACTACAAGGCTAAACATACCTTTAAGAAGGCGCTTCACACCCCAACTGTAAACACTGCTTAAGAAGTTACCAACCAGAAAAGAGTAAAACGGATAAATTCATTGAAAAAAAAATACGAAAAAAGGTTTCATCAAATAAATGAAGGGTGTTGAAGCCTAGAGCCAAACATGGTCGTCAGTAAGTGATAGATTTGCTGCCTAGCAACAGCATTACAGCACATTGTTGTGGTCTATGGGCTAAGGCATCTCATGTTTATTCACCTCTGTAATTCCCTGATATTCTATCACTTTGAATTCACCTCATTTTATTTCTCATGTCAAACTTGTGCTACACCCCATCCCCAACATACGTGGAACGTTTTGTGTAGTTGACGTAAAATAGAAATTTTATATTTCTTTTCTTTGCAAATTAATTAAATGAAGGGCATTGGCTTCCCATCATGCCTTGCATGTTTCAGAAATAGAGCAGTAGAAGGCAGGGACCCCAGGGATGGTGGCACCGAGCTAAGAAAAGAGTTCCTCTGCTCTCATTTAAACAGGGACAGGTGCTGGAGGAGAAGGGAGGTGGGCCACATTGGAGAAAGACTGACAGAGACGAAAAACTGAACTCCTGCCCGAGTGTGTGTGCGTGTCTGTGCTCATTCAAACACATCATTCCAGGGTTAACACCATCTGCAGGTGCCAACCTTTTGCTACAAACAGATGACTTGTCATTTAACATTATAAGCAGCATCCATTTTTGACAGGAAGTGTAAAGCTCAGGGCCAAAATCCATTAAGCCCCAAAAGAATGGAAATAATGCAACACAAGTTCTGGAGGCGATTCTTGCCTCACTGTGTTTTAATATTGCTAATGCATTTTATTTCCCAAAAGGCGTGTTTTTTTGCTGAATCAAACATGTGTTATTAAAACATGTTGATTAGCAAAGTTCCACCAGTTGTTAAAAAAGAGGAAGGAAAATTTGATTTCCTCTGGCGGAGAAGACAAAACTGCAAGCACATCTTGTCCAACATGCTCAGAGCAGACTAATTGGCCAAGTGGTCCAGGAGGAGCCAATGTTATTGCTTAGAAGGGAGGGAATACTGCCAATATAAGATAAAATACAAATGGACCATTCAAATAGATTAACATTTGATTGAGTGATGAAGCATCCAAAAGTGAAAAATGTCTTAAAGGAAGCAACTTTACTAGATCTTAGAGCAGTGGTGGGCTGTCTAATAATCAACTACTGCTAAAGCCAGACAGAATTTTAAATATTTTCTATAAAAAGCATCCCTATATTCTTTTTGAAATGAACAAAACTTTCCATACAGTTGATTGTTTGGCTTTGCTATGTGCAGAAGTTGACCTGACTCAGCTTTAATTTGCATTCCAGCAGGCATTTCAGAAGCTGTTTGACTCCAATTAGCGCTCTGCATAGGAAAGGTCTGGAGTACCATGACCCCTGGGAGACTTTGTTTAGATTCTACCTGTCGATGACTGAGCCGCAAGCAGGAAAGCTTACAGAGTTCTAAAGAAACTCCTAATTACTTTGATAAGGCAGTGGAGAATCAGTGCTACTGTTCACTATGACCAGGTGGATTTAAGCCAAGACAAAAAAAGATATAGGCCAAACATTTCTAATCTTTTTTTTTTATTTTATTACATGAAACAGACCTTACAATTGCTTTCACTTTAGCTGGCAGAATTTTAGAGAGTGTGGGGCATTATATATAAATGTATCAATCATTTTTTGACAATTTAAAGGTTACAACAGAGTGTGTACCTGAGTTTGATTTATTAGTATGAGCTACACTGTGCACATTGTACCAACTACAAAAGCTAAACAACAATAACAGCTAAAGCCATTGCAAATGTATTCATAAATCCACTTAATGTTAAAAAAAATTGCATTTATGAAAAAAAGAATTTCCCAACTGTTACCCTTTTTAACTGTTTAAACCAGGGGTCTGCAACCTGCAACATTTACAGAGCCATTTGGATTGATGTCCAACTGACCACAACCCAGTAGGAGCCACAAGCGTTACATCACCCTTTCGAAAAACAAAACACTGCTTTGCGCTACAATTATTAAATTAAACAAGTTTTTTTGGCATACATTAAAACATACATAGAAAATAGCCTTCATTATAAAAGTTCATAACTTTTGTGCTTTTGTACGAAGCCCATTGAGACGACTGTTGTGAATTTGGGCTATACGAATAACATTGAATTAAATAGAATTTTGACAGAGGTTTAGATGATTTCTTTTCAAAATAAAAAAATGTCGGAAGTTGTTTAAAAACAAAAACTACAGTTTATTATACCATTGTTGGTGTAAGTCGCAAATTTGTAAATCTAAAATGAAATCAAAGCTACTTAAGTGACCCTTACCATATTTTTCAGATCATAGAGCACACTAAAAATCCTTGATCTTTTTTTTTTTTCAAAACTAGAAAATCTGCTTTATAAACTAGCGTGAATTATGGTCATCTTTATTGACCTTAAATGGTTTTATATGGTATATACCACTCAAATATCTGTCAAAGTGTTTTAGTATGACTTTGATAAATTACAGTCGCACCTCTAGATGGGTTGTTGGAGCATCATGGCATAGTCAGGTGCCTCAGGAGTGATGTGCTTCAACTGTTTGTGAATGAGGTAAATAAAGTTTGACCTATCTGACTGTTGTGTTTGGCTTGATTTGTCTTGTAGTCTTTTCCTTTTCTTTAACCAGAGATCCAAAATGGAGAGGTAAAATAGCCACATATAGCTCTGGAACCTCAGGTTGAAGACCCCTGATTTCTATAGTTTAGCATTTAAACCAGCTTTGCCGCTGCTGGGGTTGTTAATTGTTTGAATCTACCCTTTGAATCAGAATAGATGGTAGCTGGTTAGGATGAGAATTCCAATTTCTCTTAGGAAAGCTTGGAAAGACACAACTGTCACCAAAGGAGTAAGTGCTGACTCCTTCTACATGAAGGAGATGAAAAAAAAAAGGAGGTTGGCAGATTCAGTAAAAGGGAAGGCAAAGAGTGAAAAACCAGGGAGAGAGCAGGTGTGTATAAGCGTTAGCATCTATGTGCATTTATGTGTGTGGGTGGCAAAGTGACAAGCGATGATTAGCCCAACCAGAGGAGGATACGTGGGAGGAAGTGTGTGGGAGTAGCGGGGCTGGCGGGAGAAAGACTGTCTCCATCTCTTAAGGCAAAGATACACATACAAGTGGATTAAAAGAAGACTCAAACACAGAGATGCCACAAGGCTAAAGCACAGTCCATGCATGCAACCATCTAAAATGCATCCAGTGCATGCATGGTTACAACATAAAATAAGGGAGCACAGTTTGTTGCGAAAGAATGAGTTAGGATGCAAGATTTGGCATGATGCAAGTTGATGTGTGACAGAAACACTTTATTACAAGGCCCTTTCAGCCATTGCTTTAACCAATGTGTGTCAAAGACTAGTAAAAAGAAAAATAAATAAATAAAGGGAAATCGAGAGGGGGGGGGGGAATGAGATGGAGAGCAGCTGGAGACTCAGATGTGTAGGCGGGGCCGTTTGCAACCCATCTCTTTCAGAGCCTCTGAAGAATTAACAGGCTTTAAAGAAGTGCAACAACAACTCCAACTACTACATGCACCTTTAAGTGAAACTGTGAACAATTACTGAGAGGCTGAGTCTCAGTATCTGACAGGGAATTAATGATCGAACCTCTTAAAAGGGGATTTCTTCATTTGCTCACACATTTAGAGCTTATTTGATCTTTTTCCTTGTTAAACTGAATAAATAAAGCAGCGTTGTCGACATTTATTTTGAAAAAGTCATTATTCTTTTATTTCCTGTTGTTCCTTAGTCATGTTTGCTCTGTGCTTTGTTGTCACCCAAACAGGAAATTCTGGGCAGTGATTTGACTGGAGGCCAGGATATTCCAACTGACCTCTGGGTGAGAACTTAAAAAAACATGCAAACAGGTGAGTGGAATTTTTTTTAAACTAATGCTCCTCTTGGGAAAAGCACTGAAACGCTGGCCATACAGGCTGAAACGAAACATTCGGACTGAAACTGCAGTTCCAAAGCTGGTAATATTTAGGTTCATGTTTTTATCCTTCTCACCTGTTGACACATTCACTAAACACAATTGAATATTCCTTGAAGAGAAGTAAAATTTCTGTTTGGAGCACAAAACACAATAAATAGAAGTACCTAAACAGCTATATTTGACTAGTATTCCTTTTTTGTGAATAAGAGAATTAAAAAAAAATATTTTGTTCAAAATAATACATTGCACGAGCAAAACATTTGCTTTTGAGCAGCAATGCATGTAAAATCCATTCAAGAAAAAAAAACGTCTTTGTTGAAAGAAGCTGATAAGGATTTTTTTGGGGGGGAAAAATAGTTGATGAACCCAAAGAGTGGGTCATTGAAATGTCTACTCCATTCATCTTCCTTCAGGCAAAGTAGGACTGTTTTAGCCTTGTGGCCTCTCTGTGTTTGAGTCTTCTTTTAATCCACTTGTATGTTTATCTTTTTTTTTTTTTGAAATCATGGGAAAGAAAAACTTTCCACACTGATATAAACCATCATCAACTGAGATATGAGCACATTTTTTAGCCTGTTTACTAAACCCTAGGCACTTATGTTCCATAATATCTGCAACTAAGGTTCAATAATACAATAGTACAACAGCAAATGTTGAAATCAATGAAGATTCTCACAGATAAAAGAACAATGAATAAAGCATCCAGCACATGTCAGCCCTATTTTCTGGGCTACAGAAAATTAATAGCAGGTCTTATTTCCTCTAAATCCACACAGGACCTTTCAAATCAACAGCTATTTATATGGAGATTGTGTTGTTAAAAGAGATACTGGTGCAAGGGGAAATTTTTTACGACAGCTCCTAAATAATTCACTTTTTAAAACGGGGTTGTAGCAAACAAACGGAGACACCATGACTCTAGTTACCAAACCACTCAATCATCGCATCTTCAGATGCAGTGTTTGTGATTAGACGTCTAAATTCACCTAATTGACATGACTGTCACATGAGCAAGAAAGGATACAACTGTGATAAGGTAGATTTTTTTTAGCTTCCGATCCTCAGCACATTTGCATGTAAAATGCTTTAACAAACTGAAAAACTGCTATCCACAACTCTTTCCTCATCTCGGTTACCTTAAAAGCCTCTTCAGGCCTACACAATCACAATTTCAGCTTTTTTTTCCAACTCTGTTTCAGTCCCAGAATAAGAATGCATGGACATTTATTGTTTCATCAAAATAAAAGCCATTTGTTCTCACTCATTAGTTTTTTCCAAAGCATTTTACAATGAACCAGTTTATTACTATTGCTATGGCTTTAAAGTTCTCTAACACTACTATAAAAAAAAAGAGGCAAAAAAAGTTTGGTTTATTTTTTAAGAATTTATGAGAGATGGCTCTTTTTTAACCCAAAGAAGAAAAGGAGGCCAGAGGGAGGTTCACAAAGCAACACCAGAAGAAAGTATTTCAGAAAAGCCTCCTATGTCTACATCTCAATCGGTGGAAACAGGGGGACTGTTTTGCAATATGGACCCGAAGACATCGTCAGCAAGCAGTGACTGGTCCGAATCGGTTAGAGTTTCTATGGCAACCACTCTCTCCAATCACTAGTGCGCTTATAGGAATTCTACATCCCTACAACTAGAAGCAGGCTAGAGAGATTCTGTCAATCAAACGTTTTGACTGCTGGATGTGGGGGCTAGCAGGCACCAAACACTTTTATTGAGTCAGTTTATAACTTGAGTAACTTGCACTACAAAAAAAGAGAAAAAAAAACTGGATTAGCAAGAAAATGTTTAAGGAAAAAAAAAAAGAGCGGGGGGCTGAGCAAAAAATGATTATTCTGATGAACATAATGACTGAGTAATAGCTCTTTATTTCTCAAAGTCTTTGGGATTTTAGCTTCTTGGAGCCAGCGGTAATTCCTGTTTGGAGGGTGGAGGGGGTCACTCAGTCCAGTTTCTTCTACGGTCAATGTTTCAAACTTGTTTTTTTCTACAAAAAGACATTTCACAAAGAAAAACGTGATGCTGTCGATTTAAGAAAACTATACCACTGCATTATTATGTATTTTTCTCCAAGTATAAGAATATCTTATACATACATGTCTTGCAAAATGATGATGCAAACAAGACTACCGGTAATCCAGAGAGAGAAAAATAGATTAGATACCAAGAAAAATATTTTTGTCAATTACTTACCCAAATCTTTGGCTCCTTGGCTCTCGCTGGCCAGTTCTCCCATCCTAACCAGTGCATCAAAGTAGCCTTTTGCAGCAAATGTCACATCTGAAACCAAACACAAGCAAAGGGACTTTGTTAAGATTGCCATACAAATCTGGGAAACAGTTTTTGATTAAGTTTTCCAGCAAGTAGAAGATTTCCATCCTCTAATCTTTTACTACAGCGTATCTGAAGTAGTCAATCAATGCTCCTCATCATCAGAAAATGAGGCAGCGCTGATGCATAAATTATCTTGATGGCATCCTGGATGCTTGATTGCACATCAGAAATTTGACAGATGATTTGTGCTCGACAAAGAGTGAAAAAGTTCTGTCTTAAAAATTACAGAGTTCATTATGTCATTTTAAAAGTTTGATTTTTAACAACGAATTAGACATACAACTCTGTAGACATCCTTCATGCTTGTGATGAACATATAGCTACTAAAAATTTAAACCTTACAGGGAAAAAAAAGCACATGTGGGTTTTTCTTTGTAGAGAAAGAGTAATATGATAGATGAAACATTATGGGTTATCTGATCCAACTGTTTATATCAAAAAGAGAATTATCTTTTGTAACCACACACTTGCATAAACCCAATTGAAATACATTTTTTATTGAACATTTTAATTAAGTTAGCTCCATATAAGCAGAACAATCTTATGAGGGAGATAAAGGAGCACTTTTTTAGGCTTTTAAATGGCTGTTATCCTTTCTTCCTTTTAATTTATTCTTCTTCTAAAATATTCCAAAATCCCAGCTGAAAAACATAGTAAATTATATAATGATTAAGAGGTTATTACTAGTTAATAAGTCATTAAACTTTTTTAAACCTAAGGGGTGCTCAGCAAGATGGAAACGGTTTTATTTCAAAGGAAGATTTGTTCTTTATGCTGAAGATGAGAGAAATTCGTCATAGCACTATTTTTGAAAATCATGGAGTGGAACTCCAACTGCTAAAGCAGGAAGTCAAAGGTCACAAGTGGTGTATGTTCGTGCATGTCTGTGTGCAGGCATGCATCTACACGCAATTGCAGAAAGCGCGAGCAAGATTTTTCTCTAACGGTCATTTCTCTGATCAAGATCCAGCTGTAATTTTTTAATTAAAATTGCTGGCATGTCGACTTAAACCAGTTTTTCATCATGACTGTCAAACAGTCCTCTATCCATCAGGTCATCTCTGTCGATTCCTGGCTGCTGCTTTTGGAGGTGAATTCAGCAGCAGTCCAGGTGACAGACGGGATTCTGTGTCTGCAGACAGCTGCCAAGTGTGAGACACATTTACAAGAATATCCTGGCTCGGGCAGGCAAATTCAAACAGACACATGAAGCCATTGTTCGATGGAAAGTCTTCCAGGCAGGGGGGGAAATAGGCTAATGTTAGCCACAATTATAGCAGAATCAGCTGCAGTGGACAGCATGTTTCCCTTTTCCTCCTGATAGGGAAACACCCAAAAAGTTGGAAGCAAACAGCAGGTGGCAAGCATGGTCAGTGTCCATTTTTGTGATGAGTCTGTTTGGATTTTAAAAACCAATTTTATATAGATTCACGTTTCGTCTCCAAGGATTTCCTTTTAATCAGATTACATACAGTGAACTAGACATCAAGGCAAAAAGCAGCAACATTTTATTTTGAAAATTACACTTGAAAATAAGGTTCATTTATTATTTGGAGATTTTTCAGATAAATTGAAATAAGTCTTTAAAAAAAACATAATATTGCAGAATGTCCACAATTTGCTATTGTTTAAGGAGTCTTTATCTATAAACATTACATAGCAACTGTCAGAGCCAGAAGTTGAACCTCTTAGAAATGAACCAAGGTGCTGCCCCTAACTGTTCAACCCACTGAGCCAAAGCCCCCCCTCACTGACATTAATGTTGCTTTGACCAGGCTAGATTTTCTACCATCTCTTCACAACAGATCTTGTGCCTTTCTTGATATGAAAAAGCATGCACAAGAGCGTGTCAGTTCATGCGTGTTTGCACATGCGTGGCAGAGAGCCGTGTGAAGAGAATGGTGGGAGCCAAGGCGGGTCTCCAAGCAACAGACACTGTGTTCTTGCTGATGCAGCTGCCATAGCATCTGAGACAGTAAGTGTGCGCTTGAAAAATGGCTGACTGGATAAGTTGCATCTATGGGGATGTTTCTGCTTAATGACTTGTGGTTAAAGGGGTTCACAGAGACAGACGGAGGGGATTACCAGATCCCAGATTAAACAGTCAAGAGGTAGGGGTGTGCAGCTTTTCTAAAAGCTTTTCTAAAAGCTGCACACTCCGTAATCAAGACATTACAAAAAAAAAAAGTCAAGCTGATGACTAAAAAGTTGACAGCTGTACTTGCTACTCCACAAGGTTAAACTCGTGTGCACCTTTAAACTATAAATCAGTGTCGGAATCAGTGACTGAATGTTTGAATGGAAGGATGCAACTAATTCCGATCTAGGATGACTACAAATGCAGCCCTTTTGGCTCTGCTGGTGATGAGCACTTTTAATGATTGCACCATATGGATGAAAGTGGGTCCTCCTATCCACATGCTAGTGTAGCTAAATCGGTTTGGTTGAGCCAATCCTGCAGAGTGGGTCTTTAATGGCTCAGTGAACCAGTCTATCCCAGCACCGAGGGCAGGACTTGCTGCTGTGCATCTCAGGAAAAACTAAAGGCATCTTTGGGGAAGTGTGTGTAACTGTTGGGGAGGTTTTGAGGGAATGTTTCTTTGACAGCATAGTAAAGATTTTTTTTATCTTTATTGTGAAAATGTCAAATGTGTTGCTGCACATTTTGGGACACAGGAAAATCTATGGTTTGAACTTCCTTTTCCTTGTTGATTTCACTGCTGGGAGGGAAGTATCCCTAATGCGGCTGTGCAGCCAATTTCCTTTCTACCTCTTTGAGCACATCTATTACAGCACACCTCTGGCAGAGATGGCAAACAAGCCGATAACCACTTTTTACTAAGATAAATCAGGTCCTTCCTGAGCCAGACAAAAATAAAGATGTATGTGAAGAAGATGAGAGTGCTTGTGTGAGAGTCTGCTGTAAACCAGAGACAGAAAAGAAGAATAAAATGAAAAAAAAAAGAATAATGACAAAAGGGCTTACTAGCAAGGGCCTTCTCATAGCTTTTCCCCATTGCGACGAAGTTCCGTAAGCAAGGGTTAAACTGCTCCATAATAGTCTGAAAGAAAAAACAAGACAGTGTCTTTATGGAGATTTTTCAGATCTATATTTCTTCATTTTTTTTTTTTTTTTCACAGACACGTCATCTGCTGACTGCAAGCTGGAAACAACAACATGTGGGATGCTTTCAAAAATGTGTGACATGTTAAAAAAAAATCTACTTCACATGCATTATGAGCTTCAATTTGCTTAAAACAAATACAGTCTGGAGTGATTTCAACAGTTATCCCGTTTGTTTTTTTTACAATGACGTCTTTGCGAATTTAGGGTAAATGGTAATAAAGCCAAAAACCAGAACTTATAAAGAAACACAGTGTACAAGTTACTGCAGGTGAACAAAAAACTACCGTAGTAAGCCAAGTCAGTCTCACAGCAAAGACTGCATAATGTCACAAAAGTTTCCGCTGCTTCTCTCCTTCCTTCTCCAGTCCTCCTCCAGGGCTTCTTCCAATTAGCTGGTCCCCAGTCAGATAGCCAGGAATAACCCAGGGACAGAAAAGCCACCACAACACTGCTGCAGCAGCAGTCGCAGCAGCAGTCCCAACACAAAGACCATCAATGCTGCAGAGCATATAACAATCTCCTACTCAACTGAATTTACACTGCAACAACCTGAAACAAGCCCACCAGCACATCCTTATGCCTCAGTCAGACTTCAGTACCTTGGAATTCTCCCCTACTATGGCTCTTCTGGTCTTCTTTTTAATGAGAGCCAAGAGTTCGATGGGAGGTGTGTGCTTGCTGCACTCCTAGAGGTCACGCAGCTTGAGTACATCATAACCCACCAACGGAACAGCAATGAGTCAGATTGACACAAAGTCACACGGCAAAACTTCCCAACAGAAATCCTGCTTCCTCATGTATTGGAGTGATCAATCCAATTACCAATGATGATTAACATGACAGAACAGGAATAATGCAATTATGAGAATATTGACAGACAATCTTTTTTTGGCATAAAAACATTCACAGAGCACCTGTTTTTACTGATGAATATTTAAGTGACAGCATACTAATACTCATTTTCTGTGTGGAGTCTGAATGTTATTCATTGAACGCTTCACCCAACCTTCCTCTAACATTCTCATTAGACACATCACATCATTCACCACATCTTTCACAGCAAAAGTCAGGATAGGCTCCACCCCTTTGTGATCAATAATGCTAAAATGATAAATGCACATTTTTAGAGGGTCTGTCACAATGGCTGTACATTTTCGTCATCGTCGCAAACGTTGGACAAATAAACAGTTTAATTGTCGTTCACAGTGATTTGGATGTTCTTTAATTATCAACACAAATATAAAAAGGTCAAAAAAATGCTGCAAATTGTTCCCTTAATTAAAAATAAATCACTGGAAAAAAACTCAAGGTCTCAGTGTAGCAAAAATACAAAAATGTATTAAGTTTGTCTGGAGCTGGGAATTTTCTTCTTTCCTAGTTTGCAAATTAATTTTAATGAGTCCCGTTTTAATGTGGCTGCAACGTTTTTGATGCAAAAATGTGTTTATTGGTTCATTAAAACTTTTGCACTTTTGTAGTTTGGCATTTGCCTCACCTGGCTAAAGTCTTAAGTTGCTTGCTGGGTTTTCCCCTCACTATGCTAACTGGGTCAAGATGCCATGTAAGAAGGACTCGCAGCAAGTCCACACTGCAGTGGCTCAGCATTACTCAGAAGCTAAAAGCTTATAAAGTAGAGTAACAAACTTTCAAGAAAGAATATATACTCCTATACAGACACATAAAACAGCACAATAATTCATCGTCTTAAATGAACTTTTTCACTTCAACTTCTTTGAGCCAGAAGCCAGCTCCGACGAGGAAAACGAAGACGTACGTGGATCTAGTCATCTACAAGTGGAGGCATCGGAATGGAGCAGAGCAGGGACCCCAGCATATTTTTTACAACACAAATACGTTCTTTTTCAAACTGCATTTTTTGTCTGCTCCTGATTCACAATGATTTGAATAGAGAAATACTCAGAAATGCAATTTTAAGCTGAATTTTCTTTATACACGCTGTCCATCATGAGAAAAAAAGATGCCACAAGAACATGTTCAAAACATCAAAAATACAATTTTCATAGGAGCGGGTCTTTAAAGAGCTTCGGTTGTTCAACACACAGCTGTCTGAATGTCTTGTGCTAAAAGGAGAGAGTTAAGGAAAAAGCAACAGAATTATTCAAAGCGTTTGTGTGAAAGCTTTCCCGAGAGCTGAGACACGGGGGGGATGTTCATTAATGGTCTATCTCTGTCCAAAAAAGTGTCTCATTATTTGGTAAAAGTCCACCTAAGTGCATGGATCACAAGCTGATGCGAATTCATGCAAATTTGTGCACTCGTACACTAACTTTGATAATAGAAGAGTTCATGTTAAAAAGAGGCGGCATCATTAGAGCACACATTCTCACCAAAGAGGCCAAAGGTTGCTGGCCAGCCGCACAACAAACACAAACTCTGACCCCCTGCTGAGTAAATACACTGATGAAAGGCGACCATCAGGCAAATGTTAAAACACATAGATGCATATGGCGGAATTTTTACAGTGCATCCAACACTGTGCAGCAGAGCATCCAGCCTCTGTCTTCATCCCTTGTCATTGTTGCTAAAAATGTCATCCCATTTCTCTTGTACTACATTTTCACTCTAATTCTGGAAGCTAATTGGGAAAAGGGGCCAGGAGAATCTTAGGTTGTTCGACATGGCGAGGAGAGAGAAATGGAAGTTATGAAATAATCTGCAGTTCGTCCACTCTACTTTAATCCACTTATTTCAGTATTTTTCAGTTTAAGAATTCTGCAAAGAAAAAATGAGAGTTAAAGCTGAAAAGTAATCACTTGTGAAAATGAAAAGTTGAAACTCAAGGACTGACTCAATTCATTGTGAAGCCTAAAATGGAGACTGTTAATTAAAGGGTGCATGTCAAACCACAAACTCTAGATCATGCCGGAAATTTTAGCTTAGGTGAAATATGCATAAACCAAACATCTACACTAAAAAGAAAAAATGCCATCAAAGGGAGCAACATATTATTACGCTCAACTTCAATTCCCCTCGTTGTGGAAGTTGCAGACAAAATCTTTTTTGTGCACCCCAGATAGATTAGACCAAAGCCTTCAAACTGTGGGACATCCACCCATCTGAACTCCCCTGCTACCCTCATTTCCACCTCTGCTCACCGACATAATGATGATCTGCAAAGAGGGCAATTTCAAAGTAACGCCAGATGATTAGAAACCAGAAGAATCGCATGCAGTTTCTCATCCACTTTATTCTTCTGTTCCCCCTCATCCCCTCTTCTACACAACACCACAGACCTGAAAACACAAGATCAGATCCACAAGACGCTCCCAATAACCGTATTAGTGAGGACAGATCGTGTGGAGCAAACCAAAGTAAATGATTTAATCAGAAAGGAATGTGGTCGGTTTTTGTTGTGCATTTGTAAAGCAAGTTTTGAGTGTCTCAATCCGCCAGAGGATCACTGAAACCTAAACCGTCTTTTTGCTGTAAAGGGAAAAGAATTAAGCTAATGCCTTACCCTTCCAGATGACCCCATTCTATGGATCTGGATCAAGACCAGACATGTCAGGATGTTGGCATTTCACCGACATTTTCTAGAATGTAATGTTGCGTCTCCTTAGTGACTGAGCTCACAGCAATAAACAAAGCCCTGCCTGTGCCAGAAGTTAAAAACCAAGTATGTAATCTAAGAACAAAGACGCAAAAGGAAGTACCAGTACAAGCAAACATGCTTCTTTTTTGTCTTGTAACAACTGAAATATTAGTAAAGATGTCAAAAAATTCACTGAAATCAATGCAACTGAAGGGCAGCTTTATGAAACGCATGTAATAATAGAGTTTTAAATTCTCTGCTTGACTGGTTTGCATGAAACTCTGCAAACCTGCCTGGATTGCACCTGATCTCTGCAGGGACAGCTATAAACTGGCGAGGAGAGAAGAGAAAAGGCATTCCACTCAACAATGCCTTATCATGACGCAAGCATTTTAACCAGATTGCTGTTGGGCAGTCAAAAATCTCAAGAATGAAAGGAATTTATTTCTCAAATATAAACACAGAGCTGCATGACATATGATACTACTGATATTTGGAGCTGTGCTGCATTGAAGCACACTGAATACCTACACAAATCGGAGTGTGTGGTAAAGGTAAAAAGTCATGGTCACATGTTTGAACTTGCAGCACCTAAATTCAACATATAAAAAGTACGGAAAAAAACAGACCCTAAAAAAAAAAACTGTTCTTTTTTTTTTCTATCAGTCATGTTTAAACTTTAACAAACTAGATAAACCAAAGGGAGCCAAACATTTGCAGTCAAAGAAGTCAAGCCCACACTGTTAACTGACCTAAAACCCACACAGAGACGACTGTGGGACGCTTTGTTTCAAAGTAGTGTTTCAGCCACATCTAGTTTAACGCCTGCTTGTTATAATGATCAGTAAATTAAAAAATGTCTACTCTGCATCTGTGTTGCAATGCTTTTATATGGAGCATCACTCCAGCAGGAAGCATGTTAGCAACTGCCTTCTTGTAATAAATCACAGAGTTGAGCTTCTGTTTTTAGGAAATATAGTACAATGGAAAAGATCCACATCAGATGGGAAGTTTTAGGACTATCATTCTAAAAACAAAACATGATTGATCTATGTAGAATATAGCAAGGAACTTCCTCCTCTTAGGTTCGTTGGAATAAAAGCTTGTTTCACCTGATTACAAATAGTTTCCTCTTGCAGACAGAAAATGACAGACACTGGTTGCTATATTAAAAAAGAAAAAAAGAAAAAAAACAGCAGCATCATCCAAAAAGGTTTACTTCCAAAACACATCAGGTTTTGCCAAAATGCAATTTTTTTCACTATCACATTCAAATATAGGCAGTTTTTTTTAGTTTACACATCAACCAAACAGATGGTCATAAATTTGTTATTTAGGTAGTCTATTTTAAGGTTCTCGATTTTATTTCTTGTGTGCTAACACGCTTCACTTACATGTGGAGACCATTTTTTTCCATTCTCACTGCAACAACTGACAGACCAGTTGAGCAAACTTAGAGTGCTCCCGACCACATCGATAGGCAAACAAGCACATTCTTCTTTCACTGATGTGCTGGTCCACCCTGAGAGGCAGTTCAGAAACTGTTTGCACTTTTGCATACCTGAAGGCTTACTAATGCTCAAGCAAAAACACAATCAGGTTTTCTGAGAATTCTACAGAGCTCGTGTCCTGACATGGAAAAAATAAAATCTCGTTTATACCTTTATATACCTTTATACCTTTATATTCCCACAAATTAATATCTCGTTCCCACAAATCAATATCTTGTTCCCAAGAAATACTATTTCGTTCCCTTGAAAAAATTAATTTGTGCGACCGAAATAATTATTCACTTCATAAGTCATTCATAAACATGGATATGTTCTCCGCCCCTGCCGCAAAAGCCGATTTCTGCCGCTACTTCCGTGTCTCTGTGACACACATTCGTTCAAGAGGGGAAAAATAAAATAAAAATAATATTCAGGACTTTTCTTTTATTAACATACTCGTTAGCAGTCCCTTAACATCCGAAGGCTAAATGTCACGTATCCCATCATGCATCACACATATCCCATAATGCATCTCGACCAATCACTGTGGCCCTGTAACTGTGATGTTCTCAGAGACAATAGGACATGCTACGTGCTAAGATGCTATGATATGCTACGTAGCATGTAGCCGACTAGCCTTCGGATGTAAAGTGACTGCTAAAGAGTATGTTAAGAAAAGAATAGTTCTGAATATTATTATTATTCCTATTCGACCCTAAACTACAATATCCCATACCGCAGCTGGGTGGCCGGTATACGGCCAGTCAGGTGCCCGAATGCCGGCATAACAAGCAAGCGGTCCGCGGCGGAGCTATGTCCGGGAATCACTATGGTATGGCAAAGCAGCAAGCTTGGGCATCCTAAATTTTATGATATTTTTTCTTATTTTCATTGAGACAATAATAAATTGATCATTCATGTTTTTATTTTCACTTTCTTGATCGAATGTGCGTCATGGAGACACGGAAGTTTCGCTGAAAGTGGCTTTTGCGGCAGGACGGAGAGCATACCTGTGTTTATGAATGACTTTTGATGTGAATAATTTTTTTCCCAGGCCAGCCGAGAGACGTAGTCTCTCCAGCGTGTCCTGGGTCTTCCCCGGGGCCTCCGCCCAGTGGGACATTCCCGGAACACCTCCCCAGGGAGGCGTCCAGGAGGCATCCGGACTAGATGCCCGAGCCACCTCAACTGGCTCCTTTCGATGTGGAGGAGAAGCGGTTCTACTCGGAGCTCTCCGCGGGTGACCGAGCTTCTCACCCTATCTCTAAGGGAGCTCATTTCAGCCACTTGTATTCGGGATCTCGTTCTTTCGGTCATGACCCATAGCTCATGACCATAAGTGAGTATTGGAACAAAGATCGACTGGTAAATTGAGAGCTTTGCTTTTCGGCTCAGCTCTCCCTTCACCACAACGGACCGATACAGCGACCGCATAACTACGGACGCCGCTCCGATCTGCTTGTCAATCTTACGCTCCGGTCTTCCCTCACTCGTGAACAAGAACCCCAGATATTTAAACTCCTCCACCTGGGGCAGGGACACTCCACCCACCGAGAGATGGCAAACTACCTTTCTTCAGTCAAGAACCATGGCCTTAGATTTAGCTGTGCTGACCCTCATCCCAGCCGCTTCACACTCTGCCGCAAACCGCCCCAATGCACGCTGGAGGTCCTGGCTTGATGAAGCCAACAGGACAACATCATCTGCAAAAAGCATAGAGGAAATCCTGTGGTCCCCAAACCAGATCCCCTCCGGCCCCTGGCTGCGCCTAGAAATTCTGTCCATAAAAACTATGAACAGAACCGGTAGAATTCCTATATCTACAAAAAAAAAAACATTTCTTTTCATCAACTTTCTGAATGAGCAGAGAGAAAAAAACACCTTCCTGAAGCCCCGTCACATTTCTTTCTTTAGTTGCCAAGTTAAAACTGTCCAGTTAGCAATAATGCACATCGTTCTTGCTTTAGACAGGAGAGCAAGTGCACCACTTATTTCCACAGTATGTTTTTTTTTTCTTTAAGTAGCCAGCAGTTTTTTACTTGTTTTTGCAATGTCATGCAAGCCCCTTCTGTTTTTTAAAGTGATGGAATGCATTTAAAACCCCTTGACTGAACTCTGGCATCAAATTTCTGTGTAATAAGAAAAACCTGACAGCTTCTTCTAATAGCAGACTGATTCAAATTAGAGTAACTGCTTGAAACAAGAAGATGCACACTGACAGAGAAAGCTTCAAATCGTTGTTTGACCTCATTATTGCCTCAAAGGGTTCTGAAGCTGCAGCACTAATTCCTCATTTCCTCTGAAGCAGCCATCTCTCGGGCCACCTCTTCCACCTGCTGTTGCCTCTGGACAACAAATTATTTGCCCCCAAGAGAGCCACAACTTATAGTACAATTGCTCTGCTGTCATCAGTGGGCATGCAGCATACAGCATCGCCCGAGCTCCTAAACCTAATACCGGTACACACTCGTAACCATAGCAACCAGGACACAGACGTCTTTGGTGGCTTTAGTTTAGTTTCTTTCCATGCAAGTTTCAGCAACTTAAAGCACATTTTTACATTTTAGTTTTGAGGATTGCAGTAATGCTCATGTGAGGTTCCATGCTTTTGTTTTGTTTCTTTAAACTGGGGAAGATTTTTGTTCCCAATGCCTAACCAACATAAACTCAAAGAGGATTTGGATCTGCTGATTAGGCATTCAAGGGCCAATCTTTCCAGCTAAGTCCTTCTTAGTGAAATCACAGCGCCTCTGTTCCCTTGTCTGTTCTTTCATCAGCGTACCAGCAAGCGTCTGCAACACAGCAGATGCAAATAAATTAGGCTTTGGCAAAAATTGGATTGGAATGCATTGGAGTTTCGAGTAGAAGTGGGTCTTTTTCTTTTTTTTTGAAAAATAGCCTGGCTGCTCTACAGTTGCTTGCTTAGCTGGCTCGGTGGGTGGAGTGTGGCCGATGGCACTCAAAAGTATCTGCATCCGTGTCAGACCGATACAGCAAGAGAAGCCTCAGGCGTGCTCAATGTTGTCCATGACCCTCAAATGTAAGGCCATTGTCCGCTGCCACAGCACTTACGACAATTTACAGTCTCAGTGTCTTTCCCAGGCGGGGTATAATTACAGTGTCACCCTCCACAGTAATTAGGCACTTGAACAAGGACATGGATTGTCTATGCGTATGAAACCCCCCCCCCCCCCCCATACACACTAACAGACACACACACACAAACACACTTTCTTCTCTCTTCCACCCTGATAAAAAGGGGTTAAAAGTTCATTTTTGATGAAAAAAAGGCTCACGCTTGTTTTTGAGTCATTTCACACCGAAGCAGCTTTAAAAATGACACTTCATTGCAGTCAGCACACAGTTCCCTTGAATTTAGCACTCAGCATTGCCAGTCTATGCCCTTGGAAAAAAGGAAAATAAAAAATAAAAAGCGATGCCGAATGAAAGGAAAGAGAGAATGTCTCTAAACCATCCGCCCCCAGACGTTCAGAGAAGGTGGGTGTGTGGAGCAATAGTCCTCCTCTCTGCATCACACAGAACAAATCCGTTCTTCCACAAGCAATGAATATTACGATATCTCCTGCAAAGCATAATGCGATCATTTCAAGGCCCCAGGTGCCAGCAGGCACAAACTTGTTGAAACGTTATTTTCTGGAGGCAGATGTTCAGCAGCTCAAGTCACTTAACACTCCTTCAAATTGCCTATTGACAGACAAGTGACGTCTGATGTGATACTCCAAGAACAAAAGAAAGTTAATAAAGCTTCTACAAACAAGTTCGTGCAAGGAGACAGCAGGATCAACGGTAAATATCCCACAAACAAAGACTGTTTACTCTGAAATAAAAACATGCATATTTGCAAACGATCACATGATTGCTCCTTGCCATCGTTTTTCCTCCCTTTAGCTTTTCTGAACCCATCACCATCTGCAAGTCTTTTAGCACAGTAATATGACAGAAACACATATGAATAATGTCACGTTGTTGCTAAGAGACCACCTGTTCAGATCTTCTATATAAGATTGTGGCACAACCGAGGGTTCCAAATCATCAAAGTATCACTCCTGTGTGTGTAGTGAATGCCACAATAGTATATCAATTCAGAGAAAAGCCATTATATAATAGGATTCCTATAAAGCAGACTGCATTTCAGAGGGAGTTTCTCCTGGTGCCGTATCAGTGATAAATGGTCTGATAACAGCAGAAAAATCACACTTGATTTAGCCGTTTAAAAAAAGTCAGGGAGTGGAGTTTCAGTGAAAAACAAGCGCTCTCCCAGGGGCAAGTAGCGGCGAACCACACCCATCTTCTCCTTTACCTGTTGAGGTGAGCCGAAAGCTTGCACCGTGTGCACCAGAAAACACAACATTTCCCGTGACAAAGACTGAGTACACACCAGTGGGTTTCACAATCCTGCAGGGTGTGTTCAAACACTTGGTTTCTGCCTTTCTAACTTGATTTACTTTACAGGATAAAAGTGTTGGAGTGCACACAACCTCATTCTTCTTTATCTTCAACCCCTATTAATCTGTTTGTTCACTTAGGGCCAGCCAGGTCAGACCTCATCCGTCCACATGCTAAGAGGCTTGACCCACAGCACCCCACCCCACCCCTTCTCAGACACGGCCAGCTGGTGAAGATGACAGCGTGATGCAGACACACACCGTCACTGAGCGGCCGCCTTAAGCACCCGTCTCTCCCCAGTCATAAATGGAAATAACTAGACGTCTGAGGGTTGAACGCGATAGGAGACAATTGAGGTGAGTCACGCAGGATCATGTAAGGATCGCTGGGTTTACAGGCTGACTCCCCTGTTGATTAAGATTAAGACGCTTGCAACAAGAACCAGAATCCCCAGGCTCGCCCACAAAACCAGTCCTGTTAAACACACACTCAACTGGGCTAACATGAGTCACAGCACCACCCTTACCCCCCTCACCTCCCTGGCCTGTGCCCAGCTGCTGGCTGCACTGACTTAACACTTCCCTTCCTCTGGAAGAGGCTTGCTTGCATGGAAAACAGAGAAAATTATACAGAGACATTCAAATGCATGTGGGGTAGAGAAATGGTTCCAGCACTCTGGGAGGGTTGCAGATGTATAAAGGTATTATTTTCCTCTCAAAAGTAAGCTGCTGGAGTGTTTTCAGCTGCTGGGGCTGCATACAAATAAGGATTGGGAGAGCCAATATTGAGTGGAATAAAATAAAGTAAACTAAAAACATCAGAACTTCTAAGACTCAAATAAACAACCTGTTATCTCTGTCACCAAACATGGCCAAATATCAGATATTTGTTTTGTTTTTAGGCTAAAACTACCTCCAAATGTCTTATCCAAGAGAATTGAAAACTTCCAATTCAAGCTTCACGTTACAATATAAAAATATTAGATATTTACTTCATTTTTGGTCAAATAAATCCTTTCAGATTTTGTTTTATGGCCGTTTTGTTTAAATCATCTTTCTAAAAATATCTTGCCACCAAAAACATTTGACTGTTTGAGGGTGAAGATGTTCCCACCATGCATCGTACACCAATAATGAATGATTTTTCACAGCTAAAATACACATTGAAGGATCAACACCTTTGGTAACATTTCACACAGCAAAAAATAAATCTTAAGAAAGTAAAAATACACTTTTTTTAAGAAAAATAATCTCTTTAGAAAAGTTTTTGAATTGAATAAATATTTTTTATACTTTTCTTACCTCGTTGGCATTTTTTTTTTTTTTTTTGCCTATTTACTTTTGAAGAAGTTTTAACTTATTTTTATAATGGAGCCAGTTTTGCAGTGTACCAACCAGGCAGAGAGGAACCTACTGGAAAAGTGCTGCAGAGATATTGAGAGTTTGTAACAAAAGAAAGAACCGACTGATGATTGAGCTCTGAAGGTCATCTGAGGGTGATGAACAAATTCCAAAATAAAAATGTCATGATTTGTTAGACTTGAGCTGTAAAATTGTGTTTAAGACCAGAAGATATCGCTTTCGGAGACTCTGAATGACAATATCTGCTGTCTTGTCCAAGTCATACCATGACAAATGCTACTAACAAAAACTTGATCTTATTTTGAAGTGTTCAAGGGTACCTTGTATCCTTAAAAAGTGCTTCAACCAGCAATTTCTGACCTCTGACTTTTGCACTGGGTCACATCCCATGAGGAAGGGGAGACTCTGTTTCCCCACTCCACTACCCATCACTGTTTCTGGCTGTCAGGTCTGTGACAGGAAGGAGACATCTCCCTCCAGACAAGAAGCTCAAAGCGCCTTTGCACTTGCATATAAAGAACCCACCCATGAAAGAACTTATAGGATTTTTGTTGTTCAACTCTGAGAAAATAGCTGTAAACATGGCGTCCAATTTACAGGGAGACCCTTGAAAAGAAGAAAGTACCTGGAATTCCTCCTGGAAAGCCACAAACTAACCGTTTGTTCGGAAATTATTTGCATGTTCAAGTCATGGAGCAGGAATTGCCCCAGATGTCATATTACTCTCACAAACGATCAAAAATAAACTTAGTAAGACCACCTGCACGAATAGAAAAATTTAAACTGACTCAAACAAACCCTCACAATAAAGTTTAGCTCTGATTTCATTCTGGCCTGAAACTTTGCAAATCCAACAAGGAACATGTTCTTTTTCATTGAATTGTGCAACAATTACTGCTAAAAGGAGTGGATGATTAATGGGCGAGATATTCAAGTACAGCCATTCATCAGACCCTGCCACAATGTAGAGAACACAATTGTATCTTTTTCTTCTCCCCCCCCACAGCTCCAATAGCCACCACTTTAACACAAAAGTGGTGGTCAACATTTCTTTCGTTTTCCTTTCTTTTTAATTGATGCGTAACAGGTTTTGATGAAGAACAGGTTTGGGGATACATGTTTACTTGTTGCAACAGAGACTCACCCTGTGTGCCAAACACAGTCTTTTGGAATGCATGGTGTGTTTTTGCTTCATTAAAGTAGGCTTTATAGATCCACTGGTTTCCTGGGAACAGGCTAAACTACAATGAGAGGTGGAGGCAGACCCACTTCAGCAGGCCTGCACGACAGAACTAGACTGATTGGCTCAGAATCCGCTGGCACTGGAGCAAAAGGGGTTTTTTGTAAGTATGTCGCCCCAATTCACCTGTAAAACAACGCTTTGAGGAATGGTGCGTTCAAGTGAAGAAGTCTGAACGCGTAGAAATGGATTCTTCTTTTAATGTGTGAGATTAAAAGTACCTTTCCTCCATCAAAAAAAGGGTTAATTACGTCGGACGTTTTCAGCGGCTCTCTGTCAATGAACGAAAAATCTCTAAACGTTGTGTCTAACATTTGAAATCACGTCAAAACTTTATCAATTAAACTTTACCTTATAGACATTTTCCGTCATGCGGTGAACCTCGTCGGTGCGAGACATGGTGAAATCTTCAGCCAGGACCATAAACGTTAGATTTCGCTGAAGCGTTTATCCTTAGAAAAAGAAAAGATTTAATTTAAAAAAAAATGAAGAAAAAAAATCAAAGTGGATCTAAGAATGAGCGAACCGCGAGAAAACGCGTCCGCAGGAGTGGCGTTGCGCTCCCGAAACCTACTAACTAAACGCACCTTCCCTTCCTCCAGCTGACAGCCTGTGTGACATTCAGGGACCAAAGAAAATCTGGTATTTTAAATTTTCTCAAGCGGACAAGGTAAAATGTTGGAGGAAACTTCGATGATAAGCGCCTCGTTTTAAAAAAGCTATTTAAATATTTATCGGTTTTGAATATTTCGTAAAGTTTCAAACAAAAAAATTAATTGAACGCTTTTAAAATCTTCTAGACGTGTCCACTCGTGTGCAGGTGAAGTCACTATTTGTGCGCTCAGTATTCCATTTCCTACAGCACCCAAATGCATCGTTTTTCGCTAAAGTAAAAATGTGATGCCCGCCCCCAACATCTCTATACCGATGGACTATCACGACCAGAACCTAAAAAAGGCGAGTGTTGGTCTACATTGGGAGGACACAAACTTAAACACCTCATTTGAAAAGGAAGAAAACAAACTTTAGTCATACTGTTGAGTCACAAGGGCTAATCAGCAGTTTTGGTCCACAGAATGAATAAATAAGCTGATGACTTCATGCGTTGTCCTCGGTGATTCTGCACAGATCAGGTGCGTTTTATCTATATTAACCTGTTTCTTTACCGTGCATAATTTGGCTGTTATGAGGAAAATTCTGAAATAAACTTTACGTAACTTTGTATTTCTTTATTAAAAAACGATTTAATCATATCAACCAAATAACTGGGGTTGCTTTAAGAAATTTCAAATGACTTTAGAATTATTTAAAGTAATATAGCTAAACCTCAATGTTTGTTTTTTTCCTAAATATTCTGCATACTTTAGTGATGCGACGTATTTTTAAAAGTAAATAAAAATAGTAACTACCCATGGGATCGATTTGAAATTGACTGAAGGTATGGGCTGTACACTGACCACCACAACATTTAGTAAATAGTGCCATCTTGTGGACAAAACCTGCAGCACACCTTGTCTGACAAAACATTTGACACAAAAACAGATCATTTTTGACAGCGTCATTTATTACAATTAATGTAATATGTACAATAAATTAAATATTAGAAACATCTAAAAGTCAGCTTCTTGTCCTGCTTAATACTGTCTTGTAATCAGAGAAAACAAACACTTTTGGAAATGACTTGAAGAACTGTAAAACTGACGAAAATCCTCCAACGTCTGTCGATTTTGTATATCAAAATTAGGAAACAAAGTTGTACTGCTCCATTTCACATTAGGTGAAAAATGTTTAGCAAACAAAGAAGCTGTCAGGCGGCCAGCATCTCTCTGTTGGGCTTACTCTTTGCTTCTTTTTTCTCTGTAAAAAGCACAAACAAAAAGACACAAAAACAACAAAATAGACATACAATAGTCTTAAAAATATTTTATGTTATAGCTGAGGTAAAGGAAAAAGTAACCTGTGCCTGGTTCCAGCTCAGCAGATTTAGAAACATGTGGGATTGGTTCATTGGGGATGTCTGGAAGTGCAACATCTTCCTGTTGGTGGCACAAATCAACTCCATATGAGCAACATGTTGGTAAAGAAAGGCTTATCATGCAATTTAAAACTCACGTGAGTGATAGCTTCCAACTCTGCTAAAACCGCATCTTCATCCTCCTGAGTCAATGAACCCGCCAACAGTTCATCTATTTGCTGCAGGGAAAGACTTAGGGGTTATTTTAGCAGTCAGATTTATATTATTCGGTCAAAAATATTTAAATTTTTTTAATTTAAAAGTGTCAAAAATGAAGGCATTTACCCTCTGATATTCAATTGATTCTTGAGTCTCATCCAGGATTCTTTCCACTTCTTCAATTGACATCATCTGCCACAAGGTTAAAAGACAAGAAAAATATATTTTGTTGTGGCCTTTTTTTTTGATCACACACACACAAATATGCTAGTAGTATTTCAGTGCAAGATGCCCCCTTTGTGTTTAAAAAAATCCCACTCTGACCCTCTTTTGATTGATTTTCAAAGCGGTCCCAGGCAAAATCAACGAGACTGTTCGCATGGAGTAGGCCCTTTCCCCATTTCCCAACATCCGTCTGTTTAGGCGCTCTTCTGCTAGCTTACAGCCCCTCACAACCACAATCTAACAATACCGGTGCAACAAAAATGGCTTTAAGTGTGTTCAGCGGACAAACAAGTTGTCAATTTTAATCCTTTTATCTTTAAACAAAGTGTACACATAAATAAACAAAAACGCACTACCATGCTGGCATTTTAAGAAAAATCCTGTTTATGGAAACTTTGACATATTAATCCATGCATGCTTTTGAGGGAAGAGGGGGAACGTCATACCTGCTGCATGCTCTTTAGGCAGTCATTTCCAACCTTCAGCCCCTCAATGACTTTCATCTCAATTTGCATGAACTCAATATCTTGAACCTGCAGAAAAATCTTTGCTTTAAAAAAGTTTTAAAAGTGAAAAGGTGTGACATTAATGACAAATAGACTAGAAAAACAAATTTTGTGTGTGAATATTTTAGGACAACAAAAAAAGCTTTTTTCCACCATTATAAATCACAAACTTATAGTAACATTAGCTCTCAACTCTTTAGATTGTTTTCAATTTACTTAGACTGTGGTTATTATTACAGGTTTACTATGAATGTGTTATTTTTTCCTCTCTTTTAGACATTTGCATCTTTTACCATGTGTTCCAGGTTGGAAATCTGGCTTTCAGCCTTATTTAATAACTGATCCTGGTAGCGTGTTTTCTTAAGAAGCACCAGTGCTTTCCTGCAAAAACAAATGAAAGACACAGAACGTCAATCAAATCATCATCATGCATCATTATCTTGACAGGGTGCATCCAGAACAAAAAGAAAGAAGGATATGGATTGAGCCTCTTGCAATCACCTGAGCATGAAAGGAATTATTTCAATTACTGCCTACTTTTGCAACCACTACATCATGGGGTGCAGATTTATTTTAATAACTAGAAAAGCCAGCTTACTCTTTCTTGCCATCGTTCAGTAACTGCTTGGCCAAGAGTCGCTCTTTATCCATATGGAAGGCGATTTTCTTCTGATACTGCTTCAGTTTGTCTCTTTGTTGCTTTAATTGCTGGACGAGGTAAAGCAAATGACAGTCAATTAGACATGAAAGAAGCTAGGTTGTTTAGAACAGATTCGTAGATTAACATAGAGTTTCAAAGCAAAACAAAACACGAGTGCTCAAATTTGCAGTTTATGTTTTGTATTATATTCAACCACCAAAAGAAATGTAAATGATCCGCCTTCAAACCTCTGTTCAATCGGTGCTTCTAATTAATATAATTAAAATCCCAGTGGTGAGATAAAACCTAGTTAATCCACGCTTCTACAGTTAGTAGTAGGCTGTTATTAACAGTTGTAATACGGAGCAGCTCACCAGTATAGCTTTGTCTCGTTCCGTTACACGAGAAGGTTGAGTCTTTCTCCCAAAAACGTTTCCCATTATTTAGTTACATCTCCACAATACGCCCCCTAACCCTCACACGGAATATTATTTTTCAAAAAGCATTTTATTACGATTCCGCTAAGTAATCTCGGCGGCTAGCAGGCTAACTGCCAACAATCTCGACTGTTTTTCCGTGTTGACTACGGCAAGCGAAGAAAGACTAAAAGACTTCCTTCGCCTTAATCAACACTTCTTTCTTGGCAATCAGTAACAAACGGCAACTCAAACTTTGGTTGACAATCGTGCTATTTCACATTAGTGGCGGTTATTCTGGCTGTTTATTACAATTACACCAGTCAAGTTTGTGCAATATTCATGTGCAGCTGATGAACCACCATAAACTTTTTAATACTTACCATTGAATAGTTAAAAAATGAAAATAAAAAAACAACAAAAACAAAAAAGACAATATATACTAAAATTACAGGGAGAATTAAACAAAAAAAAACTTATAATAACAAAGACCTTAAAAGACTCATACAAGCAAATCAACTAAACAAACATCAACTTTTTTTTGGAGATCTTTATTTGAACAGTATGAGATATGTCATCTTCAACCACCTAAATCTCCTACACCCAGTTTTAATATTTGAGGCATGCAACAGCAGGACAGAAATACTTTAAATCTTTCATATTTTAACTTCTTTTTATGTTTTTTTTCTGTAATGGATTTAGGCTAGATCACCGAAAGCAATAAATATAAACATGTATAGATGTCTGTATACCATTTATTATATCAAAGTTGAAATTTCTACAAAGTATACAAATTTTCAAGGTGCAGTCTGTTATGCACCAAGAAAAACAGCTTCCATGAACTTTACAACCTTTCTGAAATGCTGCTTTTTCGCATCTTTAAAGGAAAATATGCTTCAAGGATCCTCAGTGCTGGAGCCTAAAAAATGTTTTGTTTTTTTTTAAATCATGTTATTTTATAGCTTAAATTCTTTTCATCTATTTACATTTAAAAGGACAACCAGGCATTAAGCAATTCATGCTATGATGCATCTTTAGTGTTTCATGGTCACATTCTTCCCGCTAAGCAAATCTTATGAGAAACACTCAATTGTGGCTATTTAAATTTTTACTTAATTTTCACTCTTCTACCATCTAGTAAAATTTTATCAGGATAAAACACAATATCATTACGGAGTTGTAAAGATGTGCTGCTGATCTTTGTGAACATTTACAATGTATCCATTTATTCATTCATTCATTCATTCATTTTCTGTACCGCTTTGTCCCTTTCGGGGTCACGGGGCTGCCGGAGCCTATCCCGGCTACTTGGGCGTAGGCAGGGGATGCCCTGGACAGGTCGCCAGTCTGTCGCAGGGTAGAACATCCACAATCACACACCCATGCACTCTCACACTCACACCTATGGACAATTTAGAGTTGCCAATTAACCTATGAAGCATGTCTTTGGACAGTGGGAGGAAGCCGGAGATCCCGGAGAAAACCCACGCATACACGGGGAGAACATGCAAACTCCACACAGAAAGGTCCCCCATTGATGTACTTTTCATGTCCCCCAGCCGGGACGTGAACCAGGGGCCTTCTTGCTGTGAGGCAAGAGCGCTAACCACTGCGCCACCGTGCAGCCTTTGGAGTATCCATTTATTAACTCCAAAATAATGTTTCATGTTGATTTACTATAATACATATATGATCATCTATCTTAAACGCCATTGACTGCAAAAAAACCCCCAAAAAGAAACAGTCCACTGTCTCTTTGGAAAAGGTGAATGTAAAGCTTCTTAGGGTCCCCATGAAAAATTCAGTGGGCTGTCTTAATGTTATACTGTTTGGAAAAAGTTCTCCATGTAAACCACTTACCGCTCATTTCCATTCCAATGATGGATGATGATTTTATGACACTGGTGAGAGATCGGAAATGGTGTGTCTCCAGTTTAATGTTAGCCTTGGGTGCATCTCAGGACATTGACCAACGGCCTTGTTGGATAATTGACAGCCATAAAACTATGTAACAAGTAAATAACGTTAGGAGGCTTTGAGTCAAATGTTCTTAAGGTTTTTAAAAATAAATCAGAAATAGATGCAAGTTCTGTAAGGTTTTGGAGGTTAAAGAAGCATATATTGTAGTCAAAAGTGAAAGAAGTCTGTGTCTTTCACATTCAAAGGACACTGCTTCTCTGACCATTTATGCAGTATTCAATATTGAGCTATTCAGGACACAGAACAGTCTGCTTTTAAAAGCTAATCTAATCTTCTTGCATGTCACTAAGAACGTCTTTTTACATTCTTAACATGAGGAAGATGATTTATGCGGAAGTAACGCAATTTCTGCCTGCATACTTTTAGATGTGGCACAGACAGAGGACACATTTCCCTGTGACATCTTGAGGTCACTTCAAATCCCTGTTAGCTTAATAGCATTACTGTAGGTCATTCTAATTGTATAAAGGAGTTCACATTGAATCAAAAGTACATTTACATCATTTTATGTTAAACTTCCTGTGAGGTTATAATGTTTTACACCAGAAGAAGAGGTGGATTTCTTGCAGATTTCAAATGATCAAAGGTCAACAGTTTGGGGAAAACAAACAGATTATAAATAAATTGACAAAATTAAATTAATGTATCAGTTAATTGTCATTCCACATGGAAATATAATGACAAAATTTGCAAACCTGACTGTCCTTACCTATATTTGTAACTTTTTTGTTGTGATAAACCCACTTTACACAAAAAAATAAAATAAATAAAATTGATGATCTTTTGCACCTGCATTCCCAAATATATGATTTACCCTTAAAGGCATCTTTGGCTCTTTGGTATAAATTTACAACATTTAGTACAAGATGGATTTTATATTGCACCATTTCATGAAGGCCAACAATATCTCATTATCTATTGAACTGCTGGTTAACACAACATGTAGGACAGAACTGCTGTGATTTGAGATCCATATATGGTAACGCTGCCAAACTCTTTCACTTCAATAGCTTTGAACTTGGATCATGTAAAAACATACATTAGAAAAGCACTATTTTCACAAAGAATGATGAAAATAGCAGTCATGAGATTAATCGGCACAGACACCCTTTGTTTGAAACTACATTCAGGGCTTTCCAAGCACTGCACGGATGTGTCACAAAAGTGATTGCCTCTTATGGCCTGCTTTTATGTCTCAAATTGGACGACAAGCTGTCTCTCCAGTAAACAGGATTACGCCATGAAGACAGCCTTCTTTGTAGGGGCTCAGAGTCTTAGACTGAAGCACTGACAGGGGAGCTGGTGGGGAGCAGGCTACACCTGGAAGTCGGTGCCAAAATGTCTGATCTGGGCGTCAGTCATGGACAGATAGGTGGTCCTCATACTGGGAGAATACTGCAAGAGAAAGACAGAAAGAAAATCAGACTGTTTCCATTGGTACAAATTCAGCCAACAAAACAAATGAATGACGTATGGATGCAAATCAATTTAAAATGCTCTTTAAGTATGAAAATGGAGAATCACTGATGATGTGGGAAGTATAAAGAGGATAAAGGATTAAAAAAAATAATTTACACTCAGTAGTCTGTGGGTAAAACAGTGTAGGAGGTCTGTTTGAGGTGACTGGCTAGAAGAAATGTCTTTACAAAATTTAATTGCATTAAGAACAGAAGGAAATGGAGTGAAAGAAATCAAGATAAAGAAAAAACTTACAGTGTAAAAGCCTGAGTCAGAAAACCAAAACAAAGGAGTATTGAGAAAAAGAAGGACACGTTATGAAAAGAAACCTGCTGACATTGACGAACTGAACACATGCATGTCTTTTTGTAGCTGCTAAAACGGCAGTATTTATTTAGAAGGCATACTTGAAAAATTTATGCATCGCTTTGACAGAAAGATTTGAGAACAAATACCAGCGCCTGTTAAAAAATGCGTCTTATAGAAGCAAAACAACAACTGAAATAATGATCTACATTCTCTTTTTGTCTATTCCCCCCCCCCCCTTGACAATCTTTAAAGTCTTCAGTATGCAGTGAGTGCAGTTCGGGCCACAAAGGCGAAAACTTAACATCACACAAGAAAACTCTTGACTGTGGATTTATCCGAATTTTATTATCTATTATTTAGTCCCAGCTTTGGAGCTTCACTGTACCACATAAGTTAAAATGAATATCCAGCATAAGGGGGAGTGAGTAGGCGGCCACATTTTATCTGCCATGAATCACAGTTATGTTGCCACAGCAGCTGATGTCTCATCTTTTAATGTGGAATAAAGTTGAAAAAAGGGATGTTGGGTTTTGCACAGAAAAAGGCAGGAAGATGAGCTTCATGTCAGTGCGCTTCTGTACATGACCAGCAGAGATCAGTCTTTTGCTGCACGCAGAACGGCACAGCTCCACTAACCACACATGGACAGAATGAGGTGTCTGCTGTGTTCATTGTGCATGATAATGCTGGCGGACTCAGTGTCGAGGTCAGAGGAGATGTTATCATACAAGGGACACTAGAGCCTCGTAGGGCCAACGCACCGACGGAGGCGGGGAGCCTCCCCTTATCAGTGGCACATTCTCATATCGAGGGGTGGATCCGAACAGCATGGACTGATTCCTATGGCACAAAGAAAGGAAGTGTGTTAACAGGAAAATGCATAAAAAAATAAAGAAAACTAAAATCCGCTGCTGATCTTACATGTATTCAGGAGGTGGTACGGTGGAACTAGAGGAAGACTGAGGAGGAGGGTGAAGGCTAGCCTGACTGCCAAAGCTGCTGATGTAGCTGCAGAAGCTGTGAGTGTTGGACCTTCTGGGGTTATATGAAAAGCGGCGGGGTTCTGGGTTGAATGGATCCTCCTCGTCGATGTCGTCATACTCCTTTTCCCTGGATGAAAGTTTTCATGCAGACGAAGAAAGGCAAAGACAAAGTGCACCCGTGAACCGTCTGCAGAAGTAGACCAGGAGCAGAACACAACGGGGCGACGGGGTCGCTCTGCACCGACCTGCTGCCCATTAATGTCCACAGTCGGAAAATTACACACAGCATGGCAGAGAGTGCGCATGCAGCCAGAAGAGAAAACAACGAGAGGTAGAGGAGCCCTTCTACCCCATCATAGCACACTCCAATTAGGGCATCTAGGTAGTCCTAAAGGAGCCAACAGGAAAAAAATAGGTTTTAAAAAAATAACATTTGATATTGCACAGAAAGTTGTAAAGAGGTTCAGGAGTAAAAACTCTAATGTTATGAAACCTGATGATTTATTAAAAATACTTGGTGGTACAGGTACATTCTTTTTAGCAGTTAGCATTGGCTGTTTGTTTTTTTAAAATCACATGAGTAGGGGTCAAATCCCAGAAACTAGTTCTGATCATGTCGACATTTTTAAGTGTATTTTTAATATAATTTTTTTAGCTGCTTTTTTAATAGAGCTATGGAAACTAATTTATGTCCCTGCTGTGGAATCACTAACATTTTTATTCTATTCTATTCTAGAAGCTACTATCTATGTTTTGCATTAACAAAAATGCTTATTATACTTATAATATAATTTCCAATACAGTATTTAAGTCACTTTAAATTCATACTGATGTATACTATTCAATTACTTATACACAAACATAAATAAAGTCATCTTTCTATCTTCTAATGAGATCCGATCAGATGTGTGTCTGTTTGTGTTTCTGAAGCCATTACTTTGAAATTCATGCTAGCAGCAAGAGACTGGCAAGGTCAAAGTTGATGGCTGTCGCATTTGGGATTCTGCCTCCAACTACAAATATACAGCCTGCAGACTTTTTTACTGTTGCCTCAATTATAAGAAAACGACTCTACTGCCCTTTTTGATGTTGTCCTTTTCATATTTTCACCACACATTCTTTCAGTTATGTGTATGTGTGTGTGTGTGTGTGGGGGGGGGGGGGGGGGGGGGGGATTTGTGTATTTGTGTTGCGTTTTATGTGTTAATACATTTGAACCCTGGATCCTCTGTGAATTTCTTTTATGTATTTTTTTTTAAAGAACTGAATCTAAAACCTATGGTGTGTGATCCTGTTGGGGCCTATAAGCTAATGGAGTCTTTTACCTCAGAGACAGTAACTGAAAAGCAAAGCTATAACTAATGCATATGGCTCTGATCACATGCATGTTAGAGATGCATTCTTAGCTTTCTGTGCTTGTTATATCTGACTAACAAGCTCTGGGAAACACAGCTGACATTTGTCTGATTCAAGTGCTGTTGCTGCTCTTGAGCTGCTGACACGCCCAAAGAGTATTCCAGCAACTCTGACTGCATCAGGGTTGTTTCTGGTATGCATAGCAACATCATCTATTGGTTTATAATGTAAGTGGTATTTTTTAATCCAGTTCTCATCCAAGGCCAATGTTGCACTCCCAACAGCAGGAGTTATTTGACTGCAGACACACTACCTTTTAAGCGATACAATTTTGACACATTTTAATTGGAAACTAGAGGTCTGCGCTCATGATACAAGGAGTAGTAACATTGATGAATATGAATGTGCCACCGCCTGACAAACCTGTAAAGATGGAGTCAAAACTAGTCAAAGTTTGTCCTCCAACCAACATTCACCTTATGCAGCCCACGGCAGTCCAGCAGGGCTGTTAGCTGGTGAACACTGAACTCTGTGGAGTTTAACAGTCTCTGGATGCCTGTAAGGTCTCTCTGTATAACAAGGAGTAAAACGATGATGATTCACAACATTGTCCAGGTTGGTGTTGCAGTCTGTCAACTGAAGGCTTTCAGTACCTGAGCAGAAGGAAAAACAGGCACAGAAAACTGCAGCAAGCCCTGGATCTGGATCTGCATGGTGGTCAGGGAGCGCTGACAGATTGTCAGTGACTGTAAAACACACAAGTGGCAAAAAACATTCACAAAAAAAACGATAAGGGATTTTATTTAGGGGGATGATGCATTTCTATAAAAACAACAAAGTAATAATTTGGTGTTAAGTATGGTTTTCTAATCAGCTTAACATGAGACACATTTCTTTGTAGACAGATAGGCTCAGATTATCCTTTATCAGCTGTCTCGCCCACTATGATCCCCCTTTCCATTTTCACAACAATCTCAAGCAGAGACAAAAGAGCAATATTTATATCAACTAGGGTATCAGTACAAGGATTATCCCTCCCTGACTGAACAAACAGCAGTTTAATCCATAAAAGGGTGCTATGACGGCAGCAAGCCATGTGGGTCAGAGTGATTACAGGTCATTGAATTATCCTTCAAAAAGTCACATAACATACGGGGAGCAGACGCGAAATGGTCAATTGATGGTTGATAAGAAGCTTCCCCAGATAAAAGTGCAAAAATAAAATGAAAGGAAACTATTTGTGTCTACATCTGTCTGTCTGTAAATCTTTGTTTCCAGCAGTTAACTCTAAAGTAAAACAGACAGAGCTCAAATTTAGGTAAAACAGAGAAAGTTTTGCCTTATAGAATACAATTCCTCTTTAAAGTCCCACAAATCATTTAGTGTTCTCAGTGGTCTTTTGGTTATGGTATGGTTGTGATTTTTTTAGCCAAAATAAAAAAAAAAACTGTGTCGTTTTCTAGGACTTCACTAGAAATTCGCCTCTGAGTTGTGGGTAAGTAAGCCTGCCCCTATTTCCAGTCATCCATCTGTTTACATTATCTCCTGCTAGCTTACAGCCCCTCACACCCCTACATAACATTATCTATGCAACAAAAATGGCGATCAATAGAGCTATTCAAGTCAAGATTCAACATGTTTGAGCCAGATGCCAGATTGGACGAGAAAAACAAAGACGTACCTGGATATAGTCTTCTACAAGTGGATACATCAGAATGGAGCAGAGCAGGCAGCCTGTTGCCTTCTACGTCACTGCTACAAGCTTTTTTAAATTGTGGGCCTTTTTGTTTGTTTGTTTGCTTCTAATTCAAAACAGTTTGATAAAGAACCACACAGAAATGCAATTTGAGCCAAATTTTCTTTATATATGTCATCTATAATGAGAAAAATGTCATGAAAAACACTGGTAATTTAATCAGTGAGTCTTTAAACATTAAGGGCATCTATTAAATCACATTAAAACGCTAACAGACTGAAACTAATCAGAAAAAGGAAAGTTTGCATGAAAAATAGAAAATGTGAGTTTTAGAATATTAGGTAAAAGTTGTGTTTCGAGGTAAGGACAGCCCTCAAAAAAAATGTATGTGATTCATTAGTTGATGGGGACTTATTTTGGCACTAGCAAGGCTCTGTTATGAAACTAATTTAATTTTAAAAAGGATTAAAATTTCAGTGTATGAATCGTCTACGTAATGAAATGAGAAAGAAGGCAGTTACAACATTTAGTCAATACCTGTTGGAAAGGGTTTGGCAGGTTTGTACTGCAGAACAAATAGTAGTGCGCGACATCTGTAAGGAGGGACAAACAGAACGGTTAGCATTGATTCTTCCCATTCAATGAAAAGACCTGGTGTGTGCAGTTCTGTCTGAAAAGATAGATTACCTGCACTGAGGAAATCCTTCGTTTGGTTAACAATGAACTTGTCTGGAGACACACAGAAGTCGCTAACACCCTGCAGATGAACAACAATGGCACAGTTCAATCTAACATATTCATTATATGAATTAGGGCATTTTATTGATTTTTAAAAAAAATGCATAGTAAATGACATAAAATGTAATCTTATAGATACAAATCTTTCGTGAAATCTATTAAAAAATGTTCATATGTGAAATTGCTACATAAAGTGTGGTTAACATGCACACAGCTACTTGAGGTCAAGTTCAACTCATCTCTGCAAATTGCATTTGCTATATCTCAACAATTTATGGCAAATTCAAAGTTAGGAAAAATCCCTAGCTTCCAGATCACCGTGATAAAGTTGAAAGGGAAACAAGAGAACCTGTTATCATTTCAGGATCAAACATTTGTGTTATCTACCACCATTATGTCCACTGCTTTATATGTCAGTTGGAATTAGGGAGCGTCTTTCTGCTGCTTATCAGTGTGGAGCACAGCTCGAGTGACATGACAGTGAGCAGACCTGCTTTGATTTCCCAAAGCAGTCGTGCAACACACACGCGCACACACACACACACCTACACACACACACACACACAACAATAAGTAAATAATATGGGATTATCATAGCAAATTTCCAGATGCCAAAAACACAGGCGATTTAGTGTTTTACTGCGCATTTGCTGTTCTAATACTTTAAGTGAGTATTGCTTTAGTTATTTACATAAGGTTTTATGTAATGTTGGAGTATCAAGGATTATGACTTGCTTTGCCTTTCTTTAATATGCACACATCCTAAAATTAACAGAATAGAAATGTTTGGATTAACCAAAAAAATGCAAAAATATAACTGATTGTCATGAGTTTGCAAAAACCAAAGATAAAAAATTATTAGACTATCATTAGATTTTGCTACTGTATCAAAAGGGTTAAGGTTGCGGTGCTCTGGGAGTATAGCCCACACGAGAACAAATGGGAACCAATCTATCACTACACAATCAGAGGAGTCTGGTTTAATTTCCGGAGAGAGGTGGGCCCTGCCAGGGCCTGCCCTTTGTCAGAGACTCTGTTCAGAACCATTGTGGGCATCACTCCTTGGAACAGCCAAATGATAAAAGGGTTTGGCTTTGGGAGCTTTATAGGAACGGCATGGTTCCTCTGGCTTCTTTTAGTGATGATTTCTAGCTGCCAGGATGAGAATCAGCTCCTCCAAGTCTGAGGCTATGTTTTCCCAACAGGAAATAGATGGTATACTCATCTCAAGAAGAAATAAGTCACTTTCCCAAGAAGTATCTAGAGTTTCAGATGTTGGGATCTCTCTTAGAGAAAATGTCCAAAGTTTAGTCATGTGGGAGGAAATCAGGGTAGAGACATTATTCCCCAACAGGTTAGCTATTCTGGGGACACTGATATCGAGCCAGGGACAGGGCATTAACCCAAAAACATAAAAACTGCTGACAACTAGATAAAAGTTTTTTTTAATAATTAAAACTAAAATCAAAACTTGTGTACGTGCCATTTAATAAGATTAAGTATAAATCTCTCCGTTTTTATTTAACTACAGGGCTTTATGAACCAAGATTGCTCCCCATCAACACTGCTACAGGAGGACACTTTCCAAGTTGGCTAAGCAGATGATTTCTGTTTTCAAGCCAAAACTTTCTTGAGAACAAACAGAACCCAAGTTTAATCTAGTTAAAATAGAGCATGGTTTATAGTGACATAAACAGATGTTGCTGTAAATCTATCTTGAACTTTCATCAATTACATGTGACTGTCCTGTCTTGCTCTTGTGTTAAGAGCATCCATCATATTAAAAATAAACAAAAAAACAGACAAACCAGGATCTGTTAGGATGTTAAGCATTCATCTCCATCTCATTAAACAGGCAGGGACATTTTGTTTATGCCCTGTCTCATCAAATATGCATAAATTCTCAGAGTATTTTCTAGGACACCCCTGTCATCACTATTCCTCTCAGAATTCCCCACATTTTTGCTCACCTTCTTCTTATAATGATGCACAATCGCAACAAGTGAACTTTCTCGTTCTGTTCCACATTCTGCACCCGGTCTTTGATATAGGACATCATGTGGAGCACCAGCAAACTTATTAACTGATTGAGTCCTCATGTAATGAATCAGACCATCTTAGTTAAGAGAGTGCAGATGATCTGAGGGATAATTACTGCACAGATTTGCATCAGCTCACCTGGAATGCAACAGAAAAACTTTTGATAATCAATTCTATCACCAGTAATGTCTTAGGGTTGCAGTGGCAGTAATGTTGGCCTGCAATATGCCAAATAAGCCAAAGGCTATAGAAACATTGACTGTGAGCCTGTGCATTTCACCATCATTGTATCAAATCCAATAAAATAATCCATAGATGTGAGGTTTCCCAACAGGGAGAGGGGAGATAAGAGAGGCCGCAGCGGACATGAGATATGGAGGAAAGGGCTATTTTCTGGACCCCCGACAGCGTCTCCAATCTCGACACTGTTCAACACATTAAGCCCAGATGAGTATGTGGTCATAAGGATGGAACAATCTTTCAGAGAAACAATGCATGCCTGAAAGGACAGATACTCCACAAAAAATACAGAGTATAAAAGAATACAGTGTATTCGTCCAACTCAAACCATCATTGATCTCGTTTCAAAGTGTTCCCAGTGGTCTTTTAGAAATGATCATATTGTTTTTAGCCAAAAACCTGTGTCATTGTCTTCCCCAGAGTGGCAGAAGTTCATTAGAAATTCGCCTTTGAGTTGTTGGCGGAACTGTTGACAAAGTGAGCCCGCTTCCATTTCCCGTCATCCATCTGTTTACATTATGTCTCGCTAGCCTACAGCCCCTCACACCCCCTACCTAGCATTACCGGGGCAACAAAATTATCTAGCAATATTGGAGCTATCCAGTTGTACGGTTTTGAGCCAAATTCCAGCTGTTTGATTTATTGATTTGATTTATTGATTTATTTCAAGCATTGTAGTCAAAGCAATAAAGAATTTACACATATTTATCAAACTCATTACAGAAATGATGAAATGCATAGATTAAAAAGACAGAAAACCCAAAAAAAATTTGTCACTGAAATCACATTTGCTTAATTAAACACAGTGATCATTAACTAAAGTATAAGTAGAGTTTGATTTATTGCTTGAAAAGGAGTGGGAAGAAGCAAGCTTATATAATCCCACCCCTACTGAGTTCATTCATCTAATAGTTTTACAGTATTTTAAATCCAGTTCTGATCAGATAGATTCTCTTGAAGTAACAAAATCCAGTGCCTAGTAATGATTGATGATCTTCGGAAACATTCCATCATGATTTCAGTAAACAGTAACGGTACAGATATGTAATACTAATAGATTATCATTAGAACACATGATAACATTAAACCAGAAATTATTGCTACACATTGCAGATCAAGTAAACAAAATCAATAGCTTATTGGTTGTAATTCAAACCTTTCAGTATTCATTATTGCACATTACAATGTAACACTCAGTAGTTGTGATTAAAAGATCTTTGATTATTTCACCACAATCAAGTTCACACATGTATTTGGAATTATTCAAACACCTGTTGATCCTTAAATCCTCTTATCTTCATATCCTGAAATAAGAATTTCTTTATACATTTTCTTGAATATTTAAAGATTTTTTGAGCTCGTTACTTAAACCAAAAATGTCTACAAGTGGACGCACCAGAATGAAGCAGAGCAGGAAGTTGTGGCCCACCCAGTGTATTTTCCACATGACAAGTAAGCTCTTTTTAAAACTGCATTTTTTTTTACTGCTCTTGATTCCCAATGATTTAAATAAAGAAATACTCAGAAATGCGTTTTTAAACTTAACTTTTATATGTCCTTTATCATGGGAAAAATGCCACAAGAACATGTCAAAAACACAGTTTTCATCGGAGTGTGTCTTTAAGGTTTTCTGAGCCTAAAATACTGGAACTGTGTGATCAGCTTTACTGCATGAATGTTCTTTGAAAAGAGCTTACTGCAAACTATACACATGCAAGCATCACTAAAACCTTAAAAAAAATGCTCAATGCTCAATGCTCATGCTCAATAACCCCTCTTGTTAGAATAAAATATGTCCAACACAAGAGGCCCTCAGCTCTCATCTGTTTGCCTAGCTGTTGGACAGGACAAGTTAAAAAAAAAAAAAAAAAAAAAAAAAAAAAAAAAAATGCTCATCCACGAGCTCACAATAGAGGAGACCAGAAGAATGGCAGAAGACACACAAATAGAATACTAAGTAACTGCTATATATAAGTGGGTGTGCACAATGACTTTTTTGCACAAATAAATAATAACACCAGATATTGTTTACTCACCACAGCTGTAGCGGTGCCAGTCCCCAGGGAGGCCCAGCTTAGCACCAAAGACAGTAAAACAAAGCCCATGATCCTGGAGGGAATAGAAGCAAGGAGTGGTGGAGAGGGGGTTAGGTGGCAATGGGGGCAAAAAAACTGACTAGTCAGCACTTCTTTGGATTGAATCTTTTTTTTTTTCATTGCAGTTTGTTTATTTATCAAAGCTTTTGTTTGGAATTTGTGTCTCTTGCTCAAATGGCATACATAAATAGGAGGGAATTGCATGTTATAAGAACAGGGATTGGGGCAAATTAACAGAGGATTTTGCTTAGTACTAGTAGTCTCTGTCAAAGCTGTGCCTGAGAAGAGAATGAACAATGACTTTCCTAAGTTCAAAGCTAAGGTTTGGAGGGTTTCCATATATTTTGCTTGTAACAGTCTTCCACTTGGTGGATTCCAGATGTCTAATTTAATTTATCAATCTCAGCAAACCGTTGGCACAAAAAAAACCACAGGCATACGCAAGAACTCCTATAACTGAGCTTTTTTTCAAAGGGGGACAAACCCACCAAGGCTTTGACATTGTAGGGGTTGCACAAAAAAATAATTCTTTAAAAAATGACCATCATCCAAGGGAATTTTAAACATTCCTTATTGTGCCCTTCATTTTGTTTTATGACTTGGAGGCAGATAAATCATCTGAAAAGAGGAAGAAAAAGGACTCCATGATGGATGTTAAAAGGCCGAAGAGGGCTTTGCTCCTCAACTTGCTCCTCGGACCTTCTTGAAAGCACCAATAAAGCCGTCTGAGAGCACTTAATAATTAGCTAAGGGAGCAGACTTATCCTACTTAAGGGATCAATAGGCATTAGTGAGGCCCATTAGAGAGGGATGTGAGGAGCAATCCAGAGCATCATCTGCTAACACTGACACATCACTTGCACTGGACTGGGCAAATGGGATGGAGAGTCTGATTGTGAGCTTGTTTGGTGCAAGTCTGAGATGGTGCTTAGAATGTCTTGAACCAACTGTTCTTCCACATTCTTTCTCTGCTTTCAGATTTTCAGAATCCAAAGTTATTTTCCAACCAAATGGTGCTATTTGCAAATTTAATGCATAGCCTCAGAGTGTATAGTGTCAGAGAAGCTGACCAAAGATCCGCCAGTCTCCAACACTATTTTAGTTTTAAAATAGTGCGTGCCTCTGTACACACACTCAGGTAACTCACGTGATCAGCAGATACTGGGAGTGCTTAGCCATCCCTAAGCACATGGCCAAGCAAATGATCAGATCCAGAATCAGCAGCAGAAGATAAATCAGCCATCTATAAAAAAGGACAGAGGAGTAACAATTTAATGACTTTGACTTACTGATAACAGTCCTGCACACGCACAGAACTGTTGGATCGTATTTTGTCATTCGTGTCTCCTTCTTAGAGTTTGGCAAATTCAGGTAATGTCCTCCTTGTTGGACTTAATAATTCAACATTACCAATCCATTCACATTCATTTTTAATGTCCTTCTGAAAGTGTCCTTCACAGAGATTGCTTTTGTCCATTCAGGACTTGTGCGTTTCGATGAACCCAATCATTTTAATCTCACCATAAACCAACAGCATGGTGTCAAATCAGAAAAAAAAAGTACAAAAACATGCAAAGACATAGTTTAAGTAAACTTGCAGCATAGTGTTAAATCTTCTCTGTGGTCAGTGGAAAATACCATTTACCTCCGATCATGAAAAGCTATTTTTATAGACTTATAAACAGTGGTCTATCCTCTCACAAAAGACAAATCTACCTCATCTACCTCATCAAAAGAAATACAGAAGCACAAAAGCAGAAAACACAGAAAAACATAAAAGTAAAAGAAGAAAAAAGATGTAGCTGTGATCAAATGACTCAGGATTGGATGTAACATTTTCAGTTTATCAATAAAGCCTTGCTGCAGGCTGTTCAATAGTTACATAAAACCAAGCAAGTACCCAGGGGATCAGTACAGGACAACTGTATTCCAAGAGAAGATCTGGTGTCAGAATGGAAGGAACACTGCGTCCCATGTGGAGCCATGGATGTGATTACACTGCAAGTGGTGTAATAGGGCCTATATGTACTTTGACATCCCAGGAGATTCAGATATTAGTGAGTTCTGTAGAGAAAATTGTGTAAATATGCAAATGTAGACAGCTTACACAAAGAACAAAAGTCTATTATTTCCTATGATCTTTGAAGGTATTTTTAAAAGATCCCTATAATGAGGCGTAATAACTAAGTAAATTTGATTTTTTTCTTATACAAAAAAAAACTACAGACATTAAAGTTCAGAATCTGAATTTCTACAATTCTGTGAGGATAACTGTTGAGGTATGAAAATCACGGGATGACATTTACTCACACGAGCATCCAGATAAGCCTCTGCTTCCTGATTAACACTGTTTTTCTGCCACACAAACCCAGAGGGTACACACAAGCCAAATCTTGCATGTGCACAGCAAGTCAGTGAAAATGATTCCAAGACTGCACCAACTAACAGGTTGCAAACCTTAGGAGAGAACGGATGATAAGGGTTGCAGTGCGGAAAGCAACATTTAATTGCATTTCACAGGCACTGTAAGTTATAATTTAATGCAGCACCTTTTTGAACCTCTGAGACTGCCATTTTTTTCCCTCTTGGAAGAAAGACTTTTTATTTAATAATTTGTTTTTTCTCCCTATCCATATCAGATTCTGAAACGTTTTCTTTGCAAACTGTCACTTTATCTGAAATCGTGGAGTGCAAGACAGCTAGGCTCTTTATGGTCAAAGAACACTTTGCTATGCATAATGGTCTGTGAGGGCAAATTTGTTAGAAGTGCACAGTGGAAAATGAGCTCAGTCTCAGCTTTCATTTTATTTAGCAATCAGAAGAAAACCGCTTTTTCCGGTCTTTCATCCAGAGAGGGGATCAATAAAGTCCCATCTGCTCTGTGCCTGATCTGGATCAGCTGTCGCCCTTGTCTGAGCAGCATGTTTACGCTCACAAATGGAAGAAAGATCAGTTCAGGGGGATGGTGGAGGCTCCACCTACCTATAATATTCAGCAAAAGTCGTTTGATCTGCAACAGCCGCCAAGTCAACCTTAGTTTTGTTGATGTCTGGCAGAGCAGCCAGTTCACGGATGATGTTTCCCATCATCAGCTGCATGAAGCGCAGAGCTTGAAGGTACTCCGGCTTGGTAGCGAAGATCTCATCCAGGCGTTCCAGGTGCTGTTTGACTCCTGTTTCCACATTCCCCCGAGATGTCGCAACCTAAAAAAAAAAAAAAAAGAAAGAGAAAACACTTTTAATATTAAATAGTTTATATATATTTAAAAAAAAAAAAAGACCCAAATAAATACCAAGAAAGATTTCCAAAGTTCCAAGGAGGTGAAAAATTGGGTTTGGTTGAACAGCAAAGGAGATCAGTGAAACAACAATAAATCTTTTAAAAAGCCAAATAAATAAAAAATGTTATCCTGTAGAATCAAAGTTAGAAAGGAAGTAAAGGAGTTCTCTTGAGGAGACAATAACTTGTTCACTTGAAGTAGCTACTTCTTCCATCCAAAGATAGTGAGGAATAGCAACACCCAGGAGACCTGTTATCACTCTGACAGTGGGAACACAGCCAGAGAAAAGAAGTTAGAAAAAAGTAAACATTTAACTTTTCTGTTAGATATAAAACATTTAATACCAGCAACATAAGTGGATCAACAGAATCTACTACATCTAGAAAATACACTACAGTCGTGTCCATCTAAACATCAGAGAATGAACACCAGAAGCTGATAAGAATTTTCTAAAAGTGACACTGACGGGACACTTATGCTCTACAAATGTCAACATAGAGGCTACCCTGTCACCAAATCTGTTACTCAAAAAAAAAGCAATAATTTTTTTCAACATGGTTCATGCTCTCTGAAGGCCAGCGACACCAGGATGTCAGTATTTGCTGCTCAAATAAAAGGCAGCGGCAATCAAACCGTTTTTGTCAGTGATGCTTTCACAACTGCTGGGAAAAAGTCTGACATCTCTTTTTAAATGTACACTTGCTTCATTTTTAAAATAAGTTTTATATAATTCAGTAAACATTTATAAAGTTGCAACATGCGCATAAAAAAGGAAGCTGAAAAAAATTCAATTCAGCTTGATGTTTCTCTATGCTGTTGAGTTGGATATTGAATGTTGCTTTTTAAAGACTTTTTTATTTGACTAAGGAGATTTCTATATAATATACAACTTGCACATATAGGTTCAAACATTAAAGACACTAATTCAGCTTTAAATCATTTACTTTGAACCAAAACAGTTTCAGTCAATCCATGTCAGATCTCCTGTCTTTTCACTTTTATGTTCTTCACGTTTCAGATTCAACTTTCGGGTTTTTATGTTTAGAAGGAGTTCTTTGGTTCTAGGTATATTTTAGATTATGCTATGTTTGTTTAAAGTTTCAAGTTTAAGTTGAGATTAGTGTCACAAAATGTTTTCTTTTCAAAATTAAAGAACCATGACTGTTATGGTGAGTGGTAGGACCCCACAGCAGAATCTGACTCCGAGGGCGGTTTAACAGTTTATTCCTCACAGGAAAAGGAACAGAATTAGACAGGCAGCTGAAACAGGGAGCTAGACTAGAAAACCACAGATACTTGGAGCAATGGAAAAGTGATAATCCGGCAGGGAGAAGCAACAGGCTCAGGCATTTAAAGACATTGATGAGATGACGATCAGGTGTGCCATGTAGGGAGGCACCAGGGAAAAAGTCAGCCACGCCCCCCCCTGCTCACACTGATCATAACAATGACTTTATTATGCATTATTTACCAATTAGTTTAAAAATGGTCCAAAGCAAATGGATGTGGGTAGATCCAATTATTTAGATATTGATTTATGACTGCAAACAAGAATTCAGTTTAAAAGATACTTTTACCCAAATGTTTCTTACATTTTTATTCAATAGATTTAAGGGCCCTGCCCAAGGACACTGATTGTGGAGCACAGGATTTGAACTCCCTACCAACCAACTAGCAAAGGGTCACTTTGGTCACATCACTCCACCTTCGAGAGTTTAATTTCCTTCCAATTCTTTTACAAAACTGTGGCAAAAAATTAAACTGAAAGTCTTTTTCCATCTCTAAATTATTACAAAGACAAAGCGCTTTACATTCACAGACCCATTCACCCAGTCAAACACACATTCACACACTGGTGTGAAACACACTGGTGGCTGCCAAACACAGGCGCCCGCCTCCCACCAGAGGCAAGGTGGGGTTCAGTGTCTTGCCCAAGGACACTTCGACTCATGGGCGTGCAAGCGGGGAATCGAACCTGCAATCATGCGATCATCGCCCTACCGCTGCACCACGGCCGCCCGACCAAAGACCACTGAGGGCAGGTTGCAGATAAACCGCGACCTCTGACTCCCAAAAAAAAGGCAAAAATGGCTTTGGAGCAGAAAGGCATGAAAGCTCAGAATGGTTTCAAGAGAACTTTCAAGAAACTCAAGGTGGCGTCAATAAGAAAATAAGTAATAATATTTGTTTCATTAGAGATCCAATTTGCAAAGATTTATGATCGGCAGGTAGCTTATTTAATGAACTTTGTCCCACTGACTACTGTCTTGTTATAGTAAATACAATAATATATAGTTAAAAAATATGGTAATCTTTTTCTGCTTTTCTTTTTTTTCTTTTCTTTTAATTTTTTTCTTTTAATCTCATATTCACTATCAAACACATCTAAACAGACAGACAGAGAACAATGATGAGTTACTAGCATTAACACAGGGTGGGAAACAGAAGTACTTCTCCAAAAATGTTTTCATTTCTATATCATTTTAAAAACGTCCTCTAATTCTCAACCTTAATCATTTAAAGTACTTAAACGACTGTAAAACATGTTTTTAAGTGTTCCGTGCTTCACTATAAAATTACCCACAAAATGAAAGTCTGTCTTTTTGACACGGCATCTGACGCCTCAAAAACGTCATGCTCTTGATTAAATTTTAGCGGGTGGTGCCATAGATGTTCCCTAAGTGAGGCCAGAGAATAAGTATGCATGCAAAGATGCAGCCCTGATACGGGCTCTTCCTCTACTCGAGCAATTCCATAGGGTCGAGTGATTGCCAGTAAACTCTTCTCACTTCCCGCCCCTACGTTCATCATCCATCACAGTTTGTGCCACAACTCCCCGAATCTTATCTGCACGCCAGTCTGCCTGGCTTTGAGAAACAGAATCCATCAGCTCGGGGCAACGGGTGATCCACGGTTCTCTAATCTCCACTGTTCCGACTTCCTTTACAATGGATTAAAGTTCTATTTTACAGAAAACCAGGTCATGAAGCGGATTCTCTCCTTGCAAAGTGGGACTCACAGGGGTTCTCTTCAAAACACCATTTGACATGCAGCTGAACTGCTCTGCATAGATTTTCCCCTTCAACAGTAAGAGTAAAACAATATAGAAATGATCACAGCACTTGAAAATTAATAGAGACCACAAAAAAATGTGAGAAATGATATCCTTGAAGAGAACTGATACATGATCCAGAAAATAGCAATCATTTTGTTCAAAGAATCACCGAGCAGCTTTCAATTTGGAGGAGGAGGCTCTGTATGAAAGAGAAATAGGAAGCGCACACTTTGATATGGTGTGATTTCAGCATTCTCTCACCCATTATTTTCTGGCAACAGCAAAGGGCTTTTAATACTAGTACCTGAACACTGAAAACAATGTTGAAAAAAATGTATATCACAAGCTCTCTTTGACAGCAAAGCGAGCACAGCCCTCTTCATCCAATATTTCCCTCCGTGACACCTGATCATCTGCTGTGGGCATATTTTTCCGATGAGAGGACACTTTAAAAAAATATATATATTTACAGTCAAATGGTGTGACAGAACCACTCACTTAACCAGAGTCCATACCAAAGAGAGTGGTTGATTTATCTGGCTACAAGTTAGTATTTTTTTGTACCTTTGAATACGTACATTTAGGAGAACTACCACTGATTACTTAAAAACAAAGTTAACAAGCACAGGGCAGAAAAAGGGATGAGAGCATTTACAAGATAAAGAGACAAAAGGAGCTTCAGCTTCACAGGATTGTCTGCCTGCCAAGTCATCAGCTCTGTGAGTGGAATACGTTACATCAAGCCATGATTTTGCACATGATAAAGCCTTTGGATCTCAGGGGAGAAAGTACTCTACTGATGCATCCATGGTATCCATCAAGCCCAAGGATCAAATTAAAACTCTTCACAGAAAGGCGGTGGAATCACGGCAAAGTCCAATTGACTCTAAAACTTGGCCTGCACAATACATTGTAAATTTATCGTTATCACAATATCAGCCTGTGTAATAGACTTATGGCAAAAAACTGCAATAAAGGGTACCTTTAATGTGTATACAAATGCTACTACTATCTCATGGCAGCTTGAAGTATTCAAAAAATCAAAATGAACATTTTACAGATTTGAACAATCAGATGGACCCCTTCATGTCGTTGACCAATCGGATGGAGCCCTTTTATGATGGACGCCATACTCCTATGTAGACGTGGGTCCTTCCGAGAATATTTTAATTTATGTTGACTTTTATTTAAATAAAACTGTTGCAATGAAATTGAAATGACGCTTTCAGTTTTGCTACCTATTCATGTATCGCAAGTCATATCGTCATCACAATACTGATCAGCAATTTCGCATATTGCAAGTTTTCCTCAAATCGTGCTTTCCCATCCACAACCCAAAGTTGGCACACTCTATGTGTTGTATTTTGTTGTTGTTTTTTCCCCTATAAATACCAGCTATCTGGGATTTGAAAGTGACCATTAGTGTTAATCATAAACATAGTGATTATCTGCAGGAGTCTGTAAGTATGGATTTCTGTCCCAGTCAATCCAAAACAGGGTATCAAATAAATCTAAATCTCCTCGTTGAGACAGCACTTCATGGGGGGAAATAGCTCCATACATTATTACAGCCGGTGCGCATGTCAGCGTTTTAAGTGGCTGTGGGATCCTGCGATGCACACAAACACACACATGTGCAGCCAAGATAGGATGACTTCACGAAATGGGAAGAGGAGAGGCTTAACATCCATTAATGCACAGCAGATGGGGGTTAATCCTCTTCTTGCTCATTGTGATTATTGCTTCTTCCAAGGCTGTGTTCTTACTCTCCTTCCTCTTTCCCATCCCTCCTGCCCCTAAGCCTCCCGAAATAACTTCTCTGAATGCAGGTCAGGAGTTCCACAGAAATAATCCCTATTTACAAATCCTCAGACAGCAGTCACCTAAATACCCTCACTGTGACAAAAAGTGGAGACAGATTCCCCCCACCACCCCTCCTGCAGTGAGGTGCTGCTTTGAGACAGATGAACACCCCACGAACAGAGGAGGAGGCCTGTCGTCTGCTAGCTGTAAATCATAGCTTTTGAAAGGAGAGAGTCAGCAGCCATGTGAGGATCATGCTTCTGCTATTACCAAGACTTTAGGACAATTAGAAACAGATAAATAACTGCGTTCATATTTGATCCAACCTTAGGGCTCAGTTTTCCACGGATTTGCTCACAATGAGTTCAGGTAAAAGTGTTTGATAAGCACATGCGGAGAAACGTGTTTTTAAAACCTCAGAACTGTAAATTGAAAAAAAAGGCAGAATTGAACAATTCATGTTGTGTTTTTTTATTTTTGTAAAATACTTGGCAGCACATCTCAGGTACACTCTGTAACAGAACAGCAACAATTAACTGAGAAACACTCAAATAGTGTCAGCTCAAATGCCAGAGCTCGTTTTATCCAACTATGTTGATAATGTAATTTATTGTATTCCTGTACACTTGATTGAATTACACGACAGGATGGCAGGATAACAGATGGTGTCATAATCCGTCATTATGACTTCTACACAGACAAAGAGAAGCAAAAAATATTCTTCTTTGCATTTAATATAGCTCATTATAAAATGCTTTGTATAGAGTTCACTAATCTAAATGTTCAAATATGTCATGTGACAAAATTTGAAAAAAAAAAAAAATTTAGTGGCATGTTTGCGCCATCCTGTATGTGTGGGTTAAATTAGCAACCTACAAACGTGAGTGTGTAATTAACATTAAAAGTGAAATAAAAGGTGTTGGTTGCAAAGAATAGTAAAAAAGAAAAAAATCACAGTGGATGGATTTGCATCAACTCTGTGAACTTCAGTTCACATGAAACATAAAGAAAACTAGAATTCAACACAATCTAAGTCAGCTGTTCACTATGCAATGCTGGTTTAGACACCAAACATGATTTTAAAAAACAATCCTGAATTTTGATCATGTCGGTCTGCAGGTCTCACCATATTGTCGATGCTTTCCAGTGTGTGATTGGCATTGTAGAGTGAGTAGGTCAGCTGGTACACCCCATCATTGGTCTCACTGTTCCCATAGAAACCCACTCCCACAGCGGAACTGTGAAAAGGAGAGTTTCAACGCAAACAAATCAATAAACTATCACGTTTTTGGTTTCTTTGTGTCATTTTGAATATGCTTATTTGCAACTACAAAGAGTGAGAGGCAAAAAAAAAAAACATGGGTCATTCTAGTTTTTGAAAAACCTGGCACTCATATTTCCCCTGAAGAGTTCGAGATCTTTCAATCTATTGATCAATGCCTCAGCACATTTTGTGTATTACAAAAAAAAAGTTAACAATATGCAGTGCCAAGATGAAGTTTTAACTTTTGATCTAATTCAAGGTCAAGCAACCCCACAGACTGCCAGAAAGCACCTCTCACCCCACTGAGCTCCTGCGGGAGTGTTTTTGAGTCTCACTGAAATGGAAGATTAGTCCCCTGACCCTGGAAGTCACTGCTCTTCTACATCAAGCAGTGCACAATTTAGAAGCTTCATTATTTGGTTGCAAATGTTTATTTAACAAGGTTCCTTCAAAAAAAAAAAAAAAAGCTCACTCAAAAGAAATGAGTAAATTCAATTGAAATACCTCATGCAATTCCCAATCTTATTTTGTTGTTTCGTTTTTTTTTTTTTTGCAAAAATAAAGGAGGCTAGCAGTCGTGTGTGTGCACACCAGCAGGGAAAAATAATAACTGAGTGGCAGTCTATCAGTGGGCTGGCTGGCATGTTTTTTATCCTACATCAAAAAAGTCTAACTGCAGTTGAAATGAGACATGTTTTTGGTTGGGGCTGGAATTGGGAATTCCTTTGTGCGTCTTTTTTTTTTTATATCTTGGAACGCTAAAAAGTACTTTCTGTTCCCTCTGTATCAACTGCCTTCACTGTAACAATAGCAAAGCTACTAGAAACATATTATATACTATCAAGTTGAAGCAAAACTAAAATTGCATCAGTGATTCTTAAATAAAATTGGGTTATTACATCAAAAAATTGCAAGTTTTAAATGAAGTTTAAGGATATCTGAGCTCAAACAGATCTGTGCCAGCCTTTCCTTCATTAAACCGAGGCCAAATCTTCCTCAGCAGTGAATGTAATTGATGTTAAAGTGCCATCAGCAATAATAAAGAGCAGCTAATGAAACAGAAATGAGACAGAACATCACAGGTCACTCACGCCATTAAGTGCTTTTTTTTGTAGCTGTGCAAAAAGCTATTTGCAGCTGTGAAAGAAACAAACAGAATAAAGGAAGGAATGAGAGATCACACAGTGGAAAGCTCTGTAAATACGGACTACAAAGTTTTCCACTGTTTTGAAAAAGAAAACGAAAAAAACGATAGATGCTCCAGCCTGAGTAAAACAGGATTGCTGCACTCTTTTCTCCCTACTTTCAAGCTGCAAATATAATTGATTTAAAGAAAAAACTACTCAAAGCGTTCCATAAACCACTTTTTTTGGAGATTGTATCAAAGTACAAAAACACATCTTTGTTGTTAAAATTTGGCGACAAACCAGAATTTGGCTTTTTATTCTTGATGCGTTTCAGTTGAACCATATCATCTCGAGGTTCTCCTTGGATGTGAGCACAGGGATATGGATTTGTCACATCAGAGTGCGACAGCTTTAACTGAGAAAGATAACAGGGTCACTTTCAGCAAAATTGGTACAGCTGGTATAGCTGTACACATCCATTACTAACTTCAAGAACAAGCAGTAAAAAAGTAAACAAATAAACAGGAGTATTGGGGTAAATTACCAATCTTAAGCCAGAGAGAAGACAAAAGCCAGTACAAGTTTATGCAGTGACAATAGGAATGATTTTCTTCTAAAACTAATTTAATTGATGATCTAAAATCCTAAAGATAAAATGCGATTAAAATAGAGAAATCCAAACTTTGGTGTACAGTCTATGTTTTATGTGTGAAAGGCTTATTTTTTCCCCATTTCCTTTATATTTAAGTTTCAACATCTTAACCCAGTAACCGTAGTTACTGGATTCTCTTCTGATGGACTGTGGGAGTGTAAAATTACAAATACAAAGCATACAAATGTGCATTGAATTTCTTAACAATTAAGGACCCTCACTTACATTCAGTCTACCTGGACTCTACTGCATTGACTGGTGGGAAAAAGTCTTGTAGGATTTTATTGAGCATTAACAGAACAAGCTTCCAGCCCACCAGGGTCAAATTCACCAGAAGTCCAAAACTATGGCAGAGATTTTTGAAGCTTTATCCTCAGCTCTAAAGTTTGTGTTTTCAAAATTAAAGTGGGCGCCATTTTCATTGGCTTTGGGAAAGAACCAAGACTGTTTATCAGGAAGCAGAAGAATCCTACAAGAGCTGTTTTATTCCTCATTGCAGGGCAGTTTCAACTTCTATGCGGTAATGTGCTGCAGGATACAGACGTTAACAAGCTCATCAAGGACAAAGGTTCTTTTCTGGGAGTCAAACTTAGTATTCTGTGAAAAACCCCTCAAAGAAAAAAATGTTAAAGAAACTTTTCTGTGTTCTAAACAGTTCCGTGTATTTGTTGCATGCCATACCGATGCTCTTTTGTTCCACAAAGAAGCTCCAGATCGCAATTCTTCTGACCAACGGATTCTTATTTTGCGTGACAAAAGGCTGTTAGATGTTCCAAGCTTTCTGTAGCATCAACTTAAGGTGGATCATCTTTAAAATTGCATTAATTTTCCATGTAGAATTCTCTGCTCTGTAATCATCTGCTTATGACTACATAAAAGGAAATATGTTCTGCTGGTTAACAGTAACCCCTCCTCTCATTCCTGCCACTGCTTGAGCTTGGACTTCATTCCAGTCTTTGCAAGTATTTTTGCTCAGTTAATGCAGTACATTGCTGCCAAAAAGCCTGTTTAACTTTCAGAAGATTACTTGTATTCCCCTTTTCCTTGAAGTCCTTCATGTTTCGTCTCCTGCTTATATTGGTGCCAACAGCTCTGGCAGAGGAGTAACAGGGAACTTTTGTGTGGCTGGAAGCCTGCAGGTACAGCATCTTTTGTTGGGCTTTTACCGTCAAATTCTTTATAAAAAAAAACTGTGATTCCCACTTCTGCTTTTTGGGATTTCACTTTTCTTGTACACAGGTCTGTACTTGGTAATTTTGATTTACTGGAATTCTGTTTAATGATTATTTTTAATAGAATTTCTATCCAAAAGTGTGAAATAAACTCCAGATCAAACCAAAATGTTTCAGTAATGAGAACAGTGTTAACAAATTAGTTATTTCTCTGAAAATATTCTTTCTTAGTCCACTGAGTGATGAGATCTATAGGTAAAAAGCATTTTCAGCTATTTATAAGCACTTTTTTTTCTTTTTGCATAGAGGCAAAAGTTAAGGTAAATCATCACAAGCACTTTACATATTAAGGTCAAGACTTTAATATGTTACACCGTCATGCCCAGTCACTTAACATTACACCAAGCCTCTTGTGCTGCAGCTGTGGTTTGGATGGATAAAGGGAGCTAACAAAGTTAAAGAGCAACACTGGCACAAGTTAAGTGGATCAGCGCATAAATTCAATCAAGGCTTTTTAGGGATTAATTTGTTCTATTACATTTCAGGACAATTTTTTGTATTAAATCATAAACAAAAGTACAGTCATATTTTACTAAGTTTCTCTGGGAGCCTTCAGAATGCCTCTCACAAGTTTTTACGCTCGGTTCATAAACAGGCCGTAAATAAAAAATGAAATTAGAGGATTTGGAAGACGGGAACATTCTGGTTAAGAAGGATATTTAAATTAACTAAGCAGAGCAAATGTTCGGGGAATGGCACACTAAAATCCTCTGGAGATCACTTGGTTTAATAATTTTGTGTACTATTACAAACATGACAGCTCCACTTGAGACACTTTTATTATTAAAAAAGGGATATTTTCTTACCTTTTAACATCTAATCTAATACAGAAAATAAAACCTCTTTTATATAGTGTTTGGGACAGGATAGTTTCAGACGGCTCTGAGCTAAAATAATGATAAGGATTGAGAAAATTTAACAATTTTTGACATTTATTTTAGGTCAAAATCTTTTCAACACCGTCTGATAATAAAGTGCTCCAGAGTTTTCATTGACGCACAAGTATGTTTACACTTTCTCCTCTCAAGTCATTACCAAACTTGCTGAGATGTAGACTGGCACCATCAAATGTAATCTGAATGTGTCAGAGTAACTTCCTGAGAAACTTGCAAACACAGCACGTAAGAAATCTGACAAATGCCTTGACACGCTAACAAATGCTGTGACACATAACTGGCTGGAGCAGGTGTTGTGTGGTTTTGACACAGTGACAACACAAATATCAGTGTCAATCTGTGAGGACATGTCGAGTGCAGCGCCGTGCCATCACAGTTAGAGCAGGTTTGAGGCTTTAGTATCAAAAACTAGCACGCAAGTTGTTTTAGTATTATTAATAGGTGCAGAGAAAAATCCTAGCAGTTTTAAAAATACTTTGAAATTGTTTATTAACTGGTCTGCTTTTGCATTTCTAAACTAAGTTTCTTCCCATCCTCATTTCTTTTACATTTTTAGTGGATTCATCTTTGTCTGCCGTGTTGAACTTAAAGTACCACTGCAATCATCTTTTGATCTATTCTAAAGGTTTTCCCAGTGGTGTTTTAGTTATGAATTAAACACCACAGAGCAGCAGTTGATCACTAGAAATTTGCCCTTCCCGTCACCCGTAACTGAGGTCTCCATTAATGTGTTCACCCGATAGCTTACAGCCCCTCAAAAGGCTGACCTAACATGACAGGGGCTTCAAAAATGGCGAGCAATATTGGAGTCATCCAGTCCTACAGATTTGATTCAGATGCCAGCTCAGACAAGAAAAAAAAAAGACGTACATGGATCTCTTTGTCTGCAAGAGGATGCGTTAGAATGGAGTGGAGCCGGGAGCTTGCGACCCGCCCTTTGTAGTTTTACGTCACAAATACAATCTATTTCAATTTGAATTTTTTTCATCTGCTCCTGATTCACAAAGATTTGAAAAAAAAATACTCAGACATTTTTTTTAGCTTAATGTTAAAAACACAAAAACATGGAATTTATTAAGTCTGAAAGTCGTTCAAGTCCAGATTCAGATTATGTTCAATTGACTTGTGGACTTTTGCAACTGAGGGGGAATCCAAGTAATTTAAACGCTGATTACTTTAAAGATGTGGCAAAACATGTTAAATAGCTAGATATTATTTGAGCAAGGGCAAATGTTAGAGACCTAATATTTATTAGAATGGTTGGCTAATGTCCTGTTAAATGCTGGGGGACTTGGTGGAGGCGCTCACCAGTGGTTTATTATTGGTGTGTAGCAGGAGTGTCCAATGAAGAGAAGTTGCAGGACTGAGCCAAGAAAAATAACATTCTCCTCCCTTATGTGTCCATTTACAACAAAGAAAGTCAGAGGAATCTTCAACAAACACAACATCCCTGATCATTTGAAACCCAACAAGGTACTGAGACAAAATCTGATCCAAACCAAAGACAAAGCAAACAGGGAGAAGTGTGGTCTATGCCATCCAGAGCAGTCAGGAACATTGTATATTGGGAAAACTGAAAAACACCTCCTCTAAAAGGGTGGCACAGCACAGAAGAACCTGCATGTAAGGGGCAGAGGAAAGATGGTTAGAAGCCATCTGACTCAAATTTGAGAAACCTCTCAACAAAGCAACTGTGATGATCAGCAAAACGTCTTCTAGATTAACCTGCAAAGTCTGGTTGTCTTAAGAAATCCAAGTCCATTTTTTCTAATCTTAACATATAAAGACCCACTACAAGGAAAATGATGTTTTTGGTGTTTTTAACATGTTCCTGGGGCATTTTTCCCATGATGGAGGACATTTATAAAGAAAATTAAGCTTAGACATTTGCATTTTTGAGTATTTCTGTATTCAAATCACTGTGAATCAGGAGCGGAAACAAGAATAGTTGGAAAAAGCCTCAAGGTGTGATGTAAAAACTAATACAGCAAGCCACAAGCTCTCTGCTTCGCTCCATTCTGATGCATCCCCTTGTAGATGACCAGATCCACGTACGCCTTCGTCTTCCTTGTCCAAGCTGGCAGCTGGCTCAAAACTGTACGGCTGGATAGCTCCAATATTTGTTGCACTGCTAATGTTAGGTCGGTGGTGGGAGGGGCTGTACGCTAGCAGAAGAGATTGTAAATTAATGGATGGCGGGAAGTAGGGGCAGGCTTACACCACATCAATGGTCCCAACTCAGAGGCGGATTTCTAAGAGACTACTGCCGCTCGGCAGAAATTATGACCTAGAATATGACCGTTTTAAAAAAAAATTATTTTGGCTAAAAATGACATCATCATAATTAAAAGACGGCTGGGAACGCTTTAAAATACATCAAAAGATGATACCCTGTGTCATAGTCACTGAAAAAAACACTGTTAATTTCTGAAAACAAAATGACATCAAAATAACTTGCAGCCTTAACTTACCATGTTATGAGGCCTGTAATGATAGCAACCCATGTGATGCAGCAGGTGTTGGGCCTTTTGGCATCTTCATCCAGATTCCTGCGGCAGCAGCACAAGCACACCAGAAACCCTCCCAGAAACAGCAAACTCAAGCCAAGACCAACCGCTCCAAGGCATGCGAGAAGTACCAAAGACTGGGTAAAAAGAATGGATAGAGGAAATAAAAAGAGAAAAACATGATGACGTTCTAATCAAGATGTTTTCTTATCCTGAGAAGCAAGTTGAGGGTTTGTCAGAAAAATTTAGTGGAGAGGATGTGGGCTTCCAGGCATGCAGACATCACCATGCATCTCATTTTAAACAACACAAGCATTCAGGGATGCTTGTGTTCTATTAAACAAGTCATGTCCTAAACATCAACATCATAGCTGCTAACTGTTGCCTAGAACTGAAACAAACAGAAGGAAATCTGCTTGTTTGTGGTTTAAGGGCTACAATTTAAAAAAAAAATCTGTTAAGGCTTTAAGAGACTCATGTGACTTAGTGCCTTTTATTGAGTCTTGTAATTCTCAAGTTTGTAAAACTTCTGAAGCCAATGGGGAAAAAAGTCCAAAACAAGTTTTTGGACAATAAACACACACCAGCTCACATTTGTGACACTAAATCCATTAAACAATCAATCAGTCATCAAACCTCTGTCAAACATTGGAACTCATCTTGAAACAACATAATCTGACACTACTTATTGATATAAACTTCATTGGAGTAACACTTAAACTTTATGTGCAGATCATCTGATTTAAGACTTTTAGAGTCCATCGGCTGCATAAACTCCATATTTCTCACTGATCAGCAAAACCATTTCAAAACCTCATCTGTGATCTAATATTCTGTTTGAGCTACGTTGCTTGAGATCCTCCTTCAAAGTCACGTCCAGTTTTGAACCAAAGCCGTGAACATTAACCAAACCGAATTTTAAATACCAAACACATCCGTGACCTGTTAACACACAAACACCCTCCACCTAAAAGTACAATGATGATCAAAGTCCTAATCCCATGATTTGCTGTTTACGTGGAGTCTGAAGTTGTAGTCTGGTCCAAGGGAATCCACTGGAACAATGACCTTCAATCAATCCTTCAGCAATTAGACATCAAAAGACCTCTGGTTTTATTGACAGTACTGGCACAAGGAAAGAGATGGATGTATAGATCTTTTATAGTCCTAAAAAAACTGGCTTAGGTGTCCCTGATAAATTCCATTTGAGAGTAAAAGGCACACATTAAGGATTACATCTGCAATCATTGCTTCTCCTTAAAGGATCACCAAGTCAAATAAAGAGCGAGTTATTTTCAGGTCTGAGACGTCAGTCCTACAATCTACCGGTTTTTGTGAGTAAGCTCCTGCGCCAGTGCTGAAATTAAATGATGGACCTTGGTAAAAGAAGAAAGGACCACATTGAGGAGCTTAAAATAAAAGGATCTTAAGACTATGTATAAATTAATGAAAGAAACAGGAGTCAAAAGAGCCATGTTCCTCCATACAAAACCTCTTAAGTCTTGTTGATATGTTTTGGGGAGTTTATGTTACTGTCCTTGGTTATATGTAGGCAGTAAATATGCAAAAAGAATTTGAAGTGCATTGCGGGGTGTTGCTCATGTATGTTGAACATAAGAGACGGAATGTGAGGCTCAGTGTGACATGAACCTTCCTCACATTTGTGCAAACTGGGTGACGTCATGCACTTATAAAACAGTTTTGAGATATTATTTTGATTCATTTTTAAGTAAGTGGGAAATAAAAGACATTGAATACATATGTCAGGGCTAAGATGGCAGATGGAAAACTATAGCTACCACTATGCTTGAGCTCCCAGCCTTGACTTCCATCATCCCTCCTGTTTAACTGTTCTGTTACCTGCAGTCATCTGCCATCTCCAAATGATGACAACGACATGGCGGTGGAAATGAAGTCTGGGGAAATGATGAACTTTCTAGTTGTGTTTCTGTATTAAAAACATTGCATAAAGGGAGGCTCAGAAATGGAAAACACTACCAGAACTATTTGCAAAAAAAAAAACACTTAAGGGTTGTTTTATTTTGAAAGGGATGACCATTTAATTTTGTCTTGATGCGTAGAGGGATCTAAAAAATATTACTGGGAGGGAAATTTTAATTGAATTCTGTCAAAAAAAAAGGGGTAATGTTTTCTAAAATTGCATTTAAGATATTCAAAATATCAATCAAAAACTGCTACTGGTTTGGAGTATCTTTTAAAAATAAAAGCAAATCGATCCGACCACCAATCACTACAGTCATATCTTAAAGAGTAACTAATATTTCAAACTCAAGCACAAACGACTACGTTTTCAATTAACTGAATACTTCATGGTGGGATTACTACAAGTCACGTGTTAAATATCATGTGAGTTTTTACTTCCTGTTATTAGAACCAAATGCTTTAAAGGGTTTAAGTTTTAAAGAGAAAAGATGCATTAAAAAAGATTTCAGAAAATGATCAATTTCTTTCAAATCACTCGTCCTTTAACTTCACTAAGTGGATTGAAACGCGCTGTCTGTTCAGTGACGTTCTCTTGTGCGTCTCTGGAAAAACTAATGAAGGCACCTTTCAGCCAGGAGACCTGCTGCCTGCTGTCGTTACCAACCTGCTGGTAGCTGCCATCCTCCGGTTTGAAAGTGCTGTCGACCGACAGAAGGGAGAAGTTGAAGTGTGGGAAATTGTGCAGCCAGTAGGTCCACCACGGAGCCACATAATCAAGCCTGGCAGTGGCCATTACTGCTGTAGGAGTAAATCCAACAAAGCGTTAAAAAGAAGTTTGAGACACTCAAATATCCCCTGGTTTGAAGGGAAAAATGGCAAAAAAAAAACGGAGAAGTGACCACAAAAAACAAAATTAGAAGAGTTTTTGTTGAGTTTCTCAGAGAGTTTCAAAGCGCCTGCGCTCCGGTGTCCATGCTCTGCAGGCGCACTGGCGCAGCATGATCATCCGCAGAACCGGACGGGACGGACGCGCTCACGGCGCACTCTGGATCCGGACATCGATCTGAGGAGGCAAGAGGCGGGACAACAACTTTGCTCATGAGCAAGGCTGCAGGGCCCGTCCTCAAACCCATGGAAACGAACACGTGACAACCCCTGCGAAAGAGGAAACAAAATGTGAAAATAACAGTAAAAAATAAACCCAACAATAAACACTTTAATTAGGAAAAATATTTAAAATTTAGCTTCATTTATTTAGTTTTTACCCACAAACGTTGCAATGTAATAATAATAAAAAAACACTTAAAAATACTTATTAGTTCAGTTATCTTGATATTTTGGCTGCTGGCAAAAGGTGTGAGCTTTTACTGCACTATTTATGACTTCTGCTGTAAATGTCTGACCTCTTGTGGACAATGAGACACACTGAGGGGGGCGGTAATGAGCATGTTAATCATCCTCTGTGGCCACTGCTGGCCTCTGCTTCTAGACCTGGAAGCAACTGCACAACAATGATTGAAGATGCTTTGATGGAGCTCAACAATAATCACAAGTGGCCCCATAACTTCATTCAGCATGACTCATTCCACTGCTGATCACAGAGAAATGCTGCCTGTTCAGCTTCTGTGGGGAGGAGGTTTTGTTCTTGAAAGAAAAGGAAAAGAAGTGACAGCATGCTGGCATCAGAATGGAGTCAGCCTCCAGTGGAAACGATATTATTTCAGAAAAACAGGGATTATGATTTAAAATATGAAACAAATCACTGATATTGGACACATCTATGTGAACCATTGGAAATGATTGAAATGTGTTTTGGTGGTTGAAAAGAAAAATAATGTATAAATGTCAACTTGTTTTGACTGGTTTGATATTTCACAGCTTCTTTTTAATTGTCGGGATGCTTTAATGCAAAAATTATGCCAAGAGTACCTTGGAAAATGTTCAGAGGCTGAGTATTTTGAGTAAGCAACACTTAACATTCACCACATGAATAAGTGTGAGTTTGTTTTATTTTTTTATAAATTGAATCAGATTCTCTTAAAGTCTCCAGCTGCTTTGCCTTTTACTCCCAGATTCACTCAAAAGGGACATACAAGTAAAAAGTGGAACTATTCAAAGAAAAACTGCATTAATGAAGCAGGATTGAAGCTTCTGCATCCGTGCTTTTACTTATTGTTTTCACACGTACAGATGCCAGTCTAAAAGATATCCCAAACTTAGGTAGCACTTTCTTTAGAATGTTCTATTTAAATCCCAATCCAATTTAAATGAGCCCAAATAAAGATACTTCCTTTTTTGCTTTTGAGAAAAAAAAAGTAAAAACAGAATGACGAGATTGTGTCATGAAATGGTAATTATTTTAAAGCTAAAGTTGTTCCTGTTGCGAAGATGACAAACAATTTAAACGGTTAAGTTTAAACATTATGAGAAACAAATTGTGTTTTGCATTAAAATCTTACGGTGGCCCTGAAGTGCAAACCATTCAACAAATCACTCGATACAAAAACATTTTTAAGATCACAGCAACAATTTAAAAAGCGTATTACATTTTAGAAAACAAAACAAAATTTCAGAAACCAAAACATAAAAAAGAAAAAAGAAAAAAAAGAAAAAAAGATTTCAGAAAACAAAATTAATTTCCAGAAAAAAAAGAAATATTACAAAATGAAAACATTTCAGAAAAAAAATTAATTTCCAGAAAACAAAATGAAATAAAAAAAATGAAAACATTTCAGAAAAACAAAACGAAATATTAAAAAATGAAAAACATTTCAGAAAAAAAATGAAATATTAAAAAATGAAAAACATTTCCAAACCGGAAGAAGCAGGTACTATGGGACAACGCTGATTGGATGATGATGTTTGTCAATCATTTGAACTGAAAAGTATTTTAAATGAAGCGACGACGGATTTTATCGTCCAAACAACAATGTACCATGATAATTCCCGTATTTCCCATTTACATATTAAATCAAAAATGCAGCAAACAGATAATGAAGGTTTAAATTATTTTTTGAATATTTCGTCTGAAGCAGAACGGTCACCCGGAAGTAGTTTGTGTGGATGACGTCCGTTCTGCAGGTAAACAAAGAAAGGGACGGTAAAACGTTAACATAAACGTTAATCTTTGAATATTTAGCGGATGTGATGACAGAATGCACGCAGAAATATCAACACCAACCAGGTTTACAAATGTTTCAAAATGTCGTGAGAGGATCCTGTCTAAAGCAGCAGCTGCGAAGAAACGGGCGTTAAAGACGGCGCACATCAGGAAATGCAGTCCCGCCATCCACAGATAAGGTGTGGAGGCACATTTGTTTGATCTAATAAATGTAGCGTTAAACGTGATTTCTAGGTGGGTGTTTACAGACAGATCCAAGATCCTTCAGTCATACGTTAATGACAGGTTACCTCATCAGCTGGAGAGGGGGGTCACGTGGGCAGGATTCTCAGACAGGTGTACCAGCAGCATAAATCAGCAAAGCTGTCAGGTAAACTGCAGCAGTTTGTGTCTCAGAATAACATTTATGAATGCTTCTTATTCACACTATTAAGATCTGTGACTTTAGACTAGAGTGTGTCAGTGCACAGAAACATGACAGTAAATGACTGGATGTGCACATCATCAGACACGTCCAGGTGTGTAACTAAAGGTGGCAAAGTCTGTAGTGTAAAATAAATCTTTAAAAAAAACATTTTAGTCTTTCAGGCAGAGGAGGAATACCAAATTGTTTTAGAATGTATTTTTTATAAGACTGAAATAATGTATTTTATTCTGAGTTTGGTGTTTTGACCCCTCCCTAATGAATTTCTGGTTTAACCCATTTTCTCCTCATTTTGATGAACTCAACTTTTTCCTGAATGAAAGATGAACGGCAGCTGATGTTTTTCTGTCAGGGATTTTTAATTTATTAATTTATCTCTGTCAGGAATTTCAAGAGCTGGAGCTGGAGTCCAGTGCAGAGGAAGCTGCAAGCATGTACGAGCAGGAACTGGGGTCCCTTACCTGTGCATCTTCCTCTGGATGTGATGCTGAGCAGCAATGTGGACAAAACTTCCCTGACATGACTCTTTTTGATATAGTTGTTAAGCACAAACAGACTTTTCCCAGATGCATTTTTTCCTCTAATAAATGTGACTGACAGGTACGCTGAGTAAATGCTGAATGTAAGCGCAACATTTGATTAACTGCATGAAGAAGCCCATAAAGGAAAATCCACAACTGTTTCTTTGTTTCTGTTACTGAATAACGTATTCATGTTAAGTTTTCAATAAATATACTGCATTGCTATGAAACAAATTTGTTTATTTTCATATCCATTATTACAATCCTCACGTCAGCATTCAGTTTTTTCATTGACAAAAAAACATTTCTAAACAACAGCTTTGAAAATCAAACATCATCTTTGTTAATAAAGCTTTAAAACCTAAAATGGTAAACATGGAAAAACTCCTAAATGAAGCAAGTCTAATATGAACATTTTAAACTGGAGTTTTGCTTAAAGGAACATTAAGTTGTTTGGAGTTGTACAAATGTTTGATGCGATTCCTCAGATGTGATTTCCAGATCATCAGCCGGACACTAAAGCCAGGAATTGTGCTTCGTTTTTCACTCCCCACTGCATCATTTACAACTAATCAGGCTTATGCAGCAGGTTAAAGACGTTTGTTTAAAGGACCTGAAATTAAAAAAAAAAAATTAGATATTAAGGTTAAATAATATTTATTGATTACATTTCACATAAATCATGGTGACTTGCCTGTACACTGCACAATGATATGAATGACTTTAGTCTTCTTGTATTCCCATGTAGAGCTGCCATCTGTTCTTCTGCAGCACAAACCTTTCTGGAACTTCGCTTTGAGAAACTTCACCTGCAGAAATATCACATGTTAATTCAATTAAGTATTTTATAAACTTTAAAGTTCATTTTTAAGTTTCAGTATATGTGTATATGCATGGTTCAAAAATATACAATGCACCTAAATATTATTTCCCATAAGAACTTGTTTACTGATTTCAGTCTTAAAGTCGACTTTTAGCAACACTGATGCCATATAATTACTGTAATTACTGTATAAATCACAGAATCAGGCTGGCTCGGAGCTTTTTCTCTCATGTTGTCACCGAAAACGGGAACGGCTATCATGTGAAGACGGTTCGTCTCCATCGGGTTCTTTTTGCGCATGCGCAAGATAAAAAGAAATTATCTTTTCAAAGCAGCACTTTAACATCCTAAAATTAACATCCTTAGAGACATGTGACTGACAAAAGAAAAGATCACAGAATTGATTCTTACCTAAAGATGATTGACAGCGTGAACCTCGCAGCCGTAGACATTAGCGCACAGCGTTCAAAGTAAAAGTGCTCACAAACTACTTCCGGGTGACCGTGTGTCAGGCGAAATGTTAAAAAAATAATTTTAAAGTTCATTAACAGTTTGCTGCATTTTTTATTTGATATATAAATGGGAAATACGTGGATTATTATAGTACATTGTTGTTTGGACGATAAAATCCGTCATCGCTTCATTTAAAATACTTTTCAGTTCAAATGATTGACAAAAATCATCATCCAATCAGCGTTGTCCCATAGTACCTGCCTCTTCCGGTTTGGAAATGTTTTTCATTTTTGAAGATTTCGTTTTGTTTTCTGGAAATTCATTCTGTGTTCTGAAATGTTTTTCATTTTTGAATATTTCATTTTTTTTTCTGAAATGTTTTTCATTTTTTAATATTTCATTTTTTTCTGGAATTTTTTTTTCTGAAATGTTTTTCATTTTTTAATATTTCATTTTTTTCTGGATTTTTTTTTTCTGAAATGTTTTCATTTTTTAATATTTCTTTTTTTCCTGGAAATTAATTTTGTTTTCTGAAATGTTTTTTTTTGTCATTTTTGTTTTTCAAGTTTTGGTTTCTGAAATTTTGTTTTGTTTTCTAAAATGTAATGCTGCTTTTTAAAATTTTTTTTTTTTTTAATTGTTGTTGTGATCTTAAAAATGTTTTTGTATCGAGTGATTTGTTGAATGGTTTGCACTTCAGGGCCACCGTAAAATCTAATGTTCATTAAATGGAAATGACTGCACACAAATACAGACAAAAAAAAAAACTAAGGAAAGAAAGTATATCCTTGATTTTTCATTCATACCTCACCTGTTTAGTTGTAGAACTTTTCAAGAGTCAACAAACAGACTTTGATACCCAGCAAAAAACGACTAGCATAAATAGATTCACAATTTAAAAAGTGTAAAAAATGCATGAACAGGTTCTTACTGATTTGTGAATTTTGTAAGAAAACTTTCAAAGAACGGCAAAAAGTGCAAAAAGAAACTTCTCTCAACTCAAAATGAATTTGTATTTACGGTTGGATACAAGATTTCAACATGAACATTAGAAAGTTTTTGATTAGAAAAAATTACAATCATACAATAAAATATTTTGCTCTTCTCCTTTTGGCACACCCCATTAGGGGTTGCCACAGTGAATCCACTTTCAGAAGATGCTTTCTTCTGAAAGCGGATTCACTTTCTTACCAATTTTTACAGCAGCACATACAATCTTAATTTCAAAATAAAACACATCCTGTTTTTAAAAAGATCCTCCTTGTGCAGCAGATTTACTTTAAGGTCAGACACTCAGACACTTCAGGACTTTTCTGTCATTACTGTATGACTTTGGTTGTCCTTCATCCTTTTTCCTTTTTTTTACTATTGAATATGAACATGATAACAGTAGTGTAGAACCCAATGCGATAATAATAAACCATTCTAACAGAACCTTGTACCATCATTTTGTCAAGTTATCTGACATGTTATCTAAATACCAAAGAAAAAATCTTAACTAATTAAAGCAAATTAACCAAAACTACAAGACCATTGTTTGTTTGTATTGTTAGCATTTTTCTTTGTAGCAAAGGGGGTGGACAAAGGGGGATAAAAGAGCTGCATGAGGCTTTGGAGCCTCAGGTTGCAGACTCTTGTGCTAAACTGATGAATAGGGAATTCAGTTTTAGCAAGATCAGATGAAGCCAACAGCATTGCCACCATAAATATGAAAGTATGTTTTATGTTTTTTTAATTACTGGGTTTTGGGTTTTTGCCATTTGGACTTTATGCCTTTTTCATCCAACATCCAAATCAATACCATCGGTGACGGCTCAGCACTTTTGTATGGGGCTCAAACCCTCTTCACCCACCGTCGCCTAACTGAATATCTGAAGAAGAAAATAAACACTCAGAAAAGTCACTGGTCAGGGATCTTTCACACAACTTAGCACTAATAATAGCTTATTAAACATCTTGATTTAATGAACTGTGCTTTATAGACCAAATCAACTGCTATCTTGAGCCTTTCATCAGCCTCTCAAGGGGGCATCAATTTAGGTCATGATGTTACAGGAGATACATATCAAAGAGACCTTTGAAGTCAAGTTACTCCACTGTTTATGAAAAAAAGGAGAAATAAAGTTGTATGGTGGATGACATGTCACAAGGTCTTTCATAATGTAATGCTGCTGGATTTTAACTTGTGCACCAAACAAAGTGGTGCTTAGCTCCTGTTATATGATTTTTTTATCCTTTTAGCTCAGCTTTAAATTGATAATAAAAAAAAAAAATATATATGTACATATACTGTATATATAATTGGGTAAGGAAGAAAGATATGCCTTTTACCTGTCCTTTTATGGTTTTTCTCGTGTCTTCTTTAAGGCCAGAGTTTACTTCCTGATGGACTGTCTCCATGACAATGACAGAGATGATTGGTTCATTTAAACGTGATTTGAAGACGCTTTTCCCCAATCTTCAATTTCCTATAGGGATGGGATTTTGCCGTGCCATAACTGTTACGGCTCAGTGAAATGTGGAAATGTTTTGTATTGGACTTCACCTTCATGTGGTTATTGCTTTTTTTGGATTTGCAACTCGAACCCTCTTGCTCTATCTTCAGTGATTTATACCAAAATGAAGATTTATGCCTGTGAGCGCAATGTGCCAGCATTATCCAATCAAACTGGGCTGCTTAGTGGCTCCTGAGATTGCATTAAAGTGTAATATCAGTGCAGCAATCCTTGGGTTACTGCCACTTTCAAATAACCATAGTCCCTCTGAATCTATACATATTATGATTTTGTCTATTGAGATCATGTTTGAAAGGAGACTTCTGGAGTAAATGAATGAGTATTTCTCAGTCTTTTTTTATCAACGAGTGGACTAAAAAAAAGGGGTGGGGGGGAATGTTCCCCCACATACAGGTTATTTCAAATAATGGAAAATAGTACATCGGTGAAATAAATTAGGTGGAACTGTACTTTCTGAATTTATTTTGTAGAGTGTCCTTGTTGAAAAGAAAGAACACTTTTTCTATTACTCAGTCGCCTTTCTTTAGACTTTATAAACATGTTGTATTACCTTGTGACTTTTAAAAATGTTGCTTTTTTAGAAAGGAAAAAACAAGAAATAAGTCTTTAAAAAATGAAAAGTTGCAATCACAAACATTCTCACTTTATTTTGAAGTTCCACCCAAAGAGCTGTTAATTAAAATTTGCAAACCATATTTGTAATTTAGTTATTGATTATGATATTTTTTTCTGTTTTCAAAAGCAACCTGCACCATGTGCAACACCAGATTTTTGGTCATAATTATACAATTATTTTTATACAGCTTCCCGGTACTGTGGAGGTTATTTCATGCAGTAATGATTTTCACGAGGAGAAAAACCTGAACTGGCATGAGCACATTTTCTTTTTTTCTCCATCCCCACAGGGAAATGGCTTTCTTAGCCTGCGATTTATCCAATTACGGATTTACAGCAGTGCAAAGCCGACCATATGATACAGCCAAAGTATATCTTTCAGCCTTCGGAGCAAATCCAATCATTCCAAATGGTTGCTGATGGTAATAATTGCAACAGCATTGTATTGATCTACTAAGCCCATGGTGTGGAAATAAACAAAGCACACTAAAGGGGACTGTGCTCCTTGCATGAACACATTTTTGATTTGTTTATCAGGCTTGTGGGGAGACATATTGGCAAGACATTCAAATGTTTAGGTTTTTTTTTTTTTTTTGCTCTTTGTGAAGACTTAAAAAACGTTTTTGTAGATGTGCATAAATTAAGTCTTATTGCACTTAGAATGACGACATGCAGCTGCTGCTCACAGATCAAAGTCATTAAAATAGTAAAATTGAACATGAAATCAATTTTTTTCATAAATCCTAGGTCATTTCAAATTAAATATAATACAAAATTAAAAAAGGTGAGGACTTTCGTAAAGGATTTCATTTTATAAAGGGAAGAACAAATATTAGCAGCAAACTGTATTACAAAATACCACAATGTGATGTGACTAGAGTGGCCTGGTTTACATAGGAGGCAGATGACTGAAGTTCAGGTCCAGGTTTTTATTTGCTGATGTCACACCTTTGCTGCACAGGTCATACATCCTCTCTTCTTTTTACACTGAGCTCCTTCTCTTTTATGGGCTCCAGTTCCAGTTAATTGGCTGGCCACACCCAGGAAGGAAACAAACATTTCAAATAATTACAACAAAAGATAGACATGTTTTGTAAATCATACAGTTAAAGTCCAGCAAATAAAGACAAACATAAATAAACAAACAACTCAAATCGTTAACAACAAAAGGCATATACAAAGAAATCCAAATTCTTTCCACTTGCTGTGCCCAAATACTAAACAGGAAGTGAAGGCCTTTGGCACCATTTTGTTCCTTGCCCACCAGGAAGAGAAGGTGAGAAACATTACAAAAATCAAACCAGTCTTGAATATTTGGTGGTTGTGCATGATGTGTCTAAAAGTGATGAGCTATGACAGCTAGGTGACAAGTAGATACAACTACTTTGTCACACACTAAAATACAGTTTGACTTCTAATTATCTATTTTTTGCGGAGTTATAACTAAATAATATGCTGGTACCTGACCCTAAAAAAATATTCAAACATAAAAAAATTATCAAAAGCAAGGATTTGATTTTTTAAAGTATTTTTTATTAATTTTGTTCACCAATGTTTGTTTAGCCACATGAGCAATGCTTGTCTCTGTCAATCAAACGTCAGAGTCCTGCACTGCTGCCTTATCATTGCCTGTTTGCAGTGAACACACTGGAACTATAGCTGCTGAAAATGGAGCTTTGAATTACTGTTTCAGACTCAGCTGCCTGTGACTGTACAGAAATATGTGTGTTTGCTCTCCCCTTATGCACCAAGGTTATATAGTGAAGCAGCTGCTGTTACACTGCACCAGTCTGACCTGAGCTGGATGAGACCTGGGCATATCTGTCCATCACTGAAAATGTACCTTGTTTCAAGCCTGTGATTTGCAGATCAAATTAAGCTAAATAGTTCTTTATTAGATTTTTTGTAAAACGGATGCTCCTCCAAAGCACAGCTAATGATTGTCATTATGACACTTCATGTCAACATATACATCTTTAAAATCCACTTTACAGAGTTGACCAACACATTGCATTTTACCCACATATAGACAAACAAAAACAGCGAGTTAGATCGTTTTTTTTTTTGACGAAAACTCTGTCCTTGTAGAGATGCAGATACAACCAAACACATATGATTAAACAGTGAGCTTATCTCTCCACCACTTATATATCTTTGCCTAACATGGTTCATACGCTTCTTTTTCCCTAAGAATTAGACGATTCAATGCAACTTTTCAGTGTCCAATTCTGAATAAACAAATGTGTTTGCGCTTGAGCTTAAGTGCTAAACCAGACAAGGGTATAAATGAGATCTGAACAGAACACGGGGATGCATTCCAAACAGCTAACAACCGCTGGGAGTAATGGCCACCACTGAGGACAAGGTCTCAGACTCATCGTCAAATGAAGTGCCTTTCTCCGAATGACTGATGAGGACAAATGAAAGGAAGGTTCCTGTTATATGTGACAAACAGTAATAGCAACCCCGGTGAAGAGAATGCATGGAGGAAGCCAAAGCAGAGCAAACGAGGGGGGGGGCTCGATAAGAAATGTCTGTGCATCAAAAATTTACCAAAGTGCGCGCTCAAAAAAGCTGATAAACTTCAATTAGTTTTATCTCTCAATTTTAAGTGGTTTTCACTTTATTTAAAACACACTGTATTATATTATTGGAGCTGCATATTATTCAAATCAATGGAGTGTAACTTCATTTTGTAATTAAACAGATAGGGCTCCTGTTCATATTAATGTTCAATTGTTGTGAAAGGAATAAATGAGGCTGCAGTTAAGTGAACATATAAAAAGAAGTCCATTCTAGCTGAATGTGATAAGGAAAGTGCATTTGGTGAGAGATGAATTTTATAATCTCCCTGCATATCTTTCCTACAGAAAGTCATAAAATGCGGACAGCAGTGTCTTTGGTTGCATTTTACACTTTCTGGGGCTTTTCGGTTCTCAACAAGAGGTTGTAGCCCACTTTTTATTTGGCTGTGGAGGAGCTGGGAAGTAGAAGAGATTGATTTAGTGTGCTTCAGCTGCACAGCCTGCTTTTGTGTCTGGAGTTGCAATTTAGATTTAGAAGACAGAGAGGTGCAATCAGGAAGAGGTGGTAATCAATTTTTCGTGTTTATCTGGGCTTGTGTGTTGGTGTGCGTTTGTGCAGCTGCAGAGAGGATATCCACGGCCACTGGCAAATGAGTGGAGCACGTAATGATAACTATTCTGCTTCTCTCTCTGATCCACAGATACTAGCCTTGCTTTTAATCTTTCTCACTTTCTTTTATTACACGCCGTAGATTTTGTTTCATCTTTCTTCTTACACCTGATATCACCCTCATCATTAATTTACCACGGTTATAGGTTTCTCCCCACAGGCGAACCAATTCAAAGATGGTTCCCACTTGATAGGAGTGCAGTTTATAAGACGAGGTGTAAAATAAAAAGGAGGGGGGGAAAAGAGGCAATTTGGGGATTTTCAACAAAGGTGACCAAATGTGAACTCTTGATGATTTCTGATAGATTGCCTTTGTGGCTTTAAAAATAGAAGCTTGTGCTTTTTATTTATACAGCACAAAGGCTTTCACAGAGTCCTTTATTAGAGCTCGAGGACAGTCGAGCCTGTTGGGTCATCATTAGTTTTGAGCAACAGAACAGTGTTTTTGGCAGGTGCAGTTAGTACAGAGCATGTTTTCAGTGAATGACACAGGGGGAGATGGATGAGCATACACTAAAGAGTTAGTTTTCACCTTGAGCACAGCATCACTCTTCTTGACTAATTCAGCCTGAACAAGAGGTTAAGGCATTGGAGCCTGACAAAGAGGAACATGCACGTCTGGCATGAAGCTAAAAGATCAATCACTGAATTACCCCCACAATGTCCTGCACATAAAAACAATGTGGTATACAAAGATGTATGTCTGCACTTGGTTTGCACGTTCTTAAAAAATGTTTTTTTCCAACTAAACCTAAAAGAAAAGTCACTGAAAGAGCTCATCTTCTTTCTTGGAAACAATTAGGGAAAATGCTGGAAAGATAATCATTTGATTCTTCTTTGAGAGCTAAATAAATTGAGCTGTAATGACTTCAAACACTGGTTAAACATGTCCAGTGCAAGTTCCTCGAAAATGTCCTGTTGGGGGAGGCAGCTAAAACATGGGGTCCACAGTGGGCGAAAAGAGAGGTGGCGCTATCAGACCCCAGTCTGCAGTAAATTAATGCAGCTTCCTGGCAGATGAGCTGAGCAGTGAGCAAAAACACGCTTCTTTTTACCCCAACAGCTGTATGTAAAACGGTGGAGCGAGCACACAGCAGGAGAACGAATGATTCTCATTAAAGCTTCTACTGCAATTTGACAATAACTATAAATTTCTGTCAAATTCAACATGATTCCTGTTCCACTGCTGATGTCCAGCCTCATGTGATGAGCACAGCTTATTGCAGAAATAAACCTTCACAGGCAGTGAATAACAATCATGTGAAGTCTCTCTCATTCTGGCACTGGAGCAGTTGGTTTCTGCTCACAGAGACTGAACAGGGCGGCCGCGACTCACACAGCACATAAACTGGACAGTGGATGGAAATAGGCGGGGTGCCTGCAGATTACTGCAAGAAATGATAGAGAGAGTTTATTGCACACGGACGAGATTGGATGGACTGATTTTCATTTAATGACTAGCTGTGTGATGTGGATTCATGCAGCCCCATCTAAAAACATTGGCCTCCACACACTCCAGGAAGAAAGGGGTTAGAGGCTGGGGGACTTTAGCGTGAAGGGTCTAAGGCTAACAATGTCTCGCAGTCCAGGGGCATTACAAATGAATCGACTTAGAACTGCCTGTCCCAGCCAGTGGCCAGTTTACAGTCTGACTCCAAAGACAGGAGTCGCAGCTCTGCGATTCCTGACAAAGAGTTGGCTGGGAATTCAGTGAAACTTGTTGTTTTTTTGTGAGGAATGAACATTTAAAATACCCTAAAAGCTAAAAAAATAATTGATTTTTGATATTGGCCCTTTAACCGCAATAAATCAATTTCCTACATGATCTGCCTTACTATTGATTGGATCTGGCATTTAATGTTTTCTTTTACCTTCTGTTGAAACCAGGTTTCTTGCATGTACTGCACAATTATAGTCTTAAAGTAACACTCTCATTCCAAAAAAACATATAGAAGATATCAAATTGAGCATTCGGAGACTTTCAAACCGTGAAGAACCCACATAATTTAAACTGCTCATGTGCAAAGTGTAGTGAGCAACAAAATCAATACAGATCTGCAGTCAGTACATTACCAACCAAATAACAAGGTTGGAAACATGTCCAAAGTTGTGCCAATGAGTTTCATGCATAACAGTAAATTAGAAAGTATGACATATTGATTGCGGGGAGTGTGTCACTAGATTCTTTTCCTCAAACACAAGTAATGATAACTAAAAAAACAAATTAGAGAAAAGTAACAATTTTAATGAAAGAAAACTTGTGTAAATGATCAACATCACCCTCACATTCAAAGGCTTTCAGAAGCAATACCTCAAAGAGGGCTATTTTAAATTAATAAACTACTTTTTATGTGGAATGTTTTTTAATTAAATCATCAACCTTGAATAAATTGTTCTTATTCCAGGTAGAGAATAAAAGTCTCAGTGCCTACGTGTGGGTTTTGTTTCCCTTTATTTATGAATTGGATTTGGCCAATGCAAAACATCCTATTATCAAATACTCTGCAATTACAGAAAAAAGTACAGAAAAAAACAAAGTTACAATAGATTTTTTGTATTTAATAGAGAGCATCATAGCAATTTGCTGCAAGTCTTTTGCAAACATTAGTCAAAACCAAAATTTTGAAGGGCAAGTCTCAGATTTTGTAGTAAAAAAGAAAGTTTGTGAAATCACTTTACAAACGTAATTGTAGTTTTCAGCTGTTACCAAAGAAAGAAAATAAGAAGACTGACTGTATTAACTTTAATTAACCATGCTGATTAAATGACAAGGTTAACAAATTTGAATCGCTCCGATGCCTCAAAATCATAATTTAAGATCTCAGCTAAAGTTTGGATAACGTCATGTATTAACACTGAATAATCTTATACCATCAACATATCAATTGGCAATGAGCTGTTATGGTAAACCTTGTAGCAACATTTCAGTCAAGCAAATATTGGCATGGCAGCTAAGGCCCTGCTTAAAACATTTAATAAAATAATAGAAATGTATTTTCTCAAGTTAAAATCATGCAATACTCTTCCAGAAGATTAATTAAAAATGTGGTATTAGACTACCATTGAATTTTCATGCCAATATTATGCTAAAATCTCATTTTTATGGTAAGTTCATATATATGAAGCGATAATTAAATTGGTTTAAATTTGGACATAAATGTTTTTGTATGTTTTTTGAATCCATGTTTACTTTTCATTTTGAATTGGAAAAAAAAAGCTGAAAGAAAAGAATGTAGTAATCTAAAATGCATCAATACAATTCCCTAATCCAAAAGTTTTATACAAAAGGACATCCCATAAAAAGAAAAACTATCTCTTCTGACAGGCTGTCTTAAATTGAATAAAGTAATGTGGATTGGAATTAATAATTTACAATGACTTCACTTACAAAGATGAGAAAAAAGACAGAAATATACGCTTCACTGATGAAATACAAAGACTACAAAATCTGTTGTTTCAACTAAATCGTTTAAAAGAAATATATTACCACAACAAAATAAGTACACTAAACACCTAAGAACAATTTGATTAACGAGTGAAAACCATTAGAATATAGTAAAAACATAATTTTGAATCTAGGGGTGCTGCAGATCAAAGCAGAGATTGAGGAAATGTAGAAATAGACATCATGACTTCACTTCACATTTGCACCTTCTTGTACAAAGTGCAGCACAAAAAAACGCATGAAATTAGATTACTTTGATAACATTTCCACAAAGTGTATCTGAAGGAGCAGAATTGGCTTTCTTTGAAACTTTCCTGCCTTGGTCGAATGGATTCTTTGACGCCAGATAAAGCTGCTTTGTTTGCAAAGTTTTGAATCAAGATTGTTTGCAGGATATGGGAAAGGAAAGAAATAGAAAACGTGAATTATACATTTAATTAGATTTGGAGTTCATTCAAGTTTTTTTTTTTGCTCTATTCTGTGTAAAATCTTTAATCTGACTAGAATCAACAGAAAAATCAGTACATGAAGACCTGACCGGTAGACACTTGTAATTTCAGTTTTAAAGCAGACCGTATCAAATATTAGACAAAATGAGATCTGCCAGGCATTGTGTGTATGCCAGAATGCCTTCTGAATGTTGAATGGAAACATAACAAAGGCGAACAAACTGTACTTTTCTCTGCAGCGTGTTTTAGTCCTGACGTACTTAATTAGACAGTTACATAAAAGCTAATTGAGACACAGTTAAATATGTATTTGGTGCATAATATTTGCAACTAAATTTCTAAGTAAATGAAAGGAGTTGTCAGTGTCATCTGAATTTTCTGATGGTGGTCGGATAAAAAATAAAACATTTTGAGACTGTACACAAAACAAGAATCTCATTAAAAAATTATATTTATATATTGCAGGCTATTTTACAATTAATTACACTAAAGGGAAGCCTGCTCCTTCCCACTGGAGTAGATCTCTCCAAATATAGTTTGAAGAAGTGCTCTTGTTAGTCACCTAATGAAGCTTGTACTTCCCCCACTTCCTCCCCTGATGACTTTGATTAGAAACTTTGATCTTAGGTCATCACGCAAATGTAGAGATTGTTTTTGCAGAATGAGTCCCGACCTGCCTGATTGTTGTGTGCCTGAAGCTTCCGGGTCTTCCACGTTCTGCAATAAGTGTAAGAGTCCTGCAGTACCTCCGCTCATTTTGATTAATGGACTTCTCTCTGCCCCTGAGTGAGCAATTATCAGAGGGTAGGCAAAGTCGTTCATCACTGTAACCAAGCAGCAGGTCTCTTCTACTGTCGAAAGTTGTACCTGCAGGGCAAAGTTTCCAACACGTCCAACACCTCCTCCCGCTCTTCATCAACAATGCTTGTTTGTTTGACCAGGAGGGCCTTTTCACAGAAGGTCAGAAAGGTCGAGTTTCAAAGGGGCCATGGAGTCGAGCCTATGCTGCTTACATGGGGATCAAACCTCCCTTAGGTAATTGTTGAGCTTCTGCCGTGGCTCTGTCACTTTTACAGTTTCAGGCTCAGTGCAGGAGCACATTTCTAATGACCTCTGGTGGAGCAAAACAAGTTTTAAACATGGCCGAAGTACTGAAGTACGTTGTTGAGTGGATGTGCTCCACACACAGATGGAGTTAGACGGCAGGCAAGTAACTGTGCAACCATGTCAAGTCATAATAATACAAAAAAGAACATTCACAGACAGTCCTAGAGCTTTTGATAAGACCTTTTGATACCTAACCAAACAAAATCCAATACAAAAACAAGTTTCTGACATTCAAACCAAAACTTTAAGGGATCAAAACTGAGTTTTTGGTTGTAAAAATACCAATTTTACATCAGTTTAGATACATTTGTAGTGTTGGTCTGACTCTAACGACTCGCCATTAACACCTTTCTGTTAAAAACATTTATTTAAAAAGACAGCGTAACTGCAACAAAACATGTTTTTTTCTGTGTCCTTTTAAAGTAAATGTACAAATGGTAGTTCCGTGTTTTTTTCAGTTAACAAACCGGCCTCCGTGGTTAAAAGCAACTGCTTTGAAAGCAGCAATAACAAATCTCACAAGTTACACCAATCAAGGACCTGCTTTCAGGGTAAAAAGATAAAATCTGAAGTCTAATATTGATCTGTTTGTCGCAGTAAAAATAACATTCTGCCATTCATCTCTGAATTCAGAATCCTCTCTTCTGGAAAAAGAAAAACAACAACTTGTACGTGATATATTCAGAATATCTGAAATTAAACATCTGAAATTCATTGATTTTTCTAATTCCAGTAATCATTTTAGGAAACACAATTATATCAGAAATGATGTCAAACAGGTTTTCTTTTTTTGCTGTTGACTCTAATCATTGAAAACTGAATTCATAAATAATCAATAGAAGTTTGGCCACAGTATACAGTGATCCCTTGCTATATCACGGTTTACTTTTCACGGTTTCGCTACTTCACGGATTTGGATTGTGCATTGTGTTCTGCATTCTGATTGGCTAAAAAGTCACTCAGCGAGTAGCTCAAGAATGGGACCCTTTGATGAGCCGTTCATTACAGTTCTCCAACATAATCGATGGTGGCATGTCGGTGTATAAGGATCTTTAGCAAAGAAAAAAAAAGAGCGACAACACCTGCCTATCACTATGTTCCTCTCCCGAACAAACACACCTGCAGCTGCACCGCGGGCTTCAGAAGGAAAAAACGCTGCAGAGGATGCAGCGGCTCAGTATGAAGAGCAGTGAAAAAGTAGACCGGTGTCACTATCTGTCCCACTGTACTTTTTTATTTTTTTCATAATCATTTTAAATTTTCCTCCGTTTAATCCACTTGGGTCGCGGTGGGCAGGGCTAATCTCCGCAATTTAAAGCCTTCTGTTCTTATCGATGATTGAAATTATTATTTGACAGCACACTACAGAAGTTATTTGTTGAAAAACGTTTCTAAAGTACTTTTATTTTTTAAAAAAACAATTGATTTAGCCTGTTAAATGGTTTGTTCTTTCTTTTCAATGTATAATAGTGAATTTCATTGTATAATAATTGTAAAAAAATAAAGGTTTCTACTTCACGGGTTTTGCTTATCACGGGTTCTATTTGGAACGTAACCCCCGCGATAATCAAGGGATCACTGTAGTCAGAACTCTTCATTGTTCCACCTCAAAGGGCTCATTCCAGAAACATTTTCTGAAGTGGTTTTGTCAGACAGAGAACAACTTTCAGCTCCAAGAGTCAAACAGAAAGACCATCACGTCTGAAGTCAACCCAGATTTTCCCAGTTAGAGTCCATTATTTTGACTGGCAGACAGTCACAGAGGCTTACATAGCATTCAGAAAGCTGAGTTTATGATTGACAGAAAAACCTGGACCCCAATTCCTAAAGAACACATAATCCTCTTTTCTCTGGCAACAAAGTAGCACACCGAACACATTTTGAATTGTGTTTTTTTAAGCTCTTCACCGTAATATCTCAAAATCGGCCATTACTCTCATGTCATATTAGAGGTAAGAGGTCTTTTTTGCAGGTACGACTGTAATAGGACTGGGTAACTGCAATTTCAGCTCTGTAATTTCTGCTATACACCTTTAATGCCCCCATTCACTGTTAAAAAATGCAATTAACAAAAATGTTTCTCTCAGGAAAGCACAATTTTCTTGAGTCAATCGGTCAATTAATGGATTAGTCCTCAGGTCTTGAGGTTGAGGCCCCACCAGCTAACAAATCGCCTTGGAGGACGGCCAGAACCTGAGTTTGCATAAACCGTGTCTCAAGATATAGATGAACTCAGACTATTTAAATAAAAACTGTTTTACCTAGAAAAACTATTGAATCTGGATTAAATGCAGATAATTTAAGCAAGTTTTCAGACAAAAAACCAACAAAAGTTGGAAATTCACTTGCAATATGTGCTCTAAGTGCAGAGCCCAGTCAACTGTCGTCGTGTCAATGGGCAAGACACTTCACCCTCCCTGCCTCCAGTGTGGCTCCACTGGTGTGTGAATGTGCATGAATGTCCTGATGGTCAGAGGAGCCGTAGATTGGCAGCCACACCTCTGTCATCACCAAGTATGAATGAGGAGTGAATGAATAATGGACACATTGTAAGCGCTTTGAGCGTCTGGAAAAGCTCAGATAAATCGAATTTATGATTATTCATTCTGGTCTTTCTAACAGAATAAAAAAAACTATAGAGCCTTAAACGGGAAAACAATAAAACCTTAAAAATATGTTCTAAATTTGATGGCTGCAAAGCTTGTCTGTCTGAGGAGCTATCATGAATGGATCTGGTCAAGACACCTCTTGCCACGGAAATGCTTCCACCATTTCTGCTCCCCGTCTCAAACTCTCCTTAATATATCTCACAGTCTGAATCTTTTCCCATTCCCTTGCCCCCTTTTTTCATCTCAGACATCCTTCTCCATCAGTGCCTCACATCTTCATATCGCTATAATTTTCACACGGTAAAATGGAAATTGAGTGAGGGGACTGGGTTGTGGGATAAGATGAAGGTCTCAGAGTGGTCAAAAAATAAAATTCATCCATTCCTCACCACGTTTGGAAAGTCTCACTTGTACATAGCCAACATTTAAAAAAATAAATAAAAAAAAAGACATACAAACAGCAGGATGGCAAATAGTGAAGCTGATGCAACTATAGGCTCATGCATGACTAACTCAGCTTTTTAGCTTTAATAATTCACAGGTGGTTTAGAAAGGTGTTTTATAAATATCTCAAAGCAAACATAAAAACTTAAATAGAAAACATTTTTGAATAAAAAACGCATTTTTCAAATTAATTGTGTTTAATTTGGGGAGACAGCTTGATTTGCAGAAACACATTTCAATAAGTCTTCTTCCATTCAGTAAAGCTCGGCTGCCTATAGTGTAAATGATGGAGTAAAAGCTTTCCAGCATGGGTGAGCTCTTTCTGTTTCACTTTGGCAAAACCAATGCAGCTATCAAAAGGAACCATCTTTGTAAGATTACAGTCTAGAGGAAGTGTTGACATGTGAGGAGAAAACCAAGTCTCAAAGGCCAAACGAATGAAAGGGTTTGGGGGTTGAACAGCATTTGTCTGTTTTATTTTTCTTCTGCTCATTAGATCAGAAGATATTTCCCTTCCTGTGATGTGAGTGGAATAAGTGATAGCAGCTTTGCTGAGTCAAAACCAGATATAAAGCTTTTGACTCTGTCTCTTGTGTTGAATTTTTTTTTTACCTTTTTTTTTGGTATCACAAACCCCCAGAGATGTAGAAAAAACAGACATCTTTGGATGTACCTGGCTTACAAAGTTAGGAGCCATCTCCTCATTTCTGGTGGGGGAACAATCAGGATCCTCCAGAGCTGTAATCTACTTGACTGACAGCAGTGCACAATGTGTACCTCCACTCCTAACCAGACATTCAGTGAAGGCAATGCAATTCATGAGAGGGGAACATACGCAGGTAGAGAGGTGAGAGAAATCTGCTCCAACACAAAGAGATAAGGGGAAAAAAAAGGAGATGAAAGGCAACTGAAAGTCAGGAAAAAAAAAATCCCCTCTAAATCTTAAATTTTCTTCCGTCTACTCGTTTTTCAGGTAGATCCTCTGTCATTTGGGGTCGAACCGAAGGTTTTTTTTCTACTGTTACCATGCTGTGAGCCTCCATTCAGCTATGTGTGAATCAATACATGTTTTATTCATCTGTAGATGTCCACACTGCAGGAAAAATATTGAGTGAGATGTTAACAAAATAAAAAAAAACAGATCCAGTGGACATGAGGTGTTAGTTGGAATTAGCCCACTTTTACTTTTTTATTTACTATATTAAGATTATTTTACTTTTAAAAAAATAATACGAAGACTAACTGTTTATGTTTCTTGTTCTGCTTTGAAAAAGTGTGTAAAACATTAAAATCAGTAAATATCCAAATAGTTTATCATTTCTATGGTACGTAATGTTAAAAAGGAGGATGATATCAATGTGAAAAAACAAAATATTTGCTATCATTGAGAGGACTAAAGTTGCATTTTATAGTTCAGAAAGACAGGCTTTATAAAAGGATGATAAACAACAAACTCAAGCCCTTGCCTTTTTTCTGTTTCTTTCGAACAGTGAATCTACCATTTTAAAAGTTTTAAATGAAGTGCAGCTCAATACAGTTCATTCTCAAACTTCAAAAGTCATTTGCAATCCAAACACCTGGACACAGAAGACACAAATCCATCTTCATAAAATGAGCGGCGGTTATTAAACTGGAGACAAGATGATAAAAGTCCTCTGCGTGGTATCTGCCGTCACACATGTACGATCCTGGGACGCTCTCTGAACAAAATACCACCTTCATCAGATAGCAGAATATCACTGCTGTTCATTGGGCTTTTGCTCCGCCTTTGGGGATGCTGATAATCCTGAGCTCCTGGTAAAGACGTTTGGTCTGAAAATGAAAAACACAAAAGTTAATCCTTATTCTTTTCTTTTTTTTTATCTTTAAAATCTTACTCACCAATTCGTTTTATTTAACCATTCTATTTTTGTTATTATTAAGCCAAGATAATCAGTGCTTCTGTCATGGATGTAAATTAAGAACAGACAAATCCAAATATTTGCCAAAAAAACTGCCCCGCCAATTTTTATCCGCCTTGTCTCCTCACCTCCATCACCTTCATTGGGCTTTACAGTCACTGTGGTAGGAAACAGTCCGACTCGGTTCAACACATTCATGTCAGTCAACTTCGCAGACAGTGTAACCCTTGTGCTATCTTATATGACACCACCCTTACATTGACGTGTTCTCCCTACCATGACAAAGGTGGATAAAGGTGGAGAGGATTTCATGTAATCCATGGACACCAGTGAAGATCACAAATCATTGAAGAAAAAAGGTTCAGAGCCCTGTCTAGTGGGTCTAGATGACCCGACTCCCAACGTTAAAGTCCCTAGGATAGCACAAAGGTTAAATAAAAACATTCAACCCACCATTTTGTCTTAAAGTAAGGTATGTATGGGCAATGCAAACTGAGACTTAGCACCGTTTGTTTGCTGCTGCTTGCAAGTTCAACTCACCATCCTCAAAACCTGGACTGAAAGTAAAAATATTGAGCAGTTATCACTCTGTATGACTCAGAAGGCAGCCTGGCAACATCTATTATTAAATCACTTTAACTGACTTTTCAAAACACGTGGCAGCAGAGTCAGGAACCACTATGTGAGTATCTGCACAGTGTGATGCAGTCAGGGAAAGAAAAATATTAATACAATCCTTATTTGTGTAAATGATTTCTCATCTTATTTTTATAAAGACAAAGTTGGTGTGTTATTGAACCTCTATGTTTTAGAGAGCATAGGTCCAATTGTGCTGGTTTACAAAAAAACACGACAAATTAGGTATAAGGATTCGGTTAACCAGAGCAAATACAATCAGTCATGTATTATTTATCCAACAAAGTATTTGATTTACAATAAAGAGGTTTTGTCCATAAAATACTTGGGAAAGTATGCAGAATTTTTGTTAATTTGTTCTGATATTTAAACTTCAAACTTTGGAAGAAACTCCAAAATAGCTGTGTTCAACTTTTAAGCATTAAGCAAAACTTCTTCATCTCTGAGGAAATCCATGCTTTTTCATAAAAAACTATTCAAATGTATCACGCAAAATGTACCACATTCCCTCAACTATGTTCTTAACGGTTAAGCAAAATTACTAAGAAAGCATCCATCTGTTTTCTAAACCTGCTTCTTTCCTTTTGGGGTTAGTGGGTTGCTGGAGCCTATCCCAGCAGCCGCTGGGCAAAGGTGGGGTAAACCCTGGACAGTTTGCCTGTCCTTTACAGGACCACAAAGAGACAGACAACCACTCACACCCACATAAAGAGTGCTTGGAGAAAACATGGAAAAAGAAGGTACAGCTGGGTTTTGAACCAGGGTGAACAGAAATGATTTGTAGACTTAGACTTCTTGTGATGACAAAACGTAACTTGTTAAATCAAAACAAACAGCTTTATTTCATTTTTGAGTATTTGGTATCTGGCCAGTGGAAAAGCATTATTTCAAAGGTTAAAGGAAGTACTTTGATTTTTTTCAAAGTCTTGGTTGAATTAAAGCTCAGATTAAAAAAAAAAAGAGAAAAAAATTTAAAGTAGCCCCCTGCTGTTATTAAAGCAGTTCTCAGGGTCTGTAACAGCTAGGTGCTGCTGATCAAATGCGCTTGATAAAATTCTCATCAGCAAGTGGAACCACCCCCGTAAAAAGCACAGACTGGGATTGTGTGCTGACGTTTACCACCTAAGTGTGTGTTAAGGAGGAAAACATAATCATCTTAAGAACAGACTGTTGTACATCAATCTGAAAGAGGGCCACAAGACTTGTCCCAAACAATTTAAAGCCCATCTTTTCGCAGGGGGAAGAGATTATGTTTAAGTGGAAAACATTCACGACAATTGCCAATTTTCACAGGACAAGGTCAGAACTTCAAAAGCTCGGAAATTTTAAAGGAAAAAAAACATTTTGTATTGACTCTCCTGGAATCAGGTTTTTCTGAGTTAATGACTGTACAATCAAAGAAAGACTGCACAAGTCTGTCTTGTTCGAAACATTGCTAAGAAAATTACACTTTACTCGAAAAAGTGTCATCTGTGTATAAAGCTTGCAAACCTGCATCTGAACAAAACAACTGCTGTCAGTTGTCAAACACGGAGATAGTGGGATAATGATTTGGGCTTTTAAAATAACACTGGACCTGGACTCCTTGTTTGACAGTGAGGAGAAATTTGAGGTCATCTGTCTGTCAGGTGCATGAATGAAAGTGGGACATGAAGCAAGGCAATTACATGCACCACAGCAGCAAACCTACACTGACACCCATCTTGCATCAGATGGACCTGATGACTTTGAGTCAATGCTGCTTTTGAATCTAGCTTGTTTGTATGTGATCAAAGTATCACTACAAACAATTTATCATAATTATATTTTCGGAATGTTCAACAACTTCCGTCCTTTTGAGAAAGTTGGTACATCTAAGTTATTGTCCTCATTTTGTACAAAATAACTTAGAGAAACTTTAGAGTAGTTTTTTTATAGTAAAGTTGTGCTACAAGTTATTTTGAATTTTTATTTTTATTACCTGATCCTATGATATTAGTAAAAAGCTGCAATCGAATCTTATGGTGCCTGAGTAAAATATGCATTATCTCAAAGCATTGTATGTGTGGGGACTTTACTGCTTTTACTTTACTGTTGCAATTTATAAATGTACAACATTTCCCAATTTATTATTCAAATAGAATGTTTTTTTCAAAAAAATGCTTTGGGTTTCAAAGAAACGTACATTTAAAAAAAAATGCTCTTAAGGTTAACTTACTAATGTGATCCTTAAAGAATATACTTCATCTGACTCTTTTAAAATTAGCTTTTTAAGAGCTTCATTTCTTCTTTTAAAGAAATGTGTTGTTTTTTAGCATCTTAAACAGCCCCAGGCTGTTCTAATGCTATTTGTATGTATAGGAGTATGACAGTGACCAGGAAAATACTTTTTATTTAATAAAACATTGTGTACTTTTGCTTAGTAGAACTTTCACTTGAAACCAAGACAATAACATGTTATAAGCCTAACCCAAGCAGACTCACAAACCTAGTATTTTACAGGCTAAAGGTCATTCATGCAGCCATTTAGTCTCTTTGGAGAACACAAACAGAATCTTAGTTATAGTTTATCTTGATGATGAGCTTCAAAAGAAGAAAAAATAAAGCTCATCTGTTGTTTTTAGGTCAAGGATTGGCCTTTCGTGCTGATTTCTTTTCCTGGAAAGACTTTAATTTCTATGCTGCATTAGCTGCCTGGTAATATGTGGCCGGATTCCACATTTGTTGCTTAAAGGCAGAACATGAAGTGCATCTGGTTTTAGCCAAGCAAAACGAGACTGTTGTGTAGCGCGGATTTAGAAAACATCTCACTAGGTTTGGTTCTTAGCCCAATTAACTGAAAGGAGTAATTGTATACTGCATAGACTTTGATATATTTTACAGATTATCTTTTGGTGATTCACAGGTATTTCTCTGCTGAGCTACCTCAGAAAGGTCAAGACATATCAGCAGACATGGACATCATCTTTGGTGTGTTATGACCTTTATGAATTAGAGGAGGGGCCATATCCATTGTAAAGGAATCTGAGCCACCTTTATTGGAGAAAAAATTATCGTTGTTTTAGATTTTTATAGTGAAACAAAATTAAATCCTTCAACCAAAAAAAAAAAAAAAAGAAAAAAAACACACACACAGATAAACACACAAAATCTTGTCTGGTTTGAGTGCAGATAAAACTACAATTAATCTATTCCATCTTGAGACAAAGAAGCTCGCTGCATTTAAGTCCCAGAACATATGCCAAGGCTTTTAAGCAAGCAAAACAAATGTGCGGATGCTAAATTTAGTTTACCTGATGTAGAGGTGGATTGTTTTCAAGCATCTTCTGTTCTTATGCTTCCTTTCAGATGTTCAGTTGCGATAGGCAAGCTGTTGTGAGCCCACAGAAGTTTCTGGAACAGATAATTTAGGTTACACTCAGGCAGATGAGAGGTAATTTGTTCAACAGCTGGACAGCCACATTTAGACTCACACTGTGCCTCTGATGTTTCACTTTCTTGAGTGGTAAAGAGAAGGATGCAGCTCTGTGCCAGGCTGAAGCAGAGTGTGCAGAAGGTGTAGCTGCAGTCTCCTGAACACCAGCCAAAACACACGTCCACACACATCTGGCAGCAGATGTCACAGCAGCGGTCAGAGCAATATCTCCATTCCTCAGACACACCAGAGCAGCCACAAGCCAGTTTGCATTCCGCCTTACTTTGTAGGCAAGAGGAGCAGGGCTTGCAAGACTGTAACCCCATGGGAGGAGTCTACTTGACTGTCAAAAATACATACAAACGCCAGCAGGTGAGAAATTGGAAGAAATCGCCTCCACAAAAAAAATTCTGTTTTCAAGTCTGGAATTGTAAAGAAGGAATTCTGCAAAGAAAACAATGCTGCTAATGAACTGTCAGCCTGTCCAGAAAAATGAGTAATATCTTGTGCAAATATCCAGATTTGTTTGTTGTGCAGATGACTGATGTTCTGTTTGAACAGTTTGACTAACAATTTTATAGACTTGCTGTCCGTGACCTTGTGACAAGAGGGTTGTACTGACCTTCATCAAACAAGGGCAGAATCAGTCTGAACAGGGCAGGGACCCACTTTCCAAAACCAAGCATGACAACTGCAAATGTCAGTGGAAACAAAGTTGTTCTTTGTTCTCGGAGCTTCTTAACTTTTATTTTTACCGAGAAGACTCTTTGTAATCAGGGTGAAATTACACATAGAGGCTCCCTCTCAGACCTGCTTGTCATGAGGCCTGGAAGAGGAGGGAGTTTGGAATGTCCAGATAAGGGGCCGTGCATATGACAACAAAATTTAAAAAATAAATAAAAGAAAGTGTGATAGAAGACTAAATATACTTACACATTTTCATCTCTGTTCTCCTTAAAAAGGATTTGAAGTGTTGATGATCAATTGTAAAAATGCAAAATCATGAAACACATCTTTCCATAAAATTTGGAAACGGACCGTTACAAGTTTGGTGTGCCCCGTGGGTTGTCTGATTTCACATCATGCTGCATTTACGTCAGGCGACTCAAAATTATTCACTCTAAAAAAAAGATTTTTTAAGTGTCAGAAATGGTGATTGAAAGAGGAAACAACGGCAGGAGGAAGAAACTAAATCATCTAAAATAAATTTGAAACCAAACTGATAGCAAAACTTGAATTAAATTGTGATAAATAACAGTAATGACAGTGTGGATAACCTGGTTTGGCACAATGGGAGGGGCAGAATGACCTAACCTAAAGAAAAAGGCACCAATCCTCATATTTTCAGTAACAAAACTGTAAACAGATCTACACATTGGCGAAGTTTGTGGCAGTTTAATCACAATTTGATTGAAGTGTATTGCATAGGTCCAGGTAAGGCCTCAGAAACCTTTTCCAACTTTCCAAGACTGAAATGCAGCTCCTTTCCTCGTCAAATCAACAGAATTTGAGCCCTAGAATGACAAGAGTAAACACAGGAGAGCACCTCCTCTACAAGATCATTGACAAGTGGAGTCTCCAGAGCACACAAAGTGTAACACCTGCGCTACCTGATAAGCATCCCAGTTGTTCGTCACAGCGATGTCAGTCAATTTGTTTAGTCATGTGATGTGCACGGCCCAGCACACTTACACAGATGCCATTAGAAATAACAATTAGAAATACATGAGCAGCATGTGCCAGGGGGGAATAACTGGAGCGCCAAGAACAGTTTACCCTATTGGTAAAAAAGAGTAAATGACAGGGAGCTGCCACGAGAAGAAAATAGTCTTCATTACATTTAAGTGACCAGAGGTGATTACCAAAGAAGGGCTAAATATTACAGAGTTGGAATGAGAAAGTGGCTTTATGAGGAAAAAAAAAGGGAGTTTGGTTTTTTGCTTTTCCAATTTATGGTAACAAAATAACAAGCTCTGGTATGTTCAGCTTTCACAGAATACCCCCAGGGTGCTGAGACATGCTAACCTTGTGTCTAGTTTGCCACAAATGAATAAAAACCTCCTTCCCTGTACAATGCATCCTCCTGACTACTACCTGTCAAACAAGAAAAGGAGTCGCCGGAGCTCTCTTTCCTGGAGAACAACGTTGTTTTAGGATCAGAGAGACCTGATTCTGAATTAGGTGGTTTGGGAAAATCCTTCTCCAGCCGCAGCACTCTTTCCCTGTTGTTTAACTTGTCTTCCACAGATGCTGATGGGAAACAAATCATTTCAAATTCAGAGTGCCACCTCAAAATGTCAAAGATTAGCAAAAGATTAAATCTCTGCGATGTAAAAATAAAGGAATTAGAATCCTTGCTTGTGTCTAAGATACAAAAGCATAACTGCTTCTTTGTAGGTACCACATAATGTTTTAGGAAAAAAGGAATGATAAAATCTGAAAACAAAAGGGGAAATGTGTATCTGCTTAGACACATTCCTATTATTTTGACAGGAATTTAGCAATGATCTGATTGTTATTGATTAACAATTGGAGCAGGAATGTCTGAAAAACCAGCAGGGCACTGATCCTCAAAGTCTGTTAATCCGGATAAAGGAATTTAAACACAAAGCAGACAGGCCACTTTAAAAAGTATTTCTTTAAAATAAAGGTCTTAAGTAGTAATAAAAATATTTTTCCAAATTATTAATAATTATTAATTATTAATAATGCCTAATACTAAAATAAGACTCAAACAACCTACATAAAAAGAAGCATCTCATTTTATACACTCTGGCATAAGTAAAGCTTTCATAATATTTGAATATTTTTATATCAAACATATAAGGGTTTTTCAACACTTATTGGCCAGTGATCAAATATTCTATTTGAACCTTTGTTTTCCTTTTTTTTTTTTTTGAAGTCATGAATTTTATTCTTAAAATAAATAATTTACCACATCACGCAAACCTATAACTTCCGTTTGACAAACAATGCCAACAGCAAATGTGTCATTAGTCTCAAAGAAACACTTTCACATTCTTGACATACAGGAGTTTATTAAGGGTGCTCATGTGTTTCTGTTGTCTTTTAAGCTAGAAAAAGGTTTCCTTCCAGCTCCAATGAAGTGAAATCAATTAAATCGTAATTTATTCATGAAATGGACACCGCCATGTTGAAATTAGATGACATCAGTGAAACGCGATTGGTCTGAGTTAGCGTTTCTATGGAAACCACTCTTTTCAATTAGGAATAAGCATGCTGGAAGTCCACACCCCTTTAACTTCAAGGCGGGCTTGTGAGAATCAGTCTCTCAAACAATTTGGGGGCCAGCGCGCACCACGTGCTTTTATATATATATATATATATATATATATATATATATATACACATATATCACAATATATCACATTTATATTCATATGATGGAAAAAATTGGATTCGCAAAACATGTTAAAAACTGTTATCAGAGCAAGAATGGGTATTCTGACAAATATAATGACATAATAATAGTTGTTAATTTCTCAGTGGAAGTCTATGGGAAGTCCATAGGTTTTTAGCTTCTTGGAGCCAGCGGATACTTCTTGTCTGGTACAAAAGGGGAAAGAGTTACTCAGTCCAGGTCTAATCTACTGTACAGTCAATGGATTTTGCACTGAAAAATTAAATGAAACACGCAATTTGGGGGCCAGCGCGCACCACGTGCTTTTATATATATATATATATATATGTGAAACACATCTTTCCATAAAATTTGGAAACGGACCACTACAAGTTTGATGTGCCCCATGGGTTGTCTGATTATATATATATATATTTATATATATATATATATACACATATATCGTAATATATCACATTTATATTCATAGGATGGAAAAAATTGGATTCGCAAAACATGTTAAAAACTGTTATCAGAGCAAGAATGGGTATTCTGACAAATATGATGACATAAAAATAGTTGTTAATTTCTCAGTGGAAGTCTATGGGAAACTCCATAGGTTTTAAGCTTTTTGGAGCCAGCGGATACTTCCTGTCTGGTACAATAGGGGGAAGAGTTACTCAGTCCAGGTCTAATCTACTGTACAGTCAATGGATTTTGCACTGAAAAATTAAATGAAACCAACATAATGACCAGAGTTTGATCCACCCAAGTTTTGAAGCTCTGCTGGGTCCACCTCTACTCACCTGTCAATCAAAACAATGCCCCCAAATATGTGCAAGTTGAGAAGTCAATTAAATCTAAGTTGTAATTTGTCATCAATATAAAATACAGAAATGTATATCCAAAAGATGCATAAAAGAAGTTAACAAACACTTAAAAAAAAAGAAGTCTATAGAGGACTGTTTTTTTTTCATCTCCAGGGGTCTTTGGAGGAACTGCAACATTTCTTACTTTCAGGTTTGCATCAAATTTAGGAGCAAAAAATAGGGACCTATAGTTAGTTGTGCCAAGATTATTGTGCACCTCAAAAATTCTAACAGAATAAATACTTTTTAATAATGTTGTTATTACTTCACTAAAAATAGGATGTATGTCATGGTAAAGTCTGTGTTTGGATTACTAGTATTGTTAAAAAGTTATTTACATAAAATCAGCTCAGTTGCTCTGTTAAAGACAATGCTAGCTGAGAAATTGTCCCGTTTAAAAATAAACGAGACAAAAATAAGTTTGCCTCTTGCCTCTTGGTTAGCAAGCATCAGTCTTTGCAAACTGGGGGTTGGAAGAAAACTTTTAAATTTAATGTGTCCCATAATCTTGAGGATGATGGGCTGCTTCCTGTCCACAGCTGTGGTTTAGACCTGTTTGAGTGGATCCAAAAAAAGTGAAACCATCAAAAAACCTAGGAGTTTTCACATGAGGAGCAGTTGTGATATAGTCATTAAAGAATTCTGATCAAATTTTTAATTACTCTAGTTTTCCCCTTATCTTATTAAGCTCTAAACCATCTTTGAAAAAAGAATTGCTTCTCTCAAAGAAAAGGAGCATTGTCATGTGATTAAAACTGCTCATGAGGAAACAGATTGTCCCTTTTCTACTTACATATTGTATCCTCACAGGGGCAACACTCATCTTGGTTAATCAAGAACAGAGAACAGACTAAATCTGTTCACATTGCGGCACTCCTGACATTTTATTATTCTCCTTCCTCACCGTCTCCTCAGTCATTCTGTCTTTTTCTCTGTTTCACTCTCTTCCTCTTCTTAGACAGACACACACACAAACACGCAGATTCCCCATAACACAAATGTCAGCGGGCTGAATGTGACAGGTGAACGACAGTGAAGTAGATTTGACCTTGACGGCTGTGAGAGCAAAGTGACAGCAATATAAGGCTGTAGTGAGCTATTGTTGGCCCAGGGGCATCCATTAATGAATGAAATAAAACAGCCGTGAGATTCGGGGACACGCACGGGAGGAGGAATGATGGAGGCGAGGTGACAGCAACCCACGCGTGGCCCTCACCTGCGTCAAGCTCAGCCAGCAAAGGCTTGCACACTCTCACACTCACACACTCACGTTGATGCAGCACTTGCAGATGCATTCAGACACTGAATGTACATACAAGCAGTGCGTCAAAACTCCAAGTAACTCACTGTTCCACGACAAGTGCTTACTAGAGAATCGATGCACAAAGTGGACTTCTGCTCTTTTGTTTGCAGGGCTTCTGAACTTTTTTGACAGAAATCCATAAACACTTTCAGTTTGGGCTACAACTTCTTAAAGACCTACTCCAATTAAATATTTTGACAAATTGATGTTCTTGTGGCATTTTTCTCTTGGAGGACATATACAGTATAAAGAAATTTAATCTGAAAATTGCATTTCTGAGTATTTCTCTATTCAAGTTAATGTAAATTAGGAGCAGATGAAAAAATCCTGTTAGAAAAAGCTTGTAGCAGTGATGTAGACGCCACAATCGCGGGCCATAAACTCCCTGCTCCGCTCCATTCTGATGCATTGACTTGTAGACAATAGATCCACGTACGTCCCAGTTTTTCTCGTCTGAGCCGGCATCTGAAGCTGCAATATTGATCACCATTTGTGTTGCTCTAGTAATGTTAAATTGGGGTTGTGACGGGCTGTAAGCTAAGACTGTAAACAGATGGATTATGGGAAATGGGTACAGGCTTACTCCACAGCAATAGTTATGCCCAGAAATCAGAGGTGAACAGTTTCTACTGAACTACTATCACTCTACAGAAGCCATGTCCTAGAAAACGACTTTTTATTTTATTTTATTTTTAAATTTTGGCTACAAACGTCGTAGTCATAATTAAAAGACCACTGGGAACGCTTTCACAATAGATCAAAAGATGATCAGAGGCTTTAGCCTATTGGTGAATTGTGGTCTGAAAATGGGGTCATTAAGTATCGAAGAGCCCCCCCCCCCAAAAAAAAAGAGAAAAAAGAAAAGAAAAAAAAAAGACATTTGTATTTTTCTAAAGCCAAGAACATGTTGGCCTTTTTAGCTAATATTGGGATAATTGTTGATAATGAATTGAGGTGATAAGTGTCAGACCACTAATGGAATGCAGTACTTAACCCTCCTAATCCCCACGCTCTCTTCACTTAGTGTCAGGATAATTAGATTACTGCTGCTGATACCGTCCTCACTGGCAGACTCTAACTTTTACACAACACCCAGGCATGTATGCCAAAACTGCTAATATTTTGTCAAAGTACCCCCCCCCCCCCCCGCACATTGAGCACAATGCATGGGCTTACTGTATGAGTAGAACAATGAGTAAAAACAGTTAAATCTGTGAGGGATTGACCGAAGCTGTAGCTAGGATCCAGCTGGACTGCATGTATTACAGTGGAAGAAGAGAAGGGGTAGCGATGCAGGGATCTCCAGTCTGTCAACAGGATTGGAAAAACCAAACGTATTTTACCCCTGCCACCCTCCACGTCCTGTGGTTCCTGCTCCACCGTCCCACATCTCTATATCATTTCTATCCGCTGGGTGTGAAGAAAGACCTATTTGGCAGGGAACATGGCCCAATTACTGATATCAGCAGAAAAAAAGGGCAGAAAGGGAGAAAAGATATGAGTGGGAACATATCTTGGAGGGTGTGGATAATGTCATAAGTATACTTATATTTTGGCTATGTATTTTTATCGTTTTCTTTTTTTTTTTTTTGCTAGGCTTACACGTTCTAGGTTATTTATTATTATTATTTTTACATGACATATGAATAACTTAGGTGATATTTGTATTTTTTTTTCTTTTTTGGTGGGGGTGATTCATGACCCAGTTTCCATTTGAAAATGAATGTGGTTTGGGCTAAAATATGAATTTATAATTCATTTTGGGAAAACACAGCAGCACCTGCCTCATTAAAGTAATGGGATGTTTCCCATCATGGCTCCTGTCTCTTGTTGAAGCTTATGACTTCTGAAAGGCATTATTGCTTAAGCTTCATTATGTTTTCAGCCATTTGTACTATATGGCTGTTGCTGTCATTCTTTTCTAATTTCAGTCTGTATTAATGTTTTGTTTCATAATCAGATAATTGTTATATCCAGTGATACTTATTCGTCAGATTTTTTTTTAATAATAATTGGGAGGTTTTTGCATGCTAATGATAGTGAAGCTAGGGGTAAACAAGTAAAAATACAGGATAAGGGGGCTAAGGGACAAGAATACAAAAGACTCCAAAAATCAATAAATATGTATTTCTTGTTATTATTTTGGTCCAAACATGCATTTTTATAGCTTACCATGACCAACAATGACTGACAGATAAGATTAAATCGAAAAGGTCCAAGACATGTCCAGTTTTATATTCTAATCATTGCAGGAAATTCCATAAATTTCAAGCAGCAATTGGAGTGAGATAGTCAAAGTTACCATTTAGGTCAAACCACCACCTCTGAACAAACAGCTTTTCTTAATTTTTCTTCTTCAATCACTCAAGGACATTCTGGCCATCTGGATTGGGAGACCCTCGTGGTTAATGTAGCAGCACTGGTACGTACAGAAAATATGCAAATAAATAAATAAACAACATTGTTTTGTTTGGCTTTCCAGATTTAGACTGGCTCGGTGGGACCATAGAGTGTGCAGAGGTCATCAAATTATTCCATCCCGGGAGCTTGAATTTCCTTGCTACAACCTTTACTCTGAATCCACTTGGGTAATGTTTTTAAATAACCTGAATGCTAATGCTGTTTTTTGGTACAATAACAAAATACTATATTGTATATGTGACCAACTTTTTTCAAAGACGTAGCACTGTGGGAAACACTTCCTGATGTTTAAGCTGACGTGCAGCATTAAAGCATTTGATCATCTTCCAAACTCAGCTTGCAGCTTCTAATATGCTAATTAACTGACTGTGAAGGTAAAAATTGACAAGAATGTATTCACTTCAAATGCTTTAAACTGAGGTTTCCTCTAACCTGCAGAATCCTGATTCTTGATCTGAAGCTAAACAAAACCCCGCTCGCAAGATCTGGCAGCTGGAGACTGACTCGCATTTGCATCTTCACCTGGCGATATCACGCAGGGCTGATTTTCCGAGCTGCAGCAGAGGCGCTGTGATGGGTTTTTTAATAACTTGTGTCTTTTGTTGTACTTTCAAAAAGTATTTTGTATTTGATGAATGGATGTCCAAATTATGCTGCATGTTTGGTGGAAAGCTTGAGACTTTACAAGCTGGAGGAGACTTTTTCTCTTGACGTTAGGGAGGAAACAGAACAATTGGTTTTAAACAGGACCCTCAAAACTGCAGCATCAAAACTGCATGATTGACTTGCTGAGGCAGATAAACCAAAGCAGCTGTTATTTGTTCATGAATGCATGCTACTTTTTCTTTTGATAAAAAAAAATAATCTTGACTTAACAATATTCTTTCTTCAAAAAAACAAATTATGCTAATTTCTTTGATGTTTTACATCTTACTTTTCGCTTTTAAGGGGATCAATATCCCTGACCCTAAAAACATTTGTATAATTTGAAAGTAGAACTACCATTAAACTGAGACAAATTGGAGCCAGAATCTTGAGAAAGAGAGCCAAAAAAAAAAAAAGACAAAGTAACTTTTTCATCTCATGAAATCTGAGCAAAAGCACTAAATCCTGCTGGAGTTTTTCTGTGTTTGGGTGGACTCAACACCATGCTGGAGTTCGCTTGGCACCACAGCTTTCTATTGCCCATTCATCAAAAAAGACCACTGCTCTTCTGAGAGAGAAGATTTATTCACTATAGACGAGAGGTGGAGAATTAGCACAGATTTATGAGCGGAGACTGCAATGGCAAGGCACTGGCAGCTGCTACTTGACATTTAAACAGTAAATGTGAACAAAAATTGGAGATGAGGAAGCAGGAAATTGGAACAACACAGAGAAGGAGCAGGACTGAAGAATAAATGATGCACGAGCTAGCCCAACAAAAAATTTGTTCTACTAAAAAATATATATATATAAAAAAATATATATGTGATGGGAAACTGGTTTCACATCAGTAAGTCTCAGGTGACAAAACTATTTACATTTATTTACCTTGCTTGTGAATAACCTTTGAGCACAAAAAGCACAACAAAGAAGATTTTTAGAAGCATTTTTGACATTTCCTATCATTTAGAACAAAATAACTACAAATCTGGAATTTTTTGATCATTATTTTACTCAAAGAGGTTTAATGGACTTAACCACATCAACTGTCATTTCTTTGCCTTGCAGGACCTTGGGCAATTATGAGAAACAAAAACTGCAACACAATGATATTTAATCCGGAATAAACAGGAGATATAGAGAAACTCTGCTGAAATAGAGCAGTCATAAGTTCTAAGTTCTGAAATTCAAGGACAAGCAAAAAAATAAATAAATCCTGCCCTGATGGGATTGTTAATATTCATAAAAATCAAAAGTGCAATGGTTTTATAAATCATTTCATGCACGTTTGTGCTGGAAAAAAGTCTACTCTAAATGTACTTTTTTCTTAGGAGTTTGAAAGAATTCTGCTCTTTGGAGTCAGAGAGAAGCAAACAGAACATTAAAAAACTCCGATTTGGCTGTTACGTTGTTGGAAGCTGGTCCTCTCACCTGAAAAGCCGCAATGGTCTAGTTGACAAAGGATGCGGAGGTGATGAAAAGTGCACAGAGGTTTTTTTTTCTCTGGTGTATATGCAGTCACATCTACTTAAGTTGAATTCTTATGAACTGGCACAGAAAACCTTAGAGGGCTCGGGTCACTTGGCCTCAAAGTGCGACATTCAAAGTGAACGGAAATCTGACTCACAACTTCAAGCCTCAGCTTGTGTTAGTCATCTGGTGACATGCATTTTGTCTATTACCTTAATCACGCCTCTGCCTAGTCCTGTTAGCGTTCTGTGCGGTGGTCTTAACTGAGTTTAGGTCACAGGTTGCTTTTCTTAACTGCAAAAATTTGTGCATAAAAACACATTTTAGAGCATCTGTTCTGATGTTTTCTCTTCCACTTTCGATGCTCTTTGACAAAATCTCTGGAAAGTAATCTTATTTCAAAATATGCACCACCTCCTTCTGTTAATATGCCTTTGATTGATCTTCTTATAATTACTTTGGAAAAAGGCAAAGCATCCTGAATATATTTTCCAATTATCTGCAGCGGATTGATATACACCAAGTGTGTTTTGCAGAGAACATTCAAACATCAGAAATACTCCAGATAAGGCTGCTTCTGGTGTGTTTCACTGTGATCTCTTGACAGCTGTAAATCCCAAGCTGAAACACAAAAACGTTGCCTTGAGGAATATAGATAAGGCTCAGCCGCACACTATTGAGGCTGCTCCAAGCCACAGGCATTCTTCAGGAGGAGGGTGAGGTGGGGGGTGGGCGGCTGTACAGACCGTTGGAGGCATCATCAGGATATAATATCTCACTCCCCTGTCTTATTGCCTACGGGTAGAAATATATGTGAGTCTGGAATGTGTGCTATCTCTTCAATCTAAGACTGTCGTCATAAAGACAAGCACAGGTCTGCTCGGCGGTTAATGTTTAATGGACTTAAAGGACATGATTTCCCGTTGGCTCTGATTCAATTTTACAGAGAAGCCATATTTGGTGGGATCATAAAAATGTTTGGCTTCGTCTTCCTAATGACAAGAACGACCTCTTTAGGGAAAACGTGCATCTCCCAGAGTCGACTCTCCAAAACACAAAGCTTTTACGTCACAAGGACACCTCATGTTTCTGAAATAATCACTTCACAAGGGCTCTCTATGATTAGCTCAAGTGGCTCCTCTAATGAAAATGATGACTTTCTTTGTTAACTGAGCGCAGCTTCAACACTCAGGTGTGAAACACTGGAGGACGTTGTCTGCATACTAAAAATAACAAATGCGAAGGATAATAAACCACAAAGATGAACTGCTCCATTAAACCTCATCAGCTTTAACGCTTTTCTAACTGCAAGCAGGTGATATCGATGAAAATCAATATGTCAGTTTATGGAGAATCCAACAGATGCTTTAAAAATTGTCAAAGGGTCATCATCTCCTCTGGGGCCAATTTCCTATCCCTCCTTTTTAAGTAAATGGCAGTTTTTCAATTGTCTCTCCCAGATAATGATTGTGCTGGTGATGTTTTTCCCTCATCTGTAATGGGAACGATCCCTTCACAACAGTTGGTAAACGCTCTTCTGCGACATCTGTGAAAATTATATCCGTCATTATGCAGTCGAACTAATGTCTAACTTGTTACTTTGAGTTTAAGCATCTCTGACGTGCTGAATTGTTCCAAGAAAGACGAGCCGGTTTAAAGCCATCTCCACGCGCAGATTGTGTTGACAAAAGGAAGTAAAGGGCAAAGCATTGGCTGAATCCTAAGTTTTGCTTTCTTGTAATCTTGTGCTTTCAAGACAAAAACAACAGCTGGCCCAAATGGGAGCGCTCTAAATCTGCAGCATTCATTTACATTACACAACAGCAGCCTCCTGAAAACTACATAAATCACTTTGTCACAGCCAAGCTACTTGGGCAATTCCGTTTGCCAAAGTTTGGCCAGCTAATATTGTATAATGGCATCTGCACAGAGAATTAATTCAAACCCACTGATCTGATAACAAGCATTCTGCCCCATAATCTGCTATACTGAACATTCAGCTAATGGATTCAGACTCAGTAGACAATAGTTTAATCACACAGTCTTGCAAAGTTGCCTCGAATACTTTTACAATTCTCCCCACGCTTGCTATTATTTTTGTTTTAGGATATATTTTGGTGTCAAGATGTATTTTTTGTTCTTAGAAACACTTGTTTTTTTTTTATGCAGGTATTTTGCAGTGTCAAACTCTCGAACCAAAGCCACGGGGCTGAATTTTGCATGTTAAAACTGATGTTTCAACGAAAGAGACCTCTGGCATCTTTATTTCTATTCATCCCACCTAATCTTTGGAATGCCCAGGGTATTTTATAATGCTGTGATATACCATGACAACGTTTAGAGGATGGAGGATTTAGCAGTGCGATGCGATCAGCCAAAAGGCAGAGTCAAGAAGCAGTGGGAGTGATAGATTATTTTGCTATGTTTTTATAAAGCGGCATTAATTACCTTCAGAAAAACGGAATGTGAAAGACAGAAGTGAATCATGTATGGATCTTAACTGATGAAACCACCTGTTTGAAATTTATGAACCATCTGTTTTATGCAAAAAGAAGGAAATTGGCTTATTATTTGATTTGTTGGCTCTAACTATTAAAACAGAAAATTCACAACACTGAAGCACAGTACAGGAAACATTGATTATTTCGATTGGTGAAGTTCTGAAAAGTCAATTACTAAACCTTACAGCAAATAAATATTTCTTTTGACTTCACTTCACACAAATCCTTGAAACTATTGATTTGCCAATTGGGGTGTTGATGGCAAACTAATAATATCTCTTCATTGTGTCACATGTGATGTGTATGCTTGTACATTTTGGTGCTCTCATTTCTGTCAACGCATAAACAGAGACCGCTTCTGGCAAAGCACGGAATCAATCCCAACAACCTTGCGTCTTTCAGGTTGTTCAGCTTCTCTGACAACTCGAATGAAATGTGCGCTTCACAACTTCACTTTAAGACATTCAATTTCCAGCTGCTTCTTGGGGCACAATTCCACAGAAGAGGATCAATGCAAAATGACTGCGAAATTGCTAATGTTATTTACATCAAAGTGAGACTGGAGGAAACCAATTATGCTGGTGATTCACAGCAAAACTCATATGCGATTTACACCCCGGGCAATGGTGGTATAATATTTTGATATGATTAATATTGTGACATCAACCCAGCACTGTTTTTAACAACACATAAACTCACCAAACCCGGCATAAATCCTATGTAATTAAAAGGATGTATTTTAAAAACACTGATTCTTGGTAAAGCTCTTACAGAAACTGAAAATTCAAAGTTGAGAAGATAAGTGAGGAAGAATAAATTGGGGTTTTCTTGTGGAAAGAAAATAGATTTAAAAGCGTGACAAAGGATGTAATGTTTCAGTCTAATGTTTCAAGTCCACATGCAGTTATTTGTCTTACAGCAGGAGTTTTGTTGTGTTTTTCATATTTCAATTTGCAGCTGCACTCCTGTCTTAAAGAAAGATCTCAGAGGTGATATGTTACTGGGCATAAATCACATTTTATCGGCGAGGTGCTGAAGATGAGGTGTTGTGATTGATGCCGCAGTACCGCACAGTGTATGTGCAATTTGCTGGCACTTTGGAAAGCACCATTTTTTAAATTTTTTTATTATTATCACAAAAACAAATTTCCATCGCAAAGCAACAGCACATGTGTCCAAATGATGGCAGCATCTGCAGAAGGAGACAGAGAATGAAGGAGGAAATGGAGGAAAAACACTGGTCTGTTTTTAAAAGGAGACGGTTTTAGAGTGATCTTTCCCCACACAGCCATCCCTGCATGCATAAGTGAGGCGGCACACGGCCACTCTCGCACGGTGCTCATTTCAGTCAAACCAATTTAAATCACACAAGCTGATGGAAAGAGAGCAGCTTTCAAAAATCCTTGCAGCATTCACCATTCCACCAAAATGGGCAGTTATTTAGTTTGGGTGCTGCATTAGAAGGTGAGGCGCCACAGTTCTTTTGACAAACTGCAAAATGTTTGACATTTGCATGAATGGACAAAAAAGTGAAAAGTGCAATTATATATAAATTCAGCATCAAGACTTTTGCATTTTGGGCAACAATCCTAACTGCTTTGTATGTTTTCAGTTATTAAAAATGAAAGATAAAACAGTGAATTTTATATTTCCAAGCTTCTTTCTATGATAGTGAGATGTAACAGGAATACAATCTATGTCACCAATTGTTTTTCTTTGAAAAAAGGGGATCTGCATTTTATCATTAAAATAAGTTTCTGTTAAAGACCCTGTCCAATAAAAATCACATTTAGGGGTGTTTTTAGCATGTTCCTGTAGCATTGGTCCCATTATGATGGACATATATAAAGAGAATTAAGATTAAAGCTATACTTGAGTATTTCATTATTCAAATTGTTGTGAATCAGGAGCAGATGAAAAAGTGCAGTTCGAAAAAGCTTTTTGCTGTTACCTAAATTCTACAATTGGTAGGCTACAAGCCCCCCAAAGTACGTCTTTGTTTTCTTCGCCTGACCTGGCATCTGGACAAAAACTGTACGGCTGGATAGCTCCAAAATTGCTCGCCATTTTTGTTGGAAACCGGTAATGTTAGGTCGGGGGTTAGAGGGGGCTGTAAGCTAGTGGAAGAGTGTGTACACAAAGGGATGATGGGAGGTTAGGACAGGCTTTCTCCATGTCAACGGTCCCATCCATAACTCAGAGGGTATTTTCCAAGGAACTATTGCTGCTCTGATTTAGCCTAAAAATGGCACAATCGTAATTAAAAGACCATGATAGATCAAAAGATGATTAGAGTAGAACTTTAAAGCTGATGAACTGGGACAAAAGAATCAGGAAAAAGTGACTTTCCTCCACTGACAGAGCTGTTGAGCATCTTTAATCCAGTCTTGACAGAAAAACAGGACATATCCTATTTTTTGGAAAATAACTGCAGTTTATTTTTCTGATCTCTAAAAGGGCTTCCCAAATCTTAAAAAAGAAAGGGCAAGTCACTCTACATGTCTTCCAAATCCATCATATCCCAATTTAGAGAATGAATCAATGAGGGAAATTTCTCAGTTTCAACCCTTTATATCTTTTCCCTTAGCAAGTTTTTCAGTGAAGTGTCTGGGTTTAATACGCAATCAACGTTAGTCAGCGGAAAAGCATCCTATCATTGTTGAGTGTTTTCTTGAAAGCTTGACAGCGTGATCAATTTTTACCAAAACCCTTTATCTCTGAGGCTCTGAAGCACTCAGAAACATGAAACAAAAAAACAACTGAGAGAGTACGCACTTGGCTTTCCTGGAAAAAGAGAAAATTTGCTCTGATGTTCATTTAAAGTTGAAGATAAAACACTGCTGATCATAGGAAACTGGTTTCAGGCTTAAATGCGTGGAATATCTGAAATGAGTTTGCCCAGATATGATACACAGATCAATTAAATTGGAATATTGGAAAATAAAAGGACCATGTGCATAGATAAATGTCATCCAGACAATAATGCATTGTTTGACATTCGCCTGTGGTGTCCCCCCAGCATGGCTTGTAGCATTAGGCTGCTTGTGTTTCCTTTGCTGCAGAGCAGTTACAGAGACAGAGACAGAGACGGAGCACCTGCCCTCGTGCCTGAGCGCTGCTCCCAGCAGCTTGCTAATGTCAACCTGCCTGATAGGCTCGGTAGGGTGGGGGCTCCAAGACAGCAGCAATTTTCCACTGCATGCGAATGAGACTGGAGAGCAATCTGCTGGCCTAAGAGCCTTATAATCAGCACATCATTATCAGTAGGGGGCTGTTACACAGGATGGAAGCAGGGTGAAGCGATAAAGGAAGAGCGATGGATGACATCAAATGAGCCCCTGTTGACATCAGGAAGTTAGAAAACATTGGGGAGCTGAGAGAATGCACTATCAAAAAGGACATGTAAATAATCTGCAGCAAGACTCCAGAAGGGGAAGAAAAATATCATCTTAGTTTTTCAGGAAGTGGCAGCAGACTCTATTTAGCTTCTGCCAGCATGGATGCTCCCTGTTAGGCTGTGGTATTGCTGGTCTGCTTACAGATTCTAATGGCAGGGATAGGGATACAGATGGATTGTGACAGCTCTTTGAAGCTTACCTCGCCTGCATGCATTTTTCAGGAAGTTCAAAGGGAGCAAGGACAACAATGCTGATTTTTTTTAGCTCATATGTACACTTATCTCTTTTAAGGAGTGCCTAGGATTGTGTGTGCTCTCAAACCTACCTTTAATGCTTTATCTGGGGGAAGGTGCCCTCCCAAAGAGCAGCAAGCACTCATTCATTCTTGAATAGCAAAAAATATATATTTCTGCTTAGAGGCAGAGAAACAACACTTTAGACCAAATTCTTTAACTTGGATGAATGCAGAAAACAAACTCATTTGCATAAAAGCAAATAAATAGCACTTCTTTTAAGACTTTGACCCAGTTCAGGCTTCATCCTTGACAGCAAATAACATCCAAAATCGGCTGTTTGGAGAGATTTAGTTGTCACCATGTTTTCCTTTTCTTAATCCGGGCCTTTTGGTTTTGATGTGTCAACGATCAATCAAAGCTGTCTAAATGAATATCCCCCGCCGCTTTCTACCGCATGGGGGCAGTAGCGCACAAAGCACATGGACATTCCTTGTCTTGAGATGAGCGCGCTGCCTCACTGATGTCTGTGATTCACAAAATTAGAGATGGAGAAAAGAAAAGAGGAATAACTATCTGGATGTCAAATTAGAGATTTTGTTTTACCAAAAATCTGCAGTTTTTCTTCTTCCAGCACCTGGTGGAGGAAACACCTGAGGGAATCAGAGTTTTCTTTAAGCCTGGATCATGTGGGAGTTCATGTTGTTCGAGGAGAGTCCCGTTGGGGATGCTGAGAATTGTCTCCTTGTTTCACTCAAAGTTGGGAGAAAACAATCATCTTGACATCACCTCAGCCTGTGCTTGATCATAAATATTGCTCCATCACCTTTCTGTGACAGCTTCACACTTATTTAAAGCAGAGAAGAGAGGATGATGTCAACTCTCCATCTCCTGCGCTTGACAGCCGAGCAAATTCAATTGGACTGACTCCGCCTCGCGCGCACGGGACCTGTCCAAAGGTTCCTCATACCGCAGCGCGCCCGTCTGCATGGCCGGTGCGCTCTAGCGGAGTCTCTCCCTCCGGTCACTCACCCCCATCATCAGTGAGAGGAGGTCTGACGCACAGGACCAGCGGCAGCAGCGGCAGCCAGGACTCTTCCCGGCAGTGTTTGGCCAGCAGCGAGCAACATGTCCCCTGCGTGGAGACGGGGAATCCGCACCTGGGGCTCCACGGAACCACGGTGGACCATGCGCGGAGCCGGGCTGGTCGGACAGGTGCGGGTGTCCTGTTGGATTCTGCTCTTGTCGACTTGTATGCCCAGCACTCAGACTCAAGGTAAGTTTTAAAAAAATGTACAAAAAACTCAGTTTGCATGATGTAGCTCTGTGTTATGAAGGTAAAGATGGGGAAACGTGTCTAAATATAAATTCGCGCCAATTTAGAGAAAATTAATTTATTAATTAATGACAAACCCCATTTAAGAATAAAATAGTCACCTTTATGTTGTAAATGTTGAGGAATGCTGGAGAAAAGTGTTTGCTGCCACTCTGAAAAATGTGTCAGACCTAATATCTCAGTTTCTATAACAGCTCCTGCCAGAGCTGCAGCATTTGATCATTTCAAGACAAGGTTGATCCGAAATTATTTGGCTATGTGGATGTGTGCAAATATGGGAATTCATTTGAACCAGTTCAGAGTGAGCTGTCACCTCTACCTCCTGCAGAGATGGTCATTAAGTTGTGGGGAGATGAGTGTGAGACACTGAAGCAGAGCGTTTTCAAGGCTGAGTTGCTTTCGTCCACTTCAGGATTCTGGCTCCGAGGCTGGTGGGAAAGTAATGTTACAGAATGCATAAATCACTCAATGCTACTCTCATTCAAGTCTGAGACAGACAGGCGTAAACATGATCTACACTCATCATGCTGCTACTGTGAAACTAGAATGACTCTTCAGTTGTCACCCGTCAGCGCTTGACCTCTTGGCCAGCAAGAGGATAATGACATGTGCTAAACAATGACAGAAAAGCATGGAGAGTGTCCTGCCTCCATGATTCACCACAGGAGGAAAAAAACACACACACAACTGCTGGATGCTGAAATAGGTAAGTTGATGAGAAAAGAAGCGGTTCGTGTGGGCTTATAGTGTCAGTGTATTCACATTGAATGGCATGAGCTTGTGCTTGAGTATTCAACCTCAGGATTGTGGGCTTTTGTTGTAAAAGGGCACATGGAGCTGAAAAAAGTGAGACACACATTTGACACTCAACTCCTGGAGGCATTTATCTCTGCAGGTCCCTTAGGTGGGGGAAAAAAAGTAGGGTTTCTGAGATTGATTCAAATTAGTGCTGTCTTCTCTGTGCACACCCCATCTCACAAGCACAGTGCTCGGTGCACCAGAGTGCTAAAAGCAGCATAATCCCTGTGCTTGTCTTTGAACAAGTGGCATTGCTCTAAAGTGCTCCCAACCTTATCTGAAAAGAGTCTCTTATTATGCAAGGCACAGTTCCCCCGGCTGTTATTAGCATCCTTTTCTCAGACTAACACGCCTGGAGTGTGTGTGGGTCTGTTCAGAGCCTCCGGGTTTCTTTACAGGGCTTTACCTTTCCTCCCAAACAGACCCCTTCATCATCCTTTCGGGTTTCGGACTCTTTCATGTTTCTGGTTGTGAGTCGATACTGGGACAAAAATGCACTATTTTGTTTGCTTGTTCTGTTATCTGACAGGAGCGTCCTCAATGGTTCAGAACGGCAGCCTTAGTTCTTCGGTGAAGAAACAGTTGTACTCTTTGTAGGGGGTCTTCTCAGCACCTGGAGGGGTCTTGTTCTTCTGAAACGGGAGGCAGCTCTCCACCTCAAGGGGGATCCTTGTTTGCAAATAGTCAGCAATGCAACAGTGCCTCTGCATTAAGGCAGAGATGGCATTTCCTGGGAGAGGAGGACCTCAGAGATGTCATAAATTAAGTGACACACATGCCCCCCCATGGGGGAAGCAGATGTGGCATGTAGTTGCTTGTTTTTCAGTGGTTCCTCTTGAGGCTCCTGCTGTGTTTAATACTGCAGGATGCCCTCATATAAGCAAGAGGATACAAAGCCGATCTTTTCCACCACGGTTACACTCAGCGAGACATTTCAACACTCGTGTAGAACCCCTAATCAACCCCCAAAAAAACTCTAAGCTTCCACTTCTCTTCCCATTTTTGCTGTTTTGTATCTCCATGCTCTGCCTTAGATCCTCAAAGCTTCTGGGTTTCCTGTGTGATCATACTTGCTTCTTGTTCTGTTTATTTGGAAAAGTGATCGAGTACACACACATGCTTGTGCTGATGTTCTATGTCTATTGAGCTTTAATCTGGATTGCGGCATTGACATTCTGCCAAACCGACAGCTGCTATAATTTTCTGGACGTACGTTATTATTCAGCTTGACAGCTGTCTGCCATGTCCAAATCTTTAAATCTTGTGATAATCCACCATGCTCACATAAAAATATATTTGTTTTAAACACTCGGAATCCTTGTGTGATTAAAACTCCCCACTCCGATGCAAAAGCCGCATCATAATCTGTCCACTGTACACAAAAATGCATGCTTATAAAGAAAAAAACTCACAAACATCGACATTTGCAAGATTAAAGAGTCCATAAACATAAAAGGTGGCTTTGTTGCTGCAGAGACTGATGACAGCGCCTGTTCATTCACAGCCATCTTTCCATCAAAAGGAAGAAAGAACTCATCATATGATGGATGCGGCTCTGCACACTGAGCTTGTACACTTGCATTATTGCCACACTGACCTCGTATGATGCTCGATGACACAAACAGATGAAATCTTTGCAGTCACTTCAATTTGAAACACCGCGATACATGTCACAAGCGTTGTAACATCTCCACTGCTGCACAGCAACTACACACAGCATATTTATGACACGTGTTTCCCTAAAGGATGAAATTCACTTAATTAAACATGTTTGCTGCCCCAGAGAGCTAACAGCTGCTGAAATTTGGACTAAATGCTTATTTTCTACACGACTCGTGCCAGGGAAGACCAGCAACTGGCTTGAACAGCCTCAGGTGAAATGGTGGCAGTCTGACTTCCTTATCAAAACTCCTTGTGTGTCTTCCAGGCTTCCTCCAGTGTGTGTGCGTGTGTTTTTTTCCTTCTTTTTGCTGCCAAATGCTGTCTACACATGTTTATTCATGCTACCACAGGATGCTTTATCCACCCAGATGGAACATATCACAGTGAAGTGTAAAAAAAAAAATCTGCTCACTGGCAACAGGAAATGCAATTGCAAAACAAAAAGAAAAATGATTTTTCTTCAATTGTTGTAATTCAAAGTGAACAATTTATTATAAATGTAAGGATTTAAAGTGTTAAAGACTGACAAATTATTTAAATCAACCTTGTTAAAGAATGAAACAGCTTTTTTGATGTGTTTTTTTTGGAAGCCTTTAATTGGCTCAGTCAAGCAGAAAACTGTGTTTATAGTTCATAATGGAAATGTAATCAAGTTAACTCATACCACAGGATTTTGGCATTCTTCCTTTGCCCAGTAATTGCCATTCACCCAAAGGGCTCTGGTAAATGGCTATTTGCATGAAGCAGAGTCCTAACTCCCGCTCTGCTTGTGGCATGCCGATGTGTGCTTATTAGGGAAGCTGGCTAAAATCGTTTCATACACTGGAGAACTTAAGCTTTTTTTGCCATGTTGGTGTAGAGCACTTATGTTGAGTTCTTGTTGAGAATTTGCATTTGCTGAAGTCGGCACATTGCTCAAAAGGGGCGAGAAATAGAACAACCTGTGGGTTAGGCAAAACTGTCACTCCTCAAAATCCTGGTATTTGCGTGGATTCATTACCCACAGACAGCTCCTCTTTGTCTTCTTGTAGCGCAGAATACTATTTGACTAAGTTTAGCTGGAATTAGATTTTTCTGTAATAGCAACATTTATTTGGAGGCAAGTTCTGTTGGGGATGATTTTAATCAGAAAGCTGAGAGCGGTTCTGTTCCCATATCTTCTTGTTTACTTTGGAGACTGAAGGGGGAGAGGCACTGCAGGGGGGAGCAGAGAAATCTTCACGTATTAATTCTCTTGACTAAATGTCTAATCAATCTGACACAGGATGTGGAGGCACATTAACTATCAAGAACAAACAAAAAGTCTCAGAGGAAGCCTTGAGCTGGGACCGAAGATAGAGGTTGAAATGACCTTGATTGTCGCATAAAGGGGAATATGAATTGACAGCATTAATTTGATGATTTTTTTTTTAAAGGAGCAAAGATGCTGGAGATCTTTTCTCCGACAAAGTGAGGGTGCAATAAAAGTTATGAAAAGCCTTTTAGAAATGATGCCACTGCATTTATCCAGGGAAAAGAAGGACTGCACTTGTGCGGCATTCTTGGGCCATACATATGTCTTCAGGCCCCCAAGCTGTTCCATGTAAACATTTAAACAACACAAAGGCAACTCCAGGAACACAGTGGTGAGAAATAATGCTTTTTACAGCATAATGTGCTCACCGAATCTCTGCTCACATCCAGCTCGCCCCTCCTGGGGACTGCTGAGTGTATTCTTGTGTTGTGAATAAAATGGCGAAGAGACAAAGAAGCAGAGAATTGTGGGAACAACTGTGGAGGTGTAGGCGGGTGGAGGTGGGGGGTAGTGGGACACAATTTTTGTTCCTTCCTGTCCTGGTAAAAACAACGGGTGGTACATTTGTCTTTGCCCACTCACATGAATGAATCCACATCTTAAAATCCTACTTCGCTCTTGTCCTGACCTCAAGCCGGGGGATTCACAACACTGCAGCGCGTGATAGATCACTCCAGTTACCTGATAAACTTCGTCCAGACACATAGACAACCAGAAAATCTATTAAAGCCCTATTCCAATCATCTTTTTATCTATTTTTAGAGCATTTTCAGTGGTCTTCTAACTATCACTATGGCATTTTTAGCCAAAATCTCTCTGTGTTGTTTTGTAGGACATAGTTTCTGCAGAGCAGCAGTAGTTCATCAGAAATTCGCCTCCAAGTTGCTGTTGCCGCAGGGTGAGCCTGCCTTCATTTCTCATCATCCTTTTGTTTACAGTCTCTTCTGTTAGCTTACAGCCCCACACAACCCAAACATGAAATTAGCGATTCACAAAAAAAAGCGAGCACTTTTGGAGCTAACCAACTGTACAGTTTTGAGCCAGAAGCCAACTCAGACGAGGAAAACAAAGTTGTACATGGATCTATTTGTCTGCAAGTGGATGCATCAGAATGGAGCAGAGCTGGGAGCTTGTGGCCTGCTGATTGTGGATTTTAAGCAACAGCTACAATCATTAGAAGAACATGTTAAAATCACCAACAACGCAATTTTCCTTGGAGTGAGACTTTAAAAAAATAAATAAACCACCCTACATTTTTTTTTTTTGGTCCAGGTGTATCATATTTGGGGAGATTTTCTTTGATGTTTGGAATAAACAGGAATAAACATGAATAAACCCTCATAAAAGTTTAGTGGGGGGGATGTCAGAGATCAGGAGTTTTTGAAGGGCTAGATGAGTGCAGTCCATGGCATTCTCTCTGTCTACAGGCAATGTTTTAAATGGAAATCTGCGAGGCTGAGTTCACAGCTTTGCTCAGGCTGCGCTTGGCAGCGGGCCCATCAGACCCGCTTGGGGGGGTGGCAGTGGGGGTTGGCTAAATGCCGCTTGCTGCATCTCAATGCATTTTGCCCGCTATTGATCACAACTTGAGTTAACTCTCTTCCCCATTGTCCTGCTCTTGGACACATGGGATCTGATATTATGTTTGATTTTGTTTTGAAGCACCTGCCATTTTCTTCCAATTCAATATATTTTTGGAGCAGCACCCCCTGGCCTCCCCTCCCCCACCTGTTTAAGTTTGTTACAATTTTTCCTCAAGCGTGCATCAGTCTGGGAGTGAGGAACATGCAAAGGCTTCAGTTAAGATAAATCTGAAGGAAAAATCATCCCAACAATGGCATCCAGGAAGGTCTTTATTATTGACTGATAAGACTGGTGTACATGGCAGAGTGGAGCGGGTTGTCACTGAAGCTCGGCAGCTCTTTAATGTACTCGTATCTTTGATCACTGTCCTTGCCTGTAACATCAGCAGAGTGTCAGTAAGGAACGGTGACGATGATGGGAGCTGACAGTTCCACTGCGAGCGTCTCCTCCACGGCTTCTGCCACATCTGGATTCCTTTTCTTTGGTTCCTCAGAGCAAGCCACAGATGGCCTTCAGGTTAAGAGTTAAAAGCATATGCTGTGATTCTGCAAAAGACAAAGACGACTAATTTCACTATGTTCCAGATGACCACATTTCCATTTATTTCAAAGAAAAAGAATAAAAAAAAGGTGTAATTGGAATAATCATTGTGATCAGAGGCCCCAAGGTGAAAAGGCCGGTTTTGAAATTTTACTTGAATGATACAAATGATGTAAGTATACAGTGCAAACAAAAATCAATACCGCCTTGCAGCTTCTATTGAAATCAGCAAATTGAGAAACATGTGTTTTTATTATTCTCCTTGTATACGTTTACAGGATTAATAGATGTTAGGCCCTGGGGAACCAGTGTTTGACGATGAAGTATGAACCTCCCAATACGCAAATTAAGTCCGCCTGCCATGTGTTTCTGCCTGAAATGATTTAAGATCAGTTTGGAGGAGCTTCTTTGAGGTTAAGTGGCAAGTCTGTGTTGCACCTCTGGAAACAACAATACTGACAGGGATGAGAACAATGCTGATTATCATATGTTTTACTACTTAATCAAATTTCAAAGGCAGTTCTAAAGAGAACTCATACACGTGTTTTATTGCAGCAATTTCTGGCTGCAGATACACAACGATGCACACAGCAAACTTAAGAAAGTATGTGAATGATATCACTATCACTAAGGTGACCATTGTCACAAGACCAAACCAGCATTTGATTAAAAGCTTTGGTGCAACTATTAAAAGTGGGGCACAGCTACAGTGTCTCCTGTGGATAGACAAAATCAGAACCAGCTTTTGGAGTCTAAATTGTCATGTTCTGATGGCCTCTTTTGCAAAATAGTTCCCAGTTTCACCTGCCTCCTCTGTCATTGCTGCCAACAGCAGTGAGGTAGAGGAAAAACAGAAGGAGAAACAAATATTGCCACAGATGTCGATGCTGTGCTGGTGTATTGATGGAGAACAGAAAGGCGAGCGCTGCACCAGTGGGGCAGAGATTGCTGTGGTGTACAGTAGCACAAATCCTAAATTCTGTACAAAGCCATTGGTAGCTAGGAAACAGCTGACAGTAAAATGGGGGGGATCAAAGGGATTAGTGTGCCCAGTTTGAGCCCAAAACAGTAACCCTTCCACATTCTTCACTGCCAGCCCTTTTTATTCGTTTACCCATTTAGTTCAGTGCTTCGCTTGGCCTGCTGAACAGAACCAATCCCTCTGAGAGTTTCCTTTTAGAATAAAAGAAAAAAAAATCTATTAAAAGGTCACAGATTCAGTTTTGAATTATAATAAATAGAGAAGGACATTGCTGCTTTTTTTTCTCCCCAAAAATACCAATGCCTTGACACAAGTGAACTAGACAAAACAAAGACATTTTATCTGAAGGATAAGGATGCACCTGTCATGTGCAATCAGCTCCACCGCTGGTGATCTGAGTGAGATTTCCTGTCACTGGGGCTCGAGGCACAGCTTGTTTAATTCTGCAGGGGGCTCCCATGTCCTGAACGCCTCGGTCATCGTCTCCTCCTGTCACAGAGCCATAGTGAAGTAACCAAACAAACGAGCCTGAGTGTCCGCTGTTCGGGGGGCAAATACTGTACCACTCCAGGAGGGCTTCTGGCAATGCCGGTCCCCAGACTCCTGACAGGAGAGGCAGTGGACACATGAAATCACTCTGGGCTGACAAAGAGCTTTACTCCAGAGAGCAAAACCAAATTGGATGTGCATCACATGTGACATACAGCGGGTATGATAGTTCAAAACTGATTTGTGATGGATGAATTAAGCACGAGCATTACCAGGAAAGCAGAAAGGCCAAGCTGGCTCATGTTGTTGTTCTTTGTGCAAATGGACGCAGACTTAAAGCCTTCTGCTGCATGTCATTTTCCTCAAATATTTCACAAAGTGCTTGTGAAGCTTTTTTAATTTGCATGAGGAAGGGAGGTAGGATTGTGTTTCAAAGAGTAATTCAGAGAGTAATTTCCTAGTTCTGTGGAAGATAATGTTCCAGCACATATCTATTGTAACACTAGTAGATATGTTCTGCGCCCGTGGGGACTGCAGAAATTGGGAGAGTCATATCAGTTTAATGAAGTGGCTCAGGCCAGTGTTTAATTTCATGAAATTCAATTAAAAAGCTTTATTTCTGCCTATGTAATCGTTTAAAGGGTTGTCATCATTAGATTACGGAGTAGAAAATTGTGAAAAGAAATGACCAGTCAAAAATGTGCTCTTTGAGTGCTCGCTTTTATCGATCCATTAGAGTCCCCCTAACGCTTATAATGAATATTTAACATCCATAAAAACAGTAGAAGGTGCCACTCCAATTTGAGGCAAGGAAACAATAAGCCTGCAATAAGTTAGGTTTGGATGTTATTAGAGCAGACTAAGCTCTATGGAGTTCCTTAATGTGAACTTTAGACACGAGGAGCAACAAAAAAGGAGCACGTTTGCCTTCCAAGAGCTGACATATGCAAGCTCAAATGCTGGCTGTGTTTAAAAGCTTTAATCACACCAACGCTCCGCAACCCAAATGTGCTGCTCGGCTTTGCATCATTGAAAGCTTGTTTTATTAATGTTGTCCAGAGTGAAGTATGGCGGAGAAGCCGGGTTTCTTTTGTGTTCTTGATTTAAAGTGGGGTGGAGCAGAAACAATGGGCATGAAAAAAACATGAAAAAAGCTCAGTGAGTAACTTCCATTACTTTTGAAGGCACTGGCCTTAAAATGGTGCATGAAAAAAAAAGAACGAGAAGATTCATTTTATATTCATCCTAATGATACAGCTATATTTTACGTGTACGGTCATGACATCTCAGTGAGAGACTTCAGCAGTGACTTCTGGGTTTTAGTCGGCCATGTGCTTGATGTGACACAAAAAAGGCAAACCAAGTATTTTCAGCAAGTTTGCTGGAGCTAAATGTGTTTGATGCCTAATTGCTCTCATTAGCAGCAGTTATTCTGCACAATTAACCAGCTGCCTCTAAGATGTTATGAGCCACAGCATTACATGGGTCAAGGTTAAAAAAAAAGCTAAATAAAATTGTAGAAGAACTTGTAATTAATAATTATTGAAATGAATGCGAGTACAATGGCATTTTAGTTATAAATCCCTGAGGGGAGACCACTGAGTGTTTTTCTTTTTTTATTGTATGTCATGTGGAAATGAGGAAGTGCGCACAGTTGATGGAAATCAGGAGCCATTGTTGTTTGACAGAAAGCACCTTTGCAGTGATTGCCTGTGTTATTAATTTGGGAGATGAGAGCAAGCAGGCTTCTCCAGCCTCTGATGGTTACGCGCCGCATTAAAGAAGCGCTGCTATGAATGACACTCAGGACTAATGAATATGAATACATTTATAAAAATAGGCGCAGGCTCCCCCTCTCAGCACCGATTGGGAGTGACAGTCACATTGGATGGGCACGGTTGATGAGAGAGGGAGCCGCTGCCCCTGGAGATGGAGGATGTTCCAGGGATCAGACAAACAACCCGCACACGCGCAAACACGCCACCCACATAAGCCAATGCCCCGACTCGATCATATTCAAAAGGTGCTCTGGCTTTTTAAAGCAAAATAACTCACGAGTTTGGCTGCAAATAACCTGATATCAAAAAATACCTGCCCGATCTGTCATTGAGCTAATTCCTTCACCTGTGTGAGATGTCAAAGTCGGAAGATCATTTAATATGAACTGTGAGCGATTAAGCAAATGAAAGCCTTCGCGGAGGATTGATTTTAATTTTGAAAATCCACAGGTGTTTCATTGTTGGCTTGTGATTTATGCAGCCGGAGCAGCGCATTTACATCGCCTGTCAGCCAACTTATAGATTGTTTCCTGAGGAAGGAAAGTGCAGTAATTTATTATCATTAATGCACAATTCATTACAATGAGACTGACTTTGGGGACATGAAGATGCATTAATTTATCTTTCCAGATTGTGGTTTGGTATTTAAGCAAAGTCATTATCTTACATGGCTATCAATAATGAACCAGTGTTGCCTGAGTGGCAATTGTCCATTTTGTGTACAGCTAGAATACATAAAGTTCCGATTATTTTCTTTTTCATCTATGAAAACATTTGAAGAAATATGCAAATGTCAAAGAAATTTCTCTTTTCCATTTCCAATTTCTCCATCCTCCCATTTTCCGCCTCACACAGCCAATGTAGATCATTTTTTATTTTATTACCATCAAATGGACTGGCCTGTATTCCTTTTTCTACAGCTGTAAGGCATTTTTTTATCACTTGGTGTGCTTTCAGGTGGCAATGAGAATATGCTAATGTGTTCATCTGTTCCCCTTCAGTAGGTGACGACTTTAATTGATCAATTGAAGATCTGATTGGCTGCAGATGAGTGATTTAAGTCGGCATGTGTCACGTTGCTCGGTTTAGGTGCAGCAAAGAGGAACTCTGCTAAATTTCCAGAAGAGTTGATGTCCTTATTTTTGTCAAAAGTGAAGTATGAGCAGAGCCACTCCCTCTATATTCTGTGAAGGACTTTGATTGAGATAAGTGGGATTTTCATTGCATCTGACAGGCGTAACCTTGGTGAGTGTTCTTTTGCCGCCACTTGAGGAGCATGGCAGGCTTCGAGCGCTGGACACTGAGCATGAGTGAACCTTGGTTCTAACCTTGAGCCAGGCTCCTGCAGAGCAGACTCTCATTGTATAAGGCCAAATAAAAGCTGTGTGGAATCAGACTCAATAGAGCCAAACAGAGGATTTTTCTTTTGTTAAACAGTGCTGATAAAATTTTAACCAACACTATAAAGTTCTGGACAAATACTGTAAATGAAATAAAAAGGAATTCCTTCAGTTCTATATTTTTGTTTTTAGTTATCTATTTTTTTCTTTTGAACCGAAGTTTATCCTTTTTTCCAAGTTTCTGGCTTAGAAATAGCAACCCATCATGTTGATCTTATTAAACCGAAAAGGGAATATTGAATTTGTCATGTGTTCATAAATCAAAAAGCAAACATTGAAAAAAAAGGGAGAAATTCATCTGATTTTGTCAGAGTTAAACCTTTTTACCTCCGAGCCCTGGGAATTCGGTTTGATTTCCTCCCCATTCACCAAGGCTGCCATTATCTTCTGAAGGTGTGAGCTGCTCATGGGGGTCAGGGGCCAATTCAGCATTATTGAATAATAAATAAATAGAAATGTGTTCTGGCCCATAGGTGATCCCTGTTGTTTCTTTTCCTCTCACTTCCCAGAGCAGACAGACAGCAGCTGGAACCTTGTATTCTCTGTAATGGCCTGTATATATGCAGGGCTTCATATTTCAATCACTGGCACGGCAGTAGAAATTGGTAGTTTAAGATTAAGTTGAAATTGGAAAGTGGCTATCGTGCCTGCATGAAAAAACACATTTGAATCCCGGTGGGGAGAACGCTTGGCAGCTGCATCTGGGCGGCAATGTGACAAGCTCTTTGGAGTTTAAGTTAGGGCCACAAGTGCTTCCGCGCCTTTCATTCCTCGGCCAAATCATTTTCCTGTGCAGGTCATGTCAGGGACACGGGAATTGAGGAAGTATTTCATAATAACCCAGACGATCAATGATTCATCATCAAAAATATTAATGAGCCATAAAAGATGTATTGGACTCTGACAAAGAAGATCCACAGTGACATTGTTTAATGTCAGTGGAGTGTTAATACACTGTAATAAGACATTTGTAATAATTGATGCTTTGTGTTTGGCTACAAAAACTCCATGGAAAATGATGTTACAGTGGATATTTGTTTGCTTACGGCTGATTTGCTGTAAGACTGTCAAGTAGTGTGACTTTCACCTTGCGCTTTGTGCTGTCACTTCTCTGACACATTCTTCTATCTGTGCCACATTAACTGAATATTCATTATGCGCCTAATGGTGGCGCCTTTGAAGAGGAATGATCATATTTAATTTTCCTGCATGAGAAGGAATCGAGTCAGTGAGAGGAGAGTGGGGGAACGAAGAGGAGAATATGGGAAAGATAAAAGGGCGGGAGGGGGAAAATTGCATCAAGCTGTGAATGAAGCAGCACTGGGGCAAAGAGTTTATGGACAGTCTGTGGTGGGGCAGATAGGAGGAGGAGATGAAATGAGTCTACAGATTACTATAAGATTATATCAGTCTATCTGTCAGATAGTATTGATTGGACCGCACCTGTGGCTCCTGAACTCCTTCATCCCTCAATGCAAGTGCACGAGCGTGCGCCGCTCTCTCCTCCACAATGTGCCTTTCCAGCTCGGAACAAGAGGGCCCTTCATTCTGCTTCTTTTTTTTTTCCTCTTTTGCCAATAGACGGTTGGATTATGAGAGGAGAAAACGTTGAGCAACCAGTGTCTGCAGTGGTATTTCTCCACAGCAGGCGCTGCAGTGCTGGGCTCTGTTTATCGCTTTATCGATTACCATCACAAGGTAGTAATTTGCCGGGACTTGCAGCGACATGATTAAAGGTCTGCTAGCGATGCATGGTGGCTCTAGTTGGTGCCAGGTTGTCATGTTGATGAACACGCGCTGACACACGTACACAGACACTGACACACTGGTAAGCTGAGTGCTTCAGGCCGAGGGTTGTGGGGTGCATTCTTGTCATCGACATCAATGGCTTTAAATCTCCCGAGCTAACCTTTTAATGCTCTCAGATCCTCGTGGCTGGCTGGATAATTGATTGTGTTTGGTCTAATGGGATTAGGAGGCAGTTGTGGCCTTGGGCTGGACACAATGGCAGTAACGGTGGTGATGACTGAAGATGGTAGATAGATGCATAAAAAGTGAATGAATTGAGCTTTGAATTAGGAGGGAGAAGTGTGCATAAGAGGGGGCAGATGGACAAAGTGACAGAGGCAAGAAGAAGATTTGGAAACCACTGAGAGGATAAAAACAAGGCGAATAGATAGCTGCGGGTCCGCTTCTCAGTCCATCCCTAATTAGCTGTATGAGAAAACCAGGGAGCTGATGGTATCCCCAAGTGAAAAGCTTGTTAGTGTAAGAGATGCTATCTGCTGGTTATTGGTTTTGGCCATGTTTTTCTTGCTCAGTGAGTCACTGAGTCTGCAGTGTGCAGCAAGATAAAAGCGGCAGGAAAATGAGAGGTGGGAAAGCCCATCCTACTCCTATCTCCGAGGACAAAGGCCTTCCCGTCCGAACATTTGAAGAACTCCTGTGCTTTAGTTTTATCCCTTGAACCAGGGCTTGTTTAAGAGTGTCAGTCTCCCTGTCTTCTTTGAAATATTTCAACTTCTTTGCACTTTTGGCAAAAGTCAGAGTTTGTGTTTAGAATTCCAGTGGAGCTGGATTGCCCATGGACTATGATGTGTCCTTGAGCATTGCTGCTGTGAGTCAATGATCTTTAGTCTCCAAATGCAGTACAGAACATGAAATCCCATTAACAGGATGGCAACGTCCTCACCAGTTGAACTTTTTCTTTTCTTTTTCTTTTTAATGTTTCGTGGTACTCATCCAAGCAGTGCCTTGCAGTATAGAGGTTAACAAGGTCTGGCATCGCTGGATTGCTGGCTCTATTCACAAGTTCGACCAGCCAGATCATGCCGCAGATCCAGGTTTTGTCTCCAATGAATAGAGGCTGCTGAAGCCTACTGGTCCTTTATACTTGGCCACATTTTCACTCGCGATTAGAATATGCCAGGTCAGGAGAAATCCTGCCATTTTGCCAGCTTTCTCTGGCAAAAACGTTGAAATTATAATGTGTCACTGTGCTCGCGTGTCTGTTCATGTATCTATGACAGTACAAGTGCTATTAATGAAAGACAAACAGGAAAAAAGGGACAGAATGTAACAAGGAACAGTGGGAGGGTGGAGAAAAAGCCAGATGATAAATCTGGTGTGTATGGAGTAAGCTGTGTGTTTCAGTGTGCGCTCTAGTAGGAACAAGAGCGAAAATGGGAAACCGCACTGCACATGAAAAATCATCCAGTGTGTTTGCGAGGCAGAGAAAATGTGTCACTCTGACCTGGCTGCCTGCCTATTGTTGTCGATGAGACGACAGGTGAGGAGTTTCTATGGTTACCTCAAGCAGGGGTTGGGTTGGAATGAGTGTTTTTCTGTGACAGCCTTGTAATTTCACAGTTAGAACTTTTTTTAGGCTCCCGTGTCCTAGTTTTGTTTAGGGGATGCACAATATTGTAGCACCATATGGATGCAGCAGGTGTTACTAGTAGGTGAGTGCCAGTCTGTGCACGTAGAGGCTGTTAGAAAGAGCTATCAGTCAGCTCCCTTCTCATTCTGTAGAGACTTCCCAGATAGCTGTGTCCTTACAAGGGCCAGATGCTGCCTTGCTCCTCTGCCCTCTTCTCTCTCTTCCATCATTCCTAGTCCCACATCAAATATATCCAGTCTGTTTTCCCCCAAAGCCCTAAATCTCTTTAATTCCATCATCTGTTGCCCATTGAGTGCTACAATTTAGGCTTTACGCAGCATTTCAGTATGCTATTAAAGAAAAATCTGTAAGCTTGATTGTCAGGCACTGTAAAGGACATTCAGCAGTGAGTCTGTCTAACCGCTGCATTGCTCTCCCCAGAAACTCATTTTACCATGAATATATGGTGTTTGGCACAAGTACAGTCTCTAATACACATACATATGTGAGCAGAAAACACTCTTTTTTTATGAATCAAAAGGTTGTAAAATTAATAAAACCTGGTGAATTCACAACAAAAAGTATTATGTCATGCACTGATGCTATTTATAACTAAAAGAACAGCATAACTCAGCAGCATTATTAGTGACTTTAGAATGCACAGCTACGAGGAATTTTTCTGCATGAACTTTTTAGCCTTTTGCATCATTATGGAAGAGTTTTATTCCTTCGCTTCTTTACATTTTGCTAAGTTATGCAGCCAGGGTATGCAGAGGGCTCTTTTACCATCCAGCCACTGCATTTCAATCAGGTTGAGCTCTGGACTTTGAATGGGCCACTGCAACACCTTGATTCTTTTCTCCTGCGGCCATTCTGTTGTAGATTTGCTCATGTGTTTAGGATGATTGTTCTGTTGCAGGACCCAATTTTTGCCAAGCGTCTGCATTCACACAGATGGCTTTACATTTCACTTGAGAATTTTTTTTAGGGTATCAGGAGCAATCTGTTGTTGATTTCTGGACTGCTAAGTGTTTACGTCCTCGGGCTTCACAAAAAGCCAAATAATTATTTTGCCTTCACCCACAGAATAAAGTGAATGTAGGCTGAATGTATCTTTTTGCTTCAAAAATTGTGCCATGCATCCTGGAGAAACATCTACCTTTCATCTTGTCTATGTGATTCTTGTTGAGACTTATGTTGTTTTGGTCATGCATTTGGTCGACAAAGTCTTGTAATTGAACCCAATGACAATAAGGGTAGCATCCATTCCTTAAAACTAAACTTTTAATCTGTTAGAAAATTCTCTCCTTAAAAAAGGCAGAATTTCTCTTCAACTTCTGCTCATGGAATAATAATGGAGACAGAATCTTGGGAAATTGCCTTTTAGCTCTTCTTTGGTTTAATCATTTGTTAATGCAGGATCACTCCTGATCTCCTTTTCTTTGTTACTTTGTGTGTCTGGTTTCTCTGGAGCAGCAAAGTTTAAAACTTGTGCTTTAATGGAGCTCTTGGAAAGTGTGTCCTAAGATTTAGCAATTCAAATATTTTTGCTTCAGCTGCTATAAAACCAATCAGAATATATTCTAATACTAACCTGTTGGTGTTTATCTGTTCTGATAATAAACCCTAAACCTTGAAAAAAAAGAGGGAATTCTGTTTTAGAGCCACAGAATAAACCAATTGAGAAACACCGTTCTTTCACATGGTGAAAGATTTCGGCGCTTTTGTAAAATAACAAATGCATCTTAAAAAACATCAACACGTCTTTATCTTTCATGTTGCAGTAATTCACTTTAATTTATTTATTTTTTTAACTTGTTCTGTCCAACAACTGAGAAAACAGATGTGGGCTGAAGGCCTTTTGTGTTGGACAGGTTTTACTATTACAAAAAGATGTCATATATATTCAGAAAACCAGAGTGTAAATTTGTATAAACCCCTTTTTGTTCTTTTATTATTTTTTATTTATTTGTGACCTTTAGTGTGTGTGGGGAGGGAGAGGGGAAAAGTGTGTGTGTTGGGGCTGAGTTATTCACTTTTTTATGTCAGTCTGACTTAGAGGAGCATCAGCAGAGTTTAGAAGTGCTTCTTCATAACAAGCCTTTGGAATAGTTGATTGCCATTTTCTGTAATGAAAAACAAAACAAAAACACACTCCATTATCGACTTCCCTATCTCCAAAATAGAGGGACGCTCTCTCAGTGATAGGATATCAACTCGTTTTTATCTGTTCTTGCAGAGTTATACCAGTATAAATTGTTAACAGTTGTCATGCTGCTCTAAAGTTCTCACTTAACCTTTTTGTCCCTCTTGTTTCTCCGTCTACTCTAACACAATCAAGTTCATGCAACACACCTTATTTCCCTTGTGAATAATGCCCTTGGTCCATTCAGTTCAGCACTAGTTTGTAGTAGTTTTGCTTAGTTTTAAACCTTTAGCTCTAGAGATGCTAAATAACACCCTTTTTGACATACTGTAACTCTTCGACCCTTTATGCGATCAACGTGAATCCTCTGATTCTGTCGCTGAGAAAAAAAAACGCTTTTCTCTGCGACAGAATTAGCCGTTTTAAATTGATGGCAGAATCGGTTTAAGAGTTACGCTAGTCTAAATAATGTAAAGCTCTAGTGTTACATGGTTAACCTGTATACAAATTAAGGTTAAGTCTACTGTAGTCCTTGTGAATGGATGCTGGTCATGCGAGTCCATGATTACATTAAAGTCCAAATTTCTCTCTAAACAACTTTTGGATTATTTTTTCTGGATTTTCTTTGAGCAGATTTCTCCTAAAACCCCCTCAGGAGCTACAAATCAGATAATCTTGCTCATTGTTCTACAGCGACTGCAAACTCTTCTATGATTCCAACTTCCTTTTTAATCTGTTCATTCAACAGTAAGCTTACCTTTCAGAGTTACATGTGCTGTAGTTAGTTGTCTGATCATCTGTTAATATGGTACACTAAAACCATCTTTCGTAAAAGTAAATAAGCCTCAATTTGTTCATTACGGCCCTGACAGGCAAACCTGTCACAGTCTAAGGGAAATTACAAAGGGGCCATAATATATGAAAAAATGGACACCAATAAGTTAAGGAACACAGTTTATTAAGTGGAAGAAAGAACCTGTGTCCTGTAAAACAAAAAATTACTGTGCTGGTCCCAACAAAAGACAACAGAGGGATTGGAGCCTTGGCCAAACATTGACCATCGGAGTCAGAAGCTCCGTGCTAGGGCTGCCTGAGAAAATCTAACTAATCAAAAGGAATAAACAAAGCCTGCAAATGAAGACTACCAAGGTCCAACTCCAAACTAAAATAAATAACAAAACCCAACAGTATAAGACTGCTGAGGACCAGGAGGGGATAAAAAGATCAACAAACCAGCCCAGTTCCAACTGAAAGCACAACAGTTGAAATCATAATACTATTAAGTAGCTGCATCTCTTGGCAAAAACAGTTCCGAGCTTTACTGAAGTGTCAAGAACAGACCTTAGGAAACATATTGGTCACACTCAAATTAGCCTACCTCTTCTGTCAGCCCCTCTCAATCAGGTGCTGGAAAGCCTCAAAAAGGGTCATGAGTGTGATTGACCTTAATGAGCGCTGTGTCTCCCCGCAGAAAGAAGTCTCTGCTTGATGCAGCACTGCTCCCAGCTTGGTTTCACTTTAAACTAACTAGTGATCTGGAGGACTCCCAGTTAATGTGAACCGCTGAAATTGTTTAAACCCACCATTTTTCACTAAATTAAAAATATATTATTTCAAGAGAAGTTGAGTGAGTATGAATTTTTACTCCCCTCAAAAAGTCTGATCTAAGCGGCACTCAAGAGTCTTTCTTAGCCGGGTCACTGTGACCAAGTCAGAGATCATTGTTGCTGAGAGGTACTGCATGATCTAGGCACTCAACTAAATGAGTCATTCGCCCCACCATCAAATTATAAAATACTTTATTTTTTCTATATTTCTCACGATGGACCTTCTCTCTTGGGAAGCTATGTTTTTTAGGTGTGGTTGTCTCCCTTCTGTAGATGCTGAACGTCTCTAAAGTTAATGTGCATCTATCCAATCTAACAAAAGGATTGTTTCTGGCGATGAACCAGAAACTTCATTCAGCTGTTTGATGGGATTATTATCAACAAAATAATTCCTCTCTACCTATTTACTCTGGTACATCTGCGTCAGTGCATTGCTTCCATCTGGGAGTGTTTTTCACTCTGTATCTCACCGACTAAGATAAACAGAGATGTTGTTTGCTGTTGAGCCAGTGTCAACGTCTGTGATGTCACTGATACCCATTATAACAAACAAAACTGCAAAACAATGATACGGGATTAGCTTTCCGACAACGAGGGACAGCCCAAGGGTAGCGGGGAGATACAAACCCTTTGGTTTCTCATGTCTTGGCGACAGCTGTCTCTCCACATGTCAGCAACAGCAACTAATCTAATCCAAGGCTTCATGGCACCTCAAACGTACACCAACACTGATAAATATGAGAGCAACAACATCCCCCCTTCCCTCGGCGCACTGATATGCAAGGTACTGGATTATTTGTGGTGTTGCAGATCATCCCAAACCCTCTCACCCACCCAGTTAGCCTCAGAGGTGGATTAGAGGCACGGTAATCTGACTTTTGTAGGCTGACACATGTCAACTATTGAATGTCTGCTGAGAAGAGTGGCGGGTAATAGTTACAAATGGCTGGATAATCTGGGATGTTGAGTCTAACAGCTTTTTCTGTTTGTTTCATTGTCAACCACCTGGTCACAAAGAGACATTTGCATGAATATGGAGGTTAATATTCCATAGATATCTGTGCTGGGCTCATGGGCTTCCTTGACATTACCGCCCAGACATTCCCTCCCCAGCACAAACCCAGCCTGGGATTTCTGTCATATCCTTCCATGGGCAAGACTCACATTTTCATTTTGGTTCAGCCAGTGGCACTGCATAACCTTTTTCTCCTCTCTTGATCTCCTCTTCTTCTCTTCATCAGCATGTCAATCATCACAATGTTGTCACTCTGGATCTGTTTCTAACCTAAGCTGTCTTTAAGGTAAAATTCAAACCCACTTAAAAAAAAATATATAGGCAATTACGAACTGTGTTGATTCATGCCAGAAGTTCTACACACTTCTAGAACTTTTTTTTTTCTTTTTTCTTTGGTTTTTCCACATTTATTTATTTTTTTCACTGATCTAATTTGCAATATTTCCACATATTAGATGAAGCCTATACATGTGGAACAGAGTACACATGGTCAGGGAATTGAGAAGTGCAAATAATTCCCTCATGTGGAAAGGCTGCAATTAACTGGGGATGTCAGCCTTTGTAAAATATAATTGAGTTCAGGACGAAATGAACGTCTCTAATCCGTCCGACAGAGCACTGTCAATCAGTGTGCCTCGCATCCCCAAAACCAACTGTCATGCTTGTTTATGTCTGCCTTTCTACTGAGGTTTTGGACACTAATGCTCTGGCAGCTGCCTCTCTTTAATGCGCGGGTGACTGGGTGACTTTGTGTGTGCTTGGTGGGAGTGTGTTATTATTGCACTATATGGAAAGACTGGACATCTGTTTTCTCTAGACGAGCTGGTGATAAAATTGTGTGTTCATGCTTGGTGTCAGACCCCACTACGAATGAAGGAGTAACAATTTCTCCATTATTGAGCATAAATCGTGTCTTGTGACTTGCGAAATTATATCAGTGGGGAATATATCTATTAGCGTAGCATGACTTCACCTCATTTTTAGGGTCAAATAGCAAAAGCGCTCAGCTGTGGCCTTGGTCAGAGGGCTTTTTTTTCTGCTTCTAGATACAGTGGTGTACATGAATTACCTTTCCACATCACTGCAGTGCTGTGCAAAGCATCTTCAAGACATCTAGCTGGAAATGTCAACCATTTATGGCCTGCGATGGGGAAAAAAAACCTCAGCACTGACCTTAACGTGCACAGATAAATGAACCCACTTTACAGCAAGCCTTTTACTTCTCCGACTTTTGTGTTGTAAATTCCTTTCCACCCCTGTTGTTTTTTTAAGCTGCTTTAGGTTCTGCTCCATGACACTTCTCTAATCAGCTATCTCACGGAGCAGGGAAGTATTGGTAACTCATTGGATCCCACAGTGTCACCCAAACACTCTTTTGTCTTGTGTGTTCCTCTGTGTGGAATTTGTGTGTCTGGTAATTGCCTTTCAAGAGCCTCTTTAGCAATTCCCACAGACTCCCAACAGGCTCCCATGGAAATGGATTAATTACAGGGTGCCAGACAAATGGCCGCCCACAGTTTTGGTGGCTTTGTAAACTCTCTTGACTAATCAGCACAAGACAGAGTCTGGTCACTCACCACGACCTCATCACCAGACTGACACTGAAGCTGTGACTGCATGTCCCCCGGTCAAGGATTAATTGTGTTGAACTGCAAGTCTTATACACTAACTGACATCGCTGTGCCGACAAAAGCCGTCTTTTCCACTTCAGGCACCTGTGGATCTGATGTGACAAAGGAAATTTCTCAATTAATCTTACTGTATGTCCTAGAATAATTTTTTGTCAGCACTGTGATTGACACTCAATCGATTTCTAGGTCTATGGGTCGTACTGTTTTGAAAGCTGAATCATGTGTTTTTAGTGCTTTCTATGGGTGATAAAAATATGTAGGCAGGTGTACATTCTGTAGCCCTTTAACTGCATTGTAGTCCCTTAAATAAAAATAAAAAATAACTACAAAACTCTACATGGATTTTACAAAAGTCTCTTGAAACTTAACCTGAATTGGTCTGTCACCAAATATGCCTTCTAACACCACCATATGCTGAAGTTTCTTATCAAGTTTCAGTTCTCATTTAATTTATGCAGCCAGCTTTTTCTCATATGCAAAGAGTTGCCTGCAGCATTGTTTATGAATTTAAATTACCTAAAATCTTGGGATACAGCAGGAATACAGAGTAGTGTTCTGGGGTATCTCTAAGAGCGCCTTTGTAAGTGAATAAATCAGTGGCAAATGTGGAGGCATAAGGAATAGTAAAGAAGATGGATGTTGGGCGATTGTTTTTGGGCATGCTTGATCCTCTTGACAAATATCCAGATCCACATTCAGACTGCTCTGAGTCCTCCATCGACGCATTGTTTCAAAGCACCTGGCTTTTCAGGAAGATGAACTAAGACTTTCTTTTTTTCCCTGGTTGTTTATTTCGCTCTAGGTAAGGAAATGGGTTTTCACCATTCAGAGCACACAAAAGAGTTTGCCATTATCACAGCCGTAATCGACCATTACAGTTTCTCTCCCACTAGAGTGCTCGTTAACTGCAGGACAAAAAGCCTCCAAAACAGACAGCGCATCCTGGTGCAAACAACAGGCTTGTTCCGTGTGCCAGCTTAAACCAGCAGCTTGTAAATTGAATCCTGTGGCATAGAGTCAAGTTTACAGTTTTCATTGGAGCTTTGCCACAATCACCCAGCCTGCAGAGCCCCGAGCTGACCCTGAGGCTCAACAACACCTGGCTTCTCTCTTGTTAGTTATGGGCAGGGATCCAAACGAGACAAAAATGTGTGGGCAGTCACTGCATTTCATATCAAACAAAACCGTTTCTCATACACATTTCATACATCAGAAACAATGTTTTTTTGCCTCATGTCTACAGCTTTATTGTCTTTGTCAGCTGTGCTCCAGTGCACTTTTTCTTTTCAGGTCTTCCTGATTCACTGTGCTTCGCACCAAGTCTGCATCCATTTGTAGGTGTTTGCCCCTCTTTGTTAAAGCTTATTAACACAAACAGGCACAGAGAAAATACGAGATAGGAACTGTCAGCATGTGGACAAAATGAAGGAGGGCTGGAGATGGGGCAAGTTTTTACAAGTGTGTTTTCTGCTGAATGCAACTTTACGTACGCTTCAGGTGGCTCATTCTAGGCGCAAGCCTATGACAGAAATCCACTCACATCAGAGAAATTACATAGAACTGCCATCGCTTTACATCTACAGACCTTAACAGATGAACTGAGGAATACAGTTAAATAAAAACACAGAATGTAGCGTTGGTAAAATCAAGCTACCTCGGGGGCAAGGGGCAAAAGTCCTGGAGAAAACAACATTTGGCAGAGCTTTGCTAGGGGTTAGCCACTGTGTTGATGGACTTAAGGTGGAGAAATAATCTACTGATTGAAGTAACATTTGCGTGTAACTCCATGTCATCCGTTTATATCAAACACTTCTTTTCTTTCCAAATCTGCGCTTTAGATGTTTTCTTATTTAGATGATTTGTGGTCAAATGGGATTTTCAGGGACCGGACCACATATGGCCTGAGCTGGTCCCTATCTCTGCTGGAGAATGTAATCCCAGCCTCCTTCTGTCTTGCCTCATTATCAGATGGTCAGACTGCGTAGCTGTGTTATGCCACATACCAACACTATCAGCCCCCCATTTTTCACAGTACATTTATTCCCGAGTAATACTTTTCTCTTTAAACAAAAGTCTCCTTCCGCTTTCTTTATCTTTCTCCCAACTGTGGCTGACCAGGATATTTGACGTGCTGTATTTTACGGACTGACAGGATTGAACAGAATGCTGGGCATTGCAAGAGATTACAAGGAGAAAAGTAGAACAACAGCAATGTACAGATTACAGGCAGGATTTGTGTGAGGAGCACATGATATCCTCTCTCATCCTTTTATCAGATTGGCTGTGATGGAGAGGCCTGTGACTTCGTGGCTCTAGAAGTTTGGATTCGTTTAGACAAAGCCAGATCAAGACAGAGAGGGATGATAGTTGTTCAATAGAAAATCACCTCACAGTCAAGTCAGATGACTTTCCTACCAAAAACATCTTAACTTGTAATCACAAATCTACTATTTGCTCAATCGGGAGAGGGAGTGTTTATGTGATTGGATAAAATCAGAAATCTATTTTCTGCCCCTCTAATTGTGGCAATGCATGTACAGTACTTTGTACTAGGGACACACCAAAATGAAAATGTGTGGCCGAAGTCGAATAAAAATTAAAACACTTGTCTAAATACTGAGTAGGTACTGAACATCAAATGTGGAAGTTGAGTCTTTCTTCTTTTTTCAAATATTGCATAAATAGCCTAGAATAAACTTTAGACATGTTTTCGCTGCTCATTCACTGCAAACTGCACTTCTTTTGTTGCTCTGAATTACTTTAAAATACGTCCACACTGCTGACATTTTAAAGAAGGTCTAAGATCATTAATGTAAGATTGCTTCGTTGCATCACACGCCACTATTCGGCCTTACTTTATAAGTCACTCCCACCGAAGGCTTGTTGCTTTCGTTGCAGTATTCGGCTAAATATATTTGGTTGCCAAAAATACGGTCCATCCCTTTTTTGTACTTAATGGAAGCCTGGGTTTCCGTGCCTCTATGTGGGGCTCTGATTGGTCCTGCAGAGAAATATGGGTAGTTTTATTTGAGGTAAGCTTTCCTCTTCTAAAGTAAAAGCGGTATGATTTTATCCAACTAATAATTAAATCAACAAAGCTAGGTTTTTGTCACTTACCAGGTCAGAACAGCATTGTTTTCCTTTACATTTGTATGCTGCCTAAAGGAAGACTTTAACAGTTCCCTTTTGTACTTTAACACCTGTATTTCAGAAATTCTGGCTGTGACGGCACCAAACCAACAAGGACAGGTCCATTACTACTTAGGTTGACAGAGTTTTGTGATGTGATGTCGTCTCAGACCTTTGCCTTTCTCTTGGTCTGTTGCAATATATGTAACCATCGTAAGACAAAACCCCACCACACTGACAAACCGACGGAAAGAGATAAATGAAAGAGCAAAGAAATGAAGTAGTTGGATAGAGGGTAGCAGGGGGAGGAAAAAGGCCGTAGAAAAGTAGAGTGAAAGCGACGGAGATGGAAACAGATCGAACAAGAGGATGCTGTGACAATTATAGGCAACAGAGCTCCTAGCTTCAGAGTGAAACCCTATTTCTGGGAGCTGTCTATTCTTCCGAGTGTGAGACAGTAAATACCTTGTGTATGTCTTTCCGAACGCCATTGTGACGACCAGTTTCACAATGAAAACCCTGATGAGGAGCACATGCAATTGCTCTCTCTTAATAAAATCTCACAATTCCCATTACACTGTAGCACAAAGGGCCCCACGTCTGGCCGCTGATTGAGTTCCTACTTTCTGGAGGCTATAGGAGCCTAGCCACTCCCTCCCACCACCACCCTTACCCACCTTACCACGCTTCCATACTCTGCCTTTTGCTTCTCCCATCCAACGCTTTCTCGTTCTCGGGCTTGACACAAGTGAGATCTTATCCTGTAGTGTTCGAATCATCAGCTTTCCTTTTACCTCTCTTTCTCAGCCCCAGGAACAAATTAATCTTGCACAGAACAAAGAAAGGTCTCCTTCTGCTGCTGTGATTTGGCAGCGTTACATCATTGGATGAGAACTTCTGCTCAAACATCTACCTTATGTCTTGAAAGGGAATCAGAAGAGTTTCTCTGGTTCTGTTGACAGTGGCGAACTCATTCTTTTCTACGCAATTTTTACACAAAATATACATTTGTGGTAGCGATTAGAAAACTGGGTTGCAAATAATTGGATGCAACTTTTGTTTAAGTAGAAGCATAGGGCATATCTAAATATCGTTGAATTTGCAAAACCTACATACTTAATTTTGTATAAAACGGGGGAAATAAACCCTTATTAGGAAATTCTTTAATAGCTCTGTCAAGGAATACGTCTGGCTATTAGGGATTTTGAGATTTAACAAGAGTCACAAGGTTGGATGGATTCCTTTTTATGGGAAAGGGCAAAAGGATTCCCAGAAGTGGGGTAGGTTGTGGGAAAGTGGATTTTCTTGGTGTAATTGTCTTTTTTTCTTGAGCAGAACTTTAGTCTTTAGTATATAGTGAAATAAAAAACAGATTTCTCCTGAAGTTCTGTTTGTAGCAGAAGTTGCAGAAACAGTTACTTTGAGTCCATTTGGATCAGTGCTTGGATTTTTCAAACAACAAAGTTAAATCATTGCAGCATTTCACTGTCAGGTCTTTCATGGACAATGTCAGTAAAATTAAGCCGGCTCTCAGAGATGAAAGCCTGTGTGCAGATGCAGTTTTAATTTAAATTCAGCCGTTTGCGGACAGAGTGCAGACTCGTTTAACCTTTGAACATCTTTTTAAGGTGTGGTTTTGGCGTTGAAATGCAGTAGTTATCAGAGCATCACTGTGGTTGCTACAAATTAAAGGATAAGCCAAAATTCAGATTTGATTTATTAAATCCCACAGACTCACACCCACTTTGAGGGTTACTGCAGCCCACATACACTCTGTAGCGAATGAAAGAGGTAATTTTCTTCTCCTCGTCGAGTTGTCATGATATAATCAAAGTGCTATATGGGCAAAATTATGCATGCAGGCACATACGTCAACACATGCTCACTCAGCCTCCTTATAGGCAGTAACCCATGGGGACCTTTTGATTAGCTGTTTTCAAAATGTGAGTCAGGTAAACTGAGGCGCTCCCTGCTGCTATGCGATGCTAGTAAAGGTCAGCAGCTGGTGGCGTCGCTTCTGTCTACACCTCACGCACTCCCTGAGCTGGGCTCACACACCCAGGGACGAAGTTAAATAAATAAATTATGCCTGTTTTTAGTTGTTGGCTTTCTATGTGCCTCAGACGGTGTCTTTCTTCCAAGCTGATATAGAAAGAGCAGCTTTTTGCATTGTGCTTCCTCCTCAGATGATTGCTAGACACGTATCATTTTCTTGCAGAGAAATAAAAAAGTGTAAATATGAGAAAACATAGCTGCTTGCTTTTGCTGACTTCAGTTTCCTGTTTAGCTGAAGTTGTTTTATGGACTCCAGAGTGCTCAACTGCCCATGTCAGAATAAATTCTATAGTAGATTAGCAGAAGGGCAGTTTTTGTTGTGCTTGTAATGTATGCATATCCTTTACATTTTATTCCTCATCCCTGCTGGCAGAGTTGACAGAATCGAGGATAAGGTTGTCAAACCGGTTGGACGCCATCTTTTATTTCCTCCACAACAAATTCACCAAAGTTTTTACGTCTGATCTGCCTGGCCTGGTGACAGCAAGACACGAGGGGGGCAGACTGACTCATTACAAAAGACGGCGGCTCATGCTGACTAATATGCTACAGTTGCTAATACTGTGGAGAGCCCATCCCCTCTCGTTTCATTGAGAAGGAGGAAAACAAAAAGGAGTCAGACTGAATCCAGCCATGGAAAAAATTATTTTGTTAATCTCCAGTCAGACTGCCACAGTGATAGTAATCCTTCAGGAACACCCTTCAGCAATATAGGTAGGCTGTCAGTCTGGTAAAGACACACACACATATTAATGATTGGCCTCTAGGATATCCAATTTTTTTAAGATTGACGTTTTGTCATTAAAATTACTGTTTCACTTTCGGCAATAGATTTTATCATCATTTATCTGGACAAATGAGCTGGTATCACCAGATTTGTCGCTCTTTGTAGCTGCTTTTAAGGAATTTTGGAAGTGCAGTGCTTATTAATCCTGTAGACAACCTGCTATTGACATTGCATCTAATTTCCTGCAGGATTGTCTGTTGAACATTAAATGAAAGTCAGAGCAGAAGCTGTCATGTTTCTGAAAGCCCCGCAATACCGGCGATCAGAGGCAAATTGATGCCATGTAAATCGATGAGAGTCGTCCATGGACTTATATATACTGACTGAGGGTTAATGAACAAACCGCCATGGAGATTGCAAATTAAACCCAGGTGTGAAGAAGCTAAATGGCAGAGCAGGAAGACACAGATAAAAACAGGAGCATTCAGTACTTAACATAACACAAAAATTAAACTGGGTCCAAAGAACTAAAATCCCAAATCCTCAGAGGATGTGTGGTTCTGAAGGTCTTAAGCATTTGGGGTGAGGCCATTTTCAAGAAAAAAAAAAGTCATTTATTGGCTTTTTTTAGTGGTGCAGCGTGGGCATTGATTTTTCTGGCAGAGGAGTGGACTTGCCAGCGACGGGTAACTGTCTTTTAAGTTGTATTATAAAAACAATATTTTTGTGGATAAACACTTTACATTTTAAGTCCAAGCTTTGGTCTTTAGGTTTTTCAAGCTGCACCATGTTGAATTTAAAAAAAAAAAAAAAAAATTCTGAAAGTGATTATAACTTAAACAGCTTAAGTCAATTTTTGGCTTCTTTATCGACATTTTTTTTCCCCCCAATTAAAATATAATTATTAAAAACTCTCGCAGACAAAACCACATAATGATGCAAGTCACAGCTCTCCAAAAAAATAAAAAAAATAAAAACATATATACTTGCATATACAGTATATACAGAAAGACCGTCTTTCCAAAAGCCATAAAGTGAATGGTCCTTGTCATCTTGCATTTCCTGTTATGTTTTATCCTATCCTTTTATGTTTCAATTTTTTATTTTTTATTTTTTTTATTCTTTACTCTCATTGTGTCTCTTTTGCTGATTTTCATCTGGGCAATTGTCTTGTTGTGCCATACATAGTCTTCTCTTCCTCTACTTGCAGACAAATCCACATTTCACCTCTTTGTTGTGCAATTGCTTGACCTGCTTTGTCATACACTTCTTTTGTTTTTAGGTTATCTGTCACAGCAGCAATTTCACCTTGTTTTGCCGTAGTAAAGGATCATTTAAACTCATCTGTTTGTGTATTCGGGTTCTCTACGATACCTTAGATTGGCAGGGGGACAGTGAGGGCTGTGTCAAAACCTTTTGCTTGTGCTTTTTGAACAATTATTGAGTTTCCTTTTTAGCCCCAATTTTTTTTTATGAAATGGTGTATTGACTACTTCCAGAATAAACAGCTTTCCCTTCTTCCTTCAGTTGTTTCTGATTTTTTTTCTTCTTCTCTGTGCCCTTGGCTACACACAAGTCCAAAGCTTTATGTCTTTTCTTCCCTATTTTGAAAAATCTTTGGTTAGTGGCAAATAACCTGCTGCTTTTTTATGGGGCAATAAGACTCGCTGCCAAGGTAGTAGATCCTGAGCATTTGAATATTCATCTGCAGCCATCTGATGCTTAATTTTGCAGTGGGAAGAATATTTTTTTTCTGTTAGTGACTCCCACAGAAGGTCACATTCGTGCAGGTGCTGCTGCATAGCAAAACATTTCATTCTGACTTCTTTGCAAACTTCTCGAAGGTCAGCTGTATAGGGTTGCAATTTTCCAAGTAGTATCTATCTTCTTAATTTTATTTATTTGGTTTCTAACTCTGTGAGGACCACTTGGAGATTATCAGATACTGAAAAGATCTCACAGCAGCACTTGCACGTAGGAAAAGTGAATGTTAAAACAAAGTTTTGAGAATAAAAAAAAACATTTTGTATTTTCTTGTGATTGTTATAAGAAATCATGTGTTTACATAAAAAGTAAATGTTAAAAAAAAGTATATTTAATAAAAATATGTACTTGCTCATGGAAATTACATTCTTTTTGTAACCCAACTATTCATAAAAAGAAAAGATGGTCTGATATTTTGTGCCAATATGTTGAAATATTCCAGCAGAGGCTGCTGGGTAATTTATAAACATGACATTGTCTGGCTGATATGCAATGGATGAGATCAGAGTGGATTAGAGGAATGTGGAGACAGGTTGGTGGGAACAGATCACCTAGATTCAAAAGGGATTTCTAACACTTTTAAATGAGATATGGGCATGCATTCAGAGATAAGAAAGCTCATGAAAATAGGTCAATTGTTCTGCAGGTTTAGATTGTGATTAGGAAGATTACCAAGCAGGGTCTCAGGCAGACAGTAGCCAAGTTGTGCTTGACTAGCAGCTCACCCTTGTCCTTTCACCAGGATTCAAGCTTTGTTTTTTTTTTTTTCATCAATAAACCTAAATTCTGGAGCTTGTGTCGGGCAGCAGACATCCTGCTGGAGCAGAGCATAACAAAATAGGATAATTTGGTTCACTTTCAGAGCAAACTCTGCTTTAATGAAACAACTATTTTGGTGCCACTGCTCCATCGCTGCATTTATCTCGGAGTGACAGGAAGAGAAGCACAACTGGCCTGAGCTTGAGGTCTGCTATTGATTGATCAAACTATTCAGAGCTGAGGAGGCGGGAAGGGGTTCCCTCTAGTCTTCTATCCTCTCCTAATGAAAATGAAGCAAAGTTTGCTGCTGCCTTTGATCAGTAAAGGATTAAAACAGTCTTGCTTTTGGAAGTAAAGATCAGAGATGTCTGTCTCACTGTCTTTCTGAAGTATTAGCGGGAGCTATACATGTAGCTTTCAGCTATGGAGTCAGACGAACTGGTTTAGTTTAGTTTGTGAGTGGCATTTCTAATATGTCTGCTCAGAAATCACTTTTTTTTTGTCATTTTCTTATCCACACCTAAAATTATCCATTCTGTCTTTTCTGAATTCAACTTTTCTTTCGAAATGCGTGACAAATTTTTCTCTAAATCCATTAGGTTTGAAATTTTGACAGTTTGCGTGTGTGTTTTGATTAAAAAAAAAAAGCTGGTAGGAATCAATACATTCATTTTGGTATGCTTGGCAGCGAGTCCAACAACAATTTGAAGGAAGTTCTGAAAAACACTAATAAAGTTGAAGTCCGAGTTTTAATAATTAAAGCGGATTTTCTTTTTTTTTTTGAGAGAGAAAACATTTTCATGGGAACCGGGAGGTGGAAGGCTTTGATACAGCCTTGATGCATTCATAAAAGTTTCAAATGCACAGAGAGTAATTGACATTTTTTGTAAGTTGGCAGTTAGAACCACATATGCTAAGTGGACTCTCCAGTTTGTGCGGTCGGTCTCTTTCTCTGTGTGTCTCGCCTGTTTGCTTGCTTTGGCGAGCTCACAAACACGCGCGCTTGTGCACATTTTGGGTTTGATCTGCTTTATGGATTTCTTGTGCGGCTCAGTTGAAAAATTCAGTTAATTGAGCCGTGCTGTGAAGTATCTATCACACGAGGATACAGTCATTTTTCAAAGCATGGACCATGCAGCATCTGCATGATGCCTACATTGCAAAATGAAACTGTAGATAACAGCTGATTAATGCATGGATGTGCCTGATTTGTCAATAATGTAAAACACACAGAGGCAGTTCGGCACTTTGGGTGATGAAGCAGTCGACCAGGTACTTAGGTGTTGAAGCTTAGGGGCAGCGGCAGTGTGATGGAACAACGACATGTGGCTTCACTTTGTTTGCATGGCCTTATGAAGCAGCTGTCTTGCCTCCCAGCAGCCTTCAGAATGATCCATTTATGCTAATGTTGCCCACCAGAGGGTTTGGTGTGGCTATTTAACTTGTGCGCAGTTTTCCCTTATGTATGTTAGCACAAAGGGAGGGGGGGGAAGGCTGAAGATGTCTGATTGGCCTCTGTAGGAGCTTGGTGCATGAGAAAAGCAAATCTGACGTTATTTCTTATTTATCAGAACTCATAAGGGCATCAAAAATGAGTAATCTTGTTGTCTTCTTCTCCAATATACCCATTTAATCCCGTATTTTCTGCCAAATTAATGCATAATATTGAGCTGGTTACTTCAGAACATCAAGATTAAAACCCTGTGCTGAAAAAATAATCTGCCTTCAATGAGAAATGGAAGCAATCAGTTATTATACTCCGATTTTTATTCCCTGTATTGCTTTTCTTTCTTTTTTTTTCTGTCAATCAACCGCTTTTTCCATTACCAAGCAGAAACTGAGTGACACTTTTTTTTCTTTTGTAAAGTCCAATCACCCAGAGAATGTGCAGATCCTTCTCAGTCCTCCATTTACCCCCGTTACTTTACCTTTCTACCTGTTAAGACTTCCACAGGCAAATGCTGTTATCTTCCAGGCTTTTGAGAAGCTGTCACATCCACTGGCTGCCTCCTCCTTCAAAGGCGGCTCCACACCACCGTGCTGTATGCTCTCTCTGTGGTTCCCCACTCCTGCTGCGAGGCACATGCAGTGATGTCAAACTTGGACTTTGGAAAAAGAGGAATCAACACAAAGGTCAGGATGATGGAAGGAAGGAGAGCATTTGAGTGAAAGATTGAGGGGTGCCACTGCAAAGTTGTTTCTCTACCCCCCTCTTTTTTCCAAAGCTGACTATTGATTTTCCTAACCTGAAACACAGCCGCACTAAAGCTCTCCATCGTCCTATAGATTGGAATTGATTGCCTTAAGGCTTTCTTGTCCTGTAAATATTTGCAAGGCCTTATTGATTCCATTAGTGACTGGCTACTATTTGTCACAAAAGTATAGATCCTTGCTGTCAGTACAACTGACCTAAAGCTGGGAGCCCACCCTTTCTTATTATTATTTTATCTCTCCATGAGCGGTTCAAACATTTTAAGACTCAGTGAATGAAAGTGAAAGACTATTGCTTTAGTTATAAAAAGAATTACTTTAATGACTGTGATGTGGTTAAAAATCCAGTTTTTAAGGGGAATTTGTCTTTGTTTCCTTAAGCCAGAAACTAATTAAGACTTTAGGTCAAATCATTTGTGTCTTTTGTGTAGCCAAGCAGCTATTTGAGCGAATTTGGGCTGCTTACAAAGTGTGTGGAGGATTAAACACCATCATCCAGCCGACCTCTGGGATTCTGGCTATGACATATTTTTCCTAAAGATTGTTAAAGCTTCAGAAACTATATCTTTAAAATAAAATCTGTTCATAGCCAAATGGTCACATACTTGAATTTTGTTTTCCTGAAAGCAAGATAGCTTACATTCTTAGTTTTTCCATTAACACATCCTGAGAGAAAACAGCTCTACTACATTTAAGGTTTAATGTTCCGGTGTAAAAAGCAGTAATGTGTAGGCAGGTATACATAGAAATACGCTGAATGCGATCCTTCTTTATGGAATTCTTCTTTTCTTGATTAAAAAGGAAGCAGGGAGGTACCTGTTTTAGCCGTAGCCTCACATGATTAAAAGCTTTCTAACAAAGCACGCTCATGGTCCAGCCGTGAGATGAGGCATGCATATAGATAGCGGTTGTTTCATCTGATTTAAGGACGTGAGGGGCCGAGAGAGTGCTGTTTAAGAACACAGGGGAGAGGGAAGTGGCCCACGCACTGCTGCTCTGTTAACCCGCATCTCCTCAACCCCCCAACCCCTCTCCGTTCTCTACTGTTGTCTCAAGAACACAAAGACTATTTTCAGGCAGCCAATCCACGGGAGCAAGGGAAACTGCAGTCCTGCATGCCCTTAAAAGCCTTCATGACTTTTTAATTGGTGGCTCAGGGCTCTACGTCCGGTGGTTGGAGAGACGACCCCGCTGCCAATGCTGCACTCCATGGGGGGATCAAATACCTCCCTGCCTGAATCTAGGGCCCTGTCAAAGCAGTCAGGCGTGGGGTGGGCGAAGGGTGGCATCTGACAGTGAAGAAGGGAGGGCAAAAAACAGAATTGGCAGCAGAATAGAGCAGCTGAGATGGAAGACGGCAGTGGGGGCTATGAGTGAATGTTTGCAAAGGGAAAAAGAATTAATGCGAAACCTCATAAAGAAGGAATAGCCCTGCACCGAAATGGCAATTTCTCAGGTGAGAAAGAGTTTGTTCAGTGGAGTTGTAGGAGAAAAGTGTGTGTGCGAGGGAGAGAGAAAGCATGCGCCTGTGTGTGCACGCTTCGTTTGGTAGGGGCAACACAACATTTGGAAGTGATGGATTGTTACAGCATACCAAACAGAGTGGGAAAGGTGGGCGGTGGGTTTTATTGGAGCGCTGGAAAGGTTTTGTGATGAATAATAGTCATGAGTGAATTGGTCATTGTCAAAACTCTCCAGAGCCTATTGAATCAGCAAGGCTAGGGCTTTACAATGAGCTTCAGCCATGGAGATCATCCTGTTGGATCGTAATAGATGGAGAGTGAGCTGATGGAGGCAGGAGGTACAATAGATGAGGCTGGAGTAGCATTTATTTGTGAGGAAACGGGACGCGGGACGGACCTCCGTGCCTCCTACACACAGTGGAGATCTCATGCGCGCAGGGATGTGCGGGCTCGTAATGAGCTGAGTAAGCATGCTACAAAGGTTGCATGCTTGCTAATGATGACCTGTTGACCATTTGGTAATGATCCCCCATCAACTCAACCAGGAACAAGTTGGGCTTTGATCTCGGAGTCATTAGCAGGCTGCGGAGTATACACAGGTTTCTTTAATCTGAAGAAGAATTCAAATATACATGGATAGATCTTTACAGGCATTTCCAGTTTGATCCATAAAGAGGTAATCATATTCAGATCTGAACACCTTCTGTGCTGTCAGAATCATTGACTGTTCATAACAGCCTCCGAATACTTTCAGTGACGCTGACACGCAGTGAAACACAAAAAGCCCTTGAATCCGTGTCAGAGATTAACCATGTGATTTACTTGTTATACTAAAGGAGAAGTAATAAATAAAACTGATGATTTATTAATATCCAGAGTTTAAATACACAGCATTATGTGTATGAAAGCACATTACTTGCCATGGCACGGTAAGTTAAAGTGCTTCGAATAAAATCCTTAAGTGCCTACAGGCATTTCAAAAACGGCAGCCGATCTCTGAGCCGTATCTCCTCCGTGTCTCACTAATGGAACTGATGTAAATATGTTCATTTGCGAATCTTCCCTCCAATTTAGTTCTGCTCATGGTGTAGATAAAGATTATCCAGGGATTATGAGGTCTGGAAAAAAGGGCTTTTTGATGTGTATTTATGCATGGCTTATAGATGTAGTAATATGGATTTAGTTGTCATCATGGGTGGAAAATATGGAGAGAAAAAAAAAAAGTACAACTCACTTTTACCTCCCCCGTTTGGCTCTCTGTCAGGTTTTCATTTAGTGATATTCATTTAGAAAAGTGGAAATTCAACAGACGTTTATGATGTAAATCACAAGCTATAATTCAGTGTGGTGTGAAGGGCCGCATTAAGCCATCAAATCCATCATGCATTTGCTTGACCGCCTGTAGCATTATGCCACATCTGCTTGATCAACCATGCACATTTAGGTGTGAATTTGCAGCAAGCAAACAGTCAATCCCCGCACTTCGTGTATCCTTAGAGGAGGGTAAGTTAAGAGAGTCACCAACACAAAGTTTTTAGTCTGTATTTCAAAAACACAGAGAAGGGAGAGAAAAGCTTCCTGAATACATTTACCTGATCGAGCATGGTGTTCCAATTTTATTTTGTGTAATTTCTGACAATAACCTCCAGGATAAGCTCAACATAGCACCATGTGAAGACTGAAATTACTGTGGTTGAAACTTCTTTTTGGGATAAAACAGCTCCTGCAAATGGATAGTATGATCAAAATCCGAGCGAGCCTTTTGAAATTTACTTGAAAAAAGTTCTCAACACCGTTCTTACTTTTATTTTTCCAATGCAGACTTTCAGTTGGAGAGAAAAACGATGAATTTTTGGTCTTTGTAATTGTCCAAACTGTAAGAATAGAAAACAAGTTATTGCAGCAACACAGGACGAACAACTTTGAATTCGATTAATTAGAAAAGCATCATCAGCACCATCTATTAGATAGCTTTGTTGGCAACACTCTCCAAGCTTTAGTTGTGTTGCAAGTGTTACAATGACTATTTATTAAGGTTTTCATAAGGCAGAGTACAATTTGTGGATCAAATTTGTAGATCAAAATGCTCCAATCTTTTCAAGTGGAAAAGCTTGTTCCATTAATCATAAGGTGAACAGATGACAGCATTTGGAAATAAGAGGAGTAATTAGGCATTCAAAGACTCGATATTGTGTGTGTGACAAATATATAATAACATTTATGGAGAAATATTCCACTTTGTTATCCTAAGTTGAACACTTACTCAATCAGAGCAGAGAGAAGAGAAATACACATATTTTATCTAGTGTGGCAAGTCAGAATTAGCATCTCATTTTTATTCAGTATTTTCCCTCTCAAGCATGCATAATTTTGTAGTATTCACATAGGACACTATCATACCCACCCGGTTTGAACAATTGGTGTTTCTCGCACCAAAACCATTTTAAAGAATCATGTGAAGAGAGAAAAACAATTAGCTTTTGTGGATTAGAATTTCTCCAGCTTTGTTCAAGTTGCATGCTTCTCACTCAGCCGCCGTTACTCTATCTGATAATTGAGTCTGCAATGTGGTGTGAAATCATGTAAGAACCAGCCAAACGCTACCATTAGCATAATGTCAGGGTGCTCAGATCTTTGTCTGCCTGGTGGCGGACTATCTTCACACAGTGCTACGGAGCTTTCTCCTCTCTTTCACCCTGCCTTGTGCACGAAGTGCGTGTGCACTTCAGAGGCATTAAGGCGGCAAGCAAGACTGTGTGGGTGTCTAACAGGTTAGGCGTGTGGCCTGGAAGGATAGTGGCAGCTTTGAGGTTCCTTCTGAAGAAAGTTGTGGTGAAGCTGTCACATCTCCACAAAGCCCAACTCAGTGCATTTGCGGGGATGATGGAGGAAAATAGCGGTCTTGAGCCTTTCCTTTAATGTGACGGAGAGGGTCAGCAATATGACTAGCTCTATTGTGTCAGCCCTCACTCTACTGAGGTCTCTATTAGGAGCAGGAACTCTCTGCTCTCACAGGCAGCCTTGTTCACAAAGGTGTTGTTGCTGCTTCTCTCCAGACCTCAGCCAAACACAGAAAGCAGCGAAAAAGTTGTTTCTTCCTTCATGCATTTTTGTCTCCCTGTCCTGGATCACCTTTAACTCTGCCAAAGTTTTTTTTCTTTTCTTATTTCTCATAGATAATTGAATCTTTGTAATCTGTCTGAGAAACCTCTGACATGCTTTCACTCTGGGAAATGAAGTTCCTTGTCTCCTTTAAGAAAAAAGGTAAATAAGACATTGCAAACCTGATTGTAGTTCATGCTTTGGCCAAGCAGAATGAACAGTCGGGACTGACAGTTCCCATGGACGCAATAAGAGGAGGTAGTCATTCATTTTTCTGTCACTTGCTCCATACCATTTGCATTTACTGCCAGCCTCCTACCCTCATTTGACACCCATGCACTTTGCCACACAGCTAGAAATCACAATAGCCAACTATTTCACAAGTATATATTACAGTGGCAGGCACTGTGACACATCGCACTTTGCAAAGCACTATTTATTTGCTCTTTGCATGTCTTTTATATGTATTCAGTAGCCCAAAGGGATGAGATGAGGAGAAACACATGGATGTGACATGATAATGTGGAATACTTAGCCTGATGATATTTCAGGGTCTCAACGCTGAAATGGGTAAAGATGGTTCTAAATAAAAACAATTTTATCTGTCCAACCATGTGTAAAATGAGGATTAAGTTAGTCAAATAAAGCCTCAGATGAACTACAATGCTTAATACCTCTATTTTATAATTTGCTGAAGTAAATCTGAGCCTAAAGGCAGACTTATTGTGAGAAAATTAAATAGAAATGTTCAACTTCTTTATTCTTGTATTTTAGTACCGCAGTGGGGAGCTATGAAGCACAGTCAAGGGTTGTTTGTTTTAAAGATGGTTTCATATTTTATCAAAATGTTATATATTTTTAAAGAACCTCCACTACCTTACTGGGACTTACATTCATACATAACATTTCATTTAGTTGCTTCCCCCTTTAAAGGTGAAGTTCTGTGCCTTTGTACTTCTGAAGCTGATTTCATTGGCTGAAATTGTAAGGATTGAGTGCTTTAATTTGGTTTTTGGTCATGGTTTTGGTCTTCTGCATTTTGGGTTCTACGTCACCAGCTTGAACAGTATGACCTGACCACTTTGGACCCAGCAGGAACTGGGTCCAAAGTGGTGACAGCAGCAGTGGCCCTGTCACCACTGTGGTATATAGCATGCTACATCAAGGTTCTTTCAAGCCATGTTCATGCCATGCCAGATCCAGCCATCCGTCCCTGAGAGTGATTGCCGTCCCATACTTCAAGTCTGCTGTGCCTGATTAGGGTTGCCGGGGGACGCTCTTCACATTTGTGTTCCTGAGAAGGTTCGCAATGTCCCCCCTTTGTATTCCCTGTCCCTGAGGATGGTCGCTGTTCATACCCCTTGGCCATTTTTTCTGTCCCAGAGGATGGTCACTGGAACTGCTTCCCTTCATGTTTCCTGTCCCTGGGGAGAGTTATCGGGATTGTTACGCTTTGCGCCTGCTCTTGAGGAGGGGTTCTCCCTGTAATTTTTCACTGCCGCAGGAACCTGAACTTTTGTTTAGTGTTGTTTTTAACTCTATTGCTTCTCTGGGTCCCCTCTCCCCAAGTGTTAGGGCAATCTGCCCTTTGGGGGATGGGTACTGTGAGGTTTGAGTGCTTTTGTTTGGTTTTCGTCATGTTCTAGTTTATTTATTGAATGTTTAGCTTCTGCCACCAAGCCTGGTCTTCTGCATTTTGGGTCCTATGCCACCAGTTTTTAAAAAAAAATCTTCCACAGAAAAACAGGTTTCCTTCATCGTCTGTGCTGGTGGTAGACAACATGATTGTAAGAAAACCAAATGTAACCTGATTACTTATGCGCACGATCGTGTTGCAAGGTATAACAGCAAAACTAGCCCAAATTATAATCCTTCCACCCCTGTGCTTGGCAGATGTTAAACAAAGTTTGTGTTGCTGTTATTGTTGAATCTAAGTGTCCTGTATTGAATAGGAAACTTAACTAAGCAAATGACAGAAAGTCAAGATGAACAGTCAATGTGATGACAAATAACTCATCTTTTATCGTTCATGGAGGCCTGCAATAAATCAAAATTTCAGAGCTGATAAAAACAAATCATTTTTCATTATATCCCAAAACTGAAACTGTAGACAAACACATTTGTTTTCACGTCTTTTATGTTAATGATTGGAGAGAGAAAAAAAAGATTGTTTTATGCGTATCAAGTAGATACATCTTGAGCTGACTAATAGCTACATCTTCACAGAGCGATCCACAGCTCCCAAGATGGGCTGGCAGAACAGCTTTGCAGGTGCATCTGATTATTTCCATCTCAACGTGTGTGAAATATTGTTTTCCTCACCATACCATTCACTAATTAGGATCTAATTATCCAGGCTAGTGTAAACAATCACTGCAGATGGCATTACGCACAGTATTAACTCTAATGACCCAGGGCCTTGTGGAATTCACATTTAAATGTGTTTGTTTATTTTATTTATTTATTCCATTTGTCTTTGCCCTACTTTCCAAATCCACTTGGGCCTATTTTCAATCCTCTCGTGCCTGGAGAAAAAGCCACTTGGCACTCCTCCTCCTATATTTCATTCGCTACTGTATTTCTTTAACCTGCTGTCATTTATATGTGAAGGTGGATTTATTCCCTCCTCCCTTCCTCCCTTACTTGGCACCTCTTTACTGAAAAAGACAAGAAGGAAAAGACAAGATCTGGCATCCAACTTTCACATCTTTCCCTACACTGAGTAAACTGCCTGTCACAGAGTATTGAAGAAACACTGTGACGTCCAGAACAGCATCAAGTTCATTCCCTATAATGTTTTACTTATAGGACCTCTCCAAGCTGCGACCTTATAGCACAGATCATTTTTCATGTATATTCTGTTCCCAGAAAGTAAGAAAAACGCCTGATCTGTTGATGGTGATGAAACGTTCACAGCTCTGTGCTGCTCCCAGACATAAATCTTACTCATGTGACAAAGTCTGACAAAAATCCCTGCTTTATCCTGCACAAAGCTAGTCTTTGACCACTCCAGATGCAACTTTCTCACATTTAGTCACAGTTGCTCAGCTGTGGTTTTGTTGCCGCTCATCGTACAAGGCTTAGCTGACTGGAGACTGGATGCTGCAGAGGGCGTGTAATGGTTGCTGTGGGTGTGCGAGGTCTCATTAATTGAGGCCGGGCCTTGTGCCTGTGCTCCACAGCGTGCTGCGCTCTCTGCCAGTAGCTGGACTCGCTAATTAGGCTCCTGGATATCACAGACACGTCCCTTGGTGCGGCATACAATATACTGCTACTGCTGCTGCTGCTGCGAAGAATGAGAGAGTAGGACTACAAGATAGAGGATACGTGCTAAAGCGTGGCACAAAGAGAGGGCTCAGAGGGAAGTGACAGAGAGTAAAAGTGTTCAAAATGAGATGACAGCTGATGAGAGAGGGTTTGGAGTGAGTATGTGAAAACTACTTTGCTGGGAGAGACCATGGCTGCAAAGTAGGAGAAAGTGCTAAAGGAAAAGAGAAGAAGCCCAATATGGAAAAAGAAGGAAGAGGGTTTGCAGTTGCAAAGCAGAGGTTAAGGAAAACACCAGGCAGTGGGCAAAAAGGGAAGAATTCCAAACAGAAAGATAATTTGGATATGTGTGTGACTGTGAATTTGTCTAGGCCGCCTGCTGGACTGTGTGTCCAGATAATTCAATCTGCTGCCCATTGAGTTGCCTCCAGCTCTGTCTTTAGTCCTAATTAAATCTACATTTGTTGGCTGGATTCTACAGTAGTGGTTCTAATTGTGCTGTTGCAGCCTCACATAGACACGCAGGCGCACCTTCAACGTGCCGGCTCACAAGCCCTGCAGCAAGTGGGATCCCTGACATGGCACCACGGTACATTACACCTCAATTAATCTCATCAATTACACATCAATTAACCTGTCGCAGCCCACTAAACACAGACGAGATGCAGGCAGGATTGCCTTTGACCCAAGGACTTATTCTGCAACATCAAAGCTGCATCAAAAGAAAAACATCTTTACAACTTCACATAAAATTCCAAAGTCTTTCTTCATTTATTACTCTCAGCTCAGAGCATGTGATGTCTACTTTGCCACAGCAGACACAAAAGATCTCTTGCTGCCAATCCTAAGTGGTGTAGAATTATGATTTGCATAGAAGCTATAAATACAGCAGGAGTACTGCTGGGATGCATCAAACTGGGATGGATGGGCACTCACAAACAGCGCACAGATGCTGATCCATGGGCCATTTCTATAACTGAATGTAGGGCTGCGCAGAGGTTCTCCATCTCCCTTCCCTGTCTTTCAGCCAGGCCTGCTTGTTTGGCTTCTTCTCTAATGTGTTACTTCACCTTGCCGGCTGAATCTGGAGGACACCCCGTCTCTCTTTTCTTTTTTCCTGGCACCTCAGTCCCTCATATCACCCTGCCTCTCCATCATTTCTCAATCTCTCCTTCTTTTTAACCATTAAACCTTGCTTTTCTGCTACCATCTGTTTCACTGTCACTCTCTTTTCCTCTTCTCTGTCTTCTGCTGTTGGCTCCCTTTTCTAATCCCTCCTTTAATGTCGGCTTGCTTTCTTACTCACCTAAGAGATGGAGTGTAAATTGTTACCTGCTGTCACAGCAGCTTCTGATCACCCTGACCTTCAGAAATGACTGTTTTCACAGGTATATATTCCATATATTTGTTTTAGTTTTTGTCTTAATTTGACCTCCTCAAGAGGCTTAATGCTTTTCCCCAACATTTGCCTTTCAACTTTTCCTGCAAGAAAATGCAAAATAACAAACGAGGACAAACTATTCAGCAAGCGTGGTCGAGTGTATTCCTACTAAGGGAAGAGTTTCGTTTACTTCCAAGATGTCTTTTGCGTTCCTCCTACATCCTTTCAATCTCACACTTTCACAAGTCCATTATTAGGGCAAGGTCACTCCCATGACAGTTGCATAACCCCCATCAGAAAGAACAACCGTGACCCGTCTGACATGGTAAAGACCAACTAGAGGAGCTAAATGACAGCTCTAAATTTCCCTGGGTGACGTGATGGGTTGTGGGGTGCATCTGATCGATTGGGAGGGGAACTTATGTCTGTAGAGAAAGAGGTGCAGAAAAATGGTTCGCTGTGAAGATGGACGAGGCTGGCTAACGGGAGACACCCAAAGGCTTGCATGCAGTTGTTTAAGGATTAAACAGAGAGCAGGAAGATCTCCCTGCTGCTGGAAGGAAGCTGAGGTTAGGAGGTGAGCCACAAAATAAGCAGATGCAAAAAATACCAGACAAAAGCTGAATGTGAACACCGTCTGTGTGATTGCTTGCCAGCATGGTGCAACAGGGAGCACAATGGGCTTTGGTATATAAAGCTGCCCCGGTGCCTGTAGTCTTTGTCTCACAGCCATTAAAATTCTGCGCATGCAGCAGGGGACCCGACTGGAGTTGTGCCACCATTCAACCTCAGCTGTCAGGTTAGAATAAGGTGTTTTTATATCTGTGGTGAATGGGATGTGGTGCTGGAGATTGGCTGTTGGGGGCAGATGCTTAGCACAGCAGCCGCATTAACAGCCCTCCCAGTCCTCGTGTGCCAGTTTAGGTCTTCCACGGATCTGCAGCCTCCCTTTATCTCTGGTCATAGTGCTGCAGGAGCTTCTTGTCCAGAATTACAGCTTTCCACCTGGATGCAAAAGCTTCCATGCAGCTGTCAGACCTTTAACTGCCTCCTTATTCTTCATTGAAATGAAGAACACAGCTTCTCTCCCCAACCACTCTTCTCTGCTTTTCTTCCTCCCTTTTGCTGTCTGTTCTAGAATAATGTTCCTTTGATCCAGTGCAACCATACTGCTGTAATGTCAGAAACAAGTGTTCTGTAGTGAGGATGCATGTTCTTTTCTATCACTGGGACACAAAGGCCTGAATTCATGTACAAGCAGACATAGCTGACCTATTTGGCAGTTACAGGTCAGTGTAGCAGCTGAACTTTGTACAGCTGTACAAAGCTTCGTCATGTACAAACTCACAGCTACAAATAAAAACATAGAATTTCTATGTTTGCTCTCGTTTTGTTTTAGCAATAGGTTGCTACGAAGTGTGACTGCGCCATTGAGTGCGTTAAAGAACTGGACTGAGCGAGAGTGATGTCACCCATAGACAATGACTTACTTTTAGTTCCATGACTGTTGCCATGTTGGAACAAGAAATTGTTAGTAAGCAATGATTGGTCCAAGTTGGTCTGAGTCAATCTTTCCATGGCAACCACTCTCGCCAATCAGGAGTGAGCGAAATAGAAGGCCACACCCCTATCATTTGAAACCAGGCTCAGTCAAGCAAACACTTGAAACATGAGACTACATCCTTTTATTTAGACATTTCATTGTTCTGTTTATAACTTGAATAACTTGCACTACAGAAAAACTCGTGAAAAGTATTTGGATTAGCAAGAACATGTAAAAAAAACAACACAGGTAACGACGGAGTCATAGCCGTTTAAATCTCAATAGAAGTCTATGGGATTTTAGCATCTGGAAGCTAGCGGGTGCTTTCTGTTTGGTACGCAAGGAGGGGAGGGGTCACTCAGTCCAGTTCTCCTATACAGCCACTGCGCTCCTACCTTTCCCCTATCTGTCATTGGTTCTGTGCTAGTTGTTTTCTCATTTTACTTTGTCCTAAGCAATCACACTTTGCTGGGTTTTGTTTGAAATTGGTTTTGCTGGCTTTTTTTATTTTTTATTTTTATTTTTTTATTAGTTTGGATTTGATAGACAGCCTGTAGCAGGGAGTCATCCACTCCCACGGTCAGCATGACTGTTTCCCTGTCTTATGTCATGTTTGACCAAGGTTTCCATCCCATTCTTGGTTTGTCTGTTTTGGGCTTTCGTAATAATCTATTTCTCTCTCTATTTTTTTTTATACAATAAATCTCTTTCTCAAACTCTGGTGTACCTCATGTCCCATCTTGGGTTGAGCCAAAACAGGCAATAATAATATTTGAAGTAATAAGAGCTTTAGTTTCTAAGACCCTCAATAACAGCATCTCTTCAATAATCATTGATACCAATTAGTTTTTCCAGCTTCATATAACCGACTTTTGTTTATAATCTGTCTTTTTCAGGTAAAAACATTCACTTTCCTTTTTTTTTTTTGCCTGGTATTCTTCCTGCACATACACTTAGCTCTAAAAAGGAAAATAGTCTCTTGCGTTAAAGATAAGATTCCAGACATTTATCATCAAGTTTCATTTGAATGGGTCATTTGAGGCAGAAAGGAATTTGATCACATGAGCAGAACCACAGCAGATAACCGCAGTGGTGATTACAGGGAATTCAATTCGCTGCTCCACAATATCACATCAGTAAGTTTGGCTTATGTGTTTTTCTTGCTTCAGACGATCAATGTGGGAGGTAAAGTTTTGCATGGGCAGGTCTGTAATGTTAGCTAGTTGATGGAGCGGCACTGCTAAGTGCGCCACTGAACCCTTGATTCAGCTGGAAGTGGTGGGATATGTTATTGCTTTAGAATCACGCATGTGAACGTGCAATGTCTGAGTCTGTGTGTACAATTGCATGTGTTACAATAAAAGCACCTCAAGGGGAGGGTCATGGCTGGGGTAAATAAGGATGCAAGGGCAGAAATTTAAGTGTTGTCGTTAGACAAACAAAACAAAAAAAAAAAGATAAGGAGCAGGTTGGAGACAGAAATTGATGGCTGTTTTTGCCCTTTATGATTCATGTGATTGAAAAGGGAATAGGCTTCAGATAGGCAGTCTAAGAAATGACAGGAATGCGAGTTCTGTTAAATATGTTTTTACTTTGCTCGCATGACCGCCTTTGGGAAATACAGGGGTCCACAGTCATTCTTTTATTTACAGTTTCAATCAGGTTCAATTTTCTGTGTCCCCTTGCCTGCTCGGTGAGGCTGCCCTTACATTCACCCAATTCCACCACACCATCCTCTGCATCTGCTCTCATAAATCTCGAGTATGAACTTTTATATGGGTGTGGGGAACAGGGGAGGCACCGCTGAACAGTCGTGAAGGTGAGTCAACCGGTGTGGCAGACTTGGAACCGGGGTGCTGCGACTTACCGCAACTATTAATACAGACTTTAATTAGCCCTACACAAACACTGGCAAAATTGGCTCAGTGTCGCCTACGGCTGGTGATGCAGACAGATCAATAGATCCGATCATGCCTTTTTCATCAGCTCAAATGAAAGCACTTTGTCTCGGAACTCAGCCCTGGACTCTGCGCATCACCTTAAAGGCTCTCTGTGCTGCACTGGCTGTGTGCAGCTTTGCAGATGGGACCTTTATAATCTGGATGCATTAGAGAACTATAAAGATAAATGAAGGGAGGCAAAGAGCATAACTCATGCTGTCAGAGAAAGGGGTTAAAGATGGGGAAAGTTTGCATTTTCTAAACCAACCTCACCTCCACTACCTCCCAAGGCTTCAGAGGTTTTTATCTAAATGCTTGCATTCTATATATATATATATATATATATATATATATATATATATATATATATATATATATATATATATATATATATATATATATATATATATATTTTTATTGCTTTATTTTTCTCAATTTGCTTCATCTCTTCTTGCTTTACCCCCTCTCAATCTTAGTTTTCTTTGAAAAAAATCATTTTTTTGCACTTCGGTGCTATAGATGTGCTCATTTAAACCTTTTTAGCTTAAATTGCTCTTTTTACCTCTTTGAAAGCTTGAAATAAGAGTTATTTTTTCTTTGTCCTTCAAGCACTTTTTTCTTTTTTGTTTTCAAGTCCCTAAACAGAAAATGTCTGGAGCTGTTGTTTTCTGCAAACAGGTGAAATTTTGCTGTAAGATTCTCTCATGAGTCACAAAAATGAGACATTTCCCTTAAACCGATTTGTTTTTCCCCCTCTTTTAACTCATGATCGTTTACATGACTGATTTTTTCTTCTTTCCCTTGTAGATGACGTCCCCCCTTATTTTAAGATGGAGCCCCCCCAGACGCAGGTCCATCTGGAGGGAAACCGCCTGGTCCTCACCTGCATGGCTGAAGGCAGCTGGCCCCTGGAATTCAAATGGATCTACAACGGCACCGAGCTGACACGTTTCTCATTGGAATACAGGTGAAGAATGTGACGTTGCGGGAGGGAGCTGATTGTATTGTCATCTCTTTTATTCATCAGCTGTAATTATCTCACAACAGGCAGACGTTTTAACAGCATTTAATTGCAAATAATAGTACAATTGCTCATTTTTATTCATACGTGGGGCTCATTTTCATGGATTTATTCAGCTCTGATTTGGCTGCATTTCTCCCCTGAAAGCTAACACGGAGAGTTAAGGGAGTTTTAAACCGAAGCTGACTTGTATCTCACAATTCAGGGATGGTGTGAGCATGTCACAGGTTTTTTCTTTCCAGTTTTGTTTTAACGTTATTAAAGAATTACACAGAGGGTATTTTACTACCTTTTACTGTGTCTAAAGTCCCATTACGATCATCTTTTGATCTATTATAAAAGCACTCCCTGTGGTCTTTTTATTATGATTACGCCATTTTTTAGCCAAAATAATAAAATAAACAATCTGTCATTTTCTGGATCATAGTTTCTGCAGAGCAGCACAAGTTCATCAGAAGTTCACCTCTGAGTTGTGTGCAGGACTTTTGGGATGGAGTAAGACAGCCCTGTTTCCCATCATCTACCTGTTCTCTCCACTCTCCCTATAGCTTACAGCCCCTTACAACACAAACCTAACATAACTGATGCAACAAAATAGGGCGAGCTATATCAGAGCTATCCAGAATCAGAATCAGCTTTATTGGCCAAGTACAGTGCATGTACCGTACAAGGAATTTGGCCTCGGTGTCTTGTGCTCTCGTGCCAACCGTACAGTTTAGAGTCTGATGCCAGCTCAAACGAGAGAAAACAAAGACATGCATGGATCTAATAGTCTACAAGTGGATGAATCGGAATAGAGCAGAGAAGGGGGCTTGTGACCGATTGTGAACGATGTGAATAAAGAAATACTTTTCAGTGGAGTGAGTCTTTAAGAATTTTGTTTCCGTATTGGAAATGGTATATTGATGATCAATTTGTGCGTCCCTGCAAGCCATTGTGACAAACACCTTTGTTTACAAGATTTTAGTCTAATTCTGACCAAATATAAGCATAGAATCTCTGTTCTTTTCACATTTATTCCTTCTCCTCTTGTCTTTTCTCAGCATTTGGCTCTTCTCAGCTTGGCTTAGTCTCTAGGTCTTTCCTTGCAGGCCAAGCCTCTGCTTATTATTCTTCGCCATCCCTGATCAAAGGGAACTGAAATCCATTTAATCAGAACACCCCCCCACACACACACACACATACACGGAAACTGCAGTGCAGAAAGAAACACAACTGTGGAACACTTTTAAGTGGCCGTAGCAAACCTGTTGAAGAAGCCTTGGGGTTATCTGTGCTATCTTCTCACACCCGTTTAACATAAATGCCTGTCGGAGGGATGGAGCTGAGGCTGTTTGAAACGTGTGACAGCTTGTATGATTTGACTGAAGGGCTGAAGATGCGGGATAACAATGGGGTTTTGCGAGCTGACAAGTTGCTGTCTGCATCAAAGACCTCCTCTCTGTAGTCTATGTCATCGCGTTGAGCTTGAGCAGCACTTTGTTGTGCTTTATAACATTTACACCTCAAGTGGCATGCTTTTTATAGCTTTGTTTCAGGTTTGCTTCTCAATTAATCAGGTACTCTGAGTGTGGGTGATAAAAAGCAAAGATGACAGGTGTCGTCTGTCAAGCCGATGATGACTAATCGTGCTGCTGTTTTATGTACCCATTAGGTACCTGATCCCCTCGTTGGACAAATTGCATGCCGGCCACTACCGCTGCATTGTGAGGAACCGAGTTGGTGCTATAATGCAGTGCAGCACAGAAGTGCAGGTTGCCTGTGAGTACTGCTTTCCTTCCACTCATCTGCTGGATCAGAGGGAGGACGCTGTTTTCGCAAAAGTCCAGCATGTCAATGATTTTAATTAAACGAGGACCTCAACAGCAGCAGCAGCAATTCAGTGTGCATTTCCCTGAGTTTTTTCTGTGGTATTTATTTTTGCTCTCTCCCTCTCTTTCATTAAATTTTTTATGTCTGCTAGATATGAATGGTTTTGTGGAGGGGGAGAGGTCTCAAACAGTGTCCCAAGGCGAAGGCGCTCTCATCCACACGCCACGCATACACAGCTTCCCCAAGCCCCAGATCACCTGGTTCAGAGATGGACGCAAGATTCCCTCGAGCAGTCGCATGTAAGTCCACCCTTGGTTTGGAAGCGCAGGGTTGATGTGCGGGTGTCTATTCTTGTCAGATCATGAGAGTTTATATATGAGTTATTGGACAACGCTGAGCTGCAGAAGCACAATTTCTCTCACTTCACAGAACTCTAAGAAGTTCAATACTGCTCACAGATTTTCTCCTATTCCCCCCTCATGCCATGAGTGAAGTTAACAGAATAGTTGATGAGGGAATGTTGGCAAAGGCCGTGTGTTCATCTCTGAATCACCTCACAGTGATAAACCGGGTTATTATATCTCTCCCTATTGACTTTGCAGGCAAAATGATTGAAGGGTAGAGATGGAGCAGGCAACAGGGGAACCAATTAGACAAAATTGGACAAAAGGCCTCAATTGATGAGATGATTGACTGACAGCCCTCACCCTTGGCTGCATATGTGAGTGTGCAAGTGTGGGAGTGTGCATATGTGGTAACAATCAGTTTAAAGAATAAACATATGCGTTGGGGATCAGTTGACGACTGCACGGCTGCAAAGGCGTGCAGTCAGTGAGTCGGGGTGCAGAAGCTGTTTGCTCGTTTGTCGGATCAACGTCTGCTCCGATATGTAATTTTCCTGAGGCGAGAATACAAAAGTAATCTCCCAAGATTAATTTTGCCATCCAGACAAATAGAGGTAGGCAGTCCACAAAACGCCCTAGAAACCACCTCCTTATTTATTATTCAGCAGCCAGCTGTAGTATGTCGTAGCTGCTGTGAAGAATTTCAGCCGGAGCTTCATGCTCTTGGCTGAAGGTACAGATTCCTGCCTCCAGACTTTAAAAAAAACACACAAAACAACAACAGTCCAAGCACTGAGAGAAATGGTGACAGGCAAATAAATAAGTAAACATTATTACAGCACCATCCATGAATTTTCCACTGATTCCTGAGCTGGAAACCGCGCGGCTGACTCTTATCGGCAGTAAGCCATGAAACTTCTCTCCATGACGATAAGAGGGGCTGACAGGACACTATATTTCCTGCTTGCTGGCTTGCGTTTGTGTCAAGCCACATTGATATTCACAGGTGTGCATGCATATCGGTGTTTGTCTGTTTATGTAGGAGTCTGTTGACGTGGTGAGAGCTCCTAATTGTCCAGGAGTGTTTATCCTCCACCAATCAAGCAGATGGTGGCAGATATAAGAAGAGCCTAATCGGGCCGCATGCTTAGCGTCAACTTTCATTTAATAGTCTCTTCACAAACGTCTTGGACTATCGGCTTAAATGGCTTTCAGTTAGTGCAGGAAATGCTGTGCCAAAGCAATCACACATGAGATTGTAAAAGACGGCTTTAAATTTTTGTGGCACGATTTCAGTGCATTAAGGGGTGCACTCTAGTTTCTTGTAGTTTTGGCGTTTAAGCACCATCGGTGTCACTTTTGTAATTGCAAAAGACAAATATACGATGATCCCTATACAATATAGAGAGCGTGAAATTGTTAAAGGGATTGTATGACACATTTCCACGCTTTACTTTACTACCTTTTTATGTATTTTTCAATAGACATTTGTTGACTCACATTTCACAAATATGCTCCAGATTAAAGCACCTGAATTTCATTTTTATGATCCCCGAAACAAAGATAAAAAAAGTCCTTCTTGTCTAACCTTACTTTAACATAAAAACACAGCAAAGCTGTGCACAAGTACAAACACATTTCTGAGCCATTCTTCGAGGACATTGTGTTACATTGCAAATGGAAGTGCTAGCAAAAACACATTTATATGTGCTTCTTTTAAGATGTAATTTATGTTCCTGTTAGTGTGTCAGTTTCCCTTCAGGATTTATTGACTGTAAGAAATAGCTTTTCTGTGGTTTAATGATCTGAGTGGGTCTCTGTGTGGGTTTATGATAGCAAGCGTGCTTAAATTGATGTGTTTGGACTCAACTTTTCATAGAAAACAGCTAAATAATGATGTTTGTTTAGCTTGAAGCTTAGCTGATTCGTTTTTATTTTGACATTTTCTTTTTGTCTTAGTAAAAAAAAAAAAAAAAAAAAAGGTAACATTGCAGGGATGTTTTGAAATCATTTGATTCTGTGCCTCAGTGCCATCACTCTGGACAACACGCTGGTCATTCTGTCCACCGTGGCCCCAGATGCAGGACGCTACTACGCCCAGGCAGTGAACGACAAGAATGGAGAGAATAAAACCAGTCAGCCCATCACTCTCACCGTGGAGAGTAAGTGCAAGTCAAAGGTGTTTTTATAAAACTCAGCCCTGCTATGACAGGTGGCTTTGCTGCAGATAATAGGAACAGAAATAGTGCCCTCTACTGGTGGGTTACTTCTTCCTGTCCAGCTGACTTTCTCCAGTAAAATCTGCAGCACATAAGTTCCCTTCTAGTCTTCTGACATGCTCTAACCTCCAGCTTTAACAATGAATTATACTGGCGGGTTGTGTGTTGGGTGCAAACCCAGCAGCGTCTGTCCGAGTGGCTGGATGTACAGGCCCGTAAAGTGGACCTTCACTTTAACTGCACCTCACAAAAAGCAGATTTATGGAAATGGGAGCGTGCAGGCTGGCCATGATTAAACAAATGCACACCCACACAAACAAACACATCTGACTAAAATGCTCTCACTGCTAAAAACAAGCAGGATAACTATTTCAAATAACATTCACTGCTGCTAGTTCAGGTGATGATCAAACTGAAACGCATTTTAGCTAAACACACTTGTTTTTTTCTCTTCACTTCCATCAAAGAATATCAGTAAGCCTTTACTCATTTTGACCATTAAAACACTCACTAAATATGTATTACAGTTGTCTAGGTTGAAGGTGAAGGCTATTTGTTCATTATAGGAAAGAAATTACATTAAAAAAAGGAAGGGAATGGAAGTTGACATCAATAAAAACACTTGTGCCTTAACAAGTAAATAAAACGTTTTAAACTGCAGTAATGAAAAAGAAAAAGAAATATTGCGACAGTGTTGTTAAGCTTTGACTGAAATATTTGACTGGGAACACACAGCTCATTAAAATATAAATAGGAAAATCAACTTGTTAAAAACAATTCTGCTTATTTTAGAATTGAGGAGAGATGGGTAGAAGGGCTATCTTTCAGAAAGGAAATGTTCAAATCAGATCTTGTGAGAAGTGTCCACCTCCTGCTCTGCAGCAGCTTTTACAGCGAGGTGACAGCTCCAACTCTCACTCTAATTTTGGAATCTTCCGTTAATGTCTGAGAGTGAAATGCTCCTCTGGGAAGTATAGAGCCTATTAGGTCTCCTATAGTTTCTAATTTGATTCGTTAAAATTCTTGCAAGAGTTTAATGTTGCTCAAAACCTTGTCCGATCCCCATGTATAAAATTATTCTGCCATTTATTAATAAGAGATTAAAGCAAATAAGAAAAAAACAGGTTTCCTGATTAGTTGCAGGGAATCATTATTGTAATCCTTTTCTGTTTAGTCCTCGGTTGATTAATTAAAACATTTCAGAAATCTCCCATTTTGGAAAGATCAACATATGTCCTCTTTGATAACAGGAGCGATGAAATAAAAAAAATGTTAAAAAGAAAAGATTCCAAATTCATGCTTTTGAAAAAGTGAGTGTAAAATTTTAGTGCTTTTCTATGAAAAATTGGATCCAGTCACTTCCAAAGATGTTATTATGTTAAAATAAAAGCAAAAATTTTAGCTACTCGTCTAAAATGTGATCCTTAGCAAAGCACTCTACAATAATTTCACAAAGTCCACATGTCAAGTTTGTGGTTAGAAAAGAAGGTCAAAAAGGTGCAACTTTAGCTTAAGTGAATAGTTTTTTTATGATCATGTAAAATATGGTATTTACAAGTGGAGCTGTGCTCAATAGCAAGCAATTAATTAGATTCTGTAGCTGGAGTCCTTGAGTTTATTTTAAAAGAAATTCAGCGGAAACCTCAGTTTAAGGTCTTATATTTTAATAATTTCTGTTGGGCAAAGTCAACTTCTGTGATCTCTGCCTTGTTCTGTTTTATTTTTCTATTCATTCCAGTGGTGGTTTATGATAGAAGAGGTTTTTTAATGCAGTTATAATAAAATCTCATACATACATACATACATACATACATACATACATACATACCTGGAGCTGCTTGATCCAACTGCACATTTTTTAAAACACCTGCCCACATCTGCCACTCAGGTCATGAATTACGTGCTTTTTATTCAGCACTTGGTGACACAGCTACCTGCTGGGACCAGATATCACTGAATTTCACCATATCCAGCCTTGCTGTTCACAGAATTTTTGCTTTGCATCAGAAAATATGTGAGGTTTTCGGAGCAGCATTTGTTCATTTGAACAATTCTATGGAGGAAAGACATGAAAAGGAGAACAGGGAGTGTCTTGTTCTTGAGAAAGAATACAAATGAGGCAGAGCTGGGTTTAAAAGGGAAAAGCAAACTGACTTGACTAAGTGGTAAGACACTGTGTGTGGTGTTTTCTTTTTTTCTTACATTGTGAAATACACCAGAGATGACTTACATTTCCCTTTCTTTCTGGACAGGAACAGATGTAAACAATCCTTTGACATTTGTAGCAAGAATTTATTATTCAGGTCACTGTGTTGTTTTCTTTATGCATCTAATTAGATGATTACACACTTGAGGTATTCTCAACACTGGGTGTTTATAAACTGCAGTACATTAATTAGTTTCTGGAAGAAACCAACCAAATCTTTTGGAACAAAAAAAAGACTTAACAAGATTTTTCTTTGTTGTCAAAAATCACGTCTCATTCAGTTTTATTTAATAATCCTGATCAATTCTTGCATGTAAATATGTGTGAGAATTGGAGAAGTTCAAAGAGTCAAAATGCATTGATCAGCTAAGAAAACTTCTCCACAGAAGCCATTATAACATTTTTAGCTGGATTGGCATGACTTCACGATTCTATCTCATGAATTAATTATTCAGTATTATGCTTTTCTCTTTTTAATAGATGGGATGTCTTGCGTGCAAATGTTACTGTACTTACCTAAGTGTGCATCTTCATTTTTGAAGGTGGTTAAACCTCATGTAATAATAATGATGTTTTTTATTTCCCATATTTTTATTTCCATGGGAATTTTTGTTGATTCATGCAACCAGAAGCTCAAATGATTTAGAGTTCTATCACAGAGTTTTAGAAAATCAATGGTGACATTTCAGAGTGATTAGTTTTTTCCTGGTTGAAGTTGCATTAAGATATTTCAATTTTTGAAACGGGTTTTGATGCTGCTATGCTGCTTAGACATCATCAGAGTCTACTACACTCATTTAAAACGAATGTTCAAACTGTTTCAAGGTAATATTTCAGTGGCCTAATACAACTACATTGAAAGAATTGAATTTTAATTTTTTTTTGTGTTTATTTTATTTTGGCTTTGATTAGGAGCTAAGATTTTTTAAAGGCCCACACCCATCATCTTTTGAGCTATTGTAAAAGTGTTCCCAGTGGTCTTTTAATTATCATTATGCCGTTTTAGTCAAAACTTTAAAAAAAACTGTCATTTTCTAGGACTTCTGCAAAGCGGCAGTAGTGGAATAGAAACTCTCCTCTGAGTTGTTTGAAGGACCGTTGGCACAGAGCAAACCCGCCCCCCTCCCTTCCCTTTACTGTTGATGAGAGCTCTCCCGCTAGCTGACAGCCCCTCATACCCTCAAACCAACATTACAAGAATGGCGAGCAATATTTGAGCTGCACGGCCAGAATAGGAAAACAAACACACACACATAGATCTATTTGTCTACAAGTGGAGGCATCTGAACGGAGCGGAGCAGGGAACTTGTGGCCCGCCCAGCTTAGTTTTTACATCACAAAAAGCTCTCTTTCAATTGGGATTGTTTTGGTCTAGTCCTGATTCACAACTATTTAATATAGAATAAAGAAATACTCAGCGATGCAATTTTGATCTTAATTTTTTTTATATTTTTCCTTCATCATGAGAAAAACAGGGTGGATATTTAAAGAATTGCCGATCCATCTGTGGCTATTGAACAGATTTATTAGAGTAACTAGGGTGGAGGGTCACGGGTACTATGGTGCACAGCACCTCCACCTTAGATTTAAATACTTCTGATCCAATAATTGAACTATGTGGAATCACATTTCCATCTTCTAAAGTTTTGCACTAATTTGCTAATTTGCTCATTTGCAAATCAGAAATCATAAAATGTTTCAAAAAATACAGATTTATAAACTCGAACTTGGCTCTGTCACACAAACCAGAAACCCCATACAGCAAAGTTTTAAGCTTTTTCAAAGTATTTTTCTCTAAAATCTGAGCCAATTACATGCTAGTCAATGACTAGTCACAAAAATTACAGCCATTTTCAAAATCTTACTTTTTAAGCCAATAACATCTGACCTGGTTCATTTGGATTCATAAATCCTCTCCACCATGGCTAATCTCTGGATTTTGTCTTTTATTTCTCCCTTTTCAAATCAACTTAATATCTTTGGACAGACAGTGTTTCCTCATGGATTTATAGGACTTCCATCCTATGACTGATAATGCCTGCTAATGTTCTACGTATCATGCTTGTTGCATAATTGAGAAAAATAGTGAAGTGGAAAGTCTCAAGCCTTTTTTAACTTTTAAATCTTGCTCCAAAAATGAATCCAGATCACAAAATGAGTCAGATACTAGTTGTTAGTCAACATTTAATTTTCTTGTATTTGTTGCCCACTGTCAAACAATTACACCCAGTTTTGCATGCATGACATTTTATGCAAAGACGTTTGATTTAAACTTGTGTTTTGAAATAATAGGCAGGGACCCCCATTACAAAATCAACCCAACATTAGTAATGAGCCGCATAGGCTCTGCTCCAACATTTGCCATTTGCAACAGGAAGCATTGGCGTAAAATTAAAATTCAAAAAATGAGCCATGAAAGGCCCAGATTTACAATGAGGTGGTATAATAATAATAATAAAAACTTGATTAGGAACCTTATTAACCGCAGCTAGCCTTGAAAATTGAGCACCCTGAAAAAACACTCCATACACTACTGCACAATACGCATGCAACACACCGTAAACACTCAATCACCCAAACACATACGCGTTCACAGGCTCATACGGGTTCTGCGGGGAGGTGGAGGGAAAATGAGATCAGATTCAGAGAGAGATCACTGATTGAGGGCAGTGAATCGATGGATGGCTGGAGGCTCCATGAAACCAGTGAGTGAAGGTGTTGCATTTAATCGCCTTTTGTGTTTCTCTCAATTATGTTACATAATAGCTTCTAATGTCTGGATGAACACCTCACACGGAAAAATGTGGTATGGAGCAGAAAAAGGGGTCTTGAGTGAAGAAAGAGGTGTTAATAGTTGACTATAGAAAAATAACGTTTTACTCAATCATCATCAGCTGCACAAATGGTTTTAACTCAAGGTTTGTTGTGGGTTTCTGCCGTGTGACAGACGTGGGAGGGCCTGCAGACCCGATCGCCCCCTCCATTATCATCCCCCCGAAGAACACTAGTGTAACAGTGGGGAGAAACGAAGCCATCATGGAGTGTGTTGCCAACGCAAGGTATCCAACAAAACACCCTCCATTCTCCTCTCCACAGATGATATTTTCTGATCTAAATGAGTCTTGAAACCTTTTGTTTGATTCCACACTGTGCATTTTGTACCTTTCATCTATTTCCATTCATTGATTCAAGGCTTCACTCTGTTTTCCTTGTCACGTGAAATCCAGACACTGAAATCTGACTATTATCTCCAATTCATAGAGTCAATCAGAGTGATAGAAGCCTGCCCCGACACCCTCGATGCTCTTTAACCTTGAAACAGAATATTCTTCTCTATTAAACTCACATTTGCTTCTCGCGTTACCCCTTTTCTCATTTTTTTCCCTAGACCTCTTGTCAAAATGAGTATAACTTGGAGGAAAGACGGAGTTGCGGTCAGCACAGGTATTCGAGATTTTGGCCGCAGGCTGGTCATCAGTCTGCCTGCAGTCAGGGACAGTGGCTACTATGAGTGTGAGGCATCTCTGCGCAGCAGTAGCGTCCCCTCAGTCACTGCGGGGGCCTATCTTCATGTTCTTGGTAATTAATGAATGCCTTCCACAGAGCAGACAGGCAGCGCCTCCGCATGTCTATGTTGAGGGAGTTTAATTATTTTTTTTCCCCAAAACAGAATATCCTCTCTTCATAAAAGAGCCACCAAGTCACATCACGGCAGAAATGGAGAAGGTGGTGGATATCCCTTGTCAGGCACGAGGTTTGTTATGATTTTGTACATGAAAATAAAAACCTGGAGTGAATGAATGGAAGAAAGAAAAGGTTACAATATAGGTGTACATCCTCATCTCCTTCCACAGGAACGCCACAGCCAGAAATAGTGTGGTATAAAGACGCAGTGCCCATCAGCCCGGTAAAGATTCCCCGGTACAGGGTGCTGGTGGGAGGCAGCCTGCAGATCAACGGCCTCTTGCCAGATGACACGGGGATGTTTCAGTGCTTTGCCCGCAATCTTGCTGGAGAGATCCAGACAAATACCTACCTAGCTGTTACAAGTATGTCCCTTTTAAAAGTTCAAATTCAGAGACATCTGAATCCCTAATTCCGCTTGTCTTTTCTGTTCCCCCTTTTAAGTCATCCCTAAATCCTTTCCACTAGCCCCCCATCTCAAATCCTTTTGTCCCTCTCTCTGTCTTCTGCTTTAAACCCATCTATCCTTTATATCTCTCTGCACTAACAGATCTGTAACCTTGGATGCTAGGGCAATTATTGCTTATTTTTGAAGCACAGACTGAGCAGGAGAAGCAGAGAGATGAAGACGCCTCGTCAGAGCTGTCACATAGAATCAGACCTGACAGCTGCCCCCTTTGTCAAGTCTATTAAGCTCTCAGCTGCCACATGCTTTATTAGAGGGAAAACTGTTTATGTGTGTCATTATCACCTCTGTCTCAGCTGATTTTGTCTGAATGAATGCTTGTTTCCGTGTGTGTGGATGACCCCACGCAGGTATTGCTCCTAACATCACGGCCGGCCCCTCTGACAGCGCTGTGATTGACGGTATGTCAGTCATTCTGCATTGTGAGACTGCAGGAGCCCCGCGGCCAGCCATCACCTGGCAGAAAGGTGCGTGGGTTTGAGCAGCATGAAGTTCTCAAGGGGTGCTTATTATTCCCCGGTTTTGACTTGCCTAAATTTAGAGCCATGGAGGGGTGTGGGGGGGGGATCTCAATTTAAATGTTCTGCTTTACTTTTACTTACTTTGTTTTCTGTGACATCTCACCAATACACTAATCGCTCTTTTTGGTTTCCTTTTCCACCACCTACTGGCCTTGCTCCCCTGTTCCTGCTCACTGACCATCAATCATAACTGCTCTTTCCTGCAGGTGAACGAGTCTTGGCAAGCGGTTCAGTCCAGCAGCCCAGATTCACCTTGTTGGAGTCTGGTAGCTTGCTCATAAGCCCCTCCCACCTGTCTGATGCTGGCACATACACCTGCATGGCCAGTAACTCCAGGGGCATTGATGAGGCTTCAGCCGATCTGGTCGTGTGGGGTAAGTTTGACAGAAGTGTCGTCTCTGTGAAAACCAGACTACATTTTTTACCATTTGAAAAATGTATAAGAAAAAAGCTTGGAAGTCCATAACTTGTCAATTCGAAAGGGTAGAGCGCACTCTTACAAGTTCCTTAAGGTCTTTGCCCTTATATCCTTCCTTTAGTCGCTTTAAACCATTTATACATAGTGAGGTATTTGTAATTAGTCAGCCTTGATAGTTTGCAAAGTGCAAGTTTCAATAAAAAAGACCACAAGTTTCAATCCGATTCTCTGAGTAAAAGGCCCTGAATGTTTCTTCCAGCTCGCACACGCATCACTAAGCCGCCACAAGACCAGAGCGTCATCAAGGGGACTAAAGCTGTCATGACCTGTGGGGTGACCCATGATCCCAGTGTCACAGTGAGGTAATCTGTCAGAATTATGTCCCTTCATGCACATATGGTTAGGAGTGAATGCACCAACGGTTGCAGATTGGTAAACAAGCTTTGGCATCAACATTAAACTTAATTGGTTTTAGGAAATCTGCATGAGATCTTGTAGTGTTTATCCACTCATGGAACGCCTCCTAAGAGGGGATTCAGAAACTCTTAGAATCAGATTGAGGAATTAGTTGGATGCCTCCCTTTGCTCTCCAGGCCATCTTGAGCATGAGAAGGAGCATGTTCATGTATCTGAGGGTGTGAAATGTCTTCAGAGTCCAGTGATTAGAGTGGCTGTCACCTGTGGGACTGCGACATTGATCAGATTGCGGGGTAAACATATGAATATGTAAACACCGTTATAACCTCAGACGGTGCTATCAATTAAATCCAACACAGTGGAGATTAACCTGTGTGCCCAAATAGGTGCAATTAATCACAAGATCAGCCAGCATTTACATGTTTATGACTGATCATCTGTGTGGGGGGGTTATTTAAAAATATTTTCACGTACAAATCTTTTTGTTTACTGCACCACAAGGCTTTTCAGCCAACCTTCTGTAGTTTGAGCACATGCCAAAGACCCTCATAAAGCTCCAAAGGAAGTAGTGAGATGTGAGCTTTCTGCATGTGGAGTGCACTTACATAGTCATGCACCGACCTGCAGGCATGTGTGGGAGAAGAGTGGCTCAGTGATTGACGTGAACACATCGCCTCGTCTGCGGCTGGATCCCGACGGGACCCTACACATCTCCCAGACGTGGTCGGGCGACATTGGAACATATACCTGCAGGGTGACATCGGTGGGCGGCAATGATTCCCGCAGTGCTCACCTCCGAGTCAGGTCGGAACATTTGCCTCCCATCTTATCTTGCCGCTTACACTTTTATTTCCTCTTTTGGTATGATAGATGGATGTTTTCTCTATTGTTTATTACTGTTTTTCTTTTGCAATTTATAAACGTTGACAATGTCCGTTTGGCTATTTAACTGTTATATTGCACCATCCTTTGTCTGATTTTGCTCCTTTTTTATCTCTCTTTGTATTCCCCTCACATGCTTGTGCACTTGCAGACAGCTGCCCCATGCTCCAGAGAACCCCATAGCAGTTCTAAGCACCATAGAGAAGAGAGCCATCAACCTCACATGGGCTCAAGCATTTGATGGCAACAGTCCCTTGATCCACTACATCCTGGAGGTTTCAGAAAACAGTAAGTTTCCACCATTAAGATAGAAAACTTTGCATTTTATTGAAAGCAATTTGCTGCTTCGTACCTTTATGATCTACTGATTTGGTGCCCTTTCCTATTTTATTACATCTGTATTCTCTATTCAATTTCATCTTTTCATACATTTTTTCTTCTATCAGTATAGATGTGTTCCTCCTTTCAAATTATGAAAGAGGCAAATTGTGTTGATGTCCAACGCTCCTATGTTGCTTTTATTTTTTTATTTTTTTTTACAAGACAGCATCAAACAAGTAGGATGTTTTGGCCAATAGAGAATAAATTGTTGGGCCATTTCTCATTTAAACTCAGGGTAACACAGAAAATGACAACTTATTAAAAGGAAAATGAATCTGAGGAATCAGATGGGATCTGGGTTTGGATAATTGAATTGCAATCTGATATCTTGGGGGAGTGCATGCAAACTAAATGACTTATTTCTATCAGTAGCTGCAGTGTTATTACTGAAAATGAAACAATGCCTGTGCAAAAATATGCAGAAATAACTGAATTTAAATGTGAGGATGTTAGTGCCAGAAAGACTTTTCTGAAGAATCTATTTGTCTTTGCAAGATCATTAATATTCAGAAGCTATTTTTTATAGCTTTTTAATATATTCTCCATCTCAGATGCTCCTTGGACAGTCCTTCTAGCCAACATTGAGCCTGAATCGACCGGGGTCACAGTCAGCGGTCTCATCCCAGCTCGTTCATACCAGTTTCGCCTGTGTGCCGTCAATGATGTAGGCAGAGGCCAGTTCAGCAAAGAGACTGATCGGTGAGTGCTGCATACATCTGCTGTGCATCTTGCAGTGTTCCCTGTAATCTGGTGTAACCTAATGTGCTTGTAAGGAATGATTTGCAAGACGTGATTTTAAAACAACTTGTTCTTCGCATCTCATTAAGGCATTTCAAATAGAAAATCTCATTTTTGGTCTTCGCTTTGGTGCTGATGAATCTGAGATGAGACCGATTCAGAATGGGCCTTTTCAAGAGAAAACCCAATGAGCTGAAATTAGACTTTTTGAAGGCTTTCATGGGTGCAATAGCAGATACAAAGCATCAATTATTTTTGTTATTTTTGCAGAGATTCACATCTATATATCACTTTCTGAAACCATTTTTGGCAGCTTCTTTCACACCTGCCGCAAAAAAAAAACATCTTCAAAGCAGATAACCAAGTCCTATAAAGCAATTTTGGGCTTTTTTTCCCACCACACACTCATTTACTGCCCAGACAGAAGTGCACCATAGGAGGGTGACGGTGCCTTAGCGAGAGCAAGACTTTTCTAAGGCATCTCTCCAACATACCTCTTTGATCCTAAAAACTCTGCTTTATCTCTTTCAGAGCTGCACTCTGGTACTTTGGGAAGAAATCAAGATGTCATCTTAAATTGACTAAACTGAGAAGTCTTCCTAGATCTCCCTTTCTTGTTCTTTTTTATCATTCTCTCACTTGCACTGTCTCCATTGTGCAGCTCCATTTTCACCAAGGCCCCCTTTGATCTTGTCTCTGCCACAGCAAGCTGTCTCTCTACGGACAGTAGTATAGAGAATATGTTTGGGCAAAGATGCAGCGATGCTAGCTCCAACTTTTCTTTCCTTTATGGTGCATTAAAAGCAAAGGCTTTATCGTGATTTGATGCCTATGATGAAATGGGACAGAAATATGGAGAAATCCATAATTTATGCATGGCTTCCTTTTTGTCTCTCTTTCTTTTTTTAATCTGCACATCTCCTTTCTCCTGTTGTTTTGCTTCAGACTAACTCTCCCTGAGGAGCCCCCCAGTGCACCCCCCCAGACAGTCATCGCGAGTGGCCGCACCAATCAGTCCATCATGATCCAATGGCAGCCACCTCCAGAGAGCCACCAGAACGGCCCTCTCCAGGGCTACATCATCAGGTAAGAAGTCCATGACAACCCGTCCATTTTTTTGAATGTGTGTCTTTCTGGATCAGTGCTATTCAGTTGTGTTAATAACTGTCATGTCAGCTTCTCTTTTTTATTCATTCTTCCTGCTACGGAATAATAATTCATGCGGAATTCATGCCAATTAAATGGCTTCTTCCTCCATTTATCTGTTGTCACGTCTGTTTCTGTACTCGTTTCAGAACAATTCGGCAAAGATATTTCTCCTTTTTCAACTGTCCCCCTGTCTCCTTTTTTCTATTTCAGAAAAAGGCTGTCTTAATATTGTCTGATTTTCCCATCTCTGGCTTTCTGTGTCCCTCGTCTTTCTGTCCATCAACTGCTGTCAGGTACTGTCTGTCAGGGCTTCCAGTCGACTGTCAGATCAAAAACATCACCAACCCTGACCAGACCAACCTGCTTCTGGAGGACCTCATCATCTGGACCAACTATGAGATTGAGGTGGGAGCCTACAATGGAGCCGGCAGAGGCACCTACAGCCACAAGGTCACAGAGTGGACTCTCCAAGGGGGTCAGTGTCAATTCCCTAAATACTCTGACAGTTTTTTTGGGTGATTAAGAGTATTGGATAACGATAGCTTGACTTCCTGTAATAGCAATTTGCAGAAAATTGTGCCTCCTGTTTTAATTCAATTGAATTCCATTCAGTTTTATTTGTATAGCCCAATATTACAACACAGTTGTCCCAATGGGCTTCAGTAATAGTACAAAACATAAAATCAGTTATAAAATACAAGAGTTGATTGCTAAACTAAACAGACTAAACTAAACTGGGCATCACTGCCCTTAGACTCTCCTTCTCTGGAATCTCCTTAAAAAAGCAGATTCCAGGGTTAAAAGAAGAAACCTCAGGGATGTCTGATCAGATTGACCATCTCTCAGGTATTTTGGACCTAGTATAATGACCTGAGCTTTCTCTGGGTTTAGGAAGAGGTAATTAATTGTCATCCAAGTTTTGATGTCTGATGCAGGCATTAAGAGTCTCTAAAAGGTCATTCTGGTCAGGTTTAATGGATAAATACAACTGAGTAACATCCGCATAACAGTGAAAATTAATGCTGTGTTTCCTGATTACGTTTCCTAAGGTCAGCATGTAGAGTATAAACAGAATGGGTCCTAGAACTGATCCCTGTTGGACTCCGTGTCTAACTCCACTGCAATGAGAGGTCCATTTACATTAACAAACTGGTACCTATCAGATAAACAGGATTCAAACCACTGGAGGCTAGAGCCTCTGATCCCTATGTCATGCTCTAATCTTTGGAGTATGGTTGATAGTGTCAAAGGCTACTCTGAGGTCTTACAGGACCTGAATAGAGTATAGTCCCTTTTCAGAGGCCAATAACAAGTCCTTAGAGAAACTGAAACTGTGGTTGTAGAGCTCTAAAAAACTGTCTTGGTGAATCCAGTCCACCAGGAAAAATTCCTACTCCAGACTCATCTTATGTTCTCAATAGCAGCTCTTTGAGGCAAAGTAAGTTAATAAAAAAAAAATAAAAAGAATAAATAAATAAACCAGGTCATTCAGAATTTCCTCGTTGAGTCTACTTCCTGTTCAGTTTCCTGACAGGAAGATCTGTTTTTTATGTTATTTATTCATTTTGCTTCATAAATGTTAGTGCTGTTAATCTTTCATACAGTTTTATGGTAAATATTTGATGAAACAGTTTATTCCCATTAGGTGTCACGTAATTCAGATGGGATTCAAGTTTTCTTTAATTTACCTAAACCAGACTTCTAGTTTCATGCAGTGAAACTTAAAGAGACAGTTGAGTTTTGGTAAAGTTACAAATTGCTTCAGCAGTTGTCACAGTTTTGTAAAGTCAGAGGCTGACAGGTAACTTTTTTAGGCTTATCCACATAATTTTCACTGCTTTCCTAACGCTAATACATTCTTTTGAGATTGTTACACGTCTTCTTTTGAGGAATAATGGAGCATAATTTGTCACTCTCATGTTATAAATTCTGTTTGGAACAGGTAATTAAAACTTCTGCACACTCATGTGGTGCCTGATGAAGTAGTCATTTGTTAATCTCAGTCACACTCAGTTTCCTCTAAAACAAATGTTCCACAAAAAAAGAAATATTTCTGCAATTAGCACAACTATAAGGCTTTGGAGGTATGGCAAAAAATGACAGTTTCATTTTCAATTTAAATACACTGCAAACTATAAATAACTATTTCATCATCCAAGTCACTTGCAAGTGAAAAATGTCAGTAAGGTGTTTGTGTTGTTTAGCTCGTCTTTCAATAATTGAATTTTTCCACCATATTCATTTCACTGAACACTCAGATGCGGATTGTCGTGTACATTTAAATACTTTCAAAAGAAATCTAAGGCCACATGGGACGAGACGACCAATGTGTATGTGTCCATCACACTCATTAATGTGCAGCTCCCTAACTGTTTTCCGGTGTTACATCAGGATGGCATGCTCACTTCAAACAAACTGCTCCAGGGTTTACTTGGAAGCCGCCTGAGGCAAGTGCTCTCACACCCTGTTTGATTGGCGTACTCCTGCCGGCCCATATAACCAAAATACAAGTTCCTTCAGTCGGATTCTCACGCTCTAAAAGAAGCTAGTTTGAAAGCACCTTTTGTAGATTTCAAGTCTTCTTTTACTTATCTAACTCCCTTTCTTTTTCTTCCTTTGCTCTTCTGCCTAACCCCCTCCCACATTCTTCTGTCATCCCTCATCCCCCCTCTGGATTCTCTGTTTTTTTTTATTTTACGCTTCCTCTGGAACAGTGCCCACTGTGCCACCAGGAAATGTAAAAGCTGAAGCTGTCAACTCCACCACAGTGCGTTTTACCTGGAGTGCCCCAAGCCCCCAGTTTATCAATGGAATCAACCAGGGATACAAGGTAAACAAAGCCTCTCTGTCAACTGGTGCGCTCTAGTGGTTGGGGACAGAAGGGCAATGTATTCTCAGCTTAACAAAGCTTTTTTCCAAAGCTTTAGATTAAACTTGACATATTTGTATTGTTTTTTGTCTTCTTATCTTTATTTAAATCTGTCAAATCATGTATAAAGTGGTGTTTTTTTATCATCAAATCTCCAGCTTTTGGCGTGGGAACCTGGCCGCTCGAATGAGGTCACGGTTGTCACGGTGCGGCCCAACTTCCAGGACAGTGTTCATGTTGGTCACATCTCTGGACTAAAGAAGTACACAGAGTACTTCACGTCTGTATTATGCTTCACAACGCCTGGAGATGGGCCCCGCAGTCCACCTCAGCGCTTACGCACCCATGAAGATAGTATGTTTTGCTACACAAGCCACACTAAGTTTTTTTTTTATTTTGTGCATCCTTCTTATTGAAATCATCGTTTTTTGTTTTTCTTTTGTGTTTGTTTGTTTGTATGTTTGTTTTTTTAAGCCCCTGGTGCCGTGGGTCACCTCAGCTTCACAGACATTCTGGACACGTCACTGAAAGTCAGCTGGAAGGAGCCCCAGGAGAAAAATGGCATTCTCACAGGTGACCGTAAAGACAAGCCAAAAGCTTTGCTGCGTTTTTTACATCACTGGTGTACTGGGAAAGGATGTGACATAGCTCTGACTGCAGTTCATTACTTTTTTCAGGTTTCCGCATCTCCTGGGAGGAGTTTAACAGGACCAATACCAGGGTGACCCATTATTTGCCCAACGTGACACAGGAGTACAAGGTGACAGGGCTCACTGCGCTTACTACCTACACTATTCAGGTTGCAGCCATGACCTCCAAAGGACAGGGTCAGCTATCTGCTTCCACCATATCCTCAGGTGTTCCACCAGGTCAGTGTTTGAGGAAACGCACAAACATTAGACTTAAGCATTTTCTCAAAGTTTTTCTTTACATGTCTTTTTTAACACTCCTATACAGAGCTGCCTGGTCCTCCCACCAACTTAGGTATTTCTAACATCGGCCCCCGCTCCATCACCCTGCAGTTCAAACCTGGCTATGATGGCAAAACCTCCATTTCTCGCTGGCTGGTTGAAGCTCAAGTAAGACTCTTCCCTTTGTGATTCTGACGTAAAAACATTCTTATAAGAGCGCACATTTTTTAAATCGTATTTTTTCTTTATAGCCTTTAATGTCACCCTGCTCTCCTGTGCTTTTCAGATTGGCATAATTGGAGAGAATGAAGAGTGGTTGGTGGTTCACCAGCTGGTTAATGAACCTGATGCACGGTCACTGGAGGTCCTGGATTTAAACCCTTACACTTTCTACAGGTGAATACACCCACATATGTCTCAGACAGCCTGTTATTATCACAATTTTCTTTTTTTTTTCTTTTTCTTTTAAACTCCATTTTCTGCATCTAAAATCCCTTTCATTCCTTTTGGGCATTATTAGGGCTTCATCTTATCTAATCTGCAGCAAAGTAATCCTTTCTCATATCACAAAACTATTGTGATTAAAAACCCAGCTTTGTGCATTTTATCTCTGATATACAGATTTTTCTTATCTTAGGTTCAGAATGCGGCAGGTGAATATTGTAGGCTCCAGTCTGCCCAGCCAGCCCTCCAGGAAGATCCAGACCCTGCAGGCCCCCCCAGACATTTCCCCTGCAAATGTCACTCTGCGCACTGCCAGTGAGACCAGCTTGTGGCTCCGCTGGGTGGTAAGACATCCTCGTATGTCAAACGAAAGAATGTGTCTTGATAGACAGCATAACGTTTGCTACATTAGAAATGTGAATTTTTATGAGATGAAAACTTTTTTATCTTTGCTTGGAGATGAGCTACTTCTATGTATTTTTGTTTAGATACATCAAGTTAATGGTATAAGAATGGAAAAACGAAATCCCCTTAAGTTAGGAAAATGTTCAGCATTAAATGACTTGCTGGAGGACAGCTACTTTCGAATGAACTCCCAAGCTTCACATTGTCTTTTCTTTTCTTAGTATAATTGTTCTTGTATGCTCGGGGCTTTTGTATGATGAATGAATATGTGCAACGACTTTGATGGAGTTTGAGAGAAGCCGGACATATCGCGTCCTTGGTTATTGCTGCGCTCTGCATCAGCATTTGGCCCGTGCATTTTTTCCACATCAGTCTATTACCAACACTGCCACAGCGCCTGTGCGCAGAGTCTAAAGAAGCTTGTGATACGCCTGCAGCCCCGCAAGATTAAAAAAGAGAGGATATACCTGGATTTGAAAACAGAGGAGTGTCAGCAGCAGATATTGCACTAAAAATTGATGGCATGGCTCAAAGATTGTGGCTGCCTTAAAAGCAGGATGTTAAGCTGCCATCAAATTTTGTGTCCTTCTTCACGGCTGTTGCACTTGAGCTCATAGAGTGAATCAAAATCCCCAAAAATAGATTAAAAAAAACAAGAAAATAAGATAAGCCTCCTTTAAATATAGATAAAAAATAATATTATGGCTAATTATATGTCGGGAGCATCATTGAATATACAGCATAGATAATTACTTGGAACTATGGTGGTTCAGTGAGTTCTAAAGTGATTGTCAACAGTGTTGATGCTTGGAAAATGACTGAAAATTATTTAATTATGCCTTGTCAAGCAATCATGTGTATAATTGTTTTTTTTAGGAAGTCTGCCTGATTATGCCTGATGAAAAACAAATATTTAATAACAATTTGAGTATTCAACAAATTAGATGAGAGTGCTTTCATTTTCAGCCCTGCAGAGGAAGGGTGTGGTGCTTAACCCATACACATATGTGATGATTCTTACTTAAGCATATACTCACACAATCTTTTACCAATTATAATAATATTGTTATTGATTTTGGTGTAAAACTTCCCCTCAGCCACTTCCAGAGTGGGAGTACAATGGCAACCCAGATCACGTTGGCTACCGCATCCAGTACTGCAAAGCGGGATCTAAAGGAGGAGTTCTCTTCCATGTAATCATGGACCGGCTGGAGAGGGAGTTCACCATAGAGGACTTGGAAGAGTGGACAGAGTATGAGGTCCGTGTCCAGGCCGTCAATGGAATTGGCTCTGGACCCTGGAGCCAGGCAGTCCATGGCAGGACCAGGGAGTCTGGTGAGGCCAGAAACACATGCAATAAGTGCCAAAAATCGAGCCAGCGTTAGAGTGATCTAAAAACATCTTTCAATGTCTTGGTGCAGTGCCATCCAGTGGTCCCACAAATGTGTCAGCATTTGCCACCACCTCCAGCAGCATTCTGGTGCGCTGGGGGGAGGTCCCAGCGGCTGATCGTAATGGACTTATTCTGGGCTATAAGGTCACAGCTCTACAATAATCCAGATTTCAGATTCGTTATGTAAACGTTTTGTGGTGGAAATGAGGATTTCCTCTCAAGTCGTTTTTTTAAATCCAGGTTGTGTATAAGGAGAAGGACTCAGACAGTGCTCCCAGCTTCTGGGCAGTAGAGGGTAATACCAGCCACAGCGTCCAGCTGACCAGTCTGGGGAAGTACATCCTCTACGAGATCCAGGTTCTCGCTTTTACTCGTATAGGAGACGGAAAGACCAGCTTGCCGCCAATTCTAGAAAGGACCCTGGATGATGGTAAACATCTCTTGAATACAATATTATTCATATAGTTGCTTTTCAGACTAAAGTCATTTTTTCGCAAATACAAGTTTATTGTTTGAAATGAATTAATCTGCTTTTATTTTGTATCAAGGACTCTCTGCTAAGTGTTACTCTAGCACAAAAATACTTGAAATGTTTAGTCTTATTTCTTATTTTATCCAAGAACATCCTGTGCAGATTTCTCTTTGATTATTATTTTTTTTGTCATAGCAACTTCTCATTTTATCTTTGATACCATTTTTAAAAAAACATTCTAACTGATTTTTGAATCTGACAGTGCCAGGGCCTCCTGTCGGCATCTTGTTCCCAGAAGTCAGAACCAACTCAGTGAGGTTGATCTGGCAACCTCCTGCTCAGCCCAATGGGATTATACTGGGTGAGATGGCAAAAGGGCCCGAATTATGGCAGTTTATCAACATGTCACCTTTCACGAACAAGAAATTAGACGTTCTTTAGATGTCTTCTGCTTTATTTCAACTAAATCCTTGTTATTTCTTTAAGATGAAGCTTAATTATAAACATGTTGGGTTTTTGTTAAGCATTTTTTATTTACATTTATGTGATTTCGTTTTCTCAGCATATCAGATCATCTTCCGGAGAAACTCCTCAAACAGCAACGCAGCTACTGTGGACGTGTTGAGCCCCAGCACGCGGCAGTACACTGCTACCGGACTGAAACCAGAAATGGTTTATGTGTTCCGTTTGACGGCTCAGACCCGGAAAGGCTGGGGGGAGGCTGCTGAGGCTTTAGTGGTCACAACTGAGAAGAGAGGTGAGCATAAAATGTTACAACCTGTTTTAATCTTTCAATTACCCAACAGCACATATGGAGTTTGACTGGGGCCTTGTGTGTTTTTGTGCCCCTCAGCTCGGCCCCAACCCTCAAGCCGCCCGACTGTACCTCAAGAGGAAGTGCAGGCTCGTCAGGTGTTGTTGTCATGGGAACCAGGCAGCGACGGCCTGTCCCCCATTCGATACTACACAGTTCAGTATAAAGAGCTGCCAGACGGCAATTGGACGGTCCACTCTGCATCCGTCAGCCACGAGTCACACTCCTACATGGTGGACAGGTGAACTTGTGTCTCCATCCTAATATATGTATACATTAGATATCAACATATATTTGACCATTATGCTTCTCTTTAAAGGTTGAAGCCCTTTACTTCTTATCAGTTCAGAGTTAAAGCAACTAATGATATTGGAGACAGCGAATATAGTGAGGAAAGTGAGGCCATCACTACACTGCAGGATGGTAAGGGGGTCTCCCTGCTGCTGAGAGCAGCAACCCTTAGATTTTTTAACTGATTTTTGCTTGCAAATGTTCTTTTTTGAATCCAATGATCAGTGCATATCTGATGCATTACCCTTTTATCTTCTGTAGCTCCAGACAAAGCGCCAACAGTACTGTCTGTCACTCCTCACACCACCACGTCTGTGCTGATGCGTTGGCAGGTACTTTGCTGAAAGGCTTTGCTTGTTTGATGTCTGTTTGTTGAGGGTACACTAACCAGACCTTGTCTACTTTTAGCTTCCCTCTGAGGAGCACATTAATGGAGTCTTGTTGGGATTCAGAGTCAGATACCGGGAGTTACACTATGACAGGCTGCGCAGTTTCAGCGTGCGCACAGTCAACAGTCCGGCTGCAAACTGGGCCGATCTTTCAGGTGACTGAACCCTTTCAACATCTACTTTTGTTGCTGTAATTCATTTTAGGATTTTCACAAATTGCCTTCATTGTCATCAACTTTTGCCCTGCTTTTTTAACTATTTCTTTTTTCACTCCAGCTCCTTACAGCATCCGAAACTTGAGTGAATCCACCCTGACTCAGTACGAATTAGACAGTAAGTTGACTTCAGTGACTCCATCCATCCATCCATTTTCAGAACCTACTAGATCCCTTTCGGGGTCACAGGGTTGCCCTGACCCTGTCTTGGCTACCGTTGAGATAAGGCAGGGTCCACCCTGGACTTCAACAATAAATGTGCTTATTAATTTATCGGGATTTATAAATTAAAATAGATTAGATTAAGATGCTTGCACCAGATGGTATCTTCATAGCTAAATTCCATCTGTAGTCCCTTTACAACACGTTTAGTCTTTCATCCAAAATGTTTATTTCTGTAGCAGTTAAATGAATAAATATCCTCTTTATTTTGAAAAAAAGACAGAAAAAGATGAGGCATAGCAAAAGGGAGAATTTTGCATATTAAAACAAAAACACTCAAAATGAATATTAATTAAATATTGAATCATGAAGTAGAAGGAAAGTGGGTGGAAAAAAGTAAACTTTAATAAAACCCAGCCTTTTTTCTCAGTAACTCAACACAAAGGAGAAATCGTGTTATGTTACCATTTTATTCCTACAAATATGTACACGTATATTTACAGATAAAAAACGTGAGGTATAATAACTCGCAGTTAGAGAGTATTTGTAGCCGAGGAACCACAAATATACTTAATGTGTTTATATGATCATCCCTTTGTTTTTGCTCCTTTTTAATCGTTTAATCACTCTCGAATCTTCCCATGTGTCCCCTCGACCAGCTCCTCTTTCCATCACTTTGCATAATAATTCTACGCCTTCGTGCTTTTTTGTTCTGTTTGTGATGTTGTCTTGCCACAGGCATCACCATGACTCCATGTCTCAATGGAGTAACTCTTTTTTTTCTCTTTCATCTTAACTTTTTTTTTTTCCTATTACAATGCCGCTATGTGATCTCCTTGTAGATTTGAGTAAACACAAGCGATACGAGATCCGCCTAAGTGTGTACAACGCTGTGGGGGAGGGCCCTAGCAGTGCACCACAGGAGGTGTTTGTTGGGGAGGCTGGTATGTATTCTTGTCAAAGGGAGTAGCTTGTGTTAATCTGCAAAATCTTCATTTTATTTGTGTTTTACAAAGCTATTTATTTTTCAATCTCTACCTCATTTCAGTCCCAACAGCTCCTCCTCAAAATGTGGTGGTGCAGTCTTCAACAGCCACTCAGCTGGATGTCACATGGGACCCACCTCCTCTAGATGCTCAGAATGGAGACATACAGGGTTATAAGGTATCAAAAAAAGTTCTCTTTTTGTACTTGAAAATAAATACTACAAGTACGTTTCTCTGATGCCTGGTCTCTTTTATGATGTGTGCAGATCTATTTCTGGGAATTTCAGCTCCAGAATGAGACGGAGCGCCTGCGTACTCTCTTCTTGCCAGAGCTCGGGGTGAAGCTTAAAAACCTGACTGGCTACACCACCTACATGATCAGTGTGGCAGCTTTCAATGCTGCAGGGGATGGGCCCCGTTCCCTGCCCACCAGAGGGCGCACTCAGCAAGCAGGTGCAAAATCCAGATGTGGAGGAAATCCTCTCAAATGCTGGTGGCAAATCAGATGAATTTTCTGCCAACACCATAGCAGCTCACAGCCTCGTGTTTCTTTATCCTTTTGAGATGTATGGGAAGTTTTTGACAGATGCATTTTATCTTAAAACTCTAATTAATTGCAAAACTGAACTGAAACTCTCATAAATGCAGAACTACTTATTGTTTTCAGCAAGAAATTGAAGATGTGTTTTTGGCTTCTTTGCTTAAGATATATAGCATGAAAGATAGGAATCCAATTTGGCCACTTTGGCACCCCATTTGGGGGAACCCTTGTGACAGTGGCAATGCAAATAACAAGCATTGCAAGAGGCACAGATTTGCTTTTTTGGCTGTGACCGCACAAAGGCTTCTGTGTTTATAAGCTAGCGAGAATCCCTCCTCCTCGTTTTCAGCACAAAAAAACTAGTTTACAGTATAAATGTCAGTAGTCTTTTTAGCCCCCTTGAAGGCAGTGACATTGGCAAGAGTTGCAAAGTGCTGAGAACTCAAAAAACACAGGGAGGAATTTTGGCTCCCTCCACCACATGGTACTGGGAATTGAGCCAACACAATCATTTGTGATATTTTTGTACAGAATTGTGACTAAATCCTGACACTTATCTGGGTCTGGTTTGGGTCAACAGAATTCTCACAGCTCTACTTCAAGGTCACAAAGTGATTTTTAGAAACTTTTGTGTGGAGTTTTACTAGTTACAGAGCCATTTATCTAAAGTGTCGTACAATGCTTTCCCTTTCTCTTTGTTTTATCGAAATAGAGCTTTTTAACTGTTTCACACCAACAAAACACTTTTTAAAATGCTTGAAACAAATCAGTTGTTGTGCTTTGCTATTTGGACAATTTCTTTAATTGTATTAATGTATTGAACAGTTGTTTTCATATTCATATAGAAACCATTACAATCCAAAGTACCAGCTCAATTTCTGAAAATTTTATGTTGAAGGGGGAAATTTTTTTAAATGATAGAATAAGTGCAAACACATTTTTGAGGTTTTGACTTTCTTTCATGGAGGGATGTAATGTGTATTGTATTACTACAGCTAATGGCTCTATTCTGAGAAGGAGTCCATCTGTCATCATTTCTTTTCTTCCTGTCTTGACCCAAGCGCCAAGTGCTCCGAGCTACATCCACTTCAGTGAGCTCACCACCACGTCGGTCAATGTGTCCTGGGGAGAGCCCAAACAGGCCAATGGCATCATCGAAGGCTACCGGCTGGTTTACGAGCCCTGCACTCCAGTAGATGGTGAGAAACCCTGCTTGAAGCGTAACAACTCTTCCGTTTGTTGACATTCCCCGGCTGCCTTTCTCAGACACTGATTTACAACCTCTTGACTATTCTTTTTAATTCATGCTGCTTAAGTTCCCGCTCTAATCTGTTGCAGATGGGTAGAGCCCCTGCAGAAACATATATGGGGAAGCTGATAAACTGAGCTGCAATGCTCTTGTGAGGTTTAACACTGCCTCAATATTCACTGGGAGAAACCCAGTTAATAGCAGGCTTAGTGTTGGTCTCTGACCAGATTTGAAGTAATTGGGAACAGAGTCAAAATTCTGAACTGCTGCTGTGTCTTAACTTCATCCACTAACAGAACAAACCTGCACATCCTCTTTGCTCTGGATGCCTTTCTTGAAAGCTTTTTGTGTACTTTTATGCTTTTTGTGTGTAACATTGTCTGCTGTTGTGCAAAAAGTTTGGCTGTTTGTTGCTTGTACAAAGCAGTATCTAGAGTCTTAGTGTTTCCTGCACAGAATCCTCTCCTCGCACTCCAGGTGTCAGTAAGATAGTGACTGTAGATGTGAAGGGCAGCTCTCCTCTGTGGATGAAGATCAAAGACCTGGCGGATGGTGTCACCTACAACTTTCGCATTAGAGCTAAAACGCTCACTTACGGACCTGAGGTGGAGGCCAACATCACCACCGGGCCTGGAGAAGGTAGGATCATTAGAAATACCTCACAGATGTTCAATCTAAACCAAATAATTCTCTGCTTCTATGACTAATGACCAAAATCCACAATTTGGGGCATTGTAAGGAGCCCCAGGCCCACCAGGAGAGCCCTTTATTTCTCGATATGGTGCTGCCCTTACGCTTCATTGGACAAGTGGTGATCAAGGCCGGGCACCCATCACACGATACGTCATAGAGGCAAGACCTTCTGGTGAGACATGTGTCCTTGAACTTCTCTATACCAATAAGATAAACACACACACTTTTGAAGCAAGTCTTTCCAACTTTAATCTCAGATGAAGGATTATGGGATATTCTCATCAAAGACATTCCCAAAGAGGTGACATCCTACACACTTAATCTGGATATGCTACGTGAAGGAGTCACCTATGACTTCAGAGTAATTGCTGTCAACGATTATGGATACGGTTCTCCAAGCGCCCCCTCTCCCTCTATATCAGGTTAGAATGAAATTAAAATAATGAATCATTTTTGTATAAAGATAAAAAGTGGGCAATAATATTCTTTAGTTGCTGTCTTTTCAGCTCAAAAGGTGTCCCCATTCTATGAGGAGTGGTGGTTCTTGGTTGTTATTGCCCTGGTTGGCCTCATCTTCATCCTTCTTCTGGTTTTCATTCTCATCATCCGAGGCCAGAGTAAAAAGTACACCAAGAAAACAGACGCAGGTAGGAAAATAAATGTGCAAAAGTTACAAAGTCTTCTTCAGGTCTGCTACAACACACAGGGATGCATTAGCACATTTTTGCCCACTATATTAACAATAAACAACCTCCCTACAGTGACTTTCTGCAACAATTTTACTGCTTTTGTATTGATTCTTTTTGATACTTCTCCTCTTAAGTGTTTCCTCTTTTAGACCTTCATTTTAAATGCGTATATTGGAATTAATGAGACCTTTTCACAATGACTAGACATGTTATTGCACTTTAATATCCCTTATGGGAATTATGGGATGTTTTCCAATGCAATTGAAGGAAATACTGCCAAAACCAGGTATTATCCGTGTCTGTTTGGAAAGCTCAGGCTGTTGAGTACACATCTTCCATTTGTACAAGTGTGCAGACAATGGAAATTTAATGATCTTGCATGTGAAGTCTGTTAAATTTAATGGGATGGCAAAGACTTCCCCTCTCTGTCAGGCTGAACTACTAAAAAATGAAAAGAAAGGTTTGGGTAAGTCAAACAAATAATATTGTTGAACTGCAGAAAGAATCGATGGCAGAGTAAATTGCTTGGCAGCAGTTTAACCAGGGTCATTACTTAGACTCTGTAATTATATAACTACAGCACAGGGCTCCAGTAACATGGTGTCAAAGGACCAATTTACAGTCTGACACCACAACACCCCTTTCCTACATCCTCTTACAGAAGGCAGCTTGTTAGGGTTGTTGTTAATTGCCCATGGTCAACAACAAAAGAGAACCTTAAAATCATCTTTTTAAATCATCCAGAACCTTAAAGTGAGCAAACACATCAGTGGGATTTAACTTCAGCTTGACTTCACATATACATTTGCTCAGCTTAGCTTTAGCCTGGTGTCAAACACACACTTGCATTGCTTAACTTTAGCTAATGTCTAGTCATTGTAAAAAGGACTTTGTTACAGAAATATGACTGTTTAAAACCATCTCTGATCTGTTGTATTACAGTGGTGGGGTCAAAAAAGAAACATTATGATTGGCTTCGCCAATGTAACCAACTTTGAATGTTTCTATGACAATCCTCTCCCTCCTTTTGCCCCCCCCCCCCCCCCCCCCCCCCCAAAAAAAAAAAGTTTGTTGTTTCAGACTTTTTTGATTCCAAGTCAATCATTAATTCTCATAACTCAAACAGTGTCATCCTCATACCCGTGGTCAGGTAACAGCTCCAACTGCACGGCACTGCCTTTGACCCATGGGGAGATGGTGCGTCTGGATGAAGGTCGCTTCCCAGCCTTGGAGCTCAACAACAGACGGCTTTCTGTTAAAAACTCCTTCTGCCGTAAAAACGGCATCTATACACGGTGAGTTCCCTTCACTGCAATACCTGCTGCTTTGTATTCATTTCCTCCCATCTGTCCCTCAAACACACTATGAATTTCATTTGTTTGCTTCCTCTTTGCATAAAGCATTTTATTTGTGATACTGACAAGAATTGATGATGTTGTATTGTGGTTTGTCAGTCTGGAGAGGGCAAATTGAGGCTTGAGGATTCCGGCTGCTGATTTGAGCCTCTCATCTCATTTATATTCAGTGTTGGGGAACAACACAATACCAGCTGATTAACATTCAAGTGTGTCTGCTTTTGCTCTTTGTCCGTCCATCTCTGCTTTAGACAAAGAGTGCTTATAGGCCAAAGCAGGCTATTTTTCTCTCATGCCTTCAGCCTCGATTGCAAAGCTGTGAGAGCTACCACAACAGAGTGCTGTCACTCTGGCTTTTTAGATAAACACGAGATACCAAGGATTCCAGCTTGAGAAACATAATAAATCTTAGGTAAGATGGTCGTGTTGCTTTCTCACAAAACAAAAAAATAGCTTTTGATTTATTTTGTTAAAAAACATGCACAAAGCAACATAAGCTTGGAGGTCCATTAAAGGGCCAGTTGAGCTGTTATCCTCATTAACCAAGAAGGCCAAGATGGGTATCAAAGGGCTGTAAGTAGGTCCCTTTCTTTGAAGAAGTCAGGTCTTGTTCCACAACATTTGCTAATGAAGTAGGATGAGTGGGAAGGCTCTCTCTGGGATGTTTGAAAGGATGAAGGAATGACGGATCAATTAGACTGATAAGGCAATGGGGAAAATAAACTGCTCTTAAAAAATTCAAAGCTCGAGAAGCATCATCCTTCATCCCAGACACTCACATGGCATCCCTTTTGACTCATCCTTGTTTAAATGTATTGTTTTTTTTCATCCTCTGCAACCTAAAGGAGATGTGTGCTTGTTGTGCCAGCTCTTTCATGGCCGTTGTCATGTTGTGTCTTCTGAGTTAATTCTTGGCTTTCCCAGTGGTTTAGCACCTCCATGTAGTTTATGGTACATGCACGTTTCTTTTTTTTTTCCAGAAATTGACAAGATTGTCTGCTTTATGTCTCAATAATATTACACTTGACATCCCAGGATTTTATGTTTCTCTACCTGTGCACATTCCTTTCCACTTCACATCTTTTAAACATTTATTTTCAGGCCATGAATTCCTTTTTTTATTTTTTTTTTAAAGCTAAAGGGCAAAATTTACCTCTTAACGCTTTATTAACCCAGTCTTAGACTCGGCCCATTGATGTTATTTTGTGGTCTTAAGGTAGAGGTGCTGGTTTGGCAACCTGACCATCAAACACATTTCACAGCACACCACTTGGGCGTGCCGACAGCACCACAGGGGATTGATTGCGTGCTGGCCCAGGCTCCACTCAAAAACTATTTTTACCATAAGTGCCTAGGCACAAATAATACCTACGCCAATACTGTAATCTCATAGTTCAGTGTTTACTCATTTTACCAGCTACAAGATCTTTCACAGTTCTCTGTTAACCCTTTTCTCGAGTTATGGACGCCGGTGCAATGGCATGCCTATGCAGGGTGGGCTAGGAACCAGTGCCCAAGGAACAGCACCAGAGCTAGTTACCAAAGGAGACATCTTTCAGGGCAAGTTGGACTCTAGCATGGCCCAATTGGTGTGCAGCGAGTAAGCCCTCCGATGAGCTTTTATAGCAGTAGCCATTATCTCAGAAGAAGATAAAATAATTGCATGCACAGATGTTTCTCTCTGGTTCACTTCGTGTATTTAATGACTCCTGTCAGAAGAATTTAAAGGTCTTCTTGCTCATAAAACTGCTCAAGGAGCTTAATAACTTGCCTTTTCTGCAAGAATTTGTATCTGCAACTGATTTGTTCTGCAACATTATTTCATAAATGATGGCTTTATTTTACACTCCGTGTATACTGTTTGTGTGTACTTTGATCTTTTAAAAGAAATAAGTATAGTATTATGGTAGTATGACTAAATATTTATTGTAATGTCTCTGATATACTGTATGTTGATAGCTAGAAGGACAATCCTTTTTTGAATTATCACAGACCACATTGTTTACTTACATAAAATCTGTTACATTTACTTTCCACCTAATGTTGTTTTTTCAATTATTCTACCCAACAAAGGTCTTTCACAAACCCAGAATTCATAAGATCTTTTTAGAAATGCAATACCCCTCCGCTGTCAGTTGTCTCAGACTTTAACTCCACTTTTCAAACTCCCTTTGGCTCTTCCTGTCTCTGTTGTTCAGGTCTCCTCCGAGACCCAGCCCCGGAAGTTTGCATTACTCAGATGAAGATGTCAGCACCAAGTATAACGACCTGATCCCTGCAGAAAGCAGCAGTCTGACTGAAAAACCCTCAGAGATATCTGACTCTCAGGTAAGCAGAGATTCTCGCTCGCAGTCTTTCCCCAATCCCCTGTCTGGAATAAGAAATGAACCTTTATTAAAAAAGTAAAGTTCAGCCATTGAACTGAACTAAAGAGATAGTCCTCCAGGGCAAAGTCTGGGCTTTTTCTGAGGAAGAGAAAAGTTTCCTGGCTTTTTTTCTTTCTGGTGTCACTAACACTACACGACCTTTGTGTAGCTTCCTGTTTTTGTCATCACCACTGTTTTAAATAAAGTAAAAATTAAATAGCTGCATAATTATGAGGCAAACTCCTTAGTAATTAATTAGTGATGCTTTAGCCGACTATCTACCTCAGGTGGATCATCTCAAAATTGAATGTAGTAAAGACCACAGCTGATGTGTTGGATCTTTTTCTATCAAGGCCTCTATCCACGCGACACTGTGCTTAATTATTCTCCAAACTAATAAAGTTTTACTCCGATAGTAAATGATTTGTCACAGATTCCAAAAAGTGGAACATTAAGATGGAGGAGGTTTCATAGTGATAGTGGAAACAGGTAGTTGGAAAAGGCAGCACAGTCAATTGTTGCAGATGCTACACATCTGTCTTTTCGCATTTGTAGAGCATCTACCTGAACAATGTACGTGCACAGTCAAAGGATCATTCACAGCTGTTTGAACTCACAGAACTGTCCCTAGAGACAAAAACCTGCTGCTGTTCTTTTCTTCTGCCTGGCCTACCACTGTTTACCTACCGCTTGGCCAGACAAATGGGGCCTTAGCATCTGCTGAGTGGTTGGGTGTCAATGCAGCAGCAGATGACTGATCGGCTGTCAGGCATGCAATTGTGCCAGCTGTATAATTTATCTTTTCTTAAGAATTGCTGTTTTTTTTTAATGGTTGTTTTTTTTCAAAAATGTATTAGAAAGAAGCATAATATAAAATAACACAGAAAATCAGCTACATATGTTAATGTGGTTTCTGTCCAATTCTAGGACACTCTTGTGTACACTTCTGTCTGTGCTCCACGTAGCTATGGGTGAGCTCTGATAGCCTATGACAGATTTTGAATAAATGTGAATATTTTGTTGGTTTTTTTGATAGATTTATAGTTGTGATTTCAAGCTGTGCTATTGTAGTAGATCTAGCCTTGATTGAGTACCATCAACGTGTCGTTTTTCTTAAACTTTAAGTGTCATTTAGAAAAAAAAAGGTTGCTGTTGTCATAACCTAAGAGATTTAAGAATGTTTTCTGGCTCACAGGGCAGCGACAGCGAATATGAGATGGATCAAAGTCGGCAGAAGACCCACTCCTTTGTCAACCACTACATCAGTGACCCCACCTATTACAACTCCTGGCGGAGGCAGCAGAAGGGCGTCTCTCGACCGCCTGCATATGGCTACTCCCAGCCCGAGCCCCTGGTGGAGCAGGAGTCCAGACAGCACCCACCACCCGTACCCCCTCTGCCCCCTCTCCTCCCACAGAGCGCCCCATCTCCACAGCCCCAAGGCCAAGGCCAGGGCACTCTGTTCAGGCCTAAAGGAAGCCGGACTCCTACCCCCTCCCTGCTGTCCTCTGACCCCCCCAGCCAGCACAGCAGCCTCTATCGGCCCCCCAGCAGCCTGGGCTGTGCCGCTCAGGCACCTACCGCGGGCTTCTCCTCCTTTGTTTGACACACATCTCTCTTTCCAATAACAGCTGGACCGTGAGAGCAAGTCTTTAGTTCTGTTGTTGGATGATTTGTATTTGCTCTTCTTTTTTTTTTTTATAAATTATTATTTTTTGTTTCTGTCTTACCGACAGAGTTATGGCTGAATATTTAGCATTTGCTGGCATCATAAATAGCGCTTTCTCCTCTGTGAAGAGTGTACATGTATGACTGTGTTTAGCGCATATGGTTGATCAATCTATGTACTATTTTATGGAAAGACAATCATTTGGAAAAAAAAAGTTTCTTGTGGTGATGCTGCGAACAATTTTTGGAAGGATCAACCATGTAAACAAGGACGAACGAAAAGTTTAAAAAAAAAGAAAACTCTTTTGTTCATCATAAGAGCTTTATGAAAAAAGAAAAAAAAACACTTTAGATCAAACGACGAACTGAAAGTCAGGAACGGACTCTGATTTAAAGAGGCGCCAGCGTTCTGGGCTGCTTTCAACTTTCCCACTCTGCCTACTCATTGTTGGAGCTGCAGTATGTGTTTACTATATGTACCTGTCTCATATTGTTTACCAGATATTTATATCAGTCAGCTTCAAGCTCAACATTTTCCAGAGATCACTAGTGAAGATGTTATGAATCACATTAAACCACCTTTATAGTATTCTGAGAATGTTGATTTTTGTGCTTGTGCTCATGTCAGTAAATATGCAAATTTCATTAGCAGCATGTCTTTGCTTTAATTTCATTCAAATGATGGACCAAATGCACAATTTTTCTTTGATGAAATGCTGTGTGCTCACCTTAAAACCACAAAAATGTTGGGAATTGATGTTCAAGGCATACAAAGAAAGCTTTGTTAGGTCATTGCACAGGACTTGTGAACTTTTAAAAGATGATTTTAGCAACAAAAACCAAAAGAAAAGCTGTACTATTTTTAGTTTTTTTTTTTCTATGTCTAAGTTTATCTACTTTTAACAAACAGTGGAATAAGTTCTCTGTGTTAACTCATCACCAAGGATTGTCATATGTGTCTGTGTTCGGCGTGTTGATTTGCAACAATTATTTATTTCATTTTGAAAGTGTTGTTTGTGCTTGAAGGGAAAATCAATCATGCAGTATTTCATGTTTTTACAACAAGAGTGAGCATCATGTTTATTTACAGAAGCTGAATGAGACCAATGCTGGAGAGGACCTACAAGATAATAGACAAAAAAACGTCAAAGTATATAATAAATGTAAACATGTATACACTTTACAATAAAGGAAACAGTTTGGACCTTTTCACAGCAGCTCCCCAAAAATATATTATTAATTTCCAATAAGTCTTTGTTTCTCATTAGAACATTTCAGAAAAATATTTGAGGGAATTAGTGGTAAAAATTTTTAGAAAATCCATAATCTGAAGTCTGAAAGAATTATAAGAGCATCGCAAAATTTGAATGAACAAAGGTCTTATAAAAAATAAAACCCATATCAGGCAGGCTATGGTTTGACAGAACAATCCTCCGTAGACCTTTTTTGCTTGGTCGAGCAATATGCATTTCTGACACTTGATCCCAGACTGCAGGGATGACCTGGTTTTCCTAGCTTTTGGAATTTAAAAAAAGCCTGATCTGACGCATGCATGCTGAAAATCAGTTGAGTGTTGGGCAGGTGCAGAGATAATCTCCTTATCTCAGGCCAGAAAACATTGATTTTAGTCAAAGCAAAGAGGAACCATGCTGATTGTGTTAAGATGAAGGCAGACGGCTCAAGGAAAAAGGGTGCAATCCTGCAAATGGAATGTCTTTATTTAGGCACTAATGAATGTTGAAAGACGAAGAATGAATGAAGAAGTTGGTGAATTCCCAAAATGATCATGATGTTTAGATTGAAGCAAACACTGGGACTTCTCACTAACAAGATTTATTTCAGTGATTTAAAGGTTCTCTTCTTTTTGTAAAGTATCTGTGCTACATTGCTACAACCCACAAACTCTACAAGCTGAATTTTTACAACTAAGTATAACATTTGCTTTATGGGAATTGTAATAATTGTATGATATTTTTTCACTGTCAGTTACAGTTTGTTTTCTCTGTAAGCCTCAGTTTTTTGTTGCAGTTTTTGGGAAACATGAAGATCTTCAGCTAATTCACATGCAAACACAGAGAAATAGAGGCAGCTTCACATCAACAAATCTGTAACACTTTTACATCTCAGTTCAGCATCTTCTTCTCATGGGATTGATTTAACATGTCCTCATTCTGACTGTCTGTTTTTTTCCTCTTCTTTTTTTTCTTTAGAACACATCAGAGAACATTTGCAGTGCAGCTAACTCGTCTTGACTGGTGACTCTAAAATTAGGGCACAACAGTGATGCATGAGACATACAGAAATCTAAAAATGGCACTTTTAAAACATTTTATTGCAGAAATATGTTTGCCTGAATATATAACTTCATGGTATTATGCTGATAAATTATCTAACCGCAGAAGCATAGTGAAGACAGAGAAGATAAACAAATGTGCTCTTTTGTCCAATGCTGCCCAGTAATGAAGAGGGAAAAACATGATTTTCTGTAAAAAGAAAGCTTTGAGAACATCAAACAGAAAAACTAACAAGTATGTGAAATAATTGGCAGCTAATTAAAACATTTGTGAAGTTTCAGAAAAGTTAGGCAACTATAAAGCAAATTAAATTACTTTAAAAAACAAGCTTATCGAAGAGGTTTCAAGTTTGGAATCTGTGTGATTTTTATATTACCAGAAAAAGTTGTTCCTTCAGTATTTTTTGTACTTTACATTCCCACAAACAATGTTGTCTAATATTGTTATTTTTACCATAAAGTTCATATGTTCAGATTGCATAACAGAGTGGGGCCAGGATCTGCAATTTCCTGCTTCTTACAATTTTAATAACAATTGTATGGGAAGACAGATCATGATCCTCCAAGAACATTCAATATTACTTTGGACTGTATGTCAGCTCCTTGAGAAAAGGGTTGTGCATTTAGGGTACGGGAATGTCAAAAAGAAGATTTTGAAAGTATCTAGAGCCTGAACAAAAGGCCACTGCAGTCAAATTCTCATCATGAAGAGAAATATTCTCCCATCAGCTGGTGGAACGGAGAATCCGGGAACAACGCCAGAGGGAGGAAATGACTTGTGAGTTCCTTGTCAAGCAGTTCATGGAAAAGCAGAGGGGTTGAGGAACCATGTGGATTGAAAGGAGTTGCATGACAAAAAAAAAAAAAAGCTTGTCTGTGACAAACGAAAGAATGATGATTTTCCCTGTAAAACTTTCTTCTTCCTGAAGTTAGGGTGAGAAGTAGAGGGGGTCTCAGCTGCTTCCTGTTCATTTCCATCTCAGAGGGGTTAAAATGAGCTGTCTTTATGGAAATGTTCAACCTGAAATACACAAGATCAAACAAATGCAGGCGTCAGGAAAGCTATTCATGGTTGTCAGACAGTGAGGAATGTGAGGACAGCTCCCTAACAGTAAAATTAACCAATTAAGAAAAAGCTATATGTTTTTTTTTTATTTTAATAAATAGAGGAGGACTTTGTTATATCAAAAATCTATTTTGAAGTCTGTCTCTGCAGCAGCATCAAATTATTGGTTGAAGTCGACAAAATGTGAAAACCTAAATAAAATTATAGTTATTGTGATATGCATTTTATATAGGCATACAGTCAATGCCATATTCGTGTTGTTTTTAGCCTCCCAGTCATTCAAATTTAATTTTTTCAAGTCTGAAATGAATCATTTGTTTAGTTTTCTTCTGGGAACAGTTAAATGCAGACAAGCAGAAATGGTGGGAGAACATTTACCTGAACAAATATATGATGCATTTTACTGTAATCCACAGTGTGATTTGCTTCAGTTTTGTGAATATATGGTAATTCAGTTTAGACATTTATGAGGGTTTTTTTGTTTTTGAGATTTCCCAAGACTCTCCCAAATTTAGAGCAGAATACTCTGAGATTTGAAATCATCTCCTTTAATATCCTTCACTCGGTTTAAAAGGATGGAAAAAGTAGAACTCTTATCATTAATTTTTCTTCTTGCTTTTGTGAATTAAAGTAAATGAGGCCGGCTGTTCGCTGGAGAAACGTGGGTTTCCGCCCCTCTCTCGCTGCTGAGAGCGGCCCCACGCTGGCAGCCTGCGTCTTTAAGGAGCCACGCAAAGAGGGCGTGTCCAGCGTCTCTACGGCAGGAATCATTGTAGTGGGTTCTGTCGCCTTGCAGCAGACGCTCCGCGTGTGAGGATGCCCTGACATCCTTTGCAGTATTTCTTCAAACAGAATAAACTACAGAAATCCTGATCTGACATCGCTCCTAAAGCGCAAACCCGCGCGCATCACGCCGTCCTTGGTTCCATGAACGCACCCCGCCACAGACCTGCTGGGGGCCTGCAAGTGGGTGCAGCCCTTTATGGATGGGATGCTCGGTGAGTATGCGTGTTTTAATGTTCGTTCTTTTAATTCAGCTCCATGATGAACACGGTTGCTTTTGTTCCTGCACGTATTCTGGCCTCATCCAGCTACGCGCGGCGCTTCAGTTCCGTGCGCGCGGCCGCTGCTGGTCAGCTGGTATTGTTCTCCTGCCACTGACCCACCCAGACTGTTGGTTTGGTTCAACTTCCATTTAGCTTCAGCTAATGTTGTTTATCAACAACCTCTCTGTTTAAAAAAGGCGTTTTGTTCCTAATATATTTTGGTTTATTTTGAATAAATGAACACATTTGTAGGTTAAGTGGGGGGATTTCTGAGCTGTAACTGATAAGAATGAGGCCTAACATCCCTGTAGGGTCACTTGCTTATCTGCGTGTTCAACAAAAAGACTTTTAAAACTTCAAAAAAAAAAAAAGAAGCTAGAGTTGGTAGAAAAATAGGAAACCATTTATCTGCATGTGCTGTTTGTCCAGTTCATCACCCCTTTTATCCCAGAGACAGTGGACTTTGAGTTTGAGCTTCAAGCCCTAAAGCTTAGTTTCCATGGTTTTTATTGATAACTCTTTATAAAAAAAAAGATTTAGGACTCCTTGATCTTTATATTTGAGTCATATTTAGATGTTAATGTGACATGTGACCCACCTTAACCTTAGTTTTGTGAGCTAACAGACTATGGTGCCTGGTTAGATTGGGGGGAATTAGGTTGATGACACAGCAAACAAGCAAACGTCATCTCTCAGATGAATGTGTCCTTGGCTTAACATGTTTACTCTTTCCCACATAAGTACCCCTGAAATTCCTTTTAGATGAAAAGAGGTGACAAAATATTAACCAGCCCCTCTCTGGTTCAGCTCTGTGGTTTTATATTTGCACACATGGTATGCAAATCTGCAAGTTTCCTTTCCTCTTTGTGGTGCTGGACTTTGCGCCTGTCTCTTAACTTTTTTGGTCACATGCAAATAGTAGCTGATGAATCAACTCATCTATTTAAAAAAAATGGAAAATGTGAATGCATTTCCGCTATCGTTTGGAGACAGCGGTGGAGTAAAACGTTGTGGTCACAGAGTGTGTGGTCGTGCAACATTGTTGAACTATTGTCCAGAGTTTGTGCTCATTTGAGGCAATCTGTGTGTCCTGCCCAGCCCCTTCACATTCCAGGAAATGCCAATATAAACTTTTTTTCCCCCCTTCAGAATGTAATGTAGAATTTTGGTTCCACGTCAGTCTTTAATGCGTTCGTATAGTTTAACTCTGGAATTATTACATAAAGATAAAATATAAAACTTTAAGTCACATTTTGGGTATTTTACTTTTGTATGACTAAAATCAACAGATCTTTTTGTCGAAGCCCTTCTTTAAAAAAATCTTTCTTGGTGCATTTTAGGATTTTTATGCTTTTGTGGTCTATTGTGACCTTTGGCTTCCTTTCTTTGGTCTCATTAGTTTTGGTGCTTTGTGACCTTTGAGTGTTTATAAAGCAGACCAGATGCCTATTATCTCCTGCTGTTCTGTTTTTCTGTTATATGTATTTCTTGCATTTTAATTGGTTTATACTATAGATGGATAAAAGATGGTCATGTGACCCACTAGTTAGTATTTGGCCCATTTAAAGGTGGTCTTTAATCTTTGTGGTCATCATTTTTGACCAAGCACATCATCAAACCTCTTTTTTTTTTCCAGAGACGTCAACATTTCAAGATGTGTGCTTCTATTTTTTATTTATATTATTTGGTAGAAGTGACCGACAGTTTTTAGAGCTTAGTGACCTGTTAGAAAATGGGTCACTTCCCAGTTTTAGCACAGTTTTGATCTAAAATTTTGGTAAAATTATAAAGTTAAAAAAATTCAAGCATCATAATTATCTTAGATTTTAATCTACCAACAAATGTGGGGGAGAAAATGGATTTTAGCCAAAGTATAGATGTTTATTTCTGTTAAGAAAATGACGAGCACATAGCGAGTCGATGGCTCAGTTGGCTGGGTGCAGCGGCGGTAATCAACTTCATCCTTTGTCAAGACCCTTTACACAGTTGCCTAACTAGCCACAAGGGGACCTGGGTCTGGTTCTCCCTGTGCTGGTCCCAAGCCCAGGTAAAATACTGGGTTGTGTCATGAAGGCATCTAATGTAAAAATCTCTTCCAAGCCAAATGTGCAGATCAGTGAAAGCTGATTCACTGTGGTGACACCCTGAAGTGATGCGCCGAAAGATGAACAACAAGAGGACTAGCGCAGGCTTAACTTTGTATCGCGCCACCTTGCAGTCACATGGGGAACTGCATTGGCTCCAGGTACTTTGTTTCAAACCAGCCTCAAGGAGTTGGAAATCATTTCTACATCAGGACTTTCCAGTCTAGACTGGAGTTTGCTACCCTGGATAGCTCCTTTCGGATGCTAACTGTTGAGCTTTTCTTTTTTTTTTTTTCAAGGAATCAAAGCAAGAATAATGCACAATACAATCAGCAGTTATACATTCGTACAGAGACTTATCAACCTTAGGATAATTAGACATTTTCCTCTGAAGATGCTAGAAAAGTCTAAACCTTCCAGCTGGTAATTGCATGACATGTGTCATATAACCTTCAGTTGTTTGTCCTGGGATTTTTTGCCGCTAAAGAAGCTTCTCTGGCATCAGAGGCTCAGCTGTGAGTCTGATTAGATGACCTCCCTGATAATTATCTTTTCAGGAATCCAGCTGCTTAACCAAATAAAATTACATTCTCCTCTTTCAGGCTAGAGGCTTTATATACCCTTTCTCTTATCTACTTTTCATATGTTTGTATTCATTAAAAAAAAGTTATGTTATCTGGAGCTGCCTATTTTGCTTTACACTTTCTTGCCTTGTAATTATGACACTCTGAAATCTTGAGAGTCCAGAGTCCCATAATTGCCCTACATTCCTCCCATTGAGGAGCATGGGGTTTTTCCTCTAGAGTCTTTCAAAATGAGCCGTTGCTTCTCATCGGCGGTGCTTTGGAGGCGCTGCAGACACCTGGGTCTGAGCTCAGAGCTGTCATCATCTGCTGTGAGTCAGCTGCCCTCCTGTAGAGAAGATCCGGATGTGTTCATCTCCTCTAACAATTACCTGAAGGTGAGGCCCTCCATGTGCTGATGCTACATGAAGAGTGGCTGTTAAGCACAGTGTCAGCACTGGCTCCCATCCTTCTACATTATTAAAATTGTGTGTTGATGGAGACAGGGCCAGTGTTTGTTTGGACAGGCCTTCTGTATTACAGTTTGGTGGAGTGGGCCCTTGTTTACATTGGAAACGGTCAGGAAGGGCAGGCTGAGAAGATTTCCGGAGAGATGGAGAGGGTTTGTAGCATCATATTTTTCCACCTCTGCCCGTCCTGTGTACTTGCCAAAATGTTTCTCAGCTAAAACTGGTGTGTCTGGGATTATGTGCCGTCAGCCATAAGCATTAGTGTTAATCCTGTTCATTTTAGTCATATCCTTGCAGTGTACATCTACTGCACGCTGTTTCTAACACCTCAGAACAGACAGTGGTTATTTGACCCCTGGTGGAGGCTGAAGTTGCAAGACTGGAAGAGTTAGGTGGTACTTCCAGGGTTTATTTTTTTGCTGAATCTGATAAATTCTACTAATCTTAAACCCATTGGTTTTTAATGGCTTGCTCATTTCCCAGTTAATGTTGGTTGAACCATGGAGGCAGAATGTTTTGTAGTTATTAGAGTCGGCAATAATGTCGGAATGCAATTTATCGTCGAGAGCACAAAAGCATAGCAGAGCCATAAAAGTGATGTTTATCTGTCTGATTGAACGTGGAGAATGTGTCGCATTCTTGGACGTGATGAATGGGAATTCAGAACTGTCGTACCCCGTTTGTGTCTGCAGTGAAAGCTGCCGGCTGACAGACAGAGACGCAGACATCTGGACGTGTCATTCCTCTCAGGTGTTGGAGGTCAGCAGGACAGTGTCTGTTTTCTTCCATGGATCCTTTTTATGTAGACTCTCCTGAAAGCTTACAACCGTCTGCCATTTTCTTCCTGCAGCCCATCTGTCTGTTCTCTTTCTGGGATTAAAAAGAAACTTTCAAAACCTTTTTTCAGAGAGTCACAATGATCCTGAAAGTTTTTGCAGCTAAAGTGCTGTATATACTTTTTCTTTTATTTGGCTAATGCTCTGGAATCTTCTTCTAACTTAGAAAAATTCACAACTCTGAACTCCAGAATATTGCAAATGTTGAAAAATATAAAATTTAGAAGTGATTTTTGCTGTTATTCCCTTCTACTTTAAAAATTGCATTATTGTTATCTTCCTACAACTTTTTCTCCAAAACAGTACAAAAAAAGACTATCCTAAATTCAATTCCTTCGCTCTAAAGTTTGTAATTATTTCCTAGTAGTTTAATAATATCATTGATAAATTTTATAGGCGTTTAAACTTAATTTTTATTTTTTATGAGTGTTTTTTCTGCTCATTCTTTTTTATATTAAAGTGTCCTATAAAAGTATTTTGTTTGTTTTTTGGTACATTTGACTTGCTGAGTTCTAATGTTTTCTATGGAATCTTGTTTCTGTGCCTGCATAGTTTTTCTCAAGAGGTCTAATTTGCTGACAGAGTCCAGAGACCTTCAGGACAGTCTCTGCACTTCAGTTCAGTGATGAACAGCACCATGTCTGGGCTCTACACCCAAAAACACAAAGCAAAATCAGTAAAGGGACATTCCTCCAACTATTGGGGAAAATGAACAGGATATTCTGGCAGTTTAGTTAAAAACTGCTGCTTTTTATTTTCACGACCACCTTTCCTGTTAGGGGGCAGATGCAGATCTCCTTCCAGAACAAGCTGGAATCGGTTCAGAATAACAATAATTTCTCTTTTTAATACACAAGAAGAACAAGGGGCTTTTTTCATGCTTACGTTTTCTGCACAAACGCATCAAGAAGAGCACAATATAAAGTGGAAAGTTTGGATGAAATTACATACAAGTCCAGCCTACCTGATTTGATCTAACATCCCATCTCTTCTTAGGATATTTTGAAAGGTTTTCAGTTATATATTGTGGATCATTATGAGTGGAACATGTAAATATAGATCAGCTAGACTTTAATTCTTCTCTAACATCCCCAAAAGGACAATTTAAACATCAACTAAGCTCCTTTTTCTTGTAAGCAAGAGGACTTTCTTTCAGAGTTCTCATTAGAGTGGCATGCTGTATTTCTCTCCAGAGGATGTCATCTGCTTGATGTCTGTTGCTCCCTTTTTGTGTGATTGAGAGATAATGTCATTTCCGTTGTTTTTCCCGTGGCTGCTCCTTCCTAAATGAGACATTTGGGCTCGCCAATGCAGTTGCGCGTTAGATACCATCAACCAGAAACCATTTGTCTTCTTAATTACTGGAGCATGTGTACAAAATATGTGTGCAAACCTATTGCAGAGACACAGTATAATTCTCCCCAATGGAAAAAAAGTAAGTAAATGAGCTTTGACTCAGAAACGGGATGTTTGCAAACAGCTTGATTATCGGTCAAATTCAAAAAAGAGGTGGGAAGTTTTTCCTTCCAGTTCTTCCCGATACATTCAAGTGTAACCTCCCAGTTCTGGATGGGTCATGTGGTGTCTCCATCCAGGTCAGTGGCTTCGAATGATGCGTAAAGATCCGGAGCCTCCTCTGTAGAAACGGCTTCCAGACCGTAGACTTCAAATGAGATGAATTAAACTCAAAGAAGATGAGACATAATTCCTGTCTTAGGGATGAGGGATCCCTCGAGGAATTGTATTGAGTGGCCTGCTTAGAGAGTATTGACGAGGAGTGCAAAGATGAGAGGTTTTCCAGGCAGACAGTGTCTCTCTGATCTGGAGTTGTGGTCATGCATAAAAATCTTAGTCTTGTGATGAAGTATTAGATGAGCTATAAAACTTAGTGGATTCATGTTAACTACAGGAGCATTTAAGACTTAAGCCTGCGCCCACTGTTTGTTCTGCCTGTGATGTTAACAAATCACTGCAGCATCACTTTGTTTGCTTTTGATCTACTTTTACTTCTGCAGTCAGGAAGAATCAATCCATTTAAATTAGCTTGGAAACAGTTTTTCTCTGCTCTTTTCCGAGGATGTGCAATTGTTTTCCTCTTAAGTGTCGTATAGGCACTAAAGGCAAGACGTAGTCTTCAAAAGAAGGTTGAAGAAGCAAATATATTTAATATGTGAAGCACAAACAGAGCAAATATTACATTTCTTGGGAAATTGAATGAAATGCAATTTCAGGAGGTAGAGAGCGCTTGCAGCAGTTGGAAATCCTTCATAGTTTTCTGTTGTTTACAACTCGGCACGAGCGTGCACGTCTGCCACTGGTGCCTTTCCTCCACGGTGGAGACGCACGCCGATCAAAGCCAGGTCAGTCAACCTTGTAATCTGCGCTTATCTTTCAGAGAGCTCAAGCCCTGCGTTTGCCTCTGACCGACACCGCTGCCAAAACTGAAGGGTTGCAGATGTGGCCTCACTCCTCCCCTCTCTGCCCCTCGCTCTGACCAAGCGAAGGTCTGAGCATGCGTGTGTTTAGAAAGCCCCCCCACCCTTCCTTTAGTGATGGGACTTAATGGTTCCCACGCTCACTACTGTCCTCTTGTATTTTTGTTTTCTACAACCATGCTTGCTTTAAAGATGGCCACCCCCGTTGTTCTGTCTTAATAAGTGAACTGAAAAGCTTCATTAGATGCCTTTTTTTTTTTTTTTTTAGCTTGATCCCGGTCTGAGGGCAAAATAAATGCAAGCTTTCAGCGTCCTCACTCTTTTTGATCTGTTACTGTTTTCACTGCTTCTGCCACCCAAGAGAAACTAATCCAAAATTTGTTTTCTTTTTCCCTTCCTGGGTGTGAATATTTTCCCACCAATATTTCCATATACCGCTTCAGAGAAGGCTGCTTCAATAATAAACGTTTTGGGCAAAAAGGAAAAAAAAATAGACCATGTTTGTTTGCTTTCATGGGGCCTTTGGGAGTTCATGGAAAAAACTTTAATATCCAGCGAGATCTCAGTTAAAAACCTTTCACAGGCTTCTTTTATGTGCATCTTTTTTGCAACCTCAGAGGTATAATGAACAATTTCTGGCAGAGAAAAAGAAATTAGACGTCCAAAATTGAATGAATGAAAGATCGTAATGAGTCCTGACGCATTGTGCAGCCACTGACAGGAAATGATGTTGTTCGCTTGCAAGAGGCCGTTACTATAGTAACTGAAGCAGGTGTGCTTATTAACCGGAAGAGGAGTAGAGGTTGATCTGGCAGAGAAAAGAACAAGGTCAGAGCTCTACAAAGCCTGCCACAATAAACGGCTGAAATCTCCCAGCGACAGCTTTGCCAAAAACAACTTCTGACTTGAATATCTTCTAAAAGCTCGCCTGCGAGAAACTCGGTGCAAAGCTGCTGACTGTTTTTAGCCTCTTCCTCTGTCAGAGTGAGTAAACATAGGCGGAGGGAATGCGCAAGACGGAGAAGGGCTCCGTTAAGACGGCAAGGTAAGCATTTCCTGTGGCCTGTGCGCCGTAAAGAGTTTCCACCCTGGAGTGAGAGCTGCATGTGTTTTTGATGAGTCTGTAGAAACTGCATTTCATCTTTCAGACCACCGTGACAGCGCTTCTTTTCATGTGTGTTTTATGTCGGGATGGAGAGCTAATGAGACGCCCCGCTCCTTGTCCTTCAGCACCACCTGAAGAGGAGGAAGCAGGGGTGTCTGGCTGACGGCCTGTGGGGAGTTTTTCTCTGTTGGGGGTTTTTAATAATGTAGTTGCACCTTTTTTTTGTTTTTGTTTGCTCCAAGCTGCCACTCAAAACTGTGAGAAGTAGAACCTTTTGAAGCAGTCTGCTGTATAATTTTGATAAGAGGAAGTCCTGCAAATTCAAAATCGAGAAAATCCTACACAATAATTTTAGGGGTTAAAAACAACTATGTCAATACATTTGGGAAAATATTGGGGACATTTTTGAAAGCCCAAAGTTGAACCAATACTCACGACCATGAGTGTTTGTGGGCATCTGTCTAACTTTTCATCATTAGATGAAGAGGTTTTGGCCTGTTGATCTGATGTGCATTCAAAGTCACCCAAAAAGGTCCATTCAGTCGTCTCAAGTTCACGTTGGTCTGTGGTTTGTTTTCTGCTCTGCCTTTTGCTGCTTCAATTCCACTCCTGTGGTTTTCTCCCATCTTTTGAGTACATTTAGAAGTCGCTTCAAATACGCTGAAACCCACTGCTTATCAATTTAAAGCTTTTTAATTGGTAGCTACAGAAATTAGTGGAACATTTTAAATTCTTGGAAAATGTGTTTTAGCACTTAAATGACAAAATAGATTAAAGGTTATGGATGGATTTCGAAGTTACTTCTTTTTTCTTGTCCTTGTTGATTTGGTTTGATTCATTTATGCTTTCTTTTTCCAGGTTCTGGGTCTGAGTGGAGTTGAGGATTCTGCTATCCTGTCTGACATTCTGGTGCCTTAAAGTGTCATTGAGCAAAACCCAAACACTTGGTCTGCCATCATGCCGATCCTTAAGCAGCTAGTAGCATCTTCCTCCCAGACGAAGCGCCGCTCACGCATGGATCTGACACGAGAGATGATCAGCGCCCCTCTAGGCGATTTTCGCCACACCATGCACGTCGGCCGCAGTGGTGATGCCTTCGGGGACACTTCTTTTCTCAGCAGCCGCTCTGGAGAACCCTCCCCTGAGACCTCATCCTTCCCTCGGTCACCTCGGCCTGGACTTCTGTCGCGCACCTTCAGAAGCAGCAAGCGTTCCCAGTCAGTCAACAGAGTGGACCAACATGGGGATGGCAGCCTGATGGTCCCCGGAGGCTCGCCCACGTTTGTTAAAAACGCCATGTCTCTGCCTTTCCTCAACAATGAGGATAGAAGCGACAGCATGGGGGCTAAGAGTTTGTCTTCAAGTCCATTTAAGCAGCATGAACTGCAAGGAGAAAGTGGGGCCGCTGCTGCAGCACATTTCCTCGAGCTGCAGGAAAAAAGCTTCGGGGAACTGACTGAGCTACCAGAATATCCCATACCGTACGGAGGTGGAATGAAGCACGCAGAGTCAGTGATGTCCTTCCATGTTGACCTGGGCCCCTCAATGCTGAATGATATCCTGGGTGTGATGGAGAAAGAAGATGATGATCTTGGCTATGAGGAGGGAAAGAGCAGCGAGGGCCGGGCTTCACCACCCGTCAGTGCCAACGGGGACAAAGAGGACGTTTTAAAGGAAAGGGAACATGTAGACGGGGAGGAAGAGATGGAGGAGGAGGATGGTGAGGTGCGGCATGAAGCCTCTCTCCTCTCAGCCGTCTCTCTTGATTTTAGGCCAGAGGACGAGGGGCCGTACACCCCTGAGATACGTCCCAAACACTTGCAGCACCTAGACAGCTGCTCCATGTCAAGTTCTGGTTCTGCCGCAATGGATGACAAACCCAACAGCCACAATTATACAGGAGATACAGATAGCGCCACTTTCAGTGCTCCGCCCGAAGAGGAAAGCAATTTCTCCTCTTTCTTGGAAGATGAAGAGGATGAAATCCGTGTATGAGAGTCCTGAGCCACAAACACAGAACTAAAGTTGTAGATTTTTTTTTTTATCTTAATGGCAAACTAACACCAATACTGTGGAAATAAAAAGGTGTTTGCACAGGACAAAGCAAGCATGACTCTCCTTCAGGCAAATCGAGCTTCTCCCTTGGCCTTACCCCTCAGCCGTGTTTGCCTGTCAACCCGTCTCTCCTTTTGAACACTAAGGTGACTGAACAGAATGCTAGCAGATGGGCAAAGGGAGTTGGGATTATAGAGGATCTTTGCTAGGAAGACCACTTTTCTCATCTGAAACCCAGCTCTCTGATTTGACGCTTGTGGGTTTCTCCTTTGGTTGGACGTGCTGAGAGAAAGAGCAGCGAGGGGACATCATGCGGCCTGAGCCGAACAGAAGGCTTCTGTCACAACAGGATCAGTGGTGGGTGTCCTGTCACAATAAAGCGAGCTGTGTTTGTGGCTGCAGAGTGAGAGCGGGCATCAGGCCTCTTTCATCAGCAAATATTATAGCAGAGCTGCAGATCTGTGAGACTTTGTTCCTTTATTGTCGCGTCTGTAACTCAGGGTCTCTGTGATGCCGCTCAAAGGCAGCCTTCTCCCACTCTATGCCTAGACCACAAAGCCTGAAACTCTCCTGTTACTCATATAAAAGTTGAGTTTTGATTCAAAAAATTAATCAAAAACAGTATTATGACTGTCCAGCAAGCTTTTCTTTCCTGCATCCTTGTTTTAACATGTTTCTTTCTGAAGCTATTGGCATGAACAGACTTGTTCCTTCTTCTCATCCGTAGTATAACTGAAACTTCAGATGAGTATGGCAACCACATCCTTCCTTGTTCTGATACATCCGAGCAACTGCAGAGGTGCAACCAAACTTGATTTTCATCTCTAAACTGAACTGTTATTTATGCATCGGTTCCACCACTACATGCAAGTAGGGTTTCAAGGTTGACCGGCGAGTGTTTCAGCACTCGCAAGTAAACCAAACACTACTAGTATTTCTTTTTGTTGACGGTTTATGTGTGTCTGGAATGGGTGTGCTTTGTTTTTATTGTCAGAAAAAAAGATTTGCCTAATTTCTGCTTAAAGACTGACCAAGAAAACAGGACATAGGCAGTAGCAGGTGCAAAAGGCGTTAGGAAAATCTTGACTTTTTTTTTCTTATTTTTTCTTTGCTAGTTGCACAGTCATTGCAGCCCAGCTCTGCCTCTTGCGTCATTAAAGCCATGAGGCTGAGGCTTACTTGTGCTGATTGATTTCACTGCCTTAACTGAAACTGACAGATGTGCCAAATTATCATTTTTGAGCCAAAAATAATTTCAGCGCTGCGACTCGCTTGGGAGAGGGAGCCTGACGGAGATGTTATTTCGTTTGTGCAGGTAATGGGTTTGAACATAGTTTTAGATTCAGAGTCGCGGGTTAAAGTCATCAAAATAAATGTTCTGAAGTGAAAAATCCCGTTGGAAGAGGAGAAAATGAGTCTGCAAAGCTGGATGTGCATCACTTACACACTACACATTTCAGTGAAGACATTTCAGAGGTTTGTTTTGTGTGAATGAGTTTTTTGTGATATGCTTTATTTCTTTCTGTACTCGAGATAACCTATATTTTTCAATAAAAGAGAACCACGATTACCTGTTGTGTCTTTCTCCTGTCATTTATTTTTTTTTTTTATTTAGGGGGTGAACATCAGCTGATGATGCTGTGTATAAGGTGATTCACAGTCAGCAGCTTTAACAAGTGAGTCCTTGAGTACCGCCTCCGTTTCCTGTCACTATTCTTTGGGTCTCCCTGAAGAGGAAGGAAGGAAGTAATAGAGGCCGGAGCACACCACGTCTCTGAAGTGCAGAAGCCGAAAATGATCCGATGACCCATAAGTTTAAAAGTAAAAAGTAAATAAAAGCCCTGTCTAGATGCATCTGAGGTTTAAGTTGACAAACATGGCTGACAGGTAATTTTTCTCAGCCCGTTTGCTGGATGATGGATGAGACCGTGATCCCAGTCATCATCATGCACTCAGAACTGTCAGTTTACATTCTCTTCTGTGCCATCCTTTTGGACTTTTTAAGCTGAGCCCCCCCACCCTCACACCCTGGCTGAACTTGTGTGCTTTGTTAACACTCTAGACAGCTCACGGTGTCACCCGCATCCCTCCAAATTAAAGCTGCACACTGAAAACACTGCTTCATTCCTCTTTATCGATTCGGACTTTCATCCTCACTTTAGGGGATCTTTAATCTCTTTCCACTTTCTATTCTTCATGGCCACATTATTTCAGTGTCCAGTCTGCCATGAGGCTTGAAAAGTCATTATTCTTACACTTGTGGTAAAAGCAGGCCATTTGTATTGATCGCTGTGATCAATACAAACCAGTGGTGGTATTGATCCTTCTTTTTTCCTCTGCCTGGATTACGTTATTTTTATTTTAATCGTTTTTTTGACAATTTCTTTGAGAGGGAAAGACTAAATCTTCTCTTGACACAGAGTTTGCTTTTGATCCTGAAAATCTTGTTTTCCATCACAGCTTGTAATTGAATTATACATCATTCTGATGAGCTGCTCCCAGGAGCCAATTGGGGTGTGAAGCTTAGCATTTACTGCCATCTAGTGGTTGTCTGGAGCGCATGTCCTCGGGTGGGTCTGTCAGAGTAATAAAAAAAAGCAAAGGATTTATTTTTATCACCTTGAAGCAGAAGATTGACTAACTTAGAGAGTTTAAAATGTGTCTTTTTAATAACTGTAAACGACTTCAATGTTTTATACAATATTTTTTCCACAAGTCTAAATTGTCATTCATGATTGCCTAAAAGAATATTTGAATATATATTTTTCTTTTTTTTTTCTTTTTACAATGAATTGTAAAAATTGTTCATGGTGCTCAGTTTTTCCCACCCCCAACTCAATGTCCATCATTTGATCCATCTCTTGGAGCTGCATGTAGTTTTTCATCTCAGGCTGTCAAACTACATTTCCTGTTGAGTTTCCAGTTTTTTTTGAAGGTCCCGTGTCGTCTCACAAGTCTCCAACGGGAGGCGCTCACCGTCCGTCCGCAGGTTTGCAGAGTCAGGAGTCTGGACCCAGGACTTTTTGCGCCAAAATTCCTTCTGCAGCCTTGCCGCTCTTCCAAGAGGCTGCAGGCATGCCGAAATCTGGAAAGTATTAAACAACCTGCTGGTGGAGGAGGGCAGGGGCTGAGGAAGAGAAGGTGGGGGGATAAAGTTTAAAAAAAAAAAAAAAAATCAACAACTGGGGTTAGGGGGGTTAGAAAAATTGGGGAACAGAGGGGGAGGAAGCAGTTCATATGGCGCCCTTTAGTTTGCTACCTCCAACCTCCCCCCATGCAGCTAAGCTTGTCCCTAAAATAAATAAAAGTACTTCTATTTTTTTTTAAGTTAAAAAAGGAAGAACCCAGAAACCACTCCCAAAGCAACTACACTGTTTTATTTTTACAGCAGCATTTCACATCCCCCCCTTTTTAAAGGGTCATAAACAAACAGCCGTTTCTCTCATGTAGCTGTACTGAGGGAAGAGGCTGGGGTGCGTGAGGCTGGGCTGTGTGCATTTGGAGTAGCGAACAACAAGAAGGCCAGTGCTGTCAAAAATCCCCAACTATGTGTGTGTTTGCGTGTGTATTTTTCTTGTGGGCAGCAGGAATTATAAAACTGGATGTCATCCAGACCCCCTTTCCCATACTTTGACTTGCAAATGCTCCAAGCATGTTGCAATCAACTGCACATACTATGTCCATATGAGCTCAAAGCACGTTAGGTAAACAGTAATGCACTTTAGTTTTAACTGTACCAGGATAAGAAACAGAAGAGAAGGGCTTCATCTTTACTATTTCAGATACCTCCCATCTGCCTGTAGGTCAGTGTGCCAAGTTCCACGTCTCCAAAAAGGGAGCAGGACTTTGAAACTAACAAATGTTATCATTCTAAACCTCTTTTTTTCCCTTTTTTTTGGCCAAAGATATAACTCAGTACTCCTTTAAAACAGAGACACACCACGGTACTACTGATACTGGTGTTAGCAGGAGTAGTGAACATAAACATTCCAGCACCCACATTTGACCTCCTGACCCCTGAAAGTTGCCTGGGCAGGGCTGGCAGTGGGAGACCACACAAATACACACATGCTGGGGGGGGAGGAACAGGGAGGACATAAACCCTCTCCCATGTCTTTGCTCTAAAAAGCTGGAGAGAGTTGAAGCAAACACAAGTATAACATTCCAGTTCTTTTGAAGGTGCGTCAAAGAGAAAGGATGGTTTTTCACATATGGAGGAGTTGTTCAGAAAGAAACCTCTCTGGCCTCCATTTGGCTGTGTTCACATCATTAAATGTGCGTTGATAGTTAAACGAGGTAAACTTTGACCAATCAGGGTTCTTGAATGTGCTCCACATGCCCCGGTCTGAACGTAGCATTATTCTTTCTGAGATATACAACAGGATCCTTAATCAGCTGTGACAGTACAACTGCTAGAACTGCTTTAAGCTAATTGAAGCTTAAAGTTACCTTGATCTTTAGTCTCAATAAAAATAATCTCCATCCAGTTTTTGTGTTTTGTCTTTTTTTATGTAATGGTACCAGCATTCGGCCCTCAATCGTGACATTTCAGAAAAGCTTTTTACCAAAAGCATTGACACGGTGATTCATTCCTTTATTTTCCATTCTATCCCTCATCTTCGGTGCTGCTCTGCTTACCCTGTCTCATTCCTGTGAAGGTCCTCCAGCCACACGGATCCCCAGGAGGTCCAGCGCGGCCTGCACTCAGCCATGACTGCTGTCAGTGGGGCTGGGAGCTCTGCTGCACTCTGCCCCCTCATCTCTGCCAGATGCTGCTTCTTTTCTCGAGCTCTGCTGAAACAGAGCACCCACGCTTGCAAAAGCAAAACCTCCAAATGTAAACGTCTGCACATTTCCAAACATCGAGGTCTGACAAATCCCAAGTTTTCATTCATCTGGGATTGTGGCTGATTGGTGGAAAACATTTATCAATGAACCCATGATAGATGAAATAGGATTCGGATCTTGGTCACACAGCCAGGCCACATCCTTGTCAGCATAGACTTGGCGCCGTCTTTGCAGAGGCCTTATGTCCACACAATGCACCTCTTGTGTTGGTGGACACTGCCTGCGAAAAATACTCCCAAACTGGGAGATCACAAAGGGTCGCTTCCCATCAGCAGCTTTTAAACTCTGACCTCCCGGACTTCTGTCCAATTTATTCTCACTATCGGACACAATGAGCAGCAGAAATGCCATTCATTCAACACAAAAGCAGAGGCCTGCAAAAACTGTTCCTTCTTCTTGCACATTGCTTTTGGATGATTCAACACCTCCTCTGCACCCTAATATTATTTTAATAGGCTTGCATGCTCAAAAAGGACTTTTCCAATATCTATTTGCAGGAAGTAATTTCAGCTCTTTACACCCTCTATTGCACTGAGAAATGAAAGTATGCACGACTACTTTCTGGATGTTAGCTAAGTAGATACTTTTTGCAAGTTGTCAAATTGAGTGCAGACATATGCAGCTCATTAACTGGGGTATTGCTCGTAATTCTACATATTTAATCTAAGATATCAGGTTATTTAACATTGCTTGCACATATGAGATGAGTCTATGTATTTATAAAACTCGGTGTTGACTGTTTGCGCGGCTGAACCTCATTCAAATATCACAGTGCAAATGTCAGCACAGCCGGTGAGATCCACTCTCCATAACAGTCTAGCCTTCCTGCTTTTCCTCACAAATTTTTCACAAGCTTTCTTTCTGCAGTGGGAACACTGAAACCGCTTCAAGGCTCCTTAACTTCCTTTAAATCTCAATGGCATCATAAATCAGGGCGTGTTTAGAGAGAGAAAACAACATGAGAGTGAAGAATCCCCAAGATTCATTTGGTGAGACGGCTTTAAGACGCACAGCGAAGGGTGTTGGTCACCTATTAAATAACTTCGTCATCCAGTTTGTTCTCGACTCCCTTTGGCCGTGAGTCCCTCTGGGCTGAGCTGGAGAAGAGACGGGGAAAAGTCCGGCTGATGCTGGCCTTCCTCGCCATACACTGGCCAGACTCTCCTCCTCCATGTTCACTCAGCCAATCACAGCTGACAGAACATGGGCAGATGCAGTTGTGTGTTCTCTGTTGTGTACTTTTGTTAAGCTTATTTAATCCCTTTCAGGCAGGATTCATTTTTTTCTGAAACAAAGAAAACTTTTGACTGAATGTGACTCTACATCTTGCATACATAAAAGTTTCGATGTAACTTTCTACTTCGTTGTAAATACAGCAAGACTACATGCTGCCATGGCTGCAGGCATGCAAGTTGTAAAAGTGAATGTTCATAAAAGTCTATATAGTTTTGAGCGTCTGGCTCAAAACTATATGGCTGAAATACAGTAGCTCCAATATTGCTCACCATTTTTGTTGAACAGGTAATGTTGGGATTGTGAGGTACTGTAAGCTAGCCGTAAAGCGTGTAACAGATGGATGATGGGGGATGAGCTTACTCTGCACCAATAGTTCAGTCCACAACTCATTTTAGATGAACTACTGCTGCCCTGCAGAAACTATGTTCAACACAGGTTTTATTTTATTTTGGCCAAAAAACGGCATAATCTTAATTAAAAGACCCCTGGGAACGCTTTTAGAAACGATCAAAAGACGGTTGGAGTAGGCCTTTAATCTTAAAATTTGTTTTTTATACCAGCAATGGAAGTGAATCTGGATCCTCAACCCCCAAGATGCAGCTGCTGATGAATTCTGTCTGTAAAGGGTTGAAGCCCCCACCACCCTCAGCATCTGCAGCTGTTTTCCATTGACAGCTCGCAGCACTGATCAAAGAGCTGCTTCAGATTCATCTCGAGCATTGGCTCATTCAAGTTACAGTCTTTTGTGAAAAAGGAAAAAGTCACGTCGGCAGTAAAAAACAAACAAAAAAAACCCTCAAACTTCATGGCTGGTGTGCAAAATGAGAAATGCACGAGTGTTTGCATTGAGCCAATGAGCAAAAATGAAAGCTGGCCTCTAACTAAGAGAGGAGGAAAATGTGAATGAATGGCAAAGTAATCATTGGCGTGTCTGTTTTTTTCTTCTCCCCTTTTTTGTTCCATGCTCCAGCTGTGCTGCAGCTTTTAGATCAGGAAGTGTTGCAGGAGGACTTTATGGGATGGAGGCTGGGTGAGGTCACGGAGCTTTTTGCCCTTGGGATGGGAGGATAGTTAGGAGGAGACACATGGCTCACTGTTCCAGCCCTATCTATTCATTCTTACTCCGACACTTAAAGGAGGTCTTCATCTGAGTTTAAGTGCACCAGACAGGATTGCCATTTCGAGAATGACTACACAGTGACCCCCAGTTTCACATCTGCGCCCCTTCACACACAGACATAGTGAAAGTGAGTCACCAACAGAGCTGCAGTCATATTTTGGAGATCTGTGAATGCCTGGCCCTGCATGCTTGGGATGCCTTGGGTGTGACCAGGGTGGCCTCCGATGTGTGTGTGTGTGTGTTTTGGGCTGCTCCAGCTGCTTGCCGCATCAATTCTCGCCAAAGGAGAAGAGCCAGCCAAACTCTGAGTCAAGCAGACCCCAAATTCGCAGGAAAATACACAACACATGCACTGAGAGGATGTAATGGAAAGAAGTGCAGATAGCACATGGTGTTCTGGCTTTGTCATGGATGCAAATAAAAAAAGAGACTCCATCCACTTTTACTCAAGGCAATCCAGTTTAGTATAGAAGACATTGTTAGAACTCCAATAAGGTGATTTGGTGATAGAAAATCAAACAGAAAGAACAAATTACCAACAAGATAAAGGTTATGGATATCTGCTGCATGCAAAAATGTTATTGGGAAAACCTTGGCATGCATGCAAAAATCTCTCTGTTATTTGTCTGCAGAAAAATAGTTGCCATTAAAAAAAACAGTTAGATTTAAGAGCTAATAGGGAGTATCTGCCTCCTGAAACTTTGCTGGAAACTCTAATAACCACAAACAAGCATGAAGTCTGAGTTGCACCCTGGAAAGACAGAATGTATGAGGTTTTATCTACAACTCCATCATTTCTGTAAGCTGTATTTGTGAGAAATAAAAACTCTTGTCTTGGATTTGACAAAAATAAGCTAGAATTAGATTTGTGCTCATTATTTAACACACCAGCGGAAAAACAAGCCATTAGGTTAGTCATGAAAATCAAAGGCATTCCTATTCACAACAACATTTCGACACCATCGGGAGACGGATTTACTGATAGCAGCTTTCTGTGAAGTTTCCAGTTATCCGTCGTGGTCTTGAGTCTTGGAGATTCAGAGGAATCATAAGGAATGGACGGTACGGTCTGCTCCCTCCTCCCACACTAATGTGTGTAGTTTTTACAAACTGGAGATCCACAAACACAAGCATGACCTGAGGGAATGAAATATCCTCTTTGGGAAAACCCCCACATCCCCAAAGTGGTGTTTAAACTTGTCAGCTGCATTGTGACTGCATGTTTAGTTTCTTTTCTGTCAGGAATACCATCGGCGAGGAAAGGAGAGACTTGGTTTTGTTTTACTCAAATCTGTCTGATGCTGTCTGCAGTGTTTTTCTTTTAGTTGTGGTGTTTAAATGGCACATTGGTTCATCATCAAAGCAGACTGACGGTATTCCTTGAAGCTGTTTGCCTTTTTACAACTTGAGTGAAGCTGATCTTAAAGGTTTGGTGCAATGCTTTGTTATACAAGGGTAACTTTATGAAGGAAATATATATAAAAACAGCCCCTGTTTTCAATTAGTGTCCCATCCCCCAGAAGTTTGAAACAGTGGGAGCGCACTTCAAGCTGCCATACCACATTATTTCTCTGAGTTCAGAACATTTGTGGCGCCATATGGCCAAGCGTAAAACTTTATCTAACAGTAAAAGTTCCACTGTTTCATAATTTCATTGTTTCAGCTGAAGTAAATTCATTTTCAGATTTGCTATTGACCACACCCTGCTCACCCCCCACCCTCCACCTTCTAATCACGAAAGGGTGAAATCCATTACATGAAGCTATATAGCAAAAGACATGTTTTAAAACTCTGGTGTGGGTGGGGAGACCAGGATAAAACCTCATCTGGAATGCGTAAAGCATAACAACATATTTCAATGTCTCTCATGGCTCTGGGTGTTCAGCTGGGATGGGAGTGGGTGTGATCCTGCCGGAATTGTATAGGAGAAAAGCTCAGGGCGATAAAGAATGAGATGTTCTTTCTGTGCCTGCCTTAATAAATGTGAAAAATAAGCAGCTATAAGGAAGACATTTTAATCTTATGGCCTGGATATGGTGCTATAATGTGAGATTTGCCTTTAACAATGACGATGGACACATTTTTCATGATAAGAACTAGACTTTTTGTTTGTTTAGGATCCATATTGTGCAGATATCCCACAATAAAAAACACAAATAGGGCTGTGATTGATTATGTCGATTTTCTTCTGAAAAAGATACACATTTAATTATTTCTATTTGGGATTTGTTCTGTTACTTCTTTAAAAACTCATCATCAAATCCAGTTTGGCTTTCAAACCTTTACCTGTCTGCAACTTTTTTTTTTATAAACTCTGCAGTGTTTATTTATAATATTCATAATTTCTTTTGATTTTTTTCTGGGTTACGTTCATTGAAGACATGGATATGAATTTGCACATTAAAGCCTCCTTTTAATTTGTACATCAGATATTTTCATGGGTCAAAATTCTTTTGAATGTATGTTTTTGTTGTAAAACTGTTTGAAATGTGGACATGTAAGGATTTTTTAAAAATCATACTGTATTTTTTTAGCCTCAAATATTGTAATCAGTTCAGATTAGAATACTTTATTAAGGTTTTTTTAGTGTTTGCTAAAACAATTTTCAGGTTATCTTTAAAGTTCAGCTGTTTTTTCCCCATAAAATAACTTTAAATGTTTTGGTGTTTTGAGCATATGAAGCTTAAAATAGCATTTCTGAGTATTTCTTTATTAAAATTGTTTTTTTTTTAAAAAAGGGTAGCCAAAAAACACAGTTTGAAAAAGATCATATATGTCACAAAGAAAATACAATGAGGGGACCACAAGCTCCCTGCTCCACTCCATTCTGATGAATCCACTAGATGACTAGATCCGTTTACACAATCGGTTTCCTTGTCCAAGCTGGCATCTTTTTGTTGCATCTGTAGTAGTTTTATTTTATTTTTTTAATTGGCTATAAACAACATAATTGTACATACATAAATATAAGACCACGGGGAACACTTCTAAAACATAGAGAAAAATATCATTTCACATAAGTTTGACATTTATTAATACCTGTTGGGTGGTTTGTTGTATAAAAATGATGACAGCTGATTAAAGGGCCCCATTATATATGTCTTTTTTTTCCTTCTTATGGACTCTGGAGGCTCTGACAGCACCCCTGATCTTAAGGGATCCGTCACAGCAGAGAAGGACAAATCTACATTCATGCATCCTGTAGTAGTTAGACCAAAGGCTTCCTTAAGATGAAAGTTGAGACGATGTAAATGATGTCCTAAGTTTTATCTAACAGGCTGACACACTAAGGCCTGACAGTATAAGTAATTAAAAGAGCATAAGAGCATGCGTGTTTTGGAAAAATGTTGACTATTGGTTTTATGGTTAAAATTCTTAATCTACAACACATTCCTGATGATCCATGAATGTTTGTTGAAATTGAGTATGGAGGGAACAAAGTGACTCTCTGTGCCTGGAGCCATCATGGCTTATAAAACATAATGAATTTCATGTACCGGGTATATTATTTCATATGTTTAAAGCGAGACAGTCTTGTAATGAGGACAGTGATGTCAAACTCGTAGAAAGGCTTTGGCTGTGAGTCAGAGGGTGCTTTCAGGTGAATCTGTAAAGCCGCTGGAACATTGCTGTGGACCGGCTCATCCTCTTTTACTCCAGCGCCGAGCGGAGCTGTCGCTGAGATTTTGCGTTCACTATGGGCTGCAGTCCAAACTGGTGCCGGCAGACGGAGACACACATGTTGACTCCACAAGCCAGTTGCACTGCAAGGTGGTGGTTTTTGGGTCAACGTGCAGTCGCTCTGTTTGGTGTGACCTCCATTGTGCCTCACTGCATTTCCCAGCACGTGCTCAGACAGGTTCTTCTGGAAACGTGTGATAGAATAAGAGCACCAGAAGGAGTGCAGATGATTTTATCAAGCCCAGTTTTGTGTATCAATACCCCTCGTGACTTCTGATCCAGGCAGAGATGAAACACAAGCTTGTTTAGTGAACCAAAGGGGAAGATTAAGTTTTTGGGTTATTTTCATTTTCTTCTTGCTTTGGCCAACTCTTTCAGCTTACAAAAGCTCTGTAGTTGTGTAAGAGTAATAAACTCAAAAAGACATTTTTTTTCTGAATAACTAACCATGAAATATCTTAAAGCAGAGCTGAAGAAGCTCTAAAATGACCATAGAAGCAACTTCTTCTATAACTCATGCATACCTTAAATACCGGTAATCTCTTAATAAACAGACACCTTCTTACAAAAAGAAAAGGGAAAGTATGTCCTGGCACACCCTTTTTTTTATCTGACTGAAGCTGTCAAGTAGAGCATACAGACAGTTCTTGGCTGAAGACACCCCAGCAGCACCAATGAGAAAACCAAAGATAACTAACAGATAAGAGCCAGTTGTCTCTGGGAGTTTATATTTTTGCTGCAGAAACAACACAATCTTCTGAGTGCATCTGAGTCAGATGTATTTGACTGCAATTAAAAGCTGAAATGGAATGTGTCAGGAGAGGAGTAGACATTCAGCAGAAGATAGGAAAGAGTGTGAAGAAACCAGAGGCGGACCACGAGGATGTGTGTGCTGATGACATCAACTCCAACAGGAAGCGAGAGACTAATGATTAGCACATGTTCAGGATCACTGGGGTGCCACCATTTGGACGCTGTCACGCTGTACGTCTCTGATTTATTTGCTTGTTATTTCTTCTCAGCGAAGGACAGACTCACTTCCAAGATAAAAAAAAAGTCTTTACCTCTCTCTTGCTTTTTGGCCTGCTTTATCTGATTAGCTCTGAGCCAAGGGAGCGCTTCACCTCGGTCATGGCTCATTCTGGAGTTTCTGTCTTTAAAATGAAAGGATACCGAAAGCTCTTCAGGGGCTTTTGCACTTACAAACAGACTCAGTTTAATGCATTTTCAGTGAAAACATTCAAATCCAGTCAATGAAAAGTATTTACAATCAGTCTCTGCATGCTAACTACTGTTCAACTGTGTCCTGCAATGTTTGCAATCCTTCAGCATAACTCTGTGTAAGGGGCTCCTCCCAAACTCCTCCTGCATGGTCTCTTCTGTGTTATCTGATAGTCACTAAGGGGCCAAACACAAACACCAGCTCAGCAGCTCGGGGCAGAGGATTGGAAACACAAAGGATGCGTCACACGCACTGTTTTGAAATCAAGAGAAAGCAACTATAAGAAAAATGTCGTCTAAAGTCTGAATCGTGTCTACTAAGCCAAATCCTAAAGATTGAGGCCACTATCTAGAGTAAAGAGCAAAAGAGGAAAAAAGTTGGAATAAAATAACCTTCTTCTTCTTATGTCTTCTGCTTATGTCTTATCTTCTTATGTTGGGATAAACCTAAAAATTGACAGGTATGGCTTGATGACTTTATATTCCCATGAGTGGGAACGTTTTTTAAGCTTCCCTGCTTTAACAGCACATAAGCAGCAAAGAATCTGGGATCAAATCCAAAGTCTAATCCCTAATTTTTTCCCTCTTCTGTCACCCTCATGTTTGCTGTCAGAGATTGAGTCATTCTGGCCACGCCTGCTGCTGGAGCCCAGTTCTGAAAACTCTGGACCTTTACTTTAAAACCCTTCATTTTGAAAAGAAAACTGAAGCCCACCGATGTTCGATGCAGATGATCAGTGCAAAAAAGGCAAACGTCTAAATAGTCAAACTAACACATTTCAATATATGGCAAAACTCTGCCGTTTTACTGGTACATTCCTGCTGTAAACAACTCCAAATCTTTCCAAAATTGTTAATTTTCCAGACATTCATACATAGAATAATGTGTTTCCCTCCAGGCAGTGCTTAAATCACACCATAACATTATCAAATGTAAGATTTTTTCCCCCCAAAACTTGCAGGGTAATGATAAAACTAAAACAGTTTACATTTACATTCACACGAACTCGAACAAAAGTTTTAGCTTTATTTTGAAAATATCTGGATTTTATTAAAGTAGAGGGGGTGTGAGCAGTTCTGCATGGTGTCCATTAAGCTTAAAAAAAAGGTTAAAACCAGATCACTGGATACTTATTTCTTCAGAATATTTTTGTTGTTGAAGAATATGTTTCTTAAATATTCATCAATTGAAAAGAACGTATTAAAATTTTATCAGAATTAGGTGCTTTGAAAACCTGAAACTATAAAGCTTTTAGCCTTTTTTGGGCTGAGAAACTCTGATTTAAAGAAAAAAGCAAGTCTGTTCTTTGACAGTGAATTTTATTGGATGCCAGAGTGAAGAAGCTAAATGTGTTCTCCTGGCAGATGATACTCCAGATGCAGTGTTGGAGAGTTAGAAGCCAAATGTTTCTGTAAAATAATATGTCTCCATTGGAATTGTACAAACACGTTTTTCAAGGAAAGAATCTGTCACTGAAGCCTTAGGAAGATAAATGGAAGGATGCAAAACGTTTCAAATGTTATTTTATTTTTATTGCATCCAAAAACCTGCTCCAGCTGCACAACTGAGCTCTTTTTTTCCCTTCACCTTGCAGCTGGCACTTCCTCATCCATCTATGGTACCAATTACATCTTCATAAACAGCAGCTGAGTGGTCGGCTGCTGGTCAAAGCTGAGCATCTTTCTCCTGGCGGTTGATGACAGCAGCTCTGCAGTTCACTGGCAAACGCTGGCCACAGGAATCCACCTGATGATGAGCCAGAAAACCTGCAGTCTGGGCTAAAGAAGCAACAGATTGCTGCCTTTTTTTCTTAGTGTTGTCGCTTCTATTTTCCCTTGTTATTTGTGAGGAAATGGCCTGAGACCACATCATAATGAAGGTTAAAGAGCTGAGACCGACTGCATCTTTGTGCCTCATCCGGAGATGGTGTTTGGGTGGAGAGGCAAGGTGTTCCGTCGATTTAGCATGACCAAAACACAGTGTTAACTCCCCTGTGGGGCTGGACAGGCTCTCCCGTCTTTCGGCAGACAGGAGTAAACAAGGAGGGGGTCTGCCTGACACATTCTGGCATACCACAAACCTCTGGGGGGGTTGGACTCTCACAGGCCAACACACACTGACTGATCCCTGCTGGACATGTGGCTTTTAGTGCACACTAAATTGGGGTTAGTTTGCCACTTTTAATAGGTCAACCAAAATGTTCTTTGCAGTTATTTTTTTATTTTTTCACATTTGCAGGTGTCCCATAAAAAAATATGTGCAATGCAATAAGTCAGTGGCTTTTTAGGTGACCTTTTATGGGTGCAGTAAAATCTGTGCACAAATGCATTTCTGGCTGTTTGACAGGTGTTATGGTGTCTTCCTCCAGCTTTGCATGCAGCCTGTGGGGTGCATCACTAACACATGCTGCAGCGGGAAGAAAGGGGGTGGCGTGCGCGCCGGGAGCCTCGCTCTGGTGACGTGCGGGGCCCGCGGGCCGCGCAGGGCGGTGTTTTCAGGCGGGGAAACTGCCTGACTGGGGTGTGTGAGTCTGAGCCACATCTGGAATAGGAGTCGAGAGAAGCACAAGCTTAGAGATACTTTCTCCAACTCTTCTGCACATCTGTGGAGTTTTTCTTTTAATTACATTTGAAACTTTGCCTTTTTGTAAGTTGGATTTATCCAGGATTTGTTTTTATATATTATTTCAAGCTTAAGATTTCACGTTTGTATTTACTTTCTGATTTTTTTCCCTACCGTTTTGTAAAAGTGTTGGACCTTATTCGGGAGTAAAAGCGATTTTGGATGTATTTTAAAGAAAAAAGTGCGTTTCTGTCCCGTGTTTTGCTCGAAAGTGTTTAGGCAACAGTGGGGGCTGAGGCATGATGGCAGCTGCTGGGATTGGGGGAGTTTTCCGCGCTGATGGAGTCACTTTTGTTCCAAACTACATTATAACTCGAAAATAAGTTCGCGTTTTCCTTTGTTTTTCATATTTTTTATGTATGAATCAGTTGTGTTTTTGCTTTAAAGGCGCAGACGGTTGCTCACGCTTTAAGGAGGACTCCCCCCCCCTTCTGTTTTTTTTTTGCTTTTTTTTCTTATGAGCGTAAGCGGACACTTTCACACCCACCAGGAGGAAAGTGGAGAAACAGCGCCCTCTGCTGTTGTGATCGGTCATGACACCTCCAGTTTGTTTTCGATGATACGTTTTTCTTGTTTTGTTTGTTTTTTTGTTTGCTTTTTAACAGTTTCTTTTATTGTGTCTGCAGATCTACTTGAAAAATGCTGTTCATCCTGCTTGGAGTGCTTCTTTTGCACCTAGTTATCCTGATACTTTTAATTGTATCTACAGCAGCAAGTGTACGTCTTTTTATTATTATTTCTTCTAATGGGAAAATTCAGAATTGAATAACTTTTAGGTGCGGGTTATCACATGCAAGCAACGGATAATTAATTTAAAAAAAATGTCTTCCTCACCAGGCCTGGTCTGCAGGTGTGGATAAGAGCACAGATCTCTGGTACCATTGCCAGACAACCTCTGGGAGCTACCAATGCAAGCACGCCAGCAATGAAGGTTTGTCCACTTATATGACATTTTTGGTATTTTGTGGTATAAAGTTGAGGAGGATTTGAATTTGTTTTCAATAATTCTCAGAGTGGATCCAGGCTGTGCAGGCCCTCATGATCCTCTCCTGCATTTTCTGCTTCTGTGCGCTCATTGCCTTCCTGTACCAGCTGTTCAGAATGGTGAAAGGCGGCCAGTTCTTCTTCACCGCCATTTTCCAGATCTTGGCGAGTGAGTACAACTTGATCACTGAAGTGCCACACCCTAATAGAAAGTGAGCTGTGAGGTCATCTTGTCATTCCATCCGTGCTTTTTTTTCTAGGTGTGTTTGTGATGTGTGGAGCGATCATATACACCGTGATGCGCCCCGACGAGGAAACCATAACACATTTTGGCTACGCCTATGTCCTGGCCTGGGTGGCCTTCCCTCTGTGCCTCATCAGCGGCCTCATTTATATCGTCCTGAGGAAGACGGAATGAGAGTAGGAGAAGAGGAGGGGGAAAAATTGGGGGAATGTTACAGGACCCCCCTTTAGAACAACATCGCACTGTGCTTCCTGCCCACAGACCACAGAATGACTTCATCACAATCCTCCAGTATTCATCGTTTTCCCATCACAAGCTAAAACCATTTGTCTTGTGAATCCAAACTAAAGCTGTTTGTCACTACAGTAGTGTCCTGTGGGGTCATTCTCAGCAGCCTTTCCCACAAATCCAACCAGAGTCACCTCCTCACATCCCTACAAAGGTGTACATAGTGTCTGTGTGGGTTTTGGACATATTTATAACATTTTATACATACATTGTGTACATAGAGTTGTCGAGTTAACATTGTCACGCTCGTTTATGTTTTAAGAGTGTGTCTCACAAATCATGCAGCTGTGCCAAAGAAGTGTCGCTTTAACTTCCAGTGTGTCAAGCTTTTTTCTCTCCTCTTTTTCTGTGTTAAATCAATGTGCCTTAATCAGAATGTTTGCTTATATTGAAGGAAATGAGATCAATCTCAGAAAGTGGCGATTCCTATATGAAGTTTAACTTTGATAACTCAGCAAACTGATTTGCATTTTGTATTGAAAATGGTGCTTTTTTTTTTCAAAAAAGACAAAAAATACCAACAAAAAAAAGACCCTGCTATCCTTGAAATTTGTATCCTAACTTGTGTTACTAAATGTGTTTTGTTCTGTAATTAATTTGCTTTGTACAAAAACATTTTTAAACTTTGCTTTTTTGGTCATTATTACAATTAAAATTCTTTTAAAAAAAAGCATCGGTTGAATAAAGGTCAAATCGTCTGCAATCTGCTGAGTATGGCAATTATTTTGAGTCACGTGATCTTTTTGAGTGAACAACATGATGTGCTGGATGGAGACTTTCTTGCAGTATTGCTATTTTTTCACGGGGGGGCGCTGCAATGCACAGAACACAGCCAGACCTTTAACTGTCATGTTAGCAGACCACAGAAATTTGCCCCAGTTACAGAAAATTTGACTTCTGATTTGGAGCTGCTGTTTGCCATGGGGCCTTGTTTATGTATTGTTTGTAAACGTGCAGGGGATGGGCTGTGACCCTATATGTTTTTTTGTTTTGTTTTTTTGGACTCTTTAAATGAACTTTAATGACTCGGTCATCACTGGAAACCACAAATCTCTTGTATATTGTTAACCAGCAAATGGAATAGCGGTACATTTGTGGGTTAGGTAATTAGAATGTCTGTAAGGAAAGGCAAAAGTAGTAAGTTAATGTCTTTGAAACATCTGGCTGAATGTTGTAAATTATTTTTTTTTCCACAAAACCAATTTTTACTCAACTTGTTCCATCAAATAACTATAAATATGATTTAAATTAAATACTTATTCATTTATGTGGTTAATGGATAGAATATAAGCAATTTCTGCATTATTCCAGAGTAAAATTTTCAGTTAAACATGAGGCTTTTATTTTAGCTTTTAAAAGTTAAGGGTTGTTGAGAGAAAAAACAGTTTGAAGCATTCCTCTAATTATCCACTAGATGGCGACAACCCATTTCTACAACAATAGCTGTGCTTACATTTCCAAACGTCAAACAAAAATAAAACAATAAAGAGGGTTGGTGATATTTAATTTGATTAAACTAACAACACAAATTTAACTTTGTGTTTGAAAAATAGATTCACAGCAATATCATTTTTTGCATATATAAAAACTGACACTAGACTAAAAGTTTATCATTTTAAACTAACATTTCATATCAAAATTAAAATGTTTCAAAAAACAGAACCAAATTACTACGAATTACAATGTTTTTTTATTTTACGTAAAATTTTAAGTAGTATCCATATGTATATATATTTACACACACAGTGAGGCAAAAAAGTAATTAGTCAGTCAAAAGTTCTCTCACTTAAAATTATAGGGGAGGTCTGTAATTTTTATCATAAGTACAGTATATGAGAGACTATGAGAGATGAATCAAAATGAGGGGAAAAAAATCCAGAATATCACACTGTCTGATGGTCACCTATAAACAAGCAAGATTTCTGGCTTTCACAGACCTGTAAGTTCTTCTGTAAGAAGATACTCTGTCATCCATTCGTTATCTGTATTAATGGCACCTGTTTGAACTCGTTATCTATAATAAAGACACCTGTCCACAACCTCTAACAGTCATCACACTCCAAACTCCACCATGGCCAAGACCAAAGAGCTGTCTAAGGACACCAGAACCCAAATTGCTGACCTGCACCAGGCTAAGAAGACTGCAGAGTCTGCAACAGGTAAGCAGCTTGGTGTGAAGAAATCAACTGTGGGAGCAATTATTAGGAAACGGAAGACATACAAGACCACTGATGGTCTCCCTCCATCTGGGGCTTCCCGCAAGATCTCACCCCATGGGGTCAAAATGATCACAAGAGCCGGGACCAAAGTAACACAGGCACTACACTGCCAGGGAGGGACTCAAATCCTGCAGTGCCAGATGTGTCCCCCTTGCTAAAGCCAGTACATGTGCAGGCCCGTCTAAATTTTGCTAGAGAGCATTTGGATGATCCAGAAAAGGATTGGGAGAATTTCCTATGGTCAGATGAAGCCAAAATAGAACTTTTTTGTAAGAACTCTGCTTGTAGTGCTTGGAGGGAAAAGAATGCTAAGTTGCATCCAAATATCACCTTACCTATACTGTAAAGCACGGGGGTGGAAACATCATGCCTTCGGTCTGTTTTTCAGTAAAGGGACCAGTACGACTGATCCATGTAAAGGAAAGAATAAATGGATGAATTGTATCATCAGATCTGGAGTGAAAACCTTCCATCAACAAGGGCATTGAAGATAAAACGTAACTGGATATTTCAAAACGACAACGATCCAAACATACTGCCTGGGTCACAAAGGAGTGGATTTCAAAGTCCTGGAGTGGCCTAGCCAGTCTCCAGATCTCAACTCCATAGAAATCTCCGGAGGAAGTTGAAAGTCTGTGTTATCCAGCGAAGGCCCAAAACATCACTGCTGTAGAGGAGATCTGCATGGAGGAATGGGCCAAAATACCAGCAACAGTTTGTGAAAACATTGTGAAGACGTTCAGAAAACATTTGACTGCTGTCATTGCCAACAAAGGGTAAACAAAAAAGTATTGAATTGAATTTTTGTTATTGACCAAATACTTATTTTCCTCTATAATTTAGAAAAGAAATTCTTTAAAAAAAATGGGGCAGTAACCCCCAAACTGGAGAAGTGGCTACAGCACATCCCTGGAAAGACCTCAGACCTCTCAGTCCAGAAAAGCGCATTGCATTTGCGTTGTATTGTGGATTTACATTTTCAGATTATTTTGAAATAGAATTCTTGATGTTTTGACAAAAAAACAAATTTAAAAACATGAAATTAGAAAAAAGTAGGATGCAATAAGCTGCTTCCTTTAAAAAAGACATAATCTAAATACAGTTACATAGCTCTTTACTTCTAAACAAACATTTCACTGTTAAATGCGTCACTTTTATGCTGATAGTGGAAATATCAAACTCACAGTGTACCAAGTGTAATTCAAACATGTCTGAGACAACATGTGTGCACTTTTTACCACTAATGCTATTTGAATAGACAGAGAATTATTATCCTTTTAAAGTTTGGTGGTAAAAGAAAAATCTCCTCTTTAACAATTTCTACTCTGACACAACAGACAGTTAATTCCAAACTGGTAAAAGTCCCTGGGCATACAGATAACTTATTGAGGATGTCAGGAAAACTCTGGAGGCCCATAATGGCCTGGCTGCTCCATTTGAAATGTAGTTAACCTTAAGGGTTATTTATCACTGTGAGGGTCACAGAGGTGCACTTAGTATTTACTGCAGGACACGCAGGATGGAGGAGTGGGGATTGGAAGGAAGCCACCCTTATCACATCCACTGCGTGCCGCCGCGGCTCAGACATACATCAACAATGTTTTGCTGCTTGATAAAAGCCGACATTTTTCACCCGCATGCCTGACCATCATTACGAGTTCAAAACAGCAGCTGCGGACATTAATGTGTCAACTGCTGAGTGTTTTCTCGGTTTCCCTGAACACACCATAATTATTTCCATTACCTGTTTTGTTTTTTTTCCAAAGGGATAAAAATTGTCATGAGACAAAACCTGCTGCTTTTGAAAAACATCATTTAGACTGTTGGTTTTTAATATAAAAGATGTTTCTGAAGTTTTTTCAAAGCTGATTTTATGACAGCCATAAATTTTCAAGTAAAACGTCATAGCCTTCCCTTTTCTAGCTTTTTGTCTTGCTAATACGCATTAGATTGCGGCTGGCTGCCCACTTTGATGGCTGCAGTCTTGGCAAAGTAGCAGATGCGGAACCTGGAGGCACCTTTGACCCGTGAACCCCACAGTTACATCCTGCCACCAAGCGGGAAGAATCTCCCTCCTGGATCCATTTCCTGCCCAAAACTCTCCCAGACACTAACTTATATCTAAAAAAATGGCTGTTATGCTGGTTTTACATCCTTGCATGGAAAAGTTTTCTCACTCAGACAAAAACTGTTGTAACATGAGGATTGTAAAAACACGCTCAAGCTAACATAGATGATTTTAGTCTAAATCAAACATCATTCAAGCCTGGTTCATGTGACAGTCTCATACATCCGCTTTATGGAGTTAACACTTCATGTACTGAACATAAACAATTTCGAAAACTGTAAATAGAATCTAGTGATTCAACAGGTTTGTCCTGCTGTTATTCATGAAAAAAAAAACTTAACTTATAATGGATGATAGATTTTCAAAATAATTTGCAACCAGGGGGAAATAAAATCATTTTTTGAGCTCCTGATTCACAACAATTTGAATAAAGAAATACTCAGAACTGCTATTTTAAGTTTAGTAGATGTTCTTCATCATCAGAAAGATTCAACAAGAACATGTTAAACACACCAAAAACAGGATAATTCAGCTTAGTGGGTTGTTATTTGAACTGGTGGCGACTCTGGTCTCTGTATCAGTGTGACAAGACCACTGAGGCAAACAGTTCCCATTTAATTATACAACACCGAGTCAGTGACATCCTTGTTACTCTCAAGCTCATGCAGAGTTCCTCTAAATTAGAGAGCAGTGTGACAGTGCAGGGATGCATCAGTGCAGGGATGCATGGAGAGATGCTTGCACGGCTGCCGATCTATTCATGCGCCTCCGACTTCTGTGTGTCGATCATTTGGGAGTTTGTGAGAGTCCTCACATGGAAGAGTAACTAAACTCAAAGTGGCATAAAAGGTATTTGGAACCACTTTGACAACAAAGAGATTTAAATTTGTTTTTCTCTTTCAAAGCAAAAGATTTTGATCTTGTCAGGCTTTTATCCACTTGCAGACTCAATATATCAAAGTCAGGAAATCCAGCATTATTTTGCGTCTGATGTTCTTTCTTTTGCAGGATCTTGGGCTCTTTTTGAACCCATAGAAAGACTAAGAGATAGTAAATAGATGCAAAATATCCAGTTGCAGACTCTCATCAGTCAATAGACAAACTAAGCCCTCGGACGTGATATCTGCTGGCAGATCAAATGAGGGATGGTGGTCATGGCCTAATCGGGTGGGTCAAACTGAAGTAGCTGTGTTATTTCAACCTCAGTGACCCTGCCCAGTGGCCTCTAGTCTCCCCAGTAGATTTCTGAACGGATGGGGAGTTGAGAGCAGCCAGGCTAAAGGTGTTTGGAGTGGATGTCTTTGTTTGTCTTCCATGACCGAACCCCAGACTTAATGGTGACTGATTGTCAGAGTCCAGGTGGCAGCTGAAGTATGGAGTTAGGAAAGCTGGAATTTCTTCATTGGCAAACACTCCACAGCCCAAAGTTCACTAAAAGGGTGGAAAGGCTCAAGCAGAAGAGACTCCAACACAAATGTAAGTTAGAAACATCCACTTCCAAAAGTGATCCATGATTAAATAAGTCAGTGTGTTTGAATTCTTTCATTACTCACTACTTAGTGCACCATGCAGGGCATTCGGCATTGTGTAGAGCTGTCTGAATCTACAATTCCAAAATCCAGTGCCCTAGTAATTAGAAACTAGAAAATAGTGTGCATCAATGCTGGCTAGATTGGCAAATATAGACCAAAATGCATTGTGATTGAACAATTTTTCATGTGTATGTATTTAAATGTATTTTTATCCAACATTCAAGTTGTCATCATCAGAACTCTGTTTATTCATATATAGTCTTTCTTAAATGTTCATACTTACAGTGTTAGGTTTTTACTTGGGAAATCGGTGACGTCATATTTGACGTTAAAAAAAAGTGAGCACGTTTTATAAATTGCTTTTAAAATCCAGAGATAGATGGATAGTCCTGCACGATATCTTTTTCAGGGAGTAATGAGGAAATTTGGACAGAGTCAACAATTGGTCATGAGCCCCTTCCTCTCAAAGACTCAATTTACGTCATATAGAAACACACAGGATGGTCAATAACAGTAAAGGGAAATGAGGCAGCAGAAAACGTTATTGCATATGATATAGTGATGTACATTGAACCGTCAAATCTGCAATAATTATGAAAGGATTGAATGTAAATTTAAAGTCCCTGTTTAGAATTGCAGTTTGAAAGGGGGGGGGGGTGGAGAGAAAGGTTAGTTGTGTTCTAGATTTGTGGTTATTGTCTTGATGGCTCATGAGAAGAACTGTTTTGCAGTCAGTAGGCAGGGGGAAATATGTGGTGACCTGGGTGGTGGTGGTCGGTTGGGTTTTGTTAGACTCTGTTGAGGCACTGTGAGTTGGCGATGGAGTTGAGGGTGGTCACTCCTCTTCCCTCTCTCTTTATCATCTGATCTGCATCCAAGAAACCATACATGGTTGGAAGAGACCATTTCATTGTTCTCCAGTTTGTTCCTTCTAAAGACTTTCAGGAAGTCAAGTTGCTGCTGGGCCATCTGAACTGCCACGTTGGGTTAGATGTCCATTAAAGGTCCTTGTAGGTGTGGTTCCCCAGAAACGTGCCTGTGGGACACATGGGTGTGGTTGATGTGCAGAGGGACAGTGACAGTTATGCCTCCTGGAGACCATTCTTAGTCTCGCTGATGTTCTATGACACACTTTTTCGACTCAGCTGTTAATATCCATTGCTGTTCATTTGCTTCCACATATATGTCAGGGATTTCCTATTGTTCACTGTCGGGTTCAGCAGCTGTGTGACATTACTCCTTGTTGACGATGACCAACAACAGCCTCTTTTTATTAAGATTTACAGTCTGCTGTCCTCAGATCTGAAAGTGCATCAGTAAGAAACATGCAGAGAGGAAAAAGAGTGTTGATGTGACATAGACCAGACTGTATACGCAACGCGAAGGCCAAAGAGCCCTTTTAAGCCATTGGCACTAGTCCATAAACACTGAAAAACTCTGCTCACAAGAAACTTATCTAAATATTGTTGTCCTGTAGTGAACCCTGTTAACAAAAAAGTTCGAACACTTAAACAAAAAGACAGAGAGAGAGCTCCAACAGAGAGAAATCACCTTGCAGCTTGGAGACCCCTGGTGAGGTGGGGTTAATAGGTTCTCTTACATGTCTGAATAGTGCAAATATTGACAGTTACTCCATCCTCTTGCCTAATAACCCTCTAATGTTGCTAGAAAACTCAAAGAGGTAAAGTTCTTGCACCAAGACTCTAACTGTTGTATGAATGCAAGCATTCCACCCTCACTTTTGTTTTGTACATTTATCACTGAAAATAATGATTAAAAATTATACAAAAATTAACAACAACCAAATAATTCACTACCATATTACACATGTCAGCACAAATTAGGTTTTTCAGGCACCTTACAATCCTACAAGAGTATAAAGACGTTTTAATGCATTGTGATCTTCTCAGAATCAAGATCAGACAGGGACTTCCCATTTTACTGCATAAAAAAGTAATATGAGTACCGGTGTAATGAGTTGGCTGCAAGGTGGTGTAGCGGTTAGCACTCTCGTCTTACAGCAAGAAGGCCCTGATTTGACCCCAGGTAGGGTCCTTTCTGTGTGGAATTTGTATTTCTATAAACATGCTTCATTGGTGAATTGGTGCCCTTAAAATGTTCCTAGGTATGTGAGTTTGTAGCACTACAACAGAATGGTAACCTGTTCAGGGTGAACCACGCTTTCACCCTAGTAGCCGGGTTGGCTCCAGCAGCCCTTTGACCTCGAAAGGGATTAGGCAGGTTCTGAAAATGGATGGATGGTGGAATGTGGCGGATCTCCATATGGTGCCTCTAGTGGTTTCAGAACCCAAAGCTGAGGCTATGGTTTTAACAGGTTTCCGTAGAAGATGTGAAAGATGTCTGGTCTGGTGAGTTTCCATTTGTGTTGCAAAATCCAGACGGTGGGGTTGGAATATGGCAGCATAAAATTATGGATCTAGTCTGACGGGGAGTACTGTTGGGAATACGAAATTATCACTCAATCAAGCAAAAGCTGAGATTGGTTTACCATCAAACTCTTTAATTACTATTTGAAGAAAAAATGCAGCTCTCATAAAAAAGAAAGATGCTTCTGCGGTTCCAATTTTTACTGAAAGCGCACATTTTCTGAGTAATGCCGAGTAATTTCCGACATCCCCTGTCCCAAATGCCTTTTGTCATTGATGTTGTTGTAGCACACATAAAAGCCACAAGCCAACACAAGGCTGTGCACCCTTTAAATGTGTTTTGGAAAATCTGAGCTGATGAGTGAATTGCGGTAAAGGCCAAAAACGTTTAAAGAGACCTCTCACAAAGTATAAAACAGACAAACCCTCTTATGCAGCTGGCATTTACTTTAAAGCTGCCCAATAAATTGGTTGACATTAAGATTACTTCTCAACATTTGTAATTATTTTTAAAGGAAAGGGACATTTTGAAAAAGAAACACATTAAAAAATAAATTTTCTGAAAGATTTGAAACAAACAAGACATTCACATTTTTAGACTATTTACCAACACTTAAGTGTCACAAGCAGTTAAATCTTATCTTTGTTTGCCTGTTCACTTTTAATCTGGGTGCATAAAAGACTTGATTACAAAAAATGACAGTTTAAGTTTGACTTGTTGCCAGAAGTTCACATGCAAATGCTATATTTTATAGTTGCCAAATCTCTAAAAATCACATACTTCCAATCAACCTTCCGATTCTGCAAATTGCAGGTAATTTAAAAAAAAAAACTTCAGTTTTCTCCAAATTACCATGCTAATTTTCTTCCCCTTTTTTTTCTTTGATTTAAAGCTGTAATAAATTGGTCAGAGCCTTGACCCTTTTTTTAACATTTGTACAAAACATGGTATGCATCGTCTGTGTCCTGATTTGTTCAAAAGCAATGCTTCAAGCCTGTCATTAGGAACTCTTAGTGCAGTGCAGATGACGTGACTCAGTGCATTGCGTTAGTACATTCAATTGACCTGTAGTTTTTACACTCAACACACATGTTTTAAACATTTTTTAACATCATTAAAGTAAAGAGGAAGCAAAACATTTATAAGCGCTTACCAAAATAACATCTTTATGGTTATAACAATTAACATCAAGTTTACATGAAAATTCTTTTCTTTTATAAATCAGTGTCTTACGAGATGTCTAGACGCTTCTCCATGCTATCAACAAATATGTGAGCAGCTAAACGCCATGGTCATAAAAAGCATGATTCATTATGTTCTGACTCTGCCTGAAGTATGACTGAGATTTGTTTGCCGTGAAGCTGGGGGCGGAGCTCAGACTTGACATGAATTCAAGCCGGGCATTATTGTGATGTTTCACAGGATGTGAACCATGTAAATAGATTTGGCCAAATTTAGGCTGTCTAATCAAAAGTATTCCTCAAAAAATAGAATGACTCGGAAAGTGGTATGACCTGGACGTATCAATACTGAATAGCAGTTATATTATCTCAATGGGCTTCGTACCAGTAATTGTAAAGTGGACATAAAATCACAATGTATCACAAAACACTAATTTCCTACACCTGTCTGTCATTTAAAAATGAAGCTTTTGTAACAAATCAGGAACTGGAATTGATGACTTTCTATTGACTATGATTTTAGCACCGTTATTAAATAAATCATACAGTATGGTTTAAAACAAGCATATCTAAACACTATGACAGCTGGGGATTTGAGGTAGGACAGTTGTATTCCACCCTAAGAGTTGGTAGTTTGATTCCTGGATACACAAAGTGATCTTGGGCAAGACACTGAGCACTTTTCACGTTTCAAGCTTCTGGGTTGAAAAACTCTCCTGTTCTTGTGCTGCACGTATAAAATGCATATCCATTGACGCATTGAAAGTCAAATCAGTTAAACTTCGACCAATCAGGGACATGGGATTGGTAGTGATGTATGGATGGCGTCTGTTATAAATTAATCTATAGATTAAGCTATTTTTTCTAAAATAGTATAGTTTAATCTCAAACGTTTTTTTTTACAATGCTGCAAAATTAACAGAAATGCTCATTCATCTAATTTCTACTTGATAATAATAGACATTTCTTTATCTCCAACTTGGTCTGACAGCTAAGTCACAGATTAACGGGAGAGAGGTCCAGTTAAAGCCATGGCAAACATGAGGGCAGACTGGAGCCGACTAATCCCAACAGCTGCAGCTCAACATGCAGCATTGTCATATCTGTGCATCTGTGCAGGACGCCGCATCACATAAATTTACCCGATGTATTCTGTCTCTCTGCAGTTAGAGAGCGTTTGGGTGATGAGTAACCTTCATGGGCTTAACTGGCTGCACCTGTTAAGGTGTAGATCTAAAGACTTCTCGCTGTCTGTGTTGGGAATCCATCTGTCTTTTGATGATTGCAGTCGCTTGTTGTTGTGGTTTTAAGGCACTGTTTAATTCAAACAGAACTTGATTTATTTAGTTCAACTTCAAGCCGCAACTACAAAAAAAAGAACAAAAAAATTCTTCAGAGAACGGGAACATTTAAAAAAGAGTTTCACAAAAAAAAATGTTCACAGCAGGAGAGTAATCCTTTAGGAACAAACTGAAGCATCTCTCAGAACAACGACACGGTTAAAAACATGCATGAAGAACAAAAGACGAGAACATTTTACTGACAAAGTTTTTATAAAATATAACCCATTCAAGTGGACTAAAATAGTTTGTTTCTTAGCTTATGTCCACATGGTAAATGCAAAAAGCCCATCAGCCAATCAGAAGACAGAAACTTTATGGATGTATGTGAGTCATTCCACAATGATCAGATGAAAATGACCATCAGAAGGATTGTGCCTTGTGGTTTGCGCTTTAGGTCCTAATATATTTTACAACATTTTATACAATCATTTTTTGTGATTCAATGTTTAGTTTTAACCCTGGGATTCAGGTTTAACATTAGCATTTCAATAGAAAAACATTTTTAAAAATATGTTTAACCTCAAGAATAGACATTTGGATTTGAGACTTATCCATCTTTTAAATTCCCTTGATCCCTCTGGGTCATTGGGTTGCTGGAGCTAATCCCAGCAACTCTGGGGAAAGGTGGGTCCATTGCAGGGCTTAGATTTAAATTTTAAATTAAAAGTTCACATTTATATTTAAATTCTACATTTTACATTTTTGTTTATGCTTTTATATTCAACATTGAAATCAACATGCTACTTACAAATGACACATTTGTTTGCAATAAATTCTGATTTTAAGGTCACAAAAATGCAGCAAAATTAGAAAAGTTGGCCTAATCTGGGAACAGGTGCTCCCAAAGGAGCAGCTCTACGAATTGTGTAATTCTTCCAGGCAAATAGACTAATTTTAAAGGAAAAAAGTGACAGTTTCGTCTTATTTTTTGAACATCAACTGCATTCATGTTTGACACTTTTGCACTGTGATGGTGAACCCCTCCAAAGTAATCCCCCATCTCCCTAGACGGCACAAGCAAATATAGCTGAACAAGAGAAAGCTCCTTGAAGGAACAATCTTCTAAACCAAAGTCATCCTCTCCCTGGGTGGGAGCTCAACTTTTACCGAGCAAAACCTTCTTTCAAAGTTTGCGGGCCACAGAACCGTATTTAAAGCTGACAGCTCTTTAATCCAGTGGTTTGCTATGATTGGTCTGTGATTAATGTGGAAATTGTTCCTTCGTTCATGTGGATATTCATCCTCAACCCCATTTCTTCCTCAATGCAGTTACACTGCGCTGACAGGCCAAAGAAGAAAGACGCACATGAACTTCCCAAAAAGCTGCTTTCCTTCGCTACAGGGAACCTGGCTTGTTTTTCTTCAATTTGCTTGGATGACGAGGAGAGAAAAATGTCACCCTAAAGACAAATTTAACAGAATAAAAATCATATGGAAAGAATGTGCTAAACAACAGATTTGAGTCTGACCTACTACTGGAAAGTTTCACAGAGAATTTAAAGCAAAACATCCATTTCAGGTCAGGATATAATAAATAATGGATTTTTGAAGGTAAGGAGATAGAGCACTAACTCCCACTTATTTGCATTTATTCAAAATGTAAGAGTTACAGGGTCAAATGTCAACACTTTTGTGAAGTTATTGCAAGAACATGGTTTACTGTCATCCCGGCTGTTCTCCATAACAGTGGAAAGAAAAAGAAGCACGTCAAAATAAAGTTTTTAATATTTTCAGTGGCCGCTGCTGCTCTGTTCATCCTCTCTGCTTTTTGTCTGAAGCAGGGTGGTCATTACAACAGAAATGCAGATACTAAACATCCTTAATAACTTTATCTCTATTATGAAAGGAAGTTCTTGCATGACTTACAGAACCACCCCTATCATCTTTTTATTCATTTTTAAAGTGTAGTGGTATTTAAATTATGATTAAGGCTAAATAATGTTACCTCTGAGTTGTGGGTGGGACCATCGAAGCAGAGCAACCCCACCCCACCCCCTTGCCCCCTTCCATTGCTGAGAGATTGTAGCAGGGAGCTTGTGCGAGTTTTGTACATCACAAATCCCCTCTTTTTCAAATGGCATTTTTTTTTTGTCTGCCTGATTCACGAGTTGAATAAATACTCAGAAATGTAGCTATACGTTTTTTTTTCTTCATTTATGTCCATCATCAGAAAATGCTACAAGAACATGTTGAAAACACCTAAAACATCATTTTCATGTCAGTGGATCTTTAAGTGGAGAAAGGAGCAGATTTCTGTATCATGCAGATAGTCAATCCTAAAACCTTTTGCCGCTTGGATCCCTCTCTTTGCCTTTTTCAATGATGCAGCACTGCTTCTTCATCACTGTCGAGGTGGCCATCCTCACAGTGACAGAGACGACACACAAACATCAAACTCTTTCCTTCAAGCCCAAAAAAGAACTGCAAAAGTCAGCACCACTTTAAAATCAGAACAAGCAGTAATTCTTGTAATCTAGGGCTCTTGAAAGCCTAATGCATGTTCAGAGAAATTTCCTGACGACTGCAATGATAATACTTGCATCACATCTAAGATAATTGAATTAGTCGGCCTTGTCTCTCCTAATAAAGAGCGCAACCCAGTCCTCTGAGCTATGGGTCACTGGCTGGTGGAAGCGCTTGGATATAGAGGAATGTAAATTCATAACTGAATGTAATAAGGCTGATGTGTAAATTTAGGATGACATCAACTGGAGGATGTGTGTGTTTAGGCAATGTGGACTATGGTTTTTGACCTGGACTGCTCAGCCACCAACACGGACATTTCTTCTTTTGAGTCCTCACTGTGCGCAGTGAAGGGCGTGGACAACACAAGGGGGAAAAAGACCACACATTGTAGCTTTTTTAGGCATCCTCTGCTGCTCTTTTACACCATTTATAAATATGAAAAACTTTACATAATGCAAGTGTTCACATTTCATCCAGTTTAAGGGTCCATCCAAATTCAACCAAAAGTAAGAACATCCTCATGAATGTTGGATTTTGAACAGTTTTCATTGACTTTGTCAGGTGAGAGAAGACGCCAGAGGCTGTATACATCACCAGTCTCCCTTTAGTGGAGGTTTTTGACTCAAAGGAACCATGATTGGTCTGAAGTCTCACCCAAAACCAGGATACCAAAGGCAGCAGGAAGGATGGATGGTAAAATCTGAAACGGATGCGCTTTTTGTTTTATACGTCAACACAAAACTGAAACAACAGAAGCATCTTCAAAGTGTGCACATTTATGAAACTAGGAGCAGCTGTTTGTAGCAGTGCCTAACATTTTAAGATTATTTAAAGTCTATATGCGTCAGCAGCTTTAAATTTCTAACAGAGCAACGTCGGGTGCTGCAAAGCAGGAAAAATGAAAGGATCCGAAGATCTTCTGTTATAACTTTACCCAGCTGGTACACACCCACAGAGCGGAAAACTCAGGCTTTGGGGTGCAGCCTGTGTGTCTCACATTGTGGCTTAATGAAGTTCATCAAAGGAAAAGCCAGTGGAGAGTTCGGTTTTGCATGAATTGCAGGATTATTGCCGAGGCTTTCAGTTGTGGCGTGGGGCAGCACCAGCTTGGATTTGGAGGGAAACATGAAGAAGAGTGGGAGAATAGGAGGTGCTGGTAGTTTGATGAATCCTTATATATCTAGTGTGTAACAATTGAAAACCACTCCATTTCAGCTCTGTTTTTAGCTAAATTACAAAGCGAATTAAGGTAGATTTTTGCAAAAAATCTCAAGTAACATCTGAATTTTCCAACACTTTTAGACAGTTTCAAGGCGAAACGACAACTTGTCTTAAGAAAGAAAATAGATGTTGACAATTTGGTAACAATATGTGACAGAGCTCCCCTGATACCATGGAAACTAGTGGAATTTTGCTCAATAGAGCCCATGACGAATCAGGACCTTGATGTTCACAACTTTCCAACCAAGGGCGGCAGGGGGAGGGAGATCGACGACAAAGCTCACTCAGACGGCAACACTTTGCGAGCTTGTACTGTAGAAGAAATCTTAACCAGGAGGACATTTTCCTTTACTGGGAATCAATTTAAAGACTGAAAAAAATAATCATTACATGCTGAAATAATCCATTTATGTTACAACATCTTGAGTGGTTAAATATTACAGATTAGTTGAATTTTGTTTAAAATTCATAATACTTAAAATACATCATGTACAAAATTAATAACCAAAGAAAGTTGTTAAAAAGTTTTATAGTCTGGCTTTGCTAGACACATTAAATTCTCAGCCATCTGCATAGTTGGGGGAAAAACATCCCAGTCCCACAAAGAACTCATAGCTGGCCTGTCTGTTTAAGACTTCAAGATTGCACAAGGCTTAACCCAAAGCACTGTCATAAGAAGTCAGTTAAAGAGCCACTCTGACGGAAATTGTGTTTTTTGTCTTTGACATGTTTTTGGGGGAATCTTTCCATAAATAAAAGCCATGTACAAAGGCAATTAAGCTCAAAATTGTATTTATGAGTATCTCTTTATTTAAACTGTTGTGAATCAGGAGCTCACGAAAAAATATAATTGGGAAAAGATTGTAATGTGACAGAAAATCCGATGAGCGGCCACAAGGTCTCTGCTTCCCTCCATTCTGATGCATTTACTAGATCCATGTATATCTTAGTTTTCCTTGTCCAAGCTACCATAATGAATAGGTCCAATATTGCTTGCCATTGTTTTTGCACCAGTAATAGGTTTGGGGTCTGAGGAGCTGTAAGCTAGCGGGATAGCATGTAAATACTCTCAGTTATGAGTGACAGGAGGGGGGGCATAGTTGCTCCAGGCCATAGGTCTTTCCCTCAATTCAGGGCAGATTTTCTAAAGAACTTCTGCTACTCTGCAGAACCTACAAAATGGTGCAGTTTTTTTTTTTATGTGTGGCTAAAAATCATAATCATAATAAAAAACCACAAGGAAAATAGAAAAAAAAAAATGTTGGAAGTAGGTCTTTAAATACATCCTGGGATTTGAAAATATTCAAATCACAAATGGTCCGTTGCTAAGCTCGTGCTAAGAACCCAAAAAGGTGGACTATCAAGGAATCCAGTGTACAACTTTAACAGTCTTTGTAAAATTTAAATAGAGCTCATAAATATCAAGAAACTTGTTTTTTCTTTTAACTGAAGCTTTGATATCAAAGCTCAAAACTCAGCGATGGGCAACAAAAATATGCCTTAACACATCCTCCAGTTTTATGACACATTATATTTCTGCTCTGATATGAAAGCTCAATTCTACAGACTGTCCTTGAATAGCACAAAAGCTCTTTTTTAGTACTCTGTCTTACTTGTGATTTTCTTAAATGTAAAAAGGTCTGATCCTAAATATGGACCAGAAAAGTAAAATAATTTTTCCTGCATTCTACTACTCCTCCATTGACTGTGTTCGTGTGGAGGGCAGATAAAGTGATACGTTTTCTGTCCCATTCTGGTGTTTCGTGAACTTCTGTTTATTCCCAAGAGAAGTCGCTTAACGGACTAATTAATTGCACAATCAGATTAAATCCCTTAAAGCCATGAAAGTATATCTGTGTGACATTGTTTCTCATACTGTGAGAAGCAGTTGGAAGCAAGAATGTTTGAGTCATAACCTCCCACTGATCACCATAGATCTTAATGTATGCCGTCATTCTAACATTCTTCTTCAATAATTAAAGCAGGTCATTGTTTGAGGAACAACATTTTGACTTCAGATTATCATGTACAGGTAAATAATCTTCCTGGTGGTTCTAGATGGGAGACCAAGCAGCGGAGAGCTTGTAATTCCACTGAGAGTCATTCATCTTGGTCAATTCTTAGTCTGGATTCATTAGGATGATATCAGTGCATCACAAATATATAAAAATAAACGAGGACAGGCTGCAAACAGCATTGTTTAGAAGTTCAAAAGGAATTACTGCACACTTGAAATGCTTCAAATGATCTCAAATGTTGCCACGTAAAGAATTGATGCCATTTTTTATACAATTTGTTAATAAACAGTGTATCAGAATTTAAAAAATGGTCTAGAGATCAGGAGCTTAATTAAGTGTCTGTGCTCTAGTACAGTGATAAATTCATTACAATTGCATACCACTGGGATTTGGAGAGGTCTGGCCTAATGGAGAGTCAAAAGTGGTACCAGGCAGGCGGGCGACTGCAATAAATAGTACTGGGAGACAAGAATGAATGAATGCATTAACGACAGGGGCTGCCTGTATTGGTTAGAGGGCACTTCTCCCCTCATACTTGTCCTCTTGGGACTCTCTGGTTACAACAAACGGATCTGACTGCTTGTGATGCAACTTCCAGTCTTCACAACATCATCTTGTCTGTTTGTTGTCTCAACTAGCAGAATCTTTTTTCAAAGAACAAACCACAGTTTCAAAATCTAAGCAAGCTCTACTTAAGTAAAGTGCCATATGTGGATTTCCGTAATCTCCCTGCAGTCTGAAAGCTCTGCCTTTAGACTAAATTGGCAAGATCATCAGAACACACAAACTTTGAAATCATTTTAAAAAGTCTCAATGCCAACAGTTAACATTGTACATTTAAATCTACAATGAGATGAACAAACTTTCATCTGTGAACAATGTCCCAAGTCATTGTTCTTATTTTATTTTAATTTGAGCAATTTTTACAAATTTTTTCCCATTTCACTTATCATGATTATAGTATCATTTTGCATTGCTGATCATAAACCTTCTAATGTAAAGAATTGATGATAAGTGTCTATTTTTTTGTGGATAATGCACCAACTTTTGTGTTTTTACTGATGTTAAATTATGTTTTTAATTTAAAGAAAGCCCACAAATATTTGTAAAATGATGTTAAACCTACTTTTGGGAACAATGATAGCCATGTCTGCATTTGAGGGATTGATTTAAAGTAAATAAAAATGTGAATAAATGAAAATGTGATAATAAGTGAAGTCTATTTAACTATTCTTATCTTTCTAAGTTTAAAACAAACAAAAGGGAAAATCTGGATACACTTAAAAGTATTGTGAGCTTTAACATTTGCTATTCTATCAAAATAAAATCTATAAAGTTTCATTTATTTATTTTACTTTGAATTGACGTGAAGCCGTTGTCTTCTGTGACACTTTTACAGATTTCATGCGAAGCTAAGATTTATTTATTTGAGCCAATGTGTTTAGAGATTTTTAGAGACTCCATCTACAAGATCTTGACTCACGAATGCTTTGACTAACGAGATTCGGAGGAAGCAAAACATTTATGAGTTAAGATCCTGCAGATGGAGTCTGAGGTCCAGTATCAGAATCTGACAGCAGTTAATGCAGTAATTTGATTTGACTTGACAAACTAGGTGTGTATGTGTGCATGTGTGTGCATGAAGGGGGGTCTAAGGGCAGGGATGCCAGTATAGCTTAGTCAGTTTGTTAGTTCATTTTAGTATTTTCCTATTGAACTCTTTGTATTTATGATCCTTTTGAGTTCATATTTTACTTCGAAGCCCATCGAGACGACTGTTGTTGTGATTTTGGGCTATACAAATAAAATTGAATTGAATTGAATTGAATGTGTGAGTCTAAGTGTGTGTGTCTTGACTCCAAGAATTTGTTCTCCTGTTGTGTGTGAAGTTACATGAATCAAGCTGGACCTACAGAAAATCCACAGGCTCTTTTGGAAGAGGGATTAGATTTGGATTAGCTATGTCAGCACGTACATGTCAACTCCAAGTCTATGCTGTCTCAGATTAATGCTTGTCCTTCCTCTTGGATTAGGATTAAGTCTTTAGGAGAATAAAAGAAAAAGGGTCAAAAAGAAAGGCAAACATCTCTTCAGGATCTAAAAAAGTATAAACAAGAATACTCATCTTGCGCTAACTTTTTTGTGCCTTTAATGTTCTTTTTTATGGTCTTTTTATGGTTGTGAGTTCCGGGACGTGCATAATTCAAAGTTTGTATCAATAATTCAGTAGAATTAAGTTTATTTCAGTTATAACCTCATTTGTATTCATTTTTCGATGCTTCTTCATGAGAACCGCCTTCAAATATTGTTTTTTTTTAATTCATATTTTAAAAACGTTCTTTTGGTCATAGTTTTAGCTCCAACACAGATTTTTTTAAAGCATTTAAGGGGCATCCAGATGAATCCCAAAATTAAGCACGAAAAAGCCATAAAAACTGTTAAGAAAAAGTATTTTCTACTTTAACCTTCTTGTGGCCAAAAAAAAAATGTTCATATTTTTACTGTGAAGCTACATTCACACCACTATCAGGCACACATGTACAAGCGTCCACTTCCAATGAAAGGTGCGTAAACGTGCATGTTCACACATAGCTATGCAAGTTTCTACAACTATTTTCAGGTTCTATGAATAAAAAATCATGGCCATTGAACACACTTTGCAAGTTAAACAAAGTTAAACTTTGACTAATCAGGGACACGGATTTGGTTGCGAGCCATGGATGGCTCTTCCTTTTTTAATTCACAAAAATGCCAACTCTTTGAAAATTGTTCATGAAGGAAAAATGAATATATTCGAATAATATTAGACAAAGTCTTTCAAATACCGCCTGGAGCTGTGTAAGAAAAAGCCTGGAGCAAGATTTCACACCAAGCCTCTTCCGGCTGTAGGTGGCGGACAAGCGCAGGTAAACAGTGGAAAAAGGAAAAAGAAGAAGCCCCTTCTGGCTTGTGTAAACACCACGTGTGCCTCATATGCCCGCGTGTCTTTGTCCAATTCTTTAATGATGTAAATTTGATTTTTTTTTTTTAGTGTGCAGACAGATTTCCATCAAATTAACGATTAAAACTGCAATTCACCTTATTTCTACGGGCAATATGGTTGATTTATTCCTGAATGGTCTCACATTTTACCCACATAAAAGATCTTAATGAGACGGCATCCAATTGCCTCCGCCCAAACTACAACTTTCATCACAACTATCCTCCAATTCAAAGACATTTTCTTTTGACTTTATTTTGTATCTGACATTATTTCTCTGCGGCAACTGTCAAGTCTATGTTTGAAGTCACTCAGCTCTCCGGCTGCCAGGTATCAATTTCCCCTGTCTTCCCAACCTTCAAACAACAGCAGTCGTCCTTATGAAAGCCTGGAGGGATGTATGCTAACAGCAATTCCCCAGCTGGGAGCCTAGCAATTACAGCACTCCACCCCCTCTATCCCTGTAATTGCAAAGGGAGCTGCTTCCTGGGTGATCAGACAGCCTGCCTGACACCAGGGAGACTAGCTTCATCTCCTCTGGCAGCCTCAGGTAAATGAAGGTGTTTGGATGGGAGATAAATAAAGGTTGTTTGTTAACAGAGTAAGGTGAGTCATATCTTCATCAAGCTTTACCTTTGCTGTGCCCCCTCACTGAGTTGAATGTTGGGGGCCGGAGGCCAGTTTGCAGAAACAACTCCCTTTAAAGTGTGACAGATCATATTAGAAGAAGGTGTTTAATGCTTGTGAAAGAGAGACAAAAAAGTGTGGAAGATACTGAATCCATGTCAGGTTCACACAGGACTATCAGGGCTTTAGGCTGGCACACTCTTACCCTGGCACATCAACGACAGGGCAGTTCCCCCCCCCCCATTCCCTCTAAATGAGAAACCTGAGTCTTTAATGTGTTTTGGGGCTTCATGGTAAGAAAACCATTTTACTGGGAGGCTGAGGTTGCTAAAAGTAGCTAATTGTGTTGTGCTAATTAGGTGCACAATGTGCAAGATGATTAATGTGAAATCTGCTGTTTTCTGGAGGGATTTGAAGATGGGCACCACAGAAGTATCACAACCACAGGTACTATATTAAGTCATTTTACTTAGCATCCACAGATATGCATTTTGAAAAAATCTTTTTTTTATTCCCCATTTGTGCAAAATTTAATCTGCATGACACATTTTTTTTTTTGTTTGATCCCTAAATATCAATAAATGCATGTTGCTCTCTGAAACTCAGTCATAGAATGATACAAATATTTGGAGGAAGGACCATTTTTTTTCCTTCACACAAACATGTTCTGCAGTTGGGCTATGTGAAGCCTAAGAATCGGCTTTGAGGAATTTTATTAAAAGTATCCCAAACAGCATTGGAATCAAACTCCCTCTTTAATCCAGAGTACAAAAAGTGTAGCAAAAAACAGCTCTATTCTTGACTAATCATGAATTGGACTAAAGGGTCACCCGTGAACTTAATGTCACAGATTAAGTTTTATTGAGAAGCCTGAGAGATTAAGGAGAAACCATTGCTCAGTCTTAATTGACATGATGAGGACCTATTACTGTATTGATTCACCTGGCAAGTCACACAGCTTCAGTTGAGGTCTGCATCGACCTGCCTAAGTGGGTGTCCAGTCCTCCGGGGGTCAGGCAAATGTTAAGGAGAGATTACCAGTTTGTTGTAAAACTAGATCCCAATCATCTTAAGGTGAAACAAAAGGAAGAAAAAAAAATCTAATGTAAAAAAAAAAAGAATCCTGGTTCTGCTCAAAAAATATATTTAAAACAGACTGTGCTTTTAGAAAAGTGTGTGATATCTAAACTAAAACAAATAATACATTTCAAAGGCTCAATATCATACCAATAAATTATCATAAAATAGAATTCTGCTTCTTCTTTTTTTTACAACAAATACTATACATATACAATATGTCCTGATAATACAAATATGAGAAACGGGAGTAACCAGAATGAGTCTCTATTCCTCAGAGTCCCAGCCGAAGTCATAACCAGTCATCTTATAAAATTTTCTATTAAATGGTTTATAAAAGTCCCTTAGCCTCTGCACCACCTCTGGGTCGATATTAGGATGAGTCCTCCCTTTGGTTTTACCCAGACAGTGTGGCTTGCTGTTACCCTCAGGTCTCTTCAGGCACGGAAAGCCTTTTGCTGGGTTAAAGTGGAAATATTTCTCGGTGATGACCCTCCTGATTCCGAGAAAGTCCTGGACGCGAGCCATCTCACCTGCGGGGTCGGTAATAAGGCGCTCTCCGCTGACAAACAGCAGCTGCTCCATGGGGAAGAACTGGAGCCAGCGCTCAAGGTGCTTGGCATACATGCCGATTTGAACTGCGCTCCATGTGGTGTCGATCAGACCTGCTGACATGTTCTTAAAAGTGAGGCTCTCAAAAGATGGGATGTCCGGCTTCTTGGAGCGAGTTTGAGTGTAGTCGGAGATGGCACGAGTGACGGGATCCCGGACGACTACAATCAGCTTTGTGTCTTTGGACATGCAGTAGATCCGAGCGGGCACCTCCCTCGTGACGTAGTAGCTTGGTGTTTTCTCCATGGTCAGTTGGCCCTCGGAGGACTTGGGCATCAGGTCCCTGTGAAGCACAAATATGTCATGACTTAGATTTGCATAGAACATAGTGTGCTCCCAAAATAGCCAACTCCACCCAGCTGCTAGTTCAGAGCTTCTTTGTAGCACCACCATTTTCAGGAGCCAACACCTTGCAAAAGTGCAAATTAGGAAGGACAAGATTAACACTGACACTGGCTCCACATGGCAGATCTGAAGTGACTGTCAGATGGGATAGTTATTCGTGAGCAAGAACAAAGTTGTGAGCATCAAAATCTGTGTTAAACAAGTCCTTGAACATGCACAGAAGTGAGAAGAACTGCTTCACAAACACAGTCTATCAGTCCTGAGTGACTGATCCATGATGAGTTAATGATGTTCTGTCTACCAGCAAAAAAGCACAACACTGTTGCATTTCATTACCATAATCATCGATTTCAAATGCCAAGCTTTCAACAGAATGCACCAAATATGAAAATAACAAACGGCCTTTTGTCTTCATGCACCTCTATCTTTACATTTCTCAGGTTTTGTGTGCAAAATGTGGGAAAGCTTTGCATCCCTCCAGAGGGAATACAGGAAATGTTGGCCCTGGGTGACTCTGGTCGATCATAATATAGCCTGTTAACTGCAGCCAGCACTGGGTAATGGCTAAAGTGAGCAAAAGGGGATTAGAACTAAGCCATTAAAGCTGCGGCATTACACTGTTATGGGCCTTACTAGCTAACTGGGTGGCTGTGTTTCTATGGGGAGAAGAAATGCATGGTTACAGCTCTGAGACTTTACAAGAACAGGAGGAAAAAAATGAAAAGACACTAAAGAAACTAATAAATAAATTCCATTTTATAACCAATCTTTTGGTTGTTCATTAAATTTTTTAATTTTATAAATTAAATGAAGGAATGGTAAGACTCCAAAATGATTAGAATTTTAAGAAAAGTCTCAAACCAAGAGCAAATTTCTTTTAATGTGTTAAAAAGAAAAATAATCTACTTTTAACACACCACACCCTAGGAATCAAATATATGTCCTGAATATCAGGAAACATGTTGGGAGTTTTGAGTTTTTGAGTGGTTGATCTAAATTGAACCCCTGGAATCAAGAAAACCCATGTCATTATCAAGATTATCATCATTTCCATCCATCTGCTGCACAACAGGAGTTTCAATGTTTCTGTAAAAATAAGAGTTTTCCATCACAAGAATGCATTTGGATGAAAAAAATCACATCATTATTATTTCTGAGATTAAATGGTAAAGCTAAGTGACCATGGAAAAAATATACTTCCTTTACTTTTTCATTTAACAGTTTTTTTCTTTTCATGTATGTCTAAGGCCACCTTTTCTTTGTGCCTATTTTGTGTGAAGGACAGTTTTACACATTTCTCCGCACCTGTCCACCACAGCTCCTTGGCAACCACCACAAACCAATTGATTGTAGACAAAACACACCGTCAGCATCCACCCTTCAAAAGGTTTTTGAATCCTGTTGATTCCTTAAGCTTCGACGGAAACAAAAAAAAACTAACAACCGATCAGTCTCTGCTTTAGTGACAAAATCTACATGAGAAGAGCATGAATTATTCATCTTAGCAGAGACAGGGCAAGAGAGCGTTTCTGACTGAGCAGAGTGACAGAGTGGCTGTAGGCAGGTGGATGCAGCAAGCTTTCACAATTTGTTCTGCTCAATAGACAATGATGCCTGCAAGCAAAAGATTTCATCAATCAATCACCCACGCCACAACACGATTGTTGAAATTCACGTTATAAGTTTCTGTGGGCTTTTTTTTTTTTTTTGCAAGTAGATGCATCAAAGTTTCACTTTTACAAAATCCAATCCCAAACAGCAAAGTATAGCCCCTATCGAGGCACAACTAAAGTTGCTAAGTTAGCTGATGTGCCTTTATTTTCCAGACATGACAACCCAGTCTCAGGCCAATTGTTCTGTAATTTTCCTTTGTTTTGTCTCCGAGAAACTCAGGTGTGTCCATTATACTGGCTGCTGCAGAGACAGTGTGAAACCTCATGCCTTGTTTACATTCACTTTTATCAGGAAGTAAGTTCAAAGGTAGGAATTTACAACACCAAAGCACGCTGCACTACCTCAGCAGCTGCTGAAGGATGCTTCGATAACACTTTTACCAAAACCCAATGCAGCGATAGCCTGATAATCTGAGAATTTTTTTTTTCAACCCTGTGGCGGGGTCAACTCCAGAGAAAGCTTCAGCAGTATCTCATGCCATGACTGCTTCTTATCTTTCCATGCAGCTCTGAGCCACTGTGGGAATCATCTCATTCTCAAGGACAGCATGAGAGGTGGTGGTATGCAGCCACTCAGAATAATCGGAGCATCTTACTGTGAGACAAGTTACAGACGGGAATCAAAGAAGAAGGCGTCTTTAAAGAAGGTGTCCTTCCTCTTTGCAGCCAAGCTTATCAAGAAGTGAAACATTGCAGATTACAAAAATGACCATCTTACATGAACCTGAGAGCCTTTCTGTTTGCTGAAAGCATTTGGGAACTGCAATGACAGTCCCGAAAGTGCCTTTTTCCATTCTCCATTATTACTGTCAGCATGCAGAATTGAAGACCACCTGGCTGTCTGGTGGAAACTGGCAGGAAGGATGAACTATGCATGAACCAATCTGGCACACAAATGTCAGCTTGAAATTAATAAATGAAAATTCAGAAACGTCTTTAATTCTATTTGCTGGAAACACAAAAGAGGAAATGAATGCTTTGAAACAGAAGCTAAGCTTTTCTTCATCATCACTCAATTTTAAAAATACAACTGCAGCTTGAAGCAGCACAGATATGCATATGCTGTATTTATAAAGGGAAGCTTTCAGCCTCTTACATTTTGTAAACCCACTTGTTAGCAGTACTTCATTGCTTTCGTTGGGTTCGAATGAGGTAACTTGAGTTTGATGAACACAGGGAGTTGCTAAGTCACTTCAACACAAACATACTGTATTTCACAGGATGTTGCCCTAAAATAAACCCTTGATACTTTTTTTAACCCTTGTGCTATCCTAGGCACTTTAACGTTGGGAGTTGGGTCATCTAGACCCCACAAGACACTGCACTGAACATTTTTTCTTCAATGATTTGTGATCTTCACTGGTGTCCATGAAATCCTCTTCACTTTTATCCACCTTTGTCATGGTAGGGAGAACAAATCAATGTAAGGATGGGGTCATAGGAAAGCACAAGGGTTAAAGAGATGATATTATGAAGAAAGTTTGTTGAAATTATTCCTAAAACACTCTGCGAAAGATCAAACTGGAACAATTATGGGCAAGAAGACAAGGCAATGTCATCATTTCCTGAAGATTCTCTAAACAAGCTGATGAAAAAAAAAAGAAGAAAATTCCGCCTTTAGAAAAAAAACGATCTTAAGGCAACTTAAGATTAGAGATCATATTTTGGCTTTAAGGGCAAATCCAAACAAATCTTATGGCTCTAACTTCATACTATAAAACAAGCTCATACTGTCGTTGAAAAAAGGCCGAAATTCTACTTTGTGAAAATACCCACATATACGGTGATGCCTCCCTTTTTGGAGCAAAACACAAAGCTGATAACCATCAATTAATGTCATGAATAGTTTATTTTTTTACGTTTTTTCTTTGAAATCAAACTTCGATCAAAATTGATCATGACATCACAAATTTGGTCTAATAACTCAGCACTTCAGGGTTCATTTCAGTTTTCTCAAGCAGGTTTGTTTCTCACTGATGCATGCAGCTTTGGGAGGACTGCAAACAAGACATCAAAGAAGCAAAACAAAGATGTCTCTGGCAGATTTGCTTCCTTTCAAAGAAGCTCTGGCTTTCTATGAAGAAGTCTCTTAAAAAGAGTAAGACAAAAGCTAGAGAGAAGTAATTTTGCCAGAGGACTCAAAACAAAGAGATGAAGCTAAAATGTAACTGAGGACTTCTTTGGTTTCCTTGGTTTTAATGAATCATTAAAAGTTGCTGTTTGAAAGCTCGCTTCAAGAAAAAAATCTAAATCTTTTAAAAGTGCTGTTCATAATGCTGTGCCTTATCAGGTCAGGTGCATATTGACAACCTAAAAGACTTATTTAAAGAATAAAATCTGAAAAAATACTTTGCTGTGTTGTCTTAATCAAAAGAAACATTTGCAAAAAGAGCATATTTTTGTAAAATTCCTCTTCAAACCATCTTCTGCCGTTTTTCCCTCTCCATTTGTGCTCCTGGCAGTGGTTTGGTCCAAAGTTTTTGGTGCATTTCACCAGCTGAAGGTGTTGAGCGTGCAAAAAAGGCCTGACAGGGCTTTAACAGTGTGGATGTGCAGACTTTCTCTTTTAAAAAGTCAACTTTGAGACTCAAAAGCTTAAAGTTTCTTCTTTTTGGGGGGGGGGGGGGGGGGGCGTCTCCAGTGTGTGCATTTTCTGATGAACCCCCTGCTGCGCTTCGTCAAAGGACACTTTCACCCTTCTGAGCACATTTGCATACAAAGTGAAGGCAGAGAAAACATGTTTCACACTAATTGTCTGCTCCTTTATTGTCGGGGTTAATGCAGTCCTAGGGGGTTCTCCTGCATCCCCGTTTCATTGAGCTCAACTAAAAGGCCCACAGTAAATTTACTGCCCTCTATCTTCCACTGGCCTGCAGTGAGTCTCCCCAAAGCTCTGAGCTGGATTAGGTCGTCTTGTCTGACATCCTTTGTGAGTTAGCAAGAAGGTTTTTCATTGTTTTACTGCCTCACAGGGAAAAACATGATTGCAGCTTTACGTTCCATCCACTACATGGAGCTTAAAAAACTTCATGAGTCTGCAGTCAGTAGATGAGCAGTGCTGAAAAAGACGCATAGAAGAAAGTTAGAACAGGGTGCAGAAGAAATGAAAGAGGAATGTGTTCCCACGGCTTTTGGGAGTTTCCTTCAGTGCTTTTTAAAGGGTAAGCGTGCACAATTGTCTGTCCGCTGCTCCTTTTATTCCAAAGGGTGAAAACAGGCTATGCTGGTTGGCACCCCTGCTGTGCGAGGGCCTCTCCTCTATAAAAGATGAACACAGCAGACGTCCAGCAGGAAGGATCCACCAATCGCAGCGGCTCAATCGTCTGAACACAACTCAATGCCGTCACGAGAGATGATAAGCCCACCCAGGGAACTGCTCCTGTCCCCCCCCCCACTGACTGCTCATCATTAGTCTGAAGGCAGTGAGGTGAAGCATATGGCCAAACAAATCACTGGACACCTTGGTGTGGGGATCAAAGGGGAGATAAGGCGGTGAGATGTCATGTTTTAGAGGTGTACTGAAGTGAGCACAGGGTTTCTGAGAAAAACAAATGTCCTCTTGAAGTTAATGTGACTTCAGATGTCTTGCTGCTGCACAAAGTCGGTTTTTGCCATGACAAATCGAATCAAGTTGTTGAAATTTACTGTCTAAGAAAACATGGTCAGTAATAAGCCTGCTCAATAAATCGAAACTGTATAAACATCAATATCAGTTTAAGAAATGAAAGATGGCGTAACCTGCGATTAAGTCCCACTCCAGTCATCTTTTGACATATTTTTAAAGCATTTCCAGTGGTCTTTTAATTATGATCTAGCCGTTTTTAGCCAAAATAAAAAATTTGAAAAAACAGTCTCTGTAGTTCAGTTCATTTAAAATTTGCCTCTGAGTTGTGGATGGGTCTGTTGCCGTTTTTTTCTTTTGCTATTTGTTCGTGTCATACAAGTCAGATTGTTATCTCAATATCGATCCCTAAAATCGGTTATCGCAACTTTTCCTCATATCGTGTAGCCCTAGTGGGCAGACAATCATTGCTGGATGATGGGTAAGAAATTACAAGTCTTCAAACGCAGGTTGACTGCAGTTTTTCCAGAATTCTTTAATGAAAACAGTTTCTTTTTAGAAAGCTCAATGGAAAGAAAAAAAAACCAAACCTATCTGGACATTCAAAAAAAACAACCTTTATTTCCCAGCCTTCAAATGTGTTTAGATGCTTGAACACAACCTTGTTAATTCCTGAGCGCAGTCAAATGCACGCCTAAGTGTGTCGATGAATCTCACAGTCAACTCTCCCGTGAAGGAAATTAAAATAAGTTCACAGCTGTATGCTAGATTGTGGTAGTTTCCTCTGGGGCTGCTTAGTTGTGGAATTGTGCAGCTGAGTCAACATACTTCACAAGGACGAACTGAAACGACAAAGTTGTCTTTGACATCGATGGTCATATGGAATGAAAATCAACTAATTACTGCAACTGATTCAGTGTCTGACAACAGCTTAAATCCTGCACCTCCCAGCAAGCAGCTCAAGGATGCCAGCATTATGTAATCTTTTTCATGTGAAATGACAAACCAGGGTCAATTTTCTCTGAACCACATGCTATTCAAACCTACATGACACTTCCAAGCATCCACTTGTTCTGTTGTTTTTTCTCCTCTGGCCTGAAGGTTTAAAGAGAGTGCAGATTCAAGGACAGAGGTAGGAAAATTCCAGGAAGCGAAGAAGAAGGTCATCTAAACAAGAACAAAATCAACCACGCTTTGTAAATATTAAAAGGGACCAAGCAGAAAAAAGGCAAACTGAGGCTGTAAAACATGAATCCTGCTTCTGTTTTTTTTTTTTTTTTATTTCATTTTATTTTAATTTGATGTGTCCTGATGTCTTTGAACTTTTCTTTTAGAGAGGTAAGCTAATGGACACATTTCTGCCTTATAAGCGCACATAAGACTAAGTTATTAAATTGTATTTTTTTACATTTTTTACGTGCAAATAACCTTAGATTATTTAAACATTAATTTCTTATTCAAAGACAAACAAATTTGAAGCTTTTAGTAACATTTGACTTTTTCCATATTATTATTATTATTATTGATAATATTACTACTACTACTACTTCTACTACTACTACTACTACTACTACTACTACTACTACTACTACTACTACTACTACTACTATTGCTGCAGATGCAGGTTTGAGGAGCGCTTAATTTGGTGTACCTGTACCACTCTAGCCCCTTGTCGTAGTTGCGGTCGAAGAAGTGCGGCTCCGCTCCCACCGCCCTCACGTCCGGGTGCAGCCGCAGGAACTCCAGCAGCGCGCGGGTCCCCCCCTTCTTCACCCCAATGATGATCGCCTGGGGCAACTTTTTACCCTCCGTCTCATTAAAGAAACCTGACATGGCATTATCATCCAGCGCCTTGGTCTCGCCTCTGATGTCCTCCCACTCATCTCCTCTGCTGTCCAAGTCATTCTGGTTGTTCAGTAAGTCCCTGGACGCTCCCGCAGAGGAGCCTCGGTTGTCGGCGTCTGCGTCGCTCTCGCGCCTGTTCGCGTACGCCAAGTTTGGGACCGTGGAGCAGTAGCCAACGCAGCAATAGATCATATAGACCCAAAGAGACAGCATGATGCATAGCACAAAGAGTTTGTTCCTTACGTGGGATGATGGCACAACATATAGATTGTGTAAAATCGGACTATATTCCATAGGAACTCCGTACAAAAGTTTTATTCCAGTCACAAGGCATTTTGTTAAGCTGCCTCACTTCTCTGTCATCCAGGAAAACCGGCGCGCAATCCTCCAAAACGTAAACCAAAAGGGAAAGTTAGATGTATTTCTCATCTGTTTAAGAGACTTGGTTGGACTGTTAAAGTAAAAAAGTGGAGAAGGCTGGTGGAGATGTCACCAGCTGAGCCACAGTCTTAAAGCGGTCACAGAGCGCGTCTCCCATCACTGAAACTCACCGTGTGAGCGCGCAGATCCGAAGATGGTCCAAGTCATGGGTGGCAGAGTCAAGTCAGAAAAGGTTCTGGAACCATTTCCTGTCTGACCCTTCAGAATATATTGACTGCCATGAAATCTTTGTGATGTGAATGTGTTTGTCAGGTCAGTAAACAACATTGTAAAGTTTTCAGACTCTTTAATGTAATCGTTTAAAACTTGGATTAAAAAAATATGTAATCCAAAAAAACTGTTTTTCACAGGAGTTAATCATGGTCACACAAAAAATAAAAAATAAAGATATAAAAAGTGTATGATTCAAATGCGAAGATATGCTTTTATCTTGAAAGCGACTGACATACACATTCGTTTTTTTTGTCCAAATGATTCTGTTTTCACGCAGAGCAAAGAAAACCAACGATAGTGCAACTGATTCAAATAAATAAGCAAAATCAAACACCTTTTTTAGTTTTAAAAAGCTGTACTGAAAACAGTAAAATTATGATCTTCTTTAGAAAACAAGGGGTAAAAATGACTAATGAAAAAAATAGCGAAAATGCTTCACTCTTAAAACACTCAATTCTTTGGTTATTCTTGTTGGAGCAACACTTTTTTTCGGGTTACAATATTTTTATTTTAACCCAGTCTATGTTGTTCTTGAGATTTTCCTTAAGGTTATAAAATTAGTACGTTTCGTTATTTGTAAAAATCCGTGTATGATTAAAAATACATCAGATAAAACTTGAATGTTTGCTTGACATTATAACACAAAAGTGACTGGTCTGGCGCTCTCTGTTCCGACGGAAATGCTTTTATTTTGAAAGAGGCAAGGATACCGTTGCCCTTTTCTGTCAACCAACGATTGATTCACATAAATACTCAAATCAACAACTTTTCAAAAAAAAATTAGAAATATAATGAAAATTGCTAATCATCTTCCCTATACCACAAATAACTGTAAAAAATTGTTTAAAAAAATGGTAAAATTTCAATTAAATTAGTTTTTTTAAATCTAATTTTTAATGAACATGTGCAGTTTTATAATTATTCTGCAGAAGTTGATGGATTTTTTTATTATTTAAAAGCCGAGATGGAGCTTTTAACTGCTTTTTCTATACATTAAATGGTTGTCGTTATCTCAATTTTGTTCGATTCAAAGACACATTAAGGAAATTACAGTCTGACAGTTAGCCAATATTAGTCCATACAACATGCCTTTTGGAAAAGATGTTTCACAACATCTGATTTACAGGAACTTTATGACCTGAAATCAGCAAACAACCTTCTGAAAATACAGGTCATGCATCAGCTGTTTGTTAACACACAAAGTTCTTGGCATCTGCTTTGTTGCACGTCTGGGTAGAAGTTAATTGTCCTCATAATAATCCTTAACTGCCATGTGATTTTCCTGAAGGTGAACAACCAGTTAAACAAACGCTATCAGTGGGTTTTAAAGATCCATAAGAGTTAATCATTCACTCTTGAAGGCTGTGGTGGTGCAGCCAAGTGCTCGTTTCAGCAACGCTGAGAATGCACCATTAGGGATTTTGCAATGCCTCTAAAAGTTTTGGTCTGTGTGTCTGTGCTGACACCTCCTCCTGCTGTGAGGTCAAAGGTCCCAAGTCCCACTGCACCCCTGAGCAAGCAGAGGATTAGCAGGATTACCCCAAAGCCGCCATGTCACTCAGGGTTTCAGATGACCCTGGCCCCTTCATCCAAGCCCCTTATCTCATTTCTGTCAGACCTTGCAATATATGATGCAGCATGTGTGCAGCATGCATGTGTGCGGGTGGGTGTGTGTGTGTGGGGGGGGGGGTCAAATCCCAACAGTTTCATTTCCACAGTGGAAGAGCTCAAGATAGTCCAGTAAAGATAGAGTGTGTGTGTGCAGGTGTTTAGTCACCTGTAGTTTGACCTTTCCCTTTTGTAAATAGACATTGTTGGTTTCTGCACAGCAACATTCACACAAAGATAAATAGTTGAGGTAAATCAAGAAGGAAACATCTGTCTAATGAAAACACACAATTTAATCTCATTGACGATCTCTTAGTTAAAAGAGGAAAGGACATATTAGGATTTCTCACTCTTTATTTCACTGCTAAATATGGAAAATAATTGGGACAATTTTGTCACAAATACATATGTCCATCTGGGATTATTGTTGTGATCCAACCCTACATTTGTAGGGTTGGATCACAACCCTACAAATGTACAAATTGTGTTTTTAACATGTTTTTGTGGCATTGTTAGAGAAATTATATGAATAACGTGAAGTTCAATATGGCATTTCTAGGTATTTTTTTTTATTCGAATTGTTGTAAATCACGAGTAAATGAAAAAAATACTGCTGGAAAATGCTTGTAGGTGTGACATAGAATTTACAACGGCAAGCCTCCAGCTCCCTGCTCTGCTCCATTTTGATGTATCCACCTGTAGATGTAAATAGATCCATGTATGTCTTTGTTTACTTTGAAAAAAATTTGACACCTGGATAGCTATAACACTGCTCGCCATTTATGTTTCACCGGTAATGTTAGGTTGGGGTTTTGAGGGGCTGTGAGCTATTTGGAAAGCAGAAACTGACGCTCTGCAGAAATTAATGTATATCTGTCACAAGAACGGCAGAAGGCTGGTTCCAATTGAAGACGACTCCCGCCGGTGACCAGAGAGGGAGACAACTCTCCCGTGAAGGAAATTAAATTAAGTTCACAGCTGTATGCTAGATTGTGGTAATTTTATTAGGGGGGCTGACATCAGAGGGTTCAGACCATGACCCCCCATTCGGGAGTCCACCAGTGGGCTTCAGCAGTGAGATGTGGAAGGTGGGCGAGGTGCGGTATTCAGGAGGTATTGAAGGCGGTAGGACACAGAGGTGATCTGTTTGATTATCTGGAATGGCCCCATGCACCTGGGACTGACCTTTCTGCAGAGGAGCAATGGCCGAAGGTCTAGACACTTTCCTGTCTGTGTAGATCGGCCTGCTCTCGTATTCAGCGGACGGCTCGTTGGAGCTGTACATGAGCCGCCTCCCATATCTCCTCACAGCGACGGAACCACTTGTCCACTTCTAGCAACTCCGTGGGCTCTTCTGACCAGGGAAAGAGCACACACACACACACAGCACATACTGAAAGGGCGAGAGCTCCGTGGTTGCCTTCTTTAGTGAATTCTGAACATATTCGGCCCAAACCAGGAATCAACTCCTGTCCTCTTGCTGTCGACTATAGTAGGTACGGAGGAGCCGTGTGTTTTCCTGATTCAGGCATTCTACTTGGCTATTTGCTTCGGTCGCAGAGGTTAGACGTTGGAGCTGGTGCTCCTGCATTAAAGAAGCAAACCCCGCCCGGTTCGCCGGGCTACGAACGTCTGCTGCTGTATCCCTGTTTGGCAAAGTATTCTTTCACAAAAACAAGCAGACTGCTGGTTCCAAATGCAGCAGTCTGCAGCCAAATGCACAGCTAAAATTCCACAAAGCTAAATCAAGGTCAGGCAGGCAGGGGTCAATCACGAGCATGGGAGCATCAGAGAAGAAACAGGAGTAGTCAAGATCCAGGCGAGATTCAGGGCAGGCAGAAGGCAAACAGAGTCAGAGACAAAACAGGGTCAGGAAATCAGGAAATCATGTCAGGTTACAACACTCTGTAATGCAGGCAGAGTGACCCAAACAATACTTCACACTGAATGAGGCTCAGTACAGTGCTTAAGAATACTGATGATTGTTTTGACGAATGAGAGTCATGTGTGCGGCACTCAGAAATTGCAGTCTGGGATTGCTGCTAGATGTAGTGCGTTTAGAACTCTGGAGACGACTCACGCCGGTGACCAGAGGTGAAAATGGAAGATGGAGCTCAGACTCCTGACAATATCTTAGAAAACGACACAGGTTTTTTGCTTTAGCCTAAAAACTGCATGATCTTAATTAAAAGACCACTAATTCTAGTTTTAAACTTCAAAGCTTACCTGGAATGAATTAGTTTTCTTTTTCAATTGTACATCGAAATTCAAGTTACCATCAGTATCCGTTATATTAGACTTTTGACTGATTATAATTTTATTTTTTATTATTTAATACACCTAAGTGAAGATACACAATTATCATTTCACACAGGGCAGAATTGTAAGGTTTCTGCTCCCAGAGTCTCATAGACTGAGTTCCCTCACTTCTTCCACTTGTATCATTTCACGATACACATAGTTAAAACCTCATGTGCACACAGTGGCCTCCATGTCATCCCATATGGGTAAAATTAAACTGAACACGCTAAAAGGAAGTGCTAGACTTCAACTGCACATCCGTGGTGCAAATATACAAACTGAGCCCTGTTAACACACTGCAGTTCTGCAGCCTAAACAGATTACATAAACAGCGCTCTGGTCAGACATAAAAGCTGGACTGTTAAACAAAGCCCTGCAGCAGGGCACTAAAAATGTCAGTGTGTTTTCTACTGTACTGTGTAGACAGAGAATAAACACATGATCTAACTATCTATAGTATTAAAGTTATGCAATTGCAATTCCTTGGACTGAAGGATTTCTGGAGGCAGTTTTTCCGCATAGAACTTTGTTTTTCTGACACCAACAGAGTGCAGATGGTGCTTCTCATAACTTGTTCTTACTTATCACCTTATAACCTTCAGCATTCTTTCAAAACTCACTTCTCAGCATTCCTACAGCTGCATGAAAAAACAAAGACCAGAGCAGGTGGAAATAGAAGCCATCTGTGTTCCTGTGTGTCACACTGTCCAAGTTTTGTCTGCATCAGAATTCACCGTGGCTGGTGACGAGAGCGTGCAGTCGAGCATACAAGTAAATACCCATTAGTTGTGCTGGGGTCACTACTTCCACATGGAGATTTGAGCCAATTAAAGGGTAAAGTGTAATGACGGATGAGCTCATCATCCACAATCTGTCCTACAAAGCAGAGAGCAAACAAAAACAACAGTTAGGCCTCACACAAACCTGGGGTCTAACGACAGGGTAATTAGACAAGCTTACTCTCATCTTAAGACAGATCTGGCTTCTCTAGTCCTTCCTTGAGGTCTTCAGCTCTTGCTAAGGCTCTTTAAGATGTCCTTAATTTCTCTAGAGCTCTACTAGAGATTGTCTTATGTTCTCCTGAAGAACAGAAGTAGCTTTGGCGGATTTCCTGACTTGATCCTGTGGAAAAAAGTTTCATCCCTCTGATGTTCCTCTGGACACAGAAGAAATGTTTTGGAAGGCAGGAAAGCTCAAACCAGCTAAGATGATCTGGTTCTGCTTATCAAACAGGCCAAAATTCCCTTGTGCTTTTACAGATAAAGGAAACTGCCACGTAAGATTTCAAATAGTAATACTACACTCTGACATGCCTTCTAATGTCTTCTTTTAATAATAATATTAATAACAGTATGACTGAGCAAAGAACATGATAAAATATAATGCAATTTCATATTTTCTATGGAAAAAAAAACCTGAGAAGATTAAAAATACAATAAAAATGAGTATTCTTGCAAAACCACCTTTTTTTAAATATATTTAATAACCTGAAACACTAAACTGCAGCTCAGATTTACATATAAATATAAATGTATCCACTGCATGAAAGATATACAAATTGTTTGTGAGGCATTGGGAAATTTGACATAATTCTAAGAGTTAGCGTAGAAGTGTGTAACTGTCTTTTTTCTAGTTACTGGGAAACTCCTGGGATTGTGAACAAGTGCATCCATTGCAACACGGCTTTCCAATCATCCGTGTTTGCCATAGCAGACAAACATCAAGACTTCAAAGGCAAAGATAGAATGACCTTCCCATATGAGTATTTAAAAAAAACAGATCCCAGCCAGGAGTCAAAGAGCACGATTGTCTGGCGCTGTTCAAAAGATTGCGGTTAAAAGATTCATTGGAAGCGATGGCAACTAGATATTCTCAAGTTCCATGTCTGCTGGTTGGATGTCCCAATGGGGGTATCTCCTGGATGAAAATTTGGTCCATTATTTGAGCTGAGAACAGGTGCTTTCAACAAAGACTCCAGCATCAATATGTCTTGTATAAGTTGAGGGAAAATATCAAGGATCAAGGCTGTGGAATTTCTAATGCACCTTTTTTGATGCACCAGATCAAATGCTGGAGGATTGAGGATCAAATATTGAAGAATAGAAATGGGAAACAAATATCCCATCTTTTCACGCATACAAAGATTTAAAAAGGTTTTGTAATAAGAACACCATAGTTATTTTAGTTTTTTATATCAGCTTTTTCTGAAAAGTGACCATACTTTTGTGTGGTTTGTTTGAGTCTCTTGAGCTCATTATTTAGTCTCCAATCTCAACCTGCACTTGCAGTTTAACATGTCAGCAGTTTTTTGGGGATCACAAAAAAGAAGAAGCCATTGCCAAAAAAAAATGTCTCCATGGGTGGAGGTCCTTTATGCCCCGGATTTCCAGCGTTTTTCCTTTCCTTGTGCTTGCCTTTGAACATTCCTGACATGCTTCATCTACCACTCCTCTTTTATCTCCTTCATCTCTCCAGAATAAAGCATGCACAAATCTCACTCTCCATCTCAGATCTTTTTTGGATCTGTGGAGCAGCTCTAGCAGATAAACAGCTACCCAAAGTAACAAAACATCTCCAGGTGTCAAGCAACATTTGCTCCCCAGTTGCATGCGCATCATGGGCTCTGCTGAGTGTAGTGGTAACTGTCAAACCACAGACTGAGATGGCAAGGCTGTGGGCCTTAAGGCTCCTCTGTCACTGAAGGTAATAAATAATGAGGTCAGCGGGGAAGATGCAACAGAAGTTCACACTATCTGCAATGGTACCTGAATAACTTGATCCTGCATCTAAGATTTTAGACATTGTCGAGGTTTACTAAACAGCCACAGCAAAGCCTAGCATTTTCATGTATTTATTGAGTAGATATGTTTCAATAAATTACAAAAACAACAAAAGTTTTTTGCAATTTTCATCTAAAAAGTGCCTTCTGAAAAGTCCCAGTCAGCTTCATTGCCTTTTCATCATGTTTCTCTTGTATCTGTTGATGTGTTCTCTGCAGGGAGCCAGTGTAGCCGAAACACAGTACAGCTGGTTTATGGGCAAGTCAAACCCCCCTAGGAGGGAACAAGACAAACACAAAAAGAAGCTGTCTGTAAAATTACAGACTCTGCAGCCCTTGATGGAGCTCAGCTCAGAGTTGGGAAAAATAAGGTCATTCCGTCACCCATGCTCTCATGCAGAAGGTGCTCCTCCTGGATTCCTGCACACCAATGTCAACAGGAAAAGAGGCTTATTACATTAGGTTCACTGAAGGATCTTCAGTGTGCACTTACATTCCAATGGTGACCTTAAGTAAGCAGGAACACACCGTTTTACCCAAGTTCAACCAGCGCGTTGACACTCATGAACTCTGTCTGCAGGTTAACCACTGGGAAAACAATGATAGTCTATTACATATATGTTATGGCACCAGGGGTGGGGAAACACTGTAATCAAACCTTGTTATGAATTTAAATTTACACCTGTCAGATTTTAGATTTATGGATGTGTTAGTGTTTAGTTTTGACAGAAACCCTTGTGAAGCTGTTGGAGCTTCGGGCTACAACAAAGCCAACGGTTTACTGCGATTCAGCTTCCAGCCCCGCCCTCCAACTACACAGACTCTTTATGTTTCACTTCAATTTGTTCGTTCCCACAGGTTCAAGTAATCATCCAGACTTGTGTATTGCACCAGCTCTGTTCATCACAAAGTGGCTGCCAGCCCAGGGAAGAGTTGGCCGGCCCCCTAGGTTGCTCTGCTTGCATCATAAATTCTGAACCATCAAAGGTCATTCTGCCTCCCAGATCCACAAAATTCCAAGGCTACCTGAAGGCCCTGAGTTTCCAAATGCTGGTTTCATATCAGATATCCAGTCAGTGCACGTATGTCAGTGTGTGGGCTTCTGTGCGAGATTTATCTAAAAGAAAACAATTCTACAATTGTTGTTGTGCATACACCTGCAGAAATCTCAGATTTAAACAAGCTTGATTTAACTATTTTATTTCTGATTTTGAATGTATTTAATCTTTTTGATATTGTTTGCATTTTTTGGACATTTTGCAGAATTTAAACATTCCCTGTGGGGAGAGTATGCAAAAAAAACAATTAAGCCAAAATAAAACTTGTTCATACCTTGATTTCCAAAAGGGCACAAAAATATTTAAAAAACATTGTCTAAAGAATCTAAAGGTTTCTAAAGATGTGTCTTACCAAATAAAATTAGCGTGTGTTGCATTTTTACAAGGAAACCAGAGGCAAATGCAAGTGACTCATCTTTTGATCTATTTCAAAAGCATAATTTTGATAAGTGTAATTGTAATAATGCTGGTTTCTTTTTTATGGAAATCAAAAAACCTGTATTATTTCTAGGACATAGTTTCTGCAGAGGATCAGTATTTCATTTGAAATTTACTTATGAATTGTGGGTTAAAGCATTGGTAAGGAGTAAGCCTGCCCCCTACTTCCCATCATCACCATCCCCTCGCTACCTTACAGCCCCTCGCAACCCCAACCTCACATTTCCGGTGCAACAAAAATGTTCATGGATCTTTTTGTCTACAAGTGTCTACATCAGAACGGAGCAGGGATGTTGTGGCCTGCCGACAGTAGCTTTTATGTCAGAGCTTCAGGCTGTCTCCAACAGAATTTTTATGTCTGCTCCTGATCCACATCAATTTGAATAAATTAAAATTCAGAAATACAATTTTGACCTTGATTTTCTTTATTCATGTCCTCCATCACGAGAAGAATTGCCACAAGAACATGTCAAAAACACCAATTTTCATCAGAGTGGGTCTTTAAGAATAATAGCCTTCAAATTCCAAAGTGTAACTTAGGGCAGCCCTCATCAAGCTGTGCCACAAACGACCAGAAACAATCGCTTCATCACCTGCTCCCACTTCAGTTTGAAATCATGTGTGGAAGCATTCCTCATGTTCATGCTTCTGACTGAAAACATGAAACTTCTTTGTGTATCTTGCTCAAACAAAACCAGTGTTTTCTTTTTTGTGCCGACATGTAGAAAATTGCATCTCTTCAAACACAGATACATTTACAACAGGCTTTTCTGTGAGGTGGTCTATAAAGCTTTAAATTTGCAAAAACAAACTTTAGCAAAAGCCTTTTGATGCAGTAAAGTTACACAGAAAATCTCCATCTGTACCTTTTAGACGATGTCTCTTTAAAAGCTGTTGTTTCGTGTACTCCAAGCAGAGTGCACATCAAAACAAGGATACTCTATGACTCCAATGGGGGAAATATTTACAAATCTAAAGCAAACGGAAGCGTAACTACTGGCAAAACATCAAGAAGGGATGCACTTCAAGCCACCATAATATGTTTGAATTCTCTTCATCAGACGTTGTCATTATCTATTACAGCATGTTTATGTGCTGAATAATCTGGGTGATGATCTGTGAAAGATAACACCTTAATACTTGATATATTAGCACCATTCTGTCAAGTTTATGTCCTCACCTCATTCCGTAAAATGGAGTCTATGGAATGTGTTTTTTGTTGGAGTGTTAAAACCACCTTCATTCCTTCTTTAGTGTGTGTTTTTTTGTTTGTTTTGTCCACTCACTGCTGCGCTTCAAATGCCTGGCTTGTGACTGAATTTGAAGCCTCTTTTCCAGCAGACGTGCATTCTGCATGTCTGAAAGGTGCCCGTGATAACCATCATTTTGTGTCATCTGATGCATGTTAAAACAGCCCCTGTAGTTTGAACCTGTAATGCCCCTGATCTAAGATGTCACAGCGTTGTCATTGGGCCAGGCCCTGAGTATACCCGGGCTTGTAATAGTCCCGCAGAACACTTGAAAGACACACCACAAAGTCTGCCAGGAGTACTCAAGCTGACCCACGAGGCTGTCATTAATGCCCACGCCCAGTCTTGACTAAACAAAAACGGTCCCCACCACAAACCATCTGCTTTTTTCCAAGTTTCTTGATTCAGGTCATTATATCTGTGATCGAGGATTCCTATTGAATTCCTCTGGTTTCAAATGTTGCATTAGTAACTTGAGCAGAGCTTGAAGTGTTTCCTGCTGCCTTACACATACTTGCTTGATTAATTTGTCACACTTTTGTCTAATGACAGACCAAAGGCTTGTAGTAACCCACCTCTTTCATGCAGGCTGATTGATCTAGGTAATATGATGCTGCGTGTTGGAAGATAAAACACAAGCCTGTGATCTGTAGCAGTCTTCCCTTTGTTGACCTGGCAGCCCAACACCCTACTTTAGCTAGTCTCCTGTAAAACTAGTTCACTCTGATACCTTGCAGAGGTCTTGCCGCAATGCTGGAGTGGCTGTAATAGTTTGTCTGAGGTGAAAGGAAAAGAGAGCAACTCTTTGTAGGCCACTGACTAAGTGCAGCCCACATTTCAGTGGCAGTGATGGCTCCTCCGTTGCAGAGGCTATGACCTGAGAGAAGGCTTCATTAGGTGAACTGGGGTCCAATTATTCCCCAGCTGCCCAGCAGAGGAGCATTAGAGAGGGAGGAAGAACATTTAGACTTCCCACGTTGGAACAGAATTAATCACTCAAGTATTTTTTATACTCTTGTGCAGTAATAAAAAAAGTTTTGCAGACAGAAAAAACCTGGAATAAAAGCGCAAATGTATCCTACAATCCGCATATGTTAAGTTCAAACTTCTTGCCTCATTACAACCATGCAGATAGGAACTTTGGCAAATTCTAAACTGATGCTAAAATTTCCATAAACACCCAGGAGATGGAAGTTAGCTTCCAGATTTAGAACAAACGAGTCTCTGGAGATGTTTGCTGAAATCATCACTGTGGAGCAGGGTGAAGGTCTGAACTGGGCAGTTATTCTGAGTGGGAACTAATGAAAACAAATGATCTGACAAGGTCATAAGGTTGAGATCAAGGCTGAATTATACCCGCCCCTCTCCATTTACAACTAAAGAGATAAATGAGGGCTGAAAACAACCATTTCTCTGTATCATTTACCCCCTGAGGCGTCAGAACCTTATGGCAGCAGCGTGCAGCCCACCTGTTTGCCCATTAAGGCCTTGGAGCCACAGGGCAGTGACAATTTGTGACTTGTCTGCCAGATTTGCAGCACAAAGAGCATATTTAGCTAAAAAATCTCTACTCAAATGATCCTGAGGCATCAATGAAACATGGCTTGGGTCAGAGTCACTACATTTGCTAACGTTCCATCTCAGCAAAGATAATGTAAAGTAAAGGCATTCTCTTTAAAATGATTCCATTTGGATTTGTTGTAAAAGATAATGCATTTGTATTCCAAAGCTGCAAAATTTACCTTTTTTTAAAATATTTTATAAATCATGGAACATGTGTAGACATGTTTGACCATCTTCTCATACTGAACTAATGCATTAAAAATGCAAAGTAAAGCAATCCTGTTTGCATGAGTTTTAAGTTTACATTTTGCTTCAATTTTTATTAAGAGAAATAACAAAACATAAAATCTCAATGAATGATTGTTAATTATATAAAAGCGGCTGTCTGTGACATTTAAATTACAAAAAATCAACAATTTTTAACAGAAGTTTTTTTTTTCTTTTTGCATGTGAATTGCAGTTTGTAAAACAAACCCAAATTGAAGAAATGCTGAAGCTCTTCCAGACAGTTCTTTGACATTTTAGTGATGATGATGCAGTTTACAAGACAAGACTGCTCCCTCCTGGACACCCCCTGTAGTCATCCTTTCATTGAGCATGAATACAACGTGGGATTTCAAAACGTTGCAGACCAACAAAGCATAATAGTTGTTGAAATTCCAGAAGTTCAAGTAGAAAATAATGTGCTTTACTGCACCAAAGATAATTTTATAAAAAGCTAAATTTCAGTAACAAATTTATGTTTCACTTAATGTAGTTTTTAAATGATGTACAACCCTAAAAAACAAGATTTTAAATCAACTAATAATACACAACTGGTCCTTGCACTTGCAAATATCAGCCACTAGATGACAATGTCTGTCAAGCTCATCAGTAATTAATTATTAAGCATGAGATTTACAAGTACATGACAATGATTTATTTTCTCCTGTTTTTTGGTATACGCTAAAATTTAAATTTTGTGATTTTGTTTTGTTTTTTTCTATTCTGCTATTAAAATATTATTTATCAGCAGTAGGTGCTGTTCTTGCACCAATATGCGTTTTTCGTATTGCTGGTGCTAATGTATGTTGATTTTTTTTTTTTTTTCAAACACGTTACAAACAAAGAAAGTTCCCATCAAAGTGGTGCATTGGCAAAGCCTGGTGCGAAATTGGGTTAATCGCTCTTCGTGAATTGTTACTACATTTCCCACATTGCATTGCTGCGCAGCCGCTACTTGTCACCGCTGTCGCTCTCCGCCTGCGCGTCCGTGGTGAATTGGTCCAGCATCACCTCGCCGGCTATGGGGCAAAGAAAAATCTAAAACCAATTCACGCCTTTTTTACGTGAAAAGATGTAGTTGCTGGACAAGTTTTCGGCGCGCAGCCGCTGGCAATGACGCATGGGAAACACAGCAGACTGGATTTTGCGCTCTGTGGAGGACGGACCGATGCATTAAGACAAACAATGCGGAGTATTTTCCCACAAAGGTGTTAACGCAGAATTTCAAGATGAAGAAGCAATTCAACCGGATGCGACAGCTCGCCAACCAAACGGTTGGAAGGTAAGAGAAGCCGTCCAGCGCGCTAATGAAACCCAATTCAAATGGCCCAATTAAAATAAAGAAAACCCAAATTTCCTAACGATTGGACATTTTACAGGTAAATCATCATTTGTGTGCCCCACGCAAGCTGAGTGATAAGTCACGGGGGGGCAAAAGAAAACCCCATGTTCGGAACGCCCCCAATGTTCCTATGCGTAATGTGCGTTGGGATATAATGCTACCGCATAGGCAGCGTGTAGGCGCATTCATTGCCCCACTATCAGCCGACCAACTAAGATCCACCAAAGGCAAGACCCACGAGCTCAGTGCTATTAACACGCAGCAATGAGCGGGTGCGACAGAACTTGTGTAAACGACGCATTTGCGGGGATGAATGCGCCTCCTGTCACCCAACCTGTCAGTGATACAGGCTGATGCGGTGTGGGCGGCGATGCGGGGGGGGGGGGGGGGGGGGGGGTCAATGTTTTCATTGCGCTGCAATTTCTACTGAGGAGGGACGCACCTCCGAGGGAAGGGCCAAGACTCGTGATCTGCTGTTGATTTTTCCCTCTCTAAAATAAAAGATGAAGATTTTCGTCCTCTTTTTAAAAGCCTAAAAGGATCTGAACGGGACCCACCACGAATGTATGCGCTTCAGACCCTCTTCCCCCTTTCAAAATGGGATATTTGTGACCTTTTTCTCAGGTGCATTGGGTTTATTGACCACCCCCCTCTGTGTTCAGGGAGAGCAGCTTGTCAAGCAGCATCAGGCCATAAGGTGTTTTCTGTTGGGAGGATTAGGAGCAGGCTAGGTCATTATCACTACAAGACTGCGTGAGTGGCGTACTCAGGGAGAAGGGACACACCTTGCAAAATGTGAGGGGCTCCACCATTCCCATGCAGCTCCTATTTATGCTGCTTTATCCCGGTGACTTATTTTATTGACTATTTATTCATTTTTATGTCAGAGAAGCCAAAGTGACACTGTGTGCGTTTGCATGGCTGAGTGTGGCTCTCACAATTTCCAATACACATCTTGGAGTTTACTATAAAAATAGCCACTGTTAGAAATGACAATTAAAAATGCAATACAGAAGGAAGCAGCTGTTGCTTCTTTGCAATCTAAGATGGATTATTACAGGAAATTTTTAGTTTTTGTATCAGTTGAGATTTTTGAAAATAAAAAAAGTAAACAAGCCATTAAATGTAACATCCCAAATTACTAAAGCACAAAAAGTAATAACAGAGCATGGAGCCAAGCCAACAGCTATTTAAATCTTCCAATGAACAGATGAAAACTCAATTATATAGTTTCTGTTTTGCAAGTGGCCCATTTTTAGGAAATCTTTCAAAAACACTGTAAAAAATTAAAGTAAATAATACGCAGGGTGGTGGAGGAGTGATTATTTGAGTTCATACAGGTGTCACATGACCTTGGCAGCTTCTATCACTCACTGTGTCGACATTGAGCTATAAGATAAAATCCAGGGACAGCTTTTTCTCCAGAGCTGTGAAGGTTATAGCCCCCCTCCCCCCATCACTAGTGCATAGAGGTGAGGAGATCACACAGACTTTTTGCACTAAACTACCCTTCATTTGCATTTTTTCCTTCTAATTTTTTAGATGGTTTATTGACATTTTTTTATGTTTATTTGAGTTGTTGTTCATATGTGCCTCTCAAGCCTGCAAAATGTCATTATGTTTTAACTCTTGTGCTCTCCAATGCACTTTATCGTTGGGAGTTGGGTCATCTAGACCCCACAAGACAGTGCACTGAACCTTTTTTCTTCAATGATTTGTCATCTTCACTAGTGTCGATGGATTACATGAAATCCTCTCCACCTTCATCCACCTTTGTCATGGTAGGGAGAAAACGTCAATGCAAGGGTGGGGTCATAAGATAGCACAAGGGTTAACAAAGACAATAAAGGCTCTTTTTTGAGGATTCTAAAGATACTGATTTGTTCTGATGCTTAATTTAAATCAGGCAATGATGTATAAAAGTTATTTTTCTGACCCATTTAGATCTTGTATTTGTTGTTTTATACCAGACGTTTTCTTCAGGTTTTTCAACTCATGTGTTTTAGATTCAATTCAAGCTAAATAGTTCAACTAAAAGCAGTCAAATTTGGTATTCTTATGATTGTTTGTTTGCAGATAATTCCTAGATGTGTTAAAATGATGCCAACAGATTCATTTTATATTAGCTGCAAAGTTTTTTTTAACATGAAACGTCAAACTTAGCTTACCTCCACCAGATCCCCCCCATCTAGTTCACAGCTGTCTTAGTTGTAAAGTGAGTCTCTAAGACAGAACATTTGTTTATCCTTTGACATCGGCTTTTTGGTCATTTGATTTTCAGCATTCACTGCAATAAGAGTAATTGTGTTGCTGATGTGGCTGAGGCACATCATCTGCAGTCCAGTCTCGTTGTTTATGTGTTCTCTGCATCACACTGTTGCTCATTTGCATAATATCCACCTACAAGCCACCAGACATCCGTGTTTTGGTTCACATTCAAGCTTTTAGAATTTGCATGGTCCCAATAGGAGCCACTATACGGGTAAGTCATAGCTCATATGGGGTGAAAATGAAAGCCAGCCCAATGTTTTTGGTAATACTAGCATTTCCTTATGTGCTGCACATTTCTGGATTAAAGACAGTTTCCTGTTGGGAGCAAAGTGACATCTCTGAGTTCCATACTGTTTAGAGACAATAGTATGGAGATACAAATTCACATTTTCCTCAGTTGTTTTTGCTGTAATCCCACAGATTTTATACCTGTTTTGGGAAGGCATCCTTCTTAATCTTTTTGGGTAAACACATACTTTGGATGAAGCAAGTGTGTGTGACATGGCAACATGCATCATGTTTTGTGTACAAAGAAAGATATACCGGAATCTGCTTCTGCACCCAGATGTCGCAGGTTGTTAGTGTGTGTCTGTGCGATTATTACTGCATGCAGAAGTCATGCTGCTGATTCATGACGTGAAGCACCTCCCACCTTAGAGGAAAGTCTCATAAAACTTTGGATGATTTGGTTTAGGCTTTTTTTCTCTTTTAGTTTGCTCATTACATTGTGAGAGACTACAAAATAGAAAATAAGGGGGATAAGGTAATCAAGATTTTTTTAAGGACTGCAGTATATTCTGTTCATGTGGACAGTAAATACATTGATTCTTCTTTATAGCCTTGAATGGATGATACAGAATGAATTTACACTAAAATATAGGTAAAAAAAAGTTACTTTCTACGTACTTTATATGCTTATTGGTATCAGATATTCTAGGTTCATTGGATTCATGATTTTATAGTTTTATTACCTCTTTAGAAAATGTATCTATTATTGCATTTTAAAACGTGATGCCATTACTTAAAAGAATATCCTTAAAGGCAAATCTTTATGTCCCTTTCAAAAAAAATAAATAAAGAAAGAAGGCATTAACACATATAAATGTACACTAACCATCTTGTTTTTCTTTCAATGTTAAGACTCTCTGAAGTTTAAGTGAAATTTAACTTAGGTTTCAGTTAGTCAAGAGGGAAATATTAATGTCTGAAATTTTGTGTTTTGTAAACCTGACTGATATATTCTTTTTTTTGTTATAGTTTAGGTTTATTATTAAATATCTCAGTTTATGAAACACTAAAATATTTGTATGTATATATTAAATAAATAAAAAGTTTCAGACCAATTTAGACTTTTCTAGGAGTTGAGTGATTTGGGAATCCAAGGTGTTTCTGTATGGAGTGTGTCTTTTCTGTAAAAATGAGTCTTTTTATTAGGAAGTTGTTGGCATGAAGCTTTAGCCGTGTCAGCAAAAGTTTTAGTTACTTACTGTAAAATATGTGTAATGTGACCGTCATGATGAGGAACTTTTTTAGTGTGGTTGGTTAGTAAAAGCTTTAATAAATTACGGAGAGTCATGGGTTAAATGAAAGGCTTGTATGTCTTTGATTTGTATTTATTAATACAAAAAACGCACTCATATATAATTATATGTAATAATAAACACCGGGAATATTATGAATTTATTTTTGCTTTAAAAAAAGCAAAATTTCAATTTGAAGGTTTTTATCTTACATTTTATTTAATTTATAAAATATTAGGAAACAGGAATTTTTAAAAAAGCGTCAGCATTTTAACAAAAAGTAATGTTTGTTGACCATTTCAGATGATATATTTGTTAATAACAATTTGACGAAATACCATCAAAAGGTAAAAATTCTTTAGGTGAAGAAAACGTAAACCACATATGAAAGCATTTTTTTAATCTTTTTATTTTTAAAACAATGAATCACTACCAGATATTTAGTATATTTTTGTATTTGATGGTTTGGAGTTATCTACAGCAATGAGAAGCAATGTTGCAGTGGTTGCTTAGATTAGTCTGGCAAACTGAGAACTTACAGTCAAGAGTGTGACCTTTAAATTTTCAAAGAGGATGCTTTCTTTTACTCCTATTTTTGCTAAAACAAAGGGAGGCTGTTATGCTCTTGTTGACCCAGTTTTTATTGAGATTGAGCTCTAAATGAACGATATTGTAATATTTTCCTTTAGGGTTCACAAACCCAAACATTTGTAAAACCTAAGAATGTGTGTCCTGTCCTGTTTTGGAGTTTAATCAACTGTAGTGACTTCAAGAATATTGTCCAGGCAACAGTCTTTTGGGGTTTCTTCTGATATATAGAGGAGGAGGATGAAATTGAATCATTTATGGCTTGAACATAAAAAGTGTATAGACAGTAAAAAATGTACTGATTTAGTGAAGTGCTAAAAAATGCATGACCTCCCATCACCCAAATACCCCCTCTACACTGATGCCTATAAGCCTTCATAGATTCAACACGGGTGGTTGATGGAAATGTGTAGGCCACAGTTCTTCAAAAACCCAGATACAGGAGAAGTCGCCGGCGACAGCTAAATAACACACGCTCTTTGATAAAATCTTTGACTGTTTCAGCTGATTCTGACGCAGAGATAAGCGGATTTTCAGAATGAATTAAAGAGCGTATGAAAAGATCTCAAAATAGGAATAAAAATGTGCCTGATGCTGATATGAGAATAAGATGTTATGGGGATCTGTCCACACCAGCAACCACCCCATTCATAATGACAGAGAACATCACCACAGCTATAAAATACATAAAGAAGGGAACTTTAATGGACAGGTAAAAAGCACAAAAAGTAGTCTAAAAAAATTGACCATGAGTAAAACATATAAAAGAAATACATACAAAAAGTAAAAATCAATGGACATTTTTCTTCTTTACTTGTAGAATATACATTATCACCAAAAAGTAACTTTGAATACATCTACCTAAATCTTTACCATATTAAAAACAATGGAATTCACTATTTTACTAATTTTTAAAAATTCTCAGATGATCCAGGAGTTGTCCAGAATGTGTTTTTTCAGAAACCAAATTTGGCAAATGCAATTTTAAATTGTTGACAATGCAATCTCATTTTTGTATTATTGCTAAAACTTTTTTTTTTTTTTTTCTGTTAGGGTAAAGATTTACAACTTTGTGAATTTGCATCTTTTAGGAATTTTGTGTCCTATTTTCTCAAATATTTTCATGTAATCTTGCAGACTGATCAGCAGTCTTTTCTGGAAAACCTTTGTGGTGCCTTGAGGTTATAAGAAATGTCTACATTTAGCCTGGAAGACACGGGCCTTTGTGGGATATGAAATTTGAGTACAGATTATTCTAAAGATGAAAATAAAAATCACATTAAAAAATAATGTGATTTTTTACTGTTGTTGTCCATAACAACAGTAATGGAAAACTGACAGTGAAAAAAATCTATTTGTGTAAAAAAAAAAGATATCAACGCATCAATCTTTGTCAGAAAAAAAGAAAAATTATTGTTAATAGAGAGTTATTCAAAATACAGTTTTTTTCTTTTAAATTCTTTCTGTCTTCATAAACTATAAAGAAGTAATTCAGCATATGATTTGGACTCTAAATTTATACCTCTGTTATGTGTATTCTGATTAAATCCAACCTAAGGAACATTAAACTACCATAGACTGCATTATGTCTAGAAATGCGATTTTAGACACAACGCACATAAAAAAACTCAAATTATATGAAAAGGAAAAGTGTTGAATTGTTCTGAGGAAATTAGGCAAAAGTGTTGGAAACCAGAGCACCTGGAATTAAAAATATTGTTTATTGTTGATTGTTCATCTCTTTATAGGTGAGCAAATAACCAAATTATCTATCTCCAATTAGCCCTGTCATCTGCATGCACCTTCCATCAGTGATCCATTTTCAAGATACTGAAGTTGGGGCTTCTTCCAACACAGCATTCTTACGCTGGAAGACTCATTGGATAAAAAAAAAGGTTACCTTTACTGTTAAAGATTGGAAAACCGGAGTAACCTGGAGAAAAATGTTGTCAATCTATGTCAGTTTGTCCTGATAACAGGGTGAATCACAGGGTGTTGTGGAAGAGTATTTCCTCTAGATTTAGATGTTGTGCTTTCATAGACATGTTGGAGTGAAGATTTTTTTTTCTCCAAAGTTAAATTTTTTAATTTTAATTTACATTTTTTTATTCTTACATTTACCTGCAAAGCTGGTTCATTGAGGACTGCTTGAACTGAGTTGCCATTTTGTTTTCAACTTCCCTTTTTCTTCAAACTCCTTCGCTGGCAGCTTTTCAGGTTTGAGTGGAACATTGGATAAGCTATCAACTGTATAATATTGACTCTGAAAAAAAGCCAAAATTTTATTCCAAAGGGAATGTTTGGATGCAACAGCTTTGCTTGTGCCAACATTTGTTTCCCTAACTTTTTACCTAATATGTTCTATTTATTTTGTTGGCTTCCATTAGAGGTTACTATAGTCCGAGTTTGTCTCCGTGTTCCTGGAAAAGCTGGTTTGAGTGGAACATTATGCACTTCATAAAATGCTGAATAAGACATTTGAAAAAATAACATAATTTTATTCTTAGCAGCCTGTCTGTCTCCTTGCTTGTGACGGCGTTTTTTGCCACTATATGCATACTCACTAACCTTTTGTCAAATGTATTATCATTATTTTTTTTGAGCAGCAGCATGTAAAATGTAATATATGATTAATTTTTAAGAGGTAATTCAGAATTCTGACCGTCTTCTCATATTTCAGTTTGAACTCTGGATTGTAGACAAAATACCCTTTCTTGTTTTGGATTTGTAATGATCATAATCACAATCAGCATATTTGCTGTCACATACATGGAAATACACAGTATGACATACAGGGAGATGTGTGAGCTGCTCAGGAGTGCCAGGGTCAGAAATTGAAGAACACGTTTGCTTCTGGTTGACTGATCCCCAGGTATATGTCCCATGTCTTCCTCCGGTTGGTTATTGCTGGTCTTTTCCCCTGTCTTATCCTGTTTGGGTATTATTTAGTCCATGATCTGTTCAGGAAGAAACAGTGAGTGTTTGGTATGCATTAAATAAAGACTTTCTATTGAATCCTTTGCGTAAATTTTTATGTAGATTTGGCAAGCTGCACACTTTCTGTGCAGGAGACACAGTACAGAGGAGATGGAATAACAAGAATGAAGCCGGGAAACAAAATGGTGAGATGGAAAGATGAAGAGCTGTTGAATGAAGACAATGTTTAGGAGCACAAAGTAGAAGAGATGGCTGTTTAAGGAGCAGGAAATAGCAAAGATCAGTAGGGATGAAGTTAGAAAGATTATAAAGATAACAAAAAGTGGAAAGATGGCTTTAGACTAACTGCAGACTTTGTTGGTTGCACCAGGACTCCTACCTTTTCTCCTTAGGTGCATCTCTATGAAAATTAGGTCCACCCACATTTTCTACTGCATAGTATTTACTGCCACAGTTTTACAGGGCCACTTTTTCTTCTTAAATGGCTGCCCATTTGCTGCTGCATGCCACTGAAAGGGAGAGGGGACTCTAAAGCAATGCATTTATCATAGCATGGAATATGCTTCGTAAATGGATCAAGCTTTTTCAGTGTTTCAACTCAAAATGTATTACAAGGGGTGACAGATGCACTATTGCCAGCCACCATCTTTCCACAGTGCTAACAATAATGCAGTCCATTAAATTATGGGCTATTTGATCAGTAAAGGATTAAACCTCTCTCGGACATGAATACACCTGACTTTACGTTGACACCCCCCAACTCCTCAATACTTCTACATAGTTAAAAAATGTCAGCAAAAAGTTTGATTCTAGTTCAAACATCAACCTCACAGTTATTTTCTAATCTTTAAAGTCTGAATATGTTTTTTTCTCTTTTTGTCTTATTTTCTCACTTTCTGCACTGAAATTCACTTTGAAACAAACAGCTATGACTAATAAAATGTAGTAAAATAAGGCAAATGTAGCATTTATTACACCATAAAACACAGTGTCCAGACCCTCAAAATGCAAATGCTTATTCTTTACTCTCTTTATCTTCTTTCTTTGTGCTGTCATTAACAGAAAAGTCACTAAAAATGGAGGGAAAACAGATTAAGATGGTTTGGACACGTTGAGAGGAAGGACAGTGATTATGCTTAAGTTGGAGCTATCAGGGGAGGCCTAGAGGAAGACCAAAGAGGAAGTTCATGGATGTATTGAATGAAAACATACGTGTGGTTGGTGTGAACAAGGATAGGGTTCAGTGGAGGCAGATGATTTGCTTTGGCAACCCCTAAAGAGAGCCGCTGAAAGACTAAAAAGAAGATGTTGAAATCATGGCTTCAGCTCTTGCTCATATACTTAAAAAGTCCCAGTAGTTGTCACATATCTAGGTGTGTGAAATTTGTTCTCCACATTTGATCCATCTTCTGGGGGAGCAGTGAACTGCAGACACAGCCTGTTTCACTTTTTCTTCTTACTTTTTATTCAACCACTAGCTGCAGCAGGTAACCAGAATCTCCACATCCAAGCTGTGCAAACACCCATTTTTTTATTTTAAGATTAGATTATATGCAGATAATATTTTGATCTATGTACAACATGCAGAGCAGACTCTTCCTGAGAGAGTCAGTCTATTAATTAGAGCACAAAATTATCTTGTTCGTGAAGATTCTCTTATATCCAGTTGATGTCCTGAAATTCAGCCAGGCCATCTGGATTTAAAATCTTCTTCCTTGAAACGTTTAACATGTTTCAATGGCATCTAAGTGGTTTCCTGAATGAGTGATAAAACGTTACAAGGAAGATTTTAAATCCAAAAGTCATGATTCAACTTCAAGACTCAAAATTATCTTGATATGATCAAGAGGCATGAATCCTGTCTTCTGCCACTGAAAAGCAAATCTAGGAATGCAGTAGCTTTGGCTGCTTCTGTAACACTTTGCCCAGGTGTCGGACTTATGTAAGTACCGATTTATCATGTAGACTATCAGAATTAATTCATCCTAAATTTATTTTCCTTTAAAAACAATAACTGAGTAGCCCTTAATTGTATAATTCCATTATTCTCAATCATGATTAGAATTGCATAAAAAAAAAAGCTCTTAATTGGATTCCATCACAACCATCTTCAGGTTCAATTATTTCAAACGTTTAATGTATAATCCAAACTCCCTGAATTAGCCTAGTAAAACTACAAAATCAGGTTCAGCAAAGTGGAGCAAAGAGATACTTAGCAATCACAGATTCTGCATGTTGTCCCACTTAAAAAGATGAGCGAGGTCCGTCATGTTTATAAATCTATAACATACCAGCCCACAATCCATTTATCAGAAAATGGCAGCCGTTTGTGGGTCGTAAATGCTGCACTCACTCTAAATTTTAGTTTTGTCTCGGATGTATCATATAAATACACTGCAGATCAGTTTTCAGACCACCCTCTAAGAGAGCTGAAGCACGTTGAAAATGTATAGGAGTGGGAAGCTGAACAAAACAATATGAGAGGGAGATTTATGATTAATGCCTTTTTCCATCCTTTATCAAATTACTTATTTAAAAAGGGACAGATGCAAGGTGTTACATCAATCTGTGTCGCATCCCTGGATAAACCTATTCGTAAAAACTATATTGTCCTACATAAAAATCCTTAGCTCAGCAGTGTTGAAGCTGTACCTCTTGGCTTTAATTTTCTCATGACCCTAAAAGGTCATGGTGGCTGACAAGTGTCAAAGTCAACTTGTTGCATTAAAATGAAAAATCCTGTTTCTTCTTGTTCCAGCTTCATCTTCACTCTGCTGCCCTATTTCTTTTGTAGCACACAAACTCACCACAGAAAAAAATGAGCCGGTTTTCCCTGCACATTTTACTTTATGGCTAAAAATACTAATATATAAGTTAAGTTATAATATAATTTTCCAAATATTGGAAGTTTGCAGTTTTGTTGCACTGAGCTTTTTTTCTGCATTGCACCATTTAGCTTAAATGTTAGGTCCATTTTGATTTCCCTTCCACATTTGCATCAGTGTCTTGTCACTACAGGGTATCCTGGTGATAAAGAGCCTTTGTCAAACAGCCATTTTGGTCATCAAAAGATGTGATGTAAGATCAGACAGATGCACTTTTCTCCCTTTCAGCTTTGTTTTTCCTCCCTCAGAAGACCAACCTCTTAAAGAGCCCCTGCTCTGATGTCCCACTTTTTCTTGTACAGTTGACTTATGATGGACTAAACCTATTATAAACAAGAAAATACATAACAACTTTGGTTTTTTGTGTCCTCTCCTCTGCACCTGGATTTGATATACAATCACTACAGCTATTTCCTATTTGGTAACAGAATCCTTTCAAGATCCACTCTTATAAAAAAAATGTGTTTTGATGTTCTTGTGGCTGTTTTCTGATTATGGGGACAAATTAAGCTACAATTGCATTTCTGTGTTTTTCTTAATTCAAACTGTTTTGAATCAGAAGCAGAAGAATAAATGCCGTTAGAAAAAGAGCTTATTTGTGACGTAGAAAATCCACGGGGGAGGCCACGTGCTCCCTGCTCCAAGCTCTCAACAATAGGGAGGGGAAGAGGGCAAATTTCTAATGAACTAGTGCTGCTCTGCAGACACTATGTCCTAGAAAATGACACATTTTTCTTTTATTTAGGCTAAATACAGCATAATCATGAATAAAACACCACTGGGAAGGCTTTTACTGTTAGGTACCAGGAGGGGCCAGGGCGGCCGATATTGTTTTTGATTCACTTCCTGTTTTAGTTTGACACTTCCGGTTCTGGTCACTAGTTACACTCGTTGTCTTTACCTCATTGATTGTTTTCACCTGTTTCCACTTTAGTCACTGTATATATTCTTTGTCAACCCAGTCATGGTCACAGGATCGTTTCGTTTGTTTTAACTCTCACGAGAATAGTCGATTAAATTCGAGTTATACGTATCCGCTGGCGTCCTGCGTTTGTGTCCACCACCCGACCCTGACATTTACAATAGATCGAAAGATGATTGAAGTGGGTCTTTAAACAGATACATCCTTATGCTTTTTGTCATCATTTTCTAAATCTTCCTGATGCTTTTTTCTTGCTTCAAATTAGTGATTGTGATTTTTATAATTCTGCTGTCCTTCTCTCCTGCTTCAATTTGGATATTTCTGGTTGCCTATTCTGGTTGAGTTACTGCCTGCTGTGTCATTTGGTATTTTTCCATTTCTGTGTTTTTATTAATGAATCAGAATAGTCTGTCCACCTGCTTCCATTTGATATCTCCACCGCCTCATTGACAGAAAAGGGGTGTGTAACGTCATAAATCCTGCACTGTTTGCAGTAATAAGCCAGCCTAAAGTGGCAGTGTTCTTAGAAATAACTGAAGGAGCCGAGTGACTCCCCGTCAACATGTGCACTTCCTTTCTTTCAAGAGTGCTCCAAACAGGAAGAACTTACACTAATATAGTTTCCGTTTTTTCTCAGCTATTTGCATTAATTTATGGTTTTATTCTTGCTTTGAAAAGATGAATTTCCTTCATCTGTGCAATAATGCAAATTATTCCATTTTCTCTAGTTGCCTAGATACGCTCATTTGGTATTAGCTGTTTTCCCACATTTGTTTGCCCACTCAAATGGTAAATATCTAAAGTTGTGAAGACATTTTTAGAACCAACGGAGCTTTTGTTTAGACATATTGATATTTTCTGCTTTCTTTTAAAATATATTTTGTCCACTTGATGACCTCTAGTGAACAATTGACATGTATGCAGTGTGTGAATAATTGCACAGAGGTTGTTCGAGTAAAAGTTATCAGACGTAACTCATTTCTTGTGCTTCCAGTGAAAGATTACAGAGCACTGCAGGCTCCCTTGCTTGTTCAACTCCCTCTGTGGACATATGTGAGCTTTGTGTGTGTGTGTGCGTGCGTGTGTGTGCACGCTCCTGCTCATGTGTTCTCTTCCCTCACATTTATTCCTGCACACTTGACAGAACTGTGACCTAGTTTGCTGGACAACTACAGCGAGTGGACTCCTCTGTTTTAGAAATCTTGTATACTTTTAGCCTCTTACTTTGTCATATAAGAGCAACCCAAGTCAACTTCTAGATGTAAAATACAAAAACAAAGAAAACAAAGGAATATGAAATGGAGAAAAGAATAAGAGCATCTCGAGTGTGTGTAAGTGTGGCTGACTGTGTATTTCATGCCAGTGCTGGAGGCCCCGTGGCATCCTGCTGAGGCCCAGAGCCAACGATCTGCTCCCCGACCCTCTCGTGGCGGCGCAAGAGCATTCATCGAACAAAGTTCTTTCTTTGTTGGAAGTGAGCATGTTTTTTTAGCATCGTAGACATATTTTATGTTATCGCAAACAGTTGATTGCATTATTGTGCTCACATTTCAGCCGCGCTGACATGGATTATTCAAGCTTTCATAACCAATGCACAGCGCTTGAGGGCTGGGGCTGCAGCTGTCTGACTTTAATTTTAAGATACGAATATTTAGCCTCAAAGATATGGACTTTTTAACATGGAATGCACAGCTGAGATGCACAGACTGCTATTTTTTAGGGACCCATCTTAACCAAATGCCAAAAGATGTGCATGGTAGTATTTAATTTTTCCTGAAAATTTTGTTAAAACTCAAGCCAAAAATGTAGGTATTTCTTACTAAAATCCATTGCTGTTTTCATGAGAGGTGGAGATATTCTCAGTAATGCAGTTTGTCATCCTGTGCAAATATTGTTTTATCAGATTCCTCTTCCTTAAGTGCCTGCACTTAACCATGTTTGCTCGGCACAGATTTGCAAAGAATAACAAACAGCACAAAGGGTGATAGGGTTTTCGCAAGCTGACACCAAATTTCTGCTTCCCAATTTAAGTTCATCCATCTTTTAAGCTTCTAGATGTCCGCTTGCATTGAGTCATCCACGGCTCTAGGTAAAGGAATGCCTGCATTGTGGCAGATGGTAGGCATAACCTGGCAATGCTCTCCCTCCATCCAAAGCACACTGCCCACATGGCTGCCAACTCTCCCACGTGTTTATTTTCCTCAAGGGGCTCGATCTGCTCATTATTTGCTGAGAGAAATATCCCTCTTCAACTCATTCTCCTGCAGTCTTTAGCAGCACATTATGGTCTGTAGGGCCAGTCAGCTCAGATTCCCAGTTAGGGAAGAGGAAATACCACAGTTTAAAAACAAACAATCCCAATGAATGAAACTGCTCTTCCTAAATATAGTATCTGTTCTGTTTGATGTCCAAATTATAATAGTCTCATTTTTACTCTCGTTTTAATAGGTGTAGTTCTTTTCTTGTCTCATGACTGCAGTGCTTCTTCATTCACCTTGGAATATCTTGCCTGAGAATATCTTCCACCAACATCTTTGATTCTTCTTGTCATCCTTTGTGTCTTAAGCGGCAGCTTGCAATCACCCCTACCAACTGTGCCAGAAACGTCTGATTTTGCTATCATTCACTGTTCCTCTAATAGCCTAGCACACACACACATATTCTGCTCCAATCCCCCTCGTTGCTGAGTTATCGGAGCGGTTTTCCTTGAGGCTGGATGTGATTAGATCCACTGGTACATGGTTTGACCCAGTTCCCATGATTCCATGTTCACGTTAGCACCAAGGCCGAAGATGTTAACAAGTGACATCATTAAAGCACAGATCTCTGTTGCTTCAGCCATCATGTAGGGTTTTGGGAAAACTTGATGACTATATCTGACATGAGAAGAACACGTATTTAGTGCTGCTCTATTTCTGTCAGGTTCATGAAGAAAAGAGAACAAAGCAAGTCTCTTTTTATAAAGATGAATTTACACGCATTATATTCCTCAAGAATGGCACGGTTTGGGGAACAATTATAGGAAGAGGCTGTGCAGACTGTGCAGACAGGAAGTGGAAGTGAGTGGCTGCTTGTTAGTGGGCTGTGGGTGTGGTTTTTATTTCACTTTCAGAGGTCAACTGTCTGTCCAATTTCACTTTTGTGGCTCTAAAGCTCTTCTTAAAAGGAAGGGCATGCAGTCCTCTCTTAACGGCTGAATAATCATTAGGAGCACATTCTGTAATGCAAGTTTGTGGTAATGTTCAGGGAATTTCAGTCATCCTCTGTTGTCTTGTAGGATTATAGAAGGCATGTTGAGCTCTGATAGAGCTGGAAAGGATTTTTTGAGACTTTTAAGGAGTTTGCTCTTTTCTGATGTCATAGCCCCATTTACTTCTATGGCTGAGTAGTTTTATCTGCCTCACAGGCAATACAGCTTCCTTACAGTATTGAGCTCAGTGTTTGTTTTCTTAGTGGACACGGGAACAGCTCAGTATCTCTGCTATGCTGTTCCTATGAAGGGTTGGCATCCGGGGTCACAGAAACAGCAACAAAAACACTAAAAACGTCACTGTAAAAAGTAAGCTATGCCCAAATTATCTCGGTATTGTCCAAATGAGCATCATGGCAAAAATTCCTCTTTTAAAATGTGTAAAATTATCAGATTCTAATGACATAAACAGGCCATTTTTGAATGTGTTTTCTCGCTGTGAACATACTTTACCGTAATTGTTTTCTGTTTGTATCTTCACAGGGCAGAAAAGACAGAGGTGCTGAGTGAAGATCTTCTTCAGGTGAGGGAGGGTGTTTCCTTCTCAAGTTTGTACAGGAGTATAAATCTCTGACTGGCAATAAACACATCAAACTTAAGATTAGAAGGGATTAGTAAGGTGTTTAAAGGCATTTGATGGATGTGGTTATGATGCCTTTGTTTGAGCACAGGAAGCCAGTGGGTCTGTAAAAAATGGAAGTGTGTGTAGAGGCCTTTCACAGAGTCCTTTGTGCATTTGTGTGCTTTCCCAGGTGGAGAAGCGTTTGGATCTGGTCAAACAGGTGACTCACAGCACCCACAAGAAGCTCACCGCCTGCTTGCAGGGTCAGCAGGGGACTGAAACTGAAAAGAAATCTGTCAAGTCACCTTCGGCAAGTACCTGTCTATCTATCAACCAATAACAGAAAATTGACGCAAAGTGTGATTGTTTCTGGTTTAATCATTGTTTTATCTTTTATGTTTTTAGAAAAAACTGCCGCTCACAATGTTGGCACAGTGCATGGAGGAGGGAGCAGCAGTGTTGGGGGATGACTCTCTCCTGGGGTATTTTTTTTTTCAAGTGCACTCATGTGTACACATGCACAAAGGATTGTTTAATTGTTGCTTAGTTCCTAATTACAGTTAACTTTATTTGAATTCATGTTTGACTAAAAAAAACAATAGAAAGATGCTGAAGCTGTGTGGGGAGACAGAAGAGAAGCTGGCTCAGGAGCTCCTTCAGTTTGAGGTGCAGATAGAAAGAGATGTGGTGGAGCCTCTCTATGTGCTTGCTGAGGTGAGCGTACTCTCCTGGTGTATAAAATACAATTCTTTAGACATTAAATGACACACAACGATGTGTCGTTTTGGTTCATTCTTTTGAAAGCTTTCCCTGGAGTATGCTAAAACTGTGTTACAGGTCGACATCCCCAATATACAAAAGCAGAGAAAACATTTGGCCAAACTAGTTTTAGACATGGACTCGGCTCGGACAAGGTGAAGAAACATTATTAAAGAAATTCATTGGAATATTTTGTGCAAAAGCATGAAAACATAACAGGAATTATACTGATGTTGTTGTGTTTCCTAAAAGATATCAACAGTCATCAAAGTCATCCAGTCACCCAAGCACCTTACAGCCTGGTGCCAAGTCTGAGTCGCTGAGAGAAGAAATGGAGGAGGCAGCAAATCGGATGGAGATTTGTAGAGTCAGTCACTAACAAGACTAAATCATATTATATCTTCTATACATACTATGGCCCTCACATGCTTTTTCCCCATCTACCTTAATTTTCAGGATCAATTGTCAGCAGATATGTACAACTTTGTGGCCAAAGAAATAGACTATGCAAACTACTTCCAGACAGTAAGTGCATCATAAAGTCAAAGCTTTAAAGTCAGTGCAAAATTATTTATTATTATATTGTTTATGATTTCTTTAACCTCTTCAGACCTGGCGTCCACATATGTGGACATCCCATTGTAGGTTATATTTCCACAGCAGTAATTAATTTTTCCTTAACTGTCAACGAGAAATAAAAAAAAATGGTTATCAAAAAAAGTTAATTTTCTTGCTGATGGCACTGTATTATTTGCACTTGTGCATTATTTTTCACTACATACCGGTTGTTTAACTAGCTCTCTTTTCCCCCCATTCAGTTGATAGAAATGCAGGTGGAATATCACAAGAAGTCATTAGAAATTCTTCACGGTGTCTTGCCACAGATTAAGGCTCACCAAGGTGAGTCATTCTCTGTGTGTGTGTGAAGAAAGATCTGCTCTCTCTGCACCTGAGGCACTGAAATCATGACAAGTACAAGATATGTTACAAGCTCTCAAAATACACTCAGCAGTTTTTTTTATATTTACATCTAAGACCCCCAATTAAATCTAGCGCCTACAAATCAAGTTTATGAAATATTTTTCAAATGGTGTAAACATTTTTGCAATAATTACTGGGCAATGTCAGCTCTGATGGAGGGATTTTTATTCCAACCATGTAATTCTAGCTGCTTTTTTGTTTTGCAGAGGCGTGGGTGGAGAAGCCATCATTTGGCAAGTCTTTGGAGGAACACCTGAATATTAGTGGGAGAGAGATTGCCTTTCCCATAGAAGCTTGTGTCACCATGTTGTTAGAGTGTGGCATGCAGGAGGAGGTACAGCACACACACATCACCTACGCACTCTAGGTGTGCACATTCAGAAATAAAAATATTTATAATAGGGGCTGAACACATCCACCATCCATTACGTTGTTTTTCACTTGTAAATATCGGGTGCACAGGTGAGGTTAATTATGTATGACGTGGTTCCATGTAGGGTCTGTTCAGAGTGGCCCCGTCAGCCTCCAAGTTGAAGAAACTAAAAGCCTCCCTGGACTGTGGAGTTATTGATGTACAGGAGTACTCCTCCGACCCACATGCCATTGCAGGTGAGCTTCACCCACACAAAATCATGTTTAAAGTCCATTTCCACTGCGGCTCTCAATTCTGCCTCTGTTATTCAGTAATAAAGCTGGAAATCTTTCAGCTTTAAAAAAGAAAACAATGCATTTTTTAAATTTTACCTCAAAATTCAGTCTTTGTGCAAACATTGGGTTTAAATGTGTTTAAATTGAACTGTCTTTCCGTAAAATTGCACTCATATTTTAATGAAAAGGTTCATAGATGCAATCTATGCAATACTCAAATCAGCTGCTAATCACGCGGCAGCAAAGTATACCAGCTTTAAAATAAAATATAAATAAAAAAAATTAAATAAATAAATAAATAAATAAATAAAATTTGTAATGTTTTTTTACAGTTTACATGTTTTGCAGACCGCATGTTTTTTACACTTTTGCAGCTGTATTTATTTAATATTTATTTCTTTATTTAATAAGAATCTCATTTTTGATAATAATTGTTCATAATAATTTTAGTAATATTTTTAATTATCTAATATAAATGTAATTTGTGATGTCCTTTATTGATGTTATATTATATAGATTATTTCTGAATGTCGTGTTGCTGCCACAGATAAATGAAATTTCCCCATTGTGGGATTAATAAAGTCATCTATCTATCTATCTATCTATCTATCTATCTATCTATCTATCTATCTATCTATCTATCTATCTATCTATCTATCTATCTATCTATCTATCTATCTATCTATCTATCTATCTATCTATCTATCTATCTATCTATCTATCTATCTATCTATCTATCTATCTATCTATCTATCTATCTATCTATCTATCTATCTATCTATCTATCTATCTATCTATCTATCTATCTATCTATCTATCTATCTATCTATCTATCTATCTATCTATCTATCTATCTATCTATCTATCTATCTATCTATCTATCTATCTATCTATCTATCTATCTATCTATCTATCTATCTATCTATCTATCTATCTATCTATCTATCTATCTATCTATCTATCTATCTATCTATCTATCTATCTATCTATCTATCTATCTATCTATCTATCTATCTATCTATCTATCTATCTATCTATCTATCTATCTATCTATCTATCTATCTATCTATCTAAAATGAAATAAATGTAAAACATATAATCCATTAAGATGAGTTTATACTATCAATTGAGGCAATGTTTGAAATTTAGGAAAGTAGAATAGCAAAATAGATTTACGGCAGTCTTCCTCCTCTTTACCCCACACTGTGCTTTTCCCAGGCTGCCTGCTCAGATAGTGCTGTCTGTTACACATATGAGTATGGAATCTGTGTTGAGCAGTCCCAGTCTGGCAGCTGCACTAAATGTGAGGGCCAGCTAGAGGGGAGTGAGGACATGGGGCATCTCCCCACCAGTGAGGAGAGAAAGCCGGTCCCTGCTGCTGAAGCTGATCATTTCTGTTCTAAACTGGCCTTGTTTTTCTTCACTTACAGGGGCTCTAAAATCATACCTCCGTGAGCTCCCCGAGCCTTTGATGACCACTGAACTTTATGATGAATGGATTCAGGCCTCCAAGTAAGGACATTTTGAAACAGTTCAAAGTCTTTATACAGAGAACAGTAGAGAACGCAAGTCTAGAAAATGTTTTTCTTCTTCTTTATTTTGCTTAGTATTCAAGATATGGACAAGAGACTACAAGCACTTATGGGAGTTTGTGAAAAACTTCCCACAGACAACCTGAACAATTTCAGGTCAGAAACCTTTTTCTGTCTTTATGGATGGATGGATGGATGGATGGATGGATGGATGGATGGATGGATGGATGGATGGAATATTAAACAAGTTAACACTTGTGTGATATGGTGCACATATTTATAATTGGCTTGCTTGTAGCTTAAACTGCCACTGTGGTTCCAGAAGTTGATCTGACTTAGTACAGATACTACTGTTCACTTAGCTTTCTTTAGCTAGACTTCTGTACAATAACACCCACAATGGAGATCATAAACTCCACTTCTGTGACATAAAAAAGATTAGCTTGATTGTTGAAGACCTTCTGGGACTCAAGATAAAGGCTCTGGAGGACATCATTTTGAGAAAATGTACTGCATCAATGCAGAGGGTGGTGTTTTTCCACACCAATAAACAATTAATCTTTTTCTCAATGTTCTCAATGCTATGTTCTCACCACCCTCGGCAATGCAAGTTCAAGCAACCACTCTCAATGAAAAGTCTATGTAAACATACATAAATGTGCTTCAAGGACTCTGTGTTCAAAACTCTTACATTCATGTGTGGCTATGCACATTTTTGATGTTTTTTTTAAACCAGATTGAGCTTTGACCAATCAGGAGTAGGTAGTGGTGTAGATGATGTCCATTCTTATTCCATTGAAGTGCCAACTGTTTGTAAATTGATCATGGAGGAGAAATTAATCATTGCAAATTGTTCGTGCCCGCATTATACAGCACCAAGTCTTTTATATATCGGAGTAGGACTGTGAAAGAAAAAGCCTGGAGTAAGATTCACAAGGTTTGCACCGCTTCAACATTTCGCACCAAGCCTCTTCCAACTGTAGGTGGCAGACGTGTTAGTAAACAGTAGCAAAAGGAAAAAAAGAAGAAACTAAACACACACACACGTTCAATAGTGTGCATTAAAGCTTTCTTGAATTTGCATTAAATGTCCGGAGAATGCAAACTTTTAAAATGAATTTTCATGGATTTACAGATACCTAATCAAATTTCTGGCCAAGCTGAGTGATTATCAAGACTCCAATAAGATGACTCCTGGGAACGTGGCCATTGTCCTTGGACCTAACCTGTTGTGGACCCACACTGAGCCGTACGTGAACACAGCAAATTCCTTATTTATATTAATTTGTGTCGGACTGGAAAGGTAGCACTGTAAAATTACAATGGAGCTCCAATGTCTTGTGTTTTCAGGAACATGACAGAGATGATGACCACTGTCTCTCTGCAGATTGTTGGCATTGTAGAGCCTATCATTCAGCACGCTGACTGGTTCTTTCCAGGAGGTGAGGTGACATTGGGATGGATGCACTTAAACTGAACAAACGTATATCCTATTCAAATACCTTCCTTTGTCCCAAAATGTTGAACAAAATTATCTATTATTTGTTCAAATATTAGACTGACCCTGCGACAGACTGGCAACCTGTCCAGGGTGCCCCCTGCCTTTGCCCGCAAGTGGATAGGCCCCGGCAGCCCCTTGACCCCGAAAGGGATAAAACGGAATAGAAAAATCCAAAACGAATGTTCAAATATTCATATAGAAGTAAGGATTTTAAGTTTGTGCTAGGCCTGTCAAATAAATTGCAAATTTATCGTTATCGCGATATCAAGCTGTACAATATGCGTATTGCAAAAGTCGGCGAAAATTGCAATAAATGGTCACCTTAAATGTGCTAAAACAATCTTATGGCTGCTTGAACATTTTAACGAATCAAATAAAACCCTTTATGCATTTGACCAATCGGATGGAACCCTTTTATAATAGAAGCTCACCTCCCACCTAGACGAGGGCCATTTGGAATGTAATTTAAGTTATTTTAGCTTAAATTAAATTACACTGTTGCAGTGAAATGGAAATGATGTATTTAAATCGTGAGTTTTTATCATATCCTGCTGCCCTAATTTGTACATATTTTTCTCTCTTTTGGATTATACCTTTTACATGTTTTAGTCTGGTCGAAAATCTGTTGTGTATAAGTCAAAGTTATGTTTCCTCATTCCATAGAGATTGAATTCAACTTGACAGGCAGCTACGGGAGTCCGATTCACACCAATCACAACTCCAACTACAGCTCCATGCCCTCACCAGACATGGAACAGTCTGACCGCAAACAGCAGCATGATCAGAGTCGTCGCCCGCTGAGCGTCGCTACTGACAACATGATGCTGGAGTTTTACAAGAAAGATGGGTATGATGCCCAGTGTACTCATTTACCACTCACCTTGTTTCCTTCTTTTATTTTCCACCCCTGACAGAGGATGTAGTGTTTACCTGTGATGTAAAATACCCAACGTGTCAGAAATGTTCATGCGCAACCGTGATGGGAGCATCCTGGTGTCAGTTGTTCTGACTGCACCCTTATGTTGTCAGAAAGCACCGAGAAGAGGCTGCATTTCTTGAGTGGCACTGTCTCCATGGCAACATTTCTCTGATGGGGAGCTGATGGTTACACTTCTTTTTTTTCCTCATAAAATATTTCTCCACCGCTATCTTACCATCCTCCCACACTCAGCTTCTCTTTCACAGTCTGGCAAGCATGTCACCTTGGCTGAGTCATTCATTTAGATTGTGGAAAACAACAGAAGGAGAAAACGAAACGTTTTGCTGAACCCAGAATATTTCTGAAGAAATCTGAACAAAAACAGCTGAAAGAAAATGATTTAATTACGATGCTTAGAGAATTTCTAAACAAGTTGAGAATTTAAATTCTATATAAAAATTTATAAAAATGTTTTGTTGTTGCATAGTTTATTTTAGATATCAGATTTGCTTTTCCAGACGTGGTTAAATTACCTCAGCTTTTTTTTTTTTAAAGTGGCCATGAGCAGGAGGACCAAGCTACAGAAACAAGCTAGATCCATGTAACAACTGTTTTATACTGTTTTTTGTGTACTTTCTGAGATCTATTTTCATGACTGAAAGACATAAATGACACTGAATACAGTTGGTCTGAGCCCATTATGAGCCCATTTCTAGAGAAACAGAGAGAAAGCAGTTGCCAAATTGCTGTCAACAACAGTTGCAGTGAATCAAAATATACAGTACTTAATATTTTCATTTAATAGCTGTTCATGTAGAGAAAAAAAGGAAATCACAAAGATCAACACAAATTAAAAACATTTTTGAATCACAATGGCCAGCTTTCACTTGCCCAGAAAAATCTATTTCAGAATAAAGGTATGCAAACTCTAGGTTGAAGTAAACCAGAAATAAAATCCTGAAGTTTAAATTCCAGCAGCAATGGCTTACCAACTTGTTACTTGTTTACACTTTAAGCTTAAATGCATAAATGCATGTTTTATTTTTTTTAGTTGTTGTGTTTTTGTCTTTTTTTGGTGGGTGGGGAAGGTGTTGGGGGGTGGCAGCAATTTTATTGAAAATATGCTTTAGCAGCAAGGCTAGGCTTGCATTGGTCTCTTTGATCAGAGAGAAGGTTGCAATTTTTAGGGACTTACCCAAAGCTGCAGACAAAGGTAACAAAGGTATGGTGATCTTATACCATCCTCTCTTGAACACCCCACATCCTCCTCCCTTGATCTGTTGATTTTATTTCCATATCATACACAGGACTGAGCGCATCGTGTTTGTTAATAATGCATGTATTTCTTGTGACCACTTATCCCTGTTGCCTCTCTTTTCCCCTACTAACGCAGCATTAGGAAGATTCAAAGGTATTGTTTCATTTCGTTTTCCCACTTCCCTCCCTCATCTGCTCCTCTCCCTTCTTTAGAAAGATGTTACTATCATCTTATGTAATGCAGCTCTGCGTATGTGTTCCTCTCTAGTATGGGCGTCAGAGTTATGGATACCACATGGGTGTCTCGCAAAGGCTCGTCCACGCTGACACGCAAGCCTTCCTCCACCCCTCCAGGCATGCAGGGACCTGGCTCTCCAGCAGACACTCTCATCCCGGAGCAACCTGGAGAACTCACCATTTCTCCCTCTGCCACACCTCCACCTGCAGAAAGGCTCTGGTAAGTCACCAGAAATGCTGTCTCCTCCTTCTAGACACTGCCGCTCCTGGATATTCTCGTTGTCATCACCATCAGTCGTCCCGAGTTTCTGAGATATGTGACAGTGTTTTAAAAAACTGCCAAGCTTCCATCTGCAAATCCTTGTAAGCATGTCCACTCGCTAACTTTTTGTTGTAGCTTGGCTGTGTCAGCTTCAGTTTGAACTTACTTTAATCATTTTTGTCTGTATTTTCCACGCTCAACTTGATTTTTACATTTTCATGCTTATCACATAGAAACACACCAATAATCCCCTCATGGTCACTGGCTCCGCCCACACGGTGGGCAATGAATAACTCGGTTTCTACCTTGGCTGGCTTTCCCCTCATTTCCTTTGGCTCTTTCAGCCCCTGAAAGGGTTTTGTGTCTGTTTCACACTGCCCTGGGCTGATAGCAGGAACTGGAATGCAAAAAAAAAAAAGAACAAGTCTGGTAGGTTTAGGTCTGATGCTCACCACATTCAGCAGGAAGGACATATCCACTTCAACCTGTCAAAAATGTCAGCTATCAAAAGATCCTCAAAGCTCGATGCAGTGTACAGACACAAGGCGATCACAGAGGAGATCGCACCCACTTTATTATTTGGTTTTTGGCAAATAAATGTTATTTTCTTTGCTGGGTTTTTTCTGTTTGTCCATGTTTTTTCACTAAACTGACTCTGTGCTAAGCTTGGCGCCCACCACCTCCCTGAAAATGCCGTTCCTTTTACCTTTTTTGCTTAAACCCTTTTTTTTTTTTGCTTTGGACCAACTAACTCGCTAACATGACAGCACATCAGAACAGCACACCCTGTATAGCTCCAGTGCGTGTCCTTGTTTAGTCATCAGAGCTGTTTTATTTGTGCTGTCTATTCTCTTAATATCTACAGCTCAGACAACATGTCGCCCAATCGGTTGGACACCTTTCATGCCCACCCACCCTGTGGGGAAGACCGCCCACCCCCACCTTACCCTTCCTCCACTTGCCACTCAGGCCCCCATCACTTCTACCCCAAACCCCCGCCATGCACTCGCCCTGTGGCCCCAGGCCCTGAGTCCCAGCCTCCCGCCTCACCCCCACCCCCACTGCGGTGGTCTGGCTTTACGCCCCCTGCCCCACCTCCTTCTTCCTCCTCCTCTTCCTCCTCCTCATCACTTGATATCAATTCAAATCCAAAACCCAGCTGTCTGCACTTTACAAAGCACACCGCACCTGGTGAGGTGTCACATGCCCCCCCACCAGACACAAACGCTTCACCGCTTTATGTCAAAACCCCCTTGGTACTGACACGCCATGACCAGACCCTGGGCAATCCACCTAGTCTCCCTTCGTCTGTGCCCCCGCCCCCACCATGGGCTGCCTGTCCATGTGCCCGAGAGAGAGGACCCCCCAGGCTGACTAGGTAAATACAACACACCCACGGCGCCTGTGGATTCTTTACAGAGTGGCACCTCTCTTTTTCTTCTAACTCGCTGGTTAGGATGTGCGTTTTCCTTTTTTTTAAACCCCGCTTTTTAAATAGCAAACCTAAAATTTTGATACAATGTCCAGTGATATGGGTAACCTAGCAACCAAGGATGTTACTGGCTGACAAGGTTTGACTTTGTTATTGAAAAGGCCAAAAAAAGACATGGCAGTGCTGCGATGAAACATGTTCTCCCAATGTTGGTTTTTGTTGTCAATGGATTCATTGTTGTTTGTTTGTTTTGTACAAGTATTGTGCAAAGTCAAAAAAATACAGCACAGAATATCCACATGCTCGTACAGAAAACACCAGCAAGGTCAGCAGTGTTGCTCTTGTTCAAAGGGATCCTGACACCTCACTGACTCATAGGACTTTGGTGTTACAACCGTACAGCCAATGTAATGTGATCAAATCTGCAGTCTTAATGATGACTCTTGTAGCCTTCTAGGTCAGATATTTATATTTTGTTATTGTTGCAAACTTTGGCAGCAGTTTCCCTTAAACCTTTGTCACAATTGCCTTTATGGATGGAGTCAGGCTGTCTGGGCAAACCTGTACAAAGCACGCAGGTGACCCGCTCGAAATAACAAGGTCCTAGACTGCTCAGTGAGTCTGTAAAATGAAAATGTTTGTGCACATTTTTTTTCCTGAAGGCATGATGCTGGCGACAGGTCGTGGTAAAAACTCATACAGCACGCAGTGGTGGGTAAGGGTGATCTTGGTGAGACGCAGGCGTGTCATTAAACAATTTTTTTTTTGACTCTTCCAAAATCCTGGGGACTGCGCAAGGGGCCCGTGAGTAATGTTTATGTGATAAGTGCTCCTCGCGTGCAGCCTGGCTGTTAGAAATTTGGAAATTGGAGAATCTGAGTGTAGTTTTTTGTGTGGGCTTCCTATGGGTACTTACATATCACGTGATCCCCCCTAAGTGTGGCATTCGCAAGGGGTCAGTAAAACTAATGACTGGAGTGTGGCGTAAGGGCACCGTTCAACAGCATCATCCTTATGTCATAACTGCGTGCGACTTACAAGCCTTACAAATACTTCATGGTACACGTACCACAATTACAATTTTACTTCTCATTTTCAATTACACCGGTTGAGGTGGCCACACAAATGGTGTATGCCCATATAAGCCTTTACTACCTTCTTAGTAGGCCTAAAGGGCTTTATAGTCACAGTCTTATTCACCCATGAAGGCGAATCCACTACCCAACATTGGCGCAAACATAAAACCACTAGTGGCAATGTGGGGTTCAGTATCTTGACACACAGGTCAACCGCTCTACCTTTTCACCATGACCACTCCATGGTAAAAGGGGTGTCTTGCAGGTGCCTTAAGAGAACTGCAAGACACACCTGCACTCCCCTTGAGGTGCAGCCGCTCCACTCTGCGATCCTCCACGGGCCAAGACAACGCAAAAGCCTGCAACCCCCACATGGGTCAACCCCTGTACACCTGCATGTGACTAAGGCCTATTTTGACATCCAGACTAGTATAACTATGTTGCTACTGAACAACCTAAACATGCATGGATGGAAATCATCTGATAAATAGCTAGTTTTCAGTACAGATTATTACAACTGCATTATACCTTGGATAATATTTTTCCCATTCTTCACATTAAGATGAAGGACAACCAGGTAGAACTTTCTTTAAAACCTTAGGATGATCATCAGATTTAATGTCTGATGTCAGAAGGCACTCCACTTTACCGTGAATGAAAAGATTTGTAGAAAACGTGCTGCATATTTTCAGGGGAATGACAGGAGCTTTTTGTCAGCTCTGATCCTGGATATTCTCCTGGCCTGTCTTTTATACGTGTGCTTTGACTTTTGTAATATTTTTATTGTGCGTTCATAACTTCCCATTATGTTACATCATGGTGATGCTGGTGGCTTTGACTTGTGACCCTGAAGCACTACTTGCAGTTTTGACAAAATACACTCAACAAAAAAACATACTTTGTGTAATCTGGTGCGTTTTTTTTTGTTTGTTTGTTTGTCATTGTTATTTGTCTGTTTCTTTTTTTCAGTACACTGAAGAGTAAGGAACTTTCCCCTGTAATTGGACACAAACCCATTCAGGTTCCAGGTCCTGTAGCCCCTCCCAGCTGTAGTCCACAGAGCAGCAGCCAGTCCCCCCTCTCTACAGAGCACAGTCCACACACTCTGCGCAAAGGTCTGCTCTGCCTTTACGTTATCTTCTTTTACATCTTATAGGAAGAGAGTTGTAAAGCTGTTTGTTGCGTCTCTCAGGTTCTAAGAAATTGGCTCCTGCGCCACCCAAAGTCCCATACGGGCAGTCTGGAGGGATGTCCGACCAGTCCACCAGTCAGCCATCACCTGTTAGCCTTTCTCCAACACCTCCTAGCACACCCTCCCCTTATGGACTCACCTGTCCACCAGGGCAAGTACCCCCCTCCTCCCCTGGGCAGACTCCACTCGGGGCCCTCCACTCGCTTTCGTCCCCACCCTCTTTAACTGGAACGCTCACCAAGTCACGGCCAGCCCCAAAGCCCAGGCAAAGACCAAGCTTACCCCCTCCTCAGCCGCCCACAGTTCCCCCAGGGATGCCTGGCATGGCTACATCAGCAGTTTCTCAGCCTCTGGAGCAGGGCCTTCTGGATGGGCTTTCACCTGGAGAAAGCATGTCTACAGGTAAACAGCAGCTCTTTGCAACGACACCCCCTTCGCCACCACAGGTGGGGCTGCAGCGGCCTCCTCTCAGACTCGCTGTGGCTCTGTCTAATTTAGATGGTGGACGAGTGTAGGACCCTGTAGGACTGTAGAGACAGAAGACCCCCATAACTGACTATTCCCAACCAAGTTTCTAAATGAATAAAAGTTGCCTTTTAGACGCCCATGCCTGAGATGGTTGCAAAGTGAATATTAGAAAAATGCTTCTGTAAGCAGCCTTACTGACTTATGTATTCATTGTTTGTGTTATGTGATGATGTTTCTGGATAAGGTGTGGAAACATCAGAGAAACATAGCTTGTCCTGCTTGTATGGAAGTTACCATTAGATTCATCCTGTGCTCTCTGTTTATCTGTGTTACCGAGACCCCCCCCTCACCCCGAGGCAGAGGTAGGTCAGAGGCGTACACAGTCCACACCAGACAGGTGTCTCCTAAACAAATTTTGATAACCCCCACCTAATACATACAGTATGGTGTTCTGATGATGAGGTGTTCTCTAAATAATTCCACTTATTTTCTTACTTTGTTATATTTATCATTTTCTTATCCCCCCTTTGCTAACATTGTGTACTTTACAGCTGTGTGAGGCCAGGGATTCAATGTGGGCTAAATGTGAGGGGGACTTTTAGGGTAAGCCAGACCGCCCCCCCTCGCCCCATGCTCTCCATCTCACTGCCTGGCCTCGTACTGTGGATGCCTCTGGGGTCTCCTGCAGCCTGCCTCAAACACGTGTAGCTCTCAATCAGAACATGCTCCTCTTTTAGCAGTGTGTCATTCTCATTGCGTCTTACTTTAACGAATAATGCACGGCTTAAGGACTTCCCAGAGTGTACCCCGCCGCTGTCACATTACAGACGCCATCGCTTTCCAAAGGTTCCTCTTCCTTTTGTTCCGCAGACATCCCTCCCTCTAATGCCGCAGCCACTTTTTATCAGGGGTCCATAGATAACCCGCTCTCTTCCTCCAGCAGGTTCATCGCTTTTTATAACCTCTGCTTTCTCCTACTACACTGCCACGCCCATCTCATTCCTACACAGAAATAGTTAAGCATCTATTTGGACCTTCAGCTTCCAGTAAATGGAGCAGAACCCTAGATAATCTGTATTTTTAGCAAAAACTATAAACAGCCCCAGAGATTTTCATTGTTTCTCGGCATCTCGGTGCCATTTTTCTCCACATACTGTACATCCTGTTGCCTCTGTGTTGGGTTATGTGGCCATTGTTGTAGACTTGCAACGTGCCATTGTAAAGTCTTCGTGACAGCTTGTTGTATTTAATCTGACTAAATTTTTGTTGCCGTCGTCTCTAACGACACAAAAAGTTGTGATGTGCCATTCGAGTTTGCTGGTATGACTGAGAGAACACTCTGAAAACATCCCTGTGTAGAATGTACATGTAACCTACTTATTCCTTCATTCAGGCCAGACATCATACACCGCTTACCACAAGTCCTGACTCAAAACAATTAATATTATTTCTGCTCTCTTCTATTTTCACACCTCATGATCATAATCATATGCCCCCCTCCTCCTCCTTTTGCTCATTTACACCATTTCCACTACTCTGCTCATCATCTTTTACCTTTCCCATCATGCCCACCATTAGATATCTTCAATTATGAAATCCCCTCCATCAATGTCAATCTGGACAGCCTCATCGATGAGTTCAGCGGCGCCCCCTGCAGGAGGTCCCTGGCAGTGACAGACTCTCCAGAAGGGGATGCTCTGGCTGAGGAGGAGCCCCAGAGCACCATCCTATGACCTATGACCCTGAGGCATCCTTTACCAGCAACTCCCCGCTTCTACACACAAACATATACACCTCCTTCATGGCTAAACATGCTCTTCTTAACTGTTGCTGAAGCTCATATTTTACAACAGCTCGCTATAAAATTCATGTGACTCCAAAAACACAAAAATGCCATGGAGGAACAGTTGCCTTTAAGAAGAAAGACTGGAACACAGATAAGTATTAAATTGCATACGATTTTTTTTTAACTGCTTTGTCCATTTTTGTTTTGTGTTGTTTTTTTAATCATTTTTGCCTTATTAGAACAAAAGTTAGAACACATCATAAAAGTTTAAAACCTGACATTGTTCAGCACAAAGCTCATTCTCAGGCGCAGCCTGGTTTTATTGCTCACAGGGTATTGAAGCTTTCTGCACAGTAAAAATAAAACTTTTGACATGAAAATACAAGCTTTGCATGCACAATTAGAAATATTGTTGATGTAACCTTAACCTGCTATGTTTTATTATCCTTTTTTTTTTTCGTCAGACATTTCTCTTTGTATAGATCTGCTCACTTGTTACTGTACCTGCACAGATGATAAGAATGTTAATGTAGATTGTGCTTCTGTACTTCTATCCTTCTTTTGTTTGAGAAAAAAAAACTTATTTTTTTAATTTATTTTTTGCATGACAAGTCAATAAGATCTACCTGCTTTTGCTTCAAGGCCTCAGAATAGCAGTGCTTTACTTTCTGTGTGTTGTTTATTCCCCCCACCCTGAGAGCAAGCGTACAACCTGCTTGTTTCTTTGTCAGTTATCTCTGATTATGAATGGATGACTACACTGACTTTCTGTTCATGTGATTTTTTTTTCTTAACTTAATTTTAAGTGCTTCAGGTTTGGTTATATTCAGCCCAAAATGTAAATACAACTGTACATTTACTGATGTATATAAAGTTGAGAGGAAACGTTTATGTGAAATGCATATCTTGAGAATATAATAATTATAATACATGTGCTGATATTTATTGTGTAGAAAATGTAATGATAAAGAAATCAATGTTATTTTTGTCCCTGCACACAATGAACAGATGTACTGTAGATTCATAATTTTTTACTTTAACACCAGGTTACTACAATGCTGCAGCAGAGAAGCAGAAAATTCTTTCTGCTAGAAATCAGCTAAGGCCTTTTTCATTTTGTGTCCTGAGCTTTGAGGTTCAGGCACACAGGAGTTTGAGTGACTTGCACATTAAAACCCTGTGTTATCCATTTTTTTTATTAATCTCTGAACTGAAGAATTCTATTTGAATGATCCGATTTCTCAGCTCCTACATGGATCCGTCTCAGCCTTCGCCGTTGGACTAATTATGTTCTAACAGGACAAAATGGAGAAAAAAATTGAAAACAATTTCTTTGTTTCCAAGACAACAAATGAGAGTGCAGCAGCGTCACTTTTGTGTTTGATACAAAATGTCTTAAGGCGGTAATTTTGTCAGTTAAAGTGCAATTACAGTGTTTACTGATCCACCTCACTCCAAAAAAAGTCACCTTTTCCAAACATTCACAAAAGAAGCCATTAATTTCATTGCAAAGCAATCTTTTGAGTTGTTTTTTGTTTCAATAAATAAACGATCAGTCTCTCCTAAAGGGATCTATGGTATGCTTCAGTGTGTGTTCTCAATGGATTAGTTTTAAAGATTTTGGTGATGTTGATTATCTTAATAGTTGTGGTAATTATATGACAATAATTGCAAGTGCCCTCACTCTGGTTGTTACTTTGGAACTAAAAGGCCTACTATCTGTGCTGAATTCATACATGTGTACAAGGAGGCAGGTGATTCTCTGAATGTGACTAATGCAAATTTTTCTTATTGTGTAATGAGCATTGCGGCTCATGAGAAATAGTATTTGAATGATGTCAGTAAGGGTGTGTTGGCATGTTTTTCCTTTTGTTGTTGTTTGTTTTTTTCCCAGATCATGGCAATCTTAGTGCTTTCGTGCATCATGTCTGAAACTTGCAGCTAACTAAAGGCATGCTTTCATATTCATATTCAGTGTGGTTACCATGCTGCTAGAAGAAAAACTCCTCTAAGAAATGGGAGTCATGATATTTCATTTTTGCTAGGACAATAACCTGACAGCAAATGTCAAACATATCCATAGGAGTGATTGTTTGTACCAAATGGTTCACCGTTATATAGTTTTATCTTTTTAATAACTATTGGCTTTTTTATCTATCATCTTACTAATGTTGCTTCAGCCCATTTTATTTAAGGTTCAAATCCGAGGATAAAAGGTTTCATGCATGTACTTCGTAGATAGTCTTTTGATAGTTCATGTTTGTGTCAATCACAATCTTGAAGGATTGTTAGGGGGAATGAAGAGAAGCAAAAAACAAAGAGATGGGTTTAAGGCAATGTGAGGGTGCAGTGGGTGGTCCTTTAGCAGGGGGTTTCAGAGCAATACAGTGAAGGACTGGAAGTTGCCTATGGATGTACTGCCTCCTTCTGCTTTCACAACTATTGTACAAATAAAATCTCCCGCTTATCAAGCCCACCTCCTCTCCCCTTTCTGCTTAGCATATCGAGTTGAACACAGTGTGTACTGTGAAGCCTTCCTGCAATCCTTATCAGAATGTCAGAACTAAATATATATATATTAAACTTTACATTTTTAATAATCATATCTAATGTGGATTTATTTCTATTTTAGGTGCATTTTACTTTGTTGACAAACTTTTGTGCTATTTTTTCAGATTTAAGGTAACGTTAGCAATGCCTGTTTTGTTTTTGTTCACGGAGAAATACTTTGAAATTTTGAAATACTTTGTCACCTTTTTACAGGTCAACTTATGGTTTTACTTTAAGAAATAAAAGTACTTAAGTTGTGTTAATTTTTTGTGTTTATTAGTCATTTCCAGCATGAGTACCATTTTCTTATCCAAAATAGTTAAAATTTAAACTCATATATGTCATTCTTTAAATGTTTTCCCCGCTGCTGGCAGGCAAACCAATTCTTATCTACATTTTTTTTTCTTTTTGCATTATCGACTGTATGGGTGTGACTGTACATACAGTATCTAAGCACATTAAAGGGATAATAGCTTAAGAGTTATATCCTATCTGAAATAGAAATAGTCTCTGAAAACCGACTAAAATTAGGTTAACCTGAAGAGGAAAGTATCTTTTAGGTGTGAAACCTGTACGACAGGTCGATCAGGGGTGACTTGAGGATGAAACTGGGAGTGTACACTTCAGGAAAGGATGGTGGTGATACATTTTAAACTTCCCCAATCAAGCAGCACAAAACAACTCAGTGAGATCATCTTTGAACATTTTCACTATTCATTTCCAAGAATTTTTTACTTAACGAAAACAAAACGTGAATTTCAATTTTTAACATCATGCACATTGAAATTATCTACTCTTTTTAAGCAAAAATCTGATTTGATTTCTATATAATGAAAACTGTATTCTTTGCTTGGACAAATGTTGACAAACTAAAGAGAAAAATGTCTCCAAATAGAGTATAGAGACCCAACATTATAACAAACCTTGTTTATTATCTGTGCACATAATCTGACTGTGATTACAAAATGTTTTTTTGTTTACTTTTCCATTATTGAGTCAGTCAAAATAAGTGCTTATTCACATCTTTAAAAAATAATAGTAAAAGGAAACAATGTCAACTTAATACCTTTAACATTATGTGCGTTAAATTGGGCTTGAACGCACAATGCTCAGAAAGATTACTATTCTGTCACATTATAACAGTAATATCCAGGGTAAAGTTAAAGTCACCAGTGCCAGAACAGTAAATGCCGAAAGCAAGAAGACCAGGCATCGCGCCGTTGAGCAAACGCAACCAGTGCGTCTTCGCCTGCTTTGAGGATTGACTACAGTCCAGACATCGAGCGCGTCCTCCTCAGTCATAGGTCTCCCTTGGGTGCTTATGATGTAAACTTGATGTGCATTTGGGCTGGAACTGATTGTTCTCTGGCTATGAAGTTTCCAAGAGATGCACCTGCAGAAGAAATGGGAACTCCTGTTGGATTCGTTCAGTAAGGAGTCTCTGGAGACGCGCTGTGCGCTCTGGAGCTGCCCTCCCTGTGACACGGGCAGAGGCACCTCCAGGGTCTGCCCTTCGTCCGGATCCTTTTTCTCTATGAGCGGCTGCAACGCTTCGCTTTGTCTCGTGATGAAAGTCAGATGTCGACAGATGGGACAGGCGATGGTGTCTTGGATGTTTCCCTCCCTTTTGATGCTGACCAGCATCTTGACCAGGCAGTCGTGGCAGAACACATGTCCGCAGCTCAGAGTCCTCTCAATGCCCGCGAGACTGTCGTAGCACACCGGACATTCTCGCGTGTCCTCCAGGCTGTACTCCTTCTGAAGGGCCATTTAAAGACTGTAGCACTGGGAAACCGTCCACCCAGCAGTAGTGTGCTTTCCAAACTACTGTTTCCTGATCAGCTGCCTTTGCTATTGGCTATGGGTGTGGGCGACATGAAGTAATGCGACTTGTCAAACAGGGCTGGCCAGCTGTGAAAACAGGTGACTACAGGATACCGTCCAGAACTTTCTTTAGTTTAATATCCTCTTATTTGCACAAAACGAAGTGTTAATTCTATTAATTAATTCTATTCTATTCTATTCTATTCTATTCTATTCTATTCTATTCTTTTCCACCCTGGACTTTTTTGACACTCGTCTGTCCTCCAGTGGTCCTTACTATAATTACACTGACGCGCACAAATCTCCACAAAGAGGGTGCGGCTGGGTCTTACGTAACAAATTTGCGTCATCACGTTCCTCCCTGTCTGGATTTACGTTGGTTCCGGGAGACGCGTTGGCAATTTCCTAAACAGACCGACTACCCCTGGGTTTCTTCCGTCGTACGTTTCAGTGACCGGACGGTTTCTCGTGGATAAAGAGGACGATTTAACGAATTGATATGAGCAGGTAAGGGTTTTTTTCCCCCTGTAACCCTCAGTTTTATATCGCCGTTCGATAATTTGCTGTATTAATGTTACGAAGGCAACAACATCTCTAAGTGCCGGTTTCTGATCTAAACTGTCGTACGACCTTTTTTGTATTTACTTATTTATTTGCTGTAAAAGGCGTGTTCACCTTACAGCTTGCCGTCAAACAGCTCCCGCGAAAACTCTAGACTAGAGCATCAAATACTAACGTTTCCTTTAAATTTTCATCTTAACAGTTCCGCTGCTTGGCTGTAGTTGACATATTTGGTGTTTCCTGTCAGGACTGCTTCGTCCTAGCATTTAAATAAGACTTAGCTAATTTTAGGTATTTGAAGATCATGAACTTCTGTAAACCTATTTTCCCTCCCTGTTTCCCACTCAAACATTAGTCACTTCAACGTCAGCTAATTACCTATGGAGTCATCCACATGACAGACTGTAGATTTCAGTGTTTGATGCTAAAATAAAGATAACGGTCTGACAGAATATCTCTGCTCTTGATACAAGTGGAAAGCTTTATACTCTTAAGTAGTGTTATATTTGACCCGTTACTTTTGTGATGGTGTACTAAACGTGTGTGTGTAATTTTCATTTAGGTGTTAACCTATTTTAAAGTTAGAATAAGATCTGTTTGAAAGTAAACCCTCCAGTAGTATTCAGTCTTTTTTATGTCTTGTTTTTGGCACTTCCTGTAAAAATCCCCCGTCTGTCATATATGAGACCGTCAGGCTTTCTCTGTTTCTTTCTGGGGAAAGTTTCCCTCTTTTCTCCGCTGTGGTTTTAGAAGGAACTTAGGAACACGTGAGGGTCATGCATTCTGAGAATTGTTGTTGCTTCATCAGAGAGGAATCTGAAAACAAAGTCGCTGTCGCTCTGAGTGTGGACCTTCTCTACCTGGAGAGAGAAGTGCTTTCTGTTGAGATCAGTGAATACCAAAGCTACTTGCTAACTCAAAGGGTTTAGTTAATAATCCTGAAGGTTCAGCGGTGGAAGTGCTGACTAAAGGTCGCCCACTCGCAGCATGAACTGTTCTTTCCAGATGTGTCCTGTGAATTCCCAAAAACTGCCTGTTGGCATTTGCAGATCCTACAGGAAGGCAGAGTTTAGAACAGACTTTTTATTAAAAGCTGCTTTATAGTTTTGCATTACACCAACATAAAGGAGAGATTAGAAAAAATGAGAGGATGATTACTTGTAATATGCACTGAAATCCACAGATTTGTGTGTATAAGCCTCTAAGCTGCAGCTAATCGGCCAGGTGGACCTTTTTGATTGCTTTGATATGAAGGAAAAACTTAAAAGAATTCATTTGAAGATGCACGTGCATCATATCTGATTTTTCCTGCCAAACTTAAGTCACTTGTTTGTGAAAAACAAAAACCAATGAAGCATCTTTTCATTCTCAGGTTGCCCTGACATGGACACAGAGATGATTCCTAAATTTTCATCAAAGGATGAGGAAGTTGATTACTGGAAGTCCCAAGCGCTTAAATATAAGAAAAGGTAAGCTTTTTTTTTCTTCTTGTGTCTGCTTGGATGTATTGCTTAACCTCCCAATAATAAGGCTTTTATTTTTAGCCATGACTCCTTTTATTTATTTTTTTATTGGATTGTGCAACATCACAGAAATGCCATGTATTGACAGGTGGATAAAAATGCTTACAGATTTGTTTTATGGAAAGGTTTCTGCACAGAATGACTGCTTTTAGTCCAAATAAGGGCAGCAACCAGACAAAGGAGCAGTCAAAAACCAGCTGACTTACTCATGAGCAACACGCCTCAGCGTTTAGCTTTGGAGCAGATGCCACAGGCATTCAGACGGACCCCACAGCCACATGTTTGAGGCCGGCGCTGTTTGGAAAATCTTTTTTTTTTTTTTTAAATATTGTGAAGCTGGAGATGGTTGTGCTTTCAGAGGCATGAACGTGCACACGAGGGGTTAAAGTCCAGTTGGTTTTCAGAGGAATTCCTGTTGTGGTCATGTGCAGCAACAACTCATGAAAAAAGAGCTTCCATGGGTTTACTATAGCTCGCAACACGTTTTTCTAACTTGTTTCTCGTGAGACGTCTTAGCTTTTAGCCTGCAGTGTTTCAAAGCTAACTTTCTTGGATTCGTTTTGTGTTTTTATGAATAAATCGTGGGCTTCTCCATTAAAAGCTGTGGTCAAAGCGAGCTGAGCTGTAAGGTACAGGCCAATGTTAGCTGATGGGGCGGCCTCAGTGACACTGGCATGTGTGGAATGACCGTGCAAACACATCTGATGCCTGGACTCCGAGCCCTGTGGGGTCACTCAGAGGTCATTCGATCAGCACAACTCGGCTGCTCTCTGTACAGTTTGGAGCAGGGGGACTTCTTAAGAAAAACTGTATTTTTAACAAGTTCTTGTGGCACTTTGTTAATGATGGAGGACATATATAAAGAAAATTGAGATTAAAGTTCCATTTCTAAATATTTCTTTATTCAAATTGTTGAGAATCAGAAGCGAAAAATTGCAATTTGAAAAGAAGCTTATTTGGGACTTTGAAAATACGTTGGGGAGACCACAAGCCTCCTACGCCGCTCCATTTTGACGCATCCACTTGTAGGCGACTCACATATGTCTTTGTTTTCTGGCTCCAAACTGTACGGCTGGATAACTCCGATATTGCTCGCCATTTTTGTGGCACCAGACATGTTGGTTTGGGGTTGTAAGAGGCTGTAAGCTAGCTGAAGTGTGAGTAAACGGATAGCTCAGCTCATAAATGCCAATTACTAATGAACTGTCACTCTGCAGAAACCGTCTTAGAAAACGATACAGGTATTACGATTTTGGCTAGAAACAGCATAATCATAACTAAAATACCACTGCGAACACTTTTGCAAAAGATTAAAAGTTGACTGAAGTAGGAGTTTACTGGCACAAAGGTTGTTTGCCTTATTTAAATGTACTCCAACACACAGATTGTTCTAGATTTCTCAGGACAATGCATTTGTGTGTTTTCATGTCAGTTAGTTGATGTCGCTCTGTCCGGACCTTTAGCCCCCCCTCCATAGCCAAAGACAAGTGACCACCTGTTTGTTTTGCTGAGCCTGTTTCTGAACCTGTTGCTGTCTAACCTCAGCTCTTTCATAGCTGAATATGAGGTGGACTCTCACATTGAGCAGTCCGTACTGAACGCTAAACGTCTGGCTCTTTAAATGGTGTCATTTCCTACTATTATGGGAGGGAAAAGCTACCAGAACAGCCCTGTGTTTGGCTCCTATCGCAGAACAAAGGCCTGTCAGTTTTCCAGAACGTCTGCTCATGGTCAGCTCTTCAGAACTGAATGGTGGATTGTGCGCGGGTTTACTGATATTTGACAATGTCCCGTATGTTCCCCTGTTGTGTTTGTAACCCTCCAGCTGCCAAGATGCCCAAGAAGAACTACAGGAGTTTCAGGAGGGAAGTCGGGAACTAGAAGCCGAGTTGGAGGCACAGTTGACTCAGGCTGAGCACCGACTCCGAGATCTACAGACGGAAAATGAGAGGCTGAAGAGCGAAATGTCAAACCTCAAGGTAACCCGGAGCGTTGTAGTCCATCTGAGACTTTACATTGTCTGAATATTCTTGTCATTTATGTAACTTCATACCTAAAGGGTTATCTGATCAGGGCTGAACACAAGGTCCAGTGTTTGCTGCCTCTTTTCCGTGGCAGGTTTTATATGGCGTGCTCTTACATAAGAGTGCAGCTCTCTTTAATGGGATGTCAGGATAAGGAGGAGAAAATAGAACAGACAAATTGGGCTTCTAATCACGCCGTGTTCTAGGTTATAAGTGTGTATACATAACAAAATGTAGTGTTTTACTCATGTGAGTGTGCTTGCTTTACACATTGTCATGAGGAAGTGTTTAAATGAACAAAATGAAAGACACAGTCCTGCCACTAATTACACTGTGAGGGAGATCTGAGAGAAAGTCAGTTGGCCTCTTCATGGAACAAAAAGCCTCTTTGAAATGTAAATATTGTGGAAGAAGGCTTCACTGTCGGGTAATTTCATTTTATTTCGTGACTGAGCTCTATTTTCCTTCTAGATTTTCTGGATTTGCTCAAACCTTGTTGCTTTTTTTTGTCCCACTCTCTCAGGAAAAACTGGAGCAACAGTATGCCCAGAGCTACAAACAGGTTTCCATGCTGGAGGATGACTTAAGTCAAACGCGCAGCATCAAGGAGCAGCTTCACAAATATGTCCGAGAGCTTGAACAGGCCAACGATGATTTGGAGAGGGCCAAGAGGTCAGGATGACACTTGAAGCTGTCCACTTTTGGACATCGCCCCAGGTTTTAAAACTCTTTGGGGATTTTCTTTCTCTTCTTGTAGGGCAACAATAGTGTCTCTTGAAGACTTTGAGGCCCGTTTAAATCAGGCCATTGAGAGAAATGCCTTCCTGGAAAGCGAGCTGGACGAGAAGGAGTCTCTGTTGGTGTCTGTGCAGCGCCTGAAGGATGAGGCGCGAGGTAAGGAGTCATCAAACAGTCACGCCCACCATTGAATGAAAGGGCGTGTTTGACGCGTCTCCCCCTCTCCCCTGCAGACCTGAGACAGGAGCTGGCAGTTCGAGAGCGGACCACAGACAGGATGTCAGCACCAAGCTCGCCCACTTTAGAGCATAACAAGACCGATTCTGCAATGCAAGCCTCTCTGTCCCTCCCAGCAACACCTGTAGGGAAAAGTGTGGAGCATTCCTTCATCAACCCCAGAGGTCTGCGTTCATTCATCTCTGGTGTTTCTGCAAAAGTTGTTTTAAAAAGTGTCTCATATTGATTGATTTTTGCCTTTTTCCAAATAGCTCTTACCAACGGCAGCGGCGGTTCCGCCCTCACGCCTTCTGCAAGAATCTCAGCACTTAATATTGTTGGAGACCTTCTGAGAAAAGTGGGGGTGAGTGGAAATCTTTGGACTGGAACGATTGAGTGGGATTTAAACTCTGGGTAACAATCTGTCCTCCAAAAACTCTGTGGTCACCAGGCTTTGGAGTCCAAACTTGCAGCTTGTAGGAACTTTGCCAAAGATCAGGCAGCGAGGAAAACCTATTCCACAGACAAGGGCACGCTCATCAACAGCAACGCCACCAAGTTCTCGCACTCCATCCACACGACTTACTTTGATAAAACGTAGGTTCTTCTTCTCTTTTTCTACTTTGAATCTGCTTAACAAAGCGACGAAAATAAACATTTGGTTTCTCAACTGCAGCACTGTCAATGGACTGGACCCCAGCTCTCTGACCTCCATGGCTCCATCCAGGGCCGTGTCTCCTCCAGGCATGCTGCCTTTAAGTGTGTGAGGCCAGCCGCCGCTGATAGGCCTGCCCACCAACCACAGCGCGGCGCCAGAGAGAACAGCTGGACATGTGTGCGTGCGTGCGTGCGTGAGTGCTGGCAAAGGGTGCGCTCGCCTGCTTAAGAGCGTGCACGTTTGAGTTTGGTGTGCACAAATTGGAAGTCAGCTCTGGGTGCAGCAGTGCCCGTGCTCACCCCACATGTGCATGTGCCTGCAGCTGTACTGTGCTCAAGTGGCTGTCATTGCAATGCGCTTAACATAAAAAAAATCCACAGATTTTCCTTTCAACTGTCTCTGACAAAGGTCCTAAACAGACCACAGCGTCCTTTTGTTTTCTAAAGCAAACAGTTAAACTTCTTTCTGTTAAGAATGTATGATATTTCAAAGGGAAATGTTCCTCCAAACTAATTTATCTGAGAGTAAGATTTAAAATGCTGTTTTTCTACCTGAAGTTTTTTTGCATGTTTGTGTGTGTGTAGAGCGTGTTTGCTGAAGTGTGAATGAGCGGCGTGAATGTTGACGGTTCAAAGCCGCGCGGTGCAGCCGTTCCTGCCTGGAAGAAGAAGTTCTGAAAAGTCCCCAGCTGTGCGTCTCCTCTGCACTTAAACAAGCTGCTCTGCACAGGTTTTCAGTTGCAGTGGAGGATGCTGTGGACATATTTAGGAAAACAGTTATGCCTTTTTGTTTTATTGTTTGTGTGAATGTTGGCAGCTCACTGTGATTCCTCACTTATAAACAAAAGTTTGTGTTACGTTTGCCAGGTGTAGCCTAACTTATGATTCTTTGCTGCCTTAGTGCAGTGCAGCTAACGGGGTGTTTGTGTTCAGTATTAATTCAGCATTATCCTCCTTTAGGTTTCCTATTTTTTGTTTGTTTTGTTTTGAATCTGTTTTACGCACAAGAAGTGCATTTGCATCCATTAACCCTTAATTTATTATCAAAGCTTGCAAAATCCTTTCAAAGCTCCTATTTGTGTGTGTTTTGTTGACAAGGCGCCTCCAGAAGCTGTTACAGCTCCAGTCGGTCTGTACGTTTCCTTCCTCTGAACACGCTGACGTCTGGCATTCTAGTCCTATTTATTTCAGATGCTGTTGGCATGTTTCAGAGAAGTTTTACCACCATTCAGTGGTTACATTGTATAATAGTGTTTGTTGTAAATGTTAAAGTAAATAAAGATTCAGATTATTACTATATGATGTGGTTTGTTTTATTTGCTATAAAGTAAGCACATTTAAAATGTTGTTTTAAATTAAAAAAAATAAAAGTTTTTAAATGTAATTTTTACATAAAACCAAATAAATTCAATTGGGCAAATTTATATTTCTTGGTAATTTCCTCCAATTTTTGCTTTTTTGATCTATAAAAGAGATTTATAATCAGGTAGGAATCATGTCATAAATCAAAGTTTGAGTGCGGTCTGCATAGCTAGTGTGCTGGTTTAACCCTTGTGCTATCTTAGATGACCCCACCCTTACAATGATGCATTATTCCTACCATGACAAAGATGGATAAAGGTGGAAAGATTTCATGTAATCCATGGTGAAGATCACAAATCATTGAAAAGGTTCAGAGGACTGTCTAGTGGGTCTAGATGACCCAACTCTCAATGTTAAAGTGCCTAGGATAGCACAAGGATTAAATCCCGGCTGAATTCATGTTTGAATAAATGCTTCCTTATGGAATTTCATTGATCCGATCTGGAAGCTGATGGGCTCATCACTGATCATGAACCTTTTGTGAGGCTGACCCTGATCCATCCACACAGAGCGACCCAGGCTTTCTTCTGTTCGTGTGGCACCCATCATCTGGATCTGATTCGAATAGATCTTCCAAATGATCTCACAAAAGTTCAACTGACTGGGACACAAACAGTTCCAGGTGGTAGATTTTTTTCATGTGTTGCATGACTTGTGATAACACAATCGCTACCTTCTAACCCTTGTGCTATCTTAGATGACCCCACCCTTACATTGACGTGTTCTCCCTACCATGACAAAGGTGGATAAAGGTGGAAAGATTTCATGAAATACATGGACCCCAGTGAGGTTCACAAATCATTGAAGAAAAAAGGTTCAGTGCACTGTCTAGGGTCTAGATGACCCAATTCCCAATGTTAAAGTGCCTAGGATAGCACAAGGGCTACAGGGCAAACTCCACTTCTCCCATTTGATAAACTGGATTCAAGGACACTTCAGTGAATGACAGTCTACAGTTCTTCCAGAACAGTCACAAAACAGCAGAGTACGGTAGATAACATTCACGGTACATATCAAAGTGTTAACAACACGAGGACTGAAAGTGCGGAACAAGCAACTAATCAGCTGAAGAGTTGACCTGCACGATGGTAACGAACGGGCTGGATGCTTCATCAAGCATGAAGACGGAACACTGAGCAGCACTGACTGTGCATTAAAGCTCTTCAGAGCAGAAAAACAAAAGCTGAAAGAGTAAATTAGAAAAACTGAGAAACTGATGCTGTCCTGCAGAAAGAACACAGGCTGCCAGTTAGGACAGCACTGTAGAAATCAAAATCTCAACCTGCAGAAAGTTTAAACAAAAGGGACAAAAAGCAGCATAAGGTGATTATAGCTAAAGCATTTATTTTAGAGTCCTTATAAGAATAATTGGCAAAAATGCAAGTGTAAACTCAAAGCATGAATTCATGAATAACTCAGATTAAAGTGGGTTACTTGTATTTATTTGTCACTTTTTTGTTTTGTTTCAAAGCACAAATCCTCAAGTTTCCATGTTACGATTGTGGTAAGAAGTACAAATCAGCGACAGCACTGCAGCAAAGTGACTGCGTGTGAGTCCATCCCAGTGTCTGACACAAAGCAGACATGTCCACAGTTACAGTCATTTCTGACTCAGCTCAGAAAATGAGTTCAAACTTCTACTGGGAAATCTGGTTTATACTAGTCTACAGATGTGTTTTACTGTGTCCCTTTTCTTGAACCCCAAAAGAAATAGACACAACCCATATATTTAAAAAATGTGTTTTATTTTAAACACTGAAGATGAAATGTAAAAAAAAAAGTATTATTACAATTCATTCTTCAGCCTCACACGTGTTTAGTTCTGAACAGAAAAAACATTACTGTTCTAACAAATGGTTTAATAATAAAAATAAAAATCTTTTGAGTTCTAATATATATATTTTTTTTTTTTTAAAACTTTTTTTCTGCAGTTTCGGGCTTTTTAGAAAATATTACTATTTTTTCCAGGTCGTCAAGGTAAAAATAGTAAACTTAACCAAAATAAGTTGGGTTTGTGTGTGTGTGTGACTGTGTGTTTGTGTGTGTGTGTGTGTTTTACAAATTCAAACACTACATTTTTTTACCCAAATATAATACTTTTTTTTAATTTGGATTAAATTATAACACGACTGCACCAGCAGGTGGCGACATTTCCTCAAACTAAATGTTACTTCCTACAGCAGTAAAGGGACTATTGTTTGGCATGCAACTGTTAGCTTAATTTATTCAACCTTATTTAAATAAAAGTGTTCGTCTTTTATTATTGGGATTATTTAAAAATATAGTTAAAATTAGAAAATACAATCAAATATGGAAAAATGATTAAAGCTTTAAAAACAGTATAATTTATTTAACATTTTTTAACATTAGATAACGAATACACTATGTTTACATGCAGTTTTAAAAGGCCTGTCAAATATAAACTGGTCATATTTATAATTACACTTTTTTTTAAAAATGACCATGATTTCAATAAAATGGTGTCACAAGGTTTTTTTTCTTTTTTGATTGAATAACGAACTTTTTTTCTTACATAAGTAAAGAAAACTAGTTTAGATTGTGGTTTTAATGTTTCACTGAAGTGAAGTTTTCCTACTTTAGCACAGCTGTCCTTCATATAAGAACGTTTTTAGAAATGTGACCTAAACACATAAAAAAAAGACTATAGTTTTTTTTATTACCATCTGCACATAACTTTACTAACTAAACAACAAGTGGCAGATTATTTTTCCCTACATTCTATATTTAAAATAAAACTAATGTTGTTTTTTTTCCTTCAAGATATTTCATTTTTTTAACCAGACGGGAAAGGAACTTGGTTTTCTTCGACCAACTGATTCTAAAGGGCCCAAAAGAGAACTTTGGATACAGAACTGGAAAAAAAGTACTTAATAAATACTGTGTCTTCAGCTCAAAGAAAATGTGTTTGTTGAGTATTTGCATTTTTATTACACCAGTAAAGAAATCAATGTAAGATGTGATGATGATAAAAAAAAAAACAATTCGATCTGCCAGTGGCAGACGGATGTTCCTTCATGGCCAGGATTATTTTTGAGAAAGATTAGCTTTTAAGCCTTTTTTCATAATCAAAGATGAGTTTTGTTCATAAAGCCATGAAGTTTTTTCTTTTTTCTATGTAGAAAGCAGGAAAATCTGGATTCATTCAATTCATTCCTTGTTGTAAACTATTGTTTTTAGAATTATGTATGTATTTGTTTACATGTTCTGTAAACAGATTGCTTAAGGTAAATCTATGATCAACTGTTTTAAAAATTATGTTTTGTTTTTCTCTTCCTGTTTAAAAAAAAAAAGACTGATGACAAAAACAAATGGAGGAACGCTCATGCAGACAGGTCTTACTGATCTTCTTGCATATATGGATGTTACAGGAAGTGTTCAAAAACAACTTACCTACTGGAACACAGGATTTGTGGTTTAACTCCAGCATTTTCTCACCAAGTGTAAGAATTAATTGGTGTCCTCTCAGAAATGCATCATTGATGGATTTAGACTAGACCAAAACCAAGCCAGTGAATGCATCATGTGGGTTTCAATATCAAATTGAACAATTTGCAGTCATGTTTTTATCTCCGTGGATCAGCAAGTATGTAAATCCAAATACACTGGCAACTTTGAGCACAGTGTTGGCAAACTTTGTTATGCAAATGTTTCTTCTGTACTGAGCTGAGTAAAAATAGGAAACATGTTTTTCTTTGCGTCTCTGTGACTGTTTGGTAACCCACGGTGGGTTCCAGCCACAGCCATTGGTCATTCCACAAAAGCACAAGTAATAAGTAAATTGGAATAACAAATAATGACAAAAGTGCTGGAAGAATCGAATCTTATCTGGCAGGTTCAGCGTTTTTCACAAGGTGAAGCAAAACTTCTCACGCAACAGCAAACTGAGGGCTCTGTCTCCTCATCTCCTCTTGCTCTGATTTTCCCCATTTAGACCTGTTATGCATTCCACAACAGAGCAGTGATAATCCTCCCATATCCACACATTTTGTCACCAATGAGCACATGTCTGTGCAGTCTGCAGCGGGGCAAACACGGATCGCTGCAACCTGAGCAGGAGAAAAACTATTTTAGACAGAGATTAAAATAAATTGGTTTAAAAAAGATGCAAATGGAGAGCTGACTTCAGCTTTTGCTCTCCTTGCTTTAATAAGCCAGTCAGGTTGAAGGTTAACCTTTTGCAAAGAGAAGGTCACAAGCAACTCAACAGGTTCCTAAACTTCTGATTAAGAGCCACTTGCTGTCACCTGTGCCTGCGCTGTATGTGACAGAGCTGCATGCATGTGCATGTGAGCGTGTGACCCCCTCATGTTGTACTTTCCCTTGCCTCAGCCATTCTTTTCCCAGCTGAGCGTTCAGCTGTTGCCAACACTTGTCTACTTAAATGTGTTGCCATAGCTCAGAACTGGGCACAGCGCTTCACAAACAGTAATGATTTTAATGAAATCCCTCTGCCGCAGTTACACACCATTCCAGAAGCAAACTCGTAACCACCGGCTTTTTAAAGGGAATGCAAACGAGCGCATTTCTTTAAAACAATATAAAAGAAGCTTTCTTTTGAAGTGTCCCTGAATGCAAAATAAGCAGGAACCAAAAAAGTTTCTACCTGTTTTAATTAACCTGATGTTGCTTCGTTAAAAAAGTAAAAATCTATTTCATAATGCTAAGATACTTATAATATAGCTCTCAAAATACTTTCTTAATTTACGAATGTGCTTTCTTTTAGCACAGTTAACCTGCCTTTTGTGCTTTTGTTCTCACAAGTCAGGTTGGTAAGATTGCATATTTGATAGCTTCTTCCGCTAAAGACGATAATTGCAAAAATGAACCAAAAAGTACGCCTTCAGTCTGTCTTTTGCCAAATCGATCTCATCCACAAATCTATCCATCATTCTTTGTCTTGAAAACAAACAACCCACATCCGCTTCTGAGTAAAAACCCTAAGTGTTTGCTTCCTACCTATCCGTCACTCAACCCATTATTCCGCTCATTTGGACATCCATCAAACGCCTCTTGTTCGGTTGTACAATTCATCACGCTCTTACGCTCGTCCTCTCATTGGCTGATAATCTTTCTCACCTCACATTGCCCAAAGATGTGCACTTCCTTTGGAGCCTGGAGGGCACGGCCCTGTCTACTCCAAATCCTAATGGCTGAATTTAGACAGGAACTATTTTTTTCTTTCCACATCCAAAGGTCAAGACTCAGGTCAGAGGTCAGAGGAGGCTGGCCTAGTTGCCAAGGAGGAATCGGGGGCTGAGGCAAAGGCTGTGGTGCTCACTGGACTGTGCAAACAGCAGATCTGCCTCTCTGAGGGGCTGTTTGACAGACATAAGAGCTATGGGGTCTGTGCAGATTGCATTGTCACAATCAGACAACAAGCAAGTGTTGACGAACGACAGGTTGTATAGATCCCACAACAGCATTCTCATTCAACACCAAGACTGAGTCGAGACAGGGGCACGTTTTAGAAATATTTGATTATGATGAGACAATCTATTTTGGACTTTTCCCAAAGTTTCATATTGAAATCCACAGTTTGTTCTCAACAAGATGAATAAAGTTTTGTTGGACTTCTATAAATTGTGGATCATTGTGGATACTATGGTGACATCATGAGAAAGTTCTGCTTTTGAGGGGAAGGCCTGCTGTTGCCATGGGGCTGCTGGAAAAGCCACTGTGGATCCCAGTAAATGAAGGTTGCTTGGGGGAGGGGAGGGGAGGCGGAGGCCTGTAAAGAAAAGTCCTGTTCGCTGCATGTTTGCTCGGCGTCCTCTGAGCCAAAGCCTGCTTGGTTATTGGGCCGCTGATTATACAGGATCCCCTAGACTCTTGGAAAAGCAGGGTCCCCCTTCTCTGGAGGTGTTTTCTGAATGAACAGGGGTGCCGGAGCGCTGCCTCTGGGTGGCATGTGAGCGGCCAGCGCTGCGGTGAAGCCCCTCATTGAGGAAGAGGACGACACAGGACAAAAGGAGCGAGGAGTCCTTGAGGCTGCAGACTTCAGACCATTCATAAACCAAAACAATTAGATTTAACACAGACATCAGACCAGACTGAAGAATTTACATGATAAAGCTGCCATTTCCATCACACGCATGAACTCTATTTTCACTCCGGCAAAGTGCAACAGTATATTTTTGACTGGATGAGTGCCTGTGAGCCTCTGCCAACTTTAACATGGTGTTTTGACAGACTACTGTCAGCCAAAATCAACTAACCATAATCTCCAAACCATATAGTGCACACACCACGTCTGGCTTATTTCATGCACACCACACATTTGCTCAGTTGGAGCACACCATTCCCCGGACCTCTTTGATACCTGATCCGGAGACGAGGAGGTTCATGAAGTGACCCCTCAAATGCAGTCTGACTGAGACACCTAACACTCGAACCCCTAATACGGCGTGTCGTTTTTGGCGAGAAGGGGGAGGGCTGAAGGAGGCGGCTGTGATCCAAGAAGATGGTTTGATGACCTTTATATCTCTACAGTGTAACACTGCCATGCAAATTATAAAAACATCACCAAAACGTGCTTATTGTTAAAAGCAGAACTTTATAAAATGCAAAACCAATCTGGTTTTAATAGAATTTGGTTTCTCGGGACAGAAATTTCCCCTCTAACAGTGTTAGCTAAACATACAAAGAAAGTAAATTGAATAAAGTGTTGGATGTTGGTTGGAAAAACACAAGCACCCAAACAAGCAATTAACATTGTGAGTGTTTGATTTGATTTATTCTTTATTTCACTAAAAAACTTAAAAGAAAAGATGGCAAAAAGCTGAATTTAGCAAAAAATACCTATTATTATGCTAAAAAAGAGCAAAAAAATAAAATTTCAGCTTGTTTTCAATAAAAAAGCATTAATTTATCTCTCTTACCAATTTCTGCTGTTGATTTTACATTTTTACTCATCTTTTTCCAGCTTATCATCCAATATTAAAGCAATACCGGTAATTTAATTTTCTGTTTGTATCTCCTTAACATTAAACATCTTCTAAATCTGTTGCATGACTCCTTTCACAGTGCAGCACTGTTCCTTTTTCTTCTAACTTCTGTTCCTTCAAGGCTGGAATAAACTTCCTTCTTTTTCAGAACTTTCCCTGAAAGTTTTTGTTAAAATGATGAAATTTTCTTTGTATGTTGAGCAAGACAAAGATGCCAGAGGACAGTTCCACGTTTGATCACAGCTAAAGAAGATGGTTTGGACCAGCTGAAGTCCAGCATCTTTGAACTGGACCATCACATTATCCGTGGAACATCTTCAAAGGAATTTGACAATAAATCCATAGAATTCCCACGCAACAATAATCCCTGTGGAGTTTTTAAAGAGTCAGAAAAGTCAGAACTAAAGATTGTCACATGAACATTTTAAAAACCAAATTGCAACATAAAGGGAAAAAAGGAATTCTCCAAATATAAAACAGCAATTCCTAACTGAAATCATGTAGTAAAAACATAACGACTAAAAAGAAGAAAGAGCAAACATAACATTTTTGTGAAGCACGAAGGATTGGCATTACAGAGATGTCAGGGTGGCATTGTTTCAGATGGGAAGTGCAGCTGCAAATGGAGAAGTGGCTCAGTGTGGGTGGTGGATATCTGGTTGCTGTGGCAGTGTGTTTATGTGTGCTGGGGTTAGGGCCACGTGCACAGCGCAGGCACACACACCGTGGCACACACACACGCGCGAAAAAAACTCCACAGAGGGTCTATTGATTCCGACTAATCAAGGCAGCAGCGTTTGGGGTGGTGCTGCACTTGCATGTGCGTGAAGTCAACACATTCCCAGCATTCCTGCACTTCCCAAAGAGACATGAAATATTAACCAGAGCATGGAGCTGCAAGGCCTCACTGCTGGGGTTCTCCTGCTCCTCCCTGCAGCTCCTCTCTGGAGACAGAGCAGGTTCCAAGTGCTTGAATCCATGACGTTTTACCTGATAGCAGTGAAGCAGATTCAAGGACTGCACTCTCTGATGATAACAGATATTCCTCTTTTTTGTTTTAGGATTTGATCTAATGAATAGAAACGCTATTTTTCTCAGAGAAATTGTCAGATTATAACTCCCTTGAAATAAGACTTGTGCAACCGATTAGGAAACAGCAAATGCAATGGAAAAAAACCGAAAACGCATCACTTTGGACAATGATCATGTCCGCGTTGTGAAATCATCTCTGGTTCCAGAAACTACAGGGGCAGGCAGAGTTCACTGGCCTGAAACAGAGGAAGAGGGGAGTACGGATGGTTCAGCCTAAGAAATGCCCATCTCCCCCACCTCTGAGAAACCTGGTCTTAAAGCAAGGCAGAGGACGGCAACAGCATCGTTGCTATGGAAACTCTGTTTGCATTTCCCAGTGAGGATGTCTGGCTGTCAGCTGGAATTCAGACAGTCAATTCAATGCAGAACTGCTTCTGGAAAAGCAATTGTCTGCATGGGGCAGACTATTCAAAGACATTCTAGGTGAATTTCCGCTTAAGTGGAAATGCAGACGAAAAAACAAAAAAAAGAGAGCTGCGGTCAGCGGCTGGGCCTTAACAGCCTTAACAGCACCACTAAGAACTCTTGTAACCTTGTGCCTCTATTGCTCTCCTTTTTATTTAGGCTCATGAAAATGACAGGCCTTCAATTGGGACAGTTTGAGCAGCATTTTTTCCATGTCAATCAAAATTAGGCGTGTGATTGGAGAGTGCTGCTTTGTGCCGGTCACAGGGCGGCATTCAGGTCTGCCTTCAATCCGCTCGCTCACACCGGCCCGCTGGGCAGAAACAAAGAGGCCTTTCACATTGACCTTGACACACGGCCACAGCGTCACCACAGGAACCGATGCAGAGGAATCCACGCGGACTCTCCGGTGTCAATCTCTCTGTACCTCTGGCAGACAGGCTCAGCTCAAGGGGAGGTGAGGCGGCTGATGCACATTAAATGTGCTTTTATTTCAGCACAGAGGAAATGAATCCTGACCTGAAACTACCCTCCATCTCTCTGTAAGATACGGTTGTGTTCAAATACTTTTTTATCCAGTAAGAAAAAAGATTTTAGGCAAAGAAATAAAAACTTTTTATTTTTCAGGATAGAACACTTTTTTGGTTTGTTTTTTTTTAACAATTGTGCAGCCTGAGAACAAAAGCCAGGCAATAAATTGAAAATATTTTTTTAACAAAATAAGAGTCTTTCACTTTATATACATTTGTCTTTAGAAACATGTTCAGAACTGTACATCAAGCTTTTTACAAAGCACACAAAACATCAAAATGTACAACAATTGTTCACATTTTATACATATAAAACCAAACAGAGTTTCGCTACATTTTAAACTGCGGTTCACCGTGCAGAGGAGGAAAGTCCGAACGCGCTGCGCCTGCTTCAGCACTGAAAATAGAGCTGCTTCATTACATTCGGGAGCTCCATGCATCGTTACTGAAATACTCGTGGGGTGGCAGGAGAGGAGCGAGGTTCTGCCAGTCTTTCAGCCTCTCTGACCCAACCCTCCCACGGGGGCCGGCTCCATTTCCAACGGCGACCGAGGAAAGGAGTCAGTCGGTGTCTACTTGACAGAGGTTAGTCCCCAGCTGCTGTGCCTCCTGATACATCCGCATGAAGTCTTTGTACCGTGGCGCACAGCTCATCCAGGCTTCTCCAAACCTCACCATCCCCATGAAGAGAAACTCACCCTCTCCAACCTTTGCCCCGCAATGGCGGGGCATCTTGATGAGGCCGGTCCAGTTCCGTACCCTCACACCCCCAGATACAAAGATCTGTGTTTTCTGTCTGTAAAGGCGGCTGATCTCCACGCTGAGGGAAGAATGCTCCTCCTCCTGATTAACCTTCTTAATAGTGCCACGCGCCACTGAAACAAAACCAAAACGCAGAGAATTAGAAAGTGCTAGCTGCCATATTTCATGCAGCGCACAATGGTGTTTTCATAAGACTTTTTCACCATAATACTTCAGCAGGAGGCCAAGAACTCTTTAAATCTAGGCTTTAACTCACCAAAATCGCTGGTGCAGACTGCTAGATGCATCTGGTCATCACTGCAGGGCTGGCAGGGTGCTGGCAGGGATTACAGAAAGACAAAAACCAAGTTAAACCTGAGGAAGAGCTCTCAGAAACAAAAGAAAACAAGAACTTCCTGCTACTTTCACTCAAGGAACATGATGAAAAAATTGTTGACAGCTCGACAGCTTTCCTCCAACATAAATACAGATCAGTAGCTGGGCCAGGCGGACGGTATTTTCCGTCCTAACAGATGACTATTTATTTAAAAACGGCAAAGAAGGATTAAGATGTCATGAGCAATGAATTTTCCGCCAAAAGAGGCCGAGCGCTGCTAATAATAAAAATTGCTTCTCAAAAATGTTGAGTGCATGCCTGTGTCTGTGTGTGCGCACTTTCACGGGGGCTGTTTTGTCAGCGTGCCCACCACAACAGGAACCCCCTGACAGCGCGTGACAAACACGGACCAGATGAAGAGGATAAGCGGTGATGTAAGACAAGGAGCGGCCGAGGAGCTCTCCGCCTGCCTGCCTGCCTGCCTGTCTGCCGGGACTGAAACTCAACCAGTACATCAAGTTCCTAATGACCTTAATCGTGGAAATCCCTTCAGAATGGCGGCACGTACGCAGGACCGATTTGAAGTTTGGCGTGGATCAAACGGCACGGCTCCACGTTTGAGGCCAAAAGCTGCAAAACTGGAATTTCAATGTCCTCAGCTGAGGAACCAAAAGTCCGCCTCAGGCTGAGCAGCGACTCAGCCAAGTCACCTCCAGCAGGAGAAACAGTAAAAGGCGGAGATGATTCGTTGACTCAGGTGGTGCAGCGGCTGGCCGAATTCAAACACTTTTATTAGTCTGAGAGCCACAGGGGATTTCCTTAGAGAGGAGGGTGGCACTTGAAAACAGGTGGGGAGAAACTAGAGGGGTATCTAGTCAGCAGAGGGGTGAGAGTGGTTGTTTGTTCAGGGGTTTGTACAAACATTGGAAAACTACCCAGCATTCCATGACGGATCAAACCCCTGAGCACGGAGATTTGTCAGGTTAAAGGAGACCAAGCTTTTGGAGCCCAGAAGGAGTTTTCTGTTCAAGAACCCGTCTCCGTGTTTATTAAAAGGATTTACGTTTATTTTTAGCGGGCTCTCCTGAGGTTCAGAGTGCAGGGGTGAGGCGTAAACATGGAGGTCAACACACGGTGCCTGTCCATCAGAGATCAGGGGGTCAAACGGCCACAAGCCCGGATGGCTTTAGAGCAGCTGGACAGCGGTGAGCCTTCAGAGAGCAGGCGCTTTGAAGTCAGCCCGCCGCTGGATCGGGCGGAGCCCACTGCAGGCGCTCCAACCCAGGAGCCATTATTCCCCGTCCGGAGCAGAGCCAACCAGGGTCGGCGTGTCAGAAATGAAACAGAACCACAGGAATGGGCAGAAAGTCGAGTCAGCATCTCTTTCGCTGGCCTTTGTGCACCCGGAGCCCCTCCAATCAGAACCACTTCAAGGGAGCAGAGAGGAAAAGGGAGGAGGGGAGGACCGGCAAAAGCGGGCCTATTACAGAGTCCAGCAACATCTGGACCCAGATGCATTCCGTTCAAATGGAGCAGCGCTCAGTAATACCTCTACATGGACAAAACCCACTTCAAGCAATCAGAGGAGGGAGCGAAGATATATGAAGGGGAGAGGAATGAAAAAGAAAATACTGAAATGATAAATAGCCATGGATGAAATCAAGAGGTATAGGAAATAGTGAGGAGGAGGTGTGTGTGTGCGTGTGTGTGTGTGTGTGTGTGTGTGTGTGTGTGGAGGGGGGGGGGTGATTTTAAGGGAGTGACAGCAAGAAAAGAAAGAAGGGGGGGGGGCAAGCATTTGGCTTCTAAAGGTTCCTCCCAACATCTGGCTGGAGACGCATTCCAACACGCGACTTGATCCCAGCACAGTGGGTCAGAGAGGAGGAGGACGAGGAAGAGGAAAGGAGGAGGAAACAGGGCGAAGATGATCACAAGAAGCAACCGAGTCATCAATCCTCCCCGCCACAGAAGAAACCCAGTCTCTGCGACCCATCCCTGTTATCTCCAACCACATCTTATTACAGAGATGAATTCAAACCTGCTGATGTGGTCAAAACAGCTGGATCCCCCTCCTTTCCCCCCTCTGGTTTAAACCTCCACCTCCCTCCCTCCCTCCCTGCCTCCACAGGGCCACATCATGACGCAGGAAGCAGATATATGAAGCTGGAGAGCAGTAAAAGCCTGTGATGCCTCATATCGTGCTCTAGGTGGAAAAATCAACATTTCCCGCTGCTGCAGATGCTCAGCTTGAAACGGTGCAAGTCTGGCAGGTACGCCGCATGAAAACAGGCCGTTGTTTTTCACCGGGGGCCCTTGTGTTTCTGCCGCGCCTCTCCACACACAAACGGCAAGAAAAAGAAAAACAATTGCAGCTTACTGCGGCGTTCTCCTGCCAGATCAAGATTTCACGGTTGGGAAATGAGGCGAGAGCTGATCCCTTTACCAAAATAAAAGACTTTAGGAGTTCTTTTTTGTTAATGTTTGACTAAAACCTTAACCTTATGGCTTTTCAAACCCATAGCGTACCTGAATGATGGAAGGAAAGCGAATTGGCTTTAATGGAATCAGATAAAATTGTCGTTATCAGACAAACGATGCAACCAATGAAGCTTTCAACCAGTAGATGGCTTCATTTAGTTGGTTGTATTGGAAATAAATCGTACCCTGAATAAATGTGACACAGGAAACTGTACAACTTCTACTGCAAAGCTTTAAAGCATCTTACCGCCAGGTTTCTGTGCGTCCCCCAGCCTGTCGCTGACCAGCTCATACTGGAACGCAGTAATCCGCCGGCTTATGTCCAGGCGCGGGACAGCCTCGATGAACAGCGCCCCCTCTTGAATGCCAAAGCAGTGCACCTTCCCCTGCGCCTGACCCTGCTCGCTCAGCAGCAACCGCAGCTTCCCATTAAGATCCAGGAAGAGGTTTGTGCCGCTAGAGTTCGTCAGGGGTTTGATGCAGACGGAGAGGCGGGCGGCGGCAGGTGACACCACGTTGGGCCGGAGGTTGACGATGATGGCCCCCGTTGGATAGAGCCACTCTAGAGAGCCCTGTGAGCAGCGCAAGTACACCTGCTCCACATCCCTGGTGTGGCCTTCGTGGGTCAGCCCGCTGCAGGATGGAGAGGGTGAAAGATGGTCATTTAGATGAGCTTAACGCCAGAAAACACAAGAAACTTTTACAAGCCCGTCTCTGAACCTCCAGCTGAACATTTTTTGTCGGCTGCAACATAAAGAGATCCATTCACCAATCTGAAACGGATTTTCCGGTGATTTACTGGCAGCGTGAGCTGACCAAGGTCAAGGTCTCAGGGAAATTGTGGGGACATTAGGCCACATTCCTCTTAAAGCATTAAGGCTCCGCACAAGACTGGCTGCATGACCAGTCACGAGCCAAAGCCGCCAAAATGACCTCAGCTCCAACACTCTCCCCATACCACATTGTTCAGGCTGCCGCTTTGGCAAAACGCAGCACTGGCGGGGTGCCTTTGGGAAGAGTTTGGAGGCAGAGATGGATGGATGGAAGGATCCAGGGCTTTCTGGGCAGACAACAGCAACAGTAGCCGAGCCTGCTGCATGCAAGTGCAAATGCGGGTCATGCACCCAACCTCCCCTTGCTTTTATGCCACCAAAGAAAGTGGAAGAGACTTGTCCGGGCAGCACTCCGGACTCCGGCGCCAGTCTGACCAAATGACTCCTTCCAGAAAGTAATGCCTGGTCAGGGGTTTGAAAACTCCACTGTGTCAGTTATTCTGTGGCAAAGCCAGAGGCAGGAAGCATCCTGCATGAGTACGCCAAGTGTGCGGTGGGACTCCGGAGGAGAAACGCCCAGTTTCCAGAAAATGAGATGCTGAAATTCAAATTTGCCATAGATCTAAAGTTACCCATGGCACATGCTGAACATATGCAGCTCCAGGCCCCACCACCAGCACCTCCTCTGCATGCCTTTAATTAACTTCTCTCTAACTTCATCACTTCTGCATGCAATTAAAGAAGATTAGTCAAGAGCCTCACTAATGAACAACAGATTATTGGTTGAAAGTTTAAAGCATCGCCAAACTCTTCTGGTTGGAGGATGAAAGACAGAAAGTTCTGTTTGAGGCTCGGCTCTCAAGTGCAAAACAGATTTCTGCAGATGTCTGAGGTCCAAACGTCTCAGATAAATGCTGGCAGAAATGCCAAAGCATTAAAAAGTCATCTTAGGCATTTTCTCCTGGCCTTTATATATTATTATGATAAGAGGATAATAAAAATAAGGAAGGAAAGACAAGAATTATTAAAACAGCTATAGCGTATGTATTGCATTTTAACAACAAGAGTACAATTTTACAATAATTAAAAAAAAAACGAAAAACACGTTTACAATTGAAAATCAGCTATAAATAAAGAAAATATCACCAAAAAACTTTCAAAATAAAAGTTTTAGCTTTGAACAGTGCAGCCTCATCCACCAGCGGTGAGTTCAGGTTCCGATAGGAGCTTATTAACAGCCATTTAAACAAAAATAATACTAATAATAAATAAGGCGGCAAACCTTACCTGCCCTTCCAGCTGCATTGGTCACTTGAGTACTGGCAAAAAGAAATCCGAAAAAGAAGTAAAAGGGGCAGCAATGGAGCCCGCATCGAGGTGAACATCGTTATTTCGCCTCTTTTCTCAAGTGAAACTACGGCGAAGTCCACATAGTGCTTCCATGTGCCCCGGTCCAAGCTCGTACGCGTCCCGGAGCCTCTCCTTGTTCTCCTTCTTCTTGTTTCTAAAAGAAGACGAACAAATCTGTTTGTTTTCCAGCCGGCCGGAGCGCTCGAAGCTCACTGACCTCCGTGAAGTGTAGACTGAGCCCGACTCCGCTCCCGGTCCCGGAGAGCTGACTGAGCTCCACGTAACGCCCAACTCAGAGCAGCGAGTGACGTCTGCTGCCTTCACACACCCAGACCAGGCTCGGACAAACTAACCTCACTACAAACTCGTCAGCGTCACATAAGTAGTTTTTAAATATTGTTAGTAAAATGTCTTATTGTTTTTATTCACAACGTATTTAATGAGTAAAGCTCTAAACTAAAGTGAGATGCCAATTCCCGATTCCTGTGGTTGTAGTGTTTTTAACATTTTCTTGAGACATTTTTCTCATGACGGAGAATATATTTAAAAAAATTACATTTAAAATTGCATTTCATTTCATTTATTCAAGTCATTGTCAATCAGGAGCAGACAAAACATTATTTTGGTAAAATCAGAAAATACAATGGCAAGCCATGCAGAAGCTCCCTGCTCCACTCTATTCGGATGCATTAATTTCAATTTTAGTTCAATTTTATTTAGATAGTCCAATACTACAACAATAGTAATCTGAAAGGGCCTTCATACCAGTAATTCAATAATAGAAATTAAATCATAATGAAAATTAAGTCATAAAATTCAATAGGTGATTGCTAAGCTAAACTAAACAGACTGGGCTAAACTGGGCATAACTTCCTTTGACCCTTCTTCTCTGTAATGAAAAACTCCTAAAACAAACGGATCCTGGAAAAAAAGAAGAAAGCTCAGGGGTGTCCACATGTAGGAAGGATCTTCCCCAGGATAGACAGGCAATGTACCAAAAATCTTAGAGATGAATTAGCTTATCTAACTCTACAACTACATAGTCATTTGTAGAGGACTAGATCCATGAACGTTTCATTTTCATCGACCAAGCTGGCATCTCGGTCAAAACTGCACAGTGAGATAGCGCCAATACTGCTCGCCATGTTTATTGCTCCGATAATGTTATGCCAAGGTTGTGAGGGGCTAGTGGGAGTGCGCATAAACACATAGATGATGGGAAGGGGATAGGCTTACTTCAGTCACGCCCACAACTCAGAGGCAAATTTCTATGGAACTATTGCCGCTGTGCAGAAATTATATCTTAGAAAACGACACTGGTTTTTCCATTTTGGCAAAAACAGCCTAATAATAATTAAAAGATCAGAAAAATGACGCACATTCCACTGCTATTGAAATTTCAAATAAAACTCCAAAAAACAGACTTAATGAATTCCCAGAAAGTGGCAACAAATGCTGACCCAAGCAAAGTTGGGGCATCCAAACAGGCTCCTATGCATATACAATTGAGGCCTTCTTTTTAAAGTTAATATTATACAGTTGATGGCATATCCAATGTTCCAGTCAGACCTGAAAATCTGCCAGCTAACGAGTTTGAGGAAAATGGGAAGTCAACAGAAAACACCGGCTTGGATGAGGCAGTCCTCAATGTCCTCCGTATGGGTGCATGTGACTAAGGCATTAGACTGATCTAGCTGCTTGGTTAGTGGTGAAACATTTCAAAAACAGAATACTTAAAGTTTGGATGCCGTAATGATGTCTCCCTATCCTGAAAATCCGTGAAGTGAAATAAACACTGCATATATGACATCCACAAAGTTTTTCCATAATATTCCTGTCTAGTTGTAAGCAGTGTATGTGTTTTTACATTTTGCAAAGTGTCACTGTTTTTACAGATGTGGGAAGTCTATGGGGAGGGGCTGCTCTTCACGTTCCCTTTTCTAAAAAAGAATTTCCAAAAGAAGCAACTTTATAACAATGTCAAGAAATGCCAATAGAGTGAAAAATGTTGGCTTTAACCCTTTAACACCAGAGCTTAAACTCCATTGCTAACATTTTTTCGACCACCAAAACTCTTCAACCATTAACGCAATTTATGTAATGCCAGCGGATTCTCAAGCAGAGGAAAGCAGCCTTGCGCTGATACGCAACACTGAACAGCCAGTGAAGCAAAGCTGATATGAAAAGCTGCATTTCTCCGGATCAGAAACATCTGATTCACGTTGAGCGCGTAAACAGCTGGAGAGTTATGATGTGTCGAAAAACGTGTATTATGTAGGTGTCCTCTCTGGTATTAATGGATTCATTTTTGAAATCGGAGACCTTATAGCAAAAAAGTTGCATTCATAAGCATTTGCAAATCGAATTCTGGAAGCTAAATTATAATGAAGTATAGATTCTGGAAAGCTCCCAGGTTATCATATAACTAATGATATTCATTTAACCAGGTAAAACCACTGTTAGTATGTTTTAACAGCTTATTTAATATTATAAGTATTGTGAGATTAAACTAATGGTGGAACATCCTCACTTGAACCTGTTACTTTACACATGGCTCTAAGTGTAAGGGGTAACTCTTGTGCTATCTTAGATAACCCCACCCTTACTTCCCTACCATGACAAAGGTGGATAAAGGTGGAAAGATTTCATGTGATCCATGAACACCAGTGAAGATCACAAATCATTGAAGAAAAAAGGTTCAGCACACTGTCTAGTTGGTCTAGATCAGTGTTTTTCAACCTTTTCTGAGCTACGGCACACTTTAACCTTAAAAAAAATCCCGCGGCACACCAGCATCCAAAAAAAAAAAAAAGGAGAAACTCATAGTCTGTATTGATCTACAGCCCCTCCACAATCTCACATGCATTTTTGAGATAATTGTGTCAGAAAAAGCTGGAAACTGCACCTGTTTTTTTTTCTAAAAAATGCAATAAAAGTTAAGTTAGAAGATTTAAAAACAGATTGATGTGTGTTCGTTGTTTCAAGACGTTTAACAACAGATCTCCTTGTGCGCTGTCAATCTCATGACCCAATGCATCATGGGAGATGTAGTGCATAAAACGGCTGGAGATCGGTTTTCGGAGCTTCAGTGTTTTGTTCACTTGTTCCACGGTCTGATACCGGATTCTGTGCAAAGCTACACCGCTAAAGACGAGCTTTAGCTGGTATTTTTGTTAGAACTGAGCGACTTTACGAGCTAAATCGGGACAAGGAAGTGAAGACTTTAACCACGTCTGATTGGTCAGACTGATGACATGTGATTAAGCTCCCCAAGAATGATTGGTGGAGACAGTTAAAGGGACGGGACTTTTCCAAAATACAGCCGAAGGTGCAGCTGAATCGCGGTACTGTACAGTCATTCTTATCAAAATGTCTTTAATAAAATAAAATAAACGCAAAGAAAATGTATTTTACATCTTTTATATTCCTAACTCCTCAGTGTTTTATCAGGGCCTGTTTGGATGAACAGAGAGCTGAAATCCTGGAGATGGGAAATGTTTTTAGAGCAGTTAATGAGGGCAATTTTCCACGGCACACTTGACCATCTCCCACGGCACACTAGTGTGCCGCGGCACACTGGTTGAAAAACACTGGTCTAGATGACCCAACTCCCAACGTTAAAGTGCCTAAGATAGCACAAGGGTTCAGTAAAACAAGAGCTGTGGGGACATGCAGAGAAACAGGGTCCGTTACTGCTGAAGCTGCGTGTGTAAACACAAACGACTCATCAATCATTTTACGAATCCCTGGAAAATGCTTCTTAAAAGCCAGTTGTGTGTCTAGTTGTGTATGTAAATGGATGGGAAAGAAACTTGTCTGACAAGGAAAACCAGAGCAGTTTGTAACTGCTACTTCTCTTCTCTGGTTTCTCTGGACTCCATATTGATTTAGGCTGGTAGATGTCACTGACCCAACTTCTCAAGTTCTTTACCCCCAGGCTGCCAAAGGCCTCAATAAACCAAAACTGTACAAAAAATAATGGTGTTCAACTCAATTACAAATGACCTCTGCAACAAAAACGTGCCATCACATGGCTATTTTCCAGAGATTACGCAATTTAGCAGGAATTGTTTTTTGGAATCTGGATTAGCCATTTTGACTGGCGAGTTCTTTGCTTTGGTCTGTGTGTGTCATTGCAGCATTGCATGTTGTCTGGGAAAATGTCCTGATGAGGTAACAAGGCCACAAGACGTGCCCAGGCAGGATGCGCAAGGATACACCAAAAGCTACACATGCACGTATTCCTGTTCCTTTACTAGTCTTAGTGATAAGATAAAACTCCAGTTTAAGGCTCAATGCTGCTACTTACACAACAGATGCATATCTTCAAATGAAATACTTGAAGATAAGTTGCATTTTGAGTGCATGCCAGGTTGTGTTTTTTTTATATATATAATGTTCAGATGCAAATCCAAGTTTGCAGCATACACAATGCACAATAATAAACCAAATGACTTGCCATTTATTTCTATTTTTGCTAAATGTTAAACCTATAAAAGAGTGACTGCAGATGAAGATTTCTCTGTAACAGATCATTTAGAAGGAATATTTGGGTTTCCAAATATCATCCAGACAAAACAATCTGTTTTAAGAAATGCCACTTTAAACCTTGGGGTTACTGGGTTATTTTCACAATGAATAGACTAAACAAATATAATAAACAAGTTTAAATGTCATGGAAATTATGTGAAGTGTGAGCAACACCTTTGTCATGACCAAGGTGTCTTGTTTCCAGTCAGAGGAAGGCATCACACTGGTTTTGTTGTTTTTTTGCAGATGTCGGATCGCTCTTAGGCCTTTGTTATTTTATGCATCAAAGTTTTAGGAAAGTATATTCAGCTCGCACTCCACACCTACCATCATTGGTGGAGGGGGTCAGGGGTGGACAAATCAAGGGCACACTAGGCTGAGGATCTCATAGTAAGGAAAGGATTTCTTTTTCAACAAAATATGTAGAGTATCCACAACTGCAGATGTTTTATGCTCCTAGATGACCATTCCTTTATTTTTCCAATATTGTCCTGTTGACTGAATGTAGTGGTTGGAGCCAGAGAGAAGAATAGTGGAAAATGTTTTTTTTTATGAGTTGGATGGAAATTATTGGGCTTTTTATTCTTTATTCATTAGTTTATTCATTATTTATTCATCTGTTCAGGTTGGAGTTCATTTTTAATAGTTTGTCAACATTTGAAATAGAAACCAGAAAACCAGTTTTCTTTTCTTCAAAGCTAGCCACAACCTGTTCCATTTGTCTTTCCATCTTAGGCTGATACTGAACTGTAAACTGCAGTCACACAAGCATGTCCGATATCTTGGTATGCACAGGCAGAAAGCAAGGTGCTGATACCATTGAGAGGCCGTCTGCCTGTCATCATCCCTCTCTGGCTCTTTTCCAGACTGTCAGCAGTCTATCTGAGGTCCAGCCTCTGTCACATTCCTGTCAGTGAACAGGAAGATTGCCATTTTGAAGTGATTGTCGCATCTGAAGACAGAGACGAGGTTTTTTTCCCCCCCAAAAACACCTCACATGTCATTGTATGTCTTTTTCCATTGCTTATACAGCACGATGTTGAACAAATATAGCACCATCTCAGGTGAAGGCATGTGACACGGAGGACAAAAGTGACGTATTCAAAGTAGGGAAATCCATGGTACTTTTCCTTTGGTAAATTAAGAAATATTTGTTCTTAAAGGGAACAATCAACATTGTTTGATTTCCACAAAAATTATTTTTCAGTATAAGAAAGAAGAAGAATGTGCCAACAAGGTTCTTAAAGTATAATTGAGGAAATAAATTGTTTTTATTTCTAACATCGTTATATCTAGTTTATCCAGTTCTTGAAAAAAAAACATTCAAGTTTTTTGAGGCAGCATGGCAGGGTCATGGAGAGCGCTTTAATATGGCTGAGATGCTTTATTTACATCATGACAGTCACGGAAGTAAACACATATTTCACTGCTCATTGTCACAACGTTGGCCTTTCAGTCGTCATTCTGCAGTTAGTCAGAACTTTAAGTTGTTCTATTTGTTAAAAATGTTCTTTTATTAAAATATTTCACCAGAAGTTTTTCCATGGATCTTCAAAATAGCCTGATTTCAGTTCAATTCAATTTTCTTTATATGGCTTAACATTACAACAAGCTTCTTCTCAGCTGTTTTGTATAAATAATGGTGTTGTTAGTTACATTTTGCCATTGTATTTAAGATTTTTTGTAATGAAGTGATCTTATAACAGTTAAAAAAAAAAAAAAACTGTTTTTAACCACTCTTGACATGACACCAAATTAAGGAGTCTAATGTATTTTATCAATCCTTAAAAATGCACACGTCAGATGACTAAGTAAAATGATGATTAGATCTATTGTCAGGACTGTTTATTGTTAGATTAAGTTTAAAGCACATGTTCTTATCTTCAGCAGCAGTGCCTATAGTTTCTGTTCAGAAGCAAAGTTCTTAAATGAGAGAATTGCATAATAATAAGTGTTAGTAAATTTACTGCTTGAGGAGGATCTTTTATGACACAGAATTTTATTTTGAAAGGAACTTGAATGTGCTGCTGTTAGATTAAAATAAATCAAATTTGTTATAAAGCCTATTTGAAAATATAACAATGTTATAGTTTCAAGATTGTAAACATTTAAAAGCTACTGTTCCAAATGGAATTAATTCAAAGTATGCAGGAACTGGTGCATCTCACTCAAAATTCCTTCAAGTCTTTACAATCCAACAAAACAAAGCTCGTCTTTTGTTCAAGATGTAATTAAAGAAAAACATGTTGGACCACATTATAAACATACATTGTTCCTCATGCTTTATCTGAAGCAGGTGGTGGACTTGATTACCAAAGACTCAACACTGCAGTATACTATAGTATCTCTGCGTGTCCTTAAACTGTTATCACTGTGCTATCAGCCCATGTATCCCTTTAAGGAACTTGAGGAGCTCTAGCACCCACAACTTTTGTGAGGAATTTAAGTCACAAATCATTCCAGGATTCCAATTTTGAGTAAGCAACAGCACACTACCTGATTTAAAAACCAATTCCGCCTAAAAGGAAATAGCTCTGCAAGTTCAAAGCACATTTTCTTCATTAATGTCTCTGTTTCCGCTCGGTTGCTTAGCCTTGTTTCCTTCTGCCAACATACCTCCTCCTTCAAAACTCTCTGTGACCCGGTGGATACACTCATTCTTTGATTGTCTGGATCAGTCCAGGATGCTATACACATGGAGCTTCAGTCTTTGCACTTGCTGATGCTAGGTGACAGCCATGATAGACTCAAAGACTGTGGGGGATGGAAGGAAGAAGCAAGACAACCTTCTTTTGTCAAATTCTAAGTTGTTTGGATCTGCTCTTGAATTCACCCTCAGATTCTTATCATTCCTATCGACTGGTTACAATATAAGGCCCTTGAACATTTTAGCATTTTCATTTCAAGATAGTTAACAAAGTTTCAAACTCACGAAAAAAGAAGAGCAAATGTGCAACATTCCAGAAAGTTGTCCCAGTGACCTGAGTGCAGCAGACTCCTCAGAACATTCTGGTTAGCTTATATATTATTTTGGGCATTTGCAGTAAATTTAAGGAGATATTTGTAAAGTTGTAAAGTTACATGCTTGTTTTTTACTTTAAGGTATGACCAAACATTTAAAACACAAACGTCATTGAAAAAAATAAAACCTGTTAAAGTTATTATAGCAGAAATTGTTTGGCTTGCAAGTCTTTTTTAGGTTTCCTGAGACGTATCTTTAATGGTTCGTTCACACCACCCTTAGAAATGTGCGTTCAAGCGACCACTACAATTAAAAGTCCATGTAAATGTACGTACACATTTTTAAGTCTGTTTTTGGGCCCTTCATACAAAACCAACATGCACTAGTATTGGTATAGCGACAGTTCAGTATGGACACAATTTCAATAACTCGCATTCGTGAATGTGTGACACATACTTTGTTGATAGTCACAAACTGGACTACAAAACCACATTTATTTTAGAATAAATGTCCAAAACATGATGAGAAACTGATGCATCAGTTTGCATGGAAACACGATGCACAAAACCTAACAATGATTGTTGTAAGCTGTCAGCCCTCTGACATAATTTAACCAGAAGCAAACATGATTAAAAGGCGGAAATCTCTGCTTGGACTCAAACATGTTCAAAAGCACACAAACTGACGTGTTTCTATACTGTCATTTATTAGGTCTGTGGCAGTTAAAACAGAAGGCAGAAGACAGAGACCTAAAAATCTTATAACATACACTGAAACATGATTAGGAGCTACGAGGATACAAACTATATGTCAATAAGTGACAGAAACGATGGGTTTAAGACACTGGAGGTAATTAAGAGATGGAAAACAGGTTAGTAACTGAAGCCAGGTGTGATTATGACACAGAGGAAGAACAGAAGCAGGAACCAAAATGAAGGAATTTGTCAACACAATCAAGACAAAAAGCCAGACTAAACTGAACCAATCCACCTGAGTAATGTTTGTGTGCAGCCCGAAGTCTTTTATCTCTGCCTCTGCTCAGCTTTAATTATTGTTTAGACAGCAAGAGAGAACAAGAGGAGGTAACATGGGGAGAACAAGTGAGGCGCTTTTATTACACAAGGACTTTTTTCAGAATTCCTTCTACCATGAGAAAAGTTTGTTTTCTTGTCGGATGTTGTCTCTGTACAAAGTGGGACGGATCAGGGTTGCGAGAAATGCCAACTTCTTGTTTCAGAGTGTGAGGTTTCCAAGTATGAGAGAAACTGCGAATTGATGGGTCAGGGTTTTGACATAAGCTGCTTTTCCAAATAAAAACAGACTTATAATTAGGTCCAGGAAGTTATGCAGTGACACGTGAAGAGAAATCTTCATAGGAAAGAGGAAAACACTGCAGAAGTATGTAAAAATAAAAATGAAAAATAAAACAGATTGAAGACTGAACTTTTTAAAGGAAAATGGAAGTTGTTTAGTTTAAATAGTTAGTTTTTTGGATGTTTGCTAATTATGGTAAATTAGCAAATGTCACAAGTGGCCTCTGAGTAATGGGGACTCATGCTAATAAAGATAAAGAAGGGAATCAGACCTGTACACACGGATCAACATATTTGCATGTTAGCCTTCATGGTGTGAAAACAGAAAGCCACTGGCTTCTACATCTTTACATTTCACACGAATGTTAATAATCAGAGTTTTTCCAGTAAAACAGCTCAACATAAAAAGCACTGTGTGATTAAAACCTTATTAAAGGAATTAGTCTGTCTGTGCTGAGAGACCACATGCATGGCGGGATATCGTACAGTCTAAGCAGGTGCTATTTCTTGTAGAGAGAGAATTAATCTCTGTCTTAACCTGGATGAAGAACAAAGTGGATGATGTGCTGACTGAGTCCGTTGCTGCCAGATCAGCTGCAGGATCAGCAGCGGGATCAGCTGAGGGATCATGGGAACTGGGCATGGCGGTTGTACTCTGTGTGTTATTGGTCCTTTTCTCGCCGCTTGCCCTCTGCTCCACTCGACTGGTTCGGTTTAGACCTGCTAAGAAGCTAAGCATCTGCAAACAGACACACGCACGCCTTCAGAAAGGCTGTATCCATGAGTTGTCAGGCCGGTTTGTCTTTTTGACTCACACTAGCGTTGATCCTGCCTCCCAGCACTGACACACTCCACACACACTCCTCTGGTCACATGATCTTGTTTACTGACACGCTTCACCAGCTATAAACTCATACTACTGCTGAACAATATGCAAAGTACCAGGTTTCTGAAAATGCTTGCAAATTGAGATGACATGTTTGGTTGAGTTTGGTGAGTTTCTTCTGTCCACATTTGCTTCTCGGTGCTGAATTTGCCTCTGTGCCAAAGTTCATGTTATTGAGGAAGCAGACACCTGTTGAAATACAAAAGTCATGACGAGACACGTATCTGTACAGGTGAATCACAACCAGGTGTAACAGGTGAGACGCACAAATAAAGAATGATTGCAAAATCTCCTGCAGATCCAGTTGTGTTAAAAACAAAGGTAGAATGTGCAAAAAAACACCTTGAGATATAAAAAAAAGATCTTAGTAAAAACAAGCATGGTGAATTAGGTTTTTTAATTTAGAATTAAAGATCTGGACAATTTTCCAAAAGTGAGCTATTCATGGAAAGATTAAACATGCTTATACAGGTGTTTGATGTCCTGTGCAGCTTTGAACCTCATCTATTCCAACCATATGATCAAACTCCCAAGACACGGCTGGAAACAAAGCCAGCGATTCAGCAGTGGGCGCGCTCCGCACCTCGCCCCTGTCCAGCTCTGTTCCTGCCAAGCTTCAGATCCACCAGCAGCACAGCGAGTTCATACCCTGCACAATGGCTCTCTTGTGTGAGCTGAAGTAACACCATAATTGTTACAATCTTACCATTCAGGTGGACGGCACACCCACTCTTGACTTCTGCCGACATTTGGAGAAGTCTGCGACTTTTGGTGATGTTCCAGTAATCAGATTGATCAGGTGGGTCACAGTTTTTCTGGGTGGGGAGAAGCTGCTGTTTTTGTTTTCATGTGTGCACATGTAAGGCAGAGCACGGGGTCTAAAGAGTGACAGATTCAATAACATCCAGATATTTTTACAAGGTGAATCTGTGATGAAAGAGCACTACACTGGAATAGTTTAATAACTTCTTGCTGCCAATCGTAAGCCCTTGAGGGGGTAATGTTTCCAATAACGTTGCCAAAACATAGACTAGTGTAACGAGGTATAGATATATTTACTTTAAAAAAAACTTTTTGCTCCTTTGGCCTCATCTTATCTTGTAGTTTCAAGTTTAACAATGTCACTCCCTATCCCACTCACGTGTCCGACACTTCCTGTGGAAATAAATCACAACTATTGGTGTTCTGAGGGGAAGACGAAGCATGGATGACTGGGTGGTTCTGGCTGGTCAGCTTCCAGCTGAGGAGCGTCCCTGTCCGTCATCCGTTTAGGAAGCATCTGGAAACATCTGCTGATTGAATCAAAGTGTGTTGCCCATGTGTGTGTCTGCGTGCTTTGACCAGGAGTGCTGCCAAGAATGTTATCATTGTGTAAAAGGTTAACCTGTTGTTCAAAAAAAAAAAATAGAGGAAGCTCACGGGTGGAAATGCCTAACGATATTTTGGCTTTGACATCATCGTATTCCAACTGAACCTCAACAACTGGTTTATGGTCATTACTCATGGGAGGGCGGTCCATCATGAACCACAGCCTGTGTTTTTTACCATCTTACTTTGCAACTTGTTGGAGAAAAACAAATATCTAAACACAAACAGATGCTAGCACTGAAAACCTTATGAACAGAGTGGATATTGTATCTGTGCAGGCAGGTGAGTAGACAAAGCCTGTGGTGATGCGACGTGTCTCTCCATGCCCAGGGTGAGACGTCAGGTCTGGATGTGTTGACAGACAGACAGAGCAAGGGTCAGAAGTCACACCTGCCGATAAAAAACAACTCTGTGTGCAAACAAAAGGAGCAGTAACCCCAAAACACTGAAGACGAATGCTCTGAGTAGCTTCAACCTGCAACCTGAAATCATATCATTAAGTTTGGGGCGCAAACACGTTTAACAATACTATTAAAAAAATGTTATAGTGACTCACACTCACAATGTAATTTAAACAATAGAATGAAAAAATATATGTATTTTCAATGATCTGATATGTGGATTCATGTGGAACAGTCAGTATGTATCAACTCAAATAGATAATAAGCATCTGCTCTCCCCAACAACCCAAACATTTCCACAGCTGAAGTTTTTAATGCCTTGTTATTCATTACAGACTAGGTGCACCACGAAGACAGTTGCTGTGTTTGGACCATGGAAAGGATGTGCAGGTCGGGCTGCAATAACCCGTAGGGGATGTGATTTTTGGGAGTGCTGGAGAGGATGTTTTGCCTCCTGTGTTGTGGCTTTTGACCCTCTCCATCCTTCCTCAACATGCCAAACCTCAGTCTTATTGTAGCTCTTATCAAACTGTTGATTGGTGCATGCGCTCAGTTTGGTGGTACATACACAATAACCACTGCTTAAAGTCCCGCTCCAGTCATCTTTCGCTTTGTTGTTAAAGCATTCCTAGGTCTTTTCATTAAGATTTTGGCTTTTTTTTAGCCACAAAAAAAAATCGGTGTTGTTTTTTTGGCCATAGTTTCTGCAGAGTGGCAGTAGTTCATTAGAAATGTGCGTCTAATGAACTACTGCCACTGCCAAGTTGTGGACAGGACAATTGGCACAGCGCGACTCCGCCCCCACTTCCAGTCACCCATCCTTTTAAACCCTCTCCTACTAGCTTATAGCACCTCAAAAAACCAACCAAATATTAGCAGTGCAACAAAAATTGCGAGCAATATCGGGGCTATCCAGCCGTGCAGTTTTGATCCAAGTGCCACCTCGGACAAGGAAAACAAAGACGTACATGAATTTGTCTGCAAGTTGATGTATCAGAATGGAGCACAGCTGAGAGCTTTTGGCCCGCCGATTGTAGCTTCTGCATCACAGCTACAAGCTTCTTCCAACTGCATTTTACGGCTATTCCTGACACACCACGATTTGAATAGTGCAATCCTCAGAAATGCAATTTTAAGCTTGATTGTCTTTATACATGTCCTCCAACATGAGAAACACGCCACAAGAACATGTAAAAAACACCAAAGATACCGTTTTTATTAGAGTGGGTCTGTAATCAGCTATTTTAGCCTTTTAAATATAACACATCCCAGCCAACAAGTAGAAATAGAGGCATTTAAAGTCTTGAGCTTTTGTCTTAATACTCCTCTACCTGTATATCCTGCTGTTTTCTTGTCATGTGCACGTCTGTCAGCTGGCTCAGCTATCACGTTTGCTTGTTTTGTCAGTACTGCATGACTGCCCCTCCTGCTAACACAGCACCGTGTTGTCCTAAGGGTGTCTCGTGGCCCCTACTGATCACAGTCGGCTATGTTGTGCTTGCACCTCCTCTCATCTTTGCTAACAAACACTGACAGGGCCCTTTCATGCCGTGAAAAACAGCGTGGACCTGGGACAAGCCCAACAAAAGCAATCTGATCCTGGGCTGATGCGTCCAAGCATGCCTGTGGCTCCCCTCACAATGAACTAAGACAGCAGGGCTCTGCTCTGCAACTTGTGGGTGTCTGCATGGACCTGCACATTGTCCTAGCTGGACCTCATGTGTGTATGCTCACTAAATCCACCAATTCGTCAGCCCAACTTAAAGATTCAACGTGTCTGTTTTCTATGACTCTTATAAAATAAATAAGAAAATTGGGAAAAGAGGGTTTCTCTGTTTGTATTTATTTAACTTTTGGTGATTAATTACCTAAAACTGAATGAATGACAGAAAATCATCTTTTTAGTAAAAGATTTTAAAGTAATTGTATTGGATTTGTTCTCTGCAAATATGTATTTCCAACTATAAAAGTTGGAAAGATGTTCTGTTTGAATTCTAAGTAGTACAGAGACAAAAAAAATATGAAAAAGGCATTCAGTTTTTCTTATAATATATGTTTTAACCCCTTCTTGTCTGGCTTTATTTCTAAAATGGTAAATGATAAATGGCGTATACTTATATAGCGCTTCTACCTTCTTTCAAAGGCCTGAAGCGCTTTACAGTCACAGTCCCATTCACCCAGTCACACACACATTCACACACAAAAATATTCTTCAGTGTCTTTCCTTTTTAAGGTGATACTAAGTGAAGTCCTTCTCAAATGGCACAGTGTGAATTAGCAACACATTGCGTGAAAATATTAAGGATCTGATTTAAGGTTAAAGACAATCTAACATCCTCTCTTCTTTTTTCCGTCTAATCAAACAAGGAATGCATATAAAAATAATTATTACAAATAAAGCTTAGCCTCAAATACAAAAGGGATTTAATCAAATATACACTGAGTTTGAAGATTACTAAACTTCTATTGTAACACTAAATTCTGTCCAACACAAGAGACCTTCAGCTCTGATCTGTTGGACAGGACAGGTTAAAAAAAAGAAAAATTCTTGAAAAGTATTTTTAATGTGTAAATGTAATCATTTATTTCTACCAGAACTGTACAATTCATCAACATGTCTGAAACAATTCACAAAAAAGTTCATTCTTGGGGAAAAATTTGGACGTTGCTTAAAATTTTTCTAGATCTCTGAGAGTTTACACAAGAATTATTGTTTCTGTGTCAAATTTCTTTAGAGAATTGGTAAAGTGTTGCCCGTACATATATTCTATACGGTGGCCCTGAAGTGCAAATCACATCACTCATCGCAAAAACACAAAGCATTTTAAAGATCATGACAACAATACAAAAAAGAAAAACAAATAATATAACAAAAAAAAACAACATTAATTTAAAAAAATCTTGAAATCAAAATGTTAGAAGAAAACAGTTTGGAAAACAAAGTAATTTCCCCAAAAAAACATTGTAGATACAATGGGACATCACTGATTGGAAGATGTTTGAGTTTTGAAAAAGAGGGAAAGCATAAACTGTAGTTAAAGAGCTATCACTAAGCTTTTGAAGAGGTTATGCTAAAAACTACTCCAACAAAAATGGTGTTTCTAGTGTTTTTAACATGTTCTTGTGGCATTTTTCTGATGATGGAAAACAAATTTAAAGAAAATTAAATTTAAAATCCCCTTTCTGAGTATTTCTTTATACAAATTGTTTATCAGAAGCAGATAAACGCACAAGCTCCCTGCTCCATTCCATTCTGATGCTTTCCCTTGCAGACAAATACATGCACTTATGTGTTTGTTCTCCTCGTCCAAGCTGACATCTGGCTCAAAACTGCCGCTTTATTGTTGCTCACCATTTTTGTTGCACCGCTAATGTTAGGTTGGGGATGTGATGGGCTTTAAGCTAGTGGGAGAGCGTGTAAACAGATGGATGATGGGAAGTGAGGTGGACTTCTTTCGTATCAACAGTCCTGCCCACAACTCAGAGACAGATTTCTGAGAAACTACTGCTGGTCTGCAGAAACTATATCCTAGAAAACAACACAGGTTTTTTTATTTTGTCTGGAAAAAGCATAATTACAATTAAAAGATCACTGGTAACACCTTTGAATGGATTAAAAGATGATTGGAGTGGGTTTTTAAAGAAATATCTTCTGTCGGATGATATTGCCATGTCAAATAACTTCTGGTTGAAAGGGTAAACAAATATAATATAATTAGTGATGTCTATTGATACAGTATACATAATACCTACCTTTTTCTGTTTCTTATTTCGTTTTGTTTTTTTAACATTTCATTTTGAATTCTATAAATAGCTTTTGTATTCCGAAACATTTTTTTGGAATGATGTTTTGTTTTCTTGGAATTATGTTTTGATTTCTAAAATGCTATGTTGCGTTTCTACAAATTGTTTTGCTTTGTTGGCGTCAGTGTGACTTTTAATGCATTTTTGTGTTGAGGGATTTGTTGTTGTGATTGGCACTTTAGTAGTTATTATTATTTGAAACAAACTTTGCTTATTTGCACTTTAAAGGTAAAGCTATATAAAAATCGTTTATGAATAAAAACATTTTTAGAAGTTATATAACATAAAAACATGTTTCACATTGCAGATTACACATAAAAACACTATTGTTTAAAAGTTTTTCTGTTTTCTGTTTTTTTTCTTTTTAGGTCTTTAGAACATACCGCATTAGTTCCTATACCCTGATTAGATTAGTCAATTATTTAAAAAGCATATCTGAGGAACTACGGCTCCTTTCAAATGTTTTGTTATTGGCAGTTCAAGGAGATGAACAGCTTTTTAGTTCCTTTTCTAGTCACAGCAGCATTAATCCCGTATAATATTTAACCCAAACTGGCTTTTTATATCTCTGCAAGTAACTGCCAAGAGACTATAAACAGGAACAGCAGCTTCCACTGTTTTTTCTTTCACTTAAGGTCTTCTTATATTACACTAAGTGGAGCAACTTCCTCTGAACACCTTTATGAAACATTTCCTTGTTTCTTGTAAATACTCACTCCAGCGTAAGCATGCAAATTAAGCACCATTGCAAACAAGAATCCAGATCTGACCTCAGTGCAGAGCAATGCAGCGACTTTCTTTCTGTACATCTGGTTCACTTTAGCTGCAACATCAAAAGTGCTTCCAGCAGCACTGCGCTGCTGCAGCAACTTTTCCAGCCCTACGCACACATAGAGTGCATATGAAATGTATAGAATGAAGTGTGACAAAGCACAGCAACTAATGTATATTTCATGAGGCTTTTGATGGCCTTTTATTCATGATGGTTCAAGCTGCTGTGTTGTATGAGAGACAAGAAGCAGAACAATAGATTCATGGTGAAAAATTGGAATTCACACAGTCCACAAAAGCTTACAATAAGGCCTTTATCCACTGGAGCAGTCCATCCATAATTACATTAGGTGATTTTCTGGGGAAGAATTTGTGTTTTGTGGAATTTTTTAATAAAAAAATGATTTTAGATGGGGAAAAACTGGAAACAGTGTATGTGTCATGGAAAATCACGATAGCACTAAATGCCAGTGCACTGAATTGTGGAAAGCGATCAAACTTTCTCCACATATTGTGCCTTATAAGACCATGGTCAATCAGCCTCAAAGGAAAATCAGGCTTACCAGCAATTCATCCAAACCAAGCTGATTTATGCTCAGAAGGAAAAGAACAAGTGATAAATATGGGCTTCGTGCTCGGAGCAGCGCTGCCTTTGTTTGTCTTTGAAGAGCGGAAAAAAAGGAGGTGCCATGCTGTAAATTATTTGAAACAGACAAGGTCACAGGTTGGAGTTGTAGTTTGTACTGGGTTTGCTGACTGAGTATCTGCACCCTCCCTGAGCTGCCTCCTCCAGGATGGCTGCTGCTTTCCACTGTAGTGAGGGCAGGTAGCTGGGCAGGAAGCACATGTGTGACCCCACACATCCATTTTTCCCTTTTCTACATACAAATACCTCTTTGGAAATTATATCCTGATGCATTTGTCAAGCCTTTACAAAATTATTATCAGATAATCATGACATTGTTCCATTTCAGCGACTTTATTGTAGAAATTAATCTGACAAATGAAGGAAGATACAAACCCTTTAGGATCCCCACATGAGTTAACTCTGTGGTTTTAGCCGTCAAATTACTGTTTCAATGGTTTTCATAGGTTTTTTTAAATGCCTTCACTGAACATCATTTTTATTTCAGTTGTTTTGCAGAGATATGTGTTCATGATTAATGGTGGAATAGTAAAACATAAAGCAATAATTGCATTTTTCTGACAACTTGTGACTGTTGAGACCGTACCATCAGGCTTTAGATTAACCTATGTTTATAGTTTTTTAAAAACTTTTAGTTTCCCATAAATGTGGACAACTTTCACCAATAACTCAAAAGAAGACTGTATCTGTGTTGTCATTTTATGCTAAATTTTAAATAGATCTAAATTCAACATTTCAGGAAGGGCTTTACAGTTTAAAGAGCTACATTTTGTCACATTATGATTTTGGTGGTAAAACATATAAGCAGAGAAAATGCATTATAGTTTTAAGCTGCAGCTTTAGATGGAGTTTGTGTTTTTAAAGAACAGAACCAGAGCTGTGAAACAGCTTTGAGACAGTCGAAGTGTACCTTACAGTTTTTGGTTTTAGTTCAAGTGACAAGTCCGCACTTGAATGATGGCGTCCTAAGTGAGGAAGCTAAAGTGCCAAAAACGATAAACAACTGTCTATAAAAAAAAAATAAGCAGTCGGTGAAATAAAGGGCATGTAAAGCTTCGTTTGCACCGCCCTTGGCTAGACGCGTTCAAGTGGCCATTTCCAATGAAAAACCTGTGTAAAGGCGTGTTTTGGGCTTCATATTTCAAAACTCTTCAAGTGTAGCTATGCAAATTTTTACTAATTTTTGAAGGCATACTGAACCAGCATGGCTACCACAGCATCTTGCAGCGGCATGCTATTCCATCCGGTTTGCGTTTGGTTGGACCATCATTTATTTTTCAACAGGACAATGACCCCAAACTCACCTCCAGGCTGTGTAAGGGCTGTTTAACCAAGAAGGAGAGTGATGGGGTGCTGCGCCAGATGAGCTGGCCTCCACAGTCACTCAATAGAGTGAACCAATAGAGATGGTTTGGGGTGAGCTGGACCGCAGAGTCAAGGCAAAACAAGTGTTAAGCATCTCTGGGAACTCCTCCAAGACTATTGGAAGACCATTTCAGATGACTACCTCTAGAAGATCATCAAGAGAAGGCCAAGAGTGTGCAAAGCAGCAATCAAATCAAAAGGTGGCTACTTTGAAGAACTTAGAATATGACATATTTTCAGTTGTTTCACACTTTTTTGTTATGTATATAATTCCATGTGTGTTAATTCATTTGAATGAGCAGCACACCATCTGCTTCTTATATATATATATATATATATATATATATATATATATATATATATATATATATATATATATATATATATATATATATATATATATATATATATATAATAAAGTGTATTAATATGTATTCTGATTCCAATGAGGAATCCAGTCTGAATAAGCCAAAAACAGCCAACAGCCAGAGAAATAATAAAAGCACCGGTTGAGCCATGCATGGTCCCATCTCCACAGCAACCCTTTGTGTTTTCAGTGAGCAGTTTGTGAGTTTTGGCATTGAGTGCCTTCTTCCCCTGTTCCAGCCTCCTCCTGCCATCCGGATGGAACGAACAGGCAGGAGGACATTATTGAGGGACAGAGATAATAGTTGGAGGCAGGAGAGATTGGATGGCGCAGCAGTCGGGGACGAGAAGGTGAGTGGAGACTTGGGAGAGGAGCTGGAGGACATTCCTGAGCCAGCTGTGAGTTGGAGGGGGAATTCTCACCAAATGTTTGACAAAAAAAAAAGAAGACACAAAGCTATTTCACTATTCCTAAACCACACCAGCACTTCACAGTGCAGTGAAGGGTAGAGAAGGATTTTGGAAGGAGAAAGAACGGGCTAATGAAAGAAGCAGCAGGCTGCAGCGTTTATTAAGGCAGTAGCTTTCAGCACCTCTCCTTCTCCACCGTCTCTTCCAGAATGGAGGCAGAAACTGGGAGCAGTGTTTGCGGTCTTTGGATCCTGACAGCTCACACATTCCTCTTCGGCAGACAGGTGGTGGGTTGTTTAATAAATAGAGGATTTGGTGGTGGTTGGAGCGGGTTAGTGATGGAGGGCAGGAGTCAAAGGCCTTCGTAGATTGTAAACATCAGAGCCGAGCAGTCATAATACAGCTATTTTCCTTCAGTGGAGGCAAAACCTGGACTCTGCTCCTTGTTAATGACTCACTCATTCATCTGAGGTGCTGCTCACTGCTGTACCACAGTTTGCTCATTGAGGTAAGTGTAATTATCCAACTAACCCAGATACAAGTGCTGGTTTAGCAACTTCAAAGCTACACCAAAAGTTTGTTTCTTTTCTCTTCCAGCCATGAGCATAAACTGGTGACTCTTCGTTCTTGTTTTGGCAAGTAGATCGGTTAGAGGTAACAGAAAACCCTTGGTGCATCACTTCAAGTCCAAGATTCTTTACTTTTCTGTCATGCTTCAGATCTGCTGCTTGGATTTAGATCATTGTCTTCCAGCTTCCCCCCATTTTCACATCCAGCTTCATTATCCGGCAGATAACCTCAGGTTCACCTCCATAACACTCTGATAACCTCAAGACTTCAGGATCAGTTTGGAGCCTCCAAGGTATCCAGATCCAGTGGTTTGCACAAAAAAAGGCCACATCTTCAATCCTCCTCTGTCATGCTTCAGAGTATAAATGATGTATTTCTGTTCCAGTGTTATTAGTTTTTACTTCAATGTTAGCAGGTTGGTCCTATCAATGATTTAAAATACTTTTTTTGATTTTGTGATTTGTTCACAGCTACTTTTTCTATAAAACAAAAAAACAACTTGTATTTCCCCTGGCGACGCTGCCTTACAATTGAAGTAAAATGTTGAAAAAAGTGAATTTTTGGAAATGCTTTTATGATACTTTCTAGGTTTATGTGAAGAAACTTTTGCTTATCCAGTGTCTTTTTCTCTTGCCAAATATAATCTGGATCAGCAAACTTTTGACTTTTGACTCGAAATCTGCCTTTAAATTTCCTACCAGCTAATAAATGTATCAGAGGCTGATTATTGGCAACTGCTGTGGTTTTTTCCCCCATATATCCTGATAAAAGTTATTGTTAAACTTGTTTTTTCAAATAAACCTGTGTAAAATAATGAATTGCAATATAGTTTTTCTGTTGTTGCAGATAAATGTCATGTTTGACTGTGGAAAAAACGATAAAGAAAAAACATGTTTTGAAGCATTTTTAATAAACCCAATATTTATTATTTTTAACGATCCATATTCATATATCAGCTCTCATTGCTGTAGGAAGGTCAGAAAGAGAAAATCTGAGGTCCGGTTTCTGAAGGGCTTGATGGATCACAACTGGAATATATGGTTTGATTCTGACAAACTGTTGGGCAACAAATATTATTTAGTGTTCTCCAAGCTCTGGTTTAGCCAGAAATAGCATTTATGATGTGAAGACTTTGACCATGTAATTCCAAACATGAACTTCCAGTTGTCGGCAGATTTGTACCAGACTACTGCTGGGCCCCTCTGAGGAATGGAGAAGACATGCATGGCCTTCTCTCACCACCTTCAGCGTCATTCAGCAGATAGCTGAGGATTTCCTGTTAGCATGCGCCACTGCGGCGATGGACTGGTGTCCGGTGTGTGTCAGGGAATCACCATACACAGTCACACTGTGTGTTTGTGATCCGGCCAGCAGCAGCAGCAGCAGCAAGCACGCTGCCTAAACCTAATGCTTTTTTAACTTCTTCTTTCACCACACCAATGAAAGCAGGAAGGCAGATGACTTTTTCATTTTAGAATCCCACATCCTGCAATTTTTAACTTATTATCTTTGTGAAGCCAGTGAGATATATTTAACATCCCTGAAGACAAGACGCAGCTCAGGGAGAAGAAAGTATAGGGGGAACAAGCCAGCAACACAGCTAATCAGTAAGGAGGAACTGGCACACTTCCTCTGCACGCGTCCAAAAAAATAAAAGCCACTTCTTAGAAGTGAGTCACTCAGGATAAAAGCCACAACCACATCAACTGTCCCTTTTCCTTCGTTTCATCCTGGATCTCTTCCTCTGCATCACTCTCGCTGGGGTGAAAGGAAGAGTGACGCATGGCTCTGGCAGTTTCAAAGACTATTGTACAAACTGTTTGAAAGCATTAATGTGGATAGCAAATGTGCCTTGTGGAAAGAAAGGGGAAAAAACGCAATGCAGTTGACTGTTCCATCTCTGCATCCCACATCACTGATGGAAATGATTAAGTATATTGGAGTGTAATTTCACCCCCATTGGTCTGACTCTTAAAATAGAGGAATGGAGGGGAAGTCGGCTGGCTCTGGCCTATACGTGAATTCCTCTGATTGGAGCTGCTAGTTGTTATTAAGCTGCTGTCGACCTGTGACTAAAGCAACAGGCTTGCCATGTGGGGGAGAGGTGCATGGATCTGCTGACTCGGAGGCCCACTGGAATCTACTTAAAGCCTCCTTTATTCTTACTTTGTCAGAGCTTTATTGGTTTCATAAATGGAGGGTGTAAGCATTCAAACTCACAGATGGTCCAACAAGGCTGAAGAACTATTTCCTGGTTATGCTGGGTTTTTTTAAATATTTATTTGACAATGCCAGATCATCTAAAACACATGTGTAACTAGTCCAATCTGTAAGCCACTGTCAGCTGGCTATTTATTGTGTTAATAAACCACACACGCCTGGCACAGGGTAGCCGCTCTGTGCACAGAGGCTGTTAGGAAATGAGGCATGAACTCAAACTGTTCAAAAGAAGCAGATGGTGTGCTGCCCTACCAGCTGAAAGTCACCTCCTTCAGCCCTGTAATTTGGACCTTCACCAGAAAGCCTGCAAAATTCTACAACAGAAACGGTTGAAAAAAGTAGAAGAAAATGCAGAATTCTTTTTTGTTTTTTTGGTAATGGTAAAAAAAGAGACATGCAGCTTTTCAACACCAGATGACTCAATGAGGTTAACCAGAATTGAAAGCAGTGGGCGCCACCGCATTTTAGATGCAAAAAAAAATCTTGTTTCATGAACAAACAAACAGAACAGAACTGAACGGGTCATGAAAACATTTTTAGACAGTTATTGTGATGGTATGCACAAGCTGATGGACTTTACCAAAAAAGCTCCTTGCTTTTGCTCAGTTTCCTTTTTCTTTCAGCCTCTCCAAAAATATTTTCCTTATTCTGACAGACTTGTTGACTTGACCTCTGCTACAAAGCCCTAAAAATAATTCACTATAACTTCTCACTTAAACATGGATCACAGGATGCAGCTGTGAATAAAACAAAGCGGAGATTGAAAACTTTTAGGCCAACAGAGGCACAGCGGCTGCCTCCCGCATCACATGACAGCAGAAGATTACCATGAAGGAGCTTTAAGGACAAATTCAGAAAGACTTTTATCACTATCATCTGATGTGAGAGTCCTGTGACGGGTTCCAGGCCCCCGCGGCTGTGATGGGCTGGTCAGGTTCGATGCCAAAAGTTCAAGACCTGCTGTGGTTTGTGTATCTCTGGGGACGAGTCCGCTTGCGCCTTGCTGTCATCAGACACACTCGTACATCACATGCTGCTCTGCAAGCAAATGGTTGCTATGATCCTTGTATTCAAGAAACAAAAAGTGCAAATTGTGTGTTCATATGTGCACCCAAAAACAGGAATCATGACTCAGATAACATGAATTCTGTTAAAAGTCACACATTTCCTGTGAACTTAATCATTTTGTTTTTAAAATCCCACCCCCAAATAACACCAGTATCATTGAAAAGTCCCACTCCGATCATCTTTTGATCTATTTTAAAAGCGTTCCCAGAAGTCTTTTAACTATAAATGTGCCGTTTTTAACTTGTGGCCTGATGTAGTAGCTTTATTGTCACAGCTACAAGCTTTTTCCAATGACATTTTTGCATCTGCTCCTGATTCACCACAATTTAAATTTGAACCATTTTCTCAAGAATTCTCGAAAATTAAAAGAAACACTTAAAGCCAAGTGCTGCAGAAATGCTGTCGCAGAGAGATTTTGTAAGATCTGGGTGAGGTTTTTTCTAAGAACAAAAAAGCTCAGCAGAGTCAGTCTGTAGAGCCACAACGTCCCAAAACCCAGGTTCATCTGACCCCAAACACAACACTACACACCTGAAGGAGCAGGAGCTGATCCCATGAGTGAACATGACACCCTACTGGCCATTAATATGAGAGAGAACGTGGAAAACATCTATTTTTAATTGTCAGAAACCTCCGACTGGGTTGGCTAATGGATTCCAAATGGCAGGCTCATGCCAGAGCGGGTCATGTGTGAGAGGAGTGGTCAAACAGAGAACCTGATCAGGTGGTGGAGGAGGAGGAGGAGGAGAAAAGGAGGGTGAACGTGAAGATCTGACTCCTTCTCAGGTTATGACCTTTGGCTGGCCCCATGATTTGGGAGCAGATTGATTTTGTTAGCTCAGGATTTGGCTGGATGACAAAGTCCAGCAGACCAAATCTGGACTATATTTCCAGGATGTTGAAAACTCTGAAAAGCTCTGTGGATCTTTAAGTGCTGCTGATAGAGAATGACACCCTTCCACACAGGAAGTGAGGCAACTGTGTGGTGAAACCAGCAACCTTAAGCGACAAAACCTTCATTTAAGAGCTTGCTAACAATTATTTTGAAGAAACTCCTGAATGAGTATGAACTGTAATCATTTATGACCTGTCCTCCTCTCTATTCCCAGGATGCACAGTAGGTTTAATGAAGACAGAGAGCTTTCACATCCCAACGCTTAACTCTGAAGCAAGAACAACAGAATCACACTGAAGCAAAACACAAGCTAATCATCCCGGCTCCAAACACGTAACACATTTATTCACACGCATGAACTGCAAGACCACCCCTGAGAGCTGACCTGCCCATGCCCCCTGCTGCTCAGCACTGGCGTGTGTCCAGAACAAACTGGGCCTCTCCGTGGGGAACAGTAGAGGCCTGAGGCCGCGCTGCTCAGCAGGCGCCGAGGGGGCGGCAGACTGCCAGTGGTCAACCCCTAGCGGAGCCTTCTGAGGAGTGTCACACTAACCCGCATCCTCACAGCAGCCCGGGCCAGATGAGGAGGTCAACAAAGAACAGCACTCCCTAGACTGAGCAGCTGGACGCACTGTCACAGATGAGCTCACTCTGGCTGGAGTCCAAACTGCAGGCGAGCCAGACCCCTGACGTGTGAGCCTCCTCTGTAAAGTCCCTCTGCAAGCAGAGATTTACACAGCAGCAGCAGAACAGTCTCTCTGGACGGCCCCATAAAAACAGTCAGCAAGACTTTCTGTGGTTCATTCAAGGCCGGGGTGATGAAAGCCAGAGGAGATGCTTCTCCACTGAGCATGCTCAGACTTCAAAAGGTGCAGGGGGGGGAGAAAAAAGCATTTCAGGTTTTATTTTATTTATTTTCATGAAAATATATGATTATCTGACAGAAATCTATACATTTCTGAAAATACTAAAGTAGCAGGAAGGATTTTTATTGTCAAAGAGCATAAAAAGGATAGAAAAAATTCCAGATTTAAAGCTAAATGTTCCGATGATCCACAAACTCTTTGCCCTCCTAATTTTAATTTTTTATTACCCATAAGTCTGCATACATACAATACACAGGTGGGTACGTGTGCACAGACAACGAATAAGTAACCAAGGAATGTGGGAGGGGCTAAAAGAGAGATCAGCAGTCTGACTCCTTCAGGTCAAAGACAAAGAGGCTAATTGGAAACTGAAAGCTTACAACCAAGGGCAGATAAACAGAATTATTGTCTGAGAATTGTCCTCTATTTTTTTTTTAATATTACATTTCTTTCAGTCAGAAACCACAGTTTAATCTACCTAATAAATGTTATTTTCTATAAAAGAATAAAGTTTTGATTCAATCAGCCAGGTACCTGAAGAGCATGTGTCCGTTTTGTTGATATAAAAATACAGCGACCATTAGCCTGTGGTCTATAAAAGGGCACAGGGTTAGCAATGAACCCACGTTCCCAAACGTATTCAGCTGCACCAATCCCAAATGACTATAATTCCATTCAACATGGCAATTTCCTCAGCAGGGAGCGCATGCCTGGTGTGCTCCTGATTATGGCTTTTTGGAAACGTATAAAGTCGGCGGTTTCCTGGAGCGAGACCACATCAGCTGTCATATTCATGACAGCATTTCTGCTATTTCTATCGATCATATAATTACTGTGTATTTGCTATTTCGATCAGTCATATATAATTACAGTCCTCAGTCTTTTTTTTTCTCTTCACCTCAGCTTCTGTATTGTCTTGATGTTTTCATGTTGATGGAGATCCTCAGATGCACTGCAGTTCTTGCTTTTTAAGTGTCTGCTTTGAGCACTTTACTAATTGTATGCAGATGTTTGATTAGGAGTCTTTTTTTCCCCGCTAAACCCAAAGACTTAAAAAAATCAATATTTTCAGGAGTCAGATAAACACGAAAACTGTTCAGAATGTGGCCCAAGGTCCAGCTGGACGGGCTGTTAAAAAAAAGAAAAGAAAAAAAGACCCAGAACTAAAAGGACAGTGGAGTCTTTACAGCTGCTCTGCAGGACCACCGCCCCATAAATCCAGGGCAATTAAGACTTGAGCTCCACTAATGAAGCTGAAAAACCGGCGGGTGGTTTAGTTGTTACTCTTCCACTAGGTGTGAAAGCAGCAGGAAGTCTTGAGGCGGTTACATTTTTCTAATGATTGTGGAAAATATTAGGCGTAAATCATAAATGTCATCTGGTTAATGAGTCATAAGCATTGGTTAAGCATGATATTTGTTTTACAGGATGATTCTACCTTCATTTTGAATGTAATGTGCTTCCGTATGGTCAAAAATACCACCTTAACATTGTGGCATTCTGCTTATAGGCTTCAGCTTGTTCAAACTGAACAGAGAAAGTTTTTCTATGTATAAACAAGAGGTTATTATGCAGGCAGCTGTCAGATAACCGTCTGCGTTGACCACAGTTTAAGCATTGATTGCGAAATGGGAAGTGATTTTGATTGCATGCGTGTTGATAGCAATCACCAGATCACGGGACAAGTTGCAAACAGTTTTCTCCATGGAATTTTGAAATAAAAAAAAAGGTTTTTGGAAAGGGTATGATTTTATTTTTCAGTGCTGCACAAGCACCCACTGTCCTCCTGCAGCATGACGCACGCAACATACAAGGACTATAATCAAAATTATTTGCTCTGTGAGCGCTGTAATCTACCGTTTGTTGGGGGCAAAGCTTCTATAGTCTCACAGAGATACCAGGCTCAGTGTTTAGAATAAAACGACTGCACTATCCATGTGTTTTTAGGCAAATGCAGCAAAGCCAGAGTCTTAAACTTTAACCAAAATAATCATTACATCCTCATAAACTAGTCAGGTAACCAGACACGAGCAGCACTTTATCTCATAATGACCAGTAGAGAGGAAAATGTAAGGAAGCTCGTTCCTAATATCCAACCAAAACCAGTCAATGAGAGCAACCCCCCCTTCTATTCTAAAAAAGCCACCATTGTATGTGGAGAATCGCCATGGATACAGCCGGTAGACTGTAAGCCTTTTAGGAATTATTAGCATTCCTCTGTGCCCTGCCCGTTTTACAGACAAACACACCATTTCTTTCATTAGCATCTGCAAGAATTTCTATGAGGCTGCGAATTAATTAAAGTGGAATTATGGGCTGCAGCAATGCAGGGCAACCCAGACCCAATTTAAAACACACCCATGCAGGGAAACTGTGGCTGCAAGTGTGGTATGAGGCCACACTCGCACTCGCATTCTAATGCCCCCGTAATTTTCAGATGTCTAAACATTTACAGATTTTAATACAAAACTCCAGATGATGAAAACTGTAAAAGAAAAAACTTAAAAGTGATGCGTTGCTGAAATCTTCACAGGAATCCTAATCATTGACAATTTATTATACAAGTGGGATTTTGTGAGCAAAAATGGACAAATGTTGCTTTGGTTATATGCAGACAGCAAACCTATGATATGAAAGCAGATTTGGCTCATTTTAATGGGGTCAAAATACATGTCAAGCTTCCATGCAGGAGGACAAATTCAGTTATGTGAATCATATTACGAAAACTGCACTACACACTACAGAAAATGTAATATAGTGATTACAAGCACTGGGAATTTCTGCAGTTGATGACTTACCATCAGAAACAACGAAGTCAAGCACAATGCAACAATTGCATCTTTGTTACGAAAGCTGCCAGCCACAATGTGGCCACTATCGGCCTCTAATGAGCAACTATGACACAACAGGCTCTGTTTTAAACCAGCAAGGTCGCTTTTGGTCACAGTCTTCCTCGACTCCCAGCATCTCCAGCCATTTCAAGGTCGTTGTACATTACAAATGTGACTCAAAAAGAAAACTTTAAGACAAATGATCATTTCTTGGTGGGTTCTTTCACGATTGTTTCCAAATCTTCTCCTTTAGTTGCTGCTGGTTGGAACAGCCACGGCAATCAGGAAGCCTGGACGGGGGCCTGTTGATTAAAGAGCGCGGTTTGGGGTCAAACTCAACACAGACGTTAAGCTCAATTCTATGCGTTTTTGCTTCTGCCTGCAGGGACCCTGCACAGCTGTTTACCCTAATAATGATAAACAGTTACCTTAGCAACCAGCTGTGGCCTGGGTACTTCGAGCCAATCACAAAGCTGATTCCTGTGTGTCCGCACTATGGCGAGGTCGCTCTCCCTGAAGTCCACATTAAATAAGACAATGTGAAAAAGTCAACAAATGTAGTAAAAAAGATTCCAAAAATGAACAACGTACTAACCAGTTAGTGTCACTTAAACAGGTCATTACGTCCTCCAGGATTTCTGCATCAATGATGTCATCATACGTCAGAAGCATCTCATACATCTGATTCGCCGTGGTTTTCCTGATCTGCACAGAGGAAAATGTGAACCAACAGCTACTGAGATAGTATCAACAAAAACTTTAGTTTTCCTGAAAAAACATCTTGTTTGTGGAAAGATGAATCTCAGCGAGTGCGCCGTTGGCCGTCGGTGGTTTCTACACATGACGGGGATTAGGAGAGTATTTCTCAGCTATGTGCTCACCACAGGGAATGGATGGCAGAGCAGCAGCAGCAGCTGGGACAAAACTCTCTTCCTCACTTTTCCCTGGAACTGGATCAGCCCACAGAAACTGAGAAACACACGGCAGCGTCATCAGCTCCGACGGTGTCATTTTGCATCAGCGTCGCATGAATTTCTCTTTCGGATGGAAACTTACACAGAGACACAGGCGCTCAGCTTGGAAATGTCCTTAGACTTCTTGAACTCTTTGCAAAGATCCAAAAGATCCACGCAGAACTGATGACTTCAAAGATACAGAACGGAGCATTTAATCCACCACAAATCTCCAGATCTTTTAATAAAAAAGATGCGTCAAACTACTTACTTTTCTTGTGTGGTGAAAATTTCAAAGCAGCTATTGTTGAGTAACTGATTGAGCATTTTTAACAAAGGAACAGAAACCCTAAAGAAGAAGAAAAATAGCAGAAGGAACAAATTTAGCAACAAAAGGATTGGATGAATGAAGGAAATGCGCAGAAAAACACCTTCAACTTGGTCAACCACCTGTCGTTGTGGAGACTGTCTCTGAAGATTCTCAGCAGTGTGTCTCCAAACTGTCCCAGAGTTTCACTGTCCCCCTGAATTCCTTTCAGAAAGTCAAACAGTGACTGGGAAGAAAAATGCACCTAAACGGAGGCACAGGAGTGCAGAATATGAGCGCAATGAATGTGAATACACACCTAAAAGTGCTAAAATGACCGTATGATTTGATTATTGTTCTAAAAGTGGGGGTGCTGTGAAAAGAAAATGTAAAATGATCAAATTTCAGCAAAAAAAGGAAAGTTCTTTTACTATATTTGAGTACAACTTTACTTTTTGTGTCTCTCTGGGAATAAGAAATAACAGAAAATCAAGTTAAGATGAAAAAAAAAACACATCTTAAAGTGATTTTTTTCCTTAGTATTCCAAGCGTTTCTGCCATTTGGCTTTAGCAGTGTTTTGTGATCGATGGCGATGCATCCCCTGCAAGGTTGGTGGACGCTTTGCTTCTTACTGGCTTGTGTGAATCTGTGCCTGTGGTGTGAGAATCTAACTTTTGGCCCGAGAACTGCTGCAGTCTTGGCTCGGCTCCCCAAATGTAACCCTGCACAAAAATATAGTACCAAAGTACCTCTGGTCTCTCAGGATGCATCTGTGGCAGAGAGGGGTTTTCGGTAGCCACAGATGAAAACATAAGCGAGGTTGTCTCTTAGGGATCGTTTTTAAGACCTGAACTGGGAGATTAGTAGAACTTTTATGGCCTCACCCCTGCTGTTACGTGCTTAAAAATATTTTATTTAGAACACATGTAAGTGAGAAGAGTTAAAAATAAGTTCTTATGGCCATTTCATAAGTTTAAGTCTTTTCTGGAACACAGGTGTCAGAGATTGTAGCAAAAGCTATCCCATAGCTCCTCCTACTGGTCAGGAGAAGAAAGTATTCAGATGGCTTTGAGAAACACCTGAACATAGATATTTACTCAAAAACAAGCCATTGCTTTCCATAGAAATCCCTTTCTGATTTGCCAATCCCATGCTTTTTCACTTACTGTGGACTCTGTGATCCCTCCCACAGACACAGAGAGGCCCAGCAGGGTGCGGTACTGATACTCCGGCAAACCCAGCAGCTGCGTGATGTACTTGAAGGCCTGAGATGGGGCTTTCCAGTTCAAACTGGCCACGGTCTCACTGAAAAGGAGGTCAGAGATGAGAAAAAAGTTCTCAGCGTTCATCTTTTTTACCATGTAAACATCAAGTTTATCTTTCAAAAGCCCGTTCTTTCACAGCTGATTACACCTGCAGATGGTTTCCAGTGACTCACGCAGGAAAGATGTGCAGCAGCTCCTCTCTGTGGGGAATGTGGGGTATTGCAGGCTCAGTGCTGTGCAGCAGGCGCAGGAAAACGTTGATGGCGTGGGCTCTGTAGCGGTCGATCTTCTCTGCCGCCTGCTGGGCTAAGCAGCACATCAAAGGCTTCACCCTGGAAACAGAAGCGTGGGGGACACACTGCTGTCATGTGTCAACCCTTCCATCTTTTTGAGTATTAAAAACTCCTAAAAGAGCGGTTGAAATAAAGGTGTTAAAATAATTATTCAGGAAAACTGATTGGTACTCACAGCTCTGGCACAAGAACATTGGGAGCGCTGCTCGCCACGAGTATGCTCAGCTCCATCAGACTGGTCATCGCCGCTTCTCTCACCCTGTCAAAGAGTGTGGGACTCAGTACTCGCAATAAAATGTATCTGAAGCAGCACGCTGAAAGGAGCTTGCATTTAATAGTTACACTGTTGCAACTGATGGAAAACACTGTTTTGTCTGTCATCAATTTTTGTGTTTGTTCACAGATGTGGGATTGGCAGGAGCTCAAAAGCCCAACCACGGGAAGAGGGATACATTAAAACAGCGGCAGACTAAAGGGAAGGTTCCTAGACAGCGTTTCAGAGGCAGCCCATCCCTGGTTGCCAGGACAGGTGACAGACCTGGTGACATTCCTGGCGAGTCTGTAAGCGTGACCTGAAGCTATGAGTGAGGCGAACATTTTTCTGCGTAGGGTCAGAAAGCGAGGGAGCATTCCTAAAGCCAGCGGCGGATTAAACCCCCATGTGTGCATTTTGTACATGTCTGTATGTGTGTGAGTATTTTTGCGTCAAATACTTACCAGGCCCCCACGTCCCCTCTGCTGCTCATGGTGTAGTCATTGAGACAGCTGAGCAAAACACCGAAAACCTCAGCCGCGTTCTCTGAGCACAGCACAGAGTCGGGGCGGCCGTGGGCGCAAACGCCGGCCTTCGCGCACACCCTGACGACACAAAAGGTCACAGCATAAAACTGCACCTCAAGCGAGGAACTGAAAAGTGAAAATCTACTAAGTCAGATATAAGGACAGACACACCATACAGGTCCTGCAGGTAGAGTCGGATAATGTTTATTTTAGCATTAAGGAGCTACATGCTTCAACGAGAACTTCAAGAATAAAGGACAGAAAAACAGAGACCTTTGTTACGCAAACCACCAGACCCTGGGTTTAGAAGAAGAATAGGAAGACGGAAAAGAAAGAAAAGACTCACTGAGCAATCACTCTGACTGCATCTCTCCTCGCTTCAGTGAAACTCCCCTCTTTCTGGGTGATGGTGCACATCTGCTCAAGCCCTTCAAGGATCTAACAAACCAGCCAGAAAAGTGAAAGAACAATTGAGATAGTGAGATCTTAAATAAAAAATGTAAAAAATCAAACCGACCTGACTGAGTTTGTTGTGGATCATGACTTTGGGTAGACAGCCGAGGGCACGAGCAGAGCCGCAACGAGTGAGGATCTGAGGACTCTTCAGTCCTTCAGTGTACTGTGACACCAGAACATCTGAGCAGGAGCAGGCAGAAGGAAGTTAGTAGCAGAAGAAGTCCAGATTTGCCTTTTGACACATAATAAAAAAAAACCCACCTTGCATTTGAGAGTCTACTTGGCCTGTTTCATCCTGGTAGTACCCCTCGCATAAAGCCGATAAGGCGGAAACAACGGCAGCCTGCGCACAAAGAACCATCACTCAACGGAGAAGAAGAGACAAAGATTTTCTGTTCTTCAGAATACAAAAGGGTTAAAGCAGTCAATATTGTCAAAACAAAACTGAAATGTTCCAGCCTTTAACAGTGATTATGAATATGAAAATAAAACTCACAATAATGTCATCTGCGTTTCCGCTGGAGATCAGATGAAGAGTCTGTAAGGTGTCGTCGATCACCCACTGCCAACCAGCTAGACAACATTCACAACCTTCAGCTGGAATCCAGATTTGGCAAACTATAGATAATATCAGAATAAAACATAAATCTCACTCAGGACGGGGTCGTTCTTTAAGGGCAACTTGGACAGCGACAGCTTTTCAATCAGACAGCAAACTGTGAAGAAAAACAGAATAATCATCAATTTTATTTTGAAAACACGTTTTTATCCAACAAACTAAAATCTTTTCACCTATTTTTTAATTAACAGCTCAAACTCACTTGCTGGTCTCATCAGTGCACCCCCAAACCCCCTACACAAAACCAAAGGCATCATTAATGATCAAACATATATTCTTTGTTCAAGTGTTTACATTTTTCTGCTTACCTGTATTGTTTTCTTTCATGTAGCTGAAAGGAAACAGATTTGAGTCTGTAAGCAGAGACATTCTTACACCGTCTATTCCGGCGAAAACATTTGCAAGCAGCTTCATCTGCACTTACCTTGAAGTGAATGGTTTTTAATTCATCCACACATTCTGGAGAAATGATGTTCAATATGGACCTAAACGACAAATCACACCCATCAAAAACAAAATGGGAAAAAAATGCTCTTATTTTGGCGACACATAAACAGCCTAAAAAATACAATTTACCACCTGCTTTATACTTCATTTGTAATCGCTCGGGTCGCATTGGTCGCAAGGCCATCGGAAGGGAATCGCCCCAATCGCTGCAAAATGTGACTCAGGCTGATGACATCATCTGCGGCCGTAATTTTACGCCTGTAGTACAATCGTGTGCATATCGCACCATTAAACCTATACTTATGTCGAGGAATTGGAAGGCATGATTTAGTATAAATGCAAGACATTATTTTATTCTCACTCATTTCCCAAAAATTAAAAAAAAAAATATTTTCACTTTACATTTACTTTCTAATGCAACCGTAACTAGCTATATTTAATTAAGATATGGAGCAGGTGGCAAATCATTTCAAATTTAACGTTTTTTAAGTATCATTACTAGGTATGTTGAGGCTTTTAGAACACAAAAAAATGTAATGTACCACCTACCTTTTCTTGTCTGAACCATATTTACATAAATCTAAAAATCTTTAGAAAAGCTTTATATATCTAAAAAAAACCTATATGTAAAAACAGAATCTCAAAGACCCCTATATACTGTATGACTATGAGTAAGATACCAAACCACTGAAACGCTGCTGACAATCGCGTCATCAAGCTTGAAAAGTATAAACGCTACTCGGGAGTTCGGCACAGTTATCGCAGACAGTCGCAATCAAAACTGGTCATGTGGTAGGGACGCATTACAATGATGCCATGGCCGAACAGCTTTTAATAAGGACCTGCACTGTAGGAGTACCTGTTGGTCTGAAGGGCCACTTTGTACAGAGCGTGAGTGATCTCTCCGCATGCCAGGATGGCCCCGTGGCGACTGTGGAGGTCCGTGTCTCCCGCCATTTTTAACAGCTGTGGCAGCACTGTATGATGCAGAAGGAGGAGGACAGAAAAGCATCTTATGAGGATAGAGCTACCTTCACAACAAAAAGAAGTCCTAAAAGAAAGTTGTCTTGGGCAACAGGTAAAGTGACATTGTTTACCTGTTGTTGCCATATAATCAGGCGCCTGAGGCGTCAGGTTATGGAGCGCTTTAGTGGCGAGTTCTCGGATCGCACTGCGAAACAACAAAAAATTGAGTAAAAAGCTAATGCCAGAGTACCCGCGTAACTCTGTGTCTTTATACCAGGTGTGCTTTTAGAAACAGAACTCACCAGTCCCAGTGATTGATCTTCATGGCTGTTAGGTGGTCTATCATGCACTTGGTGTACTCGGGGAAACCAGCTATAAAGACACTTTGAAAACAACAGAGAGTCTTAGGCTTTTACCACCAGGACAAAAATGTGAAAAACCTTTGTGTTGGGGATGAGAACATTTTGTTTTCCTGCTACGTGGAGCTTTGCGTTCATTCATGCCCCGAGGCTAAAGTCTTCAGTCACTCTGTATATTTTTTCTTTCACTTTTTGTGGCGACAGATGCGACAATTCCAGAGTGGCACTAAAGAATAAAAGTTCATCAAACAGCTGGAGTGTCAGAGAGTTGCTCCCAATCAATCACACCCCTGGCAAGTTACTTTTATATAACCAGCAAGTTCCTTCATGATTAGAAATGACAGAGGCGTATCCCAGAAGTTAAATAGGACGAAAAACTAAATAAAAAAAATGAAGAACTGAAAGCTTTGAAAATTTGAGGGGATTTTCAGAAGTGGGGATTTTATTTGAGCATTTGGTGGTTTTCGCTTTTAGTTGCTGAAGTAAACAGTTTCTTACCTGATTTTTAGATAGCAGTTGTTGAGATTTCCAACAGCAAAATAATCTGCAGCAGTAACGATGTCAATCCCATGCGGAAATGTTCCCTATTGAGACAAAAAAATGAACTCGTAAGAGTTTATACCTTCAAGAAAAAGGAGATTTGTGTTTTTACTAAAAAGTATCACTTCAAAATAAAACCTTAATAGAACTGAAAGGAATTGTGTCTTAAAGCCTTTTGGCAAACGTCAGAGAGTTTGCTAATCCCACAGTGATGTGTCATTTTTCTTTAAAGGTTTTGGGCAATGAGGCAAGTTTAAACCTGACATGTAAATCTGCCTACAGATGCGGGTCACATCGGGGCAATTTCTGGTAATCGCAGTGTTCAGGTTGTCAAAGCTTCAGTCACAAACCTGTCTGCCGACATTCTCTTGGAAGGCAGCCTGGAACAGCAAAAAAAAAGAGAGACAAAAAGTGTAACTTTGGCCATTAAAACCAAATGTGATCAGTTTAGCAGGAATGAGGGGGGAGGCAGAACTCACGGAAGCTGCTCTGCGACAGTTGATGTTCCGATCGAACACAGTGGTGATCAGCAGCGTACTGCAGAGGGAAGAGCGTTGAAAAGAATTCAAATCAGGATCAGCAAATTGTTCAAATGTTTTCTCCTTATTTGATTTTCTACAGGTCATCGTCCCACACAGTTCAGGCGGGGATATAAATCACAGACGGCCGGGATCTAATTTACTGTCCTCCCTTTGTGTTTGCTTGAAAAAACAGCAAAATAATCTAACTGTAACTGTTGGTGCATGCCCCCCCACCCCCTAACTTTCTGTTTATGTCATCAAACTGTGATGAATGGGAGCAGGAACCAGCTTGTCCCAACGCTGCTGCCAAACGGCGACCGAAACCTACAACAGAAGGCGAAACCTGGCAATCCCAGGGACGAGGGAGAAGGGAGGGTGTTGTCCTTAAAAACCGAAGATAATTTGCAAGGAGAGGTAAAACTGATGCTGCAGAGCTGGTCTGCACAGTCACAGGCCACAGGTCTATACTTGCAAGCCAACAGGGAGAGGAAAAAAAGATTATGAATGATTATAAACAGTTACTGTTGACAAAAAGGCAGCACTCTGCACTGCACAGGCTACACATCCCGCGTTGCAGCTTTAGTTTGAGTTTAAAAACTTGGTTCTGAAGATACAACTCTTCTGCTGTCCTAGAAACCTGGACAATGTGAAATCCGTATCAGTCTTATTCAACAGAACTTTCATTTTTGCTTTCCAATCAGCAAATTAACATGCCAGTCTTAACCAAATATCTTGTTTAAGGTATTTCTTCAATATTCAGGAAATACTCCAATTACGAAAAATCGATTGTCCGTTTGTTCTTTCGGTTAATGACAACATGGCGGTAGGAAAATGAGATCAAGTGCCGAATTTCCATTCCTGTATCAACATGTACTGAAAAGCACAAACCAGCAGGGAAGGCTCAGGGGCATCCATGTGACAAAAACTGGTTTCAAGCAGTAAAATACAGCTTAGAGGCAAACTGTGCTGCTTCTCTGAAATATATCAATACATGAATGAGATGTTACCCACAACGAAACATCGAAATGTTTTTGTTGTGTTCACTTTTTTATGTAGAATGAATTCAAGACAAGCTAGAAACCTGAATCTTTAAAGAGAGAAAAAAAAATAATAAACCTTAATTATCGAGGTTTACCTGAAGGGATCATTAACACAAGCCACATGTCACTTTATACAGATGCAGTGGGGCAAAAACTACCGGTATGTACATCTTTACCGCTAACTCCCCGGGCTGCAGTTTCTGCTAAATCGAAAGAATCTTTAGACAAGCAGCAACTGTAGCTGTTTGCTGCAGCCAGGACGGTCATCGGCCACGACCGCTGCTGGTGGGAGGAGGAGGAAGAGGAGGAGGAGTAGGTATAATGCCTCTTCATCCATGTTTCTGGTTACACCTGAGCTCTCAGAGGAGCATTGGTGAAAAAAATGAAATGTTCATGCTGACAAAACAAAGGGATCACACACTACAACGCATTTTTACGACCAATCAGGTCAAACTTACAGTTTTGAGCTAATCATCTATTTTTATTGTTTATTTGTGTTTTATGGGTTTTTACATGTTACCTTTAAAACTATTAGATCAACACGGTAGTTTTAAAATAGTAAAAGAACAACGTTTTATCACAAAATTAAACTGTAATATATATTAACCCTATTAATACATTATGTAGTACTAGAAAGCAAAGATGTACTTACTTTTTATATAAGTGTGTGCAAAAACAAAATCTTTTGGATTTAATAAAATTAATACAGCTCAATTAATTCAGCAGCACAATTTTTTTTGCAATAGCAATGAAATTCTAGATCTGGGTTAAATGATTGTTTTTTCACAAATGAATCATGAAACAAATAGTTTGGAGGTTTGATTGGAAACACCTAACGCTTTAATTTCATGATTAGCCTCTAATGCTTAAAAATTCTTTTTCAGAATAGAAAAAAAAATCTAACTGTATTGATTTTCTTTTTTTATTGTTATATTTTACAGTTTGTCATTAAATACCACATTTAGGTTTAGCTCAAAAAAGAACAATTAGGCAGGCAGCTCAGTAACTACAAGTCTGTAACGCGTTAACGAATCAGCGCTCTGTTGATTCGTTAACGCGTTACAGACTTGTAGTTACTGAGCTGCACCCAAAAAGACAGAAAGCCTACTAAAGAAAAGCTTTTTTTTTTGTTTCTCACGAGGGAAGTTTGACCCCATGTGCTTAAGTCCAAAAAGCAGAAGACCCAGAATGCTTTGCCAAAATGAAATTGCTTCAAAATTACTTTTTTAAGAGAAATTCCTTTATTTTCCGTCTTCTTTTCAGGAAAAACAAATCAAGAAGTCAAACAAACATAAATAAATATGCATAGGACGCGAGGCGACGATGTCCCCCAAATCTTCCTACAAACATACCTATCAAACACTTGATGTTAACTCTTGATGTTAATTCACGGCCGAAGCAGTGATGGATGTCGAGGTTTGTGCAGGGAATGTAAGAATAAAATGAAGAGGGCCTACCTTGCGATCTGACTAACAAAAGGCTCCAGCTCCTTGGGTTCGTAGGCGCGGGCGAAGGACCAGCACACATAGCAGGCGGCGTCACGCACATTGGAGCCCACGCTGCACGCTCCCCTTTTTTCGTCGTAGGTCAGGGACTTCACAATAAGAGGCACAACTGCAGGTACACAAAGAAAGAGTTGTCAAAAACCCTTTTAGTTGTGTTTATTTATCGCATACATGTCTACTTTAGAGCTCTATTGCTGACTTTATTATGGTTTCTTTCCATCTGCCAGTTTTTCATAATAAAGAATATATTACATATTAGCGATGAACAAAGCAAAAACTTTAATGAATATCAATTTTGCAACTTAGCAACGCGTCAGCTGGCCACCAGACTTCACTACCAGCTTTATGTAAACAAAATAGCCATTTTCTACAAAAAAGAGGAAGATTTCAACTAAATAGAGTCCAATACCCCCTGCTTCCCTCATTTAAATCATTGCCCCAGGCTTGACTAATGTCAGGTACATCACTGTTGCCTGAGGGGCCTGTGGTTTTGGGCTTGAAGCTCCACCCAATCTGTCACACCTTAGAGGGAAAAACTGAACAGACAACTCATATCACACACATTCTCCATCAGCCACATTCACGGGCAGCACGCATCCTGAGCAGAGGTCCATGCTGGATGTGAGCTGTGGAGCAGAGTCTTCATCGGCATCGAACTCAGGAGAAAGCGCAGCTTCATCCAGGTAAAAAATATTTTTTTCACTTGAATATCATCGGTTTAAGAAAAACTAATCTTAAGGTGATTTACAGATTGTAAAATAAACAGGTGCATTTGGCACGGGATGTGAATGTACGCGTTTCTTTTTCAGAAGTAAAATCAGCTTATTCTCAGACTGATGCCCTGATTAAAAAAAAACTCTTAAATAGCTCACCAAACACTCATGTTTTCTCCTACGCTTAGCAGAAGTTTTCTGTTAGCCAAAGTTTAGAGGGCTCTGAAAAAGTGGAACAAATTTAAAAAAAAACTTTTTTGAGATTTAAGTTTTCTTACATGAATTTCAAAAAAGAACGCAAATACGTGAACTGGATTTTAAGAAGAATTCAGTTCTTACAAAGGGAGTGCCTTCGCTTCAGTAGAAACTTGAGTGACAACTTCTTGCGACAGTGCACGACAAGCAGGTTCCTCAATGCCTTCGCTTGCAACGCTCCAGTCCCAGCTTCAGGGCAGGTTTCATTTTAAGACAATTTTCCCTTCACGGTCTCTCAGAATAAGTGCATTCACGCCGTTTCGGTTAAAAATACAAGTGCAGCGTTTAGTTTCTGCAAAGTGATCAGGCACATCAAGTGATGACTGTATCCCACAGGTGTAATCATGGGAAGCAGGTGGCTGGTAGTTCCCACGCCGGCAGCACTGCTTAGTAAAGCGACGGGAGGAAGCAAGTCTCTGCATGTCCTCCAGGTCTGAGCGCCTGAAGTTTAGGCCTGATGGGCGAGCGGTTAATTTGCCGTTATGGAGCCGAGGATTGAAACGATACAAAGTGGGGCTGTGGGATGAACAGATTGGCCGAGCAGAGGCGTGTGCGAGCCGCCGTCGTTCATCCACGGTTGAACACAACAACAAACACTACTATTAACTTTATTTTTTAAAGAAGTAACATTTTTGTTGGGGTTTGATCAGTTTTCAGTGAACTAAAAGATGCGGAAATACATTAGCCTGAGGGTGCAGTGTTTAGTTCGGATTTCTCATCCATGTAGCAAATGAAATGCAGAGGACAACCATCCAATGACAAAAGCTCTCCACCTGAACCAGTCAAGCAACTCTAAACAACTTTATCAGACTTGTTTCTTGACTGCCGGCCCAGAGAAAAGCATGCGCAAACAATGCAGGAGTTCACATATTCGATTCTAAATAACTTGGGGTCATATGTAGAAAGAAAGCTCTTTAACTTCAATGTAAAAGCAACTACAGTCTAAGTATAATAAATTTTTTTCCCTGTGTGTCTCACTTTTCTTACAGACAACTGGGATCAAGATGGAGGTTTCACATGAACGCAAACCAAAAAGACCCCACTACATTCCCCGGCCGCCGGGGAAGCCCTTCAACTACCAGTGCTTCCAGTGTCCCTTCACCTGCAACGAAAAGTCTCATCTCTTCAACCACATGAAGTACAACTTGTGCAAAAACTCCATCTCCCTGATGTCGCAGAAAAACGGGCAACCAAGCCGACAGATGAAGACTGTGCCAAAGGAAATCTCAGCCAAACCCAAAGATTGTACAGATGTGACGGAGGTGGACCAGAACAAAAGCCCGGAGACGGTAGAAGATGAGGAGAGCAGGGCGGACAGCAGAGATGGTGCGGAAGAACTCGACGTTGAACACGAAACTCCGATCGTTAAGAACGTCCAGAAGGCAACAAAACCAAGTACAGAGTCAGAGGAGAACGAGAGCAACAAGAAGATGGATTTGCCACGCCAATCAGCCTTCTCCCCGGTCACACCCAACCGTGACGGAGTGGAGGCTTCAAAGATCCCAGCACAGCAGACAAAGGACCAACAAAGTCCAGCTATCGGCTACCACACCTTCCCTTGGGACCGAATTTCCTCATCAATCGCCCTGAAACCGACAACTTCCTTCATGCCTCATGAATATCCCCCCTACGCATTGAGAGATCGACTCTACGAGTCCTACTGTGTACCAGGAAACCCCCACGTGAATAATCCCAGCTCCGCTCCTTTACAGCCAGAGTTTTTAGACCCCCAAAGACCCATAGTGCAACCACCAATCGCCCCGCCCCATTCCTCCCCCTTTCCACCTTACCAGTATAGATATTACCACTATCTCCCCTCCACGCCCGCCCTGTATAACATCCCATACAGACCCCCCGATCTTCCTATGCCAGTTCCAGCACCCGGATACCTTTCTTTGGATTATTACAGTCAAACGCTCGCCAGTAAGAATTACGAGTACTACATGCATTCATATCCAAATCACAACCCTCCACATGGCTCTGCAAAAGAGGACGACCACCAAAGTGGAGTCAAGGTGACCAGGCTGAGCCCCAAGGAGGGTTACTCAGCTTTGGGGTCCCCCGACAAACCGAGTCAAGCTAACATCTTTCAGAGAGACATGCAGACGCAGAAGCCCAAGGCGAGCCCTCAGACCACCCTCCTGCACAGACACACAACCATGGAAGCCGTCTACAGAGACTCCAGGCAAGACGAGTCGGCAGAAAGTTTACTTCAGTTAAGAGCTCAACCTATGGACAGGAGGTGAGTCTCATCTACAGCTTTAGTTTGGGGCTTTTTATGAGGGGACTTTCTTTAAGTTTCCGTTTCGATTTGTCTCTTTCAGGTTGACTGAGAGCAGCCGATACGTCCCTCTGCCTGTTTCTGAGCCATGTCCTGATGCAACATCTGAACTAGATGAAGACAGACAAGAAGCCAATCTAGCCCCCCTCAACCTTTCAACCAGAGGCATGGACCAACGACCAGAATCTGAGAGCAGGCCAAACGGATCCGACTCAGCCAGCTCCAAGGAACTCGACCTCCCACTTAACCTCAGTCTTCGAGTTGCTCACAGCAGCCCTGAACACACTCCGACTACTTCGGACTCTCCACACAAACCTGAGGATGACAAGGATGAAGAGCCATGTGACCAGAGGCAGACTGCAGCTCTTGCACTTTGCCAGCTTGCTATAGCCAGCTCTGCAACCTCTTCAAGTGATTTAAGTGAAGCACGCACGGCTTCACAAGACCTCACAGAAGAGACGCGCCCTCCTCCAAGCAACCGGTCAACCACCAGGGCAGCGGGCGCCAAGAGGAGCCACGGAGCCCAAGCAGACAGCAAACGCCACAAAACAAACAGGGGGGAGAAAGCACCAGGGCGGGCTCTGAGGAAAAGGCTTCGATGCTGCTGAAAACATTAAAGGACTCTGTATTTAGCGCAGAAACGTTCCTTCTCTAAATCACATGTATGTAAGATTCAAAAGGCACATCCATAATATTTCATGACAATTAGTACACATACTCAATGTTAATAATTCCAACTGATACTGTATAAAAACGATGCATCTCGATGCAAAAGTTGCATATAAACTTATTTAATAGATGATTATGTCTGTATTTTGTACAAAGTTGATTGAAGATTCTACAATGTATTGTAAAAAACACTGAATAAAGAAACGAAAAACATTCCCTTTTTCTTTAGGATATAAAACCCTTTGAAAATGCGCTGCAGAGCACATACCGTCCTTCAGCCGCGACGGCAGCAGCAGCCCCCTCCTGCCCAGCTCTGCCAAAGCCAGACAGCCTCCATGCCAAGCACTGTCAGTTTCCTGAAAACTTTTGATGACAGAGAAGAGCATAAAGAGTTCAGACATTAAATGATCTGCCAGTGCGACTGGCAAAAATGTGATGAATGTGATGATGTGGAGCTGAAGCCAATGTGCCTGAGGGAGGAACTCACCTGAAGCAGTCCAGCAATGATCCAACTACCTCGTCTGCCAGCTCCTTGGGAAGCCTCCCCGTCACCCTCCCGATGCTGGAAGATCAAACCAAATAGATTTTTGTAGAGCATGAACTCCCTCCAAGGACCTGCTTTCAACATGAAATATTTCCAGACAAGTGTCGACATGAAGCTTTGTGATCAGGTTTTCAGTCACATGTGTGTATCCTCACCCCTTTGCAGCAGACCAACGCACAATAGTTTCTTTATCTTTCAGTCCAATCAAAAGGAGTTCTGTGAAAGTAAAGAGACGACCCCGTTCAACTGTGATCATGATTCCCTTAAAAACTTAGCAAAGGCTGCAACTGACCAATCACAGCTTCCAGCTCCTCTGGAATGTCGTAGTCCTCCTCCTGTTCATCAGAATCCTGAGGAGTCTGGGCTGCACCGCTTGAAGACTGAAGGGACATGGAAAGGTTGGCTACGAGGGAGCGGCTGCCTCTTTGGTACCTGAAAACACGCATATTCACTTCAATGCAGCTCCTGACCCATCTCCCCGTGTGTCACTACATGGAGGGATCTCCGCTGAGAGGAGCGATCGTTCTATATTTAACACAAAACTGTTTTCGGGTCATTTTGGTTACGAGAAAAGACGCCTCTGACCTCCATGCGGCCAACCGCGGCTTGAGAAAGGTGAGGCCGAGCCTCTGGATGAGTTTGACGTTGAGCTTTCGCAGCATGGCCTCGGTGCTCTCTGAGAGACGTTTCTGCTCCAGGCACTGCAGAACCGTAGGAGCTGGAAAAGCACGAAACCCAGCACCCAGACGGAAATATTTCAAGATTTAAGCAAAACAAATAAATACACAAAGAATCACTTTAGTACATTTACAATACTGACATATCAGAAATACAGATTCATCCAAAAATGAAAAGAAAACCTACCATATTGTAAGAGATCATCCCGTTTTCCATGTTTAAAAAGTTTTGCCTGTTAAAAATAAATAAATAAATCAAGTCCTGCAGGGAACAAACTCATCCTTTACAAAAAGGTCAAACTGTATAAACGTATGTGTATCCATTTTTAAAGGCTCAGTTGTGATCAATGAATAGGAGAAAACTGGCCCTGGTGAAAAAACACCCAGAGACAATTTTAAGCCCCCTAGGTAACACCTAGTCTGTGTTTTATTACTTTACCACTTAAAGAAGCTCTGAACTTGTTTAGCCAGTTTTAGTGCAAATGAACAGGGTGGATATGCTTGAGGGCTGCATCCGACAGTCTTCAATCAAACACATAAGCCTTTAAATCCTAAAACCTTTGACATCGGTCGTAAACGAATGCATAAAACATGAAGATGGGACTTTGAAACATGAAGATGCTGGATTTGCCTTCAAATGTCAAACCTGCTGCTTTTACGAGTGGGAGAACCGTTTATCTTAAAGCGGTGGATTACGCTGACATAACTCCACTTGAAGCAACAGGTCCCACACAGGCAACAGGTGTATCACACACACCTGCTAAAACCGCAGAGGGCATTGTGTGAAACCTAACAGTCATGTCTGCTCTTGCAGATTACCCTCAACAGGTTTGTGAGAGGAGAGCACACGCCTCCAAACAGTGACAGGGTTGTTGGGTTGTTGTTTTTTTTCTTTACCAGGGATTGCAGAGCACCATCCAACACCATGTCTCTCACTGAGGTGTCTCTGCTCTGGGATATCATGGTGAGACTCCAGTCCAAAAACTCTCCGAGGCATTTCTGCTTCACATCAGGGCGGGTCATAAACCTGGGGGATCATGTAAAAGTCAGATGAGTTGTTTTATTAGGAAAAGCAGGTAAACAGATAAGCATACAAAAAGCAATCTCACCCTCTAGTGGTTAGGGGGGTGAACTGCAACCCAAAAGCCCTCATCTCCCTTTAATTTTTTAAAAACATCCTCTAAATAATAAAAAAGAGGTTTTATTTGTTGTTTTTTTTATTTTTATTTTAACATGTTCTTGTGGCATTTTTCTGATGATGGAGAACTAATTTTTAGAAAATTACGGTAAGCTTAAAAATTGCATTTCTGAGTATTTCTTTATTCAAATCATGCCGGCTCAGGAGCAGACCAAATGGAAAAAGAAAGTATTTGTTGAGTAGAAAATATGCTGAGCAGGCCACAAGCTCCCTGCTCTGCTCCATTCTTAAGAATTTAATTGCAGACGACTTGATATCTTAAAACATAGACGTGGACGCGAGTTTGACATGCGAATCGCGTTCACTGTGAACACACCACTGCTTTAGTTTCTGCATGTGCTGTTTAATCTGCTGCTTTTGGGTCTGTGTGAGTTCTGCTCAGCAGGAAGCTGCAACACAGGCTGCCAGTATGTTTTCACCCGTTTCATGTTTTTGATCAATTTACACTTTTATTTCATCTTATTTTGTTATAAATTTGCAGTGACGACGTGGTGGCAGCAGGAAACTGATTTGCATAACTTGGCAGAAAATACATTTTAAAAAGCGTAAGCTACTGAGTCATTTAATCGATAAGCAGGAGCTAAGCACAGAGAAAAACAAATGTTTGGGTTTTTTCTCAATCAAAAACTGTATCTGAGTTTCAGCATGCCAACGTGAGCTGCAACAACACGATCTGGGAGGTTAAAGATGCAGCAGAAGCACATCCCAAAGACAGACAATCAAGCTCCAGGACACCAGAGCAGAAGATCAAGAGAGTGGATTCAAAGAAAACGTTGATTTCATTACTTCTTAATATTAAACTTATGCTTTAGAACTCAACTGTATATTTTATTCTAAAACAAAAAGATACTATTATTTTTTCTGGTTTTAACAGTAATTAATTGCGTCTTCTTGTTTTTTAACGACTGATGCACATTTTATCAAGAGACAAATGGATTGTTTATAATGTCCTGTTTTTAGTGGCTATTTTTTCATTACTTATTTTGTAAATTTTAAAATGGTCTTTTCTTTTTTTAATATATGAATGCTGCACACAGAGCACATTTTAAAATGTCACTGTAACAGAGACCATCCATCCATCCACTTACTTTGATATGAGCACAGATGCGGCGTCCCTTGGACTGTCAGTCACCACTAAGTAAGACTATAAAACACAAAAACAAATGATGATCAATAATCTAATCTATAGTTACAATTCTAAAGCTAATTGGTACGGCCAAATTTTTGTTTTATTTTTCAATTGAAACAGGGTTTGTTTACCTTTTTAAAACTGTAAAACAAAACTTGATCTCTTTCAAAACTCCTCCATAAGCATCTCAAACTGACTTGGTTTTGTTTTTCCACTTTGGGATCTCCACTTTTCTGCCATTTCACATTTTCATATGATTAAAAAATTTAAGTTTTTTTTGGACCTAAAAAAATCCTTTTTGCACGAAGACTGGCGAACACCTGGTTTGCCATCGCCACTCCGACTTTCGCATCACTGCTTCAAACAAAGTTGTCAAAAATGCAAAAGTTCAACATTTTAAATTGTTTTAAATATAAAAAATGATGCTTCATATCTGTGAACTTTAATCCTTTAACTTTTCTGATAAAAGCTAGGAACCGGATGTTGATAAATCATGTAATAAAATGGTTATAGTGTAACCAAAAGTTCGCTTCCTTCCACTCCCTTTCAAGCAATATTTATTAATATGCCTAATTATCCTAAGTTTGATTAGTTACTGTATGAATGTATAACTGATAATAGTATTGCTTTTTGTGTATTTCTATTTGATTGCTTGAAATAAACCATTTCAAATCAAATCAAATCAAAACTTTAATGAAAACACGGTTAATGCTTTAAGGAAGCTAAACTTTCTTAAAAGTTATGAACAGTTCTAGAGTTATTGTTGAACAATGGATGAAAAATTAAAATAAACAACATTGTTGATTTTCTGTGTATTAGAACTTACTAACCACACAATTTGTGGTTTTCCTGGATTCACCACAACAAATTCCTTGCTGCCCACTTTTATAAGCTTAACGGTTTGGTATCACTGACAACATACTGAAAGTATTTGTTTCCGATTGACAAGTTCATGATTCGATGGTGAGTTATTTTTCTATTCAAAATCAATTTTATTCTGCAATGAAAACTAGTTTTCACAGACCTAGTGAAACAAATCACACAAAGCTGAAACTGTGATTCAAAAACTCAAATGAAATAAAGGAAAAACAGTTTTGCCTAAAATAAAAAACCCTTTTAAAAGAAAAATGTAAAGATCAATTTGACACCAATTAATGTATTTTTTTTTACTTTACAATAAATAAACAACCTAAGCCTTTACTTTGCTGACCTTTGCAATAGCAAGAATGCGATTCATGACGAGGTCCTCCTTCTTCCCACCAGTGGACGTCAGGTGGCCATCCAGGCGGGAAAGGTCAAAGGGTATGAGGCAGGTCATGGACAGCCACAACAACAACATGTAACGAGTTTCCCACGTCTAAAAGGAACAGATGGTGAAATGTTAAAGCTTTCTTCCTGGAATTATAAGACCAAAGTGTAAAACTGAAGTTGGGGAAAGCATTTAAACATTTCAGGCCTTCCAGAATACTACTATTAAAGAAATCGTGCTGATTTTTTTTTTATAAAGATGCCATTCAACTCTGTTTGAATTGACAAAGAAAAAGGATGATTAAAAATAGACTTACTGTTGTTACTTCGTAACACGGAATTTATGAATAATTTTACATCATCATCCACACTTTTTGCTTAAGCACTTTTGTCACAAATATTTGCAAAAAACACAGTTATTAAGATTTTAAGGTTTTTAAAGAGAGCTGAACTAAAGTGAGGCATCAAAACACAATAATAACGGCATCATTGTCTTTATTCTAACATAATCCATATATTTTGATTTGATTGATTGAATGTAAGAGTTATGAATATTCAAATACTTTAATAGAAAACACATATCAAACCCATTTCAGATCTCATGTAATAAATTGTTTAGAAAATAAAAGGAAAATTGACAAAGATGCTAAAAAAATGGCGTTATCTTGTTGACAATGTAATTACATCTATTCTTATAGAATTTGTTGCCGTTCTGCATACAGTAAAAACGTGTGAACATAGATTAATTAAATATAACGATTATCAGATAGAGTCAAATAATTTGATATTTTCCTTGAAAGGGAATGAGAAGAAGCAAATGTATGTAATCCCACCTCTATTGAGTTATTTCTGTTATAAATACATGTTTGCATGTTGCCATAATCAGGTCCCTATCTGATTAAGAACAGAATATTTATCAAGTATTGAACGCTTATTGATCAATGATCAGGAAAAGGATATGTGATTAAACGTGAAAAATGCAAGTTTCATGTTGCAATTATTGCATAAAGTCCAATAATTTATAATGAAAACATTTCAGTGAATGGGATTTATGTCCTTCTGTTTTATTAAAAAAAGAAATGTCATTATTATACGAATCAGTCATAAATACTGATTCTGCAATAACAAGAAATACATTTAAAAGCAAATCACACTTTTATTTTGAAACTACTTTTTTATTTTACAGCTATGCCCTTAGTTCAACACCTGGAAATGCTGGTCTCACCTCCAAGTCTTTGGGATCCTGTCTAGAAATCAACTGAAGAACCGGCTCCACGTCCGAAACCTCGTGAGGTAAAATCTGCATGAAGATTTTATAGCTCCTGACCTAATGCACACAAATGAACATCTTACCTGAAGCATCAACAAAATGAGTGATACGAAAGTGCAAACCTATGCTTTGAGGATTTTTTTTCCAACCAGAAAAGAACGACAAAAGTCTTTTGACTGACCTTACAGATGATGTACAAGAACTTGAAGCTCAGGTGCAGCAGTGAAGGGGGGCAGTCTTCCCTTCTCACGTACTCCAGCATCATGTTCATCATCCATTCTAACGGGGAGTGAGCAGGTCAAGGTGAAAAGAGCGTTTTTCACGTGGGAAATACTGAAACTGTCTTTTGTTTTTTTGTTTTTACCTAGATGTGGATCCAGCAGATGAGGCTGCTCTTGATATCCATTCATTATCACTGTTTAAACAGATGGATAAAGAGTCGTGAATAGTACGTGTGTGATTGTGGGAACCGTGATTCTGTTTGTCAGTACTACCTTACCTAAGAACCGCTGGGTTACATGCTCGGTGGTCCGTTGATCTCCGTGGACTTCAGGCAGACTGGAAAGGATGCTCCTCGTCTCGTTAGCCTCACTAAAGCCACCCAACAGGCATGTTTTTGCTATGATATCTGCATCTACTTCGTCACCTCCAGCAGAAGCCCCGTTCTCTACTTCCATCAAAACCATTGTTGCAATTGTTGCTCTACGGGAGTTTTTGCAGCCGAGAAAATTACTAGTTTTGTGGGCTGCAACACTTAGCTTGTTGTTAGCATACGCATGTCAAACGAATGAACCGGAAAGTTAGTCTGAAACTATACTAGAAACATAAAAATTTACCCTAAAACTATCAAATATTTCCAAAGCTCTGCCAGAGAAAATTCTATGCTTGATTTAAGGCAAATTGAGATTGAAACACAGATGTCGACACACACTTCCATCGATTTTTTTTACCCGGAAGTGTCGCTCAGTAGTGATTGGAGTAAACTGCAAATCACGTGACCGATGGAAAAGAGGCATCGTTACGTCACATCACTTCGAGCACATTGATTCGCGATTTGAACAGAATGGGTGCATCTCTTTATGGAGTCCAGTATAGGACTCCATAAATACAAGGAAAAAAATTAAACGATGAAAAAAAAGAAAAGTACATTTTTGCCTTAATGGAAAGATAAGACTATCATTTTAAAACAAGACAGCAGAAAGAAACAATATTTTAAGTCAATACTATGGTTCCATCAAATACATAGACTTCAAAATTCCATCCCATTAAGTGATTTGTAGACTATCAATTTTTTTAATCCATTCTCTATTAAACTGATAGACAGTCTAAGGAACATAAATGAGGTGGTCAGTTCTTGTGGTTCTGGTCAAAACTGCTGTAGTGTTCTGAATGAACTGCAGCTTTCTAAGCTTACTGATCCATGATTTCAATCTTTGCTTTTAATTTTTAGTCCTCTAGAAATCAGCTCTTCAGTAATCTTCATTCTGTTTGTATTTTTTTTCCAAAAGGCACAACTTTTTCAGAGTCTCTTGATTAAAATAATAATTTCAGGATAAATGTTTATAACTCAAATTGATTAGGAGTTCCTCAAATTGATCAATTGCCAATCAGATTTTTTAAGTTTCTCTTCTGTATGACACACTTTTATCCTCAAATAGTTTTACATGCAAAAAACAAGGAATCAAGTCTGAATGATTTCATGGTTTATTGTTGTTTCAGTAGCAAGCATTTCAGAACAACCTATGTTGTCACCTATGGATGGATGATAAACTATTAATTTGCATTTACAAGGGAATTCCTTCTTCACACACATCTGGATGACAGCAGTAATTTCTATTTTGTTATACAGATTAAGATACATGATGTTAGCGTTATTAAAAATACTTCAACTCTTTATAATTGCATAAATTAACACATGTATTCATATAGAAGAATTGCGTCATTTCACAGATGAACACAATGCTTTAAAGTAACTCTTTTACCGGTAATTAAAAAAAAATATATTTTCAGGAACAAAATATTCAAAGAAAAGATCAATCATATTTGAATGTCAAAAGCTTTGATTTTACAGTTTTATCATCTGAAAAATTAGAGATAATTCAACTTTTATTGTCATTTTAAAGAAATAAAATAAAGTTTTTTGTGTACTTGGCATTTTATTATTTCAGTTGTAATATATTCCACAGTTTGCATTTAAACACATTTAACACCTTTAAGAAACTGCACATTTGATCTGTGATATTCAAAAGACTGGAATCTATATTAAACGTTTACGTCAAATTATGGACATGTGTGCCATATGTGCTGAAGATTAAGACTGCAAAACGCTCCATAAGCGACTGCAACAGCAGTCATTTTAGCAGGTCTTTCATGATCCTAACTGAGGATCCTCTGTAGCCACCGCCAAAGTGGTTCCAGTGATTTAGATAGTGGAAAAGTTGGTAAAGCTGGTTTCTCTTTTCAAATCCGGGATCTTGAGGAATCTTTTGATGGTAAGCAGAGTAAAACGACTTGTTGAAACCACCAAACATTCCAGCGATCCCAAGCTCATACTCGGAATGCCCATAGAAAGTTGCCGGGTCAAAGATGACTGGGCCCTCCACCCACTCGGCCACATTGCCTCCCCACAGATCTCCATGGAGAAGAGCTGGAACTATTTCTATTTCCGTGAAAAGCTGAGGGATCTTCAGCTGTAAACAAAAAAAAAAACAAAAAACACAACATATGCACAGTAACCGTCAGAGCACTGAGGCAATTTGTGAATATTCTGTGAGGGATCAAATGCAATGTGTACTTGTAGGGCGGCCCAAAGCTCCCTTGTTTCTCTGTCACCATAAGACGTTTCCACCATGTTAAGCTGGTGCTGCAGCCTCTGCTGGGAGTAAAATGCCACCCAGTCGCTCTGCCACTCATTTTGCTTAAAAAATAAAAGACAAAAAAATTAGAGTCAAACGTACAAAAAATGTATACTCAGAAAGCAAAGGCGGACACATTATATGGAATTTTCTTTTACCTGTGGAAGGTATCCACAACATGTAGCTACGTCAAAGCCAAATTTCTCAACAACAGCAACCTCTGATTGAGCAGGTCCTTTCCCTGAATCGAATCATTGCACAAGAACATTTTTGTGGTGGCTTTGCAGATAAGGCATGGCTGGAATTTGTTGTGAAATTGTGCATGTTTTGATTTAAAATGATTTACCCACAGTCTGTTGCTCTTTTTGTAGCTTTTCCTGAAGTGTCTTGTTGTGAAGATGAAGATCTGCCAGCTGCTCTCCAAGCTGCTTGGAGTACCTGCTCAGAAATGTTTTTCTAATTCACAGAAAAATACACCACAACTGTTCTACAGTGTGAAATGACACAAAATGATAACAGTCTTACTTGTTGAGGCCTTTCATGTCCAGATGTTCCATTACAAACACGCATCCTCCTCTGTCCAGCTCAATTACCTTTATGGGCTTTGGGACCTTGACAGTCTCAGTTCTAAAAATAGCTTCCAAACTCGCCATCTCCCCATCAAACATCAATTTAGCCTGGAGGAGATAGAATTCAAAATGTTTCTAAGCAGCAAATCCGCGTAGTAAAACATTTATAATAGCAGTAATTAAATGACTTAATCGATAATTTGATTTATATGCCTACGAACCACCTAGATCAATCTGTCTGAGGCAAGTTGTTAATCAAATTGACCAATACCATAATAAAATCATTAAAAAATGAAATAAATCAGTTATATAGATATTGGAGATACTGTTTGGATTCATTAAGGCATGGTAGGTTTATTCTACTTGAAAATGATCAAGCCATCATTACAGTCCAATGTGTGGAAACACTGAATTTAGCAGACATGACACCATACAGTGTGGTATTATGTTCTAATTATGTTACATTTGTATTAATTTGATGTGGTAAAACAGTGGGCTGAACTTCATTAAACTAAAATGTGAATGGATTTGCCATTCATTCTTGTTTGTTTGTACACATGTTTAATTTACACCTGATTATATTGCAGAAAAATACAAAGAAATCGGGAAAACTTCCCGATGTTTATGCCCAGGTATTCATCTCTGAGTCACAGTCACTGGTTGAAGTTTTGGCTAAAGAAGGTCTGGTTTTATTTAAGGTCAGTGAATCTCATCAAATCTGAATGCTCATACAAAAACTGTGACATGAATTCAATTGTTTTTAAAATGAATCGCTACACCCCTATTTTCTATACAGGTTTCCAAACTGAGGAAAACACAACTATTGAATTGCTGCCATTGCAAAAATGTCTCTGGAAAATAATAGCAGTCAAAGGGTGCAACTACTGGAAGTAATCCTATTCAGTCATGCCAGAATCAGTGCAAATACTAATCTTCAAATGAGCAAATGAAATTTTATTGAAATTTAGATAACCTAACTAACATAAATGCAATAAAATCAACTATACCTCGCTTTTGTGATTGATCTTCACAAATACTTTCCCCGAGTCAGTGTCATAGCTTTGGCCCTCGCTGATACAACCACCTCCTGAATGGCCAGTCGCTTTTAGCTTGCTTGTCCCCAATTCTTTCTTCAGCTTTGCTTCCATATTATTGACTTCCAAAGGCCTTCCTAGTAAAATGTAGGGAAAATTAAAAATGCCACTCAAATGTCAAAGCTCATGGAGGTGCTGCAGGGCAGTTTCCTTCTTATGCGCTACAGCAGACACATGCTAACGACGAACTTCTTGTTTTGGTTCCGTTCACTAAATACTGGCAAAAAGTAACCAATCGACAACCAGTTCCAGATGATTGACATGTTTTTTGTCCAGTCGTTGTGCCTTGAAGAAGTCACGTGAGCGTCACCATGGTGTTTCATGAGGCTAAACCTTGCCAAAGGCTGGTTATGCGTTAGCTTAAAAAATGGACATGAGCAACGTGAACGTGTGTTTACTTCTTGGAGCAACTGGAGTTGGAAAAACGCTGCTAATCAAGCGTTTACAAAATATCCTTTAAACTTGATACAATACAGAAAAACAATTGGGAAACGTTGTTTACGCTAGCTAGCAATAATAGCTCCACAAAGTGTTGCACGTGACGAAATGACCAGTTTTCCTTACAGATTTTCTCCACTACTCAGTGTTCACGGCTCAGCCGATTTTGATTTCCTTCCTGCAACGCTTCCTACGGTACGCACGGCAATGGAATCAGTTTATGTAGTTGGTTGGGGTTTTAACTCTGTTCTCAACTACTTTGAATGTTTGCAGGTTGGAACTAATCTGACAGATCTGACCCTGAAAAAGAAAAAAGTGACAGTAAGGGAGCTTGGAGGCTGTATGAGTCCTATATGGCCTAGTTATTTTAAAGACTGCTCATCTGTTATTGTAAGACCGTGTTTGCATTTCAAAGCTTTATCAAAGGATTTACTGTTTGTTGCAAATACCTATTAAAGTATTTTTATTCACAGTTTGTAGTGGACTCAGCCAATATCGCACAGATATCTTCCTCGTGTATCCAGCTACTGTCTGTGCTCTCTGCTAAACCTCTTTGTAACGCCTCAGTGCTCATTCTCTTCAACAAGAGGTACAACTCCAACAATCCCTCAAATGACCTTTTAAATGGATGATGTCTGTCCAAAATGCTGACTTTTTTCCTTCTTAATTCCAAAAGTGTTTATCTGTTTGATTTATCATTGCGTCTTTGTTTTTTCAGGGATGTACCGTGCGTTATGACCCCTACCGAGATGAAGTCACTGTTTAGGATGGACGACATCATTGCATCAGCGACACAGCCCATCACAGTGCTGGAGCTCAGTGCTCGCTCTGGACAGGGACTACAGGAGGTGTTGAGATGGCTGGAGTCCATTGCTGTCAAGTGATTTCCGATTGTCCATTTACAATAGCGTTTCCCCTCAAAGAAATTGAAAAGGCGCCCAAAGCTTGGCCAGCAGCAAAATTGGCAACTCTTAGCATTGGGTTGTACAAAAATGTGCACAGTACAAGACAAGCAATGAATAGTGAATAGTATTTGGTTTCTGATCAAAAAGGAGGTCATGAAAAAGTTCAAGTGAGAGGTACAGGCAAAGTGATAATAGGCAGAATGGCCATTTTCTGTGACTGCTTGATCTTAAGATCAGTCACTCGCTGCTCACTATTGCATGCAACAGATCCATGCACCCAGTAACAAGCATCAATCAACTCTGAAGGGATGTTTTATCCTAAAAATGCACTCGTACATAAGAAGAATGTGCATAGATCCTACAGAAAGGGTCAAGACAAAACTCAAAAACTGCTTTGAGTCTCACAGTTCTCTCTGTGCACAGCAAACTGACTAAAATGAATCTGACTTGCATTGATAGTTATTTATGAGTCCTTGATCAAATGTGGTGTTACAGAGCTCCCTAGAAATATTAAATCTCTGACAGTTTCTTCTGATACACTATTAATTAAGACACTAGAGGAGTGATGGAAGCTTTATTTTCTCTCCACCCACAACCTTCACTAGGGGATTATTTTAGGTTTGGACAACAGCTTTGCAAAAACTTACAAGACAAAAATGACAAACTGGACAAAAATAATCCTAATTCTGCTTCTCCACATGCTCTTCGATTGATGTGTCATTAAGAGGATGTTAGAAAAAACATATGGGACAATGATGTAATTTATTATGTAAGCTTTAAGAATATATCCGTGTGTTTTGTATATTTTCACATTTTTGTCATTTATTACCTGTAGAATATAATATCCAAGTGTATTAACAACAGCTGTTTAAATAAAAGGTAGAATTATTTTTACTTATTGGAATAGTTTGGAGATATTTCCTGATTGAGTTTTTGATTGTTGATTTTGTTTGGAGTTTTTATGTTAATGGAATTACCATCTCATTTATGATTTTATTGAAAATTTAAAACTTAATGTTTTTTACAAGGTGGAAAAAAAAGCATTATGTAACCAGTGAAAATGCTATTCTTTAACAAAACAAAAACTATTTAATCTAGGATAAATAAAATTTGTTACATTTGATTTTCTTTCTTGTTTAGCCACTAATGAAGGGTGAGCAAAGCTTCTTTGAAAATTATGAAAAATGTCATCAAAGCATCGACTTAAATGATTTCAGTATCTCTGCTAAATTAATCAGTGGTATGGAAAACCCATGATTCAAAGGAATTTTGGATTTAAATATTGCCAAACACTCTAAATTCATTTTTATGACTGCTTAAAAAAAAGTCTGTTCAAATGTTTTCTTTCCAATGCTCAGAGCCCTGAGATGAGATTCTTGCACTTTATTGCAATAAAGATCATCGTTCCACCACATTAAAAGCACACAAAAAAAACAGGACTTCCTCATAATAACTGTTTATAAACCACTTTAGACCTCTAGGTTGTTGCTTTAAAGTATATGAGAGCCCAGTTGACATATTTTAATAAATTCCTACTAATCAAAGGAGAACCAAAAAACATAAAGAGAACATTTGTTCATTTTAACTTCCATTCTTTAGATACACTTAAAAATGACACTGAAATTCCTGTTTGTTCATTGATCGTCAACTCTTCTGGTTTGAAGTGTGTTGGATGCTTTTTGCCACCAGGTGGCGGTCAAAACAATCAAATGACAAACAGACTGGTTTGGGTTTAAACCAGATTGTGATAGTTTCATTCTGAGCAAAGCAAGAGCAATGAGAGAAAGGCTAATTAAACTTAACATTTGTAGGTCTACAGATGCATTTGATGCCTTACCTGTAACAGAAACTAGCATTAGAAAATTCTCAAATGCTGCCTTGCATTTAAGGAATACTGAAACTTTGTCAAAGCCCCAAAAACAACATTTACACTGCATTTAAATTCACTAAAGTAACACTACATGTTAAGGAATCAATAGGACCTAGCCATAAAAGCAGAAAATAGCAGATTTCTGGAAGCAGGAACAGTTTAGGCACTGAAAAAGTCTTAAGCAACTCTTTCAAATGATCCAGAAAAGTGGTGCAATTTGACATCTATGTTTGTTTGCAGCAAAATATTATAAAAATGTGCTTTTTTTTGGAGTTTGTAATTGAAGTCTCGGCTAGATGACCGACTTCTAGCAAAGATCCGTCTTCTATATGGTATTGGGAAGCAGAACCAGTTTGCATCAATCTAATGGTTAATGAACGTTACAACCATGTCAAAACAGCTAAGAATAGGCTTTTCAGACAAGTCCTTTGAGCTGTGATTTGGTCTGCATTATATATGTTAATCCAAGAAAGGGTTTTGAGTGCTCTGTGCAGCTTGCAGTCCCTGAGGATTGGGTGAGGAGAAGGGCAGCAGGGGTTCAGGGAGGGTCCTTGGCATGTCCAGACTGGGCTGGGTCGGGTGAGTGAACGATGAAGGAATGGTTGCACCTTGATTGTTTAGAGACAGAGGCAAGGAGGGGCTGAATGAAAGAGAAGGAGCGGTGGGAGCTGCTGCCGTTGAGCCAGTCCCCATCTGACTAAGAGTCAGCTTTGGCTGCTCGGCTTGGAATGGATTGATGGAGGAAGGAGCACTCGGGGCTGAAGCAAAAGAAAACAGTTTTTAGTTGACACAGTTTGTGTACGTTTTAGTCAATCAACATAATTTTTAAGCATATGTAGTATAAAAAATGTTAAATATACCTGACATAAAGGGGTTACTGGGCATGGCCATGGAGTTTATTGGGATAAGATTGTCCAGGTCTACCAATGTGGCTGCAGTGGGGCCCAGGAACTGCTCCGGTGTCTTACATTTTCGAGGGGTGGAGTCAGCCAGGCTTTCTCCAAGCTTAGTCAAATCAAAAAGATCAGGACTTCCTTCCCCTCTGCCATTTGCACTGAAGTGTCCACCATCCATTGCTTCATCGAACAGATCGCCATCTAGCAAAGAAACAAGATAGGACTGCAGACGTAAACAGATGCACAAAACATGGCCGAAGTCTAGTCTAATAAACTCCTTTCTGTACCTGAGGGGCTTGCACTTCGAGGAGGATTTTCCTTCAGTGATCCCTTCTTTACTTTTGCATCCAGTGAGGCTAAAAATAGATTGATACATTTTATTTATGCAAAATACACAAATTCAAATACCTGTATGCAGTCTGAGAATATGCATGTGAACTCACAGGCAGCATTTGTAGGTATATCCCAATCTTTACTCGAGAAGCTCGGTTTAGAAACACTGCTCTGGGGTGCATCCCATGGTTTGGTTGGAGGCTCCCATGGCGGTGGAGGGCTGTAGGAAGGTGGTGGTACCATCCATGAAGCGTCTGATCGAGGAATGCTGGGGCCATCTTTCATTGGTAAAATGAAGAAAAGAAAAAAAAAAAGATTAACCTGCATGTCTAAGGATTTGTTTGGATCACGGTGGATTAACTTGAGGCGCACCTAGAGAGTCCCAGGGGTCTGTTCCTGCTGCACTGGCAGCTGCTTGTAAGGGGCTCTTCCACTTGTAATCACTGGGAGGAGGATCTACAGGCTGTGCAAAAACATCTACCAGGTCCATGAAGGCCGACTGATCACACAAGGCAGAAAAAAAAAAATTACATACACCATGTGAACTGATTTTGATTGCTGATGTAAATAAATAAATAAAACAATCTTTTTAGATGGTTAATGAACACTTGCTCTCATTCATAAATACAATTAACCCCCATGAGAAGATCTCATACTTTTGGTTGATCCGCGTCACGTTTGCTCTCCTCCAAAACTTTCTGGAGCTTCAAATCTTCTTCTCTGCGGCGCCGCTCCTCCTGTGAACACAGACACATGGTTGCCTTTCAGCATGACAGCCACTGGCAAAATTCACATATTGCCACATCATATTATATGTATGACTCAGCTACAGCACAGCTTGTATTTTCCAAAGGCATCATACACATGCTGCTGGTGCAAACTAGAACGTTCTGCGCTTGAAAAAGGGGAGACGGAGAACAGAGCACCACAGACCATTGTGCTCCATTTATGAACGTGGACAAACAACAAAATGGGGGGAGAGAAAATTCAAATACTTTTATGGAAAGGGGGACACATAAATGCTCTAACTACACAACAATTATGCAAGGTAAAGCGGTTGGAAAAAGGGATGGGAAAGAAAGCCTCTACCTGCTGGTGTTCCTCCTGGCTCAGGCTCAAGGCCAATTTGAGCTGGGTGTCCTCATCCAGGTCTGGAGAGACTTGGACTTGTGCACGTTGGGCTGGCTGAATGGATGGTGCACGTTGGGCTGGCTGAATGGATGGTGCACGTTGGGCTGGCTGAGATGTCGTTAGAGGGAAAGGGAATTATTATTTGACTGTGGTCAACAACACAAGCATTGAGGCTTAAAAACTCTTTAAAAAAAAAGAAGAAATTGAGTTTGCATCCTAGCAGAGAGGTGAAAGTCACAGCTGTCCTTCTCTGGTCAAAAATAATGAATTATTTACATATTACCGGTAGTTTATTGGAAAATGTGAGTGTAGTTTTTTTGGAGGTTTTTTTCAGAGAAGGAAAGCTAAACAAAAACAAATTGATGTAGATCAGAAAATACACAAAATTAATTGCCCAGATTTAAATGATTGCAGGAAAGGAAAGTCTTTTGCCTTTTAGTGCCTTCCAACAGAAGCTGAGGAGACGTCTTAAGCAGACTGGAATTTGGAATGGAATTTTTTTTTCTCCGATTAAAATCAATGCACATTTCCTGCGTGGCTTCTGTCCCTTCCATCTCAGCTTTCTCATGTTTCACATCACATTATGCTTTCATGCATCACATCAAATTCCTGTTAACAGTTATGAGAATTGATGGCACAGAGAAACAGGGAGGGGCATCGCTTTAGCACCCAGAGGCATTTCTAGAATCATTTTAATTTGTATGTCTTATTACCTTATCCAAATTAAAGCGATAAAGTAAAAAAAAAATTACCAACTTTTTAATGTCTTTTTCACAAAGAGTTTAATTACCCTACTTAAAAAAAGCATCTTTTTCAAATATATTGACACACTGTTCAGTAAACCTTGTTGTTCTGTTCCATCTTAATGTAAAACTATACACAGTTTTCAGAATCTTAGTATTTAGTTTTTTCTAAATTTTAATTTCAAAATCTGGACATAAAACTCGAGCAATAAAAAGGCCAAGGAAAAAATCTATTGGTCAAAATATGTGTATGCTTCAAGTTTTAAAAACATTTATTTTGATTCTTTGAGATTTGAATTCTTCCTCTGTTAGGGCTTTGCACCGACAGATTAAAGACATTTTTGCAGCTGCTGCAACTACCCTACAGGTGAAGAAAGGAAGTGACACTTCTTGTATTGAGCTTATTTCTAATTGAAGCAGAGGCTTTTTATTAAATATTTATTTTAAAAAGTCAGTTTGTTTATTACATTTAGCAAAATATCTTGATTAGGAATAGAATGTTATACTTTTTGAGTCTGCTTCTCCCTGTAAAGTACTAAAACTAAAAAAAGTTTTTTTGTTAATCTATGATTAACCTTTTAACACCAGAGCTTTAGCTTCAGTGTCAATGTTTTATGATTTACTGTAACTTTTTAACCCCTTATGTGATCAACGTAATTCCAGCAGATTCTGGAAGAGTAAAAAAACTGACTTTGCGCTGTTTTTCTCCACTTCTGCTGGAGCATAGCTGATCGTGTAAACGGTTGAAAAGTTACAGTATATAAAAGACATCTCTGGTGTTAAAGAAAGAATGGAAAAAAAGATTGGAAAAAAATATTGGAAAAATAGTTTTCTATACCCACCTGTGTTTGTTCTTGAGGCAGCTAAAACATGCAAAATCAGAAGGAAAAATGAAAAGCTGCAAATATTAGGTTTAAATTGTGTCTTTTTATTGACTAAAACATGGACTTTGTTCAGATAGATAACTTCTCCTTTTTAAAACAGTTTTTGTGTTGCAATAAGCAACACAATCTCAGTTAACGCCCACCAAAACCAAGTCATAAAGCCATAAAATTATAATATATATATGGCGCAGACATTTTATGTTGAAGATCTGAAAGTCAGTTCACTCAAATTAGTTTTCATTTTTAAAGTGCGAGTAAACACACATGCTCCAGAGTTCAGAGCAAAGATCGCTGTGTCCACACACTTTAAAAAAAAAATAGACAATAAAACCAACATGGAGTTTGTCAGGTCCATGACCACGAGAAAATCTGCTTTTGAATTTATAATGAAGGGGTACCGACTTAGCAGCAAACCTGCAAGTGTGTGTCTGTTCCTTTTAGAGGTACCTTGTTATTGTCCTGCTGGCTCAAAGCGATGGCCAGCTTCAGCTGCCGCTCCTCTTCTTCAGCGCTTGTTGGAAGAGCTTTTTCAATCTCAGATGGAAGACGAGACGGGGTGGCTACAAAGAACCAGAAAAGGACAGAAGAATGAAACCGGGAGAAGAGGAAATCATTGGAGAGGGGCGGAGGTTGGTTAAGAGCTGGCGCTGATTTTGCATGTTAATTCTGCGCTGCCGGTTGTTCGTGGCATTTGCTGGCATGGCTCGCCCAGTCCGCCTATCTCTGCTTTCAGCGAGAACAATGCGGCGGCTGTGTGGGGTTGCTTTTTTCAGGGGACTGGCATTGGATTGGGGCCCACCTTGTTAACCCTAATCATTCAGGATGGGGAAGTTGGCTCCAGATATTTTTCCTATTTGTGGACGAGGGAGGTGGTGCAGTAAGTGCCAGGCTGTGGGGTCACAGGGTTGAAGCAGAGGAGCAGCCCCCACGCTGGCAGAGTCAGGCTTCAGAAACAAATCACTTCCACTGTGCTGCCCCTCACCAGTCTCCTGCCTCAGCTGAATCTTTTGATGGTAATTAGCTGCCGCCAACCTCCCATCTCCCCCCACCTCCATTAGCATCTTGATCAAACTCTCCACAATATTCATGTGTTCTGCCCAAAACCCCTTTTTATTCCATCCTTTTAAAAATCTCCATCGCTCAACTGCAATAGCACAAGCTGTCAAACAGCAGCTCTGTTTGTTGTCTTGTAAAAAGAACTATTATCCCAAAGTGAATAGCACTACTGAACCCTTCCTCTTGACAGTAAGGTACTTTGTTTGAAGATGTTTCACTTTAAAATCACATTATGGGGGGAAAAAAATCAAAGGTTTCACCGTTTTTAATGACATTCATGACCTGAATAGATGTTTTCAAAAAGAATAAAGTTGGCACAAGTTCCCATAAGGTCACTGTTATTTTCTATGGGAGTCAAGGAACCTTTATATATTTTTATTAGCGTGTTAACCTTATTTTATTAACACTTATTCTTTATGTATGAAGCAGGGAGGCTTGAAGGGAGGCCTACCTGTACATTAATTCAAACTGAGAAGGATTCTTAAAGACCCACACCAATGAAAATCGTGTTTTTTGGTGTTTTTAAAATGTTCTTGTAGCATTTTTCTCATTATGGAGGACATATATAAAGAAAATTATCATTAAAATTGCATTTCTGTGTACTTCTTTTTTTATTGTTGTGAATCAGGAGCAGATGAAAAAAAAAACAGTTAAAAAGAATGCAATGTTAAAAACTGTCCGGCTGGATAGCTCCACTATTGCTTGGCTTTTTTGATGCACTGGTAATTTTAGGTTGGGGCATGTAAGGGACTGTAAAAGAGAGGAGGAGCGTGTCCACAGCTCAGATGTGGGTGACGGGAAGGTAGGGCGGGGATTTTCTAATGAACTCCTGCCACTCTGCAGAAACTTTGTCCAAGAAAACAACACAGGCTGTTTGATTTGGGCTAAAAACAGCATAATCACAATAAAAAAACAACTAGGGACACTTTGAAAATAGATCAAAAGAGGATCGGAGTGGGTCTTTAAGGTTAGAGCAACATTCATCTTTCATGTTTGGTAGGAGTAGTGCTAAGGAAGAGAGATGAGGGGTTCAAGTGTAATCTGTAAAAACAGGGCACGTTTTCGGGGGATCCGTTATTAAACAAACCTCAAACCCCAATTAAGAAAAAACAAAAAAGCATGGCCCACACAAATACTTAGGTTGATTCTCAAAACCAGACTTGCCACATTCTCGCTGTGCGGTATTTGTTCGTGAACGTGATTACTTACTTGGAGCTAACTAGTCACTCATGAGAGTTTCAGAACTAAACATCCCATTCTCTGGAAATGCATCTAAAGCAGATGAACAACATGTGCTAAACTTTAGCTAACTTTTAAACTAAAGGAATTTGTCTGAAAGCAAAGGCATGCATCAAATATGCATATTTTATTCTTTCTTGGTAAAATCTGAAGTAAATTAAAAATCTTATGTAAGGAAACAGCTGTCTTTAAAAAGGAAACGGTTTTCCCCACCATCTGAAGTTACCCAACCAGAATCACTGCATGATATGACACAGATACCTGTGGGACAGTTTCGTATTGAATCAATATTTGAGAGAAACGGACACATGGAGGGCCTCTGCCTTCGCGGAAATCTGTTCAGCTGGCAGGATCGCTCAGAGTGGAAGGAATGCAGCGAGAGCGTCAGAGGAGAGACAAACGTACATCTTCTAGGCCTTAAACACAAAAGACGAGTCACTAATAATAACAATCGGAAGTTATGATTGTGCAACAATGTGCTAGCCTTTAAATAGCAAGCAGATGACATAACAGAGGGATCACAGGTAAAATCTGGCTGATCAGGCTGAGTGGAAAATATAAAAAAGTCCCCAGCTATAACCTAAGATGGGAATGGCTTATTTCCTGATAGTTATAACAGTCTGAGTTGAAATTAAAAAACGACTGCTTCCATTTCTTGGACCAAGGTGCCGTAATGTTTGCAGGTAAGTGTGCCGGACATCTTGAAAGGAATGGAATGTATGCTCTGTGTAACTTACATGGGTAGGACGGCGGCAAGTCGGAATCAAAAGATGAGCTGGACATGGAGCGATCCAAGGGGGAGGGGAGCCCCGCCACACGCGACTTGGACTTCAAAGCATGAGAGCGCTCTTTCTTCAGCTTTTCCTCATCCCTCAGCAGAGACGCCAACCGCTTCGCCTTCTCTCGGACAGTGGCTCCCTGGTCATGTCCATCTCGATCTATGTACTGGAAGTCCTTCAATGTCTGAATACTGTGTATGTTCTCCTTGCACGCTTTGACCACACGCTCAGAGCCCGTTTTCACCAAATGCTCCAGCAGCACCAGGGCCTTGAAGACGTGGCGCCAGTTTTTGCCGTTATCGTTGAGCCTCTTCCAGATTATTCTCATGATGTCGGCGAAGGCCACCACGTTGAAGGTCAGGTCTGAAATTTCAGACATGAGAGAGACGGGCGGTCCCCAGGGGTCATTGCAAGTGGCCTCCCGGACCTTAATCTCAGCGTCTGTGTAGCTGTGGACCGCGTTTTTCATTTGGCGGCGGATCGATGAGGTCTGCATGGTGGCAGTCGGGTTTCACGCGCAGCACAGGTAAAGAGATGGCAGGTCAAGTCACTGCTTAGGAAAAGGTGAGCTGGTCAAGTCGAAAAAAGTCGAATTTCCAACTTCAGTTCACAAAATGTGGTCCTGTTGGAAACAAGCACAAATAAAGTACACCATGTTTACAACTGTTGATCCTTGTAAGCCTTTGTTAAAGGTGATAAAACAGAAGTCCTGGACAGGAAATGAATTAACAGCTGAATGTCATTTACATTTACTTTAGAAATCCCTGGGAAGGTTTGTGGCTTTGCCTTGAGTGTTGAACTGTTTTGTCTACAGGATAAATTTGCTGGATTTGAAAAGCAGGGGAAAAACGTTTTGTCCTCTTTACCTTTTTTGGTCCATAAATGAAATTCAGAGAACAAGACTCGTTTGTGGTTTAAGTCCCACTTGGTGCACTAAAAGCAACTGTGATCCTTCTGGAACTTGCTATGGATGCTGTAAATTTCCCGTTCCACATGGAGAGCAGAACATTTAAAATCAGAAAGCACTGCTTGAACAGTGATCAGAGCTATTAGGTGACAGTTAATCACTTCCTTTGATCAGATTGTGTTTCCAGGCAGAGTGCCTCCATTGCTGAGCCTCAGTCGATAGGACAGTTTGTTATGGATTTGTTGCTTTAATTCTGACTTCCACTCCTCAAAGTAGTTCTCAAACGCATTCCAATGCGTAAAACTGACTTCCAAAGAGTTTATTTTCGAGTGAATGAAGTCCCCAAAGGCTCAGTCTCCTACAGGCGCAATCGGAGGACATTCTTTTATTGTCTTAATTATTAAAAAAATAATAACTTCAACCACCAAAAATCAAACCTTTTGTCTCATGTTGGCTGCTTTTCGTGAGTCTCTCAGACGTCGGCGCGTCCTTTCTGTCCCAAACAGGACTGGTTCCGCGAATGCGTAGAGGTGAGAGACTCACTGACGGTGACTCAGCGATGTTTTCCCCACACTTTTAAAGTTAAAACCTCGTCGAAACTTGGATAAAGTAAACGAATCGGCTGGTTGCCTTCACTTTTTCTCTTACCTTCATGCCACAGCGCGTCAGCGGGGTCCCGACTTGGGGAGGATTTGGGTGGGAAAGGACGCGTCCCCGCCTCTCCGCATATGTCCTGACGCCCGTCGGACACGGAGAGAGGAGGAGAGCTGGGGGTCTGAAAGCAACGTAATTCCGTTTCTGTGAAAGGAGTCGAGAAATGCTGATCTATCTGTCACCAACTTCAGCTTATTTACAAATCCACAGAACTGCAAACCAGAAAGACGCAGCCCGCAGATGGGACGGCCGTGCGCGCAAACAAGCAAACAGTGAAAAAATGAAAAGAGAGGGGAGGTGAGGAGGAGGAGGGAGAGAAACCTGCTCTGTGAATGCGGAGTCAGACTTAACTCCTTCAATGCCGAGTCGAGTAGCCATGGGGCTACAACCAGAATTAAGCAGTTTCAAAACTGCGTAAATGTGGGGACGCGCGCCCTGTGGCCCTGTTAAATCTGCGAGGACAAACGTAGTAAAATGTATTTAAATGACAACCCCTAACGCAAATATTTGTATTTTAAGATAAAAGAAGTTAAAATATTAGCAGCCCCCTTTTATGCTGCATCATTCAAGGAAGTAAAAGACAAATCCACACAAAATCTAAATAAATGAAACACGCATGTCCTTCCCGGCAGCGTTTTCTCTTTACTTATTCATCCCCTCTAATGGAATGCTAGAAAGTACCCTCCTCCTGCATTATTTATGCATAATTCAAGTAAAATATCTTTTTTTTAATCCGTTTTGGTTCATTTAGCTTCACAAAAGATCTCAGGATGACATCAAAAACTGAGAGATCCCATGGTTTTTTGTTGTTTTTTTAAATGATAAATGAATCTCTAACTGACAAAAAGCAGCAGGAAGGATTAGTGAAACAGACTGAGCTGGATTTACAAGAAATTCCAGCTCCACCTTAAGAAAACATATTGGAGATAACATGGAAGAACTGAAGTTTAAGACACATGAAACAAATCCTTCACTCCTTACTGGATAAGTATCACACACAAAGGTCATACTTTGGTGTTCAGTCCTCCCTGTGAGGAGTGTTCATCCTCCTGTTCCATCTGTCCATTTTCATTTTGTTCACTCAGTTTTGGCACCCTCTGTCTTTATTTCTTGTCAAAACAGATGCCTCGACATTTTTTTTGTTTCCCAACAAAGGCGTGATGAGGTCAGTGAGTGTTTGGAGGGCATGCAAGCAAGAATGGGGAAGGGAGGGGCTTGTGGCGTCACTCGAGGGGGCGGGGACTCGACTCTGTGCGTGCAGTCATGCTGCGGAGCTCCTTTTATCATGTTGAGACTCACCAGGCTTTGGTGGAGAGAAGCAAGGTAGCAGAAAGAAGTCAATTATTGTCACAAAAGACGGGAACAGATGGATACATTTATTATAATTTATTCTGATATAAGAGCACACCAACACATTTTCAATTAAAAAGTTTTAATTATTAATGTTGCAACAAAAAGTAAGTTATTGTCAAAATAATCATTCAAGGACAGAGCTGCTTACCGCCCTCTGCTGGTCAATGTGATTATATCGGTTTGGTTTTACTTTTTGGCATTTTGGAGCATGTGGACTCTGGAGGATCATATTGCAGGCACAAGCACAACATGTATGTTACTGTGCCTGCAATAAAAGTTACCCTTAGCAAAAAGTAGTCTACTTCAAGTATTATTAGTCTGTATCAGGGCTCTGCAACCTTAAACTATTAAAGAGCCATTGGGTCAATTTCTCAGTCACAAAGTCTTACCTTGCCCTACAGAAAACTAAGACACTGATTTTAATTATGTCGATTTTGCTTTGATGACAAATACCAATGAAAGAGAAAATAGCTTTTCTTTTCAAAACGTGAAATTATTGATGACTTTTGACACAGGTTGATGTGACTTCCTTTCAAAATAAAAGGCACCATGTGTCACATCATCTTAATTCAGCATATATAGTAGGAGGTAGAGTTATGTCAGCAGGGATTGGGGGGAAAAAAATATTTTCTGTTTGTGGTGCATCTCAGCCAGAAACTTGGAAATTCAATTCAATTCAATTTTATTTGTATAGCCCAAAGTCACAACAACAGTCATCTCAATCAAAATCAAAATTTAATCAGAGTTAATTAAATGCCCCTTACTGTATTTTTTAACACAACACTGTCCACTTAATATCCTTAAATTTGTTCACAAATGGAAAATTAAAAACGTTTTATTTTTTCTTTATCCAGAGAGCCATAATGGAGGGGTAGAAAAGCCCTGGGGCTGCAGGTTGCAAACTGAAGCAGTATACTTAACTATCCCCTTATTGTAAACTAAAAATGTTCCAGAATAAAGCACTATTTGTTTGTCCAGACATTTGTAAACATTTGCTTTTTTAAATTCTTTATATATTTTTTTAAATTATGAAACAAGGTAAGATTGTGATTTTTTTCCAGTTTTTTTGTTTGTTTTTTGGTGTGACAGTGAAAGCAGTATCCGTGTTATTTATTGTTTAATTTTTTTTTAGATTCCCTGCTATCTTTGTGTTATGGTTTGAAATACCATCAATTGTCTGAAGCAGATATTTCTGTATTTGATAGAGATGTTCCATTAAAAGAAGCAGAAAGGACGTCAGTAAATGTTCCTTCTTACAAAAGATGGTGCATTCAGAAGGAGACAGATTTGTATGTCTCTGGCAAAACAATAAAAGAAGACACATCTGAAAGAGAACAAAACAAGTCTCACCCACACAGCAACACTTGCCTTCCGTTTGTGTGTTTTTCATCCTCATACTGTTGCATTTCAATCTATTAAAAACATTTGCTAATATGTTTTTTAAATTGAGCAAAAAACTAACTAATTTGGTTCCATCTATAAAACCCAAATGAAAACATTTCAAGCATTTTTGGAAATCAGCTTTATTCTGTCATTGAGAGGAATGTCTGTCTAACACAGCGGTGTTAACATTTGACCTCCTCCTTTTAGAGCAGTTTAATACTTGAGGTGCTCTTATCTTCAGCCTGGCAGTTTAAAACAGGCTAAGTTATTTGATAAAGCCAACAGTTCCACATAGGAGCCATTTAAAATAGTGTGCCAGCAGAAGCAAGTGCATTAAGACAACATTTACAATAACTTTATTTGAATTCATCATCTTTTAAGATGTTTGGTTGAAAAAATGAATGTAACCTGTGTAAAATCAGAGATTTCAAGCTAGTTTTCTTCATTATTCTGTCATAAATTTAAGCTTGCAGGTGAGAACATTTTAATCCACTGGGTCAGTGTGCTTTTTCCAGCGGCAAAATGCTTTAACTGCCATATCAGAGAGCGTGCAAAAATACAATAAAAAATGTGTTATAATTACATTTAGTGTGCATGAAGAGTTATTGTTATTGGCTTAGAGTATAGTTACTAAACAACAGTTCGGTTCAGTTTTCTAAGTTGTCCTAAAAACAGAGAAGAAACCAGAATCATTTGGCATTTTTAGACAAAGTGAAATAATCATTATCAAAGTCTGTACAGAAATACTGAATCATTTTAGAATCTATTAAACACTGAATATTTGAATTGGTTTCTTCTGTTCTGCTTTTTTAAAGCATGTGATTTTTGTCTGAACTGTAAAATGTCATTTTGTCCCTTAACACATTCAGTAGTATGGCTAACAGCGAGATCGTTTTTTTTCAATTAAGGTTTTTTTATTCTTTTTTTTAAACCAGCATTCATAATCATACTTGATTTCTAACACGTTGTTAATTTTCTTATTTAAAAATATGAATAGGGTTGTTGTATTTTAATTTAAAAATCTATATTTTAAGACTTTGGTTGAAATAACCCTTGTGTAATTTTGGACCTTTAAGCCAATATGCTCAAGACAATTTGCACCTTCAAAATAATTTTCATTTTATGCAAATAGGACTCCAAAAATACCCCAGCCTTCTTAAATCTGACCATCCATCCATCCATCCATCCATCCATCCATCCATCCATCCATCCATCCATCCATCCACTGACTGCATTCTCATTATGGGTTGGCAGTCTGTTGCATGCCCCTGTACACCCAGTGTGTGTTAATTTCCAAAAGGAACATCATGCTGGCATCAAAGGATGGCTTCCTATAGAAATGTGTTGGTGTTTAAGCAGAACTGCCTGCAGTTGATCGATTTAAATCCTGCCAGAAAAAAAAAAATAGAATAATTTGGTTTACAGTCATTTTCCTACCAGCTAAACCGTTTCTGCCTTTAAATATAACACTGGAATGATTGCTGAAGGGGCTGCAGAAGACTCATCAAGTTTCTATGAATCATAAAGAGAGTGCGCAACAGCGTCTCCTGCTTCTGGGTCGTGATCACTAAACAAATAGGCTGCATGCCAATGCAGAAGCAGAAAAATCACAGCTGCAGTGTTAGACCAGGATGTGCAGGTAAATTGCCGCTTTGGTTGAATAATCCACACTAATGTAAACTTGAAAAAAAAAAGATGATTTTAGATAAATGCTGAGCGGTGGGATATACTTTCTGCATTTCACACCTCCACTGATCATGCCCTCAGGGGTTTGAGCTGCTGAATGGACTGCATTCGTTAGCTCATAATCTATAATTATCCATAATGAGGCAGAAAACATACACAGGTGTGCTGCTAAAAATAGACTGGAACATTTGAGGCAGCTTTTTGTTTCCCCTAGTTGAGGAGGTCAGTTGGGTTTGGATCTTGAACACTAAAAACTAATCAACAACGGTTCTGGATTTTTCTGTGCGTTTTTTCTTAAGTGGATCATTTTCTACATGAGTGAGACGGTAAAGGAGGAGGGGGGGGGGGGTGTCATATTTCTAAAAAAGGAGTACTTTCTGAATGAGGCCGATGACGCAGACTCCGAGCACTATAAGAGAGGAGACCCAGATCCGCATCGTCGGACAGATGGGGCTGACATTTACAGGATCACACTGCGACAGCCTCTTACTGACAAGAGGGGCATGAACGCAACTAAGAAGTTTCAGCTCGCTGTTGATGGCCTCCTGGACACGTTTCATTGCTGCAGCGACCATTTCCAGGCACGCGTTGCGCATCCGGCGCTTCAGAGCGCAGTTCTCTGCACCCCGATGCTCCAGCATCCCAGCATCTCAAGCATCACCAAAAAGGGCATCATCAAATCGGTGAAAGAGTGCTGGAGACCACAGGATAGGAAGATGGTAAAGCGCAGGTCTTCAAGCTCCAGAGGCAGCGTCCAGGCTGCTGATGAAATCATGGACCGGTCCGTGGATTTAACGGGTCTGACCAGCCGCAGGAACTGTCACAGATTAGTTGTTCTCGGGGCGCCTAGAGTTGGAAAAAGTAATATTATTCGGCGGTTCTTGTGTGAGGAGTTTGAGGAGCACTATAAACCAACGGCGGAAGACTTCTACAGAAAGCTCTTCTTCATAGGTGGAGAGGCGTACCAGGTGGATGTTCTGGATGCGGCGTGTGAGAGGGACTTCCCCGCAAAGCGGAGATTATCCATTCTGACAGGTGAGAAAAACTGACCACACCCTGAAATGTGCTATTAAAGAAGAGACAAACCCTGAACTTTAATCTCTTTTTCTGCAGGTGACATTTTTCTCCTCGTCTTCAGTTTGGATGACAGAGACTCTTTAAATGAAATCCATGAGCTGCTCGCAGAAATACGAGCAGCAAAAGCAAAGTTACTCAAATCAAACCATCCCAGGATGGTGCCAGCGGTGGTGTGCGGGAACAAAGCGGACTTGGACGCACACAGAGCCGTCACGCGCTCGGATGTGACGGAAATCCTCGGAGAGGACGTCCCATTCTTTGAAGCGTCGGCCAAAACCGGCACCGGGCTGCAGGGATGCTTCCGGGCTCTGGCCAGCCTCGGCGGACTCCCCAATGAGACCAGCCCGTCGCGGCATCAGATCGTATCCATCCTTACGTACCAGTCGCTGTGCGTCGATCAGCGGGGCAGGAGGAGGAGGAGGATGCATTTGCGGGAGCACGCTGCGCCCTGTGCCGCAGTGGACCCGCTGGCGCGCCGCCCGAGTTTCACCAGCGACCTAAAACTGGTGCTTGGATCAAGTACCAAACAGAAAAAACCCGAGAAGTGTCAGATTCAATGAATCGTGGTGTCTCTCGACAAACATATTGTAGTAGTATGCTGCAATGTCCTTTACGTAAAGAGTTATACTCTGGCAGCTGGCTGGACCAGTGCGCTTTATACCTGTAATAACCGTTTAATAAAATACTTTTTTCTAAGAGATTTGTTGCTTTTTCCATCCTATATGTCATCAATTTAGATGACCATGCCATGGAAGCATGAATTGTGCGCATTGACGTCATCAAAAAAGTAGAGGTGTGTGTGAGTGTATGTGAGTGTGCTGGGGGATGAGGGGGTTACGGAGTGAGTCAGACATGAACTTCGAGCATCTTCAAGTATTCATGATGGTGCGTAAAACGTCCTTCACATTTCAGACAGCCCACCAGGAAGAGGAGAGTCGTGCTGATGCAGAGTCTGATGCGGAGCCTGCAGATGCTCTTGAGTCACCATGGTAACCGGTATTAATATTATTATCAGGGAATAAGGTGTTGAAGCATCATTTGTGAGCAGAGGGTGGGTGGAAAAATCTATGTAGGAGAAACGACTGAACAATCGCACTTTTACAGGATAAATCTGATTCTACGTTTCGAATTATCTTCAACATTTTAATGAAACACGTTTCAGTTAATGTTAAAATCCAAAAGTTCCCCATCTACAATTCAAATTTTAGTTTAATTCGATCACATCCAGACCTGTTTGGCTACATTTTTTCCAATGTAATATTTTAAGCTCACTTATTTAGGAACCTAGTGCACTTCTCTTTTAAAGATCAAGGACTTCAATCCATCCTGCAGATCTTGAAGGTCAGCAAATAATGAAGAATGTACAGGAGTGAATTTATTACTTCTTTCCCATAAAAACAAGGAAAAAAGGAGAAATAGTGAATAATTCAAATTTATGGCCAGAGGTTATTGATTAGATCATGGATGAATACGGATCCATAAAGTTTCTGTGCTTTTGCTGGTTTGAAGTCTGTCCTTTTGAAAGTCCTGACACAATGAGTGAAATAAGCAGAACCAAAGATTTTCATCCCCAGAAGAAAATATTTCCCAGACCTCATCCTAAATGTCTAACAAGGCAGTAAAGAAACAATAATATGGGCGTGTTTTTCTTCTAATTCAGATATACACTCTTCTTTTTTTTAAGTCAGATATGATCGCAGCATCCTTTTTGGCTAAAATATACAGGAGCTTGGCTGTGGCTTTGAGTTCAATTTGGACTTGCCTTATGTATGCTTATAAAAACATTTTTTAGTAAATGGATACAATAAAATAATTAGGTAGCATTCCAATGTAATAAATTCTAATACTTTGAGATTCAAGGTAAAATCATGTTTTTTCTTTGTCCAGTAGGAGTATGGAGGGAAGGATTTCATTTTGTCTAAATATCATATTTTTTTTACATTTATTTCACGTATGTTGACAAAGAAATCATCTGATCAGAACATACCAGAAGCTTTAAAAATAATTATTATTGAATGAATATTTCTTACAAAAACTGCAAGACTAGGATGAAACAGCTAAATGTCAAAACGTTTTTTATGTTTAAATAAGACAGATTTTTTTTAAAGTCGGGTTTTTGGTGTTCCCCATAAAAAAAGGAAGAAAATCAATCAGGCATATGAAAAATATTTTTATTAAAAAACAATTCTTTAGGAGATCAGAGATTTCTGAACTATGCCTGCTTCTGTGTCAACTACAAGTGTTGAACATTTTTTTTCTCTTCACATATCACCCTGTCAGCTTCAAAGAGACCTAAAACCAAAATGCCTCTTGATCTTTTAGTTGTAACTTCCATTGTAGGTCTGGGTCTGTAATTGCTCGCCGCTGTACACAGAGATCTGTGTCTAAAGCGTTTGTCCTTGCAGCTCTGCCAGGAGAGTTGGAAGAAAACAGTCCAGTAATGCCAGGCCATTCCACGTGCAGCGCAGACCCCTACCCAAAAGAAAAAAATGTCAACTGCCAAAATAATATCACAATTTTACATTCAAGCAACTGTTTATTGTTTTCTGTTTTTTTAAGGATGCAGATAATGGCAGTTATTATCAATAATCACCTGTCATCCAGAATGAGCTGTCCGCCCTGCAGCAGCTCCTGGACACACATAGATTCACTAAATACTTCACGAAGGCCCATTTGAGGGCAAAACACGTCCCAGTGCTGAAAATAAATGAAAAAATACTGAATACTGACCATCCTTGATGATGGAGAATTTTATAAGGGAAATCAAATATTCACAGTGTGTATACCTTGTGACTAATGCCTTCAGCCATTCTCATCCCCATCACCAACACCTCCTCCAACCTGTCAAACGGCAGCCATTCAGAATGAAAAGCCTCAAGGACGAATCTGATGAAAGCATCTCATCGGGACAGAATGTTCAAGGGACCCGGAGGCCTCTGCTGCCCACACTGCCTGTGGACGAGCTGTGATTTCACTGTTACAACTCACACGGTCAGGACATTTCTGCAGCTCTCTTCTTGTGCAAATGCCAAAAATATTGATTACAAAACACAACACCAATGCAAGCGCTACAGCTCACAGGTCAAGACGGCTCATGAGTATTCGCCTCCGCGTGCCATGTCCCATCTGTTGGACTTCACGGATCCAGGCGTCAGGCTCCAGAGTCTGAGTGCGGGCCTCCCGGGCAACTACACCCTCCCCAAGAGGAACGAACCGCCCGTGTGCTCCTATTGCACAAAACAGCTTTCAGAACCACAACGAAGAGATTTAGTTTCTTTCAGTGGTGAAAGTTTTACCTGGACCAACACCGATGTACTGCTTTCCTCTCCAGTAGCTCAAGTTGTGATCGCTCTCTGAGTTCTACACACAAGAAAAAGTGTTACTCACAGCAAACATCTTAACAAGCAATATGGACTGAAGGAAAGGGGCCATCTGCCAAGATGATGAACTGCAATGAGGATTAATCAACACAAATATGGAGTCAAATCATTTTGAGCATCATATAGCTGATAAACGTGGCAGCAACCAGATCTAGACAATCTTTCTTTTAACACAATCATTCATGTGAGTTTTTGAAAGATTTTTCTTTTAAGTCGTTTTTTTTAGACAAAAACCTCTTTTCTGTCAAGGTTTTTTCTTTTTATATTTTATTCTCTTTTTATTTAAAGTTTCCTTTTCATCTATAGTTTGCATCACTTATGTTAAAATTGTTTGTTAGAACAAAAACAATGTTTTTATTTAAATTGTGCTCAATTCTGACTAAAAATTGTGAACTTGTAAATTGAAATCCCATCAATGCAGCGTGTTGGAAGCTCTTTTTTGAAACATTAAATAATGATTTTCTTTCATATTTTACATGATTTCCCTGCCTTTTCCAGAAATTTGTAAATGCTAAACTTCATTCTGCTAAAAAGAAAACTTACATTTCTGGCAAAATTTGACACTTCATACTGAACAAAGCCATGCTGGTGAAGAGTCTCTCTGGCATGTTGGTATATCTCTGCAGTCACTTCTTCTGCAGGCATGCTCACTTCTCCACTTTGCACTTGTTTAAAAAGCTGCGTCCCTCTCTCAAGGGTCAGCTGATACAGAGACACGTGGTCATCACACACAGTAAAGAGTTTGGACAGCTGGTCTTCCCAGGATGCAGCTGTCTGCTTGGGTAGTCCGAACATCACGTCCACTGACACCCTACCAGGACACAGCCTCCTGGCCTCTTCAATAGTTTGCAAAGCCTCTTGTGAATTGTGGTCTCTTCCCAGACTTCTCAAGTCCTCATCCTGCAAAGACTGCAAAGAAAACAGTTTCTCAAAGCCTGCAAACACCGGATGAAGGGAATCCAGAGATAACATTTACCTGCACCCCAACGGAAAAACGGTTCACCCCTGCAAGGTGAAATCCTTCCAACTTCATCCTCCCTGCAGGAGTCGGGTTGACCTCAAGTGTAACCTCAGCCTGATCTGAGAGGCTCGCCTGCTTGGAAACCGTCTCGAGGACTGCGGCTATGGTGGACGGGTCAGCCAGGCTTGGAGAGCCACCACCAAAGAACACTGAGGTGATGCTACAAGTCAAAGACACATGACTAGAGAATAGTGTTTACTCTACTGACAGGATAAATGAGAGAAGATCGTGACCAATACCAGGAAACTTGACTGAGGTGCAGCAACGTCTCAGTTTCCCTCTGAAGGCACTCAGTCATGATGCTGTCCTTGTTTTCTCTGGGAATATACTTGTTAAAGTTGCAGTAGGAGCATCTCCTAAGACAATAAGGCCACTATATGGGGGGCAGATATGTAGCATTAATTATTATGAGGTCATAGGCCTACTATGCATGTGTTGAATCTAACAAATTCCCTGCAGCTCACATGAACGTATAGAGAAGCTTCCCGTGTGAGGTCAGGTTTGGAGGCACATTCACGAACATGATCTGTCCGGACTTCACGGGAGAAGCTGCGGAAGAAGCGAAAGAGGACGCAACGGAGCGGAAAACACGTGCTTCTAATCATTTTGGGGTTCAAGAGCAAACTCAGCTCAAAGACATTTCTTTAACAAAAACCCAAATAGAATTATATGTTTCATTTTTTAACTCCAGAAGCTAAGAAGCTAACTCAGGTCGCACTTCAAAACTAATAGCAGCAGCGTTAAAACCCATGACGCATGCGTGACGTCCGTCATATCCGGAAAACACGGAAGTACGTCGTTCAGTAGTACATAGTTTGTCCACAGAGTGGCGCTGTTTTACCGTACTTTTTTATTGTGACAAAATCCAAAAACCAATACCAGTTAAATTTACATGAAAAATGTCCTCGAACAAATCAAAGTACATAAACAGTTTATCAATATATCTTACCAAAATAATTAACCCAACAAAAAAATGAAGTAAAATAAAAAAGACAATTAAAAGAAAAATAAAAAATCTGCTAATTAGAATTAATAAATGTAAAAACATTCAATTATATACATTTGAATTTTTCTATAGAGGCCATATACATTTTAAATCTATTTCTTAATATTTTCTCATTAATGAGACTGTTCCTGACCATTTTCTCTTTGGTATCTAATATTTTGCCAATATTATCTTCTTCTTTCTCTTTCGGCTTTTCCCATCAGGGGTCGCCACAGCGAATCATCGTTTTCCACTTCACTCTATTTTGCCAATATTATAATTAGGGTTATTTAATGTGTTTCATCTGAATGTCATATTATATTATTAAAGTTAAATCCCAGTTCCTACATAAAGATAATGTAACATTATCCCCAAACTTTCCTGTGAGATATATTTGTAGATAATTCCAAAATCGAGATGTTTTACCAAACCATTCAGATGAGGTGAAACAGGATGGCTGCTCTATCGTGTCTGCTGTGCTTTTTGCAATTTAGCATACAATGTATTATCTTAATTAATTTACAGTTTGAGTATTATCTTTTTAGAACTAGGTCTAACTTAGCTAACAATATTTTAGCTCATGTGCTCTACAGTTTTAATAATCCATACAATAATCCATTTAATAATCCAAAAATGAATACATATAGTGCAATAACTCACAATGAAATTTTTTACATTTGACCATTTTCTGCAAGTTTACACTGATAGGTGAACAGATACACTTTAAATTAAATGAAATAATTTTTCATACGACATGTCTCTTGCAAGTATCTTAATATTTTTCTTAAAATCAAATCAAAAGTGAGCCTAAATATGTTATCCAAGGACACAATGACCAACAAAGGCAGTGATTGGATCATCCAACCGTCCAACTGGCAGATGCCTGTTCAGCCCACTGAGCTACAGTCAAATAAGTCATCAATTGCTTTGAGCTCCAACTAGAAACAAACATAGTATGGCGGGCTTACATAATTGTGTCAGCTAATGTTTGATTTAGAATGTATTTCATAGCAAAAACCAAAATAAACAAGCACACAAAAGAGTATGAGATGATGAGCTGGTGGCGTGGGCTGAACAAATCTGCCTTCTGTACTGTATGTGAGCCAAACAAAGGAGCCATTTAACACCCACAAAGAATATTATAAATGCTCTCAGCATTACCCTTATGGTCGACATCATGTGGTTCAATACATATTAATTGATTCTGTAATTAGAGAAAGAATGTTACTAGAGATGTCAATAACTGTGGTCACTGCTGGCTGCCAACCTTTAGGGCTTTTTCCAACTGATATAAAAACTCTTCAACTCTGCCTCCACTGCCAAAGATGAGGGGAATGAAAAGTTGTAGATGATTCTGGTGAAGAAAGGCAAGAGAAGCATAACATTTTGCTCAGATGGATAAAAGAACCAAAGGTACGCATGTTCTTATTTTAAAAGTTCAACAGATTCTTAAGATGTGATGAAAATTTTGGAAGATAAAGAGGAAGCATACATATCTTGTCTGTTTATGCACACTTTTTCTGCAGGAGCTGCTAAAGAGTTGAGGTTGATGGTGGTTGGAAGCAGCGGACCCTCTCAGTTCCAGCTCAGTAATGCCATCCTTGGCAGGGAAGTGTTTGAAAATGACACAAGCTGCATTTCAACAAGTGTGAAAAATGTGGGAGAGCTGGCTGGTAGAAGAGTGGCTGTTATTAATGGACCAAACATCTATGACAAGGACATGTCTCATGTAAAGAGAGTGTTGGAGCTGAGGAGATCAAAGTGCTTGTGCATACCTGGCCCTCATGCCTTTCTTGTAGCTTTTGATTTGGATAAAATCTCCCCAAATGACATGAAAACCACCAAGCATTTGAAGAAGCGCTTTGGCAAAAACTGCTTGAAAAACTGCATGGTCCTTTTGGCCTATGAAGGGAATCTGGATGGAGTTGCTTTGGAAAACAAGGTACGGAAGACTGACTGGCATCTAAGAGAGCTGGTTGAGAAGTATGGAGGACGATTTCACATTTTTAAAAAGAACTGGCGGGACAGAAGCCAGGACAGGGAGCTGCTGCGCAAGATTGAGCTGATGGTGGTGTCATCAGGTGGGGGCCACTACTCCAACAGAACGTTCCAGAAGGCGGAGGAAAGCGTGAAGAAGGAGGAGAAAAGATTGAGGAAGAAGAGGGCCGTGGAAATAGAAAAGACTTGGAGTAAAATGGAGAAGCAGTACTTAGCAGAGGAAATGTGCATCCAAAAGGACACGTACATGGCCAACATCAGCGCAGAGATCCAAGCCAAAGCAGAGCTTGACAACGAGTGGCTCAGAACTTCCCTGGCCAGGGGTCTGGGGATCGGAATGCTAGTTGGGGCTGTGATGGGGGCACTTTTTGGATCTATTGAGGGCCCAGGAGGGATGGTGCTTTATGGTATCATAGGTGGAGCAGTAGGTGGATCTGCAGGAGGAACCGCCCAGGTGGCAATAAAGCGAATGGAGAACAGAGTGGCCCCACCTGTCCGACTCAACTTTAACTCAATCTTCATCAATCGCTTCTTTGCAGCTTCACGCACATGAACAATGTCAGTCTAGGGGTGAAAAGGATATTTCATTTTGAATTTATTGTGGAATAATTTCTTTTTTACGCTTTTCCTGTAGTTTTGTCTCTTTTTTGAGCATATGGTTCACATATTTTCACATTTTAGTGTGTAATAGTCAACATGCCACAAATAAATGAATCTTGGAATCAGTGTGCGCATTCTTATCATGTTTGTCAAACTCCAGCATTTCCTTCTGCCTTACCTGCAGCATAGCTCAGGTGATGTGATGGGTGGAGCCACAAGCTCATTTGCTGGCGACTACAGCACGGCCCTTTTCTTAGACAACACACAGACACCTGAGAGCACCTGTCGAGTGTAGACAAGTCTCCTGAAACTGTAAATACAAGCAGTGCTGTGAAGGAAAAAAGTCAGCTGAAACAGGTAAGACTGCTCTCACCTTGATCACTTCTGAACATCTATTTCCATTTTGAAAACAATTTCTTTCTTTTTCTGTCACTCCTCTTGGTTATTCCCACCTGTTGCATAACCAGTGGCTTTTATGACTCAATGAAAGAACTATTGTGGAAGAAACTGCGGAGGCAAATTAAGAAAGGTGAAAAATAAAAGTCCCAGAGAAACATATGCTTTGATTCTGGATGTTTCTGCTCTGTATTCTGTTGAAATGGCGGCTTCCTGTTTGACTGCATATCTATCCGCCTCTATTGACGTTAAGTTTATCTGCCCTTGATGCCTTTGAACACAAGGAACTTGTATGATGATGACAGTCATAAAGAAACCCCAGACAAAAAGAAAAAAATGGGGCAGGGCTTAGTTCCATTTAAAAAACCATTTGCTCTGTACTTAGTTTAATTGAATAAAAGGCAAACAAACAAGGTTTAATGCGTTAATATTTTATGTTTAGACTCTAAAGTGATGTATAATTTTTTTCGTTTTTACAAATGATACAGGCTTAAACTATCGTAGCGGACTGCTTACATAACTCCTCCGTGATGATAAAACCTGTAATGATTAACAGGGATTGTTCCTTTTATATGTTCAGTTCTCACCAAGAGTTTCCATTGCCATTTCTGCACTGTATCATTTGCACATGCAGGAATGTGAGGCATGTCCACTTAAACGTATTTTCAGTTTACTACTCCTGTTCATTTTCTTGTCCGTGCTCAGTTCATGCCCTTCAGCAGTTCTCTGTAAAAACAGAATGGAATACAGCAAATTTCATTTTGTTTAATGTAAAGATTAATAATAATTGTGTTTACTTTCCCTACTGATAAGACTGTTTAATTATCGAAATTCTGTTGGTCTAATTGAAGTTTCTGTAGTATAATTTGACATTAAATGCAAAACAAAGTGTAAATACTGACTCAAATTAAAAAGGAGACTCTAAAAGAGATGAAACCATGTCACATCACTTTGTGACCTGGTGTCATAAAATCATTTAAATATAACTCAAACCCACCTTTATGTAAGCAGCCACTCTGGATCTTTATGACAGAAAAGAAAAACGTTTCCTCATACTTGTCATTTTTTTAGGTTAACTTTACATGAACCCTTTTTCAAGTTTAAATCATATATTATTAATGTTTTCTTTTCTTTTTTTAAGTATGGCATCAACGGTCAACCTCCACGAAAAGCACTTCCTGTGCTCCCTGTGCAGAAACATCTTCACCAATCCCGTGACCACACCATGTGGACACAGCTTCTGCTTGTCCTGCCTCTCCCAGTTCTGGTCGCGACACCAGTCCAGATACTGTCCGGAGTGCAGACGGTTATTCCCCGAAAAGCCTAACCTCAGTGTCAACCACATCCTAGCAAATGTGGCTGAAAACTACAAAAAAGTCAGACCTCAGAAAACACCCGACGATGAGCTGGTAACAGTTTTGTCAATGTTTTTAACACCTGACAAAAGCAGAAGGTTGTACGTTTATTCATGTTGGATTTTCTTCTGTGCAGGTTCTAGATGTCACACAAATGATTCAGGAAAGACTGCAGAAGATAGACCGGCTAAAATATTCTCTGGACATTCAAAAGGTACGTTGAAATGTCCATAAAAATGGAATGATGGGATTCATTGATTCCTGAAAAATATTCATTTGAATGAGGATTTCCTGTCAGAGTTCTTACCTGCGCGAGGTGCGCGAGAGCCAGAAGATCTTCTCCACCCTCGTAAACGCCATGGAGAAGACCCACAGAGCGGTTGTTGCTGGAATCGAGGAGAAACAAAAAGAGGAGGAGAAGAGAGTGGAGGCTTTGATCAAAGAGATCCAGCAGGAGATCCAGGAGCTGAAGGAGGAGACCAGTCAGACAGATCTTCGCATTTCTGCCAGCCAAAGTGATGACATGAAGCACGTTGCAGTGGTAAGCGTGTACTAAAGGCGGTGTGAGAGGATTGACGTGGCATGGTTGTGATGAAATGTTGCTTCCCACTGAAGACCTCAGAGATGAAGGACTGGTCCAAGGTCACTGTGGAAACCGACCCTTGTGTTGGGGTCACCAGAAGAGCGCTGTCAGACGTTCTGGAGAAGATCAAAGCAGAAGTCAACAGACTTGGCAAAGCTGGTGAGTGAAGCAGCAGTGATGTCAGAAACGCCTTCATGCAGCAACAATTCCAATCATTTTTTCTTGCTTTTCATCAGAACTAAAGAGAATAGAAAAGTATGCAGGTAAGACTCTTCTACAGAGATCATACAATGATTTAAAATGTTTTTTTTGTTTTTTTTACTGATTGTTAACTTTTTCCCTATTTTCCTTTCAGTGGATATCAACCTCAGTGCTAAAACAGCACATCCCTCCCTTTTTGTGTCAGATGACAGAAAACTGGTCAGGCTCACTGATAAGTTCCAGGAGGTACCGGACAACCCCAAACGCTTCGACCGCATAGCAGATATTCTGGCCAAGGAGAGCTTTAACAGTGGGAGGTGCTACTGGGAAGTGGAAGTAGGGGAAAAAATTGAGTGGAAACTGGGAGTTGCCAGACAATCCATAAACAGGAAGGGCAAGTTCACCCTCTGCCCGGCTAACGGCTTCTGGACTTTGAGCTTGAAAGCTGGAGGCCAGTACATAGCAAACACCTCTTCTCCCAGCTTGGTGGCTGTAGAGCATCGTCCTAGGAGGGTGGGTGTGTTTTTGGATTACGCCGAAGGCCGTGTGTCCTTCTTCTGCGCAGACACAGGAATCCACATTTACACCTTTACAGATAAGTTCAGCGACAGGCTTCATCCTCTCTTCAGTCCCGGTCGCCTGCATGGAGGGAGAAACGCAGCTCCTCTTGTCATCAGCTCAGGTTTCTGTAGCATCTGAGCCGTCGGACTCCCCAAAATGTGTTTGTTTTTGTTAATATACTTGTTCTGTAATGAATTTTACAATTTGTTGTGAACCACAATGAACACTAGAAATGATGTACAATGGCTGACAACTTCAAAAAAACTATAAACAGTTTGAAAAGTGGGATAAAAGAGAAGAAAAGGCTGTCATGGGAGCACAAGTGAGTCTAAGACAACAAAAAAGAGGAGAATAAGGGGATTGCTGAGGTGGATGGATGTGATGGGCTGCAGGGCCGGGACAGAGGTTGACCAGGAGGGGGAGGGCACAGCAAACAGCAGAGTATTGTGCCCGGACACCAGGCACTGGAAGACACATTCAAGCACATTCACACACTGACACTGCCGTGCACGCGAGCGCACGCTTCTGCCCACTGCCGCACAGACTCGCGCTGGCATCTCAGAAAGCGGCGGCGCAGAGGACGAGCGCTTCTTTCTGCCCTTCACCCCTAGCCTCTGAGACAGAGCGCCTCAGCTCTGCAGGCTGCCTGTTGACTGAACTGAACTCTCAGGGCTAATTCAGGCGTCCACAGCTGGAAGGACCAGAAAACCAACCTGTGGAACATCCCCAAAGGGAGCGTGACAGCACAGCGTCCTGCATCAGAGGTAACTATCATCAATGATGTCTGAAAGATCTATTAATGCAATAAAACACACAGAAATGTTTCTTTAAACAATCAGGTGACCTAACTCGTTTTGAAAACATTTTAAATTAATTTTTTGAATCTGAAACATTGTCTTTTTTTTTATAATTAGAAGAAAATGAAACCCTGGGACTTTCCATGAAAGTTAAAACTGTTAACAGAAAATGTAAATTTAATCTTGAACTGAATTTTAAGTTTTTATTATTTTAGTTTTGTGTAATAATATAATCTTAAACGCTTTACAATTTCTTATTTTATCTCATCCAACTATTGTTTTGTTTGAGAATCCATTTATTCATGCAGATGAGTGTGTTTGATGTTGAAGCTTCAACTCTATAGTCTGGTTTGAGAGCTGGGATGAACAGATGACACACAGGTCCTGTTGGCCCACTCTTCAAGCCTTCATAAAAGCTGCTTGTGTTCAGAGTCTTCTCGTGTTTTTCTGAGACAGTCCACTTGCCCGGCAAGGCGTAGCTTGACACCCACATCTGTGTGAAAGAGGGCTATTCTCTTCTGCGTTCGCTGGAATCCGCTTAACATGGGACTCGCAGCCTATTTCCAAATATTTATGATAAATATACGTTCTATTCGACTTGCAAAACTTTTCCAGCTTCACAGCTATATTTTAGTCTGTGAAAAGTGCTACGATTAACCAACTCCTAATTATGTATTTTTTTGTTTCGTTTCAGTGTCCTCGTCTGAACTAAGCTGAACTGATCACCATCATCCCCAAAAACTGTGGGAGCCGAAGTGGACCCCAACTGTTCTGGCAACACAGACTTGTTTTTGCGGGACAATAAATCAACCTGAGATTAAGTTAGGCACTAAAGCGATCTTTTCATCATGGCAACCACTGGCATGCAGTTGCTGGGCCTCATCATGTCCATTGTGGGCTGGGTGAGCGGGGCAATAGTCTGTGCCATCCCTCTGTGGCGCGTCTCTGCCTTCATTGGCAACAACATTGTGACGGCTCAGATAATCTGGGAAGGTCTGTGGATGAATTGCATAGTGCAGAGCACAGGTCAGATCCAGTGTAAGGTATATGATAGCTTGCTGGCTCTGCCCAGTGACATGCAGGCAGCTCGTGGCCTCACTGTGTTCTCTGTCCTGCTCTGTGGTCTTGCCCTGGCTCTGGCGGTCCTTGGAGTCAAGTGCACTAAATGCATAGGTGTAAACAGCCTTAAAGCCCGCATTGCACGCATCTCTGGTATTTTTTTTGCCGTCGCCGGTTTCCTGTACCTCGTACCCATCTGCTGGACTGCCCACTCCATCATCAGGGATTTCTACGACCCGCACGTGGCGGCCCCACACAAGCGTGAGCTCGGCCCAGCTCTCTATATCGGCTGGGGGGCCTCAGCGCTGCTCCTCATCGGGGGATCCCTGCTGTACGCAGGTTCCAGCCCGCCTGGCATCCCAGACTCCCCCACCTTCAGCAGTGGAGAAAGCAGTCCCCGCCGGGCCCCTGCAACACAAGTCAAGGGTTACGTCTGAATGCCCCCAAGCTCCACAAATCCACTCTAAACAACGACAAACCCGTCTCTACTCTTTTTGAATTTGATCCCTGTTGTTCTTCACATGTAGTGCTACTCCAGATTTTCTTTGAAAGGCTGAATATGGTCATTTTAATTTATTGTATTATTTGATAGCTGATATCTTTTAATAACAACCATTTTTTCTCTCTGAAAAATATAAAAAAAGCATTTCCTCTGCTGAGGAAAGCGCCCCGTGTTCACATTTTTACAAATATAAAAGTTGACAAAAAAGTATTTGATCTCTGTCTGTTTTCTTTGTGTTCCTTACACCAGTGGTGCTACAGTTCATAGAAAAACCTTTTGACATAAGAAAAAAAATCTTTGACTCATTTATGTAAACACGTTCTCTGCTGAAGAACAATAGAACAATGGCGGTGTTTGTACTTGTGCTGCCACATTGTTGATGTGTGTGTCTTTTCTATTTCATCAACTCGTTTTTTTTTAATCTATGACGTGGTGGCATTCTGTCAAGTAACAGCGGGAAAATTAAAACACTTTCACAGAGACAATGAGTGTGGGCTGTGAATACATGCCTATCTATTACTCTCATGGACTGTTACAAGCATCGAAGGTTCAAACTGTGGATTTATTTTAGCTCCAAGTTCTGCAAGCAGTAAGTGTTGGCTGTGAAGACATTCATCATTTCATAGGGTTTCGTACCTCCTGTCCGTAACAGGAGATGACAGAACAACACAATGCCACTTGATTGAGCATTACAGTGCCACAGTAACAATGGGCTGCAGTGTTCTAAGTGCCAGGTAGTGACTCATGCATGACCTAAGTAGGCCTATACCATCATGTTAGAGCGATGCAGTGCAATACGACATACAGGGAGAAAAAGATTGCTTCATTTCTTCAAGGGGAGTCTATGATATCATAAAATAATACGAAATTTGACAACAATTGATCACAAATAATGTCTTTTTGTGAACACTTGGAGGCCATTCAAGACTAACTTTGACAGGAACCTAAGTGTTGTTACATTTCTGGACAGCAATGAGAAGTATGCTTAGGTTTTTGGATAACTGATCCCCCCTTTATCACTACGTTGTAGAGAAGTTAGTTCAAGTGCCCAACCCACAGCTAATACTAAATAAGGAACTGAATCCACCTGATAAAGTAAACAGCATTTACACATTTGAGCAACACCCAGTAAGCATATACATTTCTCTGGAAATCAGCACTGATAATAATTTGTAGTTCGGTCAAAACTTTTAAAAAGAAGTGCTTTTTTTTTATCCCTACCCTCGTTATGTCTATGTAATTTCACTAATGGCCGCTAGAGGGAGACATTACCAAGTCTTGCAGTCTCTGTCCCGGAAGTAGGAAGTGCTGTAAGACACAGCTGTTCTCCGTGGCGGCTATAGGGAAGCTAACAGGCTCGAGTCAGTCAGCACTGAAAAATCGGGAGTGTCTGATCATCCGTGGCACACCAACAGCCCTTCTTGGAATCCGAAGCTAACATGGGAAAAGGTGGAGGCACGTTCGAGAGGCTTCTCGGTAAGTTGACGGGACATTTGTCTTGTTAACAGCTTGTTATCCAACTAATGAGTCACTAGTGCGACGTTAGCGGCGTATTGTTTTGACAGTCACAGGGGGGCTTTCAGGCCAACGGGCTAATTTTAGCCTGCTAACAAAGTCGCTGCTGTGCGAAGGCCCACTTGGATTCCTTTTTTTAAATAATCAATCCGAATATTATGTCTACATACACAGAAGAAGAGTCTTAATTTCTTCAAGTAACAAAGCGCTGCCACGGCAAAGTTTAGCTGTAACTTCGGGAAAAAGATGTTCAAATTTCCTAAAACAGCATCATAAAATTTGCTGGTGAGGCTAGTGACTTGTAAATTAAATATCTTAATATAGTGCACAAAATGCTGCATTTAGCTCGGTGCAACTAAGGCGTAATTTCAGGACTACTACAGGTTGGGTAGTTAGTCAGCTAGCTAGTTAGCTAGCTAGCCACCACTCGGCTATAAAATGCGCTTTACATTAATCTCCGTAATTATTTAATATTTAGCTGTAGCTCAAAGATAAATTTACTGCCGCTACATTACATTTGTGAAGTTTATCCTAGATAAATCTCAGCCTCGTTAATTTACACATGGATTGGGTATTGTTGTAGAATGAAAATAAATCATGCCAGCTTTGCAGTACATGTTAAGTAGCTTTACAGTTATCACCTGCACTAGTTAGAAAATCGCCCTGATTAAAAGGATGTCTTTGGCAAAAGTCTAACCACATTGGATTTCTGTGTTTAGTGTTAAAACTGTGATCTAGCAAGCACTGAAGCACATTTCAATTGATCCATCCACTGTCATATTCATCTGACAGTAGATGGAAACTAATAGATGTCATACTTGGCCTGAGTTTCGACAGAGTAATGTGTGAACACGTAACCGAAAAAAAACAACGAAGTGGGCGGTCTTATCTATGTTGAGCAGCCATCTGCAAGGTATTTGGTTAGGGGTTCAAATCCCAGACAGTCGCTGTGTCTGAGAAATCTCTGGGTTGTTTGTAGTAAAAGCATCTTCTAAAGGGCTAAAAGTGAAAGACAAATGCAATTGGTGTTTATTTAGACATGATTTGTGTGTAATATATTATGTCTGTTAAGTATTTCTTTATGGTATTTATGACACTTGCAAAGGTTTGCGCACTCACCAGAGAATAAGATGTTTGTCAAAGTAAAGTAAGGAGTATTTTATGAAACTATTTTAAAAGAATTTGGACCTACTCAGACCGCAGCTGTTCAAATGTTTAGGGAAGGGAAAACTTTGAATTGAAGCTGCTTGATTTTTTTTTTCTCCTCAGGAGTGGTTTGTCAACAAACAAAAATGTTTGCAGTCGTGAAGGAAACCCTTGATCAAATTAAATGCATTCATACAAAAATACTATAGCAGATATTGAAATTATTTAGAATGCTTTAAAGTTTTGATTTCACAAACGCATTCTTAAATATTTTTATTTAATTGCAGATAAAGCCACCAGTCAGCTGCTGCTGGAAACCGATTGGGAGTCGATTCTGCAGATCTGTGATCTCATTCGTCAAGGAGACGCACAGTGAGTTATTCAGTAAATTTGCATTTACATTCATTATTTTGTCTCATAAAATAGTTTTTTTAGTTAATCATCTAAATATAAATGTCACTTTCATGTTTTTTTTTTTTTAACTACACTCATTCTATGCAAAATATTTTCCCTTTCAAGAGCAAAGAATGCTATTGCGGCCATTAAAAAGAAGCTGAACGACAAAAATCCTCATGTGGCTCTTTATGCACTAGAGGTAAGATTCTTTTACTCATTATCTGTTCACCATTAATGCTTATTTCCCAATACTTAAAGACCCACTCTAATAAAAATGTATTTGTGATGTTTTTACCATGTTCTTGTGGCATTTTTCTGATGACATATAGAAAGAAAATAAGGATTAAAACTGAATTTCTGAGTATTTCTTATTTTAAATCATTGTGAATCAGGGAGCAAATGAAAAATACAGTTCGATAAAGATCCTGTTTGGGACGTAGAAAATACGCTGCGTGGGCCACAAGCTGCTCTGCTGCGCAAGTGTTGGGGAAGGGGGGGGGGGGGGGGTTGCTTCATGTCAACAATCCCGCCCACAATTCAGAGACAAATGTCTAATGAACTTCCAATGCTTTGCAGAAACTATATCTAGAAAATGACAGTTTTGTTTTATATTGGCTAAAACCGCATAATCCTAATTAAAGTATCACTGGGAACGCTTTTGAAGTAGATGAAAAGTTGATGGGAGTGGGTATTTAATACCGTTCTAAATGGGATTTCCTTCTCTGTATTTGTGCAGCACAAACTGAGAGATATAATGTGATGTTGCTTTATAGGTTCTGGAGTCCGTGGTGAAGAATTGTGGACAGACTGTGCACGATGAGGTGGCAAGCAAGCAAACCATGGAGGAACTAAAAGAGCTTCTTAAGGTTAAATTTAGCTAAATTGGCAAAGATTTTTTCAGCTTGGAATTAAATGTTGACTAACTTTACAATGACTTGACACTGAAGATCTTTTATTATTAAAACTAGGATTTGACATATTATGATTGTAGAGAATAGAGTGAAGCTGCACATCTACACAATTTTTAGGAATGCCTCAGAAACCCTTTTTAAAGTGCTGATAGTGATGTTTCTCGTTTTAGTTTAGCCAAATGGTTAAGTTTAGATCATAGTTGTGTGACTACAGTTAGCATGTCTACAGTAGCTGGCTTCTCACTGGGTCACATGATTCTGCTGCTTAAGCCTGATTTGGTGTCAACTTCCTGGTGAGGTTATTGTCTTGTGACAGAAGGGACTTCCCACCTCACTTCTTTGGCACAACAACACTGAGAGCTGGGTTTGTGTTGCTGCTACTGTATGAAAAGACAGACATAGAGCCTAAAACAGCAGGATCTTCTATGCCTTCACGTATTTTGTTGACTCTAAATTGGTCTGTTGCCATCAGAAGCAGACAGAACCGAATGTCCGGAACAAGATCCTCTACCTGATTCAGGCTTGGGCTCACGCCTTCCGCAACGAGCCAAAATACAAGGTTGTCCAGGACACCTATCAGATAATGAAAGTGGAAGGTAAGTGTGCCTAAGTGTGTTAATATCCTGCTGCTGTTACTGGACTTGTGAACTATTTCTCTAATCTTTTTTCAACAGGTCATGTTTTCCCTGAGTTTAAGGAGAGTGATGCCATGTTTGCAGCAGAGAGAGTAAGGCATCTGTCTCTTATTTCACTCTTCTTGTTATTTATTTTATATGGTCATTTATCCCCTAATAGTCACAAGTTAAACTCAAGAAAGTGGAGTGAGGAGAAACGCATTTCAAATGTCCCATGTGCTTTACACAGGCTCCAGACTGGGTTGATGCCGAGGAGTGTCACCGGTGCAGAGTCCAGTTTGGAGTTATGACGAGAAAGGTGGGCCGGTCTCTTTGTATCTAGGCCATTGGGAGATTTAACCACTTTGCTCGCGCGGTGAACTCAGTTTGTGTGGTGTGCACGCTTAAAACTAAGACTTCTAATTTGCCATTTTGTGCTCAATTTTCCAGCACCATTGTCGAGCTTGTGGACAGATTTTCTGTGGAAAGTGTTCGTCTAAGTACTCCACCATTCCAAAGTTTGGCATTGAGAAGGAAGTGCGCGTGTGCGAGCCCTGCTTTGAGCAGCTCAACAAGTAGGTCTACCGACACGATGGTGAAAGCCTGAGTTTGTGTGAAGACAAACCTAGAAAATGTTTGTGATGTGCGGTGACCAGAAAATGAGTATGATATACAAAGATCAACCAGTTTTTATCTGATTTTTGTCTGTCGTTTGGAGAGCTGGAGTTGGTGTTTATTCAACAGGTTCTCTGCTAATTTACAGCGTTGTTTGTCTTCCCTGATCCCCTTTCCTCACCAGCCACCCCTCCCTCTCTCCTCCCCTTAGAAAAGCTGAAGGGAAAGCTCCTACTGCAGGTCTGGCCGAGCTGCCACCCGAGTATCTGACCAGCCCTCTGTCCCAACAGTCCCAGGTAATTATTTAGAAGGATTTCTTCTTTCTTCTCGCCTGTTTATCTAATATTTTGCTAGTTGCACACTTCTGACTTTGGCTCCTCTTTTGGTTTCTGCTCTGATGTTGCTGTTTTTTTTTGTTTGATGGATAGATGCCTCCCAAGAAAGATGAAGCAGCCCTCCAGGAGGAAGAGGAGCTGCAGCTAGCGATTGCCCTTTCCCAAAGTGAGGCTGAAGAGAAGGAACGGATGGTGAGTTAAACAAAGAAATCATTTACTTGCCTCTTAGTGTTTCCTCGATTATCATGGGGGTTACATTCTAAAAATAAACTATGATGGAGGAAATAGTAGAATTACAGATTTTTTAAGACTGGAAAACCCTTCACTAGACACTTTATTTGCTTTTCTTTGACACACATTGACAGTTTTACATGTTCTTTTTTTTTAACTATGCTCAAACTCTGGCAGAAAAAGATGCCCAGTATCATAGAAAAAACACTAAGATCTGCTCTTGATCAAAGATGTAAATGTGGAAAACTGAAAGCATTCTGTACAGGAGACATTACACCCAAGAGTTTGATTGCCAAGGTCTACAGCCAATCAGATCGCAGAACACGGTATGATTTAAAAAAAAACAAAATAAAACATGCAAAATTGAGCCAACAAGAATCCACGAAACAGTGAAAACATGAAAGCTGAACCTCGATAAAGAGAGGGAACACTATTTCATTTGTCAGTTTTCTGCTAAACTCTTAGTGTTCATGTTTTGGTTGAATGCTGCAACATCTAGAGACCAGAGAGGACATCAAATCTGACAGGTCTGCATGGTCACTTACAGAGACACAAGAATTCCTATTCAGTGTATCCTAAAACGGATCCAACCCCCGTGACTTCCTCTGCTCCACCAGTCAGCACCCTTTACACCCCCCCTGTGGTAAGGCAGCAAAAGCCTCTTTTCACTTAACATTCAGCAGCTTTGATTTGCTTTTAAATAACTCCAAACATTCCTGCTTTCCAGAACTCTTCTGCTCCATTAGCTGAGGATGTGGACCCTGAGGTATCTATGGTTCCTTGTTTTAGTAGCATCAATGGCTTGTTGACCGATGTATTTAGTGCTTCCATGCTTCATTTTTGCAGCTGGCTCGTTACCTGAACAGAACTTATTGGGAGAAGAAACAGGAAGAGGCTCGAAAGAGCCCCACCCCTTCAGCCCCTGCCCCTGTGTCTTTAGCTGAACCTCTGCCTGCAGTCAGCCAGCCTGTGGAGAGTCATGTCCCTGTTCAGCCTGTCAGCATCATAGAGGTGCACTAAAACTTCTCAAGAGGAGAAATTTCCCTCTTTGGTTGTGATGGGTTTGTCATTTGCATTATTGCGACTTGTCCTTCAGCAACCGTACCAGAACGGCGAGTCCGAGGAGAACCACGAGCAGTTCCTGAAGGATCTGCAGTATGCCGTCACGACCTTCCTTAACCGCATGAAGAGCAACCACATGCGTGGGCGCAGCATCACCAACGATAGTGCAGTGCTCTCACTCTTCCAGTCCATCAACAACATGCATCCACAGCTGCTGGACATCCTCAACCAGTTGGACGAAAAGCGCCGTGAGTGGGAACTTTGCATTTGAGTATATTTGCATCTGTACCGTACTGCGCACAAACCGCACTGGGGACTATCTCTTGTCAGTGTATTATGAGGGACTGCAGGACAAGCTGGCCCAGGTGCGTGACGCTCGAGCCGCCCTGAACGCGCTTCGAGACGAACACAGAGAGAAGCTGAGGAGGGCTGCAGAGGATGCGGAGAGACAGCGGCAGATCCAGCTGGCACAGAAGCTGGAGATCATGAGGCAGAAGAAGCAGGTGATGAAATCTGGCCGTTTAGCATTATTTGAGACTTTCTCACACTGTTCCTAACTCATAAATCAATGCTTCTTGCTTTTTTTAGGAGTATCTGGAGATGCAAAGACAGCTGGCCATTCAGCGCCTCCAGGAGCAGGAGAAGGAGAGGCAGATGCGTTTGGAGCAGCAAAAGCACACAGTCCAGATGAGAGCCCAGATGCCGGCTTTCTCTCTGCCTTACGCTCAAGTAAACACTGAACTTGCAGCTTTAACCGACTTAGAAAGAAGTGGCCCCTGAAGATTGACGTTTTCCTGTTCTGCTGCAGATGCAATCTTTACCCCCGAATGTCGCGGGAGGCTTGGTTTACCAGCCAGGGGCCCCGCCCAGTTACCCTGGCACTTTCAGCCCTGCTGGTTCTGTAGAGGGTTCACCCATGCACAACATCTATATGAGTCAGGCCGGGCAGGCTGGACCGGGTCAGTACCAGGCCATGCCCCCCTCTTCGACAGGTGAGGTTCATAAATGGGTCGTACTAATTGTTTGGTTCCTGTTCACTGATGTATGTGCCTGACCTTTTCCAGATCCAAATATGGTGAATGCTTACATGTACCAGGCTGCGGGCACCAACGGGCAACCTCCCCCTCCCGCCGGTCAAGCCCCTCCCGCTACCACTCCTGCTTACTCGAACTATCAGCCCACACCGGCCTACCAGGTATGGCTGTGAGACATGCGTAGATCATCCTCAGGTGTCATCAATTATGCTAAATTCGTACGCATGCATGTGTTTTGCGCGTTAAAGAACGCAGGTTCTTGAACGCGCCTTTAGCACATGGTGTTCTCACTGGACTGTCGCTACCCGATACCAGCGCATCACAGTTGGAAGAGGCTTGGTGCAGAATATTGAATCGGTGCAAATCCTTCGAAACTTGCCCCAGACTTTTTCTCTCAGATCTCTATTCCGATATATATTAATATATAATATCCATTTCTCCTTAATGATCAAGTTTTTAATGGTTGGCACTTCAATATTACATTAAACGGGATGTCATCCATACGTCACCACCAAATCCGAGTCCCTGATTGGTCAAAGGAAATGGATGCATGTTTTGTATGTAGAGCCTAAAAACAGACTTAAAAAGGCAAGAAACTGGCAAATATGCAGATTTACATAGACTTCTTATTAGAAGTGGTTGCTTGAACACCCGTTGCCGAGGTCGGTGTGGATGAAGCTTAACTGTTGTGTTTTTCCCAGAATGCAGTCTCCCAGGCACAGAGCATGCCCCACATGTCGCAGGCGGCCCCCACCAACGGCATGGGTTACATGGGTTACCAACCCTACAACATGCAGAACATAATTTCCGCTTTGCCTGGGCAGGATCCCAATATGCCCCCCCAACAACAATACATGTCAGGCCAGCAGCCCATGTACCAGCAGGTAATCAGACTATTTATTTGTCTTCTGCCAATTTTGTTGGAATTGATGTTTTCTATGGAAGCATTTGTAAAGCATAATTAAAAATAAAAGTCAGAAATGCCAGAAATGCTTTTTTTTCATTTTCAAAATGATGCTGCATGCTAAATCGAATTGATATATGCGACACTATTCGCAGGGTGGATGTGAAAATGAAAATGCAATCCCCTCTTTGCATTTCCGTTTTGATTATGGCACAGAATAAGCGTTTTTAAGTAGGAAATGAAAATGCATTTAGAAGTATTGATTTTTCCTTTTGAGTCAAAAAAATGCAGTTTCATTTTGAAAATGAAAGAGCATTTCTGTTAATCCATTTTAATAGTCAAAGTAGACATTTCTAAATGAATTTTGCTACACATTTACTTTTTGAAAATGAAATGTCAAATCAATTTCTTTAACATTTTAATTAGGTGTTGAAGTAGAAAAGGAAAAAGCATTTTATTTGTAATTATGCTACACAAATGCTTCCATAGTTTTCTACCCTACTGAATTCTTCAATAATCATTTTCGACTAGGTGGCGCCACCTGGTGGTTCCCAACAGCAGCAACCACAGGCACAACAGCAAGCGCCTCAGGCAGCCCCTTGCAGCACAGAGGCACAGCTCATTTGCTTCGACTAAAAGCCTTCATGCCTCTCCGTCAGACACTACATCTTCTCTCCTCCTTCGGTCCTTCCCTCCTCCCCCCTTGCCTCTGGACTTGGTGTGATCTTGTGAAATATCGTGAACTTTAGTTTTCCTCACCCCCACTTCCCTCTAGTACGGGAAAATAAAGGGTTAAAGCTGCAATGGAGAGCTTCATGACCCAGGTCCCTCACCTCTTCCTTCCATCATTTCAACTGATGCATATGTGGTATTTACTTCTAAAAGAATAACAAGCGCAGAAGTAGTCAACAAAATTCAACTTGAAATGAATAGAAAAAATGATACTAAGTTAGGACTGAAGAGAGACACAAACATCCTTTGTATCATATTTTTCTAACTTAACTCTGCATGTTAAAATTGAGATTATCTGCTGGAATGATCACATCCTGCTCGGACATTTTGGGTGGTGTTGAGAAACGTCTGTGCTGTTTTTAGAGATTGTGAGTGTCACACCTGAATGAAGAGGCATTTAATTACGTCTTCATTTGGGGCGAGATTTAACATTCCAGATGTAGTTTTTCCCATCATCCACACAAACTTTATTTTAACATATATTTATGTGCTGCACATACAGTTTTTTTTTTAAATGTAGGTTCTTCACAACACATGAAAGGGATTCTACAATGAAAACAATGCTGCCTAACCTCTAGTAATTACCCCGTAACAAAAAGTAATAATCAAAAATGAACAGCTACTATAAATGAGAAATCTTTCAGTTCAGAAATCTTAAAATAAAACTTAATTCCTGAACTTGAATAACATGTTACCAAATATAAAGCCCCTTTCTAAGGCTAAAGGCAGCACAGAGCCTCCAGTTGCTGGATCCTCCATCCACTGGGTTGATGTCCCGCATTGGAAGAACGGCTGAGTGCTCATCCAGTATATTTGACTATTGAGAGGTGTTGCTGCATGTTTGCGTCAAACTTTCCGACTGTGCTTTCTGTAACTTCCATTCCCAACTGTGGACTTCCTTGTTCTGACTTACTGACTTTAATTTTAAAATTATATTTAATAAACATCAAGTTCTTACTGTCATGCGGCTCCTTTTTATTATTATTTTTTTTTTGCATTTCACGTAGAAGACACAGGAAGTAGCAGAAAATGATTCTATTCAAATCCATGAAACGACGGTTTTTAATTTGTAAATCAAAGGGATTTAAACTTTCATGTGTGTAAAGAATTTATAAGTACAGATTAGACTTTAGATTATATAACCCTTTTCTGCCAGTTATTGGAATTTTTTCAACAGCAAAATCAGAAAAAACCTGTACATTAAAAAAAAAATCCAACAGCCTTTAAACCTTATAGCTTTCTGAAAATCAGACATTTGTAGTAATCTTCCATTTCAACCTGAAAAAGAAACAGATGCGTAAGTACTAAGTCAATTGGAAGGAAAGTATCTGAAGATAAAGCATTGAAGTTCCCTACCATCCTCTCCAGACGCAGTCCGTTCCCAAACGCGTGCTGTCTCAGCACATCAATATCTGGAAGACCCCACTCTGGATTTCTGTGGTGCAAAGTTAAACATGATCAGATTATAATACTTTGGAGATCACAATACGGATGCAGTTTAATTAATATTTTGTTAATTGAATCCAGAAATAAAAAATGGGAGGTTTTAAAACAAAGTCCATTAGAAAACATTTTGCATTCCAATTCTACACTACACTGATACTTATTAAATAACACAAGGATTTATTAATTAAATATAAAATGTTGTTAATCTGAAGATTATAAAAAGATATAAAAATTAGAGGTTAATGAGGTCCACTTACAGTTTCCGAATTTCTGCATCTAACTGTTCATTACGGCTTGGTGTGATTATGCCGTTAACAGCATACACCTGGAAAAGAACAAGAAAAACTAATTTGACTTTTGAATCCTGACTTGGGGAGTTCTTGAACTGTGTTCTGTGTACGTGCCCCATAGGTTATGAAAAGCCCATTTGGTTTTAGGATTTTTCCTGCTCCATTGATGACCCCCTTTGGGAAATTACAAGAATAAATAGAAAAAAATAAGTTAGGTCTAAATGAATATTTCTACAAATCCTAATTACTGAAGCAAAGGAGTTCAGGGTGTTTATAAATACCTGTGCTGTTTTGAACGAGCTGTACTGCAGTAAATTGATGGCAATAATGATGTCACAGGAGTTTTTGGAAAGTCCCGCCCATTTCTCCCATGGTTCGCTTGCATCCAGATGTACAGGCTGCAGCACTGTTTGTATGTGGGTCGCAGCAATATACGCTTTGATGCTACAAACAAGGACGGGTTTTCCATTATTTCAACCTCCTTATATGAATTTGAGAACTATTTGCCAAAGTGAGTCGAGTCTCAAACCTTTCTCTCGACGCCTCCTCGATATCTGATGGCTGCCAGGTCACAAAGGGCATCTTCTGGGCAAACCGTATGACATGCTGCCCCGTTCCAGAACCCAGCTCCAAGGCAAACAGCTGTCGGTGGGACTGATCCTCCAGCACATCTTCAAGCACCGAACAAAGACTCTCCCAGTTCCTCTCAGCCTGAGGAGACAGCAGCATGGTCTGGAGAAACTGAGGAGGAGCTCTCCGTTTTCTCTGCAAATCCACAGCAAATTATAGTGATCTCTGTCAGTGGATACGTCTTGCCTTCACCTTCGATGGAAGTGGCACATTGGTGAATAGTGGACCTGGTGGATGTTTGAAAGAGCAGATGGGTGCGCAGATTACCTGATTAAGAGGATTCAATCTGTGCTCCTCCTCAGACAAACACATACATGGACACAACCCAACACATCACTCAAAAATGTGTGTCTGATTAGGTTAAAATGCATTTAATACAACAGAAGCAGCAATAACATAAGCATTGTGTCCAAATGGTTGAAGTAATGACACGCTTACAGTAAAAACAAGTTTAAAGGATGAACATTGTGTTTTGGATCTATTTACAAAAGCTTTGAAGGACTTAAATGCATTTTCATGTGCATTGTTTTGTGACGCATTGTTTTGCATAATTAGAAGTGCTCTGACTTTGGCAAGTGAAACAGAAAACTGACATTTCTGACAGTCTGTCGGTGTCCATCCATTTACAGCTACCCTTTTATTATTGTGCTCACGTGTCTTTTGACCCTTGTGAGTTGCCGTAGGTTTGCTAACAGTTCACGTTCGTGGTGCATTGTGGGTAGGTCAGGAGGGACGCCATGTGCTGTTGAGGCAGGGGTGCAGGAGAAGGACCGGGTTGGACCAAAGCAACAGATTCGGTTGAGATTCAGCGGGATACCGGGGACACGTCTGCCGTGAACGTTAGCATGTACTGCACCAGCCGCTGCCTCCGGACCACGCTGCGCGCCGCCGCCAGCACGCACCGGTACCGGTACGAAGCCAGCGAGGCTCCGCGCATCCATCTGTGGGACTGCTTTTTTCTTTCAAGGACAGTCAGAGTTCCGCAGCCTATTGGGGTTAACCGTATAGTTTTTGTTAATCCGTTTGTTCACGCGCAGATTTAAGATTAGCATGTCCGCCGTGGCTTTATGTTGACGTGTTAGCATCATCATATGACTCGTATTTGTCGTTTTAACTACTTTATAAAAAACGTAAAATATTTGCTGCTCCTTCTCACGTTGTCCTGTTATAAAATTTTATTTATTTATGTTCGTTTAATTTAAACACGTCTTCCCTGTTATTGCTGTCAGCAAAGGTCATGCTCTAGGAACAGGAAATGCTTTGTTGCTAACACCAAGCTGCTGTTAGTAGCTCACCTGGTGTGTTTACCTGGGAAAAGTCATTGAATGCACTCACCTGGAGGAGTCAGATCTGACGTTCATAAACGCTAGGAATGCTAACATTTCGCGGTATGGCTCATATTAAACATTGTGATAAATGTAGGAATCACCATGTTGCTCGGTTGGTAAGGTAAGAGGCTACCATGCAGGAATCAAGGGTTCGATTCCCGGAGGGGCAATTACCTCATCAAAGACGAGCTATTAACATCACTCGGTGACGGTCCTTAGGCAGGACCCTTAACACTTCTGCCTCCTGAGCTCAGCTGCAGCTCCCCGCTCCCCCAGGGGATGGGTCAAATGCGGAAAAAAATGTCCCCATTGTGGGATGAATAAAGTATCAATTATTATTAAATCCCAGTTTAATCTGTTGGATTTTGTCTTTCTTTCAGGCAGCAGCTCCAACATCAGGTTCCATCCTTGTGTGCACTCCGACTTCTGAAAACCAGCTGTCATTCAGAAACCATCGCCACACCCCCGTTAGATGGAGCACCCAAACAGTACTCCCCCAAAGTTCAGCAGCTGGTCAACGACATCGCCAGCCTCACCTTGCTAGAGGTGTCGGACCTCAACGAGCTTCTGAAGGTCTGAGACCAAGTCACTGATTTTAGATGTTGATTGGTGGAGTTTTGTAACGTTCTCCAGATCCTGAATGATGATTTGTGAGTTTTTCTTTTCTTTTTGATCATAGAAAACTCTGAACATTCAGGATGTTGGAATGATGCCGATGGGGGCGATGGCAGCAAGTGCCATGCCAGCAACGCCGGTAAAAACAACTTAAAAAACTGCAATAAAAAGATGGAAAAGTTGCAGGCAGCGTCATGTAAAAGTCTTTAAGACTCAGTAAATTAATTGGTCAAAGTTGCATCAAATCATTTCATCAGAAATGGACAGTAACAATGTTTTTTCTTCTTGTAAATGAAGGCTGCAGATGAGGAGGAGGCACCGGCCAAAAAAGAGAAAACTCACTTCACAGTCAAATTGACAGAATTGAAAGCGGCAGATAAAGTAAAGCTAATAAAAGAAGTGAAAAACTGCATCCAAGGCTTGAACCTGGTACAAGTAAGTATTTAGTACAGAATGTCTCTGTAGAATGAATCTGTAACTAAAATCTGTTTTTGTTATGCAGCAATCAGAACTGTTTAGTAATCAGAACTGCATTGAATAGGTGGTAGTTAATGAAGTAACAGTGAAGTCTGTGACCCAGTTTGTTCAGAACCTTCTTTTGTTAAATGGTCACACCCATGACTCAAATAACGTTGGTTTAATGGTGGACGTTGTGCAGAAATCTGCATTTTTATTCATGCAACTGTGGTGCAGAAGTAGAGTGATGGACTTCTGATCGCAGGTTCAGTTTCCGTCAGTGTCAAAGTGTCCTTGGGCAAGACACTGAACCCCACATTGCTCCTTGTGGGTTAGCTGCCATCAATCAGCGTGTGAATGTTTGTGTGCATGCATGCGTGCGTCTAACTAATGGCTCAACGGCTTTAAACATGAAGAAGACATGTAAAAGCATCTGAGTCTGGGGTTTTAAGAATCAGTTCAACTAAATCTAATGGGTTTTTGAAAATGCAAAATTAATCAAAATCCATGATTTGTTTTACCTTTTTATTTGTTTGTTTAAACAAAGACTTTAATTTATCTGTCATTGTAAAAAAAAAAAAAAAAAGTTCCTTTATTAATGAAAGTTCCACCTTTGTTCTGTTTAAATCACATGTTGATGCGTTCCCTCAACTATACACAATATGCTTTGAATAGAATTAAAATTTTAAATTGTAATTTTTAAAACTGTTTTTGGATCAAACGAGTTAAAAGAAAAAGCCATTATCCCCACCCCATCTTGTGGTGGGGATGGCTCTCCCTCCTTCTTTTCACGTTCCACCATCCATTTTAGAAGAACGTAAACACTCACCTGAGCACAGGTGTTAGCTCACCTTTGCACTAACAGTTTGCATGATTGAATGACTGAAATATTTCACGCCAGTTGGTTTTAAGGCATAGGTATGGGTGTGAACACTATCTGTTTTGTGTGCATGTCGACATGTGGACATTTTTGCAGCTAACAGGTGTGTTGATAACATTCGAGTGTGTGTGTGGACAGGCCCCGCCCTTTTTGTACTACATTTGAACCTTACCGTAATGATTAACAACCAGTAAACTTGTTGCTTTATGCTGCTTCATGGTCTCATCCCCCCTCCCCTCCCATTATCACCCTCCTACCCCCCTCTCTCTCTAACATCCCTCCCCTTTTCTTCCCTTCTTTCCTTTTCCGTCCGGTCCAACACCCAAAATTTTCAAACATGGTTGAAATTAATAAAGTTTGGCCTCAATTACAAAAGGGGTTTATTCAGACATACCTCTGGTTTGTCTGAAGATTAATAACCCCTATTGTTAAAGTAAAATATGTCCAACACAAGAGGCCCTCAGCTCTCGTCTGTCTGTCCAGCTGTTGGACAGGACAAGTTAAAAAAAAAAAAAAGAAAAAGCCATTACTTTTAAGAACGAGATCCAAATGTTCCTTATCTTTCCTGAAAAATACAGATGCTGATTTGCACATGAATCTCAAGGAATAGTTGGAGCAAAAGAATAACCACTTGTTTTTGTGTCTCTCCTCTAATCCAGGCTAAGAAGCTTGTAGAGTCTCTTCCACAAGAAATCCGAGCCAATGTATCCAAAGAAGAAGCAGAGAAGCTGAAAGCAGCCCTGGAGGCTGCAGGCGGCACTGTAGTCTTGGAGTAAATCAGTGCATTTCTATGCTCGCCTCTTCCATGCCATTTCTCTGGCCACGCACTTCGTTTTTCATTATTTTATAACTGTTGTTGGTTTTTATTTTTTTGTGCGAAGACGTGGACTTTCAGCAAAAGAAGCAAAGGCCTTCATTCAATATTAGCGTCATCAGCATCAGGTTTGGCGCTGCAGATGGAACTTTCCAGGGACACGGCCTGCACAAACCACCACCATGCAGTTTGTTTGAGTGCTCCTGTTTGTCTGATGCTCGTGTAGCAAACGCTACCAAAATGCTGGTCCTGGTGCCAGAACTGGGCTGGTGTTTCTGTTTGTCCAGTCCTTCATAAAGGGACGGTTTCGCTGTGAAAGTAGGAATACTGGACCAGCATGAACTGTAATTGGCTCAGAAATGAGTAGTTATGGGATTAAAGATGAATTATTCTAAACGTGTCTTTTTGAGTAATTTTTTGTTGTTGACTTTTTTAGAATGTAGTACATTCTAATGATTTATGTATTTTCATCCCATTTAAAGTCTATTAGTACAACTATTAACCATAAAAATGCATAGAACTGCAGGGAAAATTGTTTCTAAAAATTACATTTGTACTGTATGTGATAGACTTTTTTTGAGTGAGGTCTTTATGAAACAGCAGTTTGAAAACTTACGATACAGTAGTTTACTTTTGCTTCCAAATAAAATTTTAAATGTTAAGCAAAAAAAAAGAAATAGCAGTGGGAAATACCTTTGAGTTTTTGTCCTAATTTTTAAATCAAAGAATTGACACATACAATGTGCTAATATTCTTAAATATAAGCAGCGAGAGTAGTTGAGTAAACTACTGTTCAGTTTAATCCCACAATATGCTCGAAAGCCTGTCAAAAGTTCGATGGGATAAGGTAAATCACACCGGTAATAACCTTTGGTGTAAAATAAAATAAACTGCAGAGATTGTAAAGGTAATTTGAAGAATCAAATGTAATTCAACAGGCTCCCATCAGGTGGCGCTTGTAGCCTTAATTTCAAAATAAAGATCAGTTTGTAAAGAAACTAGTGATGTATATTCTGCTTAAAAAAATCAATCATCTATATAGGGCTGCAGTAAACTGAACAAACAGCTATTTAGTCAAATCTATTGTATCTGTGAAAAATTATTTAATGAAGAAATATTTAAGGAAATGGCCAATCTTTCTGCTTTTTTAGGACAAAAAGGACTATATATGTATTAAGGGAGTCTTCTGAACTTATATATTGCTGTATTTTGTTAATGTTATGTGACAACTTTCATTTTTAGATGGGGAGTTGTAAGATATAAAACTTAAAATAAACCTTAGAAAATTTAGAGTTACTAGATAGGAAAATTACACAGAAAACACACTACAAACAGTATATTATCCTGAAGTGTTGGAGGGAAAAATAGTTTTAAAGTCATGGATATCTTCGCACCCATGGAGATACATTTGCACTATGAAGATGGTTTAGAAAATGGGAACTGTGGGCTTTATTTGTGTGAATCAATAAGTTGCCCACATGCTCCATCTGTTGAACGCCTTGGCTTCACCTGGTTTGATAGAAAAACGATTGTAACAGCTCTGTCCCTGTGAGCAGACTGAGGAAGCTAGTGTGTGAACAAAAACACATCTTCACACTCGGTCAGTTTCCTTTCAGTGGAATTTGGACGGGCGAGAGTCACAGCAAACTAAGAAGGATGAGCTGATGATGACGACAACACACCATGTGCATCGTCTTCATAAATATAATAGTTTTCATTTGTGTAGTCTCTGTCATTTTTATCCAAAGCAGTTTTATTTCTTTTTTTACTAAGTTTTTTTAAATCAAAACCTTTTTTTTAGTATTCAGGGACATTTCAACTGCAATGAATATTTAAGCTTTATGATGCAAGTCATTTCAATGATCATACAAACAAATACATGAATAAAATGTGAATTCTTTGCTATGTTTTAAGTCATCCTACTGTTTTTAATATTCAGAGAAGCCCAGGACTTTTAGTATTAGTATTAGTATTAGTAGGTTTCTGAGGTTCAAATATTTCCAGACACCAAATCTGAATATTCCTTCATGCAAGTGTTTTTAAAATACCAACTAACCAAAGAAAAGCAACAGCAGAATTTATTACCGGTGGAATCAGCGCCATAAGAATGAGGCTATGAGTTTTGGTGATGCTAAATTGTGTTGACTCAGACAGGATTTTTTTTTAATGTTGTTTTGAAGCCAAAAAAAACTGTTATTGTGCTTTTTTTTATATATATCTGGTGCAACAAACTAAACTGACCAAACAATCTGCCACACAATCCTTCTTCTGTTGATCCTGCTGAGTTTTTTCTGGTCGTTCGTTGATCCAACTTTGATCAGGTCTCCACTTTCTGTTTCAGTCACCTGAAATAAGCTTCCTGCACTTTAGTCAGCAGACATGCCGACCTGCCAGGCTTCCCATTCATTACACAGCTGCACTCCTTGCTGCTGAAACAAAAGCACAAAGAACAGACAGGCTGCTGTTGAGCAGACTCAGCTAATTCTTTAGAGAAATATATAGTTTTTTTTTAAGTGCATTAAAAAATTAATGTTTTATGGGCGGAGAACATTAAAATCTCTTTTACCAAACTGCTGCAGCCATAAGGCTATTTTTGCCCTTCTTCCCACAGACCAGCTGCACACCGTTTCTTGGCACAGAATCATTGATTAAAGCTATTAACAGAATCCTACTGTGCAGTCTTCAAATATGTCCAGCTCCTAATAAAAAAAATAAATTAAAAAAAAGGAAAATCACTCTTGAATTGCTTTTGTTGGTGACCATGAGGAGGAGGAGGGACATTTTCTGAATTTGTTTCTCCATTTGGATCCTGTTAACATGGAGGGCTCCCGTCCAGCATTGCAGCCTAATTAACACATTTTATTGAATTGGTATTGTAACACCGGACCTCTTACTGGTCCAGGTGGGCCACTTTGAGGGGACATTTCAGAAAAAAAAACTTTTACTTCTAAATTCTGTGATATTTCATATTTGTTGGTGAACACATTGATCTAATAATAATAATGCATCATGAGACCCTTTTGCGGCTGAAGCTGGCTTGTTTTTGTTGAGCACAAGTGTTGATGCTTTCACTGCAGGTGTGACTGATACTCTTCGTGGCTCATTTCCAGGTGTACTAACAAACACAATGGGGGGTGAAGGTGAGGATGATCAGGGTAGCTGTGAACATAGTGAGAAGTGAAGGTTGTCGGGTTCTTTACAAAGGCCTCACTTCTTCTCTCTGCCATCAGGTGGGGAAAATAATGTATCTGTGTAGTGTTTGCTGTTCTTTTAGTTAAAAACAGATATTTTTGTTATTTCGGTGCAGTATTTGCTTAAAATTGCTTTTTTATTTGTGAAACTCAAATACAGCAGTAATGTTGATGGAAAAAAATATTTTTTCTGTCTTTTAATTTGATAAAAAACATAATAATTTTTTTTATATTTGGATTTTTAATTTTTGAATTTTATTTCATTAAATTTTTGTGTATACTGGTCTTTTGGTTTTTATAACTGGAAAATGTTTTAGCAATAGTAAGAAAAGCGCTGTACCAATAAAGTTTGATTTGATTTATTTCAGCATCTTTTTTTTCTATAACAACCTTCGCACAGTTCAGCTTTACCACACAAATGTGATACAAAGCATACTGGAGCACAATAATTAACTTTATACAGTCCTAACTATTAAAAGTACAGGATCCTGTGATATATCAAACTGTACCAATATCATATTTTTTTATTGTCAAATAACATCCACAAATTTATAATAGTGGGAGAAAAATCCCATTACTTAAGAGGAAAGGGAAAATTTTACAGTTTTTCTCCATTGTTTTGGCTCATTTCTTGAAACAGAAATTACATTCTCAAAACAACATAGACAAACGTCCAAACCACTTGGCAATTGTTCACAACAGAATGGCATTTCTCATTAGTTTCATCAAATTGCAAATGTCTTAGTACATGTCTCAATGTCTCAGTACATCTTTGCAATTGATCAAGGGCAGGTAGCCTTCATTTAGCACAATTTCCAAGTGAAGAGATCTTGTTGATCTAAACTGATTGTTAATTCTCAGTCTAATGGTTGTTCAATCCAAAATGAGTCGGCATCATTTCATTGTGTAAGTCATCACATGCACAATAGTCTGTTCAATTGTCAAAATTAGTCAAGAACATAATACCATGAACACGATATATGAATCCCTTGGAACATTTGATACATTTATTACAGCAATTGACAGTCAGGTGAAACTAGAACTTGACTAACGAAGGAGGATGTCTCAGGCCTGCGAGGGGGCAATATAACTATGTGTGCTGCCACATCTGAGAATGGTTTGGCCACTCACATCCCCAGTCTTGGACCAAACAATAAACAGAAGCTCCTCATCTTCTTGGACCGCCTTCATTTTGATTTGATCCCTGAAAATGAGAGAGATCTCGTAGGGCCTCACCTACCACTATATGTTACTGTATGGGACAATGTTAATTTCCACCATGGCCTGCTCATCAGGGCCTGGTTCACTACTCATCCAAGGAGGGTCATAGTGTTCCTACCTTACTCTCCTTTCCTCAATCCTATTGAGTTTTTCTCCGCTTGGAGGTGGAGAGTGTATGAGCATCGGGCTCAAGATCATAGGTCCCTGCTCCATGCAATGGATGCTATGTGTGAGGATATTACAGGAGGTCAGTGTAGGGGATGGATGCGACATGCACTCCGTTTCTTCCCTCGTTGCATCGCAAGGGAGAATATACGCTGTGATGTAGACGAAAATCTGTAGCGAGACAGACAGCAGCTTGTGGATGGCCAGCAGGGTGAGGACGATGGCCAGGAGAGGGAGGGTGAGGACAGCAACCAGTGAAGAACTGTTACTTGTAAAACTCAAGCATTATTTACAGCACTGTAGGCTGCATTTCTTCGTTATTGTTTTTTGTTTGTGTTTATATTATAAAGTATATTATGCTGTATACGTTTTATTTTTACTCTGATGTATGAAAGTTACTTTATGTGTGTGAATGATAATTGTCACGGGGGTAATGGGAAGTACCCAGGCGCAGAGAGGAGAGGAGGCAGGAGGATGCAGGGAATAGGGTTTAATAACATAAACTAAAGACAAAAACAAAACCACTGCATGCATGCACGCAGGCAGGCTAGAATCTTGAAACACTACAAAAGCACTCAGCTCGAAAAAACCGGGGAAGAATACAATATGGACCAGCACAGGAGGAAGGGAAAGACAGCACTTAAATACATACAAGGCAACAAGACACAGGTGGAAACACTCAGGACTGATGGGGCAAGGTTAAACTCGAAACAACAACAAAACAGGAAATACTACAAAATAAAACAGGAAATCAAGGAACAAAACACAAAGTGACTGACACCGTAACAATAATGGTCAGAATTTCCTTGGCAATATGAGTGCAATGTGTGTTGTTAAACCTAAGAGGCAGCTCTTACCCTAAAATCCTTTTTCTTTTTCTGAGTTTTATACAAAATTGTATTCTGTTAGCTATACAAAAACAGTAGAGAAACCATTGTTGAAGGACTAAGCTAAGACTGAAAGGTGGACATGAGGGATATTTCAATGGTCCTCTGCTGTAGTGACAAAACATTTAAACATTTGACTTGCAGTGCCTACACAATGCCAAAGGGACAAAGTGTTTTGGGGGCACTGACTGTTTCAATGAGAAGGAAATTTAGTTTTGACACATGAGTGAATTGTTTTGGGAGAGATATGAGCTTTTGCAGGTGAACCATGGCGTTGTGCTGAACCATCCACATTTATTTTGACAAAAGCACCAAGAGTGTTGAGAACGTCCGGTCTGAGCAAGAAATGAGCCAAAGCAATTGAGAAGGATCTTTGCCATTTTGATGGCACTGACTCTTTACATGGGAAAGGAATCTAGTTTTGAAGCATGAGTGAACAGTTTTGGGAGATATGTTAGATTTTGCAAGTGAGCAATTGTGTTGTGCTAAACCTTAAGACTGTTTTGGTAAATGATCTTAGAGTTTTGAGAATGTAATTTCTGTTTCAAGAAATGAGCCAAACCAATGGAGAAAAACTGTAATTACCAATACCAAAATTAGAAATAGTCTGGGGTTTGAACAAAAACAATGTAAAAATATTCAAAAGTTTAAAACATATATTTTGCATGTATGAAATACTCAATATTTTGCACCAGTATCATTATTGTTGCTGTTGTTTTTACTACTATAGTTATCAATAAGTATGTGTCATATATATTAATTATTAACATGTTTGAAACAAAATCTTATTTGAAAAAAAGGATCGCTGAACAAGGTTTTTGAGCAAAGTTTTGCAGGTGGGACTCTCTGGTCCAGTGAGTGATGACCTTCTGCAACAAATTCATAAAAAACAGAGTAATTATTTCCTCACAAAAGGGGGCAACTGTAATTTTTTTATGTACGCCGTACCTCCAGATTTGAACAATTTGAAATGAGATAATCACTTTGATAACTATTGCTCCTGGAATGTGTCAATTGTCTCAAAATACAGAATGACGTCAAACTGTCTGCAGAACTTCAGGGAAAGTAGGAACACGTGAAAAGGGGAATTCATCGTGTCTCATAATTGTCCACAATTTGGTTCTTTTCATACAAAGAAGCACATTTTGTGACCGTCTTTGTTCTCCAGTTCTGCTTTGTGTGCTTGATGGACTGTTATATGTTTGGAGGGAAGACTTGATTGCCATAGAGGTAATTATTTTTTTCAAATATTAAATGGAATAAAAATTCATGAATCCATAAAACGAATGGCACATGCAGTATCAAAAGGATTATCCTGTTTATCTGCAGAAGTCGTGTTAAAAAAATCTCCTCCTGACCTGTGTATTCCTTTAAAGTGTGCTCTGTGCTTTAACTGGAATTAAATGACAAAATAAGCACATGCTTTTGCAGCAGGTTCACTGGCTTTAGATAGAAGTGCACAGGTTTTTGTTGGGCAGTAAAGGTTTTTTTTTTAAGTTTGTGAAGAAGTTATAAGAGTAAGGTGCAGACACTGCCTTTCTTCAGTCCTGCAGAGACTGCTGCATGTATCAACAAACTCTTCTCTCAGCTTTCACATCCGATTTACAGTTAATCCTTGACTTAATTTTTTTGGTTTGTTTGCACATAATTTTACTGAATTCAAAAAAAGCACACTTTCCCGCAAGATATACGTTTTTCTTTTGAAAATGGAAACATAGAAACAAGCAGTTACTCATTTTTGGCTTTTTTGTGTTCTTTTCTTTTTCATTAAAGTCACCGTGTAGTCACTTTTGTATATCTCCTATGGTATTTTCTGATACAACCTCTTTTTATCTGCTCAGGGAGGCTGTGCCACAATTCTGAGTCAAACACTTGATGTTCAAATCATTATTAATAAATTCTAATTAAACTCATGAGATGAAGGGTTTTTTGTACATGACATGTTGTCACCTGCCATCTGTTGCACTCTCACATGGATGAGACTTTTTTGTATAAAGTCACATTAAAAGCTGAATCATATTCATTATTTCCTCTTTTTTTGATGGATGCGGTCTCTTCTTTTTTGAAGTGCAATATTAAAAAATATTGATTTTTGTTAAAAAGTAGTCTTTAATCCCACTTTTTCAGTCTCAAAGTGTCTCAAATCATTTAAGTTAACAGTCCAGCCATTCACAAATTTGCTGACTTGTTGTTTCTTCTGTAATCAGACACGGGTTTTTGGACCTTGTTTTGTCTGACGTCTTCCGTCTTCGTCAGAGTCGTCAAATTTGTCATCCACAGACTTATTTCCCTAGACTATTTAAACTTAAGCTAGAAGGAAGCCCAAAGAATTTACATGGGATTTTTCTGTCTAATCTCAAACTTTCGGACAACTTCTATGAATTTAATCCAAGGCTTCTATTTTGAAAGCCTTCCAATGTGGTTTAGTGTGAGTTTGTGTTTGTTCATTCTTCTGTGTTTTCATTGAAAACCAACACTCAGGTCAATGGAAAAGAGTAGCAGCAGCTGCCATGTACTTTACTGATCTTCTGGCAACTAGAATGAATGCATCGTTTCAAAAATGTAGAGAGTTTGAAGACAAGATGGATGAAGATGTTGTCTCTTAACAAGAAGGAAACCCCATGGCACATCTTAGATAGATGATTGTGAAGATCTTTGACAGTTGCTGTGAGCGTTTTACATTTTGGCTCCATTGAAAATGACTCGACTTGGTTCGTCTCTTGTGTTCCTTTTGTTTTATTGCAGAGGATGTTTCTCTGGAAGGGCAAAGCTTGGCCTGAAGGCATTTTACAAGGTGCTGAGGATGCCGACCTGACTCTTAATAGCACAAGGATGTGAGGTTTTTGCATCTTTTGGTCCAAGATATCACCACTGAATCATAATTAGATTAGATTAGTGCCCTGGGTTAGTCCCAGCAGCCAAACTCCTCGTCCTTTACACAGCCCTTTGTATTCTTTTAGGAGCTGAGGCAGCATTTAGCAAACTAAAAGCTCTGCTTGACTAATCAGAGTTACTTTAACAGCCCTTGATCATCAAGATTGGTCACAATATAGCTTCTATAGGTTTGATTTAATAAAAATAAAAAGTTTTTAAATGATTAATAAACTAAATGAGTCATGCTGTAATATTACAGGACACTTCCTTTTGAAGTGACACTTCTGTCTAACATGACCTTCTTTGCCCTCTGGGGGACAGTGTTACACCTAAAAACAATTAGTTGCCTTTGTTAATAAGTGGCCTAATTTTTCTCTCAACACCAGCACAGTTCTGATTGAACTTTTCTCTCATTAATGTATAAATCCCAGAACTCCTAGTATACACACTACAAAATAAGAGCGTTTGATTTCAACGACTGCACTCTCATGAGGACGGTCAGCAGAAATCACATCTAAATTGCGGTTTTGTGCGTGTGGGTTTCTGGCTTCACGTTAATAAATATTCTTCCAGGCATTATTTCTCCAAGTATTTCCTTCTTGAATGTTGCACAATCCATCATACCTAGCTTAAACGGTCACTCTAATGTTTTTTCCACGTCTACTGGTTTCTTCACTTCCTAAATCAGAGTCGATGAGCGAGTCATGACTTCTGACAGCTCTGTGTTTGATGCTAATGTAAAATGCTAATATCTGGAGAAAGTTCAACCTGCTGAAAGGCAGATGTGCCCCCAAAGATTCATGTGTTTTGGCATGAATCTGTCTAAAGAAGCCCTTTGAATAGAAAATAGGTGTTTTTGAGATACAGTGGGGCTTTTAAGCTGCTTACAGATAATGGAGAGGTTATATAACCCTGTTAAACCTGTGCAAAAATTCGATTAATTGAGGCAGTTATCTGCAGCTGTTATGGAGCATGCAGGAAGGGCAGCGTGATGACACGGGTCTGTAATGGCAGATAATGCATTGTATAGGAGGAGCACCTATTCACTGTTTTCATATTTACATTTTGGTTTACCTGCTATAAGCCCTGTATAGATGTATGCACATACATTGCGTTGTCAGCACAGATTTAATTTTATTTGTGATCTTTCAAATACATTGTTTGTCCTGTTCCAAAGCAGGATGAAGTCCTCTTGTTTTAATTTTATCTAGAAAGAAAATGTTTAAATTTGTATGCTAATTTTTTAAACTATGTTATTTGCATTTTGACACAGAGTAAATAATTTTCAGCTCTGTCTCTAAGTGATTTGACATGTATAGGAATATGTTTCCCTAAATTACTTTAAGGCAGCTATCTATTTCCGTTCTACAGCGAAACGTGCAACAGCAAAATGCAAAGGACAGGCATTGGAATGATCATTACCACGTGTCATTTCCTCTGCTTTAATGAAAAGCTTTCATTGAAAAGTCAACCACACAACTGCAGTTAAGACGTTGAGCTTTTATGTGCGTTTTTCTTTTTTTAACGGGTTCACATTTAAAGCCATATTTGAAAGTGAATTAATGGAGTTTAAATGTCATTTCAAAGATTTGCCTTTCTGTTTTTTTTTAGCTTGATAAATATTACTCGGGTGAACTCTTATAAAGTTATAACTAAAGTACATTGAACATCAAGTCCTACAATTATTTACTTCTGGCATTTTGAAGCTGTCATTTTTGCCTTTCATTTTCTTTTAGATAAAAAACATCAAACAACAGCACAATGCTGCTGTTAACATTTGTAGCTGTGAGTGTGCATGCTGGCGTAAGAGTCACTGAGAGGACAAACATGTTGCCTTGATTTAATTTAAGGGGGATTTTTTTCAGAGAAAAATGTGTCTGTTTCACAGGTTATAACACGCTTTGACAGGCAGTTTTGGTTAAGAGGGTAAAGAAGCCAACTGCTAGATGATGGTTTGAATCCAAGCCTTGATAGTTTATTCCCTTGGGCACTCCATGTTGACTCAAATGTGTCAAATTTACAAAGGTTTTCAGTTATTTTTGGGAAAAAGAAAAAGAAATCTGTTAAAAAGTATTAATCTACGTCTCTTAGAAGCACAAAGTTGCATTTGTGGGCAGCTTTGTTTATTTTAATCATTGTTGTGTGTGTGAGTCTAAAAATCGAATTTTGTAAAAATATTTTGTAATAGGAACAGTTAGATTGCACCGTAATTTGATCAGAACTAAATAATCCATATTCTAAGAAGTTGATAGGCAACATTTACCTGATAAAAAACTCATTATTTCAGTTGAACCTCTCTGAGCCTTTTTTCTGTCAGATATCAACCAGCTTTTACAAATATCAGCTTCTCCTGTGCCATCCACAGCAAGTTCTTATCTCCTAAAAGTCAAAATTGCTACAAAAGCACCTCACACCGTCATTTTGTATGTTCTAAGTGGGGAAAAAGGGTGCAACAGGAACCAAATGTCTGTGAAATTATACTTAAAAAGAAAAATAAACTGACTTGTGGCTTGGAGATTTTCCTTAATGGAGGACTCTGCCAGCTTCTCGCCGTGCGGGAGAAGCATCGATCCTTGACTTGGACCAAAGACAGTTGAGAGAATAAACTTTACTTTATGGAAAAGCTTGTGGGTGGGAGTGGGAGCCAGACCTCTCTGTTAAGGTCTCTTGTGGATCTAAGCTTACGTGCCTCCTCCCTCTACTTTGGACTGCTGAAGCCTTCACATCCTGCCAGGACGGGGATTCTCATATAAAAAGAACTGAAGCCAGCAGAGATGACGTCCTAAAGACCTTATGTGAGGATGATAATGAGTCTTGATCGGCAGGTTTGAGGATCAGCTTCATTTATATTTATTTATCTTTTGGTCTCATAGTGACAGCAAAGATAAGCAGCTGGATGGCTCAGTTGGTTAAATGCAGAACTGGCACATGGAAAACCAGCTTTTGAGCTTCATCCAGTGTCCCTTCGCGCAAGGGTCCCTTCCCTTCAGGCAAGACCCTTTGTGCTTCTGTCTAACAATGTAGCCAAAAGGGGGCTCAACCCTGCGCCGGTTACCCAGCCTGGATAAAGTACGAGATTGTGTCAGGAAGGGCATCCGGAGTGAAAATCTATGCCAAACCACCTATGAAAATCAATGGCTGAAGGGATATGCTGAAAGGTGAACAACAACAGTGACAGCAAAAATAAGATGTACCAACAAGACTATATACACCAACCGGCCACTTTATTAGGTACTTCTTGCTAGTACCGGGTTGGACCCCCTGTTTACCTTCAGAACTGCCTTAATCCTTGTTAGCATAGATTCAATAAGGTACTGGAAACATTTCTGAGAGTTTGATCCATATTGTCATGATAGCGTCACGCAGTTGCTGCAGATTTGTCGGCTGCACAACTGTGAAGCCAATCTCACCTCTGACATCAACAAGGCATTTATTTCCACCCACAAAACTGCCACTCACTAGTTCTTTTTTCTTTTTTAGATCATTTTCTGTAAACCCTAGATATGGTTGTGCATGAAAACCCCAGTAGATCAGCAGTGTCTGAAATACCAGCCCCTCTGGCACCAACAGCCGTGCTACGTTCAAAGTCACTTGAATCCTTTTTTCTTCCTCATTCTGATGGAAGAAAAATGAACTGCAGCAGACCTACATGCCTATAGCCATATGATTGGCTGATTAGAAATTTGCGTCAATGAGCAATTTGCTCCTTTAAACATTTGTTTTGCTGCCCTACCTTCAATTAAGTTTGAAGAAAGTTTAATTGAACTGAATCCTCCCGTCTCTGCTTGTCAGCCCCTTGGGTCCTTCTCCATCATACCACCAAATCTCATGTTTACAATCATTTTCTAATTGATAAGACATGCTAAACCCTTTTATTCCCACAAAATGTTTAACAGTTTAATGAGGACTGCTGCCAAACGAAAGCAAAAAGTCTTCCTCCTACAGAATTTTAATGATAATGATGATACTCGGCATTAAAAAGAGGATGTTGTCCTGGGGTCTCAGAATCGCATCATTTTCTGAGATTGTTTGTTTTTAGAGGACTCTTGCTGATGGAGAGGAATTGCACTGTGGTTTTCTCATCAAACAACAGCTGCAATAAAGAAAACATGTTTTTCTAATCTATTACAAAGCTTTTTTTTAATCCAGTGTTTGGTCAATTCCTTTTCATTCCAGTCAAGTAAAAAATATATATTCCGGAAGAATACCTACGTATTGATTTTAATCTGTGGAAGCAGCAATATGTCACAGCAGATGTTTCATCCGAGGATTAAAGGGTTGAACATAATTGATGTGAAATGGTTAATGACCCGCCCAGTCTCACGGTCTAATTAATGATTTCACACATGAATGACTTGCATTTGTCTCATTGCATCATGCAGCTCTCAGTAGAAGCTATTTTTTGCTGAACAGCTGGAAGAGAAACCATCGTTCGCTAATTTTAATCTAATCACTTAATCGCTGCTTATCCAGCAGGCATAGACAAATGATTTGCAGATGAACTGTTTTGGGGATAATCAATAGGGCCAGTTCTCATGAGTCAATTGTCTGAGCCTTCCAAGTTGGTTTGTGGGTCTGGTTTCTTTGGAAACAGGCAGAGGGCCTCAGCTTTAAGCGCTGTGCGCTCTGGCAGCTCTCTGCTGCTGCGGTGACAGTGTGGTCAGAGAGGTTTTCTCCTCCAGCAGGATACTTGTTTTCACCACCTAAGCAAAATGTTGGAACACTTTCATGTCCCATCAAAAACGTCTTCAAGTCTGCATGTGTACAAACCATATAGACCAGCTGAAGACATTTGTAGCGTTGCAAATATATTTTTCTGAATTTGAAATGGAAAATAAAGTGGAAAATAAGTTCTTTAAATGTCACATTTGTCCAAATAAATGTCAGAAGTACAAGATAATACTTACTGTATCATTAAATTCAGCTTTTTTTCTACCTTTCTTTTTCTTATAGTCTCAGTCCAATCATCTTTTGATCCATTGTAAAAGCGTTCCAAGTGGTCCTTTTAATTATAAGTATGCTGTTTTTAGCCAAAAATCACCTGTCATCACAACTACAATCTTTTTCAAACTAGATTTTTCATCCGCTCCTGATTTACAACAATTCAGATAAAGAAATACTCAGAAATGCAATTTTAATCTTAATTTTCTGAATAGGCCTACATGTTCTCCATCATCAGAAGAAAATGTTGAAAACACCAAAAACAAGATTTATAAAACAGTTGTTTTTTAAAGTCAACACACTTGGGGACCTCTTTTTATCCACTTTCCATAAAAGTGTATGTTTTTAAACTGAAAGAATGTATTTTTATCTGAATTTTGTAACTCTAAGTGAACAAGGATTGACCTTTTGTAGTTTTTGAAAGCATTTTTCAAAAAGCAGCAGGCGGTTTTCATGTAGAACATTGACATACTTGTTTTCTTTTTTTTTGCAGCAACTTTCTTTTTCAGGGACTATTTTTCTGTTTTCCACAGAGCTTTTAAAGAATAGCTGAACACAAACTTTTTACCTTTGTGTTTTAAAGTTGAGATCCATCAAGGAACTGAACTCTCACTCTAAGGACAACCTGTCCACAATCACACCACAGGTGTACTGGAAGTCACTGAGTAGCTTCACTGGAAAAATTGGAGCCAAAGGTTTTGTTCAAGGGCAGCGCAGTAAGGATTTTTAATGGGGGTCAGGCAGACACACATACAAAACTGTTCCATCCGGATTCTGTTTCTCCCTGCTGATTTGTACTAGAGTCGGCAATGATGCTGCAGTGCACGAAAAAGGACAGAGACTTGCTGTAAGCCCCCCTGATCGTTGTTAATTAAAGATAACACGGCCTTGTTTCATTATGAATGAAATGCCAAATTAGCTCTACTATGGTTTGGATTCAAACTGTCTACTTTGATTTAAATTAATTTTAAACAATAATCAGAATCAACTCCAACATTTTCTTTTTACTTTAAAAAAAAATACAGACTTTATTAAAGACAAGATGCTCAGTGAGTGATGGATCCACATTTTTTCAGAGGGATGTGGAGTAGAATTGATCATTTTGGTCCATGCTCCTGTCTAAACTGAAAATGGACATTTCACATCACGGAGCAACTTTACACCCTCAGAGGGAACGCCAAATTAATGTCGTGGTAATGTCATTAAGGAGGAAACTCTTTGAGAATTTCCCCCGTGGGTGTAGACTTCAGTAACTTTGCAGACTTCTGCTGTTTGCTAAAGCTCACAGATGGAAAAGGAAAACCCCAGAAAGTGCAGTAGTTACTCTATAATATCACATAAATTGTTTGAACACACTTCTGAGTTTATTCCAACCCTTTAAAAAAAAGTACTCAATATACGGAAATCTAAAGTGCAAGCTTGTCATAGTCAGACTGTATCAACTACAGCAACAAACAGCTAAATATGTTTTGCTGGATAAACAAACAGATTGAAGTCAACTTTTTTCATTTTTTTCAGTTCCTTTTTCAAAAAGTCACTGGAAAATCTCTGCAATTTCAAGCACGTGCAGTTTGTAGTAAACTGTCCCTGTAGCTGCCTGGAGTTCTGCTGTTCTGTCCAGAGCTGAGATGCATAATAAGCTGCAGAAAGCCTCCATCATTAGTCATGTTTTCTCACCTGAAAAAGCAACTCTACACACATTAAAACAGTCTTAAGCCTTCAAGCCTGACAGGGGGTGTGCCTCCATCCAAAACTCTCAAAGTTGTCATATATTATTTTCACTAATGTGTTGGAGTTTATGACCTCAGAATACTGACCGAACGTCAACACTGTTTCATTTTAGCCGATGATGAATCTGTAAGTGGTTTTAATGAACACGGGATAGTTCCACGCCACATAAGGCTTCAAGGTAAATGTAATACTCAGCTCCAAAAGATTTCTACGCTGAAACAGCACCTTCCCACCCCGTCCTGCCTCGAACACTTTGCATAAATGTCCCTCAGGACATTTCTTTTCCCATTAACCCGTAAGAACAGTCAGCTATTGTTTTTCTTGCCCTGTTTTGGAACAATTGCTTTCATTTCCTTTTCTCGCATGCTTTGTTCCTGTTTCCAGATTGAATTCATTTAAAGTAAATGTAAGATTCAGCCATAAATGCACATTACAAATGATGGAAACAACACCTAACACGATATGTTCTTTTGCACACCCACAGTGGCAGCTTGTTACTGATGTATTTATCATTATGAAGCTAATAATACTTTCTCTATCAAACAGCGGAAAGGGAGAGTTAGTGAAATATTGTTTTGCTCAAACACTGGTCCCCAATAAAGACATTCTCCAAATGAAGGCGGATGTTATTTATTAGAAGAGCTGTGCATCGACAACAAAGGACAGAATATTCTTTGGTAGAAATGTGATGGGTTAACAGGTCGCTCAGTCAGCTGGATGCGCTGTGGTTCATCAGGCCAAGTGCAGCAGGGATTATTGTAAAAGCGGAATTATGATGCACCTGTTGGACCCTCACCTGCTGTCATGCAACAAATACGTACCTTAGTTCTACTATAAACTATTGGATTTGTTCACATCATATACATTTATAAAAGTCACATGTGTCTTGATTGCAATGTTAAGGTCTTACAACATTTGCATTTGATCCATAACACTTGTGGGTGTTTTACGTGCTTTTTTACATTCTTTTCATTTGTTATTTTTAGTTTTTTTTTTAACATCTGTCCGGAAACAAGAGAGGGAAAAAAGTTAATTGGGCTAATTGTGCTGAGGATTTTATTGTGTACTGTCCCAGATAGATAGATAGATAGATAGTTGTGTTAACGGAAAGGATTAACTGTATGATTGTTTGAAGAGATGAGTCTTGAGTTTGGATTTGAACAGTGACAGCGAGTCGGTATTGCGTAGATCTGGAGGAAGAGAATTCCATAGCTGGGGGGGCGGAGCGACTGAAAGCTCTGCCCCCCATTGTGGCAAGACAGGCAGGTGGGAGATGGAGTTGGAGAGAGGAAATGGAGCGGAGAGTTCGGGAGGGAATGGAAATGTGAAGAAGATCAGAAATGTAGGGTGGAGCCAGGTCATGGAGTGCTTCGAAGGTTATGAGGAGAATCTTGATACAAAAAAACCTTTGTTTTATGGGAAGCCAGTGTAAGATTTGGAGAACTGGTGTGATGTGGTGGGATAACGGGGAGATCACAGCCTGTCAGACTGATCAAACTTTTCATGACATAGACATTTTATTTCAGAAAAAGCACACATCTTGTTTTGTCAGACAAATTAAAGTCAAGGATGGACATTTGTTTGTAGCATATGGTTAAAATTACAAAGAAAAATTAAAAATAACAAAAGAAAAATCACATTTGTAAGTTCATCTATAGTTATTTTGGACACTTTGTTTTGTTGTTTGGTAGCTTCATTGATATTACTAGGTGATTCTTCTTAATAACCAGAATCCACCTGAAAAAGGATTTTATTCTCAAATTCTTCTAAAACTGATTGCTTTGGTGGAATTTGTGTAACCAGCATGAAATGAAACATAGCAATCAATTCTTATCATGCAGCATATGAGCATTGTCTTCCAGGACTCCCATGATATATTGACTTTCTGAAACTTTGGTCGTCAATACAAACTAATGACTGTTCCTTCAGTGGAATGAATTCCCATAGTTTTCTTTGAAATAGCTTGACCTTACTTGCTCAGACCAGAGGAAGATTACAGAGGCTGCTGGTTTTGTAACTATGAATGGCCTGATTTTCTCTGCATTGTAAGCTCCATCACTGGGTGCATCAATAAGGAAGTTGAAATGTGTTTTATGAGCACGTTTCTGTTTTTCTAAAGATTTTTGTTCTTTCTTCTAACCACAGTTTTTTTTGCTTGGTCCATAGCGGAATCATATTCATGAATCTGAATAAAAACATGCAGGAGTTGAAATGTTACCTTTGGATGGACTTATGGCTTCATTTGGTTGAAAATTCAGCGCCAGTAGCTTTCTATTGCACTTTGCTAGTTTGAGTAATGAACTATAATTATGGGATGCGTTGCACCCAAATGTGTCCAAAAAAGGTGAAGGAATGTGGTGCACTCTGTGTGCATATTTCCTGCCATGGGCTCTCAATGACAGTCATTCAGATACAAGAGTGGCTTGGATGAGGGGGGGGGGTGCAATTTCCTTTACTACCGAACATCAGTCAGACCCTCTCATCCCTGTGTTTTTGTCCGCAGTTGCTCGGATGAAATGCCTCATGGGAAAGAATTCAGCGGATGAATGATGCAGGGAAATGACACTTGTGAGATATGACAGGGTCTGCATGGGAACACTGCTGGTGCTTATCAGGTGCAGCCAGTGGAAAATGATTACTACAGACTGGCAGTCTAACAAGGTAATTTTAAACACCCCCACCCGGATGCAATCTCCCCATTTTGTCTGTAAGCAGCATCAGAACGCCAGGTAAAAAAAAAAAAAAGCCTCGTAATCTCATAAATGAGTCCTCTGATCTGAGCCAGGAGAGGACAACAAGCCTCTTACATCTATAATTGATTAATTATCCCTGTTAAGGTTGACATCCAAACACTACAGGGTGAAATGTCAAAAACAAGCCGAGCCTGTTTTCATGCAGGATTCTGTCACTCAGCTGATTACATTTGCCTGTGAAAACCAGCAATGAGTGCTAATTCTGAGACAACATCAAGGGAATGCAAACCGCTGGCTGTTTGTTTTTTTCAGCTTTCAGTGCTGGATAATATTTTCCAGCAGGCATCAGAAGGTCCCCAATGTGTGTAGACAGCAAGCATGAGCGAAGGCTGGAAGCCATCTCAGCTTCAGCTGACCACGTGAGCTGCAGAAATGGGTTTTCTTGCACACCTCAGACATTTTCAAAGCCATTAAGCACTGACTTTTTTTTATCATTGGTGCAATTTCCTGTTATAATTGATTTTCAGTAATTGTTCACACTGGAGCGAATGCTAAAATCGTAATTTGATTAATTTGAGTCAGGATGGCCTTTTTAGAGACACGTGCTTTCCAAAGTTTCTGGGAAATGGATTTCAGTGGGAACATACAGAAATGAATCAGTTAACCAGCAGGGGAGAGGGGGCTCAGAACCTCCAGACATAAGAAAGCCCCTCACAAGAGGGTAGTGGGGCTTGGATGGGTGTTGGAATTTTACTGGGGGCTTGCATTCCCATAGCATCCTGCTATGCGGGACAGCTGCTGTGGTTGACCCTTCAGCTCTGTTTGTGGCTGCTGTTGGGTTGTCTGGAGATGGATTTTCCTCAAACTTCTTCTCCATCCTGGTTTGTACCTTCCTTTCCACATTCCATTACATCACTGAACATTCTAGTAAACACAAACTCACCTAAGCACACTCCCCTAAATACATTTGTGTGGGTGTAGGTGTAAAATATGTCTGTCACATTTGCAAACTATTCTCTATGTATTGTTTGGATTTATTAGTTTGACTATATATCAATGTGTACTTGATTTCTTGAGCATGTGGATGAGTTCACTGGACTCAAATGGCCTCCACAGTCACCAGATCTCAACCCAATGGAGCATCTTTGGGATGTTCCATTGGGTTGAGATTGGCATCATGGATGTGCAGCCGACAAATCTGCTAGAAACTGCGTGACACTATCATGTCAATATGGACAGAACTGTCTGAGGAATATTTCAGACACCTTGTTGAATCTATGTCACCGACGATTACGACAGTTTTGAAGGTAAAAGGGGTTCCGACCCGGTACTAGCAAGGTGTACCTAATAAAGTGGCTGGTTAGTGTAGATTTCTGAAAATAAAAGACAACCTGTCATGACCGGATCACGTGACAAACCCAGATGCTGTAACCCGGAAGGAGGAGGCAGGTAAGTGAAAGGGAAAGTAACTGGTTTTATTTTGTAGGAGCCAGCGGATCTTGAGGCGTGGAGCGTCGTGGGACTAGATGGAGCAGATCGTCAGCAGGATGGAGGATATGTAAGATGAAGGCAGCTCTGGATCTTAGCTTTGACGTGGCAGGAGTTCTTTGGTGGTGGCATGGCTGGATTTCTTGGGAGGCGTAGAGGAGTTCAGCTTCAGCTCGGGTGGTAGAAAGACTCGGGTGTCACTCGTGGAAGGCAAGACCTGAAGCACAGCAAAACAAGATGAGCAAGGAACAAGGCAAGGGGGCCAGACGTAGCTCAAAGCAGAGTTAAGCACCATCAGTGTTAACTAACTGGCGAAGAATGCTTGAGGTGAGTCTCCTTATGAAGCAGGTGAGGGGATGAGATGAGTGGACACAGCTGTGAGTCTGGAGCAGAGCTGGGAGGGGGAGGAGTCTGCCAGGCCACCATGACACAACCCTCCTATTGATTTCCCTGTTTCTAACTGTAGGTAACCAAAATACTTTCACGGTAGACATTTTTTTAAACGATTCAGCACTTTAATGATTATCACTCTCTCCATGATTCTTATCTTGAGCAACAGGATGAAGCCCATCTACTTGCTACTAATCATTCCACTCATTCCCCTACCACTGTTTTCATTGTCGTCTTTGGCATGCTCCTGTTGTTAACATGCACTGGGCACAGCCAGTCACCCTGACGACCACAGCACGACAGAAAGATTAATGGTGCTGTTGCAGCTACTCACTCACCTCTGCATTCCCCCAGAGCCAGTTTGCAAGCGTGGCGCTGAATGAAATGGGAGTGAACACATGCATAATCAGGTGGAGGCCTTTAGCTGACAGGGCAATCATGCTGTCAGGGATCATTCTGGCGCCACGGCACGCCCGGCACTCCAGCACACCAGTGAAAATTGCCCAGAGCAATCACAGCTTCAGTGTCTTTTTGAACATGGAAAGAAGGGGGTGGAGTCTTGGACAGGGATTCCAGTTTAAATGGTACTTTAAATGGACCATCCTGCATGGGGCTCCATCAAACAAGTTAAGTTAAAAAAATGTTCCTAGGAAAAACTTCATTTTATTTGGAGAAAACAAAATATCACAAAAACACTTTATTTCCTCAGAAAACAAACAAAAATGACCAAATGAGGACAGTCCCTTATCTGGTCTCTGTGAAAACAAGCTGTGTCCGAATTCTGTTCAGAGAAAACCAAAATGGAGAACTAAAATTTCCTAAAATAAAAAAAATTGCTTGAGATTTTGTGTGTTCTACACATGAAATGGACATGGTACAATAACTAAAACGTCAAGAAGCGGAAACAGATTAAATGTTCTTGATTCTGATCTGTTTCTGCCAAAATGAGCAAATCTAGCAACACCTGCTATGAGAAACTGGATGGTCCCTTATCTTGACTCCAAAATAACTTCAAACTCCAAAAACTTTCCTCTGAAATGCAGTATAATCAATTTCACCATTATCAATTGAAATACTTTTCTTCTTCTTTGTGTTTTACAGACAAAAATAAACGTATTGCTCATTTAAATACAACAATGTTGTTTTCCACAAGTATTAAGCTTTCAGGTTTACTTAAAGACTCGCTCCGATGAAAATAGTGTTTTTGGTGTTTTTGACATGTTCTTGTGACAGAAAACAAACATGTTTTATTTTATTTTTCAATTTTGGCTAAAAACAGCACAATCATAAATAAAAGACCTCTGGGAACGCTTTTAAAATAGATCAATAATGATCTGAGTGGAACTTTAAGATTCAATTTAATGAAGTCAGGTCCTGTTCAAATAAGGACATTCACAGAGACCTTTATTTTCATGACCAAAATGAAGGTTTACCATAACAATATTGCAGTATCTACTAGAATAGGTTATGTAATGTAATTAGACAGGAAAATATACATCTTTGCTCCATAAATAATACCAGTTGAAGTTAGTTGCACAGCACTTCACATCATTTTTGTTTCTTTACCTGAACTGGTTGCCTGATGGTTTAACCCAGTGAACTAAAGAAATCACATGCCCCCCCCCTGGGTCTTTAATCCCTCAAGCTTTGCTTACCAACAGCAGCTCGTGTCTTTTCCCTTTTTATAATCTCATTGAAAAACAAAAAACAAAGCTTCAGCTGTGGTTGTATAATACATAAGCAAGAAATGCATTCAAACAATGCCAAAAACATACGATCCCAATGACTGAGCCGACAACACGGACCAGTTCTGAATAAATCTGGAATTGGAATGCATCTAGGTGCACTGCAGGCCAGGTAACTTGATTAAGTTGATCTACAAGGTGACATTTGAAGAAACAATTGAAATGATCAGGGCTATTGCGATAGTGCATGAATTATGATTTTGTTTTTTTACATTACTCCATATGCTGTCTCTGGTGAGATACTGTCCTGGGAGATTGGCTACAATGCCTTGACCTTAATATAAGCCAGACGAGTTTAGAGATCGTCTCTGAAATGAAAATGAAGTCGCTGATGTTGAGTGGGCAGCTTAACATTTCAGAGAGATGCTGTAGGTGGTAAGTGACAGCGCGTCTTCCCCACATTATGCTGGATTTGGGGTCTTATCTAATCAAGTAATGTATTTTAAATTAAAACAACAAACATTTGGGTTTTACATGTTTGTAGTTGGAGAACTTGCTTTAAACTTAAAGCCCACTTTTTAGGAGCAAAGCAAAACAGTTTCAAATTGTATGAACAATTTTTGATGAGTTTTTTTTTAACAAGGTCATTGCCAGTTCATTTTGCTGTCACGTTTCTTTGTTATTTCCTCTCAAGGCAACAAAGGAGTTCAGTTCAGAATGTTTTTCTTTATTGTGGCTCCCAATTAGACAGAGCTCTGTTATCACAGTCTGATTCAAAGTGACAAAGAGCTGATCGTGCCTCTGAGGTTAACAGACACCAATGTGAATCATCTGCACCATGTTTGCTGTTTCTCCCCTTATTTACAGCTTTTGTGACACTACACCCACTTCATCTTAAACATTAATAAACACATTTAAGATGAGGAAAAAAAACAGAAAGTCTAATTTTCAGAATGTAATAAATATACCAAGCTTTATAAAAATATTAAAGGAGACTCATTACACGATGAAACAAGCAAATTTCCATCCCAATGGTATTATTGACCTATACAACATTTTTTACTTTGATCGTGCACTGCACATCTGAAAAGATATGACGCCTTCATTCAGATAAAGTTAAAAAGCAGGAGGTGGGAGCTGGGACAATCTCTGTCAAGATGAGGTTTTTTAATGTTTGTTTTTACTTCCAAAGGTACCAGATGCATCTCAGTCCTTGACGGTTCATAAATTTCCTGGATTAAAAGCCTTTCTGCACAAACAGAAGACAGATAGGGAATTTTTTAAAGTCTGAAGTTAGCTTCTGGATTTGGACTCTCAGCATTCAGAACATGAAATGAATGCATACTCCTTCAAAGTAAAGGTTTTTGTCATGGTTTGGATGTTATTGATGATAAGATACTTTTTTACTTCCTTTTTTCACCACCTTATCTCAATTTGATCTGTATCTTCGCCTTTTTCTTTTGTTGGCTTGTTTTCTCTTTGGGTTAGTTATAAAAGGGTTCTTGCTCAACTCCTGCTTTCAATGAATCACCTGTTGTTCATTAGCTTTCAGGCCCGAGAGTCTTTTAAAATGTTTTCGTTTGTTTTGTTTTCACCTGATCCTTGCTTGTTTCCTCCCGTTCATCAGTTCCCTGTTGCTTATCAGCTTGTTTATTCTGGATATCCTTCCTCTTGTTTGGTTTATTTATTTAGTTTATTCCTTCAGTTGCCTGTTTTCTGCTGTTTTTCTCTCTTTTCTGGTGTTTTCTTCCCTCCAAAACCCAAATACGTGATGTACATTTACATCAGAACCTAATAAAAAACTATATGTTCTTGGTAAATGTGAAAACCCCCCAAAACACAGAAGTCCTATTATCTTGCAGAATTCATTAAAGAAACAAATAGTGCTTTTGTTGTATTTTTCTAATGATGGAGGTCAAATAAAAAGAAACATTCATCTTCTAAACTCGCTTTGTCTCTTTGGGGGTCACGGGGCTGCCGGAGCCTATCCCGGCCACTTCTGGTCGAAGGCAGGGGACATCACGGACAGGTCGCCAGTCTGTCGCAGGACCACAAATCCCACACCCAAGCACACTCTCATTCACACCTAGGGACAATTTAGAGCAACCAATGCACCAATTTATGTTCGTGGACGATGGGAGGTAGCTGGAGACCCCAGAAAAAATCCACACAAGCACGGGGAGGACATGCAAACTCCACACATAAAGGTCCCCCATTGGTGTTCTGTTTCCGGTTCCCCAGCCGGGAATTGAACCGGGGGCCTTCCATATATAAAAAAAAACTTGATCTTAAAATTGCATTTCTGAGTATTTCTTTATTCAAATTGTTGTGAATCAGGAGCAGTCAAAAAATGCAGTTTGAGAAATTGCTTATTTGTGCTGGAGAAAATACACCACAAACTCCCAGGAATTTGTGATGAACTCCTGCCGCTCTGCAGAAACTATGTCCTCAGAAATAAAACAGTTTTTAAAACATTTTTTGGCTAAAAACAGCATGATCATAATTTAATGTACCACTAAGAATGCTTTTAAAATAGATCAAAAAATGATCAGAGTGGGACTTTATGTTTGGCACAAAAAATCTCCACACTTTTCAAAGCTGTTCTTGCAAAATATTTTTTTTCGAAAGATGGTTTCTCTTTCCTCCTGCATTTAGATCATCCACCCCACATTTTGTTACACAGACGTCCCTCTCGAGAAAAAGGTAAAAAGTTAATCTGCTCAGCCCTGCAGGGTTAAATTTGACATATTGCCTTTCTCTCTTTTTTTCAGTTTCTCCAGGCAGTGCCTTCAGGTGATGGAGGAAGCTGCCAGATGCCTTCTCCTTCAATGCTTGTGACCCAAAAATTACCAAAATGGCAGCTTTTATAAAGGTGGTTGGTTATAAACTGTATTTACCTGGGAGCCCAAAGCTGCTGCCTGGCTTTGTAACTTATTTTTTATAAGCTAGTGGAAATGCTACCTTTATATTTCTGAATTTTGGATTGGCTTTTCTTAAATCCTAATATCAAAAAAATATTTTTTGTTTTCATAAAAAGGCAGTCTGTTCTTGATTTGGCATTGAACCTATTGTTCTGTAACCCAAAGTAGTGAAGTCTGCAGGATCTGATTGATACTGGAAATTTCTACACCGTATTCTGAAGTTCCACCTTTTGTTGTTGGTTGATGTCTATAAATGTTTTTTTAAACAGTTTTGCATATGAAACACCCCTTATGTTTGCAAGAACATTCTTTAAGATCTTAAAACCATAAAATGATTCTTTTGGTTTTTCGAAAGCCTCTAAACTGATTCTGCTGGATAATTGGTGTGAATGGAATCGCTGTTGTATGAAGAAATTTTCTTGTTCAAGGATTTATGCAAATGTAAAAAGATACTTGAACAGCTCTGCACTCTTTTTTCACAACTGACAAGGACGCAGGGCTTCAGTCATAAAGATAGAATAATCTTTAGGGATTGTGCTAAGCCCCGGTGATGTGTGTGAGTATGTGTCGGGGGGTTGAGTACTCTCTTGATAGAGATTACGAGAAGAGAAAGAGTTCACTTTATGACCCTGTGGTACTCATTATCTCAGCTTTAAAACTTCTTATAACTCTTTTGGACGTCCTCATTCTGAATAGTTTTGACTTTTTGACCAGAAAAAAAAAAATAACATACTCACCTTTCTATTTTCTTTTTCTTTTATATTTTTATTTCTTATTTCTGGTCATTCTGGAGTTGCAGTCAGAGATACTTTATAATTATCACCGGCAGTTGTGGTTCATGATGGATTTCGACTATGTTTACGTTTGAAAAAAGTAAATGTTCCTTAGGGCTGAGCAGGAACACATTCAGGAATTCCCTTCTCTGAATTTTAACCAAAATCTAATTGCAAGTAATTTCATTATTGATGTTTTTGCTCCTGTAATTTCCTCATGTTCTATTACGCCCCTGTTATTTGTGTTTTTAAATTTCATGGGAGAGAGTTGGGTCGTCAACCACCTGCCTTCAACCTCCACCCAAACCAAATCGCACTAGCCTCTCAAGAGCAGTGATCTGGGGGAGATTATCACATTTTTGCAGTTGTTGGCTCATACGGGGGTTTTGCACTGCTTAACGTTTGACTTTTCTGCCATGGATGATCTTACGATGGGTATCAGCTCCGAATAGCTTGGCTCATAGGATCACTTGAGCTCCACATTGAGGTGCTGGTTCAGGGAGTCAGAAAGCAGAGCTCTCAATTCACCGGCCAATCTTTGTCACAATGCTCACATGTGGTCATGAGTTCTGGGTCATGACTTAAAGAAAGAGGTCCCAGAGACACCGAAATGAGTTTCTTCTGCTAGGTGGTTGGGTGATCCCTCAGAGATTGGTGAAGGAGTTCAGTCACCCAGAGGATGTGGAGCTGCTGCTGCTTGGACTGGTGCCTCTGTGACCGAGCCCCAGATAAATGGAAGAAAATTGATGGATAGATGGAATGACGTTGTTTATGAAAACAAAATATTTCAAAAGCCTAATAAGGCTGGTTAATCTCAGACCAAAAATCGGACAAAAATGTTTTTACTTTTTTTATTTTTACTTTTACTTTTTTCTTTTACAGTTGATGATAAAATAGTGTTCAGTTTGGATAAAGTGAGCTTGGTTGAACACCAACTGTCACCTTTTTTCCTAATTTTACAACAAATCTGGGTTATTGTGCAGTTCTTGTAACTAGCTGGAGTTACATGAATGATGTTTGTGCTTCTTTTTCAATAAATCAAATTGAACCTTGCTGGCACAAAATGATGTTATTAAAAAACCCAAACAACCTATTAGCAATCAAATGAAGCCCCCAAAACACAATTGTTTTTCATGCGATGTCTCTCTCTTTTTATTTTTAGGAAAGCATCAAAGATTTACTCACTTTCCTGTGTTTTTCTTCTACCAGGGAAGAACCAAAATCTACAATTAGAGGCTGTCAATGTTGGTCAGAAATATTTTCAAGAAGAATCATGTCATGTCTTTGTCAGCTTTGAGGGGCAAGGCACTTTTTTTCAACATTTTTCAAAGTTTATGCAAATGACTAAGATATTTCATATTTCATTTCATATTTTTGGGCATATTTGCAGATTTCAGTAGAGTGTGTGTAGAGAGAAGAATTGCCAGGGAGTTTAATTAGCTGGATTTTGTTTAAAATAATTAATGATGCTTGAGTTTTATATTCAGCTGAAATGATTTTGTTATTTGTACTATGAGCACCTAATGATGCAAATGATCTCGGACCCCCCCCCCCCCCCCCCCCCCCCCCCCCACAAAAAAAAGCACCACCACCACCACCACTATTACTACCTTCAGTGCTGCATTGGACAAAGTACGTAGGGAGCGAGGAGCGTCAGCTCATGTCAGAGTAACTTAATGTCACTATGTCTTTGTTTAGAAATATTTTGTTTTTTATGACAATATCCAATAAACTTGTGCTTAAAAAAGGTTTTTAAGTTTTAAAACTATTTTTGTTTCAGGAATTGAAAGGCAGGAATCACTTACTGCAGCTTCAAAATTATTTCTTCTTTATGTTTTGGCTGCTCTCTTTCGGGGTCACCAAAGCAAACCATATTCCTCCCTCACGCCTCATATTCTCCTTTTCTCCATCCATTAACCTCCTTTTTCGTTTTCCTCAAGGGCCTCTTTCCTGGGAGGTCCAACCTCAGCATCCTTTTGTCAACAGAATCAATTTCCCTCCTCTAAACATCTCCAAACTATCTCAATCTGCCCTCCCAACTATTTTTTTCCAAAGCATCTAGCATGACCTGTTTCTTTGATATGTTCCTGATCTTAGTCCATCTTCATTACTCCCAAGGAGAACCTCAACATCTTATGCTCTGCTACCTCCAGCTGAAACATTCCGCCACCAATTTAACCGTGCTTGCACAGGCCTCTTGTCATCTTTTTGCACAGATACTCTGTCTTGCTTAATTCCTCTCCTTTCTATAACCAATTCCACCTCTTTAGATGTTTCTCCACCTGCTCTCACTACTTACTAGCCTGCCACTTTATTAGGTGCATCATGCTAGTACCGGGTTCTTAGTTGACAGGAGTATCACCCGCTGTGGTTTTGGACCATTCTCTGTAAACCCTAGAGATTGTTGTGGGTGAAAATCCCAGTAGATCAGCAGTTTCTGAAATCTTTAGACCAGCCCGTCTGGCACCAACAACCATGCCATGTTCAAAGTCACTTCTTCCCCATTCTGATGCTCATAGTGAACTGCAGCAGATTGTCTTGACTATGTCTACATGCCTAAATGCACTGCTGCCATGTGATTGGCATTGTTTATTCAAACAAAATTTTTCAAAAGCCTAGTAAGGCTGGTTGATCTCATTAAGACCAAAAATCTGACATTAGTTATTTGAGGAAACGTAGAAATCAATCCTGAAATTCAGTGAAAACGGAAAGAAAAACAAAAATGTTTTTACTTTTGTTATTTTCACTTTTACTTTTTACTTTTACAGTTGATACTTAAATATTGTTCAGTTTGGATGAAGTGAGCTGGTTTGATTGTCACCTTTCTTCCTAATTTTACAACAAATCTGGGTTATTGTGGAGTTCTTGTAATTGGCTAAATAATGACTAAATAATTTGTGCTAATGAGCAGTTGGTTGGGAGTACCTTATAAAGTGATCAGTGAGTGTAGATCACAATGTCGTCTGCAAACGCTATGGTCCACAGAGATTCCTGTCTAACATCATTCATCAGTCGGTCCATCACCACAGAAAACAATAAGTGGTCTCTGGTGTAGTCCCACCTCTACCTTGAACTCTTCTGTCACACCTATAGCAACATTGTACAGTCTTCCAGCTCTTTTACATGTTCTGAGAAACTCCAATGTGCTTCTCTGCCACTGCAGACTTTCCTTTGCAAACCCCAGCTCCTCTCTGTACCTTGTCATAGATTTTCTACAAGACCTTTTCTGTTCTTCGGGGTCTATTCTTTTGCATGAGACCATGCTCACCAATGTTCATTTCTGACCTCAGTCTAGCTTCCATTATTTCTTCCCGTGACTTTATTGTGTATCTCATCTGCCTGATTCCTTTGTAGTATCCACAACTCTGCACATCTAAATTCTTCCTTGAAAATAGGCACCAAAATGCTTTTTTTTTTACCCCATTAATCAGGCATTCTCTTATTCCAAGATATTTTTAACAGCCCAGGCAGAAACTTTACTACCTGTCCAAAACACTCCTATATCTCAAAAGGTTTGTTGTCAGGATCAACTGCTTTTCAACTCCTTATACTCTTCCTTACTTCATTCTTAGTCACCTTTTTTTTTTCACATCAGGCACATTTCTTTTTAAGAAGCATAACCAATATTTTACCCCCAAATATCATCCAAAAATACATATTTACTTACTACTGAGTTTTTTCAAAAGCTATCACATAAATGATAAAAAAAAGGGAAAGGGGAGGCTGCTGCTACTGTATATAATTGTTCCCTGAGACCAGTAAGGCTTCATCTAAAGAAAAAATTCAATTATCAAGTCCTCAAAGTGACACTGAATTAAATCATGGAGAAATTCTATTACAGTTGCTTCAGCCAAGAAAAAGTTTTTTTTGGACTCAAGCCCATTAAAACATACTTAAGGTCATCGATGTGAAAAGAGCATCAGCTGATGTGATGAAGCTCAAGATAAGCTATTTTGAGGCCAGAAAATAAAGACGTGACATATTAGGTGGGTCAGTCCGTGTCTGTTTATTTGATATTTTGTCTGCACTGAATAAACTTTTTTCCTGTTATTAAAGAACTGTTAAAAATGTTAAAGTTTAATTTGGTAACTACTTATATTCTCTTTAAACCAGACTTTGGGTGGAAAGTGAGGGTGTAGCACAAAGACATTCTGTCTAAGACATCCAAATGAGGAGCAGCAGCACCACGAACCACCAAACAGACACAGAGGAGACATACGTTAGGTGGATTCAACCTCCTTTCTGCAAGAGACGTGCCTCCAGAATGAGCCAATCCCTTCAATTCCACCAGTTTGATCCAAATCACTACGGTAATCTGGGCAGGTGTTTCTCCCAAAATATGTACAACTGTGCTAGACACATTTGATGGTTTTAAAAGGGATTCTACAAATATTTTTTTTTTTTTTTTTTTATCTATGAAGCGCTTTAGCACAAAAAACTTTCAGGCAAGCTGAATCAGAGGCTTGGTGGCATTCATGACAGAAAATGTTTCACTCCCCCTTCTTACTGTCAGTGTTTGATCAGCTGCTGGACATTATCATGCTCTCCTTTTTCCACTTCACACATCTTGGACACCTAAACTAAATCTTCCTCGTCTGCAGTCTGGCATGAATGAGATTATTCAGCCAACACTGAATTATTATAACCTGCTTTTTAGAGATAACAATATGCTCTCTTTCTCTTCCCATAGCTGTAAGTCACCACCAAAATATCTCCTATGCCTTCCAGTCAACTGTCACCACAGGGCAGGTACAGAGTCAGCTGTCTTGTAAAGATCAGACTTTGAGGCAGCTGGGTCTGCCAGTTGAAGAATGATATGTAAGGAAGCGTACAGAATCTTGAGTGAAAAATAAACATTATGCATAAGTGAGCATGGAGAGACAATTTGAATCTAAACATGCATGTATACATACCAATTTTTGGGTTATTCATGTTGGGATATATTTGTGGGTTACTTTTGGAGCAATACTAATTTTTCGGATCATGGTGGTTCCATCCATCCATCCATCCATCCATCCATCCATCCATCCATCCATCCATCCATCCATCCATCCATCCATCCATCCATCCATCCATCCATCCATCCATCCATCCATCCATCCATCCATCCATCCATCCATACATACATACATACATCCATACATCCATACATACATACATCCATCCATACATCCATTTTTTAATCTGCTGTATCCCTTTAGGGGTCACAGGGTCAACGGAGCCTGCCCCGGCTGCTGTTGGGCAAAGGTTGGGTGGTACATCCTGGACAGGTCGCCAGTATGTCACAGGGTTATGGTGATTTCATTTTAAACCAATTTAGGTTACCTTTTGATATTTTTTACATTTAAAACCTTTGCAAACATTTTAATTATTATAGATTACTTTCAGCTGATGAACATCATAATGATATTAATTCTTCAATAATTTAATCTGCCATTCAGCACAACCATAAAGGAATGGATTATAATTATAATATTAAGGGAAACACATTGAAAACCTGCTTTTGATGCAAGTTTGTTACCCATTAGAATTCCACTAAAACATTTGATCATTGTTACTGATCATTTTATAGTCTTGACTGCATTTTTAACTTGATATTTTCCAAAGAAAAGAGTGGAAGTGAGTAAGACAGATGCTGGTGCAGCCCTAACAGGGTATTTTACATTTTTCTTACTATACCTTCACACAAAATACACAATGATTGAAGAAAAAACAACAGCATCAGATTTAGTAGCAAAACCCATCAGTGTGACAAAAACATTCAGTGACATGAAATCTGCTGTCTGTATTTCCGGATTTTCAACCAAACTGTTGTGTTCAGCAAGCTGATAAAGTGTCAGAAGAGTAATCAGAAAAAAATGTTTGTTAAAACAATAGATGAGCCTGATGCACAGATGCAGTCACCTTAGTGTTGAAACAAAGGCTTTCCTTTCATTTTTTTCTTAAATGATACAGAAAAAGGATAAAAAGATTTTTTTTTCTGATACTTGGCTCTTATTCCTTGTTTTAAAAAATGCATCCTGTCTACGCTTTTGTCACATTGGTGGAGTTTGTATCTATAGCTCTTAATCCATCGACTGGATGCAGGTGGTTTAATTAACATCTATCTCTGGCTGCCAATAACAAGCAGGGACTGATGGTGACAACTGCTGCTGGCTAGAGATTTATTTTAGTTACTTTGGAGGATTTAGCTGCTTGTTCTGAGAAAAAAACACTGGATTTTCATTCAAACCAGTTGGCTTGGGCATTTTTTTGAGAAATGCGAATTCCTTCAGTCACTGAAGTAGATTCATTTAACAAAAAAAAAAAAGATTTGGAATTGTATTTTAATACAAATGCATTAGCACATACTGCATATATCCGCAGTGATGCCCAAATATTTTTTATTATAAGGTAATTATCTTCAAACTCAGTGTTGGAAATGTTGGGATTTTTTTGTGATGTTGTATTTGTATAGTTAGTGTTTGTATTTTGTTTTTTTATTTTATATGTATTTGTGTTTTTTTACATCATGGGCAGGGGACTACAGGTGTAAAGGAGCTTTTGGCTAATTCATGCTTTTTAAACTATTGTTATTATTATTATTATTATTATTATTACTGCTTATTCTTAATAGGAATAAGGGTTGTGAAACTGCGGACTGTTGATTGAAACTTTTCAAACAATGTTTTTTTCCACAACATTGTCTACCAATCATCATAATAAAAATTTATATAATTTACATAAACAGCTTTTTTTAGTGTAAGGTGTAAATGGTTTAGTGAGGATTGATTTTGAAGTTCTCTTAATGGTTTACAAATGTTTTAATGGTCTTGGGCCTTCTTGTTTCACCAATCTGCTTTTAAGATATGAACCCTCGGGGACCCTGAGGTCCTCCGGCACTGGCCTCTTAGTGGTTCCTAAAATGAGGAACAAAATACATGGTGAGGCCTCGTTCCACCATTACAGTCCTCGCCTGTGGAACCGCCTGCCGGAGAGACTCAGGGCCACAGAGACTGTATAGAGACTGTTCTTTTAGAAGAGGCTCAAGACCCACCTTTTTAGTCTGGCTTTAACATGACTTTTGAAATTCCTCAAGCTTTTAGTCTTTTTTATTTTCCCAGTTCAATACATCTCTTACTTATATAAGGACTATTATTTTAATATGCTACCCTTTTTATTATTATCATTATATTCGTGACATCAATGTTACCTTCCCACCTGATTTCCTCGGCTCAACCATTGCCGTTGAGACTCTGACACTGGTTGTACTCGACAACAACCAGTTGCGCCCTCAGATCTTTATTGCCACCAACACCCTCGATGTCACCTTTTCCAAGCACTCAAAGACAAGACAGTTTTCTCAACCAACTTCACCTGGTTATGCTGATATTCGCAAGATCTTACGGTTGGAGTCTCATGAGTCCTATGAAACTCCTAACAGGTGAAAACGTCTTTGGGGAACGTTACACAAAATTTCAATAAAAAAGTTTTCTCTAAAATGATACATTTCTTGCCACAAATCTTTTCTTTGTGACTTTTTACTTTTTTATGAATTTGCAAGCACTGAAAGTAAAAAAAAATGCTCTCTGTTTGGTCAGGTTTAGAAGATTAAGAAACTACATTTGGTTATGGGTCAGTCAATTAGTTAAGGTATACAAATAAATATATAAATCAGACTGTCTTTTACTAAAATCTATGTCCCAGCAGGATGAGATGGAACATCAGGCCTATCCCACAGATGAAAGCCTGAAGACTTGGTGGACAAAAAGTTTATATAAACTTGGTTGTCATGAATTATTTATCCATACAGGTGTACAGATAGCAAGTTTTGCTTTTTCATGACTGATTTCCATTGTCAATTTTGCTGCAAGCAATAGGTCTCAAGGCACAAAACACAAATGTATTCAATTTTAAATTAGTGATTGATTATAGAAACAGAAAAAAATATGAATTCCAAAGTTTAAAAAAAAATGTACATGAAGCTCTCTTAATTTGAGAACATTTTCTTTAAAAGCAATGAAACAAAATCCAGCATTGGGGTTAGACAAGACAGACCATAACTGCTTCATCAGCTATGCATGATTATATTTCTTATCACATTATTAAGATACACAGAATGACAGAACAGACGGAGCACTTTAATAACCTCAGAGGATAGGACTTGCTGCTCAATCTTCATAAATTGTATTTTCCGTTTTAGGAAAAGAGTACAGGAGTTTTTTTATGTGTATCTTGGTTGGCTGTACTCCCACACACTGTTAGACAGCAAGGAGACCAAGTTGTCAACTCAAAAAGGCAGAAAGAGACGATTATTCCCCTTGGTGAGTGGTTGCACACAAGCACTCACAAAGGGGAATAACAATGACTGAGAATTTTTAGGAACTTTGGTCACTAATTGCTTGGACGTTCTTTCAATAAAAGCTGAGATAGTCGGTTAAAAAATCGCGGTCATAATAGAACAACATAAAAAGGAAATTGATGTGTTTGAAAAAACTACCAACCAAGTCTAAACCTCGGGGATGCAAAGAATTGCAAAAACATATATACTTTGGCAGAATGAAAGTGGTGAATGCCCACCCAGACATGCCTCTCAAGCCCACATCACATCGGCATCAATGCAGAAGCACCACAAGACGGCACTTTCATTCCAAGGATATAGACGAGCAGAGCTCTGACCAGGAATGACCTCTTTCACAAAAAGTTAATGGGATTGTTAGCATTCCAAGAGATTTTTCTTTTCTTTTTCCTCGGTGGTTTGCAAAGTAATGCATCACTAAAACAAAACGGTGTTTCATGTTCCAGAAATCACTGGGTTTGCAGATAGTCTGATGTTGTTCTGTGAAGAAATGTGCTAAATTATCGCCGGAGATGCTGCCTTGCCAAGTTCCTTGAGCATTACTTGTTGATGATGGAAGAATCGACCCCCCCATAGCCATTACAACAACTGGATGCCAATGTAAGAGCTCCTGCCAAATGAATAAATGAATGCACGTTCAGGATGGATGGGGCAGTCAACAACATTCTTATGTAAGCAGAAACTTGATGTTCCTTTCTTCTCTGGGTAACAACCGATAAAAAAAACAGCAACAGACAGCACAACTTCTGTTCTGTTAAAATTTTCTCTTTTGAGTTTTGTTGCACTTAAGGATGTTTTGCTTTTCAACCTCACATGAATTAAATATCACTTTAGTCTGGATGCAGGTCAAGAACAAACATTTCAGAGCTTGGATAAGTTGTTAGTGGAGAGTTGCAGCTGTTTGGGTTTTACATATTTCACTGACTTCTTCACTTAAAAGTGTGTTCACGTCCTCCATCAGCAGTTCTGCCGTCAAAGGGGTTACTATGAAAAAAAGGCTGTTTTCAGCTTTGTTTTGGACTTCTACTCTTTCGTAGAAACATGCTACGATTGAATTAGAAAACTGCATTACATGTAACGGATATTCAAGGGCAATACGAAATGCAAACACTTCTGTTTTTTTTCCCCAAACAGACCACACCAGTTGCAAATTCTACATCCAAGAAATACAGGACAAAACTTTAAAACCTTTATCTCGTTGTGGCCCATCCATCCTTCTCAAGGTTTAGAATTGATCTATTCTTTTAAGGTGGGGGCACAGCATAGATGGCTGATTCTCAACACTCCTAATCACACTGGCGCTCATCCTTAGGCCTTAGTCCCATGCACCCATAGGGTGCTGTGGGTTTTTGGACTCTCCAGGCTGGTAAAAAGGATGTCATTATTATGTCATCAGGATGCCTTAAAGGATGTCATCTTCATGCACGTGGTAAGTGTATGGTAAAGTGTTTGTAAGGATAATGTAAGTTGCACGCACTTGATATACGAGTGATGCTGTTGGACGGGGAACTGGTAAGATGCACCTACTGGCTCCTTATTGATGCGTGCAAATGTTACATGCATGGGGTGTGCAGGTAAGTGTCTGTCAGACACCAAAACAAACTATGTTCGGATTTTCTGAATTTCCACCAGTCAGTTGCACTCAAGGGGCACCCACAGGGTGCTCAAGGGCCACACAAGGGCCTTTCACAGCACTACCGTTCCCTTTACGCAGTGTGCAGGGTGTGGGAGGTTGATAAAATGTACCATGTGCCTGCGTCTCACCTACGTTACCTTTACCTACCCTTTTGTGTTCTATAAGTGTTCACTAAGACCTGTCGCCTGCAGCGCGCCCGTTGAAAAGACGTGTATGAACATTTTTACCTCACATGCTCAACGAGCAAGCTTCTGTCCATTTATTGCAGCCCATGTTCAGACATAAGGTGGTGACTGAGGTCTTAGTGTTCAACTTCTCCTACAGGGAATGCAGGTGGAATAGAAGCACATGTCCCATTCGAGCATATTGATATTATTCGTTTGATTAATGCTTACAGACACTCACTAGATTGTGGCCACAGAGAGGACAGTCTGTGGTCAGGAGACTTGGATTTGTGGCCTGTTTTGTAACAAGGCCTTTAATACTCAGTGGATTACACTAAAAATGAAATGAATGGTCCTGAGATGATTTGTTTTTCTATTTTCACAGAAGAGGATCTCACAACCTCCAAGCTGGATAAGCCATTTGAAGCTGCGCATAAGCCAAACGCAGTCCAGGAATGTACATTTTGTAAGAAGCAAATCAGATTTGTGCTACTGTTTAAAGTGGTGCAAAATTAACCAATTTTTCTTTCTGAAGCAAATAATTTCCCTGAAAATGATTTTCTCTCATAACTCTGTCTCTTTTGTTCCTTCCCATGCTGTTTCTAAAATACTTCCCTGTGGCTGGAAGAGCTGTGGATAAATCATGTGTGGCCCTAAACAAAGCAGATGACCTCTCTGTGGAGCATAACGGACTTTCTGTGACGGCAACACTCCTCTGCCAATTCAGAGCCACTGGCAGACAGTACATACACTGAGGATTAATAAGCAGATGTTTGTTCAAAGTAGAAAAAACTGCATCTTTCAGGCACAGTATGGAGCCTCTTGGACCTGATCCCCCATCTAAGGGATGCAGCAGGTAGATGTGACGTTGCTTTTGAAAGTGTCACCAAGTGCAACAAGACCAGATGGAAACAACATGCTAACCTCCTGCTTTTGCCATCGATTTAAGCATGAAACCCGGAGCAGGATGTTATATTTGGTTCCTCGGGCGAAGTATTGGGTAAGGAGGTCATTGTCTGGTCAGTGAGTTCCATTAGGAAGGTTGCACAAATGTCAAGCTGTCTGCTTTTAGTCACGAGGATTATTGATCTTGGAAGTCAGCAAAATCGGCTTGAACTAAAGTGTTGCTGATCAGATTGTGATTTTTATCTCATACTAACATGTCCTGCAGTGTCCACTTCAGAGCTATTAGTGAGGTGACCCCATTAACCTGTCTTTACTTTATATGCTTCTCATCAACATTTGGTTGAGCAGGGTCCTACAATCCACAGATTTTAAATAATTAATAGTGCTTAAAATCTGTGCACTTTAAAAAACTCCACAGATATTTAAGGTGGTAAATTTTCACTTACACGCTTCAAAGGCTGATGAACGTCATCCAAGTTTTACTTTTAAAAGATCCCTTCAAACATGCTGCAATGGTTCCTTCCAAAAGGTGTTTTTTTTCTTTTTTTCTGCAGCTTTGTTGTTTCACTGTGCCTCTGTGAGCAGCGAGCATCTGTTTTAAAGTGGTACCGTGTGTCTGCAGATACTCTGAGGAGTCTGAGAGGATTTATAGGTGTAATTTAGGTGTATCAGTGTTTGCATTGCATGACTTATATCTGCATTCCTTGTACAGTTTTGTTCCACTAGTCTCTATTCCAGGTTCATAATTTATTTTACATTAGTGTTTTCCAGCACTATACACATGCAAACACATTTTTAAAGTTATCAAAACAAATTTCAAACAGATCTTGTTTTTTTTATTTTCTCCTAATAATGACATTTGAAAACTCTCTTTAGTTATCTACATTTACATTTAGCATTTTTATTCTAAATATGAGTCAAGTAAAGGGGAATATTCAATTGATGTGCTTTTATGCCAGCTGAAGTCTTTTTTTGTCAAACCAAAGAGAAAAGGTAATCCAAAAATGATTTTTTTATTGTTATTTTGATTGATCTCTCATGGGATTAAGCTTTCTTTCACTCCTCTGTCCTTTGCAGATAATTTATTTCCCTTTTTTGGACCATTGACTATTTCAAACACTAATATGACAGATTTCTTCAAAAGCACATAAAAGCAGACACAACAGAGCAAGCCTAGCCTCAGTCATAAACAAAATGACGATCTTCTGTCTTTACTTTAGTTTGTTAGTATTTACTAAAGAAGGCAAAAGAAACAAAAAGACTTAAACAATGGGACAGAAAGTACCCTATAGAAACAAAAAGAATTTTAAATGACCATTTTTTGCACCTCCCTTTGCCTTTCTTCTCCTTTTCTGTCCTTCTTCTCATTCATGACTTTCTTTTATCTTTTTTGTGAGTTCCTTTGATTCTGCTTATTTCCTATGTAGTACAGAGTGATATTTTTGCCATTATTGTAAGAGCCAAACTCACTGTTTTGAGCATAAAACTTTTAAAAATGATTGTGCTCAATACTTGAATCACAAAAATGCACTTAAAAAATAAAAAAATATGAGCAATCAAAACAATTTTACTCTTGAAACAGAGAAATACGTGTTGTCAAAACCGTTTTAACTCGAGAGAAATTCTCTCTCCTCAGCGTTCAACACAGAGCAGGACAGTGTCACAATTGTGCCACAAAAGCCAGCCAATGACAGAGATGGATTTGAAGGTTGATGCACACCCCTGATCCAGTCTACAAGCTAATTTGAAGAAAATCTGATCAATTGATTTGATTGCAAATATTTTGATTAAAATTGTTTTTTTGCACATAATTTTGGGTCTCAAGGGAATTTTTCTGTTTTAAGTGCAAAATGAATACTTAATTTTACCAATTTTTTTTAATTTTTTTAATTTCTTCAGAGTTTTTCTGCTCGCTAACTTGCTGATGATGATAACAAATAAGTCCACTGCCACAAAGTTGTGAGCTTTGTACCTTTTTGGAAACCCACCCTAAAAATGAAAACCACCTAAAATAATTAGCCTCTTCCGAAGTTCTTAAAATGTACACATTTTCCTGCTTTTCTTTGTTAAGAAAAACAGTATAGAATACTGCTTACCTAAAAAAATCTTTTTAAAAATCGATTTTTTTGGCGCAAAGTTCAAAACAATGTTTCTTATTGTTAATTAAAATGTTAGACTGGAATCTGCTGTCTTGATTGTTATCATCATTCATGCGTCTTTATTTTCTTCAAAACCCTTTTTAATTGATGAGAATTGTACCACACAGATAAACTTGTCTGGTCCTGCTTTTCCTAAAGATCAGGGAAAATTATATTCCTGATTAAAAGCAGGTGTCAACAACTGCTTTTGACTGGGAATCATGCAGCATCTCATAAAACAAAAGGAACAATAAGGGAATAAACTGTGATCCAAATACAGGTAAAAGTGTAATTTAATCACAAAACTTTAAGGGATACTAAGGAGAAGGTCCTGCTATCGCCTACCCAAGACCCATTTCTCAACGGGAATGAGGATTTGTAAGCTCAAGGTTAATGTTGGTGCTCACAGACCATGCAATGTGGTTAGGCTGTAACAATTTATCATGGATGAACAGCAGCAATCCCTCGAGACGCAAGTGCCAACTTAGGAACAATCATGAAAGGTGGTTGTCAGTAAAGGGTATTCTACAGGTGATTCATGACTCAGCATTTCATTTGTAATTGTGTCCACAAAAAGTCATAATATGGAGAGTTTGCCTAAGTAATTCTCATTACATTGTTGTTGTTTTTTCTAGTTTGATTTTGTAAAGATTTGAACTTTAACTCTTCAGAATAAAATTTCTATCCATGTAGACAAACTGAGGTCAGACATGAGGGAAATAATTCACAAAGAGTGACTTTAAGGTTGAGAAAATAGAGTGAGAAGGTGCCTTTATTGCTGTTTCAGTGTCATTATGATTACAGCTCCCTGGTGTAACCCTAGGGAGGATAGGAATCATACAAGTCAGAGGAGATCAGATGAAATGCTTGAAAGCAGCTGCGTAAAGAGCTGCATGGCCTTAGGAGAGGCAGTTTAAGCCTTTCCAAGAAATGAGCAGTTGCCCAGCTGATTACTGCTGCTGTCACTCGCTAGTGAAAACATGAAAAACAGCAGCATCGGTTTGGCTTTCAGATCTCTTTGGGAGGTTTGCCACATGCCATAATTGCTAAACTCCTTCCAGAGAAGCTCTGTGATTCATACTAAATCATGTTACAATAAGTGCCCGAGGTTTTGCCTCAGAGAAATTCAATGAAAGTCAAGGTCGCATTTGTTCGCGAAAGGAACAGCGATCATTCTCTGGAATGAAAAGAGGTATTCAGTTTAAGTTTTAGTCAAATAAGTGACTTTTTTCACCCATCTATTGGGTCAACAGGATACACCTCAATGTAATTATACTGTCCATCTTCTAACCTTGTTTGGTCCTGTGTGCATTGCTGCAGCCAGGCAGTTTTCACCACGGACAGCTCGCCAGCCCATCGCAGGGCCACAAACAACTACAGTCACAAATTAAAAATCAAACTATGAGGCATGTTATTGGACTGTGGGAGAAAGCCCATGCACATGGGGAGAACATCCAAATGCCACCCATAAAGGACCCAGCTGGGATTTGAACCCACCACCAATTCCTGATGCAAGAGAACAGTGTTGACCATCACACAACTTTGTTTGGCCCAAATTAATACCACGTATTTGTTAATTTTTGTGCTTTTAGACAAAAGCAGAAGCTCAAGGCGAACCCCACCTGTCACCATAAAGCCTTGACATTATTCGTTCAATGGATTTTAGAAATTAGTTTTTAGAAAAATACGATTCTTGATTCTTTTGCTTTCCTTGAGTAGGAGTAAGGTTTGAAAAAAAAGATTCCACAAACAGAGTGACAGCATGCATTCAAGGTGTCATGACAAAAAACATGCTTTGGTAGTTCTGAAGAAATTCCTTGTTTGCTCCCTCACGACCAAACCTCCTCTAAGACTCAGGATGGACAAATGAAGAAACCTTGTTGCAGTTCAAGATGACTTCAGTCCAAGGTGCTCCTGTGGTGTCGGAAAGCTTTAACGGTTCAAATTTACAGCCTTTTATTTATTTTTATCAAAAGCAACTCTTCCTTGGTGAGTCAGTGTTTTCCTATACCTGTCTGCACTCATTTTTGCTGTTGTCTTTTCCCTGGTCAAAACATGCACTCAGGGTGTTTGTTGAATGCCAGCATTTCCATTCAGCTGCAAAGATCTCTCTTAATCTAAAAAAATTATTTCAGGGAGCTCCTCAGGCCGATACCAATAAACTCGCTGCTTCTGCAGCTTGTCAGTTTCTGTTTGCCTTCACCAAAACACGTATGCTGAAGATGCTGCAAGGCGTGCAGCAAATGCCAACAAAAATGCACTAAAATGGAATCAAATCCCCACATTATTATCTGCTAGGTCACCGTCTAATTAATTTAATCATATATTAATACCCACTTTTGTTGCTCTATCTCCTCCATCAAAGCAAACAATTCACCGAAGGTTTTGAAAACAGCAGTTATTCACACATAATCAATTATTAGATGCACTTGAGCGACTGTAACAGTCATGAACTGTCTGCAGATTTTCAGGACATGATAGAAGCAGATGAATTTATTTTTTTAAAAAGTGCAGGCTGAAAATAGTTCAAGGAACCAATTTAAGCTTGTACAAAATTGCCAATCTCTTGATGTTATTGGTTTTATAGGCTATTAGAACATCTTGTATGACTTATAGAAATTGCATGAATGTGCCCGGATGTCGCTTCAAGCTAATCTCCAGATAAAAGCTTGCCAAAGTGCGGAATAAAAGCAAATAAGTAATAAATGTTATTAACTAAATGATTCAGCTAAGGTGTATTTGTGAAATTGGACATCCTCAATCTTAATGTAATGAGTGTCAGAATAAAATCCTTTAACGCAAAAACGGAGTAAACATTGTGGAAAAATCTTGGCTGTTTGTTTATCTGTGTCATTGATTGACCACAGTTCAAATGTTGTGGGGCCAAGGTTTTTGTCATGCATGTGATTTCCGAGTTCACCGTAAACATATCCCGCTGAATTATTGATTTCAGCTGGATGTGTACTGTGGTTTTCTTTTTCTTTTACCTGTTTAAAGTGTAAATCCTTTCATGTTTTTGTTGCTTTTCTTTTTTTAGAAAAGGTCATATTTGCTTCATATTTTGATGTACTACTTGTAATATTAATTGATACAGATGTTTGCTAAACTTATGTATCTGTCTGCTGCTACAGATCAGTAGTCTTCAACCAGTGTGCCGTGGAAGATGGTCAGGTGTTCCATGGGAAATTGTTCATTTGTTTAATTGTTGATCTAAAAACCTTTATCATCACCAGGATATCAGCTTGGTGTTCATCCAAAAACGCCCTGATAAAACACTGAGTGTTAGGATATGAAAGATCATAGAATACTTTTTAAATTTGTTTTTTTGATTCATGAAATCTTTGACAAAACGTACATTCACTGAACGAACATTGAAGGTTCAACTTTGACCAATCAAAGACTGGGATTTAGTAGAGATGTATGAGTAGCATCCCTTTAATTCACACTAGCGCCAACCTTTTAAAAATTAATCATGAAGGACGATAATAATTGGGGTTTGTGCCTGGCTCAATTTATGACACCAAGCGTTTTTACATATCAGCTATGGCTGTGGTGCAGCGTTAGGGTGGTCGACCTCTGATCGGAATATTGCAGGTTCAGGTTTCGTATTTTACACCAAGCCTGTTTCAACTGTAAGTACATGCAAAAGTATCAGGTAGGGACAGTTTAGTGTGAAGACCTCATGCTAAAAGGTGATTACAGTCATTCCCAACCTTGCTGGGAACTAGGTAAAAAAGACATCGCCACGTTATTTGCTTTAGCATATTTGAAATAACACCTAACCAAACATTTGACAGAGCGCTGTGTGCTGCTCAAAACTGCTTCAGCATCAGTAAATATAACCAGCATCAGTCCATAAATAAGGTGTTTTTTGAAAACTAAAGTGTTCCTGATACTGTGAAAAATAAAAATAAAAATAAAAACTGCAGGTGTAGTAAGACCATGGTCTTCTGCTCACGCAGCTTTTGGAAGTGAATCTGGCTGCAAGTGACAAGGGCAGAAAGTTTATCATTTGCTCCAAAGTATCAAGCTGTTTCAACCTCCTTGCCCGGGCTTCTTTTTAGACCCAGACCAGTAACTTCCTGCCTTTTCCGTTGGTTTCTAAAAAGAAATCCAACAGATAAACATACATGCATTGCAATGAGGTATGTCAGTTTCCCATCCTTAACATTAAGTGAATAAGTGAACTTCCAGACGTGTAAAATGATCCTTTGAAAACCCAAGCGGAGCTGACATTCCCCTGCATCAGCATTTTCATGTTTCAATCCTTTTGGCTGTTTTGAGATCAGCTGCAGAGAGGCTGCTAACAGGTTCAGAAATCTCTTCTTTTAAATAGGAAACAAGCTTCGAAACATCAGACTTCCATCCAATGGATTCACCCACAGCCACGTCAGTCACTCTGCCTCAGAGCTTCCCTGTGAACCGCCATGCTGTGTGTCAGATGACATTCGTGCAGCTTTTTTCGTGTTTCATTGCGGCAATCTGATTGCACATTCAGTTGATTTAATTTGGTATGCCGGTGACCAGACTGGAAAGGGTGTTGACAGACTATCAGGCCTTTGGTGAGGAAGATCTCAGATGCGTCTGAGCGTGCATGTAACCGGAGAGAGTCTTCTTCATATTACATGGGGACATAGTGGCTTTTTCTAAATTTGGTTGCTGACCTGTCCTGACTCTGAGGACTCTTGGGACTCTGCTGTGTTTTAGCGACATGATAAGAGAGTATTTCAAAGGAAGCTAATGAGCTCAAGCAACCGTGCCAAAGAATATGATCCCTTTCCCCTTTCCTTTCTCTGTAGATGAGCGATGTTAATTTGTCTGGAATCATGCCAGACCCAGAACATTAGGAAAATTGATTTTCTTAAACTGGCTATTCTTTTTCATCAGTCACACACTTACAAGACAGGTCAGGACAGTTCAACCTTTTTGTCCGCTAAAATAGCTGTAATATAAAATTATTATAACTAAGAACTAACCAGTCCCCAAAAAAAGTGTTCTAGTTAAAACTACATAGCAAAAAAAATATGCCAGCCTAAAAATGTAAAAGGTTTCTGTTTTGGATGAACACAAAAAAGGTGATAACAATTGTTTTATCAGCTATTGTCTTACCTTTACCTATGAATTCTTTCAATCCTTCATCCATCCATCTTCAGAACCCACTGAGTCCCTTTCGGGGTCATGGGGCATCAAATAGATAATCTCCCCATCAAATTCTTTCTCAGCTGAACATCTGTGAAAAAACTCAAAGGTTTTTGTTACCTCTTCATATTGAAAACTTGACAACAGTATAAAGAAAATTGGCAGGCCTCCATTGTGCATAATGCTAGACTGGTCTCATCTTAAAAATACCAACAGGTCAAATCAAATTGCCACTTTCTTAGCACATGTTTTAAGTGTCTTAAAAAATTGATCTTGTTGATCTGAAGCAAAAAGTGGATTTTCAGTCTAATTGTTGTTTTATTTCTAAACCTGCAAAACTTTAAAAAAATTTATATTGTTACTGACCGAACTTTTTTTTAAGCATTCTTAAATTCATATCTGCAAACTAAAAACCATCATAGATATACTCAAATCATATATCATATATAAGTAAAACTGAATTGAATTGAATACACCGGAACAGAACTGTGAAAGAAAAAGCCTGCAGGAAGACCTGGGAAATTCGTACCACTTTGACAATTTTGAACCAAGCCTCTTCCAGCTGCGCGGCGGACATGCACTGGTTTACAGTAGAAAAAGGAAAAAGAAGAAGAAGAAGCCCTTCCCTGCGTGTCCTGTGTGAACACTGTAGCTAAAGGCATGTTTAAGAACCTGACCATTGTGAACATTACATGAGGCGCGAGTTCTTCTGTCCTCCATTTACAGGCAAAAGCAGCTCAAACATGTAATGCTTTTAAATGCACACTTATTTATTTATATTTTTGACATTCCCTCAAAAAAAGGAAACAAAATCTTTTAGTGAAGATTTCTCTAGTCTTGCTACAGGCAAGGTGTGTGTGTTCTTATTTTGGGCTGAGTGGGTGTGTAGGCGTCACACTCAGCAATTATTGATTTTTCACAAATTTAATATCATGAAAGCATGTGTCACTAATTAGTCCTAATGGCTATGATTGCTACTTGCATCTCTTTTATGTCATCTTAGTAACTGTGATGGGTTCTTTTTTCATTATGAGGCTGTTCCTTTTTAATATCAATAGATGCATTAAATCTCTGTTTTTGCAAACACGGCACCATAACAGAATGATGAATGTCAACAAGTCAGTTAAAAGGCAGAATTTTCTTAAAAAACAACCTCTTTATTCGTTTCCTTCTCTATACTTTGAAGAGCTGTTTTGATCAATTATCAAGGTATTTTAGACAACTGCATCTGAACTGTTTTTATCCCCTGTTGGATGTAAACATTCTGGACCAAAAACAAGAAGAAGAAAAAAAGATGGATCAAAACTTTTTTTTTTTCTTTCTTCAACGTAACCCCTGTATTACCTGTCAGTTTCTCATGTTTCTGCTCCGGGTTGTCTCAAGTTAAACTGCAAAATGAAGGTTTGGCTTGAAAAGCTTTCCTGTTGTAATTCTACTTTTTCACTTCCTATACAGTTCTTAAATCAAATTATATTGTGCCATGATTTTCTAACCCACTCTTTTACCAATGAAAACACCTAGAACACAGAAGTGCTTGGCACAAGACTCACAAAAGTGTAAATACCCAGCACAACCGCTGTTGGTTTCAGCTGTGATGGATTCATTTTTTCCAAAGACCCGTGTCTGTCGAATGGCGACCTGGGGAGATTGTTGAATATTAATTCACTACACCTTCCCCTCCAGCTGAGACGAAAATCCTGAAGATCCTGGGGAAGAGACAATTGCATGAGAACCACTCAACACCTGCCAGAGAACCAAGGCTGGAAAATAATTCACCTGCTTTATGGCCCAATCAGACATAATCTGTTTACCCACAAAGAAAACACAAGTGCTTTCTCCAAGCCTCAGAGAGGATGTATGCATCCATTGACCTTTCCCCTCAATTCATTTACTTCTTGTGTATATTGTGAGGAAGAAAAGAGGCTGTGTACAACACCTTTTCTACCCTTTATTTTTATTATGACTCGATTAAACACTGTCATTTACTGCGAGACAGAAAATCAATTAAACATATGAATTAGCAGTTCATTAAACCAATTGGATTTCTTTGTTTGTTTTCGACTGACACTAAGGTTCAAAAATAATTTCTTTTTATATCCCAGTGAGAAATAAGAGAGGCTGGAAAAACACAAACTGTCACTAAATAAATTTGAGATATTTCGGAGGAAGTTTTAAGAAAATTTTTTTAAAAAGCTGATTGAATTTTATTTTGCAGTGAGTTCAAAGGAAAAATCCACACTATGAGCCTTTTATTTTTTTAAATCACATATAAGTCGCTTTTAAGTATAAGTCTCACCCCTGGCCAAACTATGCAAAAACAGGACTTAAAGTTTAAAAATGTGGTAGTTACTCTTCTGTTTCATATTAAGCTTAAGATTTGTTTGTTTATTGAGTGCGCAGAAATCTTTCTTTAGGTAAAAAGAATTGACCCAAACGAGTTGTCTGGTAAGAAGAATCTGAAATCTGACACTGGTGAGTTGTTGTTTTTTTTGCTTTCTGCCGGAATGCATTTCTTTGCCAAACAAAAAGACCTAATTTTGGCTAAAATGCTGGCTTTCTGCTGATGACCCTCTGATGCAATCGGTGTTGATAATTTTACCGTGCCGTTTGAAGCAACACAGTCAGGCTGCTCTCTAATTACATGATTTTCTCATTTTCAGAGAAAATGTCCAGACCTCGTCTCCAGTTATGGCCTCGGACTTTTCCACCTTCACACATAATGGGCTCGCTAGAAAACAGGTCGGCCTGCATGCTGACCAACTTCATCAACAGAACAGACATTTGGAAAACCAAACAGAATGGGAAATGAAATATGAATTTAAAATAACAAGGACTGTAGTTTTTATTCTCCTTGGCTTTACATAGCTAAATGATGCAGAAGGTGCTTTAAGTCAGATCCATCAAAGTTCTGGGAGGGAAAGCAGCCTTTCAACTTCATTTCAGCACTTTTCAATAAAGAAAGATAGCTCCAAGAGAACAAAGAAGTTTTATAAATCACAATAGGATGAAGAATGCAGTAGTTTGGCATACTGAACAGCTCTAGCCCAAGATGAAATCAATACTGGGCATTCAGCCAGCAACCCAGCTCGATTACAACAGCAGTTAATGTCACTGTCCAGAGCATCCATCCTTTTGTTTTTAATTATACTTTTGTGTTATGTGTAAATGAAAAGCTCAAACAAGTAATTCCTTTACATACACTGAAATTTATTACTTTCTTTTTTGCACAAAGAAGACACAAGATATTTTACACCTGACGGCAGTCAACTTTCACCAACGATTTCTTTACACCAAAAAGCTGTACAAAAACCACCTTGAAGAGAATATCAAAAGGAAAATGTGCACCTTTCAATGAATACATTCTGACAGAACCAGTTTGGTCCAGAAAGGGGAGTAACCAAAGCAAATGGGTGTCACCAGATCCGCCACATGATGATACAGCTCATAAATGATTTCAAAACAAAGCTTAATTTGCCTCCACTCCACGTGCATTACACTTCTACTTTTTGGAGGTCTACCTGCAGTTACAAATAGATGTTGGTGGAAAACAGCTACTCTAATGCAGAAACTGGTTAAAGCACCGAGCTGTGATTCAACATGGCAAAAATGTCAATGTTTAATTTAGATTTGTTCTGTAGTTTGTCAGAAGCCAGATGCATAAAAACAGGTAAACCGATGAAACCGCAGCTACAACATTTACCACCAAAAAGTTGTATTTCTAAAGTTACATTGGGTACGTGCAAACCATAAAAGCAACTTCAATAAAACGTGGCTGAATATTAACTGAATATTTCCTTTGTCAACACTGCAGATGTGTTAGATTGCCACAGTTGTGTAGAATGCAGGACTGTTGCAGGACTGGAAGACCTTTCTACAGCAATTATGAGAGGACTTTTGGATCCTATGTGGTAATCAAACCACTGCAAGTACTAAAAAAAGGCAAAACAAGTTTCCTATCTGTATTTCTGTATCTCTAAGCAAGAATATTAAAAGCACAAACTATGTATATTTTAATGTTTTTTGTAATTATTCAAAGTCCAAAAATGTTGATGTGTGCTTCTTTTATCTTATTCTAAAAGTTTCGATCCTTTTGTGATTCCAGCACCAAGGCACCCAAGAAAAATGTACGTGTTTTATCTTTTTGATGCACAGATAGGTGTGTCATTTTCACTTTTTTTTTTTAATGCTTTTGTTCCTATGCATATTCTGTTCTGGCTCCGCAGAAGTTTTTATGAACAAACCTCGAAGAAATGATGAAGCAAACAAAAGGAGTGAGAGTCGCTCCTCAAACAGGTGCATCCAATTCAATAATGATTCCTATTTAGATTTTCAAATCAGAACCATGCACGGCATCAGATTCTGTGCAGTGTAAGTTACAAAACTAAACACACTTTTATGCATCTGGCCCCACAACTTTGAGAAATCCAATCCTTTTGATAAAATACATTTTTCCTTGTGCAGCCAGAAGCTCATGCATGGCCGGCGGTGCCACACAGCGTGTGCTGGATCAAACGTGATCTCTGATGGCCTCTGACCTCAAGGTCTTGAATAGAGTCAGCTCCACTGGTTTGTTTGACACCCTCGCTTTCTGACTCCTAATGCTAATCCATCCTATTGCAACACAAAGCTGGAATGCTTTAACCATATGCGTTCATACCCTGAACGTTTGTGCACCCGCATTCACCCACACAAACACGCTAACTAGCATGTATGAAATATATTTACTGCAATCAAATAGAATCATCTGTATAAACACACATATGTACACCATTTTATCAGTTATAAATTAACACTGTGCAAATAGCCATAAACACAAACTCAAGTTCAGTTGGTTCTGGAAAATCTTTTAGGGAATTCAAAGATTGATGAACACTTTGCAGGCAGCTCCTTTTTCAGTAAATGTACCACCATTTAGCACATTAAGTTTTGTTCTACTGCTAGGCTGCAGAGTTTTCTTCTATGTCTGCATCTTGTACGACATCTGCGGACCGACTGAGTTCAAGTGCTAGATTTTTAAACATTTGCTCTAAGAAGGGATGGTGATGTGATGACAGTCTATGGCACGCAACCTGGGCAAATGATTCACCCGGTTTGAAGATACAGCTCATTAAATCACCATTTTAACAGAAAACTGAGCTTAATTTCTGGTTGACTGACATGGTTGATTCACAGGCCATGTCAGCTGTGGATTTTTAACCTCAAAAATGCACTTTGTGTGCCTTGCATTTACAGCTTGGTTTGTAGTCAAAGCAGAAACTAAAGCAGTGATCATTTTAGCTTAATACAAACCATGAGGTGAGCAGCTGCCTGTTTCCTATTAATAATGACACGTTACTGTATGAGGCCAACACCTTCATTTAAGTCCGTATAGACAAGAAAACTATTTACAGAGACCAGAACGACATAAAAAAGCTTCCTTTCTGTTCATACAATCTTCTTTTGGTCATGTCTTTAAGTGTCAGTACCATAAAATAAAATAAAGGCATAAGCCAGAACCCTGTTTCTCTTGCTATTTGTTGCTTTATCGTTTGAATTTTTAATTCTTTTTTTTTTTTTTTTCATAATAGTTTCAATGGCTTATCTGGCTTAAATTGCTGTTGACTACTTGTTCAACAAGAAGCAGCTTTACATACTTTAACAGCAAGCATCAATCCATTGAGGAGACTCACGGCACATCGGGCATCTGGGCGCAGATGTCTGACGTTGTTGTCCTTTTACGGGGTTTGGGTGCTGCTCTGTATACCAGCGATGCTGACCGCTAAGGTCTGCTCTGTCGGGTGATTCAGTCAACACTGTTCTTTTCAGGACATCCTGGGCATTTAGCCAAAGCTGGACGAAAGCTCAAACGAAAGGAAAGCCATCCAAGCCTTTTATCAAGTTCTCCGTCCCTTTTGTCTTTTAAAGGAGGCTCTCCACATTCTCTCGATGGCTTTCGTTACACTGCGCCTTTTCTGTGAGGCTAATATCCTCCACCAGGGTGCAGTTGCTGATGGTTCCTTCACGCGTATGGGAGGCACACTTGGAGTTTACCACACCGTTTTGCAAGCCAGGCACCAGCATGCACCTTTCTTCAGGGTTGCAAACTGGAGCAGAGGATTTGGTGATGTCTGGCAGCTGAGGGAGCCGAGAGACGTGGTTCAGCAGGCTGCCAGACTTTGTATTGGGGGTATTGCTGTAGGTGTGCCGATATTCCTCCTCAATGTTCCTCCCCAACTTCCAACGCTTCCACTTCTTAAGGATCTCAGACTGGACCTTTTGAAAATTAAACCAGAAGTAAAAATGTCAACATGACAGGGAAATTCAGATGGGATAAATGCCTCGCAATCCAGGAGACTCACTTCTTTGTTGACAAAGCAGTATAAAATGGCCACTAGAAGACCCTGAGGAGACAAACAATACTGTATAAGTCCTTGTTAAAGCAGTACAACTAGACTTACATCTTTGATGTTTTTAGACAGAGATATCACTGATTCATCCTGTCTGACACCAACCCCAAACTTTATGTGAACTTAAAGGTTCCAGAACTAGAGTGTGAATTTGCGAGTTCACAGCAGATCAGTGTTAGCAGGTTTGAACATGACTCCAAACTCTGGTACAAACCACAAAAGCCAGCAAAACTCCATCTAAAAAACAACAGTTTCAACTTACTTGCAAGTGCTACCTGGTGCGATTTACTACAGTGAAAACTCAGAAAGACCACTCAGTCTAAAAAAACAAACAAACAGTTAGGCTACATTTGTGATTCAAGCAGTAAATTTATGTCCATCATATTTCTTTTGATGCCTGTCAAATTCACAGCTGGATACTTTTGAAAAAATGTGTTCTTAAACTTGATGCTCCATGTTTTTTTGCTTGCTCAAACACGTTTTAAAGGTACAGTTTTTTGAGGGGGATACATACCATAAATAACCTCGACAGATGAAATCCGTAAAGTGGGATTACAGATGTTTAAAGGCTGTAAAACCTCTTACTAGACCCTAGACGTTATGATCTTCACACTGATTGTTTAAACTGTCAGAGTTCAAACCTGCATAGAAAAATAAGAATGACAACCAAGATCTGCTCGCGATAGAAGAATTATGTAACTCTATCAAGATGCACATACAGCTGTCTCATTACAGGAGCGACGGCATGGAAGAGATTTATTGACAAGATCAACAGCTAATCAAGGATGCAGAACACAGTACACTGTTTAAAAAAAAAGCTAAACAAAATCTCTTAGAACAGCGAGACTGCAAAAGGTGGACCATGATGTAGCGAGTGTTGCTTGTGTCAAAATGACTCATTCTGCTTTGTGTTCTTATTTGCCCTTTGACACATGCAGGGAAAATACACCCCGTTCCAGAATTTCCGGGACACGTTTTCACTGCATGTGTCAAGAGAGGCGTACTAGGAGGCGAGGTCAACCGGAGGAGACACAAACCGGGCAGTGAAGAACTCTAGAGAAACAGACAAGGACTGGAAAGACACCTGCAGACACTTGAGGAATGGATGCATCAAAACTATTTAAAATTCTTGCTCATTCTTTTCTTCTTCTTAAGTCTTCATTCTCAACCTAAATAAACAAGTTATTTGTTGGCGTTCAAATGTATGATATCAGTGTAACACTGCAGCTCCAAGAGGGACTTCCCCACTTTAATTGTTGATTCTTTTACTTTCAGTCATTAATCCTCATATTCATAAACACAAAAAGGAAATCTTTAAATAGCCTGAATGGAACCATAACTGAGTTAAATCTATCTTTGGACTGAAACTTCAGCACTGCATTTGTAATCCACCTTGCCTCCCCATAATCATCATCTTCATCACCCTGTGGCACATCTGTCATGTGGTTCCCCAGAACATAAAGGTTCTTGTCATTTTGTCACAACATGACAGTCGTCCTGTCTGTATATTCTCTTCAGCTTACTTAGATAAGTCCTATTATGGTGAGAAACATGTTTTTTTTAAAATTATTTTCTTTTATTCTAACCTGAAAGGAGGAGAAGAAGAGGTCGGTGAAAAGCTTGGTGAGACGCAAGCTGATGGTGCCTTTAGTGGACTCGTCTGTGACAAAGATGAAGATCACCTGATGGATTCCCAGCAATGGAATCAGGGTCAAAGTTGACTTGGCCAACCTTTGAATTTCCAGGAAAACGTATAATGATTAAGAAACAACAAATAAAACACAAATGTCATAAACAAATTGAACCATTTAAACGCACCTGAATTTATAGTCCGTGTATCTCATTTGGTGTGCTCGAAGTTTGGACACAAGAATTTTGATTATGTGTATAAAGATTAGAAAGTTGATCTGGAAACACAAAAGATGGTGTTTTTAGGACTTAAAAAAAATTATGATCCACTGACATTGTGATTATGTTGGGAAGCACAATGAAACACCTGAAGTACAAAAGTATAAGTTTGTTCTGCCTCCCAAAACAAACTGCTGAATTTAACACAACAAAGTGCATACAAAAAATGTTCTTGACCCAATAGTCAGGAAAACATCTTTAATTTAATTTTGAACAATAGTCTTCAACCTTAACTGATTCTTTCGTGTTTGTATAATTTAAACCCAGGCTACTTAATGAATGTTTGGATTTAAAACAAATGTACTTTCCCATTGCAGATGTCTTTCAAAGTGTGGGTTCTTTGGTAATACATCAGAACAATATATACTCAAAGAGTCCAAAAAAGATATTTGGAAACAACTTTCTGGTGGTTAAATAAGGCTTTCAAAATGTACCAGGTCCGATTCATCTTTATGATTCATTAGGATTCACGACAGATGACGAAGGGCAGGCTATTTGAGCCGGGGGATCTGTAGACGATTACTGCTTCTGATATTTTTAGATGACCAGGAAGTAAAGAGAATTAAGTCAAGATAAGACTTGAACAAAACATTAAAGTGCAGGACTTGCAGCTGTTTGTTTTCTGGAGTAAATGGGATGAAACATAGTAATGAAAAACCTAAGACTCAGTAGAGGTTTGGCTCCATCACAGCTCAATGCTTGAACAGTGTTCGGCACTGAATGATGGCAGGAATCTGCTGGGAGAGGGGGCACGGATGTACACTTACAACCACATTTGGATACTAAAAGTCAATACCTTTTTAAGTTTTAAGCCTTTCCACTGTTTAATATAAGGATATTATTTAGTAATTATCAAAATAATGTTGCTAATGTTGTTATAAAGCCCTCAGAAATGATCACAAAATGTGGTTAAAAACTATAAAAATATTAGTATTATTTAATGAACACCAGTAAGTTGTTACATTATAATACATAAAAAAGCATAAAATCAACCTGAATGAACTACTGACAGAAATAAAAGAACAGAGTATGTGCAGAAAGCTATTAAGTGAAACCATAGTTTATCATGTCTTAGCATTAGCACGCATGGTTTCTAGTGACTCTGTATCGCTCGTTTTTTGACAAAAAAATCGGAATAAATTTGGGTTCAGATTCTCCCTCGTGGGTTAAGGTTTCTTGCACAACTCTTCGAAGCAATAAAGCGCAAAGAACCAAAGTTTGCTGCAGGATCAAGCAAGAAAGATGATAGAGAGATGATAATCAATTAAAAATTGAATTATTTGTCTTATCTTAATCCGATCAGACATATCCTTACTGTCTGAATACAAAACATGTGGCAAAACGTCTGAAAATCCAGTAAAATTCTGTAAATTCTCATAGTGGAAAATCCATTATCCAGCAGCAAGCAGAGCTTCTTGTTTAGATTACTTTATCTTTATTAATCCACAACATAAAGAAGCTTTTGTGTCTCCAAGATCTTAATGTTTTTTTTTAAATACCAAAAACTGAGACGTTTTGAGGAACCTTTAGGATCAAACTGCAGCCACTAAAAAATTTTGATAAGAGTACAGATAAGATATTTATTTTTTTATGGTGGAAGGAAGATATGAAAGTACAACAACATATTTTAATCAAGTAAATGGAGATGGCCTTTTAAGAAACAGCAGGCCTTCTTCTGATGAAATTTTCCCGCGTTGTAACCTTTTCTCTTTTAATTTCAAATTAAGACCTACTTTGTAGACAACTGTCCAGTTTGTGAACATTTGTGTTGAATTATTTATTCACTAAATGTTTAAAACTCTAAATCAGTTATATGTATGTGGAAAAGTTTTCCGTGACCAGAATTCAAATAGAACCTCACTCAAATGAAAAAAATTGAATACATGCAACAAGTACACGAGCTGCCCCTACTTGACGGTCCGTTTTGATAAAATGCTTGTAATTGCCATTTTGTTGCTGAATTTTTTGCATTTACATCACAGTTTTGTGAGATTCTGTGCAGCCCTGTGCATGGTGGGATCCAGATAAGGGAGGCAACATTAGAATAAGAACCAGGCCTCAAGTTTTGCAAACAACTTAAACACAGGAATTCCTGCGGGATACATGCCACTTAGCAGGACGATTAATGCATGGAAAAACGCCAGGAAGTCTGGCTTTACGTAGGGGCGGTGACAAATCGGAGTTATATAAATATTCTAAAATGACCTTTTGCAGACATGAACAGTATGTTGTAATCAAAATGCACGGTAATCATATTTATTTAACTCGAAAAACCTCCAGAGAAAAATACACTTCCCAAACATTGAATCTGAAGCAGCTTCAGCGCTTTACGCTTCATGAATAAATGAGTCATGTTGAATATTATAGAGTATAACTGGCAGAAAGTATCCTGTCTTTGAGCACAGGTTGCAACTTGCTTATGTGAAATTTCTAAATAAAATATATTTTTAGTGTTGAATTATTAAAAAAAAGGAAATTCGAACATGGAAAACAAATTACCACAACTGCAAGAAGTATCGGGGCTCGAATGATCCACCAGTAATTCATACTTATGTTTTGTTCCCAGCACCTAAAGAGAAAAAAAAGCATTCAAGGAAATATCCACAAGGGAACAGCAGAACCATTTCCTGTACTTTACACACACAAAAAAACTCCTCCCATGCATTTGGACACAATTTACACTGTTTTGTAACCTGTGCTGAAATAAAAGGATTTCCTCATCTTGGCCAAGCAGCCCTGAAAGGCTCCTTAAGATTTAAGAACATAACATCCCAGCAGTAGTAAAGTGTGACTTTAACTGAGTTGAAGTTCATGTCTTTTTTTAAATATACTTTTACTCTATGATTTGAAAAAAATGACCTTAGTGTCAGTTTATTTACTTACTCTTGATTTTCATTTAAATATTTCAAGATCACCCATGGAACCAGGAAAATTAATGGTGTCCCTGTGAAAAGGAAAAAAGTACATGTAATTATGATCACACCGTTGAGATTGTTTCTTTTGTTTATCTAAATCAAAATCTCAGCTGCATTTTCTTTAGTCATATTTTTCACTGCTAAGTCACTTTAAATAGTTGCATCTGTCAAGCTCTATAAAAGCCAACTCTTATAAAAATCGTGTTTTTGACATGTTCTAGTGGCATTTTTATGATAATGGGAGGACATATTTGAGAAAATTAAGCTTAAAATTGTATTTCTGAGTATTTCTTTATTCAAATTGTTGCGAATCAGGAGCAGATGAAAGAATGTAATTTGGAAAAGAGCTTCCTGCTTCGAACTCTCAGCAACAGGGTGAGGGAAAGGGGGGCGGTGTTGCTCCGTGCCAAATGTCCACTCCACAAGTCTGAGGCAAAATCTAAGAAACTACAGCTCCGCTCTGCAGAAACTATGTCCTAGAAAACAACACAGGTGTTTTGATTTAGGCTAAAAACTGCATAATCATACTAAAAAGACCACTGGGAACACTTTTACAATAGATCAAACATTCGGAGTGGGACTTTAATATAATAAAAGGTTTTTTACAACATTCACAGACGAAGCGAACCAGCTCACCCCAGCCGATGCAAAGGTAGATTTTAAAGTAGTTTCTCTCTGTAAACACAGTGATGACCAGAAGGTTGTGAAGATAGATGCCTTCCACCAGCAGCCAGTAGCTGTTGGCCATAATGCTGTACTGCATCATCACCACGGCGATTCGACAGCTGACAGATGTCTGTAAAAGGACCAGAGACTCGTTTTCTATAAATCCCACAAGCAGCAATGTTCATTTTTATTTTCTTTTTTTTATGCTGTCAGTCATACTTTTTGTAATATTAGCTACAACATCAACTTATTTGTGGCTTTGCCAAAGAGAAGCAAGGATAGGCTCCAAGGGATTAGCCATGGATGGAAGATGAATGGAGGCACTTTTCTGTATTTTTTTTTGTATCACATATAGGTTCCACATGTCCACATAGGCCTTGCAGACATGCTGAAGATAGACCGTTTTGTGCTTCACTGAACATCACACAGATTTTCTGTGAACCTTATGTCATTTCAGATCAAAAGAGCAGCTGTTATAGCCCAGACTGCGAGGTTTTACATAAATTCGCTTCAAAAAAACATGATACCTAGCTATGTAATTGAGCACAAGCTGCCAATTTGCTTCTGTAAATGAATACATTATATAAAAACATTAAAAAAAAGGATTAAAATTCATACGTTTTAACAACTTGGAGTTCATGGCATTTTTTTCTTTGTTATAAGTTTGAATGGTTCTGTGATGGTTATTCTAGCATAAAGTTGACTGCAGATCGGTACTGACCATATTGCTGACCAGCAGCTCCATGGGAGGCATAGAGGCACTGGGAAAGCCCTGGTCCTGGTCTCTGCTGAGGTCCTGCGCTGTGTGGTTGGCCTCCAACAGGGCGTCTTTTATGAGTATGGACAGGGCTCGGAGGATGAAGGAGGCAAAAAGGTTCATATGGATGTTATTCCTCATGCAGTGCAGTTTCCTAAAAAAAAAAAAAAATAAATTATCTAAAAACTCATTCTAAATTAGAGAAAATACTTTAAAAAAACAATTTTACCTGAAAAATATGAGAATACCAAGAGCCAACACTAAAGCCACCAGGGATAAGGAATAGCCTACAGTGTACATGATCCGAATGTGGCCATAGTACAGCTGCAAATCCAAATAAAAAATGTAAATATAATACATTTTGAGATCTTAACTTCTGCATTTAATACTTGTATAATGTCTTTTTTTATATGACAGAATCAACTTTTAGTTCTCACCGGGGTTGAATCAAGTGGGTCGCACTCGCTGGTGTTCTCCATGGTTACCCACTTACCATTGGCATCACATTCCTGATACACCATGCCATGCTGAACTGCACACACACACACATGCATACATGTATATTTTAATAGAAAGTGCGGCCAACATGGATCCCTGTGGTAAACCACATGGTGCTGGTTACACTTCTCCACTGTGACACCATGAAATGTGTTTTTAAACTCACTTCTATTACCTTTATGGTACCACGGCAAATACCACGGGCATGGCACGCTGACAGTAGTGTTGGGGAGTCCATCAGGCCAACAGACGTATTTGTCGAACATTCTATTGCACACGAGCTCTGAAGTTAAAAAAAAAAAAAAAAAAAAAGGGCAAACATAAATAGTAATACGATGTCTAAAAAATATTTATCTATGTAAAGTTCAGCACAGATTGAGACAGCGCTCAGGTGTATTAAGTGATGTCAACCATAACCTCCATCTTTTCCAGACTGCCCCCACTCTGACAGACCAACATGCGAGCACTGCAGGGCTGCAGAAGTGCAATTTTATCCATAGTGTGAGAAATGACTTTTTGGAAGTCAGACTGATACCGCTCCTGTCCGTGAAACCGTGAAAATAACTGTAATGTCTCTGAAGAGCAGAGAAAAACCATGGAGTCAAACACTTTGCTGATAGAGCAAACAGGAGCTGCTTTCCACTTAATGCATAAACAGAAACTCACTGTTGCACAGCAACTAAACTGCAAGCTACGGCTGCATGTGAAGTGTATGTGGGAAAGTTTAAGCCAGAAGACGGTTTCTGCACAAGATCGTAGTAAATAAAAGTCATCCTACAAATGCTAATGAGAGTTATACTTACAAAAAATGCAGTTTAAAATGTTATCTGATATGGTCCAGGAATCTTATCTTTTACTTTCATTAGTTTTTTTCTCATTAGATAAAAATAAAATGTAAAAAATATACCTTATAAGTGCGGTCAATCCTTTTTTTAAGGTATTTAAATAAAAAACATTTTATTTTCTTAAATATATTTTCTTTTTTACAGGTGCCTCACTGTTTACACCTGACAGCAGTTGGTCCTAAAGATGGGAATAAAGAAATCTCCCACCAAATGTTTTGTGTCCCAGCCCTTTAGTAGCCGTCACACCACATTGCCAGGTAGAGACACATAATGTGGTGAAGTGATGTGTCTCCACTGCAGAGAGTGATGAACTCCTCTTTCATTGTCTTGGATACACGGGTGATGGCTCCCGCCCCGGGATATCGTGGTAAATCCATGAAAAGGTCAGAGAGTTTGCACAATCATAGCAAACCATCTCAAGTTGGATTTTTTTTTCCTTTTTTGATAAGCTCAACAAAACTAAACAACATGACAGCTACAAAGAATAATAACAGAAAAGTTATCTGTTTGAAGACCGACTCAGATGAAATTGTGTTTTGAACATGTTCTTATGGAATTTTTCTGTTGATGGAGGACATACTTTAAAAATATTAAGCTCAAAATGGCAATTCTGAGTATTTTTTAATCAAGTCTTTGTGAATCAGGAGCAGACAAAGGAATGCCGTTGGAAAAATCTTGTGATGTAGAAGCTACAATTGGTGGGCCACAAGCTCCCGGCTGCGCTCCATTCTGAGTCATCCAATTGCAAAAAAATAGATCCATGTACGTCTTTGTTTTCCTCATCCGAGCTGGCATCTAAATCAAAACTGTGCTGCTGATTAGTTCCATTTTTGCTCGCCATTTTTGTTACACCAGTAATGTTAGATTGGGGATGTGAGAGGCTGTAAACTAGTAGGAGATTGTGAGAATAGATGGATGATGGGAAATGGGGCAGGCTCAACCCAAAACTCAGATATGAATTTCCAATGAACTACTTATGCTCTCCAGGAATTATGTCCTAGAAAATGACACAAGGATTCAGATATTGGCTAAAAAATGGCATACTAAAATAAAAGTAGTCATAATTAAAAGACCCCTGATAACGGTTAGAAAATAGCCCAAAATATGATCAGAACAGGAATTTAAAGTTACTCTCTGCACTACCAAGGTCAGAAATTAACCCATTGTATTGAAAATCATTTGAAATGTATAAAGAGATCCAGATTTAATCACCAGTGCTGGGTGGATCTTGACTGTTGTTCCGTTTGCACTCTTCCATATAGAGCCTCCAGCTTTCCTTAAGCTTATCCATGGTAGCAGCAGAAGACATCTAAAGAGGTGGTGACAGTTCAATCAAACGCCTGATTAAGAAGACATGCTAATCCAGGTTTATTTACAGTAAAACAGAAGCATAAAATATCTGAAATCCTATTCCTATTCATTGGAAGTTATGTATATTTTTGCAGCTAAAGAAATAACCGTTGCTTCTAAAGGCTTCAGATACTACTTTACGTGTGTACTTCAGCTACAAAACAACAAAAACAAAGGATATTTCTTGCATTAAGGTGCATGACCTACCTGGATGCTGCAGGACACTATGAGCACTTTCAAGAAGAGTAACGGCTCGGACATCCCTTGTTCCTGCTTTTGGTGCTGGAAAGGAACACTGCAGGTTGGGGAGGAGTTTTCACCTCATTAGGGGTCTTATCTACACTCGCCACACCGCCTGGATGACACAGAGACACAAAACCCGTCAACGGCAAACACATTAACTCAGTTAAGCTCAACCATTCAAAATGATATGACCACATGAGGAGAAGTGTGGTCACATCTCCATTGGAGTGAATATACATTCAAACTAATTTCATATTGTATCTACTACTTTGAAAAATGAAAATTTTAAGCAGTTTGAATACAAAACTATCCAGATGAAGGCTGTTAGAATAATCAAGTAAAAGGTCAAAAGCCTCCGGGAAAGACTGTTTCTTCCATCAGATAGACAGCTGCAACTCAGAGGACCCATGCTCACTCAGTGACTCACAGCCTGCTGCACTTTCATGTTAGAATTAACCCGTGTTTGTGTCAGAGTGTGCCAGAGGTCACTCACCTGTGCACTGATTGCCGCACATTCCTAACAGATTTGTTTGAAGCCGGAGAACCAAACGAAATCTGAAACGTTTCTGCAAAAAACACCTTGACAATGGAAACATTTTTGGCTGAAACGTTTCAAATTCCATTCTGTTCAAAGTCTGGCGGCAGTTAAGAGGACGGGGTCATGTTGATGTGTTTTGGTTACTCAGGGGGTGGACATTTACCCAAAGGATAAGACATTAAAGTGTCATAGCAGATGGACAGTGTGTGGTTTGTGTTTTTTTTTAAAAGGTCCGTCCAAAACGTTTTGTGAACTAAATGTGTCGATGAGAACCAGAGTTTGAAAAAACACAGCAGAAGTCTCAATTGAAATACTCGCCCAATTGATTACAAGGCTCTCCTGGAAGTCACATTTGATTATATCTAAACTAAAGAACCCTGCTTCCTAAATCACCACAGTAATAACCACTGGATGGAATTAGCATTATCAGCAGCAAAGACTGACTCATTACAGTGGGTGCCTGAAGGGTCAGTGCTGCTTTTCTCTGGAACGCCACAGGGTTAAAACCGGTTAAACCGAGATAACAGCTCTAAGTGTTGCACACGCAGTCAGACAAGTTGCAGATTTTCACAGCACCGTGAAAGAAGTTGAGGTTTTTGTGCAGAAACCCTTTTCAAGGTCATTAGAAATCAGTGTGCAGGCCCCTGAGACCCAACAAAACCTGTCAGTATCAGCCACAGGAGGGACATGAAAGCACAGCTGGAACAAACATCTGCAGTGGAAAAGTCCCCCGTTAGTTCTTACCACAGAGAAGAGTGAGGCATCACTGTTGAGCGAACATTTTTTCACCAAAGAAGCACTGACATTTCCATCTTTTCTACAGCTGTCACTCCATATGTGACAGTTTTTCGAAGGTGTCCCTTTCTCACTTTTTAACCTTTAAGGACTATTCCTCAAACGCCAGCGCGCCATGCACCTCATTTTGCAACGAAGCACTGAGGAGAAACAATGATTAACCGAACTTATCCCAGCAGGTGGGCTTACATGAGGGGGGGAGCACAGATAGGGTTTACAAAAGTGTGGGAGCTAAGCAGAAAGAAAAAATAAACTTTCCTGACAAGTCTTCTGACCTGATTTTTCATGTACCAATAATTCAAAAACAAACAACTTTTGCTTACAACAGAAACTGACATGCTGCAGTTCGGACTGAACGAATCAGGGCAAATACAAACTGCGTATCAGGATGTAAAATAAGAGACGACACGTGACATTTTAGACATTAGACTAGACTGTATTTGTTTAAGGAAAAGATCAGCCAGAATAATAGAAGCTGTACCTAATTTCCATTCTGTTTTGATAAGAATCATGCAGCAGACCTATTTGGCTAATCTCTAATCATCCGAATTTCAAGCAAAACGCTGTTGTGGAGCGCACAAATGTTTATTGAAATAATATCAGCAACAAAAGCAGCCGCTGCTACTTTGCAATCTGGAAAAATGTAAGATGTCTGTCAGTTTTGATTAAAGAATTGATGATTAAATCTCAAAATTTCAGAGATTGAGCAAAAAAAATGGGAAAACTATATTTCCAAGAAATGCTATGTTCTAGCCTCTATAAATCATTTTACATATCAGGTCACAACTGAAAAAGGCAAAAATTAAAATATCAAAACAAACATCTTCAATGTTTGTATAGAAATGTCTTTTTTTTTGTTCAGACCGGCAGTTGAGACAGAAAAGAGCTGAGTGGCTCCTACAAGTTGCGCAAATGTTACTGTGATGCTACATACATACAATAAAAAACTTGGTTTTTTTTTAACTTGCTTTAGGCATACAATGTTCACACTGGACTGTCACCACCACAGTTACCACAGATACTAGCGCATCACACCAACAGGAGGCTTGGTGAGAAATGTTGAAGTGGTGCAAATCTCGTGAAACTTTAAGAAGTGTTTGATAATGGACGTCTGAGCAAAACAAATACAGCAATAAATAGAGGAGTAAACTAAAATTTCAAGAAATCCATGGTGCCTGGAATTCTGCACTAAAGTCGGTAGTGACCCTGATTTTTAACAGAGTTCTGGAAAACAACTTGAGCTCAACTTATACAGCTACAGCAATAACAGCTCGCAAAAAGACAAGGACCGCGATAAACATTGTCTGCAAATATTACAGCACAGAGAACCTCAAAAAAATCTGTTAAAACCAAAGAGATGAAGAAAAAATGGGAGAAAAAATTATGGAAGAAAAAATACCAACCTTGGAGCAACCATGGACAATTTACAGAATATGGACCTTCTCATTTAACTTCAGTTTCTATAACTTGATTCAGCTGGGACACGAACAGTGACTTTGACTAAATAAAAACAAAAAAAATCTTTAAAAAAAAGCCAAAAACTAAAGTAAACATAGGCATGGAGTAGATTATATACACTAAAATTCTCAAGGTTTATTACTTTAACTTTCACTTATTAATGTTTACCAAAATGGCTGGGCCGGTCCACAGATACACACACAAATGCTCAAAAAAAATACCTATTAATTTCATTTTATTGGTATGTTATTATAGCAAAGGTAGGGTAGACCCCAGCAGGTAACCATTCCAGTACAGGGTCTCACACTGGAACAGACACACAAACACTTGTGAACCTTGTAAACAATTAACACATAAAACGTCTTTTTGGACTTTGGGATGAAACTGGGCAAGATTCCGCTATCAAACTAGGAACCTTTCATGCTGAAAAACGATATGCCTTAAAACAGCCCTATTGGCATTATAATATTTGAGATAAATGATAAAATCCTGTAAATAAAAACTCCAGCACAAATTATTTCAGTATGGAAAGTTGAGGAAAGTTTGCAGATTTACATTTTCTACATCATATTCATAGTTTTTTCTGCATTAATCATAGATCAAAGATCAGAAAATCTTCTTTTGCATTAAAGCATATGATAGGTTTTTCTTTAAAACAAGCATTTATTCATGTTTATTTTTCTTAAAGCATGTCTGCTCTGCAGGTCATTTATTAGGTGTTGTGAGTTATGGGTATGTTATGATTTTTAAAAATATATACTAATGGGGGTCCACTCCCATTCGTTTGGCTTAATGATGCTTCAGATTATTTGAGGCCTGTTGATGCAAGTGTTGTATTGCCTAACTGAGCCTTTCTTGCAGGAAATATCTTGTACTGCTACTGTTGCACATCTGACTTTAGGTGTAGCGACAGCTGAGAGTCGCACAGGCAGAGCCAAGGCTGACCTCTTGGTTTGTTCCTGTCTTTATTTTTTACCTAGGGATACGGCTTCCTAAAATAGATTCACCAAATCTTTCATTCCTGCTTTGCTCAGTTCAGATTAAAAGATATTTTATTTTACGTTTAAAGGATGCTCATTTTTTAGCATTTGTGTTAGAAATAAAAGTTAGAACAGAAGAGACTGACGCAAATGTCCAAAACAACACAAAAAACTGCTCATGCTCAAGTGCATGCAGGATGGCTCAGTACAATGGCCACTAGGAATTACTGTTGTTTGTTGAAGAGTACTTATGTTTCCTTTTATTAGGCTGTACAGGAAATAAAATTACAGAAGCGTTATGTGCATGGATGAATGCGGACAGAGAGGAAGGACAAAAACAACAAACAAAACCCACTGACAAAAACAATAGCAGCTCCGGAAAAGTCTGCGCAGGAGCAGCAATCTATCAACTTTCTGAAAGCGAGGCACAACCTGCAACATGACATATTTCCTGTCCTTTAGATCACAAGATTGTAATTTACCTTTATTTTAGGTAAAAGCATTTTACCAAAAGATGTTAAAAAATTGCCGCTCAAAAAAAAAAGGGAAAAAAATGGAGGCAGAGCGATCAAAAGGATGGCATGACTGTGCACTCAAAAAAATTAGATATTGCTTTTGAATCCCAGAAGCAAAATTAAATTGCTCCATTTTATATTGATCACAAAAAGCAACTAAAACACTAAATTACATCAAAAAACATTGGGGTGGAAAGACCATCTTTACTAAAAGCCAGTTTTCTTCATTAGTTTGTTTGAGTTCCTTGAGCTCTGAAGCTATATAAGGACATATAATTGATCCCAAAGCAGAGCATAAGCTCAGTTTGTTCCCCAGGTAAACATAAAGGTATTTTGAAAGCCTCCTCAATGTTAAGCTCCTCTCTAAAAATAGAAATGTGTTCTTCTTATCTCCTCAAAACAAGAAATCTCCTTTGTTTTTATTGGTTTATTCATGAACGTAATTTCCCACACAAATCCACAAAGTGGTTATCTGGTTTATGTTTTTATCTTATTCAGGAGCAATGTCCTGGATCAAAATTTTACATGCATCACAATGAAAATGTTTTTAGCTCTCAGGCTCTGGGAGCATCGGCTTATACCTGACTGCTGAAACAGGAGGCAGACGGGTCTCTGTGTATATATATACACCATACATTCTCTTTGCTTCCCATGCTACGACTAAATTAGACATGGCAAAGCATGCAAGTGCATGTCGGATATGCAGATTCAAAGATCCGATAAGCAGCTCTCTGATCCAGCATGATTTACAACTTGATAATAGCAATGGCGAAAGAATAATATTACACTCGGCTTCAGTAACTCAAGTCTTGTTTAGAACTTTTTTTTTTTGGCATGCTAATCCATCAATCTTTAATCTAAGAGAACTAAAGACAAATGAAACTTTTGCAACATCTATAAATGAGGGAATTAATCTATTCCAATAGAGATGTTTCCAGCACAGCACTAATGCAGGATCTAGCAACTTTATCAACCAATTAGAGTGATGAAACAATGAACAGCACTGCAGAGACAGAAATCAGCTACAATTACGAATCAGCTTTATTGGACCAGCAGCCACAGGTCACACTGTAATGGCTCTACAGTGTGCAGCTGCTGCCCATCGCCGTCTATCTTCTCTCAAGTGCAATGGTGTGCTTGATCAAACGGAGAATAAAATAATATTTTGCATTTTAGGTTCAAGAAGAGAAGCATTTTTGAACTCATCTACCAACCTGGGATGCAAATAGACCACAAAGAGATAAACAAAATTGTGAGAATTTTCTTATATATACTGTATCAAAGAGGCTGCTGAAGGGAGAACAGGATTTAAATGGGATTAACTGATCCCTACTGTGCCCACTAAAACTATTAAAAAAAACTATTAACTATTATTATTTTCCTGCTATAACTATAAGAAACCAGGAGCACTAAAAACAAAACAAAAAAAGAAACAGCAGTCCTGACATTAGCAGCTATGGGATGTGCTTGTCAAGTGTTTGTTGCTGACCCTGGTCTGGCGTGGGAGAGAGGTTCTGACTGTGACTCACGTTTGAGATAAGGATGCGAGCCCCTTTTGTGTCCCAGTTTACAACGTATTCCAACAAATGCTTTTTATCGTGAGGTCACATCTGGTGATTGTGGGCAGGAAACAATGAAAAACAATGATGGAACATTTTGAGATTTACCTGTGCTTTGTGAGCGTGAGTGTTCGGTGTGGATGAGCCTTTGCCCTGTTCTCTACGAGCATGTGTGGGAAGCGTTTAGGTGCTGGCTGGATGCTGCTTCACACAGCTCTTTCATCAAGTGAAGAAGATCTACAAACTACAGCTGCTGCAAGGCAACAACAACTGTGAGCTGAGCCTTTTATGTCCATGTGGGTTGTTTCTGTCATACTTTCGTTGTTACCAACTGGTTCTGAATCAAAATTTGTCAAAAAATATTTCTTAAGATTTGATAAGATCCATTTCCTACAACTGCTTTAATTGTTTGATCCAATGTTAATCAGGACAAACAGAATCTGGAAATAATTCTTAAAGGTATCTGAAAGATAAAAGCATTTCCTGTAGCGCACAAAAATGAAGTCTTTTTGGTATTTATATAAAATATTGAGTTGACTGCCTTTAAATGTGTGTTAAATAGAATTGCTGCTGACTGTTAAGAAGACAATTGACGGAAAAAGCTCATTTTCTAGTCCTGAAATGAGAGTGTCTCTTCTCTCGATTTGTATTAATTTCAGTTGTTCGCACATTTTCCACACCAGCTTAATCTTCTACAGGGTCACACGGGGGCTGGAGGCCATTTCAGCACATGGGAAGCAGGATACTAAAATATTGTTAATTCATTCATTTAAAAATGACAAAATAAACCTGTCATACCTGCATTTCTGTGGAAAATTGTATTTGATTGCTGATTTCATACAAATCTTTTTTCAAGTTTTGCTTACATACTAAAAATTTTATCAAAAATTGCTGTAGTTGCTAAAAAAAGTGTAACAAAGTATCAACCACTGTTCAAGATGCATATATTATATTCTAAATGTCTCAATTAGCTAAATAAACAATGGCAGGGTCAAAACTTGTAAGGATTGTGACTTTTTTTTTGTTTGATTTCAGATGTGTTTTCCTGTTTTTTTTTCTGTTCAGGTTCAAGTTGTCAATCAACTGGTCAGATCATCTGCTTCGTCACTTTTTTCACTTCTCCTTTGTTTCACACGTTGTTCACGATTATGTTTAGTTATTAAACAATAAAGGTCGTAAGAGCTGGTCACCAGGGTCGTACACCACTGGTTTCTGACAAAATTTGCTTCAATATTGTTGTTAATGTGAAGGCAACAGGCTAAAAAAGATGTTTAAAATAAAGACTAAATCACTTCTTTAATAAAATACTTTACTGTAATGTGCAGTAATCCTAATATTTAGGTTGCTGTGTTCGTGTATCAAAGTTATTTATGTCTACGTTGGGTGGTCTTGGTTCCCATATAACTGCTGACAGAAAAATAATTGGGTTTGAGTGTTTTTTCTCTCTCTACTTCTCATTTGCATCTCTTCAGGCTTACTATCTATTATGCTGTCCTTCCTTGAGCATTAATAAAAAGTGGCATAAAATACAGTACACAGACACTGCTAGAACAAAAAAAAGCCCTAAGAAAAATGACACAGCAGACTATACCTTGCAGCATGGTGCCTCACTACACGTTCCAAACCTTCAAACACATTTCAGAGTTGTCTCCCGAGAGTAAATGGGGCTTGCCACTGTAATAACTCACTCTATGGCATTTGCACTATCGGAATTCAGCCTTTCTTTTAAACAAGTGAGCATAGAGCAGCAATGCACAGCAGCATTTTCTTTAAAGTTGGTCGGAAAAGTCCAACTTTGGAAAGGAAAAGGTTCTTAACAAAAGGCATCATCTTTGTCATGACTAGAACTTTTCTTTATGCAAAGTTAACACTTTTTTATAGAGTCTAGATAATTTGCTGATGCCACTTTAGTTGAAATTAGAAGATAAATAGAGGTATTAAAGTCTTGTTCCAGTGCTGTAAGGCTTATTTTATTAGCCTTAGAGGAGCAGTACAGTAAGTAATTTCATTTGGGGGTTAGACTCTAGGGAAAGCTGTTTAATGAATGCTGTCTTTTGAAACAAGCCTGCATAACATGTTGGGCCTAAAAAGTAGGGTTTGAATTTGTGAAGCTAAACAAACTACGAAAATGGATAAAACATGGGAGGAAAGAGGAGTTTTCCAAGCACACTACAAGGATCCCTCTCTCCTAAAATCTTCTGAGGTGCTCTTGAAGTCATCGTGATGGCTGCATGTCTTCTTTTCATCGTGTTTTGCTTAATGTTTATGAGGTTCTTCCAAACAGGCTTGATGAATTGTGAAAGCATCAAGCTGAAGACCTGTCTCCTCTTCTCTGTGCACTCACTGCTCTGTTTTACATTCATCTCGTATGGATGCTGGTAGGCAGTGTTTATGGTTGGTAATCCTCCCAGTTCTGCAGCACTGCTTCAGCTCCGTACCATCAGTCTGGATTTCATCACACGCTTCGCCAAGAGCAGCTATGCCAGTAAAGGTGGCAGCACAGCAAAGCATTCTGGAGTTTGTGTGGAAATGACTTTAGCCTCATTTAGTCAGACTATTCAGCTCAAACAAGGTATAGAACATTCATTTGTGGGTTAAAGCCGCAAGCAGCATTGTATGGCCTCCAGGCGCTACCCGGCCACACTCTTGCCCTTGCCACCCCACCAATGCCCCCTTTCTACCTGATCACTGGCTGACCAGATGCTTCAGGCCGTTCTCTCTCCCCCTCTCCTCTGCCACCCAAGACTGATCATCAGATGACAAATTCATGAAAAAACACTTTTTTCTGTATGGCAGCTTGTCTGACGGCTTTATCTCCTTAACAACCATTTTATGATTCAATAAATGTCATTGTGTCTATAAGTACTCAAACATTTTATGTTTCGGTTGCCAGGGGTCGACAAACAAGTTGAAGTAATTTTTTAAGAAGTATCTACAAAAGTAAACTTTATAATTTCCTTGGCAACAGAGGTCTTTTGTTAACTATGTGTTCATATATGTTATATTGTTTTGTTCAGCTTAAGCCAGCCATTCATGTTTTACATTTTACGTAACGGTTTCAGCCTTATTTTCTGTCCCCATTTTTTGGGGGGTGTTTGTTCACTATGCCCAAAATTCATTTTCACCGGGTTTCCGTGCACATTTCGTTGAGTTTATTCCGACATTTTTGCTCAAAAGGCGCATTAAGAAAAAACAAATGAGAAAACAATACGCAGGACTGCTGCGGGACAGGGGATGCAGAGGGTTTTTTTTAGAGGACGTGACGAGTCGCATTGAAGCGAGTGGAGATTGAAAACAGAAAAACAAAACAGGATGAAGCAAGCAGCAAAAAAACAGACATTGCAGATAATGACTTCATATGTTTCTGGTGACCTTTCCTTTTTATCTCAATCTAGTTGTGGTTTTTACTTTTGTAAACATGCTAAACAGCTCCTGCAGCGCAGCAGGAGAAATGGAAATTACACTTCAGGGACTCTGCCAATTCCCCACAGAATATTTGAACAGTCTTTTACAAACCATGTTAACTAAATGGCTACAGTGATAACGTGGATAAGACTGGCATTGTTTATGCTACAAATGCCCCACAGACACTGAAGCAGCATTGAATTTATCCAGCTAACGAGAACTGTTTGTACACAAAGTGCTTTAGGCCGGGTTTTGGGAGACAAAAAACCTTAAATGATGTCCTCATCTTTGTAGTTCAAAAGTTGTTTAAGGAGACATCTGCAGTAAAAATGTTTGTGGAGTATCTTAAAGCACAGGATATTACTTGTATGCAGACCTAATAAAATCTAGTTTTTGGATTTGATTAAGCCTCCAAGTCTTTTAATTTTTTTCTGTTACCAAAATTAACTCTAATTCTGCGTACACACTGGGCATGTGATGCACATTCAAGAACACACTAAACGTTTTAGCAAATGGTGTTCACACAGGACCTAATACTAGCGTCTGTACTCACAGTTGAAAGAGGCTCGGTGCGAAATGTTTAAGCGGAGAAACCTCACACATCTCAGCGTTTTCTCTCACTGCTCCATTGCAATATTTGAAAGACTTGGTGTCATATAATGGCACAAACTGCACTGATTGATTTCTCCTTCGTGATCACTTTTCAAGGGGTTGGTAATTCTGTGAAATAAAAAAGGACACCACCCATGTGTCACTACCAAATCCGAGTCCCTGATTGGTCAAAGTTCAACTTTACCTTTTAACACGGCCACGTGTTTTTGTACGTCGTAGACCCTGAAGATGGATTTGAAAGTTATTAAAAGACTATTAAAAGGGGAAGCCCCAAACGCACATACATCCCATTTCCATAGGCTTTTCATTGGAAGTGGTGGCTTGATTGCGCTATGGCCTGTGTGAACGTAGCGTTACAGCTTGTAAAAATTTTAGCAGATTAGAAAAAAATTGGAGCTGCAGTGTGAAGATTGTTCAGCCAGATCTCTGCAAAAATCTACACATAAAAAAAAACCTTGCAGGAATGCTTGTACTGAACTAAATGGACAATGTTGCAAGGGAAACTTATTATTCATTACAGTTTCATTGTGCCTGGTAATAAAATTTAAAATAACAGTCTTTCTTCACTTTTCTTTTCCAGGAAACAACTGCAAGTTATTCTTTCACTCAGCAGAATTTTTCCAGCTGGATCTTCTTTTTTTCATATAACATGGCGTTCCAGTGTTTCCATAGACCTCAGAGTAACCTTATCCCTGATGGCAAAAGGAATAAATTATTGCAAGCTTGGAAACATTCCCTGTCACTGTCAAAAGCACAGAGCGAGATTCTTGACATTAAATTATTAATTATCTAAAAAATAAAAAAAGCGGTCCACCGTCGACAGCAATGAGGCAGGGTTTCTAGACGAGGTTTGCTCAAGTTATTTATCTAATTTTTTGCTCCCACAGCTCATTCTGTTCTTCATGACTCATTTGTGTCATCTCCCCACTTTTAGCCTCCATATCATCCTTAATCTAACACAACAGAATTCTTCGCTGCCAGTTGGCAGGAGAAGAGAAATAGTTTATCCGCTGCTCCATCATGTTAGGCATGCACATATCACGCTCTGCATATCTCTCACCTCTCACGCAGTAAAATGTGACACCGCCCCACGTAAATACACTTACATTTGATCCAAAACAAGTCTTTAAATATGCTTTTGCTTCAGGTCTTCTGTGAATCTCCCTGGAGAAGTTCGGATTTTCTGTCTGGCCAAGTTGTTGATTTGTTGCTCTCTGTCTCTGTTCGTGAAAAACTAAATAGAATAGAAAATTGCCTCCATTTCTGTGCAAAACGTGTGACACCGTGTGTGTTGAAGTTGCAGATGTTGGTGTTCTTGCTTTAGCTTCGGAGATACTTTCAGTATAAGTGAGTGTTGATGAAGAGGTGTGAGCTTGCTCCTCCCCATCAATCATGAATATGATAAAAGTTTGCAGATAGAAATGATTTAACAATAACAAAAACAACAAAATTAACTGACTGTGAATGTTTAATTTTTTTAATCATGGAAATTAACACACTTTTCAATTGTATTTTAATTTTTTGGAAAGGGTCAAGACTACTTTTTCTTACTAAACAGATGCAAAGTAAAGAAGATAGCAAAGTATCATGCTCCATCAAGCAGCAAAAGGAAAGCAGTTTGGTAGCAGCTGCAGTTATGTGGGTCAAAAGTGTTACTAATACAATAAATCCAGTCAATTTCCCCTCCAAGTTATCATGATGTGTATTTTCATCCTCCAGGCCAGATGACATTTCACTGTGGTTGTCATTAAAAATGAGCTGCATTCCAAGAATGTGTGAGTTTTTCCTCACAAGAGCTGAACCTGTGGGTCTGACCCATCGGGGAACCAGTTTTTACCCGGCAACAAAAAACAACCACCTGACCACTAATATTATCTTTCTCTTAGAATTCCATGAGACGCTGCAATGACTCCAAAACAAGCCAGAGTTTCACCTGTTTGGACGATGTCACTGCTGCATTCCTTAACCCTGAGAGCTGCAGATTGATGTTTGTGTATAGGTTACATTTGTTTTACTTTATTTTTCAAAACGTCCTAAAAAATCCACAAAGCTTAACTGCATAATTAGTTCATGAAAATATTTGCAAATAGACAATACAACATCACATTTCAGTCACCTTAAGCCACGTACACACCGGGCCTTTGACGTGCTAAACGCACACACTTGAACGCAGGGAGGGGCTTCTTTTTCTACTGTTTACAGGCATATGTCGCCCAGAACTTAGTGCAAATCTCACAATTTGAGCGCAAAAACAGAAACAGTTCAGTTCATTGTTAGCATCATTGCGATGACGGATTACCATCATGTCAGGAGAGTCACCATAGTTTATCATTTTCTAGAAAGCTAACGCAGACTCTGGGTCAGGCTCGTTACCGTGTCTGGGTTCACCAGATAAACCAAAGACATATGTCCCTACCAAACCCGACCTGGTTTGACTGGCAAAGCGCTTTCAATGGCCACATGTTTGGTACGTAGAGCCCAGAAACAGTCGTAAAAACTTGCATAGCTACATGAGAATATGAGAGTTTTGAAGGCGCAAGCTTTAAACCAATATTTCCGCTTGAACACACGTTGTCGAGGGCAATGTAAATGTAAGAGTTTAAAAAAACACCCAATCTCTCGCTCTCTTGAACCTTTAGATCAGGAAATCATGGTTGTAGTTGCTAAATATATGTAGATTAATGTGAACTACATATCTATGGTTAGGATTGTTTCAGTAGCTCTCTGTTCCCCCAGCACCTGACACAGACCTTTCTGGCCTGGCACGTATGTCGGCATGACTTGTAATTCATTGTCTCTCGTGTGTTACGAGGTAGGCAGTCGCGTTAAAGGCCTTGCCCCAGGGCCCTCACTGGGTTATGTTAATTGCTTGCCAATGATATGGTAATTGCCCCATTATCAATGATTGTTCATTTCCCCACTGGGAATCGAACTGTGGTTTGCTGCCTTACCAACTGAGCTACATACCAGTTTTGGTCTTCACCTGGAAATGCCTCAGACCTCTCAGTCCAGAGGAGCGCAGTGCTAGGAACAGCTAAGATACTGCGCAGGACCCTCAAACTCCCAGGCCTCTGGAAGAGGACCTGAGCTTGGAGGAGAAATTACCCGCGGAAGGGTGGGAGGGGTGTTTTTTTGTTTATATACATGTGTATTTCTAAATGTGTGATTAGTTTGTTGTATAACAATTTGATGATTTTCTTTTATTTTTTTAAGATTTTGTTATTGGTTATGCGTGAACAAAATCTTGTTATAATATGTTGCAAGAGCTGGACAACACAACTCATGACTAACTCAATTAAGGCAATATGTTCAAAATACTTACACAGATTGTTATTTTTATAAAACAACAGCAGACAGAACTGCAAACCTAAAATATCGGCTATTTCCATTAATTTTACAACCCTTTATTTGTATTTCTTCTTTTTGTTATGCCATACATTATGCATTATGCAAGTGTGCTTTCAAAACAACCAGCAGACTGTAACTGTACTCGTCCCCTGAAATACTCATGACTGCACAAGCGTTTTTGCACACACTTTAAAATAAATGAAATGTGGCTCTTATAGAATGTCAGCACTGCCAAAAATAACTTATTCTTACATATATCAAAATCTAAATTTCAGACAGATGTGACTTAATTCAACAATTGGACAAAACCCCATAAAAATGTAAAACTAATATTTATCTATCTTGTTTTACTTAAAGAAAGCCACCTTTTCATAGTGTGGGGACATAAATGCATGGATGGAAGTGTGTGTATGAGTGTGTGTGTCACTGAGCTGCTGCCCCGACTCGTACGCGAGCCTTCAGGGAGCATAAGCAGTCCTCTGTGAAGCCAGAACGTTAGCATGTTATGAATACTTGATGTGTTTAGTCTAACACAACTTGACTCGGAGAAGACAGGTGAGCAAAATTAATGGCAATACTTTAAAGAAGATGACGTGTGACGGGGGGGGGGGGGGGGGGGGGGGGGGAGTTGGAGAGGCACAAATGACGGCACTCGTGGCAGAAAGCAAATGCCGGAAAAAAACTAAAGTTTTAGGACTGTAGCTTCTTTTATCATATTTTTTTCTAATGTTTGTTTTTTATGTTGAATTATATAAATACCTAAGGGAAAAATATGCAACCTGCTCTCATGCAAACACAACAGAAAACATTAAGCATGTCACAATAAATCCCCCTTTATCTGCCAAAATAAATGCATAATAATTCCCAATATGGCTTCCAACTTATAGCAAATTATAAAAACAAGCAAAGTTGCTTTTTCGTCGAAGACCTGACCTGTTCTGTAATTTTAATAATTATTAAATCCAACCAACAAGTGACAGCCAGGTTTGTCCATTCCATATCTTTGGGTGTTCTAACATTCATCTGTATTATCATAAAAAAGCACCAAAGAGGACAAAATACACCTTCCAAAAATACCAAGTTACTCTCCAGCTCACTGAACTAATTATCACCAGAAGAATAACAGATGGAGGTCCAAAGTTGAGAGCCTTTCTGTAAAGTTTGCTGCTGAAATAAATTGTTGTCATCTGTCTTCATTTCTTACTTTTTCCTTTAAGGCTCATTTGTGTTACCTCCTTCCTTATTATCCCCTTCTACTTTATAACCCTGAATCAGAGGTAAGCTGAAGCTAAAGATTTATTTCGTTCCAGGGCTAAATCGAAAACAGAAGGTAGCACATAAGGATAAGGATCCCATTTTGGGCTGGAATGCGGTCAACATGTTTTTCTTTCATAAGTTTTATTGGTCATGATCACATACTATTTAACGGTCCCATTCCAATCATCTTTTGATCTATTTTAGAAAGAGGGTCAGTGGTCATCTAATTATTAATGTGTTCTTTTTTTAGCCAAAATTCAAAGAACCTGTGTTGTTTTCTAGGACATAGTTTCTGCAGATTGGCAGGAGTTCATCGGATATTCACCACTGAGTTGTGTGCAGGACTTTTGGCGAGAGGCAACTCTGTCCCAGTTCCCTTCCCTGTTGCTGAGAGCTCTTTGTTTACAGGCTTTTCTGATAACTTACAGCTCCTCTCACACCCCCAACCTAACATTAGCGGTGCAAAAAAAACTGGCGAGCACTATTGGAGCTATCCAGCGGTACAGTTCTGAGCCAGATGCCAGCTCAAACGAGGAAAACAAAGACGTACATGGATCTATTTGTCTGCTAGTGGATGCATCAGAATGGAGCAGGGAGCTTGTGGCCTATCCAGCGTAGTATCTACGTCACAAATTAGCTCTTTTTTCATCTGCTACATAATCCAAATGATTTGAATAAAAAAAATCTCAGAAATGCGAGCTTAATTTTCTTTGTGTATGACCTCCATCATCAGAAAAATGCCCCACAAACATGTTAAAAATACCAAAAACACAATTTTCATTGAGTGGGTTCTTAAAACAAAGGAAAACCGTTAGTGTGCTGGCAGTATGTGCCCTGTCTTTTATTTTTATAATCATATTACTGATCTGAGAGAAGCTTTACAAAATGGTTATGATTTAGTAAAAAACAGTTTTATGTTCAAATGTTTACAGATCTATGCATCTCCCCTCATATTTTATGCATAAATAGCTGTTTACAAAATGGACAGACTGTTATTCGATAGCAGGCCAGAACAATAGCTGAAAGGGAAAAAATTCTGATGCAGTAATGTATCATCCTGCTGTGCATCACACACCATTTGCATGACAAGGTCAAGAAAGTGTGCATTTCGAGCCTGGAGGGTAGTTCCAAAGCACAATATTCATACCTGCTTTTCCTTTCAATTTGAGTGGTTATGATTTCTTGTTTGTCATCAAAACATGACAGTTTATATTTTGTTATAATATAATCTTACTAATTCTTCAGTTTGGTAAAACGCAACACTGCAGATTTATTTCAGAGTCCACCTGCATTCTTAAGCTTTTTTGTTCATTTTCAAATGAATTGATAAATAGGAAGGCACACTAGATGATGTACATTTCATGTACTTTTACATAGACTGATATATACATGAAATCTACATATAAAGCTTAAGCGATTTTTACATTTTAAGCCAGAGCAGATATGTCCACATGGTATATTTATCTAAATAATCATTAAAATTTGAAGGAAAAAGTTTCTCAAAGGAAAATAAGAAGACACGAGGCTTTATGCTTGTGGCACACACTTTGTTTAGATACACTAGATGAAAAAAATATAACTTAAAATTAATATTTGTGGACACTTCCTGTGCTCTTGGTAAACCCTCAGCTGAGGTCAATGTCTTCTGCTGTGTACACAGTGAGTGGAGGCCTGTGTCCAACCTCCTCGGTCACTAACATATTGACATCTAGTCTCTTCTGACGCAGGAGGGCATGTTGTTTTTCAGCTCCTGCTGACAATTTCTGCAACCCCAGAGAATGGCTTCATTCATGTAAAGATAATATGGACACACACTCACACACACACAGAAGACGAGAAAAAAACAAACTCCTGGAAGATAGAATCTGCAACTCAAGCTTCTTATTTTGCAGCCAGTCTTCATTGCAAACCATGTACTCAAAACAACACAAACATCAGCACTGCAGCTGTTGTGAATGCGTCAATCAATCGAAGACATTTGGCTTCAATACTGCTCACAGCTTCAACAATGCGGTCTCAGATAAAGTTCTGATCAACAATGACAAAACAAGCAGAAGAACTGCAGCTCTGGAATGGACTGCTTCTGCAAAGGAGCTGGGCCAGCAAAACAAACCTGCAAGAAGAAGAGTTAATACATTTGTTGCTTAACTGTGGGATTATATGAGGAAAATGCTTGAAGATCTAATGAGTTCTTTGATTTTAATTGGCTATCGTCACAATTTTTTGTTGAAACTATTGCAAATATTTTCAAAATCTTGCTCGAGCAGAACAACTGTTATTCTAAATTGTAACAATTTGCACTCCATTTCTGAGACCCAAGCTTTACAAAAAAGGCTAATAGTAAAAGAACATGCAGCATGAGGGCAGAGAGTTTCTGGTGTACACAGATGTAGATTTCTTTATTTCTTTCCTGCGTTTTGTGTCTTGTCAGCTCTATGTCTCAGTGTTGCTTCACCATTTCTGCATCCTGCGCCTTTTTATGCTGTGTGTTTTAAATAATGTGTTTTTCACAGCAAGGATTCCCACATCATATTGCAGCCACCCCATACCTTCACAAGAACATATTTTTAAAAAAAATACGTTTAAACTCCCATTAAACAGCAAAGTTTAAACTTTCTGACTGTATACACAGTTTCTCATTTTTCACCTAACCCAAGAGATTCTTGAAAATAGGTTTTTTGGTTTTAGTCTTTTGGTTGTTTTTAGTTTTTGTTTTTTTTTTACTTTTTTATTCCAGGTCTGCTTTAAATCCTGATCCCACCAGATTACGTGGTTAACAAAACTAATTGCAGTTTGTTGATAACTTTTGTGTATTCAAGTCCATAATTTTTGTTATTTTTTTTATCACATTTTCCCCAAACATTTTGTTTCTTCTGGTCAACTCATGTTGAATGTTAATTCAGTTATTATTATTTAATTCAACTTATTCCATAAATCATTTAAGTTTCCTCCATTTTCCTTTCAGGTCTCTTACATTTGATTCTTCCAACACCACCTGTCATGATTGTTTTGACAATATTGTCACAAGTTAAAAAAAACTAGGACATAGTCTACGTTATTTTGAATTAATTCTATTTTAGATACTATGTTTGCACATTAAAAAGAATGAACATTATCAGATCTTAAAGACATACAATGTATCTTAGTGTGAAATTTTTATCTTCATGTCATTCTTCACAAATGCTGCTGTCGTGGAACTTGATTAAAAATGTGTATAACTCCTAAAAAAAGCCAAAATAAAAGTCTAAAAACGTGTGCAATGGCCATTAGGAGGTACAAGAGTTGTCATCGGTCAACAGCCTGAAGGGAAAGAATCACTCAGTTTGTCATGTGGGAGGCATGCAACCTCATGCCCAAGACAAAAGTGCGATTGCAACAGTTTCCAGCTGAGCAGCCACAGAGATAAAGTGATTGTTGCTTGTGCTCTGCCCTGTGGTAATAGGCTGTTTTTGGGAGCATAAAGGCTCCACACTTGACCTTAGACCCACTCAGATTGCAAAGAAACGGGGGTATTTTTAGAGCCTCACCAATGAAGATCTAAGCAAACAGAAAATGGCCTAATAGTTCTTCCCCCTCCTAGGTTGCCAAAGCAAACTGAAGACTTTTTGTCTTCTTTGACCTCTCAAAAATCTATTGCTCCGCCTTTTTTTAGTATTGAGTCTTCTTCACGGAAAACTGTTTTTTGTCCCAGACTGCAAGTTGCATGTGAATGTGTTAGTGTGCAATAGAAGTGTTGCAAAAAAACCTGCTAGCCAAAACTCAAAACTGTAACCTCACAGGTCTGCCCCACAGGGCCATCATGGTGACCCCTGAGGTGCCATTAGCACACGGTCCCTGGTCTATCAGCCCTGGAACGTGTAGGCCGGTCATTAGTGGGTAATCGTTTAAACCACAAAGAGCCTGATTTTGTGATTTATCCCAGAACAAACTGCATGCGTGATGCGTTTCAGTCATCACAGCCCAGTGACTTAACCCAGTCCTCAGATATTCCAGTTATGGCCTCCATACAATGAGGCCAGACATCACAGTCCATCTATAAGCTCTTATTGAATTTAATGGGCATGTTACTTTTCCACTGAATTGTATTTCCCAGAGACCCTAAGAAGTTTAAGTAATAACATATGTAAGACAGAACTGAAATGGTATGCTCTCTAAGGCAGTTGACGTCTCCCTTAGATAAACCTCTATACACTCTCGTCCTACTTATATAATCAAGGTTGTTGACAGTTTGATGAATGTAATTTCCAAACACTTCTTTTTTTGGATAAAATTGATCTCTTTGAGAAATCTCGCATAGAAAATGACGGCACATTATTTTTCACTTAGGTCTTAGATGTAGCCTGACTTTAAAGTCAACGCTTTGTTTGATCTTAAGGACCATTTAAAACAAATTAAAGAAGCCTGTAGGCTGCAAAGAGATAAAGCCCTGATGGCAAAAAGCACTGAAAATATGTCTTGTTCAACATTTCTCAGAGAACTCATGCAGGCATAAAGATTAATTTTTCTACTCTCAGGTAAAATCTTAAATAAATATTTGACAGCTGCCAGGAAATGTGAGTCTTTAAAATGTCGACAAAGGGGGGAAGAAATTTGTAGAGAATCTTTGCTTTTGTAAATTAACTCGTACTTACTGGTTTTTAGACAAACTCTGGTGAATATGGTGTATTTTTTGCTTTTAACATGTTCATGTATTTTTCTGGCATAAAAAAAATGAAAATTAAGCTTAAAATTGCATTTTTGAGTATTTATTTATTAAAATCGCTGGGAATCAGGAATGAAAATAACCCTCAAAATGTTATTTGAAAAATAGCTCATTTGTCACATAAAAAAATTATATTGGGTGGGCCACAAACACACCGCTCCACTGTACGCTAGTGGCTCTCAGAAATATAGAGGGGATGGGGGGCGGGGTTGCTCTGTGTCAACAATACCCACAACTCAAAGGCAAAATTTTTTAATGTTTTTTTATTTTTCCACTTTTTCCCCCGTAATCAGTTTTTAAAAACTGCATAATCAAAACTAAAAGACCAATGGGAACGCTTTTACAAAAGATCATGAGGATACCAGAGGGGAACTTTAAAAATACCTTTATTCTTGTTTTTTCCTGTAACTTTTTGCAACCAGTTGTTAAAAACTTGTAGGCATAACTTTCACATGTGAAACATTTCCATGTTTTTTGCAAAAGTTTCCGTCCAGGGTCTGACAGATTGTGGAATCGATTGCACAGTTGGGACATGAAGAATGCTTTCCTGCTGATCAGTCAGGACCAAGGGTTGGAGTGGAAGAGGGGTAAATAATCAGAATGTCCTAAGTCCCCTCATTCAAAAGATATGTCAAATGTGAAGAACACATTTTAAACACTAAAGTAAGTGACAACTACAGATGTTTTAAGAGCCGTACAAAAAGGAATTTGGTTCAGTTTGTGATTAAAGTATTGAAAATAAATAAAGGATTCTTCACTTGACCTCTCTCAGAAGTGTGAGCAGCAGACACCATAATCCCTCACCGTTCACTTATGGAACTGAGCTGAGTGAGCGAATGCAGAATGATTTACGTGTTTAAGGGTCTGGATCACATCCAAAAGGAATGTGGTGAATCTTTGTGAAGTGAAACTGAAATGCCAAGTCCCAACAGACCCAATGATGCAAGTAAATGCCATTAATAGGTTTCTTATGTTCTAATGTGTGTGAGCGCGGAAAAACGCATGACTACTACAATTCTGACAACAGCCAGTGAGCAAAACATCCAAATTTGGGAAAAATTAGGGAAAATTACTGTTTAACTTTTTTGTGTTGGAAACAAATGAAGTCCTCCTCATGTGTGGATGTCAATGCAAAAATATATATATGAGCGTGTCTGCCTGAGGCTGTGTCCTGACAGATTGATTATTCCTTCTTTCTCTCATCAAAAAACTGTCTTGATTTGTTCACCAGAGCAGAAAGATAAAACGTTGGCAGTCACCCAGCTCAGAGTAGTGGTGGAATGTGCTGCTCTGAATATCTGATCCTGGTTTTGGTTCTGAACATTGAATTCAGAGGAAACAGCTGCAGACAGTACCCAAACATCCATCAGCAGAAAATGGGCAGAGAGTGAAGTGATTTCTAGCCAAGTTAGCCGGTCTGAACAGAAACAGGAACAGAGCTCTGTCTACAAGAAAACAACTTGTTTCTCTGCTATTTGAACTCTTATCTGGATGTTGTTTAATTCCAAAAACAGATTACACTTTGTTCCCAAGATAAGGCCTAAAAATTAATAGGATTAAGTGAAAGAAAGCTCTGTCATTTTTCCGTTGGCTCCCGAGTTTGCTTTCATACATATAATAAACTCATCAATTTAACTGAAGGTATGGCGCTAAATAGCATTGTGGCTTGAAGAAATGTGGGATTCGATGTATAATTGATAAGCAGTGGCTGTTTCCTGCTTCTGACAGAAATAAATTGCTTCTAAATGCTCCTTTAGAATTGTGCAAACAATAAATTAGAACATGTAGGGGTTTGTGGTACTGAAGTCAAAGGTGTATAACTCAAGAAGTGTACAACTTTAAGCTGAACAGTTGTTTTCCTGTTTTTCTATGTGACAATGTTGAGTATTTTAAAGTCCAATCCACTTTTAATCTATTTTGTTGATGAAGAGGAAGCCTGCCTCACTTCCCATCATCCATCTGTTTACGCTCTCTCACACTGGCTTTCACAAATCCAACCTAACATTACCACTGCAACAAAATGGCGAGCAATATTGGAGCTATCCAGCCGTACAGTTTTGAGACAGATGCCACCTCAGACGAGGAAAATTAAGGCGTACATGGATCTATTAATCAACAAGTGAATGAAACAACACCCTTTTGAAAATATTTCAGACCAACACCAAACCAGGAAATGTCAGTCTTGTGGTTAAGAGATTTGTCCCTAATTTTGTCCTTTCCCATTTTCAACTTCCTAATGGAGATTTTTGTAAGGAAACACATTTGGTCCTTTGTGGAAATGAGTCATCTTGGAAAAGAGCTCAGTTTATACTTCTGCAATAATAAATAAGCTGATCTGCATTTATACAGCTGACTTTTTGCTGCTATTTACGCCTCCACTCAAGCCTTTGACTTTCAACTGAAGCTTGGTCAAAACCAATTGCGACTGGAAGGAGGTCAGTTCACCAAAAAAAAAAACACTGGGGGATTGTTACACAAGCTGTGCAGCCTCTGCATAATCCACAGAATGGTCTATTGTTGTAAATATTAAAAGAATAAGTGAAATACAATTTGTTTTTAACAAGTTACAAACTTCTTACAGGGTGTATTCATGTCAAAGGATGGAGCAAAAAGGACAAATGAAAAAACTTCAGATTAGTGATACCATGGTTACCCTCTGACTGACAGGGATGTGTTTGAAGAATCAATCTAATATTAGGAGATGACAAGAATTGCTGAATTCCCAGAATGTAGCATTAAAGCGGAGCCTTTAGAAATTGCGAAAATTCCCCGTGGGAAGGAGGCTATAAAAAGCTGAGTTCGTCTATGAGAATAGGAATGTGTGCGCACGCTTTGTTTGCGCGGTTGGGACGAGGTGTTATGAGCAGAGGGCCACACTGGAGCCAGGCAGAAGCCTCTAGACACAACCTTTTGACTTCTCAGTTACAGTCAAGAGTGACATCTCTTTGTTGAAGAGGTTATTATTGGCTGTAAGCTGTTCTTTCCAGAGGAACTGTCGGGTTCTGATTGGAGTTTAGCGTGTCTAGACCAGACTAGTGATGCTCTCCTCTCTTAGCAACTCATTGAAGATTTCCATGTCATCTTTGTGTTTTAATCTCACTAATTCCTGTTTATTTTCTATTCAGGTTCACAGGAGCACTAATTCCTGTCCCAGCTGTCATTACTAAGTGTCAAAGTGCTCCATTGACAGGCTGCTACTGAGCTGCTCACAGATAAAACACTAAAGATACTTCTAGAGTGCGTGAGATGGACTAAGCAGCCTATAGTGCATGTCCATTGGCCTGTGGGAGAAGGTCCTCACATGCACAAGGACAGAAAAGCCCCAACCGGGATTTAATCTTTTAACGAATATACACTCATCCACTGATTTATTTTACTATTCAAGCTCACGTCAATGCTGAACTTGTTTCCACGTCGTTTTTCTGTTTTCAAGGTTAGATTGTCTGCCACAAGTTTGCAGTGTGAGCCAACCAAATTCCATTTCACCGCTTTAAACTTTCCTTCCTTTCATCTCAGATTACAAAAATATGAAATCTTACTCTAGAAAACGTCAACTCTGAAGCAATAAGGTCTCCTGTTTGGAAAACAAATGTTCATAGTACTGGTCAAACCTGAATGTGCAGAGCCCGCTGTCAGGTTCAGTGCATCTTTTTTGCACCTTTCTTTTTCCAATAACAAACCTGACGGGTCTGAATTTTTCAGGGAAATCAGTCATGAATTACATTCTAGTCTAAAAGTGTAACAGTTGTTTGGTTAAATGTTTAGTAGTTGCATACTTTTCTAACATGTTTCCTTTTATGTGTTTAAACCTTTGTTTTTCAATTTGATCCAAAAAGAGTTTGATAAAGACAGTTCAACATTTGAACTTTTATTATTTTATGTCTTAAAGTAGAACACATGGCAGACAGGTACTTTTATTAATTTGCCTTAAAATGATCAAAATATGTTTGACAGGTATAACAAAAAGCTTGAAGAAATCAGTCACAATCTCCAACCTGATCAAAGAAAATCCCAGACAATTCCATAAATCCTCTAGATCAGATCACAGTTCATCCGCTGCATGTCTAAGTTGATCATTAAGTGTTTTTGATCAGAATGGAACCGTGCGGAGCTGATTCCACCAAATCCTGTAGAGCAGAGGCTCCGTTTGTGCATTTAATGTCTTACTAATGTGTTTTTGTAAGCATCAAATCACATGCACCACCCACCTTACAAATAAGCCCCAAACACATTATACAGCAAGACATCGCTCATTGATGGAGCTCACCTGTAAGGATGCAGCCGATTCATTAATCTGCAACATTTCCACTAATTTTCTGACTTGCCGGATGGTGTTAAAATGACTCAGCATCAGTGAAAGCCAATTAACTCCATGACTAATCACATTTGTATTATTGGGTGCAAACTACAATTAGAAAATCATTATTTGTGTGTTTTCTTTTCGTTGTGAATTTACTATAGCAAATTAAAGTTAACTGCAACCCAAAGTAGGCATGGAGTTCCTAAAACGTGAGTTAATTGGTCATATTCTTCATTTTTTACCCTCAGATGAAACAATAATAAGACATATTCCTGAGTAGATAAAATGATGGTTTAAAAATAAAACAATTTGAACTCTATTAAAATCCTTCACTGTGACACGTGCAAAACTCACACAACAACAGAAATGTCATAATAGAGCAAAAAAGCGCTAAATGCTACAGGAAATTTAAAAAAAAAACGGTGTTCAAAAATAGTTAAACCAAAACTTTGTGTTTTTATCATTAAAACGTTTAAGTATTTCCTGTGAGATTTGAAGGAAATAATAATAATAATATTTACCGTTGACAGTAGGGATTTTCGCAGTTCTCCAGAATTTGTCCGCAAGCGCTGCTCATCATCTGAGCAGATTATAAACCGCTTCCCTGTTCCAACTTTCATCAGAAATGACGGCTCCCTTCAGCAACTCGCCGACTAAGCTGTCAGCAAACAAAAACAACAGCTCCTGCTTTGAAATAAAACTCCATTCAAAGGGAATTAAAGTAAAAAATGTTTAAAAAAGGAAAACACTCCGTAGTGTGGTTGGATCTGGGCGCGCGTGTAGTTGGCATTTGTGGGCGCGAGCCGCTTTGCTCACGCTCCTTGTACCCGAGTGACGTAAAAGGACAGTGGAGGGGGGGTCAGGAGACGGAGCGTCCGTCCTCTGTGAATGGTTTCTGTGAGGATGCTCAAAGCTTTAATGACTTCTGAGTCGTCTCAAATCCGGACAGATTAAGTTCATTTCTGTTTTTGCTCGAGGCATTAGCAGATCCAGGTTCCTACCTGATATGCTGAGATAAACTAACTGAATAATTCAGGAGCGTTCATTGCAACATATTCTTTTGAAATGGCAAAGCGGTAAAATGATCAGCTGCAACAACAGCTGAAGACCAGGAGCTGCAAGCAAAGATGCTGTTCACAGTCGGAAGTTTGGTATAACTCCTGGACATGGCATTTAAAAAAAAATCATAATTAGTGGCCACAAATTAGTAGTTTAAGCGCTCAAATTCGAATTTTGTGGACAAAAATTAGCAATTTCTGCACACATTTTAACATTTTTTCCACACAAATTAAAATTTTGTGGGGACACATTAGCATTCTGTGAAGACACGTTGTTATTCTGTGTGCAAAAATTGTCATTTTGTGCACACATATTGGCATTATTTCACATGAATCAGCATTTTGTGCACACAAGTTATCATTTTGTGGACACAAATTAGTATTTTGTGGGCACAACCTAGCAATGTGTGGGCACAAATTAATATATTGTTCCCACAAATTGGTATTTTGTTTGCATATTTCAGTATTTTGTGCACAAATATTAGCTTTTTCTATCGCAAAATGGTATTTTGTGGGCACAACTTAACAATATGTGGGCACAAATTAATATATTGGGCACACAAATTAGTTTTCTGTGAAAAAGTTTTGTGGTCACAAACAACCCCAAATTAATGCTTTGTGGCCACAACATAATGGCAGGAATTGAAGATACTAAACTTTTTGTATTTATGTCTGCAAAATGTTCATTTGTGTGCACAAAATACTTTGACTCAAATAGTAAGTCAGGAGCACAAATGGTTAATTTGCGGGAACTGTTTATTTATGTATTTATTTATTTTAATGTCATGTCCATGGCTCTGTGTTTTGGAGATCACATTGAATCAAATCGGTCTCAAATCACAGAACACATAAAAACTGTCAAAATGCATCAAACATCTCTGTGACTGAGCATTTTTCCTCATATGGGAATCGGTCCAGACCTTGAAACCCAAAACAAAACAAAAGAAGATTTACTGTTCATAGAAATCGGATGGACACACTGAAACTAAACAAACATTAAAATATAATTTAGAACAAAAAAACTTTGTCTGTATAATAAGAATATGTTACTTTATCACTTAAAAAATGGAAAAAAATGAATTTGTTTATTTAGAAAGTTTGGGAACTGATCTTCCTGTTTTTGTAAAAATAAAATGGACTAAAAAATTTTAAAAGCACGGAATTATACAGAATTACTTATAATAAAATACTGGTTGGATTTATTATTTTTCCTTTATGAAAGTCTTAAAAGAGTACTTTCATTCATGAAAATTCTCTTTTTTGTTGTTATTTCAGAACAATATTTGACCTCTTCGAGCTCATTCAAATCTATGAATCATTTTTCTTCTGAATTTGGTTGATCTTCCAGAGTTTTCCAAACTAACATTTGTACGTGAGGCATTTCATTTACAGCACCGATCCACATGCAGGCTTCTTTTTCTTAGGGTGAAGAACGGAGTTCAAACGAAGCTGAAATTCCATGTGACGACCACTAAAATGCCAAGCTCTAATAAGAACTGCTTACTTCCAGGACATCCAAGCCAAGCTGGCACTGTGTTTATGTTTTCTGTAACCAAATCGATGAGATTGAGGACAGTTTTGTCGTGGAAAAAGATAAATATTTCCACAAAGGATCTGGGCTGGTATGAAGAATGTCAGTTCTGTAGAATCCAATTTGACAGAGCGAGGGATTTATCTTTCATTTAACCAGCTAATCAATCATCTCACCTTGTAGGCAGCTTGATTGCAGGCCTTTTCATGAACAATAAATGGATTCTGTTACAGTGAAAATGTGGTTGAAACTTAATGTTTCTTCTTGCCAAAACTCAAGAAAAGAAGTTCCCGAATAACTTTGCCCAGTCAAGGACTTTTTGTAAATAAGCATTGAAAGAAAAGTAGATTTAACCTTGCAGAACACATTTGGCTGTTTTTTGAATGAATCTTTCTTCACAGATGTCCTTGAATTCTCAGTTCCCTTTAAATACTGAGTCACCATTAATATTAAGAGTTACTTTAAAACTCTTGACTCATCATTTTCTCTTTGGTAAATATCCTTTCCTCGTTTAGTTTACTTTTACTGTACTGATAGAAGCCCTTAGTCGGGGACAGTGTCAGCAGGTCAAATAGCTCCACGTACACACGCTTTTATCAGACGCACACTTCAACAGCTGTTGTTGAAGATGCCGAGCTTTGAGCCGGGGAAGAACTGGTGAGCAATAGCTCCAGTGACTTTTGTCCTCTTGATGTGAAACACAAGATAGACGCGAACAACCCATGACTGTGTGATGGTGCAATCACTGCCTGCAGCGCCTTTGTGTTGTGTTACACAAAATACAAGAATCTGAACACACAAACCCTCATCATAACCCCCACCGTCATGCAGCATGGTCTCACCCCCCCATCCTCAGAGAGAGTTTATCTGACATCATCATCAGCAACAGCTTGGATCACTTACAGGATCTGTCCTGACTTGCATCAAAACCTCCAGTGAATGTAATCAGGCCGCTATCTTCCTAATATCCAGTTCCACCGACACGTTCCCTTCCATGCAAGAAGGGAACGCGGGATGTCTGTCTCAAAAATTTGAAAAAGCACGTTGGAAAAAGAAAGGCACACACTGCTGATGGAGTATTACCTAAATGTCAGAGAAATGTGTGCCTCTCATGAATTACTTACATTGTAGGGACCTTTTATTCTAATGGGACAAAAATCAAATCTCCAAAGTGAGCAGATTAAGGATGGAAACCTACTTTTAGACCTATAGTATACTTGTGTTTAAGATTTAAAAAAAAAGAAGGTAGAGTTGAGATTTTTGCAACTTCTTACAATTTAAGCTATTATAGTGAAGCTTTGTGAGTTTGTGTGTGTGTAGGTGTGTGTGTGTAGGGGTGTGTGTGTGATCAGTATTCAAACCATCCAACAGAGGGAGTCGTCGGAGTGAGCAAGCCACTTCACTTTGAAACAAGAATTACAAAAAATAAAGTAATTTCTTTGGTGTCTTCTTTCAAAACCTTTAGTTTTCTTCTGCCAATTTCCCTCATCCTTCTATCCCTCGGTTTGTTTCACAGCCTTCTCAGAATCGGATCCAAAGGATATGAAGTGAATTTTGTTTTGAAGGGAATAAAAAGGATTAAAGGCTCAATCCAAATAAATGTATGAACTTTGAGTTTTGTCCCAGTACTCCACTTTACAACACCCGTTCTAACTAAAATTGATTTCTCACTGTTGCAAAGATATTTGTACTCTGCAAATTAAAATGTGTCCTGTGGGACACTGCAGAATTGACAAATGTGTTCTGGAAAAACCTTGGAGGGGGCAATGGACTAGACTTTCAGTTTGCACATTTATTGAAAAAAAAAACATATGAAATAAAAATAATTTATTTTTTAAAACAAGTGTGCTGGAGTTACCGTTGTCCTTCCATAACCCTGATTGTGTAGAGTTAGATTTCACAGAATTTTATTTTGTACTGGCATGAGGTCAGCACACTATTATATGTAAAAAACCTTAGTTTTGAACCTGCTAAAACATTTTAAAGTCACGTCTTCTTTTCTTAATTATTAGTCAGAAGCATACATTTACATTCTCATCTGTTTTTTGATTCTTTGCTGCAAGGACAAGACCTCACTTTCCATTAGCATGGATGGCAGATTCAAAGGCCTTCTGGCTGCGCTTCTCAAGTTCATCAGATGATAAGCATTATAAAAACTCTGCTTGTAAAGACCCACGCTAATGATGTTTGTATTTTTGTTTTTCACATTACTCTTGTGGCATCTTTCTCATGACGGAGGACATATATAAAGAAAATTAAGCTTAAAATTGCAGCTGTCTTGTGTTTTTTTATTCAAATAGATAAAAAGGCAGTTGGAAAAAGTTTGTAGCAGTGACAGACGCTACAGTCGGCACACCAAAAGCTCCTTGCTCCACTCATTTCTGATGCATCCACTTGCAGACAAATAAATCCATGTCCGTCTTTGTTTTTCTCATTTGAGCTGGAATGTGGCTCAAAACTGTACAGTTGGATAGCTCCAATAGTGCTCGCCATTTTTTTTGCAAGCTAGCAGGAGAGAGTGTAAACAGAGGGACAATGGGAAGTGGGGGCGGGCTTATTCTGCAACAAAAGTCCAGCCGCTCTGCTGAAACTATGTCGTAGAAAATGACAGGTTCTTTGATTTAGCAAAAAAAAGGTATAATCAGTAGTTGAAAGACCACTGGGAATGCTTTTATAAAAGATCAAGAGGTGATTGGAGTGGGACTTCAAAGACAAAAAACTGTCTTTAACAAATTGTAGTTTAATTATTCAAATAAACTATATTCATTTCTTTATACTTCATCAAGAATTCTTTCATCCTGAGTCTTTACTTTGCAGTGTTTAAAGATTTCTCTTTCTTCCCCATTTCTTGTTTTTGTTTTACAAAGAAATGGGTTATTAAAGAAGCCACATATGGTTTCTTTGTACAATAAACAGTTATGTTTTTGTTTTCTTTGTAATTCAGATTTTATGTAACAAAAAATTATAGACTCTTTGATCATGGAACAGAAGGGAGACTTTGATGATAATTACTCAAGTCCGGAAAAAAAATAGTGGAGCAAGCCTGAAACAGAATATTCTACATTTCCAGACAAGGCATTTTAATATCAAACACTATAGTGGTTTCCATTTAAGCATTTCTGGGCTCCCCGGTGAGGCCCAGGGTGTTTTTCCGCCAAAGCTCCATCAGCAGCTCTGTCAGGGCTACGAGAGAGGAGCTGACGGATGCTCGGTTGTGATGCCAGCCTACCATGCTTTCACTGACAAGCATCAGACAAGAGTCTCTCTGATACCTTTTTATTAGAAATCACATCTGTCAATGTGTTCAGGTGGAAATGCTGCTCTTCAGAAACAAGGAGGGGCTTTAAACATGATGGAGACTCAAATCAACTTCATCTTTATCCACAACAACCTTCTAAATCACACTGAGCTGCACACAAACACAATGTGACAAGAGTTTCTGCATCCCTCTTCCTAGCAGCAGAAGGCATTTTGTGTTTGTACCGTGGCTCTACACACAAAAATGTAATCTTAAAAACATGAAGAGTCAATACGGTTCATTTCTTAGGGACCAAAACCCAGTAGGAGCCACAAAGGCTTATTTCACCCTTAAAAAAATAAGACACTAATTTTTATTTATGGTATTGGTATTATCTTGTTGAATATAACAAACAATTTATTTTGGCATAAAAAAATTTTAAAAGAGAAAAAAGTATTTTTTTTAAATAATGAATGGTTTGTAAAATTTCACAGTGGTTCACATGACTTCCTTTCAAAATAAAAGACACCCTGTGCCACATAGGATCATGTTTATCCAGCAAATGTCATGTAATGTCAGCAGTAATATTTTTTAAAAAAACTCAGTTTATGTAACCATTTTTGATGCATCTCAGCCAGAAATTCATAAATCTATCGATCTGAAACTAAATCCGAGCTAATTCAGTGACCCTTACAGTATTTTTTGTAATTGTTCAAAAATGGAAAATATAATCCCTTATAATCCCGGCTCATAATTCTGGTTGTGCTCTGTGATACACAGAGTCCAAAATTGAGTGAAAGTGTTTTGGTACGACTTTAGTCATCTACAAAGGATTCATGGATTATTGTAGAATAACAGCGACATTGTCAGGAACCTTATGGAGTAATTTGTACTGTCCTTCAACTTGGCTTTACTACTCATTTTTTTAGTTTACAGTTACTTTTTAAAATAAAAAAAACTTTCACTTTTCTTTAACCAGAGAGCCACAATGGAGGGGTAAAATAGCGGAATGTGGCTTCAGAGCCACAGGTTGCAGACCCCCATTTTAGATGCTCAAAGGTTTGTTGTTACTTGTCTTTTTCTCCTCCAGATAAACACAAGCTCACTCGTGGTAAGCCAGTGTAGTGTGTCCTTGCTTTCTGTCAAAATTTATTGTCACTGTTGTAGAGCAAAAGCTCGTTTGTCCTTCTTGAACAAACTCACACTTCTGATGAAAATCTGTTTCTTTGTTGATATCATAGATTTCCTTAAATGTAACACTTGCTGCCTCAGTATCTTCATGAGTCAGCCGTGCAGCTCAGAACTCGTCTTATCACAAAACTGTCAGCTGCAAATGTTGATGGGTTTCATGGACACAAAGTGTGTTCCTGTGTTTCAGTTTAATGCAACATCTCCACCAGTCTGGCTTTTCATGTTTAGTCTTATTGTGGATGGAAATAAGAAAGATTTTTAAATTATATATTACAAAATACTACTGAAACATTGCTCCAGGCTTGGAGCTCTGCATTCTATAGCTTCAACAGTGTCTGCAATTATTCTGAGAACAGCAGCAGGTGTTTGTTCCTGTGAACCCATGAGGCACAATATAGCCCCATAGCTCGCGTCGCAGGAGCTGGACCATGTCCCAGCATGTAAAAATAACTATGTGACCCATAGTGTTATCTCCCTATTCCCACAACTACTGATATTCTCCTTTACTCCCACTTAAACCTGAAGCCTGGCCAATTCTCGTGATCATTCAGCAGAGTTCAGATGAAGGGACAGTGCTGCAGGGGCGGTGTGGTAAGGAGCCCGCAAAGCAAATGCTATAACATATCTAAAATCAGCATAAGTCCAGCTGGTGCTTTTTCACATATTTCACTTTTTTCTGCAACTCTTTGTTAAGATTTTCATTTAATTAGAAAAGAATGCCTGCTGTTTTAAGGATAAGGGTTAATGTGGACTTCTAAATACAAATAGATGTGTTTTGCACTCATAAAGCCAGGTTAATTCCACATCACATTTAGAAAAAAAATCACATTAAGAAGTGGGGGGGCAGATGTTTTCAGAGATGTTGTCACCAGGAACCAAAAATAAGCCTGATATTTTATGATTTATCCTGTTTTTCCCCAAGTAACCTCAACCTTTTCTCCTTTAGGGCTGTAATTTTATAAAATGGTCAACTCTATTACCTGAAATTGAGTTGTAAGAAAACAAAAATAATATACTACATAAAAATATATTTTAGCTTGTAAGAGATTTCCGTTTGTGTTGTTGTGATTTCATGAAAAATTGAATGACGTGTAGAGACTGCTCCCAACACAAATCTGTCACGCTAAGCATTTGGTGTGGTCTGAGCATTTTCCAAAGCAATTTAATGCTTCTAGCTGCAAAATGCAAATCACTGTGGGTTTCATCACCTCGAACATTATTTTAAAAAAAGCTTTGTAACCATTTAAGAGAGAAAAATGGTTCATTTAGGCCTGCTGTTTTCGCGTCAATGAGCAAATGCTAAATGAAACTCTAAGCTTCGTGTTTACTCCCTTTGCCTGCAAACAACACCCCCCCTCAGCTGCCCTAATTAAAATGATTACTTTATTGCACACATACTAATTTACACTTAAAGTTACACCACACCATTGTAATCAGAGCAAAGTGACCCATTTTTCCCGGGAGAATCACCCCATTCCTGCACTTTCAAGTTGGTTTGAATGCTGCTCACATTCAAACCAGCATCCATGGCTATGAAGCTATGAACAGCATCTTTTTTCCATTCACAATGAAAAAGTCATGAATTAATTTCCCACTGTCCTTCATCTGTTTCTCATTTTTGCCTTCTCATATAAGCAGCATTTTTAATCATCGATGGTTTATCCAGATGATCTGAAAAGCTTCTGTCCTGTCTCTAATTCCAACAGTCTTTCTCCCGGTCATCAGTTCCACTTGTTCAGGAAAACAAGTCAGTAAACACACCAGAAAATGATTATCTGGGCTTTATTTTGGATAATTGATCTCCAATTTCCAGTTATTCCCTCTCATAATATGATTGGTCTCCACAGCACATGATTCCAGTAAACACATGACAACAAAAAGTAGTTCAAGATGGACAAGAAAGCAATACGTGTCATGTTTGCTAGGGGGATTTAATCCTGCAGTGTTACATAACTAAGAATCAAAATCAGAACAAGCGTTTTCCTTATGTGTGTCACGATAAAACAAATATTATAAAGCTCCTCCACTTTGCTTTCATGGAGCCAGAAGTGTTTTTTCTTTTCTCCTGCCAAGAATGGGGACTCATCTGTGCTGCTGAACTGTGGCTTTCTTTTCTGTGTACACTTTATTCAGGTATTGCCGACTGGCTCTTAAAACCATCATGTATTGCAGTAAATTGTATTTATTAACATAATTTGGGATAGTATATTTGTATTCCTTGTTTTTTTTTTTAACTTTGACATGAACTGCATGTCTTTAGGCTCATAAATGCAACTTTTGTATTTATTCCCCGCAGAGGAATGAATGCAAATGACTGATCCTCATTACTGCCACCCGCTGCCCCCTGCTATATTAATGAAACATTAGTAAACATATGCATAATTCAAAATGGGAGAGAAGCCCAACATAATGAGTTTTCAAAGTATGCAGACACAACATTATTAAATATATATATTCAACCTAAAGAAACCTATGACATTTTTCTGGAACATCACAATACAAACAGATGCCTCTGCAGAAATGATTTTTCCATAACTTTTCTTGGACTAATTTGTTAGTTTGTGCAATGACACAGTCAGCTTTGAAGACACTATTTCAGCACAGTTCCATTTTAGAGGGAATAATAGCTGTACCTGCATGTTGTTACTGTGTTTTCCTCCATGCCCTAGCAACATTAAAACTGTTACCAACTCCTGAAGGCTGTTGGGTAAATGTTTTCGTTTAAGGGAGGCAGACAGACATAAATATGTTCGCCACAAGGAACCTGGGGCATAAATGATTAGATAAAATGTATTTAAAACAGAGCAAAATGAAAATAATCTGACAAGACAGGATTATTATACATTGAACAACAGCTGCTACAAGGGAACACAAATAACTTGAAGGTCATTGTTCAGAAACATACTTTGTGAGCTTGTTAGTGTTCAATATCAAGCTTCACCTCTGAGTTTTATTTCTTGCAGTTCTTCATGCATACATGGTTTAAAGTCTTCTACTGCCCACCAAGCAAATGCAATCAAGAGCAAATCCCCCTCTTTATTCCTCTTTTTTCAGCCGCACTCTCTTTGTGCAGAAAGCTTCTTGGGTTTCGCCCTGTCCCTGCCCACAGGAACAGAACATTGCTTTCCTACGCACAGCCTCAAATGTAATTAAACAGTCATTAAAACAATCGCTTTACTGCTCAGTGACACTGAGAGGGTCACCACACCTGTTATGTGTTTCTTTTTCCTGTTTTTTATTTTATTTCACCTCCTGAACTGATGTTCTCAAACACTCCCAATGTGCACTTACAGGTATGTCTTTCTTGAGGCGCAAGAGTGACACAAAGTTGTGAGCTTAAGCTAAGTAATACTAGCAAAACGCCACTGTATGCTCTCATTGGTTCATTTTATTCCTTTGTGGCTACATTAAAAAAAAAAACATCAAAGAGCAAGATTCACATGCAGTAGTTCACATATATTCACATAATCTCTTTCATTTTATTGGTCTACTTAAAAACTATGCAATTTCAAATGTTTTCATAAGTTTTTTATGAAAGGTGCTAGTTTTGAATTTAAGGAGGGCTAAGGCACCCCTAAAAGTGGCCTAAAGTCATCCCAGCATCAAATCAACCAGAAGAGCTTTGTCTTCCATTTCTAACCCCTCCGTCTGCAGAGAAGCGGCTTGATATTACCTGAACTAAAGAAGCCATCATGCACTCACGTCGTCAAACTGTTCCTCCCTTTCTCATCTGCATCACTTCCTGGTCAACCACACTTTTCAGAACTTATAAATGAGTGCTCCTAATGAAACAGCCCAGCCGCTACATGCTTCTGGAGAACCAGCCCGGCTGGTGAGTATACAGCTTGAACTTTGTAAACCATATTGGCTTATGTATTGGTTTTTGTTTTCCCCCCATAACGTCTCATTTAAATATATACAAAATTGGCAGTGTGAAGACATTAAGCTGTCAGTTAAGACATTGCTTTTTGATGCAATTCAGTCATGTCTGAGTAATTCCTTTTAACAATTTCAATCTAAATGTTGCTAATTTAGCTGTTTTGACAAATTTTTGCAGAAAATAAAATAATGGAGTTTGTCAGTTTGTGTATCTTTCCCTTTTTGACTGAAAAAAAAGTTGAAACTTTAGGGGCACAACACAGTTTTAGCCCAAAAAAATTGGAGACTAACAAAATGAACATTGTTTAGATATCTTTTTTACACAAGCTCCAAAGACAGAAAGAAACACTGAATCAATTAGATCAAACAAAATAATAAAGACCAAGAATTTCCTCATGACGGTAAACAATTGTTCATCCTCATATCTTGTAACAGAAATCCAGTTAAAGGTAAGCAACGACGATCACAAAAAGCAGAAATGTTATAGATATTGAACCTAAAATTGCTGCTGAAAATGTGAAATGTTTCTTGCTTTAATATGCTTACATCAAATAAATGTAACATAAACTGGCTTTATTTCCTTAAAGCTTAAGGTAATATTGTTTTGCAGCACAATTAATTGTTGCCTAATAGAGTTATCATTTATATTTTGAACTAAATACATTATATACATTACATACAAATTATATTTTGACACAGACCTAATCAGATTTAGGATTGCAGGTGTGTTTAGCTCGATGTGTTATTTGTAAAGTTTCTCCTCTGCCTGGTTTGTTGATTACATTTCAAACTGCCCGAGGAAATGCACAACTGATTGAACCTGCGATCACGAGGGACTTCCGTCTTTTTGAAGAAGTTATCTTGTCTTCATCGGAGTGATTAATCCCACAGGAGTGTGGGGCTGGGTGAGGCAGAGACACCCTCTTAGGGACTGTCTTCACGGAGAGAAGCAGTCACAGCCCCCAACAGTAGTCCATCAAATTAGACAGTTCAGGCATACAAACATTCAGTCTTGATTCCCAAAAAGATCAGGCAAATTCTTTCCAAAAACAAGCCTTTATGGGGGGGGGGGGGGGGGGGGGGGGCTAGGAGCAAAGAATTAAGGCTCAGTGGACAAGTAATCTCTTCCTTGATGCCTGACGTTATCATTCCATCAATTCAGCTTTATACAATCCATGTCCTAGTTTATCATCAGTTTTTCTCAGAAGTATGATTACACGATGCAAATGGATTTTCAGGAGCTCCATGAATTAAGCAAGTTTCAACACAAACAAGCAATGGGCTTTGTGCAGGATGTCACCTTTTTTTGGGGAGCCACTGTCCCTTTTTATCCTGCTGTGAACGGGGTGGTGCTTTCGCCAGGAGTCCCTTAAGTGAGTTTGATGTCCCTGCTTTCACAGAGTCACGTTTCCCAGAGGAGAGTTCACACAGACACAATAACAAGATAACAGCCGGAGGAGAGGCCCTGATGGTGTTTGTAACATGTTTTTACTCTCTGGTAACTGCCTGTGCAGCCACTTTATTCCTACTGAGACCAAAACTTCATGCCAGATTAGACACTGAAGATCCAACAAACAACATGACACTCGATTTGCACAGCTGGACAATGTTCCCAAATATCAGGACGCTATTCCGTAAAGTTGTATGGTTTTGTGCTTGATGCATAAATGAAGAGTGTTTGTGATTGTTCATCTGTAAATGCAGGACAATGTGAAACAGTAATCTCTTTGGCTGCTCTTCTCTCATCAGACAGAGAAACATGGACATGCATGTCCCGCCACTCAACACAACCTCCACGCCAGCTCACAACGCCACGGATCACGGCAATGCCACGCATAAGTCCTTCAGCGTGTTCGATGGCTGTGAGATGCATGTAGAGGCCATTTTATTTGACCTTGCCGTACAGTCTGTCAATGTCATCGTGGGAATTCCTGCTAACTTGCTTGTTATTGCTGTTCTTATCCACAACCGCAAAGAACCCTCCACTTCTGACATATTTATAGGCTGCTTAGCGTTCATGGATTTATACTTTGGTACCATGACCCCCCTTGGCTTCTTGAATCTCTTTTTGTTGAACAGCAAAGCAGTGTGGGCATCTCGTAAGTTTTCCTATGGGGTCAAAGACACCAGCGGGCCCTTGTTTTTGTCGTGCATCTGCCTGGATCGCTTTGTGGCCGTGCTCTTCCCAATCCAGTTTGGCCAGCTGAAGCACATCAAGTACAGGCTCATCCTCACAATCCTGGTGTTCTGCCTAACCCTCGCCTACTCAACAGCAAAAATGATGGGAGGCTTCCCCAACTTTGAGAAGGTGTTCACAGGTGAGGTCCTTGCGACGTTTACTTGGATGGTGGCGTGTAACACAAGCATCCTTTGGGCCCTGAAGAAGTCCCGTGGGGCTGGAAAAGATGAAATGCACCCCATGAAGAAAAAAGCCTTTAAGATGGTGCTTTCCATCCTTTATATCATTGTGTTTAACTACTTGCCACTTGTTGCACTATTTCCTTTTGAAGACCATTATTTGCCTCATGTTTTTCGCTGCTATGTGCAGCCTGTGGGCTTCGCCTTCCTGAATATAAGCAGCACCATCCAGCCTCTTGTCTATTTGCTACGCCTTGAAAAGGTCCCATTCCTTCCAGATGCTTGCATCAAGAAGTTTTCCTCCCTGTCGAAAAGTAAAGTTGCCCCTGCTCAAAGCGCACCTGCCTAAACAGAAGAGAACTCTGATGATATTTGTAAAAATGAAGTGGAACATTTAATGTTCTGAAAGTAGGGGAATTTGGAAAAATACAAATAAAAAGCACTGTGACAAGTGGGTTAACTTATTTGTTTAATTTAAACCCATTTTAAGTTCTCTCGTGGAGAGCAGGATTTGTAACCACAGACAATTGTTTTGAGTTTGGCGCCACCTTGTGGAAAAATGGGAGAATACCTTCTTAGCCGTGAACAGATGTCAGCAAAAACACCATAAAAACTTACACTTCAAGTTTTTTATGTTTGGTTTGGTTCAACCTATACATTCACATTCATATAGTTGATATGAACACCTAATGTTGTGGAGGTTGTTTAAAACTATTTTATAAAGAAATGAAAACACAAACGCTCAACATAAGTTCAAAACAACTAAAATGTTTGACTAACTGCTACTCAAAGATACCAAAAACTAAATTAATAAAAAAATAATTATAAAAAAGTTAAAGATGAAAGGAATGGAAGAGCCACAATCTTACAGGAATATAGAATTATTTTTAGAAAATACAATTTAAACAATAAAAAAGATGAAGCAGAAAGACAAAAAGAGATGTTAAAGTATTTTATGAAAGACTGGAATTTTATCAAAAAAAAGCATCAGAGAAACATAAAATAATGCAAATTACGATAATAATTCAAAGAATCTAAATCAGGTCGGTACAACCCTTAACCCTAAAAGAACCATTTAGTTCAGTTTCTTCCTGACTAAAACCCTGCAAGAGCTGCAATATAGCACCTAACGGTTTAGAAAACTACACTTGATTTATGTTTGTGTGGCTATTCACTTAATCATTTTTCAATGTAGCTTTCAAATATTTACAATAACAGAATTATACCAATGTTACATCTTTCTATATGTGATAATAGTAGATTATTTAATTTCTGACAGCAGCAGAAAAAAGTTCCTTTCAAAATAAAATGCACTCTGCAGGTGCAGGGGCCGTGTGGTTCTCTTGAACCCTACGTCACAGAACCCTGATCTAAACATTTCTGACACAAAAACATCAAAATGGCTACATCTATTCAGACATCCAACTAAAATTGAAGACATAAGGGACATTTCACGATTCACTAAAACAGTTTACAAACCATATTTCACAAAAACACAGTTATTTTGAATTTCTGTCTGCTCCTGTATATGTCTTTATAGTGTTTATCTTCCATTTTGTTGTGCGGTGTTCCTAAATCAATATTTATTCTTTTACATTAATTGGTAACATCTGTTCTCGGATTTCTTACTCATTTCTACTTATTGCCGCAACACTGTCATAAGCAGTTTCTCTGGCATAATTTTTAATGGATGGCAACTTTGTGTATAAAAATATGGAAACAACGGCTCTGTGAATATTTCAGTAAAGTCATAAATGAGCGTGTCATCCGTAGAGTCATAAAAGCACACCCTCCCCTTGTTGTAGTCCAGCTGGACTTTGACCTGTGTTGGTATTTTCGAAAGTGTCAGTGAAGTAGGCGGGGAGGTCAGGGCCCTGAGCTCTCCATCCCGGAAACACAAAGTCCAGAGGCCGTTTTCAGGCCGAGCGGCCACCTCCGCGCTTCTCTGCACGGACAGTGCAGCCACACCCAGGAACCAGTCGGAATTGCTTCCTGTTTCCACCACCCAGTGGTGGCTTCCTGAGCCCAACGCGGTCATGCCCACCACCTCAGCGCTCATGTGGAAGCGCTCAGGGTTGTCAGGGCAACAGCTGGGCTCCTTTGAGTAACTGAGGGATGTGAGGTCCCCAGATATCCTGAGGCATGGGTGTGCTGTGATTGGGTCTAACACCACAGGAGCTTAAAAAAAAAACAGGTCAAAGGGCAAATTTCTTTCTACAATTTCTGACGTTTACTAAAAGTAAATAATGTACTCACTGTAGTCCACATGGTCCACTATGTTCTCCCAGACTCTGTATTTGAGATTGGATAGATGTTTGGCCACATCAATCAGTAACCCAGCTGTGTTTTGTGAATTCAACCAAATGTCTTTGCTTCTGTGATGACAGCAGATGTCTCATCAGTGAATGCATCATTCCCAGTGTAACACGTAAAAAAGGGACCCTACCTGTCCTGAGTGGCTACAAATGTCTGCAATAAAAAGAAAAGTGTAAAGTCAACGATGGACTTTAATTTGAAACAAACACAAAAAAAAACTTTGGCTTCATTAACACAAACCTTCAACAATACCATATCGTCCAGCACGAGCTGTTTCTGAATAGAAGAGATGTTCTCTGTGATTGAGAGCATCTCTGCTGACACTTCTTGCATCTGTTCCGTCACCACTGCGACCTTCTCCTCTTCCTCCTTTTTCACCGCCTCTAACCTCCAGGACTCTTCTTGGTAGAGAACTTGATGCAGCTCCTCAAACTGACTCTTGATCTCTTTTTGGGTTTCAAGAGTCTGACTCTGAAGGAAAGAGAAACAAAATGTCAGTTGGATTGCGTTGTAATAAATCCTTCAGCTGTCTTATAAGGTGTTACCTTAATGTAGGTCAGCGTTTCAGTGGATCTCCTGTGAATGTGATTGAGAATTTTCAGTTTCTCCTCCAAGTTTTGAAGGGAAGCAAGGAGTTCGTCCTGTGAGACAAGCAGGTGAAACACACATTTTGGATGTTTTAAATGCTTTAGGCTGACAGTTTTACCAGGGCTAACTCATAAAAATGCTGACACTTGTCACTTGAAATAGAGTTTGGGCAACCGTTTGTTTTTCCTACCTTGCAGTCCACCAGTGCTTCCTCAGTAGGCAAACAGTTGTGGTTTTTATGCTGCTTGGAGGATTGACACACAACACAGATAGGCTGTTTGTCAGCCAGACAGAAGAGTTTTAGCTTCTCTCCATGTAGATCACAGTTGTCGCCCCGCTCTGAGTTCTGCCTCTTGACCTGCTGAAGAGCCTCACAGACATTTCTTAGTGCCAGATTGGATGGGGGGTCGGCCTTGGGTCCTCTTTTCCTGCAAACTGGACACCCTCGCAACCTTGAGTCCCAGCAGCGCTTCAAACAGTTCCTGCAAAAGCTGTGGCTACACGGCAGCAGAATCGGGTCCTTGAAGATGTCACAGCACACCGGACACGTTAGATCCTCTTCTGGGAAAATCATGATCGTCAGCTTGAGCGTTTTTTGTCAAAGCAAATCCACTTCTGCTGGTCCTCACGTGTTGGCTTTGGTGTGGAGCAGTTACAGCATGACTTCAGCGCTCTTGACCGCACCAACTGCCCGTCTATTGTTCTTGACAAGAAGTAGCAAATGCTCATGGGTTTCCTGTACTTTTTGGGTGTAACATCAGTCCTGCTGCAGTGAGAAAAACACTGTGTCTGGTAAAGCTGGGAAGCAGGAAATAAAACTGGTTGGTACATGGCTACAAGTAAGGAATGCAATCTTTCAGGATGTGAAATGACATGCGAATGCCCAAGGCTACTGCCTGCTTAACATTTTCTGAGCACTTCTAAGATACTAAGTTACTCTTAAGTGGATCCATTTAGCTGAGTATAAAATTTCATTGACATGTATTGTTGTCCAACTCCCACACATTGTCTTTACAGGCTCAGCCTGTGTTGAGAACATAAGTGATCAGAAACTTTAGGCAAAGATAAATACTCATGCAAGCAATGAATTAAGAGTTGAATGTGTTGTAGTTTTTGTTTGACTGTAAAAAGAATTGATCTGATGAAATAAAAAGTCTAAGGCCCAGTTGTAAAATGTTCAAAAAAGAGCCCAAATGATTAAATTCATGTGCAACTTCCCATCACTTTCAGAGCAGGAAGTCAGTAGATGAGATGTACCCTTACAGTTCACAAAGAGGGCTTGCAAATTTAGATTAACATTTTACACTGGTTCCAACACAGCAAGAGGAGTCTGAAATGCAAATATGAAAATAACCAAAGACTATTTATAGCATAAAAGCAAAGCACATTGTTTGCATGTCACATTTATTTTATTTCTTGCAACAGACGGGCAACCTGTCCAGGGTGTATGGACACCACAATCCTGTGACCCCAAAAGATATTTAGTTTGTAAAATGAGTGGAAAGATGAATGGCAGGCCCATGTGACATTGAAGTGTATTTCTTTCGTATTTGATTTTGTTAACTTTGATGACACTGGCTATTGAAAATCTGTTTTAAATTTACCAGAACGCCTCCATGGATGCAGTTGGAGTAAAATATGTGGGTCATTCCAGAATTGGAGGACATTTGAGCATCAAAATTCATGAAAAGTAAAGCTTCCCTTTGCTCTAGCCATCCTGGTTAATGATGTCAAGTCCAGTTTATCATGTGATTCTCTGCTATAGGTTGTGTGCATGTTGTGGGACACAATAATAAGTATTTCAAATATTTTCTTTATTAAAATAAATGTTCCCGCAGTTACAAGAGACACAAATGAAACAAATAATACCAGAAATTTCATTTTTAGATTCCATTTTAACTGTTTTATTGGAGATTTAGACATGGGGAGTGGGGGCATTTTAGAGGTGGGCCTACTCCAGACTTATTTTGTACTTTGAAAACTATTTTCAATCTATTTTACCGATTAGTTTTTGTTTATTTTGGTCTCAGGAGCAGCAAATATACTGGGGATTTGCTTCTTTTTTTATTTTATTTTTTTATTCTGGAACGAACCGTGTCATATTTGCACCTGTACCGGTGCGTGATCGTGGGTGATTTACAGATTTGGGGTCACTCGGTCCGTGAGAAAATGAGCCTCTTTGATGAATGATGCAGCAGCTCGCATCCTATCAGCCATTTCCACGAGTAAGGGTCCCCCCCCCCTCCCCTTTTTTTTCTCTCCATTTTTTTCACCCCGCCGCTCTCCTCCGTTCTATGGTTGCCATGGCGATGACGTCACGTTGCACCACCATTTCAGGCCAGTAGAAGGTCTTAAAAAGCGATTCGCCGAATCCTCATCCGCCAGACTTCAGGAGCCATCTTCAGAGACTCTGCTGCCCAGATTCCCCATCTTCTTGTCGACAGCGTCCCCATCCATCGGTCCGAAATGCGTGAAATTGTGCACCTGCAGGCCGGCCAGTGCGGAAACCAGATCGGAGCCAAGGTAAGTTGACGAATATGCTTTTTTCCCGGCGCTACTGGTAAGATTCACGCAGACACGCCTCGGTCGGTGACCATGGAAGAGCCTCCGCCTAATCTATCCATCGGGAACTTTCTAGAAAGCAGCGCGATGCTTGCAGATGAAACAAGTCAAGAAATGCAAAAATGATTCTAGCTTTGATATTTTCTTTTGTATTTCGGTTTGCATTTTCACTCCAGCAGGTCATAAAAATTATGGCGATGCATTCATTTACTAATTAAAGAAAAAAACATTTAAAAGACATGCATTAAAAAAAGAAATACGGAAATTGCAAATGGTGAGAAAAAAAAACTTAAAATTCGATAATTGCCTTTTTTTTCCTGCTTTTGTGTAAAAGTAGAAGCAATTATCAAGCTTCGTTGTGAAAGGAGCCTCCCCTCCCCCTCATTTACTTTGACCGTATTTTTCTCCTTATCTGCCATTTAAAAATCCGTTTCTACTGAATATTTGCTTTCAACCCAATTAAAAAATAGAAGTTTAATTTGAGTATTTAAGGATTCCTTCAAAGCCTTTTCATAATCCACATCAGTCATTTGTCGGACTCCTCCTGAGGAAACTCCTTCTCTGGGAACATTTGACCTCCTTTCCACTAGAGGCTTCTCCCTAACCCCCCAAAATGATCTCTACAGATCTCTACATTTCTGTTCCATGAACGTTCGTGAGCTGAATGACCCTTTCTGTATCTTTTTTTTCTCAGTTCTGGGAGGTGATAAGCGATGAGCATGGTATTGATCCCACTGGTACCTACCATGGAGACAGCGATCTGCAGCTAGACAGGATCAGCGTCTACTACAATGAAGCCACAGGTACCCAGATCTGCTCCACACCCTCTTTTTAACTGACGTCTATATATTGTATTTAACCTGAAAGTCATTTGACGTGTCTTTAGGTGGAAAGTATGTGCCTCGTGCCATCCTGGTGGATTTGGAACCCGGCACAATGGATTCCGTCAGGTCTGGTCCTTTTGGCCAGATCTTCAGGCCTGACAACTTCGTCTTTGGTGAGCTTTATATTTTATGAAGGCTCCACCTGTCTTTGTTCAGAAAAAAAAAATTTTTGTTCTCAAATCTTTTTTTTTCCCAGGCCAGAGTGGAGCTGGGAACAACTGGGCTAAGGGCCACTACACTGAAGGGGCTGAGCTGGTGGACTCCGTCTTGGATGTCGTGAGGAAAGAGGCTGAGAGCTGCGATTGCCTGCAGGGCTTCCAGCTCACTCACTCTCTGGGCGGAGGCACCGGCTCTGGGATGGGCACCCTGCTCATCAGCAAGATCCGCGAAGAGTACCCGGACCGCATCATGAACACCTTCAGCGTGGTGCCTTCCCCCAAAGTGTCCGACACCGTGGTTGAGCCCTACAACGCCACGCTCTCCGTCCACCAGCTGGTTGAGAACACCGATGAGACATATTGCATCGATAACGAAGCACTCTATGACATCTGCTTCCGCACACTTAAACTTACCACCCCCACCTATGGAGACCTCAACCATTTGGTGTCCGCCACCATGAGCGGCGTGACCACCTGCCTGCGCTTCCCCGGCCAGCTCAACGCAGATCTGCGTAAGCTAGCTGTGAACATGGTGCCCTTCCCCCGTCTGCACTTCTTCATGCCAGGCTTTGCACCCCTCACCAGCAGGGGGAGCCAGCAGTATCGCTCCCTTTCTGTTCCAGAGCTCACCCAACAGATGTTTGATGCCAAGAACATGATGGCGGCGTGCGACCCACGCCATGGCCGGTACCTCACCGTGGCTGCAGTCTTCAGGGGACGCATGTCCATGAAGGAGGTGGACGAGCAGATGTTGAACGTCCAGAACAAGAACAGCAGCTACTTTGTAGAATGGATCCCGAACAACGTGAAGACCGCCGTCTGCGACATCCCGCCACGGGGCCTGAAAATGGCAGCCACCTTCATCGGCAACAGCACCGCCATCCAGGAGCTGTTCAAGCGGATCTCTGAGCAGTTCACCGCCATGTTCCGCCGTAAGGCCTTCCTCCATTGGTACACGGGCGAGGGGATGGACGAGATGGAGTTCACGGAAGCCGAGAGCAACATGAATGACCTCGTGTCAGAGTACCAGCAGTACCAGGATGCCACCGCTGAGGAGGGCGAGTTTGAGGAGGAGGGCGAGGAAGAAGTCGCATAAAGCCTGAAACGCAGCTAGCACACCCACATTTCATCCCCCCATCCATCCTAAATTGAACGTTTCACTGAACACCTACTTAGCTCACTGTTGTTACTTCTAGTGCTCTAGTGTTAGACATTAAAACTTGCTGTCATTGGTAAAGTTTTGTTGAAACTGTATGTTGTTACTGCACTGGATTGTTTATCCTGTCATTGCCTTTTCATCCACAGAAGCAAATGACTTTGACTGTGAAGCTCTGAAAGATGAGGAAGATTAAAATTATGTTTGAAAGCCTCCTTCATGCCTCTGACTTCCTGCTTTACTTTGTCACCTTTCCTTTTAGTGGACCATAAAGATGGACAGTTAGAATGTTATAAATTATTTAAAAAAAAAAAAAAACAGTTTTTAAGAACAGGACAAGCCAATTCTAGTTACTTAATATTTTAAGGAACAAAACAGTTTCTAACTAAAAATAAGTTTAAATCAAACGATGTATTTTGCACATCAAGCATTCATTCCAATAAATATTCCATTAACTAGGTTGGAGGATGTCTTATAAATTGCTAAAAAAAAAAAATTCTAAGATGTAATGTAATTTAAAGTTGGCCTAAAAAAGCAGTATAAAGGACTGCAATTATTACTAATTAGTGCAGCCAGAACAAGATTTTCTTTTTCTGATCCTGTATAACATTGCTTTTATTTTGAAGGGTGCATTTTTTTAAATCAAATTTGTTCCTTTTTCTACCTAATCATAAATGATTCTGGTACTTTTTTTAAACTACAAATTTAAACCTCATATTTGTTTCTTTATTGTTTTGTTGGAGAGGCAATTTATATTTCTGAAATCCTTTTAACTTTTTTTGATGATAAACGATAATACATGTGAAAAACAATAAACATGCTGAACCACAGTAAAACGTGCTTGAATATAACAAATATTTTAATGTAACGTTCCTGCAATGTGACTTAAAAAATACCTAAAGGTGAAAACATTTGATTGCATATTGCTTTGTGTAATTTCCGTGTGAAATTTCATTTTTATTACAGCAGGTCACTCCAAATCAGCACTACCTGTATTGATTGTGGGGTTTTTTTTTCTGGTGCATTAGTAAAGAAAGAAAAAAAAAACAATAATAATAACTGTGCATTTATGTCCTTTGTTAAATAAAAAAGACTGAAATTAAAGGGAAAAAATGAGGTAAATATTTCAAACAGATTTCTTCAGTAAAAATCTACATTTTTATCAGCTATAGTTTATGTGGTGAATTGTATTTTAATAAAAATCTACACTACTCCTCTTAGTGGTTTTAAAATACTGGAGCTCCTGTTTCCGCATAGCACAGATGACATTCAGGCCTTCTCCACAAAAGATCCATCCAGTACCAGGCAGGAACAATTCAGTGCTTGTTGAAATGGAGTGGCAGGAAAACGCATCATAGTTCGCTCCTTGTTTGTCCATCGACGCATTGTCAGTTTTTTACGCCTCACTGCATGGAGCGCTGGATGAAGTAGAATCATCAAATGATCAGAAGTCACCAGTCCAAGCAAACAAACTCAACCACAATGGCCGTTTGATGATTTAGCACAAAGCTTAAATGAGTCTTTCCTCTTTTGGTAACTTGAGAGCATCTGGTGCGGCCACACTGCAGGCACCGGACTGCTCCTCAGCACTGGGTCTGTACGTCCCCTCAGTCTGTCTCTTCTTTTTCACCACGAAGAATAACCAACCCAAAACACCCAGAACTATGGCCAGAACGCCCAGAGTGACTGTCGGGGCCACAATAGCTGCAATATTGGGTCCCTAAATGAAACAAATCAGACAGTTTTTATTGAATTCCATAAAACCATTATGACAAACTTTTTCACTTACCGCAGTGCTATTAGATCTATTTTCTTCTGCCCTTGGTTTGATTGTGGTTAAAGTCCCTAAAAAAGAAGAAACATCAAAGTATTTTTAGAAAATCACATTATTGGTGTGTTCCTTGTAGAGTAGGCCCACTCCGATCGTCTTTTTATCTATTTTAAAAGCATTGCACTGTTCTTATGGTTATGATTATGCCACATTTTCTTTGGAGTGGGAGTGTAGTTCACCAGAAATTTGCCTCAGACTATTGGGCGGGACTATTGGCACGGAGTAAGCCCGCCTCCGCATCCCATCCCATCATCCAACTGGTTACACTCTCCCCCGTTAGCTTACAGGCCCTTACACCCCCATCCTAACATAAGTGGTGTGACAAAAAGGGGGGGGGGGGGGTGCTGTAAGCTAGCAGGAGAGAGTATGAACAAAGGGATGATGGGAAGTCATGGAAGGCTTACTCCACACCAACAGTCGGATTTCTGATGAATTACTGCCGCTCTGCATAGTCTGTGTTCTAGAAAATGACTTTTTATTATCATTATTTACCCTAAAAACAGCATAATCATAGTTAAATGACCACTGGGAATGCTTTTATAATAGATCAAAAGATGATTGGAGTGGGACTTTAAATACTAATATTAATATAATCTGAAAAACAAGAAAAAGAATAGTACAGAAAGAACAGAGAAGCCCGATTCAGTCGACCACCTTGCTTCATGCAGACAGGTCCAGTAGAAGTGACTGACTAGAAACCTGCAAGCATCAACTCTTGAGTGTCTCCGTCTATAGCTTTCATTTTCCCTGTTGTGTCCATTAAGGACCCATTAAAGCTTATTTCTCTTTGGTCCATTCCTTATGGTCTGTTGTTGCACACACAGACCATAATGAGGGAAGCTAAATGTACTGTACAGCACAGAAGACTTTTTCCTCTGAGCATGGTTACTTTGTGGCCACTCCGGGGTACTCCTCCAGTCAAGCACTGGGTCCAGCTATTTGATCCTTGAGCAGCCATGTGATCATTGGGCTACACCAAGTTGCTTTGCTGTAACTTTTTAATCAGCAGAGCAAATAACAAAAACTCAGGAATGCTGAGTCAAAAAAAGCACTTTACTTCCAACAATAGGAGGGGAAAAAAATACACACTTTGTGTTTGGTATTTAAATAACGGGGCTAAATAGAGACTTCTGTTTTGAAAACTGACACTCACCCCTCACTTCCTCTGAGTCAATCATTCACTAAAGATTACACTTTCCAAGGACAAAGGTACAACTTGATAACACACACAGGGGGATTAAATGGGTCAAATATGGTCACTATAAAGGAAGAGTCTTTTATTCATAATACATTTATTAAAATGCTGGCAAGTCAGAGCAGGCTTCAGGCTGTTTATCCAGTGAATCTCTCCCAGTCCCAGAAAGATTTGGTGGCGTAATGTGTGCTCAGGTGTGGTCAGGAGGGAGGCTCATTTGTATGGGAGTGTTGGGATCGGCGGTGAACTCACCCCATACGCGGCTGATGCCAATACCGAGCAGCAAAACGCTCCCAAAAACGACTCCAGGTGGGGCCACCACATCCCGGGGGGCTGCCATGTCTGCGGGGGCATCAGCTCGGATCCATTTGAGGCCAACTTCCTCTGAGAGAGAGCGTGGATCGTCTCCACTAAGCACCTGCTGCTGGAACAACAGTACAGTGCGCAAAAATACGCGTTTACCATTCTGACAATGAATGATTCAGCCGCGCGTTGAATCACCATCAAATTTGCTGGGACCGCATGAAAATAATAACCTATTCACGGAAACGCGCATCATCCCTAAAAATAAAGCTCTGAATCAGCCGCAGTTCGGCCACACTGTCACTGTGTGACCTTCAGAAAAAGTGCTAAGAAAGAGTTGTCTTTTACGGGAAGACAATAAAAACAAACCAACTGTGGATTCAGCTGCTTCCAGGTGGTCGAAGCAAAGTGGGAAGCATCGATCGAGCAGGTGGATTCCTGTTGTGGGAAAAGCTTCCTCCCCACCTTTAAGCAAATTTTAAAAAGAAATAAATGGCCTACAATAACAAGAAATTGTAAAATCATTCATTTCGCGACGTTTTTAGAGGTGAAGTAGTTTTGGACTAATTTTTTCCTTAGATCACGTGGTTCAGTTTCGTGTTACATTACCTGCGCACAGTTATCTACCTGCAGACAGACCCTCCTTTGTACAAAGTCGAGGAAAAGAGTTGACTCAAGCGGAGCGCATTCCTCTCCTGTTTCCATTCAATGAAATCAAATCAAATTAACAGGAATCCAAACATCCTCTTAATATCCAAAAGTCTATAATTTTGATGTGATGTGATGGAAACTCCGTTTGGTTCTGACCTGCGGTCGCCTCCCGCGCGCAAGCTTCCTTTCTTCCTTCTTTCCACCTGCTCTGACCTGGCTGCCGCTTTTGCCCTGCGCGTTTACCTAGCAACCTGTCTGATGGTGGTGGCTCCACTAGAACAGCGCCCTCACCAGGTTTCACGTTCACGCAGGCATATCAACATTCCTAAGATATTTGGAGGATGAATTTTGAGGCCAGCTGGCCCACCGGACCCTAATCCTCACCTAATCTCCCCGTTTCAGACTGAGAAAGGCAGAGAAAATGTCAGAGCTAATCTGTCCTGTGTGGGACAGAGCACATTTAGGCTTTTGGAAGGAGCAGGATGCTTTAGCAGTTTTCAGTATACTTCACTGAATCCTAGGGGTAACAATAATGTATGGAACCGCCTAGTTTGAGAGACTTGCATGAAAATGAGCTGTGACTTTTGAAAATAAAAGCTAGAAAACCATTTATGAATGCTCAGACCTAAGTTATCTGTGTCTGTTGGGGGTGTGACGATTAATCAACTTAATCAATGAATCGATTTCTATTCCAACGATCCAATGAGGTCAATCTGCCCGAGGGAAGTTGTTAATCGAATCGACCTATGCCCATATGAAATCGTTTTAAAATGAAATAAATGGATTATAATCGATATTGGGAAATACCATTTGGATTGAGGCATGGTATATTTATTTTCAACATAAAAACAACAAAGTGCCATCACAACGGACAGCACACAGGGTGCCAGCAAAAATGGAAGAGCCATCATCAGTCCAATTAGTGGGAACCATCTAGTGTGGTACAGTGTTCTAATACTGCTCCTTTTGGATTATTTTGATGTGGAAAAACAACATGAACTTTATGAAACTAAAATGTGAATGGATTTGACATGAACTCTTGTTTAATTGCTTCTTTGTACAAATAAGTAATTTACACTTGATTATCTTACAAGAATAAGGAATCTGGAAAACTTTACCTGCACTGTTCAGTACCCAGGTATTTATCTCTGAGTCACACTGGTTGAGTTTTTGGCTAAACATCAATTTTAGGTCAGCAAATCAGATTGAATCAGATGATTTCAAATGTACCAATAACAAATATGAATTATATCAGCAACCAGAAATTATTAATCAAATTGTTAAAATAGACTTGAATTTAAGTTGTACAAATATGGACAACACTTTTATGAAGGAAAAATGAGAAAATATTTGATTCAGCATCAGAGATCAAAATAACATAAATTGGGTGTTAGAGACAGTCAACAAGAATAAATTGTATGAAAAAAGAGGGTTCCTTCAAAAATTAATGCTTAATTGTATTAAGTAAAAGCGTCACTATTAACTAAATTGTGAAAACACTTTTTTATCAATACATTTGAGGATATCAGAATAACTAATCTTTTTTATTTAAATTCGTCACATCCGTTTTTTTTAAAAACAATCCTAACCGGGCGCTTTTTGAAAACTCTGAGTTTTTGTCGCTAGAGGGCAGAAGAGATAAGTTGTGAAAATGCAACGCTTTGCGTTACTTGCAGCTTGCCGTAGTCGCAGTGAAAGCTGGGTAGAACAGTCAAGCGGCGGGAGAGCGGCAAAAAATAATCTGTAAATTGTATTTAACATTTACCGATTTACTTTAGAATGACAACGTGTCAAGCGTAAAACCAAGCGTCTGAAAAAAGTCTGCGTGGGTCAAAGCTATAGTTGTGAATTTGTTAACATTTGGTGTTCGGACTGGGAGCTCCTTGGGGACACTTGTGTCTTGATTGGATCACACCGTTTAGCGCCCTAGCAACAATGGCAAAGGTACAGGTGTTGAATGTGGCTGTTCTAGATAACCCCAGTCCCTTTGGAAACCCGTTTCAGTTTGAAATAACGTTTGAATGCATGGAAGACCTCCCCGAGGGTGAGTGACTTTTTTTTGTTGTTGCTTTTGTTTGTCGCTAGTGAGGCTAAACCCAAACTCTCGTTTTTATAAACTAGCCTAACGGCTAACAAAGTGGCATCGGTACGTTATAACTTCAGTTTTTAACTTCTTAAAAGCCAACTGAGAAAGGTGCTAGACAGCTAAAGAGGTTGTTTTTGGCGCTGCCCCAAGATAAAGTATCACCTAAATACGTAATATGTCATCGCACGCAGCTCGCAACGTAAATTAGACACAGGCCTAGTGACCCCCTGGTACACAGTAGAACATGCCCACTGGGCCGTTGTTACAAGTTTTAAAAGAAAATGTCTATTGTCAAATTTTCAAGTAAAAAAAACACTTTCATCTGAAAGTTGAGTTACTGTGGAGTTTTTTTTCAATAAACAAAGTGAAGAATTGCAATTATCACGTTTAAAAAGGCAATGCAAACTTCTGGATAGTGTTCATAGCAAATTTTTTCTTAACTTTTTCAATTGGACTTTAAATTATTTTATTTTTTAATCAGTGGATTTAGTTTTTTTTGTCTGTTTTGTTGTATTCGCACACTAGTTTCACCATCCTGCCTGTTTCCACTTCATTCAGCAGATTACCTGGATCAGGTGTGTTCAGTTAATCAGAATGAGGAGACACCTGAGTCAACTAATTAGCAGAAATAAAAACGGGCAGGGCCAGCCCTACTGTACCCTACACACATTTTCACGTTAATAAATACTAATGTTATTTGAATTTTTAACATTCGAATATATAAAACTTGTTTTAAACTCTAATGGTTACCTATTTTGAGACATTTCTGAAGCTAGCTATTATCTTAGATATGGCCTTAAGAAAAAATAAGGATTTCACTACAAGTATTGTGATTTTTTTTTTTTTAATTTGTTTATTTTTAGACCTGGAATGGAAAATTATATATGTTGGCTCAGCGGAGAGTGAAGAGTACGATCAAATCCTGGATTCGGTTCTGGTTGGTCCAGTCCCGGCTGGAAGACATATGTTTGTGTTTCAGGTGGGTTTTATTTTCAAAAAATCTCTAATGGTCATTTCATTTGTAATTAATTTTTTTTTTTTGGTTGGAAAAAGCATCAAATGTCAATACAACTTATTTAAAAAGATAATATTTTTTACGTGTCGTTTATGCATTTTTTTTTTATGTGTGTATAACTTTTTAGAGTCAATTATAAAAGTGTAGTACCACACGTTATATGCTAGGATTCAAGAGAAATTAAACAAAAATCCTTTTATTTTTGCAGGCTGATGCTCCGAACACGGCACTGATTCCTGAAAGTGATGCTGTTGGAGTAACAGTAGTGCTAATTACCTGCACCTATCGAGGCCAAGAGTTTATTCGCATTGGTTACTATGTGAACAATGAGTACACAGGTCCAGAGCTGCGTGAAAATCCACCCATCAAGCCAGACTATGCACAGGTAATTCCAATAATAGTATCTGATTTATTTTTTTATGTGAATTATGAGGCCTTTGTATACTTGAATACAACTGCATCTTGTCTCTCATTCATATACCTGGAAATTTGCCCATTCACGTATTTTAGAATAGATCAGTGTCAGATGTTGTCTCCCCATTAGTGATTGGATTTTTTTAGATTTTTTTTTATTAGCGCTGTATATTTCAAGTTGATCATTTCAAATAAATCCCCTAGCAGAAGTCTGCATATCATGAGCGGATTACAACATTTGATTGCCGTAAAGCACAGCAGAATATGGCAGCAGCTTGAGCTGGAGGCACACACAAACATCTCTGTCAAGTTTGCAAGATATTCACAGACTTGGACTTTGGAGGTCAAAAAGTCTTTTAATAAATGTTTGAAATTCACAGCAACTCTTGCTTTTTGTCTTAACGACCTACAAATGTAGAAAAAGTATTGGGTTTGTGTTTCTATTTATTGAGAACGTGCTCTCCCGCTGCTGACAGTCAGCAGTGAGACGGCTGCAAAATGCAGGGAAAAGGGATTTTTGGAGAAAATCACTTCAATTTGAAATAATTTTTAATGTAAACATGGATCATAATTAATAAATAAAAAGACTTTAAAGGAACTAATGCTACAGATTTCAAACTTTCTCACATTACTTTTACCTATCTTTTCTAGTTGATAACTACCGGTAGTTTTCTAGTTGATAGTTGAACTATTTTTACTTGACTGTTCAAGGTACTTCACAGAAGGGTTTTCTGAGTGTTAATTGGTAAAAAAAAGTAAATAAAATAAACACAGTGACCTACCTGGATCTGTTTATTACACTGTTTTTCTTCTTTTATAAAAGTATCACATCAGGACTCGTTATCAGGAGACACTCAAAATGAAATGACTCTGAATCTGATCAAGGCCAAACAATTCTGATGGGAATATCCCAAATGGTTACCATACCAGTTTATTTTCTTAAATCTTAACCTATCACTCAGGTTAGACCAGAAAGCTGCATATATTTACAGCACTTGTAAGCAAAACTTGTCTGAAATATTTGTGGTTTAAAAATGTCGGGGTTATTTTGTTTTTGACTTGCATCAGTTTTAACAAAAGAAGAATACGTTTTGGTCCCCCCCATATTCCATTTTAATGTGTTATCTGAACAGGTTTGATTGAAATAAAACACAAATCCACCATCTCCATCCTCTACAATGTCAGAAGGTTACATGATCCTCAAACTTTCTCTTCAATTCAGATTTTAATGCCATCAAACTTGGGATTTTAAACTGATGGTTTGGTTCCCAATTCCTACTTTATTTCCATTGTCAAGTTTGATGTTTCAAGCTGCCAAATCTGTCGTGGAGGTGGCACTTTCAATAGTAAGCCTCTGGGAACTTTGCCCTAATGACATACAGTTTAGATTGTAGGCGTCACATTTTTTAGGGGTCTGATACCCAAAGAAACTTTTCACACCGTCTGTAACGGATACATTAATGAGTAAAAACAGATACAGATATTTATGGGTAATAGTTTTTGTGGTTTTATATTTGATTGGTCTTTACATTTTACTTTTTTTTTCAGTCACAGAATGATTACTTTAGAAAATACTAATATAAATTCCATTGTTTTTTGTTATCTTCCCTATTTAGCTCCAGAGAAACATTCTAGCATCGAACCCACGTGTAACCAGGTTCCACATAAACTGGGAAGGCTGTACTGAGAAAATGGAAGATTCTGAAAATGTTGATCCTACGCCAAACTCCATGCTCCCTCCATCCTGTCTGCCAGGCAAAGTCCCTCCTTTGGGACACCTACCAGATAACTCCATGGATTGCTTATAAAGTTGCTGCCTCCTCAGAAGGTGGCCAATTCAAGCACAAGACCTTATGGTGGAATGCCCTTGGACATTTTTAGCATAGATGAAAGGATTTATTCCCAGCCTTTCCTCTTCCTGTACTTGTAAAAAAAACAAAAAACAAATAGCTCACCGGGGCTTTAGTTAAACTTATTTTCTGAGGACATGGTGAACATGATTGTGTATTAAAAGGTAGTTCTTGCCATGAGTTTGAAAGCAATATTAATGTGTGGAAATGAAACTGCATGATATTTCAACTGAACCAAAACAACGTCAGATGTTATTAATAGATTTTCTTGTTCTGTTAAAGAAGACGTGTAAATTTAAGAGGAATTTGGCACTGGTGTTGCAATACATTGCTGAACAAAAATATAATTTGTCACTATATTTGTTAAAATTGCACTTAATTGTGTTGATGTAAAATTATGGAGTTTCGGGTGGACTTTATGCTATTATCTTTTCCAAACAATTGCTCATGCCTTCCCCTGGTTGCAGTTTAATTTTTTAAATAAAGTTACAGCATTTTGTATCTATGAAAAATCCTCTTTTTGGGGGGGATGGGTTGCAACTAATTGATTTGTTTTCCATATCCAGCGGGTGGTAAGAAACTCAGTTTTTCCTTTTCATGGTTTTATTCACAAGAGCACCACCTGTGCAACAGAAATATCTGCGATCCTTTCATAATTTCACACCTTTCTAAAAATAGCTCGTGCTAACGTCACGTCCAATCACAGCAAAGTTCGTAAAGGGTTAAACAGCTAAACTAGATGAATGGATGAAAAAAAAGAACGATTTAAGGATTGTCGATTTGAATCTTCGCGACATTTCAGGCACCCTGTCAATATAAACAAGACTAGTTTTTTTTTGGGCGTATTGTCTACTGATAACTGAGAGGCGGTGTTGAAGCGTTTTAACGGACGAATCGCATCAATGTGATATTTGGTTGTGTTGACGTTTGTCCAATCAGATTAGAGAACGCGACATCTGTCACGTAGGTGGTCGTTGAAGTAGCCAATCATGTTTGAGCAAAGGTGGGATCAAGGGGATGGATGACTGGAGTTTCCCTTGCGGACTGAAGATTAATGGAAGGGGTCTGTTGATTAGGATACTCGCCTATTTGCCTGTCGTCCAAGGAAACAGTTGCATTTGACGACTGGCTTTGAAACGAATGGAGGTCTCTTGTTTTCGGTAACCGGCGGAGGGAAAACAAAGTTACGCTGATATCCATCTGGCTGTCCATTTCTCAGCTTGACAAGGCCTACCCACACAGAAATAGCACCTGGTTAGCTAAGGCCAGGATTCGACAGAAAAGACGCTAAAAGCTAATGTTAGCTTGTCACTTGGAAATACGGGGCCATCTTTTGTCGACTTGGATTTTTTGAGAGAAATGTATCATTTTTGAAAAGGACAGTCAAGTGACTTTGGAGTTTGCCTGCTCTTGTTTGGAGCTCGGGAGCTACAGTTATTTAAGGAATACCGCTTGCTATCAGTGCTAGCTAACGTGCCAACCTTGTTAACCCGAAACGCCCGATTTCGCTGCAGACTTGGACTTCAGTCGCTTGACCAGAGTGCTTTGCATATTTGGGACTTAGTGTGGTAAATAAATTAATACTCGTTTAAGAATAATGACAGCTGTTAGCTAGTAGCTGCTCGTTTGGCTGTAGTACTGTGTGTCAAGCGGCTGCGTTAGCACAGTGTAGCACAACTCAATCAACGACTTCAGAAGTAAACTCATTCCTAGTCCAGGGACATCACCGACGGCCTGCCACCATGGGCAACACGCCCACCGCAAAGAAGGGCAATGAAGTGGAGAGTGGTGAGTATCCTGCACCCGTATCATCATGCAGAGCAAGAATTAGTTTTGCAATATGCATAATCGTTCATAAGCTGTTATTTCCTGTTCCCAATTGTGGAAGCAAGTTTAGGCTCAACGGAACACGTCCTCAGTGTTCCAAGAGTGAATAAACTGCTTAAAGCATTTACATGTTCTAATCTGTTCTACAAAAACAAAAACAAAAGTAGCTAGAAACTAGAAATTGCACGTGAAGAATTTCATGGAAGCTACTCAAAAACTTGGGCTGAATTGTCAAACCGTCCGTCAGCCAGACCGTTGAACTTGAAGATGCTATTCTTTTCCTTTTGTGGGAAAGCTCGTGATTGAAAGCCTTAGGTTGTATTCAGAGATACCAGTGGAGATGACGATAGCTAGTCTTAGTTATACAACAGTCATAGGTTTTCTCGTGGTTTCTTTCTTGGAGATGTTCTCGACTTTAACAAGGTTATGAAAGGTTGCAATGTTGTTGGATGGTTGTGTGGAATTGTTTTCTTGTCTCCTTTTGTCAAATGACTTTATTACTAAAGGACAAAACTTTCTTTTTGTACATAGTGTTATTTAAGGTTTAGATGATATACAAATGAGTGTTTTTTGTTAGTTTTTTTTTTTTAAGTAATGATCTGAATCTTAGTGGAATTCAGCACTGAGCTTCACATTAAACGGAGATGAACTGGTTATTATCTTTGAAAGAGGCATCATATGACAGACCAGGGTGATCTTCTCCGGGCTAAAACTTCGAGTAGAAGTCTCTTGAGCAACATGTGATGAGCAACTTTCGGCACAAGGGCACATGCATGTACAAGGCTTTGAAGAAGCGTTTGCTTCCAAAAACCTGCCTGACTTTTTCATAAAAAGTAATTACCCTTTGGTCCGGGCATGTTTGGGAGAAACGACAGCGTTGAAGCCAGGGGCAAATCCAACTGAATCTTCCACATAGCTGTGCAGGAGTTTTAGAATTTGTATGAAGGAGTTTGGTAGAATTAGTTTACTGAAACACATAGTGAAGCGGCTCCTTGTTATCACTTTACCCCCACTATGCTCAACTTTTGCTCTGCTATTCTTGCTTTTTAGGAAGTGTTGTGAGATGCATGCCTTCCAGAGAGTTCACTTTTTCTTTGTACCCACACTATCTTTTGGGAAAAATAGGTTTTTGCAAATATGTGAGAAGTCCTTGTGTTTGATCTATTTTGCTCAAAGACTGTATTGTCCTGAAACCCCTCCGATGGATGTCTTATTAGTTCAATCATATTGTTGAATTATAAAAGCATCTTTAAGGTAGGTGAGGTCTAATGTCCTTGGATGATTTTAGTTTATTCTTTTATGACTGACTGAACAAATCCTCATTGTGGTCTTAAATATTGCTTAAAGGTCAGCCATTCCTGGAAAGAGTCAGAACTACTCAGTTTTCTCCCAAAGCCTCAGAAATCACTTTTTTTTTAAAAATATGACTGCGTGTCAATTACTTTCTCATGTCTTCTTGAATTTCTTTGGATTGTGGTATGATGTTTTGGTTTCTGCGTTATTTTGGCGCGCTTTCTAATCACACAAATTCTTTTATAGATTTCATGTCTCAACAGGTCTGACGGTTACTTGGTGGTAGAACTTGAACTTATCTCTCCTTTTCTGTTCCTCAAAGTCTTTTTTTTTTCTTTTTTGTGTCGCTAGCTTCAAAAAACACTGAATGACAGTGGTTTATGCCTTTATTTGTACCCTTTTTCCCCTCTCCTTTTTTGTGTGCAGAGTTTGAGCAGGTATCTGTGAAATGAACATCAGCTTCTTGTTACTGGTGGAGAGTAGGTGTGAAAGAATGGCCTCCAGTCTCTGAAGATGAACTCATTGGTGGCTTAAGAAATGAACATGGGGGGGGGATCAATTTTAAACAAGCTTTTTTGTATTACTTAAAAAGAATAATTTTATACATGTAACCTTTACAAAGTGGTAGCAGCACAAAAAGATGATAGTTTTTTTATTCAAACTAGTTTCTCCCAAGAAAACTGTGTACCATTGTATCATTAGGAAGTAGTACTTGGTTATTATACCTTCTGTATGTTTTGATCTAGATTTTTTTTTCTTTTTGAAAAGCTTCATGTGATTGAATGAAGGAAAAGGTCAAGCGCGGCAAGGCGTGTATAAAGAACAAATAATATGATTAAATGGTTGCATTGTGATGATTATTAATGATTACAGGCAGCTACTGTATCTGGGGCTTTTTTGTTTTTGTTTTTTGCATATGGCACATTGAGAAAGACAACACAGGCATTTTCTGTTTGTTAGTAAAATGTACATGGATGGACTGAACAATTTTCAGGAGACAAACTGTAGTGCTAGTGTGGCCCACAGGAAAAAGAAGGCTGTACAGAAAGTCTGAGCTGCAGCAGGAAGTGAAGGAGCGAGGAAGGTCCAGCCCAGGCTCTGCACAGTCAGCCATTTCCTTTGCTACTTCAACAAAGCATATTCAGCCAGTTGGGAGTTGAAGCTCAACAACAACAATTTTATATTTTAATTTTTTTTTGCATGTGTGCTTAAATTGGTTAAAATACTTGGATGTCGGGGAGTCCTGAAGTGTTCTAAGGAGTTTTTGCTGGCTTCTTTCAGCCTTGTAGGATGTCTGTTATTCACAAACTGGCTGGAAAGTTGTTTCACCGAACTGGACCCTGCCTTGGGGACTTAAGCAGTGGAGAGGGAAAACATTATCAACCGCAGGAGGAGCTAGTGGCTTTCAGCTTGAGTGAGTTTTCTCTCCAGTGTTGGAGACATTGGTATAGGTGAAGCTGTAGTGCATTTTGTTTATCACTTAGACTGACTAAGATGAATTTATTATTTCTTTCTTTGTTGGCATGGGTAAAATTGTCCTATTAAAGGCCAGGTATGCAGACGTATACAAGTAGATTAACTTCATGTGATATTTTATACTGTTGCACATTGTGCTAATTTTTAGAAAAAAAAAGCAAAGGAATGTCTCACTGCTGAAGTAAGTGACTCCCATCGGTTGACCTCACAGAAAAGCTCAGTATGTATTGTTATACATATTTATGTGGCCTTGTAATATGGTGCCATTTGATGAAAATGAAGATAAATGAAAAGGCAGACATGCCCAAGAAAGGAAGTCAAGATGAACTAAACTCTCTTAAACTGGTTTAGCCTTTTTGGCAAATCAGATTCAAAAACTTATAAAGTTTCAAAACTTGCACGCACCAAACCCTGCAGAAAAGCAAAAAGCAACCAACATTAACACACATTTCATGTTTTCATTTCATATACTATGCTCCTTTCCTTTTTTATCTTGCAAAAACTCACTAAAAGTCAGCAATAGGGTCAGGCATTTTGATCATTGCTGGTTTTGGACTCCTCCCATCATCCTATTCTTTTGTATCCAACACTGAATTGGTTTTTCTTTTCTTTTTTCCCCCATTTATACTGAGTTCTCCAAGGTAACTGAGCTTTGTGAATATGTGTTCTAACTCCGACCATAACATAGAACACTATCTGGTTTTTAATGTACTGCTACTTGCAATAATGGACTAAAATGACTGATGTTAACTTACTTAAAAAAATGGACCAAAAAGTGACTTTCTAAACAAGCGTAACATTTTTCTATGAATATCTGAGTGTTTCCTGTTCTCTGTCTGCTCTCAGCTGGTTTATTTAGTAACTAGTTTACTGCTGATAGTTAAACAAGCTTTTGTTACAAATTTGCTGAGATTATGAATGATCTGAGGTGTCTACCCATTCAGCCAAATCTGAGAAGCCTAAAAAACTTTATTTATACCTTGGGAAACAGAAGAAATCTTATGAAAGACGATTCACATTAAAAATTCTCTTCTATGCATTTTACCTTAAAGAATAGAGGAAAATAGAAGCAAACCATTATCACAATGTCAAAAGGGTTTAGTTATACTGCAGATCAAAAATCTGACAGTCTGCTGTTTTAAAGCATTTCTAGCCTTATAATTTAAAGAAAAAAATGTTAAAATTGGACATTTTTAAACAAATGTGTTTACATAAATTCTATTTTTCTAAAAAATGGTGCTCCAGTTGTCTCTAGATATTTTATTTTATTTACTGTGAGCAGTCACCAAACAGTTGACAGTTTGTCCTTTTTAATAATTGACCATATAAATTAAATGCCTAATGCTGACGTCTCCTCTGTTCATTATTTTTGCTATTTTATGTCTGTGATAGTTTTTAGAATCTGTTTTTTATCCTTCTGCTTATACAAAAAGTGTTTTAGTTTATTGTAGGTCTCCTTGGTTACTGTTTTTGGGGTTTGTTTGACATGTAAGAGAGTAAACAGATGTTGATTATGGACACATAGGAATAAATATCGATGCCACAATTATTGGTTTAAAACCAAACCGTATCTTACAGTTTAACCAAATCTTAGAGAAAGTTTATTGTTACATGTACACTGCATACCAGTAAGTTTACCTTGAAAGTGTCTAACACGTATTGGGCTTAATTTAAGAAAGATTTGTTTTATTACATTACACCAGGCTTACTGTGGGCCAAATGAAAGTTTTTTTCTCCTTTTTTTATTTGCGTGGCTGCAAATTCTAAAAACTATTTTACAGAATTTTATTTTTTTATTTTTTGTACCCATGACCCAGAAATTGAGGTATGAACCAAATTGAATAGAGACAGTGCCTAGGGATTGATCAGGATGATTTATTAGGTACGTTATGAAAGATTTTTCTTTAATTTTAAGTATTTTTTTAAATGCTTGTGCTTTTAGTATGTGCAGTATGAACACGGCGTGTAGAGCTGGTGAATGAGAGTGGAGAATTAAATAGAACCATTGCAAATGTGCGGACTTACCTTTGTTCCAATTCTTTAACGCATTCGTTTATTTGATACAAGACTTTTCTAGTTTGATGGATGTATTTCTCTTCCAGTCCCCTTAACTGGATAATCAAAAGGTTCATTTCACGTCCTGCTGATTACAACTAAGGGAATGCTTTCTTATCGATCTGACTCTCGGTCACAGTGGTTTTACGTAATGCCATTAAAAGGAGTAGCTAATCCCCACCTGCAGTAAAATCTTGCTCTCTACATTTAGAAATATAGCGGAAAAATCCTGCAGTCCAATCAGCATGGAGCTGATCGGTGTGTATGATAAGACTTCACTTTGGGGATAATTGGGGAAATGAATCTTCCTCATATCTAACCAGTGAAAGTAATGGATTCTAGGGAAGTAGCCCTGCAAAAGAAAAAAAAAAAAAAGTGTTTGAGAATGTAAAATGAATGTAAAGCTTGTCTGTGTCCTGCTGCTAAGCTTCAGCCTCGTAGATTATAAAACAGTTTTCCATTGGTGGATTTGCAAGTACATGTCCTCTGGCTGTATTCAAGTGCTGATGAAAATTGATTCTGCTTTTCAGATTTCCAAATAAATGTTTAAGTTGCATACGTTTCTGCGTTACTGGTTTTTTTATGTGTTTAATTGGTCTTTATTCGTTTCGGAACAAGGCCCAGTTTCGACGGAGACCTGATTTGCCGCGCTTTGTGATTTAATGTCGGTCAGCTCACCCTAATATAACCTCTCTGTTTTTCTGCGTCAGAGTAGGGCAGTGTGGCCTAGGGGAGGGAGAAAGGATTGATTTTTTTTTTTTTTTGATTTTTTTTTTTTTTTTCTATTTATATTTTTTAAATTTTTTTTAGATCAATTCTGCTCTGGCTCCACACAGACTGTAGTGCATTTGGGTGGGAAGGGGAAAAAGTTTCACTGTGGCTGTTCCTGTTTCGCTCGTGTCTCCAGAGTTTGCCGCTTTAATGTTTTTGAAAGCACCCAGATCATTTGTAGAAGTTTCTCCTCTAAGATCTGACATCTGATTGGTTCTGCTAATTACGGAACGTTGCATCTAGATCTGTGTGGTTCATCTCGGGGGTCTTCACTCAGGCCTAGTTTTCCATAGGACTTTGTCTCTGGGTTGGTTAAATATACCAACTGGTTTTTGCCCCTCCCCTGGCTGCGTATGCCCCTGTTTGGATCAATATATAGCCTGTGTGTGTGCGCATACGTTTCTGTGTGTGTGTTTGACATGAGAGGGAACGGCAGAGAGCACTTTTTGTTCAGAATAAATATTGATACAAACCAAGCGAGGGTCCAGTTGATCGGTGCGAGCTGTCCTGCACTCGGCGCTTTGGCTGCACGCTGGGGAAGGCTTCTGCTTTTTCTGCTGGGTTTCTAACAAAAGCCACAGTTACCAGGATAACTCCACACCTCCTGGCAGCCAAGACACTTGACTGCTTTTTGTAGATGTGTGTGCAGCACTGATTTATTCAAGGTGCTTCACAGAAGGATAGGTCATGAGTAAGTGGCTGTGAAGAGGAGGCAAAGGAAGAAGTACAGGGAGACCTTTCAAGGCTGATGTGTGACAGAAAGAGCTCCAGAAGGCATGCAGGGAAGAGGGAGTCATCCTCGCGCTCAAGTGAATCAGGGTCACGCTCAGCAGATGCAGCAACGCCAGAGATGCCCATAGTCCTCCCAGATGGTAAGGAATTGAAACTGAAAGGATTGTCTGTTGAAGTGACGGTCATTTGAGAATTCTAAAGCAGCAAGGATCTACGATTTTCCTTAACACAGCTGCATGTCTTTCTATTTTTGTCTCTCTGCTTGGAACTGGAAGTCTAGTAACTTCCACGGAAAAAGGATTTTTCCTTTGTGGCTACCCAGCTTTCATAGCTTTCTGTGGGAGCAGGAGTGCTGCGGCGATGTTTATGTGAACTTTGGTCTGTGCCGCTTTTGCTGGCTTTCTCCCATCCTATTGTTGGAGCTGCAAGTCTGCAGAGAGTTTGCAGGAAATTAGATCAGCTAAATAAGGATTAGGCTTATGTACAGTTTCTAGAGTGTGAGCTGCAGACCGACTGCATGAGACCTTCATGTTTGGTTTGTTTGTTCTGCCGGTGATAACATTACTTGAGTTTTCAAATTTAAACATCCAAGTGTCTGTGTCGTGTAAATATTTATACCATTGAACTGATAAATAATTCGCTGTGCACTTTAGCTATTGACATCTGAGGGGTTTTATCTAAACTCGGCTCTAGGCTGTGGGTTGGCATTGATTATTTGTGACAAACAAAATCCAAATTCATTAACTTATAAAGTCTTTGTGTTTTTTTTTTTTTTACAGCACATCACTTCATGATCATCAACTATCTGAACCTTTAACGAAGTAACTCAGTTGAAGAAATGTATATTAAACTTTATCAGTGTTCTGTCAAACTAACTAACAGACTAAACTGCTTTCTGTCAGCTCCACTGCACTGCATATTTGGTAAAGAGGTATGAGGAAGGGCTGGCAATCTGCATGTTCCCACAGCGATGTGATTAGCTTCTATAAAGATAAGGGGTCAAATGAACTTCTCCATTTGGCTGAATGTACTCACTTCTAAATAATCTGTCAGTTTGTCTATTGGCATTTATTGCAAATATTTTGTGTGTGTTTGGCACTTCCAGCAAAGTAATTTTTCCTGTTAATTACGTGTAAATTTTTTAATCACCCTAGGGCATTCATCTGTCTTTAACTTAAAGTCCCACTCCGATCATCTTTTGATCTTTTATAAAAGCGTTCTCAGTGGTCATTTAATTATGACTTTACCTTTTTTAGACAAAATAGGAAAAAAAACTGTCATTTTCTAGGACATGGTTTCTTCAGAGCAGCAAGAGTTCATTAGAAATTTGCATCTTGGTAGTGGGCGAGACCATTGGCTCAGTGTAAGCCTGCCTCTACTTCCCAACATCCATCTGTTTAACATGATCTCTCGCTAGCTTACAGCCCCTCACAACCCAACCCTAACATTGAACAAAAATGGCGAGCAATATTCTTGCTACCCAACCGTACATTCTCAGCAAGATTTCAGCTCAGATGAGGAAAATGGAGATGTATATGACCGAATCGACTACAAGTGGATGCATAAAGCAGAGCAGTGATGTAGTGGCTTGCCGTAGTACCTTCCACGTCACACCTACAAGTTTTTCTAACAGCATCGTTTTGTCTGCTCCTGAGATAGAACGATTTGAATAAGGAAATACTCAGAAACACAGTTTTAAGGCCCGTACACACCGGGACGAATATTCGCCAGGCGTTATTCGCCAGCGTTTTTCGCCACTTTTTTTGTGTTCACACCCAGGCGATTTTCGCTGACGATGAGCCGAGTGAACGTGCAATTTCATTCCCTGACATTAGATGGCGCTTAATTTAAACAGAAATACTCCTGTACACAAGGTGGCGCTGCGCAACTTTACGCTTCTCAAAGTCGCTTTTCACTCAGAAGAAGAGAGCAAGTATTTACACGCTTGTCAGAATCAAACAAAGAAAACATGAATATTTCAAGCACCAGTAGCTCCAACTGGTGCTTGGTTCGGGGATATTTTAGAATGTCCGTCATTATTTCTTCGCGGCAGTGTAGACGCTACTTGGCGTCTATCTTCTTCGCTGGTAAGTGTGCTCAGCAAGGCAGTTTTGTGTTTGAGCGCCCCCAAGTTGTGTTTTACTGTAACTTCAGAAGCTCCAGACACGTGTGCAAAAGCGCCGTTCTCATTGGTCGAATAAAAAAAAAAACGAACCCGAGGCGTTTTTTGTTTTTTTTGACGCTTTGATGCGTGGCGTTTTTTCGCGTCGGTGTGCACACTCACATTGGTGCCCTTTGTTTAGTCACGAGGCATTAAACGTCGCCGAAAATCGCCGGCGAAATTCGTCCCGGTGTGAACGGGCCTTTAAGCTTCATTTTTTGTTTCTATTTGCCACTGATCCATAGCAATTTTGAGCTTTTTTTTCTAAATATATGCCTTCATCATAATAAAAAATGCCACAACAACATGTCAAAAACACAATTTTCCCCGGAGTGGGTCTTTAGGCCTGTTTCCTATGTTGTGGTTAGTCAGAGGGCACAGACTGTTGGTTCTTTTAATGCTGATTTCCTGATTGAAAGTAAAGATATTTCAAAGTGGAACATCGACTGTCCCCAATTTCCGCTTCGGTATGATTTTGGGCCCAAACCTGTTTGACAGACATGTTGGGAATGTCTTTGCAAAGAGGCTCATTTTGGAATGGAGTTCTGTGTTGGATTTTCTAAAATGTCCAGGGACCTTCAAAGACATTCTTTGTGCCTTTTTAAGTTTTCTGACCACATCCTCACTGTTTTACTTGTGAACTTTAGTAGCCACTAATAGAATAGTGTTGCATTCGTTTTTCCAGCATTACTGTTTTTATGTAGTCTGATGTTACTTGAAAAAAATTTCTGATTGTTTTCATGCCGAAGTGAACCGATCTAAAGTCATCTGATTGCTGGACTTCCAATAGGTTTTTCCGTAACTCAAATTGCCGGGCACATTTATAAAGGGATTTCAATTTAAGCGGCCATTTTTACACACAATATGTTTCTGTTTGCAGTGAAGGAGTTTCTTGCCAAAGCCAAAGAAGATTTCCTGAAAAAATGGGAGAATCCAGCACAGGTGGGAGAGTGGCCTCTTCTGTTCACTGGGTTTTGTCATTCTCTTGATGTTTTTGTAGCACTTTCTAATTTAATTGTATTGATGTGGAAATGGTAGTTGTATTAAATGTTTTTTATGATCTTTTTTTCCCCTTCATTTTGGCATGTTCTTGCACTGTGACGCACAAAAATAGAGACCGTGCTTAAATGGAGTAAAAGAGGTTATCAGTAGCAGAGTGCCCTCTGCTGGTCAGTTGTAAAACTGAACATAAGTGCAGGGGAGCATCTCTAAAAAATACTTTATCAATGTATTAATGTTTTACCGAAATTAGGATAAAACATCAATTTATTGATGATAATTTTGGATAAAACCATTAAGATGAAGTGGCTACAGTGGGTCTACAAACATCTGACAAATACATTTGTTCCTACAGCAAACTGCAGCATTGGATCATTTTGAGCGTTTGAAGACTTTGGGCACCGGTTCTTTTGGCCGAGTCATGTTGGTGAAACACAAAGAAACGGGCCAGCATTTTGCTATGAAAATTCTTGACAAACAGAAGGTACAGTATTAACAATATATGCATTTTTTTCAATAAATGTGACTGTTTGGTGTGGAGGATTTACTACAACTTGTCACAGTTGAATGTTGTCTGAATAACACATAGTCTATTTGCATTGCAAGTTGGGGGATAAATATGGCAATAAACGTAAATCAAAATATCCTACAGCGTTTACAAGTTGTGGTTTAACTTATAAGGCCAATAAAAGGCTTAAATACCAGTTTGTCTTTTTAATTCGATTTCCTGTCGTCTTTTTTTTAACCTCTTGTTCTGAAACTTTGGTAACACGTTTTGATGAAGCGTGCCTGTTCTGTCCTCATAGGTAGTGAAGCTGAAGCAGATAGAACACACATTGAATGAGAAACGTATCCTGCAAGCAGTCAGCTTTCCTTTTCTGGTGCAGCTGGAACACTCTTTTAAGGTTTGTTTCTTTGTTTTTTTTTAATCCATCACAATACATTCATCTTGTTTTTTATGGATGTGATTATTAATGTGCCATAGTGCGGTCTGTCTTGTGCCCCTGCAGGATACCAGTAATCTGTATATGGTGATGGAGTATGTGCCTGGGGGAGAGATGTTTTCCCACCTGAGGAGGATCGGTAGATTCAGGTATTTGCCTTTGCTCATTGTTTTTCTGTAGCGCCAACTGGCTGTAAACGTTGATCTTGTGTGTTACAGTGAACCACACGCCCGCTTCTACGCTGCCCAGATTGTACTGACCTTTGAATACCTGCACTCACTGGACCTAATCTACAGAGATCTAAAGCCAGAGAACCTGCTCATTGACCAGCAGGGTTACATACAGGTAAAGATTACAGCACGCTTTATTTAGACACCATAAACGACTTCTTTGCAAATGTTTTATGGAGTGTGCCGTTAGTTTTCCCGAGCTAAAAAAAAAGTTTACATTCCTTAGGTCACAGATTTTGGATTTGCAAAAAGGGTGAAAGGCCGAACCTGGACACTCTGTGGCACTCCAGAGTACCTGGCGCCAGAGATCATCCTCAGTAAAGTAGGTGTTGAGCTCAAATCACGGGAAGCAGTCTGCTTTATAAATAACTTATAAAGTATACCCCCCCCCCCACACACACACACACACACACACATACACAGATTTTTATTATATTATTTTTTTCCAGGGCTACAATAAAGCAGTGGACTGGTGGGCTCTGGGAGTTCTGATATACGAGATGGCTGCTGGGTACCCTCCCTTCTTCGCAGACCAACCCATCCAGATTTATGAAAAGATTGTATCGGGGAAGGTGAGCCCCACAGAACGTTATTTCAAGGGTTCCTGTGGATGCACTCTGTAGGATCTTGAACATTATCAACAGTTCATATTTATGCAAAAAATAATTCAATTGCATTAGAGCTGTGGATCGTTACATATGTGGAGATCCGAATTGACCCACGAGTCAGGATCAGCGATAACTGTTTGATATAAAAAATAGGCATGAATGGTTGCTATATGCATGTAGTTGATGGATGAAAGTGAAAATATGTATTTTTAAAAATCTTGAAAGGAAAAAAAATAGGATATTTGTCTCTTTAAATAATCAAAAGTCAGCATTAAACGAAACATAAACATCTCTGTCGCTATGGACCAAGTAACAACAAATCCTGAAAATGTTCTCCGGTGGTTTTCCATCCTCTGCTGTCTCCAGTTCTAGTAGATGGATGACAAGAAGATGGTAAATGAAGACACCGCATTACCTATACAAATGTAACAGCATAAAAACTCAGATTGACACTTTTAATGAACATTTTCCAGACGTGATCCGATGCGGCTTCTCCCACATCAATCAGCTATGTAACGTAAATAAATAAAAAATGCTGTATAAATAGAAAATGTTGAAATGTTGCGAATGAATATTGAAACATATTCTTTTTCCCTTACTTCTGCACGCTAATTCAAGTATTGATGGTGCCTACATATCTGCACACTACAGGACACAATGCAGTAATATCTTCGGCTGCAGAACGGGGCTCTGCACTCCAAGCAGTGATCATATCAAAGGAAAACCAGCCACTCAGATCGATTTCAATGTTTTTTTTGTAGGTCCGCTTTCCCTCACACTTCAGCTCAGACCTGAAGGATCTCTTGAGAAATTTGCTGCAAGTGGACCTGACGAAGCGTTTTGGCAACCTCAGGAATGGAGTCAATGATATCAAGGGTCACAAATGGTTTGCCACTACTGATTGGATTGCCATCTACCAGAGGAAGGTGAGGCCAACACTTACAAGTAGTGATCTGTACAAATGGAGATCTCCTGCAAGGACACAGGAAAGGTGATTCTGGTCAAAACAAAGATGTAATGCTGCCGTTGTTGGCGTGTGGAGGTACATGGCTGCAGCTGTCAATGTACCTGTAAACATGTCAAGATAGAAACGTAGCTGCTAGAAAGGGAGTCATGTAAAGATGACTGAAGTGCACCCAGATGTGTTACTGAAACTGACAGAAATCTAAAGGAAAAGATCTCCTTGAACCACTTTCTCAGGTAAAATAGATTCAAGTGAATGCAGACACTTCAATTTGGCTTTTGACTGATGATCAAATTCACTCTGTGAAATGAAATGCCTATATTACCAGCTGGTTTTAAAATTTATGAGCTGGTTTCCAAAAAATAAATGATTCCACAGAATCATCGAAGAGGGTTTTGCTCCTTGAAATTTTAGCTTTGATTTCCAAATACACTCAACTTTTTTTTTTTTTATGCATTTGGTTTTTGGGAACTCGTTTCATGAACACCACAGAGAATTGTTACCGTCTGTATGTTCCAGGTGGAAGCTCCCTTTATTCCCAAGTGCAAAGGCCCCGGAGACACAAGCAACTTTGATGACTACGAGGAAGAGGAAATCCGAGTCTCCTTCTCAGAGAAGTGTGCAAAGGAGTTTGCAGAGTTCTAAATTCGAACCACGAGTAGCACACAGAGGGAGCGACCGCGATTTAGATACTATAGGGGATCTGACTTCATGAAGCACTAGGGTGGACTTAAAACGTGCTCTTTTGTGATGAGGAAAACAATGTAAAATTCCCCCCACTCCCAAATGAAAAGGTAGGCAAAGTGACAAAAGGTCCACAGCACCAGCAGTGTTGCCTTCTATGATTGTTTCTCAAAGGTTTCCTGTTCTTTTTTTTCTTTAACCCCTCTTGTGCTTCTGACAGGGGCTCAACAAACAGCCACATGTTGTGGCTGTTCAGCTAGAATTCTGACGACTTCATGACACATTTTTAGTTTCTGAAGGTTGAGTCCAGGTTTATTTCTGCAAAGGTACTTAATCTGTTCGGCGCATTTTTATTTTTATCTTTATTTTTGGCTGGGTTCACTCGACGAGCTTTTTCTGGTGATTGTGGAGTGCTTGCTGTATCCCGTCCGCCTAGTAACCCGTTCATCTCCACCCCAAATCTGTCCAAGCAATACCAAGTCCAACAGATGTGCCTATCACAATGCCAACTGGTTGGAAAAAGGTGTCAAACGCGTCGAGTTTTTGGCTGTCGTGGCATCGGCTCATGTGGCCGCTTGGTTGAGAACAGTCTGCCTTTGTCTGCTTATCAGGGTGCAGTCGTCGGGTGGCCGATGCCCTCTGCTGGCTGAGTCCCAAGCAGTGGCGACGAAAACGATTTATCATCTTTGTCTTGCTCCTCTGGGGACCTATGGGACGTTAACAGGCGGTCTGCATTGAAAAACTTTCTCTTAGCTGAATTTATTAGAGCATTTTAAAAATCCTGTTGGTGATCATTTTGTCCTTTTTTATGTCAATCTCTGTGCTTGTATGTTATTTAGTGGTCATGGGTGGGTTTATAAGCTGTGGTTTTGCAGCTGCTAACATAGTGGTCACACTCCGGACTTCTTTATTTAATTCATAGTACATTTATACATGTGTGTATATATATATATATACATGTGTGTGTATATATATATATATATATGTGTGTGTATATATATATATATATGTGTATATATATATATATATATATATAGAGGACATGAATTTTCCATCTTTTTCAAGATTCTCATAGCTGTGAAATTGACTTAATATTTCATAAACTGATAAACAAATTCTGCCAAATTTGCAGGCTGAAAACACTGCAGTTGTTTGTATGTGATTAAGATGGAGGGGGCTTTTAATACACGAAGCAGTAGCAAAACACGTGCATGTTATTTTTGTACTTTAATCACCATTGAGGACCGATGGCAGAGCATTGTGCCTGACCTGAGCTGAGGTACTTGAGGATGAGGCCAAAATCCTCAAGTGAACACGGAAGGAGGCCCAATTATGGTTGATCCAGATTTGTCCATTCTTCACCTTGTTGGGCAAAAAAACAAAAAAAATGAAATGGTTCTAGAAGTTTTCTGACCTTGACAGTGTTCTCCCTGTTTTTTAATTTTTGCTTATTTCAAGTGAAAGCAAATTCTGGGAGTTTGGGGGGGGGGGGTCCATTTTTTCTGCTTTTTGTGCAACATACTTTAAAAAAAAAAAAAAAAAAAAAAAAGTCTAAAATTGTGGTCTATTTCTCCAACTGATTTTCTGTGGGCACAAGACAATCGCAGACCAGGTCTTATTGCTGGTTTGCTGACAAAAACGTATTGGTCTGGTTTAAAGAATAAAAGCTTTCACCTTCCAACCTTCAAACGGCCCTAGGTGCTAGACTTTGTCCACCTCACTGAAAAGCTTTTGTGAATTGTTTGATGTGCATCGATCTTTTTGTCGGCGTCTCGTAACATTACATTTGAAGAATGTTTTTGACTCAAAGATTTCAGTTGGCTCCAGTAATTATTTTTTGGCAGTGTCTTAACGTAGTTCTGATCAAACACGAGATAGATTTTTGAATGTCTTGAAATGCAGATGTGTTTCCTTTGTGTTACAAATGTTTCTTTAGTGGGTTTGGTTTTCCTCGCATGTTAAAGCAGAGCAGTGGCTCCCGTTTGACCCGAGACCGCTTCCAGACGTTTGCAGATCCGACGGCGTCTCTGCTGTTTACCAACTTGAATCGATATGAGCTTCACACTGGAACGGTGCAGCGGATCACCAACCAACTCATGGTGTCTGAGATAATGAAGCACATGTCACACCTTTAGGGTATGGACTCTTTCATTCATGTGTGAGGATTCTTTCAAAGGTAACCTACTTTGCAAAAGAGCACATGTGACAACTTTTCACGTTTGTTCTCACATAAATCACTGGGTGGGTAGAAGGCAGCCCCGCTTGATCCACTGAAACATCCCGCCGCTCTCTGTTTCTCTGATTCACGTACAAACCCGACGTCGGTCTGATAAAAGTTTGTTTCCATCATCGTTTACAGTATGAACCGCTTTCTGCAACAGAGTTTGTCTCCTGTCTGCCTTCTACGGCATTTCCACACACTTTATTCAATCATAACACTTTTTACATCTCGAGATGTTTTGCGTTCATGTTTTCTATTTGTATTTTCAAAAAATAAAAATAAAAAATAGAAAAAGGCAAAAACAGAACATTAACCTTTTTTTTCCCCTCATGACCTGGGTACAGTGCTTGTGTAGTCTATTGTACCTTTTGGGAAACAATATTGTAAATCCTTGCCTTCAACAGTCTTAACTATCTTACCCACTGGAGAACTTGACAGATACCCTTAGAACACAATGATTATGTATAAAAAATATAAACAAAATAATATTTTGCAAAATGTATCATTCCAATAAAGTTTTACTTGTTAAGACTGACATGTCTGTGCTGTGTTTAGTCCGTTAGGTTGTTGCAGGCTAAATGCTGCTCATGGCTGGACGAGAGGGAGCGGCAGGTGCTGCTCTGTGGCGTTCTCGCCGTCCCGCCGACCATCCCTGTGAATGTTTCCAGTGGCTGGCTGCCTCATTTGAATATTGCAGTGCTGTGTTTATCCCGGCACAGCACAAGAGCAGGTCCAGCCAGACAGCGACACCCCCCCCTAAATGCACCCACATTCATGCACTGTGTACTCAACGGTACACCTGTACGCAAAATCCTGCATGTAGTTTTCATTTCAGATTAAAAACTTTAGCAAACTTTCTTGATTGAGTCAAACATTAAGAGAAGTAAACAGTCTTTTGTTTGGTTGACAGTATTTTTGTGTTTATTCATGATAATACTTTAACATTGGAAGCAAGTCTGTTATTTTATTGACGTCTAAGACAGAGAGAGCCTAAGGCTCATACTTCAGTTCATCAAAAAAAATTAATGTGATTTGTGGTTTAAAAAACTGGCAATAAAAACTTTTGAGAAAACAGTTGTATTTTAGAAAACTGTGAACTCTTATGAAGAAATATCAGCATTAATCATCACTGTACATAGTTTACAGATAATATTGATAACAAATGAGCCAAAAGACTTGATATGATGTGTGGATAGCAGGACATGCCAGACCCGTGTTGAATGTCTGTGCTTTCCTACAGTACTTTGGCGTTCCACTCTTGTTTTGAGCACAACTGTGTCCAGATGTTTAGGAGGATTTTTGTGGCCAATCAGAATTTGTCAAAAACTCGATCTTGTTAGCAAGAGGTTTGGTGCTTAGACCAAAATTGTGTTCACATTTCCAAACCCTTTAGCATCGTTCAGTCATTGCATTTGGACTTGAAGTCTTTTTTTTTTGTGTGAAACATTTAGCCATTTATACAAGTATCTTCTCAGTCTTGGTTGGATGAATGGTGAAATATTAAAAAAAAAAAAAATTATTCAACCTCAATACGTCACCTGCAGGAATCTTCATCGACATACCCTTACCTGACCCGTCTTCTTCTGCAAGGTCAATGACAAGTCTATGGAACAGGACAAATTCAAGGAATAACCAAAGTTTATAAACAATAGCTCAACTACTTTATTTTTGTCCTATAAGCCAGTGGAAAAAGTGAGACCAGACGTCTAATTGTTAAACAACATATTTTCAATGTTTAGGCAAAACAATTCCATTTGCAATGGTGATGGACATGCTGACAGATGAGGTTAGAAAGGAATCCCCATGGACTATGATGTTTGCAGACGATATTGTGATTTGTAGTGAGAGTAGAGAAGCTGGAGAGGTGGAGGTTTGAAGTATTTGGGGTCAACAGTCCAGAGTAATGGAGAGTGTGGAAAAGAAGTGAAGAAGCGAGTGCAGGCAGGTTGGAATAGGCGGTTTTGATGAGAAGACCAGCCATGTAGTTTGGCCTAGAGACAGTGGCACTGAGGAAAAGACGGGAAGCAGAGCTGGAGGTAGTAGAGATGAAGATGCTGAGGTTCTCTTTGGGAGTGACCAGGATGGATGGGATCAGGAATGAATACATCAGAGGGACAGCACATGTTAGAGGTTTTGGGGATAAAGTCAGAGAGGCCAGACTGACCTGGTTCTGACATGTCCAGAGGAGAGACGGGAAATATTTTGGTAGAAGGATGCTGAGACGAGACCTGCCAGGCAAGAGCTCTAGAGGAAGGAAGACCAAAGAGGAGGTTTATGGATGCAGAGAATGAAGACATTAAGGGTAGCTGATGTTAGAGGAGGAAGAAGACAGAGTTAGATGGAGGAAGCTGATTCGCTGCGGCAACCCCTGAATGGAGAAGACGTAAAGAAAAGAAGAGGCAGAACAATTTCATGCCGTCTGAGGTCCACACCAATTTTCTAACTTAAACAATGGAGGATTCATGGAGTCCAAACCATTCCTGTTTAACCCGGCCTTCCAACAGCCTGTCCTCTCTGCTGCTCTCTGGAAATCGCTTCCGCAAGATTGTCATTTCATTTTTGGGACATCCATACAAATTAATAAAAATAGAACAAAAGTACTAAAACTTATTCACAACTGTCCTTTACTCTTTTATTTATTTTTTTCTGATCCAGCCTCACACCACCTCTACACACAAACTCCACCTACTTTCCCATTTTGACCAAACTTTTTGAAAATATTTCAGTTTTTCATAGTGTTGAACAGTTTTTCAAATCCATCACCAAAAGGGGCTAGAAAAATATAAAATTCCCTAGATTTTTTAATTGTATAGGTGAAAATACAAAATCTGAGCTTATCTTTTGAAAATGGAAGATTATAAGGTTTACAGTTAAAACTGACTTGAGTTTTCTGACACACAAAACCATCAAATGTTGGTGTGTTATTTTTATTTTTTTTACAACTTTTTACACTTATCAAAAAGCACCACTTGTTCTTCATAAATGCTGATAATATTCCACCTTTTCAATAATGTTCCCACATTCATCAGTCAGTGCAACACCACAAAAGACTGTGCAGTCCCTGGGCATGGTAAAATCCTGCTGAGTGGAAATGTGATCCAAGGAATGCCGAATCTCCCCTTTCTATTTGGCTCTTGGTCAGACAGGTAAGTTTGGGTTTCATGGATCCTGGAGGAATGTAACCAAGACCTGACTACCCTCCACCCTGCGCCAGTGAAGTATGGTGGAGGAAGGACCTTGGTTTGGGACCGTCTCTCACAGTTTGGACATTTATTACTATTTATTCTATCAAAGAGCAGTTTTGATGCTGTTACAAAAGGCTGAATGTTGTGCTTTTAACTTGCATTTAAGATGGCCTTCATATCACACTGAAGTGTTTCCTGGGGCACAGAGTGATTAAACTCTGTGGAAAAATTTGCCTTCACACCCCCATCCCCTCCCCCTAACACATTTTGATTGAACCCAACATTCTTGATTAGTGTCTGACTTCAAATACGGGATAATTAGGACCAAATTCACCCAGATACGCTTCCAAGAGCTCTAAATCCCACCGAAGCTGCAAATTCAGTGGTGCTGGGTGGGGGTCTTCTAACTAAGGTCTTCAGAGTCTGCATTGATGATATAGTCAAACATCTGTGCTTTAGATTTTCATTTTTAAACAAGGAAGAATAGCTGCAGCTAACATCGTTTTGGAAAGCTGAACCTGCAATCCCACACAAATACCGGTTAAAAAAAAGGCCAAGACATACTTTGTGTAATTGCTGCACCTGACAGGTGTGAACCCTCCAAAGGGGAAGAATTCACAGTTAAGTTTCTACAAAACCACCACAAATTTGCTCCCGTGTTTTTTCTTTACCAAGAGACAGTGGCACTGAGGAAAAGACAGGAAGCAGAGCTGGAGGTAGTAGAGATGAAGATGCTGAGGTTCTCTTTGGGAATGACCAGGATGGATGGGATCAGGAATGAATATATTAGAGGGACAGCACATGTTAGAGGTTTTGGGGATAAAGTCAGAGAGGCCAGACTGACCTGGTTCCGACATGTCCAGAGGAGAGACAGGAAATATTTTGGTAGAAGGATGCTGAGACGAGACCTGCCAGGCAAGAGCTCTAGAGGAAGGAAGACCAAAGAGGAGGTTTATGGATGCAGAGAACAAAGTCATTAAGGGTAGCTGATGTTAGAGGAGAGGATGAAGAAGACACGGTTAGATGGAGGAAGCTGATTCGCTGTGTGAACCCTCCAAAGGGGAAGAATTCACAGTTAAGTCTCTACGAAAGCACCACAAATTTGCTCCTGTGTTTTTTTTTTTGTGGAGTGAGATCCAAATACCTAAAGGACAATAAATCAACTGTCTTAATTACTCAGCTCAATGTTTGGAAATCCTATAACATATTCATGAACTTTTTCTGATTTTTTTAAATCAAAAAAAACTTTTTTCTCAACTCTAGTTTGCATGTGTGCGACACTTTTGAGTTCTTGACTCTGTCCTTCAAATTAAGACTCTGTTTTGAAAGGGACTGTGCTGACCAAACGTTCCAGTCCTTTTTGGTTTTCAGTTTTGGTATAACCAAGACTTGAGTTTGTAGCTGCAGGATGAACCTCTGACCAGCTGGTGGAGTGTGTTGTATTTAATGCTGTGGTGTCAGTTTTAGTTCAGAAAGCCTCTGCTCCTGTATTTGTCCCTCTGTGCGGTCACCGGTTCTGAACCCAACTAAAACATAACAAAATTTTAAAGTTTTGAGCCAGATGCCAGCTTGGATTCGGAAAATGAAGACGAACATGGATCTATTTGTCTGCAAGTGGATGCATCAGAATGGAGCAGAGCAGGGAGCTTGTGACGTTCCTTTGCATCTTCTATGTCACACCTACAAGCTTTTTGCAGCAGCATTTTTGTGTCTGCCCCAGATTCACAACGATATGAATAGAAACACTCAAAAATGCAATTCAAAGGTTCATTTTCTTTATAACTTTCTTCCATAGTGAGAAAATGCCACGTGAACATGTTAAAAACACAAAAAACACAATTTTCATATGGCCGAAACAATGATTAAAAATGAACATAATGTGGCCTATTATTCAGTTTTGTCTTAAATCTGATGATGTTAGAATATTTTTTTCCCCATTTAGTGTGCTTTATTACATGGTTAAATGAGTTACTAAATTGTTCATTTAATAACTGAATAAAAAGCTAAATAAAATGGCTAAATATTAACACCTCTTATTTATTTTATATATTTTTTCTCCGTTTATGGCGCACATGGAACCGAGTGGCGCTTTCGTTCCAGTCCAGGACTGCAAATTCCACCTTAACAAATCTCCCGCGAACGAAACTTTTCGCAGAAACCCCGTCGGTCCACCTTAAGCGCACACGCAAACGCAGGAGGCGTACAGCGAGGTTTCCGCTTCTCTGGAGCTCGGACCGCGGCTCGCGAAAGCCTCCGTGTGTAACGTTCAAGCCTGACGCACCGAAGCACGAGAACGAGGCGAGCAGCGAACGCAGGAGGGGGAAAAAATGTCGGAACCCAAGTACCGCGAGTGGATTCTGGACACTATCGACTCGCTGCGGTCTCGAAAAGCCCGGCCGGACTTGGAAAGGATTTGCCGAATGGTCCGGAGGCGACACGGGTCTGAGCCTGACCGAACCTGTGCAGAACTAGAAAAACTAATTCAGGAACAAACCGTGCTGAAAGTTAACTACAAAGGCTCTATTTCCTATCGAAACGCCGCCAAGGTCCAGCGGAGGAGCAGAAAAAAGGACGATGCTTCGTTAACAACGGCTGCGAGGAGGAGCGCGGTGGAAGAAGCCAGTCATTCGGACTTGAGCAACGGGGACAGCGCTTTCGGTGCTGTGGACCAGGACGACGAGGATTTGGAGGTGTGTGGAGATTTCTGCGCGGGGGTCACGTTTGACGTGCTTTCGTGTTATTGTCATGTCACAGCGCAGCACATTCACAGGTGCAGGAAAACGTGCGCATTTGGCAAAAAAGAAAGAAAGAAAGAAAGAAAAAAAGGCGAGAGAAGGTGAAATGTTTTCATCTTGTTTGGACTCGGGGAGTGGTGAGGCGAGTGATTTGCAAGTGCACCCAAAACTGCCGCAGACGGGGAGCGGCGGTTGGACCTCGCTCGAGCGCTGCCGACGAGAAGAAAGGAAGGTGCGCGTGCGGTACAACTGTGCCTCATTTCACTCGTTTGTCGCAAAGCACGGGACAAAAACATTTCCAGCACTAAAGAGGCAAAGTTGCTTTGTTCTGCCCGGCCGCAACAAGCACAGTATCCATATTAGCGGCAGAAAGCGCTTTTCAATCCCCAAACTCGGCGTTTAGCAAAGCGGAGACGAAAAGAGTTAGCCCGGAAGTGGAGCGAATCTTCTTTCTCTTTCGGCTTTTCCCATCAGGGGTCGCCACAGCGAATCATCCTTTTCCACCTCACTCTATCATGAACATCTTCTACCCTAACGTTAGCCAACTTCATGTCCTCTGTTAAGACATCCATATATCTCCTCTTTGGCCGTCCTCTTGCCCTCCGGCCAGGCAGCTCCATCTCCAACATCCTTCTACCAATATATCCACTATCCCTCCTCTGAACATGTCCAAACCATCTCAGTCTGGCTTCTCTGACTTTGTCGCTAACACAGGCAACATGAGCCGTCCCTCTGATGTACTCGTTCCTTATCCTGTCTAACCTGGTCACTCCTAAGGAGAACCTCAACATCTTCATCTCTGCTACCTCCATCTCAGCCTCTTGTCTCTGTCTCACTGCTACCGTCTCTAACCCATAGAGCAGAGCTGGTCTCACCACTGTCTTGTACACCTTTCCTTTGAGTCTTGCTGGCACTCTTCTGTCACACAACACTCCTGACACTTTCCTCCAACCGCTCCAACCTGCCTGCACTCGCCTCTTCACCTCTTTTCCACACTCCCCATCACACTGAACTGTTGACCCCAAGTACTTAAACTCCTGCACCTTCTTCACCTCAGCCCCCTGTAACCTAACGCTTCTACCTTGATCCCTCTCGTTCAGACACATGTATTCTGTCTTACTACGACTGACCTTCATACCTCTTCTTTCCAGAGCAAACCTCCACCTCTCTAGCTGTTCCTCCACCTGCTCTCTACTCTCACTGCAAATTACAATGTCATCCGCAAACATCATTGTCCAGGGAGATTCCTGTCTTACCTCGTCTGTCAGCCTGTCCATCAGCATAGCAAACAAAAAAGGACTCAAAGCTGATCCTTGGTGTAGTCCCACCTCCACCTTGAACTCCTCTGTCTGACCTACAGCACATCTCACCACCGTCATACTTCTCTCATACATGTCCTGAACTACTCTGACATACTTCTCTGCCACTCCAGACGACCTCATACAGTACCACAGCTCCTCCCTTGGCACCCTGTCATACGCCTTCTCTAAATCTACGAACACACAATGCAGCTCCTTCTGACCTTCTCTGTACTTTTCCATCAACATTCTCAAAGCAAAAATGGCATCAGTGGTGCTCTTACGGGGCATGAAACCATACTGCTGCTCACAAATCTCCACCTTCTTCCTAAGCCTGGCTTCCACTACTCTTTCCCACAGCTTCATTGTGTGGCTCATCAACTTTATTCCTCTATAGTTGCTGCAGTTCTGCATGTCACCCTTGTTTTTAAAGATCGGAACCAGAACGCTTCTCCTCCATTCCTCAGGCATCTTCTCACTCTCTAAAATCCTATTGAACAACCTCGTTAGAAATTCCACTGCTGTCTCTCCTAGGCACTTCCATACCTCCACAGGTACGTCATCAGGACCAACGGCCTTTCCGCTCTTCATCCTTTTCAGAGCCTTCCTAACCTCATCCTTTCCAATCTCTGCTACTTCCTGCTCCACAACAACCACATCTTCCTCCCTTCTTTCCCTGTCATTTTCCTCGTTCATCAGCTCCTCAAAATACTCCTTCCATCTTTTCTGTACACTCTCTTGGGTTGTTAGCACCTTTCCATCTCTGTCCTTAATCACCCTTATCTGTTGCACGTCCTTCCCATCTCTGTCTCTCTGTCTGGCTAGCCTGTACAAGTCCTTTTCTCCTTCCTTTGTGTCTAACCTGTCATATAGCTCATCGTAAGCTTTCTGTTTGGCCTTTGCCACCTCTCTCTTCACTCTACGCTGCGCTTCCTTGTACTCCTGTCTACCTTCCTCAGTCCTTTCTACATCCCACTTCCTTTTAGCCAACCTCTTCCTCTGGACGCATTCCTGTACTTCCTCATTCCACCACCAAGTCTCTTTACCGTCTTTCCTCTTTCCAGATGACACACCTAGCACCTTCCTACCTGTTTCCCTGATAATCTCTGCTGTAGTTTCCCAGTCATCTGGAAGTTCATCCTGACCACCCAGGACCTGCCTCAACTTCTGCCTAAATTCCTCACAAGTTTCTTCATTCTGTAGCTTCCACCACTTGGTCTACTTTTCTGTTTTCCCTATCTTCTTCTTCCTGACCTCCAGAGTCATCTTACACACCACCATGCGGTGCTGTCTGGCTACACTCTCTCCTACCACCACTTTGCAGTCATTAACCTCTCTCAAATGACCTCGTCTACATAGGATGTAGTCCACCTGAGTACTCCTACCTCCACTTCTGTATGTCACTCTATGTTCCTCTCTCTTCTGGAAGTAAGTGTTGACTACAGCCATTTCCATCCTCTTCGCAAAGTCCACCACCATCTGTCCCTCCAGATTCCTTTCCTTCACACCAAACCTGCCCATCACCTCCTCATCACCTCTGTTGCCCTCACCAACATGCCCATTAAAGTCTGCTCCAATAACAACTCTCTCTCCTCTGGGAAAACTCTCTATGACCTCATCCAACTCACTCCAGAATCTCTCCTTCACTTCTAACTCACAGCCAACCTGTGGCGCATACCCACTGACTACATTCACCATCACCCCTTCAATTTCTAACTTTAGGCTCATCATCCTGTCTGAGACTCTTTTCACCTCTAGAACACTGTTTACAAACTCCCCCTTCAGAATCACTCCTACCCCGTTTCTCTTCCTATCAACACCATGATAGAAAAGTTTGTATCCTCCTCCAATACTACGTGCCTTGCTGCCCTTCCACCTTGTCTCCTGCACACACAGTACATCTACCTTCCTTCTCTCCATCATGTCTGCCAGCTCTCTGCCTTTCCCTGTCATTGTGCCAACGTTAAGAGTCCCTATTCTCAAACCTATGTTCCTGCCTTTTCCCTTCTCTCTCTGGCAACGGACCCTTCTGCCTCCCCTCTTTCTTCGACCAACAGTAGTCAAATTTCCACCGACACCCTGTAGGTTAACAGCATCGGTGGCGGTCGTTGTTAACCCGGGCCTCGACCGATCCGGTATGTCTAAAGTGTTGTGGATGATTCGCATGGTTATTTTGGCAATTTTTACGCCGGATGCCCTTCCTGACGCAACCCTCTCTATTTATCCGGGCTTGGGACCGGCACAGAAGTTACTGGCTTGCAACCCCTGTGGCTAGATTCCGGAAGTGGAGCGAATGGCCTTTCAAAATAAGGGCGTCCATAATGACTTAAAATAACACCGCCTTTTATTTTGCAAAGATGTGTCTGGAAATGCCTATTTTTTATCGCAGCTGACTTATCAACGTGGGAGTGGGTGAGGGGGAAAAAGTCTCGAACACCGCGGATGTAGGAGAATGGTGGGGGGACGATGGGACATTTTGGTTTTTCGTGGTGTTATCCCTGGAAAGCGAGTTCAGCTGCACGCGCGGTGTCGCCGAGTCACGTGAACACGCACATTTTTCAGCGACGCCTGGATTTCAACGCGCTGTGTAGATGTACTTCCAAATATGCCCTTGTCTGTCCCACAAACAACTGTCAACTGTACCGCAATCGCCCTCAAAGTGCCGATAGTCCCGGTTGGTTCTGTTAGTTTGGGTCCGAACCGTCAGTCTTTGGGGCGATGGGGGATTGTCGACGCAGTGCATAAAGTCGAACCTGTGGTTCCATTGTCGGACACCCCGCCAAAGCCGGTCACGTCCAACGCGTTCAGTGGCGTTGTTGCGTTTCTGCGTCCGGCACAGCACGTCCATCTCTGTTCGATGTCTCTTAAATGTTTGCGGCAGTGACATAAAACACACGCAACGCAAGAAATACACGAAAACCGGCGGCAGGGAACTAAAGATAAAAGCGATCGCAAAACTGTTCGCTCGGCGCTAGATGGCGGATGCGCCTGTCCGATTTGGGTTAAGCTGAGATCAAATTGAATTTGTGCTCCGCAAGGCGTGTGACGCTACCGAATGAACGCACTCGGTTACTTTACACAAAGACTTTGTTTGGATAACCTTGCGGGTTTACTGGTTTTACAAATCGACGTGTCCGATGATAGTCATTTTGCGGTCCTCATGATCTGGGGGGGTCGCTTTCACTGGGAACCGCTGATCCGTTACAGAGTCAAAAGTAGACGGAGCATCGCGGCGGCCGGGCGGGTTGCCGCGTTGCGCCTCTTGTCGACTTCCCGCACGGCTTTTGTCGGCTCTGCCGCGCCGCTGCTCGGCCCAGGGAAGCGCTCTGCTAAAGCGCCACAGACACAATGGCGAGCTCTTCGCCGCGAGTCGCAACTCTATGCGCACTTTGAAGGAAATTTGAGGGAGAGAAAGAAAGCAGAAACACCTCCCGTCGGCCCCCCTCATGTGCCTTTCAGTGTCAATAAATCAACTGATCAACAAGGCCGCTGAGAACGGGCACGCTGCGAGTGGATCGGCAGATTTATCGTGAGGCAAAACATGACAAATAAAGCCATGTCGGATCAGATGGCGCTGTGTTTTGTGACCGTGTCAGAGGGAAAGTTGTGCTTTCCCCGTCAGTCAATTCCACAGAAGCGGCGCTTTTGTCGGGCGCGGGGCGGGCTTTGGTGCGCTCTTCTTGTGCTCGGCTGCTGGGTCCTGAGCACGCAGCCGCACACAAGGTAATTTTTCACCCAGGGGCGCCGTCGACTGAACCTCCGCCCATGCTGAAAGGAACCAGTGCATTCGGTGAAACTAGTTACGTTCAACCAGGCGACGTTGCGTTCGCGTGAAACTGCGCGGAGGCGCGTTTGTGGCGTCTATTCCACCAGTTTCCCCCCCTTTCTTTCTGCTGCGTAAACACGCGGAAAGGCAACAATTCACCACCGCGGCGCTCAAATTGCGACATGTGTTTTCACCATGAGGTTAATGCTGCTCACTTATGACAGCATCTTGAAGGGTTTTTCCAGTTTGGCCCCTCAACAAACAAACAAATAAACAAACAAAACGTCATGCGCTTGTGTTCGACAGGCTGACACTTCCATGGCTATGGACACAGACAGTAATCCAGATGAGGAGGGGGCTGAGGAGAGCCAGGACGGCCAAGACAAATCCTCCCCCAGCCGCACTCCTGAGGAGCCCCCCATGCACCGCGCGCCCGTCCAGGCGGCCTCTGCCCCCTGCTCCCCCTCTGGCACCCGCCCCGGCCCCGGCCCGGCATGCAGTTCGGGTCAGGACTATGCCTCTCTCCAGAAAGCTAGTCAGAAGCCCAACTCCTTGCCCCCCTCCAGCCCCAGGGCCCTCCCTCACAATGACTGGGCTTATGATCCTGCAGCGTGCCCAGTGGAGCGCCAGCACCCAGGAATGCAGAGAGACAAAGGTATTCACACTGCTAAACACAGGATTACATGCACACTGTGTATTATGGATCTCTAATATTGTTTCATGAGCAAGTCTATACTTAGCTTTGCAGTGACTATGAGGAAGCATGGGGCTTTCAACCAACTACATGATTAATAGCTGGTTTTGACTTGACAGTGGAAGTGGAGTTAATGTATCCTAGATACAGAGCTGCAGGAGAAAATGATGCATTTACCAAACCTGTCCATGTTAGCAATGCTCTTGGTAATTGCTTCCTTTAAACTAGTTATATTGGTTTAATGAACAGCTCGCTTGTAGGAGCATCATTTTCATATTATTATACTAATGTTGTCCATGTAGAACCATAATTGGGCAGGACTGTAGAGCGAGCAGCCAGTAAGGATGATAATGTGTCATTTGCTGGTAAATGTTTGACTCTATTTGCAGCAGAAATAAAGCCAACCGTCCACACCGTAACTACCATCCCCTGTGATTTAAACAACGCAAAGAAAATCGACGGAGAGAAGTTAGACGGCAGCCTGTCGTCCGACCAGCTGGTACCAGACTCTGCAGCAAGACCGGTAACCGTCCTGCAAATCCCTTTTTGTACCTGCAGTTCCTTTGTTCTCTTCCTTCTGTAATGCATTCCCATGTTTGATTTGTTTCATTCTTCTTTTTTGCGGCCGGTAGGATGAGATTAGAACTGTCTCCGATGGAAGATCGCAAACAATATCTCCACCATCAGAGAACTGTAAGTATGTCTGAAGATTCATCCAGATCCCCATTGCAGGATCCTGTTCATTTAAAGGGTTGATCTAGAATTTGCTGCTAATTGGAGAAGCTTCTACATGGGTTAGCAGTGAAACATCTTTAAGACCCATTATGTCCAAGAAATCAACACAGGTTTTTAGATTTTGGCCCAAAACAACATAATCTTATTTAAAAAAACAACTAGTAATACTTTTACAATAGACCTAAAGATGATGGGAGTGGGACTTTAAAGTGGTTCCACTCTTTAATACTATCCTGTTTTTTACTTTACAAACTGGAGGCCCCCTCCCAAAACGGTTTAAAGCCTTTATTACTTTACTACTTTTGTAGTACTACTACTGCAGTTCAAAACTTACAACGTACAAACGATAAGCAACAATTATGGACACTAGGGCTGGATAAAAAAAAAATCAATTAATCAATTTAGATTGATCACTACTTAAAAGATTCATGGAATTATTTTCTTTTAAAATAATTCACTTTATATTTCAGGGAAAACCAATTTTCTGTTCATTTTTTGTCCTATAATTCTTTTTGTCAGTTTAAAACACTAGTTATGTGACAACTTGTCACCTTCATGAGGCAAAATACAATTTTTGATGGAAATTTAAAAAAATAGATATTTGACTGAATTGAGTCAAACTATAAATAATTTCAGGAACTTTAGTATCTTTATGGAATTGATTCAGGATTTGACAGTGCTGCTTTGCTCTAGCAGGAGTGGTCATTTAACAAATAAGCTACCTTTTTGAATAAAACTCTGAAACATCTGCCTCCTTAATACAGAAAACCACAAAAAAACATGATATTTTACATTTAAATACAACTCATCTATTCATCTTTTGAAGAAAACTCATTTTAGAATCTAGATAACATTTCAATCCTGAGAATCTGTCACATTAATAAGAAACAGAACGACCAGAACATCTTTTTTGGACTCAACCATCTTTGTTTCCCCCAAAGGCACATTTAAGAAGATAGACATATCCCTCAAACCAGCTGAAGAGGCTCTTCTAAACGGTACAGGCGAGGAAATGTAAGTATCCTGGAACAAACCTCCAGCTCCACATGTATTTTAGTCTGTCTCCAGTCTTCTGCAAACACCTGTTAGCTTTATTTTCAGAAAATGCTGCTGTAGTTTGTTTTGAATTAACTGCGTTACTTGATGAGAAAACTGTGAACTGTAATAATTGACGAAAGCTGGATTTTGAAACACAATTAAGTCCCAGCCAGCTTGTCCGTTCGGCTCTGAACGTGTTTGGCCACGCCTCTGTGCTTTGGCAGATGGTTTTCATCTTTGTTCATGAGACAATCACACAGGGCACGAGAGGACTAGGAAATACCACTCCGTGGCACATTTACCTCAGACGTCGAGCTGAGATTGCTGCTTCTGATCCCTGTTTTATTTGATCTTCCTCCAGCTCATTGAAAAAGGAGAAGATGAGCCAGAACTTGTTGCAGTGGACTGTGGCAGATGTGGCCAGTTACTTCTCGGCCGCAGGATTTCCAGAGCAGGCTGTGGCCTTTCGAACGCAGGTAAACACCTCCGCAAGGCTGTGAGACAAGACCTCCACAGATAATGCCTCACTAAGGGTTTTTTTAGCCAGTTTAAAGTTCTAGATGAAAGAAAATACACTTATTTATAAGATTTCACATAAAAAAACAAAAAACTTTAAATTCTTATCACATCGTAAAGTCTTGTCAGAAAATAATTTCAAAACAATTTCATAATTTTCACAGAAAAGAGCTGCTAGTCCAGTATAATCCTGTATTATGTATTTGTTTTTTCACCTCAGTAAAAGCAGATGTTTTAGCCGTTTAAAGCTCCAAGGCACTGAAGTGTGTGTTAACACAAAGTCAGCGAGAAGAGGCATCATCTGCCATCCGAAAAGAGGCAATAACGGTTGCTCATTGATTAGCCAAGAGTTTAAATGCCATTTAGAAACAATTTGAAGTCCATCAGTCTACACTGATGGCTGCCAAATTTCCCAGCAGCACAGGTCAGGCTAAAACTTGGATTATTTCCCTTTCAAGTTTAACAAAGAATAATTACACAAAGACTGGAAAAATGTTTTCGCTTTTATGGAAGGTTTTAGAAATGAAACACACTGAAGACATCTCTGGGACTCGTTTAACAGAGAAAGAGGAGATGTTTCACCTTAATGCAGAAAACAAACGCCTAATCAAAAATATCATATCAACTGTTAAGCCATGAAGCTGTGATGAACTGACACACAGTGGGAAAAATATGTAATTTGTCAGTCACTGATTCTGCAAGTTGTCCCACTTAAAAAGACGGGAGAGGTCTGTAATGTTGATCATAGATACATTTCAACTCTGAGAGACGGGGCCTCCAAATTCTCGAGAATGTGGGATGCTCGGTGGTGGAGTGGTTAGCGCTCTGGGCTCACAGGGAGAAGGCCCTCGACCGCATCCCAGCTGGGACCTTTCTAGCTGGAGTTAGCATGTTCTCCTCGTACATGTGTGGGTTATGTCCAGGCACTCCGGCTTCCTCCCACAGTCCAAAAACATGCTTCATTGGTTAACTGGTGACTTTAAATTGCTCCCAGGTGAGTGTGTGGCCCTGCCACAGACTGGCCACCTGTTCAGGGTGTACCCCGCCTTTACTCAACTGTGGCTGGATCTGCACCAGCAGCCCGGTGGCCCCAAAAGGATTCAACTGAAGATGAATACATGGATGGATGGAGACAGAATGTAAAATAGAATCACAATGTATAATTATTACTGATATATGGTATATGGTTCACGAAAAAAAAAAACATCCTATCTCCTCAATATTTTGTTATGTAATCCTGGTTGACAATGACAGGTCATTGCAGTCAACTGGACTTGGTTTATCATCTGTTTGAAAATATCTTCTCCAAGAGACTTTCTCAATTTTGACTCTCCTGCAGGTTTTCAGCACGTTTGCCTTGTAGCTGCTATTTTCTGGTCCATTCTTTCATGTAGATCTTCTCGAGAGCTGCCATATTTTGAGGTTGTTGTTTGAAAACATACATTTTCAAGTCTGGACACTGGTTAGGCAACTCCAGAACCCAAGGTTCTAATTACTTGTTCTCTGCACCATTATATATGTAACTTTTTTAAATCATACAAGGGGATTCTTTTTTAATATTCTATCTCTTTTAGTTGAAGTGTTTCTATGATGAACCTTACAGACCTCTCCTCCGTTTAAAAGGGGAAAGCTTGGAGATTCTTTGACTGTCAAATCGTTTTTTACCCCACAGGTTGTGGTAAATGGACATGTTGTATTCACATAGTTGACCATGAAGACCTCTGCAGGCCAAAGTGTTTAAGCATCAAATGGGAGATTATCTGTTTAAAAACAGCTTTTTTAGAGTGAATCGTGCAAGTCACTGATCCCAAACACATCCACAGCATAAGCTTAAAAACAGACTCCAATGAAAATTGTGTTTTTGGTGTTATTAACGTGTTTATGTGGCATTTTTCTGGTCATGGAGGACATTTTAAAAAAAAGTTTAAAATACCACTTCTGAGTTTTTCCTTTTTCAAATCGTGAATCAGATGAATAAATGCAGTTTGAAAAAGATCATATTTGTTACATAGAAAATACTGGCGAGGCCACAAGCTCCCTGCCCTTCTTTTTATTCTGATACATCCATCTTTGTTTTCCTTGTCTGACCTGACATCTGGCTTAAGACTGTACATCTGGATAACTCCAGTATTGTTCGCCATTTTTGTTGCACTGCTAGTGTTGTTTTGGGGGTGTGAGAGGCTGTAAGCTAGCTGAAGAGAGTGTAAACAAAGAGCTCTCATTATCGGGGGGGGGGGGGGGGGGGGGTGTCGGTCTACACCAGTGGTCCTGCCCACAACTCGGAGGCAAACTTCTGTTGAACTCCTGCCGCCCCGCAGAAACTATGTCCCTGAAAACAACACAGTTTTTTTTTCCTATTTAAAAGACCACTGGGAAAATGGTTCTAATGATGATTGGAGTAAAGTTACTTTACTTAAAGTACCCTTTGTCTCCTTAACAGGAAATCGATGGGAAGTCCCTCCTCCTAATGCAGCGCAGTGACGTGCTGACCGGCTTGTCCATCCGACTCGGCCCCGCCCTCAAAATCTATGAGCGGCATGTGAAGGTGTTGCAGAGGACCCACTTTCTGGAATGTGAGAACATCTAGAGATGATTGGTGGCGGCAGACAGTGCTGCGCTGACTCAAACTCTGATGCAGTCCCTTTTCCTGTCGGGATTCCACCACCCACATGCATTCATGTGTTGGAGCGGGTGTGGAGGGAGGGGGTGGGTGGGCAGGCTGCGGTGGAATTCACCTTCACTGTGAGAATGACCAGAAACTATAAGACAGTCATCCTACCTCTCATTGTGGTCTTTGCTTTTTCAAATGGTTGTTACGTTGACTTTTGTTCGCTGGAGAAGAAGCTGCTGCAGGTGAAGCATGGCGCAGCAGTGGCTTTCCTGCAATATCTAAACCATCCAATGCACCTAATGAAGCGATGAGCTGCAGGGCTGAGTTGTCTCGCATTGGGATGTTCTCCATGTGTTCACTTTCTAAAACTTTAAGTCATGCAAAAATGCAAAGCACATCAGTTGTGTGTTTAGCTTTTTTCTTTTTTTTTTTAGAAGTGGATTCAAATGTTTCCAAACTAAGTTAGGCTGTAAATGTGTAAAGAGTTTGATTCCTCACCTGTCATTCCTTCAGTAGCTGCTGCTGTGGATGCAGTCTTTGGTGGATAAAACCCGGATGAAACACCAAGACTTCACACACACACACACACACACACGCACCCCCGATGCTGTCTTAAGTCAAAGATTGTGGTCCAACATCATCACATTTTGGGAAATGATTCCAGAAACTTGTGACCTGAAAATATGCAGCTTGGTAAAATATGCTTTTATACACGAGCAAATTAACTTACGAAAAACCCCTTATTGTCCAAACTAAGTGTACCCTTGTAAATTCTGTATAGCTGCTCAGCATCCGTTAATGAAGCAGACACATCTATGAATTCAATATTGTATCTTTACCTCTGTTTACAACTGTCTGGTCTCACTTTGAGTTTTGATCCAAGCCATCCACTTGAATTGTAACATTCCACATTGTGTTGTCTTCATCTTCAGTGTATTTCCTGACCTTTTTATCTGTAGTTCAGAGACTTCTTCCAGATCTGCAAATAAAACTTGCGTCTCTGTTTACTTGTTTTATCATTTATTGATCCTGAATTATCTGTAAACCAACAACATTTGTATACAGCTCCAGTTTTATCTGATGGTAAAACCTCACATCTGATTAGACTGTTGCTTTTACACCCAATGTTTTCCTCGCAGAAGGATTTTCAATTACCGCCACATTTTTCTGGCTTAATCCACAGGTTTAATCAGCACTGCTCTCTGTGTGAAACCTACATTCACAAAACAACATTTTCACAGTTATAAGGTCACCTGGGGATCCTATTGCATGAAATGTGCGACCTGGAGCATCGTCTGCTCCTGGCCAGGAACCAGTTTGGCTCTGCAGACTCCTGCTGGTAATCTCAGTGACTGCCAAAGCTATGAAAATGATCAAACAAGAAGCTCTGCTCTGAACATCTGACAATTCAAGAAAGAAAGTAGCAAAATATAAACTCCGTATTTCACATTCATATTTTTTTGTCTAGACTGCGTTCAGCAATAAAGTAAGACTTTGTTTATTTCACCGCCCTCGTTTGACAGTCCTACAGTCATTCCAATACTCAGAAATCATTTCCGCAGGGGATAGAGAAGCCCCTTATCAACCTCAGTAAGTGCTGGGTTCCAGGGTGTGGGATTGCTCCACCCCCCCTCCCTATACGATGAAGGGCAGTATGGAGGAGCGGAGTGTGGGATAATCTCTGAACTCCTTCAAGTAGCTGCGGTGCTTCCCTTTAGCCCACACAGTCATTTGGATGAAGGCCACGAGGGTGAAAAGAGCCACAGGCACACACTGGGTCATCACTGTGAAGCCAATCCAGGAGCCTAGCTGTGAGCAAAAGGTTTAACACACAGACACACACACGCGTTATAGGACATTACCTGCTTTTGGCCAGTAGGTGGCAGCAAAAGTAAAGGTTTTGCATGAGAAATGCACTCCAATGTCAGTGACCCTTGTCCTGTGCACAGAATTATACCCCCCTGACATGAAAATAAATAAAAAAGAAAATGTCCAGTTACAATTCTTTTAAATCCACCAAAAGTCCCAGCCCTTCACATTTGGTTTCAATGAAAAGCTCAAAATGTCCTTTGTAAATACCAAAATTAGATATTTCAGGAGGTTGCAGGTTTGTGAGATATTTAGGTTTAGAATGTCCTCTACAGAGGACACATTTGCATTGCTGGTAGTCAGGAAGGTACAGTTGGTTTCAGCAAATAAACACACTGTATAGTAAATTACGTACAAACAACAAATGATTTCTTACTTTAATAAAAAAGGTCAAATTAAACGATAAAAACCTTAAAATGAGCTACTTACTTCATATGTGTAATTGGGACATGAAACCAGCCAAAAAATCCAGGTGAAGGGATTTCTTGTTGGATAAGGAATCTTTTTGACCTTTGAACCTAAAAAAAACAACAAAACCTTAGATTAAGCAAAGCTTTATTTTCTTAAATTAAATGACAAGAATTAGTCCACAAAAGACATACCTGGTTGTTTCAGGTTACGCAGCACAACATGGATAGAAAAATTCCCCACTTGACAAAACTGCAGGAATAAAAGTGTCCAAAAATGAACCATCCCCACTCCAGCAAGGTGTTGGTTTTATATCAGAAATTGTGATCTTACTGAACTTACCAAGAAAATGTAAAGACCTGCGTTCACCTGCTGCTGTCCGTATACTGTTGTCGTAAAGGAAAGACTTAAGATATCAACTTCCAGTGATGAGCTAAAGCGAGTACAGTGGGGGTCAGCACTTACAGGGAGTGGTGTAAAGCGGATGGTTGATGTAATACGCCATCCAAGCTGCAGAGCACCAGTAATAGCCGCAGTTCTGGAACAGAAAGTGGGACCATAATAAGTCAAAGTGCCTGGATGAGGCCCTGTGGAGATGTGGCTCAGCTTTAAGAGGTTGGAAGCCAAATCAGTTCAAAACTGCAAATGTGGACCTTAAAAATGTTTCTGAGGGGCATGGTCCCGTGGGATATACGGTGGACAAACAGAGTTTCCAGAATCCTTTTGATGTAGTGGAAGGAGTGACACATGCAGGCCAAGCTGCAGAGGAAGAAACAATAACCAGAATGATAAGGTGTAATATACATCTCTCTGATATAGTCAGCTGAGCATTTGCATGTTTGCAGATCCAAGAAATCAAACCACACTCACTGCACCACCCAGTGCTTGCTGCTGGTGAAGTCGTATTTTGGAGAGTATATGAAGGGAAGGCGGAAGTAAAACATTAAGTAGAGGACTAGTGGACCAACACTTTCGGCGAGGAAAACCTGAAGAAAAACACAAAAAACAGTCCTTTCTTTTTTCATAAAGCGAAACTATCAGACTCATTTTGTGTCAAAAGGTTGTTTTTTTTTTTTTATCAAACAACAGAACATGAAGATGACACTGGTAACTGACACCAGTGGCTCCTCTAGCAGCTCATTTTACCAATCCTGGTCAGCCCCTGTGCCACTGTGGCATTCAAAGTGACAGTAATACTGTTCAACACCAGCCAGCTTGTAAGACCTTTTTACAAATGATAGGATCCAAAGAAGCAGCTCAGCTGGTGGTGACACAGATTCCTGAATCAGCAGTTCACCGCCTCATGCGTCTCCACCCACACCAGTATTGCCCCGAATCCCCGGGAGAGTGCTGGGGCTTGTATTGGGGTTAGAAACGACAGGGAATGAAGAGATCAAGTATGTAAGGGTGAATAAAGACGCACAAGTGAGAGGTCAGAGGGATAAACACCTGTGGGGGAAATGGGGCCATGAGATTATATGTCCCGGCCCAGAGGACAGGCGGTAGAGGAGGAGCGGAAAAGTGAACCACTGCGAGTCACTCCTGTGTCACTGCAGGCAGATATTTATATGCAAGAGTTGTTGAGTGTTTATATTTAAAGCACAGAAATGTCAGAGATGCTGGCGATGTGCAAAAAATTAAGTGCAATTGATGAAAAACATGCAAAGTGTGCAAAAAGCAGACCGTTGAGAGGCAATAAAGTTAGGACAATTGAAAGAGCAAAGAGTAATGGAATCATTTCTGACTTCACATTCGGTGCCACCGTGTGTAAACACAGCGTGGGCTGGCTCACCGTTCCCCATGTGAGCTGGGGTCCGAGGTCACTGAAATAAAAGCTGGCAGTGGTTCCCACAGGAAGTGTTTGGAGGACTTCCTCATCCCTGAGACTCTTGGTCTCTGAGGAACAACACAGCATGGCGTTACAACACCAGCATCACATTGAGATTTGCAAATGAGAAGAATCATGCAAACATACTTGGATCCAAACGTAGAGACTGCCTGGCGGGATACCACTTTGGATCTGTCAATGAAACATCCAGGAGTCTCACTTTTGACTAAATTTACTTAGACATTTACTTAGAATTTTTCAAAATAAAACAGTATTGTTCAGTTGTAGACTAAACAGATGATAAACTCACATGATTTGTGAAACAAAGCTTTAATATCCAACACAGTTGCAGTTGGCTCCACCTATAATCAAATTGCAAAGAGCAAATGCAATCAAGAAAAGCTGATTCTGTGAATTAGCAGGAAGTATCACCTCTGACACTCTTGTCTTGGATTATGGAGGTCTTGCAATTGACCACATTTCCAGTTGTAACCTGAGCCTGAATGTTTGGAGCACAACACTGAACATTTTATGAGCTGCTAATCAAGCCTGCTTGTCTCTGTGATGGCTGCAGGTGGCATCAGCATGTGGCTTTTGCTGCATCAGAAAATTCCAGTCAGATCAGAAGATAATTCTCACCTCCCAACTTCAAACCTAACCGAACAGTTGTAGAACTGATAATGGCTGCACTTAGACAGGGAACCTCTAAAGTCTTACATGCAATGCGTGGTTTATAGTTGAGGTGGAGCTAAAATAAAGTTGTTCTCTACCTCGATATAAATACTGTAAACCTAAATAAAGAGTGATTAGGATATTAGTCTCCTAAAACATTAAATACCAGCGTTATTCCAACTTTCTCTTTTACTCTGACACCCACCTTGTCCAGCAGCAGCAGTTTCTCTTTAGTCTTCAGGTCCAAAATTTCCACCTCGAAATAAACAATCCTCTTAGCCTTTTTGGGCTGTTTTGCTTTTGGCTTTGGTGTAGGCTTCTTCTCGGCATCGGCTACATTTGCATTCTTTGCCTCTAAGGCCAGTATATCCATGATACAGCTTGATCCCAAACCTCAGCAGACCTGGCGAAACAGTCTTTGATAGTGCAGCTCGGCTGCTTGCCTTTGGCTGGTATGTGCAGTAGCTCCCTGTTCTCTCTCAGTCCAGCTCGGATGTCATGTGCTGTGTCTTTAGGCCCCCCTTGATATCGCTCCGACTGAATAAGAAATGGGATCGCCTTCTTTCCCAGACAGAAGAAAAACTCATAAGATTGCAGAGGTGAAGAAAAAGGAAAGAGGAGAGTCAAAGGAGAGCCGGTCTGAGTTCATGAAGCGGAGTGAGAACCAGCTCCTCGCCTGACAAACACCCTCTAGGAGGTCCACAATCCCCCCACCCATGCAACAAAACGCACTGAAGACGAAACTGGAGAGCTCCAAGACATAATCCATAGTGCACCATTTGCAAGGCTAAATTTAAATCGCCTGATTTGCTCGGCTCTGGCTTGGTAACCTTGAGAAGACGAATGCAACTCTAACCACCAACAAATGCCCAAACACTCTTTATTAGATTTAACAAACATAAATCCTGCCTACTTAGTGTCCATTTGGAGGCATTCATAGCTACACTCCAACTCCTCCCCCAGACCTTGTGGTCAAGCTGGTGTTCTTCTCTCAATCGGAGTTGAAGATAAAAAAAACTGCTGGGTCTGCTTTATTCAGAGTTATTTGTGATTTGGACATTTTAAATTACTATAAGGTAGAAAGTTTGTGGCAGAAGGAGCTAGAGGCTAAATCTGACTGGGAGAAGATCAGAGATACCTGTCATCGCACTGGGTCATCGTGCAGAACCAACTGTATATCTATATCCTGGGATCTATTTATAACAAGGAGTACAAGCAGGCTGTAAAACAAACAAGTTAAATTTGACCTTTTGTTTTTTTTTTTTAGGTAAAATTAAATCCAAATCGTTCTCCATGCTTCTACTGAATGATTTAACTTCATTTTTATTTCCTGAAGCTTTATCGTCACATTAAATAATTTAAATGTATTACTATATAATAAATATATAATAAAACATCAAAAAATACATAGAAAATAACCTGTACTTTAAATACCATAATAATGTCTATATAACCCCTTTTATAATCTTCACCACATCATAGCAGCAGATTATTGCTTCGCTGAGAATAATTTAAAATAATTTTAGAAAGAAGATTAAAAAAAAAGGAAATATAAAATACACAACAAAAATGAAGTTTTATTCAGGTAAACAGTGGGACAAAAAGGTATTTAGTCAGCCACTAATTGTGTAAGTTTTCCCACCCAAAAAGATGATAAATGCCTTTAATTTTCATCATAGATGTGAGAGAGAATGAGAGACAAAGTGCGAAAAAAATACAGAAAATCACATTGTCTGATTTTTTAAGAATTTATTTGCAAGTCATAGTGGAAAATAAGTATTTGGTCACCAACAAACAAGCAAGATTTCTGGCTTTCACAGACCTGTACACTCGTTACCTGTATTAATGGCACCTGTTTGAACTAGTTATCTATATAATCGACACCTGTCCACAACCTAACCTCAAACAGTCACACTCCAAACTCCACAATGGCCAAGACCAAAGAGCTGTCTAAGGACACCAGAAACCAAATTGTTGACCTGCACCAGGCTAAGAAGACTGAGTCTGCAATACGTAAGCAGCTTGGTGTGAAGAAATCAACTGTGGGAGCAATTAAATGGAAGACATACAAGACCACTGATGATCTCCCTCCATCTGGGGCTCCCCGCAAGATCTCACCCAATTGGGTCAAAATGATCACAAGAGCCAGGACCAAAGTAACAAAGGCTACCATCAGTAACACACTACACTGCCAGGGACTCAAATCGTGCAGTACCAAACGAGTCCCCCTTGCTAAAGCCAGTACATGTGCAGGCCCGTCTAAAGTTTGCTAGAGAGCATTTGGATGATCCAGAAAAGAATTGGGAGAATGTCCTATGGTCAGATGAAACCAAAACAGAACTTTTTGGTAAGAACTCTACTTGTCGTGTTTGGAGGAGAAAGAATGCTGGGTTGCATCCGACAACGATCCCAAACACACTGCTCATGTAAAATAGGAGAGGCTTCCTAAGAAGCATTTCAAGGTCCTGGAATGGCCTAGCGAGTCTCCAGATCTCAACCCCATAGAAAATCTTTGGAGGGATGTGTTACCCATCCCTCTAAAGATTTACCCAGACGAAATAACACTGCTGTAAAGGAGATCTGCATGGAGGAATGGGCCAAAATACCAGCAACAGCTTGTGAAAACCTTGTGTCAAAGGTGTTTGCCAATTCGTTTAAAACGTTCACATGACCAGAGAATGATATTTTAACTTTTTTTAGACAAAACAAAAGTAGTGTTTGCTTATGTATTCAGAGAACTAAGTGCTTTAGCTAAAATGTATATTAAGGTTTCCAGTTAAAATTATATAAACTAGCCCACTAGAAAAAACGTAATTTCTTAAGTATTTATAAAAATATTTATTATCTGAAAACAATATTTTGAATTAGGTATGTGAGGACAAAAACAGCGTTTATGCATCTTTTTTCTCAATGTACTCTTCACTTCCGCCTACTCGGCACGAAACCGGAAGTTGTTGGGAGTGAATCATCTCGACTCAGCAGTGATGCTACACTTCATGAAGCCGCTTTTTCCAGAAGTTTCTTCGCCCGGCTTCTGTCCAGCGCGGCGCCGGCGCACAGTCGCGTCTTTTGGAACAAGTTGTTCTGTGTCGGTCGTTTGCCGTTAACTGACATTTTCTCTTTGCTTTGGGATTTTCACCAACACCTCGAGAGCTGTTGTTGTTGCTCGAAGTGACACTGACAGCAGCCGCGGCGGAGAAAGAAACAACTTGACGAAAACACATGACCGGCTGGAGGTGGCGTCGACACCGGCGATGTTTTTCATGAAGTGTTAGCAGAGAAGACCGAGCATTGTGATGGGCAAAGACTACTATAATGTGCTAGGGATAGCTAAAGATGTGTCCGAAGACGAGATAAAGAAGGCGTACAGAAAGCAGGCTCTGCGCTTCCATCCGGACAAGAACAAATCCCCCGGAGCTGAAGACAAATTCAAAGAGATCGCTGAAGCTTACGACGTCCTCAGTGATGCGAAGAAAAGGGAGATCTACGACCGCTACGGAGAAGAAGGTACCTGAACGCATCGCCTGTCTTGCTAGCTTTGCACGCCGTATCGCGGTGTTGTGTAACCCTCAGTAAACGAGTGCATTTGCGTAACTATGCCCCCACCACCTCCACCACCCCCAGCAGCAGCTATCGTAGAAAAGCGTGGGCTCCAACCCCACGGAGCCCAAGAAGCGTACCCCCCCCCCCCCCCCCCCCCCCGGTAGTCGTATGATAACTGCGGGTTATCCTCAATAATAATCGGATTCGTGCTCTTCCGTGTTTCATCGTTAAAACAGATGTTGTGTTTGGCGGGAAAACAGCTGTTTCTGCTTTTTCAATGTGGAAATTGCAAATTTTATAATTAGTGATCATTTTTACTGTTAGCAGATGCTGATTTGTTATAAACTTTAGAGCATTATTTTCCACATTTTCATTTCAGAAATGTTGAAAATGTTTCTATCCATCATGCACACATTTTACTTTCTTGCTTCACCCTCACTGTTTATCCCATCAGGACTGAAGGGCCCGGACAATGCTGCAGGACACAGCGGACCAAATTTCAGCTACACCTTCAATGGAGACCCCCACGCCATTTTTGCAGAGTTCTTCGGAGGTCGGAGTCCGTTCGAGCACTTCTTCTCCCAAAATGGAGAGGAGGACATGGACATCAACGATCCCTTTTCTGCGTTCGGCGTTGGGGGGATCGGCGGCTTTCACAGATCCTATAAATTCCCCCAAGGGAACCTTCACACACAGGGAAAGAAGAAGGACCCGCCGGTGCTCCATGAGCTGAACCTGAGCCTCGAGGAGGTTTTCTCGGGCTGCACCAAGAAGATGAAGATTTCTCGGAAGAGACTGAGTCCCGACGGCTGCACCATGCGCACCGAAGACAAGATTTTAACGGTGGATATAAAGCGTGGCTGGAAGGAAGGCACCAAAATAACGTTTCCCAGGGAAGGCGATCAAACTCCCACCAACATTCCTGCAGATGTGGTGTTTGTGGTCAAAGACAAGCCTCATCCTGTGTTCAAAAGAGAAGGCTCGGATATAGTTTATCCTGCAAAAATAACCCTCAAAGAGGTAAGTTTGCCCTCATGAAAGCATTGTTTTGGCTAACACCCCGGAGTTGCTAACCTTTTTCCTCGTCGTCTCCAGGCGTTATGTGGCTGCACGATCAAAGCCCCTACTCTGGATGGAAGGACCATCACCGTAACCTCCAAAGACGTCGTCAAACCTGGAATGAAGAAGCGAATTGTCGGAGAAGGGCTTCCACTGTCCAAGTGTCCGACCAAGAGAGGGGACATGATCCTGGACTTCAGTGTTAGGTTTCCAGATAAACTGGGCCAGAGCACGCGTGACGCGCTGGAACAGATTCTCCCAGTGTGACGGACGTTTGCCTCCACCGGGAAATTCGATGACATTTCCAGGGATGCTGTTGGCATCGCAACTCTGACCCAGATCAACAAGGCTCAGGGCAAATTTTATCCCCCAAACCGTAGATGTGATTTGTGTGAGGGGCGAACGTTTTTAAAAAGTCTTTTTAAGAGGGTCATCAACTTGCACTGTTGTTTTTGTGTGTCACTGAGGATTTGGTGCTACTGCAGATTTTCTTTTTTTTTTTTCTTTTTTGTGGGAGTGCTTTAAGGTAACATGCAACAAGCGACTTATCAAAATACCTCAGGTGCTCGGACGTCTGCTTGAGTGTAGCTGTAGAAGAACAGCCTCAGTTGGAGTGCTTTTTCACTTCAGCCTTTCACTTGTTGTTACCCCTCAATGTCAGACAGAAAAAAACGGCGCCCAAACGCATCGCATTAATCAATACATTCACACAAATGTCTCCTGAGCGACCTGAATGAGTATTTCAACAGTTTTATTGTGAAAAAAATTCCTTGCAGCTAAAGCTTAAGTGAGGGACGGGTTCCTCCTGCACACGAGTCCTGTCAGTCACTATTGTAGATATTTTAAAATGACTGAACTTTTTCCTGATCCATACCTGTTTTGGCAGAAAAAATACAAATCTAAAGTAGTTTACATGGATGTAAAAATATTTGGAAAAGTTGTTGTGCCAAACACTAGCCCCCATGTGAATGTCATGTAATTAAAATGTGTGAATGTCTAAAAGTATCACGAGTCTTTCTCTCTCTGCTGCCTTTCAATCATGTGGAAAAATATTATTTCAAATATTAAATATTTATGGTTTTCATTAGTTTCTCTGATAAAAGCCAAAGCGATAAATTGATGCTTCATAAGTAAAGCAAGCTTCTGCTACAAATCTATGCAAGATCAGTAAAACATAATATTCTTTTTCTGACTTCTTAACAGAAATGTTTACTTATTTGAAGTAAAATATGTAAGCATTGTTTAATTCTTTCAAAATCACACTGGGATGCTTTGGAATTTAACACTTTAAAGTGTTGATAATAAAACTGAGAGAATATTCTTTATAAACCTGTTCACATGTCTTTGCATCTGAGTTAAAAACAAAAGCACTGATTTTTCTGGAATTTACCAAACTGAATTTTATAATGAAATAGGGAAAATTGCACCACAGCATCATACTCCTCCCACCATGTTGGTGTGATTGTTCCACCAGGCAAGGAACAATCTTATTTTCAGACGTCTTGCCATATAACTTGTTTTCTTTTGAGGTGTAGGCACATTTTTCAGCCACACCTATTTTTTCTTTGTCCTAATTGTTTTTTTTTCATCTCGTCATGCGTCATGCAACTTTTTAAGAGACAGCAAACGTTAAGATCTTACAAATAGGATATGTTTTATTACTTTGTGATACCAATATAACAAATACTTTAATATATTATCTTTAAGGAATATGGAAAAAGATGTTATTAGGTAACTGGGTGAAGCTTCAAATGAATTAATCAAAACATAAAAACACAAGGACTGTGAATTTTGATCATTTTAAGTTTTACAACATGAATTAATGCTGTGATCTTGAGCGCGTCCAGAAGCATGCTAAATGATTTTTAGTCAACGACGTTAAAACAAAGATGTTTGGAAATGTTTTTTTTTAATCCGGAAACAACAGACCATGGCTTTTATTTTGGTGAAGTTTACAGTTGCAGAGTCTGAAATTCACCGCTAGGGGGCAGAAGACGTCCAATCATTTCTTAACACTACGGAAGCAAAAGACAAAAGACGGAACAGTAACACACACACACACACACACACACACACACACGCGCACACACACAGACACACACACACACACACACACACACACATATCTCAAGAGGAACAAAAATTATCAAAATGATTGCAAATCCACATGTATTAATACGTAATTTTGGATAAAGTGTTTTTAATCAAATAACTTAGTGAATTAGATGAATAACGGCTTTGTGGTTAGTTTCATTTATTAGATTTTCATTTATTTCATATATCATAGATTTTTTTTAAACCATAACACTATGGGTTTTGAAACTTGAAGAAATATGTTGCAATTCCTTCTTTATTTGAAAAATAAAGTAGTTATTTTAATCGTCCTTCGGAGATTATGTAAAAAATTCGTGAAGTGTTTGAGAAACGTCGATTATAAAGTTACCGGTAGTTACAAACCATACATTTCCGGGAAAAACTTTCAAAATAAAACAAGGCGATGGGAAGGTTCATGACGATTTATGCGTGGGATTTTAAAAGTTTAGTTCAAGTTCCTAAACTCAACCAAGCTAAATCAACGAGTTTAGGATGAGTAAAATTAACGAGTCAATTATACACAGACAACATTAACAGAATAATGTAAAAGTGTTATTAAACACCAACTGAAACTTTACTTTTACGAGGTTACGTGAATGGGTCATCGTTCCACCCTGTAGGCTGGTAAAAGCCTCTTTTTACAATAGCATACCGATACACGCACAACTGAAGAAATGCACTGAAATTACCCGTAATGTTCATAGTGTCTGCTCACCAAAAGCAAATAATTACAGATACCGCTCTTACGTTGCAGGAAAACTTTGTCCGGTAACTAAATAGGCTTCGTTGGCAAGCTAAGCTAACAGGAAGAGCTAACGACACTTGAAACTCCGGTAAGATGAAGAATCATTGGCCTGTCGTGTTTCCCTGTTTGCGCTCATGTTTATTGACCATGCTAATTGACTCAGTCACTGTAGAAACGGTGACTTAAAACACAAGCAAAATTATCACTCAGTGTGGATTTAAATGCTTGTTAGCGCTGTTAGATCAGATGAGAGCCGTGGGTGTTTGTGATGCTTCACGTTACTAACAGCTGAGCTAACGGCTAATAATAGTAGCTTTGTGTGATACATATTCGTGTAAGGTTCCATATATGTAACTGATACATATTTCTATTATGACATTTCTACAAAATTACTTTTGTTATAGTGAAGTAAATACTGTTCAGATATAGGATTTTGTTTTAGTGGCTTTGCTAATGTTTCGAAATTTTGTTTTTGTTGCTTGCTAATATTTTTAAAGCTTTTATTTTGGTTGCTTCGCTAATAATAGTCTCGCGCTTTTGGGTTTGTTTTTTGCTAGTATTTTTGTTCTGGTAATATTTTTGAGCTTTTGTTTTGGTTGCTTTGCTAAGAGTCTCTCTTTATTTCTGTTGATTTGCTAATATTTTCGAGCTTTTATTATGGTTGCTTTGCTATTAGTCTCTCTTTATTTCTGCTGTTCTGCTAAAATGTTTGAGCTTTTATTTTGGTTGCTTCGCTAATATTTTTGAGCTGTTATTTTGCTTGCTTTGCTAATAATTTTGAGCTTTTATTTTGCTTGCTTTGCTAATAGTCTGCTCTTTTGTTTTGCAGCTTGATATCCTCTCCAGCAGCCTGCTGGACCTGACAGATCCAGCGATGTGAGCAGCTCTGATGAGCATCTTCTTGAGTCTCATCTGCGTCTGTTTGAGACGGCTTTTAATCTGCACCAGAGGAGCACCGAGTAACAAACGCCACAGCCGGATTAGCCGAATAGGTGTATGTTGTTGAGAGTTGGAGGGTAACTCCACAACGATGCCTCTGGGATTGGGAAGAAGGAAGAAGGCATCCCCGCTGGTGGAGAATGAGGAAGGGGAGCCCATCCGCGCCGGCCTCAATGTGGCAGGGATGGATGGGCTGGATGGAGGTGTGGTTGGACTTGGAGAAGGTGCTGCCTCTGAGGGTCTTCCTCCTCCGCTGAACAGCATGAGACCACGGCTCATCTTCCACACGCAGCTCGCTCACGGAAGCCCCACAGGCCGCATCGAGGGCTTCAGCAATGTCCGGGAGCTTTACGCTAAGATAGGAGAGGCCTTTGGGATACCTGCATCTGAGGTGAGAGGACAACATATATTGCTCTTGGTTCATAGTTTCTATTGTGTTAACTGCATATTTCCTTGCACAGGTTATGTTTTGCACACTGAACACACACAAGGTGGATATGGATAAGCTGCTGGGAGGTCAGATCGGGCTGGAGGACTTCATTTTTGCTCACGTTAAAGGACAAAAGAAGGAAATCGAAGTGTTTAAAGGAGAAGACGCTCTGGGTCTGACAATCACTGATAACGGAGCAGGCTATGCTTTTATCAAGGTGAGGAAGGCTTTCTTTTAATGGCCACTGCTTGGTGGTCTGCTGCATCAGTCTCCCAACTTTTGCCGCCTTTCAGAGAATCCGTGAGGGGAGCATCATCCACCAAATCCAGGTCATCAACGTCGGGGACATGATTGAGTCCATCAACGGCCATCGCCTCATTGGCTGTCGACACTACGAAGTTGCCAAAATGTTGAAGGAGCTTCCGAGGGGGAAGATGTTCACCATCAAGCTGGTGGAACCTCTCAAAGCTTTTGGTGGGTGTGAAAGAAACACACTGTGTTTCTCCGACTTGTCAATAAAGATTCTTTTTCTGATTTGATCTTAAATGGTTCGAGATGTGCATGTTTTACAACCCCACCACATACATGTTTTAAGTGTAATGAGCGGTTTTGTTGTGCAGATATGATCAGCCAGAGGTCTGGAGGCTCCAGATCAGCATCAGGGGTTCAGCTTGGGACGGGCAGAGGAACCCTTCGGCTGCGCTCCAAAGGTCCCGCTACAGTGGAGGAGCTGGTGAGCGTGCCTGAACTGGACTGGATTGTCAGGTGGGGGCGTTTGTGGCGTTTGGTCTGAGCGTGTACTTTGGATTTTCTCAGCCTTCTGCGTTTGAAGAAAAGGCCATCGAGAAAGTGGACGACCTGCTGGAGAGTTACATGGGCATCAGGGACAGCGAGTTGGGTGCGTCTGCTTGTGTTTGTCGGGTCTGTGTCGTCTTCAACGTCTTCCTAACTCGTGTTTCCTCTGTGCAGCTGCCACCATGGTGGAGCTGGGAAAAGACAAGAAGAACCCAGACGAGTTCGCCGAAGCTCTGGATGAAACTTTGGGAGATTTCGCCTTCCCGGATGAATTTGTGTTTGACGTGTGGGGCGCCATCGGAGACGCCAAGGTCGGACGGGTGTAACATCAGAAACTAATGAGGCTTCATGACGTGTGTGTGTAGGTTTTACATGCACAACATTCAGCACTACTAGAACACACCACCACCGTGAGTTTTTTTTTTTTTTTTCTTTTTAACTCCAGTACACTCGTCTAACTTTTGTGCTTCATGTTTTTGGGAGATGATCCAGACACTGGGAGAGGAAGGCAGCGCTTTTCGTCTTCCTGCTTTTTCCAGAAGCCACTAGCACGCCGGGGAGCATTTCCCCCCAAACGCATCAAAATGACCTTGCATGTCGCAGATGCTCAGCGTGGAACAAAACAGAACTGACCTCTGAAACGGGAGAAAAAAAGCGATCTGTGATGTTTTCCAGCTTGCTTTGCGCCGCGCAGGAATGGAGACAAACATGGGGTTGCACGGCACCTGTACCAGTGTTTTTGTACTCGTACGGCGTCGTTCTGAGCATGTGCTGTTACCTTTTATCTCTTCCCACTATGAAATCATGTTGTCATAGGTCCAAACATAAAATAGACGCTTTCAGATGAGATTGTAGAAAAGTTGTAGCTGTTAACTGAAAAGATGAGATGTTGTTTTTTTCCCACATCTTGCTGTAGTGAAAATGGCTTCACCTTCCTGCTTTTCATTGATTTTGTTTTTCCACATTTCTAAAAAAAAAAAAAAACAGTGTTAACCAGAAGCAGGCAGGTTTCCAGGTTTGTGGATTTATTTTTTTATAGTTAGTGTTTTTTTATATATATATAAAAATATATATGAAGTGATGTGTTGATTATTTTAAAAGAGGAGATGTGTAACAGGAGAATTTGTGTTGCGACTTTATAACACAGCAGTATTAAGTACAGACAAAAAAAGTTCTAATTTCCGACGTTTTTTTGTGAGTTCTGTTTCAAAAACCTGAAGCCCGACGAGAAACCTTCGTTGTGTTGATGACGGGATGACGTTGCACTAACCTCAGTTTAAGTTAAATAGGATAAAGTCAGTGTATCCACACGGGAGAAGCTGTTTTTCCTTCATTCCTCAGAGTTAATGAATTCCCAAATGGGTGATGTAATGAAACTGATGCTCAAACACTGTAACACTAAGAACATTATTTTGTTGGCTTTGTTTACACTGTTGTCAATGTCCAAAATATATTGCAATAACAACATTCATACGGGTTGTTTTAGTTTTTTTCTGCCCTAAAGGATTCATTTAGGTCAGATGTTTTAACAGGGTTTCTCCAGATGTAATAAACTGAAATGTTTGACTGAATTCAAAGAAAATCCCTCCCTTGGAGGGCGGATTTCTTCTCACCTCTGTGTGCTCCTGAAAAATATATGACATCTAACTAAACGGGTGCTGAAAAGGTAATAAGATCTGTTTTGGTTAACTTGATAGTCGCACTGGCCGGGGTCACTTACAGGCCTTGATCGTGGAAATGGTAAACTGAGAAGGCAGCCAAGTCGAACAAAATGTTTCAACTATAAACGTGGGTTTATTGTAATCAGCAATAACATTCGAGGCACTTTTCTTTTTCTACGAATTGCTAGTTAACCTGGGTGTTTAATGGGGCGGTCGGTGTGGCCTTTGTTTATAAGGCATGGAGTAAACCGGTTCCACGAGTTGATCTATAACTCTGGCTGCTTATAAGGCAGGCCCACATCACTCTCTGGACTCTCTGGGGTGAGAAGCTGAGGGAAACTGCCATTACGGGAGCAGCTTCACGCTACAGAGACCGGACCAATGGCGCTGCGCCCCCGAGCTTCCTCCCAACCTGGAAAACTTTCCCTCCTCCAGGTTCCCAAGGCCATCCCATCTCTTCGACCGCGGGCCGTCTCTTCGCGGTCGGGTTCCATGCTGGAAGAGGAGCTGTCTTGTCCCGTCTGTTGTGAGATCTTCAAAGAACCCGTGGTCCTCAAGTGCAGTCACAGCTTCTGCCGGGCCTGCCTGCAGGAGTTCTGGAACAAGAAGAAGGCCCGGCGCGAATGTCCCATCTGCAGGAGGAAGTGCTCTCTGACGGAGCCGACCGTCAGTCTGGCCCTGAAGAATGTGGCGGACACCTTTCTGAGGGAGCAGGAGCGGAGGACAGCCACGTCTAGAGACGGCACAGGAGCGGAGGGGAAGGGGCTGGAGGTGAAGTGCGCCTCTCATGGGGAGGCTGTCAAACTTTTCTGCATGGATGACTTTGAAGTCCTGTGCTTTGTGTGTCACACTTCCAAGAAGCACCAGGGGCACCGAGTTTGTCCCGTGGAGGAGGGAGCCCAGGATCTCAGGGTGAAGTACTCGCTTATCAACTGTTTTCAAAAAATACTTTTCGGGACATTTTGGGAGTTTGAGTTGTTTGTTTTTTGTAGGTAGGGTTAAAAGAAGAGCTGACCCCCCTAAAGAAACATCTGCGACGCCTGTATGAAGCCAAGCAGGAGTGTGATGACACAACTGTGCACATCAAGGTATAAACAAACATTCATAAAGGCTTCATGACCGCTGACGTGACCACAATCACAGCTGAACTATGATCTGTTAGCAAACAGGCATGTAACATTACAGACGTGCTGATATTTGACCTGATTGGGTAAAAGCATTTGGTGTCAGAAGTTGGCTCCAATTGTAAAATCCAGCAGTAAGAAACCTTATTTTACAACATTTGTGGAGGTTTGGAAAAGGTGATGTTCATGATTATGTGCATCTTGTGTGGCAGAACCAGACTCAGGCCACGGAAAAGCAGATCCGAGCGGAGTTTGAGCAGCTTCGGCAGTTCCTCCAGCGTGAGGAGGAGGCGCGGTTAGCTGCTCTGCAACAGGAGGATGAGGAGAAGAGAGAGCTGGTGAGGAAGAAGTCTGAGAGCATCACCAGAGATATCCTGACATTTTCTCACGCCGTCATCGCCCTAGAGAACGAGATCGCATCGGATGATGTGCTCTTCTTGCAGGTGACGGGTTTTTCCAAAAAAGCACGACCTTCAGATCTGTCACTAACAATGAATGTAACTGTGTGTCTCATCCTTTCAGAGTTACTCCAGCACAAAGAAAAGGTACATTTCTGGTGTCAAACTGGATTTCATTTGGCTGCTTTCTTGCCATTGATGGATTGATTTGTTTTCCCACAGATTAGAGCTCCCACAGAGAGATCCAGAGAAGCTGTCAGGTGTTCTTATAAATGTGGCCAAGCACGTCAGTTCCCTTAAGTACTATGTTTGGGAGAAGATGGTGGATCTTGTTCACTACAGTACGCCCCCCCCCCCCATACACCTTTATCACTTATGTTTATTTTGGCTCTAATATGACCTCATTCCTTTCAGCCCCCATCACCCTGGACCCCAACACCGCGTACCCCTGGCTGTCCCTCTCCTCAGACCTGACCATGGTGGCCAACACTGGCTTCCTCCAGCAGCTCCCAGACAACCCCGAGCGCTTTGGCCACTTTGTCTTCGTGCTGGGATCAGAGGGTTTTGTGTCCGGCTGCCACGCCTGGGAGGTGGAGGTTGGCGACAAGATAGACTGGATGCTGGGGGTGGTCAAGGAGTCCATCGACAGAAAGGGTCGCATCTCTGGCTGCCCCGAGGGCGGCTTCTGGATGATCTCGCACTACGAGGGCGAGTACTTGGCCATGACGAGGCCAAGCACGCCACTGTGCTTAGAGGGGCAGCTGACTCGAGTCAGGGTGCAGATGGACTATGACGCGGGCAAGGTGGCTTTCACTGATCCTGTGAGCATGAAACCCATCTACACTTTCACTGACTTCTTCACTGAAAAGATGTACCCCTTTTTCTGCCCCGGATCTAACATCAAGGGCAGCAACCCCAAACCTCTGAAAATCTGTCCCGTTAAGGTGGCTGTGTGGAACAGTGCAGCATGGTAATCAGTCCTGTAAAAATGAATTCAGTTTGGCTGAAATCAGTCTGTGACCCACAAAGTTGTTGTTGAAATCTGCCATTTTTATCAAGGAAAGCTCCATTAAGCCTCTTCAGCTTAACTCCCCCTGGTGGTCAAAAACTCACACAAAAGAACAAGTTTCCTCCAATTTAAGGCTAAACTAAAATACTTGCTGATTGACATGTAATTTGTAGCCAAGGAATCAGGTTGTTGTTTGATGCTTTTGTTAATCTACGCTCAAAATTTGGAGCCAAACTGCAGTTTTTGAGGTTCAGTTGTAATCCGACACCAAAATCCTTTCAAACCGAATAAAAACGTGTTTTTTTTTCAGCCATGAAACCTGTGTGCTCTCGTCTTTACTGTGAGAGAATTACGGCTTCTGTTTCATTGTGGTTTGGAGAAACCATGCAGCGCCAGCAGAAACACTCCAAAATGTGAAGTTAAGCATCATGAAACGGATCTTGACTAATAAACTGTCTTCAATCGCAGACTCAGCTTCCTCTGCATTGTTCCAGCGGAGGATCTGTGGAGGGCGGCGGAAAGTTGCTGACTAACCTCCTCCACCCGTGTCAGCATGCAGCCGGCCTGCGTGCTGCAGGAAAACGCAGGATCATAATATATAGCCTGACTGTGGGGAGGAATGGTAGAAAGAGGAAGAGCTGGATGAGAAAAGCTGAGGTTTTTTTTTGAAGCTTTAAAATGACTTTTTCAAAGTTTAATGCTAAACTTTTGAATTCTGTACACGTTTGCACAAAACACCTCAAAATTACCCAGCAGGCTGAGACCTGCTGTCCTCACTGAAGACTTCAGGACCCACTTATATGTGCTGCAAAGGTCAGAGCTGTCTGTCAAGAGAAGAGCTTCTGGAACACAACAGTGCAAGTCATCAAACCATTCTGCTACTTATTCAGTGAAGTGTGATCGCCACAGGAGAACTGAAATAATCTGTCCCTGTAGTTTTCCAAGGATTGGACTTGTTGGTACTTTAATGCAAAGAGAATGTCATGTTAACCTGGTGTCCCTGAAGCAGTCTTCTTGGTGGGTGGGGGCCCCCACTCTGCTAACTGCGGGGGTTTGTTCACAGTGGCGATAAGAAAATCCTCTGCTGCAGTCAGAGCTCATACACTCACCGGCCACTTTATTAGGTAGTCCTTGCTAGTACCGGGTTGGACCCCCGTTTACCTTCAGAACTGCCTTAATCCTTGGTGGCATAGATTCAATAAGGTACTGGATACGTTTCTGAGAGTTTGGTCCATATTGACATGATAGCGTCACAAAGTTGCTGCAGATTTGTGACATCCATGATGCCAATCTCCTGTTCCACCACATCCAAAAGGTGCTCTATTGGGTTTAGATCTGGTGACTGTGGAGAACATTTGAACTTATTGCCATGTTCAAGAAATCACTCTGAGATTATTCCAGCGTTATGACATGGAGCATTGTCCTGCTGAAAGTAACCATCAGAAGGTGGTACACTGTGGTCATAAAGAGATAGACATGGTCAGCAACAATACTCAGGTAGGCTGTGGTGTTATAACCATGCTCAGTTTGTACTAAGGGGCTCAAAGTGTGCCGAGAAAATATCCCCCACACCTTGACACCAACAGCCTGAACCGTTGATACAAGGCAGATTGGATCCATGTTTTCGATGCCAAATTCTGACCCTATACCCGATTTGGTCTTCTGCTGCTGTAGTCCATCTGTCTCAAGGTAGGAAGTGTTGTGCGTTTAGAGATGCTCTTCTGCAGACCTGGGTTGGAACCAGTGGTTATTTCAGCTACTGCTGCCTATCAGCTGAAACTAGTCTGACCATTCTCTTCTGACCTCTGGCACCAACAAGGCATTTCCGCCCACTGAACTGCTGCTCACTGAATATTTTCTCTTTTTCTGACCATTCTCTGTAAATCCTAGAGATGGTTGTGGGTGAAAATCCCACTAGATCAGCAGTTACTGAAATCTTCAGACCAGCTCGTCTGCCACCAACAACCATGTCACACGTTCAAAGTCCCTTCAATCTCCTTTCTTCTCCATTTTAATGCTCAGTTTGAACCGCACCAGATTGTCTTGACCATGTCTAAATGCATTGAGTTGCTGCCATGTGATTGGCTGATTATTAATTTGTGTTAACGAGCAGCTGGACAGGTGTGCCTAATAAAGTGAGTGTGTATTAACCCGAATTTTACTGTGAGTTCTCTTCAGGTCAGAGTTATTGGAGACCTTGTCGATTCAGAAATAACTGCCCCAAAAGGAGAGAACAGTACCTAATTGAAAAAGCAGAGCTTGACCGGAAAAGTCATGTGACTTTTATCAACACAGCCTGGAGCCACTTAGTGAAAATCTCACACAGCTTATTGTTCCTCATTGAAACATAGAGGCAACAGGTTTGTTAACTACACACGATTATGTCATTTCATTAAAAAAAAATTCTGCCTAAATTGGCAGAAATCCAAAACAGGAAGAAGACGATGGTGGGTTCACCGCAGTGACTTTAATATTTACAGAATAATTTTCTGATGTAACAGCGCTGAAACAAGAGCGGTGATGTCAGCCTGAATGGCGTTTGGACACCCACCACATGGCTGCGCTCTTTCAGTGTTAAACGGCGCCTTGTGAAAGAGCCTTAAAGAGTCTTGATAAACAGAATGAATGCGCACGGTTCATATTGATGTTTCAGCTGGAATGTACTGAGCATGTGCAGAATAACAAAAAAGAAAGAATGTGATGCATCTTTTCTGTTTTATTCTTTTTTTAAGAGAAATAAAAATTTGTGGACTTAAAGCTTTTATTATATATCAACTCTGAATTGGCAAAAAAAAAGAGCTTGTTGAAGTTTTTGTATTTAATGTGCAATGAATTCAGGAAATATTTACTTGCAAAGCTCATAACTCAGCACTGAAATGGATGAAACCCCCTCTTCTGCTTCACAGAGGTTGTCCTACATGATATTATAATACAGTTTGCTGTTTGTTCTTGGTATTTTGTTCAATCCCAGGACTTCCAACATGCACAACAGCAAACGCAAGCCGGTGGAGAGATGGCTCACTGATGAGCAAAAGCAGAGAAGTTCATAAAATCAGGCACTCAATCAACACCTTCATACAACGACACAGCAAAGCTCCATCTTCATAACAGAGACTGGTGCTCTTTGGATTCTTCCACTGCTGGTGAGCATAAAAACTGGGAGCAACACGCTTTTAAAAAATGGCTTCATGACAAAAAGAAAAAAAGGAAAATAGTGGTTTGGAGAATGTTTTCACTTTTGAAAACCCCAAAGAACATGGACTTTGACGGAACATTTTGACAAACACAAAGGGAACCAACATCCAGAACTTTAGTCCCTTAGCTGTCCGGGTAAATTAGGCAGCGTCTTAGTTCGGATGAAAAAAAAAAACATGTTTATTTTAATCCACACACAAACACCACAGTGTACACAGCGGTGTGCAACATTCAGGCCAATTCTGATTAAAACACACACTTCTGCGAGGTGTAAAACAAAAAAAAGTTAAAGAACCACACAGATGAAAATGATGTTTTAACATGTTTTTGTGGCATTTTTCTGATGATGGAGGACCTTTAGCCTATAAAGAAAATTAAGCTTAGCATTTCTGAGGATTTCTTTATGGAAATTGTGTGAATCAAATTCCAAATTCCAAGAGCTTCTTTGTGAAATTGAAAATGCAGACAAATAGATCTATCTACGTCTTTGTTTTCCTCGTCTGAGCTGGCATCTGGTTCAAACTGTACGGCTTTATAGCTCCAAGATTGCTCCCCATTTTGTTGCACCGCTATGTTAAGTTGGAGTTGTGAGGGGCTGTAAGCCAGTGGGAGAGGATGTAAACGGAGAGCTCTCTGCAGCTCCAGGGAGGGGAAGAGGGGGGACGCGTTTGCTCCACGCCAATGATGCCGCTCTGCAGAAACTATGACCTAGAAATTTGGATTTTTGGCTATAAATAGCATAATTATGGTTAAAAGACTACTGTGAACACTGAAAAAAAATCAAATGATGTGGGACTTTAAAGGCTTTTTAAATGCAGGGGATAGTTTGTAAAAGGGTTATTTTATGTATTTATTTATTTTTTTTAACTAAAACCTTAACTATCACCCCATAGCCTCAGGTTTTCCCAAACTTCAGCTTAATTTTTCATCATATTTACTTTCTCTTACTTACATTTTTAGTTGATAGTAAATAGTCATAGCTTATTCCATTTCCAGAGTTTCTTTAAATAAGCAATAAAATCTGCGAATGGGCAAAGAAAAAAATGGGCTTACTAAGAATTCTTATTTTATCTCATTACCAAGACATATGCCTCAAACTTTTTCTTGAAACACAGGCCTTTTTACTTTTTAAGATTCAGTTTTTCCAGTGAACAGAGCTTTAAAATTTAAATTTGCTTTAAAAATAAATCCAATTTTAATCCTGTTTTAAGTGTGAAAAACATCTTTGGTGGTCAGTTGATTCACTGGGTCACTGGAGATAACCCATCTAGTGTTGGGCAAAGGCAGAGTTCACCCTGGACAGTCTGTGACACAATCACACATTTTACCCAAAGGGACAATTTTAATCATTAGTTAACCTATTAAGCATGTTTTTGGTTTGTGGGAGGAAGCCAGAGTGCCCAGAGAAAACCCACACATGATGGAGAGAACATGCAAATTCCACACAGAGAAGAAACCTGCTGAGATTCCAGCCAGAGCTTTCTTGTTTTGAGGCGAGAGCGCTAATCACTGCACCACCGTGCAGCCCCAAATCAGTTGATGATGTAAAATTTCTCAGCAGAAGGCATCCTTTGCACACCGCTGTATCCACTCTGCAGACATTGCATGTGATATCTCAGGTAACATGCACTATGTGCAATATGTGACACTTCATTAAATGCACTTTTGGGTTGCAGGTCTCCGATGTGAAAATAGGAAGGTGCATAAATAAAAACATTCCAATTTCTATAGAAAAAGTCCATGCAGTCTGTGCCGCAACTTCTGCAAGACCGAGAATGAGGGCCGTGAGCCATCTGGCAGTCTCCTTTTCTGCCTGTGAGGATTTTGCTTCTCCATCTTGTTGGTTTTGTGAGCCCCCTCCTCTCTCTGTCGTTGGTGTGAGAGTACTTTTAGTCCTTTTTGCCTCTCACAGATGAGTGCTGTCCTGCGTGTTAAACCTGTGGCTCTCTGATAGTCCGGCGCTGCACTTCCTGCTGCTCCCCTGATTGGGCACTAGGGAGAGGGGGTCCGGTCTGATCAGGTACCTGCAAATTGGGCACAGACAGGGGCAGAAATTGAATTCTCTAATAACTGCAATGACGTGCTGTGCTCCTTTCATATCGCTTTTATATGGTGTTATTTGCTCACACGACGTCGTGCAGCTCCAGTCTGGTGTCTGGGGAGGGGTTGATGAGGATGTACGACAGTCTGTTTCCTTGGTCTGTCATCCCATCTGACACAGGAAGAGAAGGGGTTGGTGAGCCAGGAAATGAAACAGGCAGAGGATGTAGAGGTTGTGTGACATCTGTTTACATGACAGGTTCATTTTTAGTGAAATAAGAAATAATTGAATTGTCAAGTTTTGTTTCAGATGTGGAGGAGAGCTTGAAGCTTACTGAATCCAGTTGGAGAAAGACCCAAGTGTTTCATCCTCGTTCGCACCAAAGCGTTCAGCTCCTGCCGCTCCGAACGTCGGAACAGGGTCAGTCTCTGCTGAGTGATCCTCTCCGCTGCACTGCCTGGACCCCCTTTGGCCCCACTGGACCCTCGGCCCCCTTTCCGGCTCAGGCGCCGAGCCCACTGCATGCTCTTCCTCCTAAGCAGCGGGTGGTCGGAGGAGTGGGAGGAGGTGGAGATGGGTTCTGAGGAAGTGGAGTTACGGTGAGCGCCTGTGCGGGACAGAAGGGGCTCTCTGGGTTCTCTGGTGTCCTCGTAGTCTTCAACCGTGATGGATACCTGAGACTAAGATGCACAAAAAACCCACTTTCACATCGTCATGTGGAATGAACCTAGCCTTTTCTTCTTTAGATCCTTAAAAAATGCTAGAAAAAATTTTTGTGTATTACTTTGTGGGTTTTCCAAACATTTTCCTTATATTTAAACTGCTTAGAAGAAGTTTAATAGTGTAAAATTTTAACAGAAAAACGTCTGACTTCAGACACTGGAAGCTTGTGTGCCTCTGTTCGGTAGATGCCTATAGGGATGTCTCCAGTGGAGGAGCACAGCTTCTGGTAGAGTCGGCCGTAGGTTCGGATCCACAGATCGTCTTCTGTGATTTTCATCTGCAAAACAAACAAAAGAACAGTTCGAATCTGAAGGAACCAAACTGAATCCACTGGGTTTGGAGTTTGTTTGTTTTTTGGACCACTCACAGCACAAAGGAAACCTGAGCCAGGCATGGAGTCCAAACCAAGCAGCAGTCTGGAGATGGAGATCATGTAGTCCTTCACAAACGACTAAAGAGTGAAGAAAACAGAAATTGTGAGTTTACAGCAAAACAGAGAAAGATCTTTGTATTTGGTGAGTGTGATGGAGAAACCTGGTAGAGGAGAGTGTCCAGCATGCTAACACTGAACACTTTCCCAGCGGCAAAAGGAAGACGAAACATGAAGACCAGGTTGGATCCTTTCTCTCTTTCTTTCTGCAGAAAAAACAATCAGTTTAATATCACATAGAATCCTCAAATGAAAAAACACACACCTTTTAAAATTCTTAGTATTTCTAGAGAAGTTTGAGCAAACTTGGGTTTCTTTTCATGCACTAATTTGTTTTAGCTGCATCTAAAGCAGACATGCATTACATTTGAACCAGACTGAGAATAAAAAACAAACAAACTTAAAGCTATTTTTTCATCCTTTGACTCATGGAATTAGTATTCTGTTATTTAAAAGCTTCCAAATTCTAGGTTTGAAAAATAATAAGAGGGGATTTAACAATGCAGAAACAGGGCTTTGTGCTTTTCCCTGTAAAAATACAGTCTAAGTGAAATGTGAAATAAAAAAAAAAGATAATTGAAGTTATAATGCCTTCACCTTTTCTAGTTTGGACAGGGCCAAGGAGTAGTGGTCTTTGACTTTGAATTGCATAAAGCGCATGTTGGCTGGATGAGTGAGCTCTGTGATGATACTGAGCGCCGGGAACAGTCTGGGAGACAAAAAGAAAGAACAGGGAGTAATCGAAAAAAAAAAAAAGACGTGCTTCAATCTATTGTGCAGCATTGTATAACAGTTATGGCAGACCTGAATAGGGTTTGTACATTGACAATGGTTTTTGCATCAGCCATGTAGTCCTCCTCTGCAATCATGGAGCTCTCTTTGTCAACCACCACCATGGTGTCGGCAAACGTGACTCCACAACGAAGCAAACTGTCCAGACTGGAGAGGGAGTAAAAGAGTATAAATACATTTAAATTATAAAAAAAAGATAGGTCGTGGGGGAAAAGTAAAAAGAAAAAAAGGTTTAATTATTTTAAATTTAATTAGGAGACGTGGCTGTCTTACTTGTCAATGGAACCCACTGTGTAGAACACCATGGGAAACCAGCAGATTGCTTCTAGGAAATCTGCTTCAGGTCTAAACAGATCAGAACATAAACACACTTACGATCCCCTCCAGCAGAGAGTCAAACAGTACATTACCAAAACGGAGCTTTTATCCACAACAATGGACCTGTGAGGAACACCTGAAGGGTTCAGAATCTCAGCCAAAGAGGGTACAGCCTGTGAACAGGCAAGCTGGGAATCAAACCGACTCTACTCAAAGGAAAAAGAATCCCCTTCAATCAAGCGCTAACGTTTCCAAAGTGAAAAGCTGCTCTCAATCTGGAACAAAACAGCCAAAAGGCCTTCTGAGAAAGCTGAAAATAACAGCTCCGATCTGGAGTGACTCAGCATTTTATTGCCTTTTTATTGGATTCCACTCTCATTCGCACAAAAAAAACACACACTCACCGCACTGTCGCTTGCACCCTCCTGAAAGCATTTAGCTTTTCACAAATCATGTTTACCGTCACCTCAAATAGCTCAGATTTTCTCCTCCACTTGCTTTTTAAGCAAGAACCAATTTCACCTTGTGCAGCCTCGATTTGCCGTGCTTCCCACCGCTGCTGTTTTGGTGCCAAGTTTACATCGGTGGGCACCAGATCAGAAGAATAAAAGGGTTCTCACATGCTCTCCAACAGCAGCACAATAGGGTTGAGCTCCTTCCTGGGTCGGTAGTAAGCCCGTAGAGGCACAATGAAGTTGTAAAGCCCGTTTCCTGCACTCTCCGCTGACACAATGATCAATTTAGTTTTGAAGCCATAGGAACGTGCATCCTCAAACGGGATGTGGTGGCAAGCCTAAGAGAGGAGTGAAGACATGTCATCAGGTTTGATAAACCTTTAGACATCTAGAAGGTCGTTCCAGCGGCGGACCTTGTCCATGCGCAGACAGCAGAAGGGCATCTTTTCTTGTAGGAGATGGCACAACGTAGGGGAACTACCGATGTAGGGGGAGTTTAGTGGGTATCCCTTCACCCACCTGGAGCACAGGCCAAAATTAGCCACAGGATCTTTCAGCACCTAAATGTGAATGAACTTATCCCCTCCACTCACTCGCAGTGTCGGCCCCACCAGTTGGCGCTCTCATCCCTGTCACTGTCATCCTTGCTCTCCTCTGCTCCTTCGTCCTCTGACTGGTCTCCCAGAAGGTCAAAGGTGGGATTGTTGACGCCGTCCACCAGCTCCAGGACGGGGGCGATGCTGTGCCGCCTTTCCTCAGCTGAATCCCCCATGGCCGGCAAAGCCAAAGTGTTGACGCCGGCCATTTCAGCCCTGGAGCTGCTTCTGCTTGCTCTTCCACTCCCTAGCCCCGGGCCTCCTGGGTCCTGGCTTTCTGGGCTGCTGTCACTGGAGTCCTGCAGGTCGATGGCCACAGTGCCTGAAGGAATAAAAGCATAAAAACAGATAATCAGGCAGAAAAAGTTACAAGTTTAAATGATGTCCACTGGGTGGTGCATTTGCCCAACAACAAAACATTTGGCTACAGTGAAATGTTATTTACATGCTTAAACATATATTTCCTGTTTCTAATTATCCAGAGAGGGTTGGTGTTTAGAAATGTAGCTGTCAAATGAAATTGTAGCATTTTTTGGAGGTTGCACAACCCTGACTGACCCATGCTGGCAATGATACTATGGACTGGCAGGCGTGTGAGTCCATGGTAGATACTCTGCTGCACTCCTCTGGTATTTCCCCCTGTGCCTCCCCATGACGGTTCCCTCTGACCCCTGACAAACGCAGAGTTCTCTTCCTTGGAGATGTTGATGTAGAAGCAGGTGTCCGAGGCCCCCATGATGTGACAAGGCCCAGGATTTAACAAGATGTTGGTGGTGTCCAGTCTGCGCACGCCGATTAAGCAGACTCCATACCTGCAGACGTCCACACAGACAAGGTCAGCTCTCTACCACACAGCTCGACATGTTTTCATATCCAGGTTCATGGCATTGTCACTTACTTTTTGTGTGCATGAAAAGATGCAAAAGTGAAACTCTTGCCCTGGTATTCCCCAAAGAATTTGCTTTCTTCCAGGCGAATGTGATGCACCTCGTTGGCAGAGCATCGTCTGTAGGTCCGGTGCCACTGGTCTGAGGAACTTCCGCCTTCTCTGAAAGAAAACACACAAAAAGACTGTTCTGTGAGGCATTCAGCTCAGTCCACATCGCATTATTATCCATTAAAGCCTATAGATGCTGCATCTGTCATCTCTGTCAGAACAACCAATGAATAGTACAGTGAGGGCATGGATGTACATGAGGGCAGTCAGCTTTCCTGGAGCTACAGATACTAGCTTTACGCACTCGAACAACTAGGAAGACGGGAGCTTCTCCTGGGGGGATAAAGCTCTAGACGCGGAGTCTAAAGAGGTGATAAGCAAAGGGTTGTGGGGGCAGTGTGAATGTGGGTGTCCTGCCACAAAGACCGCTTTGTATAAAAATTTGTTATAGCAAATGTTCAGTTAACAGGAACTACATGGAACTTAGACAAGAAGCAGGAATAACTCAGGTGTTTTGGCATGTATGGATAATAAACATTTGTAACCTCGCCCACCTAAATGTATAAAAACATAATCAGGAAATTTTAATGTTGGCAAAGACAAATTAAAAAAAACAGGCTTATGTATTCCCTGATTGTTGATTTAACAAACCAGAGAATTGAATTTTTCATTAACTAGGGCTTCATAACTGCTTTTGCCAGATGTATTACACTGTGGGAAGTGTTTGTTTTAAAATGCAAATCATCTCATCACATTTGTAATCATTTTAGAAGATTCATCCATCATTTGCCTAATAACGTGAGTCATTTTATATCTTATTTTCACAGCAGCAATAAAAATGCTGTAGTGCTTGATAAAAAAAAACCCTGCTTTTTCTTATTTATGTAAGACTTTTATCTTTGTCCTGGGAATAATGCTATCAAGCTAACGAAGGCACATTACAGCGGAGAAGAACTAGATGGGCTTCTGCCATAAAAGCTTGCTATTTTATGGCAGAATTAAGCAAAACCCATCATATTTTTTAGTATGTTGTCTGTCTTGATTGCGTTGTTTTTTTTGTTTTTTTTTAATGAGGGAAAATGAATTTCCAGATAACACGAGTGACTCAAACATCCAGCATTGGTCAATTTTATTTATTGTGATGTCTCCTGTTTTTTCACTTTATGGTAATTTGTTCTGTGTTTTTAAAGGTTCTAACCCCACAATTTAAAACAGTTGAAGTTCCCGTAAGCAAGGCAGCTGCACTGCATTTCAGTATAGTCTCAAAACAAAACCCCAGTTTGGTTAAACTAATGCTTTTTTATCGGAATTTAAATTCACTGACAGTAAAAAAAAAAAAAAAAGGACGGACGTGTGACACCCCCCCCCGCCCCCCATTAAAAACAGGAAGTTCCTGCTGGTTCCAAGACGCTAAAATCCCATAAACTTTGTACAGCTATTACTCAGTCAGTCTATTTGTCAGAATAAACATTCTTGCTCTGATACCCTTTTTTAAAAACATTTTCTTCTTAATCCAAATTTTTTTTGTTGATTTTTTTCTGTGGTGCCAGTTATATTTGAGTTATAAACTGGCCAATCAGATGCCTGCTGGCCCCATGTCAAAAGTATAGGTCTGGAGTTCCAACAAGCTTAGTCCTGAGTGGTGAGAGGGGTTGCCATAGAAACATTGACTCAGACACTGCTTACTGATGCCATCTGGCTCCAACATGGCAAAATCCGTATTGGGGAAAAATGGTGACTGAATAGACTTCAATTGGTTGGAGCCAGAAGTAAGCCCTTTTCTATTGGTGGTGTCGCACTCTCTCTGTCCAGCTCTCATAAACAGGCAACGGTTAAAACACGTATGGAAGAGTTTTTGCTCTCCCCTTGCAGAATTTTGTTTTTAGTGCCTCACCCAGCTTTTTACTTTAAAAACTACTTTTTTTTTTTTTTTTTTTGCAAAGCTGGACCTCCAGCTGAGGCAGCCATGATCTCTCACTTCAAAATGCATTTGCTTGTTTCAATTGCATTCTACCTGTTGAGGACTTGAAAGGCTCCCGCACGTTGCTTAAAGGCCTCTTGATGTGCGGTCCTAATAAATAAAACATACAGAGATGAGGGACAGTTAGGAGGCTAAAGCAGCTGTGCCCTACAGGTTATGTTGGTCTGCTGTATATCTGAAAGTCTGGGTGGTGAGGTCATTATATAGAGAGCAACACAACCAAGTCAACTCACTGTCCTCTGGAGGAGTGGATCAGCAGAGTGATGAGAGTTGAGGTACCAGGGCACACGCAGTTTAAAGCCAGCATTGCGTACTTAAACTCCTCTTCGCACACAACATGATCTGCACAGAAAGACAGAAGAGACAAAAACAAAGTCATTATTCTTTCTTAATTGACTTAGAATTGATTTATGCTGAAATTATAAACACGAGACTAAAGAAAGTCAATCCAAAGACGAGCAAAAATAGAAAATACATCATTCATTTCTACATTTTTTTCAAAGTCAGAACTCAAGGCTTTCCCCAAGGTGTTATTCATTTAAACACTGTCTTCTAGGAGTTTGTGTACAATCTGAAAATGTCACTGTGGAAACCAAAGCATATGATTTACCACTTATCTATTTCTGGCCTCTTTTGTTGACTATAGTTTTGCTGATAAAATTATTTAAGGAATTATTTAATACATATAGTGTCTAAAAACATTTTAACACCCTCTAAGTAGGACAATTTTTATGATCATGGCAGAACCTCTCATCTACATGCATTATGACTAAAATTAAATCTAACTCGTGATGTTCTGAAATTAAAATACAACAACGAAGTGATCACACTATGTTTGCACCCTGGATCTGTCCTGTGGCATATGAAATCAATGAGTGATCTGTTACAATGAACACATTCACTTGTCCAAAAATATCTGACATCCCTCAAAAAATTCTAAAAAGTGAAAATAAAGCCTAAACTGGGTTCAGCCATTTTGACGGGAGTTTATTCCGCCCAACTCAATTTCCTAAAAATGGGTGATTTGGTGGACCAAACTAAACTGAGTTTGTTTTTTAGTTCACTTATGTGGCAATCATAAAAATAGAACAAAAAATGGAAAAAAAGGGGGAAAAAAACATGCCCCTTAATATTGCATGAGTTTGCAGAACTTGAAGAAAAATCAAAACTGAATTTCATCCACTACGACCAAGTATTATGGCCACCAAAACAAAAAAAATAATATTAAGAGATTAAAAGTCGTAAATTTGACTTTTTTCTCATAAATGTATGACTTTAAATTTCATACATTTATTAGATTATTGTTGGAGCGAGCATACAGAGCAGCAAGTGAACACTGCAGCACAGCAGACCGACTAAACTCAATTGAACAGGTGAGCTGAATGTTTATTGATAATGTTACGAATGTTTGGAAGCTCATATGTTTGATTTACGGTTTATTAATGTTTTATTTATTGATTGGTGGTTTGCAGGATCTCTGCAGCATGTCGATGACGCCATCGGTATCCCTACAGCTGTCCACTTCAATCCTTTCTTCCTCCACAAAAGACAAGATCTCCTCCAAGTCGCTTCTGTCTAAAGAGTCCCAGCTTTTGGCATTTTCAACGTTCTTATGCTAATGTAACGGAGTATTTTCAGTCCTCTTAGATCTTTTGTGTTGAAATGAGAAGTTTTCTGTTGAGAAGGGGACATATGTAACGCTATTTTGATTCCCCTTTGGTGTTCCTTGTGTGCATAACAGTTACACGACGTAAGGTGACAAATGGACTTCTGGGTATGTAAATGATAAGCAAGAGGACCTGGTTGCAGACAACATGACAACCTGACATCATTGGCCAAAACCGATAGTTCAGAACCAGAAGTCTACGTTCCCCCTTCCAATTTCAGTTGGAAAATACTCTTTTTTTTTGTTACAAAACACAAATTTAACTGGCGACACTAAGAGTTACGTTTTTCCCCCCAGCTTTAAGCGTTAAAATTTTAACACCATAGATGTCTCTGTCAAATCCTGCTTTACTCTGACCGAAACTCCATATGCAATCAACGTGAATCAACTGATCAGCAGAGAAAAGCGACTCTGCGGAGGCAAGCAACAACTCAAAGTGGCTTTTCCCCGATATGTATAACAAGTGTTACATCCCATCGCAAAGCTGCTTTTTTCTGCAACTTTGATTCACGTTGATCGTGTTGTATTGTGTTGTATTCACAGTACCCCTTGTGCTATCCTAGGCACTTTAACGTTGGGTCATCTAGACCCACTAGACAGTGTGCTGAACCTTTTTTCTTCAATGATTTGTGATCTTCACTGGTGTCCATGGATTACATGAAATCTTTCCACCTTTATCCACCTTTGTCATGGTAGGGAGAACACGTCAATGTAAGGGTGGGGTCATCTAAGATAGCACAAGGGTTAAAAAGTTGCCACAGTTCTGTAAGATTGTGGAATTTCCGTTTCCAGCTAATGATGTTCTGCCACCATCTTGTCTGTGACCAGGTCCCCTCACAATAAGGGCAGAATAAAGTTGCGGTCCTCTACACCCAAACGTGTCTCAATAATTTGGTTTTGAGTCACCAAAAGGTTCAGAATTTCTTTGTTTTTAAAAAACGTATCAGGAAATAAAAATTCACAAAACGCTTTACATCTTTCAGTTTTCAGCTCCCACAAACAGACAGTGTTCTTTCTCGTTATTTTATAACTTTTCTTTGTTACTATATGACTTTTTTTTTCCTTATAAATGTACGCGTTTTAAAGTCGTAAAATTACCATTTTTTGTTTACAAATTCGTTTTTTTGTTTGTAAACTGGCCCTAATACTTTGTCATACACACACCCCTAACTCACATATTTAAAGAAAATCAAACAATAATAGGTAAACACATTTTTGTAAATGAACTGCACACACGTTTATATTGGTAATGGGTTACTCTAAAATTGTCCATAGGTGTGCATGTGTGATTGCGTGTCGGAGTGATTGTGTGCCCTGCGACAGACTGCCAATCTGTCCAGGGTGAACCCTACGGCCTGCCTTCACCCAACTGTAGCCAGATCAGGCTATGGCAACCCTACGACTTCGAAAGGGACATACTGTAGTTGGTTGAGAAAAATGGACACTAAGACTTTTAAACCCTGCATCACTGTATATGTAGCCCAAGCTCATGAAATACAGAAACTCTTATGACCGTCTACGCAGTCAATGCAGACTAGCTGATTCTGGTGCAGAGAAAAGCAGCTTTTCATATCATATCGACACATTACTAGTGTAAAGTTTTGCATAATGGTGCAAAGCTTCTTTTATCTGCAACAGAATCAACTGATTTATGTTGATTCTGTAACCCCCTCAGAATCCACTAGAATTACGTTAATAGCATCACTGGAGCTAAAGTTTCAGCCTCCAGTGGTCATTTGAGGAACTGCAACTCTTGGTACTTCCTGATTGTCTTTAAACTCAGTAATACACTTTTGTGGCTTACTTTGTTAATAAGAAAAGTCAGTTTAGGTTCTATTCAACAGTAATCGTGTTTCATATTTATGTTATAAAGTAGACAAATACATGTCAGAGCTTTTGTTTTTATATTTTCACGTTCTAACAGGCTGCGACTCATCTTTCTAACACAATAATGCCAGTAAAGACAGTCCCCGCTGTGAACGGTTTCCTCTAAAGTTTAACTTTATGGCTGAGCAGATGCTGATGCGACCCTCCACATTACCATATTCCATTTCTCAAAGACAGGCATTTTCATCAATCTTCTTTCTCCTAAAACACAAACTATCAACAGTGACATTTCATGCCACTGTTGAGATCTGGGAGGGGGAATGGGCAGACTTAGAAACAGGCCAGTGATTCAGTATGATCCTTATTGAACCATCTATCACTCGCCCACTGTGGCCCTGTCTGTAGGCCAACCAAACCAAACTGAGCAAACACAGATGACACTTGTTTACCTGTTGCCTCACAGCTTCCTCTTTGTGAGGAAATCCAATAGAGTGATTAATGTTTGTAGTAAGCCAATCAGGGGGAAAAAAAGCCAAGGGAGCATCTCTTTCCTGCTCTGTGTAATTCTTGATTGAATTGTCTTCAGTTCAGTGCACAAGCATACTGTGTCTATTTAGCAAAAACAGGTCTTAAAAGTATAGTATGTGCTCTGTATTGATTGGAAATAACATTGGAGTCTAGGAATCAAACTCAGACAGCCGTCAGTTAAAGCAGCAAAAGGCCAACGAAAATATAAATATAGTTGTTATTAACTTAATGAGGCATCAGTGTGCTTGAGGGTGTGCAGGTTATAAATGTGACAATGAAAGATGCTGATGGTAAACCTTCCGCTTAAGTGCTAATGTCTTCCTTTTTCAGCTTAGAGCAGGGCATCACGATGCAGCTCACATAAACACTCAGTTTTCCTTTGCTACTCAGTCTGTCAGTTCATTTTGAAGCTCATCTCGAGTAAAGGGCATCTGAAGTCTGCAAAGACAATGTTATAAATGCTGAAGCAATGTCTCCGCTTTATGGTGGCCAGGATAGAATTGTTTCTATTTCTGATCCTTCTATTTTGATTTTGTACTTATATTAAAAATATCAAAAAATAACAAATGTCTGTCATTGTAGACCCTAAAGACCATCTCCAATCATTTTGTGATCTAAAACAATTATGCTGATTTGAGCCAAAATCAAAAAAGTTCCAGCAAAGCAGCAGGAGTTCATTGGAAATTCACCTCTGAGTTGAGGGCGGGACAGTTCCTGCAGAGTAAGTCTGACCTAACTTCCCAGCATCCCTTTGTTTACACTCTCTCCCTCACAAGCCCCTCACAACCCAGACCTAACATTAGTGGTGCAGCAAAAATGGTTAGCAATATAGGAGCTATCCACCCATTCAGTTTTGACTGGAATAGAGTGGAGCAGGGAATATATGGCCCTCTGACTGCTACCGACTGTAGCACCTACGTCACTGCTACAGGTTTTTTCAAACTGCATTGTTTGTATGCTACTGATTCACAATGATTTAAATAAAGAAATACTCACAAATGCAATTGTAATCCTAACTTTCCTTATAAATGTCCTCCATCATGACTAAAATAACACAAGAACATGTTAAAAATACCAAAAATACGATTTTTTTTTCTTTCAATAATTTCCTTGTAATTTCCACAGGCTGGTATCACAGGTGCACACCTGTGTCTGCAGTTGCGTCTATACTGTGTAAATGTGATTATTTGCACTGTGTGCTGGCGTGGCATTACAATCTGACCACGGGCCCACCGGTTCAGCTAATTAAATCAGTAAACTGCTATTGTATGCAAAAGAGAGCTGTCATCACTGTGCAGCTACAACAAAGTCAGACTGTTTTCTCTTGCTGCATATAACCTGGATACATAATCAGTGGACCCGGTTCTGTTTTGGTTAGTCTAATGCCTTCCTTGCTCTGCTTCAGCTTCACTCTGACAGATTTTTTTTCTTCTAATTAACTTTCAGCTCATAATAGGCCACATTTGAGGATCAAATTAAATCGTGTACCCCGGGCTCATTAATGCTACCCACACACACTTCCTAATGAGTGCATTCTAATAGTAGTGTCAAAATATGTCATCCGTGCTTGCAGAGGTACTCGTGTGACTAAGTCTGTACTGTGACCTGAGTGTACAGGGGGACACGAGTTATTTCTCAACTTTGCTCTGCTAAAAGCACTTAAGATTTCATAGAATGCTGCCTTGTATTTAAGTTCCTTTCTGAGTGGCATCAATCAGGGAACACCTCGTGGCTTTGTAATAAGAAACAGTCTCCACATTGTCCCACATTCATCTTCTGAAATGAATGAAGAGGGGATTTCAGCATGTCAAACATGGTGTTTAAACGAGATAAAACATCAAAGCCAGTCCCATGTGGGCTACAGTTGTCAAATCCATGGCAGAAGCACAGGAGATTCATCCTGCAGAGCTCACTGCTAATCATTTACGGCAGAAGGGGTTTGATAATGAGTGAACATGAAATTCTCTTTTTGACTAACAATTCCTGCCTTGCTTTAAGAGCACTGGGGGAGGATTGGACAGAGTGAGAGCTCATCGGTAGCTGCAGAACCCATCAAAAGAAGGGATTTGGTCCTCTGAGGTAGCAAAGTCAAATGTTAATCATTGATAGAGACGGCTGGGATAAGGCTGGCGGGCCACAGTTGAGTCTGACATTCTCCAGGGCTGTGGGCCAAGAGATGTGTGAGGATACAGGAAAGGCTGAGCGAGAGCCCATCACCCACAGCTGACTGACTGGCATCTTCTGCTGAGCAGGAATAGAATAGAGTATCTCCAAAAGGCAAAGCACATAACACACAAGGAATCCACCAGAAGGCTTATAGGCAAGCTGTGCCAATCTGTCCTGCACTCTCTCAGAGCTGGGAGGGCAGAGAGTCCTCTAATAAACAAGTCACATTTACAACTAAGAAACCAGGCATTGAAGCTCAGATAAGCAAAAGGAGACAGTGATCAAACCTGGATTTATTGTGCCGATAGGGATGCTTCTACTGGGCAACTCCCCACAAGCAAATTTACTTTGTGGCTATGTCTGCATTCCTTTACTACTCCATAACCCCCTAAAGACTAGAAAGGGTGGGACTATCTGGTGCTCTAGATTTTACTGCTATTTGGACACCGTGTTATCAACTTTTTTGTGTGTGTGTGTGTGCCAAACACAAGGGCTCCCATTTGCCAAATGGAAAACCTAATAAATATGAACATTTTATGAAGACTATTTATAAATCATCTGTGTACTGATTTTGAAAACTGGAATGATTTATAAAAAATAAAATAAATTTTTTTTTAAATGACACATTGCATTTAAATACCAGTCTTTTAAACGCAAGGCATTGTGGTCTTTTTTAGACAATCCAGTGAGCATCAAGACACACTTCTGGGAAATTTCCAGGGTACTGGATTTTAGAATGATAGATTTTGACTCCCTTAAAAAATGGCGAACACGCCATAAAGTGCACTGAGTAGTGAGGTAATTAGGACACAACCAATGTTTGATGTTGATATGTTGGAAACGTTGACTGTAAATGAAAACTGGAGTGAGTGAGTGTTACATCATCCGTAGACATTTGTTTACTTCTGGCTCCAACCAGTTGAAGTCGATTCAGTCGGCATTAATTCACAGTACGGTTGTCGCCATGTTGGAGCCAGAAATCATCAGTAGGCAGTGATTGATCCAAGTCAGTCTGAGTTAGGGTTTCTATGGCAACCACTCCCACCATTTAGGTCACACTGCATCCTTTGAAAGTAGGCTAGGGAGAATCTGTCAATTAAACATTTTGAACATTTGATGTGATACCACATACTTTTACTTAGGCCTCTGATTTGTCAGTTTATAAATTAAAAAACTTGCGCTACACTAAAAATATGTTTGAAAAAGTGAGGATTATCAAGAACAAAAGGTACAGAGCAAGAAGGGTTATTCTGACAAATATAATGACTAATTAAAAGCTGTTTATTTCTCAATTGAAGCAAATGGGATTCTTGGAACCAGCAGGTACTTCCTGTTTGGAATGCGAGGTGGAAGGGGTCTCTTCAGTTCTCATATACAGTCAATGGTTGGAAGGTCGTAAAAATCAGATGGCCTGTTTTTACGGATGAGCTTTATTCTGAAGTCTTTGGACAGTCACATGTCAACAGGACAGTTACTACTCTTCTTCTCTTCCTGTATGTCCTACATCGACACAAAGTGGTTACATCAGAACAGATGTGCAGCTCGACTAATAGCGGCACAATTCTGTTTTCCAATGAGCACTGGCACATTAAGGTGACATCCTAAATCCACATCTGACTCCACTCTCAGTGCTCACCTGCAAACTTGACGTGGAACTTGTTTTCCGGCTTGAGGATCTGGACGTACAGGGGGCAGTTTGGAGCAAAGTCTTTGACAGCCCAGGCACGCAGGATTGTCTGATGATCCTGACACGTTTCAGGAAAGATGGAAGTGAGATTGAGGGAGGACCAGCACAAGGAGAAAAAAGGGAGAAAATGAAGCAGAGAGCTTTCATTAGATGCATCAGACTACAGCTCCTTTATAACAATCCCCCTTAAATTATTGATTGCATAGATAAATTTGAATGATCTCAAACCCTCAGAGTAATACAGATCTCACAATTCTTGGCAGGCTTTGTCATAGCCATCGTGACTTAATCATGTAAGGCAGGCTGAGTTGAAAATCCAGATGAAGATGAAACAAATTTGAGGACAGACGCTGTGCTTGCATGGTTTCAAGGCTCCATCGTGGTTTGGGTTAAAAATAAAACATTTTATTTTTTGCAGAGTTTAGGGGTGCAACTTAGACATACATGTGGCTTTTTAAAAACAAATAGGAGTAACCACTAGAGGGCACTGCAGGTGTGTGTATCAGTTAAAAAAATGAAACACTATAAGAAACCGGCAAAGGTAGATACAAAAGGACACCGCTGATTGGACGATGACTTTAGATTTTTGACATTTGAGCTTTTTCGATTGCGTCTTCAATGCCCTCATATTAATAAAAGTTGGATGATTGGTACGGAGCATATCCACTTTCCCTTCATGCCAAAATACTTCCAGCTGAAAGGATGGACAAACGTCATCATCCAATCAGCGATGTCCCATATTACCTGTACGACTTCTGTTAAAAGGAAAAAAAAAACAAAGTTTCGCAAGTCAAATTCAGAAATCAAAATTAAATGTTAAAAAATGAAACAATAGAAGAAATCGGAAAAGATAAACACTATGGGCTGATTGGATGATGACTTTTGTCCAGCATAGTTGTTTGAATATCATCACCCAATCAGCTATCCCATTGTTCCTAATTCCTATTGTGTTTATGTTTTAACATTTCTTTTTGATTTTTGGAAATTACTTTTGTTTTCCTAAACGTTTCATTTTTATGCCTTTTCATTTTTTTGGAATTGTGTTTTGGTTTCTTGAATTGTGTTTTGATTTCTCAAATCTAATTTGTTATACTTTTTTAATTCTCGTTGTGATCTTTAAGATGTTTTTGCGTTGACCGCTTTGTTAAAGTGACTTGCACTCCAAGACAAACATACCGGAACAAGTCCAAAAAAATACAGTGTGTTAGCCGGTTTCCAACGTCAGGGAACAAAAGGGTTAATTTCAATGCAATTCACATCAGTAGGATTCAATGGGAAAAGTTAAACTGGGAAATGTTAAGGAACATACAGCAGCAATGCGGTCCACTTCAAATCGGTTGCTGAGAATAAAGCAGGCCTCAGCATCGTCCATTCTGCAGGTTGTTAGTGGAGCATGTAGCCACAGGACCGAGAGTGGCATTAAGCGTGAGAGAGAGAGAGAGAAAGAGAGAACGGGGGAAGACAGGAAAGAGGGCATTTGCATGTTATTGTGTGACAGAGAAGAAAGGAAAAAAATGAAGCTAAAAGCACCAGAAGGGATCTTACAATCCATATTGATACGTTTTTTTTGATGAAGAAAAGCAGTCAGACTCACTTGGCCCTCATCAGGTCCTGGTCTTTGAGGGCAGACCCCTGCAAGTAAATGACTCTCTGGGCCCAAAGAGGGACATGAAGGACCCGTCTGACTTGAACATCCATCTCAGCTGGACAAAGGATAACCACGTAGTAGTCCTTCACAAAAGCGCACACAAAAGAACACAATATTACAAGTTAAATAACGACCCAAAAAATATTCAGACGCCCCGCTTCAAGTTTGCATTATTATGCAGTGCGTGTGCTAATCATGTTGGCAGCAGCCCAGCGGTGTAATTAATTGTATTTATTTATATATTTATCAAACGACTGGCAGCAAATTTTCCTCACCAAACTGAAAAAAAAAAAAACAGTCAAAAAAAAATCATGGAAATAAATGAGGACGCAATTACACCCTGCTGGCAGAGGGGAACAGTAAGATGATCCCCAGGAAAACAAATACATATTCACTTCTTCGGGCAGCCACACACATCGATGCTCCAGCATCAAAAGGACAGAGGTTTGATCCCCGCTGTTACAGAATTAATCCTCTGCTTTAACCTCAGTCAGTTGGGCTCCTGGTGAGGATTATTACAGACAACAAACACCCACACATAGCAACCCCCCAACACTTGGCTGTCCTACTTAAACCAGATCAGACCTGCAGCCGAGGATGCGCGAAGAACTCGTTGAGGAAGTCCATGAGGAGGTCAATCTTGAGACAGCTGACGCACAGCACCACATGTTTCTCCGTCTGTGCCCGGTAGCGGCTGTAGTTGCCTCCGGATTTCTGCCGCTCCATCCACAGGAAGGCCAGCTGCTCAAACTGCGTTTAGGGCGACATCAATCACATTCAACAGATGGAAACTGGATTAAGTTAGCCGGAATACAGAGAGGAACCAGGTGGTTAAGAAATCGACGCCTCGTGTATAGTGTTTCCTTTTGATTAGGGAGAGTGTTTTGGGTGGAATTAAGATCAAGAGAGATTTCAGAATTGTGTTGAGTGGAACATGATAGCTGATCCTAACATTGGACATTTGGGTGGTTGGGAGAGCAGGAAGGATTTAACAAGCTAAAAAATATGTTTCTTTATTATAGACAATGCCTATCACACAATTCACTCACTCCAAGGTTTAATGTTATTTTGAATAAAGGGGAAGAACTAAACAAGTTAATAAGTTAATAATTGACAATTTTGGGTGCTTTAAATTTTGATCGAGCCATAATAATTTCATACTATACAAATATCAATGTTCTTTGAAGGTTACATTGACTAATTCAAATTCAAAAAGCTCATCAGGCTATGTAGATCTGTAAAATATTGATGTGTTTCTGAGCTCATCTATGCCTCCAGCTGTAGATTAGTTACGCAACAATGCAGCCAAACAATCAAGACGGTCATGGTGGGGAGGTTAAGAACCAGCAGAAAAGGTAAAGAAAAAGAAAAAATAGGATAAGGGCAGCTGGAACTTTGTTTAAAGCAAAACTTGGGGTCAGAGATACAAAGCCACACACACACGCCACACAATCATACAAACAGGTGTGCGAGTGTGTCAGAGGGGGCTAATGGCTAGCAGTTTCTAAATGTCAAGAGGTATTTATGGATGAAAGATGGAGCGAAAAAGGGGAAGAGAGTGATTATGTCAAAGCTGAACAGAGCACAGCTCCTCTTAGTTTGTTCTTGCAAACAAAATATATCGTTTATGTTTTACAGATTTTTGTTGTTTTTGGGGGGAATTATGAGGATGAGGACTTTAATAATTCTATTTTGATGCGGTTGTTCCAAATCCATGCAGGATTTAAAAAAAAGTAACTTTCATAGGTTTCTTGTTTAGAATAGTAAATAAACTCCCAGACAGTCATAAAAATGTGCAACTTTTATTTTAATCACCAAAATTCTACTTAACTTTTTAAATATATATATTTTAAATTCATGAGCAATTATATTGTGGTTCATATAAAAAAAACTTGTCCTCTATTGACTTGTCTATTATTTGCAGAATGTTAGCATGCAAACGGTTTGGAATAGCTTGCATGCGTTGCCATGGTGAAACTAATCATTTTGTCCATTTTGGATGGCTGACGTTTAAAAAATTGATTGGAAAACAAAATCTTCATCAAAAGAATGCTTACTTTAATTTTCTCGTCAGATTTATTTATGTTTTTACAATAAAACTTCCCTAGTAGAGACTTTTTAATTTTTGTTTTTTTGTTTTAACCTCTTCAAACCTGTCGTCCACATACAGTGACATCACATTGTGGGTTTTATTTTCACTGTAGTTAATTCTGATTATTTATGCCCCTGTGAATATGAAAAAAGCATATAAGGGCTGAAGAGGTTAATCAAAGAAAAAATCCTTGTTAAAACTATTTTATGGCTTGTGATATGTATGTTTGTTATTTTCTATATGAGATACCCACTGCAATGAAACCTTTGTTGTTGGTGTTTTTAACATGTTCTTGTGGCATTTTTCTCATGATGGAGGGCATATATAAATAAAATTAAGCTTAAAATTGCTTTTCATGGTTTATCTTTCTTCAAATCATTGTGAGTCAGGAGCAGACAAAATCATGCTGTGAAAAAGCTTGTAGTTGTGATATAAATAATACAACGGGCAGGTCACAAGCGCAGTGCTCTGCTCCATTCTAATGCATCTACTTGAAGACAATAGATCCGTGTGCGTCTTGGTTTTCCTCATCTGAACTGACATTTTTGCTCAAATCTGTTCGGCTGGATAGCTGTACATTAGGTTGGGGGTTGTGAGCTGTAAGGTAGCAATAAACAGATAGATGACAGGAAGTGGGGGCGGTCTTGCTCCATGCCTACTTAGAGGCAGGTCTCTAAACAGACCCCTGCTGCTCTGTAAATTGAAACTGTGGCCTAGAAAATGTCTTTTTTTTTTATTTTGCCAAAAAACTGCATTATAAGAATTAAAAACCAATCCTTCCCAAACAAAAAGTCCCTTTTTTAACTTTACAGATTTTCAAATGAAGAAAAGTTGTGTATCTGCAGGTATCCACAAACACATTAAGGATATCTGGTGATGTGGGTGGTTTTATGAAGTGCAAATAAATGTGAAAGTAGTTTATAGGATTTGACATAAAAAAAGAAAAGAGTTCACACCCACTTTTAGCATCATCACTTGTGAAATTTCACTTGTTTGCAAGAGTTAGAGTCCTTATGCCCAGAGAGAGCTCGCACAATTGCAGGTAGGACACATGCACAGATGAAATGAAGCGTGTTAACACTCTCGCATGTTTTGGAAGAAAAAGGGTGAGACGGGTACCAGAGGGATTAGAGCAGGAGAAACCGTTGGGATGCTCTCAAACTGCTGCATTTGTCAAGGTGTTTTGTCAGTTCCTCTGTATTATGTGTGTAAACAGATCTTCCAGCTTCCTGTCATATTTTTTTCCCCTCTGTGGCTCAGCTAAAAGACAGTGGAGAGGTTTGGGGAATTGAGTGAGTAAGAAAGACTCTATGGCTGCTCTTGAAATAAAAATAGTGTTATAAATCTACATAGGATGTAGTGAGTCATCACCGCGTCGTGTGAAGATGAAAAAAGAAGTTGGAAAAAGCTAGCGCTCCTGATCATAAAAAAAAATTATTAATCTTTTACAGGTGACAAAGAAATCCCCTTTTATTGACCTTAAAGAGTTTCTTTTCTTTTCTCTAGTCACTATAAATGCACCCCTATGGCTAGTTTGTATAAGATCTCCATCTAGACAGGAGGGCAGCTTGGTGGAGCACTTCCTGACAAGTGAAAGGTTTAATAAAACATAAGAGGGGGGATATTGCTCTCTGGGCTCCAGCTGTCAAGCCAAAACAGCTTCTGGGATCAACATTTAAAGCTCACTTTAAAGATTTCTTATGTGAAAGGATGGATTTTTTGGTTTAAATGTTCTTGAATCGTCTGTTAATGACCGTGTCTCACCTGGATGGGAAGCACAATGAGCGCCACAAAAATCATGATGACGACCAGGAGCTGTGAAGGCCAGATCTGGGGGGTGACGTCCCCAAAGCCCACGGTGGAGAAGGTGACGACGCAGAAGTAAAGCGAGTCGAACAGGGTCAGGTTGTTTCCCGCGCGCTCGAGGTGCTGGATGCCACAGATGCTGATGGAGGTCATAGCGGGGGGAGAGATGGAGACAGTCAGACAACTAAGCAAGCACTTTAAAGATTTACCAGCTGTTAAGGGAATCTGTGCACTGCAGACTGTTTGATACGTGCAATGATTTGAAACCTTGTTTTTTGACAGCCCAGATGTTTTACCGGGTTTGAATTGTTTTAACGTGTTGTTGCTTTTCACCAGGCTTTTCTCAAAATCTGCACAATTAAGAATTTTTTTGCCTCACTAAAAACTAGGATCTAGAAATAGGAAAAATATTATTAAAATGTGTCAAAATCCTTTTGCTCTGAACTCTTGTCAAAAAAAAAACTTGATTTCAGACTCATAAAAATGCTTGATTTAATAAATGTTCATAAGTGCATTTATTAAACAGAATTACTTGATAACATGCTTAAGCCTCATTAAATTTCTCAGTCAGCTTTTTAACAATGAAAACAGTTGCTTTGAAGACTACGACAAGAATTTTGTAGTCAAATGTAAGATCTCCACAGAAAACAGTAATGAACAGGCATCTTAAAGGTCAATTTTAAGTGATGTGGCAAAAAAAAAACTCATTGAAACAAAAGAATTAGCACTTTGGAACTAATTTTTGGTCTTTTTTAGATTTATGTTCTAAAAAATAAGTGCTCATTTACGATTTTATGAGAATTTTTAAGATGGGTCAACTTGTGCTAAGATCATATTCACATTTTGTTCAAGCTTTAATTCATTTCTACTTATTACTTATTCTACTTATTACACTAGATTTTGTCACTACGCTACAATATCACCATTTGCTTAGAAATAGCAAAAAAAAACTTAATATTGGGCTGTATAATATCCAATTTAAAGTAATTATATCTAACAGTTAGCTTTTTGGATAATTGTTGCCTTATTGAAAGCTTGTGTGGAACTCATTGTTTCTAGAGTTTAATAACGTATTACCAGATTTCTAGTAACACTAAAATTACAACTTTCTAGGGATTTTGTACTTAAATTGTTGTAATTTTCCTAGTTTTAGGCTACCTCATTTTGCAGTTTGGTCATAGGAGCCATTATTCACTATTTTTGACACTTGTACTGCCTTAGCTTTTAAGCACAGAGATTATTTTTTTTTAATATCCAGGTTACAGATTCTGTCAGTTTTTTCCAGATAGATGAGTCAACAAGTAAACATCAACCAAAGGGCTTAATAAGTCAAGTTGGTTTTGTGATCTGTATGATTTGAAGCAACATGCCTGACTAGACTGAAGAAATCAGCTGGTTTCATTTAAGAGCACCATCACTCCTCCCCTGAAAACCACTCACCTCTCAGCTCTCTGTATCTCATATCTCCAGAGCCAGCATTTCTCATCTCTCACATGACTTTTATTTTGTGTGTATTGGACTCTTTCTTTCCCCCTACTATAAATTTTCTTCCTATTCAGTCTTGATTTGGGTGCTGCTTGTCTTTCGCCTCTGTGTTTAGTGCCAGTTGTGAGGGAACTCACCATGTAAACATTAGACAAACCAGAGTGCTGATTAGTATCACCACCTGGTTAAACATGGCTGAGTGTGTCCTCTGGATGGCTCTGTGCAGGTCATTCTGCAAAGAAATGCATGGAAGATCATTTGTAAAAGAGAAAACATTTGAAATGAAGGTAACAAAACACTGCAAAAACTGGCCCCTTAGAAATAAGTATAAAATTATTTCTAGATTTTATTTAATAAGGGGAAATAAAACTGCACAATGGGATAAGAAAAATGGTCTTACCAAGAATTATTCTTTTAAGAAAAAAAATTTCTAGTTGCTAAGACATGTTTTCTTAAAATAAGATTATTTTGCTATTGAAACATTTTTTTAATAAGATGTTTTTAATAAAATGTTTTACAGAAAACAAGGGTCTTTTTACTTTCTTAAGATTCAGTTTTTGCAGTGAAAATGGAGGAAAGCTGCGAAAGATAATAAAAAACACAATAAAAACTACGTTTTTGCAGGTTACAAAACAAAAAACTGAACATCATGAGGTAAAAATAAATATCTTTTTTGAACTTGACCTGTCCAGCAGCAGAAATGTGTTTTTATTGTTAAACTAGGGGGTTATACATTTTTAGACACATAAGGGGTATACTTGTTTTTGAGGCTAAACTTTATTTATATTAATTATTTTGTAGACATTGTTTTTGATCAAACGCAAAAGAGAAAAGAGAGGAATATTATAGTTCCTACTTTCTCTGGTTTCCTATTGTGTTTCATGTTTTAACATTTCGATTTGATTTGTGGAAATGACGTTTGTTTTCTGAAACATTTTTTTTGTTTTTATTTTGTTTTGGCTTGATTTCTAATATGTAAAGTCATTTTTATAAATTTGTTTTGCTTTTTTAATAGTAGTTGTGATCTTTAAAATCTTTTGCATCCAGTGATTTGCTGATGTGATTTGCACTTCAGGGCCACCGTAGAAGGGTTGGGCCTGTCCACAAACTCATCCACATTTTTTAAAGCTACCTGTGTCATGTGAAATACCTTAAAAAAATCTTGAACAATGTTCAGCTGTTAAATGCTTTGCGACAGTTTTATTCTATCAGTAGAGCATCAGATCAAAGAAAACAAGCGATGGAAAGACTTGAAGGAGACTTATTGCTTCACTTACAATCATGTTCTCCAAGGCGTGTTTGGCTAACCAGCAGTTGAGAAATACAGGGATGAAGAGATTTCTGAAGGAGGGCAAAATCACCTGTCGAGAGGAAAGATCCACTTAGCTCTCTGCTGGATTCTTTTTGTTGTTGTCATGGTAGGCCACAGTGAGGAAATGGATTGTGAGAATGTGTGTTTCTGGAGATCGTCCTTCTGTTTTTCCACAGCAGTGGATGAATTGTGTTCTTCTGCTGGATGGTGTTATCTGTGCTCAGTAATGCTTATCTCTCCACTCACAGTGATCATGAAGGGGACGGTGCTGATCATCTCCAGAATGAACGGGACACGCAACACTTGTTCCCAGACGTTGCCCTGGAAACACAGACCACACGGTGAGGTCAGGAAAGTCCGTCGTCTTTGGATCGTCTCCATCAACCATCACCACCACCATCTGGATCAACAACAGATTACAGAACGGGATCCGAACTGGTCTCAGAGGAGAAGCAGCATGGCAGATCCCGCTGGTGTTTGGTTTAAGGTGTCACCCGTGGCTGTTTTCATGTGTCTGCTGACTGAACGGAGCTGACCCGCGTCTGACTGGTGTGGGTGGACAGGCACAGTCCGTGTCCACAGGAATCAGTCAGCTCCAAATGCTAAGGTCTCTAACCTTCAGGGTTATCTGTGGAGTGAGCGCTTCACAGGCTTTCAGCATGGGGGAGATCAAAAGCAGGACAACCCGTAGATGGACTGGGCCTCCCGCTGCGTCAACAGAGGGGCCTCCCCCCTACAGTATTTTTGATCTGCAGCCAAACAATGTGAGGAAGCCTTATGGCTCCTCCCCTTGACTGCAAAATAGATGCAATGATGGACGACATCTTTTTGGAGGAGTGCAAACCCTCCGCGCTCACGCCACACATGTGGACTTCACAGCCACAGACATCACAAAGGGTTTCAGAGGGAAGGTTGGGGGGCAGCGGGGGGTCTCACCTTGTAGCTGAGATAGACGAGCAACATAGTTTCTGAAAAGCTGATGAAAGCCACAAGCACCTGCGAAGAGAGTAAGACGGAGAGAGCAGACACAGTTGAGATTGTCAGAGACCGAGCAGAGCATAGAGAAATTAGGAGTCGCAGAGCTGGGAGAGTGTGGGTGGAATCAGTGGGCGTGCTGTGATGTTTGCGTTTCAGAGGGAACAGGTTTCACTGAAGCAAGAGACAGCCCGCTGTCTAGTTTCATGTAATTATATGCATATGTGTGCAGTCATTTTGCAAGTGTAAATGGATGTCAAGTGCAATCCTTTCAGGTCAGTGTATGAAGACATGAAATCAGCTTTTACAATATATTTTTGAAAATTCTGCAAAGATCTTTCGCATGCGTCTGCATGCTGGTAGGTCACATTTTTAGAAACCACTGATAAGTGAAGGAAAAAAAATCAAGATTTTGTCCTACAAAGTTCTGCTATTCCTGGCATGACTGATGAGGCTTCTTTGCCACAAACTGCCAACCTAAACATTTCAAACCAACCATACGCCATGGCAACAGCTCTTATCAATAAAACCAGCCTCCCCCAGCAGAGCAGTCACTGCCAAAGAATTCTTCAACTTGTGTCGACAGTGTTGACTTCAAACCGACCCAGACTTCTGCGTGATTTGCAGTAACAAGCTTAGTATCAGTATGCAAAACTCAGACAGCAGGTGGTTAAACCCCTAGTAGCTAGTGACCATGCCTGATAGAGCACCAATGTGGTGGAACAGGAGATCGGCGTCATGGATGTGCAGCCAACAAGTCTACAGCAACTGTGTGATGCTACCGTGTCCATATGGACCAATGAGGAATGTTTCCAGTACCTTGTTGAATTTATGCCACCAAGGATTAAGACAGTTTTGAAGGCAAAAGGGGCTCCAACCCGATACTAGCTTGGTGTACCTAATAAAGTGGTCAGGGAGTTTATGTGTAAACATTTATGGATATAAACTGAAATCATGCAGGGGAGGGGGGAATTGGATTTGTTGGGGAATAAGATTTAAATGCAACCAAATGACTGTTTATAAATGTCATTTTTCTTTTTAAAGTGTATGTTTGTAATAAAAAAAATGATCATCATATTTTTATTTTTTATTGCAAAAAGTGAAATCAAACAGTTTTTTTTTGCAACAATGTGTATGATTAAAATCAAAACAAGTCCAAAAACAAAGCAAAGATTAAGTCATAAAAATGTGAAAAATATATTTAAAAAAAAAGGTGAAACTCCACTAAACTATATATAATGTTCAAAGGATGAATTGCTTTTATGTCTAAACTCTTAAGTTTGTTTTCAAGCTAATAATCTTTTTAAACCCCTCATGATCGATTTTGAATGGAAACCATCAAACGGCAGGTCGGTATTATTCCTACATCCTTGTAAACAACCAGTTGGATTTGCAATGCCACCGGTGAGTGCAAAGACTACTGAGGGTTAATGTCATGGCTGTAGGTGTTCAATTAAGCAAAAATGGCTGAACAGACTGAGGCGTGTTTACACAGGGGTGTACTGATATGTCTGACCTGCAGGGCCCAGAGCGGCAGAGGTCTGTCAACCCAGATGATGAGTTTCCTGGAAAGAGACAAAAATGAGGCAAAAAAACCCAAAATATACAGATGCCATTAAAATGGAAAATGAAGTGTAAAACTCCCGTGCTGTACCACATAACAGGGACCATGAACACAACTCATGTCATCGCTTTAATTATGCGGCTTCCAGCTGAACCACAGCACCCTCATAATGTAGGAGGAAAGCAATATTCCCTGTCAAATTTACGTCCTCATTGTGAGAGAAAGTCTGTTTTTCCCTTTCTCTAGGACACCCTGGGGTTTATCATGGCTGCTTGCCATGAGCACCATCTCCACTGAAGCTATGAGGCGGTCTGCCCCTTTCCCGAGCTCACCCTGTCAGGCTCCTTATTCATTTGGAGACAGAGCTTAGCCAGTGTCATTTGCCATCAATTAGATCAATAGGTCCCTGAGCTGGAGACATGGCATAGCCTCAGGTCCGTGAACGCTCTGGTTTTCTTCTGCCTCTCTTGTTGTATATTACATACTTTATCTCCACTAGATCGCTGTTGATTAGCCTGCAAAGACACTATATACATATTACACTGACAGGTAATCCATACAGCTTGATTTTGACAAATGGACATGGATCTGTGTTGCTTAAAGTCAATGTTGCAGATGGCTTCAGATAGGTGGAGTTGCATTGATTGTTTTATATACAACATTTCCAACCAGTGAGCCGAGGTTAGGGGATGCCAGTCCTCCAAGGCGTGTGTCTTTGTGATTTTATTTATTTTTTTTGTCAGCACAGAAGTCATCACTCCTAATTAGAAATTTGCATGCTCACCAGTCAAACTCACTCCAGGGACGGGATGATGTGTTTTGCTTGGAGCAGTTAAGTCCTCCAATGCTACAGGGGGGGGGGGGGGGGGGGACAAATAAACACTATTTTGAATATTTTTTTTTTGTTCAGGGCCTCTTAAAAAAGAAATTACCTGCTGCTAAAAACAAAAATCACTTTGCAATCACATCTCTGTCTGATTCTCTTAATGGGATGTCTAAACTGTCCTCCCGTTTCATGATTTGGTACACTTGTGACCGCTAAAGAGTCATTGCTATCATAAAAAATCACAGCCTTTTTGCTGTCAAAAAAAAAATTACTGACACCTTCGTATAACTGAAGGAGAAAAAGTGACTAATCTTCACTCATCTGCACCAAATGACTGCAGCAGGTGTAGATATTTCTTCACTCCTGCTGCCCTGATGGGAGCACAACACTTCAGAGGAGGTGCTACTCTTCATTTAGGGTGCTGCTCTGGGGGCTACCATCTTCATTAACCATAATACTTTTCATTTCCAGTTAGCGTGTTTAATTTTGTGAACAGGGGCATCGATTAATCAATTCTACCTACAGCTGTCACCCTTTGGGTTGCTTCATGCTCAAATCTTTAAGTATCGTTTATGACTAGTTTCTTAATTTGTTCTGAAAGTATTCTCATTATTGTTTTCTATCAGATTCCTTTCACGCCCTTCTGCCACACCTGCTTCCACATCTTCTTTGTATTGCCAATTGCTTCTCAACTTTTTCATGGTTTCTCTTGTTAACGAGTTTCACTTTTTCAAGCTTAGTTTCAGGTCCTGCTTTGTGTTTTATATTCCATCTTGTGATTCCTTAAAGTTTCTGCACGCAGCCCTGTTTGTGTGCATTTGTTTCCTCCACCGCTAAATTAATCAGATGCATGATGTCTGTGTGGGCTCACCTCTGGGGTCAAAAATACCAAACTATTCAAATTATCTCTAGTAGTCAAGAAAATGAAGTTCTGAAATGCCTGCAGCACTTATTGCAGTACTTCTTTAGGTATGCCGCCTTTTAGATTTTGCTGAAAAGGTAAGATTAGCTGATGAAATTAATTCTAATCATACTATTTTTATGTGATAGGGTTTTTTTGTATAATCAGTTCTGCTCCTCATGTTCCTCACCAGTCCTGTCTCTCCTCTTGTGGGTTGTCAAGCAGGACTCGAACAATGTAGAGGAGGCAACTCAGCACTTTCAGGGCAAAATTAAACATTCGCACTCGCAGACCTGCAGTCAAAAAGGAAACAATCACCTTCTGAAAGTCTGATGTAAAACACACAAAAATTAATAAACTAAATACAAAATAAACCTGCACCAAAAATAACAGGGGTGGGACGATTCATTTTAGCTATTAAATTCGTATTATAATTTTTGGTTAGTGATCCGATTCATGGTTGATTTTGGTTCATTTTGAATTCGATTCACTGATTTAAAATTGATTCAGGACATCTTTAGCCAAAAACTCAACCAGTGTGACTCAGAGATAAATACCTGGAATCTGAACAGTGCTAAGTATTCCAGATTTCTTTGTAATTATTGCAAGATAATCAAGCGTAAATTAAATAATGTGTACAAACAAACAAGTAAACAACAATGAATGGCAGATTCATTCCGATTTTAGCTTCATTCAACCCATTGTTGTTGTTTTTCCACATCAAAATAATTCATAGGGACAATATTCTACCACACTGTGTTTCCACACACTGTAATAATGGCTTGATCATTTTTTGCTTCCATCACGTGTGCTGTCTGCTATGATTCACTTGGTCGTTTTTACGTTATGGTATAATAAACCAACCATGTCTAAATGGTATTTTCCAATTTTGATATTACCAATTCATTTCATGTTGAAACATGAATCAATCTGCCTCAAACAACTGATTTGTGTTTATCGTAGGAATATAAATCGATTCATCGATTAAGTTACTGAATCGTTACACCCCTAATAAATAACTTTTTTAGTGAGGAAAAGATTAACACAAGCAAAGCAAAAACTATTTTAATAAGTGTAGTTTTTTTGCAAACAAACAGCTGGAGCTGCACCTTTACAAAGTTTGTTTTTCCACTGTGTTTTGTTTAAACTGCCAGAAAAGATTATTATTCTACTTCAGGAAAACACAAGAAGTATTACTTTTTGACTCTACAATGCCAAGATTCCAACTTCACAATCATTCACAGCGGAGCAGCTGGATAGGTGTCCCATTAGTGTGGTCGGTAAGTGTATAAAGCAGCTTCAAGGGGAGAATCAGCTGAACAACATGATGAAATGCAAAGCAAGAATCCAGCAAATGACATATCAGTTTAGTCAAGACTTTGTTGTCAGCGCTTTGTCACGAGAATGTAACCAGTGTGAAGAAACAGGCAACAAAGAAGAACTTCACAACTCACTGGATCTTTGGTTTTTGATGAAGAAAAGCTTCAGGCGCTCCTTGAAAGTGTTCTCATTCACATAGAACTCTACCTGCACCCTAAGAGAGGGATGGAGAGATTGACAGGGTCAGCAAGAGAGTGAAAAGATTCATGAAGATTTTAGTTTAAAAAGAAGCAGGAAAGTGCAAAAGAGAAGCTTCGGGTGATTGAGAAGGTTTTCCTATAAATAAAGCAGTAATAAAGCAGCTGGAAGACAAACGAGAAGAGCATAACAGTGACGCAGACAAAGTATTCATGAGCAAAATGGAGATGGAAAAGGTGATAGTGATTATACAAACACAGAAAAATATGGAAATAAGACAGTGTTGCTGGTCACATTAAAGACTAATGGGCTTTGGAGGAAATGGTGCTCCTGCTTGCCCGCCTGCCCATAGGCCCAGACAGCTGCAGTCAGTCTCGTTTTCTCCACTGATTAAATATAGAGCAACAAATTACTTCCCTCTGATGTTTCTGCTGAACATGGGAGGCCATAATTACTGCTCTTTCTGCCTTTCCAGTCCGGCACCCTCCTGTTAGAGGAACGCACACACATACACACACCTTCTGTGCAAACCCAAGGCAAAAACAAAACAAAGATGCAAAAAACCCACCCTCCGCAGGTCATTAGTATTGTTAGCGCACTCTCAATCTCACCTGACAGGGATTCTTATGGAGATATGATGGAAGTGACAAGGAGACTCTCATCTGACAGTTGAGACACATTATCAGACAGACTGTAGGTGACTGGCCATCTTTAGGGGGATTGTCTGGCGCTCAAACAGAAGCGGAACAAAGAGAAGCAGAACAACTGGGGTCTATTCTTCTGTCTGCAGAGACAGAAAGAGGCGGCAGTGGGATGGGTGGGGTGGGGTGAGTCTTCTCAGGGATCTATCATAGCACTCGTCCAGCGGTCTTGCAGGCGCAGAGCAGTCCAAATCACTGCACCTTCCAAGTACATTTGGTGATGCAGGAAAGGGGGGTAACTTTCTTACTTGTTACCATGGCTACGCAGAATCCAGCTTTCCCCTCATCTTCTGGAAAGCAAATGTGTGCAAACACATTCTTGTGAATGCCTTTCAGCCATCAAATCTGTATGCCCCGCCGCAACTTGTTGACAGTTCTCTTCTCTTTGAGGGGATCACTGACAAGAGTGATTTTTGCACATGTTAAAAAGTGGGAGAGCGGGAATCGCTCTTGCTGAAATTGCATATGTTGATTAGGAAATGGATTCAAATTTTTCGGAGGATATGTTTGATATGTTTGTACTGATGTTTGAGATTTTATCAAACACTTTAACTATAACTTTTTAAGCGCTCGTTTTTAATCCTGGTGCTCGAGTCACCGACAGTGACTGATTGGGGAAAATGATATAAAGCATTTTACTTAACATTTTTCATAAGAAACATCCCCAGCTATCTGCCCAGTCATTCCTCATTCCGCCTCAAAAATTATTAAATTTTGGATGACTTATGCATGTATCATTGTTGCTAAATGGTTTTCATTTTGTATAAAATGCTGCGACGTGGCCACTCTGCGGTTATTACCCTCACAAAAAAAATCCAAATGGTGAAAACTGTCATCTTTTCTTCACCCTCAATTTTCTTCTTATACAACCAGATTTATCTGATATAGCCCCTGGCATTTGATGATGGCTGTACTTTCTGTTTCTCAGCATATATTCTATTTTGTTATCTGTTTATTGATATCTAAAGAAATCTCAGGGGCATGGCTTAATTCCATTGATGCACTTTTTTCAAAAATCCTTACAGCCTCTCATAACTATTAAAAAAAAAACTACCATTTTTCAGTGGAAGATGTTTCTGAGGTCATTTTGCCCTCAACCAGTTCTGTTGGAGGGAGTCTTTTCAAAGCTGCAAAGGATGGGTGCTGATTTAGAAACATAGACTGGTAATTAAAGACTTTCTCTGTAAGTTTCATTAAAGAAAAATGCCAAGCTTTACCAGGGAAAAGAATAACCCGAGGAACCTGAATGAGGAATAAATGTGCATTGAATGCACAAGAGTGAATGGCAGAGACTGAGAAAAAGGGAAAAAGTCGAAGACAGTAGAGTTAGATATGCAGACAGACAGAAAGAGACATGCGGAGGTGGATCTTTGAAAGAAAAAAGGGGAGAGAAAGGCTGAACCTTGTTCTCCTGTTGCTTCCACCCATGCCTGTGGTCCGTAACACTGGCCATGTAATGACACATCGGAAAAAAAAGTCCCACTATGCATGCAGAGCACAGCCTCACAACCTCCACGATTACAAAAAACTAATTATGGTCATTGCAATGAAACAACAAAAACAAGACTGTATTTGGGTTCTTGTTTTAATTCAACATTTCAAAGCAAAGAAAATAGTTTTTTGAAAAGTATTGGATCGTTGAAAAAAGTCTTTCGGGATTTAATAACAGCTTAGATGGAAAACTGCCAATAATTTCATTTTCATTTATTTATGTAAACTGCTAACCAGATATTATGATAATTAATAATAAGGACTCTGAGACATCCATGAGTCCTGCCTGGTTTGCTTTCCAGGTATTTAACTTTGTATTATTCACACATTTTGTACTGAACATATCTTATGTTTGTAGCTAACTTTACAGTCAGGTTTACTTGATTGGTTTTTGGTGTAATTACCTATAAATAAGATCAACTTGCCTTGCATTTTTAGGGGTTCCTCCACAGACTCGCATATTTGGCTAATTTCACCAGACAGAAGTGATGGAACTGAGTCAAGTTTATGTTCTTGGTTGCACATGTCTTTTCAATACTGCCAGCACATTTAGTTGAGTTCAAGGCTTTGTGACAATCACTCCAATGTCTTCACTTTGTTGTCATTAGGCCAATTTGCTGCTAATTTGGAGGTATGCTTGGGGTCCTTGGTCTTTTGTAACACCCATTTGTTCACAAACTGCTTATTGGTTTGTTTTTTAATGTTTTCTATTCTCAGAGGCTTCTATTCATGACTATTTTTTCTTTGTACAGCTGCAAACTAAGAATAAAAAGACCCACTCCTAAAAAAAAGAAAAGGGTTTTCAACATGTTCTTGTGGCGGTTTTCTAACAATGGAGGACAATTATAATTTAAATTAGAAATAAAATTGAATTTTTGAGTGTTTCTTTTTTCAAATCGTCGTGAATCAGGAGTAGATGAATAAAATGCTTGGAACAAGCTTGTAGAAGTGGCATAGATGGTACAAGCAGCAAGCCACAAGCTCCCTGCTCCGCATCATTGCGATGTACCCACTTGTAGACGACTAGATCCATGTACGTCTTTGTTTTCCCTATCCGAGCTAGCATCTGGCTCAAAACTGTACAACGGGAATGCTCCAGTGTTGTTGGCCATATTCGTTGCACGAGTGATATTAGGCTGGGGGTGAGAGGGGCTGTAAGCTAGCAGGAGAGAATGTAAACAAAGGGATGATGGGAAATGAGGATGGCTTACTCCGTGTCAATAGTCCCGCCTATTGACTGTATAAGAGAACTGGACTGAGCAACCTCTCCCCCCTCGGGTTCAAAACAGGAAGAACCTGCCGGCTCCCAGAATCCAAAATCCCATAGACTTCCATTGAGGACTGAACAGCTAAGTCATTGGGTTTGTCAGAATTAAATTTTTTAATTGATAAATGATTTAGTTTATTTTAACATGTTCTTGCTAATCCTATTTTTTTCATTATATCTTTTCTTTATTGCCATTTACTCAAGTTTTATACTGACCAATAAGATGCCTCAATAAAAGCATGTGGTGCCAGCTGGCCACCATCTTGAAATGTTTGATTGACAGATTCTCCCGAGGCGCTTTCAATGGAAGGGGTGTGGACTTCCAACAAGCTCACTCCTGATTGGCGATAGTAGTTGCCATAGAAATGTGGATTCAGACCTACTCGGACCAATCACTGCTTACCAACCTAGTCTGGCTCTAAATGGTGGCGTACATATCGCGTTGGAGCAGGAAGTATACTGTTTTCTATGATGACGTCACACTCACTGAGTTCGGTTCTGTTATACAGTCAATGGTACCAATACTGCCGCTCTGCAGAAACTATATCCTAAAAAACGACAGGTTTTTTTTTTGTGGCTAAAAATGACATAACTTTAAATAAAAGACCACTGAGTAATCTTTTAAAATAAATCAGAAGATGGTTGCAGTGGGACTTCAAGGTGATTTTGGAACAACATCTTCTCCCTTTTTGGAAAAAATTCTATGATAATTAAGTGCAAAGATAATCTCTTATATGTTGTAACTAAGAACTTTTTATTTTTCATTATAAAGGCAACAGATGGATTTATATTTGTTACAATAAGCTGAATGAAAAATGCTTTTATTTGGAAAAAAACAAACATTTGCGTTTTTAAAAACTAAACAAGAAAAGGAGGGCGGGAGATAATTTTGGGCAAAAGGACAAAAATCAAAGATTGGAAATAACTGGAAACACCCACAATGCACAGGTGCAGAAAAATACAGTGAGAAAGCAAAAAGGCAAATAAATTGCTCGCAGGGATGTTGATGGTCTGTCATCCTGAGAGAAGCAAAGTGTACTCTGCTTCATTCAACCAAGGGCAGGGAGGACGGCTTGTCCCTGACCCAGATACACAAACACAATACTCTAAAACATCTTTGATAGGGAGGAAAAAAAGATAGAGTTGGTGGTGCACATCCCCCCCTCAATAAAAATCATTCCCTTCTGCACAGTTTGCTTCAATTAAGGAGTCATAAGAAGTGAAAACGACTTAATGCTGCCAAGAAATTGATATTAACACTCTAATGAAGCAGAGCAAGCATTTTCATAATTACATAACTATGTAAGAGTCTCCAGATCTCTTCTTTTCTAAATCAGAGTGAGGCTAAGGGAAGAAAACAACCCACCTCCTCACCACTGTTCTTACCCTGTCACATACATATTTCTGGACTACATTTTGAAGGGTTTTTTTGGGAGCTCCCTTCAAATCCAAGAAATGTGTATTTTACTTTGTGATGCATTAGTCACAAGTACACAGCATCTCCAGAATAACCCTTCCGCAGACAAAAAGTTCCATTCCTCATGAGCTGAAGGGCCAGAGACATCTGAGGTAAGCAGCCTCGCCACAGCCTACGGTGATTAATCAGTCACTGCTTGTTCATCCTTACCTGAGGACTTCCTGACACGTTAATGCTGCCTTGATTGTTTGTCAAAAATTGGAAGATTCAGCAGGATACATATTTCAACTGTTCACACTGCAAACTGTTTGATACTTTCAAAGATTTAAAACCTTGTTTTTTAATGCTGACTCCTGCATTTTAAATCTTGACTTTTAACATACATCAAAGATTTGTGAAAATGTGAAGTTATGAGTTCCTCTGTTTTATTGTATCATATTTATATGTTTTATTATATTCATTTAGTAAATTTATATGATAAATCTGTGATTTGCAGCTGTACAAAGCCTATCAATGGGCTTATCATCGAGATGACTGTTGTTGTGAATTTCGGCTATACAAATAAAATTGAATTGAATTGAATCAAATCGTAAAAAATAATCTTTTTGAGCTTTTAAGTGTAATAATGCTCATTCCTCACTATAAACAACCCCAAAGCTGTAATTTGATCCATTCACGAATTTCTGAGTATTCCTCTATAAACCTGTGGTCTGAGCACCAGCCCCTCCCAACCAGGACGTTTGCATGGTTTCAGAGGGGAGGGGCTCCAAAGTCAGAAAAGGTCAGCAAAAACCCTTTTTTTTGTCCCTTTAACAATACAGAAATTCAATAAAATACCAACTAAGTTATGATACCTGTGTAGGCAAAAGTATTACAATTGTCATTTTTTTGTAAGCAAATTATTGTCAACATGAGTTTGTTCACTTTATCATAGACTGTGAAAACATCAAACCAATGAAACGCTGGAGGCTATTTATTTATGTGCTGCAGGCATGATCAACATGCATCAAGTTTAATCCGGATGGTAATATTTTAAACACAGACATCCTACAACTTTTATCCCTAGAATGTTGAACTTATATTTATTTAAATATTTATTGCTATTATCAGTTCAGTTTTTCAGTGGTGTTTCAGGTCATGTTCTGTCATCTGTCAGTCAGTAGAAGTGTATGATTTTAAGTTATACATAGTCAGGTCATCTGCTTTTTGTTTCTCCACAGAGTTTCTCCTGTTTAACTTTATTTATTTAATGTTTATCTTTCTGCCACCAAGCCCAGTTTCTTGCATTTTCGCTCCGGTTCCTGACGGTTGTATTCAATGTGACTCTTGTTTTATATTGGGATTCACAGCTAAATTCTCTTTTGCATCTCATCCTTTAAACACAAGTTTTTGTTGTGATTGGAAAAATTTTAATTCAAAAAGAAGGTGAAACTGATTGATACAAAGTTTAAAGAAGGCAAATTTAATCAGAAAAATATTACTGATTAAACAGATACATTTAGTGTCAGACCAGTAGTGAGGAATCTTTGAACTTGTCATAAATACTGTTTTTTATTTTGAAAATTTGAAAATAATTTATTTTGTACAAAGTACTGTACTACTCAGCTGCCTGTCGCTGCATGGTCTGTTCTGTGTTGTATTGATGCGCCGCTCAGATGTCTGGCTAAAATAGACTTCAGAACCTCCGGGTTACAACAAAATGGGTCCAATAGTAAGAATGTGGGGGGGTTGTGGCCACATTTTTTCTTGAATCTTTAACAGAAATATATAACTGTTATTTTCAAAAAAAGAAAAAGAAAAGAGGACACTTTTTAATATGAGGCAAAAAAGGGAAGGTGCTGAAACACCCCCAGGGCCCTAAGTGTGCACGTGCCTGCTCCCAACCCACGAAAACGAACGGGTTCTCATATTGTGACGTGGATAAGTGAGAACAGCCCCTTCCAGAAAAAGTCTGTGCTGTCAGCACCGCCCCCCCAGCTAACACACAAAAACCATTTCCCTTTCATATGCACATTATGCACATCCATCTTTGCAAAAGTTTGGATGCTTTATGCTTTCGTGGAAGGAACGCAGACACGCTGCCGAGGCTGACTATAGGTTGACGTCATTGAATGGGAGTCACCCACTAGGAGCGGAAGGCGGAGCCTCAGAGATCAAGTTGTCTTACTTCTGGATTGGAAAATGAGTTGAAAAAATAACTAATATTTCATTCAAAATTTGCTCTTTAGTGTACCAAAGTAAATAAGTTATCATATATATGGATATAGTTTACTCTGAAAGGCTTAAGAATAGCATGATATAGATAGACCCTCTAATGTTAATTAACCCCATGTGTTAGCAACCACTGCAGGAGGGTCTCAAAGTGTTGACGGCACCATCTAAAACTATAAGGATGGTTAGTGAATTCAATATGTGGCTTATTAAGGCCCGGTGGCAGCAAAGATTGCCCTAAAAATAAAAAGACAGTGAGCCTTCAAAGCCATCAGCAATGATCCCTGCACTGGCTCAGCTCCCTCAGCCTTAGGTGATGGCTCATCATGAAATTAAATAAGAAAGGGTGCAGCTCATATATGTCAAATAGGGTGTGTGCCCTTATCTTTTACCTCATACTGTATTTCTATTAGGCTATATTTATCTATAGGATGTTGAGGTCTAAAAGGATATAAATAATTACTAAACTCTGACCTTAGAAGCAGTTGCTGTCTCTGCCCTCAGGCAATTTAAAAGAGCAGCGGTTTATGTTCACTGTTTGAGCAAAGATCACATTAAGATTGAATATCACTATTCCCTTCTCCCAGAAGACTCTCAACTGTTCTCTAACAGATCCACATTTGTATTTTTTCATAGCAAGTTATGTTTGTTAACTGATGTGCAAGTTTCCTTGCATAGTAGAGGCTCTGAGCTTTATGTCGGCCATGCAGACCCATCAATTACCTTGTAAGCCAGATTCTGGGAGAATACTAAGATGTTGTTCTTAAATGTGAAATCCAATCGATTAAAATTAAACCTGCATGTAGGCTTTCATTCCATGTGTAGATTAAAGTTTTTTCATCACTCAGACAAGGCCGAACAAAACAACATTGGTAACTGATGAATAGTACAATCTTCCCAGCTGTGGAGGGATGCATGTGTGTGCGTTGAATATATATGACAGCACAAGAATGACGGAAAACCTTATTGTGTCATTACTAAGTGACACATTGTGCAGTACCGACCAACTCTGGTTAAAATCATGTTTTTGGTGTTTTTAAATTAATTTTTTGGTCATGGCGGAGGCCAAATATTGACGCAATTATGCAAAAACTTGAATTTCTGAGTATTTCTTGATTCAAATCAATATGAATTTGGAGCAAACGAAAAAAAGCCAATTGGAAAAAGTGACACAAAAGCTACTACAGCAAGCCACAAGCACCCTGCTCCATTCTAATGTATCCACTTGCAGACAAATAGATCCATGATCGTCTTTGTTTTCCTCGTCTGAGCTGGCAACTCCAATATTGCTCGCCATTTTCGTTGCACCAATATTGTTAAGTTGGAGGTGTGAGGGGCTTTAAACAAGCAGGAGAGCATGTAAAATTAATAAAATGATCAATAAATAATTGATTCTATAGGAATTAACAAAATAAAACCAATGTGACCAGCTAAAATCCTGACTTTTATACTTGAACATTGTTTTTGCATAAATATATGTTACAGCGTGTGTCTGCCAGCTGGTGGCAGCCTCAAAAACAGCTGAGGTGCAGCATCTCATCATGTGTTATGTATGAGCTTTTCCTTACTGTTCAAGAGAAGTCACGAAAATAACTAGAGTGTTGTCTAATAATTGGGCAATAAATCTGCAAATTGTGGAGTGCAACTGAAATGTTTTCTTACAGCCATGTTTTTTCATTTAGTCTATTAGCTTGAGTGTTGTTTGTTAAGGGCTCTAAACCTTTCTGCAATCTAATCTACCACAAATGAGCTCCTACATAAAATGCAAATTAAGGAAAAATGAGAGGGGAGGTCACAGATGCTTTCTTCTGTATTTTTTTTTTCTTTACAATTCCAATGTTTTTTCCCCGTTTGGTTTGCAAATAAAAGTAGTTGGCAAGATATTAGAAGAAAAATTAAGCTTGGAGACACACTGTGGTCAGACTAAAGCAATTAAACACATTTTATTGTGGAAAGCTTTGACATCATTTTCCACTTTACACCTTGGGGACACATCTCAAAACTGCTACCAGCCCAGAAAGCCCTGTAGAGTCCAGTGGTCACCCTTTAGGGGGAACCTCTTGTGTTTAAAACCCACGCAGCAGGTTCCTGACCTGGGCATCAGTAAGTGACAAAATGAGAGTGAGAACAGCGTGGAATATTGGCAATATTGATGCATCATGCTTAACGCTGCCCTCGGAAGATTAAGACTTAATAGGGAGAATTAAGAAGGAAGCAAGAGAAAAAGGAGAAACTGAGAAAAGATGATGCTGAGGAAGAAATTGAGGGTGAAAGGATGTGGAGGCGGTGCCCAATAAAAACAGTTTTAAGGACAAAAGCCTGTAATTTGTCTGGTAATCCTGGAACACTCTAACTACAGCTGTTTGTTGAGGACCTTTGAAGGCTCTGTGGTATTTTCAATTCACTTTAACAAATTATTCATACAAGTGGAACTGTGAAAGGGAGTCATGTGTTCAGTCGTGGGGGTTATGACCATACTATTAACACTGAGAATCACAATGTTCCACTCTTAAATACTGCAACCCAATAACTGCTGCACTACGTTCTGTAAATTGCTGGCATTTGACGAATTTCAAAATGCTTAAAAGGAGTTCATCTATCTACAGGTTGCACCAGGAAGGAGAGGTGATTCTGGGAATTTTTGTAAAGACTTAAATTCAATGATCAGCCATAAAGTTAGTCATTTCATGGCCTGAAAACAAATAATGTTTTGAAAATCCAAAACGCATATTTAACTGGTAAAATCCTCATCAGCCTAAAGAGGCAGCATGTTTAATTGTCTTGTTACTGGCAGTCCTTCAAAACAAAAGCCTCAGAATGACAGCTAAAAAAAAGAAGAAGCAATAAATGGAGTTTGAGCAGAACATGCTTCACTGCAGTTCTCAGTCCAGAAAGCACATCTCTGTTCTGACCAGTTATTGGATCACATCCTTGACTAAAAACAACGTTACTTAAAAAATAAAATATTTTAACCAAGGCACAGATCATTTAAACTGAAACTTAAAGACTTGAAACTTATGTGCCAAAAATCTGTTGATAACATAAAATAAAATGAAGTACAGTTGCGGAAAAAACATTGTTTCAGAGAAGCTAACAAAACAACTTTTGTCTCTTGAAATCTTGTTTGAGATGTTTTGGGCTCTTGAATAGCTCCAGCAGACATATCCACTGTGCTTGAGGACAGGTCTTGACGGGGGTAATGCACGTTTTGGAGGCACTTCAATCAGAAGTGAAACGCAGAAGAGAGAAGGCGAGATGGGATGAACATTAAATTAGAGTGACATATGACACATGCAGAAATATAAACCCAGATTTGCAATCAGAGAGAAGAGGAGGACAGATGGAAAACCCACGGAGGTTAAAGGAAAAGCTTTTAGAGTTCCGCAGTGATTCTTCTTTTTTCAGGGAGTAATCATGAATACAAAGCAGAAACATTCTGCAAAAAACTAGAGATTTCTGATATAGAATGTAGTGATTTTGCACAGCGTGATCTGAGCTCCAAATTGGGATGTTTGAACTAACTCAGAATTCTTTTGGACTGATGAAGCATGGCAGATACACTCTGATTCAGCTGTAATTAAGTCTCCATCACTATCGATCACTGCTCTTACTTTGTCTCTCATCAGTCCCTTTCATAGCCTCCATTTCTCCTTGAGCACTATATCAACATATGGAGCCTTCGCTCTTCCTGCTGCCACAAGTGTCTGAGCATCTATGGATGCGTCATTAACGCATATATGATCCCCAGATTCACACAACAAAGTATGGTTCAGAACTCTGAAGACAGATTTTTTTATCCATTCAGGTTTATTATTTTTGCCTGGTTTCAGACTTATATAAGAGTAGACATGGAAGCAGAGGCAAAGCTACAGGGAGGCAAAGGGGCCCAGCTGCCCTACCAGCATAAAGCTCTGTCCCCCAATTGCCCACCAATGATAAGTCAATATTAGTATTTTATTGACAAAGATGGATAAAACATCAATAAATGCTTCTTTAAGTAATACAAAAATAACAAAAGTAACATTTTAAAATAAAATCTTGAGCCCCCAAATGCTTTGCTTTGCCCCTGTATTGTATATGCCAGCCCATCTGGGCTTTACTTCTGCTTTAAATCACTAACAGCACCTCAGCTAAAATACATACTGTTTTAATATTAATAATAATAATAACAATAATAAATCCTTGTTCAATCATTTTATTTGTAACAGTATTCCACTCGGCTGTTCTCATTTGCCACCTTCCCCCCCACATCCAAAATGTTCCAGCTTAACCCCTGCATGGAAGTGTAACCTGTTCAAAGTCTCAGCAAGCAGAACTGTTGTCCTTTTGTCCACAAACATGACAAAACACTAAAGTAGAACAAAAAGAAAAGATTTGTCTAAAAAAAAGAAAGAAATTTACTCAGTAAAAGAAACTCATTTATTCATCATATTCTCACAGCATGTACGAACTGATCTTGTAAGGATCTTCCCCGAAAATGCTTTGATTCTCAAAGTTTTGTTGGTCTTCCTAAAGTACTGTTTCAAACGAAACCATTTACCCAAGTTCATAAATGAACTTTGATAGAAATATTCTGCTAGTCCCTAGTGTCTTCTTCCACAGTTAAGCTGCATCGTCTCCAAGAGAAACAGTGACTATTGGGAAAATTTCTCTTCTGGGGGTGTTTGAAACCTACACAAATGGTGTACAAATGTCCTTATTTGGTGGTGGACTATTTTTAATTGAATTGTGTAATAATTAATCCCATTCATATTCCCAAGCAGAGCTCTTGTTTAAGATCTTTCATTTAGCATATTTTTACTTAAATGACAAAATACGAAAGCGTTTTAATACTGCTGCTGGTTCCAAAACTGTTCAACTGCACAGAATGTTGAATGTAGAGCTGAGAGTTATTAGCAAAGGGCTTAGCTTCAAGAGAAATTATAAAACACGGTAAATATAAAGTTCACAGGATGTGCAACATTAATTACTATTTCTTCTTGAATGTGACAATGATTATTTCCTGGGAAGCCAGTAAAAGTGATCATGAATTTACAAAAAGACATGTGTAGCCAATATAAATTGAATCCTGTCCCACTGTTGCAGCATTATCTAAATTGATGAGTCTTGATTTAAATATCACTAAATGTCATAAAAATGTCCTAAAAATGGGAAATTAACCGTACCACCATTCCCTGTTTTATTTTAGATGATGCAGCTTTACTGTAGAATGTTTGTCCATATCTCACTGGCTTCCAAGAAAGAAGCAAGCGGCAATCAGGTGACTGGGGTCACGCTGCACTGGAACATGAGTCCTTGGGCAATAGCTGACAAATTACAGAAGGCCAGAGGAGCATGGCCAGTGAGAGAAGACCTGTTTAAGCTTCAGATGAGCAGCCTGAAACTCCTCTGCAGGTCAGGGATTAGATAGAAACCATGTCAGAATGGTTTTTATCACTTAACAGGGTGGATTACTAAAAAAAAAAAGTACAGAGATAAGAGGCTTCTTACTGTGTCTGTGCTGTAAAAGCTGGCAAATTTTAGCATGGATTTTTCTTTCAAGCTTTTTCCCTAATCACCGACTTTGAAGCGCCCACTCAGGTCCAGCAGTGAGTGTTTTGGAGCTCACTTCCATCCAGCAACAAGAGACATCAAGCATGAAATGGAGGTTAAGTTTTTTCAGTTGACAGCATGATGAAAGGACCAAATCAAGCAATAGATGTCACAAAGCACATCTAATGTACAGCTTCACAAATGGAGTGTGAACAGATGTTAATGATCAGTGAGAGTAAATGTTTAAAATGGCTCGTGAAGATGGCAGAGGTTTCAGTCTGGATGTCAGGAAATGAATATAGGAGAAAAAAACTGAAGCCATCCCTTATCCATCACCCCCTGTCAAACCACTTTGTTGTTCAGAAAAAAAAAAAAAGTTTATTTCGTTTTATCATACTGATATTAGGCCCATTTATTCTTGACAACGTGCTTTGTCATGACCTACTTTGTGAATTGCAACTGGCGTGACTGACGTTTACATTTCCAGGTTGCAACAGTCGTATGGTTCCTGCACGCACATGGATTGAGAAACCTGTTGCCTTGAAGCACAGCTTCAATGCTGAACAGATAACTGACTCTATCTAATAATTATGCACCTTACGATTACACAGTGAATCAAATACTATGTCAGAGTTCAAATTTGTTTGTCTTTTTTTTTCTATTTCAAGGCGATGAGATACGTCGGAGCTTCACAGATGCGTAACGCCGGACTTACAGTGCGCCGTGCGTAAGCGCAACAAGCAGCTGTATCCTTACCTGTCGTCAGACTGCCAGTCCCCGAGCAACAAGTCTCGGAACCGGTACCGAGGCGGCAACGGGAGCACCTCCTTTTCGAGTTCGACCATTGTCCTCTTCAAAACACACAGATGGAGATAGATACTGCCGAAAGGGGCTTCTCCGCAGCAAAGAACAGGTGGTCCAGTCCGGCAGCGACTCCGCTCCTCTCTCCTTTGCTATTCAAAACGTGAAATAATAAAGAACACATCGATGCGTCTCATGGCACAAGCTCGACTTCCTCTGAGAGAGCAGAACAAAAGGAACTTCTTCAGCGATTTTAGCGCAGGCGAAAACGCAGCACTACTTTTCTCTTCACTGACTGAGTCAACAGGTCGAGGATGCTCATCTGTCGGTGCGTACAGGGGAGGCTCCACTTTCACTAAGCTGGGGAGCAAGTGTAGATCTGGCAGCAGCTTCCTCACTACCTGCTCTCCACAAAACCACAGACGGCAGCGCAGCGTTTGGGAAAAGGGGATTCCATTCATGGAGTCATTTGGAAAATAAATAAATAAATAGTTACACAACAAAAAAATGTGTTGCCTTATCGAGGATGGAACAGTTGTGCAATCAAGCTCACTCATTCATCCCTGTTGGAGATGAAGTCTGTTTGCGACTTGAAATAGTTACACAAGCTCCTACTTCTCGTTTATGTAGTTTAAACTTTTATTTGTGGATTTGTGTTCATCCAATGCAAGATCCGTGCTGAAAATAAGCGCAAGGGAACGCGTGATTGGATCGTGCGTAATTATGTCTACGCAGGTTGCCAACTAAGCACTGCTGCGCTCTCACTCACACGAGGGCCTGATTGGGATCCCAAATGAAAATGAAGCAAACAAGCTTTTATTGGAAACGAAAACAAATGAAAACAACAATTAAGTAAAAATCTTTTAGCACATTTGAAATCATTCCAACATCAATTCGAGTTATTTTTGACGCACTTGGAAGTGAGTTCTGACTGTACCGAACAGTCCTGTCATACAGCACAAACTGTTTCGTTTAGCTGTACGTCTGCGCTGCATTTGAGTCTGTCTGCAGCTCACAACATGAAACAGGATTAATCTTGCAGAGCCTCTGGACATGGAGTAATGAAATACAAATGTGGTGCTTAGGGTAACTGCTGACTGGGGACCCTTGACAACAGGTGTTATTCAAATTACCTTCCATTAAATAATATTAATCGTCAGCCTTGACGACCACTCTTTTCTGTGATCCCAACAATAAATATTGGCTTTGAAAATTGGAAAGGTTAATTGCCCATTGATCCATTAGGCAGTGTTAAATTTAAAGAAGCATTTGTTCGTAAGATTGTTTTTTTTGATGGACTAGACTTCAGGAAAGTTGCTTTGGTGTAGATTTGCTTTCTGTGTGTAGATTTAAAAGCTCTACTTTTATGAAGATTTACTTTAAAACTAGTTTAAGACACTTAATAGTAAAAGCGACTTTTTTTTCAAGATGTGTCGCCCCCTGGTGGTCACATTTAAACAAGTTGACAACTAGTAGGAATTTTGATTCCAACATCAGTTGAAGATGCGTGCTGACAAATACCCAGATGTGGACTGAAAAACCAGAACTGATATGCAGAAACCCAAATTGAGCTTTGGCTAAAATTCTAATATGCTGATATGTATTCAGGAACACAAATTAAAGAGGCTGACAGGGAGGCAAAAACATTTCAATTGGATGGGCAAAGCTGTGTAACCATAGTAACGAGGAAAAAAGTGTCAGAGCATATCAGAGGACATGTTTCATGTATTTCAAATCTCATTTAAACATACATTAGAAAAACATGAATTGTGATAACAGTTTGCAGAGGCTGAGAGAAGCAAGATTTTACAAAAACAGACAACCAAAAAAAAAAAAAAACTCATTAGTACAAAAAGGATTCTTAAAAATATATAAAATATATTCTTTTTTGTCTTTTTTTTTCATTAAGAAAACAAACAAATGCTTTCGAGGTTCTAGTCCAAAGTGACGTTTACAGAAGCCAAAGCGTCCACAGCCCAGCCGGGGTAATCATCCCGAGAAGGAAACATCCGCTTCATGAAGGTCCTTATAAACTCAGGAAAACGGCCTTCTACAATACTCTGTCTTACAGAGCGCATCAGGGAGAGCTGCAAAGACAGATGTTTGAGAGTTTAGGGCAGCAAACAGAAACAAAAGTCAGCTTGTGACATGTCAGTGTTTTTAACCTGGAGCCGAGGTACATTTTTTCTTTGATGATATTAACAAGGCACACCACCAACCAAACAAAAAAGTAGAAATTAAAAAGAGATTTGGTCTCTCTTAAGGTGTCTTGAATAAGAATCAAATAAACACAATCTTTAATATTTCTACCTACTCAGTGTGAAACCTGGGCGGTTTGGATAAACACAGAGCTGCTATCCTGGTAATAGTAAACCCTTTTAGGCCAATTAAGGGAAAATGGAATAATTTCCCACAGCACACCTGACGATCTCTCCCAGCACACTAATGTACATTGAAACTTAAGGTTTTATGTAACACTTTTATATTGGAAAAACACTAAAGCAATGTAATGGCAGACAAAGGCACATCATAACATGTAAAGGTGGGGCTTTTTATGGATTTTTTTAAACGTCAAAACAGCACGTTAACTGTTCAGAGAAAGCAATGTTTAATTAGAGCAGAACTCTACATTTATGTAACCAATAAAACACAAAGTTAAGTTTGTGTTTGAATAGAACTTAGACTCTGTTGTTAAACTTTTAACACAGAAATTAAACTTTGAAACATAAAAAAGTGGCTATGGTGGATTTCCAAAGAGTGAAAAATACTGAAATGATCAAACTAAACAAAACTTGAATAATTTTGCAAGTTTTATTAGATGTTTGCCATCACTTACCTGGTAGGCGATGTTGTGGACGGTGACGTGATGCATGGCTGCAGTGTCACTCTTAAATAAAGCATGCAGGTAAGCCCGGCTATGCCTGCAACGAAAAAAGAAAAGGTTTTCTTCCCATTTAGCATGAAACATGCCGCTTCTATCGGTTTACTGAACAATAATAGTGTAATGATTACTTATGAAAGATTGCAATACACTGTAACCTTGCATACTGCAAGGTATGTGAAAACGGACAAAGTAAAGCTGTACATTTGCTTTGTTGGTTTGCAAATACTTTTACCACAATTTCCAATCCTGAAATTTAATTTTATGCCACAAAACAATTGCATTAGTTCAAAACGAGTTTAATCTATGAACCTGAGGAGCTGAGGGAACAAACAACTCTTTAAAGTAAAGATGACTTCCTCCTTTACCTCTTGCATGTGGGACAGTGGCAGTCTGGGTCTATAGGCAGGAAGTCTTTAGCATACTGCTTTTGTTTCACTTGAAGAGATCCCCATGGCACTAAAGCAGAGCCAAACCTCTGATAGAAACAGGCAAGGAATATATAAATATACAAATATATATATTTTTTAATTTGTCTTTTAGCACAGGAGGCAGAGCACTTACTGCAGTGCGGGTCGGAAACACGCAGTCAAACATATCACACCCCAAAGCCACACATACAACCAGGTCTACAGCATACCTGCAACACATGCAGACATCACAAACTGTGATTTAATGGCACCAAAGCCACTCATTTGTAATAAATGTTAGTTTGTACAAAGAAACGTACCCAACGCCCATGAGGTAGCGAGGCTTCTCTTGTGGGAGGTGGTCAGTGCTCAGAGTAACCATTCGCCAGAAGTCGTTCTTCTCCTCTCCTCCACTTAAACCTCCAATAGCAAAACCCGAAACGTCCCGCTGAGTCATTTCTAGAAAGAAGTAAGAAAGAGAAACTTCACATCAGCAGAAAAACACCTCAGACACAACTAAACCCACAATTATAGAAAAAAACAAGTATCGCTGCTCAATATGTAAATATTGACATATCTAAATATTATTAATGCTATTCACATTACAATTTTACTGTCTTAGAACTACAATGTGCTACATACACATCTGCATTATAAGTTACTTTCTCTGTAGTAATCCCAGGTATGAACATAAAATCTGGAATATCAAATCGAGCATTTTAGATTTAGATGAAAGGCATTATGGGTTAAATATGATTAATTATATTAAAATATTTTTTGAGTTAAGTGAAAGCACAGGAAGAAGGACAGACCCTTAGCTTTAGCCAGTTTAGCCCATATAAATGACACATTTAGGCTTTTATTAAAAAAAAAGTAGCAAACAGAGACCAAATAGAGAACCTTAAGGTGTATGTTTCTAAAAATAAATAAATACATAAAAAACTAAAAGAAATACAATCTAAGTTAAAGTTACAACACTTGATAGCCAACAACAAAACAGACAGAAGTTCAGTCTGTAAATAAATAAAAGAAATTGTTGGTCATATTAAATGTTAATGCCTTCTGCTAATTTGGTACAACAACCAAAACATTTATAAGGAATTCACAAGTAGATATGTTTATTTTTGGAGAATTTGTGCATTAATTGACCCAAATTTCATAAGCTGTAACGGAGTTTCTCCTCCTACCAAGTTGTCCTAATTAAAGCTGAAGGCTTGGTTGTTACCTTTTAGACAGGCTTTCCGCAGCTCTGCATCCAGTCCGCCCTGGATGATTGCAAAGAGGTTTTGTTTGTCAGGGTTTTTGTTGGCTGCAATGCAGCGATCCAGCCATCGTATGGATCTGTGCATGGCCTCTTCCACCCGGGGCCCCTTCACGGTACTGCTGACCACGTCATCCAGCTGCATCATGATGTCAGAGCCTGGGAAAAGACACAAAAACAAACATCAATAAGCAACACGGAGGAATACTTTAAAATACTTTTGAGGTAATTTACTGACCTAGACTGTTCTGTATGCTGATGGATTTTTCAGGACTTAGTAAAATTTCTTTGCCATCATAAGGAGATTTAAAATTGACCCCCTCCTCTGTGACTTCAGAGAGCTCAACAAGAGATACCATCTGAAACCCTCCACTATCCTACAAGAAGAGCACAAACATTATAAAAAAAAGTGTCCATAAATAATTTGCAATCTATTCAGGGAAGTAAATAAACACTCACGGTTAAAAGATTCCTCTTCCAGTTCATAAAACCATGCAAACCCTTGGCTTTTACGATCAAATCAGGCCCCTGTCAAGAGAAAACATGAATTATCATTCTCCTCCATAGCGAGTTAAAGCCTAGTCAATTTAACTGGGTTACCTACAGGTCGCATACCAAGGTGGTATGTGTTTCCCAGACAAATCTGACATCCAAGGCTCTCCAGCTGATCCACAGTGATCCCCTTCAGGGTCCCCTGTGTTCCGACCGGCATGAAAACCGGAGTATTGACGGTGCAGTGCGGCAGGGTCAGATCACAAGCTCTGGCTTTAGTCACCGGACATTCCGCGACAATTCGCAGAGTGAGGGGAGAAGCTGCAGACAACGCTTTCTGCAAAGACATGCTGTTTTCTGGATTGCTTGAAACTATTACACGTTCCACCGTGGCAGCCATCTTTCATTGAACATGTGACCTGGAGCAAAAACAAGTGACACACAAATTGACCAATCACAGATCGGGACTACATTATTGGGAGGACCCACACCCCCGCCACACCTGAAAGCTTCAAAAGCAGCCAATAGGCGACCGAGTTTAACAGGAGGAAAAAAAGAAAAGAAAAAAGAGGCGTGGCTTTAGTTACCGGTTTCGATCGGATGTCGTCTATGCTGACCGGATGGCGTTTGGGGAGAGGAAGTTTTGTTTTGCGAGTTCTCTGTGCGCTTTGATTGACTAAGATTTTATTTAATGCACGTCAAGAGCACGGCATTATGTTGGCGTGAACGACATTAAAGGCAGACGACCCGAGTTTGAACGACGAAAATTAGCGGCTGAACCATTTGAACAAGCGGAACTCAACATTTGAGAGCAGCAACCCGACAGATAGTAGCTTCTGCTAAGCTAACGTTACCTAGCTAGTTAGCGTGGTTATCGTTAGCCTCCGGTTTACGTTGAATTGAAGGCGCTCTCAGAGCTAACGAAGCCATGGGGAACCGGGGAATGGAAGATTTAATTCCCCTCATCAACAAGCTTCAAGACGCCTTTAGTTCGATTGGTCAGAGTTGTAATTTAGATCTTCCTCAGATTGCTGTTGTTGGTGGACAGAGCGCTGGAAAAAGCTCCGTCTTGGAGAATTTTGTTGGCAGGTAGGCAAGAGTACACTTGTATTTTTCCCTATCAATAAGAACTACTTTTTGATGGATTTTTACCAGATATAAATGTATATTTGAATACGTTTGACGTATGTGGACACGCCTTTTTTATGCCGAAACTAAATTGCCCCAGCAGTAAAGTCAACATTAAGTCACGTACATAGTACACGTCGTCGATTTTACTGATAGTCCAAAAACCCTCAACTTTGCGACAAGTTTTAGGTGACAGGCTAGTACAATCAGTTTAACCCCTTGAGGCTTGGGTTCAAAGCCACCTGGGCGCTGGCATTGCTTGCTGAGGCAAACTGATAGGACAACCTAAAAGTTCAAAATTATATTTCCCTCCCTTGTAACCACTAAAACTTACAGCACTCGATGTGTATTGGTTGAATGCTCCTGTTTGTACTACAAAACCTGACCTCAAAGTGCTGCTACTGCAAAGAAAAACCAGTACCTTACATCCTTTTGGTGGAGTTTAGTTTCTTCATTTTTTTTTTCATTATTGGGGATGTTGGTCTTAGGTAAATCTTGGTTAAATAGACACTAGTCTGTTGATTTTTTTGTTATAGAATTAGATGAACAATAATGGGGACATTATTGAAACAGTAGTGATCTCATAGATATCAAGGTTGAAATCTACACTAATCTTGATTCATTCACTGATCCTCACAACTGATAACTGACTTAAGTCTAATCACACAATCTGATATTTCCAGTTTTATATGTGGACTTTCAAACTAAGTACTAGGCGGGGGTGGGCAATTCCAGGCCTCGAGGGCCGGTGTGTCTGCATGATTTCCAGATACTCTTGCCCTACTCATGGCTGATTACCTGGTTCAGGTGTGTCCAGCCAATTAGAACATGCCAGAGCAGGGTATGCTGGAAAACATGCAGGACTGCGGCCCTCAGTGCCCACCTCTGTAACTAGCGTATAGGGAAAGGACACAGTGATGAGTATTTTGAGTTGAACTATTGACCTACTTAGATGTTTATGGTCAGTCATTTTTAGTGAATAATTTAAAAATGTACAATAAAAACATTTGCACACCTTGAAACACAAATGGCAATCGGACTAAACAAGGAAAAGAAATTAAGACTAAAGTTTTGCACTGATTATTCAACTCCAGAATGGTGGATTATACAGGTTTGGTGATTTTTTTTTTTTTGTCCTCCCGTTGGGTGTGTATTTTTGCATTTTAAACTATTTCTTCTTTCATTTACAGCACAGTGTTTCTTTAAAAAAATGATTAGAATTTCTTCCTGATTTTGGGGCTGTGCCAGTAAGAAGTTCCTATATTATCTTCCTCTTTTTTTTTTTTTTTTTGTTGTCTAGTTTAGAATTTTAAGGAAATTGGTTTTGGCATCCCCCTGGTCATTCCCTAAAGTTTGGCATCTTGATGTTTCAGAGCTTTTAACAGTTCAGCTTTATCATACCCCACAAGTCAGTCTTTTGTGTCCTCTCCCACATCACTCTGTGTGTAGATAAAGAAACAAAAACAAGCTCGCACCAAAAATTCTTGTTTAGCAGGTTTTTAACCCATTGAACCACCTCCACAGTTTAACCCAACCCACATGGCAATCTTGCAATTGGAATCATATAAACAGACAGGCCGGCGGCGGGTAGGAAACGGGTTTGCTTTTAAATAGCACCCATTTTTGGCTGTAAATGTACTATAGAGCTAGAGTTTTAACTGGTTCTAGATAAGTCCATTCTTGCACTTGGGACATTTACTTAATTGTTATTTAGTCAGAGGAGTGTGATTTTGTATTTTGAGGGTATTTGTCTCACATAATCGGCTGTTATTCAGATCTATTCTAGTGGCTTCAATTTTACACATTTTTTGGTCTGATTTTACAAACAAAATTGCGTCAATTTATATAAATCTTCCTTAGTTCTCATAATCAGACTTGTTTACTTGAAAGTGTATGTCAAAGGCTTCCTTGCCTTTGTGTTGGTTGCAGGTGTCGGTAAGCACAGACAAGGTTGAATTGTGAAAGTCAGCATTGCGAGGTGGAGTTTGGCCTAGACCTGGGAGCACAATATCACCATAACAACAGGCATTTTCATGATTCATTGTTGGCCGAAGGGTGTGTTTGCGCCAGGGAGGGGCCAGTGCCTATACCCTTTCAGTGTATTCTGCCATGTTAATGCAAACTCTTTATTGTTTTAGAGTTGTTGGATAATATTTATACAGAATTTCTGTTTGGAAGATTGTATATCACTTACCCGCTTCAGTTTACCTGTTACACATCATTTTTCTCAGATATTTTCCTGTAGTTTGGCTCAAGTTATTTATTTTTGACAAAAAAAACAAACAAAAAAACAACAAAAGGCCTCAGATTGATGGATCTGGTTGGATCATAAGTCGATTCATTGAATAAGTCAATTAACTGTGACATCCCTAGCTTTGTGCATTCTACTCTATTAAAATGTTAATTGATTCTTTAAACGGGAATGGATGAAAGAAATAACAAGTGGAAAGAGCATTAAATGTTAGTTTTTTGGTAGTAATGCTTGTACCTTTTTGTTTTTCATTTGGAAAAGCTTTGTGGGAAAGTGGTTAGCGGAAAGCACAATTTTATGTTCAACCAAGTACTTGTGTAAGAAAAGCCTTGATGCCTCTGAAGCCTCCAAAGGAAGGGGGTATCTGCCTATCGGCCCATCCGACTTCTCTGCCTGTTTGGAAGATGATGGGCCAGGCGTCCGGGGGGTGGGGGACTGGCTGGCATCTCCTGCCTGCCCTAGTCTCTTGATTTTGCTTTCTTGGAGGGAGGCAGGCACACTGACTGATGCTCTTTGCTTGACCATTCATAATGCATGAAATGATACACAATCTGCTGAGCCTCGTTTATCATTTACTACACATCAATAATGGAGGACTGGCCTCTTGCTTCTGTTCAATATGCTATTGCTGTTTATCCAACACTGTCTATTAAAGGTGTGCAGTTCAGTTTTACCTCTTATTTATATTTTTTAATGGAAAAAATCTTTGGTTGTTGCTTTGCTACGATGTTGTTGACGTATTTTACTTATGGCTGCTTCACCTTGGCTGCCTGTTGAGTTGATGGACTGTAGTTTGAGCACAGAAAAGTCAGAGGGACTTTCATCCACAGAGTTGCATGGGGCATCATGATGAAAGGCTGTTCAACAGTGGTACACATGCATCAGCTCGCAAAGGGAAAAAAAAGGCTGGAATGAGATGACTAGGTACAGCTGAATCAGAAAGTATAGTTTACAGACACTAACCATACGTTTGATGTCTTTTTAGCAACTTCTGCCATACCGTCTCAAATACTTTCCGGGGTTGTTTCCTTCTCTTTGATTGCTTCTTCTCTTTACCTTGAACCCCCCCTGTTTTCTGTCAAAGCTTGATCAAGGGTTTTCTGTACAATGTCCCATAGGGGAAAATACCTGCATACCTTATATTATATGTGTGAGGTGTTACTAGGACTGAAAATACAGTCTTGCAGATTTCTGTTTAAGGAGTTTGGCTTTCGGCATCATCCAGAAAAAATATCCATGGTTTGACCTTGGGACCCAAATAAAAAAAAGCAACTATTTTTCTGGGTTAGTTTGGTGACACGTATATCCAGACAGAAAAAACCCTTTAGGTGTTGTTGTATAAAAGAAAATGAAAGGAGTTTGTCAGTCGATAATGGAAAAAAGTATTCCATGTCTGCAAATGAAGATTAATACCAGATGTAATATTTTTCTTGAGCTACAGACTGGGAAGGGTAGACGAGTGTAAGCGACTGGGTGCAGGAGCCTCATTTGAAGGCTGACTAAGCAACATTAAGGCTGGTTAAACAGTTCTTTGCTACCTAGCCATTTGAAAAGGAGCGAAGGATACAGCAAAAAGTTCTTCTAGTTTGTTTCAAGTTTTTGCTTTTGAAAAGTTGAACTACCTCTCTAGCTTTTGTTTTCTGATCACTGTCATGTTTTGCGCCTCAAAAGGTTATGCAGCTGGTATTGTGCAAACAAGAGGCTAAGAAGATGCGTGGTAAGGCCGTGACACGGCAGCGTTAATATTGCTGCTGTATTGACAGCTTTTCGTTGCATAAAAGCTCCTGTTGATGGTCGCTGTCACTTCGTTTTTTGACAGATAGGCAAAAATCAATACGTAATTTCTTAAGTGTTTAGCATAAAACACCAGTTTCAGATTAGTGCAAAACCATTAGGTTTTAGCCTTTGTTCTACTTATACTTTTTCAGATAAACACACTTTTACAGCCACAATCTATGCATTTCATCAATAAATTAATTTGAAAAATGGAACAAATGAAATCATTGAAAGAAAACTACATATAGTTTGATGACAACCGCTTAATCACCAGCTCTACCACTTCAAAAATACAAACCGGTAATTAACTTGGACAGAAAGTTCTGTCCATCTTGATAGTGTGTGTTCTTTACATGTAACTGTATCTTCATATATAGGGAGAGATTGCTTTCCTTTTTTGGTTCAGATAGATGAATAGGAAGAAGCTCTTATATTCTTTTAGTCAACACAAAATCAGATAATGGTTAAATATGTGTCCTTGTGAAACAGGATTTTTAAAAATGTGGTTCTTTCATATTTATTCAGCTGTAGAGGTTTTTTTCCCCATTTCTTTAGGGCTCTTTGGAAGATTAGTCATGTTATCATTTGCCACTGGTTTTTCCTTTATGGCAGGGACTGCCCAACCCTTGAGATTTGCTTTATGATTTGATATTATCTTTCTTTTGCAGGTTGGTTTCATACACATTCATTTTTCCTGGTGTAATTTTAAATGCCAATTATATGTATATAAAGTCTAAAACTGTGTATGACTGAAAATAAAACAAAGGTAATAAGCTAGAATAGCTTTATTTCAATGAGATCAGTGTAAGTTTAGGTTTATGTTTGTCTTGTTGAAAAATAAATAAGGAATGAAGTAAGATAAGTGTCTACATGACAAAAAAGGATACTTTTATGTGTTTTTCTGCAAACGACAATTGAACTAGCATACACTGTAACCTGTGTTTTTAAATAAACCCTCTTTAGAGGCTGTTTTGGAACAGCTCTGTTTTTGACAGTAAAGGGCCTAATTAGAGAGAAAATTGGTTGTTTCCCTATATTTTTATGTTTTTACTTTACAAAGAAGTGAAAATAACTATTAAAGAAGTCTAGGCATGACTTGGATTGAGTTGGTGCTCCCTTTCCCACCTTTTAGCACACGTTTCCATCACACCAGTCTCTTTCTCTCCTATGTACACAAAAAGTATTAAATATGGTTGGTTCATGGGAGCGATGCTCAGTGGACTGTTGCTAAATGGGTTTTGTAATCTGCTTTTAACATATAGAAATGGGGGAAGAAAACAAAAAACTTAAATTGCCAAAAAACGAAATGTTCATTTCAACCTGAAAGCAGTCCGAGGCAAACACAGACAGGGACACATTGTATGGATGGCTTATCTTGAATGGCTCGGTGCATGTGGCCGCCGACAACCACAGTCTGTCAGCGACGAGCAGAACGCAAACAAGTAACAACACGCCAGTTAAAGGGGACATGAATGCGAGGGAAAAAGAGTAAGGCCAAAAGAATTCAGACTAGAACGTCAACCTCATCTCAAACTCACTATTTACATGATTGGGTTGGTACCTGTTGTCAACATTGAAAACAAATGAGTCAGAGTCATGTTTCTGAGAGTGCTGTGGATTGTGCGCGTTGTCAAACACACAAATGTATATTTTCTGAAACTAAGAGGATTCCATGAGAGATTTTTGGATCTTTGACAGAAAATCCAAAAACGATAGATTCAGTGAATCCAGCTTTAGCCTGGATTTTTCCTCTGGAAGATTGAGGAACATGCAGGAAATAATCTCCAAAACTGTAATTAGGAGAAGTGACAATAGTGGGCGTCATAGAGGCAGTGCTGTCTATTCATACAGGGTGAGCTGAAAGTGTCGGTGTCAGGTAAAAACGTCTTCTCGTCTATACAGTTTTGTGACCAATATCTCATTAGGTTGGATCCTGTGTCACTTTCAACACGGCACAGAAGGATCTACAAGCCTGATTACTCTAGTTTGCATGTACCGTGTACCATGAGGAACGATTCCTCTGAAGCTTTACCCAAATTTGGTTGAGATATTTGTCCTGTATGGCATTCAATATTCTTTATAATCTCCCGAATATCATAACATTTGTTTTAAATAACCTTTTATGTTGAAGAGCCATACAGGTTCCCTGTTTGAATGACAGAATTTAATTTTTTATGAAGCCTTATTTGTGAAAGGATATATCAGATTGATCTTTTGGGAAAGTCCTTTGTCTTCTAAATTTAGCAGAAGCTGCAGCGTCAGGAAATTCAAATTGTGTGTGATAAATATTTGAATACCATTCTTGTCTGGCTGTCTTTTTGTTGTTGCATTTTTGTATTGTTTGTTTGATGTGTTTTATCCTACATGTCCTAGTATTGTGTGGTTCTTGCCCCCTGGTGTTTACTTTCCTTCTGTTCTCGTTTTTTCCCCTTCACTTAGGGACTTTCTTCCCCGTGGGTCAGGCATTGTTACCCGCAGACCTCTCATTTTGCAGCTGGTCAACTGTAAAACAGGTGAGTATGTCCTATCCTGAATAAAGCCAACAGCCATACCCCAATTTCCTTTCATTACATCAAGCATATGGCTTCTCTAATGTCGGCCCTCAAGCTAGGTACGCCATGGCTCCTTCCATCTCATACATTTAAATTTCCTTTTGGCTTCTTTTCTTTCTGTTCTCTTTGTATTTCCATCTCTCCCTTTGCCTTTGCTTATAATAAAAACAACTCTGCCCCACAGAACATGCCGAGTTCCTGCACTGCAAAGGGAAGAAGTTTGTGAACTTCGATGAAGTGCGAGCGGAAATTGAAGCAGAGACCGACAGAGTAACGGGATCCAATAAGGGCATCTCTCCCATCCCAATTAATCTGAGAGTCTATTCTCCTCACGGTAACAGACACAGAACGCTTTAAGGACACACTTTTTCACAGATTTCCACAAGTCTTTGTTATTTCACACTTCTCACATGTGTATTTAACACGTTTAGATTAAATAAATACTAATGTAATGACATAAAACCAAGCTAAAACCTATTAATTTATTTCTTCTGTTTTATGGAGTTTGTGCCACTCTACAAACAGCACAATTGCATCCATCGATTTTGGGAAGATAAACCAGCAAAATGTAATTGTTTTTGCTTCAACTCCACCTCAGAGTCATCAATGATCAGAATGATCAATTAGTAATGACTTCATTACCTAATGGTATATGAGTTAGTTATTTAAAGGATATACTATAACTTATTTTTGCAAAAAAGTTTATTTTAACGTTACTACAGCACCCTTGCTGTCATATTTTTACTCCCTAAAAGCTGATGATTTGTAAATGTGCTTGAGGTCACGACTGTGATCCAGTGTTCGGCTGTCTGATGTTAGCAAACACGGATGTCATAATGACTCATCGATGGGAAGATTCCCAGCTCTCATAAACCTAACTTTTGTGACCTTTGTTACCAGTTGTGTACGCTGATGCACAGGTTTTTTTCTTTTGTTTCGCGAAGAAATGGCCTACTGGAATTAGATGCATGTAGCTGTTTTGTTTTTACTTCTTTTTTTTTTTACAGGGTTTTGTAAATGACTTCTGAGGTAAGAAGAAGAAAAAGTCTTCATGAAATTATTTAGTCCAGCCATGAAAACAACGTTTTCCCCACGAGACGTCATTAAAGATGCTGGGAAATATCTTTCTAGTCACGTATGTAGATTTTGCTCAAACGAGTTTAAAGATAAACACCAGAAGCCGATGTGTTGAGGACATTAACGATAGTCGGTTTTCAATATAAATCTCAAAAGAAGAAACAAAACAAAAAAAACAGGCCTTTGCAACAAGTCTTCTGTTAAAATATAAAAGCAAACCTGTACAACGTGTGAAATTACACTTTAACAGAACTTTTAATGCTCCAAGCTGTAAAAGTGCTGCTATATATTTTCAATAAAGAATTTAGCAGTTGCCTCTATGAACTTTTTTTATTTCTTTTTGAGTTGTAAAGCTTGACTTTATGTTCTGCTTTGGCTGCATTTTTACGTTTGTCCTGTTGTTGATCATTTTTGAGGTTTATTTTAAATGAAATGTGGTTGTACATTCCTTCCCCCCCCCCCCCCCCCCCCAAATGACACCAGGTAATAATTGTGGACCCTTTCACTCGGCTTTCCTGAATAAATGACTCTGAGCTGTACTCGCTCTTGTCATGTGGGCGATATTAGCGATGCTTTTAATAGCGTGTCAGCTTTTCTTCAACCAGATAATTGGCCTTTCGGCGCTTTTGCAGGCAATTTATGAAACATTTATTTTTCCTCTATCACTGCCAGGGTTGTGTCAAATGCTAAATTAAGGATCTGAAAGAATGAATGGAAATTAACCGCTTAATGGGGAAAAACTTTTTTTGTGTGTTTTGTTTCCTAGAAAGCCAATTTTCATTTAATGGTCTCTGTTTTTGGACAGTGTTGAACCTGACCCTGATCGACCTTCCGGGTATGACTAAGGTTGCGGTGGGAGATCAGCCGGTGGACATAGAGCATCAGATCAGGGAAATGCTGATGCAGTTCATCACCAAGGAGAGCTGTCTAATCCTGGCAGTGACCCCTGCTAACACCGATCTGGCTAACTCGGATGCTTTGAAGATCGCAAAGGAGGTGGACCCTCAAGGTGTGCACATTGCTTTTAAAGCAGCTTAGCAAAGAAATGCATTATTGTTGAAGAACTTCAAACAGCACCTTGTGTTACCTATTACCTTTTATTCCGGCAACTAGATGAATCGAGCAATTTCGTCAGCATTTGTGCTTCTTTCGAAACGTTGCAGTAGTTTTTAAAACATGCTTTTGCAAGCAAAATTCTAAGAATGTGTGAAACATATGTCTTCGTTTGTTTCCTATTTAGCCATTTCACATATTGTAGTAAAAAGAAAAGCGTTAACTTCCTCCCAATCTAGGTTTACGCACGATTGGTGTAATAACAAAACTGGACCTAATGGACGAAGGCACAGATGCACGAGACATCCTGGAAAATAAATTACTGCCGCTGCGGAGAGGTGAGACACACACCCGTCCACAAAACATTTTTTTAATCTTAAAAATAGGAATGAGAAGTGTAATTTTAATAACAATTGCTTGTCTCTGTATTTTTAGGTTACATTGGCGTTGTGAACCGAAGTCAGAAAGACATCGATGGGAAAAAAGACATTGGTGCTGCTATGGCTGCAGAGAGAAAGTTCTTCCTGTCCCATCCGGCGTACAGACACTTGGCCGAGCGCATGGGCACGCCACATCTACAAAAGACTCTGAACCAGGTTTGCTAGAAAAATAGTAAATTACAATTATGTCTCAGACATTCCATCCCTATGAGTGTCTAAAATGATTCAACTATCTGTCTTTAGCAACTGACCAATCACATCAGGGATACGCTGCCTGGTTTGCGCAGCAAACTGCAAAGTCAGCTCCTTTCATTGGAAAAGGAAGTTGAGGAGTACAAGAACTTTCGTCCAGATGACCCGACACGCAAAACAAAGGCTTTGCTGCAGTAAGTAGGAGTTGATAACTCTGTCAGGGGAAATAAAAGCAGCTAGCAACATGGCAACTTCTAATCACTGCCAAAATATGAATGGATTCAGTTCCAGGGTTAAGTTCAGAATTTAATTTCAAATCCATTTGATATTGATTTCCCTGAAAGTTTCACTAAAAATTTAAACTCTTACTTTAAAAAAAATTGAAAGATGTTTTACCCCCTAAGAAATACAAGAAACTACTTAAAAGGATGAGAGATTTATTGATTGGTCGAATCAAAATGTTTTTTTGTTGTTGAATTAATTCAGAATTAACTCATTATTTAAGCTCACAATTCAAAAAGCAGACTTTAGCATATACCCAAAAACTTTTCAAGATTTATGTACCAAGTTGTTAAAAAAAACTGAGTGAAACTAATTAAAATAAATAAGTATTTTTAAAAGTAAATTCCCTGAATCAGTCTTTGTCTCTCTTTTTCTTATTACTTTTTGGCTCTCCTGACCAGGATGGTGCAGCAGTTTGGTGTGGATTTTGAAAAATGCATTGAAGGCTCCGGAGACCAAGTGGACACCAACGAACTGTCAGGCGGTGCCAAGATAAACCGCATCTTCCACGAACGGTTCCCCTTCGAGTTGGTCAAGGTCAGCTCCGACATTCCCTGCTGCAGAGCTTCCTGTTCAGTCGTTGCCGTCTCGACAAGCATCGCTGCGCTGCAAATGTTGCTAATGTTTGCACTGTGATCGTTGTTTTTACAGATTGTGTTTGACGAGAAGGAACTACGCAGGGAAATCAGTCACGCTATCAAAAACGTTCATGGTGTCAGGCAAGTACAATTAAAAAAACATTTTTAAAAAACCCTGTCTTACAAAGAAGAAGCATCATTTATTAGACACCTGGGTTATGTTTTTGACATTAAACGCTGCTTTTCTCCTTTTGTTGGGGCTTTTGTTATTCAAGTTTGTATGATAAAGCCTTGACATCACAACTAACAAAGCTAATTTCGGTTGATGCATTCAAAAACTGTCATGTGTTCTATGTGAAATGTACATTTTTTTTATTCTACTGTCCCTCCCCCTTTTTTCTATCCTTCAGTCCTCCCACTGTAATACCACCCACTCCTTTTTTTATGTTTAACATATAATTTAGTCGTGATGTTTTGTAGCCTGCTGTGAAATCCTTCTATGTCATTTGTGTTATCTGATTTTTGTCTGTTCCTCTGCATTGTGTTCTTTTACGTTGATGGTGTTTAAGTCGCCTCTGTCTTTAGATCCAGTTCTCATTTGTCCCATTTTCCGTTTTATCCGTGTCTGTTAATTGTTCCATTTGTCGGCCTCGTGCCTCTTGTCTCTCTGTGCATTCTCAGAACTGGGCTGTTTACTCCAGACCTGGCGTTTGAGGTCATCGTGAAAAAGCAGATCGTTAAGCTGAAAACGCCCTGTCTCAAATGTATCGATCTGGTCATTCAGGAGCTCATCAGCACAGTCAGGCAGTGCACCAACAAGGTACTGCAGGTGTCCAGCATCTCCCGACCCAGCCGATGCACAGGGTGGGCTCCAAAGCGGGTGTGGCCAAGGGTACACTGCCGCCCAATTTTAGCTGCACACATTCCTATCACAAACGATCTCCTGATCTTTACAAAAGAATAGTAGTGCAGTTTGCCCTTGGCCCGGCCTGGCCTGGCCCAGCCCGTAAGCCCTGTGTGCAGGCAGCGCTGTCGTGTTGTGGAGTGTTGTGACGGGTGACGTGTTGTCGTGGAGGTGTTTCCGAGACTGAGCATCTCTGGTTTCTTCTGGACAAGCTGCAGGTCTCAAACTCAATAAAAGAGACAGCAAAACCTATAGAAAGCCTGTAAGCTGCAAGCTGGTTTACAATCTAGGCTGACCGACTGGATTGTCAAGAAAGCGAGGATGGAAAAACCTGCGGCTTGTCCTTTTCCACTGATATGTCTTAAAGCAGCTAGAAATGACTAACTAAACAAACTCTTTGTCTCTTCTTATTTCTTCTCCATTTTTCCCTCCTCTCTGTCCAATTTTCCTTTTTCTGAAACTTCTTCCCGTGTCTGTCTTCTTACCCCTGCAACGGTTTGCAATCTGACTCCCATGACTTTTCAGAACGGGGCTCTTTACCCCTGACCTGGCCTTCGAGGCGATTGTCAAAAAGCAGATCCTCAAACTCAAAGAGCCCAGCCTCAAATGTGTGGACCTTGTGGTTTCTGAACTCACCGCACTCGTCATGAAGTGTGCTGTTAAGGTAACCAGGGGTGTGTGTACAGAAATGAGTTATTAAGCAGGAAGGTGATTTTTTTTTTTTCTTTCTTTTTCCTTGTAAATGTGCAAACACACAAAATAATACAAAAAAATCCACCTCATCCCTCATTGCTTGCACCTACACTACTGAACCAATCACAATGAAGATGGAGTTTAAATTCACATTTCATATTTGAGGCACAGTTTAAATTTCTAGCTCCCTGTACCCTTAATGTTTGATCTCTAGCTTGTTAAAGTGTGTAGGCTATTTTTCCACACCTCCATACTGCTTCGTGTCTCCGTTTCTATCCAAAGATCCCCCTGATGTGTCTGAGTAGAGCTGACTGCTGCTCCTTCACTGACCCACATGGTACCATGACCAACACTCTATCAGCTGAACCCCGGGGGAAAGGGGATTGATTAGAGGGGAAGTGGGAATGATGCCCTGTGGGCACAGTGACAGCTGGGAGGAAGAGAGGAAAAAAAAGTGTTTCCATAGCAACAGTTCTCTACTGCCATCATGTGGATAGTGAAGGCCATTCCACAGCAAAACATGCATCACGTTATTTCCCCCAAATCTTTCTATTTGACTTTTTCTTTGGGTTTGGTCATCCTTCACTCTGTTCTCTTTTCATCCAGTCTTCACTAAGCTTTACTCTTCTTTTTAAAACCCTTTTTATCAGCCAGCGGTGAAAATCCAAACTAATCTTGTAAATACTGAATTCAGATGTGGTGGTTTTGTTTAAAAATCAGGCAATCCCTTCTTTACCAAAACAGCCGTTCAAACAATTCAACATTTTTACAGTCATCACTGGCTGGTAGTGAATGTCTCCCCTCCAAGAACTAAACCATTTATCTGTTTGTGTAGCACTGACGAGCACTTGCATGTGTGTTTGTATGATTCAAAAATGTCACATCACAATCAGTGGCTGTGTTCTGCTTGCCATTCAAGTGTTTCCTCTGATATGTTTTGTGAGTTTGCAAAGGTCAAGTTTCTTGTGTTATGTGTGAGTCTGTGCGGAGTCCTGCAGTTACTGTTGTGTTGCCTTTCAGCTCGGTTCTTATCCCAGACTGAGAGAAGAAACTGAGAGGATTGTCTCCACCCATGTCAGGGAAAGAGAAGGGAAAACCAAGGATCAGGTCTGTAGCTCATTACAGATTTCAATGATCAGTGACTGAAGGTGGAATGAGCTCTAAATTAGTTTTGATTGTTTTTAGAAAGTTTACAAATGTCAAAGACCCATTCGCATGAAAATTGGGTTTTTGGTGTTTTTAACGTCTTGTGGCTTTTTTCTGATGATGGACATGTAAAAAAATGAAGCTTAAAATTAGATTTTAAGTAAAATTGCATTTTAAGTATTTTTTTATTCAAATAATTGTGAATCAGGAGCAAATGCTGTATTGGCCACATGCTCTCTGCTCCGTTACATTCAGATGGATTCACTTGTAGATGACGATGTCTTCCCTTTCCACATCTGAGCTAGCATCTGCCTCAAAACTGTACGGCTGGATAGGTCCTATATTTGTCTCCATTTATGCTGCACCGGTAATGTAAGGTTGGGGGTGTGAGGGGCTGTAAACTAGCGGGAGAGCGTGTAAACGGAGCCCTCAGTTATGGGTGACAGAAGTGGGGGCGGACTTGCCCTGTGCCAGCAGTCCTGCCCTCAACTCACAGATGAACTCCTGCTACGCTGCAGAAACGGTCCTAGAAAACGATGGAGATTTTAACATTTTGGCTAAAAATAGCATAATCCAAACTAAAAGACCACTGGGAACGCTTTCACAGAAGATCAAAAAGAAGATTAGAGTGGACCTTTAAGAGTTTGAAACTGATTTTTAATAAGTGAGGACACATTTATGGCTTAAATGTTGAATTTGAAAAATTTTTATAAAAAGAATATGGTGCCTTTGATCTAAAATGACAAATTTTGAAAGAGCGATCCACTTATAAACGTTTTGCTTTTATTTTGGTAAGTTGACATGTGGCCTTACATTCATGCCATAAATGTTGCACTGAATGATGTTTCTGCACTCAGACATTCAAACAGCAAAGCCCAATTTGAATTTACAGCCTTTATGGATCCTAAAGATGGGCGTTTTGTCTGAATTTTCCCGCATTACTCTTCAGTTCAGAGATGTGTAATATCAGATGTGGTACTTTCCACCTTCTCATTTGTTCAGTGTGTTATAAGTTGAGCTTAATTGAGAAGTCTCCATCCTAATCACGATTTTCTACCACCTAGGTTCTGCTGCTGATTGACATTGAACTGTCCTACATTAACACCAACCATGAGGACTTCATAGGCTTTGCTAAGTATGTTCACCTCCTCCTCCTCCCCGCCTTTTAATTTCAATTTACAGCGCGACCCCTGTCTCTGCGCAGGAGCAGTGATGCCCATTAAATCTGAGCTGCCGCTCATTTGCTTTTGTGCATCCCCAGAGTTACAAAAGAACGTCTTATAATCATGTAACTCGTAGGGTCCAGTCTAACCCCTTTGCTGTCCAGTAAATCCTCAAATATTTCAGACTTTTGGTGTTTGTGTGGCCTAACGTGTTAAAAATAGATCTAGATAAATCAGAACAGTTGTCTGTGAAGAAAGGAGATTCAGAAAAACCATGATACAAATGTAGTTGATGAAATGAGAGATTCTGTTGCTAGTTAGAGATTTTTTGAGTCTGATAAGTATACCGTATTTTCCGGACTATAAGTCGCCCTTTTTTTCATAGTTTGGCAAGGGGTGCGACTTATACTCCGCAGCGACTTATATTAGAACTGAATTGAAATAAATACATTATTAACCCTCCTGTTATGTTCATTTGTGAGGAACAGAGATGATGTTCCTGGGTCAGTTTGATGGATCAGGTATGTTAAGTGTTAAGAGTATGTTAAGGTTTCTTCGTTTTTTCCGGAATCCGTTTTCTTTTGGAGTTTTTCCTTACCGCGAAGGGGGGTCTAAGGGCAGGGATGCCAGTATAGCATAGTCAGTTTGTTAGTTCATTTTAGTATTTTCCTATTGAACTCTTTGTATTCGTGATCCTTTTAAGTTCATGTTTTACTTCGAAGCCCATCGAGACGACTGTTGTTGTGATTTTGGGCTATACAAATAAAATTGAATTGAATTGAATTAAGTGACTCAGAAAATCAGTAAACCTTTTGTTACAATAAGATCTTGAATGCTAACAACATTCTATTCTATTTTCCAATGATTTCATTGATTCAGAAATGCAATAAAAATGACTACATTCTACAAATACAGGATGAAAACAGAGTATTAGTTGGCCAATGATGCTTCATGAAAGGAATAAATAAATAAGTATGAGAAAGAATTACTGTGAAATTATGAGATAAACAGTCTGCTATGATTGTGTCATATGAGTTTGTGGAACTTATTCGTTCTTGGTCTCAGATTTTGTCAAATAAATTTCCCGTCAAAATGCGACTTATAGTCCAGTGCGACTTATCTGTTTTTTTTTCTACTTTATAATGCATTTTTGGGCTGGTGCGACTTATACTCCGGAGCGACTTATAGTCCGGAAAATACAGTAGTTTGTGATCTTGGTCAGTTGTTAAATTATGAACTAAAAAAAGAGTTTGCCTACTGCAAATATACTGTTACATTTGACACAAAATAACAAGCACAGTCCAGATTTCAGTTGATCAGTAAGGACGATGAGCATTAGTAATGTTGAATTGTTATATGGAGCATGTTTTTATTTATTTATCACTGAAAAGTCACATAACCAGAGCTTGATCCTCAGTTTTTAATATCCCTCATGACAGAAAACAAGCGTCATAAGACAGAGTCAGTTCACCCATCAAGCATGTCTTGTTGCTCGGCAGGCAGATGGTCTCAGTTTTGCTCGCTTTTGCTTCAACGATGACACAATGCACCAACAAGCAAACAGTTCTAGTGTCTTCATTTGTGGCTGCTTTATTTTGAAAACCTCCAGAATGTTGGAGAGCTTTTATGATTTAATGGGGGATAAATCCTGTCAATGAATAGTTGCTACTCACTGGTGTTGCAGTTAGATTAACATGTAGTTGGATTGGAGTTCATCCGTGTGGCTTTTGTGATTTGACCAAGTAACAGAGTAAGCCCTGTGTGAGCATGTGAGGTTCCTGCCCTTCCTCTGCATGGCAAGTGGATTGAAGCAATGTTGTAGAGGTCAGCAAGGGCGTTTTAATGGTTGTCATGACATCACTTTCAGTCTTGACTACAGAAGGCTGGATGATGGTAGCCCTCCAGGGCACTGCAGCAACAGGTGGGCATACAGAGAAGAGTCCAGTGTGTCTGAGACTGTTTGAATCTTTAAAACCTCTATTTTAGCTTCGTGTCTCGTAGTTGCCGTTTTTGGTCTCACTTACTAAAAAGCTGAATTTTTCCAAACGATGAGTAAAATAGTTCTAAAAGCAAAGTGGTGCCTGACTGCTAAGTGTCCAATATTTTCCTCTGGTTGTGTTGTGTATGTCCTCATTGCTGTTTATGTGTTTATCAGTGCTCAGCAGAGGAACACTGCTGTAAACAAGAAGAGGGCCATCCCCAACCAGGTATGCTTTACCCCAACGTTCCATCACTGCCACGTCTCAGCTCAATGTCTCCCATTATTAGCATATTAATCAGTCTTGTGAACATGTCTTAACTATTCATCTGTGCCTATGTGTTTAATTTTTTAAGATTTATCCCACTTTATTTACCTTGATTGTCAGCTGTGCCCAGTTTATTGTCCTCAGGTAGATCTTATCCTTTTAGGCGGGTATTTATTTATGTTTCTCTCTACTGATGCTTTATTACATTTGAAAATGTTATTATGAAGGTCCTCAAGCATATTTTGCTTATTTCAGCACATGAAAATTGAGTAGGGGGCAGTGTAGTTAGTGGCTGGAAAAGACCCCCTTCCCTGTGTTTCTCTGACATTATTCATTTCTGTTTGCATGTCTGCTCAAAATCAGGCATGACGCTCTGATGCAAAACAACAAATAAAAGAATTTTGTTGATTGTTTTGCCAAGCCGTTAATTTAAGCAGCACTTTAAAAAAGAAATCCTAAAATTAGAGCATGCATGGACCTTGCACCGATCAACTGAACCAAAGATATGACATAACCGAAATGTGAAATACTTGAAGTAATTCTAATTGCATGTAACTCTCTTGCTCTGTCTCTCTTTTCCTCTCTCTGACTCTGTCTTTCCTCTGTTCCTCTTTCTTCTGGTTGTCCCATGGATTTCCTTTCATTCTCTATTTCTCAATCTTTCACTAAACTTTTCCATTTTATCCTTTCCTTCCGTATTTCTTCATCATTCCTGTTGCCCGCCTCTTCTCCTTTCTTCCTCTTGGCTCTTCGTCCTTCATCTTTTGGCTTATTGCTTTTTCATTTATTTCGGCTTTGATTTTACGCTGCACCTTTTGCTTTTACACTCCCCCTCCCCTTCCTGTTACTGCAGGGTGAGATTCTGGTAAGTACCCCATAGATTTAAACCACTGCCTGGCAGGGGCAGCAGGGGTAGGCCGTGCAGGGGAACTGAGGCCAGTTTGCAAAGGTCAGCCAGTTCGGTTGGAGCATTAAAAACGGAGTACACCTAAATGTCAGTGTTGCCTACTGTATATGTACAACATGAGATGTCCTACCCTCCTGCAGCTTGGCGATCTTGGAGAGGTCCGAGAGGAAAAGGTAGAGTCTCCAGATTTGCTTAAGCGAAGTGGGTTGTATTAATTGCACCAGAACAATGTAATTTGGACAGTCTTTGCAGTAATTCTTAGCACAGTAATTTTATCTCTCACGTTAATAAGGCAGCAATCGCCTGTAATTCCACTAACATTTTCTCCGCTGAACATTTTGAAGAAGAAGCTTATTTACGACGTGGCGCTTTGCTGTGCTCAAGACCAAATAAAGAGAGAATGAGGAACCCCCCTCTACTCTGGAGCCATCAGTTCTCTTGCCAGTCGGTCATCACCACTGCTGCCTCGTGCATGGACACTCAAAAGATTGCCTTGTAAGAATCATTCTAAATGTCATGGGGACAACAAAAAATTACCCGATTGAACTAAAAGGGTCAAAATCTTCTTTGTTATGTAAGAATTCAGGGCTGATGAGAAAGTTCTGTAAGATGGTGACAGGTCATGATTTTGGGATGCCCTTAAACTTCTTGTTTATTTCCTTTCATCTAGAAATGACAATTGGGATAATGAACTCTAATCAAATCAGTGCCTTTCCTGTTCTTAATCTCTGTAGCAATCTAACCATCAACCAACCAATGAATCATTGGTGCATGACCAGTATTGAATTATTCGGGTCTACTTGCAATAGAAAGACAAAAGCATCTCACGGCAGCTCCTTTCTCATCTCATAACCGGACTAGCTGAAGAGGAAACATTATTTCAAGCTACATTCAAAATATGTTTTTACTGTTTGAAGCTGAGCTAATTTCTATGTCAAGGCAAGCTAGCAGCTGAGCTCCTAACATCTTGCTTTCCTCACATTTAGGCTCAAATACCTTTTTCTTCTTAAAGACCCACTCCGATGAGAATCCTGTTCATGTGGCATTTTTCTAATGATGACAAATCCTTGAGCTTAAAATGAAATTTATGCTCAATTCTTTAATGGAACAATTGTGAATTAGGAGCAAACAAAACATGCAGTTTTTTTAAAAAAAAAGCTTGTTGCTGCAACATAGAAGTAATCTGCGGGCCACAAGCTCCCTGCTCCCCCCCATTCAGCCACATGCGTGTGTGGACGACTGCATCCATGTAGGTCTTTGTATGGCTGGATAGTTCCAATGTTGCTCGCCGTTTTCGTTGCTCTGGTAATATTAGGTTGGGGTTGTGAGGAACAGTAAGCTATCGTGAGAATGTGTAAACAGATGGATGATGGAAATTGGGGGCGGGCTTACTCCATGCCAACAGTCCGAATCACAACTCAGATTTACAACAGCCTTTAAAAGATGGTCGGAGTGGGTCTTTAATATTTGCTATATTTTAGTTTTGAACGGAGAAAAGTTATAGAGAGAAATCCAAAGGCTCTGAATTATCAACGTTTTGATCACTCAACTGTATCTTAATAAAGGTTTTTCCAGATTCTCTCAAACATCATGCATGAAGTTCATGGGAGTCTGTAAGAAACAATCACCTTAAGAAAAACAACAAGGCATGGACGCTGTAGTCTCTGGGCATGATTTGGCTTTTTCCACTTTTTGTTTGGGCCTCAAATGTATTAACTTAGTAGTTTAGCTTTTGTCTCAATAACCCTGACTGTTTGCTTGCTTCTCCTTTAAATCTCTTTCAATACAATCTGGGTGACCTTCTTTACCCCTCTCCTTTTGAAATCAAGCAATCACCTCCTGTGTGTTTGTGCAGTTAACGCTAGTAACCCGACGGTCTTTGAACCTCCAATAGAGGGGTTGGCTGCCACTGACCCGCTGACACTAACATACCGTTGTCGACCCTTTAGTCTTCAACTCTGAGCTGGCATAACAGCATCTGGTGCTGTATGTCTGTTTAATAGCGTTTGTGCTCTGTCTGAACCCCAGTTAAGTGCTTTTAACCTTTATTTGTAGTTTTCATTGTTTCAAAGAATGTATAAACTTCAACTGCGGCCTAAGTAATGGTAGGCTTGCAGACATATTTTTATTATTGAGACAATAAATTGCTGTGAGTTCACAGGTAAGTTTATTAGTTTATTATCAATCAGATCATCGAAAAAAGCAGCACTTAAAGGGGGCCCCACTTTTCAACCGAGTTTGACTTTTGTTAAATCAGTTTTCCTCCATCCTCCTGGTATCCCTCTCTCCCTGTGGCCCTTCTCTGTCCCACAAACTCTCATTATTTAGGTGATTAGGAAAGGCTGGCTAACCATCAACATCAGCATCATGAAAGGAGGCTCCAAGGAATACTGGTTTATCCTGACGGCGGAGTCCCTGTCCTGGTACAAAGATGAGGAGGTGAGAAGAACCTCTCTTTCAGCATCTCACTGCTGCAGGAGTAGATGAAGGTGAAGATGGTCATCTCTTGATGTCCTGCACTGTATTTTGCTGCACATGAGGTGTGTGGCTCCCAGTCTAGCCTAACCAATGTGCAGACTACTGTTCAGTTATAGCTGGAGGAACAGGTAGTCTGAACACTGGGCAGGCGGGGTGGGGGATAGAGAAGGAGAGGAAAGACCCAGAGGTCATTGTGTCTCCAGGTCGCTACCCTGGAACAGTAGGACAAAGGACACAGAGCGTAAACATTTAGGTCTAACAGTTAAAAGCATTGAAAAACTGACTTTAAGAGAACTGTTTCTTTTAAAGTCTGTGTTTTCAATAAATTCAATGTTAAAGTTACTAAATACAAATAAAAGAAAATCAAAAATTTACCTACAAATTATTTACCCCAAAACCTTTTATTGCTATTAAAAATCTTAACACTGTAAAAAGATGTGTTCTAACAGTCTGAGGGTCACTCAAACTAATAATCAAATCATGGTAAACTTGCCAAGAATGTGAAGGAAGACACGGCATAGTTTTAAAACCAGGTTTGAACACTAAATATTCATCACTTAAGTCACGTTACTCACCTTTTCTCCCACTCTGTTGCTCCCACTCATCTGCTGAGAAAGAATCCTAAAAGATGCTGTAAAGTTAAGAATCCAAATCAAAAACTGAAGTACGCCCCAACGAAAACTAAAACAAACAATGACAACAATGCCAACTTCTTGTGAAAAATGTAAAAAACAGTTTGAAAGCTGTAAGATGTTGAAGTCAGACTGACGTGGCAGGCAGGCTGAACTGTTCCAGCCGCGAATTGACTTTGGAATTTGCAGGAAATCGTACAGAGACTAAAGGGGAGGGGGGATTCTGTGTGCATGTGTGTCTCTTTCCCCAAATGAGTCCTGGATGACAGAAACACTATGGATGTTCATATGGATATCAAATTCCTCGCATCTGAAGACATTTGAAGTTAATTTTATGTTTATTTTTGCTGGATTATTTGTTGTTTTGCTGATGGTGAAGGATGAAGACTTTAGTGTGTGTGTGTGTGGGTGTGTGTGTGTGTGTGTGTGTGTGTGTGTGTGTGTGTGTGTGTGTGTGTGTGTGTGTGTGTGTGTGTGTGTGTGTGAGAAGAGGGCGGACGATTGTGTAGAACAAGAATGATGCAACTGTTGGGTCTGATGATAAATACTTCCAGATGTTTCTGCTCAACACCGAGAGCAGGCTGCCCACCCCTGGAACTCCCCCATGCCCCTCCTTTTCGTCCACTCCTCCTCCTCACAAAGAAATGCATCTTCATCCCCTGAGCCTGGTGGTCATCCTCAGAGGAAGTGCATTCCTCTGTTTGCTCATTGAAGGCGCTGACCCAGATTTTGTCTTGATTTCCCTGAATGATTAACACTCCTCTGTGATTTTAATACATAAACCAATATATTGGTTTACGGTTTATGTTATTTTGAGATCCTAGTCAAAATATGATTCACAGCTGTGGACCTCCATAATATCTGAACGGAAAGGTAGAATGTTTGTTTGTGTTTTTGCATCCTAAAGTCTTTTGGCTTTAAAGACAAATCCGATGAAAGTTGTGTTTTTGGTGTTTTAACATCTTGTGGTATTTTTCTGATGACGACGGACATTTATAAAGAAAATTAATCTGAACATCAAATTCTTAGTATTTCTTTATCCAAAATGTTGTGAATTAGCAGCAGACAAAAAGAATCCCATTGGAGCAAGAGCGTAGTTGTGATTTGGAAAACGCTGGGCGGGCCTTAAGCTACCTGCTCCGAGTTCTCGGCAACAGGAAGAGGAGGAGTTACCGGGTTGTTTCACGCCAACGGTCCCGCCCACAGCGGAGGGGAATTTCTATTGAACTACTGCTGCGCTGCAGAAACTATGTCCTAGAAACGCCACAGGTCTTTTGATTTGAAGTAAAAGCGGCATAGTCATAATTAAAATACCTCTGGGGATACTTTTAAAATTGGTCAAAAGATGATCAGAGTGGGACTAAAGTCATAATATTTGAAATTCCTGCAACATGAATAATATTCATTATTAAGAGACTTTTGTGGGTTTGGATCATAAACTCGTAATATATAAAAAAAACAAATCTTAGGAGTTTCTTGCAGGTTAAGGTGGATGATTGGGTTTGTGTGTCGCTGCTTCAGGAGTTATGTTTTAGTAGTTCTGTTCTGTGAATGTCATGTGAGCTTTTGTTTCTCTTCTGTTTCATTACAGGAAAAGGAAAAGAAGTACATGCTTCCCCTGGATAACCTGAAGATCAGAGATGTAGAGAAAGGCTTCATGTCCTCCAAGCACAGCTTTGCAATCTTCAACACAGAGCAGAGGTCAGAGCTGTGGCCTTGTGCGGACGTGGCTGTCCATCCCTGAGAATGTGTTCCAATCTTGACCCATTGATTCAGTGTATAATGGGTGCTGGGGGGATTCCAGAGAAAGTCAGTGATCCTACTTTTATTTCTTTTCAATTTCTACAGAAATGTGTACAAAGATCTTCGCCAAATCGAGCTGGCCTGTGATTCTCAAGAGGATGTCGACAGTTGGAAAGCCTCGTTCCTCAGGGCAGGAGTTTATCCTGAGAAAGACCAGGTGTGAAAAACAAACTTGCAGCCCTTCAAGAACAATCTGTCTGAGCCAAACGGCTCGATGGACCTTTTTGACCGTGTCTTTGTGTTGAATGCGGTTCAGACGGAGCAAGAAGATGCGGCTCCCACGGACACATTCTCTATGGACCCTCAGCTGGAGCGGCAGGTGGAGACCATTCGCAATCTGGTGGATTCCTACATCGGGATCATCAACAAATCCATCAGAGACCTTGTTCCCAAGACCATCATGCACCTCATGATCAACAGTGTGAGTTGAGCATTCGTCAACAGAAGCTTCTCAGAGGATTAACAGTCGAAAATGCTTTCATAGAGATCACATTTATTTATTTTAAGGAGGTCTACAAAGGTATTGGTAATCATGTCTCCACGTCTGGGTTTATGAGATCATTCAGTTTCTCCCAACACAATGACCTTTACCATCCACTGCAGAACCTGCATCTGAACGACGGCCTCTTTCAGTGCTACCTCAATCTTCCTGTCACCCAGTTTGAAAATAGAGGACTTTGTTTTTATTACTGTCTATAATTCTTTTTGCATACATTTATTAACTGTGAAACATGAGGTGACTGTACTTTTTTTTTTTTTAAGCACCTCTGAAAGGCAGGGGTTCACTAACATAACTTCATGCACGAATTGTTGCTTGAGGACTTACTACAACGGGTGCAGATAGAGCACAGTCTTTCCTTTTTATGTAAATCCTTTTGAAATCCCAAAGGTAAAGAGAATCGAAATATGGCACCTTTACAACCCTGGAGCACCTGGATCAGTTTAGAATTGATGTAGAACCGCTTGTATTAAATGCGCCTTTACATCTGGCCTTTCCCCCCCAATGCCACCTTATAAGCCTGGGTTCCTTTGTCCAGTTTGCTGCGCTGCGCCCCTGTGCTACGCCACTGCTTACATTAAATCCTCTTTTGAATGCTGCTGTTCCTGTCATCGGTTATTGCCTGTTGATCACTTGCAAATCCCCAACATATAACATATGCACATGGATTTTGGGACTCTTTTATTAGGAACCCAGTAAATCAGGTTCATAGCAGATAGCTGTCTGTAAAAACCCCTCATGTTAGGAGCAAACTCGGATTTAGGGTGGAAAAGGACTGTTAATGAGTTTGTTTCAATCTATTATCCACAGTTAGTTATTGCTGTGTGCCGTACATGTTTCTAAAATCACAAAGAATTATTTAAAATAAAATGGGTGGTTTAATTTTATAGCACAAATTTTGAGATCTGTTTTTCATATAAGTCTGTAAAAAGGCTCGTCTGCACAGCACTTTTGATTTGATTTTGTAGCTCTAATACTCACTAATTCTGCTCTACAGGCGAAGGACTTCATCCACGCAGAGCTGCTGGCCTATCTTTACTCATCTGGAGACCAGAACAGCCTCATGGAGGAGTCTGCTGACCAGGCCCAGCGCAGAGATGAGATGCTGCGCATGTACCATGCGCTCAAGGAGGCACTGCAGATCATCGGAGACATCAGCGTGACCACCATCTCCACCCCCGTACCTCCTCCTGTGAATGACTCCTGGATCCCAGAGACCAGGTGAGGAGGAATCATAAAAAAGCATTTTAACTTCCTGTAAAATATGATGAACCCAAATCATATTGTTATGTTTTAATGATGTCATTTAGTGGGTCATAACAATTCCAGTTTTAACTCCATCTTTCAGCCCAAATCCTCAGCGCCGGCCACCCGTTGCTGCAGCTCCGCCCCCCAGCCGTCCACCTGCCGTTCGGGGCCCTACACCGGGGCCACCAATGAACCCGTCCCCTCCTTTCGGAACCCCACTTAATCCCTCTCCAGCCTTCAATGCGCCCCCCATCCCGTCCCGCCCAGGACCACCAGTCAGTGCCTTCAATAACAGTTTGGATCCCTTTGGGGCTCCACCACCACAGATTCCCTCCCGGCCCGCCCGCGTTCCACCTGGTGTTCCCAGGTAAACACCCTTTTTTAATAACAGATCAGCAGCGGTTTCAATGTAGATTACTTTTTTTACATTGTTATTATTATGTTTTAATTACCCCAATCCTCTAAAAAGCTGCAGGTTGTCTTCAACGTTTCCCTCATTTCTAGTGACTTCACACATCTTCTCTGAAGGGCTCTTCTTCCTTTTTCTTTTCACTTTTTTTCTTTTTCGCTCTCTCCTGCTGGGCCTCCTGCCTTTCTTCTCTGCGGGGTTGTTTGGTTTCATGGCGGTCTCTCTGTGGGCACGTCTCACTCCTTGTCCTTTATGTTCTCTCCTCATTTCAGCCGAAGACCCCCTGGTGCTCCGTCTCACCGGCCCACCATTATCCGCCCTGCTGAGCCTTCTCTGCTAGATTAGAGCTGTGGCCGAGCCCACCTAGGCATGTGTGTTTGCGTGTGGACGTATGATTCTCCACACAGATGTAGCGGGTGATGATGTGGCGGGTTGTTGAGGGGAGAGGCAGACTTGGAGCGATGCATAACGCTCATCTTCCAGCCGCGTCTACATGATTAATTCATGCAATGTTAATGAGCTGCTAATGTCTGTCTGAGTGCACAGGATGGAAAAGAAGCCCTTTAACCACTTGAAAATGTTCTCACTGCTGTGGAACACAAAGTAAAACCCGATGATCTGATTGACGCATTCTCGTAGAAGATGCAATCAGTTTGGTCAAAATTTGAGTGTTTTTTTTTTTTTTTTTTACTTTTTGATTAGTTTCCTCCACCGTTATCTTCCCATTTCTTCTAGAAGTTCCCGGCATTATATATCTTACATGAAATAACTTATTAAACTTTACTGGCTGGCTCTCCTCTCCCCTCCCATCATTTTGAGATTGTCCCGGACAACCTTTGTGTAAAACACCTATAACCGATTGGTAATGTTTTACTGGAATTTCGTATCTAAAATGATTTCATACTGAAAAAGAAGACCCCAATAGCCTATTATCACTGTTATTTTTGGTGGTGTCAATGATATATATATATATATATTTTTTTTTCTTGTGTTATTTTATTTGAGTGACTGTTGTTTTTAATGATCGTTCTAAATGTAGCTTTAAATCAAATCTTAATCGCAGCAGAGACGAAGCATAAAAAGACACAGGGTAAGGGTTTTCAGGAGACGGAGAATATCTCCAGCTTCCCTCTCTGTGGTTTGTACTTCCGGGGGGAAAAAAATAAATAAAAAGATGTCAACTCGAGTGACCACAAAGCACTTCTAACCGTCTAGCCTTACAGGAAGCTCCTCATAACGGCGAAAATGTAGTCTGTAAAGCAGGACACTATGCACAAATGTCAGAGAGGGAAAGGACAAACGGTCTGTGGAAAGCTTTCTCCACTAATCCTAAGACGTTCTTTAATATCAGCTCAACCCCTTTTGGGTGGAATTAGTTAGTTTTTGGCAGAGCTGATTCAAAGTGATCAGAGCACAGCTGTAAAGTGTCATTTTGCTGATATGTAGATACAAATTTCCTCCTTATCTCTCTAGATTCTTCAGTTTTTATAGCTTCTGCTGAAATTGTGCTTCCATAATTGTACATAGCTGCTCTGAAGAGTTTGTCACAAAAAGCCCGCTTTTGCTATTCAAAGCCCAATACCTTAAAATCCTATCATAGTCTATTAACTAAACAAATAATGAACAATATCTTCACATGGATTAATTCTAGCAGAAAAATGACACATCATTTATAACCTGGGCATTTGTGTTTCTTTGTTCAACCAGCTCTTTAGCTTTTCCATGGTTCTGCTACAGGGATTTCCTGTCAGAATGTGTACTTAGGATTTGAAAAACATATTTAGCTGATAAATATTGGTTTCTTTATACAGTAACTTTTTTTTTGTTTGGATCATTTCACTTTTTTAAGGAGAAAGGGCTCACAGTGGCAGTGGGGTTGGGATACTTTGATGTTATGCTGTTTGGTTTGATCCGTAGCTGACATCCATGCACATTCTTTCCGGAGGAATTCTCTAATGAGGTCTAAAGGGTCACATTACCTGGCGATAAAATAGGGGGGGGGGGCATTGGGTCAAACCATTCAGACGTCCCGTCGCCTCTCGACAGAATGTGCTTTCCGTTTTTACCTTTTTCTCCAGGTCTTGCCTTCTGTGACAGTGCCAGAAAGAGTAGTTGAATCTTTGGGGAAAAAAGTTCAGAAAAAATTCAAATTTGATGCTCTTCAATCCAGAAAACCTTAAGGGTACCATAAATTTATAAGCCCAGGGTATTATTTTTATTTTTATACTCTTCAGTGCCTGTCACTTTAGCTTGCCTCCACTGTAGATGTATCTGCTAACGTAAGGCTGCGGGGTCTCCTTGTGCGCCTCCTGTTTCCCTCCCCTCTCTGAATATGGAAGACGGGGATGGAAACCAACTTGCAAAAGTCTCTTTGTTTTGCAAACCCTTGTCAAGTGCCTCTGCACCAATTATTGATTTGAATAAATATATGGAACTGATTTAGAAAAATAAAGAGGTGTTGTCTACAATAAAGGGAGCGGCTGTGGTGGTTGGTGTCTCTTTGTTGTCTGTGTGCACTTTCTTTCCTTTCTGTCCCCGAGGGTGTAGAGCGTTTTAGTTTTTTCCACTCTTTCTTTGTTCAAATATAAACCGACAAACTGCTGTTTCGGTTGAAGTTTGTGACTTTCAGTCACAACCAGAGTTTTCACTAAGACCAAGATATTTTAACCCCTTCATACCTTTAAAGACTGGACTCCCCTTTTTTTTTAGCATCACCTTGAATGAAAAAAGCCCTGAAAATATACATTTTTTTATATAATTAGAAATAAATTTGGGTATGAAGGGGTTAAATCATGCCAAGTTTTAGCTTCAATTTGCTTTCTAACAAGTTTTTTTAAATTATTAGAGAACAACTTGGTAAAGTTTGTTTTTACAAGTTGTAGATCGTCCACAAATTTCCACGACAGTCGACTTCATCACCTTCAGGTTTAATTTAATCCCATCTAATATTTTGTTTTTGCAGATAACTCAGCCCTGTAGGATTACAGGTCATAAACGCTTTGGACTAAATGGTAGTCGAGCGATTAACGTTGGTTGATTGTTTTCAAACAGGCGACCAGCTCCACGTCGAAACCAGTGGTGATCCCGACCGACACGCAGACCATCCGACTTCAGCCCACGGCAGCAATGAGCACAGAAGAGCAGCGTCAGAAAAAAACCCAAAACGTTTAATAATATTTTACTGTTACACGCACAAATTTGTTAAAAAGCAAAACAGAAAACACAAAGTAATTTGCTATTACTTTAAAATAGTTCTTTTTTTTTTTTTTAAAAACGAGTGAGCAAATGCATTATAGCAGCCTCTAAACAACTGCTGCTGATACTGGTGGGTCGGCAATAAAAAAAAAATACAGTAAAAATATGTAGCTTTAAACATGTATGCAATTTTTTCATAAAGGGATGATATCACTTCACATAAAAGGTAAATAAAGGGATGGAATTTTGTTTAAATGTGCAAAGATGTGCAATAACAATAGTTAAATCTTGTGAATGGAATTATCAGATGGCAAACATCTGACTTGTTTATTTTATACGGAAAAGGTGTGTAAATATGTCTGCTTTTTCACCAGAACATATTTTAGAAAGAGATTTAGATCAAAATGTCATAGAATTAGGGTTTCACCTGTGTTGTTTTGGCCGCTGATTAACACTATTTAAAAAAAATACCCATGAGCTCTGAACATTTAAGCTTTAATAAAGAACAAAGTATAAACAGTTTTTGCATTTTCAGTCTGTAGTGACATTTGCAAATACAGCTTCAAGTATTTTGTGTTTGAGTTCAGGTCGGAATCCATAAAAACTCACGTTTTTGTCTGCAAACATGTTCAGCTCTCAAATCATTCTAAAAACAAACAAACATGCGTGTTATGTACAGACCCGCTTGTTATCAAAGAGACGCTGCAGAGTGTAAATTTGAACGACAGCGACAGTAAGCAGGACTAAAAGGTTGATGCAGGACCAGAAGGACACTCGCCACAGGTTGTCCTCCAGAAGGTAACGGTCCCTGGACTCAAAGGCCCGCAGCACAGCCTGGACCTGCCTGCTCTTCTCCAGATGCCTGTGAACTGACTCCATTGATGACTGGGAAGAAGGAGACCGGACCGAGACACAAAATGAGACTTTTCTTTTTTTTTTTTTTTTTTTTTATGGAGAGGAGCACCTTAAAAACATGTTTTCAACCACTTCTCCTCACCCTGATGTCCTCCAGTCTGTAGTCCACTGTGCTCTCTGTCACTGTGAAGTCCTCCCAGTCTTCTCGGCCTCCAGCTGCGTTGTTCTGACTGTTGACAACAACCTCAAAAAACACCATTTTCTCTGATAGCTTGCTAAAGCTGTTGTCAAAACACAACCTGTAGTCTCCATCCACTGCTGGATCCACCCTGAAAGAAAGCAAGTCACATTTCAAAATAAAAAACTCAGCAAAAAAGTCAAAATTCTGAGGTCAAACTGTAGCCTACATGTGGATGCCATGAGAATTCCGAAAGTCAGAGATCAATCGGTGTCCGTTTGGTGAGATGAGGGCAAAGCCAACATCCAGACCTGACCCTGCTATCACCTGTGATGGAACCATCAGGAATTCAGATTATACAGGCTTTACAACACTGAAACGCTTTTATTTCCACTCCTGACATAAAGTTCACTGCCAAAGCTTATCAGTGCAACTGCTGCATGAAATTCAAATGACAGAGATAACGAAGAGAGCAACAGCCAAACTCTCATGGAGTTCACACAAGCTCATTGTCAGACAGAGCTGAGTTAAAAAAAAAAACAGCCTTTCTCAGGGGTTCCATTTTTGTTCCATGATGCTAAAGTGTGAATGGTTTGACTCCATTTGACATGCTGGGATGTTTCCTTTGCATCCCCCTCATAAGGACGGAACAGTTCTGTGTTGGTTCCTTTGGTGAGGAGCCGCTGGTGTCCAGTTAAAGTCAGGAGGGTGCAGCATGAACTTTGCACTGAGACAGGAATGCAGCTGCAAGAGGCTCCAGCAAAGTCCTGACTATGATGAAGTGATTAAAGGTGAAACAAGATAAATGCTATTCACAAATGTAAACTTTTAGGTTAAACTATGGATTTCAAATTAATCAGTTTTCCTCTTTTAGTTTTGGTATTTTCCACTATTATGTATCTTTTTTAATCACTAGTAAAATCAAAGTCCAAACAGTCTAGAAGTTCAATTTGGACCTATTTCAACAAACTATAAACAGTAAGTAAAAAAAAGAAAGTTTTGTTTATAATATAATTTATTTACCTGGTATTCTACTTCCATGCTGTCATTCCTTGTGGTCGACTGGAAAAAGCATTCTGTGCTGCCAGCAGGTAATATGAAAGTAAACTCCATATGTTGCTTTGCCTCAGAACCCAAAATCAGCCCCACAGTCAGAGTTAAGAGCATTTCCAAACAGATCTGAGCTGTGACAGCCATCATAGCTTATAGTCCATTCAGGAGGTTTCCCTTTACCCCCACCAGTTCCAAGCAGCTGTCCTCAGAATGGTTCATGCAGGAAGAAAACGTTTTCTTTGTGCATAAAAACCCTCTGCATTAGCTGTTCCTTGAAGAAAAACACGAGGTTTGTAGTTTTTTTAGTCTATCCTGATCGAGTGGAGCCACCAGGGTCAGATCAGCAGCGCTTTGCAGATGGACTTCACTCTCACATGAGGCTGTGAGCTCTGACGGTCTGAGGGCTGGACAGGAAGCACCAAGCTGATAATGTTCAACCTAATCTGTTCCTAAAGACATCTATATGTTATATGTCCAATAATGCACAATTGCACAAAAAATTATTTTTGTTGTATGTTTCTACAAATAAATAAAATTGTAATTCTCCTTACATCCTGCAAGGGGAGCTATAGTTAAAAGCAGATAAGTCAACATTTTCTATTTGTTACAAAATACACCGAATTCATTAAAATCCATTATTTTTACTGCAAAAGCATACAATGTACAGCCACCGTAGAAAAGACTTTGTACAAAATACAAAACATACAAGTGAATGCACCAGCAGTGGACCTAATAAAACAGAAATAAGAATAAAAATAAAGGAAAACCATTTTCTTAGAAGCCTACAAAACACTTGAAATTATCGCTAATCTTCCTGAACTCAAGGAAAACCATCAGGCTGCACACATACCGGAACGTCTATTGGGCCTTTCAACAAGAAGATCCATTCAGATTCTTAAGATTTTATACATGCAAGATGAAAAATGTGATTTGTGATGTAATGTGGATATCTGAGACGTTTGGGACATTTAGATTATAGCTGACATGGCCGAAGGACTCACCTTGGGAAAATGTTACATTAAATCTCAGACAACAATTGCAAGTTAACGCGTAATAAATAAAATGCAAATCAGTTTAACTGATTTTTTTCTAATTATTATGATTGTGACATTCATATCTACCACAGATATAGAGGGGAGTTTCTTTAGCCTTCATTTGTAAGCTGACATTAATAGTTTAGTTACAGTCTACTGAGTCAAAATTATTATTAATTAGTAATTATTAATAATTACTGAGTCAAAATATTTTAACAAAGTTAGGCAAAAATACAGATGTTTTAAAGTCCCACTCCAATCATTTTTTGATCCATTGCAAAGGTGTTCTCAGTGGTCTTTTAATTATGATGATGCTGTTTTCAGTCAAAATAAACCTGTGTTGTTTTCTAGGACATAGTTTCTGTAGAGCAGCAGGAGTTCATTAGAAATTCGCCTCTGAGTTGTGGGCTGGCCATCTACTATTTTAAGCTTTATTTTCTTTTTTATATGTCCTCCATCATCAGAAAACTGCCACAAGAACATGTTTAAAAACACCAAAAACACAATTTTCATCCGATTGGGTCTTTCACCTCAGCTGTCTGGACTGAAAAGTCTTGAGCCATTCAAGACTAAGAATTGATTTTGTTGCAGACTAAAAGTGATACTAGTCTTTAGTTGTGGCTTAAGCTCCGTCACACCAGGCGAAGACAGTGAGTGAGGATGAGTGCAGGGCTTTGAACAGACCTTACTCTTGTGCAGACATGTGAGGGAGAGAACCACAGATGAAGAGGTGTCATCTGGCTAGCAAAGGAAAGACAGTAAACTTATTTATCCTGAATGAGTACTTTACATGGGCAAATTCCTTTGTACCTGTGCTCTTACAGTGCATTTGAGAGCCTGGGCTGATGTAACTCAAGATTACTGTCCGAGTCTGCTTTTAGTCTGATTGCTAAAATGACCCCTAAATCGACCTGAATTTAAGGAAAACCATCAGGCTGCACACATACCGGTTCGTCTAATGGGCCTTTCAAAGAGAAGCACCATTCAGATTCTTAATTTTTAAAGATCTTACTTTATACACAAGATGAAAAATGTGATCTGTGATGTAATGTGGATATTTGTGTGCCCCCATCCCATTTTTGAGTAACATTAGTATTCTTAATGACAAAGATTAGGGATTAACAATACAAGCTTCTGTAAGCACAGCAAAAACAATAAAAGCAACATTTTTAAATAAAATAAAACCAACCATAATAACAATAATAAAACTGTTAGCTGTCACCCACCTAGATTTGTGAGATTTTTTTCTCTGCATTGGACTTTTCCTCAAGTGGAACGGTGAGCTGCAGACACAACCTCACGCAGAAACCATTTGATGGTTTAATGCTGGGACCAATGAGTGTTAATACTGCCTACATCCCTCTTCTACTTGTCTTGGACACTTTCTTTCTCCCTGTATCTTCCCATCTCATTCACTGGTCCAGTAACACCTGATCAACTGCTTTTGCAGCCTCAACTTGCGTTTTGGTTTAATCTATAACCGGCTTGCTTTTGTCAGCTGTAGATGCATTATGATTTATGAGATGCATTTAAACCAAGCCCACCATGTTCATGCAGCAACATTCCTCTCTAAGTGCTGCCTTCAGCCTGCAGCACTCCATCCTCCGGCTCCCAATTCCTTCCTGCAGAAACTTCAAGAGCTGAGCTCGACACATCTGGATCATTCTCACAAACTTCTCTACTTTTGCTATTTATGTATCATAGACTAATAAAAGTCACAGCAATTGTGGCAAAAGAACAAATTGCAAGCACCATCCTTTTAGTTGACCAGAAAGACCAGATGCTCTGATATGTATTGCATTGACACTGGTACCTTGGTTTAGCATCATGCCACCTCTACAGAGTTAGGACATGTTCCCCATTAATAAAGATTCCCAGATGTGACGTTGCACCATTTACTAATGAATACTTCTTGAATTTTTGGATGAACTTTCATCCGAAGCCAACATGATGCTTTGGTGGTAATTGTTCCATCATCTATGTCTGCTTCAATGGGTGGGAGTTGCTGCTCTAAAACCCAGAGGAGAAATTTTGCAGTCTGCCATTATCAGTACTTCTAACTTCTGCCAGTCTGTTGTAAATTCAGCTGTTCTTTCTTGGAAATATTCATTCACCAACCCACTCACTGTGCTTGGCATTCAACATTTTTTTTAAAGCTTCCTACAGTAAAATGTGTGACCCTGAGCCAAACTCATTTGCTAAATCAAGAACTACACGTCAGTCTTGCTTTTTCCATCTTTGCTGACAAGATCTGATACCAGATGATGCTTATTAGTTCAAAGCTTGGAATTCAAGCTTTTTGATTGTATCAATAACCTTGTTTTCCAGACAGACTCATAACCCCAAGCTTTTTTGCTAAAGAAATTGTCGGCTTTAACATTTTTTAATAGTTGGGGGTTTAGCATTCATGATAAGGTCTATAGAGGACATCTACTGGTAGCTCAAGCATCTTCTATCTCTTGTTAGCCACATGTGTCTGTTTTGAAGTGTATCCCTCCAATTTAACTCAGGACCCTCTCAATCTGTCCCATTTTTCCATGTTAAAGGGGGCCTCATGGATCCCCATACAACTGATGTTCTCCTTTTACGGTCTTTATTTTCTTTTAGTATTTCTTAAAGATTATAGTTTGATTCTGAGCTCAAACTGCATCACAATAAAGCTTTTTCGTCTCATCAGTAGCCCTTCTTTGTGGTTTTTAAGCTGTCTTTGTTGCCAAACTAGCCTTTCTGTCTCCCAGACTTTGTCATTTCTTCCCACCCTTTTCTCCATTTTTACAGAAGCTCTCCTTTCCTCTCACTGACTGTTTTGACGGTATTGATCAGAGTTTATCTGGAGATTTAATGACGTTGCCTAACTCTCATCATTACAAGCAAATCTAGGATGGACCCGACTGGAGTCTGTTCTCTCCTGCCAGCTGTCTTTCCAGGGTGTCACGTACGTTTCTGTGTGATTAATATGAAAAACATTTTCAAAGGGGAGGAGGAGAATTTATCTTATTTATCTTTAGTATCATTTAGGAAAGTGCAGATAAAAGAAACTCAGTTTTGGTAGAAACAGTTGGTGAAACTCAGTTTAAAACATTCATGTCTTGTAGAATTTGTGCAGATTTCTCCATAGTTTTCAATTTTTTTGAAATCCTGTCTTTGTGGGTTTTATGAGATGGAACCCCAATTTATGAAAAAATAAACAAATAAAAACTAGAAAGCAATTAAAAAGTGTGTTCTGAATCTAAATTCTATGAGAGTTGATTACTTTTATGGAATTATGGAAATAAATACATTTTTCCATGATGTTCTATTTCTTTAAAAAGGGTCTATTTATGTCCTCAGAGAACCAATTGTTGCTTACATTTCCCTAAATCTTTCCGTTTTCCCATCTCTCCAGATTTTCTAGGAGCAACGTACAGCTGAGTGACACACTAACATCCTGATGAACGATATTATTTGGTTGTTTCCTGTTTTTAAGAATGGTTATGATGTAGAAATGCTGTAACCATTGAGGTACCCGAGGTTGGTGGTTGCACCAGAAAGTGAACATCAGTCAGAAAACACTTGGTCTTTGCAGACACACGAGCAAGCAGTTCGAGCGGTGCAGGTGTGAAAAAGCTGTCTACTCCCCTCAGTCACTGAGAGAGAGAAAAAAAAACAGTCTCTGAAATAACCCTTAATTTATAAAACTAATCATAAAAATAATAAATCATCGATCAAAATCAAACAGTTTCGATTCTTGTTCAAAAGAATTAATTTTTTCTACAATTACTACTTTGAAACAATTCCTGTAGATAACAACACTTTTCAACACAAAAATTAATTTTTCAGTACCAATTTGTTCATGTGTTAACTTGACTTAACTGAGCAATAATAGTTTAGTTACAGCCCACTGTTTCAAAAATATTTTAATAAGGTTAGGCACAAATACAGATGTTTTAAAGTCCCACTCCAATCATTTTTTGATCCATTGCAAAGCCGTTCTCAGTGGTCTTTTAATTATGATGATGCTGTTTTCAGTCAACATCAAAAAACCTGTGTTGTTTTCTAGGACATAGTTTCTGCAGAGCAGCAGGAGTTCATTAGAAATTCGCCTCTGAGTTGAGGGCTGGCTGTTGGCGTGGAGTAAGTCTGCCTCTACTTCCAGACATCCATCTGTTTACACTTTCTCCCACTAGCTTACAGCCCCTCACACCCCCAACCTATCATTACAGACAACAAAAATGGCGAGCAATACTGGAGCTATCCAGACATACAGTTTTGGGCAGATGCCAGCTCAGAAGAGGAAAACAAGGAAGTACATGGATCTATTTGTCTACATGCATCAGAATGGAGCAGAGCAGGGAGCTTGTAGCTCGCTGTAGTGAGTTTTACATCACTTCTACAAGTTTTTTCCACCAGCATTGTTTCATCTGCTCCTGATTCACAACGATTTGTATAAAGAAATACTTTGAAATACTATTTTAAGCTTTATTTTCTTTGTATATGTCCTCCATCATCAGAAAACTGCCACAAGAACATGTTTAAAAACACCAAGAACACAATTTTCCTCCGAGTGGGTCTTTCACTTCAGCTGTCTGGACTGAAAAGTCTTGAGCCATTTAAGACTAAGAAATGATTTTGTTGCAGACTAGAAGTGATTCTGATCTTTAGTTGTGGCTTAAGCTCCGTCACACCAGGCGAAGACAGTGAGTGAGGATGAGTGCAGGGCTTTGAACAGACCTTACTCTTGTGCAGACATGTGAGGGAGAGAACCACAGATGAAGAGGTGTCATCTGGCTAGCAAAGGAAAGACAGTAAACCTATTTATCCTGAATGAGTACTTTACATGGGCAATTTCCTTTGTACCTGTGCTCTTACAGTGCATTTGAGGGCCTGGGCTGATGTAACTCAAGATCACGGTCTGAGTCTGCTTTTAGTCTGATTGCACCAGAGCCGTTTGCACTTTAACCAACCAGAGGTGAGCCCACCCATTTCGCACGTTTTCTCATTACTCAGAGTTTCCCTTTTCTGAAGGTCGCTAGAGCCCCTTTGAAGCAACATCTCTGGTCTTGGGGGACAGACAAGAGCAGAAATGTTTTCTAAAACATCATTGGGGAGGCCTCCGTATCTGGTGGACACTCAGGCCACTATGCCTCCATTGCCGCCCAGGATGAAACAACGGGGACAGCAAAGCAATTTTGGGCAGACCTTGTTGTTTGTGTTGATGAGCCTGGCTCTGAGCTGCATTGTCATTGAAGCCTGCTTTATCTATCGACTTTATCAATCTGAAGCTGTAAGTATCATCTGAAGAAAATCTGATTTCATATTTTTTTAACAGTATTAATGTTTTTGTTGTTGTCTTTTTACATTCTCGTGCTCCTAATCACCCTTTTAATTGAAGAACTGATTCAACTTAATTCTCAATTTATTTTTTTCTTTCCTACACAACGTTTTATTTTAATATGTTTAATAAAAAAGGCATTTATGTTAAAGATAATATTGACAATTTGTCACTATAAAATGTTCTAAAAGTCTGTCCTTGACCTAACCATCTCATGAAAATCTCAGAATTACTCTAAAATTTACCCTTTAAGTCTTCCCGGATTAAATTGGACTTTTATTATGAACTTTAGAAGAACTATCGCTTTTCAAATATCATTTGAAATTAAGCATGTAAACAGTTACAAAACACTGATGAAAAAAAAGATCTTTCAAGCTTTAAAAGTTTACTTTCGTGCTAGAAATAGTTTTAGAACTCAGTGTGACAAAAAAAAGAGAAAGTGCGACTACAGATGACACTTTGCTTTAACGAATGGTTAAAAAACAAAAACGTTTCTGATTTGTTATCCTGTCCAGCGCTAATGGCAGATGTACATGAGAGCAGCAATCATCTTTTTTTTTTTATTGAAGTAAAGACATATTTTTTCTGACATGCTGTGCAAAGAAGAAACAGAAAGGAAGTGGTCTAATTCTATTTCAAACTTGTGAGGTTGCCTACGTTTCACTAACAATGAAAGAGGCCACCTTGTTCTATTCAGAAACAAATTGTCCTGCAAGAACCAGCGGTGGTGTTCAGACATGAAGTGTAAAACTATTTTTAAAGACCACTTTCAAATAACACTTCTTTTATGCATACCTTTGGGCAGAAACATGAGATGTCATTCTCCAAGCAAGTTGGAGGTGAGTATACAAGCACTTATTTTCTCATATAGACCCATATAAAGAAATGTCTCATTGTAAATCATTGGAATATTTTGAAATGTAATTTCAACCCTATAAAAACAACAAAAAATAGATTTTTTTTGAAGGATATGTCTACTTGTTTTCTACTTTATTTTGCAAAACATGGTCAACAAAGCAACAATATATATTTCTCCCTCACAGGTGAAGTTACAACTCCCACTAAAACGTCCGTACACGATGTTCTTCCTTCCAAACCGGTTGCACATTTGACAGGTGAATTCAGCTTCTGTTTTCTCATTAAAGCCAACAGTAGGGGTTGACTACCACTAAAAAAATATTTCTGATTTTCCAGATGGACAAGACGTGGTTCATGGAAAGCATATCCTGTCTTGGAGCAGGATTGCAGATCCTCTTCTGTATGAAATGAGCTACAGGGAGGGCAACCTAATCATCCACCAAGAGGGCTATTATTATATCTACTCAAAAGTGTTCTACTTAGAAAAAGACAGTTTTTACCACTATGTCATGCGACACACTGAACGAATGGCTGGGGCAAATATCACCCTTCTTCTGGCCAGAAAGTACTCTCCGCGTTTGTGCTCAACAAAGTCCAATAGTCACGCAGCGACGAGGTCCAACAGTTACCTGGCTGGAGTGTTTCATCTCCTCCAAAACGATTCTCTTTATGTGAACGTCAGTGATTCAAGCCATGTCCTCCGACACAAATCCATGGAGAACTTCTTTGGAGCATTTATGATATAGATAGCACGTTTTTACTCCTCACTGATCTCTTCCTATAAGAGAATGTAATTCTGAAAAATTTCTCAGGGACTTTTGTTTGACATGAAAGACCACAAGCAGCAAAGGTGTAAAATGATTATGCTGCATGTTGGGGTGACTGTGATGGTGGCTTTATGTTGTGGGTGAAAGTTTTACTTGAACTTTTCAAACGTTTTTTTTTATACCAAATTGAAAGCCTTAAACTTTGATAGTCTATGTTTATTTTCTACTCAATTTATCATGCTCCTGCATAATGTAACTGTGAAATTTCTGCTTAAACACTTATTGCACACATTAATTTATTCCTGCGAGATTAATGTGCATTATTATGCTTTATTGGTGCACATTTATGTAATGAAATAAACAGAGAAAGGTCATGTTTCACTTGGTTTTTAGGGTCTCTTTGTTGCGCTTTGCAGCTGCAATGACTTCCTGCTTCATCAAAGGAGTTTGTGCAGAAGGCTGAGTGGTCTCAGTAGCAGCAAAATGTCGCCCACTCGCTTCAACCACACATCAGAAATGCATTTTTATGGTGCAGAAGTATACGGTTTACAGAAAAAAGAAAAAACTGGCACACTTTTGGGCACAGTCACACAAATCTGCAAGGTATCTTATAAACAAATGTGATCCAGAATAAAAATCAATGCAAGTTGAAAAATGCAAACTTAACAAAATAAGCCAAAACGCAGAAGAACCTAAAATTTTAAGAAAATGGACGCATTACTGAATTTCCTGTTGTAACACCAATGTGGAGTCAAATTGTGTTGTACACATACATTTAAATGCCACAATGACAACATTTCTTAAAGAAAAATGTTTCATCTTGCAAAACTTTCCTTTTGTTTGTGGTTAGTAGTTATAGGCTTGCAGGGAGTTATTGATATTCACCTCATTGTACCTGCAGGTTTTTAAGGACATTGACACGCCGAGCTACCCATGCGTCCATCCATTTCCTTAACTTGCTGAATCCTTTTTGGGGTCACAGTTGCTGCTGAGTGAAGTTGGGGTATTCATCGGATAGGTCATCAGTCTGTCACAGGGCTACACAGTCACACACACTCACATAGGGACATTTTAGAATCATTATTTACCCTTTGAAGCACGTTTTTGGGCTATGGGAGGAAGTCGGAGTGCCCGTAGAAAAAAATGAAGATGTACAGGGAAAGACCATGTAAACTAGTCACAGAAAGGACACAGCTAGGATTTGAACTAGTCCTTCTTTCTGTGAGGTGAGATTGCTATAACCATTACTCCAGAATGCAACCCTCAGCTGAGCTACATAAATAGTCTTAATCCAAACATTAAAAATTCTTGAAAGCCTAAAATCATTGCCAGCTGACTTATCATGGCTCCCAATGCTCTTCATCTGCTTGCATGGACTTTCAGTTATAATCTGCCAAAGAATGTTTTCTGAAGGCCATTGCAAGTTCTTCTGCCTGACAGCTGAAGCCTGTTTGGGAAATATTAAAAAGATGCCGACATTTTTGTTAAGTGCTGCAGAATGGACTTGGTTTCTGCATTTGACGTGGCTTTGGTTAAACGTGTGATAACCCAGTTTAGTGTGCTAGATGTCATTCATCTGAGTCACAGGTGTGAAACTCCAGGCACTGGGGACCAGTGTCCGACATATTTTTCTAAGTAACCGGCAATTGTAGCATCTTATTCGCAAAATACCTGATCCAGGTAATCAGCTGGGTTTCTAAAACATCAGGCCTGGAGTCCAACACCACTGAGCTCCAAGCCTGTATGTCCCTATTTCAGGGCCTTATAAGTTCCAATTAAATTTAATTTTCTGATTATATTGCAATTAGAAGATAATTCTTCTTTTAATTTGTATTTTAAGCTCTCACTAAAAATGTGTCATACTGACAATGTAGGCTTTAAACTTCAGAACTAATATTCAAACATTTTTTCCCCCATCTATTAGTGGTTGTGGGGTAAATTACCACATGCTTTCGTGCTACTGTCTTCCACAGTCTAACCTAAATCATTCTTACCAACACTTGCACTGAGATGGTCTCAACCAGAAAGACTTACTATTCGGAAGCTTTTTCTTCTTTTGAGTCTCCCACAGTCACTGTTGCACTTTCCCTTCATCTGTGACTGTTCGAAGAAGTTGCTCATGAAAACACCCACAGATTTGTATGTTCGTAAACCGAAACGGAAGTGGTATTAGGGGATGCTGGGGGAAGGGGGTGTCAGTGTAGCAAATTGCCTGACTCACTTTCCAACCCTGATGGCGATAGTGGAGAAAGCACAGTGTCATGGGTCTGCATGGCTATTTTGAGAGAGATCCTGTCTACAAATGTTTGTGAACCTCAAACTCCTTTGAAAGAAAACTTTGCCAACCACTGACACACTCCAGTTTTTTTTAAAAAACAGATCAGGTTTTTGTTTAAGTCAGAGTTTGTGTGAACTTTGCTCGGATGTTTCGATTTTCCTGATGTGCCTGTGACTCATTACCTTCCAGCGCTGGCAGACCCGTGAGGTGTGCAAAGACAACACACACAAAGAAGGGGGAGCAGTAAAAGCAGTGTGGTTACTTTGATGCATACCAAATCTTAATTAGAATCTAGACCAGATTGTCGTTACAGAGAATTTGTGTAGGATGAGATTGCCCTTTTAGGACTCATTTTCAGAAATGAACTTCCATAAAAAACACAGTTTTCCATTAATAGATCAGAATTGTGCTGTCACAGGTAGCTCAATTGTCACACTTCCCCACATTTAAAACCTATAAAAGATAAGAAAAACTCATGTTACACTTTAGTTTTTCATTCAATAGTCACACTATGTGTTAAGTCCTAAAGCTAGCTCTGCAAACATTGCAAAAGTAAAACAGAGGATCAAACATTTCACAGCTAAATACTGTCCCCTGGTGTTAGGCTCTTGTTCATGGAGAGAAAAACACAGGATTTTTTATCAACTTTTTGTGTAGAATTTATTGAACCAAACGCACACAATCACATATTTTTGCTTATTAATGATAGTAAAAACTAGATTGGCTGAAAAATCTTTTTTTTTTCTAGTCAGAGAAAAATCCCAGATAACATCTTTAAAACTTGAAAATCAAGACGGAGTCATTTATATTGGTGATTAATATCACAACTCAAAGAGCACGCCAAAGAAAAACATGACCTTTCTGTGCTAATCAAGCTTTCGGGAAAAGCTTGATTTACACAGAAAATGCTGCAAACCAGGATGTTTTTGCACAAAGGATTTCTTTGATGCTGTGGGATTGTATTATGGAAACCCATATAAGACATCTAATATATGAAGTAGAGTGGGTGGGGGGTACTTGTACACACTTTCTGCACTGGAATTTAGCATCTTGGACATCTGTTTGTTTCACAGAAAGCCGTGGTGGCAGCAACTGAATGAGTGGGCTGGAAAGTAGCTATGTGGCTGAGATCTGGAAAGTTTTCAGATAACATTTACACATAAGCTATGCTTTTTGACTTTCATTTGTGGCTTTATTTTCCATCATTTTTTTGGACTAGATTGTTTTCAGCAAAAGAGACAAAGGGTTAGTATGATTGCTGGTGGTCTTTTTTGTTGTTGTTGTGGCTTCTCAGGGATTTGTCAACTGATGTTGATAAGGAGGGTCCCATTATCGTTTCCTTTTATTGTGGTCTCCCACTGTTAACTCATGACCTCTCACTTTCACTTTAAATGTGGGGTCTCAAAAGTGACTCACAATGAGACGCACCTAATCATTTTTTGCAATTTCATTAGACCTGAATAGCCGCACATCAACCCTCCAAGTAATAGAAAGTGGTTAAAAAAATATTTTATTACAGAATTATTCCATTTTTTTCAAATCAAACCCCCAAAAACAAGAAAAAAACATCAGGGGGTTTCAAAAGCAATGTGACAATTTTAAGGCAAAAGTCCTGTCTTGATATAACAAAAAGGAACTGAAAAGAAGGAACATCTCATAACACAAAACTTTAAACCATAACCACAGAGCCAGAGATTTCCTGTATCAGAATTTATAACAGATGTTTACTCCCTGGCGGCTATTTCTATTAGGCTGCTTCATTTCAAAATGTCAGCAAAAAAAATATTTTACACAAACATTACGCATAAATGGAAAAACACAAAATTGCAAAGAAAAAAAAAAAACTCCAAAGATTTTGGACAAATTTAAAAAAGTTCAAAAACATTTTAAATACAATTATGTGAGGACATTGCATTGTGAATAAACTAATAGGAACTTTTAAATACATTTTTATATCTATAGAACACAAAAATGCCTCAAAATAAATAAATAAACTTAAATACAGGAACATACAGAAGACAACGTTTGAAAGCAAAAAACTTGAAGTAGATATAAAAGGAGTTGTGCAAATGATCTTGTTCAAATAAAGAAATTAGGTTTCCCACCAGTAAATGCGGCACATCATTTTTAAACATCTTACATTTTGCAATGTTATAATTCAGACCAATAAATAAACAATATTTCTCTCTGAATTTTTACTTTGATCACACTCAAAGCTAAGATAAAGTAAAAAAAGATTTACTTCTTTAGTTCTGGTCAATATAAATAAACAAAATAGCTTGTGATACAATCGTTTTGAAATACTGTTTCGATGAGTTTGACTTTTTTTGAGAAGTGTTTCTTGAGCATATCAGCTTAGAAACAGATATGTAGTGATGATGCAAAACCTCACAGCAGTTTGCATCTGATATATAGATGCAAAGGACATCAATGAAAATATTCCTTTTGTCATTGTTTTGTGACAGTTTTTACAAATTATTTTGCTCATTTTTGCTGTGTTTTTTTTTTCTTGTACAAAAATGTTCCCAAATCTATAATGTGTTCCAGCAGCTATGCAGTCAAGTGTTCTGCCGACCCATAAGTGGAATACCAAGACTGCTCTGTCTCAAACGAGTCTTTGGAGGGACCCAGTCTTGTCTGCATGACTGCGGATTTACAGGGAACGGAAGCTCCAGACATGGAGGGTTGCCCGGAACATGCCAGAGAAACCAGAAAATAAGAACCACATCAATGTTTGGTGATGAAGATGATACCCATGTGCGTCACAGATTCATTGGTGTTGATACATAGCTTTGGAGACGTAATGGTGACCTTCAGTATCCCTCCAGCAGACAGTTCCATCGCTCTGCTCAGCACCCCTGTGCTGTTTGTGTTTTGGTCAATCCAACCCTCCAGCTTAACCTCACCATTGATGGTCAACATCACTTTTTCCTTTTTCGGACTTTTTTCACACAGCGTCACCTGCAGAGTTAGGAAATAGTATCCATCCATCCGTATTTGACGATTTACGGTAGAATACAGCTTTTCGTTTGGATTTGCTGCGGTCCATGCAATCTCTGTCTGATCTGCGGAAACATGGAAACTTATTTTACTTGTTGACTTTATTATTCATCATTTCAGAATCCTGATTACTCATTTATAGAATGTTTGGAAAGCTAACTACATACCTTTGTTATTATTATTATGGCTCCCCTTGAAAGAGAGCATCATTCCTTTTCCTAAGAGAAGTGCATCATCAGAGGAGTTTTGCTGAAATGAAAGAATACCTTTTAATATCTACAAATGCCACCTTAAATTGCATTGTTTAAAGAGTTTCCACATAGTGACAACCATAGATATTATATTTCATGAAAAACTTTAGAATGCAGTTTGAAACTTTAACATAAACACAGCAGAAAACAAAAACTGCACATGTGAGAGAATTGAGGGAAGATAAACGAAGAGAGAAGTTTAGTTTGGTGGCATTTCCCCGAATGTGGCAGTGACGTCACTGCGCTTCCTTCAAGAGGTTAGGAGAGCGGTTTGACTGACATGACGAACTCAAACAAAGCAATGGAAGAGATTAAAGAGCAAGTCGGAAGGAGTTCCATTCCGTCACACAGGGATCTTTTGCAAACAAAAGTTAAAAATATGACATTTTGTCCCAACACTGAGACCAGTGAGGGTCAAGCATGAAAATCCTAACTGGGAGTGTCTTACGGGTGGCGTGGTTGGCTGTGGGAGTTGTACCCTTTTTTCTGGGGTGTTGCAGTCTGGACACTGTAAAAAAATCAAAAACAAACAGCCAACGTGAGCTCAAAAATTAGGCTGCTGCAAAGTTTTAAAAATGAATAATCAAACTGAAGGTGTAAAGAAAGACTGCTCCAAATAAAAACAATGTCAGAACACTGAAACCTGATTTAGTTTGAGAACCACATTCTTCTGCATTATTCTCTTTCTACACTAAAACACATTTGCCTCATGGATCCACCACACTGATTCATTACTTCACATAGGATTCTTAAACCCGATGACTTCTGCACTGCCTTGCATGATCTCAGCGAAACAGATTACTCTATAAAAGTTGGAATGATGAAAAGACTTTCACTAAATGGAAGTCATGGGAGCTGCAGACCACACGCACAAGCTGCTGACATGAGAACCAGATTCCTTCAGAGGCATTTTTTCTCTGCAGCTGCTCAGCTACCAAAGCCACATAAAAGAGCAGCTGCACTCCTCAGGTGTAGAGCAAAAAAATCATCAGAGTATTTCATTCAAATGTGAGCGACCCAGATGTATTTCAGCATTTGGAAATGTGATTGAATTAATCCTGAAAATCTTACCAAACCACGCTGTCCTGCTGTGAAGAAGAGGCTGAGCAACACAATCTGGATTATGGAAATGACGGTGGTCCACAACAGGAGGATGTTGAGAAGAACATGCTGGGTTTGTTGTGGCATCGTCCCTCCGGTAGCGGTATTCAGCGGCCTCAACTTGGTTGCAGGAAGACAGCTGAAGAAGTGACGAATCTACAGGTCTTTAGTTTCCTTTGCTGTGCACCCAAGCAGAGAGTGTTGACTTCCTGAGCTCACTGCGTGCATATGATGGGGATGTGTTAATGACTGCCGGTGTTTCTGCTGTGCTACCTACAGATTAAAAGGCCAATCCAAGTGGTACTTTCCCATGTATGTTCAAAAAGGCAGTGAGCAGGTCCAGATTGTACTCTGGGGGCTGGCCCTTTTGTCTGACTCACCACAACTACCAAAAAAACAAACAAAAGAAACAAAAAAAGAGGAAAAAGACTCGACCAAGGAGTGAAGAATGAAGTGAAGAAAGATCATCATTCAACAATCACAACTGAGCACGTAGATGAATCATACTTCCTTATTTATCATAAGACTCCCGAAACCCAAAAACACTTACCCTGTTGTTTTTTGTTCTGTTTTTCGCCCTTAATTGTTTCAACAGAGAAAATAATAAATGATGTGCTGACATTTTTCTGTATCTGGAGAAAGAACAGAAAGTTTATCGCAACTTGTCTGTCTTCGTTCTGCACCAAAATATTAGATCAATATGTAAACAGGTGGTTTTGGTAGCCTTTATAGTCAATTGATACAGACATCTCTCAGAAAATTCAAATAGAATTTATGTCATTAAAATAAAAAACATTTTTCATAGGACTAGTTATTTGTTATTGTCTATTTAGAAACACACTTTAGGAAAAGAATGCAGAAATGACAAAACTCTTCTTATCTCATAACTCACCTCACATTACAAGGTAGATAAACAAATGTCAGAGAATGCCACAAACATGCTGTTTACTTGCTAAACCTGTTGAAAATTCCCACCTGCACCTAAATTACAGACCTGGTTGAGGTCAGTACATGTGGTTTCACTTTTTTCTTTTGTTCTCTGGGGAAAGTTTCAGGGCAAAACAACAGAGTGGCGTCTGTTTCAGGTATGTATCATCAGTGTTTCGAGGACTCGAGCAAAATGTAATGCCCAAAAGGGAGACACCTTTTGAAACTCTGCTGATCAAGTAACACAAGTGTGTCAAGAAGAGTTATTGACAAAAACACTGCAATGACACCAAACTGTTCAGTGCATGTGAAATTTGACAACGTCAAACTGAAGCAGAACAACACTCAGTGTACAAAAAAAAAAAGATCAATTTGAATAGCACTTAGAATACCCTTCTGCTCGCTTGACTAATTCAAAACCTTGACGTAAAAGAGAAAGAAAAAAAAAGAAAAAAAATCACACCAGAAATTGTAAAGCTTATTTCTGCTTTTCTGGGTGATGTCATTCTTTTCTAACCACACAGCGACCTTCTATAGATTAGACACAGCAAGCCCTGTTATGTAAACATCTTAAAAAATATTAAAGCCAAATATATTTGGATGGGAGTAGTTGTTATTTTTATATTTGAGATGCATAAAGTTTGCAATTATTGTTACAAAAAAGGAAAAAAAAAATTACCTGTTCCTTACCCTGGTCTGTATCGAATGATCCCATATGATAGAAATACATTTTTGTACAGATTAATTTGTGGGGATATTCAGAAACATCATTGCTTTCATATGGTGTGCTTAGTTCCTCATTTTCACCAGCTCTCCAAATTTAACGATTTACCGCCATCTAGTGGACGACTGCTAGAAATTCGGTTTGAAATATTAAACCATTCATTGTCAAAAGCAGAACATTTCTTTTATTTGCGCACAACAGGAGTTCCATAATAAAATAATTAAAATAAAGATATACATGTTAATTTTTTGCATCGCAAATGAATTAATTACAACGCATTGTTCTTTATTATCAAATGACAGTAACAACTAACTAATGAACTAATCTATATATGTGTTGTAGAATGACTATGTGTATGTGTGTCAGCAGCCGCCTGTGTAGGAGGAAGGAGCACACACAAGTGTGTTGGGGGTCCGTGTTGATTCTTCTGCAGCGGGCCGCTCTCGAGCTGCACTCTTTTACAGACATATTCTCAGAATATTATATATTGCCCGGTAATAAACAAGACTGCAGACACTTTGTCACTTTTCCGGTAGCCATGAAGCCTGACACCAGTGAAGAACGCGGGGCAGGAGGCTCTGCCTTTGTTTATACAGACACTTAACTTTGCGCTGCACAAAATGGTTCCTAAACAAAACATGTAGTGACATTCATCGAAATCTAAGTGCGCGTTCATGTTTGGTGTTACGGAGCTAAGGAGAACAGTAAAAAAAAAGGTTTCCCCCAGAATAACACTGACTGATTCTTTATTAAACCGCCCTGGAGTAGAGCTGTGAAGGTGTGGGATTTTTGATCACCGTGGTGAAGCAGCAAACGCAAAATCCATTGTAATAATTAGAATGCAGTAAATTTGTCGTATTTCCTCGCAAGACGGAAACTTTGGTTTGAGAATGAGGATGTGCATGTGCTGCTGAAACCGTGCGCATGTGTGTAAGAAGAGGGAGCGGGTGCAGCGCAAGAGGGAGTGAGAGTGCACGCAGTCGCAGGGAGTGAATGAGAACAGTAATAAACGCTTTCCCCCAGAAGCCCTTGAAGTCTGAACACAAGACTAGCAGAAAAAGTAAATTATCAGCAAAGATAAATGTGTTTAATTTGTTTATTATAGTTCCAATCACGCACCATATGCAGAACTTAAAAAAAAGAAAAGAAAAGTGCGGTGATGCGATTATTGTCACACCCATAAATAAACCTTATCGTTTTAATGTCTTCAAACTTATTTCTTTTGCTTACATCTAAAAAGAATGAATGAATGAATGAATGAATGAATGAATGAATGAATGAAGGAACGAAAGAAATAAAAGGCCATTTTTAAATTTGATGGTGGGTATAGTTTCTTTATAAATTAAAACTTTATTTAAAATGGGTCTGATAAATCGATCAGATCCACTTTTTGGGCGTTAACAACTGAGAAAAGTCAACAGGTTGTGTAGAATTGTGCTTTGGGGTTTTTGCTGTTGAACATCTGAAACAGGGTATTTGAAATAAACAAACAAAAATAAAATGTACTTTTTAAAATTAACAAATTTACAGTTTGCAATCAAGTGCAGTTAAAGGACAATCTGTGTCAACAACCAAATTCCAGTGACCTAAAAATGCAAGATATTATAAGATGAAGTAAATTGATCAATTAAATTATTAAAATAAATAAAAGAAAGAAAGAAAGCAGTGACTAAAGCTCTCAGCAGGAGGCAGGGTAACTCCAAAAATGTCTACCTTTGAAATTAATAGAAGTTAATCCAGGGAGACTTCATTGGTCCCTGTAGTTAAATAGTAAGAGGAAAGGGTTTTGCAAATAGAGGAATTTTCCGTTTGTGTGTTTTCACCTTCATGCTTTACTGAAAAGGTCAAGTCCTGCGCATGCTCAAGATTTACCAGCGAACAAATGAGTTAATAATTCAAATAAAAAGAGTTTCTTTCAACAAGAACGGTATACAAACAAGAATAGTAGTTTTGTAAATAAATAAACTGAACGAGGACTTCTCGTGCGTTTGCCCTTGCTTTTAGTTTGGCCTGTCCGCAGACCCGCAGGAGCTGCGGGAACACGTCCCGCCGGGCGCGCGGGCTGCCGGATCAGTTAAACCTCAGAAGACATCTGAAAAGGGCAGAAGCAGCCAAAGGGCTGCGGGGGCAGAAGGACCGACCACGCACTGAGCTTCGGTCCCATCGATCCGCATTGATCTCCGCGTTCTGCTGACTGACTTCTACTGGTTGCACGACACGGGCGGAAACTGACTACCAAAATAAAGGTCGCTCAAATTCAACAACAAACTAAAAGGGATTTTTTTTATTTTGAAAATAAAAAAGTCACAAAGTTCAATCGCTAATGTTTTTTTTCTTTGGCAACCTCTGAGTAAATAGTACATAGAGGTGAACCCAAACACAAACCCAGGACGATATGCTGAGAAGTTTTTTTAGAGGATCGTTGGTGTGCAACACCCCCTGAGGGTTCGAACCTCCGCTTTCCTGTTCTCTTGCTCATTGATGACAAACCCTCCTACCACTGAAGCGGGTCGCTCGTCGGTCGGTGATCGGGGTCTCCTGCTGTCAAACTTCAGTCAGATGACATGGATTTGTTGCAGCGACGCGCCGACTAAAAAACTCTGGGAACTTCTGGAGATCTGGAGAAAAAGCGGAGCAACTACTTTCCTTTTTGGGTCCTCTTAAGTTTTCACAAACTTTCCTTGAGTGTGAAAACATGCAAAAGTTAAATTCCGGCACGCACGACAACATGCTGCCCCGGGACGCAGAGCTCCAGATGCGGCTAGCTGACAGCGGCGGAGCCGCGGAGGGGAAGGAGAACGGCGCCGGGAAACAGTTCCTCACCCGGCCGGAGGAGGAACGCTCCTTCTGCACCAAAAGGAAGATGCTTGTTGTTTTGGATCTTATTTGTTTGCTAGTTGGTAGGTCCACGCCGTTTATGTCTGTAATCTATAATCCAAATTGTTATTCCAGCGTTGCACAAATCATGTCAAACATTGAAATGCCACCTCAATAACAGTCATTTATATTAATCTGCACTTTTTTTTTTCTCAATGCAACATCAGTTTTACGAAAACAAAGTTATCGGCACTGGGCGGGGCTGGGTGAGGGTGAAAGTGGATTTTTTTCTTTTTTCTTTGCAAATTTCCAAACTTCCACATGAGTTTTCCAGAAGTGAAATGGAAAGTGTTCGAACGGAAGAAAACATCATCAGTTCAAGTTTCTCTGTTGCACGTGGGGGCCTTTAGGGAGAGCCGGAGGGGGTGGGGGGGGGGAGGAGGGCGGAGAAGGAGGGAAGGAAGGAGACTCAGTTGGCAGCAGCAGAGTTGTCCCGGGAATTCATCTGTTCCCATGGTAACCCGTGAAGTTCCCGGGAGAAGAACGTGGGAATAGGGGATTAAAGCACACCGCGTGCTTCTGTTCTCGCGCCGAAAATGAGCGCTGTTCCCTGAGCCCGTTCCCCTCCTGCACTGCAGGATTACTGCATATTGTCGTAATTGACCATGCACAGTATGAGGACCTATGAGGAACTATGGCAGATGCTCGTAACCCTCATTTAACAGCGTTGCTTCAAAATAACTATACTAATAACTTGTCACCTGATGATACATTTTAGAAAAAAAATATTGGAATATATTTGGAAAATCTATTTTCTACCATTTCTGGGTCAGGTAAAGGACTTTCAAGTGTGAACCTGCACATCAGAAAGAAATCACAGGATAACTTGATTATTGATCAGTCAGAGATGAAGAGTTTGACTTTAATCACACTTAAATTTCACATCCACAGACTTTAGATTTGGCTTGAATTTTCAAAATTTAATTATGATTTTTCTTTTTTGTCTGTTGACACTGCAGTTGCCACTGTTGTTAAGTTGTAGCTGCATGAAAGCTGCTTCTATGACAAATGCATCAAAGTAATGCTAATAATTATGTTTTTTATACAGAATTTTTATGAAGGCCAAAGTTCTGCTATACTAATAATAATGAAGAATACTCTCTTTGTCACTGTACGCATATTCAGATTCCCCCTATTTGTAATAATTTACTGCTCTCAGTCAAGTACATTTGATTAGAATAAGAAAACATTTTAATTATGACTTGCAGAGCAAAAATCCCAGTGCAACTTTCTGTTGCTATTAACTTAAAAGTAGGACTTTAGTTGCACAAAAGTACAGTACAAAAATAAAGTACAGTGTAAAAAAGTACTTGTGAGTCATTGATTCTGCAAGTTGTCCCACTTTAAAAGATGGGAGGTCTATAATGTTTATCATTGGTACACTTCCACTGTGAGAGTCAGAATGTAAAAATAAGAACCCATGAAAACTCTCAGTGTATGATTTTAAAACTATTTATTTATGTTATGGCACAGAAAATAAATATTTGTATTTGGTCTTTAACAAAAGTTCACCTCAGTACTTTGTACTGTAACCCAGGTTGTCTCACACTGTAGGTGCTGTTTTGGTCCATTCTTCTAAGCAGATCTTCTTGACAGATGTGATGTTTTGGGGCTGTTGCTTGGCAACATGGACATTCAACTTCCTCCACAGAAACTCTTGGACTGAAGTCCACAGACTGGCTAGACTACTCCAGAACTGCAAAAATACTTTTCTACATAGCCACTCCTTTGTTACCTGGTTGATGTGTTTGTTATGCTAAAAGATCCAGACATGTTTTATCCTCCTTGTTCTCAATGCTAGACGGAGGTTTTTGCCCAAAATCTCACCATACTTGGCCTTGCTCATACTTTCCTTAATATGGATAAGTTATCCTGTTCTCTTTGCATAGAAGCAGCCACAAAGCATGATGCTTCCACCACCATGCTTCACAGTGGGTTTGGGGTTCTTGAGATGCAACTTGGCATTCCTCCTCCTCCAGACACGACATTTATACCAAAGAGTTCCATTTTGGTTTCATCTGACCACATGACTATTTCCTAATCCTTCTCTGGATCCTACATGGACTCTGGAACTTTAAAGAGGCATGGGCATGAACTGGCTCAAGCAGGAATACCTTTACAGCTCTGCTCTGCATTTGATTCCATGATGACGTAGCATGTCGCTAATAGTAACCTTAGTTGCTGTGGTCTCTTCAGATCATCGGGTTGTGTCCTTGGATTGGTCTTGGTCATGGTGCCAAGTTCAAACAAGACTCATTAATACAAAAATAATTAACTAGAGCACAGAAAAGGTTCTAAAAGAAGTAATAGGTCTGTCTCTTGCTCGTTTTTGAAGTCAAATATTTTTCCCCACACTATTACACAAGTAAATTCTTTAAAAATCGAACACACGATTTCCTGGATATTACATTCTGTCTCTCACAGTTAAATGATGTCTATGATAAACATTACAGACCTCTCTCCTCTTCCTAAGTGGGACAACTTGCCGAATGGTGCCTGCCAAATACTTTTTTGCTCCACTTTAAACACATTATTTACTTTCCATTTCTGTTTGCATCCTGTTGTGAATCGTCTCAAATTTCTCAAAGACCTGATGGTTCAGTTTGATTCTTTTTGCTTCTCATGAAGACAAAATAGGGTGATGTAAATTTGAAAAACAATGTCTCAGATGACGAAAACATTGACAAGAAGAATATTGTGCAACTGAAAGATAATTCATATTGACAGCAAAAGAGAAGTAGAACTTGTCAAGGCAGACTGACAGGTCTCCCATTCGTTGGCAGTTATAGGAAATAACGAGGCTGACAAAACAACAGTGAGGCAATTATTTTTGATAAAAAGTAATTCTTCAGCTCTGCAGGTATGCAGTTACTATTTAGCTGGCACACTCCTCAGTGGTAGTGGTTGTTGGTTTTTAAGGCTGTCAGCAGCAAGTCGTCACCAATTTATCGTCACGATGTTTGTTTCCATCTGTGTGCATTGTGTGTTTTTTATACAAAACTGCATACCTTTACCTTACTTATCTACTCTGATTGGACAACAATGCAAAATACATATTTACCCAGCAGTTTTTTTTTTCTAAGCTAGAATAGATTAACATTAACCCTTGTGCTATCCTAGGCACTTTAACATTGGGAGTTGGGTCATCTAGACCCACTAGACAGTGCGCTGAACCTTTTTTCCTCAATGATTTGTGAACCTCACTGGTGTCCATGGATTACATGACATCTTTCCACCTTTATCCACCTTTGTCATGGTAGGGAGAACACGTCAATATAAGGGTGGGGTCATCCAAGATAGCACAAGGGTTATGTTAGTGTCTACTTTTTCTTTTTACAACTAAATTATGATTTTCAGTTCTCCAGGAATGAAGTTGAGACTGCTGCTGGCTGTCAGTTTGCTAACTCTGTCTACACAATCGTTCCCTGAGTACCTACATGTTTTTCTCAATTGAAAAGCATACATTTACACTCATCACTTATTCTTTATTGGCATTCTGTCAGAGAAAGTGGTGTTTTGGAGTTGATGTCCAGTGTCAGGCTACTTAAACCACATCTGTAAACACTCCCATCATTCTGATTGTATCCTCCCCGTCTGTCCTGGTAACCATCTCACTTGTTATCAGCAAATGTCTGAATTTGACTCATCTGTGAGCATTTTTGAGTCAATGGGAATCTTTATTATAAATGAATTGGGCCCTTCATCAAACTCAGACTTCTTTACCCTGACTCACAGCATTTCCCCTAACAACACCATCATCAGATTCTCACAGGCAGTTGACCTAAAGGAGCTTACTGTATGTGTGGAATTTTACCCCGAGGCGTCGCAGTAATTGTGTGATCTGCTTAAGAGACACTGTGGTTTTTTCAGCTTTTTTCTTGGAGTTTATTTCAGATTTATTTCAGAACGGCAACACAAATTGGTATGAAGTGGTATTAAAGTCTGTCTGTCTGGGATGTTATTACCTGAGGCCCTGTCTCTGTCTACTTGATCATATTGTTGCACAACATGGGACTCTTCAAGAGTTCATAGATTTAGGAATCGGGTGTTTGAGCATGCGTGTAATGTGTGCTTCACAAAGTGTTTTTCTGAATCTGTCCATGCACAGTGCAGAACACAAATGTCAAGTGTTTGCTTGCATGTTGAAGTCTGCATTTCTGTTAGAGCTCAGTAGAGATTTCAAAGACCTGACTAAATCTGTTCCCTGTGGCTGAATCTAAGATTTAGGGTCCAGACACCCAGGGGTCAGAAGACTGCTGGGTGTTGTCTTTTGAGCGTGCATGAACACGCTAGTCTGCACTGTTGTTTCTCCGTCTATCATCCCCCCAATAAACCCTACTATTGCCTCTCTCAAGGATAAGCAGGAAATGAATCAAGAGGTCATTTCAAAACCTGCTATTATCTTATTTTGAAAATAGTGGGATTGCCTCTGGGTTTAACCTTCCTCCAAAGGGGTTAATTGCCAAACAGTCTCTTCTTCACACATACCTGATGTGCACAAGATGTTATCCTAAGTTACAAAGGGTGGACCTTTGAGTTAAACATTTGACAGCTTTGATTGGTTTGCCATTAAACGTGATAAAGTAAACTATTGAAATGGTAAATATTTGAGCAGAGGAAGTTTCTGTTTACATTGGAAATGTTGCTGGATTCAGTTGATCATCATGTTGTGTGAAAGTGTTTCAGTTCCAGACATGAAGCAGCATGCCAGGACGAGATGACTTCTATCTTGTTTAGTGATCAGAACTCTAAAAGAACTCTCTTTCAAGCTTATTTCTTCTTCGCCCGATTCTCTTTGTCCTTGTCTTTTCTTTAAACAATCTTTATTTTGGGATTCCATTTACCCGTCGGTGTAGTCAGGTGCTCAAGTGTGTTTTGTGTTATAGATTTCCACGTGTCTTTGTCTAACAGCAGGTTTATGTTTGAGAGTTCTGTTTCTGACAGGAAGAGCTGAAGACAGAGTGAGACGGCAGGAGGCCAACACGCCTCAGCACGCTTGTGTGTACTAGCCAAGGAATATTTTATTCTTTGTGCATGTGTGTGCGTATGCGATGTGTTGATTTATAAAGTGCATGTGCTCATGTTGGAATGTGTCTGAGTCATAAGGTGGCTAATACAGGAACTCTACTACAGCATGTGCTTTTTGTTTGTTGACAAAGTTGCCGGTGCCTTTTCTCTAAACCGACAGAGCGTTGGCTGAAGTAATGGAATACAGTGATGCGCGGCAGCTGAAGAGTAAAAATCATCAAATTTCCCTGATATTGAAAGCAACCCATGACCTTTTTTTCCCTACCCACAACTCTCTTTTGTTTGACGTCATTGCATAAGATCAGATGCGCCTCATTTTTGTGGGACCACGTGGGCCTAATTCCTCTCTGCTTTGTTGTTTTTCTTTCCCCTTATTTCCGTGGGCTGCAACAGAAATCTCGTGTGCTTTACGGCTCAGGGACAAGTAGCAACCTGAATGAATGAGGAACCCTAGGGAAGGATACGGATTGAGAGAAGATTTACAGTAGTGGTCACAGGTCATGCTCAGGGGGCCTGAAGGAATCCCGTGCAAAACTACACGTTCAGTCTTGGTGAAGAAGTCAGAGAAGAACAGTAAATATTCCGAGACCAAATAGCTTCAAATGCACTTTTAATGAGACAGCTGCAATCTTATCCTCGATGAGTGTTACATAAGTGCTTGGGGTAGTCCATAGGTATTAGCCATAATGAGTCAATAAGATGTGTGTAGCACTCTAATCCTCAGAGCTCATTTGCTAGAATAGGCCGGGAGAGGCTCAGCATCAGATTCTCCTCCTGATTTCATCCTCAGACAACAGCTCCACCTTTGTGCCCATCAGATCTAATGACCGATTGTCTTTAGTCTATCTCCCAGAGGAAAACTTAGACAAACTCTCTTTGTGCGGGTGCATGTTTACACATCATCAAGACAAAAAAACACATCTTGTGGTTATATCATAACTTTCCTGATTGAGACATCCCTCCAGTTATCATCCTCTTTGATGTTTGTAGAGTTCTTCTGCACAAAAATGTAGCAGCATCAACTTTTCCCATGCTTGAATGAGACCCTTAACCTAACTATTACATGCTAATTGTGGCGCCCATGAAAATCCAGACCAAAATTGTGTTTTATTTGACACTACAGACTACATCCCACACCCTCATCTTTACTGTCATGCCACAAAAATCCACTAAACTCCCTTCAAAATTCCAGACCACATACCTTTATACATCTGCTGAAAAAAAGAGGTAGACAGACAGCCCTCATCTAAACTCACCACTCATGCCCTGAGCTCCTGAGCTGGGTGCCAGGAAGCTGGGCAGTGAAGTGTGGAGGAACAGATGGAATTGTGGGATGCATGTCTTCTCTGGGCAGTCTGAATAGTAACTATGGAAAAGGGCTTGCAGGATCTCTCCTGCTGGACTTACTGAAGCAACATGCCAGCAGAAGACCCACCAGGCTGGCATAAAGCGTCTATGTGAAGAGTTTCCACATGGGTCTTTGCATGTGTACAGGAGATTAGTGCATGTTGATAAGTGAAGCAATGGTTGTTTGGAGCCCAGCTGCACCAGATGTTCCTGACGCCAGATTGCAAAAAAATCCCCAACTGTTGTGGCTTCTTGGAGCCCTTTTGTCTTATGCTGATAAATCTCTTTGTGAGGCTATCAGGGCAGACAAAATAGACACGTCAAACCAATGACAGAAGAAAAAGAAGAGGGTGTGACTCAGTTATGGAGACCGGCATCCATGTTTTTTCTTTCTACCTCTCTATTCCCTGGATTGGAAAGATCAGACAGACTGTGCGGTAAAGCAGGAACAGAAACATGTAATTCTTTAACTGGGTCTCTTTCAGCTAACAGTTGTAATCACAGCCTTGGTGCAAATGACTTAACCTCAACAAAAGGTACCTGCTCTGCCTTTCACCCCAACAATCTGTGTTTGTCTCTGCATTTCTTCTTAATTTAACCCTGCACCATGGCTTATAACGTGCTGTTTCAACTGTCTCTTCTGCAAAGCTTTCTGTGGCCTAGTTAACTCAGATGACTGAAACAAGGAAGGCATTTGATAAAATCTTAGATCAAGACTAGCTTATACAGTCATTTTTGTGGCTTTGAAGTATTTTTTTTGTAAAGTGCATTGCACAAAAATTACAAATCTACCCCCACTGACACACTCAATAAGATTGTCAGACAACCTTTTTAGGGTAAAACTTCAATTTTCACAAATGTAGATTGTTTCCGCAATTTAAAAAAAAAAAAAACAAAAAAACACCACATGGTTTCGTTTGTGTATCTACTGCTGTCTGTGAGCATATTTATAGACCCACTCGATCACATTTTTATCTATTTTAAAAATGTTCTCTGTAGTCTTAAAATTCTGATTGTGTCGCTTTTAGCCAAAATCACAAATCCTGTGTTTTTCTTTTATCTAGGACATAGTTCTGCAAAATTCTCCTCTTAGTTATGGGTGGGACTGTTGGCGTGGAGCAACCCCGCCCCCCCTTCCCTTCCCTATTGCTCAAAGCTCTCTGTTTACATGCTCTTCTGTTAACTTACAGCCCTAACATCCCAACTTAACATTACCAGTGCAACAAAAATGACAACCAATATCGGAGCTATTCAGCTGTACAGTTTAGAGCCAGATGCCAGTGCTTGTGGCCTGCCCAGTTTATTTTTTACATGACAAATACGCTCCTTTTAAAACAGAATTTTGTTCATTCTTCAAATTATATATATATATATATATATATATATATATATATATATATATATATATATATATACTATTAATACATATGTGTGTGTGTGACATTCATCATGAGTAAAATGTCACAAAATCATGTTAAAAACAGCAAAAACACAATTATCCTGGTAATAGAACTTTAAAGGTAAACAAGTAGTTAAAAGCTAACTTTGAGAAGTAAACAAATGAAAACCTTTCAGACTGCTGTGAGGATGGACCACCCTATGGGGGCGTGACAAATGCTCATCCACGCTGCAGCAAAGTAAGTTGTTGACGGGTCAATCAATGGGCAAATGTAGTTCAAAGCACGCACAGTCAATTATTATCGGGTCTGATGACGCAGATAACCAGTACTAATGGCTTGATTTACTGTAGCTTTTGACTGCGTCACATCAACCTGAGTATGGGTGACATATTAAACTGACAGAGGGGCATTTATTTAGGCCTTTGTTATTGAAATAACTTTTTTCCCTGTGTCTCTAGGATTGTTTAATTCAGTGTGGTTTATGGACCCTAGCAGTGGTTTATTTTGATGGATATTTTTCTGTGTGTGTGTGTGGTTTGTTTGACCTATCTGTTAGCTTGTGGTTTGGTTGAATCCAAGTGTGGTTTTTATGTGTATACGAACGTGTTGAGCCTATGTGTGTTTGGGGTATTTTGCCGGTTTAGGAAGGGTTGTGTTTACAGAGTGAGTCCCAGCAGAGCCCAGATCTCTGACCCTTGCATTCCAAAACCACCGCTAATCGCCTCCGTCTGCAGAAACCTTTGCTGCATCTCTCATCGGCCCATATCTTCAGTGTGCGCCCACATCTGTATATGTGCCCTCTGCCCCTTTTATCAATATTCTAGGGGTTTTTCAAATATCCCCTTTGACCTAGTTCATGAGTTTGACACTGCATTGATCACAAACTGAGGAACATCCACATGTCGATTTAGATTGCTGTTTTTTCTTTGCATTTTTACTGTCATCTCATTTTGTTTCTTCTCATGGTGAGCTCATTCTGGGCTGGGCTCATAGATGTGTAAATTAGAACCAGAAGACTTTCTCAGAGGCACATATCCCCTCTTCTCCCTTTTCTCCCGCCTCTTCCCCCTCCCCTTTTTTCTGTCCCTTTTGACTGTTTGAAAGCATTCCTGTTTTTGAATTTCAGGCCGAGCGAGCAGCACATTTTGGCTGGGCTGTGTGAGCCGACCCACTTTCCTGCCTCCTTTTGGGTCCCCTCTCGGGCCCTCCTGCCAGCGGATGGCTGCATCTCCTTTAAGCGTGTCTTGGCCAGGTGGAGAGGTTTGCTCACAGCTGCCTGACAGATGATGTGAAAGTTTGTGGAGGGTTTTAGTGGCTTGTTGTGAAAACAGTTTTGCTGTAATGGTGAAGAGTTTAGACAGAACTCAAAAGCTTGTAATTTGAACGGGGTTAGGGAAAAGTATAACTTTACATTGTAAATTCTGTTGAATTCCTTTTTTTTTTTAACCCTTTTTCATATTTAAAGCCACTAAAGGAATAACTGGTGATGGAGCTCAAAATGAGGTTAATGTTGTTTAGCAAGTGTATTTCATTTTTTTAGTCACTATTGGGTCAGGCAAGTTGCACCTCATGCAGAAGTGGGAGTACATCATGAGCCCTGTGTATCGGCAGGCTCTGGGTCATAAAAAATGCATCTATCTGGCTCAGCACTTCATGACTCCCATTAGACAATTTGAATTGAAAATCATCCTTCAAGCAGTCCGTGTTCACAGCGTAAATGCAGAGTGTCCGGGCTTTAATGGAAGCCCTATCCATTATCTCTTTCTGTCAATGCAGCAACATATCGATCACTGAGAGAGAGGACTGGCCCTATTTTACAGACTGACGAGAAGTCAAAGAGGAGCTCTTAACGGATTAAATAGAAAAAAAAACATCTCTCCCTGTTAGCCACTAATCTGACCTATTAACATTCGAAACACATATTTACTGTCAAATCCTGAATTGAATCAACAGGGGTTATGTCTGAGCATCAGAAGTAAAAGCAACTCCCTTAAAACTATTAAAAGCTGGTAATCACTCTGGTGTTAGTTTTTAGTCAAATTACCCATTTTTCTTGTGCTTCACATAAACATAATTCAAGTTTAATGCGACGCTTTCCAACAAAAATAAGCCAAATCTAAAATTTTGAATTTCAGACGTGAGCATCAAATGAAAGCAAAGCGTTTTCAGTTAAATAAATTAAAATAGATGTCAACAATTATGTAAATTAACATGATTTATGTCAAATCCAATTGAAAACCCTATTATGATCCTTTTTATTAACTGTATTTGGAGGTTTCATAAATTAAGATTAAAAGAACATTGGATTATTAATGTCCTTTTTAAACAAAGGATGGAAACCAATTTGACATTTGAAGCAAATAATAATAGTCTGAGCATGTGTGTGTGTGTGTGTGTGGTGTGTGTGAGTGTGTGTGTGTGTGTGACAGACAGAGCTGTCAACGTGGCAGCTGGAAAGAGTGAGAGATCAGGGTCGGATGGGTCTTCTATCTGTCTCCTCTCTGTTGACGTCGCAGCCTTGGTTGTCTGCCTGAGGCCTGTTTTCCTGTCCTCTTTCAGTCCTTCCTGTTCATCTTTCTGTTTTGTCTTTCCATCGGGGCAACTTGACATCCTTTTACACCCACTTTTGTCACTTGTAAAATGTTTTGAATCCAAATCAAAGGACAATGCTTGACTGTAATCATTCAAATGCTGACTGTGTCAGTGAAGCGCTTTGTTTTCCTGCTAGTTTAATACCTTGGTTACAGTATTTGTTTTAACTAGAACTGGGATGGTTAATGTTTTACTAGAGCACTGAATGATGAGAAAATAATTGTGGCAACTGAATCAAACATAAAAATATTGCAGCTTTGAGTGGTGTGCTCCATTGTTTAATTTTTGCTTGTCGTTGGTCAAAGTTGTCACAAAAAAAGACATGTTTTTTAAACCATTGTTTGTATGCTTGATGTTACTTTGTCCTGGTTTTCCTGCAGAGTGCTCAGTCACGTAGTCTGAGAGATTTACTGGCAAGAGCAGTGCTTTGGCCTGGGTGCGTTCCAGCCAGCCAGCAGGCTTCGGATGAGAAGGAGAGGCATAGAGGTTAATGATTAGTCCCATGTTCTCACTGCATTCCATGGGGTGACAAGGGGACATGGGATAAGGGACTGGAGAACGGAGCATGCTGGGCACGCTGTCGCGTGATTTTTGGCTGTTGGTTGGAAGTAAAATGGAGAACTGAAATTGTGGTCAACCTCTCGTTTATGAGGGTAAACAGTAACACCACATCTCCTTTTGTCAATTAAATATTAACTTCTATCCAATGAACTTTCATCGTCAGACTGAGAGGTCTGTTTGTTTACCCAAGCCAGACCTTGACCTTTTTCTGCACGATAGTGAGCTTTTATAATTAGTGGCCTGCCGGGAATTATAGCACGGCTTAGTAAATGTACGTAGAGATGTATCAAACCATTAGTCGTCACTTTTTCCTGGAAAAAAGCAGGATTGTCTTAGTGTTTGCACATAACTTTATGACCCTCTTTTGTCCCATAAAATATTCTTTCTTGTTTCACTTTTGAGTTTCACCTTTTCACGCCCATGTTCCCATAAATCAATGATTTAGTTCTGTCAACACTCTCTTGCTCCTGTGGTGGAACCAGCTATGAGAAGAATGCTCGATCCCCAGATATCTGCAAGTCACGTACCCAAATGAGCTGCACATGATATCGCTACCCAGCTTATTAGGTTGCATCTCATGACAGATGCATGGGTGCCAGAAGAAAGCCAGCATTATTCCACTAGCAGTCTCCATATCTATGAGTCTCTATCGTCTTGTGATCTTTGTTGCACAAGCCGCATTCCTCATGATATTTTTTTTTCTTTCACCATACCATCAGCCTCCATCCCATTTTTTGCGTGTGAGTTCAAGGCAGTGACTCCGTACAAGCGAGGCTTTTTCTGCGGTGACTCCAGTATCACTTATCCATATCTGGAAAAGGAAGCCATCCCCGACACCTTCCTCATCGCTGGTGGCATAACCATCACCGGCTTAACAGTAAGGCAGCCCAAAATCAACAAAACAAACTCTAAAAAAGTTTAATCTTGTATTTTTGAAATAAAACAAAGGTGCTGTGTTACTGATTTTATTTCTTATTCTGATCCTTTTTTTTAGATCGCAGTGGGAGAATGCTTCCGGGTTCGTTTTCAAAGGGTACGCTCGCGTGCTTTTGTCCAAAACCATTATGTGTCCTGCCTGTACAAGGAACTGGGAAGCTTCCTGTTTGGTTGTTGCGTGTGCCAGTCCCTCACCAATATGGCGAAGCTGAGCGTGGGTCGGTTGCGACCCAACTTCCTGTCAGTCTGTAACATCACCTATGCGTCCATCAGCTGCATTCCTGGACAATACGTCCCCGACATCACCTGCAAACAAACAAACCTGAAAATGGTGGAGGAAGCGAGGTATATTTGAGTCCATGCGAATTTTTCTGCCTCATGATGTGCATATTTATGGGTTGGGTGTATGTTATCTTAACCCGTTCAGTTATTAAGCAACCTTTAGCTTTTATTATGCTCTTCTCTTACAGGAAGTCATTTTTTTCAGGCCACGCATCTTTTGCAATGTACACCATGCTTTATCTGTCGGTAAGTTGCATTTAAGTACATTTTAATCTTACTTAAGTTTGAAGTCCCACTCCCATCATCTTTTGATCAATTTTAAAGGTGTTCCCAGTGGTCCTTTCATTATGATTATGCCTTTTTTTAAGCCAAAATAAGAAAACTTGTGTCATTTTCTAGAACATAGTTTCAGCAGCTGGATGGCTTAGTTGGCTGGGTGCAGGGGTGGCGCACAAGAAACCAGAGTTCACTTCAAGCGTGGGTCCTTAGGAAAGACCTTTCATGCTACTGCCTTACTATACAAAGGGGCCCCTGTGTCGGTCCCCAGCCCGAATAGCATAAAGGGTTGTGTCAGGAAGGGCATCCGACATAAAAATCTCTGTCAAACCACCTGTGTGAATTAGTAAAAAGCTGATTCGCTGTATGTATGTATAACGGCATATGCCGAATAGCGACCAATCTTTTCCAGGACAAAGTTTCTGAGAAGAGCAGGAGTTTATTAGAAATTTGCCTCTGACTTGTGGGGGTGGAATTGTTGGCATGGAGTAATCCTGCCACGATTTCCCATAATCCATCTGTTAACATTCTATCCTGCTAGCTTACAACCCAAACCTAACATTACTGGTGCAGCAAAAATGGCAAGCAAAATCAGAGCTACATTTTTAAACAAGATGCTAGTTTAGACGAGGAAAGTTAAGAGGTACATCGATCCATTTGTCTGAATGTGAATGCATCAGAATGCTTCAGAAGCTTGTACCTAGCCGATTTTAGACTTCACAGCTACAACCTTTTTCTAAAGGCCTTTTTTCGTCTGCTCCTGATTCACAATGATGTGAATAAAGAAATACTCTGAAACGCAATCCTAATCATAGTTTCCTTTATACCCAAAAAACAATTTTCTTTAAAAGGTTTATGTCGTATATTTGCTGTTTCTGAAATAGTTTTTGATGATAAATATTGCGTCTCGTCCTTCACATTCTATGTGAATGTCACACACTGGACCCTACAGGCCACAAAACACAGTCTGACTGTTGACTATGCTGAATAAACCTAACTCTTAGGACGTGCAGTTGAATACTCTCACTCCTGATTGTGAGGGAGGAGACGTTGGAGAGTTGCAGTTCTCTGCAGGCATCCTGCTTCAAACTGAAAGAGTTGGTGAGACAGAGAGATGGTGGTGGTGGTGGTGGTGGTGGTGGGGGGGGGGGGGGGGGGCTGACAGAGAATGAGGGAAACTGTTTTCCACATGGAGCATGAATAGATGAAGGGACTCCGCAAACAGAGGAGGCCTTGTTGTGGGGCTCATTTGGAGGATGGGGTGGAGGGCTGACTATGCCTGCTGTGAGATGGACAGGCTTCTTTTAGCCGTAAACACCCTCTCACCCCCCACCCCCCACTCTCACCCCCCGCTTCTGTCCATCTTTGTCCAACGGTACTGCCTACTGGACATGGATGCTTTGTGACAGTTAGAGGGATACAAAAGCACGCTTTTATTCATAAGTTTCACATTCCTTGTGTGTTTCCCATCGCTAATCCTAAACAGATAGCTTCCAGAAGACTAGAGATTTTACCTTAAAAAGCGAACTGTTTTTTTTACAGGCTTTAACCATCCTTTTTTTTTTTTTGCTAAAGAAGCCAAAATAAAACATATTTTCTTAATATAAAGTATTAACCAGGATGAAAACTGAAGATGTGCCCTGAAAAACCCGATGGCCTCAGTCTTTGTAACTCAGTTACTCTCCTCTGTCATACCAATGAAGCCCCTATCGCCCTTCCCCTCAACACACACACATACAGACACCCCAATTACAAACAGCTTCACCCATAGGTTGTTGCTTATTAATTCAGTGGCCTGCAGGAATACTGAAGAGCCAAACATGTGCCACCTGGATCGTGACCAGCTGCTCTGTAGAATGACACCTGTTCTCAGGTTGGACACAACCTGCCGAAGGATGGCTTCACAGCAGGACCGTACGCTTTGCAGTAATGATGGGCCCACACAGAAATGTAATGACTTCATGGAGCACCTGCATCAGTCTTGCTCTGTGACCTCAGATTTCCTGCTGGAAAACTTTCGCCTAGTGCTATAAAGTATGGGATGAAGATGAACAAACTTCCCTGAATCATATTATACTCCTGTTTCCCCAGAAGGTTCTCATTTGCATAACTTGTTTGTGGCCACAAACATTCCTTTATCTTTATCTTTGCAGGGCATACATTAACAAACAAATATTCTGGTACATAAATTCATAAGCGTCTGAGATGATGACAATATCTGTCTTCATTTTTGTAGTTTTACCTGCAGGCACGGTTGTTGTGGCGGGGAGCACGACTGTTGCGACCACTAGTGCAGTTCCTTTTAGTGATGATCGCCATCTACACGGGCCTGAGCCGCATTTCAGACTACCGCCACCATCCGACTGACGTCCTCACAGGCTTCATCCAAGGGGCGCTCACAGCATACTGGGTGGTATGTCCACTGTAGTCCAAAAAATGCATGTTTGTTTTATCTGCTTTCTGTTGATGAATTTAAATGATAATTGGTGATACTTCTCACTTTAGCCTTTATAATGTGAGTGACCTGACAGCTTGTACGGCTTGGATGCATTACCTGACATGTCTTCCATTTGTGTCTGCAGGCTTTCTACATCTCCTCCATGTTTAAACCCTGCACTCGTCCAGGTCTGTCTCCCACCAGCATGTCCCTGGAGAGTCCTCTGTCCAGCCAGCAGACCATGTGCTAGCAAGTGGACATAAATCTTTTCAGGAATCCGAATATTCCGGAAAGACGGACTGCAACGCAAGGCTGAGTAGGAGATAGCAAAGCGAGACAATTTAGATATGAAAAGAAGGGAATCATTCCAGGAGGAGGACAGTACAATCTAATGCATGCTTACACATTTTTGGTCACATTGACACACGTGCAGACATATGTTCATGTAACATTGTCACACACTCACATGTGAGAAAAAGCACATTTGGCGGTACGTGAAACCCGTCCTTTTAAAAGAACTACATAATAATGTTGTTTTGTATGTAGAAAAAGAGTCTATATTTCAGGAGGATTTCTAGAAGCTGCTAACGTTGAAAGTCTCCAGTTTGATCCTAATCCCCTCAGGAGTGGAGGCCTTTATGAAGGGTATTTATTTAAAACAACCCTTCATAGCACACAACTCATCACATCTTGGTTTGGGGTGATGAGATGCCAGGCTCTTCTTTTTTTTTTTTTTTTTTTTTTCTCCTCTGCCTGGAAAAGCAGCAGCTGTGAGCTGAGACCGTTGGATCTCAGATGCAAAGACAGCTCTATACAATTCATCAGATCTGGCAGAGATGACCATCAGGAGCTGGCTTCAACAGACTGCCCTACAACACTTTGACTTAACTGTAACCTGTGTGTGTAATCACTGAAAAAAAGCAGTATTTGAGCTGTTATACAATGCTATCATTCTTGTTTGAGTAATCGAAACAGTGAGTGAAAGAAATCTGACCCCATTCACTGCCACTCTTCTGTACTAACCACTTTCACTGCGTCTCAGAAACGGAGGCTTGACTGAATTTTTGTAACCTCTGACTCTTGCCCCGGTACTCCGGTCTCTGAGCCGCAGCTTGATTAATGCTACTCTGGCAAGAGATGCATATCTGTGACCTAGCTGCCCTCCTGCACCCGTACTTAATAGCACTTGAACATAGATAATGGAACTTTGTAATTATGATCAATATTATATATTTTCTCACAAGTTGGATTAATCAGTGTTTATCTCTAATGTCAGACTCATACACTCTTTTTTTCTTCTTGGTTTATTCAAACTGAATGTAAATAGTCATTTCATATACCACACGGAATTTCAAGTATTAGTACCAAGTTTTGGACAGTTTTTGCGTCTTTATGTTTTTGATGCATTGTCTGTTTCTGTTGTAACAACTAGACTGAGCCACAGATATTAGAAGATATCAGAAAAGCTATATATATATATATATATATATATATATATATATATATATTTGTTTTGTGTGTTCCCAGTTGTCGTTCGTTTTGTCTGTGAATGCCGCAATGGCAAAAATAACCACTGTACTCAAAAAACCAAACCATTAAAGTGAATGTTGAATATTTTACACTTCTTCTGCACATTTTTATTTTATAAAAAGAAAATGTCCAATCCTGTCTAACAGTAATATTAAAAGTCTTTTAAAATGAAATGTTAGCAGTCTTCTAAAATAATACTGTTGTGCAATAAAAGTTTCATGACAACATTATGAAATGACAAGCAAAGACTTGTTACAATGTGTAAGAGTCAGTTGAGTGGGATTTGGCAGAAAAAAAACAACAATTCTGATAGAAACATAAAAACTCCTTCTTTGTGTTTCTTCAAAAATGTGCAAATTTCTCACCCAACCAGGATGCAGAAAAACCTTTGAGAAAACATAACAAACACTTCAATCTGAAATGCTGCAAGGGCTTCCTTTGAGTTTGTGTGCTTTCTGAAAAGAATTTGAGGTATTTTGTTGATTTCATTTCCTATGAAATGCTTTGTTCATAAATATATGTTCCCTTCTTGTTGTATTTTAAAAAAATGTGACAAACGTTTAGCATATGATGCACACCACAGGAGCAGGAAGGGGATTCTTTTTCTTTTTACTATTAGCTATTACTATTACTATTTTTCTATTAGCGAAAATGCTTGGTGCAACATGTCAATTGGTGAAGGTTTGGTGATTCTTGCTCTGGCTTTTTCTTTCACAGCTCTATACCGATATATGAAAGACTTGGTGGCACAAAAGTCCGGCTGGGCATGAACTATAATTATTAATTTCTCCTTCACGATCAATTTTCAAATGATTGGCACTTCTGTGAATTGAAAGGGACGCCATCCACTGATTGGTCTAAAGTTCAATGGTTTAATCCATTGAACGCGCGTCTTGTACCTAGAGCCTGGAAACGGTTGTAGAAACTTGCGTAGCTAAGCAAGAGTTTTGAACGCAGGAGTCCAAAATGTATGTTTACACAGACATTTCATTGGAAATAAATGCCAAGAGCGGTGTGAATGTACAGTAGCTTGAGACTGCTTTTTTTTCATGGTTTTTCCATGTTGTTGTTTCCCTTGACTGTCAGTTCTCAGGCAGTAAACCACTTTTCATTTTTGGGCTCCGAGGCCCCACTAGGAGCAAAAGATATCCTGACTGAAATCAGATGTAAACACTAAAATTTCTATTTTTTGCACCAGGAAGCTTTTACTCTGGCACTCTCCAAACTCCCTTTCAGCTGAGTCTCACCTCCTTCTCCCCTTTTTTTTCCCCCTTTTACGCTTTTCCTCACTTTCTCCCTTTCTCTGCACTCCTTTTCAAGTGCAATGGAGCATGATGGGCCATTTCAGAGGGTCGTGCTACCATGGAGATGCTTAGTCTGATACAGGTTGGGACGTCTGAGGTATTTTTATTTTGCCCTTTGCAGTTAACATCCAGGCTTGAGCAAAAGAATAAAACTCTGCCAAGATCAGACAAAAAGAATGAAAGAAAAGGAAAGAGAGGCTTAGTTATAACCGTGCGTGTGAGCAGGAAAAGTGATGCCATCTTGACAGGCAGGCGCCAAGCAGCAGCTGGCAGAACAGATGGAGTGGCGGGGAGAGTCAGGGTTATAGGTGTGGGGTGTCAAACGTTGGAAAGAATGTGATCGTAGTTATGTTTTCTTTTCTTTTATTGTAACTAAGGAGGCACACTTCATTCCAATGTATGTGCGTGTGCTTGTGCGACAGGTTCCTGTTTATTTTCTGATTGTCATCGTCTTAAGTTTAGGTGTGTGTGAGTGAGCTGAACTGGAGTAAAGCTCCACTGAGCTCAGTTTACACACCCCGTCAAACATGACGTCTCGTTTACTATGTCAGTGCGGAGTGCTTTTACTAACCCTGTGGCCCAGATGACAATGAATGGAAGTCAACAAGAACAGGCAGATTCTCAGTGTTTAGATTACCGGGGTCGTGTCAAAAGGCCTCCACTGTTTACACTGCTGTGATTCTGCACACAGTGGAAGTGGAACCACAGGACTCATTTAGAATGAGGGGCTCTTTGAACTCTTATCTCCACAAGTGAAAGCCATTAATTTCTCCATGCTTCACTGTGAAAGAAAATTAAAGCCGCTTTTTCTATCTTCCTTATGCTTCAGCTGTAGGGGAATTCCTCGATAAGATTGTGATTGTGATACCTGTCAGGTGGGGGGAAAAAAGGGCGAATGCAAGCTCTGATCCGAATCGACGCTGATAACTGCAGAAAGAGAAGACACGTAGCTTACCTTTTGCCTCTTTGTGTACCAACAAGGGATGTGTGGGCTCTGCAAGACAACATCAGCTGAGTTCAGACACATAAACAGTCTTTAAAATTAAAATGTCAAAACATAGATCTTTTTTAAAATGTCAATTTCTCTCAGAAAGCAAGAAAAACATCCTCCACAAAGATGCAGAGAAAGTGAGAGCTTTTTGCCGAGGCTCTTCAAGGCATTTAACAGTTTCTTATCCTGCTGAAGTCCAAGTCCTAATAGAATTAAAAGGGATTAATGGCGTCTTTAGCATTCCCGAGTTCAGGCTCACTCCCTCAGCCTCACCGCTTACATATTTTTAAATCTGCTCTTATAAGGACACTCAAGGAGCGCTTCAACTGCAACTATTAGAACTGCATAACTTTGTACTCCTACTTGACTCTGAAAGTCAATAAGTTCTCAGCTAAATCTGATCCAGACCTGACAGGAAGCTCTGGGTAGAAATCTATTCAGGGATCATTTTCAAAGTGTGAACCCAGCAGGATGTTTATGTGCTGTTTGTTCACAGAAAAACACCTCCCTGTATTACTTTTATGTCAAGATTACAAATTGTTAATGAACTGCTTTAAGTACACCCCCTTCATTCCAAAGTTAATGACTGGGTAGGGATGTTTAAACTTTTGACAAGCACTCAATGTAACCACAGTCGCATAGCATGATCGTATTGTTCTCTCTGATGAACAGAACATTTCAAAACTTAAAATAGCAGTCCAACTTGTTTGTGCATTTTAATGAGAGTTCAAAGTCAAATAATGATTAGAAAATAGCTTTTATCTTGTTTGCTAAACACTCAATTGCTCAAAAGTTCTTTCAAGAAAAAAGGTTTTAGCTTGTTTGTGTCTTGTTTATCACGATTGCCATTTTGTTTACCTTATAAAACACAACTCTGCATAACACACGTGTCCGTATTTGCACGTTTAAAGGCCACTGAGTCATCATTGTAAGTTTTGAAATGTGTCTGCATCTACCAGAGCAGTTGTAAGAGAATTGATAAGATCTGAAAAGCGTTGTTTTCTTGTTTTAACATTCTTATTGCGTGCTTTGGGATAAGAAGAACTAAGATAAGTTCTGGAAAAAAATGATTAACCGACAAGTTTTCGTTCTTCCCTAAAAACCACTTCAAACAAGAACTAAAAACATAGAAGTTACAGACTGACCTCGTATTTTTTATTGAAATCTTTTACAAAACTAAGAAAGTATCCTCGTCATCAGAGATACCAAACCATTTGGATTTTCATATTTTGCTGTATTTCTAGCGTGTTTTTTGTTTTTGTGTGTGTTTATGTTTATTTTGTGTCATGACGTGCAGGAGGCACAAGCTGGAAAGAAAAAAAACAAGATCCTTGGAATGAAGACATCCGTGAGGTGTCAGTGACAGCTGCGGAGAAGAGGTGGGAGGAAGATCCTGTGTTCCAAGGTCTCAGATCTGAGTCTCCTGCAGCGCATGTGGTGGTGAAATTATAGTGATCGGGCTTAGGGGGGGAGTCAGACCATGCAGGGATCCTAAACAGCTCTGTTAAACCACTTAAAAGGTTGCTTCCTTTCTAAAACATCCAGAGTCAAATACATTCAGGAACATTATGTTTACAAAAAAATGGATTGTACAAGAGAACAAAAGTCAAATGACAATATTTGTGAGTGACAATCTGAGATATTGTGGAAAAAACATCTTGCAGTGCACTGAAGAGGCAAGTGAGCTTATTCCTTGTGGGGTAAATGTGATGAGAACAGCATGTGCTTCCTTTCTTTGTGTGTCTGTGGCAGCAAACATCCTGTCATGGTGGCTGTGTCAGCCACCTCCCCCTCCCAGCACTCCTGCTCCTGCTCTGCTGATTGGAACCAGCTGTCCTGCATCTCCTCATCTCCTGCCTGCCTTCATAAGGGTTGTCTTCTCCAGTATCCAGCGCCAGTTTGTTATACTTACTCCGGTGCTTATGTCTGGCCCTTTAGTATTCTCTAAACCTTGTCAAGTCACGTTGTTACTAACCTCGCTTGTACTCACCTTCAGGTTCATCTCCCACTGGTCATGCTGGTTCCCGCGGTTGAGCTCCTCTCCACGTTCCACGCTGGTCCCGCCGTCCTCGGCGCCCACGCCTCGCTCCACATCGATCCCGCCGTCCTCGGCGTCCTGCTCCACCTCAAGTTGGTCACGCCGTCCTCGGCTCCCCCACATTACGCTCCTCAGGTTCCACGGTCCGCCGCGCTCCTGGGACGTCAAAGCGTCATCCAAAGATTTCTCAAGCTACGCTCCCTTGGAGACTCTGTAAAGCCCCTGGAGAATTAAATACTCTTTACAAACTATTTCTGGTCGAGAGTTTACTTCCGGGTTTCAGCAACTGGGTCTGCCACGTCCACGACGTCATGACAGAACAAACTGGCCAACGCCCAGACCCAGCTGACCCGGAGGGACTCCGCCTCGCCGTCACGCATCAAGGCGCAGCCCTCAGCCGTCAAGCTGAAACTCTCCACCAGATGGCATCTGCACAGCAAGATCTGTTTCACCGCTTGGATAGCATCTCTCAAGCTCTGGTTGAACTAACCAGCCAGCAGTCAACTAACTCCAGCTCAACTTCCTCAGCCTCCGCAGCCGGGAGCTCCCACCAAGCCACCACGTTATGGACCCAGGAAAACTTTCGTCTGCAACCAGAGCCCTTCCATGGTGATGTAAGCGCTTGTGGTGGCTTTTTGCTGCAGTGTCAGTTAATTTTTCAGCAGGCCCCGCGGTACTACCACGCAGACCACTGTAAAATAACGCTGATAGTTAACTCCTTACGAGGTAAGGCCCTTCAATGGGCCCAAGCCTATTTATCAGCTAACCCCATTTTCCAAATGCTTTTTGAACGCTTCATCAGGGAGTTTCGCCTGGTCTTCGACCAACCCCGCAAAGCAGAGGAGGCTACTCGCCGCCTTCTGGGGTTAAAACAATACAGCCGATCTGTAAGTGATCACCTCATTGACTTTCGTATCCTAGCGGTAGAGGCTGGTTGGCCGGACATTGCCCTTAAAGGGATTTTTTACCAGTCGTTGAACGACCAAATCAAAGACCATCTATGTTTACAGCCCGAGGCTCGCACCTTCGAGGAGCTGGTCACTGCGGCCCTACGTTCGGATGTGCGGCTTCGGGAACGACAGGTTGAACGTACTCGTTCTGAAAAGAAGACCACTACTAACTCTGCCCCTCAGCTTCCCAGGTCAGAACCATCTTCCTTCCACCCACGAGAAAACATCAGCCGCTCCTTAGAGGAACCGATGCAGATCGGTCATTCCCAACTCACCCCTGAGGAGCGACGCAGACGCAAGGAGGAGGGTACCTGTTTTTATTGTGGTCAATCTGGTCACCATGTACAACAATGCACGCTGCGGTTAAACTCAAGAGCCCCCCCGTTAGAAGACAGGCCGCGGGAGGCTTCACCTACTGCTAATCAGGAAAGTAATTTCCTTTATGTACCTGTCAAATTACTTCATCAATCTCGCACACATGAATGTCGAGCTCTCATCGACTCTGGAGCTGAACAGAGTTTTATTGACTGTCTACTGGTGTCCAAGCTCAGTCTCCCCATTGAACCGCTGGATCACCCTGTCAAAGCGGCAGGCCTGGGTGGCCAGCTACTCACACGCATCACCCACCGCACCAAGCCGGTACATCTCATCACCTCCGGCAATCACCATGAAGTCGCCCAATTCTATATCATGCAATCTCTTCAGTCTCCTGTCATTCTAGGATTTCCATGGCTACGCCGTCACAACCCTCAGTTCGACTGGGTGAACCATCACATCACCAACTGGAGCACTCACTGTCTCGCCAACTGCCTCCGCTCCGCCATCCCCGCGGTTCCCCCTGATCATTATTCCACTCCAGAAGAAATCGACCTCTCCAAGGTACCCCCTTGTTATCACGACCTCAAGGCTGTTTTTAGCAAAAGTAAGGCGGGTGCCTTACCCGCTCACCGACCTTACGACTGCTCCATCGAGCTACTAAAGGGCGCCACCCTTCCCAAGGGCCATTTATTTAATCTGTCCGGTCCAGAAAAGCTCGCTATGGAGAAATACATTCACGAGTCTCTCGCCTCAGGTCATATTCGCCCCTCATCCTCTCCCGTCGGCGCAGGGTTTTTCTTCGTCCAGAAGAAAGACAAGACCCTGCGCCCTTGCATCGACTACCGTGAGTTAAACCAAATCACTGTTAAAAACAAATACTCCCTGCCACTCATCAGCTCCGCCTTAGACTCTGTTCAGGAAGCGCGTGTGTTTTCGAAATTGGATCTCCGTAACGCGTATCACCTGGTTCGCATGAAGGAGGGGGACGAATGGAAGACTGCGTTTAACACCCCGCTTGGGCATTTTGAGTATTTGGTGATGCCCTTTGGGCTCACTAACGCCCCAGCAGTCTTCCAACACCTAGTCAATGACGTCCTCCGTGACTTTCTTAATAGATTTGTTTTTGTCTATCTCGACGACATTCTCATTTATTCACCTAATTCTGAACTCCACACCTTCCACGTACGCCAGGTTCTCGAACGTCTCCTAGAGAACCGACTTTTTGTTAAAGCCGAGAAGTGTGAATTTCATGTCTCCACCGTTTCCTTTCTCGGTTTTATTATTGAAGCCGGCAACATCCGTCCTGATCCGGCAAAGGTCTCTGCAGTCGCTGAATGGGAGACTCCCAGCTCACGTAAACAATTGCAACGTTTCCTTGGTTTCGCTAATTTTTATCGAAGGTTCATTCGGAACTATAGCAGTCTCGCCGCCCCTCTCACCAGACTCACGTCCATCAATCAACCGTTCATTTGGAGCCCAGAGGCTCAAAATGCCTTTGAGACCCTAAAGAGAATGTTCGTCACTGCTCCTATTCTAATACAACCCGACCCGCGACGTCAATTTATCGTGGAGGTTGACGCCTCCGATTCTGGGGTCGGAGCCGTCCTTTCTCAACGTGAAGACACCACAGGCAAACTCAAGCCATGCGCCTTTTTCTCGCGTAAACTTTCCCCCGCGGAACAAAATTATGACGTGGGCAACCGCGAACTCCTTGCCATTAAGCTCGCGCTGGAGGAGTGGCGTCATTGGCTTGAGGGGGCTGAGCATCCCTTCATTGTATGGACCGACCATAAAAACCTAGCTTATCTCCGTACAGCTAAACGCCTTAACTCTCGTCAGGCCCGTTGGTGTCTTTTCTTCGATCGCTTCACTTTCACCATCACATATCGTCCCGGTAGTCGCAATGTAAAACCTGATGCCCTCTCGCGAATATTCAGCGCCCACGATCATCATGAGGCGGTTCCCATCATACCCCCCACATGTGTCATTGGTAACCTCACCTGGGATATCGAGACTCGTGTCCAGCAGGCCCAAGGTGAAGAACCCGACCATCCTCCTCCCCCCGCTAACACTCTGTATGTTCCCTCCTCACTCCGTTCCGATGTCCTGGTGTGGGGGCACGCGTCCCGGGTATCCTGCCATGGGGGTGTCCAAAGGACTCTAAATCTCATTAAACGCAGGTTTTTCTGGCCTTCCATGGAGCAGGATACCAGGGAGTTCGTCGCCGCCTGTACGGTGTGTGCCAGATCTAAGTCCTCCAATTCACCTCCCGCCGGCCTCCTCCACCCTCTGCCCATCGCCGGGCGCCCTTGGTCCCACCTCGCATTAGACTTCGTCACTGGGTTACCTCCTTCCCAAGGTAATACAGTTATTCTCACCGTAATCGATCGTTTTTCCAAAGCCGTTCAGTTCATTCCCCTACCTAAACTTCCAACGGCCACCGAAATGGCTGACGTTCTAGTTCACCAGGTCTTCAGGCATCACGGGATACCCACAGACATTGTTTCAGACCGGGGACCCCAGTTCGTGTCCCAGGTTTGGCGTTCTTTTTGCTCTGCTCTTGGCGCCACGGTAAGCCTGACCTCAGGATACCACCCCCAATCTAACGGCCAAGCTGAACGTGCGAATCAGGAGTTGGAGGCCGCACTCCGTTGTCTGGCGGCCCAGAACCCGTCCAGTTGGTCCAAGTTCCTCGTTTGGATTGAGTACGCACATAATAACCATCCCTCCGCTGCCACCGGTATGTCACCTTTCGAAGCCTCTCTCGGTTACTCTCCACCTCTGTTCCCCTCTCATGAACTGGATTTGGCCGTCCCTTCTGTGCAACACCACCTCCAACGCGTTCAACGCGTTTGGCGCCAGGCCAAGGCCGCTCTCCTGCGTACACGGGACAGTAATTGTCGGATCGCCAACCGTCGCAGGAGAGCGGGTCCCGACTACCAACCCGGTCAAAAAGTCTGGCTTTCCTCCAAGAATATACCCCTGCAATCTACCTCTCGTAAACTGGCGCCCCGTTATATTGGTCCATATACTATTGAGAGAATCATTAACCCAACCTGTGTCAGACTGCGGCTCCCGGCGGCTTTAAAGGTACATCCCTCGTTCCATATCTCGAACATCAAGCCCTTTCAGGAAAGTCCACTTTGCCCGCCATCCGCTTCCCCGCCTCCCGCCCGGGTCATCGACGGCGCTCCTGCTTTCACCGTTAGTCGGATCCTGGACATCCGCCGCCGGGGTCGCGGCTTCCAGTACCTGGTGGACTGGGAGGGGTACGGTCCGGAGGAGCGTTCATGGATCTCGCGCTCCCTGATTCTGGACCGTTCCCTCCTGGACGACTTCTTCCGGGCCCACCCGGATCGCCGTCCTGGACCGCCTGGAGGCGGTCGTTGAGGGGGGGGTACTGTCATGGTGGCTGTGTCAGCCACCTCCCCCTCCCAGCACTCCTGCTCCTGCTCTGCTGATTGGAACCAGCTGTCCTGCATCTCCTCATCTCCTGCCTGCCTTCATAAGGGTTGTCTTCTCCAGTATCCAGCGCCAGTTTGTTATACTTACTCCGGTGCTTATGTCTGGCCCTTTAGTATTCTCTAAACCTTGTCAAGTCACGTTGTTACTAACCTCGCTTGTACTCACCTTCAGGTTCATCTCCCACTGGTCATGCTGGTTCCCGCGGTTGAGCTCCTCTCCACGTTCCACGCTGGTCCCGCCGTCCTCGGCGCCCACGCCTCGCTCCACATCGATCCCGCCGTCCTCGGCGTCCTGCTCCACCTCAAGTTGGTCACGCCGTCCTCGGCTCCCCCACATTACGCTCCTCAGGTTCCACGGTCCGCCGCGCTCCTGGGACGTCAAAGCGTCATCCAAAGATTTCTCAAGCTACGCTCCCTTGGAGACTCTGTAAAGCCCCTGGAGAATTAAATACTCTTTACAAACTATTTCTGGTCGAGAGTTTACTTCCGGGTTTCAGCAACTGGGTCTGCCACGTCCACGACGTCATGACACATCCTCTAATCTGTTTTATGTGCATGTAAGTATGATGACAGCCTTCTGCCATCAGTTTAATATGCACGCAGCACCAAACAACAAACTTTTTCCCTCTGATTTTTAGCTTTGAATGAACCGGAGTGTAATTGATGTTTTTGAGTAATCAAAAAACTAGGAACATAAGATCACACTCTGCTTATTATCTCGTAAAATTAATATTCTCCTGTTACAGTTTGCCAACAGATATGCTTCAACCACTTTTACCACAAATTCCTTGCATTTGTGATTTGCAATTGTTCAACATTGTCAGTCTGACAGCCACAGTTTTCTCCCTATCCTTTAATTATGGTCTTCCTTTACACCGCCTATGGTGACAGATGATGACGGGCACTGGAAAAGTCAGGGAAGGAAACCTCCTCCCCAAGGAATATATGGAATAATCACAGTGACAAGGAGACAATGCCAGAGCAGGAAGCCCAAGAACTAACTACCTGTCTAGACCCTGAACAGCTGGCACGGAGCTCCAAAGTTCGTAGAAAAAGTTTTGGTTCAAACTTGTCTGGTGACGACAAAAATCGTAATTTTTGTGCCTTTTCCTTTGAAGCAAACACGTCTTTCAAGAACAACACAACTCCAGGTATATATTTTGTTTTGCTCTAACAATAGCTCCACTTAAATGTGGAAGTCTAACTATAGCAACAATGACCTGGAACAGCTTTATGGAAAACATTGATGGCTTTAGCCATCTGTGCTTCCTATTCCATACAAAAATAACTGTTATGAAAACATTTCGGTGATGCATTGTTCTCCACCTTTGGAGGTGAGTGTTCCTCTGCTGCCAAACTAAAGCAAGGCATTGTCTTTTTCATAATAGGAGGGTTAGCCGCGACACAAAAGCTGACACTGATAGACTTACTTAACGGGAATTTTAGAAGGCCGCACAACAATTTATAAATCCCAGTCCACCAAAACTCTTGTCTTGTATATTTAGGGTAGTTTTTGTTCCAAAAGAAAGGCAGAACAGGCATTCAAAAAGCAAAACCCAACATAATGGGTAATTTGATGTGAATTTTGTGCATTTTTTCTCATGAGTCCATTGAGTGTGTGCGTGATGCCTGTAAAAGCCCTTGAATTCATGTCTGAACAAATGGACATGTTTTTCAGCTGCATTGTATGTAAGGCTGCAGAAATAATAGAGGGCTGGACATTAAAAGTCCTGTTTGTTTCTGTGGGATTATCTGTTACAGTACACCGCTTTATCAGAGACTACTGTAACAAGACACTCTGGCCTCGGCTTTGCCCGACTGAACACTGAGATTTCAGCAACAAATCACAGGAGGGCAAAATGAGGAGGGAGGAGAAAAGAAATACACTGGGAAAGGTGAATAAAGACAACAAAACGGAGCGAGAAGCGGATCGAAGGAGAAAGTGGACTTGAGTTAAGAGGAGTGCGATGCACGCAGACAAAATGGAAGTTGAAGTGTAGGCCATGGCTTAAGCAGTGAGGTTTGCTTTCTGAAAGAGAACCCTCTCAGGAGATCGAGCTGGAAAACAGATTACAGTAATAGAGGCGATCCAAGTTGCACAACATGTTCCTCAGAACCATGTGAACCAAATCTGCTGTGCATCAAGCTCTGCAGGACAGTGATGTGACTGCACGCAACAGTCTGATGCGGCCTCACAGAGACTTTCCCGAGCAAAGATGAGGCAGATATGTTGTGTTTGGTAATGCAAACAGGAGGTTTCCTTACTATAATGTTGCATTTCTTTTTCTCAGCAGGATCAGGTTGCCGTGTCCAAACTACCCGGGCTCTTTTAAAGAAAGCTGTGGTTTTGGAAGGGAGGATTTGGCTGCTGAGAGAGCTCTACTATGTGCTGCAGCAGGAAATGCACGAGTTGGGGGTGTATGGAATTGTGACGAGCTTAGTGTTTTTCAAAAATCTTGTTGTGGTTTAGCATTTAGCACATAGAATAAGGGTTTAAATTTGTTTTGTTTTTTTCAATTATTTTTCTATGTAAAAAGCCACACTGGCTGAGTGTGCAGGTGATTATATTTGCTGTTCATTTTTGTGACTAATTCAGTGTGAAGTCATGCTTTCTGTTCTGGCAGTGTGTCGATGCCCCTTTGTGGTATCATTTGGGGGGTTTCAGCTTTCATTTTGCGCCAGCAGGACAGACTGACATATGAGTCCCAGCACAGTTTGCTTTTTCTAAGCTTTTTGGGTTTTGCTTTCAGAATTTGACTTTAAAGCCCCCCTGATGGACGCATTGCTCATTGTTTATCACTTCTAATGAGCAAATCCGGTAATTAGAAGAAAATGAAACAAAACACATGTTGATTTTTGTACTGTAGCACACACTGGAAACTTTAAGGATCCATATTTGAATCCATAAATACTCTGTCAGTATTTGAACCTGACCCTTTTACTTTTTCCTAGAAGAAGTCATTGCATTGCATGCTGCTTTGGTTGTGGTCAATTCTCCTCCAGGGCTGTTTTCCAAACTGAGTCCAAGCAGGATGCTGAACAGCCAAATCCATTGTTTCAGACCTACTCAGAATTCTTGAAGCGTTTCTCAGCCTTAACTCTGCAGAGAGCATCCTGCAAAGACTGCAAGGTTGTGTTTATTACAATGGGACACACACACTTTATAGTTGTGTCTTTGGCTCTTTTATGTACTCATACCACTATATTTGAACATTCATTTTGTGGGATCAAGCCAAAAAGTAGTGAAAGCAACTATGCTGTATCTCTCAATGCGGCTTTCCTCAACAAAACATAACAAGAAGAGCTAAATCCGGTAAATAACTTAGCAGAAGTGTAATTATTTACTTTATAAATGTTGTGTGCACCTTTTTTTTCCCTTTTTCAGTGTGTGCTTTCAGCCTGTTTTTGCGTCCTCTTTGAGAATGCAGGGAGAAGTGCTGTGACCTTCAAACCTCCCACATTCACTTGATATTTACAAGAATCGATCGGATAAAAACACAGACAAGTCCAGAACACAAAATTTACTCTGAGAATTTAAACAACTCCTTCATTTTTTTTCATGATCTTACAGTTATTTATCAATAATTACATTTTGAGCTGATAGAAATATAAGGAAATATGCTAAACTATGAGTAAAGTCTGTGAATTTACAGAGAAGAGTCCAAAAGAATTCATGAAGCCCATGTTTAAAGACGATTTAGAGACAAAGACACGTTCAAGTTATGTGGCACAGATGGTTTCTATTTCCCAGTTATTTGGATTATTGTACATTCACAAAAAAACAAAATACATGAGGATGAAAAAGTGATTCCATACAAGGCATCAACAGGTCAGTACTTTCTGTCCATGTATGGTGTTTGTCCCAAATGACAACAGCCTCCCCTGGTGTTTGATGCACAACAAAGCAGAGGAGGTGTGTGAAAAACTGTCATGCTGCTGTGAAAAACACAAACACATGCTAAACAAGCTTTAGGTTTGAGCTTTAAACCAATCCTTTTCAAAAAATGTGGAGTAAACTTGTGTTGTAGTGAAAATGGGATCTAGCTTCATGAAAGTATACCTTCAGGTTTACATGAACTCTTTTGTTTTCAGTCCTTTTTGTAAAATCTAAGTCTGTTGAAACAGAAGAAACTATAAAAGAAGATTTAACCCTTGTGCTATCCTAGGCACTTTATCATTGGGAGTTGGGTCATCTAGTCCCACTAGACAGTGCGCTGAACCTTTTTTCCTCAATGATTTGTGAACCTCACTGGTGTCCATGGATTACATGAAATCTTTCCACCTTTATCCACCTTTGTCATGGTAGGGAGAACACGTCAATATAAGGGTGGGGTCATCCAAGATAGCACAAGGGTTAAGGTGGAGAAGCTTCTTAATTAACCAGGTGACAACAATGTTAAGTCATCCCATGCGTAATTCAAATCTACTTCCTTGATATGTTCTCACCACTTTCACGTGATATTTCATCAGCCTGGAGGAGGAAGTATTTCTCTACTGCGCTTCTTCTTTGATCTGAAAAATGGCAACCAAATGTTTTATGCTTGCGTTGGTTTTGATGTTTCTGAAAACCGTGCGGTCTGAAGGTATGTGACTGAACATTATGAATGAGAATCTCGACTCTGTTTGTCTTGTTATGAAGCCGTTGTTCTGTTGCCTTGTAGAAATTTCCACTCAGAATGTGAGCTGTTGTCACAAGAATGATGATAACGTCGAGTTCAAGCACGACTGCCATAATGCTATAGAAATGGAAATCTATGATGTCAATAATGTAAGTCTTTTGTTTGTTTCTCGTTAGTAAGAGAAAGTGAAAGCTAAGGTTGTATTCAGGAAGTAGGCCCTGTTTTAAGGCAGCATGGACGGAGCTTGTATGTTCAGAACATACATGTGTGGGTTTTGTCTGGGCTCTCTGGCTTCAGCCCACGGTCCAAAAACATGCTCCACAGGATAATTCATGTTTTTAAATGTGACCGTAGCTGTGAATACGAGTGCTTGTTTGACTGTGGTTTCTTGCGATGGATTGATCAATCATTCAGGGTGTAACCACCTTTACTCAGCCGTGGCTGGGACAGGCTCCAGCAACCCATAATGGATTAAGTGGGTCTGTAAAAAAATGGACAGATGGAAAATGAAAGCAGTTGTTTGGCTTCATTATTTTTTTCTCTAAAATAGATAACGGTGGCCTATGCTTCGTTCAGCAAGCCGCGCCCTTATACATCACCTCAAGGAACAATAATCGACCGTGATTCAGTCACAACTGACAACTGCAAAAGACACCTCATAATTAAATGCATAACAAAGGATGTAAGTTTCCACCCTAACAAACCATTTTTAGTGTTTTCTGTGAATGGGCATCTCACACCGTCTCAATCATTTTTGCCTTGTAGGAGAATGAAAAAATCAAGGAACGATACATACACATACAATTCATTGGTGAGTTAATTAAATAAAAAGTACATAATTATATATGTAAAGCGTATTCTATGTATTAATTCTGGAAATGCTTTAGCAGGATGTGGCAGTGATGAGAATACTGGTTGTAAGTATATTCCTTGATATGCATCAACTTTGTTTGTCTTATTGTAATAATAATTGTTTGAACTAATGAAATACTTTTTTATCTAGTTGCAGTGATTTTGGCTTCAAGCCTCATTCCCTGCATCATAATAGGCCTTCTGATCTTCTTCTTATGGCTCCGTTGGAAAAAAAAGGAAAAGTAAGTAAAAATCAACAACTTTCTCTCAGAAACATTCTGACCCCCTAATACATGCAGACTAAAAACTGGCTTGACAACATTTTCTTTTGGTCTTTACTTTTACCTGAGACAGTTTTATCAAACTGCTAACAAACACCAATCAGGGGTTGTAAATACACAAACAGGGTTGAGCTTACATTGAAAATACTGGTGTTTGGTATAATGAAAGCATAAGAAAAGGAAAGCAATAACTAAAGCATTGGTGTGGTTTATGACACTTCAATTTGGTCTAAAAATTTACATTTAAAACACCTTTTTGATGCAAAGCTTGAATGTAAAAACGCAGCTTCTTTTATTTTTACAGACTACTTCATTATTTTACCCAATTGTTACAAAATGAACCTGAAACACTTCGAAAAAACTAAATTCTAAATAGAAAATTATTTTTACTGTACAAATCACACAAATTAAGAACTAACTGTTTTTATGTTTTATAACAAAACTCAAAAGTGTACAGATAAAAAAATTTATGTATCCAAAAACAAAGAAAAGACAAAAAAAATGTACTTGAAAAATCAGGCAAGACCCCACCAAACTATTTACAATGTGCCAAGGATTAATTCCAAAAATGTTTCAAAATCATGTGTCATAACTAAAAATATTGTTTGTTTCAAACCAAACAATTTCAAAGCTAAAACCCTTTTTTGAACCTTCTAAAATTTGAATTAAAAACAGAAGTAATGGCGGGTCAGCGCCACTCCCATGTTGCTGTAATGGTTAAGCTTAAGTAGGAAGAACATTAAAAATCAAAAAGGAAAGTAATTGTGAAAAACAAGAAGCTCCACCACTTAAAAGCATTAAAAGATCTGACAGCGACAGGAAAAGCAAGTGTTACCAAGTTTATTTAACACAGATTGGATAACCTGAATGTCGTCTGTAATAAAGTTATATTTTCTGTTACATTTCACATTTTTATTTCAGGAGTCAGCCTGAAAGAAGTGAAAACAACACAGAGGAAGAGGTGGCGCTGGAAGGTGTTAGCAGGTTAGTTTGTACACAACTACTTTTTTTCCTGTGCTGATAGTTATTATTGAACTTAGATCCAAAATTGGTTTTCAGTGAGGATGGGCCACCCCAGCAAAGGTCTCCAAATGGGTAAACTTAATGTCTAATAACAAAGAATTCCACTTCAATAAAAAAGGTTTTCTGATTGTTTTCTGTTGTTTTAATCCGATTCAGAAACCAAGGAGATGATCCGGGAGGAACGCATGGCTCTGAAAGAGCAGACTCTCTCAGGTTTGTCTCCAATCTCATCAACTGATGTATGTGAAGCTTTAGGAGCAAAGACGAAGCAGAAAAAAACTGTAAACCTGAGTTAGTGTTATGATGACTCCACAGGGAGTATGTCTGCAGAGTGTGTGTCCTTTGGAAGATGATTGGACTTTTGTTTCCTTCATTAATCTCCAATATAGCCCATTAACCTCCAAATGAAACATCTCATAACGGCTTGAGATGAAAATATTAAAAATAAACCTTCAATCCACAACAACCACTGTAGACACAAACACTCAAATGTTAAAGTAATCTACGAGAAGTGCTGTATTTTAAACGTGACATTTTTTTAAATTCTTTCTGGAGTATATTGTTCTATGATAGCGGACTGTTGTCAAATAAAGAAAAGTTACTGTTGATTTGTTGCAGTACAAATTACACAAACAGTGATGGCAACACAATGACAGAATTAGGAATAAACCGTGTGGCTTCTAAACTTGCTGATGTTACCCAGAGCTGTTATCATGACTGCCTCATGTTTATTAATGTTTCATTATAATCAGGGAGGGGGTCAGGAAATGGCCCGATCCTGGTCAGGAGCCTGAAGATGGACAAACTGAAGGACAGCCACTTCTGTCAGATCCGCGGTGAGGCTCCTCATTGCTGTGTCGCAGTCAAAAATGCCTTTCAAGACTGCCTGAAAATGTGTTTAATTTACCCCAAATACATCCAAATGTATGGCTCAAGCTGTTCCTTTTACCAAAAATTCCGACCTTCTTACTTTTCCACCCAGAATACAATCTTTGCAGTGTTTCATGGCTCACCGTTTTCTTGTTTCTGTCCTCAGAGCTGCTGGCGCTGAGAGAATGGGTGAAGCTGACGACTCGGTGAACGGTCCAGGCTTTGACCCATTCTCAGTCCTAGCCGGCAGGCGGCCTGAACCTGTAAGTGGAAAGATTTCAGTCTATTTTTCTTTTCACTTAATATTTTTCCCAATAGGAATGTGTTCATATGTTTATTTATTTATTTTCCAGAAAAGTGGCGTGGAGTCAAAATACACTGAAGAAAACTAAAAGAAGAAGAACAAGAATTATAATAAAAATAATATATATAGATAGATAGATAGATAGATAGATAGATAGATAGATAGATAGATAGATAGATAGATAGATAGATAGATAGATAGATAGATAGATAGATAGATAGATAGATAGATAGATAGATAGATAGATAGATAGATAGATAGATAGATAGATAGATAGATAGATAGATAGATAGATAGATAGATAGATAGATAGATAGATAGATAGATAGATAGATAGATAGATAGATAGATAGATAAATAAATAAATAAATAAGTAAATAAATAAATACATTTCACAGTCACAGCCACAGGCACATTTTCTGACATATCCTTTGTAGTCAAGTTAATCTTGCAGACTGTGGGGCTAAGTGTAAAGAAAACATAACTCCCAAAATAATGAATCACGTTTTTCTTTGCAAGATGGATTTCATTTGCTTTGCTTTTACATGATAAGTCACCAGACTGAACGGTTTTTTATGTGAAATTCTGTTGAATTTTCAATTTGCTTCCAAAATATTTTCTGTCCAGCTTGACCAAAGGATGGATGGACCAGTGTCAGAGACACTATGTCAGAGAATGGCGATTTCATGGCTGTTAGACACATACATAAAAATATTTAGTGAATAAATATATATATAACTGTATATCATATAAAATATAAAAACATGCCTACTATATAAAAGTGCATTTCAAACACATATGTTATATTGTACAATATTATTTAATTAATAAAATTCATACAGCATTATGTATGATAGTTACCACATATTTTACTTTTTCAATCAATTAAATCTTTCATCATCATTTTGTTTACTTAAATAAGTTGTATAAATGATTTTTATTTCTTTTTCTTTTCATTTATGCCTTTGCTCTTTTCCCTTTTCTGTAATGTTGCTTATCGTGTCTATTTCAATCAAATTCCCCGTTTTGTGAAACTATATACCTTTGATTTGATAATAAAATAAATGTATTTTTCCCCAAGTGTTTGCTGTTTGGGTTTCATAAATTCCTCACATATTTTAATTAGTGCCACAAGAGGGCAGTAATGAGCCATTTGTCCTGACAACACAGAGCATAGACAGCCTAAATAAATAACTTACCCTCCTTTGTTTCTCTTTATTGATAACCCTTCTACTAATTTTCTTAATTATTTATCAATAGAACAATTATTGACTTTTTACATCATAAAGTAACATTTTAAATGTTGATGTAGCAAATGAATAAACATCTGGTTATTATATATTTTTATATAACTAATAATTATGCAAAAAAACGAGAAATGAACACATCAAAGGCATCACTGTGGTACATTTATTTGATTATGACATGATTTTTCAAGTCGTTTTTATATATTTATTATCATACCTTACTTTACATTTCCTTGAGTTATTTACTACACAACTTTAAGTGTTGAATAGTGTCTGTTCAGCCACTTAAAAGATTGCTTCTGCCTTGATGTATGGACGTTAATGCAGTATACGACAAACACCTGGGCCTTAATGCATCTGTTTCCCAGCTTCAGGATCTGCTGACAGACACTGTGAGTTGTGGTTTGTCAATGTCCGACTCTATTTTCAGCTTTTGTAAATGTTCAATGACCTTGAAAGAAATCCTTTTTTCCCTGACTCTTGGATGGACTGCGTGCCAGAAAGTGACAGTGGCAGGGATAAGAATTAGCTGCTGGTGTTTGATTTGTCTGAGCATGAAAGTGTTACTGCAGCATTGGTGAAAAGAGGGTGATTGAATGGTCAATGCCTCAAAGCCTCCCATCTCTGGGAGTCTCGTGGAAAGGACATGAAGGAGGCTGAGGATGATGGTTGAGTGTGAGTCATTGTTCATGCACAGCAGATAATGAAACAGGGAGATCCATGACAAAGCGAAAGTAGCAGGAAGACTCCAGAAATATTTGTATCAATAGCTGCTCCTATTGGATATCAATAGTTATTTACCACAATTCAGCACTGATCGCTAATCCCATACTGGTCATGTGGTTTTAGTGAAGCTTTTGTTAAGCGACTCCAATAACCTATATGCATTTATGTGTCACCCTTATCTGCTCTTGCTCAGCGCAATTCCTAGGCTTACCCTGAAGTGTGGTGTTGCGAGATGATACGACTTACCGGAGTAGCAAGCAAATATTGTTGCACTGAGAAAGCGGTAATCTATACTCACAACGCAGTCATTAAAAGATTACATCAGGGATGGCACCGCACTGTATGATTAATTAACCTTGACTGATGCTGTAGAAAGCCTAACACAGCAGAGCAATTACGTCGAACTGGCCTGCATGTGCGCGCACATACAAAGACGAGCTAAAGTCACCATTATACTGTAGCTAGCCTTGAGAATCTTCTGGTTCCAGATCAGTACACGTGTTTGGTATTTATCTATCTTATTTGTCCTGTTTGACTGTGATTCAGTTTGCTAAATGTGCACAAAGAGCCTTTGCTTGACTCATCATCCCCACCACCAGGTCAGATCTGCGTAGGGTTACTGCAGTTGGAATGGGAGCTGAGTCAAAATGGAGTACAGATACTTGGCTTGTTGCCCTGCTTCCCATGCTTCTCAAATGAACACCACAATACAGTTGCAACCATCCAGAACGTCCATGAATAAAACATGATGACTCTATTAGTGCTTAAAGATATAGTTTCATTCCCAGCATGAATAGTGGGCAAGGCATTTTAAAGTTAATGTGCAGAAGGAATGGCCTTAGATTAATAATTATTTCTGAGCGTTATTACCCTCTTATCACACTGGCACATATAGAAATACACAAGCAATTATGGTGTACATCAGTGTTCAGTTGCACACATTCACTCAGACACTTTTTTATTCCTTTAGGACATCTCCAGAAAAAAAAATCCAAAGGGAATGACCAAGCAGTTTTTAATCAACAGATATTTTTTATTAATATGTGCTGATACAAGGTCAGTCTGACCTGCAATGATGGAAACACTCACGGAAAAATCATCCCCTTTGGCCCAGACAGCTGTCAAAGCAATGACGGTGAGAGTGAAAAAAAAAAAAAAAAAAAGCCAAAGAAATGTCATTCCCATAAGAAAACGAGAACAGGATCAAAGCAGTTTACAGATGTTTCAGCAGTTCTTGATAAGTTAGCAATGTTAAAGAAAAATCACAGAGACGGTGCTGTGGATAGGCCGATACTTACTCCCTTCCTACCTACTATTTTTAACAACTAACACCCAAAAGCCTTGGCCTTATATTTAAGGGTTTTAGGGACATCTAATACCGACCATGGATCCAATTAATACCTGCCTGTGTCCATACGTTTTACTGTTTCCTTTTCTGCTTGGCTTTAAGAAAAAAAAAATCAACATATTGACAGTTGTATCTGACTTAAGGCTAAATGAATGCAGCCTCAAGCTGAATCAGAACATCTCACCCAAACCAGGCACAGAGCATGAGGGGCAGCTGCCCCTGGATTGATCATGGACGGCGCTTATAACAGCCACAAGCAGGCACAGGTGGGCACATTTTCACACTCTCAGAAACAGTGCAAGCACGGAAGAAGAAATAAGATCAGTCTGCTACCACTCAGTCTGGCTGAATTAAGGGAAAAATAAGACGAAATGGGGTTTTTTTTCTGCAGAAAAATCCTCTCCTCAGTTGCAGAATGTGGATTTTATACGTATGAATATGTTTCAGAAGGATTTGGACCACTAGATCACGAAAATGCGATAAAGAACTTAAGTTTCAGTGCCAACAAGATGTCCTGACTCATGTTCGTTGGACATGTTTTTGGCACACGGGACAAGGATCTTCATCACAATCAAATATACTCCTAGCAACAACCTCAAAAGCTTTCTATGGTAATCACACGGTAGTGTAATAAGAATTCAATAACAAAATAGTACTACTTTATTACAGTGTATAAGTGCTTTTTAAAAACGTCTTTAGGAAAACCTTGTCGCATTTACAGGCACTCTTAAATGTGCGCTTTACTATGCTGATGTGGCAGTGGATTCACTTTCACATTCGTTTAATTTAAGATACAACTCATTAAAGAGCCCTAATATCCCTCACACCAACCCTCTCCTTCTATTGACAGATTAGTTTCATATGAAAAAAATGAAAACAGGAAACATCAGCTTGATCATATGAGCCTGTTAACATTCAAAAATGTTAAACACTGATAAGCTCTGATCTGCAAAAATGCAACATTCAGGTACATGTCTGCACTTTAGATTTAGGTTGTTTCACCTCTTGGTGTGATGTATGCCAAAAAACCTCTGGTTGAAAGGGTCAGCTGCAAGTGAACACGTTGTGGTCCTGCTGGGCCCGGTGTTTTATGATCGTCTGATCAATGCTTCAGCAGAACTCCCCTGACATGAAGCTGCAGGGGTGCAACAACACTGTCAAAGTCTTTCCCACTGAAGCAAGTCAAGCCTGCCGCCTGCAGGAGCCGGCAGTTTGGCTAAATACTTGCAAATGAAGACTAAAACGCAAGAGAATGGCGGAGACTGAGTTCACTGCAGTAAATTAGCACCCACAGAGTTATTATTGTAATCAGAGGGCTTTGAATGGCGGCGCAACTCCCTTTCATGTGAGATTCAGTCCGACGGCGTGGGCTGCAGACCTTCTACAGCATAATCACTATCATTTACCACAGTGCCGCCCTCCTCTGTTTATTGAGATATTAATCTGGGATAAACAAAGGTTTTGACAAAACAAATTAACACGCTCAAAGTAGTGCTGCACTAATGGAGTCCATTGAGATTGATATTAAAAAGTGGATGAGTTTGTGCAGAAGAAAAACAAAAAAAGAAGCTGGTAGGTGCTGGAATAAGAAGCAGGCCCAAGGTGACGCACATTCCCGGCCTCGTGGGGAGAATCTGTCTAAACAGTGTTTCCCACCGGTGTGCGTCAGGCCGAACACTAGAGACCAGCGTCAGCATGTTATATCAAATGCAGTGAGCGGAGAGTTAATGATGATGAGAAGAACAAAGATGATGATGGCCATTTTGTGTTTCCCATTAACACTTCCACCCTGGAGTGAATTGTTTGAGCTTCAGTCCTGCGAGTTAAAATACGTCTGGCTGTCTTCAGTCAGCCAACGATTGCTGCTTCCTGAAGGTGCCCCACCGCTGAGCCAGAACGTGTTCGCTTCAGTGATCCGGCTTTGTGGCAGATCAGAAGACACGTGCATATTCATCTCTTCATTTGTATACACAATCAGTTACCAAGTTATGCTGCAAATCCAGGTCATGGACTACCAGACCCGTACTGCACATTTCCCCTATGGCTCACCTGCTGTCTTCCTGAGTCTTAATACCGCCCATACACTATTACTTAGGCAAGCGATTTAAATAACAAAAAGAAATGGTAACAAATCCTTGTAATCCCTCTTTTTTTATCAGTCTTTTACGCTCTCTTCCTTTCAGCCCCATGAGTCACACTAAACACTGTCCTTTGGGCTCTCTTAGAAGTGGGACACACAAGCCTTGACAAATTTCACACACACACACACCAACCGATGGATCTATTTTCTGCTCACGTTGTGTCCACATATCCAGGATTTTGACATTAGAGGATGGATAATAAAGGGCAAACTAATAGATAAACCACAGGGATAAATAAGCATTACAGGAGGTAAATCTTCCCAGCTGCATGACAGCTGGAAAGACCTTTTGCAGCCAATGTTGCTAGCCCAAGGTGGCATATTGGAAACATTCCCCTCTGATCAGTCAAACTCGCTATCTGTCATATAAGTGTTAACTTATGTCGCATGAGGGATTTCTTCCTCTTGCTGCAGCAGTAAAACAGCTTCTATTTGAAGCAGAAAAGTCATGGTAAAGATAAGTATCCCTCCTTGTGTGATGTGCATTCAAGTCATATCATGGGGGGGGGGAGTATTTTCAAGATGTCTGCACGCACAGAAGTAACACTTTCACAGACAGCACACCCAGTCAGGCTCACAGTTACATTCATACTTACATGCACACTGGAAAAAATTAGTTGTCACATCAGTCTCTGGAGTAGTGCTGAAACTATTTTTAAGAAACAGCAAAATGCAATATTCTCTGATAGCAAAACAAAGGTCATACCATACATGCTTAAAACCCATATCGTTAAAAGTATGTAAGCTTGGCATATTTTCCAAATAATACAAGAGTAAAACAAATCACTCCAGTAGATGCTGTTGCCCGCCCAAAACCATGCTCGTGAGGCTTAGAATGACATTGCACAACACTTATCTCACTTGCCCCGCACCACCTCCTCTCACTGCTTTTGGAAACCCAAGGAATGTCAAACAGGTTATGGATTTTATCCCACGAAACCACTGTCCTTCAATTTGTATGAACAAATCCTTTTTCTCTTCCCCTCTTTATCCATATTTGCTGTACTCTCCTCAATGGACCATTGAAAAAAAATTGCAGATAAAAACACAAACTGGAACAAACAATAATAATAATAAAAAAAAAGAAGAAAGCGTGAGAGATTAAGTCACAGGGGACAGAGAGATAGTGTTTTCATTCAGGTCACAGGCTCCAATACATTTTATTCTCTTCTTACGTCGGGTTGTTGTAGTACAAGAAGTCATTTTTTTCATACAGTAGCATTTATTACTTTTGTTGCTTTTGATCATCTGGTGTCTCTATTTACACTGTAGGAGTAAAGTAGATTTGGTGGTTCTTATGTACACAGTTATACCAATTGGTCAGCCGTGCGTTTGTGACGGTTACAGTCTTCTTTGTCACAATAACACATAAGAAAAAAGTCCAGTTCAACTGCCTAGGCTCTAACAGCAAAGTACAAGGGCAGGGGGCCACCCCAATCCATGTTTGCTGCTGCAGGATGTAAAACCAGACAACAGATTGAATACCATCTTCAAACAAAAAACAGGTCAGTCATTTAATTTTCCAAACGCCTAAAGCAAACAGCCACGGAGCAGAGTGGAAAGCGCGGCCCAGTCTTTTCAATGTGGACTTTCCTGTGGTGGACGGGTGTTGCAGCGCCTCCTCGGTCTCTGTCTCCATCTCCACTCATTCTCTGTACAGTCATCAATTCACAGCAAGAGAAAAATAAAGGCAACTACAAGAAATCAGCTCCCACTGCCTGCTTGGAACAAAAGCTCTTGCTCCTTTTTTCTTTGAAGAAAACTGTCTTCACTTTTGATTTCCAAAAAAACAAGCACTTCTGGATGTATGTGTGTGAGTGTGTTTGTCTTCTGTTCTGGCTCAATAAAATATATTTTTGGCAACAATGAAGGATTTTCTTTGACATTTATTTAGGTAATAGTAGTGTACTATATCCCTATCCCTATCATATGATAACTCGAAAAAGACCAGTGGATATAAGAAAGGGAAATGAGACAGAATATAAAATATCCTCATCTCCAGAGGAAGGTCTGATGAGAATTTAATAAAAAAACGTCCATAAAGTTTTAAAGTTTTGAAACATCCAAAGGTAAAGGGGGTGGGGGTTGGTACATTCAGAGTGCTGGACTTGGCCTTAGGGAACTAAAGGAACTGGGGAGGGCTGAACAGAGCTGGTGAAGAGCTCTGCAGAAAAACACCCGTCCCTCATCCCCAATGGTTTGATGATAAAGGCTGCTTCTGTAGAGTCAGCTACGGCTCCCCAGAAGGTCAGTCTGTTTACTCATATGTTAGTTAAATAAAAATTGAGAGAAAGAAAGGCAACCAAACAAGCAGAGAGTGGAGACACACGAGAACGGGGCAGGCTAAGAGGAGGCTCAGGCCATCACGTCGGTCTCCAGCTTCCTCTTTCAGGCTCCAGTCACAGGCTGGTGACCAGCTGCATCTGTCCATCTCCCTCATTCTGGGCAGGCTCCTGAGCCTGGTGTCCCTCCCCACTTGGCCTCCTTGGAGGTGGGGCCTGGAAGAAGGTCTGCATTGGAGCCCCACGAGAACATAGTGCAGGCCTCCCAGAGCTGTAGTACAACTCCTCAGGGGGCTGAGCCGAGCGAGGCACCACCTCCAGGGGCTCAGGACTGCTGTCGGGGTAAGGTGAGTCTCGCAGATTGGTTATGCTGGTGTACAGGGAGTCATGGGCGGGGGAATCTGGTGCTCTGTTGCTCCCCTGCCCACCACCACTTTGACCGCTGTGGCCACTGTGGCCCAGACTCTCTGTGAGGTCAGCAGTGTAGCTTTCAGACTCCTCTGGATCGCTCTGATAGAGGACTGACTGCGCACGCTGCAAAAGCAGGGGTTCCTCCAGAGCCTTATAAAGCAGCTCTACATCCTGTGGCGTTCGCTGCCGTCCTTCTCTCAGAAAATCCTCTTCCTCATCCATACTCACAGAAGAGTCTGGCCCAGCCACAACTGTCCCCCGACTAATTCCACTGTGAAGATGGCCCCTGGCGAGACTGCCATATGCTCTTTCCACATCGCCTCCAGCACCGCCACCGACACCTCCTCGAAGATTATTATGCACAAGTTCAGAGATGATCATTTTCTCAAAGGCTGCTGCATCAGAGAGGTTTCTTCGGGTACCGTCACCTCCCAGGGCCTCCACGCTGCGGTGATTAAACATGTTCTGAGGAGCATCTCCACCTCCACCACCTAGGAAGTCACAGCTGCCCCCACCTCCACCTGATGGGCCACTCCTCATCGAGTAGCTGTTGTTAAAGTTGCCATTCAAGGGAAGGGTTTCCATTCCACAGGTATCACGGGGTTTGGACAGCGTACTTTCTGAAACCAAAAGACACACAGAGCTTTTGCATCACTTTCAGAGGATAAGATTTTAGCAAAAGAAAAAAACGGGTATTTAGACTTACTGGGGTCTCGGAAGGTTCCCGTGCATCCTAAACATTTTGGAGAGAAGAAAAAAATTACTTATGCAAAAACAACTTGATTTAGTTTTCAAAATTTTTCCAAGAAAGAAAAGCAGGATGAAAGGATTTTCTTGGAGCTCAATACCACCTGCTTCTCTTCGCATTTAACCCACAAATGCACTGGCACAGGCAGTGTCACACTCACTCTAATTTATGCAGACCTAATCAAAACGGTGTCTCACTATATTTCTATAACAAAGTCAGAGCATCTAAGCTCCACAACATAAAACACTCTGGTTATTAATGTATCACTTCCAAAGATATCTAAATGAATTCTCACAAATCCGTGTACAGTAGCATTGATGTTTATTTTATGACTTCCCTTCTGCAAAACAAAACAGCTTTGGGTTTTCTACCGAATTACCATCACAGCAAAGGAAAAGCCACAGCTGGCTAGAAAGTGAGAAGTGTGTTCGTTTTTAAATTTTAATGTGCAGTTTGACTTTAATCAACGCTCTTCTTCAGCAGTGGTGAGGGTAATTAGACATTCTAATGAAGTGCTCTGCATATTCTCTACCACTCTCTTCTAAAAATGACTTGGCTCGCAGGCCCTGGGCCATCAGGCTTGACGTATTGTGCAGAAAAGCTTTAAAATATTTAACAAAAATGCCTCCTTAAATTTTCCCTCCTCAGACACTACGCTTGACTCTGCCTGAGCAAATACAGTCGACAACAGCCATACACAGTCAAACTGAAAAATGATCACTGTAAATGGAGCAATTAAGAAAATGCATGCAGTGGCACTGAGGGATCCGAAAAAAAGCAGGTCCCACAACAAAACACACCTGACTGACCTACATCCAGATGGCCTGTCCCTTGCCACAGAGCTGTCTGATCCCTTTATCTGGCCGTCGTGATTCAAGCCAACTATTTTCGGTGCTTGGGAACAGGAAAACCCTCCTCAAGGCTTTTGGCAGTGACAGCTGTAGCTAAACTTCTAATCAATTTGTGCCTTTTCTCGTGAAGATTCAAGATCTAACCAGATGGCTGGTTAGGCTGTATGCACTGTTTGGCTCTGTTCTGCTCGGCCTAGTGAAGCCGCCTGACAGCTACATACTCTTAAAAAAAAAAGAAAGAAAGAAAAAGAAAACAGGCAGGCACACATGCACACGCACAACAGCAGGGAGTGTGCATACAGCATGTCAAACTACTGACAGACTGTTGGAGGGAAGGACAGCACACTGGGTTCATATTGCACAAATACACATGTGAGGCAAGGCTGCACACGCAGGCGGAAGCGGTCACAGTATGAGGAGCTAACCGGTGGAGTTGAAGACGCCAGGTGAGGGTGGGGTGAAGCTCTCAGCGAGCAAAGTGTTGTAAGGAGAAGTACCGGTGCGAGTCTGCAGCACCGGGTTTGTCAGAAGGTGGTTACCCATGGTCCCTGCAAGACACAACGGTTAAAACACGAACATAACCAGAAACATGGCCATAAATTCAGTTCAATCATATGCAAACGTGAGCACGGAAACAAGCATCAAGTACATTCTGAGGTTCACAAAGCAATAACATCTGGAATCATAAATATATTTACTGTTTATTCAGATGGGGTTATTTTTGTTTTGCTATTATTTTTGTATGGAGTAATTTCACAGTGTTCCCCTCAATATTTACGCCTGCTGATTGTAACCTTTGAGCAAAAATACAATTGCAGCATTGCCATCCTTCTTCTTTTTTTATTCCTCCTTTGGCTCCTGACAATGTAGTCAGATGGGGGAGAACAGTAATGCATGCCATTATGTAGTCTAAGGGTGCAGTCATGGAAACACAGTTAATTTCACAGTGAAATGTGAATGCCACTACAAGACAAATATAATTCAAAGAAATGGCACACCGAGAGTGTTGTATAATGCCCATGTATGGCTCCAGCCTAAGGCAACTCGAACAGAAATGCCATGAAATTAAAAATAGGACAGCATGACGGAGAGTGGTCCAAGGCAAAGTGCAACCTTCAGGTCCCCTGCCGACTGTTCATCACACAGCAAGGGAACAGGGAATTCTAAAAAAGTAAAATATGTACTCATACACACATATTAATTTGTCATTTCCCCTCCTCTTAACACTTCCTGTCTGTCTTTCTGGCATGCCACACAAGCCCCACTCCGTTTGTTCTCTGGCTTGTTTTGCCGTGTTGACTCCACCACATTTTCTCAGTTCCTCATGCCAGAATTTTTCAAACACCACCAAATTAGCTGGGATTAGCTGTCTATGTGTGCCTCACGGGAATATCTCGTAGAAAATTAAAGAAACTGGCTCTAGAAGTGGAGCAAAAGTAGGGCAAGGGGAAGTATGGGATGCTCTGTGTGTATGTGTGAGTACTGCACATGTTTTTCTCTGGACAGATTACTACTGTCAGGAAAAATGTGGTTCATAAAAAGGTGAAGTACAGGAAATCAAGGAGATCTCTTTTCCAATCTGTCTTTTAAAATAGTTGCCCATAATGGCATGTTCCTCTGCATCGTACTTCTTTTTTGTCTTTCACTTTTTGCCAAACTTTTCAAAATAAAGTGACAGCTTCAGAGTGTAGTTGTTTGGCTTTAACACCACAAAGTGATCTACCTAGTGCTTCTCTCCCAGGCACCGTGACTGCTCTATCGCAACAAAAAAAACGACCTGGCCCACCTCGAGCATGCACGCTCAGACGCGCACAGACACCCTTCATCCATGCAACGCATTCACAGCACACCTCTTCCTCACCCCCAACCTTGCTCCTGTCTCTCTCCTCAATTAGAATAATTACCCCCTGTTCGCTCACACGCTAATCAGTTCATTAAAAACAAAATGGATGAAATTAGCATAGAGAGTGATGGCTGATTTAGCAACTGCCTCGGTGTCATGATCAGCACCCCCACCAAAAAACAAAAAAAACAAAAACAATCTGGAACCTGAGCCAACCTTGATGGTCTCGGTGTCACTGATTACTGCAGCCGTGACACCACTAGCTCCTGAAGTCGAGACAATCAGTGTCACATACATTTTTCATGTCCCCATGCTCCAAAATCACAACGCACTGCTCCTACAGTGCACTTTAGTGTTAAATATGTCCCATAACAACTTAAGGTACAGTATATTACGGTATATTCGGAGGAAAAAACACAAATTATAAGAAAAAAGCAGCCCAAAACGAGAAATTGTTGAAACAAGAGTGAGTTAATGTAAATGTTAATGTTAATGTAAAAGATGTAGATGTAGAGTTAATGTAAAAGATGACTTTATGTTGTTTAAAATCACTATTCACTATTATTTTTTTAAAGATTCACACCAATAAAAATTGTGTTTTGATGTTTTTAACATGTTGTTGTAGTATTTTTCTCATAATGGATGTCATATACAAAAACATTACGGTTGCGTTTCCGAGTATTTCTTTGTTCAAATTGTGAGGAATCAGGAGCAGGCTAAATAAGGCCATTGATAAAGTTTGCAGCTGTGGGGTAGGCGCTACAATCAGTGGCCCACAAACTCCCTGCTCTGCTCTATTCCAGTGCAACTAGAAAACTGCATCATCATAATTAAAAGACCACTGGAAAACCTTTTACAATAGATAAAAAAATTATCTGGGTCTTTAATAAAGAGTGTACAAATAAAGCAAATGGCCAAAGTCATTCTCATCTTCAAAAACAGAATGTTCTTTACACCCAGTAGTGTTGCTGATGGCAACCAATGGCTGAAAATAAATCATGCTCCAACTGTAACCAAGTAACTTCTGTGCACCTTTTTTAAAAGTCTGATCACGCATAAATATGTCTCATTGCAACAGCAGAAGCAATAGAAAATATGTTAACAAAAGCCATCAGTGCAGCTCTAGATATTTCTGCGACTGGTAGGGGCTTTTATCTGACTAACAGCTACTATTGGTAAAAGGTGAAACTCCCCATCTGACAGATATATTTGAACGATCCTCTTACCCAGTTTAAAAACAGCTGACAGAAACTGCTTTTTGATTACCAGCACTGAGAAAACATGTACTTGTTATTAGCCCTGCGGTAACATAACGGCCGTGTGATCACACATTTCATCATCCACTGTACTTTTAAAGCTTGGTTGCAATGTTTTGCTTCATGTCTGTCCACTCTATTTTAATTTAGGTTTTGTTTTAAGGTGTTTTTTAGCGTTTAACTTCAAGCAGCTGATTGGCTAGGAGACTAAACAAAGGGGGGCGGGGGGGCTTACCACGGTTGAGTGTCGGGGTGCTGTTGATGTCTCCTGCCATGAAGGAAGACTCTGTCTGCTTTCGAACCGTGTCGTTCCACATCCTACGGATCCGACTCTGGAGGGAGAAGAGAAGCAAAATGAGTGACAGCAAACACACAAAAAGTCAAATTTAGAAACACAGCGGGTAGACTTTGCAACTCAGTGGGACAGCTGTAATCAAAACTGTGGGGCTCACTTTAATCTGGAAAGAACAACAGTAAAGGCTGGTAACAAGGAACTAAACTTTGCCATGTTATCCTGAGGCAGGCTAATAACACTGAGATGTGTAAAACATGATTGCAGTAGTCAACGCTGTTTTGCATCTCATTACACAATGTGTGTCATCTTGTTTGTTGATTGTGAAGACTGTCTGAACCACTGCAAACACACCAGCGCGTACAATATTTCCAAATCTCTTCTATTTCGACTGAGTCTATACATATAAACTGGCTTTTTAACACTATCTCTTTGCCTAACCATCTACTCTGCTGTGCACTGAGCTGCCAGTGCTGAGAGAAAAGGTCAGGAATAGATTTTTGCACCTTAAACTGGAATGTCAGCAGAGCTTTAATTGAACAGGTCTTAATGTAAGTCATGATGGAACTCCTCTTTTTTGTCACCGACAATGACTCCCTGCACACACAATTAAAACAGTTCAAATCTGACTGCTCTGGAAAGCTGTCAGAGTCTCATCCTAATTGTAATCGAACTTCCCCACAGTATTTTTTTTTTACCTGAAAATGATACAGTGTATAGCTTACATTTTAAACATGGAGAAAACATAATCGCTGCAGATTGAGGAAATTCCTCTTGATTCCAAAGCTATTCATTGTGTTTTGACATTCCTCTTGGCAGTGCTCTAAAAAAGTCATATACCATCCAGAGAGCCATTTGATACAGAAAATTGATTTTTCATTTCATTCCACTGAAACAACCTGATAAGTACAAGTAAAATCACCTTGCTGCACGGGCAGATTTATTTCTCATTTGATCTAAGAAAAACACAATTTGAAACTCAGTAGTGATCTCATTGATGCTTTAGTATGTGCTTCTGTGCGGTTTATGCCTGTTTTGTTGCTATTGTGTTCTGCCTGCACCTGTCTGTGAGCCGCTGCGTGGCGAGCCTGGCTGCCGCTGTAGTAGCGGTTGTTGGAACGCAGGCCTGAGTTCTTCAGGGACCCGTGGGAACTGTTGGAGGAAGTCCGGCTGCAGCAGTAGGAATGACGCAAACATTTACTGTACTCCTTATGGACCTTTAAAAAAGAGGGGGAAACATTTGTATCTATTCCCATGGCAAAGTGGACTTAATTTAAATACCCACTACGATGGAAATAATGTTTTTGGTGTTTTTGACATGTACTTGTGATATTTTTCTGATGATAGATAACACACAAATAAAACTAGGCTCTAAATTGCATTTCTGAGTATTTCTTTATTTGAATGATAAATGAGGAGAAGACAACATTTCCAGCTTATTTGTGACATAGAAATACGAGGACGGACCACAAGTTAGCTTTCTCCTCTCCATTCTGAAGCATCTGGTTGTAGACAACTAGATCAATGTTTGTTTTAATTTTTCTCATCCAAGCTGGCATCTGGCTCTTGTAATGGTAATATTTATTGGAGCTGGTTATTAAAAATAATCGTGCCTTATGTGATACAAGCACCAAATTTGGCATGGATGTACCTTAGGATGGCAAGATCCTTCACACTACTTACTGCCTAACCTATGTAGCCACAAAGGGGGCCCAAGTCTGGGTCTCCCTGGGCTGGTCCCCAGTCCAGATAAAATACAGGGTTGTGTCAGGAAGGGCATCCGATGCAATGCATTATATATATACCGGTAATTGTATTCTGTTGGTACCCCTCAATTGTAAAGACTGCATTATTTTCATGAAGAGCCCATATTTTTGAGAGTGGGGCAAATAAACGTTGAATATTTCAGGATAATTGAGTGTATGGCGACCAACTTTTGGCTGCCATTTTGGATTTTTTGTGGCTAGCATGCTTTTCTAAAAAAGGGGATCCTAATGTTCATCCATGCCAAATTTAGTCCATGATATGTCTGAAATGGTATATTAACTGGGAGCGCTATATTAGGCTGGGGGTATGAGTGGCTGTAAGCTGGCGGGAGAGCCTGTAAACAGAGAGCTCTCAGCAACAGGAAGTTGGTGCAGGGGGTTACTGTGCAACAACGGTGTCGCCCATATTTTGATTTTTGCGACATTATCAAATTAAAAGACCACTAGGTACACTTTTAAAAATGGATCAAAAGATGACCAGAGTGGAACTTTAAGAGCAACTTATTACATGTTTAATTCTAGAGAATCTGAAACCTTGTTTTGGAAATCCAAGCAAAATACTTCAATAACTAAAGGCTTTACATTAAGTTTTTAGACTTAAATGAATCTTTGAAAATGATTTGACAGTTAAAAGAGTAACACTAGAACTTCAAAATTTTACCTTCTTCTGTAGAGCACAGTGGAAGATGAAGATGAACATTCCCTGAAAGGCATTGAAGGTGGTAAACAGATAGGCCATAATGACTGTTTTCTCATTGATGAAAAGCAGGCCAAAGGCCCATGTTAGCCCAAGCAGGAACAGCAGGACAATGCCCCCTAAAGCCCATGACCTAATGAAAGGAAAGAAAGAAATGTTACTCAATAATGGACTCAATATGTTGGTGGGGTTTTTTTAAGCAGAAAAGTGAGGCAAAAGGCTTAAACAATTAAAACCTACTTTATGTTATCCAGGCGACTAGAATCAGGTTTGAGCGCCGAAGAGTTGCGGATCATCTTATGGAGGGTGATCAGGAGAAAAATTAGGTTGAGCTGCACACAGAAGACAGAAAGAAAGTAAATAGATGAGTGTGTCACATTTAATAACCTTGACTTTATATTCTTAAGAGAAAAAGCATACTGCTGAAATATTTTTGGATTGAGGGAGTGATATTAAAACAAGGTGAGGAGTAACAGAGTCTGACAGCAAAGTCAATACCATAATAACAAATGAAACAGGTCCAATGAAGCTCCAGATGAAGTAGTTATCCACTCGCAGCCAGCATCTGGAGGGACACAGAGAGAGTCACACACAACCAAACCCTTGAACAAATACACATACACACTGATCCCCGTGCACACATGAGTTCAAGATGATAGGCATGTGCACAACACTACCCTGTCTCGGGTGATTATGCTATGAAGGCTAATCATCAGGCTTTGGCTAAGTGTGCTTAGAAACCCCAGCCTACAGGGAGGCAGAAGAGCCATTCACATCACTGTATATTACATTTCCAGCTGGGGGAATAACATAATCCTACTTCTCAATCTGCAGGTGCAAAAGGCCTGTCTTCACACGTACGCTTTCTTGGTCCCATAGCTCCGGTAGTCTATGGCTGCTGAGATGCCCACCACCAGTGCCGGGAAGCAGTAGCCACACAGATAGTAGTACTTTTTGCGCGAGTACTCGCTCTCAAAGACCTCCACGAGCATAAGATAGAGTTGCACACCCTCCAGACACATCCAAGAGAAGGCAGCCAGGAAGAAGAAATGCAGAAGGCCAGCAAAGATGGGACAGGCAATCTGAGGACAGAATCATCGGAGAGCAGAGAAAAAAGAAGAGAAAATACTTAAATCCAGCCGGGAGAACAGATAAGATTAAGGAACATAATCCAGTGAAAATCATGAGAGGACAGAACAGGGTCAATAGCAGATAGTAACACTAGACATAAGCATAAAAATGGGAAAGTCTGCCCCTTGGATGACTGGTTGTCTTTATCTTATTAGCTCATAATTCATTACCCTGTTCAGTAGGGGTGCAATGATTCCATTTAACAACGATTCGATTCATGTCGTTGACAATACAATGATCGATATTGGTTTATTTTGAACAATCCGATACACTGATCTAAAATAGATCCAGAACATCTTTAGCCAAAACTTCAACCAGTGTGACTCCGAGATTAATACCTGGGTACGGAACAGTACTGGTGAAGTTTTCCAGATTCCTTGTATTTCTTGTAAGATAATCGTGGGTAGATTAAATATGTGTACAAGCAAGCACGTAAACAAGAATGAATGGCAAATAAGTTCACATTTTAGGGTGTATTCAGACTGGGAAAATCCTTTGCTCCTGATTGATTCGGCTTAATTTGTTCTGGAAAGAGTCCCAAATCTTGCATTTGGTTTGCATTCAGACTGGCATCAAGCGGCCCATTCAGTTTTGGACCTAAGCTTGTAATCAAAGCAACATAACTAAAGATCTCTTCTCTCATTGGCCTGGAACTATGAGGGTGGGTCAAAACAACAGGAGAAAGACAGACGTTCTACGCTTTACAATTCTTATTGGGACAGTTAACTCTAGTACTAGTATTGAATGTGGTGAACAACACTTTTTACTTTGGTACTTTGGTACGGCGGAGAGTATGCTGCAAGGTGGTTACTGGCAAGAGGACGTGCTGTGTGTGCTTTAACTCAGAGGATGCTAGCAACTGCAGTGATGAGGAGACGTTGGGTATGAAGGTAGGCTGCTAAGTGTTTATGACATTTAGATTGTCAGGAAAACAGTAAGAAACAATGTGTATCACGTAAAAACTTGTTTTAATGAGCCTACATTAATTCGACCACATTTCAATGAGTTGCTGTTGCTCATCGTTGTGGTGTTATGCTATTGTTTTTAAGAGAATTCTGTTAAGGAAACTACAAGTCACTGGCGTGTGCCGCGAAATGAGACACTGAAAAGCACGTGAGAAGCGTTTTCAGCTATGTTAAACAAACGTTCTATCAAGTAAACAGTTGGACTCTTTTTTTCTGTTTGTTATTACAACAATTGTTGCTTTATTTTTGTCCGCTGCTCATCGGTTGCTTCATTCCTACTCTGTTTACATCAGCTACGGTGGCTCTTTTGGTGCAGTTGTTCCGCTCCAAGAACGGATAGTATTTAGAATGAGGAATCTCAGAGCGAATCAAAGCTCAGTCCAACTGGAAACGAACCGAGACCATCTCGAAAGATAGATCCGAGCGCATTACCTGGTCCCAGACCAGGGTCCGCTTGGGTGTTTTCCGAAAACTTGTACCAGATTTCAGGGAAAACGAACTCTAGTTCACTTACAGCAGACCAAATAGGTTCATTCTGAATACACCTTAGTTTTATAAAGTTCAGCCTGCTGTTGTTTTTCCAAATCAAAATAATACAAATGGAACATTAGTGGAACTTTCTATCAGCATATATGGTCTAATGTCTACAAAATTCAAAGTGTTTCCACACATTGGACTGTCATGGTGGCTTAATCATTTTTGCTACCATGACATGATTGTTGTCCACTGTGATGCACTTAGTTGTTTTCGCATTATAGAAAATAAAACCTACCGTACCTCAATCCAAATAGTATTTTCCAATATTGGTATAATTGATTTATTTCATTTTGAAACTATTTTATAATGGTATAGGTCGATTTGATTTCATTATAAACTTCAGACAGATTGATCTGCTTGGATCGCAGGAATATAAAGCGATTCATCAAAGAAGTTAATTAATCTTTACACCCCTACTATTCAGTAAATTTTTTACAGAGTACCTTAAAGACTGAACTCTCAATTTATGGTGAATATTTACTTCTTAAAAACCATTCAAAGTTTATTTTGATGCACTAAATACCCATTTTAAATTCTCCTTGTCAAACATTTATTTTAAATAAAGTTTTCATTGCCAGATAAGTACAGATTTGATTGTGCAATAAAGTGCTTAAATATTTTCCAAATACGTAAGAGCGAAAGCGCCACTTCTTGTGGCTTCAAACTCACGTGGTATTCAGTTTTGTTGATGCCGATGAGGAAGATCAGCTCAGCGATAAAAAGATTGATGCACAGGTTCTTGTGGATTGTGTTGCGGTCAGTCTGCAGACCTCGCAGGAAGCAGAAAGTGGAGATGCAGATGGCTAGACACACTAGGGAGATGACAATGCCCACCCAGGTGATCACAAAAAGGATAAGTTCATGCATTCGACGCTGGTTTTAAGGAGTCACATGCGTTTGGTGAAAAGAGGAAGGGTGGTTGGAAATGAAGTGTGGAGAAAGATTGATAGAGAAAAGAAAAGGCAGAAGAAGAAAAAGGAACAAACAGAAATGACAAAAAGAAAAATAGGGCATTGTACAAGAAGAATAGACGAATGGGAGATAAGCACCAGAAACAAAAGGAGGTTGGATGAAACATGGGGGAGGGGAGATGAAAAGCCAAATTACCTTATTTAATATTTGTAAATATATGCAAAGAGCAAAAACGTGAAGACAAGAGACAAGGCATCCTGAAAAAAATACATGACATTTAAATTCATGTGAATGTCAGCTAGAAGTAGCAGGACATGAATTTGGAAGCCGGTGCCTCCCCCGAATGTCGGAGCGAAAGGAGGAAAAGAGAAAATTGTAAACAAAGAGCTTGTCAGCCTCCAGAGGGAACCATATTGTGCATGTGCATGAGCACGTGTGACTAAAAGAACGAGCACTGCTCTAGCAAGTGCACGTCTGCAATGCATAAATTAGCCGGCCTCCATTTTACAAGTGCCACGCCCTTGCTTGCTTACCTTGGGCTCATGGTGAGCCATGAGCACGGCGAAGTTGGTGAGGTGGCTGCAGGAGCAGGTGGTGTGTGTACTGTTGGTCCCCAATAGCCTGCAGCCCTGCGAGGACCACTGCCCTGTCATTGTACGCTCAGAGTAATTCCAAAAGGAACAATTTGGAGTGTGATAATTTTCCATCTGCATCAAAGGAAGGACGCATTATAGAGAATACAGGTTTTTTGAATTTCAATTTAAAAAATTTGAATCGATTACCCGTAGATGTTTGAGTGTAAAGACCACTGGCTCTGTGAGAAATACTCGGTTAGACTCTTTGTTGATTGAAGCTGCTAGTACATCAGAGTTGACTGCCAGGCGCTTCTTGTCATGGTTTGATCCTTCCAGTTCCATCTTCACTGTGGCATTCTCGGTTGACAGGAAGTCCCCCAGATTTTTATACAGAATGAAAACCACTTTCACTTGCCCTGAAAAGTGGACAAAAAACAGAGAGATTAGAGGAAACAGTGGATAAGGATTCAAAAAGGCAGCAGTTACTTGAAGAGGGAACAGCAGATAGCATGGTGAAGAAAAGAGGGAAAAGACAAAAATTAGGGCATAATAGCAGAAGCGGCGGCAAAGACAGAGAGCAGGCTGTGACAGGGTGAGTGAAAGGGAGACGAAGGGGGAGAGTTAGTGAAGGTTAGAATGACAGTAAGGACCGTTTCATTTTGACTGGTGGAAGAGAGTGAGATTTAATGTGGAGGGCAATGGAACATTCATCCCTCAAGCATTCACAGATCTCTTATTATTCCATATGAATATTTCATGTGCGTTTGTTTCAATCATTCTAATCTCGTTCCAACGGCAGAGCAGAGCGCCGGCAGAAAACAGAAGAGAGCTGGGATGAGGCTCTAGGGATGGAGGAGGGGAAAGAGGGAAGATGACAGAGAGAATGGGGGGGGGCTTAGAAACAATGGAGATTGGGCAAAGGGATAAGATGGTGGAAAATCTGAGTGAGGAAGGAGAAAGAAAGAAGACAGGGAGTGCTGAGATTGCTCTGTCAGACTTGTGCAATTGTAATCTACACGCCTCCCTTGCTATTCTATTAAGACTGTTGTTAAGAAACCATCAAGAAAAGGAATTGTCTCAGCACTTTTGTTAATCTGATTAGTCTGTTATTATGAACCAATAACTTTGTCATCTGCATAGGGATTGTTTTAAATGCCCACTCCAATAAAAATGGTGTTTTTGGTGTTTTTAACATGTTCTTGTAGCATTTTTCTTATGACTGAGCATTAAAAAAAGTAAATTAAGTTTAAAGTAGGATTTCTGAGAATTTTTTTAATTAAAACTGTTAGGAATCAGGAGCAGACAAAAAAATGTTTAAAAAAGAGTGTATTTGTGACATTGAAAGAATGCTGGGTGGGTCACAAGCTTCTTGTCCTGTTCCATTCTGATGCATCCACTTGTAGGGGACTAGATCCATGTACGACTTTGTCTTCGTACTTTGAGCGTCTGGCTCAACGTTGGATAGCTCGATTATTGTTCGCCATTTTGTTGCATCGGCCCATAAGCTAGTGGGTTAGGGTGTAAACAGATGAATGACGGGAATTGTGGACGGGCTTAAACTGCGCCAACAGTCCCACCCACAACTCAGAGGGAAATTTCTAATGAACTTCTGCTGCCCTGCAGAAACTACGTCCAAGAAAGCAACACAGGTTTTTTGATTTTGGCTAAAAACGGCATAATCATAATTAAATGTCCACTGGGAACACTTTCGAAGTAGACCAAAGGATGATCAGAGTGTACCTCACAGGATGGACTGGTACAGAGAACAGAAGGCATAAAGGTTGCTGACCGTTGCGACTGTACTGTTTGATGGTGGAGGCCGGAAGCTGGATGGTGCTTTCACTGGCATAATTCTTCAGTGGGAAATACAAGTCCTGGAAGTCCACCTCTGTGTTGACAACACGCACCTGAAGATCTGATGGTGTGATCATTAAAAACAAAAAGTTATACATTTACACTTAGAGATCTTAAGATCATTTAAGCCACAATATGCTGTTTCCTCACCAACACTGGGAGCTCTGTCGGAGAAATCATTCCCGTACATGTTGTTGGCCAGCAGGAAAGCTCCTTTTTCCAGAACATCTAGTAACATGGTGGCAGTGTGAGCCTGCTCCGTGCTGTTCATGTCCTGCCATGACTGCTTAGCCTCTGGACGCAGCAAGTTGTCCACTGTTTGCACCACCGCCTGTAACATGCAAATAGATAGATAACATACATTTTTCATCATTACAGTTTACAGTTGCTTGTTAAAAAAATAAGTAGAGGAATACTCATTAATTCAAGGAATTGTAACTGCAACATGGTAAACATTAGGAACATCTGCAGTCTTTTATTTAATATAAAACCAGTTCCCGTTTAGGATAGGACACCAACAATTGTTACAAACAACTTGGCTGAATAAGCCCAATTCTGGATGACTAATTATTAGACTCTGGTTCATTAACACTTTTTCTAACAGTCTGTTCTGGGTTCTCAGGAAATGCTGTTAGCAATTAATTAACCAGCATTAATTACCAGTTAGTTCCTGATTTGTTCATCCCTGTCAGAGTCATGATTTATTATGTGTATCGCATTGCAAACTTCAAATATCTTCCCCAAGACCTCGGAAATCTTCAATACGTGAACATTCCGAGAAACTCATCACTCTCCTGCAACACATTTGTTATTATGCTACGTCAGGATATTACTATTCTATTTCACACTTACAATTCATTTAATGGCAATTTTGATGGTTGTATCAGCCATCCAATTTATTGGAGTAGCCTGCTTGATGAATCATGTAATTCTCTTGCTCAGACCTCTCAAAATGAAGGATTGACTGCTGTGTAGAATAAAGACCGTTGATGTTAAGAAAATGAATTGAGAATCAGACTGCACTCCATCCGCCATGTAAGAGAGAAAAAAAGCAGGATGTTTTTACTGTATCCTTTGATCAGAGGCTATTATAACAAGCTTCCTTGCAGCAAGTGACTCAAAATAATAACCCAGTGACATTCTACACCGCAGGCTTTATATTCATCTTGTGTCAAATGAGATCACAAGATGTGGGATCATATTACAGGATGAGAGGTCAAGACACATAAAAGACTGTGTGGTGGAGTGCTGCATTTCATCATTCGAAATGAAATCATAGAAACCTACACAAGGTATTTTTGTGATGTTAGATTAGAGTTTTAGTTGAAGGGTACGCTGATGTGGGATGAAAGAAAAACATTTTTTGATACTAACTGCTTTTCCTTTGAGTCAAATGAGTTTTTTTTTTAAAGTATATTTTACTTTCTATGTTTACTTGAAACCCTTTTGTGGAACACGTTTTAAATTATGCTGAAAACAAGTGGAATCTTCCAAGACGGGAATGATTCTTCACGGATAAAGTGTGTGCAATGTGAAAAAAAAATCAGTAGTCTTTAAAAAAGATGAAAACATGTTAACAACAAAATCGAGCCACAAATCACAAGCAGCAATCAGAACCCGGAGCTAAAGGATCTCATCCAAAAACTCAGTCTGCACAAGATTTTATCTCGGCAGTTATTCAAAGTCCTACAGCAGCTCCACTCAAGACATGTAGAGCAGATGGATTAGAGAGAAAAGCTACCTGGATATAAGCCCGACAGGTCCGCTCTCGCTTATGGAACTGGAGGGGAGAAAACAAAGCCTGGAATTAAAGAACTTAACCTGAAACAAAATGGAAAATTGAAAACTCACAAGTCCTTACATGCAAAATACAGAAGAAATTACCATTTACCACAGTGCTTTAAAACTGCTTATTTAAAAGTACAGCTACAGTGTGCACTTTCCTCTACCTTATTAAAGTTTCGTCCGGCTGACTCCTTGTTTCCAGGTTTGAGGGCCTGAAGCTGAGCGTCCAGGATATCAAGCAGTTGCTCAATCAGTCGCACGGAGGAACTTACATCACCAGCCTGAATGCGACCTCGCGTGTGGTTTACCAGCTCACCCGCGATGTTGGCAGCATTCTCTCCACTCTTAATCTATACGCAGGGCACGCATAAATGCACACAATTATTTGCATTACATCATTTTACTTTGATAGTTTCAGTCACATTGCAAAGCTTTGATAACTTGGGCACTGCTATATCAAAATGCATTTAAGAACAGTAAGTAAATTTTAATTAGTGAGTGTCCACCTGTCCGTTAAATTAGCTATTTAAACACTGTTGTGACTGAAGGATGGTACATGAAGAACTACAACTTTTTTTTCTTTTTTCTCTTTTTTTTCCGCTTACAAATTGCAGCCTTTGCAGGTGCTTTGCATTTTCAATTGATTTTTGGCAAAAGGAGAGGTTACATTGGGATTTTCCGACAATACTTCTTTTCGGAGGGAATCTATAAACCCTTACAGGCACGTGCACAAACAGAAAACATCCAACTAATCATGTCGACAGTGTGCACGGTAAAATAAAATTAAGAACTTCCCCAACTGCAGCCTAGCCGTACTGTTTGAGATACACAGTTTAATACTAATTAAATCTCTGGTCAGGAAAGTTTAAACACTTATTGCGAAAAAGCGACATATAGCCACTGTTTGAATAAATATGCATGGACACTTAAACTGCAATAAGAAAACCTAAATGCGGAGTCTGTGAAAGCTTAAGGGGCCTAATTTTAACAAATACTTTTGTCCAAATGTAATCTAAGTATGCTTGAGAAAAAATAGAGTTAATTAAACATCAAGAGCAAATTCCTTGAAATAGAGGGTCAGATGAAATCAGTCTGTTTTAATGGGGACAGCCTTGGAGATATGTTAATGTATCAGTGCAGGAAGGCAAGGGGAGCCTCTGGGGCAGTACAACAGTGATAAGGGACAGACCCAAGGCTAGGGGGTAAGCTTTCAGGTCTCACCTTTTGGGCAACCTGGCTGACCCATGGGGACGTGCAGTTACTCAGGTCAGGACCCCTTGGGTTCCATATGACCTGATCCGCCAAGCACTGAAATGAAGCAATGCCTGGAGAAAAGCACAGAGAGAGAAAACGGGGTGGAGGAGATAATAGGTTTTACATGACTGCAATCAAAGGCAAAATGTAAAGGAGAGGAATGAATTTTACAGGAAATTCAATGAAATTAATTTTGAGTGTGCAGGACTGTAATTGTTTAAGGATGACAGGAAAGAAAATAAAGGAAAGTGAAGTAAAAGTCTGAGAGAAAATGAGATAGAAAGAAATAGAAGGTTAAATAATTTGGACACAGAATAAGAAGGAATAAAAAGGGAATAGAGAGGACATACTGTATCCACTCTTTTTACACAGCATTTATTCTCTGCACATGAAAAATACATCAGTTCTAATCCTACTCTGTCAAAAAAAAAACATCTTAAGGCAAGTGCTTTCTAATAAACCTAATTTCCAGGTGGGTTTTTCCTGTTTTGTCAGAAGGGTTCAGAGAAAGGACACCGTGCACGGAGAAGACCAGAGAGGGGTCTGCATGCAGCTGCTTACACAAATACCCAACACCAAGTCACAAAGACAAGAGCAAAGACCAAAGAGACCTCAGAGGACAGAGAAGGAAGCCGACCGGAAGAGCAGAGATGACAGAGACAATACAGCGACGTTTCACAGTCAAGGGGGGATCACAGCTGATGTGGCTTTACGTTTCATCCCTTTCTTTTTTCTCTCCCACAGATTTTTCTCTTCTCTCGCTCACCTTTCTTTATCCTCTCCTCTATCGATCACAGAATAGGTTTGAAAGCTGTGCCAGGATGAAGCAATTAAGCCAGCCGCTAATTTCACACAGAAAGAGCAAATAGAAAGAAAGAACAGAAAAGGAAGCTGAAAGGAGATGCATTTTTCTCTGGGAATTGAGGGAGTTTTTATCTTCTAAACGGGTAGATGTGTAGAAATACGGCAGCTGCCATAGAGCGAGGTATAGTCTGCAATGTGTGGCCTTTCATTTCATTATATACCACTTTCAATCAGCTCTATTTCTGTAGAAAATGAACCTTTCATTCGCTAAGGTTGAGCTTTTATCTGCAAGTCCTCGGAGACTGTGCCCACTAGTGGGAGCAGCACAGGGACAGAAGAAAACAACAGTGGAAAAAAACAAGTCGGAGAGCACAAACACATTGATTACTCTGTATTGGAGGAAAACAGCCGTAAACTCTTGAGGAAAAACTGGAATATTTATGGAGTGAAGGAAGACGCTAATGTTTTATGGACAAGCAAATTAGATTACCTAATGACCCTTTGGGACATGGACGGTCCACTATTTCTCCTTGTTGTGTTGTTGGCCACTGAACGCCGCGGTCCATTTTAGCTTCACAGAACTCCCGCTCTGGACCCTCAGGAGGGTGTGGCGGCCAGCGGGTGACAGGCACGGTGGCTGTGATTGGCCGAAGATCAGGATGCTTGTTGATGGAACCGATGGGCCGTGAGGTGGGGGAAAGGGGCCGTGCAGTGGAGGGGCTGGGACTAAGGGTGAAAGGCTTAGCCGGAGGAGTGGGGGTCACTTGAGTGGTGGTCAAAGGGCCTGAAGAAGCCCCCGAGTAATTCATAGGAAAAAATAATAATAAAAGGTGTTATTGATTTAACAGACAACCCACAACAATTCAAATTTTTTTCACTCATGCTTCCTTTTCTACACTCACACACAAATAAAAACAATCAGAGCGTTGCTGAAGGGAATGCCAAGGATCAGCCTGTACACTGCTTTTTCTCCTGCTGCCCAAGTATACAACAACATCTTAGCTTCGGTTTGATGCATCAACTTCCATTACTCATGGATAATGAGGAAATCATCAATAGTGAATTAGACACGAAACTGTGTGTAAAGCATTTCTTAGAAATCGAATAGCAAAATCCAAAAGAAAGAGATCAAGAGAATTAGGGGTACACACATATGAGCCGAAGATAACTCTCAGAAGCTGAGTTCAAAAGTTAGTTTCAAAATAACTGGGGTTGGAAATGCTTCTCAAAGTCTCTCAAAGCACACTCACAAAGGAGAGCAGAAGTGGCAAAAAAAATGGTGAAAAAAAAGTGTTGCAGATAAATAAATAACTGATCAAATGTATGAGAAAGTCCCCAACTCTAACAACCAGGCTCAATGCAAAGAAAAAAAGCAACAAAGCAAAAACTACAAAATCCTCCCAGATCAAAAGGAGAGCACAGTCAGCATGCAACTCTTTGAGTGCTACTGCTTGTCAGTCCCTGCCTGGTGTCTCTCTGGGCCTAATCCAACCCTTATTCAAGCCCTTGATGTGACATAGATTTACAGTACATCCAAACTGCCTTCTCACACTGACGGACTGCTCAAATGCTCTGTGCCGCTCCCATTTCATCCTTCCCCCTTATCATTTCAGAATGAGTTTTTCATTATCCATGACACACTGAAGCTGATATGAAGAGCTACAGCAGCCATACCTGGGAGAGTATTCTTCCAGCTACAGCTGGGACAATTATTTGATATCTGACACACACAAATGCCAGGCAGAAACACTTTGAGATTCTCTGACTTACAGTACAATTTACAAAAAAAAGAACGTTATTATTTCTGATTACTTTTACTGATAAAAGTGCTCCACTAATTAAACTCTCTGACTGAACTAAACATTTATCTCACAAAATATTGGCAAGCACCACCAATTAATGCAATATCTCAATGTGTAAATCTTTTAAAAAGATACCCAGCCATTCCACTTCAATAGCAAGTGTTAAATGGTAAAAAAGTTTCTTTCCCCGCTTTGTGGGAGATCACTCCTTACCAGTGGTGGGGTCCGGTGGTCCGAACTCCAGCGGGTAGCGTAGAACGTTATAGTTGTTCCACACATAGAGCTGGTTGTCTCGTGGGTTGTAGTCCACAGAGGAAATGTGCTGATAGGGGTTGGGGAAAAGGATGTTGACAGGCTCCTCACGGGCACGGTTGGTGTTATAGGCATACATCACCAGGTCGCCACCTGCTTCACTGTCATCATCCTGGTAAACGGACCGCACCGCATACAGAACCCCACAGGCCATGAAGGCATTGGATGCCATCCGCTTGTCAAAGCTTGTCTCCCAGGTGCCTTCAAAGCGCAGAGTGTAAGGGTTCACCTGCAGACGAAGAGGTCATTTTACACCCCCATTTAATTTGAATAGATTTATAAACATGCATAATGTTTCTTTTGAATGTTTTGTTTTAAGGCAAATATCAACATTAGAAAACATATAATTATCTTCTGGGATTGAAGTATCAACATTTTCACTTCGCATGATAGATCTTTACATTTGTTGAAGTTCAGAAATGCTTTTTTCTTTATCTTCTTGATTTAAAGTTACCGTAATAAATATTGTAGGTAACATTTTCCATATTGTATGCAAGCAAATCAAATCAAATCACTTCCTTACCCATAAATCTTTTAAAATAATTTATTTTTACATGATAAGGTATAAAAGAAGGTCTGTTCAGATTAAACCCATATTACCCTTTTTTTGGCTGACAAATCTCTTTATCTTGTCTGAATATTTGTGTAATCTCATTTCAGGTTATTTATGATTGACATGTGACCTTATGACTGACTGGTCAGATGAGTTTTTTTTTGATTATGTACTCTTTCCTTTTTCCGATTCATATCTCATCCCTTGATGTGCACTGCTACTGTCCCACCTGACTGACCACCAGACGTCCGTTGTTGGATTCGGTGGCGTAAATCACCCAGAGGCCATTCTCATCCACAGCCAGGTCAATGTCTGACTTCCCGCCCCATCGGTATGGCGAGGTGTCATGATAGTTGGCATTAGTGACAATAGCTTCCCCACTCTTTATTCTTGTCCTGAGGTCATACTTGACGATGTTCCGTGTGCGTTCTTTGTTGTAAAATACTGCGCCGTCGTACACAACAAACCCCGTACCATCCACTCTGTTCGGCAACCTGTAAAAAATAAAATCCGCTAATCAGGTAATCTCCTCTTCATAACCCAGCCATACAAGCAGGGGCTCATGCTGACACCACTGTGGGACCTTTCTGTTATCTCCATCCACATCCAGATCAAAAGAGAACTAATCTTTACAGCATCCGATACTGTTTGATGATGTAGGACAGTGGGAGGCATACTCACTTGTAATTGGTTGTAGCTCGGTTCTGTTTAAAATCTTCCCAGGAGGCATATTCATACAGCATGTCAGTTCGATAGGGGGTCCAGGGCATAACATAAAGGCGGTCTCCAGACTGCAGCGGGTCCTTACACCACGCCCCTGCCTGGTGCTCTGCCTCTTTTTGCGAGCTGGGTACCTGCACCCGCAGCAGAGTTCCCGGGCACACAAATACTGGAGGGAGGAGGGGTTTTGAAGCAAAAAGGAGATACGGGGAGGGAAAAAAAGGACAAAAGATGAAAACAGAGCATTGCAAAAATGACAGATAATATGGAGATGGCAGGGGAGGTAAAGAGAAGAAATAGAACAAAGCGAAAGAAAATAGAAAACTAAAACAGGGAAGAGAGAAATCTGTGAAGATAAAGAACTGAGAAGTCAAAGTAGGAAAAGATTGAGAGAGTAGGGGAAGTAAGGTGGCGAACATTATCAGCTTTATAATGAAGGAACATACACAGAAAAAGCTTCTTTGTACAATGCGAGCATTGTGTTTGGAGAACATCTGAATATGATTGCAGGATGGCAGATAAACGTAATGTGCGGTGGTTCAGATGTGGCGTTAAATGTAATCTATTTTGGCCTACTTTTTTGGACGGCTTTCTTTCTTTTGCAAGGCCTACGCTTCTCCCACCCCCTACTGCGTGATAAAATAGTTATTAGGGAACTTGTTTTATTACAGGTCAAATTTGGCTCTCAGTCAAGAGTAAAGCCTTAAAAGGACAAAGCATGTTGGGGGAAAGTTTTGAGGTTGACTTAACCTGCCCTTCCTCTGCAAATGCTGTTCGCACAAGAATGGACAAACAGGCACAAGCAGTTGTTCCTGGTCCAAACAGACGTGAGTGCACTGACACAAACAAGAGAAAACCTTCACACGCAATCCATACGCCCAACATGCACACCCACACATCAAACAGAGGATTAGACGGGTGGAAGTCATCCACTAGGGACTGGTGTAAATTGGCTGTCTGGTGCTGTGTGTCCCTGCTTGACAGAGAGACTGTCATGGGACCTACAGGCGTATCAGGTGATCTATAAGGAAAGCTGTGGGCATCCCTCCCAATCTGACATAACAGAGGCCCCAATGACAGAGAGAGCAGGGAGGAGACTCATAGAAGTGGAAATGCTATAGGATGAAACTGCTGAATAGCCCCTGTGTATTCCTCTGCAAGTGTATCTATGTGTCATTGGCTTGAGGTTGCAATAAAAGTGGAAACCTGCTGGTGACCTCATGACTGAATGCATCTCTGAGCTAATTGTATGCTGCAGGGAGAGTTTGGATGCAGACAGAACACACAAATTCACAGACCAACACAAAATGTTGCCATTCGCACAGTGAAAGGTAACACACCAATCCATGCACACATTCACGCACGTACACAACCTGTCATGCAGTTACTGTTTGAGTGATGGCTCAGTCTAGGCTCAAACTGTGTTGAATATTGCATGGAAGCTGGTAGAAAAAGAGATTCCCAACAGTGAGACATAGGAGAACATTCAGACTCCCGGAAATGTATCTTTCTGCTTTCTGTTTCTGCTGCTGCTGACAGTGGCTGAAGCTCTGTGCTACTGAGCCTCTCAGGAATCACCCTGTTCTGTCTGAGGGGTCCAGTTGGGATTAAAAGTGGCAGCCAAACAGGAATATAATCACTCGGGCTAAAACAAACACTGAATACAAACTCCTCAGAAGAAGTAGGCTTGTCATTCTTCATTGTTGTACCATAAAAATCCCTTTAAAGCATTGAGGTGGTTTTGTTTTGCAAATAGGAACACTATTAACATAATAAACCTTTTTTTTAAACAAGGGAAGTTTTGCTGAGTTCAAAGTAGGACTAAAACATGCATGATATTGTTGAAGCAGTTAAATATTGCAAACAAAGGCAGCAAACAGAACACTCCTTTGGAAACACAATGGCACAATAATAACCAAATAAACATTATGCATAGAGTCTCTGCATGTAGGTGACCCATAAACAAAGCCAGGAACGCTCTGCCTCAAGGTAGAATAAAGGGCAATAAAAAACAAACATGCAAGCCCATTCTCAACTGATGCAAACAGGATAAATTACTTTGTATGCAAGCATTCATCTCCGTCACAACAATACAGCTGAAGTGATACATATCAAGTAAAGCCCTGGATAGGGAAAGCAAAATGTGCTTGCGAAACAATGACACTCATGGTCACATAAAAAAATAACATCCAACAGTTTTACTACTGGAACTGGACGCTGAATCCAAGCTTTTAATTAATAGTTCCTGATAAAAACACATGAAGACGACTTTAAAGACCCAATCTGATAAAAATTTTGTTTTTGCTGCTTTTAACATGTTCTTGTGGCATTTTTCTGACGATGGAGGAAATATATAATGAAAAATATACTTAAATTTAAGTTTCTGAGTACTGTGAGGGACTGTGAACTAGCAGGAGAGAATGTAAACAAAGGGATGATGGGAAGTCAGGGCAGGCTTACTCTGTGCCAACTGTCCCATCCACTACTCAGAGGTGAATTTCTAACGAACTACTGGCGCTCTGAAGAAACTATGTCCTAGAAAACAACATGTTTTTGTTTTTTGAGTTAAAAGACCACTGGGAACGCTTTTGAAATAGATCAAAAGATGATCGGAGAGGGACTTTAAACTTTTTGTGTAAACTGTTGATGTTACTGTTGGCAATACTGGATTTCTGTGTTGAACAAGTCCCTGCACTGACCATTTCTTTCATAACAAGGTGGTAAACCACACACACACACACACAAAAAACACAGTTCTTTATGGCTCCATAACTCTTGATGTTTTTTGCAATTCAATTTATCATGAATGGATTGTATCCGCCTCAATATCCCACCTCAAATACTATGTGGTTGTTGCTCATTATTGCATCTAACCTTCCAGCCATGTCTTAAATTGGCAGCAGTCTGTACTCTTTTGGCCTCATCATCCCAATAACAATCAAGCCCAACAGAGACTAATAGCTCTCCTCTTTCTTCCTCCTCCGTGATCATCTCTCTGTCTTTCCTTTTCTTCCATACAATCAGTGTGCTTTGGTTTATTTTAATGAACTGGTTGTTGGGTGGGCCTGGTGTCAAAGGGGCTCATCAAGAGCATCTAAAATGCACACACAGGCCATGAGACAAACACTTACACACACATCCGTACACACATACTCACTTGCCAAACAGAAACAGTGGCCACGCTTCACAACCTGCAAACCCTGCCTAGGGGGCTTAATTAGGTTCGACCTGCACTCCCCAGCCTTCCTGTTTACCAGCTCTTTCTGCCTTCCCTTTGCTTCACCTCCTCATCTCTATTAAGTGTGAAAGGTGTAACAGCGGGAAGCCGGAGCAGCTGAATCCTAGCTGTAGAGTCTTTAGCACAAAAGGCTATTATGACCATTGTGAATAACTGAGGTTTTAGGCATTAAGTACTAAGCATTAGGCATAAGTCTAAAGATTAGGCATTATCCTAGTCTGGATAGAACAGGTTAGCTGTGGTACAGTAATCTGAGATTACTGTACAGCATAGATTTATTAGATTAATTCCTGTTTGGGTGCGGAAGAAAATCTTGGGAGTGATGATCGCTTCGGCAAAGCTTCTGAGCAGCACAGGCACACTTTTTACCCTAAACTATCCAGATGGCTAATGAAACTTACCTTATCAGGGATTAAAACCCAGGCTGCAGCTATCAGCAATTACGTCCAGACTTAGTAGGAAGTATTGCTGTAATAATAGACTATTTATCTCCATAATCCCTTTCCTGGGCCCAGGTCAGCTGTTATTTGTCAATATGAGGCCACAGTACAAAGTGATGAAAGCTCTGAAACTTTCTTGAAATGACAGCAAAAACCTCTCATTAGTGTCTCAAACCCGTTCGTGATGGACTGGTAAAAGTGAACGCTGACAGCTTTTGGCTAAATTTAGACTTTTTTCTTCAGTTGTTGTTTGCAGTTCAGGCTTTTTCATGTCTGATGTGACAGCGTCACTGTGATGGTTAAAGATCAACTTTGATGATCTAAACACCCCCTGCCAATGGCTGGCAGTGGTTTCTCCAGAACAGTAGGGCAATGGGATTTTTTTTCTCCCGAGTTACCTAGAATGAGTGCTCTGCTGGCCCAGGCTTTTGCCCAGCGCAGTATGCAGTCATGGTGTGCTCACAGAACCAACTGCTGAGTGCATGCTGCTCTAATTGAATCTTCCACCTGTTACTGGCTGGTACAGCAACCATTCAGCAGGGGGCAGAATGGAGCATGACATGTTAACCCACATCCTTGTTGGATAGTTAATGGACGTCAAGGGTTAGAATGCGTGCAAGAGTGTGCTGGGATTCTCCGGATGGCATGTTTGTGCAGTCATTCACAGATGAGTGTTCAGATGTACGTTTGCATTTATGTGTGTGTGTGTGTGTGTGTGTGTATAAATGTGTGTGTGAGGAGGGACATACATATTTGCAGTTCAGAAACACAGAGAAGCAGAAATAGAGAAGAAGTGTGAAAAGGGATGTGGGTGTGTTATGTTGTGTGCAAACAAGAAGAGCATGATGAGTGGAGTAAGAGAGAGTAAATAGGTTATTTCCTGCAAAACCAGAATTAGGAGTGAGTTAATTAGCTGAAGAGTGACAAACAGTGACAGAAAGAAGAAGAAAGGTACGAGGAAAGTAAAGGGAGGGGCTTCCATTGTGTTTCCGCTTCCTTTTAGATTACATTAGGTCTGGTCTTGGGAGTGAAAAACACAATAACGCACAAACAGCCAAGACACTGACAAACACATTCAGGACACACATATTCTTACATAATGCATGCAAGTCCTCACTGTCTAAACAATGGAAGAGAATGGAATCTTTATCAACCCAAACATTCACCCCAAAGAATACCCTTCACTGAGACCAAATGTGCACGGCAGCAGAAGACGGTGTGGGGTGAAACCAAAATCCCATCTACTTTGGCATAAAGCTGACACTGAAAGACAGGGAAGTTGGACAGGATATGGCTGCAAAGACTACAGGATTTAGATACACTGGGTGATTGTGGTCTATACTGGCTGACAGACTGTTTAGAGATGGGGCCTTCATTTCTGAATCTTAACTCCTAAAGATACCGTCTGCATAAGGCTCCCTCTACAAGCCCCCATACTTTATATTCATAACCACCTGCTCGTCTCATTCACCTCCATGTTCTTTGGCTATAACATTGCAATGACTTCTACATGTACAGCCAATCCTTGCACAACTCCCTATCACAGAGTGCCTCTAAAGAGGATGTCTGCACCGCCTTGGTCACATGACTGTGCTTGTGTGTGGTGGGTCATTCCTGATGAGGGGATGCTGCCTGACTCATCGTCTCTATAGCAACTGCTTTTCCACTCTTTTTCCATTCACAGCTCTTCCCTGTATTTTTATGTCACACAATGCACTGGTTTCTCCTTTATTACCTCTCGTGTTATTTATACCATATATGGTATTCCAACTACTCCCTATCCCTGTTTCTTCTCCTTTAAGTAACACAAATGAAGGTGAGCTCAACACTTGTTTGATCCTGTCTGAATTGATAAAATAGATACTATGCTGTTTGCACGTTCAAGTTGATGCTGATGTTAGATCTGGACACTGCTAGAGTGTCGGCAGAAATGGGGAGACAATGTGATGGCATGGGAGTGGCAGCGGATGTTGACGTAGTCTTAAGATGGTTGTGCTGCAGGTAGATTCAAATGATCCCTCAACTGTTCCATCTCCACCAGGGGTTTCAAACTCATTTTCACTGAGGGCCACATCAGCAAAGTGGCTGTCCTCAAAGGGCCAGATATAACTTATACATGTAACTAAATGTGATGAAAAATAAACGTAACTACTCCTTTATGTTAAATAACTCACTTACTTATTTATTATAACTTTTTAAAGTTACAATTGCAGTTGCATAGAAAACATATGTTTGCTTGTTACTTTAGCATAAATCCTTTTAAATTTATTCTGTCAGGTTTGGTTATATTGGCAGTGTTTAAGTCCTAATGTATAGTTGTCCAATGCGATATTTCAAATCCAATTCCCCCCTAGATATGAATAACTACGCACCATTTTTATTTTGTATTTTAAGAAGTGAAAAACTTTTATGCTCTCGCGGGCCACATAAAATGACATGGAGGGCCACTTTTAGGCCTTGAGTTTGACACGTGTGATCTACACCATCTTAAATCCAGTCAATTGATCCACTGACAAGATATTAAAAAAATGTTGTCAAATATATAGAAATGAATAAGGCTGAATGATTCATTCAGCAATGAACAGAAAAAGAAAATGATTAGCAGCAGTGGAGGACTTTAGTAAAGTCGACACAGAGAGAGAGCGGATGAAAGAAAAGCGCTCTCATTTATGTTAGTACTGGAGGAAAAACCTAAGAAGGGGGAGGTGGGAGAAGGAGAATCACAGTTTTGCAGTTTTCTATTTTGACAAAAGCAGGGACAGTGGGCTAAAATGGACACTGGCAGTGGGAGGAGAACATGAAACAATGATCCATGTTAATGAAAGCCACAAAAACAACAGCAGAAAAAGGAGTCCATAAACTGGTTAATGACAACCTCAATTACAGTTAATTCCTCCAATTTATGGATCTAGTCATGGTGCCAAGACAGGGGAAGGACTGAGAGAGTCACATGTGAAAAAGGAGTTGAGAGGAGGTCAAGGAGGGTGGGGACCTGGGGGTTGGGGAGGGGGGGGTGTTAAAGCTCATCGACAAGATGGAAATGATGTCAGCTGCTCTCGATCTGACCTTCATCAGGTTACTGGGTCACGTTTATCTATCTTTTGAGTTGCTCGGTCATGCTGATTGGGGCTCTATGAAAGGGCTTGAAGCAAGGCCCAGGCAGAATGAGAGGCCATTACAAGGAGCCAATGGGTCCTCTAGGAGCGTATACCCCCCTACCTCACCTTTATGCATGGGGGAGGGCTATGCCTCTGCACCTCTGCAAGAACACAAGAGGAGCCAGGGTAGCCTAAACACAGATCCAGTTCAATGAAAAGTGTATTTTTGGTGTTTTTAACATATTTTTGTAGCATTTTTCTGACTATAGAAGACATATAGAAAATGAAGCTTAAAATTGCATTTCTGAGCATTACTTTGATCAAATTGTTGTAAATGGGGAGCAGACAAAATAAACACAGTTAAATAAAAGCTTGTAGGTGTGACAAAGAACCTACATCGGCAAGTAACAAGCTCCCTGCTTCGCTCCATTCTGATGGATCCACTTGTAGACAAATAGATCCACGTACGTTTTTGATTTCCTTGTCCAAGCTGGCATCTGACTCAAGACTATACGGCTTGTTTGCTCCAATGGTGTCCACCATTTTTGTTGCAGTGTAATGTTAGGTTGGGGTTGTGAAAGGCTGGAAGCTAGTAGATTGTGTAAACAAAGGGATGATGGAAACGGGGCAGACCTACTCCATGCCATTGGTCCCACTCACAACTCAGACGGTGAATTTCTAATGAACTGCAACCACTCTGCAGAAACTATTTTCTAAAAAATTATAGGTTTACGGGGAGGCTAAAATTGGCATAATCATCATTAAAAGACCACTGGGAACAGTTTTAAAATAGATCAAAAGATGATCGAACTGGGACTTGAAAGAAAACAGATGTATTGTGGACTTTGAGAGGGATTGAGGACGTGTGAAAAGAGCCCTGAAGAGCCTGCAGCATTCTTGTAATGGCCAGATGTGATTTGAGAGATAAACCAATAAGTGAAAATCAGGGGGGAAACAGAACAAAAGCAAGGTAGCGATTCACAACATAGATAAAACAAACAATGAAGAGAAGTGAAGTGAGAGAGATGGGCAAACGGAAAACTTTTTGTTAAAAAAAAATACCACCAGAATGGGAGGTGGACATTTAAAACCTGTGAATGGGAAACAGCAAAGATTTGAAAAGCAACTTTGTTAAGTTACTTTTCTATCTTTACACAGTGATTCTGCTTTAACATTTCTGAATGGTCCTGAGAAATTGAAAAGAAAGAGACCCACCATGAATAAAACTAGAACTTGACAAAATTAGTGAGTGAGTGGATTTTTTTTTTTTTGCTTAAGATATGCATGAACATTTGTCAAAATAGGGAAATGTGTAAAGCACCACTTCAAAAATCTGAATTATAATAATTCAACATTATATTCAGTATGATGCAACATTTTTACATTAAAATGGAGATAATGGAAGGGAAAGGAGATATTTTCCATCCATTTAATGGTATGCAAACAGGATGTTTATACAGTAAAGCTCAGACTGAAGTTAATTTCTCGTTTATCTCTCACAAACACATGTATTTTATAAGTATTTTCTGTGCAGTTGTGTATCAGTTGTGTGTGTACAGGTCTGGCAGATGTCATCAGAACCAAGGAGGAAATCTAGAGGGATTTTAGAGTTTTGGTTACACGTCAAAGACAGGTAGAAAGAGAAGGAAAAAGGAAGCGATTAGAGATCGAAAAAGAAAAGTGAGGGATATCAACATCAAACATGACAACTACACAAGGTGCCGGGTTAGAAGGGAATATGAGGGAAGAAGGGAAACGAGGTAGGAGGAGGAGGTAGGAAAGGGAGAGCTGTGGTTGTTATGTTCATTGTGGTCTTTACCTTTTTGATCCACTTCTATTCAAGCATCGGAAAAAAGGAGAAAGAGAGATAAAGGAGAAAGACAGCAAGAAGGAGAGAGGGAAAGTATAGAGAATGAAAGGAAAAACAGGTGCAGGAAAAAAAGAGAAAATTGAGATTAAATAAAACGCTGTCTTTTCTCTTTCATATTCTCTCTTTTTTTTAAAGCAACTTATCTGTCTTTGTTATGGTTGGCTACTCAGAGAAAAGATGGTTCGAATGGAAAATGAGAAGGGGGAAATGACCTGACCTGGGTTTAAGTCCATTTCCATTTCATTCAGGATTTATCAATATTTCCCCAACAAGACAGTCCAACCCCAACCACACACTCTCCACCCCACCTCCACCCATCTTACAGCAATATCAGTCTTCCTCCCACCTCTCCCATGAACCCACAGTGCAGCTCCAGGAACCTGCTGGAAAGAGAAAAGTGAGGTAGAGCGTCGTGTTGTCGTTCTTGAAAGCTGTAAGAGAAAACAGGACTAAGAGCATGTGAAATAAAGATGTGATGGTAAATGAAAACGTGGTGATGAATACATCCAAGTTCTCTTTTGAGATTTCACTAAATCTCCTCTATTTATGCTTCCTTCCAAAAACAAGGAGAAAAAAAGGCTTTGCTGAATTTAAAGTCAAAAGCAGGAAAAAAAAAACCCTCAACCCTCGACCATCTAATCAATGGGGAGCTGCTTGCTTGGCAAAACTGGCTCATCAAAGAAAAAGAGAACAAACAACAGGGGGAAAGGAGAAGCTTGACAGAGTGGAACACCTCAAAAACACAGAGAGACCAGGAGACACAGTTTTGGGGGTTGGGGAGGGAAAAAAAGAGGAGCAGGGAGAAATGTCTACAGTTCGCTCATCACACACAAATCAATATGCTGGTGTGCGAAATCCCAGCGAGGCCTCTGCTGACATGAGGAGGTAGGGCGTGGTTCTCGAGAAGGGAACCTGCTTGGATTGCAGCATCTGGGGAGTTCTGTGAGCAGCTGGAAACTAGAGGAGGCACAAGCTGAGGATCTCAGCTCTGCCTTTTGTTTGAGACTGCTGGCACCTGCCTTTCCACTGTATTTACAGAGACCCAAGTGGAGTGTAACTGGATCTCCATGTCTCTCAGGAAGAGACTTGTCAAAAGCAACATGGCTTATGGACCCCCACTGCGAATGTGATTGTGGTGTATTCGTCGTGGGAAGTCCATTGTCCCCTGGGAGCTCTGTGAAGCTGTCATGACACCTCTCAGGGTTGCCCGTTAAAACAAAAAAACAAGCGAGAGGGAATGCAAGCGCGAGATGCAAGAAGATAAATCGCAGCCAAAACAAAAAGTGACTGTGAGCAGCACTGCCCTGAGCTGTGTGGGGCCTGGCCTTAGACCTTGGCACAGACAGGATTAGTATCAGAAGCCCCATGGATTATTTATCATCCTGTGCCAAGTTCAATCCGGACAAACCACTTCCAATAAAATCATGGGAAATTGGCCATTTTTAGCCTGTAGGGGCAAAACCTGGAAGACTGACTCAGGCAAAGTTGGGGCTGTCACAGAGATACATGCACCAAACTGAGTCATCATAGACTTCAAGGTTAAGGCAGGGTGGAAATCTGACCACTGAGTGTAAAGAGCTTCCATTCTTATGGAACCTGATGGGCGGGTGAATGGGTCACCGAAAATCAACTTAATTAGATTTTCCATATGAACATTCTCCAACTCAGAAAGGTAAAAGGTGACAATGTTCAAAAAAAAGGAAAATTGACCTTTTGTAAATAATGTGTCATGGACAGTAGAGACATAGAGACAGAAGTAGAGAAGGAAAAAATAAATCTTCAGTGCTGCAGGAAGAAGCTGTAATAAAATCAAAAGTGGAAAACTTCTGTTGACTCGTTTCTTCTATTCTTGGTTTTCCTGAAAAAAAGTTCAAGGCACAAATTCACACAATGTCAACACACACACACACACAAATAAAAAGACAAAAAAACAGAAACTCGTAAAAATCTCCTCACACTGAGCTGAAGGTTAGATTAAGGCCACCTAGGTTGTTTGTCTGATTCATTCTGCATTTCTCTTTTGGTTCTTTATTGAGAAATCAGCCATTGCCCTCTCTGCCGTTAATCACTCTGCTCAGCGTTCTCCACAACCCTATCAATTACTCCCACACTAATGAGGACAGCTAGAAACACACATCGTCAAATACACACTCATTGTTCTATTATAACACTATAACCTCTGTCTCCCTTTCCACTGCTGAGAGATCACATATCCTCTCCAGCATCTTCCTCCCTCTCCTCCATTTTCTCTTTTTCTCACTTTCGTTTTTCACACATCAGAGTCAACCCTTCCCAAGGCCCGAGCACACCCCCCTGCATCTCACTCACCAAGCATTTATGAGCCCCACATCTAATGGCACCTCTATACATATTAATGCAGTTTCATTTTCAGCTACATCAAAGTGTTTCCTCTCTTCCCCTGAAAACTTGTCATATTACAATGACATTATTCCTTCTACTGACAAACTCCTCTCAACAAGTCAGCTGTGATTTCCTGGGGTTTAGTCTCTAAAAGCAAAGTCTTGTAATGAATAGTCAAAGCTCAATACGGAGCGGGGAAGAATCAATTCAACAAAGCGAAACTGCAGGAGACTGGCAAAATATGAATAAAAAACAAGAGAATGAGGACCTAATAGTAAGCTCTGGTGACTTTACTGTACAGCCACCTGTGTTGTGCATACTAACCAGACAATTCTCAGTTGATGAAGGAGGTGACAAACTTGGTTGTCAAGGCACAAGAGGCTTATCAGAGGCCTATTACAAAATACAAATGTTATGTCAATCGAGGTCCACTTAATTTCCTGTATTTTCCAAAGAAAACATAGCAACAATTATGTTAGGGGTTCAGTCAGTCTGATATAAAGATCAGCTTCACTATGAACTAAGCTTTGAGAATTTTTAATTCAAAATATGTTATTTTTTTTAAGTGACAAGGATTTTGTGCCTTACAGCATCCTTCTGCTAATGCTGGCTTCTTTTGTGGCTTCTCAGTGTGAAATAAATGCTCGGTGACCAATTTTGATTTGGACTTATTTCAAAAACGATTTTTGGAGTGAGTTCAGATAAGCATAATCTGACGGATTTTCTGTCAGTGTTTGGGGAATAAAAAAAAGTTTCCCAGCTTCATCTGCAGTCAATAATCTGGAAACTTTCCGCAGTTGGAACAAAAAATCTTTTGTAAAGACTGTAATATACACTCACCGCCACTTAGGTAGACCTATGTAGTTCTGACTTGGCCCGCTTTTACTTTCAGAAGTGCCTTAATCCATCATGGCATAGATTCAACAAGGTACAGGAAACATTCCTCAGATAGTTTGCTCCATGTTGACATTATAGCATCACACAGTTGCTGCAGATTTGGCAGATGCACATCCATGATGTCAATTTCTCGTTCCACTACATCCCAAAGGTGATCTATTGACTTGAGCTCTGGTGACTATGGAGGCCATTTGAGTCCAGTGAACTCATTGTCATGTTCAAGAACTCAGTCTGAGATGATTCCAGGTTTATGACATGGCACGTTATTCTGTGATGTTTTGGGGCTGTCGCTGGACAACACAGACTTTCAATTCCCTCCACAGAATCTCTACTGGATTGAGGTCTGGAGACTGGCTAGGCAATTCCAGTACTTTGAAATGTTTTTTACGTAGCCACTCTTCTGTTGCCTGAGTGATGTATGTGGGGTTATCACTGATAGAAGGAAGCTTTGCCCAAATCTCTCAATACATGGACACATTCATTATTTCCATAATATGGTTTAGTCGTCCTGTCCACTTTGCAGAAAAGCAGCCTCAAAGCATGCTCCTTTCACTTCAATGCTTCACAGTGGGTATGATTTTCTTTGGTATCAGCATTTATCCCCCTCCAAATTGACAAGTGGAATGTATACAAGGGAGTTCCATTTGGTTTAATCTGACCATATGACATGTTCCTAATAATCCATTGGATCATCCAGATGTTCTTTGGGAAACTTTAAACAGATCTGGAAATGCACTGGTTTAAGCAGGGTGGACTTTGGAGCTCTGCAGGAATTGAATCCATGACAAAGCAGTGTGTTACTATATAAACCATTGTTACTGTGGTGCTAGCTCTGTTGAGGTCATTGACCAGTGCCCCCTGTGCAGTTCTGGGCTGTTTCCATACTCTTCTCAAGATCATTTGTACTCACCAGGTGAAATCTTTCATGGAGATCCAGGTGGAAGAAGATTTTCACTGATCTGATATTTTTTTCATTTTCTAATAATTTCTCAAACAGTTGATCTCACCAAGCTGCTTGCTTATTGTAGATTGGTTAACCTCAGTCCCGTTCAGGTCTACAATCTTGTCCCTGGTGTCCTCAAACACTAGGGACAAGGGTCATGTGTGGTGGAGAGAACTCAGTCTGACTGTTTTAGGGTTTAGACAGGTGTCTTTTATACAGATAACCAGTTCAAACAGGTGCTATAAATACAGGTAACAAGTAGAGCATAGAAGTGCCTCCTGAAAAAATATTTAACAAGTCTGTGAGAGAAAGAATTCTTGCCTGTTTGTTGGAGCTAAAGACTTGTTTTCTGCACCATTTTACAAATAAATTACTTAAAAATCATACAATATGATTTACTTGTTTCTTTTTGAGGTGTACCTATGTTGAACATTACAGACTCCTCTCATCTTTGCAAGTGGGACAACTTACAAAATCTGGGATTGCTAAATACGTTTTGCCCACGTTATTATGCTTTCAGTAATTGCAAGTGGCACTGAGGCCCTTGCCAAGCATGGAACATGATTTTACTTGCTGGTGAATGTGGTATTTTTCAAGGAGATCCTATTTAAAACAACCAACACACGTCCTCTGGACCCTCGTCTCTGCTCAGCCAGCAGAGCTGTGTGTGTGTGTCAGCTTGGCTGTCACCTTGCTGATTCAGGTGACTGGCAACATGACGTCTGTGTGACACAGGTGCCACTCATATAGAGAGCCTTGTCAAATGCAAAAACACACGCAGCCATCATCTCACCAACACACCATCTTATCTGCTGTGACATACCTTTACATGATCATTTCTTCAACATTTACCTTTGTGTTGAGACAACCGACAAAAAACACGTGTCGCACTTGGATGATACCCAAGTGCCTAAGAATCCCAGTCAGACATGAACGATGGGGCATTACCAGAGCGATTAGCAGCAGCAAATTCAATTAATCTTGACAAATCTCTGTTGAGGCAAAACTGAAAAGAGTGAAGCACTGCCTCTCCTGGTAATTAAAAGTGGCCGACTTGAGTGGCGTACGGTGTGATGGTGAGTAGGTTTTAGGATAATAGCTCCTGCTCAAGTCTTAATGTGTCAGGTCCAACTTTGTTTGCCAGACAACTGCAAAAGTAAAGAGGAGTCAGCAGTGTGAACTGATAATATACATAATCTACCTGTTTTCTAATAAAAAAAAAGTCCAGGTTTAGAAGTTTCTATTGTGACCTCAAACAGACTGGGCTTCCCAGCACAGAGTGTTGCACCTTTTTTCTCAAACACAATAAACCCAATTTAAAGAAAAAAATTTGAATATAAATTTAAGTTGGCATTTGATGACCTTCATGATTGCTTGAGAAGGAGTGAACAAGCCCACTTGTGTAAAAGGGAACTAAGCCACAGTTACATTCACAGGGAAATGGAGACAGGTACTGCTAAGCACTACCTTGACCCTCAATGGTCAATAAAAAAAACAGAATATCAGGCAAGAGCACAGGACCAGCTCGAAGACTAACGAGAGTGCCACTGAAGAGGGTCAATGTGACCGCTGTTAACATCGCCTGGAAGACAGAAAAAAAAACGGTACAAGACATTTGCTATTTAGAGAGCTGTGAGGAAAATATTCACGCTAAGAAATAATCTCTTACATAAAAAAACCCAATTTCCTATCTCTGACTGGGGATGCAATCTTGCTCAACAAAGTCTCTGAAAAAGTAAACTGAGTCTACAAATGTACTGTGTAGAGTAAGTGCAGAGATGGAAAGAAGGGTTTGGAAGTCCCCTGAATGGTTGCATTTGAAGATTCGCCCCACCTGTAAAATAAATAAATAAGTAATAAAACCAACAGAGATAAGAGAAGAAACAGAATTTAATGGACAGAAGATTTTCTGGCACATTGATGGGGGGAAAAAGGAAAAAGAAAGAATAGGAGTAAGAGGACGGTGGATGAAAATTTTGGACTTGGAATCATAGTAGAGAGAAGGAAGCAAAAAAAAAGATGGGGGGGCAGAAAAAGAAAGGGAAGAAAAAAGGCAACGCTGACCGTGACAGATAAAATGCAAAGTGACTGCAGAAAGCGAGGAGGAGAAAGGTAGAGAGGGAAGGAAGTTTGGAGCCGTCTTAGTCCTGTGGCTCGCCACAGCATCTGCATCTGAGGAAAAAAGGGGAAACAATCATCCCATACCCCACCCTTATAAATTAAACTACCTCCACACCCCCCATGAAAAACCTATGGTTTTGCTTTATCATCCAAACAGAAACATGTAACCCTCCATCCTGTCTTGCACCCCACCTCTGCCTGGTAGAAAGGAGAGCCACTGCTGCTCCCCTCCAGCCAGGCAGTCCTGCACAGTGATAGGATCACTGCTGAGAGTAATAATACATGAAAGTGAGGAAGGGGGTGACTGAGGGAGGATTTTCACATGAGTGAGGATCAACACAAAACTATATCCCTCATGCTGTATCCGCCCCACGAGGGTGCTGCTGCTTGTGTGTGGATGCTTGCTCAGAGGAAGAACCAGAGACAGAGATGACCAAATGCCTGTCCTCTTTTTGAAGTTGTGTCTCTTTGAAGGTGCAGGCATGTGTGCAAGTCACACCTGCCAGAGAATTTCAAGCAATGTAGGCGAGAGGGAAGTCAGCCGTTACCATGGGGACTTTAAAAAGTGTGACGCTGCATGTCATGTGCTAAAAAATAAGCTTTTGCCGTTTGTGTTAACTTTCCCATTGTGAAGTGTGGCGTACACACAGCACCCCCTGCCTAAAAGTCTCACAGCGCCCAATTTTAATTTTTATTGGAATCAGAGGGACAGCAAAGGTGTTTGGGAGCAGATAAAGGCAATAGCATGGCCCTGAGTTAATCAGTGCATTAGTGCGGGGCAGTGTGTGTTACACTGCTGTGACTGCCAATAAGGGCTGACCCCATGCTTTCAGTGGGTGTGCACAAAGTGCTTATCGGGCCCCACGTTTGGGAAGCATCTTCCCTCTTGTGAAAATCCCCCTCAGCAACTGGTGCGTCACTCTGTCGATGGAGAAAAAAGGTTTAGTGCTCTGCGGTTGTATGCGTGTGTGTCAGTGTAGCAAAGAGACAGAGAGAGAAGGTGGAAATGATTGTCAATCTTATTTTTGTTCTTTGTGTATTTGTAAGTGTATTGCTGATTTTGGAGAATTTGGGGGTGTTAAAGAGGGGGTAAGAGGTTCAGGTCAGGTTAGAAGGAGGTATGGGAGGGGTGGTGAATGGGGTGAGAAGGGGAGGGGAGGTGGAAAGAGATGAAGGGGTATTAGTACTCACTGTAGGGGACACACTCATACTGGATCTCCAAATACTTGTAGGTTCCCGGGCAGGGGTCTGGGAACACGTCTGACCCTGCAACCACCACACACTGAGTGCGATTATTACACCTGCAAGATGATACAGACAGGGGTGAAAAGAGGGAGAAGACAAAGATATAAAATGATAAGTGATGTGGTAAGAAAGACAAAGAGGAGTGGTTATAAAAAAACATCTTGAGGCACTGAAAGACAGAGAGAACGGTAGGGAAGGGAGTAATTTCACACTACACTAGATCATGTGACAGCTGCACCCGAGGGGAGGTGGGAAACTGGCAGGGAGGGAGAATGGGGGAAAAGGAGAAGGATCAAGGATAGAGAGGACGGATGGAGGGAGGGAAGAGGCATAGGGAGGCAGAGTGACGTAAAAAGTTGCTCTCCTGGGGGATTGTGAGTGAGAGCAATTAGAGGTGAGAGAACAAGAAAGGGCGGTGGGGGGTGGTGGTAAGGCAAATACTCTACACACACTTGGAAAACATTGATATGCACATTACTCCAACATCTAAAAGGAATTGCTGTATGCCCTCTTATGTTTACACACCCTAGGTACCACATACACACACAGGAAAAGAGACTCATCCGCATGCACTCTGTCTTTCACAACATAAAATCCTTTTCTATCCAGCTTTGAGTATTTTTCCCCTGTGCAGGCTTTTTCCCCTTCGCATTTCAAATCTGTACTCACTCTATCATCCCATCATTTCTAGAAGTCTTTTTTCCTTTCTTTGCCCCCTCAATACTCCCCCCACTCCCCCACTGCTTTCCTGCTTCCCTCCCTCTCTTGCTTTCTCCCCAAGCAAGTACCCTGAGCTTCCATTACACGTGTGATGGATAGCTGGTAGAAGGATCCCATTGATCTGAGCTCAGTGGAGGAAGATGCTGAGCACGACCACTGAGTGCAACAGTAGGAAGCCTTACAAACTCTTCAGCAACAATCCTCCAGCATTTGCATTCGCTCACTCGTGCAAGTACATAAAAACCTTGTGCACTAACACTATCATGGACAAAAATGTCTCACTAAAATGAAGTGGCATTATGCATTGGCAAAATCAGCTCTTAAACATTTAAGAGGAAAAAACCTCATTCAGCATGTGCTTGCTTAAGGAATCGGATTTACATCAGAAAACACAACAGTGGGAGGCTAAACAATGCATCACAGCAAGAAAAAAGCTGGAAATTCTGAAGGATTATGCTGTGAACGAGTATCTCATTTCCTTTGCCAATAGGAGGCTCTGACTCTGCACAAACACATCCCTAAGATCCAAAACAGATCAATAGTTACCTCTGCGACATTATCTTGAAGGCGTCTGGCTGGTAGCACTGCACATTCTCCATCTGAAAGGGGTCGGCGTCGCAGATCTTGTCATCGGTGCGGCCATAGTTGGCTGTTTCGATCATGATGACATCGCTTCCAGGGCAGCGCAGCTCAATTGGGTAGCCTTCGCATGCCAGTTCCCGGCGCATCAAGCCAAAAGGCATCATTGAGCGGCCCAAAGCTAAATAAGAAAAAAAGACAAGCAAAGCTATTGATTATTCAATAGACCTTAATAGGTGGAGGACAGTACAATTATTATTCAATTTGACTCTAAATATTACATACAGATATATTTATAAAAAAAGAGAGTGGTTCCTTTTGCCATCCAGCAAAGGCCTATTGGAAATTATTTATATGTTGTTGCTGAGAACTGAGTTTTAGTGCACTTGATGCAATACCCTCTTTTACTTTTTGCATTACAGCATCAGGAATCCCACATTGATATCAATGATTTACAGTAAAACAAGCTTCTCCAGTAAAATGCTCCACTTGTGTAACATACTGTGAGAGTTGCACAAGTTAAAAAACCTCTACACACAAACATACTATTTAACTCATCTTTACAAATAAGTGAACTAATAGTTAAAAAAAGCGAGGGATATATCTAAATAAAGTATGTAAAAAAGAGAAAATGTAGTGGGAATTTGTTTCCTTGCAAAGTCTTTCTTCCAGTATAAAGGCATTTGCATATGCACCACTATAAATCAGCACTCTGAGAGGAATGTCAATGCACCGCTGAGGCTCTGTGAGGAGAAGGGTCAGTAGGGACAGTGGGGTACTTGGGGTTAATCGCTGAGCCAGACTGAGAGGCATGAAAAAGGGCCGCAAAGAGGTGCTAAGAGGGACACTTGTCTCTCCAGCTCTCTCTGTAACTGCATACGTTTCCAGCTGATCTTATATTCAAGCAGACATAAAAAATATATTAAAATGTCTGCGTGCACAGAAGCAGGCTGGAGTAAAGACACGTGGAAATGATGTTGAAGGACAACCTGTTTTTAGTCTCATGCAAGCGACTGTGAGAGCTGCTGTCCGTGGTCCTGAATTTTCATTGAGGAAATGGCAGCCCTGGATTTGGAGCTTCTTCAAAGAGTGATAGGTGTGGAACTGTCCAAAGTACTGAAATGAATGTATAGCACACACCAAGGAAGCAGGGACTTTACTGTCAAATGCAAAAAGGTCATTGCTATATAAAATTGCCGGATAAACTATGTTTGCTTGCGTAATACAAAGCTTTGTAGCAAACACAGGCAATTAGTAATTCCTCCCCACCCTCCAAGCCCTATTAGTGCTTTAACCCACAGCATAGGACCGGTTTTCCTTTCCTGCACTCAATAAGGTCTTCTTAAGTTTCAGGCTCTGTCCATTCAGGAGTATCTTCCATCTACGTCAATGTCAGTGTCAGTCATTTCAAACATAAAACGGTGCAACATGATTCACAGACACTGGACTTGCTCGCATTTCTAAATAGCCGACATTTATGCAGCAGGGACTATAGTGAAGTTGTGTGGGATAGTGTCATTATGACTGAATGACTAGCGCAGAAAGACTTCAGATCTTTTATGCTTCGCCAACATGCAGTGCCACTGCCAATTCACAAAGGCCTTGATGCAAAATCGCATACTAATTAAAGCACATGGAGAAGCAAACAGCAGGCGAGGACAGACAAACAGGTCCACACACAAACTCCAAACCCTGCAAATTAGCACATGCACTAAAAAAGTGGGCAGATGAGAGCGCCTGTTCACTGTCAAGCACACACATGGTGGCAGTACAAGCATAAACGCATACAAAATTGTGGTGTCACAGTGGGATTACAATGCATTGGAGCAGTTTGTGGCCTTGTTCTCTTAACTACCCTGCGGTGTAAATGCACAGCAGTATACAGCTGGCCAGCAATTACAACTATGCAATGAGCCAATAGGAGAGTGAAAGTGAAGGGCACCACCAGGAGTGATCACACTTAGGGTTTATCCAAGGCAGCATGTAGGTATTCATCTGCATCACTCTCTCCCCATGCAAAGTTAAAGATTTTAGGTATAAAAGCAATGGAGACTGGCTTAAGCGAAGCCCTTCAAAAATAGAAGCATGCAGCGTGACAAATGATGCCATGCACAAACTGATTGGTGAAAAGTTTTCCTAACAAGAAGATGAGATTCAATAGCCTTTTTCAATAAGAAGATGAAGCGGAATCCTAACTTCACACTGTGTCAGAACTGGTAAGCTACTTTGCAGAGCTTCCCCACTTCTCTGAAGAACGTCCTCAATTGTTTTAAGTTAAACACTATCAACAACTTTTGCCTCCCTCATGTTTTTTCTTTGTTTATCAAACTGAAAAATGACAAAACATTTTTAAATGTACATGATGAAATGTTTTAGCTGTTAGGGCTGCTGCACAACTAAAGTATGAAAAAGCAATTATTTCTTTATTATTTAGATTAATGACAGCACTAGGAAGATTCTTGTTTTCCAAAAATCCAGCAAATTTGCACACTTTTGTAAGTTTATGTGACTTTTATGATAAAGTGCTTTATCAATTACTTTGATTCTTGATGCAATACATGCTAACCATGCAGCCCATGCTAACCATCTAGCGTTTGCTCTAAAAATACTCAAACTGGTTTAGACCGGTAGCACAAATGGAGAAAGGATGGTCATTTTTGCTTAGACTGCTTCCCCCATAACCCAGTCCCTAATGAGTGGAAGAAAATGAATGGATGAATGGAAACAGTAAGAATAGATGTAAAGTTTCAAGTGTGAATCAGTTGATTCCAATTTCTACTGGTCAATATATACATTTTAAAATTCTAATGAACAAAAAATGAAATAGCACTCTCAAGAATTTAAGAGTTCTGTTAAAACCTGAATAACTGCACAAAAGGCAATTCTGTAAATCTATTCTTTAAGGAATCATCCCTGTTTTTTGTGGCAAACTCTCTGTGCCTTCTGACATGGACACCAACATTGTGTGTACTGATATGGTGCTCTTTTGTGTTCAATAAACCCCAAAGTGGTTCAGACTCACACGTACCATTTACCCACGCACACTGATGGTGGCGGGGCTGCAATGCAGGGACCTATAGGCCACCAGGAGAAATATGGGGTTCAGTGTCTTGCCAAAAGACACTCTGACACATGGACAAGCAAAGACAATCAGAGGTTGACCACTCCACCACAGTCTCTTTGAAACATGACAATGTTCCTTAAATAGAAATATATACTTATAAAGCAATTTAATACTTTCCTAGAAGGCCCAAAATGCTTTACAGTCTCATCCACCCATGCACACACACATTCACACAGTGATGGCGATGCCGCTGCCAAACACTGGCACCAACCTATAACCATAAGGGGCAATGTGGGGTCGTGTCTTGACCAAGGACAAGGACACTTTGACACATGGAAAGGCAAGGCTGGAACTGAACATGAAATGTTCCAATAAGAGGTGAACCACTCTACCTCTTCCCCAATCTAAATTAACATATGCATATCTGTGTACATTAAAGAGAGAAGGAAGCATTTGTTAATTTTCAATTTAATACTAAGTTCTTCTTTATGAGGGTTTATTCAAATATATAGTCGTCTGAACCTTAAAATATTATGCTTGGCTGTTTTTGGCCCAACTGTTAAAGCATACATTTTGCAATAATTGGGGTCCATCCATTTTTAAGAGACAACACTTAAATGTTGGCAGCAGATATGATAACTAGCATTTCTCTGGCACTCCTTCAGTTCTCTGCCTCTGCCACATCCCATTGTGTTTAACACCCACACATTTCACACCTGTACACGCTTTCTGACAAGTTTCAGGGCTGAGGTGGATTTCACAGTGTAAATGCAGGCAGCTGTAACTTACATTTATGCAGACATTTCTAAATGGCACATTCACAAACAGGCATAGAACCAAGCTATTCAGTGAATGTACAGTGTGTGTGTGTGTGTGTGTGTGTGCGTGCATATGTGTGTGTGCATGTGCATGTACATGTGAATATATGGTGAGTGTCAGCCAGATGGCCCAAGGCCTAACTGGAGCCACGGCTGGCTCTGAGCTGAGATGAGATGAGATGAGATGAGCAGAGGATAAGCTTGGACTGGCCATGGGCTACGATTGTCCTTCACTCTGCAGGAATCCATTAAGGTTTCAGTGTCTCTTTAAGCAGCTCACACACACATATACACACACCCCACACACACACGCACAAACTGGCCATTTAGTTTTGCCTGTCAGAGTCATAACAGCTGAATGACGAAGTGTCTTTCTCAGCAGCAGCCATATGTCTAGGTGGATGTAATCCCCTCACTGTGAGACTATGACTCATCTCCCTTGATATAAAACTGTGTTAATATCTGCCATCCGCAAAACATACTCAGCAAAGGCACATCGGCAGATAATGATACAAGCCAACCGAATCCTGTAATTATGCATGCTGATTTGCATATATAGAGTTGTTTGTAGGAGTCAGAGGTCTCTCACACAAAAAAGCACACAACTGACAGGAGCATGGTGGCAATTTAGGGCAGCTGGCGCGTGGGGCTGAAGTGGCAGGTTTCAAAATAAAAGCTCTATCCGAAATTAAGAGCAAGAGACAGAACTGATTGGATTTGACTCATTATCCTCGCACAGTAATTAAAGCCTGAAGATGGATAGATGCTCGGACCATTAGACAAGAACATTATTTCTCACAAGCTAGACTAGTTTTTGCTCACTCATTCTTTCTCTATTATTACTGGATTTGTGCACATGCATGTAACACACAAATGTAGGTGGATACTCAACACATCTCAAAAGCTGCTATTTGTATGGAGAAAGAGAAATTCAGAGAACAGAAAAAATCATCATTATGCAGGTAAAAAAAAAATCCTGACCCACTTCAAGGTTTTAGTTACACTTTAGGCTAATTAAATTATTTTTAATAAATGAAAAGCAAAAGCTTTTTGTTTTGTTTTGTTTCTTGAATAAAAAAAAAGACGGAAATATCCATTTTACATATTTGTTTTTTTAATCTGTCACTGAGTGCTTTGTTTAAAGTGATTTTGGCAGAACAAAAGCTTGAATTTAGAAAGTATTCCACAAACTTAGCGCTCATTTCCTTTGAACGTTTTCCTCTTTATTCTTATTAGAACAGGCTCCATGAGAGGTGTCACTGCACAGTTGTTTGCAGGTCTCTGCAGAGGTGCTTCAATGGGTTCGGGTTCTGTTCCAGCTTTCTGCCTCCAAGACTTCAACATGGCTTCCTGGCTTTCTCTCCTATTTTCCTGGCAGCGTTTTTAGTGTGTATGCTTTTTTATTTTAAAATATTTTCCCCAGTGTGGGATTCTGTGCTCTAAAAAAGGCATTCTCTCCGCATATGTCTGCGTGTGTCACTGTGCTGTGCCATACAAACAGGAGGAGGCTGCCGTCTGACTGAAAGGAAGCTACGAATGTGTTAATGTTCACTGCCGAATTATCCTTAAGCACACAAAAAACTGCACCCAGGCTCTCCAGCCTTTCTCAACCCCTCAGAAAATGTTGCCTCTCATGGTCTGAGGGTCATTTATTTGTTCAAACTTACTCCAGTCCTCTTTTCTTTCAAGTTTGCACTCAACTACAAAGATTTTTCTGTCACTGTCTGAGAAATATTTGCAGACTGAGGAGAAAAAATACCGTACATCAATTTTGCTTCAGACAACATTACAAAATGTTAAAAACTTGAAAGAGCCTACATATGTTTACTGACACGGAAGGTCAGTGTGGAGAAGAAAAGATAATATTTCACATTGAAAACTGATAAAGTCGATCTTTCCTTAAAATAATATTTTCCATCATTAATGTGCAATTAAACATCGGAAAACCTCGACTTTATCAACTCTGACATTTTGACTTTTAACTGAAGCTCTGGTTTGTGTTTTCTCAGTCACTAGGCGAAAGGCCTTCCGCCATCTCTGGCCTTGCACGTTGGCAGAGACGTTACAATCGTGTTTCAAAAAGGAGATTATGCTTTGTGGAGCTGTGTGGGCTGGTGGTCGACTTGTTAACGGTCAGAAAAATTTTTTTGGGGGGCCAAATTGTGATCGGCGCCTTTTAGCCCTTGTGTTTATTCCAGCAGCAGCCTCTTGATTCCAACAATTAACACAGCACATAACCACAGTGCCAGAAACAGTTTTAGCCAAGATTTGTTGGTCAAATGGCTAAAGAGCGGGTTTTTGTTAAATCACGATCTTTAAAAGGCAGTTAGCTAAAGACATTAGCGATAATAGCTAATTATCTTCTTTTTCATGTACATAGAAGCAGAAAATTAAAGATTTCCAGCTGATCTTTGCATGTGCTCTCATCAGTGACACTGCAGGCAAAAGTAATGTCCTCTTTAGGGTTTCTAAATAGCTGATCGGGATAAAGAAGCAATTTTACAGTCACTGGACAAAACTAGGAGGTCTCAGAGATGGGAAATTCTCCTTAGCTTAAGATCATTCTGAACAACTTCACACACTTTATCAGCCCAACGCTGCATCTTAGCAACTCATTTAGCACTGCAAGTTAGCGTAATGACTCGCTGGAGCGTGGCCTGTCACCACAGACAAGCTGAGGCTATTCGGCCAGAAATGTCACATTTAGGCAGCCTTCAAGCTGAGAAGTTGTGACAGAGTGACACTTTGAGACAAACACAACGGCCTAACATGACCGTTTCGAGTTTTCAGGCTGTGTGAGCTTGTGGGACGGTGTGTCCATTTGAGCGTATGGATGGAAGGATGGAGCGCTGATTACAAAGCGAGAACCCTTTCTGAACCGTTCTGACTCCTCCGCCTGTCTGCTACAGGGAGACAGGAGAAAAGATGAGGAGTGATTGTATGGGGAGACACCAGCCTCGCTTTAAGGTCAGAGCACAAAACGGCTCCAAAATGACACACAGACACTCTGATGGAGCTGAGTTATAGGCGCTGAGAGGAATGAAATGGAAAAAGTAGCATCAAAGAAAGATCGAAGCCTTCAAACAAAAGTACAGCAAAACACAAGAAAAGAGGAAGTTCTTTAAGAAGGCTGAATGCTACCAACATAAAGGAAGCAGAAAGAAATGTTACAGACTCAGTGCAGACAGACTCTAAAGACAGACCTGGTCTTTAACTAAGTTGAATTACTGCTCAGCTCCCTGGATGTGTTCTTATTTACAGCAGATCAACCATTCGGAATAATCTTTCTTCTTTTGGATACAACCCCAAGAAGCACCTTGGCACAAAACTTTGCCCTGTTAGGAACTAGTCGGAGAAATACAGAGATTAAATTGGGCAATAAATGGCCATTGAGATGATCACACACTCAGACACAGAGACACACATTTGAGTAGAAAGACCAGATAAGACGTGCTCGTTTTGTCGAACCACTTCATGGCTAACCCTGGCCCCCAGTTATGCAATAAATGGCCCAAATGGTGAGTAACTGCAGAGTCCCAAAATAAAAGTCAGCCTGTCTAAAAGTAGGATCCTCATCCAGCATAAATTGTTCTCCCTGTCCCGGGGGAGAGAAGCACTGCTGCAGGTCCAGCACAACTGTATTGTGTGCTCTCATGCAGCCCAGCAGACAGTGAGTCAGATCTAGGCTTTGAAATTCATGTAAACACCATGGTGGAGTAAAATTGCAGGTGCTGCAAGGATACCGCCAAAGGGGTGGAAAAAGAATAGAGCCAAGGCAGAGTAACACAGAGAAGAAAGTGAAGAGTATGGTGGGAGACTGACAAGATTGTTATAGGAAAAAGTCAGTGGCAGAAGCGGCGCAGGAGAGAGGGCGGGACAGCTGTCAGAGACATGCGCATGCATTTGAAAAAGTTGAGGGTTGCATCAACAGACATTCAAAAAGATGAATGTCAAAGCAAGGTCCTGTTGGTCCTTAAAAAAAAACAAACAGTTAACCTTCACATACTCTAATTAAAAAGCTGTAGACATGTAAACAGCGTGCGTCTGCTAGTATTGTTTCTGCGCATGAGCTGACTGACCTGCTGCCAGAATATGAAGTCTATGAGGAGCTTTTCTTTTTACATTTCTGGAAAATTAAAAACCTGTTTGCATGTGAAACCCTGCTGAATTGGTGTAACACTTGCATGTTATCTATTTCACTTCCAGTATGATGAACTTTGTGTATTGTCTTCTTCACCTCTGCACTATCCCTTAATCCCTCATTGAATTTATTACACCCATGAAATCTCTCCCTTACCTTTCCTTCCTGTTTTCTGCTCTTCCATGACTGCATGTCATCTCATCTCAACCCCTCAGTACCAGTTTTCCTATCTTTCTTTCCTGATCCCATTATTTTTCTCTCTGCATTTTCCTCTCTGCTGTTCTCTGCTTGCCCTTGGCTGCTGGTCTTAGCTGCTGCCAGTAATCAATCCACAGACCACAAAAAATATAAAAAGCTACTACACATATTTAGAGGCATGTGGGTCACTTACCACACATTGGCACTTATGCACACGTACTCCAACCAGGAGTCTTTAGTACGCTCACATACAGCCTTTTATGATTGCAAAACCTCAAAGCTACACAACACATCCCTGAGAGAAAAAGGGCCAGCCATCACAAGGCCGCAACAGCACCATGGTCACCAGTCTTTTCTTTAGCAGGATGTTTGTGCTACACAAATCAATGTACACAAGCTAGCATGCCCCAGCCCACATACATTCACAAACATAAAAAAACAGGCACTAGCACATACACAAACACAGCTGTGAACAAATGAATCGACAAAACGACACAACCCCTGTATGACAAGTGCAGACACATGAGAGTGACCTGCGTCATCTTCAAAGGGGGGTTTGAGAACAAACACCACCGCTCCACCTTGGCCTCCCTTTCCTTCTGCCCACCCACCCCCTATTCCCAATATATGTTCAAAGGCCATCCATTAACCTTTCACTCACACAGGCCTCTCTGTGATCTACAGCTCGCAGCCAAGGGCTTTGAAGAGCACAGCAACCCCATGCACTGGGGGCTTGGAGGGGGGGGGCAGCAAAAGAGGGACGAGGGAAGAAAGAAAGAGAAGAGAAAGGAGAGTGAGGGAAGAATGGCTATGACAAGAAATGCGTTCTCTTAACAGATGGTGGGCTCAGGGTAAGGGAAGGAAAACAGATCATGGGATAAGGCAGTGGGGTTAATCTCAAGTAGGGTGGCTTGGGAAGACTAAAAAAAAACATGAGACAAAAACAAAGTTGGATGAATAGTTAATGGGAGGAGGGGCCACAAGAGAAAAAGCCAGCAAAGAGGAGGAGTTGCTGGTACTAACATTATTTATGTCTACGGTAGTCACCCACCAGAACTCAGAGATGTAGAAAAAGTAAAAATACACGCAAAAATGGTCACGTATTAATAGTAAAAAGAAACTATATATATCTAACACTTGATTGCAAATTGTCAGAGAGTACAGTAGTTGGAGCTAAATATAATGATTAGTTAACTTCAAAAACACATAATTTCTGATTGGAAAAAAAACATTTTTAAAAATGTGTTTTTGGTAAATATAATCCAATTTTATTCTACATCAAAGTCACCCATTAGTATCCCACAATGATGAAAATTGTGTTATTGGTGTTTTAACATGTTCTTAAGGCATTGTTTTTATGATGGAGGACATGTACAAGCTTTAAATTGTATTTAAATATTTCTTCATTCAAATTGCTGTGAATCAGAGTCAGATTAAAAAAAAAGTTGTTAGAAAAAGGCTGTAGCTGTGATGTAGGAGCTACAATCAGTGGGCTACAAGCTCCCTGTTCCACTCCATTCTGATGCATCCACTTGCACACAAGTACCGTAGATCCATTCATGAATGATGGCAAACACCAAGGACCCAAATGCAGGAAGGTGAGTCAACAAGATGCTCTAATCACAGGGACTTGAATGCATGACACCAGAATCCAACAGAACATTTCAACACCAGTGACATTTTGAGGGCTCCCTAAATACCTGTGACATTATTAGCCAAATAAAACCAGATGCACCTATTCAGAAGTAAAGCAGCCAGCAAAAGAACAACTCAAAAGCAGCTAAGACCGTGACAGGATGTCTTTGTTTTTCTCACCCAAGCAGGCATCTGGCTAAAAACGGCTGGATAGCTCCAATACTGCTCGCTATTTTAGTTGCACTGATAATGTGAGGTTGGAGTTGTGAGATGCTGTAAGCTAGCAAAAGAGTTTGTTAACGAAGGGATGATAGGGAATGGGAGCAGACTCACTCTGCAAAACAGTTCCACCCAAAACTCAGAGGAGAATTTCTAATGAACTCCTGCCGCTCCAAAGGAAATGTGTCCTAGCAAACCAGACAGGTTTCTTGATTTGCCTAAAAATGGCATCATCATAATTAAAAGGCCACTGGGAGCACTTTTACAATGGATCAAAAGATGATCGGAATGGAACTTTAATACAACGATGCAGTGTACCACTTTTTAAGTCAAAACCTATATACTTTTTTATATTCCTATATGAGTTCAATACTCGATGAGATTTGAATCAAACATAACTGATCCTGATCATAACAATAAAGGCACCATGTAGGATTAATTAGAAATAATAAATCAGCCCAATGTTAGCACCAGCAGGTGCAGCAGGTAGAAGCAATGAGAAGAAAACAGGGAGTCGACAGCTTATAACAACCCTGTCTACAGGATATTACTTTCATATATTACTCAACTGTTTTTCCAATTACAGCATGGTGGCAACAAGAATCGCTGTTTGGATTATGTTCAGAGCCAACATGTTTTTGAATAATGAAATGCAACATTTACACAAAACACTGGAAATGCCAAAGGGTGGTGGACATATGTGGTGTGTAACTATGAAATCTAGCAGAAGCAGAATGTCTGAGGAAGGTAGTTTCTGTTCAATGTCAGGTTACTATTTGTTACTCTAATAACAGGGATCTCATGACAAAACAATATTTGTTCACGCGTTATAAGTGCCCTTTTAGGAACAGAGGCACATCAGTCGACATTAGGGGGTTGTCACTGGTAAAATTGACAAATTTCTCTACTTTACACCAGGCATGGGATGGCATGCTCAGAGACTGCCGTTTTGCATGTTCCTATAGTGTTCACACTAAAAAAGCGGGAGGGGGGGCTTCTGTTACTATGGTTTACCAGCGCATGTCCACCCGCTACAGTTGGAAGAGGCTTGGAGTTGAAGCTTGTTGAAGCAGTGCAAAATTTAGTTAATCTTGCTCCAGGCTTTTTCTTTCACAGCTCGATTCGATAAATGAAAGACTTGGTGCAATATAATACCGGCAATTATTATTTCTCCTCTATGATCAATTTTCAAAAAGGTTGGCACTTCCATGAATTAAAAGGGATGTTATCCATTCGTCAAACCAAATCTGAGTCCCTGATTGGTAAAAACTTAACCTGGCTTAACTTGCAATGTGCTTTCAACGGCCACGTGTTTTGCAAGTAGAAACCATAAATAGCAGTAAAAACTTGCAAAGATATAAGTGGCAAAGATATACCACTTGGTTGTGGTAAGAATTAAATAACAAAACTTACAGGAAATTGCTAAATGTAATATTTAAAATGACTGCAGATTGCAAACATAGCCCAATAATTTGCCTTCTCAGTCAACATAAATACCTTCAGTTTTTTCAAATATCAAAAAGCAGTAAAACTATAAGTTCACAAAGCATGGGTGTGTAATATAATCAGGAATCCGCATTACATCCTTGGCTTAGCAGACTCGCACAGATACAGTTAATTCTTCACGAGGCCCTTTGAGTAAAGAAAAAAAATAACAGCCCATCCCTGGCTTGTAGAGAGCAAAATAACATACTGAAATAAGTCTGTATTCAGACAAACTGTCACCATCCAAGGGCAGTCGAGAGATGAGGCACTTTGTTGAGAAGATGTGTAAAACAGCTAGACCTCCATCCTAAAATAACTGCTCTTGTTCAGGGGAACAGGCATAGCAGAAAAAAAAGGCAGGAGAGCGGAGGAGCAGACAGATAAAAATGTCTGCCTGTTCACTTAAGGGCCAGGGGCCTTTTCCACACGACTGATCCAAGAGCAAAGGCTTAAATACAGTGGAGATGAGAACAGATTCAGCCTGTCAGCTGGCACTGGCATCCATGTGAGTGGCACAGTACACACACAACTCACACCTGAACATGTAAACACCGAAACCTGCACACTCACTGTCTCCCATGCACATATTCATATGCATTCAAGTGCACATTGTGCATGCAGTCTTGAGAATACTTACACATTCCGAAACCATAAAATTAAAGACCTACAAATAGAATTTTAATAGTTTTGCTGCCACCACTGCTGCACAAAAATGTTAACACACATGCACACAAATGCTTTCACTTTGCTAAATGAAGTTTCTGTGTCAGGGCTTCATCACGTACAGCGCAGCTGCCTGCAATCCTTGCCACATTAAGCAAGCCTAATGGACTTTCAGATCAGCAGCAGCGAGTCTGAAGAGGCTTCATTCACAAGCTTTGTGTGGAATCAGTGGGGTATTAAGTTTGTCAAGGTATGCACATCAGTATGTCTGTGACCCAACCCCCCACGAAGGTGGAGGGGATGTCGATTCTGTACACAGCATTCTCTATTCACATACATAAGTGTGGACATTTATAATTCATAGTTTTTTACGTTTATGTTTTTGTTGCATTTTAAAAAAATCCTAACAAATTATCCAGTGAATTGTAGGGATATACTGTGTATTCCCCATTTGAGATGAGGATTATGAAACAAAGAATGTGTTCAGAGCTCATGCTGGTTAAGACCATTTGCGATAAAGAGCTGTTTAACGAGGAGAATAAATGTGTTGGAATTTGGGTAAATATTAAAATGTGGAGCCAAGAGCAGAGTGAGGTTAAAAGGTGGGAGATTAGTCAGCACTGTGAGGGCGAGCAAAGCACACATTAGACAGTTAAGCCATGTGGGATGCTCATGTACATTTTTAAGCGGGCTTTGATTAGTTTGAGACAGACTTCCAAAGCTCTCATCACATCAAAACTCTGCTTTTTCTCCGTTAGGACGTACATCCCTTGTTCTATTTTTTATTCTTTTTTCTTCTGCTTCTCTGGTCACAGTACAATAGAGGGGAAGCAATTTCTGCCAAATTATTACTGGCATCATTATGAGCAGCTAAACACAGTGGGTTTGCATGAGGTTTCATCTAAATAAAAAAGGGAAAGCTTAAGTGAAAGAATATAAAGAAAGAAGTGTTTTTTTTCTTCTACTTCGTCCAGCGGAGGAATGTTGTGCTTATGATTTGGGGCGAAGAACGGATGCAAGTCAATTGATTATTAATGTATTAATAAAAGTCCCAGAGTGCCAGGCTAAAAAGATATTTGGAGGCTTCTTTTCATATAAACAAGCCCACCCACATACATGCAAACAAAAAGCAACATAAAGCCAGAGGGCAAATGTGTGGAATGAAATAAAAGCCAACGATAAAAAAACAATTCAGGATGGAAAAACATGCAAATTAGAAATGCTTCTTCAAATCATTCCAATATGTGTTTTTTTATAACCTCTTGGTTGCATATTTTTTAACTAAACATCTCAACACTAGTTCCTCCCTGTGGTGACTGGGTCCCAATGAAGCTCCTCCTCCTATTAGTTGTCAGAAGCTTGTTGGCACCGAGCAGACTGATAGCTTACAGCAGATGGTGTGCTCCTATCCATGTGGTAGGCCACTAACAGGACACCCAACAACCCCTCCTTCAGTAATCCATGCTCCTTCCCTCGTGCACATCCTCCAGCTCAGACACACACACCCTCCAGCATCACTTTAGCCCAACCAGGTCACCCACTGCTGAATTTACACCGGCCAACACCGACACAGACGCAAAATGTAATATCTTTTGATGCATGGCACATTCAAGGAGGTCACACATATGGCACCATTACATGCACAGACACCCCCCCCCCCCCCCCCATTCTCCTACCACGCTACAACTGAAATCAAGATGACATGAAATTCTATTGACATTCTCACATGCACTTTCCACCTCGCTAACACTCTCACTTTCTCTGCTACAAGAGACACTTGTTTAATCAGATGTAGCATTTCTAGCACGTCCAGCAAGCCACTCGCTGCCAACATATTAGAAAATGTGTAGATCATAACTGGTTTAAAATCCTCATTTTGAATAAACTGAAAATGCAGTCAAAACAGCAAACATAACAGACTCCTCTGCAGATACCGCTGTAGATATAAACCAAGACTATTGTAGCATCTTAATCCTGGATGAAGAAAAAACACGCTTTTCACTGCCTGTGCAGAGCCATAGCTACACATAATGTGCGGTGTTGAACTGCAGTACCTACCCTGTGATGATGGAGAAATGTTGCTGAAAGCCACGGCACAGGTGAGGAGGATCCAGACTGCCAGAGCCATGTTTGAGGTTGAGCACAAGATGCTTCGGCTTAGAGGCTGTCAGCAGGCACAGGTGAGTGGGGTGGCACTTTCCTATGCTCACACCCTCCCCCAGGGGTGATCCTGCAGGCACAGAGGTCAGAAATAGAACATGGGTGAGTGAATCATAAAAATTTGAACATGACTGCAACCGTAAAAATAAAGCAGTTCTCCTTTTGAGTTTTTTTCTCCATGGGAGGAAATTTATTCTGCTTTTATTTGTCCTTTGGTGTTAAAAACTCAGCATTATGCAAGGGTAGGTTTTTTTGCTAATGCTATGGCATTATCCACATTAGGTAGAAAGAAGTAAAGTGGGGGGAAAAGTGAGTTTCCCCTTGTGGTGACAGACTGAAATTATCATCAGACAAAAATGAAGCCATTTTGTTTTGCACAGTACTGAAATAGCTGCCGACACTACCGCCTCATCAATCAGGAAAGTTTGGACACTTGATTGAATCAGACATGGTACATATGTTAGACAGCTGTTAACAGATTTATTCATGTAAGAAATGCATGTGGGTTTTTTTTTCTCTGTGAGTGCTTTAAAGGCACATGCACACTTAAGAATAGAGTCTGAGAAAAGTGGAAAGTCTGTAAACAGCGCTGTAGGGCTTACACTTCTCATTTGCCTGATGACATAAATCATAGACTGAAACTAAAGCTCTGATTCTTTGACAGCACCGCCTGCAGGGGCTGGAAGAAAGACGGCAGTATGGAAGGTATTGTTTTAGCTAATAATCTTCCTGCTGATGTTGCCGCTGAAATAGACAGATTGGTCTGCAACTGAGAGTGTAAGTGATCCATTGTTCTGCTACTTTATTTTGTAAAGGGAGTATTTAACAATACATTTGTCCACAGTTTTTAAAAGGTTATATAAAATCAATGTGCTATTTTTTATACCTGAAATGAAACTGTTTTTTAAAAAGAATTTTGATGAAACAAAATACTGAAAAATGTAAATACGATGATGCAGTCTCGTCCTATTTTTACACTGTAGATTTACAGTTATAATACTACATAAAACACATTGTATTTGTTGGGTTTAAATACTTGAACTGTCATGTTTGAGAGGACATATTGTGTTTTGTTATTTGAGCAATTATAGGTTTTTAGAAAATGTAGATTATTCAATATTCCAATGTATAAAATATGTTATACACTCAGAAAAATAGTAATCATACAAAAACTTTAAAATATAAAATGTACCCCTTTTTTAATTATATTTTTGCATTTCAAATTATTCTGGAAATTTAAAGAAAACCCTTAATAATATGTTCAAATGAAAAAATATATGAGAAGATGAAACAACTTTTATATGTTTAAGTACAGCTGTTAAAAAACGTTAAAAACAAAGGAACCTTACATTTTCTTTAAGAAGATCAGTTGGAGTCATTATCCTGTTTAATAGTTTTAGCTTCATATTTTGATCTCTTGACCTTGTGTTTTGCCTGTAAGTGCTTTTTAAACTTTCGGAGCGTTACGTGCACTACAAAAATAAATATTGCAAAAATCAAGTTTTATATATTTCATGCCTACCTTCGGAGCCAAGACAGAAAATCTCACTCAGCTGCTTTAATAATTCAAACATAATCAGTTTAAAGTTGCTGGATAGTGGAAATAATTTAGAGTGTTTTGTCTATGAAAACAACAGAAAATATGAAACTACGAAAAATACAATGTTATGATGTTTAACTATGAGTTATGAATTTTTCATCTTTGTAATTTTTTTTTCCTTAGTTGCAGCTTAGAAATATTTCCCAGTTAGCAAAAATTGTGAGTTTTCATGTGTGGAATGGCTCCCCACCCACCCTTTATCATCGTCCTTGATCTGGCTTTTCCCCAACCTCTGCAGCCCCTCCTCTACATGACCTTTTCTGATATTTAACCTCCTCCCCATTGGCAATGCCAGCACACAGTTACCGACCCGCCTGGGTGTCGGTCCATGGATTAGTAAGTTGGCGGTTGTGGAGTACAAGCAGGAGAGGAAGGGAGAGATGCAGACGGCGAACAGCAAAGAAGGACAAATAAGTAAAGCAGAACAAAGGACACTGCAGCAGCTGTTCTTTACATCAGCATTTATTCCTCAGATATGGTCAGCACACACAACCTGTACAATAATGCAGCTTGTTCCTTAATTGTGTTTGCTTGTGACCGTTCCCCATGGCCAGCAGCTGACAGGAAAGCACATTCAAAAGGAAGGAAAAAGGTGGCAAAGAAAAGAGGCTGTTTAATAGCAACAGAAATGCATCGTCATTCTGTTTAAGCCTCATTCTGTGATGCAGCTTTTCTTTTCCTATTACGCCCCTTTACGACCTGATTTTGCTTTTCTAATTACGCTCGGAAAACAATTCTAGCTCAGTAAGTGATTTTATGTCAATAAATGTTTGTTTTATTTTTATTAGCAGCTTGTTTTTAGCCCAAAGTGTATATAATGCCTTAGCTTTTTTCTGTCTGTTGTTGTCCGGGCTTTCCAGCTTGACTGAAGCTCACTGATGCTTTCTGCATCTCTAAGGATAAAATCCAGGACATGAGAGCTGGGGAGTACATAATGGACAAACTGATTCTATTTTGTTGCAAAGCGCTAGATGGTATTACATAAGATTTAATTTTCTTGTGGTAGGAAGCAGGGGAACAAAGTGAAGAAACAAAGGAAGAAAGGAATCGTGGAAGGCCAAAGTGACGAAGAAGACAAAAAGAGATGTCAAAACAAAGGAATATGGAGATAGAGATGAATGGGAGAGGGAGAGCTCACATGCAGTCTGTGTAGCTAACAAACAAGGAGCTGGAGAAGCACTGAAAAAACACCAAGAGTATAACTATGTGTGAGGAAAATAGATGCAAAAAAGGAAAGGAATGATTAAAAAAAAAACCTGAAGTGAGGTCAAAGGAGAAGGTATTTCTTGTGTGTATGACTCAGTTGCTTCTGGGTGGAAAAGGGTTGGGAGTCTTCAGGGGCTGGAAGATGGGTGTCTTGTGTGCTCTCCCACTGGAGGATGTTGGACGCCTGAAGCCAAAGGCTAACCTTTGGCACCTATCACATCTACTATTATTATCATCACGGTGTCTCTTCTAACAGAGAGCTTTGTGTCCTAATGAAACCATCTATCACAGTGTGGGAGGATATAATATTGGAAGGGTCATGAAGCAAGTGGGGGGACAGGCCAGTGAGTACAACTCAGTTGCATCAACAAAAAAAGCAGGTATGTGGTCATCTTAATAGAATGGTAGCAGAATTACGCTTAAGCTTTCAGCTTTCTCATCTTGTTTCCAATGCCGAACCCTGCTTATTTAGCCATTCATTTACAAGCTGCCTTGATCCAAAGCAAATAACCTCATTATCCTTTTCTATTGGATCATTACGATAATCACCCAGATCATTAGGATCCTTTTGCTTTAGCAGACATTCTCATCAAGAATAGCATGTCACCAGTGCTTTTATGCACAGCGCTTTCTAACTCGACGTCATACCAACATAGCCTCACCCCTAACATAATTTCTATGCTTAACAAAGAGGTTTTTAAAGATCCACTCAGAGGAAAATTGTATTTTTTTGACATGTTCTTGTGGTATTTTTCTCATGATGAAGGACATAAAAAGAGGAAATTATGCTTAAAATTGCATTTCTAAATTTTTCTTTACTTAAATCATTGAGAATCAGGAGCAGATAAAAAACATTGTTGGAAAAAGCCAGTAGCTATGATGTAGTTTTTTTAAGAGGCAGGCCACAAGCTCCTTGCTCCACTCCATTCCAAAGCATCCATTTTTAGATGACTAGATCCATGTACGTCTTTGTTTTCCTCTCAGGTAATGTTAGGTTGGGGCTGTGAGCAAGCAGGAAAGCATGTAAATCGATGGATGATGGGAAGGTGCGGCAGGCTTACAACTTGCCAACAATCCTTGCCACAACTCAAAGGGGGAATTAACTTGTGCTGCTCTACAGAAACTATGTCCTAGAAAGCGGCACAGGTTTTTTGATTTTGCCTAAAAACATTACAATCATAATTAAATGACGCTTTTACAATCGATCAAAAGATAAGTGGAAAGGGGCTTAAGAACATTGGCCTGTCTGAAATAAAAGAAAATGGAAGTAAAGAGTTTAAATGTGGACTTGTAAAAATCCTTTATACAGTATATTCTGTCAATAACCTTTGTAATGATGCCTATTTGAATATCATTTCAATAATGATCAAATAACTCACTGATTCTCGTAAAACAAATTGTATTCATGTGGAGCAATTTGAAGCAGTACACAGATCAGTAAAATACCATTTTTTTTATTTTTTAAATAAATTATCACAATCATTTTTAGCATCTCACAACTCTAATGACAGCGTTTCCCGTGTCATTAGAGTTTGCCTTAGAGGCTTCAACTACAGATAGCGCAGTAGCAAAACCCATGCTATGAAAGGAAGGATTGCCTCCTAGCAACCAACACAGTCAGGCGTTGAAAGATGAACGGTTCTCATTGATTTACAAATTAGAAAGTGACGAAAGTGATGTGTTAAATATTTGTAATCAAGTTACATTTTTACTTCAAAAACACCTGCATTTAAATTGGAATAAACTGAAAACAGATTTTTTTTCTCCTTTTTTTAAACAACTGGTAAATTCGGTACCAACTGTGTTTGGGCGACATGTAGATCAGATGAAGGGTTGCGTGATCAGCCACAGATGTAGAATTGTGTGGAGCATGATGAGGCTGTGGAAATGTGAATGACAGAAACTTGTGCTCTGCCTGGGGCCCTCTGAGTAATTCCCCCTCTGTCTCATCGACATTGAGGCTTTGTCACACCTGATATGCTTTTCTACTCTCTCGAGTTAGGCAAGACGGCGTAATACAAGGAGGTGTAAGAATAAATGAGGATGAAATAGAATACATTAATTACTTCTTCACCTCCATATGAATGTAATCACTGGCAAAAGTGAATATATAATTATGCTACTTTTCTTTCAAAATTTCGAAGACTCACTATGAAATATCATTACCGTCACCATCTGCAGCTGAGTTTTGCTGTGTGGGAGGTTGTGTTTTTAGTGTCAAACCTGCCTCGTGGGATTCAGAGGTATGACTGTCATGTTTTATTTTTTGATGTCTTTAAACGCTAGCCAAAATCTCTATGTGGAAGTTTTAGTTACAGAATTTTTAAATATGTCCCACCAGGAAGTTGATCAGATTATGCAGAGTTTTACTATGATCACAGGTATGAGGCAGAATGATAAATTGTAAAGGACATGTTTGCTCTTGTATGTCATAAAATATAAAACATACATTGAAACACTGTTTTACAATAAAATGTTATTTTTCTAATTTCCTTAGTCCTTTTATAGGGGCTTCTGTTGCTAGTAAAGACAACAGCATTAGCTGTTATTCCTGCAGACCATCTTAAAAACACTACTAGAACTACTGTAAAGTTAACACTAAAGTTGTCATTCATGATGCATGATGTTACAAAGCTTGCAACAAATGCACAAATACATTAAGGTTAGATCATCTGAACATTTCTCCATTTACTGAGGTGGGTCAGTTCAGGCCGGAGCTCTGGCCTGCTAGTATCTCACTGGCTGCAGCAGCAGGGCTGTTTATATAATGACACCATTGTGCCGTCTCTGTGCAGATGGAACATCAGAGCTCTTGTAATGGCCTGTGTATTAGAGCCAATGTGTTTGATTACTGACTTAGGGAGAGCAGGGATGGGCTGTGTAGTCAATAGGGAATAAGGCTCCATCCAATAGAGCCACCCAGGAGGAAAAAAAAGTCTTATTTGAAGAAACAGAAGAAAGGGGAAAGGGACAAAAAGAAAGGGAGAAAAGTTAATGGAAGCGAGCTTTAAGGGAATGCAAATGAGAAGAGGGATTCTGCAGCACAGCAGAACACAGTGAACGGGTATCAAACAGGACCAGTGTCACTCCAGAAGAGGTAACAGCAAATGGATGTGGCAAAAAATAGAGATAGATCCACTTTCACATTATTCTGTGGTCAATTTTGTGCAATATCTTTTCCTGCCTCAATATGCTTCCTTGAATAAAGCTCGTGAAAATATTACCCTGCAAACCTCCACATCTCTGGAGTCTGCACTTTAATTCTAAAAAAATGAAAAAAAAGGCTTTTTTTTCTAAGTTACAGTATATGTAGAGCAGCAAGAAAGAAACTCAAAACCCCAAGCGACGGCTACACATGCTAATCAGGAAGGATAGGCAGCGTATAGTTTGTCAACAATAGGTGAGTGATGGGGATGGTCTGCCCACAGCGAGTAAGCTAGTGTTTGTCAAGCACTGCTTCCATGCAGCAGACATCCTCCCTGGCCGGGTCCACAGGATCTCCTGTGTGGTTTGTGATTTATTGTGGCCGTGCAGAGCTTGTCACTGTTCATTATTACTGATGCAACAGGAGGCAATGCCACCACCCATCAACGCCTGCCCTGTGATGCCTGCCACAGCTGCCAGAGGAAGTGACCTTAGCATCCACCTGTCTCCTGACACAAACATGGGTTGCAGCCCAACTCTAATGAGTGTAATATCTTACAGGGATAAAACATTCCACCAGACCCACTGGTCTGGTCTCTTAACCAACAACTAACCAGGCAAACATAAGTTGTAGATTAGTTTGTTGATTGTATTTTCTTATTTTGAGGTTAAGAACCTTTTTTTCTTATTTGTTTATAGGATCAGATTAATATATCTTTTAAAATTAGAGTTAAAATGTATTTATTTATTCACATTCTATTCTATCTTCTTCTCCCAGTTCGCCAGTTCGCAATCTTCAGACAGACTAGACATACTTATCAGTCAACCAGCACTGTCAACTCTGTCATGGCGAGCTGTGTTGCAAATCAATGAAACAAAATGAATAATTCACCATAACCATTAAGTCTAAACAAGAGTGATAACTGAACACTCTGACATTTATCTCACAAGCTAGCAGCAATGGATTTTGATATAGCATGATAATGTAACTGTACTGTGCAGCGAAGGTCCCTCTCTCCCCTCGCATTGAGCTGTTCCCAGATGTCACTTGGTTGTGACTGGCAGGCTGCCACCCCATGAGCCCGTGTACCACCGGCACCAGCAAGATCCATCTTCATTAAGGACAGACGCACTGTGAGTTGTGTATGTTATTATCTGTGTCTATTAATCTGAAAGCTCCAGCAGGGCAAGCCCCGTCTCACTGTTGCACTACAGAACACAAACATGTACCCATGCATATCCACATCTTTTTTCTTATAACAAGTACCGCTTTAGCATTGGAGAAAAAAATGTTGCTATCTAGAGACATATTCAATAACTATAGAAGGAAAAATGGATTCATAATTGCTTAATTTCAATTTACCTAATGTAAATACTAAGCACTACCTCCCCAGTGTTGGCGGGCGCCAGGAGCCACATGGTCAAGGCTTGCAGCATTTGCACACATGCACACATGAACACACGCTGAAGAGCCCACCGGGGTGCCACATGTGATGCTGACCCAGTTTAGATCTGTGGCACAAAGTAGAGCAGGGATCCAGAACAAAAAGAGACAGTGACATTTAAAAATAGGCTGACATTCTTTTTATCTCATACAACACAATGGAGGTATCCATTTTTTGTGTCAGAGACACTGCCAAGTAATTATTCCATCACATCTTAAACTTGCGAGGCCACGCCCTTTACGCAGGCATCAGCATGAGTAAAAGCAAGGCAATTACCGTTTTAACTAATCAAGAGCCCAAAATTACAGGACAGGGCAAAGTGCTGTGTGGTATTATTTTGTTGTGGCAAGTATACTAAATGTCACATTAAGTGTGTTACAAAAGATACAAAGACAAAATGTCAAACTTCTTTAGAAAATGTTTTATTCATAGACAAGTAGTATAAATGTATTGTTTACATTTCTGAGGCAATAACTAAAGTTGTATTTTATAATTCATATTGTTACACTTTTAGACATACTGTATTACTACATAAGGTGCAGAACATTCCTAGTTCATGACAAAGGTTTGTAATTTAAAACAGAGGCTATGTCCAAATTCCTCCGTACACCCTAACTACTAAAAGGAAATAGTTCTCTGGATTTTAAAATCAATACAGACACCATGCTCATTACTTTTTTATTTTTAATAACAAATATGATGTCACAAATATAGCCTAATAAATATGAACATTTTATGAAGACCATTAATGAATCCACTCTAATATAAAGATGAAAGCTTGTATGGTTTTCACAAAATAAAATATGTGAAAAATCATTCAATCGCAATGCATTGTGGTCTATATTCGGCAATGTGAGCATCAACACACAGTGGTTTTTTACAGAGACTTTTTAGGGCACTCGATTTTAAATTGTAGAATTAGGTAGCTCTATTTTTTGGAATGCTCTATATAGTACACTAAACAGTGAGCAGTGAAGGAATTTGGACACAACCAGAGCTTTTAATTTATTTGGACACTGCAAGGAGATAGATTCGGGTCAAGTTAATCAATCATTAAAACTTTATTTATAAAGGACATTTTCTACAAGAAAATGTAATCTTGCGTCTTTTGAAGTTAAGTTAGGGATCCACAAATACAAATTTACTTCTTCCCTGGCCGATAGGATTGATTTTTGAGCCATCACATTACCATGAAAATCTGAATGTACATTTTTATGAAAGGTTTTTTAATCCCCACAAATCAGATACATGTGTCATGTCATAGCAAGTATATGTATTATGTTGACATACATAAAAATCTGTCTGTGAATAAACATCTGCATGATTTGTTAAAACCAATGGTTTGAGTGAGTAAATGTGTGTTTGAATGATGGATCTAATTTGATAGTAGTGACCTCAATCTGCCTGCCAAGGTTATCCAGATTTTGAATGTGCAGTGTGAGCACCACGAGATTCTGACACAGCGGCAGGCCAGGCTGACATACATGTCTCAATTCTAAAACATGCCTGTCAATCCATTTACCCTCTTTTTCCATTTGGGTCTGTTTCCTTTACACTTATGTATACATATATAAAACAAACATGTTGTGTTTGCATGTTTTCATTGTCTAACCGCGTTACTTTTCACTGTAAGCTAAAATGCTGTAAACCACTCATTTATTCATTAGTACCTGTAATTAGATAGCCCCGAATCATTCACAACGAGAATGCTAACAAAACGAAGCAAAGGGGGCAAAAGCAGACAATGATACATTCATAATGCAAAGTGTGAAATCAAGTTTACAGCTCAGCAGCAGCTTAAGCAGCTTTCTTTCTAGTGCTCAGCTGCCTGAGTTGCGATGCCTATTTGCATGAGGTGCAAACACACTCAGAGAATCCCAAACTACAGCATATGTTTTACTCCAGGAATAATTTGAGATTTCCTTTTTTTCACTTCCATCCTCCCATCTTTGTTTGAAAAAACACCTTTGGTGAAAAAACACCATGGTTTAAACTCCATTTAAACCATGGAGTTTTGGGGAAGGTAGCGCTTGGAGCGGGGTGGGGGGTGGTGATTACGAGATCTCAGAAGAAAAAAAAACAGCCCAGAGCACCAGAGCTCCAGTCCACTAGGCCATAACAGGTGCTGCTTTCCACTGTCTGCCTCTGTTAATTATCAGCCATGTTCTGTGGGAAATATTTTGCCGGGGATTCACACCAGGTGAACACCCATTAGAGCATGGGTAGAACCCAGAGGATCTGTGTCACCCACTTTCCTGAGTATTCCAGAGGCCCCCTTCATTTAGCCTGAGTTTCATCTCACTGATCTGTGTGAAAGGTGTGGAGATGGAGGAGGGAAACACCGCTGTTGCACCCTAAAGCCAATAGTGGAAGAAAGTATAAAGCCGATTCACAACACAGTCTGAGTGCTGCCCTTGTGTGGTTCAGTGTGAAACAAGGCACATATAATGAAGAAGTACAGGCGTTAAAGCACAATATGAAGAGGAATGTGGGGAAGGTTGCAGATTGAGTCTGAGAAAGCACACAAGATTGAATTAAAAAAAAACACCCCTAACACTTTGCATTCACTGCACACAGAAGTGTACATTTCTATGGCTGGAATGCTTGCCAGTACAATAATTACCCCTACAGAGATGCAGGCACACAGCTTCAGATCTGCACACACAAACAGTTGCCTCTGTCTCACTCCTTTTCTGTCTTTTTCAACGCTTATTTTTTCTTTCATCCCCTCCTGTCTCTGGGGGTTTCAGAACATCAGTTCATCCTCACATTTCCAACTGGTCGCTGGTCTCTAGGGAAACCGCCTATTTCATGTGACCTTTCTCCCTCTTCACTCTGGGAGTCTCAAGCGTCTGGTCACTCTGAATCACTCCCCAGGCCAGCTTTTATTCTGCTAGAAAGATTTAGCAAAGACGGACAATGAAGCACATAAAGGGAGATGAATCAACAGACATCTTATGGCGCCGGCTGCTGCCATCCAAGTGAAAGATGGTACAGTTTGTACTTATCCACCTTATCACCCCTCCCCCTCCAAATATCTCTTTCCAGCCCCACGACTCTTGCTTGCCACACCCCCTTTCTGCCTCTGATTTGTACGTCCATGCACTTTCCATCTCTCTGCAGTCCTCGTCCCATTTTCACACCTCCTCTTAAGATCCCAGTTTGTTTCATTTCTATCAATAATTAAAGACTTTTTGACGGATCTGAAAATAAATAACGTCCGCCAATCGGAGAGGGGCTTTCAGGTTTTCACCACCTGCTCTCACCAATGGGAGGCTTTGGTGACTCAAGTGAAATAAGAAGTGAGTTAAACCTCTGAAAGTAAATTATTACATACCCACTCCAATGAAATTAGTAGTTTTGATGTTTTTAACATGTTTTTGTAGCATTTTTCTCATGATGGAGGACATGAAGAAAATTGAGGGTGTATTCAGACTGGACACCTTTGGTTCTCTTAAAGTTCATTTTCACTGATAATCCGGAAAAGAATTTCCGTCTGAATACACCCAGGTGGACCCTGGTCTGGGACCAGAAACCGCTCTAGGACCTATCTGTCAAGGGGGTCTCAGTTCCAATCCGACTGAGCTCTGGTTTGCTCCGAGTTTCCCCAGTCTCAATGGGTTCAATGCTTTGAGCGGAACAACTGGACCAAAATGGCCAAACATGATACACATCTCTTCTCACATGGTTTTCCCGGCAGTCTATATTTCATCAACACTTATCAGTGTACCTTTTGCCGTTTCCTCAGTAACCGACTTGCAGCATGCCTCCACCGTACTGATTTAAAAAGTGTGATACCTGACCACGATACAGACATTCAAAATTGGTCAGTTAAATATTAAGTCTGAAAAAATGAACTATCTCGACAAGAACCGCAAAGCTTAAGAATTCCATTATTTTTTCCCTTGTTGCTTTGCTTCGCCCTTGTAATTCCTGATCATTGACTGAATAGATCGTGGTTTTGTTTACAAGCTTTGGTTCAGAACATAAAAGTCCGCTTGAAAGCACTCCGAATACAGACCAAAAGCAAGGTGCCTTACTCGCTCCGGAACAAATTAAGCAGACTTGGTCCGGACCAGTGAACTTAGATCAATACTGCGTTTCTAAGAATGTTTTTTTTTCAAATTGTGGTGAATCGGGACCAGAAAAATAATGACATTTGAAAAAGATTGCAGTTGTTACATAGAAGCTATATTTGTCAGGAGACAAGCTTCTTCTACACTCCATTCTGATGCATCATTGTAGACAACTAGATCCATGCACATCTTTTTATTCCTCGTCCGAGCTGGCATCTGGCTCAAAACTGTACAGCTTGATAGCTTCATTAGTGTAAACCATTTTTGTTGCACTGCTAATGTTAGGTTGGGGTGTGAGGGGCTGTAATCTAGCTGGAGAGCATGCAAACAAAGGGATGATGGGAAATGACAGAAGGCACACGCCGCACAAGCAGTCCCATCTACAACTCAGAGGCAAATTGCTAATGAACTCCTGCCACTCTGCAGAAACTATATCCTAGAAAACAACACAGAATGTTTGTTTTTTGGCCATAAACCTTAGTTTTATAATTAAAAGACCAGGGGGAACGCTTATACAGTAGATCAAAATATGATTGGAGTAGAACTTTAAGGCATTTTTGGTTCTTTAAGCCACAAGTTTCTATACTGCAGAGGAAATTAGTGCACTGAAAACAGTTTTTTGTTTTCTCTATGTAGCAAAAGTATTTAAATTGCAAATAGGAATTGGCTGACAGTAGCGCTCAGTCATAAAGGGAAACACACTTAAAGATAAAGAAAGACATGCAAATGAGCTGATTAGCTGAGTATGCAAATCAATTCATTATTTGTAGCAGGCATTTATATGTTAATTGACAGTGGTTCACTGCAAATTAATTATATATATTATGAACTGAGAATAGAATAATCTGTAATCATGAGGCAAATAAAAAGATAAAGATAACAAATAGGTGCCTTTAAATGACTGTCCCACTGTTCTGGGATATCGCACTGGCCCAAACCATGAAAAGAAAAATCCTCATTCCAGTGCTCATATAACACTAAACAGGAGCTCCTCACAATTTTCACATCAAAGTTGAATGTTGGCTTGGCATCAAGAGACGATGGGTGTGGAGGGAGCGCTGCAAGCTGTAAGCTCTGCAGGTTTCTCTCTCTTTCTCTGCTGATGTCTCTCATCCCTATTGTCTTTTGGCCCTCTGACCTGCGCAGGTCTCACGTTCCTGACTCTTCTCTCAGCAAGCAGCTGATCGATAGATGCATCTGACTTCACCCTGACTCAATAACCTTTCATGCACATCCTTTCCCCCTAAGGAGTGAGCCTGTCTGTGTCTGCATGTGTGAGTGTGCTTGTGTTAGGGTGTGTTCCAGCAGGGAAGGACCATGGCACTGCATGCACAAGTTTCTGCAAGCAAGGCATGGTTTGGGGTTTTTTGGCAGCTCTGTTTGCGTATGTGCAGTTGTGTGTGTGTGTGTGTTTGTGCCAGCTTCAGTCTCTCACCCCAGGGCCTAGAAGTCATGGCGGTGAGAAAACAGATTGATTTCTCCCCTCCCACGCACAAACAATTAACTACACAGCGCTCAATTAGACACACGCTGGAGACGCCTCCAGACAAGCCTTTGCCTTGACCTAGGACCTGTGTTCAGAACCAACCTATAGCACTTTGTCTGGACACCAAAACTTTGAGGTGTGGAGATCAGTGGGAACTGCATAGATAGTGGTAGAAAGATGTTTGTTTTATTCATTTTTACAAAATGTGTTCTTCCTGTTGTTCATCATACCTTCCAAGGATTGTGTGTCTCCAAAAATGAGCCAAGATTATCTTTAATGATGTCAAAGGTGTGCATTCTCATTATCACTGGCTGTTCACACCCACCGCTCCACAGCTTGTGTCCCTAGCTGAGTAAGCAGACTTCAGTTGCTAATTTAAAAGCAGGGGAATTCCAGTGGAGTGTGCAGCACTCTGTATCAGGCGCTCCGCGTCCACCTTGGGGACCTATATTCACATAACACATGTTGATCATCCAGTAAAGGACAAACAAGGTTGTCATCCGCATGTCAACTTTCTGTCACTTCTGATTTTTCCACGTGAAACACCCCAGCGAGCATGTCTTTCTGTGGATCTCTCTTTTTCTTGAGCCAAGACATTCTGACAAATGTCTTGGCTCTTTCTCCTGCTTCAGTAAATCCAGCTCTCTCCTTGTTGGCCGTCTCAAAAAATGACATATGTAGGTTTTTTCTGTGCCTAATCAAGGTGAGACTAAAAACCAACTGTTATTTATCATGATAAAATCTTATCATAAAATCTAACTGAGAAGTCTTCACAGGCGGCTAAGTTTTATAGTTTTTAAGTAACATTTTTAATATAAACTTTCACATAATACTGAATTGATACAGACCCTCAAAAAGACAAATCATGTAAGATACATCAATTGTCTGTGCGGTTTCTATGTATGTTTCTTTAACAAGACCTGAACAAGCGTCTGCTTTTTAAAGACTCAATGCGATGGAAATTGTGGTTTTGGTGATTTTGACATGTTCTTGTAGCATTTTTATCTTTATGGAGAACATAAGTTAAAAAAGTTAAACTTGAAATTACCTTTCAAAGTATTGCGTTATTCAAATAGTTAGGATTTAGGAGCAAAAATTAGGTGTAAGAAAGCTTGTGAGTGTGATGTAAGACCTACGCTGCAGTTTCACTAGAACGTTGTTCAATGCTGTTTCCATATTCCATTCAATTCTTTTTTAGTATTTAGAACTACATGAGTTCCTTTTTAAAGTACAATAATTGTTGGTTTAAATATGATGCATATCTTAAATCATGTGACAGACGTTTTGGAGTGACATGAAAAATCTTTAAATCCTTTATTTCAGCGGCCGGCTTTTACCGGACTAACGGGAGTTAATTGTGAAATGGGTTAAATTATATTATGTAATATGCTTCAAGACTGCATGTAAGTGTATAACCTATTTTAAAGCAAATGACAAGAGAGGAGAAAGTTAAAATTCATAGGCAAACAAAGCTCCAATAAGTATTACCATTTCAGATCATCTGGAGGCTAAGAGGACAATACCTGTGGTTAGTGCACATAAACAGAATGTAGTTTGTTCTCTATTGGTCCCTCAAGCTTATTTCTTTTATTGTTTTCACTTTTACTTGTTTTAATAATCCTCCATTTTTAAATTATTTACCAGATTCTTGTGAATTTTGAGTAACAGTTTTCCCTTGTTGTAAAAATGCTGTATTGTAGCTGGTGGCTTATTAATTTCATATATGAATAAGCCACCAGCTACAATATAGCATGCTAATTTATGAATGTGTAAGGCATAGGACTAAATACATTTTTTTCTTCCTCTCACTCTTTTTTTAAGCTGTTGTTAATAAAAAAAAGTCTAAAAAGTATCTAAAAATATAAATATATTTATTAAAAATAAAGTATATCAATACATTTTATCTGTATGTATGTATATATACATATTCTGTATGTATAGGTGTATATGGATATACCTACCATATGCGGTTTCATTGTAGTTGTTGTTTGTTACATTATGTTTTATGCATGCTCGAAATCAATTTGGTCAAAAAAAAGCCTACTGGGTGTGCTTTATGCTCGTCCTGTGAGAGTTTCTGCTTTTCTGCACTGATCAGATGAAGCAACAGAGGGAGAAACAGTGGATTTAACTGGTGTTAGTAATCACAACAGCACATCTCTCCTTTTATATTGATGCAACTGCATGTTTCAAGTCAGGATTTAACACTCAAATCCTAAAGCTGCTTTGAATCCTTGCCCTCACAGCTTCACACATTGGAGGTGACACCACAAGGTACGTACCACTGGGTTTTGCTTCATTGAAATCCCTAACTTGCTAGAAATCTATCAGGAGAGGAAGGATTGTAAATTATCACGTACATATCTGGAAGCTTTTTAGGATCAATTTAATTTCTTTCTAGAATGTACAGAATGTACTGCCCTGCGGAGGGCCTTTTGGTCGTGACAGCCATTCTCCTGTGACTTCTCTCTTTCTGTCGAGCAGCTCCCTCCCATTCCTCTGACCTGCTAACCGCAAGTGGTGTGAAAGCTGGGAACATTTCCACTGTGAGTCTGGGGTCAGGGTGACTCGCTGGCTGCAGGAGACCTGGCTTGCACTCTTGGAGACTGTTTAACATTATAAAGGCACAGAGAAAGAGAAGAGTGGTGAAATATTAATCATCTTAGAATTAAAAAAGCTGTCAGTCAAACCTGCAACGGCACAATGTCCTTGTGCCTCAAACCAGTGGGGCCCAGTGTCATTTGCACATTGAAGCAAAGACATAAATGTCACATTTCTCCACAAGACGTTAACAGAATAGACATGAACAACAAAGTACAATAGCAGCTTGTGAACAAGCAGACAAAGCATGTTTATCAAAGAAGAAGCACAAAAATAACATTCTGAACACCTACAGGCCAACAAATCGTAACAGCCTGGTTTCAGTTACACAGCATTTTAGTCTCCTGCACAGCTCCACAAACTCACAATAATCTGCTGACGCTGTGGCTTCATTGGCTAGTCTGATGCAGCTTTGCCAGCACAGAAGAGCAGTGTGATTCATGACATTTGCCCCGCCCAGCTCCCATGGAACCTAGATCTCTTTTGTAACGACATCACAGTCAGGGCCCTGATTGGTCACCAGATGGCTGCCCTGATTGGATCCTGGCCCAAACTGTGCACACTGAATCACTGGTTCAGTGCTACTCTGGATGCTGATCCAGCCCACCTGCACTACCCAACAAACATCCAAAACACAAAAGTTCTAATCTTTTCATCAACGCGCACAAGGAAGAAGCATTTACACAACAGTAACTACCACAGTGATAATTAATCATGTAACAGCATATGAAGACATCGCCTGTCTCTACCTCGACCTTTTATAAGTCTTGTCAATTGATTTTAAAGCACCCTTTTTGAAGATTATAGCCCTTTAAAATCTAAGTGTCCTTGTTTAACGTATGTTAAGTGACTCTGTCTTGATGCTTTGTGGGTTAGGCCCCATTTCAAGATTTCTGAGCACTGTCCTGGGAGGCATAAAGTATATAAGAAAGCAAGGGCCTTCAAATGGAGAGAAAGGGATTTACTGTGATGTGTGTCCATTTCTGAGTGTATCAGGGCTTTTATGAATGTATCTGCTTTCACTCATTGTCTTTTTTCAGTGACGAGGTGCAATTGGCAACCCTGAAGTGCAGGCATTCTTTTTTAAATACTGTACAAATGCACATTAGCTTCTACTTGAGCCTTGAGAGGTAATCCTACAGCCTCTCTGATTGAGACATGAAACCAGAGCTTCCTTCTATTCGGTCCTCTTGCTCCATTCCCAAAGGGATGCCTGCAGCATGCTTCTCTAAAGATACCCCTGGCACACACACACACAGCAAACACAGTTCCCCAAGGACAGCTGTCGGCATTTCATGGAGTCCAACATTAAAACAAGACCTCCATTCCATTCTTGCGAGTCCCAGAGCTGTACAACGCTTTAACACACTGGAGTTACTGTAGTTAGTCCAGCCCTGGACAGCTTTCATGAGCGCTTCCTTTGTTTCTATCTGTTCTTTTTCTCGATATGCACGTTTCTTCTCAGTTTTGGCATTCTGATCAAACGCTTGCATCTGCAGGTTTTTCAGTCCCTCGAAAAATGAGGGAGAGAAAAACTCAAGCCGCTCATCAGCCCAAGGAAACAGAAGTGCATCATTTGGCAGTTGAACAGACTCCCTGCTGCACCTGTGTCTGCTCAGGCAGATCAGTATTTAGCTGAGGTTCCCTGCTGCCCCGGGTACAATGAGAGGGGGTGGAAGGATGGACTGAGGATTTGAGAAGAAGACTTGGACACCAGTCGACACCTTCTGCGCCAGCGTCACAGGTCAACTGGACCAAATGTCTATTCCCTGCCACTAACAGACAGATGTTTGGTAAGCGACCTTTGGACCAGCTCCACACAAACAAATGAATGTGAAGAGGAACACATTCAACATCTCTCCTGATTCAAAATATCATAATTTGAACCAGTATAAAATAAAAGATCTGCATAAAAATGTTGAATTAAAAATTTATGAATTTTTAATCAGTGGTAATTAACAAATGTTTGTAGTGTCAACAGAACAAAACGAGTAAGCTCATTCAATTGCAACATTACGTTCATTTCCATTTCCTTCCTGTTCCATTTTAGTACACTTTGTCGCTACAACATCACAACTTTCCTTTCTCTCCTAAGTGTTGTGATTACAACAAAACAAGCTTGAAAATTTAGAGAGCCTGTCCCTGTGGGTGCCAAACACTTCCATACCCCTCCCCTCAGATATTTAAGAAAGCTGTTGATCACACCTGCTCCAGCTCCATCCTTGGATGTGGGAGTCACGATGCAGGGAACAGCACTGAATCTGTTATCTGCTTGTGATGCTTCGTTTCCATGGCAACACTCCACCCAGTGTTAAAGTCCTTTTGCTGTCTTTTAATGCGATGTCTGTTCTACAAAACAGTCCGGCCCCTGGAAAAAAGGGCCGAAAACAAGAGTAATCTCTGGAACTAAAGCAGAAGAAAAACAAGGATGGAGGCACCAGACATTCACTAATACATATTGTTTTCCCCTTATTTTATTTTTGAGCTGTTAAAAATGGCATCAAGTAGTTGATTATTGTCCTGTGCTCTTCATTGCCACATGAAAAGGACATTATTCAAAAAGTGAGATTTATTTTATGAATCCATTCTTCTATGACTAATACTGTAGCTATGTTTACCTAATTATGCATAAAACAGACATTCATCAGAGGGGCATTTGTTTGTGCTCCTGTTTCCTCTTGAATAAATCAACAGAACCCCTGGTGAGACAGCGACACCCTTCCTTTTAAAACGCAGAGACCGTGTCATCCCAATCACTGCAACACATTATTTATTGTTTTCTGATGATCAACGTCTCTTTTTTCTTTGTATCACCATTGCAACAAGTGCCATTAATGAGTCCTACAGTACTCATAATCATGGCCTTTACACACGTTCACTTCTTCACACCTTTGAATGCTGCAGTTACAGATCTAGCAACAAAATCTAATGTGTCATTTACTTAATTAGTTCATGCCACATGCAAAAAAATAAATAAATAAATAAATATGTGCAAATCTGGATGCAGGATTTCACACATAGGCTGCCAGTAAAAAACAATCTATTTCATGTCTCAAAAAAAGTTAGAAATTGAAAGCAGCAGATAGAGTGGCAGGATCAGAGTTAAGGTTAGAAAATGTACATTAGCCATATCACTCCTTCTCTCTCCCTCAAGCTGGAGAGCTTTGCAACAAAAAAAGAAAAAAGGCTGAATGGGAGTCCGCGGTGAGACTTTAGGCAGGCTCCAAGGCTACAAAAACACAAGGGAGTGTTAAGGCTGAAACTGGGCACAGACAATCACCAAACCAAACTACTTTGCTTTTATTTTCTTATGATTCCACCAGTGCATGAAAACAAAAACAAACACAAATTGAGGATGCAAAACAGACATTAATGGAGACGTGAGGATAAAAGACATGAGAGACAACAACACAGAAGGGAGCCTGATGGGAAAAGAAAGAGGAGAAACGGAGGGAGGTGCGAGGACCCAGGACGGACGCATAAAAGAGTTGTAATTTGCCTAACGAAAAGGGGAGTGACAGATAGTAGAAAATGAGTGTGCTGAGGGTGGAAATTGATGGTCTAGGAAGCAAGTTGGTGCATTGAAAAAGTTGAAGGAGTAAACAGAGCATGTATTAAAAAAAAGGAAGGTCAAAGATGCAAATGCGAAAAGGAAAAAAGAAGAAAGAGTGATGTCGTGAATGACAGCGTTTCTGGATCTGGCAGAAAGGGGGAGTGGCTGCAAAAAGCAGTGGGTTTGATAAGAAAGGAAGAAGATTTGTGTGGAGAAAGTGGTCTTTAATCAAAATGCTTTTCAATTAATTCTACAATTAAGATGCTGCTCATTAGCACTGGCACACGAGAGATGACATTGCAGTGTTAGACATGTCATTTATGTAATGATGACAGATTGGTGCTCCTGAGGGACAGTCTCTGCTCTGTGACAGCAGAGTTCCCCCCAACAACATCACCTGATGGGTGTGACATCACCTGACCCTATTCAGTGTAGCTGCCAGCGATACAAGACACTTAGGCACTTAACAACAGCTACTGCACATCTTTTTGGCTGTACTTGGAAGGGCAATGATACAGAAGCTGCTCATTCTTTCTATTATCAACTAAACAAGGACATTTGAAAAAGAAAAAGGAAAAAAAAAATAACTCGCACCCAGCTTTTCAATAGAATTGCCCATGGTGTGCATGGGTGCGAGTATTGTACTGTAAATTGTTTTACAGACAATCAATTACCTGCAGACGAGGGCACGTGCACATAAATTCAGGCACACATCCACTTGCCTCACACTCTGCTGGAGCCTCACTCTCTTATACACTGTTGTCATGGAAACCCCATTAAGGGAGGACAGTCAGGCAACAACTCTGGTGAAATCATCCTGTCTCTATTTTACCTCTCTCTTGCTCGTTCTTTCACACATATACACACAGTGTCCTTTTCTTTCACTGCCAGCCATTTCTATTTGTCTCCCTCCATTACTCTCCCTTCCTCACCCATTGTCCTTCTTCTCCTCTCCTTGCGTCACCCTTACTGCACCTCTCTGCCCGTCTCTCTCCATTACCGTGCCGCCTTTTCATCTTCTCACCTCCTGCCTCCCACTTTTCAGGCGAATGTAAATATGTCATCCCACCTCTCCAGTCCTAAAGGTGTTTACATCCGATTTTTGCTTTGTTGTCATGCTCACAATCTGCTCCTCCCCCTGTCCATTCTAAAGAAATAAGAGTATATTTTTGATTAAGGCAGCACCTTTCTTTTGGTGCCCTCTCCAATTAAAGGGGAGATTTACAGGGGAGCCAGTCAGAGGGCACCCTCAGAGGACAGCTTTAATAAGGGCTCTATGCTGCACCGCTCTCTTTTCCATGCTCTCTTGCCTTCTCTTTTAGAAAGATGGCTTGCCATTTAGCAGTTGCGCAGACAGAAGGCAGAGGAAACAGGTTACATGATAACCTTTCCCTGACAGCTGCATTAAACAGTGCCCCAGCTATTAAAAGCAAGCCAACCAACAATGATCAATGTCAATTTGCAGGAGCGCCAGTGCAGTTAAAATGATCACATAAAAGCAATCTCACAAACTGAACTGCAAAGCCAGATGTTATTCAAGCTCACGCACTGAGGCTCAGCTGCCACATTAGTTCCAGCAGCCGTCCCATCCATCTTGTAGCTCTCTGGATGCTGTGGGGCCCACGACAAAGCCTCACAAGTTCATTATATTGATGACACACCTTAGAAAGTGGCAGTTTGTTGTTCACAGACTATCCCAGTTTAGATTCAACTGCTATAGAAACACAACCGTCCTCCCATGTCTTTGTGCTCATCGCTGCTAGTGCTTGTCCCAATGGGCCACTTGTTTGCCACTAGTCGGAGCATCAAGCAGCAACCCTCACCTACCTTGATCTGTTCCAAACCACTTGATGAGCTAGATAACACAGTATGGTGGAGAGCACACACAGGACGCCCCCAGAGAAACAATTTTGAAGGATTTGGGGGGGGGTCTGCAGGTTCCTGAACTAAGACAGCTGTAGAGAAAAAAGAGAATTGGAAACACCGCAGGGACAGTAAGTTCGGGTTGGGGATACGGCTCGATAAATCAAGGAATGGGCAGAGCGAGCGAAGGGCTGCTCTTCATTTGAAAGTTAAAAGCAAGAGCATGGAATAAGTAGGTGGTAGAATGTGAGGAGACGGCAGAGAAAAGGAACGCATCATAGGAAGACAGGGGCATCTGCTGCAGCTTCCAGAGAACCTTTATTCCCATAGAGATGTCTTTAAGATTTTCAGACACGCTTGCATTTATGTCGTCTTAGAGAAGCCCTGATACGTTTATGTTCTTAATAGCCTTTGCGTGTATTGCATACTGAGCGCATGTCTAAGTATAGCAGAGGTGTGACTATGCATGCCTACGAGTTTGCCCTTCCTTGGCACTGGTTGGTTTCAGTGTAAAACAGCAAAAAGCCCTTTGGAGAGCTGACGGCTGAGCGCAGTCTTTGGTATACAGACGGCATAAGAATGAAGTAAAAGCAGAGTTTATATTTAGCTTCATACACATTCATACGGGAGGCACATCTTAATCTTTACAGTTCACAGTGTTCATATGCGCAGAGCAGTTGACTCAGGGCATAAATATAATGTTAGGGCCAAGAGCAGCAACAGCATGAGAATTACCTCTCAAAATGGAGGGGAGCAGGGAGCTCTGTGTTGCAGCGTGGATGTTATGAATATTTGAAGTAGCCATATCGCTAGGCTCCTGGTTGTTGCTTGAGGGGGAAACATGGGCGCAGGCAAAGAGTGGTTGGCAGTACAGACAGGCTGAGTTGGAAGGATGGGGGGGGGTGGACAGTGGCGGTGGCAGCAGCCCATCCTGAGGCTGGCAGCGGGCAGCTCAGTGAATGAAAGCAGGGCAGGTCATGTGTGGGTGGGGAGGCGGGACTTTCCCGCTGCTGAGACAGATGCCACGGTTGTTAGGCTTAACTTCTTTTGCCAAGCACCACCCAACACTGGCCAAAAACAAACTCAAACGCTTGTGGCCAGAGTGGGTCTGTCTGAGCCTGTGTGTTTGAGTACAGAAAGCGTGCGCTGTTTGGTTTGGTATCAGGCTCTAACAGGAGCAAGCACAAGCAGAGCAGTAATGGTTTGCTGTTCAGCCTCGACCACCTTCTTCTTTCATTCTCTCAGTCACTTTCTTCTTCCTATTTCTCACTATCAATCTTTCTAACTCCTTCTACTCTGTGTCTCTCCCTCCATCTTTTTTTTTCATATTTCCCTCTGCTGCAAAGCTGGCTCCCACTGCAGTAAAAAGAGAAGAAATCAGACTTGGGGGGGGGGGGGGGCTGGGGGGGGGGGGTGAAAAAGAAGTAAGAGATAAAGATAGAGCAGTGTGTTATTTGGCTCAGTGTTGCATTATTGGCTTTGGTTGATCTGATCTGAGCAGATTACAGGAATACAATGCTCACAAATCACTGTTCTGCCTCTCGAGCATCACACATTGTGGCCCAAATGAACACACATGCTAATACATACACAACAGCGCACTTTTCACCCTGAGCTGATACTCCCACCTGCGGCATAATTACCCTATACCCATGGAAAAACATATTTCTTCTCAAAACTCTTTTCCTTTGCAGCCTTCCTTGTATTAACTTAAAGTCCCACTCCAATCATGTTTTCAGTTATTGTAAAAGCATTCCCAGTGGTCTTTTAATTATACTGTAATTATTTAGCCAAAATCAAAACCTGTGTCCTTTTCGAGAACTTAGATTCTGCAGAATTTCATTAGAAATATTCCTCTGAGTTGTGGGCAGGAATATAGTTATGGAGTAAGCCTGCCCATTTCCCATCAACCTTCTGTTTATGTGCTCTCCTGCTAGCTTACAGCCCCTCTAAACCCCAACCTAACATTACCTGTGCAACCAAAAGACTGAGCAATATGGAAGCTATCCAGCCGTACAGTTTTGAACCAGATGCCAGCTTAGACGAGGAAAATGAAGACATGCATGGATCTAGTCGTCTACAAGTGTATACGTCAGAGTGGACTAGGGGCTTGTGAATTTCCAAAATAGCTTGTACATCAGAATCACAAGCTTTGTCCCTCAGCAATTTGGGTCTGCTCCTGATTCACAGTGATCTAAACAAAACTCAGAGATGCAAGGTAAGTTTTGATTATATATGTTCTCCATCATAAGAACAATGCCACAAGAATATACTATGAAAAAAAACACACAATTTAAATTGGAGTGGGTCTTTTAGCTGAGTCTCTCACCTGAGGCATAGTAATCCAATACCTCAGGAAAAAAGTATTTCTTCTCTTAACTCGTTTTCCTTCACAACCCTTCCTTGACTTAACTGAACCCCGTTGGGCTGCAAGGATGTTGGGGTGTGTTATAGCCAATGTCAGTGTTTTAATTCAAGCATTGATCATGCAGATTTTAAGATTGAGTGAAAAAGGGTAGGAAACAAAGATAAGCCAAAATACATTTTGTCAGAAAGCAATATTTTACTCAGGAAAAAAAAACAACACTCAACTAAGAGCGCTCAAAGACTAGAACGCATTTTTTCAAATCCGAAGGACAAACGCGTCATACATATAAACGGCACAGGAGTGTTTCAAAGCATCACTAATGTTTTCTAACTCTGTCTTACCTACAAAAATGAACTGGACTTAACACGAACGCACATACCAAACCGCAACCACACTCATTTCATCTGTAGCACAGCGGGCCCTTGGATGCCGATCCATAAACATTGATTCACACTTCAACAGCTCTTATTCATTTATCTATTTACTCATTCATCCGTTTATACGTTTCATGTCAAAGAAGTGCCAGCTGCCGTGGCTGAAGTCTGGTAATTGATTGACTTGTGTCGGATTTTCATTATTATTTATTTTTTACTTGCTGGACACAAAAATGTCTGCTTCTGTTTGCTGGAAACTTTACAGGGAGATATTGGAGGGCCTATTTTATTTGTCCATCAATCCAAAGAAGAAAAAAAAAGGCTTTTCTCTTTTGTCTGCCCTTATAACAGACTGAGGTATCGACGTCTTGCAGTCTCACTGTAACTTTCAGTCATTGGTGCTATTTTTTTTCTAATAAAACTAAATAAAAATGCTGGTTATACAGTAATTTAGGGGAAAAATAGCCGCTTGGCAAGCACATCACATTACAAATTCAACAGTTACATCTCTTACACACGCAAGCTAACAATCATGGTGAAAGCTTTACCAAGCCAGCCATGGTGTCTGGGTAGCAGACAAGCTTCAGAGACAACAACAGTGAAAATTAAATTCCATTGAAGGCTAATTACATTTCCAACCTCTGCTGAGTCTCACTGCTATTGAGACAGTCAGGGAAATCTGCCGCAACTGTTCCATCGCAGAAATTGATAGTGAAACACAATACAGCATAAATTATTGAGCTTGATCACCAAGACGTGGGCTCTAAAAGAGACAGCGAGAGGCTCAACGACACATGATGCAGCCCAGGACAGTGAAGAGCGCAGCAAAGCCTGGGACAAAAAAGTGAGACGGACAAGCGAGCAGTAAAAAGTGAAAGGCTGGTGTGGGAGCATCAGTGAACAATGTTTCTGCGTTTATACCATGCAAATTTTCCTGACATTTCATGGGCAGTATTGTTTTGCTGCTACCGTTGGTGGGTAAGTGTATGAGGTGAGTGGGGGTTAAGCATTGCACAGGCGGTACGGAACATACGACAACACACGCATCCCCACACTAAGCGAATAACCATTCGCTTAGTGTCAAACTCGTCTAAACAAGGTTTACCTTCTTGTCTTCTGAAGCAAACAAACCACGTGTATCACCAGAGAAAGAAAAAGCAAGAATAAATCATCTTGCCGCTTTCAGGTAACTGCTCCTTTAATCGAGCTCTGGCATCGTTTAGTGTTCCTCTACCAACCAATGTGAAGATGCTCATTTATTACACGAGACAAAATGGTTCCCACTTTAAGCATCGCAACAAGGCAGGATTTATCAAGGAACATTTTAGTCTCAGGTTTCTGTTGTTAAATTTCTCTGACCAAAATTCTTGAATGACGCGTCTTCCATGTGGATGAACTAGTTTAACCTAACAATGTAATATCTATTAAATTATTATTATTATTATCATTATTATTATGTGCGACAGACTGGCAACCTGTCCAGGATAGGCTACGTCAGTCCTGTGACCCCGAAAGAGACAGAACGGGTTTAGAAGATGAATGAATGAATTGTGAGTTATTATTATTATTATTATTATTATTATTATTATTATTATTATTATTATTATTATTATTATTATTATTATTATTATTATTATTATTATTATTTATTCACATTTATAATTTCTCAATTTTGAATTACAAATTTTTATCAGATTTAAATTTAGTTTCTTACCCTCACAGAGCCCTCAGGTCCGCAGGTGAAGGTCTGCTGGTAGTCCCAAAAGACAGAACAAAAACCCACGATGAGGCCACATATCAGCACTGTGGACCTCGCCTGTGGAACAGCCTGCCTGAAGACGTGAAAGCTTATTGCATTGTGGAAGTTTTTAAGAAAAAAACGTAAAACTCATCTTTTTAGTAGTCTTTATGTAGTTTTTACTTGTCCACATGTTTTCATTAGATTTGATAAATTTTATTAACAATTCATTTGATTAATTTTGATCGTACTTGTGGGATGTGTATTGTTAGGTTTTTATGTGTTTTTATTTATTTATTTGATTTCATTTTATTTTTAACATGAGAAGCATTTTAAGATGCTTTGTAGCAGGAAAAGTACTATGCAAATAAAGTTTAATTTAAATTTCAATTTAAATTACAAAATGCTTTTTATTGTTAGCAACTCAATGGGATTTTCTTAATTACATCTGTACATGTTCATTTACAAATAACCTCAGCAGTTATGCCATTACTATGTGAGCAACTGATATTTGCTGCCAGTAATTCTTTTGTTCATTAAAAGTGACATCTCTATAATAGGACAGCAACAGCATCATTAATTGGACAAAACTGATTTGAATCATTATAAATTAGACTGCTTATGACTGGACCTGAATTAATCTATCTCTGCAAAAGGTCCTAAAATTATTTTTGCCATCGCGCAAAAGACAACTGACATTTGGAATAAACACAGTAAGACGTATTCGTTTGAAGGTGATACATAGTCATGAAATTTGTGAAATATAATAAAAATGTTTTGGTGGTAATCTTTTTAAAAGGATTATTATTTTAAGGATATTTGAGTTACAAAAAACAACAAAAGTGTAATGGGAAAAGGCTTCAAACTTCAAATGGAGACCATGACATTTTGAAAAGCAGCAGATGTGGAGTTATCAGGTAAAGCTTAGAAAATCTTCATGCAGGCTGGTATTTTCTGAGTGTGAGCGTGGAGATTTCAGAGAGCAACAGCACAATACCAGGGTATGAAAGCAAAGAATCCTACTTTTAAATTGAAAAAAGCCAACCCTTGATTAAAAATAGCAATACACCCCTGTAGGAACTATAATTTAATAGTTCATTCTGAACCAATAACCCAAACCTTAATTTTGCTACAGTGATGACAAAAGGGACTAAAGGACTTGTTTAGAGAAAAAAACTCAAACATTACAGTTTATTATTACACTGCATATGAAATACGGCGTTCACATGTAGGTGCCATAATATACGAAAGACACAAAAGAGATGCTCATCTGCAGTATCCGCTTGTAATGATACAGAGAAAACAACAGACTGACACGAGAAGATAGATGTTCAAACACCATCCGCCTCCTTTTCCCTATTTACATTCATTTCACATTTAGCTCAAATTTCGCATTTATTTTACAGTCAGTTCACGTCCAAGCTGGCACTCAAATTCAACCACTTGTACTTGCAATCGGTATTCATAGGTCAGTGTAGTTAAAACTGACACTTTCTGTCAACACACCCATTGCTAACCCCCATTACTCACTCACTTAGTCTCTTCCATCATGCCCTGGTCATTCTTCTGTGGTCACAGTGTGTCCCCGCACAATCTACGTGAATATACATGACTTTGTACTGTCGCACTTGTTTGATTAGCAGTTTGTTCACTGGCTCAGGCCTTATCTTGTTAACACAATTCCATTCATTTGACATTTATTCTCTGACCCAGCCACTTGCGCTCTCATCTGGTTTTTGGATCTTTGCCTCAACGCTTCAGTCTCCTGCTTTCTTTCATCTACTGACTCCTTTTCTTTGCCTCTTCCTTTTTTTGCTTGTCTCTGTCACGCACTTCTCCTCCAGTTCGTCCCACCTACTAATTAACCTCCTGGATGGAGGAGACCTACACCTTTCTGTTCAGCCTCCATAACTCTCTGCAGTCAAGACCGTTACCTCCTTCTCTAAATAGATTGCTTCTATCTCAATATAAGATTTAAGAGCTTCTTTAAGTGTTAATTAGGTTGTCATCCATGTAGCCAAAATCAGAGGCTTGATAAATAAAAGGCTTGTTTCTGTTGGCTACCTTTTTGCTGTGTTTAAATAAGTGACAGTGGAGTGCATTCTAAGCACACCCGATCGATGCCAGAACCCCTGGGGTCCCCTGAAATGGTGAACAGAGACAAAGCTTAGCACTCAATAATAAAACAAGGATGGACAGTTTGCTCTCTGTTTTGAGAAGAGCACGCTCACTTGGCTTGTGCTCCATTTCCTCATTTTTTTTCCCCCCCATCTGCCCGTGAAGATGGGCTTTTTCAACTCACCAGTTAGCTGAATTGCATAAGTCTGAAGCCTTTATAAACACACATCACACAGGAGCTTAAGCTGTTGTGCCAATAAATGAAATCGGCAACTGTTCTTATCTCCGTTTTCCAACCAACACACTCAGGACTTCCTAAGAATCCTGTCAGAGACCACTATGGCCAATTTGCCACTCTGCCTTATCTCTGCTCTGGTGTTAGACTGTAGGCCATCACTTGAAACAGGTTCTGTTACACCCCATACTGGATCCACACCACACAATGCTAACAAATAAAAACGCACAAACAATTCACAGCCACCATTTTATATGAAAATCTCAACTTTTCCGCAGCACCACATCTCATTCTTACCTTGCATCTTCTTTCACTCCCTAGCATGAAAGCTGAAACACCTTGCAAAGACAGTTTAAAGGTCCTCCTCTCTGTCTGTGATTCTTTTGCCTCCCTTTGATTTTCTGTCCATCAAAGGGGCGTGGATTAGTGCTCTCTTGTTTATCTGCTCGTCAGTTTTATCTATCTATCACTAAGCCATCCGCTGTGAGGCAGCGGCCTCAGCAGTGCATTAATCCCCTATCAGCCAGCCAGCCATCCATCACCCTGCTGTCTATCATGTCAGATCCATCATCCACCCATCTGTTTCACACTGCCCATGCTCTGAGATGATCTCCTCAGAGAGCCCCACCAGCGAGTCACAAGGGGTGGAGGGGACAGCAGGGCTGGAGAAAATTAGAGGGAAATGCAAAAAACAGAAAACAGTGAGAGTAAGAAAAGGTTATACCCCGCACCTCCTTTTTCTCTCCCTTACTCAGCGTCTGTTCTGCAGAACACCCTCTCTTCGTGTTTTAATGTGCTTATTAGGTGTTGCATTTGTTTCTATATAATTTGTTTGTTTTCCTCACCTCTAACCTGCTAATTCTACCCAGCGGAACAAGTGGCAGTGGAGGGAGAGACGACTGCAAGGGACATGGGTCATAAATCCCATATTAAACCCTGATGTAATGAGAAACCCTAACCCCTCCGTCTCCAGCATGTTCGAGCAGAGAAGGGATATTGTTCAAAGCCTCCAGCTTTAAAACAGCTCAATATCTGGGTTCATCAAGGGTCGTTTGTATTTTCATCCATATCTGCTTGCATCAGAAGCTAAAACTGGGGGATGTGGGGGCACATGGGCAGAGAGAAGGTGATCGTAGGGTAAATGTAAGTACACTTGCAGAGGAAGATAAGTGCACACAGGTGCATGTAGGAGCAGAGAGCAGAGGCAAAACAGTGTAAACAGGTATGGATTAAGGCAGACAGTAGGCTTGTCTAAATTTAGGTCTGTAAACTGCACATGTTAGGTTAACAAGCTGTTGTTTACGTGGGATGAAAACTATAAGAAATGTCAAAATATGTTTAAAGGCACCAGAAAAAAAAACTGTCATCAGTGTAAATAAAAAGATCACAAAAATGGATTCATCCTGATGGAGTGTGACACAAATTATAGCAGGTTGGAATTTTTAAATAATCATTAAATCATTAAAAAAATACAACTTTAAAGCTTTTAAAGCAAAAAATGGGGAAAAAGATAAGAGATAAGATATGTCTTTATAGTCACTGTCCACTTGGACAATGAAATAAAAGGAAAAAGAACATGCTTTGTAAACCAAATTCACTGACTAAAATGATGCAAAGCAGCCAAGCAAAAGACTATTTTGGCATAAAAGACAAATGTAAAGAGTTAGCATCTGTTCTGTTGGGATGAATAATGTGCAAAGCCACTCGCAGAGCACCTGTCAAGATTTCTCCAATGATTCTTTTTCCTTGGTTTAAATCAGAGGTAAATTTAAAAATAAATATTCATTTGAAAAAAATTACTACTCGGACATATTAAAAACTGAAGAAAATACAAAAAAAAAAAACCTAAAGCTTTTTCATAAATACGCCTGTAGGGATCCCCTCCATGATGTGTTTAGTCATACGTCTTACTGTGTAATAGAATGCATGGCATAAATGTCACTGGAATACAGAATGCTGACCTTTGTGTTTGTTTAAAAATATGATAATTATGACCCAAGCTGCAGCACATGACATATGATTAAATAAGCAGACATTGAGACAGCTTTAATTTCTGCCATCATACATAACATTACATGAAAAGGTAAACCCTTGCATACCCTTTTGTTGCCCATTTGTGGTTTTCCCCTTTTTTATTTTTTTAGGACCCATAAGCATTCACCCTACATTACGGTGTTGAATATTTCCTTCTGGGGTGAAACTATTGAATAAGTTGAAAACTGATTTTGAGAATTCAAGGAACCAATGATGCAAATAGGAATTACTGAAATCATTAAATCAGTTATTGGAGTTTCTTTTTTTATTATTCTGGCATGACTTTTTAGCCTACTTTATTTTAATTTATTTCCTTATTTCTTACAGAATATTTGGATTTTTTAGCAAAAAGAGCAAGCTCTATTGCTGTAAAGACTAGAAAAATAAGATTTCTAACATGCAGTAGACATTATAGAAAGGGATAATATATGTTTTAATAATCCCCAATGTTCTGAGGCAAAAAGAGAATAAAAGCCTTCATCCATTAATTATCTTTCCCTGCTTTGTTCTAGTTTCCTAGCTTATTGGAGCCTGACTCAACTATCTTTGGGTAAAAGCATCATGGACAAGTTTCCAGTTGGAGCAACATGGAGATTTACCACCTCACACACATTCTGTTCTAAAGAACAATTTAAAATCTTCAATAAACCAATCTGTGTAAGAAAAAAGATAAATAAAGGGAGAAAGGAAGGAAGGGTCAATGCCAGCGCAGAGAAAGCTTTCACATTCAACTCCAAAGACTAAAACGCAAACAAGGAGCTATAAGTTTGACGCGATGGTGCAAATCTCCAGAACAACGTGTAGATCCATGAAGGTACTCACAATATTTAAAGCGTAGTTACCCAGTAACACTATTTGGTCTTTTTATCATGACGGTTTATTCTCACTCTCTCCTTTCTCATTTTCTTTTCACAATAAAACACAAAGAAAAAAAGAAAAGTGCCCTTTAGGTTTGGCATGCTTAAATTTTCATGTTAAGTTTTATAAAAGTAGTCATCATTTAACCAGGATTTTAAATCTTTTACATTTTTCGTGCACAATGGACCCTAAAAACTCCATAAAAACTGCAGTAGAGTTTTCACTCTATAGACCCAGGTATCTAATTAACCAGCAGGGATTTTGTGCAATGCATTCTGGTACATATGGACTAGAAGAAAGTAGACATTTGAGGTTTCTACTTTCATCCATAATGAGTCTAAACAAACAATTGCTGTTCTTCCAGAGGCTGCAGAATCAGATGCGACAGCTGTCAGAAAGCATCCAAAGGTAGCTCTAATTAGAGAATGGCTCTCCCTCTTCCATGCTGACATAAACTCCTCAATCACAACTACATTGGTGCGCTGTTCTAATCTTACAAAAAACAACGTGCATGTACGGTGCAGGCTGCCACTAAAAAAAAAAGGACAACTTTGCGGGCCGACTCTTACAATTTGCCATGTATGCTTAAAATGGGCTTGCAGGGAGTTTTTATCCAGGTTAATATGTGCATGCTCGCAAGTACACGTTGAACACATGTGCACATGGTTTGCCACATTCTGACCAACAGTAGAAGCATGCTTCTTTGGCACATGCAGAAAAGAAGAGGAATAAATTCACATTACCGCTTTCCACTAACTGGGAGACAGCTTTTTATCATGACAAGGCTACAGAAACACGGATACACACAAAAAAACACCTGCTCAGGCCCATAAACACAAAGCCACAGCACATTTTTACTAAGTACTGACTTAATAAGCTCTTAGACAAATAGCTGAATAAATACTGTAGATAACCAAATCAATATTGTACACTCAATTCATTTGAGTTCACGGAGATGTCAAATTCCACACAGTTCTATAGCACACTGATTAAACCGGTACCACATTAATTCAGTAAATCAATAAAACCAATCTGTCAAATAAATCAAGTTGCATGGATGACTGGAGCCAATTGGAGGGCAAGAGCACATTAAAATTCCCTTGCTCCACCTGCATATCTATGTCAAGAAGGCAGCACACTGATTTGCTGTGTGGATTCCACAATTTGTTGAAAGAAAATGATTAATCCACAAAACAATAACCAGGGTGCCAAGAAGGCACATGGTAATTCTATAATGATCAAAGATTCAATTAAATCCTCTCCCATTCTGCTCCCTAAAAGCGTCTGTGGCAGCAGAAATGTGTCTAAGCCTGCTTCTAGTGGCCAGTTTATGTTACGATGAATCTTCACTGCATTTTCCAGCAGTTGAGTTGCCCGGAGGTTAAAATGCGGTCCAATAAACGTCTTTTGTGGTCACATGATGCAATAACATGTTGCTCAGGTTCATTCACCATTATCAATTGAGAAGCACAAATGGTATGAAGGTGATCGTTACAGGGTTATGAGCGTATTTATATTCTGGCAGAGCTGTCAATGCGTTCATTTAGAGACATAGCCTTCACCATCCTGCATGTTGCTTTTCTCTTAACAAAACTTGGTCCTAAATAGAAATTTTTCCCATTGCTACAAAGCTGCAGAATTACAAGGAAAATACACATAAAATATTGGAGTTTCTATAAAGGTTTTGCTGAGCAGGCATTGTGAATTTTAATGGCATTTTATTCAACAACATTAAAATTGCTTCTGTGTGTGAGTTGGTTGTTTTTCATTTTTACAGGAGAATACAAAAATGTCTTCATTTACCTTGTGGACATGAGATATTGCACCCTCAATCCTATCTCGATGCTAAAAGAAGAAAAGGTTTTCAGTGCCGCATATCTTTCAACAGCTTCCCAGCTCTGGGTTGTCCTGTATTTTACAGCTCACAGTCTCACTGTTTATATTCACTCCCAAATGCCACGTCCAACCACAGGAGGCATTTTTATAAACCCACTGTAGACGATTTGCTCATGATTCATTGGAAAATAACATAGTAAGCCAATGGTGGGCAACTAAAGACGGCAGAGCACTTAGGGGTTAAAAAACAGGAAAGTATTTTATCAGGGAGGAAAAAAAATCAAATTGTGTCTTTATTTTTTTCCTTGATGCAGTGGCACCAGCAAAGATTTTTTACGCAGTAAAATGAATGCAAAAGAAAAAAGTTTTATTAATCTTTACATTTTTTCGAAATTTACAAGCACGTGTGTTAATGAAGCTACACATCTGTACTGTAGCACCTCTTTTCATAAGCAGCACCATACTGACTTGATTTCATCAGCCGAATATTAAAATTTGAATTGGTGTCATGTCTCTAAGCAGATTTTTCCCTCAAGCTGAGCTTACTGTACCGTGTTCTCTGCAGAACACAGATGGGAATGATGCATTTGTTGCATGAGTACAAAGGCTAACGCCGTGAGACCAGTATTGTGGTGGACAGATTAAAATAACCCAAGCAGAAAGGTTAATATGATGCTGCACTCATTCACTTATGTGCACAATCTCAGAAAGGTAAATCCATGATACAGCAACTGTGAGTGATGTTTTCCGGTGGCTTGTGTCCGTGTGTGCAAAGAAGCAGAGGGCGTGTAGATTGGAAAGGCGCAGCACTAGGTAGTCTCGGGTGAGGCCTGCAAAGTCCCAACATAATTATAATCCTTAATTAATCCATTCTACATGTGAACTCCCTCAAAGTTCATTGCTCTTAATGTTTATTCACGTTTTCCATCATGACACACCCCGCCCCACTTCTTTGTCAAATCTGCCTCGTCTTCGAGCAAAATGTTGCTGTTTAAAAAAAAAAAAAAAACATTTACAAAAAAAAAGGGTGCATCTACACCCTTTACCCGAAATCCAGCTTGCCTCCTTTCCCCCCCAGCCGCCACTTTGTCTCGCTTCTCTTTACCTGTTTTCCTATTGACTACCGTCTTGGCAAACAAGGAAAACAAGCAGTTTCTTTTGCTCCAGCCCCTCTTTTCACAGCTCACAAGTGTGGCACATAAGATGCACTAACACAAACGGGCGCACAACAGTCCAACACCACATACTCCGCAGGGAGTGCTCCTGACACAAATATGAACCCACTGCAGCCATCTTTGCTGGAAAGACTCAGGTGAATCTCAGGTCAACATCACTGTCTATGAACATCTTTCTTAATTCAGCCGTCTGACCAAAATTGTCAACAAGACAGACCATGTTGACTATCAGAGTAATTTAGACTGAGGAGTCAGAAACAGGCAGAAAGTACATTATGGTGTATTATGAGAATGAAGAAGTAAAAAAAGAAATACTGAAGTCCTGCAGCGGCTGATTAAATGATAAAGAGTCTGCACGTGGCACTAAGCTGAAGATAATGAGGATAAAGGTGTCAGTATTGACACCGGTAGAATAAAAGCACCTGGTGTAAGGAGGAGTGACAACCCCTCCTGCCATTCCAAACTCTCAACTCGGCTTGGTTTGGTGGAGCCAATTAGAAGAGCTCATCTGCCACTCCAAGAGTGTGCCCTCTATCAAGCTATCAGAAAAAACATAAGGATTGATTGGATAAGCGATTAGGTCAATTGATCCCTGTTTCCTTTCATCTGTTGCTTTTTTTAGATGGATAGGTTGGATGTGGAGAGCAGCTCCAATTACCTGAGGACAAGACTCTAGCTCCCCAATGGACCTACTTTTCCTCTTTTTTCTATGTTGGTCATTTCTCTCCTTTTAGCTCCTTCAGGGAACAACATCTTAGTGTAAAAAAATTGTTTTAAAGTGCACCAGAGCCTGCTCGTTTCCTGTATGTTAGGCACACATTTTAGTGTCAATGCATTTTTCTGATTGCTCGCATTATTTAGCTAATTATGGATACATATTTACCAAACTTATTTTCATGGTGTTAAAAGCATTGTGCCATTATGTATGCATGGCAAAAGCTGTTCCTTAAAATGTCAAACAACCTGCAGGGCAAGATTACACTGATTGGTGATCATTATTCTCAAATGTCTTCAAAATTGCATCTTGCCACCGGGGCTTGAAGACCTATAACACATGTTAGGAAATGACAACGGTAAGAGCCGATAGCTTATGTTTTGAAGCTGCTTCTAACAACATGAATGGAAAAACCAGAAAGGCTCAAAGGGGTTATACAGGTTAATCATTAAGGAAGCTCCGAAAACCAAGTGGTTGGGGCATTTTCTCTTCACAGATCCTCTTGGGTGATTCTAATGAAACAAAATAAACACAAAATAAGAAAAATGGAAATAAATACCACACTAAGTGGATGTGATTTGATTGTTTTGAAAACTGATCCAAGGCCCTCTCACCTGTCCAAACCTGCGTAAAACTGAATGAAATATACTGTAAATGATGATGATTGGTCGCATTGATTGAGCGTCACTGCGTCTTTTTACTGCTCTGCACCAAGTTGTCTCTCAGTCAATAGACACAACCAAAATACACCAGGCACTCAATCCAGTGTGCTGCAACATGGGCCAATCCAGCTAATTTAACACCCACTCCATTTATGAAAAAGAGTCCTCATCGATTTTTTTTTCTGTTCATGCGCTCTTGTTCCTCCTGTTCATTTTAGCCATGCCGGCGCCTACACATGCTCAAGGCTGGCAGCACTAAATTAAATTAGTGTGTGGTAGGGTTCCTGTAAGACTGCCCTCTTAAAACCCACACCTTCAGACTTTCTTCAAATGCAACACAGACCTATGGTTCACGCAGCACCACAAGTGCATGGCTGCATCACAGAGCTCTCGAAAAGCCATTCACTTTAAAGTGGAAATATAATGACCATTCCTTTCTCACCTCAGTGTCACAACAAAAATACTTTTTATCTACTCTCTTTTGTGTAAATCTGCATTCTAAAAATTTACTCTGCTTTTCATTTTCTTCTTCTTTTGCTTTTATTTCCAATCAATTTCTGCGTATTTATGTTTCCAATATGTAATCTAGCATTTTGGGGACAACAGTCAACCCAGGACAAATAGCCTTAGTAAACATAATAGGGTATTTTTTATTGCAATAATGAGTCCAGCGACAGCTGTTAAAAACCATTTCCAGCATGTTTTGTTGGTGGTGGTAAAACATTGAACCACAATAGCTGTCATTATAATCATAATGGTGTTCCTGTCAGAGTAAGTCTTATCAAGCTGGTGACAACCACCCAAGTGCCCCTGGCAGGTAAAAAGTGCAGCATGTAAAAAGGAAAAGGGTGAGGGACCATGCTCGACACAATGCCAGGTTTTTAGGTCAGCACAGAGAAAAAAATTCTGAAATAAATGTCCGACAGAGACGGAGCAGTTTGACATTACAAAAAAAGGCCATGAAAGAACCACTTTTAGCCCACGCACAAGGGCTACACAGGTACAAACCACCTCATGGGAGACTATAAAAAATAGGCTCCAGCGCCACATCTTTTACTATATAAAAACAAATCTATCCCAAAGAGATGGAATTGGATGAAGATAGCTCTCTAATCATGAACTAAAATGATAGACAGCAGTGATTTTGGGTGGACAAATGGGATTACAAAGAAAGGTCAAATACACACGGCCAGATAGAATTCAATTTAGCAAAGGTTTGTTTTTATTCCTTACAGTTACAAATACTCTAAGGGTTAGATCAAATCTATGTGGACACAATAACTCCAGATAAAATCTCCTGTTTTTTGGACAACAATATGATGGGGACTGGCAGATGAGCATGCCAGACTCATGGCTCTAATCGGATATCATATTTGGAGACCTTTTATCATCAAAAGGGAACTCAGAGATTAATCCTACCAACAAAATGTAATGCAGTTCCACTGTCAAAATCTCCAGTCAGAATAACTCCATTCTAGACCAAACAACCTTGTCAAAATGTTTTATATTTTTATATTGGAGATACAATTGTTGTGTAAATCTTGTACAAGAAGGGTTGACCTTAAAATTCACTTAAAATACTATAACCTGTAAATATTTTCAATATGATTGTCATCAATTCTAATTTATAAACAAAATTGTTTCTTTCCTTTTAGAATCCAATATTTTCCAAAGCTGAATTTTTTCTTCTTTTTATTTTTCTGCTTGCTCAAACATTTCTTCATGTTTTTTTTCTCCATACTTCTAAGGTATAATTGTAAATGTCCGTTTGACGATGGACAACATCGTCAAAATAATTCTAAAGATGCTGTTAAACTAGAGCCAATCACCATTCTCTCTGTGTAACATTTTCAGCATTTTTTTCTATAAATAAAAGTTATTCTCGATACATCAATGAACCTGAAGAAAAGTTAGAAAAAAAAGCGGTTTTCACTCTTTTTGAAAATAAAGCAAATTATTATTTTTTCAATCAATGCAATAGATCTATGTGGTGATTTTTTGAAATTCATATCAGAGCTTGTCTCTCTGCTTATTCTTTATTAACATATTCATTTAGTCAGCCTTGAGAAGGAGCTGAAGGGTGTACATAAATATTGCATAAAGGAGAGAAACAAAATGCAAAATAAAATGTAGGAATACCCATGTTGAGAACTATATTTCATTTGCGAAAAGAAAAAAACGTTATCCCGCAATAAATACACACTTTCACATGTGCGCACACGTTTTGTGTCATGCTTTTACATTTGTCTATGTGTTAAATGTAATCTTTTTTTTTAATAAATGCTGTACAAAAATAAAGTTTGTGTAATTTGGTTGCTGCAAACATTAGCTGGGTGGTTTTGAGAAAAACAGTTTCTTTGCAAGTGGTTCTTTTGGCTGAATATTATGCTAATCAAATCTGACACCAATACTACAAAACCTTCAAATATTCATAATAGAAATAAATCAAATTATTAGTAACTTATTAAATGTCTGATGATAATCAATGCCTTGATGAAATATGATTATCATTCAAGCACTGAGAGCAAAGAATAATTTCTGATGGTGATGTGACACACAGACAAGGGGGAAATAAATCCTTCTCTCTTTCTGGGGAGTGTGTTTGGCAGTAAACCAATTCTGGGCCTGGCTTCTTGAATGCCCAGATAACACAATCAGACAGTTGCAATATTGCTGTTTTACCACCTGAAGAATTTGAATTCAGCCCCTTCAGAAAAGTAAAGATTGGCAATTCTACCCCAAGAATATGCAAGACAAAGACAGCACTCATGCAAAATGAGCCAAAGGCTTGCATGTTGGAGAAAAAAGCTGTTATTGAAGTCTTCCTGATAGGATTCCTTGGGTTCAGTTTTGCCACAATAACGCACAAAGGCGACTGTTTAATTTCATCCATCATCACAACAACAAAAGCAGTTGATGCTATCTTTGTAAACACGTTGATATTAAAATGGGAATTAGTAGCAGCAGTTTAATGAACCCACATTTTTTTCGTGACAAGAACCCCGAAACCTAACAGAGGCACGTCTGATTAAATAGACGTGGTGGGACAGAGCTCCAAGGTTCAAGATCCAGAAGCAATTTGTAAAAACTGTAATCTAATTTAAATTTCAGATAAGCTGGGAGTCATTTAAGCCTCCTGAAGCTCTTTTCAGAGAACTCTGAAATCTGCAAGAAGCCTACCTACAAGTAATGATTTGAGGAGATACAGGATTAATGCTGCAGGATTGGGACTGTACACTGCACTCTGATGCCTTTATTCCTCTAATGCTCAATTCCTACCTTGCAAGGATTTAATGTTCTCAAATACTAATGCAACATCCATATATATAAATATATATATATATATATATATATATATATATATATATATATATATATATATATATATATATATATATATATATATATATATATATATATATATATTACTAAATATGAAAAGAATTGTATGTTTGTAGTATAAATAAGCAGCCCTTTAAGCCTATAGATCATATGAGTATTATAAAAACATACATTTCTATATAGAGATTTCTTTCCTAAAGTATTCATTAGGACTGCACAGGCCAAGGAGAGGATCTTATACCCAGACTAGACTTTTCCCCTTTTTTTTAGAGAGCCAGAGCATATTCAAATACACAGATCCCTGCTGACGCACCAGTAACTATGAACTCCTTCTCCGTCAAACAATAAAATATTAAATAAATAAAATCCCATTACAGTACATGCCTGAACGCCTCATGAAGGTTGATCCAGGACGCCTGCTTTGGGCACAATCCCTTATATTTACTCTGGTATTACTCATTTATAGCGCATATAGTCTAAAATAAAATAAAAACTAAATAAAATAAATATCTCTCAGTCTTACCTAGAATCCTCCGATCTCCCCTTCTCTTGACCGCTCAGTGTGTCTCGTTCATTCTGCTTTTTCTCCTCACTCGCCTCCTTCTCTCCCCCTCTGGTGTGACTCTTTCTCTTCCCTGGTACCGTCTTCGTGCAGATGCATAAGAATTAAAAATTAATAGGCTTCTATCTTAAAGAAAAACCGACGACAAAAAGAAAGAAAGAAAAAACAAGGACAAACTGTGGGAGGAAAATACCCGATTAAAGCACAGACAAAGGCAGCGGTGGATGGACAATCCTTACGGACAAACTCGACTATCCGGGAAATTCGCCCGTGTGGGTATCAAAATAAATAACAGCATAGTCCTGGATGGAAACAGTAACGGGACGCAAGTAAAGATGGAGAAAATAGACAACTGAAGGCGGATGAAACAGAAGTTTGGATGGTGCTGCCTGCCCGTCGCTGGTACTTAGACACGGAGCATGTGAACAAATGTTCCTCCCTCGCCAAAAACATGCGAGCTAAATCAGACTCCTGAATGTCTGATGCTCCTGTTCGCGCGTTATCCTCATCGTCTTCTCGCCGTCATGCACCTCAGCGGCTCGAAGCCACCCATTAAAAGGAGGAGAGCACGCAGGACATGCATATGCGGTTCTCCTGTGCGCCCTGACGCGCACAGCGGATCACTCTGGTCTCTCCGGTCTTTTGTCGCAAGCAGTGTGCTCTCTCATCAGGACCACTAACGCACTGCTTTCAGACTCGGTAGCATCATTCTCATTACGCCATTTGGCATCTTAGCTTTTTACACAAAGTCTGGCAGCCTAAAGGTTGTTGGGCAATTTTTTCTATATCGAAGCCCAACTCTTGAGGATAACGCGCAATTTCATCCCGCCCACACGTTGTCTTGGTATGGCACCTTTCTTTAATTGCCTTAACCACGTGATTTCCAAAGGTGGGGTTCAGGGACCTCTATGGCTTCTTAAATGGTGTGCCATGATTGGCTTGCATTAGGACCACTGACGCAGTTCTTTAACAGGAACCAGGAAACTTGATTCACAACTGCATTGTGTCGAATGCATTTTCTTGTCATTTCTGACACATTGAGCCCATTTTATGAAAAAAGGTCAAACCTTTACATCAGTATTTTCCACTAAAAATCTACTCATTTGTTATCAGTGAAGGAGACCTTATCCTGAACCTCGCTTGTGTAAGAGCTTATTATTAGTGAGTGACAGATGAAGAGGATTTCGTTCTACATTTTTACGAGTGAACTACTAAGACTAAAATGTCTAAAACTCAATTTAATAGAATCTTTCAGAAAACAAGTCATGTGAACTGACAACACACCTCAGTTAAATATCACTGAGCTCTCCCAAGTTTCTGATTTGCCCTGAAGTGCTGTGGATAACATTTATATATATATATATATATATATATATATATATATATATATATATATATATATATATATATATATATATATATATATATATATATATATATATATATATATATATATGACCAAGCTCTGGTCCTGAACATTTACACTGTCTTTAGAGTTACAATTTCCTGTTTTACATACATAAAGATTCTTTTTTGTTGTTTTCCTTCGAATGAAGTGGTGTAATGAGCTGAAGCAACGTTATGAGTTATTACTTCCTTTGACATAAAGGTTGTTATTAAGTGAGGGGGAAAACTAAAATATAAATTGTGTATTAAAAGCCTTCATGAATCAACTACTGGGAGGAGAAAAAGTCATGGAATTACAATGAAAAATGTAATAAAACCTGGTAAAATGAAGATCTGTTCAAGCATTTACACACCATAATTAGACTTGTGTAATAATGTCATCTTTAATTGACACTTTCATCCATATTAGGTTAAATTGTTATCTTTAGGACAGATAATTGTTCTCTAAAAAAATCAAATCAAATCTAAACCAGTTTCTATAAAAATAAAAGTTCCAGAAAACTTCCTTGGCCCTTATTTTTCCACATTTCTGTACAAGTAAGGTAAGTGAAACTGATTTTGTATTTCCGGCTGAAAATCCAGGAAATTTCTAACAATCATTTGTATAAAATGTTCACATCAGATCAGGGAGATGATAATTTTGGATTAATTTAGGCAGTCTTTTGTCTCCAGGTGCACAAAGGGTGAGCTATGCTGCCAAATGAAATTATTCTGCTTTCACATCACATGCAGTAATTGCACCAATGCACAGTGCATGTTGCAATTTTTTCTCTCAACTTGGAAAATGATTTTGTCAGTTTCTATTATGTTAAGTAATGTTACATTCAACTGAAAAGGCAGTACATGCCTTTGCCACTTAGCCTCTGTCACGGAGCACCTACCATGTTATGCAGCTCTAAAATCTAGTCAATTGACCTTCATGGGTTGCCTTACTTATAGTGTCAATAAACACACATAATGTACTTTGCTCAGGAGGTCCTAACCTCAGTATTAGATGCTTGTCATGAAACATTACAGTGTGTTGTTTCAAAAAAACCTGTACGTCATCCTCATTGTTCCAACTTCAACCAGAACCTGAAGAACCAAAATGTGGACAAATTAAAAACATCACAAGCTTTGCAAAGTTGGAGCAGTTACTAATCATTCCCAGTCTCTTAGCAACAACCCCAATGACCACAAATCTGCTGATTGGTTCATACCAAATGGAAGCGTTGTACAAACAGTCTGACACTACTTTATTTATGTATTCATAACCAATAAAATGGGATTTCTATGTAAGTGTAATGGTTTGTAAGAGTAAAAGCAAACCAGATATTAAAATTTCGTAATATTAATTGATACACATTTTAAGATATTAATTTCTTCTGTTTGTCTTCTGTGTTTTTTTTTTTTTGTTTTTTTTTGGTTTTGATTGCTTGAAATAAACAAATTCTAAATTTCCCCCAAAAATTCAAGACAGAGAATACCCTACCTTCAGGTAAATGATGAGTTATTTCCATCTTGCAGTCGTCCATCAGTCTGTGCGAATTAAACACTTTGCAAAATAAATTATCACTGCTCAAAAATCATTATTTTCTTTCTTTCTTCACATTTGTTCAATCATGATTGCTCTGTCCAGAAAGTATAAATAAATAAAACATCTAAATAAACAAAGTGGACAGGAAATTAATAATAGATAAATTGGGCATTCAGGTTTTTTTGACACCACATCATAATTCTAACTGAAGAAAAATGATTTAGATGGGTGTTGATGATTGTAGTCACTAAAATGCCCGATTGTCCCTCTGTCGGAGATTTACAGTCGGCATGGTCGTGCTATTAGTCTGCAAATGTCAGTCATTGTTAACAGCACTCTTTTATTAACTTGAATTCAATGTCACATGCATTTTCTAAATATGTCAATGTCTTGCTCACTAATGCAGAGCATCAGTGCTCTTGATAGCATGACTGTTGCCTGCTTTGTCCTAACAGCTGGAATATTTTATTTTCACCTCATGTTTGATTAATGCCAATTTTTGCAATTCATAACTCATGCTTATGCGGCACCATTATTTATGTAACACCTTACCCAATTTGCAATTACCTGCAATTTTTTTTCACACTTGAATAGCTTTTTTGTTTAGCACTTTTTGACAAATTGCTTTGTTTACCACAAAAGTGAATTTTCTGTTTTGCAGGACTTTTCTTTCAAACTTTGAAATGAAAAAAGGAAAGAAAAGAGAACTTAGATGGATGATCTTTGCATGGCTTCCAGTCGGTTCTGAACTTTTTGACTTCAGGTTTATTGAATAGATTGTGAGTAGAATGTGCACAAAATGACATCAAAATGCACATGAATTACATTTTACCTGGATGTCCTGCATTTACTGAAAAAGGCCTGTAGGCGTGGATATTAAACTGAACAGCATGTAAGAAAATGGTGGGATTTTTTTTTCATCAAAGCTGAAAGGGGAGGGCCCCATGAAAGGAGTTAAGAGTCCAACAAAACGAAAACAGATATCCACATGTAGGGCCTGCAGAGCATTTGCGTAATTTTTTTTACATTTTTTAAAGCAACCTATGACCACCAAAGCGCTTTCCCAACACTCTCCCCCATCAGGATGTGCACAGTAAATGTAGCTTTTTGAACATTTTAAAAGACCACATCCATAAAGACACCCCTACCACCCTACTCCTCTCAATCGGGCTCTCTTTTTCTCTTTTTCAATTGCTGCGTCTCTGTGTCTCCCTTTTCCGTTTGCGATATGACAGAGTCCATTATCTGCTCTTAGTACTAATTGGTGTATTAACGCCATGCTGCGGGTGACACAGTGAGACATAGGAAGGGAGAGCCCAATAGAGAGAATAAGAGTGAGAGAGGCAGATGCAGGATGAATATGGATGAGGCAAAGGTTGGGCTGGAGCAAGGCTCTGGGGGAGGCAGAACCAGAGTGAAAGAGAATAGGAGGCCAAGGTAAATCTTTTCAGCCGCACAAGTGGTTAAGAGCAGCATGGTAAAAAGACGAGTGAAGGGAAAAAATAATCCATCCTGTAATGGCTTTTGTTTCTTTTCTTTTTTTTCCGGTCGGCCCTCCCTGTATCCCTTTCTACCATGCTTTCACAGTCACCACTTTCAACCCAATTATCCACTCTGCCTGGCGCCACTGACAACATATGGAAATGTAAATTACAGCCAAGATGGTTTTTTTTTAAAGATGTTGAAGGTAAGCAGCTCTTGAGTATGGGAAGAGTAGGAGGAAGAAACGCAAGACATGACTAACAAGTGAAACTGAAAGGCTAACTTTAGTCCAAATAGCTTGTCAGTATTGCTACACTATCAAGCCCACAAATCGAAGAAAAATTAGTAGACTGTAGCTGATTTATGTTCTAGCAAGGATAGGGTAAGTGGTTTTTGCAGTCCATTTGTTGACAGTTGATAAAAAAAGCTTAAAATTGTAATTACTAAACATACCACTTTTAAGAATGAGGTACAAAAATTCAGAGTTATAAACAGTCTCTGAGATAAATTGCAGAATGTGCAGCATTGGCTTCTTTGGAATCAATAAAAAACAAAGGATCAGAAGTCCTGAGGGAAAAATGATCAAAGATGGTCACTCGGCCTGCAGAAAGCGAAAAAAAAAAAAATCCTGTCAAGACTATCGACTTTCAGTGATTCGTGCATTTTTAGAAGCGTGCATCTTCACTGTGCATAAGGATGACGAACAACTGAGTATTTAAAATCTGACTGCCGTCAAAATATTTTAGCATCATTTTTCTATCACTTTTTTCATTTTGTTTGAGAAGAAGTTAAATAAACAGGTCAGATCAGAAGATCATAGTCCTGCTTTTTTTATGTCTTCAAGCTTTAAAATATATTTGAAAAAAATCTTAAAACGTCAAGCCTGGTGGGATAAAGGATTCATTACCAACATGATCTAATATAAAATGTTCCAATATCTTACTGAAGATGGGATACATTGGTCAAAAGCATCTTATCCTATCTCCAGTTACAGAATTTGATTTGTAATATCACAGCTGTGTGGTGTTTACAGCCTGAACTGTCCAATAATAGCTCGTGCAACCCCATGTAATGAGAAATTATTGAACTAATCTAAATGTGTGTTTTGGGCGATAAAAAGCATTAACAAAACATTTTCAATGCCTACAACAGTATATTTGGCCTAATTTGAACACATTTTTATGGATCAACAATAGCAATAAAACCTACAAAAGATGTTTTTCGCTATAATTTAAAAAAAATAAATTGCTATAAATACAAGATTGGGGCATTTTAGTCAACAAAGAAACTGATTTTTTTCTCTTCCATATTTAGGCATATTCTCTCATTCTTTGGCACACACTCTGTGCCAAATACACAGGTTCAGTCAGACTAAATGTGAAGATCCAGTCAGTGCTGTTGCATTCCAGTGGTACATATTCTCAGTGCTTAAGGGGCTTTTCAAACCAGGGCCAGGTTGTATGCCCTCCGGCTCCTGAATAGCTGCTGAATAGCTGCTGAAGCACAGGATACAGAGATCAAAGCCGCTCATCTGCTCTCATGCATGTGACACTGAGACACGTACACGCTGATTATTCAGATACACAAATCTTCAGGGGTGGAGGCAAACTGGAGGGGAGTGTTTTGTTCATTATCATTAAGATCTGGCTTCTCCTCTGTTCACCTCTTCTCTCTCCACATGCTCATATTTCGCCCCCGCAGTGCTGATGAAGCCAACTTCTCAAATCTGCAATTTGCTCAATTATTTTCAATTATCCCACCATTGCAGCTTCTATCATTCCCCTCAGTTCAATTTTGAACAAAAATCACCTGTTGATTGACAGCAAAGGCCAATTAGAGGCAAAAGGAAAACTTTAACCCCTAAAGTAATTACTGATGATTGGTGTCACACAGGCATTTTTAAAGCCCTCCCAAAATGAGTGAGCTGAAACGTGGTTTTTGGCATGAAGCAAACAGCCTTACCAGGGGATTGCAGCTATCTTTTCAATGGGCTTACAGTTCAGGTTATTTGGAAGTTGCAAGGTGATACAACAACATTACTTTAAGATTTCTAAACATGCCCAAGGAAGCATATTTTTCAGTGAGTGCTATGGACATACAGTTCAGAGTGTGAATTTCTATCAACTGAGAGCTCTTCATCTATGCGCCTTTAGCACATTAACTTCAAGGTACCTCCATCTCAAAGCTTTAGAAAAACTAGTCAGCAGTAGATATGGGAATCAATGATGAACTGCCGCTGAGTCTGACAAAGAGACTCACAAATGCAATATACCTACAGTCTTTTTTTATCTTTAGTGGTTTCTTTGGTGGCTAATTCATTTATTTATTTATTTTATTTAACACTTGGTAGCAAAATGCCCAAATATGACCTTGCTGATTTTTCCCCCCACTGAGAAAAATACCTTTAGAACAGCTGCAATGCGCACACAGTGATTGCACTTTCTGTCAGTTCAATACAGGCAATGATCAAGGGTTCACAAGTTTTGATAAACACAAAGCTCTTATCAACTTTTGTTGCTTTATTAACTTAACAGAAAGCGAGTTTGCAATATTGAATGGCAGTGCTGTGCAGGTCGATGCCTTTATTCATGGGGCCACCCTTGGGTACAATTCCTCAGCTCAGTTTAGTTGTGCCTTCTCCTAAGTAAAGTTTGAAAAACACAAACCCTCTGTCTGTTCAGCAGTATACCTCATGTACCATGCATCCTCATGTCAGAATGCCCCGAGACTTCAAAATTAAAATGATGACAACATTTAATTACAATATTTGTAAATGTTTCTATACTAAATTACCACAGAATTGCATTTTCTGCAGCACAAAAACTTCAAATTGCATCATTTTGTCAAAGTTCTTCAATAGAAAAATCCCTTTTTAACATTCCCTACTTTCTTTTGTTTAGTACAAAGGACAAAGCAATTTAACAGAAAATTCTATTTTAATTGAGAAATTACATTTGATTAAGTTTTTTTATGTTTATTCTATTCTGCGTGAAAGTTGATGATTGTATGTTATCTTTGTCTTGTCATTTTCCAGGGTCATCAAATTCTAATTATATTTTACTGATAAAATTGTGACTAAAATTACACATTTTCTTTTGCACTGATGCAGTCACTATAGTTAAATCAGAACGCTAGATTTTTTTTACATTTGTAAACTTCACAAAGAAAAATAAAAAATTCTTGACTCCAGAGTTTCTTTCTCTTTTTCTTGTCCCATAACAAATTGCTCATGTGGTACGGATTCATTGACCTGCTAGCGTGTTTGTGACGAGTGGGCTGCCGACGCAAATGGTGGTTACTCAAGGCACATCTAATGACATTATGGGCCTAATAAGTTTTAATTGGGAAAAGATCTTAACTTGCCAATCTAATTGCAACTGATTAAAGACAATATTAGTTTTACTGCTGGCAAATTGGTTTGGGAGGGTGATGACGAGATTTTGGAGGGTGCAGCAGTACACTTGTGAAAATGCTGTGACTTTCAATTCAGTTCAGTTTAGCTTATTTATCTCAATGAACCTTAAATTGTGAGGAGACAGTTTAACAAAAGGCAAGGCTGTGTGGACAAATGCTCAATGGGAAACAGTCGTAAGTAGATGCGATAGACTGTGATGGTTGAAGAACTGAAGGTTAACAGCTCATCAAGAGCAACTCTTTGTTTAAACCTACAGCTATTGAATATATATTCAGCTATTTTAAAAGGTGTTCGCTTCTATAAAAGAATCAGTTGCAGTTACACTGATGATCCCAAACAAAAATATTTCTCGTCCTTTTCCTTTTTAACTTTTAAAATGTGAGCTGTTGCTAAACATACATGTGTGTTTTGAGTACTATGAGTATTTTCTTCCCTAAGAGTAATCTACTTTGAAATAAATACACCCTCTTATTATAAATATCATTTTTCAGTAAATCAATGCTAAAGAAAGTCTCAACTGATGAGCAACAAAGATGATAAATTTAAAATTTATCTTATGAATTCCTGCTTTTGCATGTCATAAATCTAAATTGGACTCCTCCTTGCTGGCTGTTTATTCATTTAATCTGACAGAAACTATTTAATATAATATAAACAATTTGTTAAGGCCAGATTCATCATTTTATTTGCTGATTAAAATACATTTTATTGGAAAAAAAATCAGCTATTGTTTGGTAAATACTTGCACAACAGTCTTCGCTAAGCATGATTATTTATAATACTTGTTTACTCCCAAACAGCAAAAAAGCACACTCGCAACAATGTTTACCTGCACACAAACAAAGTGATGCACATAAGTACACATTAAAGCATACGGTGCTTATTCCCTCACTGACATGCCCTGCATCGGTGGTGATTTAAAGCCAGACACAGGAGAGAACAGTAAATTATGCGTGTATGAGGCTTCATTTCCTGCTCTTCTTAAGCACTTGCTTAATTGCCATTCTCACCTGAGCAATTGTATAATTTCCTTTATTTTTCTCCTCCTCTGCCCAGAATATGAGTCTATAATGAGCTGTGGGTGTCCCCCAAAGCTAAGCCTGGCGCCTTGAAATAGGTTTCACTAATTTACCAATTAGTCATAAGATACAATTAGTGTGCAAGTTCCCTAAGTCCATGAGTGCCCCCACCACCAGTCTCCTTGCTTTGATTGTTCTATCTCTGCCATGATGATCACTCCATTACTTGGCTCATGCTCCCGTCTTGCTTTGTTCAGCTTCACTACAACAGCGAGGTCCCACCTGCACTTTGGATATTACTCTAGCCCTATGTGTCTCAGAGGGTATCGGCGGGGGAGTGGGAGTGTGTGAATGTGTCTACGTCCGCAGCTCTGGTTTTCTGTTTAAGTGCAGCTGGGACCGGTTTCACTGACCAAGAAGATGAGAGTTAAAGAGGGAAGGAAAGGGGAAGAAGGTGTCTGGAGACTGGAAAACTTATGAGAACTAAGATAAGTTACCAAGCAGCAAGTGAAAGTTTGCTGGAGGTGCAAATCTAATTTATGGCTGGAGAATATCGCGTTGTGTTTCTCTTATGGTTTGCTGAGCTATTAAATCTAAACCTGAGGACAAATAAGAAGTGTGTACTGAAGTAAAAAAAACGAAAGGACAGAATTTTAACCCTGCTTTACTCCCTGGATGGTTTAATGTTGTACACAAGGTTCTGAGTGTACAGTGACCAAAATCACAAAGATCATTTGTCAGTGGCTATTTCTGAGTAAACACCTCTGTTTTTTGCCCACACTTTGTAAGAGGGCGTGCAAAAATATATTCAAACCACAGTACTGTTTGAAAAAATGATTGCATTTACTGCAATGTAATAGAAACGCAAAGATGTAAAGGCTAGAGTTTTGTGAACTTTACCACAACACTGAAGAACCAGCACATTAGCTTAAAAACACTCATTTATTAACCTCTGCAGAGGTGTAATTATGTGTGTTTAAAAGTTAGAAACTGTATAATTAAAATGTCTTAAAGTGTTAACATAAACCGCTTGGTTCACTGGAATTTTGTTGGTGCTTGAGAAATGATATGAAGCTATAAAGTCTTGTGTTCAGGTTGGGCTTGAGTTCTTAGGGATTGCAGCTAGAATTTTCTGTGCTGGTTTTCTTTTGCATGGAGGGACACGTGCAGCGTGATCACACAAAAGATGTTCAAAGCGCTAAAGTGAAACTGCAAAATGGTTTACTGTGAGCAAGAACTGAGCATTTCCATTTCCACATAACTATATCAGCACATATTCAGGCAGGACTTCCCAACAGATAAAAAAAAACATGCTTTTTAAAATATTTTTAAAGAACTCAGCTGAATTCACAGGTTTTTGTGTTTTTACACACACAACAGGCTGCAGTGAGTGTTTTCTTTAGCAGTTTAGCCATGATTGTCTCTTCATCTTTCTACTTCCTCCTGTGAGACGTGGATTTCAGTTTAGACTTTTAAATCAAAATCAACAAAACAATTAAGTAGCTAGAATTTGGGGTGAACAATTGTTTTCGCATATTTGTTAAAGTGTACCGAATCAATTATGTAACTGACAAATGAGAGAACGGGTATGTTGCTTTCAACCAATAAGCTATGGCCTTCTTTTTAAGTTCACTTGCAAAATTGTTCATACTTCCATTTTCACAACTGCTGAATCCCTTTCAAGTTCTCACGGCTGCTGGATGGTCATAAATAAAAAAATTAATTGTCGCAAAGCTCCATTTGACTTTACAGTCTCACATGGTTCTAAAAATCAAAGCCCCTAATTGGTGACTGTTGCTCAACAAAGATCATGACACATTTTCAGATTCATCAGAAACAGAGAGTGACCTGTAAAGGATGAAATCCTCTTTTTATGGGATTTTCTTTTTTTACATTTTAGGTTATATCAAATAATTCTACTTTAACCATCAGTGTAGTATGTTCTTTTAATTTGTTTATTTTTAAGGATAGGTGAAATTTCAAAAACACTCTTTCCTTTAAGGGGAATACTGTGTTCATCTTGTTTGAAAGGATCAAGTTTAATTTATCTTACAGAGAAGACTTCCCATTAATGAAACCACAAAATATTAACTAATTTTTGTCTGCTTCTGATTCACAATGATTGACCAAAGAAATACTCAGAAAATGAGTTTTCCGCTTAATTTTCTTTATATATATCTTCCATCATGAGAAGGATGCCACGAGAACATGTTAAAAACAACAAAAAACATTTTCATTGGAGTGGGTCTTTAAAATTTAAATGAATTAATTATTATCAAGAGCATTATGGCTTTTCATTGCATAATAATAAACCCTGCTAAACATGAAACTAAAACATTTGTTAACGACAAATATACAAAACAATGAAGATATTTTAAAGGATTGTTCTTGTGTTGTCATTTGCCTGAGTGTCTTTTAATTCAGCATCTCAGCTTTTCTCTCTCTTCTTTGTTGTACCTTCCTCTCTCACTCACTTCCTCTCAGAGGTTCATTCCCTTCATGCTAATGGACAACAACCCACCCCAACCCCCCCACCACCCCTTGTCTATCTAATCAAAAATCAATTAAAAACACCTCGCCGCCAAGTCTCCAGAGCCAGCCTTGGTCGAGGGTGGAATAGAAACAATTCCCGCATCTCTTTCTCTCCCTTTTCACAATCTCTCGTCTCTCTCACTCGCTTCCTCTCCATCCTTCCTCCACCTATGGTCTCCCAATCTCTCCCCTAAGCCCCGCCCTCCTGTCTACTGGAAGTTGGCAACATGATTTACGAGAACGGAGAACTTAATTTATATATTTTTTTCCTCTTGCATCCTCTCATTTATTTATTAGATTTTTTTCTCCCAGCCGCCTCTTCCTGTCTCTGGCGTGGAGGGGAGGTGGAGGATAGAGGGAAAGAGAGGATAGGATTAGATGGAGAGTGGTCTCGAGGCAGACCAGCAGACTGGCAGGCCTGCAGACATGGAACAGATCTGTCCCACACTTAATGGCATTAGTGCCGTCCCTGAAAGGGGGAGGGAAAGCCAACAGGGAGACAGGCAAACATATTAAAACTGCTTCTATACCAGACACTTGTCTACTCCACTCAAACTTAAACTTTCACTCCAACTCCCTTTTTACTGGGTCTGCTTACGTCTGTGTCTGAGGTAAAGCAAAGCTTTTAGTGCAGATTTGCTGATCCCAAACCCAGTTAAACATTTAAGATATTTTTGAAAATTAGGCCCACTCTCAAAGAATTAGAATTAGGACGGTGACTTATTCAGCTCTGAAAGTTCACATGGACTGTGGCGAGAGCAACATCTATCTGAATGTTATGTGGACAAAACTGCTGTAACTTGTTCGTCCTAACTCATTTACACTTAGCCTCATCCCACCAGTATTTTTGCACATCTTTCCAGTCTGTGAAACTGTGCCGTGATCGGTAAAAGATTGCTGACTGTCAGCACACCTTCACAAACTGACTCCAACTCTTGCAGCACCCTCAGAGCCAAAAATTACCCCCTCTAACAGGCTTGGTTAGTATATCCCTGTTTCAGGAGCACTGGGCAAATTCATTTTGCTGTTGGACAAGAAGAGAAAACTAGAAAAAGAGAGTAAAAAGAGGAAGATTGGAGTCAGCAACAAAACACCTGAGACAGAAGGAAGGTAGTAGAGAAGAAACTCCTGTATGTCTCTTAAACATGCACATATAAAGTACGGGAGACAATGGAGCATCTCTGGGTGAGGAAGCTGAAAGAGAATGTGAGAGGACACTGACAGACAGGTAGAGAAAACATGGTATGTCTTTTGATGGATGGAACATGGAGTTGGTAAATATACATAGACCCCACCCTCAAGCAATTTCAGCTGTCTCAGCACAGACCGCCAGATGAATGGGGGACATCTTTCCATGCCTTTAAGAACAGGTTAATTGACAACAATATTGTTTTGGATCATGAGCATATAAAGAATCCTTCCCTCTCTGTCAAGCAAGTTTGATTTATCCATTTTCTCCTGAGCCGGCTGAGGAGGAGGGGGAGCAAGGGCAGGAGGAGATTGGCAGACACTAACAGCCTGGGGAGTGTTTTCTCTTTATCTCTTTGTCACAAAGGCCACCCTAGGTACTGCAGATGTGTCTGGAAACAAGTTTAGAAAGAGCTATTGATCGTACTGAGTACTCCAACTGTATATATCTGAGCTTTACCCATATTCTTGCACCCTGAGGAATACTATATACAGGAACATGCTGTGCTAAAGGTCACCCTCTGATAGAAACAGGGAGCTGCAACCACTTTTGCATACCTATTTATTGTCTTAACAAGCTTGCATCTTTATTGTTAAATCGATCTAAATGCCCCATACACTTCTATTTTGAAATTATCAGGGATGAGTAGTGGCTGCTCATATTCCCATGAAAAATAGATGAAGAATAACAGCAAACAATCACAAATGTTTTATGTGAACTGTTACTATAGTAGCAAAAAGTTGATTAAGCCCCCGAAAGAAATCACCTGTGGAGTCCGGTAATTATAATTATCCATTGTTGTTTGATCCAACAGCTAATTTTATTTGCAAATCCTTTCAGACCTTTAAAGGATTAAAAATGAACAATTTTCTGCTTGACATTCAGTCATTCAGGATTTTTTTTCTGCACCTCTACGTCTCTAAGGTTCAAGATCCATCTACACAATGTGAGAAATTATTTGCTTATTGCATTTCCTGATATTTTTAAGGTCAAAACCAAGCTCTAGCAGCTCTACAAAAGCTTTTTGAAAATTGCCATTTGTTGATTAAATATAATTTATTGAAAATAAATGACATCTGCGGATGTTTTCTTCACCACTCTATAAAAATACTTAAAAATCTACCGTGAAAATTAAAGGTAATTTGATTTATCGTGTGTGTTTTCAAGCCATTACTTTTAGCACTAGATACTGAAATGCTTTATTAGATGTTGTGTTATGAGCAGCTGTATGTGTTTAGCCTGCAGTTAATTCTGGATGGGAGTGAATGTCCATTAAATGTAATCTTGTTTTTTAGTGCAGTGCTCAAACCGCAACTTCAGAGAATTGGCCACCGATGAAGACATCATCCATCATCCCACGGACACTCTGCCAGAACACTTGGAGATAAATATGGAGGCTTTTTAAGATGTACCTGTCTTTGCAAAACCACACAATCATAAATCCCATACAGAACGGGGACTTCTAATTCCTACCTATTTCTACAAATCAAAACAGTAAAAAAAGAAATTTTTTCATCAAGAAATCCTCGCTCTGTCAGCAAAAGCTTTAATTCAGCATCATTTTTCAACGCGTTGAAGGCTGCTGTGACATGTCTTTTTGTGCCTGCTTCTATCCCGTTTTTACCTCTTTTAAATATTTGAAGCAACATTAAAGGATCACCCAGAAACTTTTCTTCTCGCTTTGATGAAATAGTGCTTTTAAAAGTTGATCTAAGAAGCCCACTAGAACACTTATTCCAGCATCAGCAGTGCTGCAGAAAAAAGAGCTGCCTTAATTGGATTGCATGAGCTCTAAAAGGTTTTTTGCACATGGGTTCTTCTGCAGGCTGCTGGGCTCCAGGGCCAGACTGGGTACTGAGGCGTAACTGCCAGGCGGACAGGCTGGACTAGCTGATAAAGTCCAGAGACTCACTGGTGTCTTTGTTGCCCGCAGAGAGTTTAACGGTAAGATGATACCGTGAGCCTTTGAATATGTGATTGAATCAGTGAATACAGCACACAGATGCAGAAGCTCACAGATACACAACACACATCTCTTCAATGTTTAAAAGGTACAGTATGCAGATCTTGTGCTGTGTGCACATTCTCAGACACACATTTTTTTAGACTTTGATTTGCTTTTGTTCTACTTTTTCTTAGTGTACACCTACACAAAAGTCCATAGACTCTCATAAAGGATTCATCTATCAGTGGTTCACTTTGCCCTAAAGCAAGTAAGCGCTGCTGCAGACATTGATCAAACTGCCTTCTAACATGAAAAAGTTCAAAATCACACTTTTCAAATCCCTTTACAGCCAGCAACCTTGCACCAGTGAAATAAAAAAGGGCGCACACTGACTCCCATGTACATTATCACACCAAGCAAGCATGCACATATGGATAGAAGACAACCTATGCCAGAACACCGTCTGTTAAATAATGCAACAAAAGCACACACTTTTACGCCTTTTGCAGGGTAGAAAAAGTTGTTTTTATATTATTAATTAAAAGGGTACTTATATTTATTGTTTTAAAATGTGTGTTTCTGAGTAGTAACGTACAGATATAGAATTAGCTGTTAATCTTTGACTATTTGTCAGTGTCCAATTGTGTGCAAACGTTTTAACATCTCATTCCTTTTATTGAATAAATTGTTGTCCCTTATTTTTTGGTATATCTCTGCACTTAAGTCTTTTATTTCCTTCTTAAATTAGTTTTTGTTGTTGCAATGCTAAACCTAATAAAGATTTTTTGGACAATTCCAGATCAAGACTGATGAAGGTGAATTAAAGCAAACAAGCTTCAATTTAAACATGCATTTTACTTGGAGATTTTTCAGATTTAAATTTTTTGAGCTCTCTAATCACTCAAAAATATCAAAAATTAGTCTATCATCCAAACTCAAGCTTTTTGACCACAGAAAGATTCCATGGAATAATTTTTGCACAGCAGCTCAGTTATTAGCCTTTGTTCCAACTGTTTTGCATTTCACCCCTCCAGCCCACGTAAATGTTAATGCACTCCCACACAAACAGATCGGTTTCAACCGGGCAAACATATTTTCCGTCCTGCTCTGTTTGAGACACACTGATATTGTTGTGAAATTCTTTTGCCTTTTTCCCTAAGCCAGCTCACATCTTGCACAGCTGGGCCCGTGTGTGCACACACACCGAAAAAGTCTGCAAAGTCAGTTTTTTTGTATCTCTAGCAACCACCTCGTAGTCTGCTGGATCAGCTGAAATGGGATCCATCCCTCAGATCCTGCTGTACCTCTCGCACATACTGATGTAGTCTGATCTGCTGTCAGTAAGACGGCCTGCAGGGCCTCACAGCCCAGTCTCCAAGGACCATCTCAGCTAGATGCTCAAAGAGCTAAAAAGCAAAAAAAAAAGCAGCCACCACATACAGTAAAGAATATACTTGGAGCAGGAATGCTACACAGTATACCCACTCTGCTTCAGGCAGCTTTAACTGACATCACCACACTGCCCATGTCTGGCAAGTCACCAGTGTTTTGATGTGACACGAATGTAGTACAGTGATCTGCCTCAGGACAAAGGGACACTCGCAGTAATGCACCAGCTCAAACAGACGCACACTTATTTGGTTCCCTTTAGTGAAAGAGTCACAACAGTCATTCACAGACTGAGAATGAGAAGGTTCCATACATAGGCTGCATGCACTCTGACCGTTTTAAGCCACAGCTGGAGCTCTCTTTCTCCAGCAGCGAGTAAACAGCCTTTTCAGCAAACGGAAATTTACTGACTTTATACAACATTACAATGATTCATACACTTTGTCTTTTTTTTTTACCTAGAAACAGAACAGATCTAAGATACTTTCTGTTTTTTATGAGCTCCATTCATTGTTGCTCAAATCTTTTCTTCTTATCATTCTAACGCATTTGAAAAACATACACATCTTACGACAAGATACTAGAAAAGATTTTAAAAATCCTAATGGAAAATCTCTGGAATTTTTGCAAGCTGCTGACCACGAGAACAAGGCAATGCTTTGAGAATATTTTATTAGACGCATCACAAAAAAAGGTCATTCACAAATGTCACTTTAAATCATAATGTGCAAAAAGAATCTTTGTGTCCACAGGCGTTGCTGATTGCCAGGGATAAAAGCCATCAGGGTCTGGTCTGGGTTATTGAACTGCCAGCTGTGAGCTATTTTGGAGGTTGTATGTGTCAGACTGGTTGCTGCACTACTTGACATCATCAGGTCAGATGTTTCCAGGCCGCAAAAATTACAGTTTTAACAACACCTTCCATTTTTCAAAACATTATTTTTGCATCAGTTTATCAGCAGATTGCTCCTCCTGTATAATTGAGGAAAAACAGTAAAAAAAAATATTTTTGGAGAAAGTCATAGCCAGTGTTTATAGATTTGTTTCACTACAGATTTTAAAAAAAAAGAAAAATACTTTGGCTTTTACTTGTTTCAGTCGGGAAGCAATGTTCTGTTTGAATTTTATGTAATCATTAAAATAAACACCCTTCAGTCAGAACATTATGACCACTGACAGCACAGTTTCACTGCTGTCATGTACTCCAAGGAAAAGACACAACCCGGCTTTCATATTGGTGTCACTTTAAAACATAAGAACATTTCTGCAGACTAGCTGTACTACTCCACATGTAACCTTACAGCAGCAGCTTCTGCCAGCATGACAGCAGAGAACCCAGCAAAAACCACTTTAAAACATCTCTAAGAACATGACAAACAGTCTAAGGTGTTCATCTAGTCTCCCTCTGTCTTCCTGATGAGGTCTGATGGCATCTGTGGGAAAAGAGACCAACAAGCTCAAGGAGCTTAAATAATCTATAGCTAACACTCTAGTAACAAGAACAATCCCAAAATTTCTGTGCTCATGGTCTGTTCAATACCACAAACGTTTACATTAGTGGATTTATTTGGATATTTCTTAAGGCCTGTCAGAACTTGACAGGTTCCGGGATGCTGCAATCGTTTCTTCTCAGAAAACACTTTTCTTCGCATGAACAACAACTCACTAAAGTTCCATCCTTTCATTTTCTGCTTTCTTAACAACACAAGAATGAGTAAATGTCAAACCACTGTGAAAACTGATTGTTTATTTCTATCTCACTTGGTCTTCCTCTCATTAATCTGATGTGCCTTCAAAAAGAAAAAGACCTAAAAATCCATCTGGGGCCATCATTGCAGACTATTGTCTGAAAGGCCCATTCCATCCAAACTGAATTAGGATCAATGTGAGGCATACACAAATATGAGCGTCATTAGATCAAGAGATGTAAGTAAGGAGAGGCACAATGAAGGAGAAGGAAACAAACGGAAGCCGATAGCTGTCCTCCTTTTTCAGAGTTTCAAGAGAAGATAAGCATGAAGCCCTCTGAGCTACATATCTGTATGTTGATGCTTTTTAAAAACAAGTAGAATGAACAGATGCTAAAAAAAACTTTCAGCTTTCCAAGTGCCTAAGTCTCATCAGTTTTTGCAGTAAGGGAAGAAAATGGAAAGTAACATTAAAAGAGGACGGAGGAGGAAGTGACTGAGAGCTGTGTGCAAAGACACAGCTGGATTTCTTGGGTTGCTTGAGTAAGAGCAAGATTGGTGGCAGAGACTGCAGGAAAGATGAAAGGAATTGAGAAGGTTCACTGGAAGAAAACAAGTCTTTTACAGTGGAGCTGAAAGCAGGTCAGCAACAAACGAAAGCACAAGATGACCCCTGTGTTTTTTAAGGCAGTGAAAAGGTTGAGATTTGAACAAGAAAAAATAATGAACTTCTTCATGAGGAGTTAGTGTTAGTGTGACTTGGTAAAGACGAAGTGAAGAGGAGATTCTAGAGAAACAGCTGATTCCACAAAAACGCATGGAAACAGAAGGTGGCTGGTTTTTCTGAGAGTGATACAGTTTCCAGGCAGGGGAGTTGTGTGCAGGAGGCTGGAACCAGGAGTGAGGAGATAGGGTGTGAAAATAAGACACACAGAGAGTGAGATATGAGGTAGAGTGAGATAGAGATGGATAGGACAGCCTGGAGTAAGACAGAATTATCGACCATGATCGATCAGGCCGACTGATGCCAAATGGGGGGTGTAATGATAGGTAATGATATGAGCCTGAAGATGGAGCACAGGGTGGCTCCACAGAATCTGGGCTTTGGATCCTTGACCGCGCAGCTCCTTACACTTTCAATAAATGCTCCAGTTGGTTGCACATCGGAGGGATGCTTTCATATAAGCCCTGACAACGATCTATATTTACAGCACATACATGTCACATGTACGATTCATATTTATTGTCTCTTCTTTTCCTGAGCCAGACCGCACACTCACACCCTCCTTAGCAGTGTGTTTCTTGCCACTCTCAGTGTGGCGCCACACCCCCCCATCATCATCTGTCTCTTTCTTCTCTCTCCATCATTACGTTTCCATTTCTTCCTTACTCGCCATAGATCTCTGTGAATTTAGTTCCCTGTTTTTAAATCAACCTGTCATGCATATATTGCTGCTGAGCAGAGAGGCTTTTCACTTGATAGTATCCCAAACCGTACTAGCACACACACACACAAAATGACACGGCATATTTATCTGCACAACCTTGGCAGACCCACTGACTTAAACAGTTTCTACAGCAACGTGAAGAGGCTGAGAATAATGTATTCTGTTATGGCTGGGGTCTGATGAGCATTATACTGGTCTGTTCCAACATTAATGTCAGACTCCTTGACTCTCAACATTGTTGAAGAACACCAGAATTGACTGTAATCTACTCAGTGTAATAGCTAAGAAGCCACTGGGTGAACTATAACTGGGTTAAAATTACAGCTCAGATTTTAAAGCCGTTTAAGACAGAAAGCCCCCAACGTTAGACTGACCAACTGAACAGTAAAATATGCATAATCACTGACATCATTATATGTATGAATAAAGTCTGTTGCCATTGAAAGCAAATCTAATCCGTGTTTCAGGGTAAATTCACACTTTTTAATACTTACCATGTTCCTGGAAAAGCATTGAAATGCACTAGAAGTCCTTCACAATCAGGCTAAATCAGTGAAATACAGAAAAATAAATAGCTTTTACTGTCAAAGCGACACACATGCGCTCATTCAGTACAGTTTTTCTGAAAATAAAGGGGAAGGCAAAAGGTTTTTTTTCTCCTACTTTTCTAGGTCACACTGACAGGACAAGAAAAGATTTCATCAAAAATCAAATGTATACATCCCAACTGCCTTACCGAGCAGCATGAAACCAGCTTGAACATTTTTACAGCTGACATTTCTTTATATCCTTTTAACTAAAGACTGCTATTTTATCAATTTAAGTCAATGTAATGATAAAATACAGTTTATACAGTATCTATAATGCAGTATTGCAAAGAAAAACAAATGGGAATTAAACTGAATGGGAGATCAATATTTACTGTACAATTACAGTTAAACTTCCAGCAAAGCTTTTCTGAGGAACAGAGGTGAACTATTGTTTGTACAAATACCATTTATACTTACATGTAGATTCCCACACTGTATTGTACAGTATTACCTTAAATGCATGCCCCCCTTTTTAGAGTTAGAATGTTTCTATCTTCTTTAAAGTAAATATATATACCGTATACATATATTTAATACATGCATAAAGGTTAGGAATTTATACAATTCCATTTTATAAAGACACATTTTCATTCACTTTTTTATGTCAGACTTTATCATGACAGTTAAAAAGCATGCAAATGTGCAACAATAATCAAAATATTTTATGTTGTAAAGGTGTCGTTTAAGTGGCCAGGATGGGCTCCAGCAGCCCCGTGACCCTGAAAGAGAAAAAACGTGTTTAGAAGATGAATGAATGAAAGAATGAATGACTGAATGAATGAATGAATGAATGAATGAATGAATGAATGAATGAATGAATGAATGAATGAATGAATGAAAGGTGTCATTCAATCAATCAATTTTTTCTTTAAAAAAAAGCTACTGCCAAACTTGCTACATAGAATTAATCATGTTCCGCTCACCAACAGCTAAAATGTCCAGCATATGAATCACATGAGCTCCACTGTTGCCTTGGTTCATTTAGCTGCTTTTGTTGAGTTCAGTCAATCTTCTCTGCAGACACTCAGCATCTCAAAACAGAGCAATCTTCATCTTTTTCTGTGTTTAAAACCCAATGTTAAACGTATTTAGAAAACTTTAATTATAACTGAATTCTGACTTGAATGTTTGCATATTTAAGCTTTTGGGTTGACTCCTTTAAATGATCACAAACAAAAATAGATAACTATTCTGCAAGCTAATATTAAGTATTTTATTGTTTTGTCATTTAGAAAAAAACATAAAATGTAAAAGAACTGTTGGGGGCATGCAACAGTTTTTGTGTTTTTAGTGTGTTTTAGGAAAATTACTTTGGGAAAGAATACTAAAACACAAACATCTACAGATAGACAAGCATATGGCCAGACGTTTCCCAAAATGGTCTGAGCAAATCTCCGTCAATGAAAACACGAGTGTAGTTTTCAGAACGTTTTAACAATATGTTTTATGGTGAAATTGTGTCTCAGAATTCAAAATTGCAGCAATATTTTTTTCACTTTTTGTGTATCACTCATTCTTCTGCTGATGAGCCTGCAGGGAAAAAGTCTCCTCATGTAACTTTTTACTTGTGAGACAGCTTTTTTCCACGTTTTTGACATCAAGCCGTTTGTCAGTTTGAACAAGTAAAGCGATCATTTCAATCATATTACACACATAGACATGGGTGTTTTACGGTGGATGAGGATGATGTGTTTGGACACCAAACATCGGCCCATTATCTGCTCCCCATCTCTTTCTCACAACTTCACAAGCTGCGCCTGAAACAGTGCATATGTTGACAAACTCGAAGATGCAGACGAGGAAAACAAATTGGAGGGAAAGTTTGGTTAATGAGAAATGCTATTTTTACTGCTTTGATGTCCCCATCCACATAAGCACACAGCTTAGACAAAAACAAATTAGAGATGTTGACTGCATCCCAAAGACATTAAAAACATATTAGCATGACTACCATTTGAGACGGTGTCAGTGCACATGCATATGTGGCGCATGTGCTCGCTGCATTTCAAATTTTAAAAAGTATTCTTACCAAGTATCTGAGTCCTTACAAAACACAAGCTGGCATTATGCATATTGCAGTTGTTTCTTATGGCTAAAACCAGACACAGTATCAGCCTAATGACACTATAGTTTCTGCTCAGTAAGATGACTCAAAGGCACTATGATTCATTTCCCAGCTGAAAAGTGTAGAGAATACAGATCAACTACATTGACATGGTGATTAACACATCCAGAGGGGCACTTTGTTCAACTTTTAAAAGTGATAGTGATTGTATTTCTACCTGGTCCTGAGGGCAAAATCCATCTTCTAGTAAAATCTAATGAGAGAAAAAGGGAAACGGAAACCTGTGGGAAGAATAAAGGACAAAACGTTCAAACATGACTCTTGGAAAAATGGAAAGCCTTAAGACTTTGCACAATTTTTAATTTTGCAATTCAGTGCATCAACAACAGATAAAATTGTGGCCTCTTGTTTTAGCTGTGTAAAAAAAGAGAACATCCAGCAAACTTTGCTTGTTAGAAAGTGTTAAGTAAATAAGCAACCCATCACTGTGCCTGAAAAATATGCAGACAGCTCTGCAGTGTTGTTTCTGCTGGCAGATGTCATGTAAAAAGAAAGAAACTTGATGATGTTCCCTTGCAAAGTTATTATTCCCCATCAGGATGAGATAAAACTTCACCTGTCTTGAAATTCTTTTAAAACTTCCCAAACCTCCATAGGGCACACGCTCCTTCTTGGATGAAGTGAATTTTTCTCAGAATTAAACTTTTACTATTTCTCTTTACCTGGGGGAGGCTGTTTTTTAACTAAATGTTGCTCTGGTTGACCCTGCTAAATCTAAAAGAGTAAGAAGATATATTGTGATTTCTCCAAAAGTTATAGCGTGACCTTAGGTTTTTTACAGTGAACATCCTGGATATTTGGTTTTACATGGAATAATAAAGTGTTTTTAGCTATAAAGCAACTTGGGTCATATATATATATATATATCTCCACTTATATATATATATCTCCACTTTAAGCACTTCAGTAACACCGTAACATTATTAATCACGTTGTGCAAACTTTTCACAAATGTGGACATACTCATTACAAAATACCACTAAATTAGGGGGGAAAAAACCTGTGCAAACACAAAAACCTCTTTTGAAAGGGTTGCATGTCTTGCTGCTACAAACAAACAAGAATCTTTCTGTTTTTGCATCATATTTGCATCACATTTCTTTAAACATGTAGCAGCTTGACAGAAACTGCTTAGATTTAAAGAAAATCTTCAACATCCTTGTTTAAAGAGAGAAATATATGAAAAAATAAAGAGGAGTCAAAGAAGAACACAAGGGGTAAGGAGTGAACATTGTTTGGAAAAGTGTGAACATCAAGAACTTGTGTGGAAAAAAAGAACATTGAAGAAATTGGGGATGGAAGTTAAAACTGATTGAAGTAATTGACCACTGACTCTGGACCAAAGTCAATATATTTAAGTAGATTTTAGCAGCTCCATGAAAGAAGAATTACAGGATGCCAACAGTAGTCTCACACCGGTACACACATCCAAACACACACCAAACAAAACAAACTCGCAATTGGTTTAATTCCACCAACTTGGTTTGAATGTGAGAATAGAAAGTGACATTATACTCACAGTGCTACAGTTTCACACCTGCCTGCAGCTTCATTGGGTAGGTGGGGGCAGCAAGGTTGCAGGCTGCAATATTAAACCATCAATCACCCCCTAAATTAGGCATTTTACATCACACAAGCACTTACAGCTCTCTCTCCCTTTCTCCCACAGGTGGGGCCCAAGCCAAGGGAAAAGAGATTACATCACAAAGGCAATGATGGTGCAGCCAGACCCACGAATACATTACACCATCATAAAAACACACTCCATGTAAGTAGTTGCAAACGCATAAATCATAATGAATGATATCCAATCTACTAGTTTTACTTTCAAGTTTGACTTTCATTTGTAGAAATATTGGATACACTATCTTTAAGATAAATAACTTAAATTCTAGAAATTAGAAGTAAGAGATTGGTATGACCAGTCACAGCCATATCACATCTCATTATCATTCCATTTTTCCTCCTGTCTACATTAAACAAATGCAGGAAACAGCTCATTTCAATCACGCATGGTGGACAAAACGGCGTCGTGTCCACTCAACTGTTAATGTTTTCATTATAAAAGACATCTGCAGCATCAATGAGGCGGCAAGCTCTTAACAAGCATGGAAAAACAAGCAAAGAGAGCAACGGAAGACAGACTGGAGACGAAACGCAAGGTTAAAGCAAAAGTAAAGGAGCGGGAAGAGAAAGGGGGGATGGGGGGGGGACAGAGGTTGAGAGTAAATGAAGCATGGAGTTGCATTTATCCCAATTAACTACAGCAGAGGTCTTGTGTATGAAGGGAGAAAGTGTCCGCCCCCATTAACTGTGTTTGCTGACATGCCTGCTGATTACAACTTGGGGAATGAAAGTTATTCCATCGCTGTGCCCTCTTCACAAACATGGACGAGACAAACACAAAGACTCGTGGAGACGTGCAGAAAAAAGGCCCCGGTCCACATCCTGTTTCTTTTAACCATTCATCCAGTTTCTAAGGCTTCCAAACTCTCATTTTGCCACCATTTACAAACTGTAAGAAGATTTTATGTGTTCTATAATGAGTCAACTTCAGTTTCTCATCTCCCTTGTCTCCCTTGTATTGTCTGCTTGGCGGTGGCAATGAAAGTAATTACACTGACTCCATTTCTGTTCTGCAGAACAGCAGGCTGTGGCAGTGTGCTGCGAGCCGCTGCTTGGCCAGAGAATCACTAAAATCGGTAAGTTGCAGCACCTTAAAAAAGCACAGGCAGCTAAGAGTTGCAGTTTGCTTTTGAACAAACAGAAAATAAAAAAAATACATAAATAAAATATGCATAAAAGTCTTTGAAAGCCTCTGGATGTTTTTGTGTTGTTGCTTTGACTCAGTCTTCGTTCTGCAAGTATTTCACCAGGATTGAATATGTTATGCAGTTTCACTGGGATTTGCTGGAATCCAGTCTTATGGCGCAGCTAAGATAAGCTGCCTGTGGGCGAACATACTGCTGCACTTTTGACCCTCCAATACAAAACGATGTAACCTCTGCAGCGCAAGACAGCAGTTGATACAAGGGAATAGAAAACAAGACAATAAAGAGCATGGAGGAAATGTGTGAGTTCCTCTCCGAAAAGGGTAAAGGGACAAAGGAATAAAGAGCAGGGATGCATTTCTCAACATATCCAGAAGGAAAACAAAAGAATTTGTATTTAGCAAAACAGAAAAAAATTGAGGAGTTGAAAAAATATAATAAATGTAGTTGTTCTGAGAATTAATACATAAATCTAAAAGAGAGAAAAAAGTGTTACATGGTTCAGGAACATTATATTAAATTTAGCAAAGGTTCTACATTCTGTACCGTAAATCTCAAATAGCTTGAGAAACTAAAATCCCTAAATGCTTGTTTTTGAAAGCACCTAACATGATTTAATCAATATGTAGAGTTATCCCTGCTCTTTTCTTTTTCTGCGGGTCTAACCTCTCTTAGCTCCTTTGTGTTAATGTCAGCTCTGCTCTCTAACCCATATGAAGAGAGACACCTAGTGGTGCTAAGGAAACTGGTTTTTACCTCTGGACCTGCACAAATCTTTCTACACTCAAAAAGTTTACCACATCATCGCCATTATGCTTTCTCCTATTTGACAGTCCTCGATAAGGCTGAGATAATCAAATCAAATCACTAATTACAACATTTATTGGAGTGATATGCACAAGTGTGTGTGCGTGTGTGTGTGTGGGTGTAAGTTAGTTGTATGTGCTCCCTTGTGTGTGAATGCAGGAAGCTGTTGAGGAAAACTGAAAACATTATGAACGAGCTGCCAGCTTCTGTGGCTGATCACTTTGGTGTGTGTGGTATATGAGGGACTCGTATTACTGACCAAGGATGATTAAAAGCCCTCCTCCAGGCAGGCAGGGTAATTATAAATCAATTAAAGTCACAATGTAAAAATTGCTTTTGGAGATGCCTGATAATGACAGTACGTGCAAGTAAACTTTTTAGTATCTTAATTGTGCTGCTGCAATTGAAGCAAAAAACACAATGAAAATAGATAAAAAAAATTATTCCAGCCTTTGGGAAATTCCGTGCTCACTGGGTGGCTCTAAGAGTGGAAACCTTCCTTTGGCATTTTTCAAACTAGTAAAAGATCTTTTGATAAATTTGCTTGGAATGAATGTGACGGGTTGCATACTGGACGTCATTATTCTTTCAGAATGGCACTTTATAGGCATATCGCTAAATCTGTAGCCTTGATCATCTCAATCTTTTCTTTCTAATCAAAAAAATTAGCTAAACCATGAAGCTTTTGAGAATCTGATCTGCCACGACTTCTCAATTGACTTGATGACGCCAGACAAGGTGGTAGTACACCAGAGACCCCCAATCAGAGTGGTAGAAGTCCATCTATCACTGTGTTATCTGCAAGGAGGAGGTATATTACCTGGGTTTCTGGGCATGCGTGGATGTATGGGGCCGATAGCAGGACTGGCTGTCATCCCTCTGGGCTGATTAATGAGGAGCTCAGCCCAGTGTTTAATGTGTTTAATAAGGGCTGCTGACGAGGCCGTCTCACTGATGGAACCCACCCATCTCTCTGACTGATTAAGTCACACGAGGCTTTCTTTCACCAAATACAGTAAAACAGGAACACTTGCAGACAAAAACATGCAGATGTTTTGGGGGACAGGGAACGGCAAAGTTGCTGCTCAGTTTACCACTGTGCCTGTCACATCTTGTGAACATTTATCCCCATATAATTTCATCTAAAATGCCTCCGGCGGTGCTTTCACAGGATAACATCTGCTTTTTTGTGTGTTTGTTTCTTCTTTTTCTTTCTGAGCAAACCCATGTAAACATGTATTAAACAAGCAGGAACTGAACACATACACACTGTTAAGATTGCTCAATGCTTTGCAGTGACTTGCTTTCATCCTGAATAGGAGCGAAAATTGAGGCCAAACAGAGAGCTCAGTTCTGGAGGTATTTTGGGAACCGAGGGTCTCTAATTGAAGATACTTAAACCTTTTCTGGGTGAAAAGATTGACGCTCTCTTGCTCTGTGTAATAAAACAGCTAATATTCTTTTGACTTTTTCTGCCCAGCAATCAGACTCTTTTCGTCCCTTCCTCTCTCCCTCTATAGCTTCCAGCCTGCCTTAATTTTTTTTCCCTTTACTTCATCTCTCCTACTCCCACCTGCTAATTTTCACTTCTTTCTGCTTTTCTCTTTCCCTCAATATCTATTGCCTTCCCACTCCTTTCCAGCACATTTCTATCTCTTTTTTCATCTATCACCTCCTCTGCAATGTTCTCATTTAATCATCCCCTCAAGAAATATATTCACTTGTGAACAACCGAGCTCCTATTAGATCACATGCTCTGTTGTTACAGCTGTTATCATGGCCAATTCAATGCTCTCAGGGTGGCCAGGGGCTGCCATGTACACACCCGTACCCCTCAGGAAATTCACACACAGACACAAATATAAAGACGGTGGGAAGGTTTTACGGGTCAACAACAAGAGAGCTTCAGAAATAACGGCTGACCATCCAAAACAAAACCAGATGTGTCCAAGTTTTTATCCCAGCATCTTCTTTCTGCCGCTTTGTTTAATGTGTTTTGATGCACAATGCAGGGCAGGACCTAACTAGAAGACACATTCAGAGGTTAAAAAGTTTGTGGACACACCTGGTTAGAAGGACATAAATATGAGACACAGGACTATACATAGCTAAATCTGGAAGGATTTAGTTATGCATAAGGATTAATTTTAACATTAATTCAATACTTGTGTTTGCTGATTCAATTCACTTTCGATTTTGCTTCATTTTAAATGATCCTGTTCGATCCCATTCATTGACCTAAAATCGATTCAGGACATATTTAGCCAAAACTTCAACCAGTGTGACTCAGAGATAAATACCTGGTACTGAACAGTGTTGGCGAAGTTTTCCAGATTACTTGTATTTATTGCAATATAATTAAGTGTCAAATAAAGATGTGCACAAACAAACAAGTAAACAAGAATTAATGGTAATCCGTTCACATTTTAGTTTCATAAAGTTCAGCCGACTGTTGTTTTTCCAAATTAAAATAATACAAACAGAACATTATTAGTACATTCTACCACACTGTATGGTGTGTTTTCACGCATTTGACTGTGATGATGGCTTGATCATTTTTTGCTGTCACCATGTGTATTGTCCCCTGTAAAGCACTTAGGCATTTTAATATTAAAATAAAATAAACCTTTTTATTGGTATTGGGTCAATTCGATTCAATTTGATTCTGCCTCAGACAGATCGATCTGGTTCAATCCTAAAAATAGAAACGATTAATTGATTCATTGTTTAATTGTTACACCTCTAATAACAACTAATGAAAACACAGCTGGTTACTTAGCTGAACATATTAGATAGGATTAGACAACCAAGAAAAGTCAGATTGGACGTCAACAGCAAGTGTTCCTGTAAAAATAAACAGAAGATAAAGTCCCACTCCGATCATCGTTTAATCTGTTGTAAAAGCGTTCCAGGTGGTCTTTTAATGATGCAGTTTTTAGCCAAAATCAATAAACCTGTGCAGTGGTTTATCAGAAATGTGGCTCTGATTTGTTAGCGGCCCTGTGGGCGCAAAATAAAGTTGCCCCCTTCCCATCGTTTACACGCTCTGCCGCTAACTTAAAGCCCCTCACACCCGCTACCTAACTTACCAGTGCGACAAAAATGGCAACAAAAATCCAGCAGGACAGTTTTGAGCCAGATTTCAGCTCTGACGAGGAAAATGAAGACGTACATGGGTTATCCACAAGCGGATGCTTCAGAATGGAGCAAGGCAAGGAGCTTGTGACTTGCCGTAGTAACCTTTACAACACAAGTTTTTTTCAAACTGAATTTTTTTTTTCATCTGCTTCTGATTCACAACAAATTAAATAAAGAAATACTCAGAAATGCATTTTTAAGATTAATTTGCTTAATATATATTATCCAACATGAGAAAAATGCCACAAGGAACATGTTAAGAACACAAAAAACATGATTTTCATTTGAGTGGTTCCTCAATGCGAACAAGGAACTCTAAATTCAACAAAAAAGAATGCAAATAGGTGACATATATCATAAAATATGTAAAAGCAGAAATTGTGGTTAGAATTAAAGTCAAGAAAATCAAATTAAAGCTGAAATAAAACTGAAAAGTGAAAACCTTTTTTCATTGTTAACATGTATTGAGCCAAAAGATAATCAAGCGGACTGGGAGGGATTTTGATGCAGTAAAATATGTAAAATTGTCTCTTTTTAATTCTTTCTTTTTTGCCTGAAAGGCTAAACATTTAATATTTCATGTTCAGAGATTAATCAGCAGGAAGAATAAAGTACTTGCTGAGTCATATAACATGTGTGGGTTGGACTAAAAATGCAATTTTCTTGTCAAGAGAAAGGGGGTTTAGCTCTCAGAAAGGTGGAACAAATGCTCTACAATATGGGTACAGATCAAGTTTAAAAGCTTAAAAGGTGGGACTGGGTGAGAGGAGCAAGGGGGTGCACCCAATCCCTCAAGATGGGAGTAATGAAATATCAGCTTCATGAGAGTTTTGTTGTACCGTGGGGACGATTAGGTCTAGCCTTAACTTCCCAACATGGAGAGAATTCTAATGTTCGCCCGGCTCATTCCTCCTTCACCACAAGCTGATGTTTTAGATATATATGGATCTGCTTTTTTAATTATCTTCTTGTCATGTTCCAGTTCCGTTGTTCCACTTGTGAAAAGAGAGGCAGGCAGAGCGTGGCAGCTACTCCCACTGCAGCCTTTCGTGCTCTAGCCACCCAAATCCCATCTGTGCATTTATTCGCACAAATTAAGCACAAAACACACACAGCCACTGAACACAATAAATGCACTCTCTTATTAGCACTTAAGCCTATGCACAGTAGCAAAGACATATGTAAATAAAATAGCTATTTAATGATGTGATGCATGGAGAAAAACACTTTGAGTGTATGATATCCCAGTCAAGTGCAGTAAAAGTCAAGAAGGACACTTTTCGTCAAGGAAAAAGGGGAAAATTGTTGCCAGCTTTAGATGCAGTGGCAGAGGAAAACGCTGAGAGGAACAAATTGTTGTTATACATTTACAATGTTAAGCATAGAGTCGCACAGTGGTGCAAATAGGGTTTTCTCGATTCCCAGGAGATGTATCATAGCAATAATCACTGTCAGGCTCTGACTGAAGGTGTTTCTTTCAGAGAGGAGAATGAAGCCACAGCTCAGATAATTACGCCGCTGTAATGGAGTCAGTGCCTAGCGAGAGCCTAATGAGCTTACTAAAGTCTACTATTGAGAATTGATTCCTGAGAAAAGGAAAAGAGTTTTGAAAAAAGGGCTCACTTGCAAGAGGGGGCCAGCAGAGGTGAGCTCCTCTTCATTGTTGTGTACTTAATTGACGAGAAACTAAAATGTACTCACATCATTATAGGTGGGATGTCCTTATCTAGACTTTTCATTTCACTGTCAGCTGCCAGGGAGAGCTGGCCTGATCACATTAATGTGTGTCTCCTGCTCTTTATGTGCTGCCTTAATGTACAAAATAAGATAAAACTGTCCTTATCAGCAGAGAGAACCTGGTTTGGCACAGCAGCTGTCACAGAGCTTCTGTCGAAGAGGATGAAAAGCACTTAACTCTGAGAGCAATGGAAATTAATCTGACCTCTCTCCCTGCCCAAAGAACTGCCAAGACTGTGTGTGCACTGTATGTGTGGGTGTACAGATTCATGTCAGCCTGTTTAAAAAAACATACTTCATACGAACATGTACCAGTCATTCCGGAGAAAGTGATTTCCCTTTGCATCTATAAATAAGTGGGCATTATGAGGAAGCCCTTTTTCATTGTTTTACTTTTGTTTTTTACTTTACAAGTATGTGGTCTGTTAACACAGTGGGAAAAAAAACTCCCTGTCAAGCCAGGCGTCAGCCCCAGACAAAGCTTTTAGAATCAATTTTCACTACTACTTCACTCACTAAGTGCTCTAAGAGTTTTTTGTAGTTTTCTCCATTTTTCTCCTACTTGTCCGCTCCCATCTCCCCCGCAACACTTATGTCTCACAAAAGTATTTACAGTTAGAGCAAAGTCGTTTAAAATATTTATTATAATTAAGGAAATTAAGCAGGAAAAGGACTGATCTTGGGTGGCAGTGACCATATGGACTCCAGCAATGCAGTTCTGCCAAGCAGGCTTTGCGACAGATGCCACAGACCAGTCTCCCTGCAATTCAAAGAATAAATTGTCTATTTCTGTGGGGAGTTTGTTTAATTTTGTGTGACAATATTTTAGCAGAAAAATAATTTCACTTCACTGAGTTAAACTTCCATTAAACAGGTTTCGCTCATTTCTTTTTCACGACAGTGACAACTTTTTAATGGCTCGGTCAGTGTATTTTAATTGCTACAGTACAACTGAAATATATCCACAACGCCAATTATTAATGATTTGTGATCAGTAACTTGAGTGTAATTCCTTTTGTGGTGTGATCTGTAGCTTTCTAAAGAATTCTTAACAAATTTCCGGCACACATCTCCTCTTGAAACACAAGCTTTTCTGTTTCTCTCATCAGCTCTGTTAAATTATATCAATTGGTGCAGCAGGCAATAGAAACAGCATTTCAACATTTACTTTAACACTTTAGCCATTTAGGTTGCAAAGCCCTTTGCTACAGCCAAAAAAAAACAAGCGACACAGCAAGATTATTATTGCACTGTTTTGGATTTAGCATTGTGATGTATTACTTTGGTAAAGGCTACTTCTGCTGGATCTCCAGTCTAATTAGCCACCTTATTCATCTCACTTGTGAATTTACTGCGGGGCCTCGTTGTTTATTTCACTTACAGAAACACGGTGGATCGAAGGAGTAGGAGCTCTGGGGGAGTAAAGCACATAGGGTGTGTGGGAGAAAAAGGTTTCCACAGGCAGGGGCAATAGTTTCTTTAACTGGACCCTTGACTTTAGTTGCCTGAGGGGAAAATATTTAATATAACAGTGAATAATTATTTTACTTGTTTTCATGATGATGCTTTTCAGTAGTTACTGTAAAGAACCAAGACTTGTGTCTTAACATCCTCACAATGGAGAAGTGTTTTTTTTTTTTTTTTTTTTATTTAACTGAGAAGTGTGGGAACACTTGAGATGGTGGACATCAGAAACCATGCAGAGCTGGGTTCACACATCAAAACATGGAACCACAGAGGAATGCCACTACAAAAGCAAGGGCAGGTTTTACGAAGGGACTTTACACACCTACACACTAAAAACGCTTCACTTAATACGCTCCTGAGAGACTGGTTCACTGCTGCACTTCACCCCAGACTCCTTTGCCTCTCAATCGTGGTTTTCTTTCTGATCTTTTCTGCACCAGTTTTAGGGACAAGGTGTCTAATTACCTAGAAAAAAAATGTGCCTATGGTATTTAGCTAATGACTTTTTCAAGGCTTTTAATTTTTAACAAGCACTTAATGTCGCAATGTTACTTCCTCTTTCATCCTTACCTTGCAGTTTTATAGGTCTCCTTTAAAAAATATGCATGTTTACAGTGGAATGAAGATTTTAAGTAGATTTTTAGTAACCTTGCAATGACAAACAACAATACAGATCTCCTAGTACACCACGTCAATGACACACATGGGAACTTTCCTAAGATTTAATGAGGGTTTTGAATTTGCACTTTGGTCATTAAATAATCTGTTTATAAAATACAGCTTTTAAGAACTTTTCACTCCAATATGTTTGTATGTATGTATGTATTCCAATCATGTATAAAGTTTTACAGTGGATTCCAATGCTGCTTAAAAAACAAAAAATGCATCAATTAAAAAAACATGTTTTGAAAATGTTATTAAACAGAGGCCAAGACTTAATTAGGTTGCCTGTAGATACCGGTGGATTTCATTAAGGATTTCATTGAATCTCTCTTCCATTCTCAGTTTGACCGTGACCATGTGAAAATAAGCACTTTAACCTGCTCACTTTGTCCGTGAGTTAAAATGCAATTCATGAACCATTTCACTTCTTCATTAACAGGATCGCTCTGCCTCGCGTATACTAAAGTCCAGCTCTGGGCTTCAATTCCATCCTAGTACTTCCATTAGGCAGAGCAAGAGGGAGAAGGGGATGGAACAGCAAGGGGGCGAAAGAAGGATGAAGTCAGGGCAGTTCATATCCCCTTTGAATCAACCAGGCCCAAACATTTCCAGGCATGCGTCATGGTATCCTACGAGACCACTGTGATTAAGATCTGAGGAAGATGGAAGGGTCCTGGGTTGCAGTCAATCTCTTACAGGTCTCTGGGTCACCCGCTACTCATTGATTGTTCAGCTGGAGCTGCAGCAAAATTCATTGTATAATTGCACGACAAAAAGACATATTTTCAACAAATACAACTATGCACCCAAGAAAAAAATGTGGTCTCTGGAGATTTCTTGCGGACAAAAAAGAATAAATACTAAAGTAATAGCATGGCTGAGCCTATTGTGGAAAATAATCACAGAAGTCATGGACTTTTTGTTTTACATTTATTGAAACATGCTAAATGACGTGTAATTAGAAGATAATCAATGACTAATAATAACCAATTTTATCCATCTGTTTTCTAAACCTGATGAATTTCTTTTGGAATCACGGGGTACCTGGTACCTGTCTTAGCCCAGTGTTGGGAGAAGGCAAATTACACCCTGGACAGGTCGCAAGTCCGTCGCAGGGCCACATAATCCTATACAACCACATTTACACCTACGGACACTTTGGAATCATCATTAACCTATAAAGCATGTCTTTGAATTGAGGGAGTAACATGGGTTTTACTGAGAAAGCCCACGCAGGCGCGAGGTGTAAAAATGTATAACTCCACACAGAAAGGCGGCTGTGGTGCAGCGGTAGGGCGGTCGACCCATGACTATAGTATTGCAAGTTCGATTCCCGCCTTGCACGCTCATATGTCAAAGTGTCCTTGGGCAAGACACTGAACCCCACCTTGCCTCTGGTGGGAGGTTGGCGCCAGTGTTCGGCAGCAGTGCCAGCAGTGTGTGAATGTGTGTGTGCATGGGTGAATGGGACTGTGACTGTAAAGAGCTTTTGGCCTTCGAAAGAGGGTAGAAAGCGCTATATAAGTATACGCCATTTACCAAAGGTCCCAGCCGGGATATGGCCCACGGCCTTCTTGCTGTAAAGTGAGAGTGTAAACCCGTGCAGCTCTTAAAACATTTCAGTTAGTTTGATAAAAACCCTGATGTCTAAACCCTGATGAGAAATGTCCAGTGTTTTAGGCACATTATCTTAATTAATAGGCTGGCAGGTAACCTGAAATCTTTGGAAAGTATATAAGAACAATACACTTTTGTAACCAGCATAAATAACTGTTGCCTTTTTCATTCCATCTCACACGGCACAAAACAACTGAAATGTGTCCACCATGCTGCAAAAACAACCATAGTGTCACATCTGGCTTTTTGATTTTAATAAATACAAAATATTGAAACAGGCACAATTTAAGCTCAGATTTGATTCCATTGGGATTATTAGCAATGTTTCCAACAGTCATGAACAATTAAAGTTAGAGACAGAATTTCTAAATAATTTCGATTGACTTAGACATGTCACAATGGCTGTACCACTGTAAAACTCCTTGAGTTGAAAGAAATTCAACAGACTGAGAGAGCAATCCTTAAGAGCTCACAACCTGCAGAGATAGAGGTCAGCCCTGTTAACTGGATCCTTGGAGAGAAGAACAGATCCATACCCCACAGGCAAGCTGTGAGACCACCAGCTGTGAGCGCACTGGGGAAGTACAACAGACACCACAGGAACACACAGCAGATTATAAGGCCTACTTTACAGCATTACAGCACAGAATTAAATTCTGTATATAAGAGGTGGTTAACAACATCTGTCACTGAGAGGGTTTTACAATAAACGGTTCCCAATCACTGTCATAACACAGGATATGACCCTCATCCATCCATTTTCAATACTCGTTTTTGGGATCAGCATTGTGTGGGGACTGCAGTCTGTCCCAGCTGTCGCAGGGCAAAAGGAGAGGCAGGCCATACCTTGAACAGGTCACCAACCCATCCCAGGTACAAACAGAAACAAAAAAGACAAACAGTCAAGCACTGAAATGCTAAAGTGTAATTTGGAAATATCAGTTAAAAACCCATTCCGAAGATCTTTGATCTGATTTAAAAGCGTTTAAAAGTGGTCTTTTAACTAAAATTATTCTTTTTTTCAGCCCAAATTTTTTTTAAAAACTGTGCCATTTTCTGGAACAGAGTTTCTGCAGAGCAGCAGTTCATTAGAACTTTGTCTCTGAGTTGTAGGCAGGGCCATTGGCGCCAATCCACTTTACACCTCCCCTCCTGTCCTTCGTTTGCTGAGAGTTCTTTGCTCAAACGCTGTTGCCAGTGCAACAAATATACATGAGAACAAAGTTCTGTTAGAATGCTACTACTCAAGTAATCCCACCCAGAGGGGTTACATGCAGAGAATGTGGAATGAATGGATGCTTCGAAACCCACAATCAAGGCTAACTGCCAAACAGCTTGTAGCTCAATGCTCGAACATCCACAAGCGGCAACTCCTACCTGAACTTGAGATTGAAGCAATACAATACAATAGGACGCCATACTACACTCCCACCCTGAGCTTGGGTACACAGCCCCAAAAACTACAGATACGGTGAACGAGGCAGCAACTGACCTGAAAGACAAGATCATGTCTAGAATGAACACCAGGCAACCCCGACACCAGCTACAACGGTTAAAGGATGTACCGCCTGAAAGTCTTCTGGAAACTGTTAATGAAGCATTGAGGGCAATTCCTACCTCAACAATCACAGAAACCAATGAACTGGTCTACACTTCAGCAGCAGTGATCCTTGAGATGCTTGGCTACAAGAGCAACCATGGAAGAAAACAATACCCACCATTGAAGCAATGGTTAGAGGCCAAAATCAAGGCAACTCGGAAGGATGTGAGTAAGCTGACATAGGCTCAAAGAGGTACATTGAGAAAGCAAGTACCTACGAGATACAGCCAGATGCCCATACCTGAAGCACTGGAAACTACCAAACAAAGGCTCTTGGCATTGAGCAGCCGCCTAAAGAGGTACACAACAGACAATAAAGCCAGACGGATAAACAGGCTGTTCGCAACTCAGCCTGCAAAAGTGTATGCTCAGTGGCAGGGTCAAAACAGCCGAGCAGACCCACCAAGGCTGGAAACTGAACAGTACTGGAAAAGCATATGGGAGAAATAGGCAGCACATAATAGCAATGCCCAGTGGCTGGTCTCTCTGAGAAAAGAACATAGCAACCTCCCTGAACAGAATCCATTATCCATTACAGTGGCAGACATCCAAGAAAGAGTCTCAGGTATGAAGAACTGGACAGCACCGGGCCCTGACATGATACATGCCTACTGGCTAAAGAAACTCACCGCACTCCATGAGCGCCTGGCAGCACAAATTAACCAGTTGCTAAGAGATGGGACTCCCCCCGAATGGCTAACGGAAGGGCAAACGATCCTAATCCAGAAGGATCCCCCAAAGGGTGAAGTCCCCTCCAACTACCGGCCAATAACCTGTCTGTCCACAACATGGAAGCTCATGTCAAGCATCATTGCAACCAAGATAAATGGGCACATGGATCAATACATGAGCAACACACAGAAGGGCATTGGCAGAAACTCCAGAGGAGCCAAACACCAACTCCTGGTTGACAGAACAGCCGCTCAAGACTGCAGGTCACGACACACCAACCTGTGCACAGCCTGGATTGATACAACAAAGCCTATGACTCAATGCCACACACATGGATCACTGAATGCTTGGAGCTGTACAACATCAACAGGACTCTAAGAGCCTTCATAAGAAACCCAATGAAGCTGTGGAAAACCACCCTTGAAGCCAATGGGAAGCCACTTGCACAAGTGTCCATCAAATGTGGGATATACCAAGGTGATGCTCTGTCCCCACTGCTGTTCTGCATAGGTCTGAACCTTGTCAGCCAAATAATCAACAAGACTGGCTATGAATACCCACTCAGAAATGGGGCCAACATCAGTCACCTCCTCTACATGGATGACATCAAGCTATATGCTAAGAAGGAGCGTGACATTGACTCCCTGATCCACACCATCAGGATCGACAGTACTGACATTGGGATGTCATTCGGGCTCGAGAAATGCAACCGGATGGTGACAAAGAGAGGCAAGGTAGTCCACACAGGAGGGGTCTCACTCCCAGAAGGAACAATAGGAGACATTTAGGACAGTTACAAGTTCCTTGGAATTCCACAGGCAAATAGCAACCTGGAGCAGCTAAATACCTCCAACAAGTAAGGCAATTCCTGAGAAGCCAGCTCAATGGCAAAAATAAGACCCGGGCAATAAACAGCTACGCACTGCCAGTTATCAGATACCCTGCAGGAATAATAAGATGGCCAAAGGAAGAGATACAGACCACGGATGTTAAAACACGAAAGCTCCTCACCATGCATGGAGGGTTCCATCCCAAATCCAGCACCCTGATACTGTATGCTAGCCACAAGGAAGGAGGCCGAGGACTAGTGAGCGTAGAAGCCACTATCTAGGATGAAACATCCAAGATGCATGAGTACATCAAGCTCAAGGCCCCAACTGACAGTGTGCTCAGTAAATGTCTCAGGCAATGGAGAGCAGAGGATACAGTGATGGAGGACAGATCCTCATGGGAGGACACCCCCTGCATGGGATGTACTACCGGACCATAACTGAAGTGGCTGATATCAAGAAGTCCTACCAATGGCTAGAAAGGGCTGGCCTACAGGACAGCACTGAAGCGCTCATCCTGGCAGCTCAGGAACAAGCCCTGAGCACCAGAGCAATAGAGGCTCAGATCTACCACACCAGACAAGACCCAAGGTGTAGGCTGTGCAAAGAGGCGCCTGAAACAATCCAGCACATAACTGCAGGGTGTAGGATGCTGGCAGGTAAAGCATACATGGAGCGCCACAATCAAGTGGCTGGAAAAATATACAGGAACATGTGTGCAGAATATGAACTGGAAACCCCTAGGTCAAAATGGGAAACACCTCCGAAGGTAGTAGAATATGAGAGGGCAAAGATCCTGTGGGACTTCCAGACTGATAGGATGGTAATGGCGAACCAACCAGACATTGTAGTGGTGGATAAAGAACAAAGGAAAGTGGTGTAGTGAATGTGGCAGTGCCAAGCGATGGGAACATCAGGAAGAAGGAACATGAGAAACTGGAGAAATACCAGGGACTCAGAGAAGAACTGGAGAAAGCATGGAAAGCGAAGGGGACAGTGGTGCCTGTGGTAATTAGAGCACTCGGGCCAGTAACCCCCAAGCTGGAGGAGTGGCTACAACAGATACCTGGAAAGACCTCAGACCTCTCAGTCCAGAAAAGCGCAGTGCTAGGAACAGCTAAGATACTGCGCAGGACCCTCAAGCTCCCTGGCCTCTGGTAGAGGACCAGAGCTTGGAGGAGAAACCACCCGTGGAGGGTGAGAGGGGAGTTTTTTTAATATATATATATATATATATATATATATATATATATATATATATATATATATATATATATATATATTAAAAAAACTATATATATATATATAGTATATATATATATATACTATATATATGTATGTATATATATATATATATATATATATATATATATATATATATATATATATATATATATATATATATATATATATGCATGTACAATTATATATTATATATGCTTGTCAAGGGTGCAAAAATCTATGCATCCTTACTATATATAATATATAGATAAACAATTATATATTATAAATGCTTATATCTATAGCCACTAAAGGCACAATGAAGCTTTAAAAAAGCAAGAGACATATGGAATAAAAAAAGTCATGTAATACAAGTGCAAGAGAAAAAAGATTGCACACAGTAGCTCAAGGTTAAGGTACAGAAGCAGAGAGACAAGAGTGAGGTTAGCTGGGTGTGTTATAAGTGTTAGTTAGTGAGGCATTGTCAGACGAAGTCCGTCTTTAAAAGGTCCTTCAACACAATTGCTCTAATGGCTGGCGGCAGATCATTCCATGAAGGTGTGTGAGAGTAACAACATTGCTGTGAGGAGGAGAAAGTAGGAGTCAAAATATGCACCTACGTTCAAATGAATGGGTGCATAACCAGATATTCCTCTGTAGGACAGAGTAAGTGATCTGTATTTGATTCGAGCAGCCACAGATCGCTGGCGAAGGCTAATGAGTAATGGAGTACCATGAGACCATTTGGGTTCTTTGAAAACCAGGCCGGCTGCCGTTTTCTAAGCCATCTGTGAAGGTTTTACAGCAGATGCTGAGAGACCAGCAAGCATAGCACCGCAGTAGTTGAGGCATGAGCTAACTATGGCCTGAACCTGCAGCTGGGTGGGATATTGTGTTAAGCGAGGCCTGATTTTCCATATGTTAGCAGTTGGTCCAGTCATGTATGCATGCTATACAACTCTGTACAGTCAACCAACAAAAAAACAAAGTGAGGATGATGAACAATCAATGATAAAAATCTATTGTAGTCACTCATTGAACACACTGAATCATACTTTTGTCATCATCGGTCACTAACAATATAATCTGAAATAAAACCCACAGCGATTTACAACCACAACAAAGTTGATATTTACAAGCAAACAGACCAACGTTTTGCAAATCTGAACGTGGGCCTGAAAGAATAAATATTACCAATATATTGGAGCCTGAAAGACCAACCTAAACTTGGTAAAGCAGCACTTGCATCCTTTTGTTCACCTGCTTTAAAAAAGAAAAGGAAAAACTAACTTCTTTTGTTTACTGCAAAGCTGCTTCTATGCAGATGAGAAGTGAGCTGTGAAACTTGAGCACTGCACTGTCTTCATGAATCTTCCTTTTGTCTAAATCACAGTGTGTTCTCACACCGCACAACCAGGCAGGGCTTTGTGAAAGTCTGCAGCTTGAATTACAGGGAAAATCAGAAGCCTGCTTGCAGTTTCTTGCAACAATATGAGTCACAAAAATTTTAAGCTTCATTGCATGATGATTTGATTTTCCAGACTCCTTCTGACTCCTTCTGTGTAGACTGAAAACTCCAGCTCTTTTCTGAACAAAAGTCCCCATCAAACTTAACCTCTGCGCTGACCTCTGCTCTTGACAAGATTTAAATAAATCTGCGTGTGAAGCTGAATTCAGCCTCTGTGTCTAATTCTGGGTCCAGGTCAAAACAAAAAACACCCTAAAACCAAAAGGAGTCAAGCTGTCAGAGACCTTCACTGTTCTAAACATTTCCAAGAAAATCGATAAGGTCTTTAAAAGTCTTCCTCTGGAAAACCTTGAAAGTGAATAATGCATCTCTCCTCTTGACTGCATAATCATACTTTTGCCTATATTGGAAAATTTCTCTGAGGATAATAATGCAAAATATTACCTAAACTTAACAATTTTTAAGTAGTAGCTAGATAATGATAATGTCTCCTCAATCAAGTGGCATTGAAAAAGACCTTGTATGACATTTTTTATGACAAATTAGTGATAGAAGAGGTTTAGACAATATTTGTCAAAAACTAGAGTCACCATACAAGTGGATACTCTGCAGACCATGCAGGTAAATGGCATCCACTTATATAGTGTTTTTCTACCTTCTTCAAAGCTGAAAAGGCTTAAAAAATCACAGTCCCTTTAACACACAGAACACTGACTGGGCAGGCAGAGCAGGAACTGAACCTGTGATTCTGCCATCAGAGAGTCACTCTTCCACAGCCGCTCTGCCTCTGCATAGCATCACAGGCTCCCTAAGGACACACAGTTCCTTCAAGAACCTTGGCAAGGATAAATTACATTTCTTTAGCAGAAGTATTATCACTAAAATGTACACAGTAAATGTAAATGACTTGTACTGTGAGGATGGCATCCTTTAGTGTGGTTTTTCGGTTATTTTCTTGGTTCTTGTCATGTTCTGTTTTCAGGTTTTGTTTTTTGTTCGTCTGTCACAGTTACACGGTTCAAGTATCAGTAGTCAATTATCTACTGCTGTCTTTATTCAGTTAATTATCCTCTGTGTATTTAAGAACCTGAATTTTAGGTCTCCATTGTCTGGTCATCTCCTTTGTAGCCCAATCATTGCGCCTCTTTTCTTTAATGATTATGTCGTTTTTAAGTTTATTTATAAATGCTGATGTTTCAGCCATAAGCCTGGTCTCCTGGGTTTTGGGTCATTTAGCCTTTAGTTCATCATATGTACTTATGACTAAGGAATTTTCACTTTTCACAAAACTAAATTTCTTTAAAAATCCCACTCAATTTCACCCATTCACACACACACTTTCATTCACCAATGGTGGCTGTGTTTGAGTCTACTCCTGGCACAGCTTTGTACTCTGAATGCTAAGCCTGCAAAAAAAAGGTGTGAAATACTGAATTAAGCACAAAAATGTAAGACTGTAGCTGTTTTTGAATATTTTTTCAAAAATGGGAAACGTTTAGTTGACTGACTTGGAAGCCATGTATTGTTTTAGAGCACTGTTGATGATTGGTTGTTATAATGATTTCTGTTATCTGCAAAGAGTCCCCGTCATCTGGGTCATGTTGTCCAAGGATTCTGTTCATCAGGGCAACTGGACTTTATTTGCCCTGATGAACAGAATCCTGTAACATTAGTTGTTGGTAAAAAAAAATCCCCCCCCCTGGTGTCCCTGAAAAAGTAAACAATCGCAAATGGAAACAGACACACGTATCAAGAGCTCCATGCCCCCTGGATGCACTTGCAGGAACAGGAAGGGTGCCAGCCCCCCCTCAGAGACCAGTCCTGAACAGATGAATGCAGGGAATTAGGCTGCACGGGTGGCAGAGACCTGGGCTGACGTGGCATGGGCTCTTCCAAAAGAGTAATTATTCTCTAAAACAAAGAGATAAAAAGGCAGCTTCACAATTTGTAATTTGCTGTTGAGGAATATTTGGCTCCTGTTCAGACTTAAAAAAGAAAGTTTTAGCTTTTTTCTTTGCACATGAAGACAATTTCAGCAATAAAACATCCTTTAATCTGTGCCATTTATCAGTCTATTATACCATGGTCCAGTTGAATACTTGATTCTGATTGGCTGCTGGGTGTGAAATAGAACCTGATAACGCACGGTGAAAAACGAAGGTCCGGTCACCTATCTTAAATGTTTTGTATCACTGCGCCGGCTTCTTTAAAACAACATTTTGCTTCATCATTTGGACAAAAACAAGCAGTAAGAGGTGAACTTTTTCTCTGAACTGATGCTTTATTCAACCCATCGGGACGATCAGCATATATATATCGCCGAATCTTGACTGCAGCGGTGGTGCTGCGCTCCGCTTTTTGTGAGAAGAGCAATCCAAATCGGAAAAAAACAAGAATTAAGGACTAAAAACTGGTTAATATGTATTGCTTTTGTAAGTGACCATGGTATAAGCGGTTTAATGACCTGCGAAGTATGCGTTATTACTTTTTAACGCACTTCGCGGAAGCAACCGTCCTCTGCTTCGCGTCAGACAGTTCAGGCTTCCACGGCGTGAGTTAAAAAGTAATAACGCATACTTCGTCGGCCATTAACCCTTACGTATGGACTATAGAGCCACAAGGTGGATTGGTCCTGTTCTACATCTTCAGGCAAGAAGTGTGGTATATGCTAAATACTTCAGTAACATTCTACAAAGACAAAATGAAGACATACAGCCAGCTAGACACACTCTTCCATACAATTTAGAATAACCAATATAATGACAGTTATCTTTCTGAGCTGGGAAAGAAAGCAAAATCTTTAAAGAAAGTTTTCATTATCTCCTATGTACCATATTGAATACTTCCTTGGACATCAATCATATCTTAAAAGTTACAGTTGGGAGTCTGTGACCTGTAACTGTAACTGTAAAAATTTGGACTTATCAGTAAATCATCCCCAATGACATCAAATGAAAGAAGAAGTCACAAGTAAGTAAAAAATAGCTTCCCCCTGCAGTTTTAACTTTACTCATGAGGGTTGACAGGGACAAGTGGAGCAAAATTCGAGTCAGGTCACCTTAGACTTGGGGTTGAGAAATGTGAAAGCATTGCCCCATCTGAAATCAGGCCAAATTAGGCAGAGGATGGCAGGATCTGGATGGCTCCAATGGGCCCTGCTTCTCTGTTCTGGTTCATTTCCCAGCTAGAGCCTCAGCTCTAAACACAAGGGCTTTAATTACCATTATGCAGATTCTTCCACATTTCATCCAGAGAGAGGGGCAAGGCACTGGGGAAACATAATTTAGGAGCCTCAGAAATTAGTGGATTTCAGTATGTAGTAATGATGCCAATATTAAAGGGCAACAATCTGTTAATATAGAGAGCCGATCCTTGTTGAATAAAAGCAGACATATGAAGCTCTTAATTTGTTTTGCTCAGGTTTAGCATTATTAAACTCTCATCTGATGGTTCTCATCGTGTTTTCACGTACAATATGTGACAAGTGCTAAAAGTATTCTACAAATCAGCTATCAAATGAATCTCAGTCATCATAAATGATGCCATGTAAAGTGGTCGGAGTCCTGTCATGTTGGTGCAGCTGTGTATTCAAATGTTTTTCATATAAAGTTGTAGGAGTGTAAAAGCAGCAGCTTTCTAGGGTTTGAGGTGCCTGTTAATCCCCTGCCTGTGTGGTTCTGGAGGTAAAAACACATTTCTGTGCTCATGCTCTGTAGCAGGCTGCATTGGTGTGTGGCTTAAGCTCTGAGCAACAGGAAAGGATAGATTCAGCCATTTCTTTAGGAGCAATTTTTTTTCTTGCGTCGTGCTGTTGGACGCGTGTATTTTTGAGGATTAGTGGCTTAATCGACCTTGTAATGGGGAGATCAGAGTGGCATGCAGGCATGGAGAGAAGTGCAAGCTGACATGCTGATCCACACGTATATTGTATTCTCTTATGCCTACTATCATATTTAGACTAACACTTAAGAACAAAAATCTGTGCATCCTTACTTTATTGAAAACATAAGCCAGTAATCACAAGCTGTCCTTTCTTTCACAGGCCATCGCAGCAGCTGAAGCCAACTACAATTTTTTTCCCTTCACATAGAAGTATAACCAACAAGCACACACACACACACACACACATTCACACTCTAATAACCTCATACTTTTCCCCAAAGCAACAAAATGTACACTCACTACATAGTATACCAGAGCACATTGGATACCTTATCACTGCTTCCACCAGCTACTCCCTCTGTTAATATGCTGAGGCTGTACGGGTACATTGTACTGCAGACCTAGGGCTCTCCTGAGGGTCGGCGTATTGTCTCCTTGAACAATGAGTGCTCTGGTTAATACTTTGGTGAACTCCAGAGCTCAGGCCTCCAATGCATTTCCTGTAGTGTTGCCATCTCACTCTCTTTCTCTTGTCCCCAGAGGCTTTGTTTGCCCTCTCTCTGGCTGGTAGGGTGGTGAAACTCAGGGGGCGGGGGCCGGAGGTATGGCAGTAATCTGCGTGTTATCTCATATCAGCGGCAGACGTGCAATCCAGTGCAGCACAGCTGATAAGATGAACAAACAGTTGGGATCATTAGAGCAAAGACATTGTGTAATCATCACTTTAATCTCACTCTAATCCCAACATCTCCAACTAGCCAGGGGCTCCAAAGCACCAGGCCCATGCAGCAGCCCAGAAGCCAGGCCGGTAAACACAAAGTCTAATCACACAAACCCACAGACATGCACAAAACCTCAACACAAGTGATGGCGCTGAGGCAACATGTACTTTTGCATAGAGGAAGCACAAGCAAATAGTGCAGCTAGCCAGCTAGCACGCACACATACATCAATGCACACAAGCACACTTTTTTTTTTGTTTCTAAACTAATAACAGGCTGTGCGCACTTGGCCAACCCAGAGGGGAAAAAAATCAATACTCTCTCAGACAAAATCAAGATTTCTTTTATCCTTCTATTTTTTCTCTTTTGCTTTCTCCCATCACTGTTTCCTTTCTCCCTCTAACTCTCCGCTTTCACAATCGACATCAGCAGCTTCTTGATCTCAGTGGAAGTCCTTGGAGCACCAGGCACTAGATACAGCACTGGCAAATCTTTGGTGATGCTCACTCTGAGGTTGATCGATTAAAATAATAAGATGTTTTCCCATGGTCTTCATCTTGTCTCCTTGACCCACACTACTGCCCTGGCTCAGTTGTTTCCTAATTCATGTGTTGTGCTACAAAACCAACCCATGAAAAGGAAGGTCAAGCCTCTCCTTTCCTGGCTTCCATGGACAGTTTGTGTGTGTTTATATGTGAAAGCCTTCATCTTACTCACTGACCAATAAAATGACAACAAATGATGACTTAGCACACAGAATTTGGTTAAAATAAAGCTGCCATAAAGCACAATACACACTTATATACATAATAGAGAAGAAAATGGAAAATGGATAGGTGGGGATGAATTGGTATATCTCTGAGGGGGGTTAAGAGGGTGAAGAAGAAAAGGCAAGAGATCTACTGCAGTTTCCAATCTTTTCATTTCCAATGAAACCGACAAACAGGATCTTTGTTTATGGGATCTTTCAGATGGAAAACTGAAAAAATTTAATAAGTGCTCTTCTGTGTCCTCTGGCATAAAAAGATGGACGAAAAGGAAGGAGATAAGATATTTTGGGTTTTCTGCTGGCTGCAGTGATTGGACTCTGGCAGGGACACAGTGAGGGATACACCAAGGCTGGAAAGCAAAAAAAAGGAGGGAGATATAAACCAGCATGTTATTTTTCTGTTTTTCTGTTATGCTTTGGCACAAGCAAAATTCCTCGGTAATGCCAAAAAAGCCTTTTTAAAATTAATTGAACTGACAGTGAGAAGAGAGGAAAGCGTGAAAAAAGGTGTAAGATAAAAACTTGTAATAACTTAGTTTTCTTAATAATATATAGATCCCTGATTTTGTTTGGGCAATTTGTTTCATTTATTTGAAGTCAGAGCCTTAATGAGATCCCAGTGGTACTCCAATGGCTAAGCATGAGGAAAGAAAAGAGAGACAGCAAGGATGGGAGCCAGGGATGCAAGCAAGCAAGTAAAATGAAAAGAAGGCTATGGATCAGAAAATTAAAGAAGGTATATTGCTAACAAAAGACAATTTCTACATTTGTGCACATCCTACTGTAAATTTGATTACCTCTCTCCTGCAAAAGGTTTTTGTTTTTCTTCTTTTTGTGTCACTCTGATTAATATTTGTCAAGTTTTGTCATGAGAGAATAAATCTTACAATCATGTTGTAAGCTTGAATGAAATAAAAGCCTAATAGATTTCATACCTCAGTCCTGGGTAAGAAGAGACTGGCCACAGCGGTGCGGCGTCCTGCCAGCTCTTTGTGCCGAGCAACAGAAAGAGAAAACAGATGCTACATAAAATGTCCTGGCACAAGGGCTGTACGTTGATGTATTTGCTGAAATTTGTCTCCGAACAACCTTGTATTACTTGGTTAAATACTCTGTATGGCTGCAAAAGTGCACACTCTGGTTAAAGAGAAAGAGAAGAGGGTGCTCTTGTATGTCTAGGTCTCTTTGTCTGTTTTCAAGGTAGCCATCCAAACATTGTGAGGTTATTGAAAAAACTAAAAGAACAGCAGTATGGCAAGTGTTAACGATCTCCGCTCAAAGCGCACACAGCTCTTTTTAAAAATCTGCTGGTAAGTATTTCCAAAAGCAGTCTTTAGAAAGTGATATTATCAATTTCATTACCTAGCAACCACTTGCTAGGTAATAAGTGTGAAAAACAGGTTACTCCATCCAAACAGAATTCATATGTTCTCCTCTCTATCTCCATAAATCATCAGTCTATCCAAAATTCCAACGTATCACTTCTGCATTGGCAACTACTTAATTATTTCTGCCTCACCATGTCTCTGTGACTGGAGGGATTGGTCCAAACATTGTTTTTCAGATTTTTTGGGGCTGGGTAAAAGGGGACACAGCAGGTAATGAAAAGGTATGTGTGACAAATTGAGGTAAAGGGCAACGAAGCAAGCTGGGTGCCGACAAAGAGAGAAGAGGAGATGAGGGCACAGCGGAGTAGGAAAACTGTAAAAATGCAGGGCTGAAGGGTTTGGAAGCGCAGAATCAGCACTTATGCAAACATTCTAAGATGCTTGGCGCACACATACACACACACCTGAGCACAAGTATGCAGTTTTGCTGTAGCACTGTCATGAATACCTCCCATATCAGGATGTCATACTGGGCAGGGTTGGCTCTTGGAACAGCAACTCCCTGTTGCGTTGTGAGGCTATTACATGGTCTACCAGAGCTCGACTAATAACATGGACCGGATCAGTCACTTCCCACTTCCTCCTCAGATCATCACGTATCACAGGAGACGGGGCATTTCACCACCCCCTCATTCCAGAGACCTTTCCCAACCCTAATCCAACACACACAAACACACAAATACCCACCAATATACCACTTGTCTTTTCCTTTTGTAAACTTTCTAACTTTCAACCAAAGCATTTCATAAAGCATTCACTAAGTGTAGCCAGCAGTCAGCTGGCTACTATCCACAGTCACTATTTCCTAGTGCTGTATTTGGCTGTTGTTTCTCTTAATCTGTTTGAATAGCTGTGGGTGGCTTTCCAAAAGCACTTCCCGATTAATTTACTGTCTTGGTGACTGAGCACACATCTGTCTTTTCCTCAAACAGAATTTACACCCAAGGTCACGCTCCAAATCATCTGTGCATAAACACCTTCAACGCCACATGGAAGTCTTTGTTTAGCCATTCTGTGGACATTCATGTTTGGATGCGCGGAGGATGAGTGGTTTGCTGCCATCAGTGAGAATTGTATTTACCACTCAATGGTTGAGTTCTTTTTTTTCCCCCACATTTTATTTTGTGCTTTGCTGCAAATGGAATCAATTTTTTGACGGGCCTGAGTGATAAAGCAAAATGACATGGGAGAAAGAGTGTAACCTGTGCAAACCCAAAGCAATTTTTGTGCTTCCGCTTTTTTTGATCATATTCATTTTTCATTTCTAAATTATTATTTTTACCAATAAAATTATTTTCAATAGAGGTATATAGTAATATTGATTTGTGTGTTTTTATACATCTGAAATGCATCATTTGTCGGTGAATTAAGCATATTTTTATGTATCCAAAGATTATTCTGAGTGAACACATCAGAGACAAAGGAAACTGAATGGTGAATGCTGTGTGTGAAAACACAAAAAATACCTCTGGGAAATAGTAATGGCCCACCATTAGAGGTGTCATTGCACCATGCTATGACTTTAATACAAACATTTGGAACCTAACTGTCATGTACATTTTCACTGGCATGATACATTTTACGTGAGACACTCATAAGCAGGATATCTGTCTCTGCGCTTCACTCCATGTCTTGCGCATGTCACATGCGGGCGTTTGTGAACGCACACGTTCTTGTCAAGCCCCTCCCCTGCCTCAATACTCCTTTTTTTTCCCTTCGTCAATTCAGTGACACCCAGCAGTGGGCTGTGACATTACAGAAAAACAGGGCAGGGGAAGGAGGAAGAGCGTGAGCAGAAGGGTGGATTGAGGGGAATAGGGGATGGGGGGGGCACTTTTTCAGCAAAAAGGAGTGTAGAGGTTTTGACTGCAAAATGGAACATTTTAAAGACTGGGTTAGGAGCTTGAAGAAATGATTGAAGTAGAACAAGTGGTACATGGAGTGAGAGGTGAGTGAGGGACATGTGAGTGATTTCCTCAAAGTCATGAGGTAACATGGGTGCTGCAGCAACCTCGGGTGAAGACGCGGTGAAGCAAACTTGATGGCCCACTCGTCTGATGAGGGCAAAAAGTCCCCTTGAAAGAAAGAGCTCAATAATTCAAAGGAAGGTGGAAAAGAGGGAGAAGGAGAACAGAAGGTGACAGAATCAGACGTGATGGTGGACAGGTATTTAGAATATACTTAAAATTAGGACCACAAGGGCTGGAAATGAGTGTTGATTGTCCACTGCTAGAAATTATTAATCATCCCAAGCACCACTGGTGTGCAGATGAATATCAGACATACCAGAAAACCTCCTGCAGGTGTGCCAACGCTTGTGGTCCAGAGGCAAAATTTCTGGCCCAATTAAACTGCAATGAAATCTGCCGGGCTTTGTTCCCAGGTGAGCTTTTTTTTGCAGGACATCACTTTGGAACAATTCATTCACACTGGCAGCAACGCAGCATGGCCACAATCAGAGCTGCCACCGGCCCGCAGTGCAGACACAACCAGAGGAATTATAGTCTTAGAAAAACCATATGGGGGCCATTCAGGGCCCCAATACTCAAAGCACATCTCCATTCTGTACAGAAAACATTGGACCATTTTTCCTCAGCCGGCACAGAGTTCAGAATTAAAGTGAAGAAAAATTTGCTGCAGGTTAAACACAGTGAACTTCCATTTCACTTGAAAGAGGTTAAGACACCCAGAACTTACACAGCATGCAATGAAGGTGACATACCAAGTCAAAGAAATAAAGTAACATTAATATAGAGGTTTTGCTCTTAGCTAATTTATGCTGAGCAGGATAAGGAATTAAAAAGAGGTCACAGTGGCTGAGGCTGTGACAAGAGGACAGAGATTAGAATTTTTCATAAAACAGAAGCATTAAATATTTTTCCAGAGGCCAATTTCCTTTCTCACAATGTTAAAAACTTTAAGAAGATACTAATTGTTCCTAAGTTGGATGATAATAGCCGAGCTAATCAGAGGATGGCTTTAATTAAGTATTAACAAGATAGTTTCTGCTATTTCTTCAACCTCTAATTTGAATCCAAACATTATTTTGTGAGGAAAAGAATCGTATTAAGTTTTTCTACGTGCACAAGTATTAATCCGAGAATGAATGCAAGAGTGCTTTTAAGCTTAATAGTTTTCCTGACCCTAAAGCTGCTGCTTGACGAGGCTGCAGCGCATCCTACTGGTTGAATCTAGGCGCAGCACACCCTGCTTTGCTGTTTGTGGCCACATGATCCACTTCAGATTTCTGAACACATTTAATTTACTGCTGCAGGCACAGCTCTGACCTAAACTAAACTAGAAGGGATGCTCAGATCAAACTCTGAGTTCACAACCCCTGAATTATTTGAGGTTCAAAACATGTCAGCTTTTTTAAAGATACTTTCCTCAGTTAAAACACATAGATGGGGTTCAGGTGTTTTTTTCAAGTGAAATTCAGAGGCCATCTCCTGTTAAAAAGGTGGAAAATAAATTATTCTCTCTTTTAGTGTAGATAGAAAAGTCTATATAACACAGGACACATTTACCAGCTGAAACCCACATAAAAATGTACAGGGAAGAGAGCATAAATAACCCTTCATCTCCTAGATATAACTTCAAAGAAACTTAAAATGCCTGGACTAACAGCGTGCAGTGCATATACAGCTTCAAAAAGTGAGGACTGGAATTTATGCAATGTTCTTTCAGTAATTACCACTTCTTTACAGTGATTAGAAATCCTGTTTTGATTGGAAGAGGAAAAGCCTAATAAAGAAAAATATCCTTAAACCAACTACAAATTTGTCTTCTTGTTTGCACTGATTGAAAAAACAATCTTACAAAGTGGGTCGTATAGCTTTGGCGAAGATTTCTGCTTCATTACAGATTTTCTGATTAATTTTAATTAGACTTTCCAAGTCAACTGTATTTCCAGATTACTTCAATTTTCATAGTGTAAGCAGAAAATTTTAGCCTCAGCACTCTTGTGGATCTCAACACTTTCGCATTCATGACTTCCAAATGGCCTAAGGGTTCAACTCTGTTATTTCCTCTTTACATGCAAATACTTTAGCCATGTTAGTATGAAGTTCGGAACACAGGCAAAGATAGTGAAATGCAATTTTCTGCAGGTTATCAAAATATTACCTAGAACAGCACATCATTACCTAGAAAAGCCCCCGTCCAGTTTTTTGTTTTGTTTTCTTGAAGCAGCCAAAAAGCATTTGTATTATAAACACTTGCAATCAGATTATGACATGAACTTAAAATATGTTTCATGCGTTCTAAAGCACATCCGTTTAGGATTCTTAACTTTATAATGTTGAACTAACCAAAATCGGCTCTATTTACAACAAATATGCCGTCCTGGACTCGATCCTCTCAGCAGTTAAAGCTTTAATCCACATTAGCCACACGCATCAGTGAAATGTAGTGCAACTGCTAAGCTTCTTCTGGTTTAATGTGGATTCAAATACAGATCTGCACAGATGGACAGTAATGGGACCACAGCAGTATATAATCACATTACACTTATTTGTGAGAATTTTTCTACATTTTGCATGTAGTTTTGTTACTCCAAGCAATAATTCATCAAAAGCTTTGCCTGCACCTAAAAACCATCAACACAGATTAGGAACCATATTCAGCTGGCAGAGAGAGGACAATTTCCTCATTATTAGCCGTTAAAAACCCTAAACTGTCTTGGATTGTTGATTAAATTTTTCACATTTCTATGCTTATCTAACTCACACAAATAAGAAAGTAGCATAATGCATAATGTACCTGTTTTGAAAGTGTGGATATAAAAAGCCAAACCAGATGTGCCTTTCATGGGTTGATTAACATGCTGTTGCATGAATGGACATGGGAATTCTTAAATAGAAAAGGATGAGAATCTTTTTCTTTTTTTACTTGTTCTGATCCTTCCACGTATCATTGTGGACTCCAGAAAGTCTGGTTTAATCACTATAGTGTTTACTGAATTGCTTTGTGTGTGTGTGTGTGTGTGTGTGTGTTGTGTGGTCTGGAAATTCTGCTTTTAATACTGGGTCTTTCTGATAGTATGGAGCTTGTGAAAACCAGAGGTGTTTATACTGTTTTTGAATAATGTGGAGGAAATCCGATATAACTCTCAACTTCATGACAATATAAAATGCTGATATTATTTGTGACAAGTTGGGTAATGTTAAGTATAGACCACTTATTCAGGAAGACGGGGACAAAGAATCATACCATATTTACTTTGGAAGTGCCAAACTGCATTTCAGAAGCAAACTCACTTAATGAGGGTTTGGCAAAAGCTGGCCTTTGCAATACAAAATGTCTTGCTTTCGCAGTTGTGCCTGCTTGCTGTTTTTGCATCCGGTGTTGCACATGAACTACACACCTAAAAATAAATCTAATTTAAAGAAGTGTTATAATTTCCAGTTTTTCCACTAGATGGTGCCATTTCACTTTGACACAAAACAGTACCAACTGAAGCTAAGAAAGTAGTTTTCTTTTTCATGGGTTTTATTCTTGAAATGACTGCATCAAACCAAATCAGCAGCCACAGAACCCAACAATATCCTTATAGCAGTAGTGCGCACACAAAACATCTTCCTCTATGGTGTCATCAGTAAATTTAAACGTGTAAAGGGAGGGGACACCCCACTTACGCAGTTCCTCTTTTTTGTAATGTCTATTTTTCACAGCTATATAAAGGAAATGCATGTTTCATTTTTAGAGATTATCACTAGCAAGCCACGTCAAACACATTTTGAAGAAACTGCACAAAAAGGTCTTTCATGAAGGGCGTTTTTCCACTTAGATGTTAAACTCTAGAAAAATCTGAAACATTTTGTTTTAAATCTGTTGATGATTTTAGTAAGAATATCACAGAAAAACTCAGTTTGAACAGCAAATTGGTCTTTGCTCATGTATATTATCAGCTAAGTTCCTTCAAAAAATGAAAAAGCTAAAAATTCCTAATTAAAATAATAAAGTACCTGAAAGCTACTGATTTGTGACTTTTGAAATAGGTCTTTTTGATTTTTATGTTATTTTTCTGATGGTTTGATTGTCAGTATGAGCTAGTTACTCTAAATGTTGTGCCAAAATTCAAAGAAATATACCCACCCTAATAGGTCAATGAACTCCAAAACTGCCCACAGAGTAATGAGTCATAGTGGTTGGCAAACCAGAATGCTCAGCATTTTTAAAACAAAAATGTAATTTCCTAAGCAGTAAATACCTCACACATGGTGTGGTTAAATATCTGTGCTACCACAGTAGGCTGTTCCCTGTAGATTTCTGCCAAAGGCTCTAAGAAATGTTAGCTGAGTAAATTATGAGGAGTATTATTGCCTCAAGAAGGATTGGTCTACTTGTTAAAGTACCATTAATTCCATCAAATTTGATCATACACTAATTCCAATAGAATTCAAAAGTACATCAGTCGTACTTTTCATATCTCTGAAAATAAAATATGATGGGTCCTAGGCAAATATTTAACATTTAATTACAGTCATATGCGTAAAAGACAGTCAACCACACCTAAAAGAATTACTATTTGTACCCCAATGAAATTGAGTTCTGGCGGAAAACAGACAGACAGAAATCTAGTGCGGCAAGGAGCAGTAACAACCTCTGATCAGCAGTGAGCGCACAGGCACTAAGTGGGAGAGACCTCTAGGGACGCAGGCAAGGGGCATATGTGAATCTCACTTGGCGGTGACAACTTGCGAGCAAGTGTACCGCAGAGGACTGACGTTGAGGATGGTGAGTGAAAATCTCCTTTGGGCTGTCCAAGTTGCAGGTAGAAAACGGCACAGGGCAAGGAAGCTTGGGCAAAAGTCGTAGGTCAGGAGGTCCAGAGCAGAGGATTGATCCAGGACAGAAACACATGTCAGTAATTTAAGAGTTTGCATGAACAGGGCACTTGATCCAGCAGCAGGTAGAGACAAACTAACACTGACTGCAAGGCAGCAGCTCCTAATAAAGGAAGGGAGCCAGGTGTCGCTAATCTCCTGATTACCTCCCTCACATCAGGTGAATAATTCCCCAACAGAGGGAGCGGTGCAGCGAAGACAACACTCCTGCCTTACTGGTTGTCTGGAGACAACAAACTTGGTTGTTCAGGGTAATGAGGGAGGGGTCTAAGATGTTCCTCGCTGGTCTCATCAGGACCATACCCTCCCAGTCCACCAAATACAGCCACCCCCCTGCCATGGCACCAAGACTTCAACAGGCATCTGACAGTTTAGGAGGGGCCACTGTCGATGAGCTGGGCAGGAGGAAGTTCAACAAACCCGTGATGACAATACAGGCGTGAAGCATGACACCATTGTATAACCTTGGATCAGAGGTTGTCTAGAACAAAAAGATGGTCTTGTGGACAGGCCAACGGAGTGGAAACTCTTCAGTAGCATTAAAAATCTCTTCCTCAATTTCAGTGTTCAACAAGGCTATATGGACAGATGATGGCAGAATATACTCACGCTCAGATAAGGATTCCTCTCCATTAAGTAGACCAGACAAGTACCGTAATTTCCGGACTACAAGCTGCTACTTTTTTCCTGCGCTCACTACTTTTTTCCTGCGCTTACTGCGGCTTATTCAGTGACGCGGCTAATTTATGGATTTAATTGGCGGCCGCCATGAACGTACTTTCGAACTCAGTGAATAGTTTGAATTCTCTATTTAACACCAAGCACGAGGCATTTTTATTCAACGCACCTCTAAGCAGCCAAACAGCATGGACTTGACTTCAGGTCTTAGACACTTCAGTCATGGTTCAACAAAACGAAACACGCATGCCCAGCCGCATCCCAGAATCCTTTGGGGCCATTAGACCCAACGTGCACGTGATCGCCGCTACATTATGATGAAGCTTTCAAGTTAAAAGCAATCGTTAAAAGCAGCGTAAAAAAGTCCACCGTCACCAACGGGTTTGGAAAAGCCGGTTTGCTGCGTGACGGAGAGAACAGCGCATGGAGTGAATTTACACTACATTTACGGTTTCTAAGGAAACCGTAAAAGCGGAATTTTGCTTTGAAAAGCTCACAGCCTTCCGTGTGAGCTGGAGACATCTTCTCCTGCTGATTGAGCTGCTGGGCCGATGGAAGTCTGATGGCTCCCACACGTAACAACGCACCCGCCCCTCATACACAAAACGTACAGTATTAAGTCCGATTGCTTTGCACAGAAACGATTTGCTCCATCCACCGGCGCAACGGGGACGAAGTGCTCCTCCTTGAAGCTGCCCTGGCCAGAGGTGTCGGAGTAGATAGGAAGGGGAGACAAGGAGCGCGTGGGGCGGGGGCGGAGCGCAGAGGCGTCCGCGGAGTGCAGAGGCTTCTGAATTCTGACGCACGCGCCGCACTGAGGCGCGCGTATCGCGCTGAGGCGCGCGCTTTTCAGTCGCCGCTGCTGTATTTTACCGTTGTGTTTTCTAACCAGTCCTGTTACTCCCATAACGCTGCTGCGACACAAGCGGAAGGAGAGCTTTTCCCGTTCACCCCTCCATGCACTGCTGCTAATTCTTAAACACGTACAACAGAATGGCGGGCCGGGCATTGGCCCCGCCTTTAGCCCCTAAGACTCATGGGAAATGTGGAATCGCGGATGTAAATTTCCTCATTATAACTGAGGGATGTAATGTTGATTATATGGTTACTGTCTGTAATTTTATGTTAGATACCTAGATTGTCAATGAGTAAAAAAAAATGAAATAAAAACACCATAACTGAGGAACTTGTGAACAGAATATAGGTCCATGCTGTTTGACAGATGTCGATACACTCAAATACGGGATCCAGAGGCAAAACTGGTACCATCCACAATGTGCTAATAAATTGCACTCACTCTGGGATGTTGGGCGTGATCTGTCAGGATGACAATATCGGCTAACACATGCGCGGCTTATACTCTGACGCGGCTTGTGTATGTAAAAAGCAGTCAAACACGTGAATATGGGTGGGTGCTTGTAATCGGGTAGTCCGGAATTTACGGTAATTAGCCTATATGTTCTTAGACCCAGGATGATAGAAGAGGGAGAAGCCAAACCTTGTAAAGAACATACACCACCGAGGTTGACGATAGTTAAAGCATTTAGCTCTGTGAAGATATTTCAAGTTTTTGTAGTCAGTGAAGACAATGAAGGGATGAGAACTCCCCACCAGCCAATGTCCCCAGTCTTCCAGGGCTATCTTTATAGCCAACAACTCCCAGTCCCCAGTGTCATAATTCCTTTCTGCTTGAGATAAACACAGAAAAAAAACACCTTAATGGACCCTGATCTGTCTCTGACCTTTGTGAGAGAACTGCACCCACACCAATCTCCAAAGCACCCACTTCCACAATGAACTGTCTGTTGGGATCAGGCTTTGTGAGGATAGGTGCAGAGGTGAACAAGCATTTGAGCTCTGTAAAAGCAAATGCAGCAGCAGCCAACCATGTGAATGTGTGTTTAAACAAGAGATGAGAGCATGAAGAGGAGCGGCAACTTGACTGTAACCCCTTATGAAACATTGGTAAAAGTTTGTAAATCCCAAAAACCACTGTAATTGTTTTCTTGAGTTAATAACTGGCCACTCTAGTACTGCTTCAGTCTTATAGGGGTCCATTAAATTTTGTCTCTGGCCACCAGGAGTCCGAGGACTGAATGAAATGAATGAAATACGCATTTATCAGCCTTGACAAAGAGCTTGTTTTGCAAGAGTCCAGATAGACAAACACAAATGTCCCCCAAAACATGATTGACAGTGTTCTGAAAATGGCATCAAAAGATATTTATAATGAGCTGCTGGGGTATTAAAAGCAGTCTTCACTCATCTCCCTCAGGTATTCAAATCAAGTGGTAAGCGTTTCTGAGGTCTAGTTTGGAGAAGATACAGGCCCCTTTAAAAATCTCAAATGCAGATAAGAGGAGGTGAATATCTGTTTTGTATTATCATTTGGTTCAACCCTCTATAATCAATACGTAGACATAGGCACTCTATCTTTTTTCTTAACAAACAGGAAACCTGCTCCAGCAGGTGAGGAAGGGGGCAAATAAGACCCAAAGCCAAAGTATCATCAATGTACCTTGCATGGCTTGTTGTTCGGGCGTGGAAAGAGAATATAGCTGCCCTCAAGGTGGGGTCATGCTTGGCAACAAATCAACAATGCAGTCTTAATGTCTGTGAGGTGGTAAGGACGTTGTCCTGGTCTTACTAAAGACCTCCTTCATTCCCTGGTAGATCACAGAAACCTTGTGCATATCAGGATATTCATCTGCAGTGTAGGCTGTTGGATCTCTGACTTGGTTTAGCTGCTATTAGACACTTGAATGGACAGGATGACCCCCAACCCAAAACTTCTCCTGAACTCCAATCAATGTGAGGGTTGTGACAGGTAAGCCAAGAGTAGCCCAGAAACACAGGTCAGTAATTAAAAAGTTCGCATGAACAGGGCACTTGATCCAGCAGAAGATCGAGACCTCCCCCACAGACTGTGTGGATGAGGAAGCAGCGCAGCCATGACAACACCAGACTCCATTTTGACCTTTGACCTTCAACAGGAAGATGTTGAAACAGCTGGCAGACAACGAGGCCCCTCCTCATTGTATGAGAATTCAGTAAAAAACTAGAAAAAATAAAACAAACACAGGCGAACAAAACACTAAAACTATACAGTGTGTACGCTATCTCAGTACTGTCAGGAAGAAAGTCTGTGAAATAACAGGATAAGCTCTGGATGCTGGCGACAGTCATACTGGAAGTCACTGTTTGAAAATATAGACAAACTGATGGCAAGTGTACCTCAAGAAGAGCAGATTCACCATTAAAACTCAGATTATAATTATTAAGGTTGCTTTCTCATTGATTTTAAAGAAAAACATAAGAAAACACAATGACAAGACAAAAATAAACACTATGTTTAAGAATTTTTTTTCAAACTTAAGGTGGAAATACACTTTGTCCCATTTGCCCAATAAACTTAAAAGAAGCTAATAAAAGCCAGATGTGCATAGTTTCAGCAAAGTGAAATGGCAGTGAGTTCCCACAGTAAAAATATACACAGCAGTTCCAGTGTAAGAATCTTGCTTTTACAAAACTATCAAATCCTTCAAGATTATTGCAAAAGTATGAAAAAATATTAGCTTCGATCAATGAAGACTGTGATGTGATAGCTGTGATAGCTGAACCAGGGATGTAGCTTGTCTGTGTAGTATATAAACACTGTTTTGGGTGACACTTAAGTAACGATTATGTTATCCCCAAGTATCTACCAGCAGGGAAGGGAGAACTCCCAGTGACCTAACCCACAGTTGTCTGCAAAAAACGTGAGCTTTTGGTTTGTCCAAAGCTGTAACTAAAGGAAATTATGCAAGGAGACAACAATTTTGAATGCAAAATTACAGAAGGTCAAAGATGCTCTGGTAATGTAATCTAATACATGAAAAGTTTACATGAGTTGGTAGATATTTCTTATCTTAGGAGTGAATAGAATTGTTTTTCTGTGTGAAAGTGGTTCCTGTGTGACTAAAAGCTAACAAAAGTACAAACCCAGCTTCACAGCTCAAGTTTCCTGACATTCACATTTATTTTCCTCACTATTTTTTCTACAACCTCAAATCTGCACCTTGAAAGATTATCACAATGAGAAATAAATAACAGCAATAAATTATTTCAATAGCAATAAAAAACAGCTTTTTCTCTTTAAATTCACTGCAAACTGAAAGTACCGCAGTTCGACTTATGAGTTTCCTTTTCTGTAATTTCTTAGAAGTGAGTGTACTAAGTGTTCCTGTGACCGGATACAATCAAATGTGTTGTCAAAACAAATTGATATACCATAGCTTCTTTTCACACATTTTTTCTGGGTAAGTTTATTTTTTAACAGTTCATAGCTGTGTCCGAATATTTTTAGTTTTCTGTGTGAAAACATACTAAACATTTAACAAACAAGTCCCCAAAGGGTTGTAGTCTGTCATCCCCATGTATTCATAGTTACAAAGCAGAAAGGCCCCTTCATTGTTTCTAAAGCGTTAAAATGTGAAGTGTGATGCAGCAATCATCGTGTGATTAATGTACCGGTGACTTTAGGCTGAAAAGGTGCTGAAAATGTAACAATCCAGATTTATATGTGGGCTTTTTTTCAGTTTCTTGCTGTGTGGGAACCATTCAATGCAGTAACGATGATCCTCAAAAATGCCTGAAACAGAAAATAACAGTAACATACAAACTAACTAATGTACTTTTTTGTGTATTGACCAGTACGGGTTTTTGTTTTGGCTTTAGGAGTTTAAATACTGATTAAAACTGAACTGATCAATTTTGTGCTCACTCATTCAGGAAGTTGGGTAACATCAAAAAGTGTGAAAACGCTTCTGGGTGTTGCTCAAAGCCTTCATAAAAGAAGTTGACAGAAAATGGAGTGAGCCAAGACTTTTGGAAAAGGTTTTAAGCCTGTTCTTTATTTTTTAATGTGGTCAAAAGACTGAGATAGATTGGTAGCGCAGTATATTGTTTGTATAATTATTTTTTTTATTTGTTTAAGTCTTTTTTTTTTCTTTTTTTTTTTTTTGTTTATTTATTTTATTTTTGTAATTATGGTTTTGTACTGTGTAATATTACTTTTTGAATTGTTTGTTTTTGCTTGTTAGAAACATTTCTGAATAAATCATACATTTAAAAAAAATAAACCATCAAGGATCCGCAGAAAAAAAAAGACTAAATGTTTCAGCAAAAATATCTGCATCTGCCACTAATGTGAAACCCCATCTTGAACCATTCCATTTCCTCTCCTCTTCACCATATTGCCACAAAGTTTCTTCCAGAGCCATTCTAAATCAACTCTTTTGTAGCACAAGACATCCATGCCAGTTTTGAGATAACAGAGGGATTTCATTAAATCAGATTCAGCAGCCCCATGATCCCCACAAGGATTCAGTGGGTAAAGAAAATGTATGGATGGATATAAGAGAAAAATTCTGTATGCTAGTTCTGTTCTGCACCAGTTCTCTTCCATGGATGTATAGGAAGAACTGCAAGAAGTGCTTACTTTAAATGAGAAAGTTTATTCTTGATCATTGTATCAAGTATTTACATGAATTCTTTTTTTCATACTATAAATTTAAACATAAAATTTTGTATTATTTTTCTGCTTATTGTTTTGCATGATTAAACTTGGTTCTTTTTCTATATGTATGTGCAGCGTGTTTGTGTCAAAACCTCTGCAAAACAGGAAGAGATTTTTGCACAAAAACCATTTTGCTTGGTCAAATAATAATGTTAAAAAAACTACGTAAAACAAGACAACAAAGTTTGCTAAATAAATACTTTTTAGAACTGTTGTTTTAACAAATTGAGTTTGGTGTGTCTTATGAAGAAGATGTGTGAGATTGTGTTTTAAATGCCTCAGCACCCCAGAAAAAAACAACAATCCTCATCCATTTTGTTCATGCTTAGTGGTCTGTCATCAAGTCATTTTTTTCTAATAAAAGTACAGACAGTTGTTTTTCAATGTAAAAAAACACTATTGTCCTAAGTAAAAGATTAGTATTACATCTATATTAAATTCAGCATTGTTAACGTTGGCACATTGTCTCCAAAGGAGCAGTCAGCAGCAAAAGCCATATACATGTCATCATGTACATCAGCTGGCTGTGTGCATGTGTGTGAGGGGGGGGGGGTATTTCAGACTGCAGGACTTTAGAAAACAATGAACAATGTGAACCACTAAACTCTCTTAACCCCTCTATCCCCAGTCAGATGAGAACGCAGAAAGAAAAATGTTTAAACCACCTTCACAAAATTCAAACATCAGTATTATACTTTTTGGCATGGGGGAGCTGCTGTTGCTGTTTCCCTCGACTGTCACCCCACCCCATCAGCAGCGGTAGTTCATGAAACACGACTGCTGCTTGCAAAACTGTCAGAGGCGTTATTCAAAGGAAGAGAGAATGACCTCCCGAAACATCTAGTTATCTGAGCATATCGCAGCAACTGAAAGAGCAGAGAAACAAGAGAAAGACAAAGGAGACTGAGAAAAGAAACACGGTATTCTATGTGATTAAACCTTAGCTGTGTTTTAACATCACATTTTTTGGGATGAGTTGTAACTAAATCTATTTTTTCATGTCCATCATTTGCCTCCAGTTTTGAGATTTTTTTTTTCATCCGATTTTTCTGAATTTACTCGTACACTTGTGAGCATTGTTGGTCTTATCGTCATGACAAGGAAAAGGAGCTTCCTGTTTCTGGGTGAGTAACATCTGTCTTCTATTTATAGAAGTTGGCTTAGACATTTTCAAAAAGTAAAGCAAAAAAGAGCATTAATTTATGAATAGTCCATCTACAATATGAATCCAAATCTAAGCTGACATTGTATTATCCTAAAAGATTTAGATTCGTATCTTTGAATTGTCAGTTTGACAATGACTGTTTTTTAATAATCTGTTTTATTTGAACAAAACACGTTACACAGAAGTTGTGTAAGCTGTTTTGCTGCTAAAAATTAAGAAAGTGTCTCAGTTCACTGTAACATTTATGGATAAACACACATGAAGTTAAGTGAAGGAACATCTTTTGATAAATTAAAAAAAAGAGAATGAGAGAAGCATTTAGAACCATGTTGCTTTCATTTAGACAGACCACTACTTGTTAAAATAGAGGGAGCTTCTGTTACTCTGTTTCTTGGTGATATTTATAAACCCTGAGCTAATTTTCCACTACCCACATTGCTTCTTGCCTGATAGTGACCACAGTCACAGCTGTTGTCGCTCAGTGGAAAAGCTAAGTTTTTCCTCTTTTTAAGTTTCTTATAAAGCAACAGGAAACTGAAATAACCCTTTGATATTTAATACGAAAACCTTAAAACTTAACTTATTCGGTTGGGGTTCTCTTTGCTGAGTGGTGGGATTTTTCCTACCTTTTGTAGCACAGAAATCTTTGAGACAAAAAAAAGGGAAATGTTGGTCTGGTTATCTGTTGCAAATAATTAAGTTTTCTTGTCTTTCCCTTTTACTTACTGGTATGTTCCAGTTTTTTTCTATTTCTTTTTTTTATTTTGTTGATGATGTTCTCACAATTTCAGCTTGGTCTCCAGTCAGATAGTAGCTATGTTGCTCCACATACCAAGAAATGTTAGCGTTGTCCGAAGTTAATGTAGAAGCTTTTAATCTTGATTTTTTTTTTAAACACACAAATTATTATCCTCCTACTTTTATAGGCTTTTTATCACACTCCCCTGGTGTGATCCAGGAAACCCCATAGTCACCATTCTGGGTGAGCACAACATAAAAGGTCACTACTGGTGATTGTACCACACCAGATGATGTTTCCTCACACACAGGAGGAACAGTTCTCTAGACACCCATTTGTGAATCATTTTGAATTATAGCACAGTGCTGCTGGAACAATCTGAGGAAATGAGAGGAAAGGTTTTTGTTCTTTCTGCTATCCCTTTTTATTTAGTTCAGAACACATCAGGTTATTTTTACGAGCTGATTTTTTTCCTGTAACAATATAACATAAAAAAAGATGAAGTTAATGATTTGTTTTTGTTCATCTTTAAATGTAAATGTGGTGTTTCTTTTTTGTTTCCAGCACTCGTCCTCTTCCAAACCCTATCCCTCTCCCTATCCCAACGCACAGTCTGCCCAATAGGATTTGTGATGAATGAGAATCAGGATTGCATTGGTATGACAAAACACATAATACTGTAAATAATCAACTGTAAAAACATGCTAAATGAGTAATAGAAAAGGCCTTGGTGCTGTAACAAGTGTTTGCCTTTCGATTATGATGACATGCATCATAGCTTTAAGTAATTTAGTTCTGTGAAGTTATTACAAAACATTTAAACTCATGTAGTATATTTGTGTTATTAATTATCCTCATTCTTTATATCCCTGCCTGATGAATTTAGAACATGATGAATGTGAAAATGAGGAGGACTATGATAATGGAGGGTTATGTGGGGAAAATGCAGTCTGTAAGAACACATATGGCAGTTTCTACTGCCAGTGTGCAGATGGATTCGGATCATCAACAGAGCAAGTGACTTTTACAAATCCATCACCTGGGCAGTGCAAAGGTAAGTTACCTCAGTTATACTGACGTCCAATCTCCTCAATTGCTTGTAAAAAAAATCCTTATCTTTTGTTCTAAGACATCAATGAATGCCAGTCAATGATGAACATCTGTCCAAATAATGCCGAGTGCCACAACTCCTCCCCGTATTATTCCTGCATTTGTGAAAGCGGGTTCCACTCTTCCACTGGGGTAGAAAGTTTTCGTTCTGGTGACAACATTACATGCGAAGGTATTATGATCGTTTCCTCTCCAACTGTGTGATTTTGTGTGTGCAGTTCAGCCTCAGAGTTCCTTTCTCACGTCTCCACATTTCTATTTCCACTCTGGTAGATATTAATGAATGCCAAGAAGAAGAAATCTGTGGTCCAAACGCATCATGTATCAATACAGAAGGCAGTTTTCAATGTTTCTGCAACGCTGGCTTCAGATTAAAATCTGGAAATTCTTCCTTCACTGGAAATAAAGAGCAGTGTGAAGGTAGGCACTTTGGCATAAAACTACTAATAAATATTCATCTTACAGTAACTGACCTTCTCCATTTAACCAGTTAACCATTTTGCATAATCTGATCGGATCTATTTGGATTATTTATTGCTGTTGTGGTTGTTACTGACAGAAAATGTTACATTTTTTCTTTTGTTCTTTTTAAGACCTGTGTAAAATTGATCTGGCAATCTGCGGAAATGGAACCTGCCATCAAGGAGCTACTGGTCATTACTGTTCATGTCCCTTGGGGTTTACAAACTACGGCAACAATAAAACCCGCTGCACTGGTAAAGAGACAGCAACAAATACAATAACCATCATCTATCTTTGGTCACTAGTACGTACAATAATTAATCAAGATTTTTGTTTTTCTTTTAGAGCTCAGCTGTGACATTTTTAAAGATGAAACCAGTCTGAAGAAGGTAATCCTATGTCAATCAAGTTATTCATCTTTAAAATGTATTTCAATTGAGTTTCTTTAGTCTCCTCTAATTTTTTTCCTTCAGACATTCCCAATGGTGCATGGTCACATCATTCAACTGAGGAACAGCTGTTTGGACCTCACAGAGAGTGAGACTCCAAAAGAAAAGAATGAATACTTACTAGAGGTGCAAACAGCAACTATAAATTTGAAAAAAGAAGTTTCCTGTGATCAGATGAAACATAACAGGAAGTTCTACTTCTCACTTTACTATAGAGGCATAAAGTACATTGTGCAGACAATTTTCGTACTGTGATATGCAGTCCAATAGTCTGACGTCAGTGAGACTTTCTTGTTTTCACTACGCAAGCTTATGTTGCTTCCTTTCCTCCCCTTCCCTGGGTTGTAGTTCCTGATATCTTTGATCGACAAACTGTTGTCCAGTGAAGTCTTCAATGATAACAAGAAAGTCTCCCTGTTCCTGAACTTTGTGGAACATGCTCTGAGGATCATAGGACCTTTTGTTACACCTCCAGGGAGAGAAAAGTTGGGGACATACACAGGTAACATAAAAATATGAAGAAGAAGGTTTCAAAAAAATGAACGTCTCTGAATTGCGACATGCATGGTTCATATTTTTTTCTCTTCAAAACTTTTTCAAATTTTGTTTACATGTATGGAAACTTTCGTTTGCTGTATACTTTAAGTAACTTTACCTGTGAACTATCAGACTATAGGAATTAACATTTATTTTTGTATTTTAATGCAGAAGTGAAAATGCTGGTTTATAAGGGGTCTGAATTGCCTCGAGGACCAACCACTCTATCTTCCAAGCACGCTAAACTAGACATTGACCTGGAAGTAGCTGCTGGTGATCAATTGTATTACCCAGGTAATTATAATCCTCTAAATAATACATCTGAGCATGTTTCATTTTATTTATTAATTCTGTAATGTCCTTTTGTTCATCAAATAGGCTTTACAGCAGTTTCCTTGCTGAGTTATTTCAACCTGGAAAAGTTTGCAAATAGCTACTTTGGTGGGATAAAACCCCAGAAGAATGAACGCTATCAGATAAACTCTAAAGTTGTGACTGTCACAGTCAGTAACACAAACACAAGCCATCTCAAAGAGCCAATCCGATTGACCTTGTATCACCTTGAAAAGGTAAAAAGCTCTATTACCATTTATTTGTCTGGTTCTTGTTAACAAATATGCGGCAAACTGATATTACAAAACACAGCAGTAACTTTGGGTTTATTCATTTCACAGACCAACCAAACTTTCCACACCTGTGTGTTTTGGGATTTCTCAGTGGAAGGAGGGGCATGGTCCACACGAGGCTGCAAAGTTGTGATGTCTAGCCCTGAATACACTGTGTGCTCCTGTCAACACTTGAGCAGCTTTGCTGTCCTAATGGCCCTTTATGACACTGAGGTTAAAACCCTTACAGTATTGACATCTGAAGATTTCTGTGCAGAATGAGCTGCATGTGAGTGTTTCATCACTGTGCCAATTTAAATATTCTCTCATCCAATAGGATAAGTTTGACTTGCAGTTGATTACATGGGTGGGCCTGTCTCTTTCACTGGTTTGTCTGTTCATCTGCATCTTGACGTTCTCTATGATCCGCTCCATCCAAAGCCCCAGAACCACCATGCACCTGCACCTCTGCATCAGCCTCTTCATTGCAAATCTCATCTTTCTTGCAGGCATCTCTAGGACAGAGAACAAGGTAAATACTTGCTGTTCATGTAAATGTGCTGAAAGTGTGTTAAATCCCAGACATGGAAAAAAAGAAGTACAAGAGAAAAATGGAAAGAAAATAAAAGAACTAAGTTCAGAGATCAGGAAAGGTTAGAACACAGTCAGCAAATAGCGTACGTTGGCAAAAAAGTTTACTTAGCAAAAAACACTTATTTATTTTTGGTCTTTTCTCAGACCCTTGTATTTTACTATAACAATTTTCTTTTTGGTTGATGTCATGCTGGTTTTCATCTGTCTGTTCAACAGGTTGGGTGTGCAGTGGTGGCAGGAATGCTGCATTTTTTCTACCTTTCAGCATTTTGCTGGATGTGTCTGGAGGGCATCCAGCTCTTCAGGATGGTGGTTCTGGTTTTCAACACCAACTTTAAAACATTGTACATGATGGCAGGAGGCTATGGAGTCCCAGCAGTAATTGTTGCTGTTTCTGCATTGGTTAGTCACAAAGAATATGGCACTGACAGACAGTGAGTTCCCCAAATTTCTCATTGTATTTCAACTATTGAAAGTTACACTGCTTAGTTCATTTCTTTTTCCTGTTTAAATTCGTCATCTTTAGTTTTACTTTGCTTCTGCTTATTGATTAGAAATTTGATTGGGATAAATGATCTTTAAATGTGTATTTCAGTTGCTGGCTGAGTTTGGACTTAATCTGGAGTTTCTTTGGGCCTGCCTGTGTCATCATCATTGTATGATTTTTTTTCTTTTCTTTTTTTTTCTTTTTTATTGACTCCAGTTTGTTTTAAAACCTTTGTATATGTCTTTCAGGTCAACATTTTCTTCTTTCTAATCACCGCCTGGAAGTTGGCACAGAAGTTCTCAAGTCTAAATCCTGACCTAGACAGCCTGCAGAAAATAAAGTAAGTTATAACTTTTATCCAAACAACTTCAATTAAAAACACCCAAATATAAACTGCTTTATTACACAGCTGTGTTAATAGTTTCTTACTTTTTACTTTGTTTTTAATGATTGCTGCTTGCTTTAAAAAAATAAAAATCACATAAGTTAGTCATTTAAGTAAGTATGTCCGTTGAAATGAAAATCTTCAAATGTTGCAGTAGCTCCAAGTGATTGCATGGGTCCTTGTTGCCCCCTACAGGGCATTTACCATCACTGCTGTTGCCCAGCTGTGCATACTGGGAACAATGTGGATCTTTGGGTGTTTCCAGTTCGAGAAGGGCACAATTGCCATGACTTATCTGTTCACCATTTTTGGAAGCCTTCAGGGTGTGATGCTCTTTGTAATGCACTGTCTACTTTCTAAACAGGTTGGTCAGCATCTTTTTTTTTAGAAATAATTTTAGTAAGCATGAGCCAAAAAAGCAACAAAGTCAAATTAGGTCTCTTGGCATTTTATTTTAAGAAATCATAATTATGATATTTTCATAAATACAGATAAGGGAAGAATATGGAAACATCTCGTCTCAACTCTTTGCACCTCGGAAGAAGACCTACTCAGAGTTCAGTTATTCTCACACAAGAAAACCACAAGTAAGCCCTTCTTTCTGTTTCAAACCAGTGTCTTGTTTTTTTGTTGTTGTTTTTTTTGCACAAATATCTTCAGGTTATTATTCTGAGCAAACAGGATTCTCAGAGTCTTAAGCTAATAGAGTATTACAGAGCAGGTACATATGTGTAGTGTACCATACTTTTCACAAAGATGTTCTTGTTAATAATTGAACTCATCCTTTTGTCATCCTAAGGGATCCAAAAGTACCCAGGACACAGGAGAATCTCAAATTTAAGGAGCTGAACGATGAACTGGGACAAAAGTACAGTTGGCTAAAAAACACAACTTATAGTCACTTTGCTTGCTGCTACTGCCATGTATCATAATTTGTGGACCATATTGATGAAATATTTTATTTTGTAAATAGTATTATTAAATATTGTTTTATAAAGATTAATCTTTTTAGAATGAAAGAATACATTTAAAATATATTTGTTTAGTTATAATTTAGCAATCCAGAAATGTTGTATTTTGTCAGTTAATGAAGCACAATCCAATTTAAAACTGAGTTATTTCAGACTTATTTTAGAAACTGATAGACAATGACAGTCCACAACCTTTTTTGTTGAGGCTTTGTTTTAAATGGCTGAGAAAAAAAACTTTTTTTAAATACTTTGAAATAAAAAAACTGTTTCATCAGGTGTATTTGATGTTTGCCATAACATTTAGGCACTTAATTTAATGAAAATAAAAGTCAGAGAAATATTAGTGATAAAACCTCCCTCTCCTTGTCCACAGCCTTTGAATTGTATCGAAAATGAAGACAGATTTTTACTTTGAATGAACCATTTCATATATACAGTATCAAGAAGCATGTCCAACAGTCTAAATGCTTGCTTCCCCAAATGTGCAGAGATTTTATTAAACTATTTGTGCTTTCAAAGTCTGTTTTAGCATTGGGGTAATATTTCTGCTCAAGAAGTTGTTTGCCACTCACTTGTAAAAGCTAAATTCCTGTATTTTTACTTGTCAAAGATTAAATAAATACTTTCTACAACCAATTTCACACTTGAAGCATTTTTGTAATAGTTTTAAATAGATTTTCTTTACTGAGATCAGTTGGCAGTGCTTACAGTAAAAGAATGCTCGTGGACACATAGGAAATGGACTATTTTGTGTTCCTTCCTGTATGCGTGAGATAAAAGACATGATTTTCCTGATAAAATCTTGGACCCCCTGAATCGTCTGTTTATTTTTTCTTTCTTTAAATCATTTATTTTTTAACCTTTTTACTTTATTTTGATGTCATATTTCACATTCCTAACAATCATAGCCAGTATTTTTGGCGCAGGTCAGCTTTTTAATTTATATTCATCCAAATGTTTTTTCCGAGAACACTTGAAATTCAACTTTGAACTTTTCTTTGTGTCTGCTTCTTGTTGTACAAAGTTATGAAGCCGGAACTGTAAATGGTTCAGACTCTATTAAAACAGTGTGCATGTACGACAGATTGTTCTCAATGTCTGGGTTAGTTGGTATAAACCAGAAAGACTTTGAAGTACTGGTCACCATGGTTCCAAACTCTGACTCTGTTTTTGTGACAAATATCAAAAGTTACAACTGAGTGACCAACAAGTCTATGTACAACTTTAAAAAGTTCAAAAGTGTAAAAATACAAAATGACCGATTTTGAATATCATTGTTCAAAAATTCTGCAGGCACTGGATCAGTGGATCAATAATACAAAGCCTAATAAGTGCTGGAGGAGATCCAGTTTGCTTCAGAGGATGAGCAGCAATGATCAATAGATGGAGGTAACGCATCCAGTACGGATGTGGCTGAAAGGAGGGTAGAAAATGCAGATCAGATAAAGAAGTTCTCTCCAGAGTGAAAGAGGCAGACAGCAAGATGAAGCAGGCAGAAACTGTCAGAGAGGAAAAGAAGAATTAGACAGTGAAGACAAGGGCAAATGCGTTTTGGAAATCGGGATTTTTAAGTTTTGCACATTTGGAAACTTTACAGATAAAACCCAGCATACTTTTTTCTCACTGTTTTTTAAGCTTCATCAGAAAAACCTTCTATTTATTTAAAGGTAAGTTAAACTCATGATTTAAAATCTTTTTGTGTATACTTTCTATATTAAAAATATGTTATGTTTATTCCTCTCTAATAAGATGATGACCAATAGGGAATCTGTAGGTAAAGGAAAGCAGAACAGGTTTTAACTTGCCTTGATGGATCTGTGGTACTGCTAGGATTCCTGAGAGTAGTAGTGAATAAAAATAAACTGGAGAGACTCAGATTCTCTGATTACAAAGATCTTTAAAGAAGCCTAATAAAAAATAAGAACTGCACAAAGCGTTTTCGGGGATTTCCTTTGTCTTACTTTGTGGACAGTTTTTTTTTTACTAGTTCACAATTTCAGAAAGAGAGAATAAACTTTTCACCTTCAAGAGACAGAAAAATGTGAATCACTGTCTGCTTTAAGCATTTACCAATGTTTGATCAAGAACTTGTGTCACCCTCATCTTAAAGCCAATATATTAAGTCTGCTTTGTATTTTTCTTTTACATGTGTATCCCACTGAGAGAAGAGACTAAATACTTTAAAGGTTTTTTCTTTTTATGAAGTACCTTTTAGTTTCTTTTGTAGATAAAAGTGTGTGTTTTAACCTTTTAAGATCTGTTTTAGCAATAAAATAAAGTAAGAAATCATTCATGTTTGTGTTAATCACTTCATACTTTTTCTTACTATTAAGACTGTTGAGAGGAAAATATCACTTTTTCTGGTATGTGTAGCGTAATTCCTCAAAAAAAAACTTCCTTCAAACTTGAATATGTTTTTTATTCAAACTTTAAACAAAGAGAAAAGATGTTTTAAACTGTTAAGAAATAGTTGATGAGTAGGGATTAACTTTTATAAATAATAAATTGTAAATAAGTTTTCAAATATGAGTTTTGAAGACTAGATTTAAATACAATTTCTCTAGATGGCACACGTGATATACAATATAAGAGGCATTTTCCTGTTAAAGACCCATAAGATTCATGTTTTAGATGTTGTTGTGGCATTTTTCTCATGGTGGAGGACATATATAAAAAAATTCAGCATAAAGCTGCATTTCTATTTCCAAAATCTTTATGAATCAGGAGTAGACAAAAAAAGGTGGTTTGAAAAAGCTTATAGCTGTGAGGTGCTATAATCAACGGGTCACAAGTTCCCTGCTCCGCTCCATTCTAATGCATCCACTTCCAGACAAATAGATCCATGTATGTCTTAGTTTTCCTCGTCCGAGCTAGCATCTGGATCAAAACTCTACGGCTGGATAGCTCTGATATCGCTTGCATTTTAGTTGCACCGCTTGGGGTTGTGAGGGTCTGTAAGCTACCGGTAGAAGGTGTAGACAAAGGGATGATGGGAAGTGGGAGTAGTCTTAAACCGTGCCAACGATCCGGCCCACAACTCACAGGTAAATTTCTGATGAGCTACTACTGTTCTGCAGAAACTATGTCCTAGGAAACGACACAGGTTTTTTAAATTTTGGCTAAAAATGGCAGAATCACAATCAAAACACCACTATAATGCTTTTGAAGTAGCTGAAAAGATGATAGGAGTGGTACTTTAACAGAAAAGAGATTTTAAACTTTAAAGGGTAATATTCCACTCTAGAAAATATCAGTAGGCCTATGGCTGATAATGCCTGGGGTTTGAGCCCAGAGGACATTGCTGTACACTGCACAGTTGTACACAGACATTTTACATTGTGGTTTTAACATTTGCAATAAAATCAAACACAAGCATCCAGCTGAGTTAATAACCCAACAAAACCACAGTTTCATCATCATTGTTTCGTGTACAAGTGGCTTCTTTTAACTTTAACATCTCCTAATGTGGTTTATTGCTTCACATTTTTATTTAGATAAATAACTGTGGACTTCATTACAATACTGTAGCACAGAAACACATCTACGTGGAAACCATACTGAAAATTAATACACCATAGCTTTCAACTGATGCCAATCATTTTCTTTTCTTTAGATAACCCTCAAGACGACGATGACCACCACTATACTTGTGACTTCGTTTTCTAATTCATCAATACCACCTTTTCTCCAGCAGAGCCCGAAGGTTAACTGCTCTGACCTGTCCTCACAGAAAAATGGCACTGCAACTTCCAACCATCTTCCAGATTTGTTGATGTCCTGCTTTACTATGACTTTTGGCACGATCTCCAACCTCACTGCTTTGGGAATCTTAGCTAAATCACGAGCAAGATTCCGGCGTCAGTCTAAAGCACCATTTTTTCATTTAACCGTGGCATTACTTTTGGCTGACCTTGGAGGTCACCTCATCTTAGGTGCCTTTGCACTGCATATGCACGTAAATAAGAAGTGGACAACTACTACAAACAACAATATAAACTTTTGCCCATTTTTTGGAGCAAGCATGGTTTTTTTTGGGTTATGCTCGTTACTTATTGGATGTGCCATGGCAGTTGAGCGCTGTGTTGCAATCACTCAACCCTTTTACCACATATCCACTATTACAGTTGCCCATGCACAGGGAATGGTGTTGCTTTTGTGCTCTGTTGCTTGTACTCTGGCTCTACTACCTGTATTTGGTGTGGGGAATTACTCTATCCAGTTTCCTGGCACATGGTGCTTTTTGCAAATTCATGAACCACAGACTGCTGCAGACAAAAACCTGGTGATGACCTTTTCCTGTCTGGGCCTCACTGCGCTCACTCTTTCCCTGCTTTGCAACATCCTGAGTGGCCTGGTGTTACTCCAAGCGAGAAGGAAGTCCTGCAGCAGCACTAATACTTCAACACGTTTTGCTCGACGAGGATCGTCTGCGTCATCTTCCTCCTTGTTTTGTTCACTGGATATGGAGATGATTGTACAACTTGCTGTGATCACTGTGGTGTCCTGTATCTGCTGGGGCCCATTCCTTGTATGTACAACTCTATTGTTTCATTGATTTGCTTTTTTATATTGAAGTTTTTTTCAGAAATGTTGGGGGAAAAATTTGATAACAACATAAGATTAGAACCAGGTGAAACTTTGAAGTGACAACTTTGTGTTTCTCCTACATTTCAGGTCCACATTACTATTATCCTGCACAAATCAAGTCCCAGACTGTCAGCTAATATGAAGGATGGGTTTACCCTATTGGCTTTACGCATGGCTGCCTGGAATCAGATACTGGACCCATGGGTTTACATCTTACTGAGAAAAACGGTGCTTTCAAGGGTTTGCCGTGGATTTTACTTTCAAAGAACAACAATGTCTGCGAACAGCTATTCTGTAGAATATCAAAGAGAGGTGTTTCGTTTGCATTGACCAAGTTTCCTTAAAGGCCCACTCCAATCATCTTTAGATCTATTTTTAAAAAAACATTCTCAGTGGTCTTTTAATTATGATTATGCCATTTTAGCCAAAATCAAAAAACCTGTGTCAGTTGTCTAGGACATAGTCTCTGCAGAGCAGCAGGTGTGGACAGGGCTGTCGGAGCAGAGTAAGCCGAGTAAGCCTCCCCTCGTTTCCCATCATTCCTTTATTTACACCCTCTCCGAGTGACACATCTGAAGACATACTCTGACTGCAAAATGCTTACAGATTAGGTAGCAACACTCCTCACAACTCCAACCTAAAATTACCGGTGCAACAAAAATGGCGAGGAATGTAGGAGCTATCCAGCCATCGAGTTGCATGCCAGATACCAGCTTGAACAAGGAAAACAAAGACAGACATGGAGCTATTTCTCTGTCATTGGATGCATCAGAATGGAGCGAAACAGGGAGCCTATAGACCGCAAACTATAGCACCTACATCGCTTCTACAGGGTTTTTCCAGCAGCATTTATTCAACTGTTCGTAATTCACAACAACTTGAATAAACAAATACTCAGAAATGCTGCTTTAAACTTAATTTTCTTTCTAGCCTGTATGTCCTCCATCATGAGAAAAATGACACAATGTTAAATACAAAAAACACAGTTTGGAGTGGGTCTTTAATCTTTTCATTTAAAAATATTTTAATTTCCCCCCTTGTAAATTAAACTGCAAAACTCATTCGGCAAGACATGTCTGGCAATAAGTAAAGTAATCAAGCGTCAAACTGCATTTAACAACCTTTATTTGACTCTACCGAGTCGACGTCCTTACAATTTGTCCGACATTCTTAGCGGCTCCCAGTGGTGATTGGGATTTTAGGCTGGATGGATTCGTCCAATCAAAACTTAGAATTGCTTGACAAGCGGGGAAATCAACAAATAGCTGATCTGCTACACAAAGCTCACACCCGCGGTGGGCGGGGCTTCGATGCCAACCGCTCTGTGCAACATGGAGTACAGAACCTAGTCAGATATACTGACAGCTTATCGCTCCTCGTCAGTTTACCGTTATTTAATGAACACGGGCTCTTTTGATCTAGTATTGCTTGGTCTTTTTACTAAATGACCTCTTAATAGAAATATTTCTGTGCCGCTTAGACGTTATAACCCGGTTAACTACTGCATCGCTGCCACGTTGAGTGCGGTTAACGGAGCTAACTTAACAAAAACTTCTGGTTTCTGAAAACCAGCTTCTTTCGGCGCTTCGAAAGCTGCTTGTCTTCACTAAAGTACAGCAGAAAGTTGCGCCGATCATCGACGAGGTCACCAGCTAAAAACCGGGATATCCCCATCAGTGTTGACTCATAGGTAAGTCGTGCATAAACATTTACGCTACTGTGGCATTTTTGAACGCGGTATTTGACGCTCGATACTTTTATTAAAGCAGAATTAACTGTAGATATGTAATGCTAAGATCGTGTTTTTACACCAAATGTGTATTTTTAGTCGCTCGTGACAGGATAAAAAGTTTTCTTTGCGTGCCTGTGTGCCAGTTTGCACTGCACTACTTGAGCCCCCCTCTGATCTGAAGCCCATGCAGCTTAAACCCAGTATTGTGTAAAAAAAAAAGACCACCCTTCTTCTTTCTCCGTGACGAGAATGCACAATGCAGCGAGTGTCTCTGCCTCTCTGGGGTCCTTGGGGCTGCTGCGTCTCTTTGGGGTGTCCTGGTCCTGGAGTCTAGCAGCAGGCCTTGGGGCGTATCTGGGAGCAAGAAGCTGGAAATATTTCTACATTGCTGCAAAGACTGCCACGAGAGACATCAAGTAGGTGAAATGTTTGGAAAGGATGTTGATTTTAGGTCAACTTTTTGTTCATCAGTGATCTCCTGTTTTTCCCTTCTCAGTGGCCTGTATGTCCTGTGCAGAGTCAAGCTGGCTTTGTGGCGCTACATGCGGAACGGAAGCAATATTCCTTCCATTTTCACCCAGGTTGTAAAACAACACCCAAACAAACCAGCATTGATCTATGAGGCCACAGGAGAGGTGTGGACCTTCACCCAGCTGGATGAAACCTCTAACGCAGTTGCCCACTGGGCTAGAGGTCAGGGATGGGTCTCCGGGGATGTCGTTGCCCTCTTTTTGGAAAGCAGACCTCTCCAGGTGGCACTTTGGCTGGGCTTGGCCAAAGTTGGGGTGGAAGCTGCACTCATTAACTTCAGCCTCCGCTGTGATCCCCTTCTGCACTGCATCGGGGTATCGGGGTCCCGGGCGATTGTGTTTGGAGCCGAGCTTGCTGATGGTAAGAATGTTTTACACAACATGTGAACAGTTATTCCTTAAGCTACTTCACCAGGCGTGTTCAAGAATCCGCTAAACGCAGGTTTTTGAACGCACATTTAGCCCATGGTGTTCACACTGAACTAGCAGGGAGGGGCTTCTTCTTCTCTAAATTTTTTTAATGTTTACCAGCGCATGTCCCTCACCTACAGTTGGAAGAGGCTTGGTGGGAAATGTCAAAGCGGTGCAAATCTCATGAATCAAGGACATTGTGAGCGTAGCCTAGAATCTTACAATATCACATGTATCAGCATAAGTAAATATCTGTTGATGTTTCATGTATTTTCTATTGCAGTTTTTAAAATTTTGGAACTTCTGCTTTTTCCTCCCATCAACTGTCTTCCTCCCAACTTGATCAGCTTTGTTGGAAGTCAACTCTGCCATCAGCCAGTCCATGGTACGATTTTGTACCGGAGAGCTTAGTGCAGAAATGCTGGCTTGCTTGGGTGCTCAGCCACTAGACGCAGTTTTAGCTACTGCACCTAGACATAGCCCGTCACCCTGTGTTCCCCCTAAAGGCATGAATGGTGAGTAGAGGCTGACCACTTCTTAACTTTCTTGTGATGATTTCCAATTAGAAGTTTTTTTTTTATCAGCCACTAAACGCAGTCACTTTGTCCCCATGTGATTAATTTCTATACCTATGCATCTCTGTATAAATGTTAGCTGTCTTGTAATACATAATTGTTTTAGCTTGGAGTATATTTTGGCTGCTGGGTAAGATTTTGAACTTTGTGATCTATTTCTTGCACAAAAGGCCTATTTCTTCTCCCTGCTGATGTGTTTTTGGTTTGAAATTCTAGTTTAGCCATTCTTTTACTTGGTAAGCATTCTGAATGTAATCCAAGTAAATATATATATTCAGATTGACACGTAAACTGCAACCAGAAAGTGGAGAAAAGTTGCCTTTAATTGCTAATGAAATGTGAATAAGTTCATACAAGCTTATGTAAACCTTTGATTAGGATCTTGACATAAACTTGAAGTACGTAATTGCAGAACTGTTCTGTAATCCTGTGTGCAGATCGGCTGTTTTATATCTACACCTCTGGGACCACAGGACTGCCTAAGGCTGCTATTGTTGTACACAGTCGGTATGTTTTTGCTCTGAAAAACTCCTTAAAGTTGTTCAACTGCTGTACAGCTTGTGACACATTAAAAAAAAAAAAAAAACTCAACTTCCTCTTACAGCTACTACAGAATTGCTGCTTTTGGGTACTATGCCTTTCGCATGCGTACTGAAGACATTATTTATGACTGTCTGCCCCTCTATCACTCTGCAGGTGTGAAAAAAAATCCTTCCGTGTATTTTATCAACACTTTCAGTGTTTGTGTTGCTAAATGTGTGTGTGTTCTTTGCCAGGTAATATTCTTGGAGTGGGACAGTGTTTGATCCATGGTCTCACCGTGGTTGTGAAGAGGAAGTTCTCTGCCAGCCGCTTCTGGGATGACTGCATCAAGTACAACTGCACTGTAAGGGCTAAGAGTTCCTGAAGAAAAATGTGTTTGCTGATTACAAAACAACAGTCATGTAAAAAACAAAGACGTTTCTTCCTGTTGACAGGTGGTGCAGTACATTGGAGAAATTTGCCGTTACCTCTTATCTCAGCCAGTCCGCCCATCTGAGAAAGGTCACAAAGTTCGTCTGGCAATAGGGAATGGATTGCGTCCGAGTGTTTGGGAAGCCTTTATGGAGCGTTTTGGAGTGAGGCAAATTGGCGAGTTCTATGGAGCAACTGAGTGCAACTGCAGTATTGCTAACATGGACGGCAAGGTTAGCGATTATGGTTCATGTGCCTGCAATGGTAAAATGTTATAGATATGGTATTAATCTGGTTCTGTGTTGCTCTTTAAGGTGGGAGCCTGTGGATTCAACAGTCGCATTCTTCCCTTTGTGTACCCCATCCGTCTGGTAAGGGTTAATGAGGAGAACATGGAACCGCTCCGGGACAGCCGAGGCCTGTGTGTGCCCTGCCGCCCTGGTAATGAAATTCTGGACCACAAACTGATGTAGCTTATGAAGGAGGGTGTTCTTTTATGCCTTGCGGGTTATCTGAAATCCCAATATTTAATTTGCAGGGGAGCCAGGGCTCCTTGTAGGTCGGATTGACCAGAAGGACCCATTGCGACGTTTTGATGGCTACGCTAACCAGGATGCTACAAAGAAGAAGATCGCTCACAATGTCTTCAGGAAAAACGACTGTGCATATATGTCAGGTAACCTTTCTTCCCATTGTAAAAAAAAAAACAGTTGGAAAATGTTAAAAGATAATTTAGAAGTTAGAAGGTTGTGATGCCAGCTTTGTCATTTCAGTAGTTCACCTGATCTGTTTGGTTATCCCTCCTAAAACTGTGAGTTTATTAAACTAAATGGCTGTTGAAAAACTATTTTCACTGTTTTCAGGCGATGTGCTGGTGATGGATGAACTGGGCTACATGTATTTTCGCGATCGCAGTGGCGACACCTTCCGCTGGCGAGGGGAGAACGTCTCTACCACTGAGGTGGAGGGAATAATCAGCAATCTTCTGGATCAGACTGATGTGGCTGTGTATGGTGTGGCTGTCCCAGGTAACAACTGTCTATTTACACTGAAGCGTCTTCAGGGTCTCACCCGTTGTAATCCTTATTCTTGTGAATTTTGCACCAGGTGTGGAGGGTAAGGCAGGAATGGCTGCCATTGCTGATGCCTCTGAAAGTTTGGACTGCGACAAGTTCTTAAAGAACATCCAGCGAGCACTTCCTTCTTATGCACGCCCTGTATTCTTACGGACCTCTCCACAGGTGGACACCACAGGTGAATAGAACCACCATTGCACATGAACCGCCATCACTCATTAATGTCTCCATAATAATTTACGGATTCAAAATAATATGACTTTGTCAACATTTTTTTTTAGGCACATTCAAAATCCAGAAAACAAGACTGCAGAGGGAAGGGTTCGATCCTCGTCTCACAACTGACCAGCTCTACTACTTGAACAGTCGTGCTGGACGATACGAGCCTATCGACGAGGAGCTCTACAATGCTATAGTTGAGGGAAGAATTCCCCTATGACCTGGCAGGCAAACCCAGTAGGCCTCAGTTGAACAGGCTAAATAAACTGTTGTTGAAAGAGATAGCATAGGACATGCATACAGAAAGGCTTGGACCAGTCAGACTTGGTGCACCATTGTCTGCACTTTAACCTATCTGGGAACAGAGTTGAGAAGACTACTCACATAGACAGAATTCTGCTCCAGCTAATGTTTTAACACAGTGTCATTAACACAAGGACATGAAGTGGGAGCAGCCCTTTTGATAGGATATTTTATTTTAAAATCAAGTGAACACCTCATAGAGCCTTCAAGCATCACTAAGAAGAAATCACCCGTAATCAGTCGGAAACAGGTCATGTCAGGACAGAAAGGGTAGTATCAAGACAAACACTGTTACATGGTACTGTACCCATGTTTTGCTGCACATTTGATGCTGTATAGGTCATTTTCTATTACCACTGTGTGCTTGATTGAAGCTAAGAGACTTCAACATGCAGTTGGAAAAGCTGCTAGTTCAAATATTAACCCCATAGGATCTTCCTTTTTTAATGCAATGGAAAACTAATCCCACTTGTCAAGTTGAAACTTTAAGGAACACTGGTGTGGGTTTGCAAAGAAACATTATTACTGAATGTGCCTTCAATGAAACTTGCATTTCCTATTCTAAATGATTTTTAGAGAAAGGAGCCAAATGAATGTGGATATGACAGAATGACTTTGTGTTATGCGGAGCTGAGAAACACTATAATTTTTTGTGTAACAGTTCTTATCAGTGTAGTGTAATATAGATGTTCATGATTGTGATTTGTAATTGGAGACCTAGAATACACTTCTGCTGTAACTTAAATTAAATTTCTCAAAATGCATTTCTTTTATGTTATTCATTAAAAACCCAGATGTTCAATTGAATGTTGTGGTATTTGTACAGGCAAGTTTTACTTTAAATAATGAAAATACTAATTATAACTAAAATATTTCCATTCTTCAAACAAGTAAGTTAATGTGTGGCGCTAACATTTGAGCAAACGTTTCAGTATTCGGTAGATAAGGAAATACTTGCTGGTAGGATTTTCAGTGGATGCTCTTTGCAGGCTGTGCAGAAGTAAGGAAAGACTTTGGGTGAGATGATGTTTGTGAAAGTGTAGAGAGTGCTTCTCTCTCTGGGATCCTGAAACGCTACCTTCCCTCGGTCCATGTCCAATACCACTCTTACCACAGCAGGTTTTTTTGTCATATTAAGAGGCTCCCACGGAGCTGTGCAGGCTTTGTGCTCTCCATTGCGAAACCTGATCGTCCAAAATCCCTCTGCTGGCGTCAACACATGTTTACCCTTCCTGTTAATGGACTCACTGGCAACTCCTAAAACCCAGTATGTGTTGTCATTCACCTCCACGTCCCACCTATGGCGTCCAGAGGAGTAGCCCTCGGCTGCCAGCGTCTCAGCGCTGATGTCAAAACGCTCTGGGTTGTCGGGCAGCTTGAATATTTGAGTAGAATTCTGTATAGTGGTGAGATCCTCTGAGAGAATGAAGCAGTTGGCAGCTGTGTTGGGATCCAGAATCACTGAAGCTAAAAGAAAAAATATATCTTAGAATTTAGCTAAGAAAAGTTCACCTGTCAATCAAACTATTCCTCAAGAAACTCACTGTATTTTACAATCTTCTTCATTTTTTCCCACACTTTATATTTCAAAGAGCCCAAGTGTTTGGCAACATCAATCAGAGCACCAGACAGCAGCTTGGGCTCATCACAACTTTTCCAGGTCCTGAAAAACAAGTTTGTCAGAATTCTTCCTAAAAAGATTTTTACTATAAAACAAGATAACTAAATAATAATTACTTTTAGACGATTTAGAAGTAAAGCAGCTTACCTCTTTATGGTTTCCTTGTAATTCTGAAAACAAATTATAAATACAGTTTTAACACATCTGTATGCAGTCAAACAAGTTGCACAGCTTTGTGGTTCGGTGAAAATGTCATCACTACCTTAAGGAACTGGATGTCATGACTCTTCATTTCCTGTTCCACTAATTTAATAGTATTGGATAGAGATGTTATTTCACAGCTCAGCTCATCAATTCTTTGGTTGATCATGAGGTTCTTCTGTTCCTCTTCAGCCTTTAAAGCAGAAACTCTTGCAGCTTCCTGCTCCTCCAGAAAACGGTGCAGGGCTTCAAACTCATCCTTAATTTGTTTTTCAGCATGTTCTGCTTGGCTCTGAAAAGAAATGGGACCGAAAGGTAAATTCTCACATGAGCTCTTCTTCCAAATGTAAGATTTTGGAACCTCACAGATTTATGATACCTTGATGTGTTCTGCCATTTCCTCACACACCGTTTTTGCTTTCCTGTGAAGCTGTAACTTGTCTTTCAAGGGCAGGAGTGCACTCTTCAGTTCTTCCTGAAATGTGAGTGGAAAGGGTTCAAACTTTTTAAAACAAGGTCAAAGCGGCAGGTGGCCAAGCTGTCAGCACAGTGTGGTGCTTCCAGCTTCTGCATTCTCCTCCATGCCAGCATTCCTCCTAAATGCAAAGCTCCACAATACAGTAGAATCAACCCCAAAACTATTGAAAGGTTTACTATTTTACACAAATAATGAGCAGTAGTGTAAGCCTATACTAATTTTGAATTGGCACAGTATGACAGATTCATTTGAGTTTGGTATTCAGGGTTTCCTGGTTTCTAAAGTCAGCAGAAGAGGTCAGCATTAGAATGAGTGCCGCGTCACAGAAGCCTTGTGAGAGTCGAGTTTCAGTGCTTTCAGGACCCCAGAGGCAACAGGAAGCCAAATATATTAATCTATTATTAGAAAGTTAACAAACTCTGTCAAAGAAACCTTCACACATTCTACATCGGCATACCGCATTTACAGAAAAAGAAAATAAAAAAATCTGTAGGTAGGTAAGAAGCCCATCTGTGGCCCTAACACAGCATAAATGTTAGTTCATCCTCTGCGTATGAACTACATAAACTGCAATATACCAAAAACACTTTTTTGGAAAATTCTTTTTATGGGTAACTATAAAATAAATATGGCAGCAAACCTCTTTTTTTAGATTTTTAAACATGATTTTAGCTCAACTTTTTTTCAAAAAACAGAAAGACTTAAATAATGCAATTTTTTCAGATTAAATTGTGTCAAAGAAACAGAAAACAAAAACATTTTTATGTGAAAAAAGAAGCACTGCACCATTACAGTGGCCTACCTTACAGTCATGAGTGCCTTCCCCGATAGGATAGAGTTTGTGCCCCTTGTGTGCAGCTGATTTTCCACAAACATGACAGATTGGTTCTAAATCCTCCACACAGAAGAGCGTGAGCTTTTCTCCATGCTCTCCGCAAGCTTCTGAGTCATTCCTGCTTCTGTCTTCTTTAAAGGATTTACAGGCCTTCTCCAGCACATTGCTCACCGCTATCCGATCCATGGAGGAATGACGCCAGCACAGAGGGCAGCACTTTAAATCTGTGTCCTCACCGCCCTGCGTGTCCCAACACTCTTGCAGACAGTCTTTGCAGAACCTGTGTCTGCAAGTGAGGACAACGGGCTGACTAAGAATGTGTCCACAAATTGGACAGGAAAGGTCATCTTCAGAGTAAACGCGCCTGCTGGCCATTCTTTAGAATGGTGCTGTCAAACAGGCTGGCACCTAAAAAGCCCCACCCACGGCTCTGGTAGTCTGTCTCATCTTATCCCTCAGAAATAACTGTTAATACTTCTGCTACCAAAGGGATATCCTGTGCGGCTGAGGAACCACATTCACATTTAACACTGTTCAGTGGAGTACAAATCTCACTAGGATTTAGGATATAGTCTCCTCAGATTAATAACACAAATCAAATGCAAAAGTCTTCATCAATCACTGATATACTAATCAATTAGTTATACTATGGAGGAAGAGTCAAACGAAATCTGCAGAAATTAGTCGATTTATACTTGATATCCTTCTATAATCTGAAAGGGAGGTGCACAGAGCTGAACATGCGCTTCATTTGAAACTGTAAAACAGACTGACTCTAGATCAACTTAAGAGAGGATAAAAATTCCCTCAACGTGTGCTTCACATGCAGAGGCTGATTAGCAGCAAAGTCTGTCAAGTTCAGGTATTATAAGCATTAGTTCATGTTCCCTTTGTGAGCATTGCAGGCGCTTAGCAACATTTTCATTGATGAGGAAGGGAAATCTGTGGTTTTCAGCTACTTTTACCAACATACCAGCACAAACCAGAAAGGTGCTTTAGTAAAAAATGCTTTAAAAATTCTGTGTATTAAAATTACGTCAATACATTGCTCATTATTTTTTTATACTCGTGCATTGGCGTGCTTTGGCCTCATAAGATCCATAGATTAAAGTACATTTCTCACTTCTCACAGTGGTTTTACTTCTTGTTCTTGAAAGGAAATGCCTTTTTTGTTGTTGCTTTAGGTGTTTTGCATTCATGTTCTTCACAAACTATTCAAAAATTAGCTGAATGGTTGTGTACAGTCAACAGATGACTCATTTTTAAAACCACAGTCCACTTTATTGTCAAATGGGAATGACAGAAGTGCAAAACAACAAACATCACAAAAAAAATATTTGTAAAAAAAAAAAAAGGTTTTGATAAACAGACAATGCAAGAAATTGTACATGACACTGCAAACGGAGGTTGCACAAATGCTCAGCTGTGTAACAACATGACTATGAAGAATGAATGCCAAAGTTCAGTCATCTGAGGATTAAAGACCTAAGATTCTGTTCTGGCTCACATGAGATTACAGCAACACTGAACACATGATTACAAGAAGTGCTGTTCATACAAAGCATGAGTTTAAATTGGAAATTAAAAGCAAATGTTTTAGCTGATGTTTATATATTGGTCCAACAAATTATTCTGGGTTCTAATAGTGTGAAGTTTATCAGACTTTTACTGTTAAATCCTTTAAGTTTTGCACAACATAGGGAGGAGTACCAAAACACAAGCGGTTCTGTCATAATTACACCTCGGGCAATTATTCGTTAGGATTGTACTTAATACATCTTGGCATCAAAAAGCGTCAATTAGTCAACATGCATGTGAATTAGTGTAAGTATCCTTCTCTGCCATCATAAATATTTTTTTTTATTAACTACATCTACTGATCAGAGGTCACTGTGGCACGGGAACTTTACATCAGCTTTCTGTCTGGGTGATCAGAGGCCCGCCCAGACCGCTGGTGTCTGATCTCCAGATGTTTGCTCTGCACATGGTCAAAATGCTGAAGGAGCTCGTTGTAATCCACTTGGGTGTGAGAGCCACGCTTGCTGGCTCCTTGTCGCTTCGAGTCCATATACTTTGACTCCTCTACAGTCCTCATGAGCTCCGGGTTGGGAACACAACGCAAACGATGGGACAGCAGCTGAAAGGCCTGACTCTGTGGCAGCAGCATCAACAGGCCGTACAACGCCTTGATTAGGTAGGGGTTATTCTCCACATCTAGAAGCTCCAGGCGCAGGTAGGTAAAAATTGGGCTTTCGATGAGCTGAACCAATTTGTCAACTTCCATCAGAAAGTCCACAGTCACCTCCAAATTTCCAAACTTCTGGATAAGATCATAGGCATGCCTGTAGTTTTGTGTGAGGAAACAGAGTGACACAGTGGCCACGGGGTTGTGACACCATGAGCGGTACAGGCAGCAAAACAAAGTACAGCTTTCTTGAGTGTGGAGGTCTTTTAGCTGGTTTCGTAACTCGAAGAGCTCAGCTGAAGTGAGCAGGATGGTGTTTAGAGTCTGAACCATGGTGGAAGCAAATTTAAGGTCCTCTTCTTTAAGCAAGATGTCTGCCATAGAGTGAAAGATGTTTTCTGCATGGAGCAGCAGACAGAGCTGTCTGATGATGAAAGCCCCCCTGACCTCCAGAAGCTTCCTTTCCAAACTGAAACGTTTAAGCAAATTAATCATGAACTTGTAAAAGTAGGAGTTCATGCTGGGCGTGGAGGGGGAAGAGTCAACAGCTTTGGGGTTTGTGCTAGGCTGCTGTCCTGGCTTGGGACCCTGTGGCACTTTGAGCACCAGGTTGTTGACAGTGCTGTCACAGGAGAAGGCTTGGTCTGTTTGGCCAGCAGGAGACGACGCTATTTCAGCCAACACTTCCAGATCTTTCAGTATGACTTCATCCGATTCATCTGAAAGTGTTTTAAGCAGAATGGGAAAAAGGCTGTCTGTGTGACGAAACATTTTGCGTGGCGTCTTGATGTAAAGGTGGTAAAGCCACTTGAGCACTGCTATGCGCGTCATCATGCCTGTGGAGGAGTCATGGAGGTGGCGATTCAACACTTGAACAATTCCATCCAGGTCCAGGTTTACCTGGGGCCTCTCAGTGCTTGCTGGAGTGAAGAAACTGATGTTACTGAAGCCCGTAGATTCTTGCGATGCATTCAACATGTCATTGCTATCTGCCTCCACTTTGGGCTGCTCGTCTCCTGTGGAAGGTGAACCAAGGCTCTTACTTCCCTCTTCTTCATCGTCATCGTCATCCTCAGGGGTCACCAGTTTCATCAGACTGTTATTACAGGCACTTGCTGCCTCTTTGGTATTTTTCTTTCGGTCATCATAAGAAAGGCAAGGGAGTACTGCCGTTAGGATGCCAGAGGAGTAAGGGAGCACCACTCTGCCAGCAAGTTGAATGAACTCTCTCATCCACGTCATAGCGGTCAGCTGGATCAAATCGTTTGTGACCTTGGCTTCATCTGCAACTTGGCAGTGGATGACCAGGATGTTGGCCATTTCTGCAAACTTTACTTTGGAGGGGGTCTTCTTAATCTCCTTCAAAAACTCTCCAAGTACGACTTCACACGTCCTACGAATTTCCTTGCTGTTATCTCCCAGGATCTGGAAAAGTCCATCCAGGATCTCTGGAAGATAGTCTAACAGATTAATGTCAGGCACCGACTCCATGACGTGGATCCAGGAGATTATAAACTGCCTGGCATACTGATTATTTGAGTAGATTCTCTCCCGCAGCAAAGGAACAAATGCCACCAAGTCAAACGTGTTGCTTTCTGTAACAATGTCTTTCAGCAGTCTGTCCAGCAGTTCAGATCCGCTCTTTACATTGGGGTCTGGGTCTGCAGCGAGCTTACTGAGACCATCAAAAAGCAGGTTGAAGTGGGGCAGCACGGCTCCCCGGGCCACCTTAACGATATTGTAGAGGGCCTCACATGCGTAGTAGCGCAGGCGGCTGTCTGAGTCATTGAAGCACGTGAGTACAGGCTCAATGAGCTCCTTCAGATACAGACCTGAGTCCTTCCCCAGAGCGATGGAGCAGGCTGCCAGTCCGATGAGACCCCCCTTCCGACTGTGGGGGTGCTGGGAGAGGGCAAACTCCGACGCCAAAATCTGGATCACATGTCGAATTTGAGTTGAGTTGTTTTGCGCCACAAACTCCCGCACGAGCTTCTCTATTTCCAATGCGGCGACTTTCCTTTTCTCGTACAGTTTATCATTCAGAGCCCTGACGATGTTCGGGGTGAGCGGAGTAAAGTCCTTCTCGGCGTTCATTTTCGCACCTGAAGTTGTCGTGGATCCAAGCTTATGACGTCCGGGCCGACAGTGTCTTTCATTTATGTTAATATGTTGCAGTTGGCCTCAAATTTCTGTTCTCTGTTGCTATCCAGGAAGTCTTTTTTTCAACATTGAAGCAGCTGACCAGTTGTATCCGCCGGAAATACGTCATTTTTGCAACTTTGAATGGAGTCCCGCTGAACAAGCACCGTTAGCTCAAATTAGCTTCATTGGCTACATGCTGCCGAATTATTATGTATCTGATTACTTTAAACAGCATTTATTATTTGCAGATTTTATTTTACATTTTTTCTATTAGTGAGAGCTTCTGTTCGACTCTTTAACAAAGATGGCGTGCCAAAAAATGTATTTTCAAACACGGCTCTCGTCCATCAGAGATAATTATAGGATGGCCAATGTGCTCTGACTCAGGTCTGCAAACTGGTGGATGAAGACTCCGCTGAGACTAGGATGGAGTTATCTCGACTTTTATCGACAAATTCAGCACTGGCTGAAAAAGTAAACAGTCTCAAATCCGAACTGTCGTGAAAAGCGAGCCGCCTAAGTTGATCACAGCATGTCGGAGTGTTGGTATACAAACCGACTGCTACAGAGACGAGGATGTTCACTGTTGGATCACTCAGAGTTTTGCTCGGACATCGTTTGTAAATAAATGCACCTTGGAATCACTTCTTAGATATTCCTGCTAATGAATTTCTTGCCTTTTCATATTTTACGTCAGATTCTCGGCATATAGAGGGAATCTTTGGCAGTGATTGGTATATATGAACCTGTGGAAAGAAAGACAGAGACCCACAACAAAGCCTGAAGAGATGCGCAGATTCTCCACAGTCATTTGATAAGGCGAGAAAGATGCTCAAATGTTGAAATTTGTTGATGCATATTTGTATTTGATGCAATCATACTAGGTTTCAAGGAAAGTTTATTCTAAATTTAATATATTAAACTCATTATCTTACTTTTCATAGTATTTAGCAAACATTTTTATCTTAAGCAATTTACTTTATTTTTACACTTTAAAAGTCTTCCAAGGATATAATTACAGTCTAGTCAAGAATTTGAACTACAAATCACCCGAGATGATGGCAATTAATGTGATTGTATAATCATTTCAATGTTATTTGTAAGTGCGGTTCCTTTAATTTATGATAGTATTGTTTAAAAGTACCACACCTGCAATATCAAAACAAATTATTCATAATTAAAACACTGCAAATAATAAAATATCTCAGTCATTTTTTATTATTAAGAAAAATTCAGACACTTAATTAACTATTTTATTTTTTATTAAAAAATCCAATTTTGGATTCCATCACAGGTTGACAGCTAATCTGGTTTGTTTCACTCTTGTGTCAAATTAAAATGCATTGTTAGTCTTCCAAAAATACATTTCCCTTTTTTGTGTGTCATTTTTCCAGTCTGCAGCATTGGGGGATGATCACATTACCAGACATGAGAACAAAGCAGGGGATTACGTGCAAAATGTTGCCGCCGACTTTCCGCAGCAGATGGACACCACTGAAGGTTAGGCGAGGGCGGAGAGGGACATGAAACAATTAGTGGCATGAGCTACTGTCTGAGTATTTACATTTTTACCTTTTTTCCAACAGAACATAAGCAAGACATAGCTGAGGAACCACAACAGCTTTCCGTGGATGACAGCAATGGCGGCTTATCATTTGACCAAAACAGAGAGCTGGTTGCAGTTGGTCCTGAAGAAGCAGCTGTGCAGTTATTGCTCTTCAACAATACAGAAGAGACCTTCAGCGTTCACATCATTCCAGTTGAAGAAGAAGATGACGACGATGTCCAGTTTGTTCAAGAAACGCAGCAAGAACCAGCAAAAAACACTTCTGCTGCACTCAATAACGACAACCAGCTGCCCTTAGATATCAACAGCGCTGAAAACGTTACGACCAATGATGATGCTGGTGTGCTGTGTGTAGAAACCACCAAGACAAATGCAGACAAGTTTCCTTGTAAAATATGTTTCAGAACCTTCTTTCACATGGGAACTCTTACTCGCCACATGAAGTCACATAAATCTAACTTCTGCAATATTTGCAAGCAGCATTTTCCTCAACAAATGAAGCTGGACTCTCACAGTTGTGTGCTGCCGCCTTCTCTCAAACAAGCAGCAAGTGTTGCAAAGTGTGCGGGAAGACGTTTAACCACCCGTCAGATCTCAGGGTTCATTATGTAGTCCACACTGGAGAAAACCCTCACAGGTGCAGATTTTGTGAAAAAACTTTTACGCAGAAAGGCAACCTGAATTGCCATCTGCGCTTCCACGCCAGGGAAAGACCATTCAGGTGCGATAAATGTGGAAGAACTTTCACTCAAAAGGTGAGCCTTAACAATCATTTAATGTCATACTTTCATCGTGAGATTGTGGATGACAGAAATACTGAAGGCATTTAAAAACAGTGGATGTGGAGCTTCATTACAGTACTGTTAACTGCTGCTGTCATGTTGTAACTATTTACTGTATTGTGCTTTCAATTTTGTGAAAATACGGTGGTGCAGTGGCCTCGAGCAAGAAACTGAACCCCACCTAGATGCTTTTATTTTTACCATCAAAATAGGTTCCCGTGTTTAATAAAAGCTTCCGTTTTATGCGTGCCTCCTTTGAAATCATATTTTTCTTGGTCACTGGGACTGGGACTCCATCTTTTAATAGAAACATAATCATATGTAACAGAAAATGGAATAAATATATGAGAGAAGTATAAAAGCATTAATAACATTACAAACGATTATTTACAGTGTTAGTTGAACTATTATAATGAAAAATACCATGGCCATATGCTGAAATACTTCAGACTGTGAAGATTACGATGAAGACGAAAACTTTCATTAACAGAAAATTGCAGACTTGGATGTTGAAAACTTGACTTTTAATACGACTTATAAAATTGTTGAAATATTTTCACTTAATTTATAAATAGGATACATTAAATGTTATGAATAAAAATGCTTGCTACCCACACAGCTTATGAGGTAACCATAAATGTTTATTCAAACAGCAACACCATTTAGACTACAATAATTTTGCCATGACCTAATATAAATAGAATGTAACACAAACATTTAATTTCATTTGAATGCAAAACAAAACATATGGCTTCTGAAAAAGAAAATCAATGTCAACACCAGGCCAATGAAGAAAAAACTTCTTTTTCTTTTTCCAAGAGGTAGTTTTAAAGGTTTATGCTACTTGTGTGCAAACTGTGGATTACCTTCCCAGAGGAATTATTTTTGGCATTTTTCAAGACAGGCCTTTTGTGTTTTAAGATATGAGGTATATTGGCATGCATGGATGACATGGAGGTAACGAGTTTGCATTGATATTTAATTTCTTTACATGTTCTAATTGCTAGAGGTGTGGTAAATTGTTTAAATGAAGCCTAGTGAATATAACTTTATAATGCATTTTCCATTATAAAGAAATCTCAAAACTGCTACAATGGTATAAAAGATCCAATCGGCAGTGTAACAATTTAAAGACAAAATAAAAAGATAGACATTTCTTAAAAAACAAGTTAATTCCTTTAAAATAATGTTTAAAGGGCCTATATCATGCACAATCAATTTTTTTGAGCTTTTAAGTGTATTATAGTCTTCATTCCTCACAAAAAACAGAGATTGAAGCCTTCTTACTTCTGGATAGGAAAATAAAATTGTGAAAATAACTTTTTTTTATGTTCTTTAATGTGCCAAAGGTAATATATTATCATATATATATGGTTTGCTCTGAAAGGCTTACGAATAGCATGATAAAGGCCCTTTAACAGAGTTTGTAATCGTTAGATTTAGGTAGAATGAAAGGTCATTCTATAGAAAGACCATTTGAAAGCCCTGTCTCCCATAGCAAAGTGTGGTTTTAGGAGAAAGTGGTGCTTTATGCAATTTTCTATTGACAAGGTTGAATTTCAAATGGATGTTGTTGTTTTTTTATTTCATTTGTATCAAAGTTTAAATAGTTATGTTGGCACATGCTGAACTGCTCTGATCAAGACCAACGCCACCTCTTTCAAATGCCTCTGGTTTGACCAGCCAATTGAAGCATTGGTGATGATTCAAACCGTATTTATAAGCATAACATTTGCCACAGTCCACACAGCTGTAAGGTTTTTCACCAGTGTGTGTTCGAAGGTGGATGTTAAGAGAGCTTTTCTGTGAAAAACTTTTGCCGCAGCTGGGGCAGCTGTAAGGCTTTTCCCCAGAATGCACACGCTGGTGCAATTTTAGGTACGTCTTTTGAGCAAAGCGTTTCCCACACACAGAGCAGCTGAAAGGCTTTTCACCAGAGTGTCGCCTAATGTGGACTTTCAGACTACTCAGGTAGTTGAAGATTTTTCCACAGAACAAACACTCAAAGCGCTTTGTTGTTTTCAGAGGTTTCGGCTGTAGAGTGAACTCTTTGGTTGAGTTCATGTGGATGCTGTTTGTGTAGTCCGAGTGTTCCAGGGTGGCTGAGGGTAGATTGTGGTGGTCAACCAGCGTGCTCATTGTTGCATCGTCGAGTAGCTTGTCTATGATTGGTGCCTGGGTGCGTTGTTGCATCTGACTTTCAGATGTCATGGGGAAGTTGGTTTGTTCTCCGGAGGAAAGCTGCATTTCGGTGACAGCTCTATGAAGCATGCCGTCATCTTCGCACATGCCCGCAACTGCAGGATGAAAATAAATGCATCCACATAAATCGGCATCAGGACTTTAAAAACCCACTCTAATGAAAATTCTGTTTTTGATGGTATTTTCTTATTCTAATTGTGGTGAATTAAGCTCGTTTAAAAAGGCTTGCAGTTATACGTAGGTTCTACAGTAGGCAGGTTCCGCTCTATTCTTCCAATATCACACTGGGGTTGTGAGGGACTGCAAGCTAGCAGGAGAGCGTTTAAACAAAGGGATGATAGAAAAATGAGGGCAGGTTTACTCTGCGGCAACAGTCCCACCCAAAATTCAGAGACAAATTTTTAATGAACTCTCACCGCTCTGCAGAAACTGCGTCCTAGAAAATGACAGTTTGTAGGGTTTTTTTGGTAAAAAACAGCAAAATCATAAATAAAAGACCACTGGGAATGCTTCTAAAATAGATCAAAAGGTGATCGAACTTTAAAAACGGACTTTTGTTTGATTACAATAAGAACTCACTTTTTCTGCACCCAGTGTGCCTCAGCTGTTGACTGATAGGATGATCATCATATGTTTCCTCCTTGACAAAGATGAGGTCGGGCTCCCTTGCCATCATGTCAATTGCCTACATAGAAAAGAAGCTATAAATACAACATTTCTGCACAGTGTGACTTGAATCCAGATATAAACCCATAGCCTGACCTGTGGGTCTGTGCCTGCCATAAGACCAACATCCATAGGTGGTCTTCTTTGAGGTGGAAGCCTTTCTTCTCTCCAGAGGTCCATGCACCAGTCTTTCCCAAACACTCCTTCAATGGCTGGAGCACAGTGCTGCTGATCTAGAAATAACAAGTCAGCCATATGAAATGTAAACAAAGACAAATGCATACACCCATAGACCTCTCTATTTAACAGTAACTGGAGGCTGTAAACAGAAGCTGTGGTGTGGCAGCCTGGGGATCCTCCCCAGCTTCAGACCTGTAGGTTGCCTGCAGCTGACACCGCTGTTGGCGTCTGCAGGGTAGGTCTGCGCCTCCCTTGCGGCACTGAGCTGCACTTCCAGTGAGTAACATCTCTTCTTCAGAGCCTCGTTCTCCGTCTTGTGCAGGGAAATCTCGGTGCGAAGGACGGAAGAGCATTCATCCGCCAGATTGCTGATTTCAACCAAAGCCGCCTTCGTTAACTTGTCCAGAATCACGGCGAGCTGCGTTCGGAAGCTCCGGTTGGTGGTGTCGCACATCATCTTTCCAAAGAAGCTCAGTATTTGTGTGGCTGTTTAGCTCAAAACCCAACAGAAACGGCCGCGATTTTGTTCAGATATGTGGGTACAGCTGTGCCGAAAGGGCTTCTGGGAAACTGCATCCTCGCTCACAACCGTTTCGGGCGAACGCGAGGGGGCAACATTGTAAACAGAGGGGAGAGGGGGGCGCTTAAAACCATGTATGGATGCGAAGTTCATTAAACAGATCATCATTTTCTTATTAGAAGTATGTTATTTATGCAAACATATGTGTCTCATAATTTATTTATTTTTTATTTCTTCTTCAACACTGCTCATTCTGACACTTCATTAAAACGATAAAGAAATGGTATTTGACATTTCATTTTCAAAAAGTCCTCTGATGATTGTGTATCAAAATAAGATTAGAAAAATATCTAATTTGACAAATAAGAGGAATTTATAGAAGTGTTTTTTCAATCAAACAACGTAACTGAATTAATTCACTATACAAATACCCTTGACAATATCTTTCTTAACATTTAAAAATATTATTGTGGCCTTTAAAAGGCTGTTTTTAAGGATTACTTTAAAATAAATCGTGATTTGTCATTATAGAATGGGTTCTGAAATGTAATTATATTTTAAATATATAACTTATTCATAAGAGAATACATGTTTGTGTGCCCAGCTGGTTAGGGAGGACTGGAAGACAGGCAGGGTTGTGGCTTTTGAGGACCAGGGTTGGCCAGCAATGGTCGATGTCTTGAGACGAGTCTCCCCCACTTCGGTGTATTACCACAAAAACAACTACCGTTGGATCACCTCACCATCACCAGCAGACGGAGGAGGAGAGAGGACAGCTGGAGCTGCTGCTCCTCAATCCCAGCTATGTGATGCTCAGCCACCTAGCCCTGCAGAGATGCCACAATCAGGTTATAGATGTAACTCTGCATCTCCACCTGTTGTTTTGATCCAAACGACCCTTAAGTGAAGCTATTTTCAAGCTTGTGTGTCCTAACAATCCTCAATGTTGTGTTACTTTTTTTCCCAGAGCCTTTCAACGCTGTGGTCCGAGAACTGTCATCTTCAGCTGTAGATGATGGGGCCATATTCAGAAAGAGAAAGTTACAATGCAATACAGGGGTGACTGCTAGGAAAAAGAGGAGGCTTTCTCCATGTACCAGCACCCCACAACTCCTTGACCCTGATCACGGTAAGATGATTATAACACTTTTGTTTTTCTCAGTGATAACAAAGCGGCTACTGCACTAAATATACTCATATTGTATCAAGCAATAAGGTAAACAAGTTAAAGTTAAAGTCCCATTAGCTGTCACACACCTCATGTTTGAAATTTGTTCCATCCCCTGAGAGAGCGGTGAGCTGTGCTCGAGAAACATTCGGTGGTTTAACCCCCCAAATACAACCTCTTAATGTAGAGTGTCAAACAGCCATTGGGTCCTGTTTTTAGAGTCTTTTGTATGACTTGACCCTGAATTTGAACTCACAACCTTCCAAACTCTCGGCGGACACTACCACAAGACAGAATGAATGTTTGTCAACCTCTGTTCAGAGATTCTGCTGTTCCTGGCCAAAGTTATTAGGCACTGTAGGGGAGAGAGAAGAAACCTCATCAAACATCCTTCATTAGAAAATATTATTTGTTTTACTAATTTTATATAACACTCATGAAAGCAAGAAAAATGAATCCTTATTACAGCCAACCAGAAAACACAGAGAAGCAAAACACAGCACCAGAAAAGGGGAAAAAATGAAAGATAATATTTTCTTAAACTATACTTATTACTCTGCAACTTTACCACTGAAATTATTAGTAAATTGTGTTTTTTAATTTAAAAAAGTAATAAATCTGTGTGTAGAGGTGTTGAATGATTGATGCATTTTCCTTTCACACTTTTGGAAGAGTAACAAAACACACCAAATCTATCATAAAATCATTTTCAGTGTATTTAGTCCAAGATAAGAGCAACTTACTATCCTTCAAGGTAAACTTTACTGTTGCTAGTTGCTTGGTTGCAGTAAAAAAAAAAGTTTATTAGTGTACTAATAGGAATTTGAGCAAATAATCTTTGTATTAATAGATAAGTTTATTGAAAGTCATAATGAGAGAGGTTTTCTTTTTTCTGGAAAACATGACTTTAAGTTAGCATATAATGATCTAAAATTTATAATTGTCTTTCAGAATTTATTGTGGCATTGGAATCGGTTTATTTCAAACAATTAAAACTAAAAGTGAAAAAAACACATCAATGCATTTGCAGGCAAACTATGCCATTTTAATTACTCTTAATTGGACGTATAATGCATACATGACCCACTGCATTAATTAAATATGAACTTTGTCAAGTAGTTTCATTGAATGCTTGAAAGGGAGCGGGAGGAAGCATTCTTACATAATTCCACCTCTATTATGTTTATGTTTTTGACTAATTCATTGAAAGGGAGTGGGAAGATCCGAATTCATGTAATCCCAACAACATGCATATTGTGTAAGTCACTGCAATTGACTTGCATAAAAATCTCCTGGTTAAAACCTAGGATCATGTTTTTGCCACACTAAAAAGTGGCTAAAATGATTCCCCGGAACCATGGAAAGTCACACAAGCATGTACTCAAACTGCATTGAACATATTAACAGCAAAACAAAGTCGCATGAACTCAAACACGAGGCAATAGTAACTTTATTTTTCACAAGATCTTTGAATCAAACTAAAATGTTAAGTTACTGGCGATTTCTGATTTTAAGAAGTTCCATTAAGGAATTCTCCACTCAATGCATTCTCATAGAAATTCAAACAAGGATCTAAATGAACTGAGAGATGTTTCTTTAAATTACAATTCTTTGTAAAACCTTTGCCACACTTGCCACAAACAAAAGGTTTTTCCCCAGTGTGAGTGCGCTGATGCATATCAAGGGTACATTTCTGAATGAAGCCCTTTCCACAAACCAAACAGCGATAAGGCTTCTCACCAGTGTGTGTGCGCTGGTGTGTGTACAGATGCCCTTTTTGGGCATACCGCTTTCCACACAAGGTGCATCTGAATGGCTTTTCTCCTGTGTGGCTTCTCTGGTGGATTTCAAGCTGACTGAAACATCTGAAACTCTTACCACAGTGCAAGCACCCAAACCGCTTTGCAACCGAGTTCCGGTAATTGTGAAGTTTTGTATTCCTTAGAACATTAATGCTTTGAGAAGCAACACTTTGAACTGGAACATTTTGAGCTGCACTTTCCCCTGGATTAGTCTTTGCTGCTGGAAATTGTGAACTCCAATGGGTTTCACTGCTCCATGGTTTTGGGAGAGACTGCTGGCTTAGAGTCACAAGGTCACTGGTAAAAACCGGTTGGTGGTGTTCTGCAGTGGGTTTGGGATTCTGCCTCACATCTGGACTCTTTTGGATGTCTGTAAAAGCTTCCACTCCTGTTGAAAGCAAATGAACATATCAAAAGTTAATTCAAATTTGGTCAAAAAGTAATTTACAAACTACGGTGATGACATTTATATGTGATGATGCTGAAGGTTTAATCCTTCTTGGTATATTAGTTTTATGGCAAAAATCAAATAAACATTAGGATGGGGCAACAATAATAGTGTTTTCTGAATCCATTTAAGGATCTACCTTAATAATATGCAGAGCTTGTGTTTTGTATTACTTTGTCCATCATGCACAATTCAAAATCTAGTTAGATTACTGAGGGTAATACACACCGTTTACAGCAGTTTGGTTCTGATCAGTGTAACTGTTATCCAAATCTGGTGGCTCCTCCTTTATCACTCTCAGTTTGGGTAGTTCTTTCTCTGACTTTTGTAAAGGAGAAAAAATACAATATTTATGTTCAGTTAACTGCAGAATAATAAAGCATAATGTTAATTCTTAATGATCCAACACTTACTTCAGTTGCTGTTTGCTCTTCACTGTGAAACAAACGTTGTATCATCACAGGGGAAGAACTTCTTTTTTCCCCTACAGTTTCACTGGGATCCGCCATACTTTTTAAAAAATTGTCAGGGAGGGAAAAGACAGCACATTTAATGATCGAGATCTAATCAAAATTACAGTACAGAGATGCAAACCAATGAATCGTCACAATCCTACCTTTTTGTAACTGGTTTTGTGCTATTGGAGGCCAAACATGGAAGGTCCCTTACTGCTGTCGGTAACAACACCACCTCCTTTATGTTGTTCCCTTGCGCCATGTGGAGCAACTTCTCCATCAGCTGCAGTTTCTCAGTGAGGGAGGCAATCTCGTTTCGTCCTCGAGAGATCTCTATTTTCAGCATTTTCGATTCGATCTCCACCAGTTTGCTAATTTCTGTTACAGCTGTTTTGGATAAAGCGTCCATGATGGACACTAGCTGTGCCTGGAAAGAAAACGCCGACGACATTTTTACGTGACCTCTGTGACACACGAGAACCACACAAGCGAGTTAGCAGGAATACAATTTGAAGTTAATAGTTTATGTATAGTGCTACCACAGAGTACTACAGTGAAACGGAGGGAGCATGCATGACAAGACTCGCGTGAAGTCCTCTCCTCTCCCACTATGCCACTCAATTAAAAAGAACGGTGTCTCCACCTAGTGGAGGGGCGGTGGAATTTCAATGAGAAACAATTAAAAAAGTGAATGAGCAGATATGGAGCTTTTTAAATGTTAACTTAGCATTACTCAGTTATATTAAATCACTATATCAAAGACTCGTGAAGTGATTTGTCCTTTTCCTTTTCTCTTTAACCTGTACCAGCCGATACCACTTGCTAGACTTCATTGCCCACAATGCATTGCGATGCAACAAAACGTGTGATTGGCTATTCAGAGACCGAGTTTCAGGAAGTGATGAATTAAATCAAACACGCATTTTGCTAAAGAAAATCGTCTTAACCATCTGCTACCGAATTTCCACGTAAGGGAATTTCTTTCTAATGTTTAGATTTTTTTGTTTTCTTGTTGGTTTTAATATCCTGTAAATCGTTATGTTTCGAAAAGGCTTTTTGTGTTTGCAGTCCTGTTAGTAGTCTATGTTTGTTCACAGTCTTAATGCACTAGTCTAAAGGTGACATAAAAAAACCACCGAGGAAACTGTTCTTAAAACATTTGCACACACTACACGATTAGAAATACTGTTTTGTAACTGCTTCCTTATTGTGCATTTTTTGTCTGTTTTATTCTTCCTCATCATCACTCACTCAGTCTTGACATGGCTGGAAGAAGAGTTGTGGTCTTTCCTTCTGCAGCAGAACTGGGTCCAGTTCTGGCCAGTTTAGTGGCATCACGGGCTGAGAAAGCCATATCCTCTCGTGGCCGGTTCACACTTGGTCTTTCTGGAGGAAGTCTTGTGAACATCCTTAGCAAGGAGCTGCCTGCTTTGCCCGAGTTGGACTGTAGCAAATGGGTGGTAGGCTTTTGTGACGAACGACTGGTTTCCTTCGATGATCCAGAAAGTACTTATGGACTTTACAAGGTATATTTGTATTAACATTTTTTTTATATGTTTAACTTACCGGTACATACACTTACAATATCTTGTTAGCTATAATCCAACACTTTGTTTTCTAACAGAGTCAGCTGTTTTCCAAGGTCAACATCCCTGACAATGCAGTCTTAACCATTGACTCGTCTCTGTCTGTGCAAGACTGTGCTGAGGATTACACTCGTAAACTGAAAAAGGTACAAATTAGTCTCATATGTTTAGATTTCAGTGTCATAATCATAATTATTACTTTATTACTGCTATATTGAAAACCACAGGCCTTTCCAGATGACGAGTTTCCTGTATTTGACCTGTTACTCCTGGGGATGGGACCTGATGGACACACATGTTCCCTTTTTCCAGACCACCCTCTTTTGGAGGTGAGAGCTGTTCACAGCAGATGTAAAGTGAGAACCGTAAAAGTGATTTTAAAAAATGGCTAAATGGATACATCGTAGCATTCTTGTTGTTCAGCTACTTTGTTTCATGTTGAGAAAAACATTTTAGAGCTACACCTGTTGTGTAGACATATTTTGGAGAATAATATAAATGTTTTGGATTAAACACATTACTCAGGAGAACAAGAAGATAGTGGCCCCCATCAGTGACTCCCCCAAACCACCCCCTCAACGTGTCACAATGACTTTTCCAGTGGTGAACGCTGCACGCTGTGTGTCTTTTGTATCAACAGGAGGCAGCAAAGCACAAGTTTTGAAGGTAATAGTCAAAAGATAATTGGTAATTGAAGTATTTTAAAACGTGGAAAGTTTGTAACTATATTGAATCATCATATGTCTTTCCTAAAACAGTTGTTGGAAGCAGGTAGTGAATCTGACTTCAGATATGTATTTGTTGTGTTGGTTGGTTGCAATGTAGCCACACTATAAAGACAACTATTTTAGTTTAGCTAAGAGTCATCCTCTTGTGGTCATCATAATGAAGGACTTTTTTTTTTTAGCTTTTTTCACAACATATCCCCTATTAAAGAGGGCTAGTAAATGAAACTCTTGAAAAGAACAAGAACAAATATTTCAACTTTATCAGCAAATGTGTTTTTATTTAATTTAAATAAATGAAGTTGTAAGGAACACAACTCGTGGTTTAAATACCGATTAGATTTAAAATTCATGCAATCATGTTATTTGTTAATGCAGTCCCTATTGTAATGCCCCACCTTGTTTTGCAGGAGGTCCTGGAGGGTAGAGAAGGTTCTGTTTATCCAGCTGCTCGTGTTGCCCCAACAAAGGGGGAATTGTTCTGGCTCCTTGATGACCCAGCAGCTGCTTCCTTGTCTATCCATGTAGAGAGACCAGGATCAGGAGAAACACTTTAAAACTCCCACTGACATCAAAGGAGCAAGTTTGTTTACTAAAAATGGTTTAGTTCATTCCCAATTGTGTGAGATATTACATTGAATAATAAAATAAAATACACTGTCCTTACTTTGTGGCAGGATGTCGGGTTGCTTTTTGCTTTTTACCTAACTGTGCAGTTGTATGATGTCACACTTGAAAGCAATTTATTTAGTTTTTTCAATGTTTTTAAGTTTAGCATAGAAAGTAGAAACAATGAAGAAAATAGATTGTAGACTTATGTTTTCAAGAATGCACAATTATTGATATCACTTTTTAAAAAGCTGAGCATTTTTTGTTTGTTGAAATATCAGCTGAAATATTTAAATGTAGATATTCTTAGTTAGCTTTACAAGAAAAAGAGAGAGACATTGTAGCTAATAATTCAATGCATGTAAAACCAACATATTTTGTTGCCATTGGTGTCTGCAGATGATGTTTAAAATAATAATACACTCTTTCTTAAGACAATATTTTTAAATTGAATTTATTTGTCAATTGATTACCATAAATTCTTATAGTAATATGCAAAACACAAGTTTAGCATAAAAAGTAGCAAAAACGAAAACAAAATAAAGTTAACAGATTAGCAGATGTTTTGAAGAATTCACATATATAGCACTTTTAAAAAGATGTGCATTTTATTTTTCTTTGTTGAAATATAGCTTAAAATAGATTTGTAGTTAGTTTGAATAAGGAAAAAATATAGCTAATTAATAAATATGTAAAAACAACATTTTCTGTTGCCATTATAGTGTCCACAGATGATTTATAAAATAATAATAACGTTCTTTTGTACTTATGTCAATTGATCACAATAAATCCCTGATATCTGCGGGAAAAGTGTCAAAAAGTATCAGGAGTTGGAGCGTCTTGTTTTCTGACGACACATCCCCTTTAAGGCCGCAGCAGGCAGACCCCTCCCCTTTAAGCTACATCAGAAGCTGCTGCTCCGGCTTTGTGATGGCCGCAGAAAGTCGGGGTTTCAGTTTTCCATAGCTCACCACGAGCCGCAGCCACGGCGCCTCTCAGTCCACGTTCCGTCATTGGACAGCCGCGATGCACTGGCCCGCCGGCCTCCCCGCCGTGTCGCTCCTCCTGCTGCTGTGCTGCTACCGCGCCGCCCGCGGATATTTCGCGGAGGAGCGCTGGAGCCCCGAGTCTCCGCTCCTCGCTCCTCGGGTTCATGTTGCGTTGATCTGCAGGAACTCGGAGCACTCTCTGCCGCACTTCCTGGGGACTATTGAGCGCCTCAACTACCCCAAAGACCGCATGGCTCTCTGGTGAGTTGTTATCCGTTTTGGATCAACCTCAATGGAAAGTTGGTATGTTTAGTGGAAAGCCTCCCGATGGAGTATCCGCAATAAAATGTTGATTTGAAATAAAGAGACAGATGTGCATCCCAAAGGATTTGGAATGACAATCAATGCTGTAACACGCAACTTCCGTTCGGAGTTGGAAAACTATATATATGTATACAAATAAACATTTGAATTCTCTTCTTTCAAACCATAAACCAGTTAATCCAACATATCTTACCTGAGCACAAATGGCCTCGATCCATCACAGTTCCATTGATCTGCATACGTGGAGGGGAGGGGACTGAGTGAGTCAGGGAACAGATTCATTCACAGCATTTCACCTCCAACAGGACTTTCTCCAAACTCCATTTTTATCCTCAACTTCTTCTCTTGTTGCCAGATATGTTCCTGTCTTATTACTGAGTTGCTGATTTCATTTTATGTAACTTTAATGTCAGTCCATTAACGTTTGGTCCCTGCAAGCAGAAGCACAAAAACCAAAGTACTGCTTTTTTTTAAATTGAAATATTTGGTCAAATGTTGGCATGGAGTGACACCAACAATCATTATACAGATTATAATAGCTTCCATTATGGTCCACCGAAAACGTGTGGGCCATCTTTCAAAGCTGACTCAATACTGTGGGGGTGTAGGGGTTACCATGTTCTTATTATTATGCATTACAGGGGTTACCTTATATTTGCTATGTTCTTTTTATTATGCATTTAATAGATTCTATATACGAATGTGTGTGTATTGTGTTGCAGACATATGCTTGATTCCTGCCTTCAGTAGTGATAAATGTGCCGAGGTCACCAGTAGGCCTGTTTTTGGCTTTTGGTCTCTGTTTTTTCTGTACTGGAGTGTTTATGGAGCCACAACACCTGCAATGCAGACTAAAAAAAACACACCATTCTAATGACGTATTTTGTATGTTTTCATCTTCCCTTATGAATAATAAAAAAAGCCTTTTTGCCTTGTGGACAGAGATGGTGGACAGCCACAGAGCCTAACAGGTCGTGTTTTTCCACCTTTCCCCTTTTGCAAAAGGTTTGAAAATTCATGCAGACTCTTGAGTGTCTTTTCCCAACTGCACATTTCATTTTTGGACGTCCTGAACCATCCGAATCTGCGAAGGCCGGATGATACGCCAACAATTTGGTGGCAGGGACTCTCATTATTTTGTAACAGCAACTATTTTTTTTATCATTTTGAGCCCATATTGCTGGGATGTCCAGACTTTTTGCAAAAAGGGCCCGGTGAAAATGTGTGAGGACCAACCATTCGGCCAGCTTTCTTTAAACCATTCCAATAACATGAAAGGCAAATTAACAATTTTATTGCACTGGGATTCTTTTCATTCCTTCACGTTGAACAGAATTATATCTAAATCTGTTTTTGGCTAAATTCCTGTGAATTTCATTTTTGAAGACCAGAAATAAAATAAAGAAAAAAGTTTGTCTAAAAAAAAACTTGAAATGAAATGCAACATGTTATTCGTTACGAAATGCTCACTATAAACTTCAAAACATAAATTATGTCAACAGGAAAATAGCAAAACGTTGTTCAGAAGCACAAATCACTGTGGTTTTATTCATAGGAACAAATACTGTATTTTTTCAGACTAAAAGTCGAACTTTTGGGAGAAATTTGTTTCACGAAATACTGTAACAAGAACAGACATTTCATCTTAAAAGGCAAATCATAATAATGACTGAACTCTTTATGTCACTTGAAGTAAATCCATGGAATTCTTCATCGTCTGTGTCGCATCGGAAAAACTTCGCCAAGGCCGGCGCTGCTTTTTGTTTGTTGCTGTCAGTAGCAAATACTGAAACAAATACTTACAGTGCCCTCTAGTGGTTCTTAGTGGGACAATTATTTATGTAAAAAAACGCATAAGTCGCAACCTTGACCAAACAAGGTGGAAGAAATGGCAACTTGTATTCTGAAAAATAAGATAAATCTGTTCTTCTCATTTGGCCCTTAAGACTCTGAAGGTCATATTTTACAATGGCTAATAATGTAAATTAGCTAATCACAATGAAGAAATTTTAATTTTTAGAAAGTGCATATTAGAAATGGTATTGCAAGCCGCATTTGGCCCACAGGGCCAGTCTTTGGATGTGCCTGCAATATTGGAAGCTATTTAAAACCTTTTTTTTTTTTACATGCCCAGCCATGTTTTACTGCAACCTTGTGAAAGTGAAGCTTTTCTCACGTTAACTAAATGACATGTTCAGCCACTTGCATCTTAAGCCCTGAACATAACCATCCTGCTCTATCGTTTCATCCAGCCTCTATAATAATTAGACTTAGTAAAACGGCTTTCTTAACACTTTGCCTTCCAGACACTGCTTTGCAGGGAGGACAATTTAGTCCGCTATGCTCAATGAGCATATAAAGTCACATATGGAAAATGCAAACAACTGTCTCGAGCCGTAAGCACTCTTTTGTGTTTGTTATTTTTTTTGCCTCTTTTTTTTTTTGCTGGATCTTTCCCAGCTGTCTGTTAGCACGCCAAAGCCACGGCATCAGAACTTGCTAAACCATCATTTACATTTTTGGTGTCTGCAATTAAGCCTGAACTTCTTTTACCATCCTCATCTGTAAAACAGACCATGCTAAAGAGGCACGCGTCCTCTGGATGGGTTTTTTTAAAGAACGAGCGCCGGTGGGGGGCATGCTTTTTATAAGTTTGTTTGATCTGAAAATTAACAGTTAACCAGTGCAAATGAGAAGTTTTAAGGCTGCAGAAATTTAGGTTTGGTGAGACAGCAGAGTTTTTCTGGATCTGTGGGAAATCTTTCAGGATAATTAATTATGTTTGTGATCACAGGAATGAAATATAAACCCACCTAGCTGTTCCTCAGGTGTTTTTTTATTGTTGTTGTTTTTTTCTGCTTTATTTTTCACATTAATTTTTCTAATGTTTCATAATTTAAATAAAGATCTGATCATTAATGATGGATTAAACGTGTCTATTTAGAATCTAGAGTCATTGTTTCAAGTGACCTTTCTAACTGAAACAGTTGTTTTTTAACAAGGACAAATTCAATTTCAGACTAAAATGAAGCTAAGTTTAAATATTAGTAATAACAAAATAAAAGAAACAGAATTATGGTTAAGTGGCCATTGAAAAAGTTTTTTCCCCCAAGAATGAATTTTTTCATTTTTGTTAAAGTTACATTTCTGATTTAGAAAACAAAAAACAAAATAAAAGTATTACAAAAACTGCTTATGGGATTTTATTACAGACTGCAGAGTTTCTCTTTTGTTGCATGTTCGGTTGCTGCTGTGCTTGGTGAGTTTTGTGAGGGAAAAAGTTTACCTTGTTTAAAAAAAGCCTGAACAACACTGGTCTAGAACGCTTCCTCTTGTTCTTAACAGACCAGTTTCACTTCTGCAGCACTGTTTCCTTTTCCTTTTTAGATGTTCTTCATGTAACTGTCTTTAGAGACGTGTCACGTGTATTGTGTCTTTTGTCCCTGGTATTATTACTGCTTGTGTCAGTTCCCACCACAGCAAACAATGACATAACAAAAAGTGAGCACAATCCTATTGTTATTTGAGTCAACTTTTGTGTGTCTGTTGTTCTTTTTTTTTAATTTAAGCAGTTAGTCTGAGTTGTTGAAGTCCTTCAATGCTGAAGTTTTGATTAATCGCCTTATGTGTACCTATTGACAGGGTAGCAACTGATCATAATGTGGACAACACCACAGCCGTTCTGCGGGATTGGCTTATAAAAGTGCAAAACCTTTACCATTATGTGGAGTGGAGGCCACAGGAGGAGCCCAGGTTGGTTTTATATTTTGAGTCCACACTAAAACTTTGCATCTTTACAGACTCACAGAACGTTAAATGAAAGTCTGCACATCTGCCTAAGTAACACTGACTTGTGCTTTTGAGATCTTATGATGATGAGGAAGGTCCGAAACACTGGACTGATCTTCGTTACGAGCATGTTATGAAACTTCGGCAAGCAGCGCTGGAGTCGGCTCGGGAAATGTGGGCAGATTACTTCATGGTAGGTGAACGGCGTACACAGCAGTAACAAAAGTAACATAACGAAGGAAAATCTTTTCAATTTAGGCATTAAGTTAGAAATCACTTAGACGATGTTTGTTGGATGCAGAGAATAAGTTATTGCTAAATACTATTAGGAAACAAAGCAATTTTTTGACATTTGTACAGATGTTTAATTAAAGTCCCACTCCGATCATCTTTTGATCTATTGTAAAAGTGTTCCCAGTGGTCTTTTAATTATGATTATGCCGTTTATAGCCAAAATAAAAAAAAATTGTGTAGTTGTCTAAGACATAGTTTCTGCAGAGCAGCAGTAGTTCAGTAGAAATTCACCTCTGAGTTGTAGGCGGGATGTTGGTGCGGAGAGTTAGTACACACACCTACTTCCCATAACCCATGTGTTTATATGCTTTCCCACCAGCTTACAGCCCCTCACAACTCCAACCTAACATTACCGGTGTAATAAAACTGGCAAGCGAAATTGGAGTTATCTATTCAGCAGAGCAGTTTTGATCCAGATTACATCTACAAGTGATGCTTCTAATGAGTTAATTCTTAGTAGACTTCTAATTCACCACAATTTGAACAAACATTCATTCATCTTCTAATCCGTTTTTTCCCTCACGGGGCTGCTGGAGCCTATCCCGGCCACTTACGGGCAAAGGCAGGGGACACCCTGGACAGGTCGCCAGTCTGTTGCAGGGCCACAATCTCACACCCATGCACACTCACATTCACAACTACGGTCAATTTAGAGTAACCAATTAACCTATGAAGCACGTTTTTGGAGGGTGGGTGGAAGCCGGAGTCTCTGGAGAAAACCCATGGTTACACGAGGAGAACATGCAAACTCCACACAGAAAGGTCCCCCAAAAAATTGAAGTTCTGTTTCAAGTCCCCCAGCTGGGACTTGAACCAGGGGCCTTCTTGGTGTGAGGCAAGAGCGCTAACCACTGGGACACCGTGCAGCAGTTCTAAGCTTAATTTTACATGATGGAGGTCATGTAGCCAAAAAATTCATGAGAAAAAAAAAAGAAAATGTTAAAAACACTAAAAACATGATTTTCATGGGAGTGGGTTTTTAAATACTATCAGTATTGTACTAATTTACTCAATGAAATAAAAAAGTAGTTGGGACTCTGTATAGTAATTCATGGAAATGTCATTGTGGTGTAAGGCCTCGGTTATGATAAACTGGAAACTCCTGCCAGAATGAAAGGTCTATAAGAGGTTGTGTGCGGAGTAAAAAGGGTCAAATGGGATCATTCCATAATTATGCCTGAAGATGAGCACAAAATGATAGGAGCATCACCGCAATTGTTCTATTTTTTTATAGTGAGATGTGGTCTGATTTTGTTCCAAGAAAGTCTACTGTATTACAGATTGCATAAATCAGCAACAATTGACTGCAGCACTTGTAGAAAGAAAGAAATACCTCTTTTGTTTTAAAACCTGTCAAACATTTTGATGCTTTAATAGTGTACAATTATCCATTAAATAGGTTTGTATTGTCAGGTAGAACTCCTAATATTCTCTGATGAAAGGGAAAAAGAGATGAATTCTCTGTTTTGATCAGTCCTTGGACACACACTTCCTGATTGATCATAGTAAAATTCTCAGTTTCTTTTCAGATTGCTTTACATGTTTATCTTTTATTAACATGTTTCACAGCTTCTCCTCTTCCTTCGCAGCTGGTGGATTGTGACAACCTCCTCACCAATCCTAATGTGCTCTGGAAGCTCATTCAAGAAAATAAGACTATTATTGCTCCAATGCTTGAATCTCGCGCGGCCTACTCAAACTTCTGGTGTGGGATGACCTCAGAGGTACTGCAGAGACCCGTTCCTCGATGTTTGTTACATGTGCTTACAAATGCTCTGAATTCCTTTACTAACTTATGCACGAATTCCCTACTCTTTGACAGGGTTATTACAGGCGGACCCCTGCTTACATACCCATCAGGAGGCAGGTGCGAAAGGGCTGTTTTGCTGTTCCAATGGTTCACTCGACATTTCTGATCGACCTCAGGAAAGAAGCATCAAAGCAGCTCGCCTTTTATCCTCCACATCCAGATTATAGCTGGGCTTTTGATGACATCATTGTTTTTGCGTATTCTGCTCGGATGGCAGGTATTAAACTTATACTTCCTCTTATTAGTTATTATAAAATCAGTGGAAATATTTTACTCGTGCAACTTGCATTTAAATTATCTTCTACTTCTTTCAGATGTTCAGATGTTTGTTTGCAACAGGGAGAGCTATGGTTACTTCCCAGTACCACTGCGTTCCCATAATACTTTGCAAGATGAAGCAGACAGCTTTTTGCATGCCCTTTTGGAGGTTAATGGTGAGCTTTTTGCAACCAACTTTCTCTTTTTTCTCTGGCATTGCATATTCTTCTGCTTTATTGTTCTGTCGTTTGAGCACTTTCTGCATGGTTTTGTCATTTAAGCCATTTATGCATCCATCTTCCCTCTTACTGTGTAGTGAGAAATTCCCCAGTGATGCCTTCTAAATACATACCTGTTCCTAGAAAGCAACTCGACAAAATGGGATTTGACGAGGTGAGTAAAGAGTGGCGTGAAGATGGCACATGCAAAAATGGCGCTTTCTCTGTTTGTGCTGATGGTCTCCCTCTGCTGTTGGAATCTGTAATTACACAACCTTGAATCTTTGCAGGTGTTTATGATAAACCTGCAGAGAAGGACGGATCGCAAAGAGCGCATGTTGAGAGCTTTGTACGAGCAGGAGATTGCATGTAAGATTATAGCAGCCGTAGATGGAAAGTAAGTTTAACTTGCCAAATAAATTCCATTATTTTTCCTTGGGGTTTAAAATGTGCAGCTATACTTGTAGCCATTTTTGTTTCATTTATTGTTTTCTCTTTATTTTAGAGCAATGAATGTCAGTGAAATACATGTTATGGGTATCCATATGCTCCCCGGATACAGTGACCCTTATCATGGCCGGCCACTGACAAAGGGAGAGCTGGGCTGCTTTCTCTCACATTATAACATCTGGAAGGAGGTAGGTCCTGAAGGTGAAGCATTCAGATGATTTTGGAGTGGACTAATCCTGGGCAAACTAATGACTCTGCCTCTGACCTAAGATTGTAGAGCGGCGCCTGCAAACATCTCTGGTGATAGAAGATGACCTGCGCTTTGAGGTCTTCTTCAAGCGTCGCTTGATAAACTTGATGACTGAGATTAGGGAGGAAGGACTTGATTGGGATCTAATGTACGTGTGTTCTTGCTTTACAAACTTTACTTTGTCCCAACTCTCACTGCAAAGAGAAAAACATCTGTTCCCTTTTCTGTTTTACGCCTTTTAGTTACATTGGTCGGAAAAGAATGCAAGTGGATCATCCAGAGAAAGCTGTGCCAAACATACACAATCTAGTGGAAGCAGATTACTCATACTGGACACTTGGCTACATGATGTCATTACAAGGTGCCAAGAAACTTTTAAAAGCAGAACCACTGAAGAGGATTTTGCCGGTGGATGAGTTTCTTCCTATTATGTATAATAAGCACCCAGTGTAAGTGTTTAATTCTGTTTGTAATATGGATAACACATTAAATAAGAAAGTCATGTCTATTCTTTCACATTTTTCTAAGGTGTTATTAAATATTATTTTTTACTTCTACAGGACTGATTATATGGATCAATTTGAAAAAAGAGACCTGAAGGCATTTTCTGCAGAGCCTCTCCTCGTGTATCCAACACACTACACAGGTGATCCAGGCTACATCAGTGACACTGAGACCTCGACTGTATGGGACAATGACAAGGTCCGCACAGACTGGGACAGAGCGCGCTCGGGAAAAACCGGCGAGCAGGCCAAGATCAGCAGCGAGGCTCAAAATTCAGATGTGCTCCAGTCAGCTTTGGACACTACAGCAAGAGACGAGCTTTAGGATGAACACTGAACCACACTAGTTATGTCATTTATCTGTTACCCTGAATCCTTTTTATCCAGGATTTTGGTAGAAATACCACATCAAAGTTCATAGGAAGATAATATTTTTTAGCAGGGACAGGATAAGAAGGGATAATATTGACCTTTTATTGTATTTTTAGAATTTGCTTAAATAAGACACTAGACTTGCAATTCTGAATGACTATTCCAAAATTTATCTACTATCTGTTCTATGGAAATTGATTGGTACAATGCATCTCAGTCATTTCTGTTGATTCAATTTAGGACTTACCCATAAAAGGTTTTTAGCTTCTTTAAATCACAAAAAATCTAGCTATAAGCACTCTTCAAAGCCTCCTTAACTCACATAGACCTGGTGTTACATAAACCCATTTTTTAAGGATGCTTAGATATATTAGGCTAACATTCTGGCATCATTTCAACTGTTTTGTGTTGTTTTTATAGGGAGGAGCAGAAAATTATACCTTTCAGAGGAAGCCATAGTTAAAAATTTCAAGCAAAAGTATTTTTATCAATTCCTAATTTATTCTTGGAAATGTGCCCTGTATGGGAGAGGTTAGAGGCCACTGGAGATTCAAGTGAACAATTTCCAACTTATTTTTAGATTTTCAAATTTTTTTTTTTATATCGTAAAATTTAAACACAGTCAGAATACGTTGATAAACTTTCTAAACAACCAGAAGAGCAGGTTTAAAGTGCTGATCATGAAAATATTCAGTGTATTTTTTTTAACTTTAGTGTTAGTTTTGACATTTAATTGTTTCCAGATTGTACCACAAACCAGTTCTTATCATTTTCACACAGATTGCCTTAAATATGTGGTTCAAGATGAAGGGGTTTTTCATTCTTTCTTCAAGAAACCCCAAAAAATAAATCACATGCTTACATCCTAAAACACATGGGTGGGGTGGGGTGGTGGTGGTCCTAAATCATGTCCTACTTGTCACCAAACAAAAGACAAGTACGTTCTTACATTAGCAACTCTTTATGCTGAGATAAAAAGTATGTTTAGGTCTACGGAGCAGTTCGGATAAATTGGTATATTCCAAAATAACACCAGCACATTAATATGTATAAGACTTTTTTCAAAATTTCCACGTTTTACTTTATCTTTTGTACAAAACAGTATTGAATCGTCAGGTTAAATTGTGTGTATGGAAGGTAGCTGGTTTACCTAAAGAAAACACATTCGTACATTGCTAAATAAAATACAAATTCCAAAAATAGAAATGACCTTCTGAGATTTGAACTGGATCCTAATTTTATGAGATAATTTGAGACATCAAAACTGATATTTAACTTTCTTCCTCATCACGGGGCTGCATCGTAGAAAAAGTGTATCTCTTGGTGGAAGCCATTTATCAGGTGATGACACAAAAAAGTGTTTTGTATTGTACCAGCAACTAAAGAATAAAGGTTTTCTGATTGTCACTATGTTGCAATTGTTGTTTGTTGTGACTTCAGTAGAAAATGAACGTTAGCACTTAAAAGGCATCAAAAAAATGGTGTGATGCTGCTACACTTGCTGAGTGGTGTGACCTCATTTGCTTTTCTTAAGCTGTGGAAAGACTAACCACCAACACGTGTTAAGTTTGAAAAGTCCACCCTTTTATTCAATGAGCCAATCAACTGTTTTTGCAGCATCAAGATTAGTATGTACAGATCTGATATTTTTTAATGCAACTACTTATTAACTTCTTCAATATTTGTTTGAAGCCACAGATATTTTCTAACAGTAACTCTAAATGAACCAAACTGATACCTCAGAGTGAAAAAAGGTGGGTGGGGCCTAATGTGACACAAAGATACACTTCCTCTTCTCTGGATGGTGAAAACATTGGCCAACCTCTACAAGGAAGATCATTTTGTGAGGTTAAAACGGTAGAAAGCTCAGAACCGCATGCAGAGAATTGTCGAATTTGTGTACTTTTTCCTGTTTGGACATATTGTGTACTGATTTTCTCCCACTGATGATGAACTGTAGAGGGACCTTGTTGCAAAATATGTGTCAGTAAAGCTTTTAGAGTCTCAGGGTTGGTTGGGTGACAGTAATGGAGGAACCAGTTCCAAGCAAGGATTCTTCTCAAACAACAGGTAAGCACAAACATTTAATCGGTAAGGAAAATCTTGAGCCACTAATGAACTCTAGTACAGCAAGCAGCTTTTAACATAAAAGTGTTTTTTGTTTAAATGTGTGTCAAATATGTTTAATTTCCTCTTATGTGAAAAATCAGTGATTTGCTTTGCGTTTGGTGATTTTCTTCACTGCATTATTTTGACAATCACATGCGTGTTGTATGTGGGTGCAAGCATAGACTGCATGCACAGGAGGCCTTGCAATGTGCCTGAGTTAGCAGTGAAGCCTCACTCAATGCGGGGTTGGTGAACTTCCTGAACCCTATATTCGTTTTGACACATTTTCGTCTTTTCTGTTTGACTTCTGCATTTTTATTTAACAGGACATGACTAATCTGTGCTGAACGCCAAGAGTGAAGTATTACAAATGTCATAAAAGAACAGCTTTTAAAAATGAAATAGGACTTAAATTCAACAGAGAACATTGCAGTCTACATCAGAAAAGTTCCACAATGTGATACCTTGGATCAACAATAAAAATATAGCAAGTAAATTCATTTCAGAGACTAAAACGTCAATCAATTTTAGCTGGTGTGAATGAGTGAGTGTGAATTATTTTGTCGGTGCCGAGTTTCTGTGCTTTTACCAAGACAAGGGAGTGAAAAACAAGGACTCTGCCTCATAGGATGTGACACGAATTGCAAGCAGGATGTGGTTAACCAAAATGAAGGTGTCTCTGAGAAGTTTTCTTTTCTAGTCAGCGGCATTTATTGTAGTTTATTTGTATGCAACATTATGGGTTTTTTTCAAAGGTGAGACAGCAGTCTAACATTAGACGTTTTTAGCTTTCAGCATCAAAATGTTTTGTCTTGTTTAGCCAAAATTGTGAGATTTCTAAATAATTTCAAACATAAATTTCAAATGATTAAAACATGTTCCTTCATTCTTCTATGCATGTAGCATGTATTTCGTATGGCTTTGAGCGTGAAGTCTTGTGTATCTATAAATAAATAGCCAATGTTAAAATGTCTTTCCCATTTGTGATTCCAGATGTCAGGAGGGTGCACCCCAAGTCTGAAACCAAAAGATACAGTGAAATCTTCAGAGATTTTGATAACCTTGATCTTTCTTTAATTTCTTAGTAAGTATTGCACATTTCCTATGGATTAACAATTTAATGGCTTCATTTCCTTAATCGTTCAGATTCTTTAGATTAATCTCATTACTGGAGTAGGAAACAAAGGGGGGTTAGTGCAGTGCAATTCAAAATCATGCAGATTTTAAGAAACTGTATTAAATGATGGAGTTATATTTGTCCATATTTCCTCATCTTTAAATCCTTTTCCTGTTATGACTCATTGTCAGGCTTTTTGAATGTTTTCAAAATGTCAGACTCCCAAGCTTTATTTGTCTTTTCATTTATTTGTTTTTGTCTGCACAGTGAAGAAGAGGATCTTCAGGGAGATGATTCACAGTCCATCTCAGATTCCCTCTGTACAGAAATCACAGACCAGAATGACGACTCTGTAAGTCTCTATGTTCCTTGCACAAGTTGTGCCGTGGGTTTGTTTGAATACCCTGTATGTTAAGCTCTAGGTCGGCTCCGGTGTGTGAGCATGCAGATCTCTCTGACACCATAAAAGTAAAAGCTGTGTTGATGGTTTTGAAAAAATAAATAAATAAATAAATCATGCTTTCACATGATAGAGCCCCTGATTTTCACTTTTCTAACTTGCACGTTTCTTACAGATTCAAGCTGAAACCGATGATGTGGATGGAAACCAATTAGGTATGACGTGCAGAAGAGAAAAAAGAGATTAAAGACATTAAAGTGTAGTCATATAGACTCCTTGTTAGTGTGTTTTGTCAACAGGTACTTCTTACTAATTTGGTCATTTTGGGTTTTTTTTCTCTTCACCTGCTTATCCTAACATAGACGTTACTGGATCTGATATCTGTCATCCAATAAGAACTGTTACAAGCATTACAAGCTGTTGTTATTGACACTTACAGCATCTATCTATTTCAGTCCCTATAGAGCTGTAATTGCCTTACAGTAACAAGATTAGGATAGAGGAAGAGGATTTAAGGATCCTCCAATTTTAAATGTTATATTTAAAAGGAATAGCCACAGATTAAAGAGATAAATGATGTCAGCTATAAAAAGAAGAGTGAATCAATCTATACAAAAAAATTTAAACGCTCACACATCTCTATTTGTAGATTCTTCCGTGGAAACCCGTTTGACTTTAACCCAAACTGTGTGTCATAGCAGAATTGGTGTTTATGAGAGAGAAGGTGACTGTAACAACATTAGTGGAATAGAAAATTATAATCCCAAACCAGACAGAATCTCCTCGTCTTTTCTGGCTTGGGACTCCTCCCCCACCTCCTCTTACTCAACTAGCTCGGTCCCACGCCAGGAGGTAAACCTCACTCAAAGTCTGCTACTTCACAATCAGGATCTGTCAGGGATAATCCTTAATTCAATGGCCAAAGGCTGTGGTCATGGGGAAGCAGAGAATTGAAATGGGTGGATACTTATTAGTAAATGAAGGGAGACCTTAGCACAGCCCAAAAACATGGAAAGAAATTGCTTAGGTCAGCAGTAGAACATTACCTGGACGTAGTTTTCTTGTTTTTTTGGGATCATCTGTTTTTTTAATTTATTTTGGACCCGTGTTTTTTTTCTCGTTTTGTTGAATTTTTTGTGGCTCCCACACAGATTGACTGGATTAGGTGTCAGCATCAGGAGGCGGGGGACAACAGCATTTACATGTCTGACTAAGGAACTTGAGAGACAAGTTGTTCCTCGGTGTCTGGCAGTGCAAGCTTGTTTATTGTGTCCTGATCTGTGTCAGATCAGAGAGAAGTGAAAGTTGATACCCTGATTTAAACAGTTGTCTTGAACTGAAACCGGCTACATTCATTTGAAAACGTGTTGTACGATGTGTGAGATCCAATGGAAGGCAGAAATTGGAAACCATGATTGATGCCCATATCATCCACCGTGTTTTATGAGCCGCATAGGAAAATGGATGGAGAGGATGTCATGCTCACAGTGTGACGGCGTGATGTGTGTTGTGCCTGATTCACTTTGTATTGTCTTTGTATTGGCTGGTCTTTTTGTAGTAGATCGTATGTAAACAGGTGTCAGGGGGAGGGTCAAGTAGAGAGGAAGAGGGGAGAGGAGGGAAGTTATTTAGTTAATATGTTTGTACTTGGTTTGTAGAAAATCTCTTGGAGGGCACGTATCTGTTCGTTTCTGGGAAGTGCTGGGCAACTGCCTACATTACGTGGGAAATATTTAAAATAGTCTGCTGAGACCTTCCTGGATATCACTGTATTTTTGCCTTGGAGAGCAACTATGTCTTGCCACATGCAATCAGTGTTTCCCGTTCTGGGTTTGTGCTTTTATTTTAATATGTGTTTATATGTCAGTTTCCTTTTTTCATCTTATTAGATCAAGCTGGGGCTGAGACTTGATTATAAACTAGTGTTTCCTTAAAGGCCGGGGCGATTCGAATCCTTAAGGAGAAATAAGGTTTAGCTCAGTGGGTGTTAGAGTCATCCCTGGATACCTACAGCTCTGAGAGTGTGGAGCCTACAGTGATGCTGATGTACTCCCTCACAGCCCAGGAAGCAGACTTGGCCCTCTGTCGATGTGAGGATGGAGTGGAGACAGCCCTGCAGTATGCAAAGATGTGGTGCCGCTACGCCAAGGACCTTCTCGCCTGGATGGAGAAGAGAATCAGCCTGGGTAAGACCACGTGTGGATACGTAAATATATACACTCTGTATATAGTGTGCTTATATAGTCTTTTGAAACAGAAATGTTGGTGTGGTTTTGCTTTACAAATTAGAAAATTATTTTCTTATTCATAATGTCAAAAAAGAGTTTAAAAAAATCAGTGCTTATGAAAGTAAAACCTTCACTGAAGTAAATGTATCAATAAATACATTTGGTCAAATTTGTTCAAAGCAAATTCTTGGATTGTTTAATTTAATCACTAAGAGGCTGTCAGGCTGTGAACCCAGTGAGCTGCACGCAATGCATGCAGAGAGAAAGGATTAAAGATTATCTGGAAGAGGGGGTTAGCAAAGAACAGGGGCTTCATTTGGGAGTAAATAGACAGTGATTACCCTCTTGGCCCATCCTAAGAGGAATTAAAGATTTTATGTATTTACACTGAACCCCTGATTACCCAAATAAAACAATAATGCATTAAGAGAAATAGTGGGTCGTACCAAAACCAAACTGCTGGTCACCACAATAACGTTATAGGTTCAGGATCATAAAGATGACTTATAGAATTATAAAGTTTTGTGGAAAGAAGATTCCAATTCACACATTTTCTCTTTATGACAGAACAAGAGTTTGCAAAGAATGTTATCAAGACAGCCGAGGGGGCCAAGACCAACGTTTGGCAACAGGTATTGTTTTTGATAACGGGGTCTAATAAATTATTAACACACTGCACATATCAAATATAACACAATTTAGAGGTGTGTTGGATTTGCTTGTTTTCCATGTCAGTTGTTGCTCTCTTTGTGTAGGAAATGATGCCACTACAGTACATCTATAACATGGCTCTGGAGCAAGACATTAAGAACAGTTTGACCTCCCGAAAGACCTGCGAGCTGCTTCAAACACGTTGCTATCAGGTATAGAAATTCACAAACACCTATTGAAATAGCTCATTCTAGTGCATTGTATATTATGAGGATTCTGTATCTGCTTTTCAAATAGGCATTGGCTGCGAAGAGAAATGAGATCGATAAGTGGCGCAGAGAGTTTAAAGAACAGTGGGCAAGGGAACAAAGGAAGATGGTGAGTAAATAAGATGCTAGTGAAGCCGGCACATTTTTAATATGTTGTTCCTCTGGTTTCCTACTCTGGTGTACTCTTGTTTATAGAATGATGCAGTGACAGCTTTGAAAAAAGCCAGGCATCAGTACTTCCAGCGCTGTGACGAGCTGGAAAAAGCCAAGATGGTCTCTGCTAAAGCTGTGGATGACACAGCAGGAAGCAAAACACTGGATAAAAGGAGGAAATCCAAGGATGAAGCCCAGGCAAAGGTATGTGGCAGTTAATGCCTAGAATTCATTTTAATGAAAATATTACTATACTTTTTAAAATGCAAAATGAGAAAATATTTATGAAGAAATGTGACTGCATGGCACTTTGAGGGTCCTGTCTGTCTTCCACAGGTAATAGAGTCTGAGGTTCAGTACCGACAGTGTGTGAGTGACGCCAAGATCCACCAAGATGAATTAGTGAAGGTTAAGGAGAGAATTATTTCTCACATTCGCAAGCTCATTTGTCAAGGAGACACTGTGCTCAAAGAGGTTAGAAACAAATTAAACAAACCAAACATCTATCTTCCTATCCTGTTTCTTGGCTAACCTTTCCATGAGTTCGTGTTGCAGGATCCTAACCGAGTACTGTTTATGCATACATACATTCCTCATATTTGTTAATGCAGGATGTTATTTTATCTTAGCCATCTTTTTACAGCTTCCGTACAGCTCAGTAGAAAAAGTATTGGATACGTAATCTTTAAAAATAGATATCTACCCATGCATATTTTGCATTTCTTCATTCTTTTGGTGTATTTCAAGCTTTTTACATGTTGGAAATAATGCCTTATTTTTTTTTAAAACAGTCTGATTTAAGAAAATCTGCAAACACAGTAAACTGTTTACTGGATCAGTCATCAGCTTTGATCTTTCTCTTAGGTCACAGTCAACATGTTCTACTTCCAACGGCAGCAAACGGAGCCGGTTCCACTTGGCTATCACAACCTGGAGATGACATGCAGATCCCTGGAGCCCGGTGAACCCTATCTGCTTTACATTCTTAGCAGACGTCGTCCTGAGCACCTGCTACAAACATTTACCTTTCAAGAGTATGTCCCACATGGCAAAAGGTGCCGTAAACCGTCTGTGGCTGTTCCTGAAGCTATGCTGCTTTGTAAATCCATTTCTTGTATCAATAAAACACAGTCAAAAGAGAAGGTTTTTCATTTCTGTCAAATGTGTTCAGCATTGAAATTTAACATGAATTATTTCATTTATCAATTTGTCAATTGTATTGTTTTTTTAAAGAAGCAAAAGAAAAACAAGTGGCCCCACCTCTGTGCTGGACTCATCTCTCTTGGCAGAGGATAATTCTTTCAAACGAACAAGTGACATAAGTAAGAACCTTGTTTGATTACGTCATGATCATTTTAAAACAGGATGAGGAAATCCCCCTTCACTTACATTTTTTCTTTTATTGTTGTTTAGGGAAGATAGGACACAGTGACTGTGAAAGTATTGGTGGCAGCTTGGAATCATTATCCAGTCCTGGTGAGTTGACGCTTGTTTTCTGTAAGCGTCTTTTCATGCAAATCAGTGCTATGCAAATAATTACATTATTTCCGCTTTTCTGTTTTACGCTTTATCGGAATATGTAATCGAAGCTCACAGGAGACTGCCTAAAACAGCGTCCACTCTCACAGTGTCGTCAGACGATCTGGACGAGAAAGATGTGGGCTCAGAATCAGGTTTGCTTACCTTTTTCGTCTGGACAGACGGTAGAACGTGAATTGTGTAGCTGCTAATTGAAACTTTTTTTTCCAGAGTATGTTGATGTTCAATCTGTGAAGCCACGGATGTTTTCTCAAGCTGCCCTTACTCACCGGCTAAAGAAACTGAAAAGCAAGATGATCAAATGCAGGCAGTGTGACAACTACATAGTTGTCAGCGGACTTGAATGTGAGGAGGTATGAGAGCGAGAAAGATGCTGCAAAAGCCTCATTTTTCATTCACTTTCTTTTCTGACTAGTGTGGGAGGAAGAGAAGACATTTAAAAAAAAACTGCGACTGATGGATGTTCTTTCTTGTCACTTATGCAGTGTGGGCTGGCTTTGCACAGGAAGTGTATGGAGGTGTGTCAAATTGAGTGTGAGCACAAGAAAGGGACAGTGTTTGGAGTGGACCTCTCTCTGCTCTCACAAGACACAGCAGATGAAGTGCCATTCGTTGTGACGCGCTGCACATCTGAGATCGAAAGTCGAGCTCTGTCTGTCCAGGTGTTATTTCCTGCCGCTGAAACCAAAGTGATCAATGCTGGGTTTTTAACTTGGACTTGTGTGCTGTAACTGTTGTCTGCTTGTGTTTGTAAGGGTGTGTACCGAGTGAGTGGATCCAAACCGCGCATTCAAAAGCTCTGTCAGGCCTTTGAGATGCAGAAGGAGCAGGTGGATCTTTCAGACAATTCACCACATGATATCACCTCCATGCTTAAGCACTTCTTTAAGGAGGTATGAGGCAATCTGCAAAAAAACGTTCTTTGCACATTTCTAGCTAATTAACATGAATTGTTTGAAAAATATACAAATAAAATCTCAGTTTGATTTTAATAAAATATCAAATATCAGTAAATAATCCCTATATTGTTCTTTCCAGCTTCCAGAACCTTTATTAACCTTTGACCTGTACAATGATTTTGTTGCGGTGGGAAAAGCCATTCAGCATCTGTTTGAAAAGGAAACCTCACCAGGTTCTAATGAGATCATGGACATCGTGCAAGACCTCCAAAAGCTTCTGAAGAGGCTTCCTACACATTCCTACAGTACTCTGCAGCACATCATTTCCCATCTGCAAAGGTAAGCATGCAACTGGGGGAAACACCTCAACTGTGCATTCAGACTCTTGAGATTCTCTGATTCTTTCATTAGACACTTTCAGCTATTTTAACCATTCAGCCCCTGAGAAAGATGGGTTCTTGTACTTTTGCTTTTTCCCACTTGTGTGGTTTTTGAAATGATACACTCTTACCATCTGTCAAAATAGAAAAGGTCAAAACACTTTGCACTCTGTGAGAGGTTGTAATTTCACCATTCTATACGTTTTTTAAAATAATTTAGTAGATTTACTCTCTGTTTCACTTTTTGAATAGTTTTTATTTCATCATGTTTTATATTTCATCAAATTTTTTGACTTTATGTATTGACTTTTCAAGCTCTCAGATGAAATCAAACAGCCATTTTGAGGCTAGAATTTATCAATCTGCTTGATTCAAGTGTTTAACCATTCAGTTGACTTTTATACTGATTCACTGCTTTAAAAAATAATGTTGTTTTTCTATTTATGAGGTACACTACATTACAAAATAACTAACTGTAGTAACTTAATTACCTATAATTTTTATTTACCATTGTGAAGCTTTTTTTTAAAAATGTTTGGGTTTTTTGTCTGTGTGTGTTTTTAATTTAGTAGGATTTAAAGGATTTTAGCATTTGCGTTGTAGCTTTTACATTAGTTTTTGCAATAATTAGCCTTCCTCTACTTTGTGTCTGTTTAAATTGATATTTTAGTAGTAAGTAAATGAATTTCAGGATTTTATTAAGTCCACTTCTTTGTCTTTGGGGCAAACATGTCCTCCAGCTTCTTTAATGACCAGTGTCTGTCAGCATTCACATACATGCTTGCAGGTTTTCATAACCCTTTTCTTGACAGTTGACTTTTATTACCTGGGCCATCATTGCTTGATCTGATTCTCCTTTTGTTTCCACAGAGTTTCAGAGAACCATGAAAATAAGATGTCCCCCAGCAATCTGGGGATAGTGTTTGGACCAACATTATTGCGCCCTCTAGTGTCCGCAGATATGTCAATGATTGCCATCTTGGAGACGAGCTACCAGTCGATGCTTATTGAGTTTCTCATTACACACTACAATACGATTTTTGGCCAAAAAAGGACGCTGAGTACTCCCCCTCCACCGGCACCCACAGCGCCCCTTCCAGAAACCCCACCCAGAGCTTCCTGCCCACTGGATGGAGAAGCTGATGCCAACTTGAAAAATGTCAGCTCATCCAAGCAGAGGCCACACTCAGCAGAAGTAAGCACTTCTGTTTTAAAAGGATGAGGAACAGTTGTCTGGTGTTCATACCCGACAGAAAGAGCTTGCCCTGAGCTGTTGCTCTAACAGCCTTAACAATTTAGCTTCATGCTTTTTCCTCCAGGATTAACAAGCTTCGTTCTGCTGCTCTCTTACCTCTTGCCTACGTTAGCTCGTTCCACAATCTCTGATTTTCAGGCATTGTACTTGTTTATAAACAGGAAACAATTGTTTATTAGAAATGTATTAGCCGCCTAAAATGCCTCTGGAGCCATTAGGACAGAAAGATTTATAGTTCCTAAGGGGCCAGTTGCAGAACTACAGAATTAGACGCAGTCTGTAGACACGTACAGAAAACCACCACTCAACCTGTGTCATTCCAACAGAGCCGAACTTTCAAGAGAGATTCAAGCGAGGGTTATATATCTGACAAGTCTTCCTCCAATGAGGCAGTGGACCAGCTCAGCCCTGAAGCCAATGAGAGAGCAGGTAGGCAGATGTGGCAGTTGGGCAGATACTCCTGAGAAGATCCGGTCCTTATGTCCTATGTAGGCTGTAGATGTAGAAAGTAGAAAGGGCTAAAGCTTAGAAGTTAAGTAATTTATCAATGCTACTCAGCATGTTTTAAGTAGGCAAATACAACCAGGTACATCAGGTAGTACCAAAGCTGTTGACTTAATATTTTTTACATATAGGTTGTTTTTTGTTGTCTAGATCTCTTTAAAATTCCTTCAGTTCATTTCTAAAACAAATACTTTCTTTTAACAGAACCGAGTTTTCCCAAGGAAACACATTTGGAGTTTGAGTACAAAGAATTGAACAGTGTACTAAAATTTTAAACAAAATAATCTAGATCTATATTTAGTTCTGAAATCTCAATATAGGCTTGGAAAACAACATGCTTGTAGACAAATTAGATTATAATTCCTTCACAAGAAAACCCCTTGGACTGTGTTTTTCTGCAAATTATGGACTTTCCATTTTTTATTTTTACTCATTCTTCCCTCCTGCTGAGTTTCCTGCTTTTTGCTACAGCTGCTTTGCATCGTTTCAAAACATATGCAAAAATAATATTCTAAATTAAAAGTGCACCCTCATTCAGTTTTTTTTACTCTTGTAAACCAGGATATGCCTCAAAAAGTTTTGCTTTGGGTTTTAAAATAAGGTGAAATATTACAAATTTGATGACACTGTTGTTGACTCAGAACCTCACACAAACAACAACAGACGTAGGTTTAGTGGCTGTCATCTGGACTTAGTTTTTAAAGGTTAGAAGACATTTCACCTCTTATTTAAGAGGCTTTGTCAATTCTGAATTACTCTCTGGCCACTCTCTGGCTAGAATTCGGACTTCACTGTCCACTGTCTAGCCAGAGAGAAATAATGGTTTGAGCGAGGAGTGAAAGAAGCCATCTTTGTCAAGAAGGAAACCTTCTCTTAATAAAAATGGTGGTCTCAGGTTTATTCGTCCATCCATCTACGGCAGTGTTCTGAAACCCAAACAAACCGAACCACTGCCACCTGGGTCTTAAACAGCGGAAAGAGATGACCAGTTTAGGGAGGGAGTCACTGGCTCCCCAACCCCCAGCTGAGGAAAAAGGACTCTTAAAGAGCCGAAACCATGTAGCTAAGTTGACAATAGCATCCAGTTCCAGGTCTGACTCCTCCTCCATGAGTGCTTATATACCAACTCTTCAACCAGCTATTTCAGAATTGACAAAACCTCTTGAATAAGAGGTGAAACATCTTCTAACTTTTAAAAACTAAGTCCAGATGACAGCCCCTAAACCTACTACTATGATGGAATCAACCTGAATGAATGAGAGTCTTCATAGACAAACAACAACATACCATTACACTAGTGCAAAACATCAAGGCAAATAAATATTAGTACATTTGTACTCTTCTAATTTGGTACATGGCACAAGGTACTTTTTTGTGTAGTAATGATGTTGTTTTACTTTAATTTAGATTAATTTTGCCCCAACTCCTCTAGAAACAAAATTTCTATTAAATTTTTTCAGAAGAACTCTTTGAAAACATCACCACAATCTTACAGTTAGATTAGCATTTTCAAATTTAAGTGAAACATTCAGATGGTTTCCTTTATGGCCCACACTTTCCTAGATTTGCTGTTTTGCTTTGGCTCATGATACAGTAACTCTTGTGCTATCCTAGGCACTTTAACATTGGGGGTGGGGTCATCTAGACCCACTAGACAGTGCGCTAAACCTTTTTTCTTCAATGATTTGTGATCTTCACTAGTGTCCATGGATTACATGAAATCCTCTTCACCTTTATCCACCTGTGTCATGCTAGGGATAACATGTCAATGTAAGGATTGGGTCATATGGACCCCATAGAATAGCAGAAGGGCTAACCCAAGTCTAACTGAAATTTAACAGTTACACAACTGAGCACATGGTCACCTGATGCCTACATGCAGACTGGATTTGATGACAGTTTAAAAGAAATCAAATAAAATACTTGAGAACAGCGCAATGACAAAACTCCATTGTTTTTGTCAAAGAAATTATAACATTTAATGTTTGGTTATTTTGATGTGGTCTTTCATCTATAGATAGATAAAACTTAGTGATTTTTTAAATAAAAAAATTAAACTTAACTCAATACTTTAAAAAATATTTTTGACATTCTCTAATCAGTGCAAAAAAAAACACTACCACTAAAAACGGTTTATTTCTTCAAAGCTTTTATATTATTGGATTTTTTTGCTGCTCAGCATTTGAACTGTACTTGGTTGCACTTTCTAAAAGTCACATTCGTAAAATACAAATTGTAGTTGTGAAGAAAATCAGCATACTGTGTATACCTTTCTGTGATTTATGACGGATTCTTCTCCCTCTTCTCCCAGTTATGGCTATGAGAGTTGCGTTGAATGATGTGGAGGAATCTGCCTCAGATTTGGCCACCCAACCACACTATCGCTTCACAAGACAGCCTGTGAAGTACCATCGGCATCAATATTCAGGGCCCCGACTCTTTAACCCAGACCGAGCAAAAAAGCAGCCAGCAGCTCTACTGATGGATTATCAGGGGAGTGCAGACAGCAGCCGCAGCTCTTCTCCAGAACCAGGGGCACAGAGGCTTTCCCAAACTTTAGTTGGCCACAGTGAGAACATTCAACAGTCCCAACAAGTCGCTGCTGCCACAGAAGAAAAAATGGATGTCCCACTTAGCCCTCGTGAGGTCGCTCAGTACATGCTGGGTTTGGATTCAGCTTTTACACAACCCCAAGCGGTGGGATCATCCAGCACAGCTCAGAAGTCAAGTCAAGAAGTAATAACCGAGTGGCAAAGAATTCAAAGTGTAAATATGAACAATAACCAGCACAGCACTGAAAAAAAGAGACACAATCTTACAACTAAGAGTATTCATCTGGAGCAAAACAAGATCTCTTCAGCCCAGAAGATTCTGTCCGGTCTGAGGTTAAGACGCAGCAGCTCAGGTAAAGACGAGCAGCTGTTTGTCTGAGAAAAGAGGAAAAGATTCTCAGAAACCGGACTGTAAATACACACACATTAACTTGGATATTGCCAGGGATTCCTGTTACTGTATTCATGATAGTGTAAACATGCTTTTTGTATGTTATTCGCACACTTAACTTTTACATCCAAAATTCTAACCATGGAAGAAAACACTGTAAAATATACCTTCAATTTCATTTTTCCATTTAGAACAGTAAACATTTCATTTTATTACCCCTAATGCCGCCTATACTTTGATGTGTTCAGCATTTCACGCTGCAGACCATTCCATGTAGATTGCCTTATTTCTATTGTGTTTTGATATAACAAACAGATAGAAACTGAACGTAGGGCATTTATTATAATTCTTTTATTTTAAAGAAAATGCCTTTTTATTTTTGCTGGGCTTTTAATGTCTCTGGATGAAAATCTGGCAAATAAAGGCACATTTTATTATTTGTGTGTGTACTGTCGCTGTTTTACCACAAGAGGGCGGTCTTTCAATTTGAGTGAGCACCATGTCAAACAAAAGAGGGCCAATCAACTGTTTTATTTGTTATAGCAGTGCTTTGCTTTTTAGACAACAGTCTCTTGGACTTCACCAAAAGCATTGACATCCTTGTGTCATTTCAGAGCGAAATGTGAAAGCCCACCCCTCTCCCCCTCATTATTTACAAAATGGATGCAAGTGATGTAATTTTCAATTTATACTCTTTCCCAGATTGAGGAAGTTTTGTGATTTGATGAGATATTAGGACGGTGATAGGTTTCTTTATTACATGGAGGAAAATCAATATTCACTGTGAGATCGGCTGCGCGCGTCTAAGTCTGTCTTGAACGCAAATGCAGGAAATCCTCCCCACTGGATTTATCAATAAGCTACATTATCGCTCATCTTCTCTCATCATCTTCAGCACCTTCTCCCTCCCTCCATGTCTGTCCATCTCCTCCCTCTGCCCCCTTTTTTGCGCTCAAAACAAGTCGGCGCGCACACACGGCTGTGGCAGAAAAAGAGAGACAATAGAGTGACTTTGGCTCATCATGGTCTTTGGATTTTTACTCTAGACGGCATGCGCGCCGCTCTGTGACGTACAGGTGGACAATCTGTAAACGCGTCTGTTCATTCCTGCGAGCTGAAAGTTTCCGCACGTTTTAATGTTGCCAACTGAGATTTCTGGAGGAGTGTGTTTCACCTCAAGGTAGGACTCCGCAGCTCACGCGCAGGTTGTCAGTGGAAGCAGCCGCGCGCCGCAAACCGCGCGCAAAGGCTTTTCCTTAAAGGATGTTTCTAATCTGGCTCCAGCTGTTGCTTATAGGGAATTGATTTGTGTCGTTTTATAAATGGCAGCAGGTCTTTAAAAGATTTGGGAGAAAAAACGGTGTGAAAATGAGATTGGAGTGACATTTAGTTAGGAAACTTTTTCCCATAAGCATTTTGCTTTGCAGACATTGGTGAAGGATATTTTGGTCCCTGAGAAAAAGACTGACGTGATGCAAGAATCAAACCTTTTAACAGATTGTACGTCAAAAATCTTTACCTTCTTTGAATAAATGTTATTATAAGCATCTTATTGTGCTTTTAAAATAACCTAAAAATCCCAATCCAAGCACATTTAACTTTTTAATGTATAAAAAAGTACTATTTTCTATATTTTTCCTATTTTTGTATTTTCCATTCAAATTCAATGTTCTCATTGTTTATAATTTGCCCATAACAAATTACAATGTCAGTATAACCATGCAGGAAACGTGCCAAATCAGATCATCTGTATTAACATAATAGAAGCTCAATTGATAGATGTGCTAGGATGAGTTAATTTATAGTTATTTTCCATCTCATGCATATAAATATAAATGAAATCAGTTCACAGTTTTAAATTCATGTCATTCATATTAACAATGCGTGAAATGTTCAGCTGTATTACAGCTAACAGATTTAGTGTAGAAAATTAAACAACAATAATGACAAACACATCCCCACACCTGCAGGAGAGTACAAATATTTTTCCTTCATTTGATTGAAACGTTGAAGAATTTATGTTTTATAGTCGTCTTTACAAAATAAAATGCTCGAAATTGGATTAATGCAATTTTAAAATCTATGTAATTCAAATGTCAAATTTGAGAAAATTATTTTCGTTTTTTCTTTAGTTTTTACTTTCAACCCATGTAATAAAATGCTGTATTTTGAAAACGAATTGTGCAATTTCTTTCAATTTAGTGCTAAAATTTAGTTGTTTTGTTGCTAAACTGTGTCTTCCTTTGAAATAATTATACAGTCTTTTCATTTATTTATTTTTTTGCTTTTTGCTTCACATGTTTTAGTTTTAAATATGTCGCCCCCATTAAATTGCGCATTAAAAAACGCACTGGTAGTGTGAGCGCACTGGCCTTCTACATTTTGTCTCACTTGTTCCTTTCTCAGGCCTAAATGCGCAGCAGTGCTTCCTCGGTTTTCATTCATAGGATTTCATTCCACATTTTTACAATGGTTTTTTTTTTAGCGATCACACTGAAGTAATGAGAGAAGGGATGAAAACAGAGGAGAGACAGCAGTCCTGTCTGCAACAGCCTCCATCCTCCACGCCTTTCGGTAAGTATGAGCGCTTACAGCACTCAAACGAGTTTACCTCCTGTTGTTAACACATTTGATCCGGATAGCAAAATATATATATATATATATACATATAAGAACGATAACCGAGCAAATTTACAATTTATTTCATATATTTAAATATTAAACTTGTATTGCAGCATCCATGAAAAAATACATATCAATTCCTGAAAATTTCTATTCCAATAAAATTTTTTCAGCGTGCGTAAGAATAAGAATTCTAGTCAAGAGCTAGAGAAAGCGTTCCAATTTGCAATTCAAAATGTGCTTTTCTTTAGGCTTTTATTGAAACCTTATCTGAATTTAACGCAGAGATCATATGAAGCATTTTTATAGCATACATTTAATCTAATTAACTCTTTCTTTTTATCTTTGCCATTTTTAATATTTTGTGGAAGGGAAAATGACATACTGCTTTACGCAACTGAAGAACTAAAAGTTGTGTCAAATCGGGGTTTTTCATATTTATTTTTATTGTATAAAAGTCATTTGGAACCAGGTGGAATAAATGCATGGCAGAAAACTCCTACATCGTTTTCCCAGCTTTTTACGCGACCTTGAAGCAGGGAATTTTCAGGAGTAAAGGTTCAGGTTCATGCCAAAAACCTCCCATGTAGGCTGACTTTTGTCTGCTCACTTTATCTCCGCGTCCGCGCGCTGCCTTGCTTTCACCAGGTCCAGATTACAGAGGAGGGGGAGAGGTGTGCGCGGGCTGCGAGTCTCCCATCTCGGACCGCTTCTTGCTGCGCGTGAACGAGCGCTCCTGGCACGAGACCTGCGTCAAGTGCGCCGTGTGTCTGAGCACACTCACCGGGACCTGCTACTGCAGAGACCGCCTGCTGTACTGCAAACTGGACTATGAAAAGTAAGAGAAGGAAAGATGGATTTCTGTGATGTGAACATGAAGGAAAAAATCTCACCCTGCAATTGCGCATTGATATTACACTGCAAAACAACAAAACCTCCCACTAAAGAAAAATGATCTCAGAACCTGTTGAACATTTCTAAGTAAACCAATTTTTTGATGATTATTGTGGAGAAAGGTTTTCTTTGTTTCTAAAGAAAGTCTTGCAGCCTCCAGTTTCCAAAAGAAAAAACTACTTTAAAGAGCCAAGACTCTGAAACAAACTATTTATGTTATTTAAATTAAAAAAAAAACTTTCACACTATTTCGCAGTCACACTATTATCTCACTGCGAACATGGTGACATAAAACAAGTCAAATCAAACAGGCATGTCATGAAATGCAAACTCCTTTTTTACAGAGAGGATCAAAATTAGGTTCTCCAACAATGAGGGTAAAAATGAAAGTTTCCTGATATTTGGTGTCTTCACAGTTTATTTTGTTTACCTAATATTTAGAATAAATAACAAATCTGTGTATATGTTTTTTTGAACGCTTAAGACCTTGCAGTCTTTGTTTCACTAATGCAGCGTACACCAGTCAGTGATTCTCTGCAAAGTAAAACAATAACAGAGCAAGCTGTTTCGTGCATCAGAAGAGGCTGTGGGTGTTTGATGATTCAGCTCATCTTTGCGGCCTTTGCATTTGTTTTTCCTTTGGTGCTTCAGTGCACGCTGTGGTCAGCTTGCAGGGGGAGCTTCTCAGATGGACAGCTTGAAGAGCAGCCCGCAGCTTGTTATCAATGTTTTGAACAGTGTCAGACGGCATCCAGCGTCAAGGGCTCCCCCACTGTACCTGACATCTGGATGAGAGATAGAGGGAGAAAAAGGAGCTAAAAGCCCCATTGTGTGATGTTCATCTGGAAAAATGAGTGGGGAAAGCGGAGGCAGAACCGCACTGATGAACGAACAACTGAATACATTTTGAGATTGGAATGAAAAGGGTTATTTGCTCTTCTTGTGCAATGACTGTAATTTCAGATCCAAATCAATAGACAGCAGCTCTTGCACTATGGTGTCGGTTTAGCTTTCTATACATTGCATATGCCGTGTTGCCTTGTTGTGTGAGTTGGTGCCAGACTTGGCACACAGGAATGGCTGTGACCTTCAGCGGATCAGCAACAATGTCTCTTTGTTTTCTCTGCAGTCTGTCCATCAGCGCCCTATACCCCCCCCCCCCCCATCTATAGCAGGTGTGTGCATTGTAACAGATAAGCTGCTCCAAGAATTTGTAAGAATTTTTGAGGAATTCATGCAATCATTAGCACATGCTTATTTCTCTTTTAGGCTTTTTTTTTCCAGGGCTCGTTTACATGTTGGTTCCAACTCTTCCATAAACCAAGAGGGACTACTCACCTGATGTGTGTGATTTAGTCTACAGTGGATTTGAAACAAGAAAATTCTATTTAGATTTAGCAGGAACGTCAACAATATAAACATCTTACAATCTTTTAAACTCACAGAGGTCATCTTTTACTTTTCCATGACTCGTTTGAACAATCACTTAAAGAACAATTTCTTGAGCACTGACACCATGATTTTTATTACATTAAGCCCATTTATAATGTTTTTATTTTGTTTTCTTTTCCTTAAACAGATTTGGTTCAGTGAAAGTGCATTGTTTAAAATATTGGTTGATTTTCAATTCCTTTTGCTTATAAATTGTGTGGATTAACTTATAATTTGGTAAAAATATGAAAGTAAACCAAAAAAATTATAATATGATAGTTCATAATTCCTTTAAACAACTGCTCTTGCATGACAAAAGTCACATTATATTAATCCACAATATGTAAACATTATTAATCGTTTAAAAGAAAAGCATAATTGCATAAAATTCACTGCTTACCTGCAATGGATGGCTAATTAGTTCATATTTTTTATGTTCATACATAAATGTGCGCATATATCTACATATTCATGTATGTTTAGGTGTGTGTAAGAGTACACACGTGTTCAAATAGCTTGTCTCACTCTATGTTGTGAGTTTTTGCCAAGTGACCATGCAGTGATCTCTGTTCAATAATGCAGAGCACAGACAGAGGGAAGAGTGTTAGAGTCTAAAAAATTTGATTTTAAGCCCAGAAGTGGAGCCTCTGCTCTGTGAGAAACAGGTCACCAGGGTAGATATTCACTAAACCGTGGGCTTAATACCTCTCGTTGCAAGGTGGATGGCACACAACATCTAAGTTTACAAATGCTCTTGCCAAAAGGAGAAAGAGGGAGGTCCCACCCCAGAACCACAGTTGTAGACTCATCCTCCACCGTCTGGAGTTAGAAAGAACTTGCCTCTACATCTAAACCCTGTAAGTGCATGTTTCTACGACTAAAGATAGCAAAAATGTAACTTATAAACCTTCTTCACAATGCGCATACACCCCACCAACCATTTCTCTCCCTGTCTCTCGATCGCCCACCTCATTCATCACTGTCTGCTTTGTAATAACATTTCTCCAGACCAAACCTCATTTCCTTCTCGATGAGATTGATAGCAGCGATGACACCAAACAGTTTATCTCCTCGTTTATTCGTTGTTTTCTCTTAATCGCTCCACCACCCGCACCCTGCTTAGTACCTTTGTGTCTCACGAGGGACATGGGTGGAGGTAGGTGGGAGGTTGATTGGAGACGGTGCTAATTGCTGAATTCTCTAGCTGTCCTGCGATGACAGATCTGACACGGGGATGCTTTGAAATGCTATTACAATTATGCAATGACGTGTGTGATTGATCGCAAAGCCTTATGCGTGTCAGAATTTACCTTAACTCATCTACATGACACGTGTTTCTAAATGAGTAACAACGCATAAGTTTTTTGATCATTAAAAAAATTATAGTGTTCATTTTACCTGGTATGTGACAAGAGAAATACTTCAAAATGTTTTTAAGAAAACATTATTGAGAGTTGTAGTGACGATTTATACTAAAGGGTGCTCTTTGACATTTTCAGATAAGAAACTACAGTTTGACCTTCACAGGCTACTATCATTTATTCCTGTTCAACTCCAAGCTCACACGTTCATACACTCCACTAATCATGGCAGCAGCTCTATATATTTGGTATGTTTACGTGGTCGAGATGACCTGCTAACGTTTGGATCAATGACCAGCTGTTGTAGAAATTGGATTTAAGTGGCTCTTGAGGTTGTATGATTGTTGACGCAAGGCAGGATGGATTCATGTGTTCGTGCTGTTTATGCCAAACTTTGACCCTAATATCTGAATGTCACAGCTCAGTCAAAAGTCAGGAGTCATTAGACCAGTCAATGTTTTCCTAGTCATCTATTGTCTATGAACAGGTCAATGCAGCCTCAAGTGCTTTTCTTAGCTGTGTGCTCTTCTGGTTCTTCTTTTGAAGACCCACTCCGATAAAAATGGTGTTTTTGGTGTTTTAGCGTGTTGTTGTGGCATTTTTTACAGACAATTAAGCTTGAATTAAAATTTCTGAGGATTTCTTTATTCAAATTGATGTAAATCAAGCAGACGCAAAAATGATGTTTGAAAAAGAGCTTATTCGTTATATAGAAAATGCACTGGGTGGGCCAAAAGCTCCCTGTTCTTTTCCATTCTGCTGCATCCACATGCAGACAAATAGATCCATGTACGTCTTAATTTTTCTCGTCCGAGTTGGCATCTGGCTCAAAACACTACAGCTGGATAGGTCCGATATTGCTTCCCGTTTTTGTTGCACTGCTAATGTGAGGTTGGGTGTGTGAGGGGCTGTCAGCTAGTGAGAGAGCATAAATAGATAGCTCAGTTATAGGTGACAGGAAAGGTGGGTGGGTGCGCTCTCCGTCAACAGTCCCGTCCACCACTCAGAGCCAAATTTCTAATGAACGACTGCCACTCTGCAGAAACTACGTCCTAGAAAACAACAGTTTTTTTCAATTTTGGCTAAAAATGCCATAATCATGATTAAAAGGCCACTGTAACACTTTTAAAATAGATCAAAAGTTGTGGTGTGGTGTGCTTTCAGAGGTGACTTGTGGTAAACCTGGAATTTAACCAATGCCTATAAATTAGCACAAGAAAAGTAAAGGAATGTAAAATAAGAATACAAGTGACTGCTGTTGCCTCTCTGTCAGCTGGAATCTGGTTATTTTCTTACTTCTGACATCAACAAGGCATTTCCATCCAGAGAAAAGCCATTCCGAGGGCATTTTTTTCCGACTGTTCTCTGTAAACTGCATGATGTTTGCATGGGAAAATCTCAGCTGATCAACAGATCAGTAATCAGACCCGTTCATTTGGCGCCACCAGCAAAGCCACAGTCAAAGTAACCTAAATCACTTTTCCCTCCCATTCTAATGTTCTAACAGGTCCTCTTGACTACATCTACATGACAAAATGTAATGAGATGCTGTCGCCTAATTAACCGAATGGATGCTAGTCTGTGTGCAGACTCAAGAGTCCTTCTTTCAGAAACATTTATTTAATTGGTTTTACTTTTCTAGTTTGTTTTTAATTTGAGTTTTCAATTATTTTCATATTAAACAACAGATAATTGTGAATGAAGCACTTAGAAGTATGTTGGTGTGCCTTAAGATGGCTCTTTTTTGCATGCTGAGATGCCAGAGCTACTGTTTGCTTTTTAATCTCCATTCTGTGGATTTGCATTCAAAATCATACACTGAAGCGTACAATGCAAGCACCATCATACTGAAGAAGCTCACCTAAACTACAACTGCGGCTGCTTTGCTTAAACAGCTGGAAAGAAACTGAGGACACTGACTCAATAGAAAAGCTGAGGAAATCATTGGATCTGATAGTATGAGTCAAAGAGTGTCAGGAAGCAGTCTAAGTCATGAAGAATGGGTTCAGAATGGTGCAAGGGAGGAAAAAGGAGACAGATTTTTAGAAAAAGAACAGTAGGTCTGATTTTTATCTGGGTTTTATCAGTATGTGTTAGTTGGAGGTGGGGTAAAATTGCCACTGTTTTTGCATAATGTGAGATGAGACCCCATCATCTTTCCTCCCCCACAACAATTTTGTAACAGACAGCTAATAAATGTTTCATGGCAGAACAAGCTGCTCGCCTTGGCTTTATTAAATCTGAGATAATAAAAGCAGAGAGGGAGAAGAAGAAAAAAAGAGTCAGAATTGGGGGTCGAACCAGAGACGGAGAGATAGGGAGATCAGCGTAGACTTTTCTCAAACCAGCCGGCTGTATCTCCTGTTTCTGGGGCAACGGGCCCTGCTGTCCCCCGCCACCCCCCTCCCCACCACTTCCCGCTCCACCAAAGTCAGACAGGAAATGAGAAACGGGCAGACAGGATATTGCGTTCTGGTGGCCTGGGGATTAACTGTTTTATCTAGACTAACATACACCCACTCACTCCTGCTCACAAACACACATCTATATCCTGACACATAGCATTCATTCTTGGCACCGTCAGGTGTAAATCATACATTACATGTCGAGAGACACAAATCAAGACCACGAACATCACATAAGCTTATGGTTGCAACTTTGGCCAGTTGAATTATTTCAAGCATCAGCTCTGCTCTCGTGTAGAGCCGATTATTATTACCAGTTTAGCAACTTCCAAATAAAGTTGCAACATAGAACTGTATGTTATTTTGTTGTGGTCATATACAGAAATGTTTTCATGATGTAAGCTAAAATAATTTAGCTACTTCTTTCAATTATGGTAAAAACTTGTTATGCAAAAAGGCAAATGATGTCAAGGTTTAATGTGGAACCCAGATAAGAGCATCTGTCAGGTTTTCACTGATGTTTGCACCTTATCTGTGTCCACTAAGTGTATGTTTGCACTCAAATTAGCTATGGGATGTGGTAATTGTAAATATATACTGTGTCACACTGCGCTTGTGATGGTTTATATACAGACCAACATGTGTGTGCATACAGTACATGGATTATATATACAGATATATTTTATACATGTATGTGTACGTATGCACACGCGTGTGTGTATTTTCTGTATGAGTGAGTGGTGGCAGGGTAGCAAGTATCGTGGGGAATGCTGGGAGATTTTAATAACACAGAAGCAGTGCAGGGAGATTTAATAAAAGGAGATGATGTGATTACTGAACCTTGGCTCTGAGCCATCTTGCTTCACAGAGCAATATCCGCCAAAAGTGTGCACACACATTTAAACATAAGCACAAACACACACACACACATCTGAGAAGCACCAAACAGAATACAACTTAAAATATGAATGATGCTTATCATTTGTTCTCTTTTGCATGCATTTCCTGAATCTTTAGATTCACGTTAATTTTCAAGGAGCATCATTTATCACACGCTGTGGTCATAAATGTGGGGAATTTAAAAACGAGTGTCTCTACCATTTTAGATCACACATTGAGGGCATGAACTGCATTTTAAACTATTTAATGGGTAGCTTTAAGCTTTAAGGTAGTTATGGTCTACATTTTTTTGACAATCTATGGCACAATGTTCCTGAAGGAAGTGAAGCAGTTCGTATAACAACACTGTAATTGCTCTGAGACACATACATATTTATGGAATGATTGTATTCGGGTCCAGACAATGTCAAACTTGTCAAGGCTCAAAGGCAAAACAATGCCACATGACACAGCTTAGAGAGATGGCAATGATTCTATTACTCTGTGTGTCTGGGATTCTAAGGAAAACAAAAAGAAAAGACATAACTGTGGCAATTATATACATTGCAGCATCTCTACTTGCATTTTTTAATTTGATTCCTTAATCGGTGAGCTTGTGTTCTTGCATACTTTCTAACATCACCGAAATCCACTCCTTTAAATTGAACGAGTTGAATTATGTATGGTACATAGTCTTCTGTTGATCTGCATTTGCTTCTTTCTTCTTGTCAGCTGTGAATGAAAGTAGGATTTCCTGTTTATACAAATTAAACAAACAAGAACTTTTTTAAATTCAAGGTATTTTATCACCGACTAATGCACAGATGGTTGGTAATGTCTGCCCATTTCTAATTTTCAATTTTACCAGAAAACAACAAACAGTTGACACATAATAAAAAGACTGATTAAAACAGGTCCACTGCGTTTAATATATTTTTCTTTATCTTTACAGCCAGTATTTTAAATAAACACGTCATAAATACTACCCAATAAATGGGTGCTGGAAACTGCATGGGCAGATCATATCAATTTGAGAGAATAAATAGTCCACTTCAAATAAACGACGGCCATTTATCCTCCACATCCATAGTGATTTTTTGGAAACTGCACCCTGGTCAGGACCATGTGTGAATGATACTTCTATTAGAGGGATTAGACTGATCTACTTACAGACCCCCCTCTGTGGCAGTTGCCCCAAGTTGCCTTCATTTGCCATGTTGAGTAATTCCTACCGTGCTGTGTGCACCCTAATTAGGGATTGTGGGACTTAACCAGTAACATCATCAATCTTATGTCAAGCAGCCCTGACAAGTCAGTTCTGTTGAGTACTGGTAAGAGTCAACGGAAGTATTTAAGGTACTGAAGTAGGTGTACAGAGTTCATCACTGACATCTATAAGATTTACAGGATATCATAAATAACATTTTGGCTTAAACAAACCTTTCAATGCTGCATCACCTCTCTGCAATGCATTGTGGGGTTTCTGCAGGTTTGAAAACACAATGGCCTTTCACAATTTCAAGTATCAAGTTAGCGACACTGTCAATTGGGAAATTCTGTGCACGTTTGGCAGATGGATTGAGTAAGATTAGCTGTAGCAGCTGCGTTTGGGACAGAATCAAAGATTAGGAGCTCTTATGTGCAGACCTGGCTCCTTCTTTACACTCCAGATTTGGGCAGCAACACCTTCCTATCACTCAGTCAGGGAGCGTCAACACTTCGCTTCTCTTTTCCTCCTCCCCCACATTACCTCCCCATTCGTTCTCCCTCCCTTTTCGTAACTTACCAAGGTTTGTGTTTTGTTGTGTAGTTTCCGTATTCATGTACCATTATCAATTTTACACCTACAACCCCAGCTATCGGGGTATTATTTCCTTTGAATTGGATGTTTGATTTAACAGCTATTGCATGTTTGCAGATGTGTGACTTGACATTGTTAGTGATGCCTTGATTAATCACACACATAGATAGTAATACTCTTACGATGCGTGTGAAAATGTCTGTGTGCATGCTTTTGCATGTGCAGGTTTGTATGTGTGTGCAAGCACCTAAGTTTGAGCGAGTGATTTGTGTGCATAAGTGAGAGGAGAGAGATTAACCCCATGCTATCACCAATCCTTGGTTATGAGTTTACAGCGTCTGTCTGGCCATCTCACTGTTTAAACAACAATCTAATTAATCCTGTCTTTATTAGTTTCAGTGAACTGGGGAGGCGGGCTGGGAGGGCATGAGGGAGAATTGGGAATGCTGGCAGAAAATACTAAGGGAGGGGGAGGAAACCAAGTGTAAGAACATGGATTTGAGAGGAATTTAAAGGCAAAGACTTGGGCCAAGTGAATAGAGATAGAGATGAGAAGAAATTGCAAGGTCTAAGAGAAATTGAAGGATTTTTGTATCGCACAGGGAAAAAAATTATGGGACAAAGGGAGAAAAAAATAAAGATGTTAAAACTGTGGAAAGTACATGATAGAGAATTGTTGGCTTTTTTGCATTTTAGGATTTAAAATGCTCTGTTATAATAGGCTAACTACTGCCACCTACTGTTATATAGTGAAAAAAGAACAGAGCTGAAACAACCAGTGCCTCTTAACAATTGTTTACCTTGCTGCTCTGTGCATTGTGTCATGGCTTTTACAGCTTTTAATTAAGAAGCCACATTTGTCTCCAAATTAAATGGAGCCAAGGGTGAATGGTTCTGTGCTTTTACGCCCACCCCATCTGTAGTTAATTCACATTTTCTCTGCTTTTCTTTCCAGTCATTGTTTTTTGTTTCACTATAAACCTTTTTGTTTTTGTGTTTTTCCTACTTGTTTTTTTTCCCAGGCTCTTTGTGAGGAAATGCAGTGCCTGCCTGCAGGTGATCGGCCGATCAGAACTTATAATGCGTGTTCTAGGCCAGGTGTACCACTTGGGGTGCTTCAGCTGCTGCGAGTGTGAGCGCCGGCTGCAGAGAGGTGATGAGTTTGTGCTGAAAGAAGGCCAGCTGCTCTGCCGCATGGATTATGAAAAGGAGAGGGAAATGCTGGCTGCTATTAGCCCAACACCAACTGAATCAGGTGAAAATTCTAACTACAAAAACAGTAACGCAGGTCCAGGTGGTTTTCAGTCTCAGTCATTTTCCTCAGAATCATCAAGCAGCTTCTCTGGAAAATTGTGGTTTTCAATTTAATTTTCGAAGATTGTACTAATTCAAAACATCAGTTCATACATAATAAAAAAATCATTATTTACAAAAAAAAAAACCTGAATCTTATTTAATAGTTTTGTCATCTACTTTCTCACTCAGTGAAAAGTGAAGATGAGGATGGCGGAGGAGGCTCTGGCAGTGGAAAAGGTGGGGATGAAAGCAAGGAGCACAAGCGCTCAAAACGGCCACGCACCATCTTGACCACTCAGCAACGACGAGCTTTCAAGGCCTCCTTTGAAGTGTCAGCCAAGCCTTGTCGGAAAGTGGGTGAATCAACTTTTTATCAGTGAAAGTGACACAAAATATTTTTTTTTACCTTTTTCAAGCAAGCACCATTATTTTTGTTATTGTGTAAAGCTGTAACCAATGCCTGTATAATCAAAGAAAAACCTCTAATCTACAGGTCAGAGAGACACTGGCTGCTGAAACTGGGCTTACAGTCCGTGTTGTGCAGGTGTGGTTCCAAAATCAAAGAGCCAAGGTTTGTCTTAATAGGTTTTTTTTTTTTATCATGAGACATGCTTTCTTTTACCAATCACCTTGCAGAGAAAATCCATCCAAAATCCACTTGGTTTTGTGTCCTAGATGAAAAAGATAGCTCGCAGGCAGCAGCAGCAACAGCAGCAGCAGCAGGAGCAAGAGCAGCTGGGGGGGACCCGAAGAGGACCCAGCAGAGGGGGCCGCCAAAGCAATGATGACAGTGAGGGTGCGGAAAAAGGAATAAAGTTTCAAAAAGGAAAAAGGGAGAAAAAATAAAGCAATGTAGAACAACAAAACACAAGGATATAGTGGAACTGATAATATTGATTTCCACTTTTACAGATGGGTCTAGTACTCATGGCATGGATGGGATACTAGGATATCCATCTCTGCCAAGACAGCAACTACTTTCACTGGATCCCAACATCTATGCTGGAGAGCCATTTCGACATGGGCTCACACCTCCTCAGCTGAGTAGTGAGCAGCTCCACTCCTATGGTGAGGCAGGAATTTAAAGCTTGAAGTTTTCTTTGAATCAGAAATGTATATATAGTCTTCTATTGTCATTATAGTACATTCATATTTATTTCAATTAGTCATATTCTTGTTATTTAATGTTCCATTCCAGATTTCTTTTTTTTTCCTGCTACAGAATCTGAGACGGTCTTCCATGATTTGGATAGCGATGGAAGCCTTGGTCACCTTGGTGACTGTCTCTTAGCAACAGGGGAGGGCGGCCTACTCCCAGGGAGAGTGGGAAACCCCATTGATCGTCTCTACTCCATGCAGAACTCCTACTTTGCCTCTTGACCCTTATAAACTGTAACCCATTCCCCTTCTGGTCCACCGTTTAACTCAGAGATGCAGCTAATCGAATCTGTCAGTCAATCTGCCTGTGGGACCTTTCTCTAATATATGGGCAACATTCAAACACACCTCAGATTTTTTTTAAGTGGTAGTTTACATCATCCTAAATTGGACGTTCATATTGTAAAATATCCCCACTTTCCTTCCTTGGAAAAAAAAATCACATGCTGGAAATTCAGACACTGTAAATGTTTAAGACAACGGACCTCCATTTCTCCAGCTGTATTTAAGTCATATTCTGTGAAACATCTTTCAAGGCACTTTCCAACAGAAAAAGCCTTATCAGTGTAAATCAGAATTACAGATAAGTGAAGCTGTGAGTTAATTCACAAATCATTTAGCACTGATTTAGGAATCCTAGTGGGTCTTATGTGCAGCTAAGATTCTAAATTTTATTGGTAAATTTTACAACTATCTGCGCTTTGTCTGAATTATTTTATTAATGTGTGAATGATTGCAGCATATGCAATACTGCATATGGCTTAGATTACAACTTTGCTCTCAGGTTAGTGTGTATGTTTATGTAACCTGAGCCTAAACTCAGGATTTTGTGCTGGATAGAATGGCAGTTTAATTTTTCCTTGGATTTCAAGAAAAAGATTGCAAAGCATAAAATAACTATTATTTCAAACTACATCCTTAGATTATAATGATGCATGACAGCTATACTGTGGACCAAAAAAAAAAAAAACATTAGCTTTTAGGAAGGTAAATGATGCAACAGGGTAATTTAAAGAGCCTTATGTAGTAACAGGGTGACATAAATCAGGCTCGTTGTAGTTTTCCCTTTTCTTTTCATCCACTCAATTGCAACCAAAATATCTATTATTCTCTAAATTTAGGCTACTGGGTACATGGTGAATTATTCCAAATGTAAATGTGATAAGTGTGTTACAATTTATTGTTGTAATCACTTTCTGCAATGACTTCTTTAAAAAGAAATCATATTAGATGCTGTAGAGTAGATATTTTGTACCATCTGTGATAATCAGCAAATATTTAAACTGTCGCATGATGTTTACGTGCAACACAGTAGATCTGAAGCATCCAAAGTTGGAAAGCAATGGTTCCAGAAAGCATCATTTTAGTCTTATGTGGTGCAGGAAAAATAGGATTATGGTGATACTTGTTTAAATTAAATGCCAGTGATTGGCTACAGCCTGTAATATTTTATGGCATAATATTTGACTGACTCAGTGTTTTTACAGTGATAATATTGTAAATGTAACTTATTTGTGTGGTATTAGATGAGTTCTTATTTTACTTTATGTTCAGTGACAACAAGGTGATGTGCTTTAAATGTAATGTTGCTGTATCTTCAATACAATCTACAGTTTTATTGTTTACATACAGCCGCCTTATTTGTCCCAAACACAATAAATGAATAACACCCATGTGTAAAGAACCAATGAGATGCTTAAAAAAGAATATAATCTATTTCTCCTGAGTTACTCCCTTCAAAAGCTTTAATAATTGAAGCAGAAAATGTCTGTTCTGCTTGGTGGTCACAGGGTTCATTACTCAACATCCTCCCTCTGTCTCTTTCAGTAGTCCTGCTGATTAGAGGTGAACTCTTCTCGTTCCTTTTCTTCCCAGACTCCCTCATTTTTAGTCATCGAATAGGAAGGAGAGATTGCATGGGAGTAATACATTCCAGTTTAATATTTGACTGTGACTCAGACTTGCAGAGGGCAATGGTAGGAGGGACTGACATAAAAACAGAAAACAAAACCAGATCATGACTGCACATGAATAATAGACATCTAATATCAATTAAATGAAAAACGCTTTCCAAAGCGCATTGTTAGTCAAAGTTTTTAATCTAAATCTGAACACTCATTCATGAAAATAGTTAAAGATGACAAAAGCAAAACAATTGGGTTTAAAGTGGAAATCGGCTATTTTAAAACATTGCTTTCAAATGTTTAACCCAATAACAAGTAGGTACATGTTGGGAGATATATTATACCAACTCATCTATGTTGTGGAGCAAACAAAGGTGTTGACATGATGTTCACTGATGGGTCTTATGTTGATGACGATGCTGGATTTGTTTCTATAAGGAGGAGAAGAGAAGATTCATGAAAAAACATCTCTCAAAAATAATAAATAAAGGTTCTTCCCGTTTGTGATCTTGCTAATCATGTCATTTTAAAAAGCAGACCATTCCTATATAGCTCATATAAGATCATGTAACAAATAAACTGTAGTTAATACACCAAAATTGGAAACTGTATATGTTACTACACCATAAACAAGCATTGATATGTTTTAGAGATGTGAACAGACTAGTCAGACAATGTAGTCATCGTCATGACTACATTGACCAGCCTTAAGAAAACCCTGCATGTTCTATTTGTGGTTGTGAAGTCCGTCAGCGACTACTACCACCATAAAGGTATAAATGCCAAAAAAAAAAAAAAAAAACTGCTGCTGCTCAGATATACTCATACTAAAGGCATTTATTTTTGAGAGATCTATAGGTAGACTTTTCTTCTAAATCAGTAAATGTCTTTACTACTGTCATACAGCAGTAATACACAAATGTTAAACATTAACTTTTAAAAAAAATTAAGTTACTTTTTACAGTTACAGACCGGCAGTGTCTATGAGCTTTTCACACCTAAGAAAGTTTGCAGTTGTTATTTAGCATCAGCAGCCAAAAGGAAATTAAATGTGTTGATAATTTTAGTTAATTTTTTTTATTCTTGATTAACAGTAAATCTTTACATTGGTAAAAGTTATACATTGAGCATTTGCATTGCACAACCTGGCAACTTCAAATTCACCAATGTACCCTCACAATAACTCTGTGGCCCATCTTTGCCTCCCCAAGTAAAAATCCTCTCTGTGTATTCTAGTAAGAACTCACCCACTTTGCTGAGGTCCACAGTTTCTGCACAACCCACAAAGCGTGCTACATGTGACGTGCAGGATGTAGGTGTGCTCTGGTTTTCTCTGAGACATTTATCAAATTCCACAAACTCCTTGGAACAGTCCCGCTTGATCTTCTGTATCACTGGGCTTTACACAAGTTGAAAGCAAATATGATTTAACATTAGTTTGAGTTTGCAGAAGTGTCACAGACGTTTAAAACGAAAACAGACTAGTGACTCTTACTGTGATGCTGTACAATGTGCAACTTTCATCTTCAGTTCGTGGCATTTTTGTTGCCATGTGGACGGGTTGGAGGATACACAGGATCCATATGATTCCAGTTCTTTTTGGCAATACTTGGCCGATATATCCATAGCAGCTTGCCTGAAGGGAAACCGGTAATCGCGAATGTCAACAGTAGTAGTGACACAATCTGACTTGCAAATATAAAATATATTAAAAGGTATTTCTTCAGAGAATAACATATTTATTTGCACTTAATCTATCTTATATTTACACAAAACAGATCTATAAATATGTATCTTACATTTTGAAAAATAGCTGGGCAACAGAGGTTACACCAAGAAGGACCCACGTCCAGCAACTACGCTACACACGCCTGTGTCTGATTGGAAGAGCGCACGTGATCAGATTCTTTGATCTTATTGGTTCACGTTCTTCTCTGTCACCGATTTTGGCCACTCCCATTTAGTGACGACACTTATGTTAAAGAACTAGATCCTCGATCACCCAACCTAAGCAGAAAAACATATGCATCACATTGATACAGTATAAATAATTAAGTAGTATTTCATACGTAGGAACGTTATTGTTCATTTTTTGGCGCAAGGAGGTGGAAAAAAAAGAAAAGATGGAGAAAGTATAATTACGTGTCCGTACGTGTTGACGTATGCGGAAGCAACGGTTGGAGAACGGGCGACTCTGTAAACGGAGTCTGAAGGCACTATTGCTTGCTGTTCTGGGTGCAAAATCTATTTTACCGTGTAGGGTAAAACGGCGGTACGGTGGGTGATAGAGGGGGCCAAAGGCGCAAGGAGGGTACAATGAATGACGCGAAGAAGGACGACAGAATGGCCGCAGACGGAATACGAAGACCGGGTGAGCTGCAAATGGCCCCCTCTGTTTACCACAACCAGCATGACAGCGTTACAAGTGACGAGCTGGTGAGCTCAGTGACGCTCTACAGACGGAGACCCAGACTGCTACATGGCACAATTCTACCCTTCCTGGTTCTTCTCTACCCAAGCTGGCTATACGTATGGTTAGGGGTGTATGGAGCCTCTGAATATCCGGAGGCAGGCCTCCTTGCGTTAGCCGCCATCGGGATCGCGCACGTTCTAACGGCACTGTCTGGTTATTGGTCCGTGCATGCGCACTGTTGGCTTACTTGTTCCAAGGTAAACATGGTTAACATACAAAAACTGTATGATATTTCCCAAAAGAGTTGTAACAAGCCTAGTTTATTAGTATTCCATGTTTTTTTTCCTTTTTGCATTAAAGTAAAATGTTGAAGATTTAAGTATTCTGTTAGAGTACTCAAACCAAATGTCTTCTTGCTTCCTTTCTTTGAAAGAAGCAAGAAGACATAAATCTTCTTGCTTCGTCAAAGCATCTTTGACGATTTATGTTCATTGCACTTAAATCTTAGATGTTTATCAATAAATCCATAAAGCTGTCAATACATGGGATCCTGGTACATCACAAAGTTTAAGTCATGGCAGAAACGTACACATATGTTTGTTAGTGCTGGGTATCAAAAACACAAATAAAGCTATACATTTACATTTTCTTTAAAACGTTTAGAGTTATGTAAGTTTTTTTTACATATTTAAAAATTGTAAACTTAGATGAAGGGAAAGTTATGGGATCTCACACTATATCATATCTCAAAAGAGATTTGAATAAATCTCTTTTCAACTAAGTGTAAGCTATAAGAACCTAGTGTTTGTTATTTACAGTTTTTGATTGGAATAGAATTGTTATTTATTCAATTTATTTTATTTTTGTAATTATTGTAAGTTTTCCTAGTTTAGAATATTGTGGAAGGAGGCCATAATGTCCTTTTCTTATGTACAATGACCCATTTACATAAAAAAATGCACCCATCACCCATTCATGTAAACAGACACATTTTGAGGAAAAACATTAACTATTGTATGGTGGATTGGAACATTTAAAACTTCAATAAAAGATTGTATTTTTATAGAATATTTAAAATGGGTATAACTGTGCTTTTGTCATTACAGGAGCCAGATGCTGACAAAGCTACACTGGCAAAGGTTGTTCCCACTCCCAACAATGGTTCTGCGGAACTTGTTGCACTACAGAGAGAGCAGGTTTGGCCGTATATATGTTTACTTTGGAAACATTTCCAAATATATTTGGATTTATAAGAAAGTTGTATGAGATTAACATTTTAAGAACATTGATTTTTATATATTCCTCAAACTTGTGTTTATGTCCATTTGTAATACATTCTTGTTGTTTTTCTTTTTAAATCAACAATCTGTACTTTTCTAACCAACAGGATGAGAATGGAGAAAATCTTTTAGCTTTTGAGTTTCAAAAAATCCGCTACATTTTTGACAGCAAAGAGAAGAAATGCTTCCTACCAATTGCATTTCCCATCTGCAATCCAATGGGTTACTTTCAATCATGGCGTGGGTACCAGGAGGAGGCAGACCTAAGAGCAGCAGAGAAGCAATATGGCACCAATCGAGCAGAGATGGTAGTTCCAGATTTTCTAGAGCTATTTAAGGAGAGGGCAACAGCACCATTTTTTGTTTTCCAGGTATGTGTTCTTGTTTGAATTTTCTTGGCTTTATAGTATATGGTAAGTTTTAAAACTATTTGGATTACATGAACTGTGTTTTATCTACCTTTATTCAGGTGTTCTGCGTTGGGCTTTGGTGTCTGGATGAATACTGGTATTACAGTGTTTTTACACTGTTCATGCTGGTGGCGTTTGAGGCCTCGCTGGTTCAGCAGCAAATGAGGAATATGTCAGAGATCAGACGCATGGGAAACAAACCCTACATGATCCAGGTAGGCTAGATCACATTTCCTACTTATTTTATTAGTTCTTTATTATTTTTGTGGTAAATTGTAAGGGACAATTTGTCAAGGACCTCAAATGCATACAAATTAGTGCAAACATTGCAATGATGATGAGAAGCAAATGTTTTATTTCAACTGCTTCCTGTAGGGGTTGCCTCCTTCTAACTCTATCCTATGCATTTTCCTCACCAACCACCCTCATGTCCTTCTTGACTAAATCCGCAACCTCTCTCTTAAAGCCTCTTTTCTGTTAACTCTAACCTTAGCATCGTTTTACTTCTTTTGGTGACCATTTCAATCTGCGTTTATCTCCAAAACATCCAACATGACGTGTTCATCCCTGATCCTGTTCATCCTCGTCACTCCCAAAGAAAACTTCCACATCTCCAGCCACTGTCTCCAAACCAACAACATGGTTGCTCTCATCACAGTCTTATGCATCTTTCCGTTTGTTTTTGCTGGCACTCTTTTGTCAAACAAAAGTGATCTCTACAAAAGAAATATAAAATGTTGAACGAATATTTTCTATCTAAAAGCTTGAAATGAAATAATGACATGAAGTGAGTCTGATCTGGGTTCAGAGTGCATCCCCAGTTCTCTCTAGGTCAGGAAAAGCAAAAGTATGTCTCAGCCACTCCAGGTCCATCCATCTGTCAGCCATGTTGCTTCAAAGTGACCCATACTCTCCCCTGACAAGTAATCCCAGCAGTCACGAGGAGCCCCACTGCTAACGCCCTTTAGTTTTTGCAATGGTGTAATGCTTGAATTGACACAATAAGGCAGGAATGCTAGGTGATGGTGGTCATATCATATCTTAGTGGTGCATTTCTGTTTTTATTAAGCATGCCATGAAGCTCACATTTCTCTTGCAGGTGTATCGTAACAGGAAGTGGAGACCAATTTCAAGTGATGAATTAGTTCCAGGAGACATTGTCTCAATAGGTACTTGTCCATGTACAGTTTTCATGACCTCTGACACACAAATATCTTCACTTTTGCCATTTTAGTATGCTCTTTCTTATCTTTGTAGGACGATCGCCTCAGGACAATTTGGTACCATGTGATGTGCTGCTGCTTAGAGGTCGTTGTATTGTGGATGAGGCCATGTTGACAGGAGAATCTGTGCCACAAATGAAAGTTAGAAACTAACATAAGTCACATCTGACATTACACTGTATGGTATAGATACAATGTCCCCTTGTTGGCCATTGCAATATTTCATCGACAATATATTTTATGAAGGAGCCCGTGGAAGACTTGGACCCAGAGCGAATTCTGGACCTGCAAGGAGACTCTCGCCTCCATGTCATCTCTGGTGGGACAAAAGTAGTTCAACACAGCCCTCCTTTGAAGACTAGCGCTGGACTGAAACGTGAGGGCCATACGTCTTTTTCTTTTTTAGACATGTTTATTTCCAGACTTTGTTCATGTGCAGCTCATTATTTCACGCCAAGACTAATTCTCCCAAATCCTTTTAATTGTATACAGCTGTAGACAATGGCTGTGTGGCCTATGTGCTACGAACTGGATTTTATACCTCACAGGTAAGAATGTTTTCTAAACATTTAGGATTTTTTCTTATTTGATTATCAAGTATTTAAAATGCTGCTTTTAGTAATAGTAATGAAAGCATATTTGAACAAATTTTCGATGAATGTTTTGAAAATTTGTCCACAGGGTAAATTGTTAAGGACCATTCTATTCGGCGTGAAGAGAGTGACTGCAAACAACCTGGAAACTTTTATCTTTATCCTTTTCCTCCTTGTGTTTGCCATTGCTGCTGCTGGTTACGTGTGGGTAGAAGGTGAGGTGTACAAAATTGATTTATTAAAATGGTCTGCTTTAGTACATTTAATGTAGGAGGAATACTTTGCGTCAAAGAGTTACGAAGTAAGTTCTTAGAATCTTAGAAGGCTGTTTTATGTGAACTCTTTCAGGGACAAAGGACCTCACCAGGAACCGATACAAACTGTTTCTCGAGTGTACACTTATACTCACTTCAGTGGTTCCACCAGAACTTCCTATAGAGCTTTCGTTGGCAGTTAATACATCTCTTATTGCCTTGGCCAAACTTTGTAAGTAGATATATTTCTACAAAGCTCTGTTTCTATCCTGCTCTAATATAAATAATTTTTGTATGAAGATGGCAGCTAATTGTACAGATTTGGTAATGGGATACTTTTTTTTTCATTGTTTTTCCGCCTTTGCTTAGATGTCTTCTGCACAGAACCCTTCAGGATACCATTTGCTGGGAAAGTCGAGATTTGCTGTTTTGACAAAACAGGAACACTGACCAGTGACAGTCTGGTGGTACGAGGTGTAGCAGGCCTCAGGTAAATCCTGCATTGGCTTCTCGCTCTTTCACTATGAATTTGTAAAAAATAAACATGGGATGCTGTTTTATGGTTTAAATTTTGTATTTGTGCAATCTGGACTATATTTGTTGATGTGTGTATATTAATGACAGAGAGGGAAAGGAGGTGATGCCTGTCTCAGATATCCCCGTGGAGACCCATCGGGTTGTGGCCACTTGTCACTCACTGGTTACGTTGGATGATGGACAGCTGGTTGGAGATCCACTTGAAAAGGCCATGCTTACTGCTGCGGACTGGACCCTTACTAAAGGTATATTACAAGCAAACAGAAAATCTATTGATGTTACTTTACGAATCAAATTCCCCAAGTATTTACATGTGCCTAGGCACGACAGATTTATTTGTAAAGACAATTCAAAGTGTATTACATAAAACATTAAATGAGTGATCATTAAAATAAAAAATAGCAGTTATTGTGCTTAATGTAATTATACTTCTGCTATATTACATTAAGCCCAATAATACTTTTGTTATTAGCGCAGCAGTAAAGTACCCGTGCCTTACCTCTTGTGCTATAAATGCTGCATTTTATTTTGAAATGTGCAAAGTTACATTAGCTATTCTGTTAACTCTTGTCTCTAACCAGATGAAAAGGTGTTTCCACGAGGCATCAAAACTCAGGGACTTAAAATCCACCAGCGTTTCCATTTTGCCAGTGCTTTAAAAAGGATGTCTGTCCTGGCCTCGTATGAGAAGCTGGGCTCCACTGAGCTCTGCTATATCTCAACTGTTAAGGGGGCTCCAGAGACACTTAAAGCAATGGTACTGTTTTCAAACACACATTTATGTCTTTTAGCCGATTTTCATAGATGTTAACACATCTGACTGTAGTTTTCAGAATGCCCAGCAAGTTATGATGAAGTTCACAGGGAAATGTCTCGTGAAGGGGCCAGAGTGCTGGCCCTGGGTTACAAAGACATTGGACACCTTAGTCATCAGCAGGTTCATATTTAACTTCTTCAAAGCTGCCAGACATGATATTTTTCTGTGAAAATATGTGCTGGAAGCTGAACTAAATCTTTTTGGATCACGCAGGTCAGGGAGATCAGTCGGGATGCTCTGGAATGCAATCTCCACTTTGCTGGTTTCATGGTTGTTTCTTGTCCTCTTAAGAGTGACAGTAAGGCTGTCATCAAAGAAATCCAAGAAGCGTCTCATCGTGTAAGCTCACAAGTTGAAAATGCAAAATCTTTTAAATATACTCATATACTGCTTAATTATTCTAAAATGTGGGGTTATCTTCATTTTCTACTTTCAGGTCGTTATGATCACAGGAGATAATCCTTTAACCGCCTGCCATGTTGCCAGAGAGCTCCACTTTATCCAGAAAGAGCACACTCTGATCTTGCAGCCAAGCACCAACCATGGTCAGACATTACTTCAGAAAACTGCAATGACTTTAAAAACAAACAAGGCCCTCTCTTAAGACTTAGTTTATATTGTCATTTATCAAAGATTCATGCATCTCTCCAAATTTGCGAGAATCTTCCATCACAACTAGATCTTTGAGAACTAAGGATAAAAGTTTAAAAATGTTAACGTTATGTTAATGTTAAATGTTAATGTTAGTGAGTGGTTTTTCAGCCTTAAAACATCTGTAAGCCTACTTCGCAGATTTAACCTAGAGCGTAACTCCCGTGATAAATGTGGGAAAACTGTAAAGTTTAATCATTTTTTAACAAATGGAGTCCTAATTTATATCTAGCATGTGATAAACTAAATTCTACATTGCTGTTTCTTCTAGTATTTCCAAAATGGTTTGGTGTTTCCAAACAGATGCTCTTAATTACCGTGTAATTAGCACATGTAACCACGTCTGTAAAAGCAGAGCTTTCGTTAGTTTTATACCCCAGAGCTTTTGGAAATATTATTGTTTAATAATGGATAAATTATAATGCAGTGAAATGAGAAAAAATGTAGAACGAGATCTCAAATCCTTCTCAAGTTCATCTGTCTTCAGGAAAAAAGAAATGTGCAAAGATTGAAGTTGATAAAAACAATCGACACCTTCCAGTTTAGGTGGTGTAATGCTCCAAAGAGCTGTGGTTTTCACTTATATACATCGTTGTTAGGGATGTATTAAATTATACGGGCTGAAAGGAAAAAAGTTTTTTTTCATTTTTTGTTAGAATTGCTAAGATTCAAGTATATTTGAATCCACTCTCTCCACAAAAATGGCAGCAAATACTAACCTTCCAGTTTTTCCTCTGCACAAACCACAAGAACTCAAGAACAACGTCCTTCAAACACATGAAGAGGAATGGAAATATTTAGCTTTATTAGAAAGTCCCATTTGATTCAACCAAACACAGTTTGTCAATACAAAGAGCCATATTGAATCCATTAGTGTGAGGCATGCGTGGGTTTTCTCCGGGATCTCCGGCTTCCTCCCACCGTCCAAAAACATGCTACATAGGTTGATTGGCAACTCTAAATTGTCCATAGGTGTGAGTGTGAGAGTGAATGGATGTGTGATTGAGGATATTCTACCCTGCGACAGACTGGCGACCAGTCCAGGGTATCCCTACGCCCAAGTAGCCGGGATAGGCTCCGGCAACCCTGTGACCCCGAAAGGGAATAAACGGTTAAGAAGATGAATGAATGAGTGTGAGGCAGTCTGTGTCATAGCTGACTCCTGGAGTAATTGGGAAAGATAAAATGTTCTGAACATATCCCGAAGTTCACGATTTTAACTGAACTTATTTCTCAACAAATGCTTACATTCTAAAATAAACCAAAGGAACTTTGTAAACTCTAAATTATGTTCTGATTAAATGCATAGTATTGGTTATTCTTATTTAAAGTGATATTTCTTTACTTTGAAAGGTTACCATGAAAACAGTGTACTACCACTAACTCTATGCAAAGTGTTAGGAACTGTTGAAGAGCGCATGGATAAAGACCTGAGTAATGCATCACTTTTATGTATTTTTTGCAGGTGAATGGCAGTGGGAGTCGATCGACGGCACTGTGTGTATACCTCTGCCCCCTCCTTCGGTCTCCTCATTTGTGCATCAGTTTGACTTGTGTGTAACAGGGGAGGGGCTGGTCAGGTTAAGCTGTGACCCCAGGCTTCTCCACAACTTGTTACCACATATACAAGTATTTGCCCGTGTCAGTCCAAAGCAGAAGGTAGGTTCTAGAGATTCAGTTGTATGAAAGAGTTTGATTTGTTTTTTCATCACTAGTTACTTTTCTCAGAGCACATATAATTGGACACCTCTAGCTATAATTTTAACTAGAGTAAAATCTTATTTGTTCATAATGAAATCAGACAAAGTAGATACGGAATGTAAGCTATATATTCTAAAGGTTTAGCCAAGAGGAACATCATTTAATCAGATGGTATTTTGTTTGAGAAGTAATTGGAAAAAACACAGTTGGATGGGTGTTTTGAAGCTGGATATACTTTTGAAAAATGCAACCCCCCTACTTAACTTCAAATCTTTGTGAGGCTAACATTAGTTTGATGTCTTTTAGGAGTTTGTGATCACCAGTCTGAAAGGGATGGGATATGTTACACTTATGTGTGGAGATGGCACAAATGATGTGGGAGCTCTTAAACACGCACACATTGGTAAGACTTGTCGGCTGCTGCAACTGAAAGCATTTAAAGGCTGTGACTGAATTCCAGGGGGGATGGCTTTGTCTTTTCCGCAGGCGTTGCTCTTTTAGCCAATGCCCCAGAACGCATGCCGGAAAGAAAGAAACAGTCCAGAGGCAAAGAGGTCTCTACTTCAGAATCTAGATCTTTACCTGTCATGGGTTCAGGAACCAAACTCAGCTCTAGGGCATCTAAACAAAGAGTGATGGCTCACAGAGAGGAGCAGCTTGCAGCACAAAAGGTAGTACCAGTAATAGTTCTTTTTAAAATTATAAAGCCATAGCAAACAGCATTCTGGTTTCTGTTAAAGTTCTCTCTCTCAGAAAGTTTTTTTTTTTAATTCACCAGGAAAAAATCAACCAAGTCCTACGAGAACTTGAAGAAGATCAAGTACAAGTAGTAAAATTGGGTGATGCCTCCATTGCTGCCCCCTTTACTTCAAAACTTTCCTCCATACAGTGCAGTAAGTCGCACATTTGTCATTTCAGTTTTCAACGTTGTTTGATTTATATATGAAGCCGTTAGCTATTATTGACATTTCTATCTATTCCTTTTCAACTATACCCAGTCTGCCATGTGATAAAGCAAGGCCGATGCACTCTGGTTACAACACTCCAGATGTTCAAGATCCTTGCTCTCAATGCTCTGGTGTTGGCTTACAGTCAGTCTGTTCTCTACCTCGAAGGCGTTAAGTTCAGTGATTTCCAGGCTACTCTTCAAGGTCTGCTCTTGGCGGGATGCTTCCTCTTCATCTCTAGATCAAAGGTGAGACATTACTTTTTAACAGGTCCTCTCTCAAATTGATTTTGTTTTCAGCTTTTTCTCTAAATCTTACATTTATGTCAATCGAAACATTTAGATCTGTGTTGTTGTTGGGAGGAACTTAAAAATCTTCTGTATCTCGTTTATGCAGCCACTCAAAACTCTTTCCCGAGAGCGACCCTTACCAAACATCTTCAATCTGTATACAGTGTTGACTGTGCTGCTGCAGTTTGCCGTTCACTTTTGTAGTCTTGTCTACCTTTACAAAGAGGCACAAAGCAGAAGTCCACCCAGGTAAGCTTAAAGAAGACAGAAAAAGCAACAAAAAAACCCCGATGTCCAACTAGTACTATCAAACCTTTTAATAAGTGGCAGAAAATATTGTCCTTTAATTGTTTACATGAATATATCAAATTATATAAAATGAAAACAGCAACAAATTCTTGAACAATAAACTGGTTCATTTGGATTTTGACGTTTTTGCGGCTTTAATAATGTAAAAAGCATTTGCCGTTTAGTTTGTAAATTACAGTTTACAAGCATAAATAATGTTTTTTTATTTTTATAACCTCATGTGATTTCATTATAACATTTTCTGTCATCTTTCTTTCTTGCAGAGAAGAACAGTTTGTAGATCTGTATAAAGAGTTTGAACCCAGTCTCATTAACAGCACTGTATACATAATGTCAATGGCCATGCAGATGGCCACCTTTGCCATTAACTACAAGGTACTTTTTGCAAAAAACCACTGTTGGATATAATGTGTTCAGTGATTGCAGTATACAGACGAGACTTACAAATCTTTTACATCTGATAGGGTCACCCGTTCATGGAATCTCTCAGTGAAAATCGACCTCTACTGTGGAGTATTGCCTTGTCGGGTTTAGCAATTGTTGCTCTTCTTACTGGTTCATCCCCTGAGTTCAACGAACAATTTGCTCTTGTAGATATTCCAGCTGAGGTGAGATAACATTGTCTAATCATGTGTAACTTTGCTGTAATATTCTTGTCATTGTAAACAATATACGCTAAATTAACTTGCTTTCTTTTTTTCCTTTCCTGCAGTTCAAATTAACTATTGCCCAAGTACTGGTGGTGGACTTTGTTGCAGCTCTCCTTGTAGACCGCATCCTTCAATTCCTGCTGGGCAAAGGAACGCTCAGGCTGCCTTCTTGAACTCAGTGCCAACAGCAAATGCTGCTCTCATCAACCAAACTGTAAAGGGAGAGATAACTTTAGAAGGGGAAAATGATAATGGCTGTTTTTATATACAAGTCAGCTGAGACTGTCATGGCATTTAGTGCTGTTCACTCTGCTTGTCTTTTCCTTCATTCTGCTCTGCTCATCATTAATCCTCTGTGTGTATGTACTTACACTAAATCTCTGTCTGATTTTTCCAAATGTTTCTTTAATAACTTATTTTCTATATTTTGCCATGTTTTGCCCTCTATCTGTTTTTCCCTGTTTCTACAAAAGGCCATGAAGACAGCAGTATTGAATGGGGTGTGAGATTGTGCCAGCCAAGCTATGAAGCAACCGGCACAAAAAAGTGGCATTCTCCAAGAGAATTGCAATAGTGTTTTGGATTTCTTTTTCTCTCCTTAATTTTGTAAAAAGTACAAAAAGATCTATGACAAACTCATAAAGACTTAAACAAAATGTGGTCTTTTGTTGAATGTTTTGTTGCAAGTTCATTTTTAATTTCGTTTTAAGATAAGATTAGGTTTAAATTGAGAGTAATTATGACCCATATAATCTATGTGATGCATGAGGCTTGAAATTGGTTTAAAGAGAGTTGTTAGGCATAATTCAAGTAAAAACAAAGGTTTCAATGTATTGCCAAGACATTAGTTTTACAAAATTTATAATAAAGGAAGATTAAGGATTTAAGCAGATCAACGAAACTACAACATGATATTGAAAATACTTTTCTGTAGATCTGTGAAGGACAACTAAAGTTTTATTGCAAAGCATTTTAATACAATTATTTGAAGTTGCCTACTGAGTACTACACACATAACACATTCAAGATAAACCTGATCATTGAAATGTTTTTTAATTTATTACATTTCACCTTAAAAATCCAAAACTTTGGACTTGGAAAGGGACAGCTCTTAGATTGTTGTATAATTACCCATGGAGATAAAGTTAGAATACAGTTAAGTTGTGTAATTAACTTTTGTTTTTAATCCTATTATGCTACTACAGTTTTAAAAAAACATTTGTATTTAGGATGATTTGTTTAAAAAATTACAGCTAATGTGCAATTTGATGAAGGCTCTTGTTCATTTCTACCCATTTCTTGAGTTTGATTTAGTTGGGAAGTACATGTAGACTTCATCCCAAATGCACTGCTAGGCCTTTATTTTGTCTTGTACTTGTTAAAAAAAATCAATGTATTTTCAACACATATATAAATACTTATATAATTTGAATTTATATGTTGATTTAAAAAATGTATGTAAAAATTGCATTTTTTTTTACACAAAACTTTATACGAACACAATGTGGATGCTTCACTGATCAGACTACATTTCCCGGCGTTCTAAGCAGCATCGAGGGGTTTGGCTTCATGGGCGCGCGCGTTGAGAAACTATTTGAAGTTAAAATGGCGGAAAAGGAAGCCTGTGGCACTCAAGATGGGTCTGTATTCATTTTTTGAAAGATTTCTCCTGCGAACATTTGTGTTAAATATAATAATAACATCAGATAATAGTAGGTAAACATGTTTAACGTAACTGATTTTCTGTTAGCCCGAATATAACCCGAAACATTGACGTGACTAAACACAGATGTGTCTGTGCTCAACTATGCATTTTTATACTTGCACTGTATCTCAAAATCGACACAAGTTACTAATGGTATCTTTATTTTCCAAAAATATGTCACAGTTCTCCAGGTTTTGGAGTAAATTACAGCCCGAAAGAGGTAATATATTTGACATTAAGTAAGCTAGAACAATTTAGGTACTTGGGAGTAGTTCTTTGCCTGACCTAATAAACAATAATCCTTTTATCTTTTTACTGTATACAAGGTCATTAAGCAAACATCAAAAAGATCCTCGGAAAGCTACTGCTCAGCTCCTCCAATCAAATCTCCCCGCGCCGACTCCCCATCACTTACAACGCAAACGACAGATGCCGGAGAGGAACAGTCAGAGAGGAACAAACAAGATGTCCACACAGAAAATGATGGAGAACCATCAGTTCCTAGCCAGAGGAAATCCTGGAGGAGAGCCACCATAAGTCGACGTTCTCTGCCTGCCCCTCCAAACCCACTCCAGGGTGAGATGTTATGATGTTTAGATTTTAAAGTTACCCTGATGTTCTGCAGAAATATTGCATTTCTGAGGAACTTTTTAATCTAAATTAAACCACGCCATTTGATCTTTGTGTAGCTTTGAGCAAAAGCATCAGTACATCCCTGTCCCAAGAAGAGAGGCTTGAGAAACTGTTGGAGGCTGCAGTGAAGGCGAGTGAAGCTTTAACCCTAAAACAAATGGATCAACAACCCAAAAAAACATGAAGAATAAAACTTATTACAGAGGGTTTTTTTAATAGCATGCTTGGTATAAATGGGATTAATGCAGTTTTGAAAATAGTAAATAAATGTAAAGAACTTAACTTTGTGTAAAGAAATGGCAATCGGGTAAGAGTAACAATGACAAGAAATAATCTATTCAGGTTTATCGAGTGAAACACACCAGCAGAGCAGAGTCTCATGCTGTGTCAAAGGCCTAGCTATAAAAACAAGTGAAATTAAATGTTTGAATGCATTTATAAGTTTAAAAATGAGTAAATTATCATTGTCTGACAGAAAATGATAGTTTTATTTGAGGCAACCTTTCTAATGTAAATAAACTTTTAATTTAATTTACAATCATTCTACTGCTGTAATTGAATAAATTGATCATTCAGTGCAATAATGGATGATTAATGCCTGTTTTTGTTAATATTATTATTTTTTTCTTCTTTTTGTTTCCAGTGGGCATTAGACAGAACTCAGAATTCCCTCCAGACAGTACCAAATAGCTCCATTGAAACTTTTCAAAAACAAGGTTAGCCCTTCTTTTTGGCTCATACTTATTGGACTTTTGCATTTCAGAATCCTGGCACCAAAACAATCCATTTAATTCATATCTGCCTTATGTGTTCTGATTTGTATAGTTGAGCACATCCAGAAAGAGTGGAGTGGCTTGGCTAAAAGCGTTTATGATGAATCGCATAGAGTTCCTTCAAGTTCAACAAGGTAAATGATTTATGTGGTTGCGGTTCTGCATTATTATGCCTGTTATGTCTAGGTGTCATGCATGGACTGATGGGTTATTTTACGGTTATGCTTTTATTTGTCTCATTTTCCAGTGAGACTGACGTGAAAAGACTTATAGAAGATGTCCAGAAAGCCACAAACAGGTATCATTTTCTGATGTCTTAGGAGTTATAAAATATACTTTTTCATTTCTTAACCATTTGCTCATGTGTTCTGTTTTAGGCTCAACGAGGAAAATCAGTCTTGGGAGGCATTATTAAGCAAACACCGCAATAAAGCAGAAGAGTTGAATAGGTGAAATGTTCATGCTATGAATGTTATTGTAAGGTTTAAAATCAAACATTGTTTTGAGTGGATATTTTTATCCCCAAATTGTTCTTATTTTTCATTACAGGATGGTGGAGAAGGGGCAAAAAACAGGCATACCACTAGACAGTGCAGCTGTGGCTAAGTCTTCTGTGTATCATGTCATACAAAATAAACCAAACTACTTTGATCTGCTCTGTAGGCAGAGACCTATGCTACATGCTATGGAGATGATTGTATGTTCCAATTAACCTTTGGGTGTATTTGGACACAAAAAAGCTTTTATGTTTACTATTATCATGTTTTTCTTCAGATGGACACTCAGTGTAAGATGGTAAGGGAGCTTCTTTCCATCAAGGAGATGTCTCGCTTATTGCTGAAGGAGACCAGTGGCAGACTGGGTAACAAATCCACCTGCTTTAATCGTTTTTTGTTAACATTTTGGCACTTTGATAATTAGTTTTGATCATTTATTAAAAAATAACTGTTCCTCCACCAGCTGAAGAAGCAGGATTCCAGGCTCTTCCAACAGACATCCTCAAGAATCTCATGTCAGCACCACCGTCGACTGCAAGTACATAACCAGAGAACCTTTTTAACTACCACGTGGGACTCGGATTGGAATCTTGATCTTTGTTCATAATCCTGCTTTTGCAAAATCCAATTTGCGTTTGAAGTTTTATACTTAGGGGGTTCTATTAAATGTAATGCACGGATTTGACCAGCAGGTGGCAGTGACAGATTTTCCACAAATCTGAGTAGCTTGGTGTTGTCTTAAATACATATTTCTTTTAAGCCTTAATTAAGGGGTTTCCCTCCTGTACAAATTGGAAACTGTCTAGACTTGCAGCTATTAACAATAATGTTTCTGAAATGTTATCGTTTAATCTTTTAGATTTTTCTTTATAAAATAAAAAAAATAAAACTAAATGTATCCTCTTGCATCTATGCCCATACCACTTAACCATTGTGAAAATTTAATAGTTTGTTCTTATATTTTGATGGACTTGAAAATAAATTGGATTAAAATGAGAATAGATTTGAATTTTTATAACATCAGATCTCTAATTTCTGAACAGTTCAGAAGAGGCACATCCTTGGTCACATTTACACTTTTGGTGCTGCATCTATTTCACTTTGTAAGTGTCCCCTGACCATTCTGGAGGAGGCCCCTCCCCCCTCAGTGACTCACCCCCATCTCTTTCTTGGCTTGTCCAGTGATGCAGAACGAAGCGTTGACATTGTACCAGTCAGTCAAAGCTTTGTTGCCTTCATTTCTATGTTCGACCTATCCACTCATTAAAGTTCACGCTTAATTTGGGCCCTGTGTGATAACAGCGATAACATCCCACTTTACTTCATTTATGTGTAATAGCTGAGTAAATACAATTTATTCTTGCTTTTTTTTATCACCAGCAAGAAGTCTGGTGGATTCTTTTTAAGGTTGTTTTCAGAGGAGTGACTAGAGAGAAAAGGGATAAGCAAAGAGAAGACAAGTGGGGTTGTGACCGTGAGAGTTGCTAGTAAGTGAGGATGGCGCACAGCAGGAAAGATCGATTCTTATTTAGATGAAAATGAGGCTTGATGCTCGTGGGGTGAGAGGAGGGCAGCTTTGGCATCCAAATGAGTAGCAGTTTCACAGAAAAAGCCTCTAAACGAATTGCTAAAAATATATAAAGATATATATCTTCTTTTTTCAAAGCCTCTCAGTCTTAAAATTCAAGGACAATTGATTATGGAAAGGACAAACTTACAAGTTGTTACTAGATGTTGCTCTGACTAATTAGGCCTACTTAACAACTTTGTTTCAAGATTCATACATAAAATGTGTAAAGATAGTTTAGATTTGTAAACAATTTTCAAATATTTTGTGTTACATAAACATTTTTATACTGCTTAAAGTTGGACCAATAGAGTAAAATGTCTGTGGTTGGATTTTCCCTCAGTAAGCATTTCCAATAACTACCTATGAACCTGAAGTATGACTTGTGCTTTTGCCTACACACATGACACATGAACATTTACTGTTTAGGCTCCCTTTAGTTCATTCACTTCTTCTTGTCACTAACTTTAGATCGATTAGCTACAGATTGTAGCAGATAGATCTTCAGAGAGTCAGCATAAACCCCAGCCCGTTTGATCTGCTCCTTCATGCACACTCATCATCTCTTTTCTGTATAGCAGGGCTGTCTGCTGCTCTCCTCCACATCCATTCAGTCAACCATTCGTCTTAAAACCCTGTCCCTCTGATCTGAGTGATTAACTACAGCAGAACTGTCCAGTTTGCAAAAAACAAGGACACTTGTTTTCAGCCTGCTGTCAACATTTTAGTTCTGCAAAGTGGATGTGTGATTCATGAAGGGGTTTGGGACACAAAGATATTCCAAGCATGAAATGTTCAGCTTTGGTAATGGGATGTGGCAATCCAAAAATGGCCCACTTTGTTATTTAAGCATCTCTTAATTCAGTTCAACTTCAATAAAGCCTATTTGTGTCATAAATAGCTTGTAAACTAATAAGCAGAGGTGGTTTATGGCTATGCATTCACATTTTTTGTATTACACAGACTCAAATTAGCATATTAGAGTTGTACAATGTTTTACAACTGCATAGTACATTCCCTTCTTTTGTACTAAAAAATATGATTAAGGACCATCAGTTCTTCTAAAGGAGAATTTTGCTCACCTTTAAAAGATGTTGTAGCATGTAATAAATTTTATGTACTATGCGTGGCTGCAAATTTTGCACTGGTGAATTTAAAATTAATATATTAAAGCAATTATCCCGTAACCATAGTAGTTGGCTGGTTTACCCACCCACTAGCTTGTGCTGCTGTGAGTTTAATGGTAAACGCCACTCTCGCAGTAGAACATCCCATATGCTCGCGTGACATCAACAACAATGGCAAACCGTTTGGGGTTTTCATAGCGCTCCGGCATTAGGTGCGATCTGAATTTACATAGTTGCGGCCACAAATCGGTCCGTTTAGCTTGAGAACGTGTTTGTTTTCCATGTGTTTGTAATTTCCAGTTTCCCTTTTTTCTCTCTCTCTCTCCCAAAATGTGCGAGGCGCTGTTGGCAAGCTCCCACAGTCCGTGCATGTGTGTCCCTGCTGCTCGTCTGCTGGGCTATTGCTACTAACCTAGCTGCTTTTCAGTCGGTGGATAGCCAACGCTAGCCTGGCCGCGTTCATTGACTTGGGGGGGGGAAAAAAGGAGAAACGCGTGAATGTAAAGCGTATGCGTGCGACCAGTTTTATGAAAACTCTCCTAGCTAAACTAACCGTTCATTTTCGCTGTCGGGTAAGCTAATAGGTGTTGTATGATTTGTCGTGGAAAATACTTTGTTGGCTAGCTAACAGGCTAGCTATTTGTGTGTATTCTTCGACTGAGAAAAACGGCGAGTTTTCTTGAAAGTATGGATGATCAGACCAGGATGTTAACTGGTCTCACCGGACTCGGTGGACTACCGCAACCCGATGTTGGTGACCCAGACTCGGTCAGAAAACAGCAGTCCCTTGGTCAACCGCAACAAGACATTGGGGATATTCTACAGCAAATAATGGCCATCACCGACGAAAGCCTGGACGAAGCACAGGCCAGGTAAGTCAGGCGAAGGGCCATTTTCCACGCATTGTAACTGTCTTTTATTTTTAGCTCAAGTTACTGCACGAAACATCGAATTAAAAGTAAAATCAAGTGTAAATTCACATGATAGTAATAACGTGCACCAGAACTTAAAACGTCTACGTACATTTTGTTCCATAACACCTTAGGGTCCACTTGAATGTTTCAGTTCGTAAATGTAACTATTTTGATTTTACTAATGTATATTCTTGGTTTATCACTGATTTCGTTTCAAAGCTATATGTTGGTCTTATTTGAGCATTAACCAGTTACATGCTAAACAATTTCACTATTTCTTAGGCTGCTTCTATAAAATAGTAAATATTCCTCACTACTAACCCAAGTGACATCAATTTAAATGTTATTTAGAGGCCGTCTAAAATTCTTCTCTCAGCTCTTAAACTTTTCGTGAGGCGTCATTTTGTTTTGAGTCCTTGAACACATCACACCGTGGTTGTTTATCTTTAATCCTTTTATGATCAAAGTTATGCAAAAGTTTTGCTGTTGAAGCTAAGTCAACTTCACAAGTTGGATTCCTAATGATGTTAAAGATCTCAAATTAAAGAGGGACTAACCAGTTGTGTTCACTCCTAGCTCCTCCTGGCAGATGAAATTGGGTCAGTATAAACGTGCAAATGAGTTTTAAATTAAGGTTAGCTTAGGGAGCACTCGGTCCCTTAATTGGAGTGCTATAGTTCCAGTACTGGAATAAAACTGGTTGTGAGTTCTTGTATATTTGTATGTTTTCCTATGGCACATCCCTGCGAGGGATGAACTCTGTATTTGTTTGCCATGTGGCTCCAGGAGTATGAGATCAGTTTCAAATGAAGTGTCAGGATTTCCAACAATAGACAACCGTCCACCAACAATACTGTGGCCACAGTCCGATGTGTCATTAGCTGGTGATTTTCCACCCAACATTTGACCACCTGGTTCTCTTAATTAATTCACTCCTCTTTCACTCCCTCCCTCCCTGGTGTTCATCCTTTTCATTGTGTGTTGGGTGCAATCAATTCTTCTATAATGTGTAAGCGAATGCAGCTGTCCGCAAATCGAGTTTCTATTAATGAGGTGGTGGTGAGGGGGAGGGATGATGCTTCACTGGCAGCCTATGAAGATTGGGATATTACTTTTTTTCACCTCATTAGTACTTTGAAGACTTAATCAGGCTCAGTTTTCAAAATGCAATTAGTTTTGTTTTGAATGTGTCTTGCTGCTAATTTCAATTAATTTAAAAGATTACCTTTTATTTTTGTTTACTTTGATTTATCTGTTTCCTGACCCTTTCTAAAAGGTGGGGTTGTCATGAAAAAAATGAGATTTTTTTTAATCTAAAAAGTCAGTGGTATCCCACTAAGAGATCAAGTTTCTTTTGTTTAGATGTAAATAATGACAAAAGTGTCACCAAATAAGGCCGAAAGGAATGCTCTTTATTGACTTGAAATAAATTCTGGGATACACAGTTTGTGTTGCTTGGTATGTCTAATTTGTAAACAGAAAAGTTGTGATTGAAAACACATTCCTGACAGTTTTCGTGTAAAAAATAAATGCCAGATTAGATGGCAATAAGTGTGCATTTGTTTCTAACTGACTTCTTTTAGCCTCAGGTAAAATTCCGTGAGTACAGAAGCAGTTGCTACAGATATATTTACCTTTAAATGGCATCTGACAGAATTTATATTTGATTGTCTTCGCAGTTATTGTTTACTGGAACATTTGAAACGTATGCATAAATCTTTCATTAGAATTTGAAGATCTAAACATTTGTTTTGAAGTGATCTGCTTCCATGTTTGAAGGGATTCCTGTCACGCAGGCTGACAGTGTGTTGGGATGGGAAGCGGTCAGGGCAGCGCAAGAATTTCGTGTTTTAAGAGTGAGCTTCGTAGGCGCAATGCACGCTCATCCTCTCACCCTGTCGCCGTATGTTCAGATGCTGGCCAGAGGAATCGCCGGCGCATAGGGGTGGATCAGACGACCCCACAGAGGGAGGGAGAGCAGGGGGGGGCATGGCAGGGGGTGGCCTGCCACTCAACTTCCAGCACAGGTCAGTAAAGGACCGCATGCGCACCCCCATCTCCCCCCCTCCTGCTCATTCCCTCCATGCTGAAGGCAGCCCTCCCCCAGTTCAAGTCCAGCAAGGATGGAACTGGTGGATAAACCCACAATTTGTGCTAGACACAATTCATACAACTTTACTACATGCTCAGAGGGGGGTCTGTCATGAGTTATGAATTGTCATTAGTGCATCAGCAATGTTCTAGTGAAGTTCAGTCACCTGAGGTTTTCTGTCAGTAGTCTGTCATGGTGCTTTAAATTTTTGTCTGGATTAATTTTATTGCTTTGTTTGTCTTGTATACTTTCTTTAAATCTTTCAAATTCAAAATTCCCATTCCTTGGGTTTCTGAGCATGACTTTGCAGCTATTGCTTAATCCTAACTCTTCTTCAATTATTTTTATTTTTTAATTTTTTATTGGCACTTTTCTTCTGGTGGACATTCCATAAATTTTAAGTCTTCAAAACTTATTGTCAAAAGGAATGTCTTAAATTGCAATTAAACTACTTTTTAAACAACTTGTGGGGACACAATAACAGGCAGTTGTTGTTTCTGCATTCCCAGTGCTAAGGCATTGTAAAGAGAGCTTTTATTTTTAGAACTGACAGCTATGTCCCCGGGCTAAAGAATAAGAATACCCAAATGAACATGCTTGACAAGCCTCTGGATGTGAGACTTAGGTATGACTCAAGTCTGAGTTTCAAGTCCAAGTCCCTGTCTCAGTGACTTTCTGAATGACTGGTGTCAGCATACTTGGACTGTGAGAAGCAGAGCAGGCCGCAGAGGGCGGTACAACACGCAGCAGGAGTGGTTGTCTTTGGGATTCGAACAAAGCAAAATTCATGTTGTCTGCTGTTCTTTTTATAAGAAGTAACACCACAGCTTGCTTTAGTAGTGTGTTTTTTTCTTTTTTCTTTTTAGTTGTGAAGTGCAGTCCTATTTGCTCCCCAAGAATAAAGAATTTTACTCAGCCTTTAAAATGATTGGAAAAAGACTGCATCGCTTCATTGGAGTATGCTATGGCGTCTTTGTAGCAAAGATGACATTTTTTGTCTTTGTGATACTAACGCCTCTTATTGTTCTGAAAATCAGCTGTCACTTATTTTAGAGTTATACAACAATTATTTCTCATTGCTCCTTGGTTCCTTTTAAGTGTGGCCTTTTGTGTGAACAATACATGTTTTCTAGAGGGCCTATAGTTGTTTATTGCTGTCTAGCAATAAGTTGGTTGGAGGACAGATTTCCAGACTTAATAGTTGGTTAAGACACTTCACAACTTCAAACCGCCTCAAATTGTTAGAGAGCCCCCCCCCCCCCCCCCCCCCCCCAAGATTCTGCAAATCACTAAGTATTATAACGTTTTGCAAATCACTTTCAACTATTTATAGTTTATTATAACAAATTCTGATTGTGTTAAAAACAATTTTAAAACCAAAACATGCAATATAGAATAATCATGAGCTATTTTAAGTCTTGCATGGTTGGTAAGAAAAAATGTCAAATAAGTACTCAAGTTCTAATTTAAGTTGATCTGCTTTTTGTTCTAATTGAACAGTGTAATTATTATTTATTACACAGTTTCCTTAAGATTTTTTTTTTAATTAATTAACACAAATCTTATTCCAGAAGTGCTTATGCAAGTGAGAATCAATCAGTCAAAAACATATGATCATCTCCTTCATTTACTGAACCAATATTGTGTTAAATATACTGATTTTTGTTAAGTAGTCATTGTTTCCTTGGTTGGTTAGTTATATATGCAAATGTCTAGAACCCTTAATAATCCTAAACAGTCGGGCTGCACGATATGAGGAAAACTTGTGATGTGCAATATCAGTGCATAACATATAGCAAAACAACCAAAAACATAATTTCCATTTTACTTCAACAGTTTAAAAATTACATTCCAAATGACTCACATTTACATAAGAGATGAACATCTAACTTAAAAGGGCCCCATCCGATTGGTCTATGATGAAAAGAAGTCCATTCGATTGGTCAAATGCATAAAGGGATTTGTTTGTTTTGTTAAATACTTCAAGCTGCCAAAACCAAGCAAAACTAATAAACAAAAAACATGGCTAACAATGCAAATGCTCATGTTACTCTTATGCTAACATCAAGTCTGCAGTCTTCTCCAACAGAGATGGGCAGCTATCTTTTAATGTTTTTTAGTTGAATATTGACACAGTCATTAGAAGTCAAATAGTTTTCATGACTATCATACTTTGATTGACTGTCCTGTGGTAATGGGCCTCTGTTAGTAAGGCATAAATGCAACCATAAGGAAGCGGTAATGTGCAAAGCTATTTGCCTGCTGTCATGAAACAATAAAATAATAAGATGTTACTGCATCCATTATCTTCTACAAAATATTTGTTGTCGTAAGATGAGATGTTAATGGGTACAAAGATCAAAGATATGCAAAGCCTTGAATCAACCACATTTGTTCATAAAAGCAACTTTAAAGCAACAACGGAACACAAATAGCATTACAAACTCTGCTAAGTACAGTAAAGTACCTCAAATGTCTTAGTTGTGGAGGCTATTTAAGCATTTCTGGCATCTAAAACAGAAACAGTTGGTGAAGTAAGTCTTGCTGTGTTCTGTAGTGAAAATGGAATTCCCTCTATAGCAGTTTTAGTCTTTGTTTTTTGATTACAAATTTTGCTGACTTTAAAATGTGACTCAATGATTCATTGAATCAAAAGCATTGTGGCATTCTGTAGTTTATATAGACAGTTTCTAAACGTGGACACACACCCAATTGTCTCATATGTAGATTATTTTAACTGGATGTATACACCTAAATAGATCATAAGATGTCTTTGTTTACGTGACATGCAAAGATTAAGGGATCAAAATACATACGTAATAATTGCAGCTTTTCTCTTTATTGTGCATACTTTATAGCATCTTGAGTTTGTCAGCAGAAATTAGTTTCTATACAAAGTGACACATTTGTGGTCTTCTGTTCTCAGTCTCCTGTTCACATCTGCAACAGTTATACCCGTTATTCTTAACTGCCATTCTTGTAAATGTGCATCAAGAGTTGTTGTGTAGCCCATATTGAGATGATCTTTTGCATACCTGTAGAGTATCAAGTGTGGCTTTGAATTACTCGTCTTTCTGTCGCCTCAAACTACTTTGATTGTTCTCCATCCACTTCTAGCATTTGTAAATAGTTTTACTGTGGGGGGTGTGAATACTGGGTTGTTGGACTGTTGTACAAAATCATTTTAGACCCTAGAAAAAATTGGAAAAGTTTGCTCTTATTCATACATTTCAAAAAAAATAAGAGAAATCGGATCATGGTGCACATCTGCACTCAAAACCGGGCTCCATGAGCTTCTACTTACCAACTAGATAATATGTTCTGAAATTTTCAGAACATGCTAACTTTACAAGCAAGTTTTGTTTGTGATTTAGGTTGGACTATAACTAAATGACATTTGATCAAATTTAATAACTATTTAAATCTGAGAATTGAAAGAAGGCAGATTTGTTTCTGCTGTTGGTAGTTAATTTGTGTGAAATGGAGCATTTTAGCCAATGGCAGTAAAGCCTGGAAGCGATATAATTGATATTATAATTTGGGTCGTCTTGTATTTTACTTTCAATATAAAAATAGTTCTCTAAGTTATTAATCATGCATAGTATGTTGCCCATAAAGTTCTGTGCTTAGTATTGATGAGCTTTGGCATCATTACCTGTCCTCCAGTGGGAAGTATTCAATCCTCTTGGTGTTATGGTTCAATGTGTTAGTATTTTTTCTGTGGCAAAAAAGAAGCACAGATTCCAAGCATTTTTGAACAAAGATGATCATTTAGGCTGTGCCGCTGCCCTGAAATGCCATGTGGATACAAACGTTCAACTTCTCTACCAAATTCATAACGAAAGGAGGCAAAACAAATGCTTTGAGATGGAGGTCTGTTTATTGATGTTCTTTTTGCTCTCTCCCACTTCTTTACCCTCTTGTCTCTCTTAGGAAGCATGCCCTGAATTGTCACAGAATGAAGCCGGCGCTTTTCAGCGTTCTCTGTGAAATCAAAGAGAAGACTGGTGAGTTTCTCCTTTTATGATGATTTACTCCACTCTGAAAACTGTTACATTGTGTTGAGTTGCTTTTGCTTCATTTTCTTTGGACCAAATTGCTTCTTTAAATTTGTATCCATTAGGCCTGCACAATATACCGCAAATTTATCGTTATCGCAATATCAAGCTGTGCAATATGCATATCGCAAAAGACAGCAAATTTGCAATAAATGGTTACCTTAGATGTGGCCAAACAATCTTATGGCAGCTTGAAGTGTTTAATGGATTGAAAGAATCCCTTTCTGCATTTGACCAATCAGATGGACCCCTTCACGTTGTTAACTAATCGGATGGCGCCCTATTATGTTGTATGTTCGCCTCCTATGTCAACAAGGGTCATTTGTAGTATAATTTTTAAGCTGTTGTAATGGAATGGGAATAATATTTTTGGTTATTTTGCTAATTGTTTATATACTGCAAATTATATTGTTATCGCAATATTAATTACTAATATCGCATATCGCGAGTTTTCTTCATATCGTGCAGCCCTAGTATCCATCTAAATCCTCTCCATAGATTAGATCTATAGGTTTAATTTATTATTGAACCAACTCTTTGTTGTGTTTTGGTTTAAGGTCGCTGTGAATATTCAGTAACTTGTTTTGAGCAAATATTACTCTTAGATTCTTTTAAAGCCTCACACAGATCAGCTCAAAATAAACTGTTCTGAAAAAGTCAGGTGGTAAAGCTCTCTGTTTTTTATTTTGTAGTTTAAGCTACTAAATGAAAAACTGTATTATTCAGCATATTTATTTCTTGTTTTATACTGCCCCATAATTTTTTGGGGAAAAATAACTAACTTGTGTATGGAAAAAATGTGGATATCAGTGATAACTTGCTTTATGAGGACTTGAGAGGAGAAGAAAAACCAACTCCAGCACGGCTAGAAATTAGCATAATTTATTAGACTAAAAGTGAAAATATAAAATAGGCCAAAAAGTTTATGTGTAGTCAGTCGATAGCCGGCAGATATATCTCAAAGGGCTTTATTGCGTTACAGTCAAATTGTTGAGCTATTTCAGGACAGCATATTGTTGTCTGCTTGATGACTATAAGACAGCATTACCACACTAGCCTTTTTAGTGTAGGAATAAATTACTATGCATACCAGTGCAGCGTGCTTACCCCAACACAACAGGAGAAGCTTCTTAGTGACACATCATGAACTTGATAGCACAAAGTATTTTACATAAATTAAGGACTAAACTGATATTAATATTCAGGCAAAAACCTTTCCCATTTAAGCACACTGTACGGATAGTTCTCATGTTGTAGCTTGGCATGGATGGCAGATAGATTGTTATTGTGGCGTAAATGTGTTGGTTTTAAATCATTTTACCTTGTCAGCTTCTCTCCCCTCTGATGTTATGTGCTTTTCTCTCGATCTCATTCTGCATCTTTTAACCGTAAGCTTCTGTTGTTCCAATACAATTTGAAAACGCTGCACTGCTGCCAATTGTGGCCCTCTGTCAATAATGTATTATTGCTCTCCAGTGATTGGAGAAAAGTAAAGGCTAGGCATGAGTGAGTGGGGCAGGGTACCCAGTTTCCCAGGCAACCAGTGGTCTTATTTACCCTAATGCCATTCACTTTGATTTTTACATTTAGACTCCCAGCAAACTAGAGAGGGGATCAGTAAATACGTGTACAGTAAGCTCAGCAGAAAATCTGATAAAGAATAGATTTAGATGATTATTATATTTGATCTTGGAGATATGCAGATATTTGCTTTCAAATGCCGGTCCTTTTATCAAGTACTTTTCCAAACTGCACTGTGTACCTGCTTTAGAATTTCTCTACTACTCTTGCTCCCCATAGACACCATTGTCTGTCTGTGGAATGCAAAATTACTTGTCTTCACTGCAGCATGAGGAAGACCCAGTCAGTGCTTCATCAGTATCTGCACCAATTTTCTACAGTACTTTTTCAATAACAGACATGCATTTTGTGTGGGCACAAAACCTTACACTTTTTCTCTCCCCTTTTTTTTGCATACACACCCACACACACGCCAAACAGAGATAAAAGCAAACTCAGTCTTGGGTCTACTCGTACTGCTTCGGTCTTGTCCTCTCCCCCTCCTCTCTTACTGCTTCCATTCTTGAAAGAGAAGACTTGCTCTGAACTCGGGGCTTTGATATGGTAATGTGATGGTGGTGGAGAAGGGGGTGGGGCATGGGGGAAGGGAGGTGAATTCCTCTGAGTGGTTCAGTTGGTTAGATTGTTTTCATTGTAAAGGAAATGTTCTGTGCGAATGCCAGTTTACCCCCCCCCCCCATGCCATCCTACCAAAACACCTCAATTATACTATTGAGTTTTTGCTTTTGTTAGCTCACATTAAGCATGACTTTGTGTGAGGTTTGATTTTTGCCTTTAGTTTGTTGAAGTTGCAAAAGAAAATCAAAGATAAGAGACCTTGGCTTTACTTCAATGTCTTCTTCCTCTGCTCTCATGCATTTGTTGTAAAAATAGCTTGTGGTGCATTGGGACATCTTATGCCAGATTTTCTCTCAAGCCGCTAGAGTTCATTCTTATACCTTTTCATTTAGTGAGGGCATATTTCTCTTATTGTTCTTTCCTTTTAATATGCCAAGCGTGAATTTGTCACTATATTTTGTCAACATTATTAACAGAAAGCAGTCTTTTTCAAGCTTAACCATTTCCAGCTGATTATTTTTGGTAATGCCCCAAATAGATGCAAAAAAGTTCAAAAGGTAAAACTTTGAACCAGAATTATTATTTTTTATTGCGGAAATGTCACTGTCGTCTGTAAACTCTTAACTTTTCCTATTCATCTCCAACCTAATGACATTCACACAACTATCATTAAAGCAGTTGCCTTGATTTATAACTATTTTATGTATGACTTTTGTCTTGGTTTTTTACAAAAATGTGTCTTTGATAATGCATATAAACACATGAAACTGGACAATTGCCTAAAATCTGTCACACTGAGAACCCCTCAACACTTCATCATAATGTTAAAGCGGACATCTAGGTTTTCTGTGCACATTTTATAGCTTGCAAACCAGGGTTTAATCCAGAAGTAATGGAAAAAATATTTTTAAATTTGTATGAACTACTGGCAAAGATGGCGTTTAAAAAAACAAAACTATAACAATTTTTTTTACATCTGATCATGTTTATCTTAAAGTGTAAAATAGTTTGTGGATGTCTACAAGCGTGGTGATTAGTTAATATTTTTCTTATTTCTTTCTTGAATCTAGGATCTTTTTCTTTTAAGCTTTCCTTCAATGTTTCTCTCTGTTGCACCCAAATAACATTGTGCATGTTCTGTTTTGATATGTGCTCAGGACATCATTAAAAAAAAGTAATTATTGAGAGACTGACTTTAACCATGCACAACTAATTTTTTGGTTAATCCAAGTTGTTGATCTGACAGAAATAAAATGTCCCCAGTTTTATTTTTTCATCACAAGTAGCTTAAAACTGTAAATTAAAACAGAAAAGACAATAACAGCTGGCACGCTGAATCAACTATTCATATCTGATGCTACTGAAACCGGTTGTTTTGGGTGACTACTGTTACAAATACCATTAAGTAGTAATAATAAGAGGGAAATTTGGCAGAAAAAAATTATTTCTCTGTCTGTGTTGCAAAGTAACATAAAAGCAATAGAGGGACTTGGTACTAGTAAACAAGAAGATCCTTACACAAGGCCAGTTTACATAAATAATGACGTGTGTCCTTTTCTATTAGTGCCATCTCTGTAAATCTTCTAAGTGTGTTTGACTTTTCACATTCTTTGAATAGTATTTTTTACAAAACTCAACTGTGGTAGGAATTTTTTGATATGACTTCACATTCATGATATCAGTGAAAACACTTAGCATTTCAAACAGAAAAACTGCAGCTTTTTACTTGGATTTATTGATCAAAACCATAGCTAATCTATCAACATGGGAATGGATTATCTACAATCAGGCAGTGCTAACTAATGAAGGAAGTGGTGAGAGATTTACAGCAGCGACTTTTAAACGTGGACATCAGTAGCTTTTAGTGTAGCTGTAAAGTAATCTGCAGCCATCTATCTTACATTTTATTTAGCGAAAAATTATTGCATTGGATACCATGCTTGTTTTGGTGAAATCTTTTATTGAAATGTTCTTTTCGATGAGACTCAATAAGAGCAGAGCTGGGGAGGCAAACATAAAAACTGAACAAAGAAAAACAGTCATAGGTTAAAACTGGATTTGAGGGAATCTCTATATACATTTATCAGACAAACTATGCCCGATTTGAAGATTTGGCTTTGCTCTGCCCCCTCATATTTTGTTTAGAGTTTAAAAAAAGTTTAGCAGTGTATGTTTACACTAGTTTACCTCTTGTAGTCCCGGACATGTGTACTTCTTGGCCAGTAGCTGATAAAATGTAATATTTGCCTTTTGGCTTTTTACTTTTTTCTGTCCATTTGTCCCAGAATGGTCTTCTTTGAGTATGCCAACCCTGTAGCTTAATCTTTTTATAATTATTTGTCTATTTTTTTCATGTTGTCTGACACCTTGTTTGTTCATTCTCTCAAATGATTTTTAGTGCCTAATCTGAAGTAGTATTTTTAGGGATTGGTGTTGCGTTGGATTTGTCCAATTATTTTATAGTTCATATTAAAATTGAACAAACTTTAAAAACACCATAAATTAATTATCTCTTTTCTTTTAGCTGGTTTTAGAATTTGACAGATTTGTAAGTTTGGTTAGATATGAGCCAAGACGCATCCCATTGTTTCCAGCAGTGCTGTTGTCACTCGGCTGTTGCTGTAAAGTTAACTTGTATGCAAACACAATCTGTGTGGCTGAGTCACCTGTGATTTAGTTTGTTGTGGGGAAAGCTACAGTTTCCTCTCATCACGTCTGTCAACAGCACAAGTACGAGAATGCATTTCACTAATGCTGATTGTTGGCACGTCATTGTATCTTATCAGTGGTTTTACAAGATAGTTTGATGGAAAGTCTTACAAATTACATCAGGTTCCCATTATCTTTATGCTTTCCTGTTATGTATTATTAAGGATGTTTTTTCGTATTATTAATTTTTTTCACTTTTTCAGATATGACTCTGCATTTAACTTGAGAAATAAAATGTAAAAATGTAAAATTTTAAAGTAATTACTCAAATAGTTGTATTTTACTGATTGAAAATGCTTAATATAAAATCCAGACACGACAACTGAGATCAGCAGATTTCCATCTAGTCTGAAATTTTTATTTTTATTTTTTTAATGATGATTGAAGAAATTTATGTGGTACAGACTTTGGCTGAGAAGACTACAAAAAGTCTTTTGAATCACTTGCCTCATTAAAGCAACTTAATTATTATTAGTTTCCAAAGAGCCCAATTTGGAACTGAGCCATAAAATGTTATGAGTAGTTGAGAACCTGAGGGGAAGTATTTCATTATATTTTATGATGGGATCATAAAAATATTTTTAAGCCAAAAGCCATGACAAAATAAAAATGGTTAGTTAAAGAAATGGTGTACAGTAAATGCAATCTCCATTAAGATTATAAATCTTTGTGTGGAATTTTAACATCATAGATTTTTCCCTGTTTAAGTCAAACAACTACTTTTATTACTTTGTATAATGTCATTTACCATGTTATCATACAACATTGTCATTTGGGTTTTTGAAGATTTTCAGTATTTAAGTTTTTTAACGTTAGCTTCTCTCTGCTCCTTTGTAAAAGATGATGGAAGAAAGGGAGGAAAAAAGAGTCATTTGGGCTGGGTGAAAGCGTGATACGGAGAGATTGATGAGGCAGTAAGAGCAGGAGTAATTACTTGGTGTCCATTCCCCAAGTCAGATTGGCAGACGGCTAATATCACACAGACCCCTGGCCCTGACAGAACCCTCACACCACCCCAACCACCCCACCCCAACCTTCGGCGTGGGCTTAATGGTGTGTGGGCCAACTGATTTCCCCATGTGGTATTTTTCCTGAAGGAACTGGACTTCTGTATATTGAAAAGAGATATTTCATTAAGTGCAGTGGCTTTAAAATTAGAATAGCATTTCAGCTCAACTTTGTCATGAGATTGATCAGCACTAGTATTAGTTGTCATCTCACAGTATTTGTTATTTAGTTTTGTTGCACCATATTGAAAGATTTGATTAAATTTAAGTGGAACAAAACAGCCAGTAGCATCTTAAGCTGTATTTTAGCTTTGCCGATTAGTTCAGCTGCTACGGCTGTTAGGATCCAAGAGATGCATAAGCTAATACAATAAGTCTTATATAATGATATAAATAACTATATAAATTATTTAAATAATAGCAACAAAACAGCTTTTTTTACTTTAAATCTCTGTAGCTTTAAAAATTGCAGTAGATTACAGTAGATTGCTAAAAGACTTGAACACTAGAGTTAAATGCTATTGTATGAATATAAATATGTAAAATCTATTTTGAAATTTCTAGAACAGCATTAGTCATTGTACCCACTCATGTTATTTCACACAGACAACAAAAGTAGCTCTCCTGTGGTGTATAATAAGTGAATAATAATACATAGCATAGCAGTATATCAGAATGAGCTGGGTGACCGCAGCATTTTTGTGAAGAGCAACATGGTCCTCAATTTTTGAAAAATAACTTTTCTGTACTCTTTTCACCTCTGCTTCAACCAGTCAAGACAGCACAAAAGTGGAGAAAAATGTTTTTTCAATCTGCGATGATGCATTTTACACAAGAAAGCAGAAGATTACTAAGCTTCTGTGAATGGAATCTTTCTATATTCTTATTATATTTGTTGTTGTTTAACACCTCTATCCATTTTCTTAATCTTTAATATTTATTACAGAAAGAAATTTTAAAGAAACTTTGGCCACTGAACCTAACATTTATAAAGATGCGAATTGTGTTGTGGAAATGTCTTTAGTTGTTAAATGTCATTAGCTGCGGTTACATGGACAAAAGGAATCGGACTCCAGAATAAATGATCAGAAAAAAAATGTCATGTAAGCACACCGTTCAGATTACTTTAACCAGATCAGACTCATTTGGATCCAAATTTCCTTCTGGTCGAGATAGGTTGGTGATGCCAATTATTGATCTGATCATGGTGCATGTAAACAATTTATTCTGATCTTGGGTCACTACTGCCGTGGTTTTATGTCATGCGTAGGCAGTGTGGCGCTTCAGAGAAAGCTTTGGAGTTGTGTATCAGTAGCCGCGGTTACATGGGCAGAATATCTTGATCGGATCAATGGTCGGGTTAAAATTCACCCGTGCACATGGGCACAGAAAACCTTTTTCCGATTAGAATAAACGTTCCCATGGCTCACACTCTCGTTCGGAATGAATCATTTGGGCATGCGCAGTAGTGTAAAAATCACCCGGATGCGGATATAGGTCCCGTTGTAAACAAACCGCTTCCACAGACATTTATGCAGCAGCTCGGTAACATACGAGACGATCTTCCAAACGTGCTTTTATTAATGTCATGAATATTATGAATTGCCTGTTCGCTCATCGTTATATTTAATCTGTGTGGTCAGTGCTTTTTTTGTGGAAGAATTAAGCTGGACGAAAGCTTAGGACAGACTAACACGGGCTAACATCATTAGCCTGATGGATGGACACAAAATCCAGGACCGTGCAAGAAACGCAGCAATCTGCAGCTTTCTAAGGACTGAGCGACATTTATTTCTGCTCTGAAAGTTCACACAGACCGCCCCAAAGCCACTCTGTGAGCTAGCGGCCCGAGCTCTGTTCGAACACGGTTCCTCCTGAGTCCTGCAACCCAGAGCGGCGGGACGGCTCGCAGTCTGAATTCTCCCACACATAACAAAACAACAAAATGCACACGTAAAAAAGCCCCCCCCCCCCCCCCCCCCCCCCCCCCCCCGACACAAAATTATTAATCCAGCTGCTCTGCTCACTCGAGTGCCAGTGGACCGAGTGAGCGTCAGGGGGCACGAAGCGCTCCTCCTCCGAATCTCCCCCGTGAGGGGTGTAAGAGAGGGGAGAGCCAGCGGGGCGAGAGCGGAGCGGCGCTTTTCACGGGGCGTCCGCAGAGCTGGTCGGTCCCGTATGCGCTCCAAAGCTTTCTCTCAGCGAAACACCGTCTATGCGTGACGTAAACCAGAGCAGCAGTGACACACGATCGGAATGACCGTTTACATGCTCCACGATCGGATAAACGATCGGTATAACCCACCTATCTCGATCGGAAAGAAATTCTGATCCGAATGAGTCTGACCGGGGCAGAGTATTCCGAACGGCGCGTTTACATGACGCATTTTCTTTCCGATCAGGCGTTCATTCCGATTACTTTTGCCCATGTAAACGCGGCTATTAATAAAGAGAGCTATTGTTTATATGTGACCTTTGTCTATTCATATATGGAACTGTGTTCAAAAACTTGATCTTAAAGGAAGTTAGCATCTCTTTAATTAAGCACATGCAAATGAGGTCTCAGCTGGATTGCAGTAGCTTGGTGGTGGTGTGGTGGGAGAGTCTCCCAGCCCAGCTCTTAATCCTGACTAATTAAGGATTAATTACAATTGATGGGTGTCTTCCACCCCTTAGCAGTAATGCACATAGCTGTCTCTAACAATATGTTTGTCTATCTCACATCATGTCATAAATGCAAGGGAGAAATAGAAACATCAGGGCTGGTGGTGGGAGGGGTAATTACAACTACCACATAATCAGCCAAATGCATTAGTCAGTAAAGGGGTATGACTTATGCTGTTAACATTTTTTTTGAATATGGGTTAAAGTATTAGAGGGTATAATGTGGACTATTAAACTTTATGTGGGGGGGTTTGCGTGTTTAAAAACTCATGTCTATTTACCGGTAATATTTTTGTATTCTATCAAGAAATAGTGAGTACTTATACCTACTGTAGGCTTCCTGGATTTGTCCTTAATTGATCTGCTACGTTGGAACTGTGCATATGAAGCATGTAACCTCAGTGAGCTTTTACACCATCTGACTGTGTCATAATGCTTGTTCACTTATTATAAATGGGCACTGCTCTTCTGATCTATCGCTTAATTGCCACCTAATTTGCATAACAGTGCAAATTAACGACCTCTCAAATGAGCGTTCATTTTTCACAAAGTCTTTAGGAGCTCCTTAAGAGTCTGCGCTAATGAGCACAGGAGGCAGCTGGGCTGATGAAAGTTGACTTGGGGAAAAGCTTTGCGGTGCTGTAACAAGCCTCCTGCTTAGGTGCTCGTCATCATGTTAACATTTTTTCCTCTCTCTTTCATGCCTTTATTGTTCTGGATGGAAAATATCACGTTACAGATAACCTTAGTTCACTGCTAAGACTCACTCAAATATTACTAATATGATAGTTTAGTATGAGCTGTGGAGAAGGGCCAGTGTTTTGTGTCCTGGTGTTATGGTAGGACTCTGACATTTATAAATAGTTTAGAACAAACTTATCTTAGTCAGACTACCACTACAGGAAATGTATTTACATCCATGAGCCAAAGTATTTCCTCATGTAAACATCAAGCTGGGGTCACTCTGGATGACAGTCATTGTCATAACTCATGTATAACTGGTGGAAGCTTTTTCTTCTTTTCTGTGTCTGCACAACAAGAATAAGTACAGAGATCTTTTCACAGCAATGATTAGATTAATTTGGAATAGTAAAACACAGGAATTAGTAAAGGAATCACAGCTGGCTGTTGCTTAATTTACCCTAGCTTTGCTTTTTAAATGCAATTCAATGAAAAGGCATCCCCAAAAAATCTTTAAATCAGTTTCAGATGGCCCTAAAATATTTTATTAAGAATTTAAACATGAAAATGATCCTTACAGTTGACACAAATTAAAGAGCAGCATTTGCAGCAAAAAAATGATAAAATAACAACAAACATCTTTATATAATTTGAAAATTCCTACTGTTTTCCATCAAAAAGCATAATCTTAAGATAATAAAAATTATATTAATAATTTCATAAAATAAAGGGGGAGCATCTGTGTCCCTGAGCTAGTGAAATTTTAATTTGATCAATACATTGATCCCTTTTCAATACTGCATATGTGTAGGGTACATGGGGTTTTACAAGGTAGGTTTTATATGGTAGGTAGATATTAAATGTGAACACAATGTCAAACAATTATATGACAGTTTTGTGACTATAGTAAATTAATACATGTTCTAAAAGTGTAATCTTCTTACAATGCAGCTACATGTAGGTTGATCTATTTTTGAGGACGGCCTTGCCTTTTTGTCTTTTTTTTTGAGTACATCAAAAGTTGTCTTAGATTTCTTTTACATTTTGTTCAAAGTCATGAATTTCTTGAAATATTTTTTTATATTGCTGTTAGCAACCACCATCTGCCAAGTGCAAATATTCTACCCTTTCTTCCAGTTAATTAACGTCTAATTAATGAATTGTTGAAGTGTTGTTTGCTAAAGGTGTGAATGAGAGAATTCACACTTCTGGTCATAGCAAAAGGCCTTGACAATGAATGCTTACCTCTCAGTGTGTCGTTGGGGGTAGAGTGGGGGGCTGTGTGCAACAGGACTAGGGAAGTGCCCAAGCAGATGCTGATTAGCGTGATCTGCTTTAAGTAGGAATAGACAAACGGATTGAGCTCATTATGTTGACTGGACTCTGAAATGGTGTGGTCATTCTTATCAAAATAAAATAGTCAAGTTTCAAAAGTGACTGTTTTATTTTAGCAAAAAAGTCTACTATTAATGATTTTTAGGGTCAAACTAAGTAAACTATAAAGATGCAACAAAAAGGTCAAGTTACCACACATGCGGTTTGTAATGAAATTCAATAAAATGAACGCAATTCATGATCAGCGTATTCTATATTAAATCAGTCTTTGTGTTTGTGTTTATAGGCTGCCAACAGCTTAACCTGTAATTATTTAATATTTTAGCTCTGAACAATATTTTTCTGATACATAAAAAACCCAACTTTTATTGTTGAGAGACCAGGAAAACGAAGACATACATGGATCTTTTTGTCCACAAATTGAAATGGAGCGGAGCCGGGAGCTTGTGGCCCGCCACCTTTTAGCACTTACGTCACCGCTACAGGCTTTTTCAAATTGCTTTTTTTCTGTCTGCTCCTGATTCACAACTACTTAAATGAAAGCATTCTCAGAATTTTAAACTTAATTTTCTTTATATCATGAGAAAAATGCTACAAAGACATGATAAAAAACACCATTTTTTAAAGTTGGTCTGCAAATCTGCACTTTTGCTTGCATGTTTATAAATTGCCAACACGTTAGATGTGTTTTTTTTAATTGTGGCTCAGAATTTTTTTAATCTGAAATTTAAAAACATCAAACATTTCATTTAGAGTTGCTCTTTGGTAATTGTTTTGCCTATTTTTTCTTTTTTGACTAAAGTTTCGATCTGTGTTTTCAGTAATGTGATCAATTATATTTTCTGTGTTTTTCGGTGGATAATCATATTTTTTCACATATTTTGTGATTTAAAATCAAGTGGAATTTTGCTTGATGTTTGTATTTGCTGTGGCTGTCTTTGATCTCTGGGACTCCTGTAATCTGGATTCTGTTTATTTCTTTGGCCCCTTTCTGTGTCTGTCCCTTTATTTCTTGCACACATATCTTCTCCTGTGACTTCTTTTTTTTTTCTTTTTTCAATTCTCCTTGGTTCTTCTCCTACACTCGCTCTCTCGCTCCTTACCTTTTTTCTCCCCTTTTTTCTCCTCTCTCCTTCGCTCCTTTGCTCTCTCCCAGTGAAAGGCTGAGAATACCCAAGGGAGCTGATGCAATTAAAATGCTAATCCTGTCTGTCTACAGAGAGAGGGAGAGGGGGGGCTGACAGCATGAGGGATTGCGGCTCACATGGAGAACTCGACTGAAATGGAGAACAGGGGGGCACTGGGAGAGATGTGAGGAGGTGGAGGGGTGTGCTGAAAGGGAGAGGGGGGAGGGGATGTGTGTTGGGGAGACGGGAGTGAAAAAGGGGATGCTAGCAAGGAAAAAGACAGACAAGGATAAAGCTTGTGCTCTGAGCTGAGCAATGATATACTGACTGTGTTTAAGCCTCATCTATGCCTATGTGTGGAAGGCATTGCAGTTAATGTACAGCACTACACCACTGGTTGGGTTGTTCACCCTTACCTGCACCACTTAATATATCGCGTGTTGTGCCTGCACAGCACATTTCCACCATGGTTGTACAAAAATGAGAATGATTATGTATGCAGTGGATACAGAGCACGCTGGATAGCCTGAATATTTCATGGTATGCGTTGCTCACTTAGTCTTTCATTGCCACACCACCCAGCAAGGCCTCTAAAGTATGCACAATGGTGATTTCTAAAAGATAGAGATGTCGACTGTGGGGGCTAAAAACAACTTTTTTATTTTAAAGGGAATTAAAGTATCAGTGTTTAAGCTTTATATTGAAAGGTTTTAGCTAATTACGTTCATCACCATGTGTGAAGATTCGATACATGACAAGGAAACACTCTGAAGTAATCATTTCCTTAAGCTGCTCTCAACTCATTTCCAGGTTTTTCTGAATAACGTGGTTTTCTTTTCAGGGCCTTTTTGTCGGATTTTGGCATATGTCTTCAGATCCTTCTGTGTGTCGTATCTGAACTTATTTCAACAGCTGCTATAATATCACTGAGGCACTAGACTGTTCATGAGTTCAATTCTGGGTAATCACAGCTTAATTGGAGTAATTAGGGGAATGTAGGGGCATTAGGCTACAGCTGGGGGCTATAATGAGTCCCAGCAAAGGGGAGGGGCATGAGGTGAGAAGCTTCAAGAGCTACAGTTGCCCTCTATATTGTAGGTCAAGTAAACGAGCAACTTAGATGAAAATATAACTAGGTGAATTAAAATACACAGCTTGTGGTTTAACTTTGAGGTTAGTTAAAGCTGTACTATATAGTGTTTAATAAAAATCGATAAGACAACACTTCTGAAGGTTTTATAAGTTAAGGAGTCATGCTGTGCTGTTGTAAAAGTGACACAATATCTTGTGAAATTCTTAAGAGAAATAGGAGGGAAAGAGATAGGCGAATCAGGGTCATTAGTTCAGGCGGTGGGTCTGCTGCATTCCTGAGCCCTGAGATGGGGGAGCAGCCGAGCAGGAATGTGCCTTCCACAGAGAAGTAACCTAAGCAGAGGGGGGAGGCAAGAAGGAACAAGAAAAATAGAGAAGAAATGAGAGAACTTACTTCATTCTGAAAAGGTCTTGTGGATTTTTTTTTTACATAAATGAGCTTACTCTATAAAGAAGAAAGTACTTTTTTCTTTACCTATTCTACACTAAAGCATTTGTTAACTTTGATAGCTTTGGTGATGCAGGCCTGTTTTCACTGGCTGAACTTGGAAAAGTAGCTTTAGGTGCTAATGGGTAAACATTTATAAAACTAACACCTATATAGATTAACTAATTCTACTCTAAAATTTCCTGTACAAGCAATCAAATCCTTAATTAGGACAACTTTGTTTCTTCGCTTAGATTCCTGGGGGATTAATCTCATTATCCATAATGTTGATGTCTGTCTCGTGCAGGATCATAATGGGTTTCCTTTAGTTCAATTTGACTGTTGCCTTCTTAATTTGGTGTAGAAAGTTCACTGGAGTGTGAGAACAGTGATGTTAAACAATATTTCCATGTATAATTCTAATAGATTCATCAACCCTATTTAATAGGTTCCAAAGGGAAATTAAGGAATTATTGCACTGTGCAGAAAACGTAAGACTGTAGTATTTTATTAACAGACGTATCAAGTACTGTGATAGTTCTAGCTTTCCTAAATGAGACCCACTAAAATACTTCTTCAAATAATAGGGTCATATCTTTTATATTTTTTTATTAAAGTAGTCAAAAGATACTTTACACTGTTGTAAAACCCTTATGGAGGAGTTAGTATTTTCAAAAGTAATTAATAACACCAATTACTAACTCAGTAATAAAATGTAGTAATTGGGGCAAGCACACACTCACATCCCATAAATTACACCTTAGAGACCAAGATACATGTAATTAGTCCATCTGTTGTCAGTATTTGCTGCAGATCTTTTTCCTCTAACAATCTATCCCCAACTCATACTTTTCTTCTTCAATACTTGTGTTTCAGAAACCTAAAGTTGGCATGATAAAGCGAAACTTTGATCACAATACTGATTCACGAGAAAATATTTTTGTCTAATTTGTTTTGGTATTGATTGAAAGAAAAGGGAAAAATGAAAAAAGGAGTAAATAAAAAACATATTTGTCTAAAGTCAGAAGTTTTCCGTATGGGAGTGTTGTTTTTAAGGGTGAGTGTTGGTACGTGTGGGTGTGTGAGTTCATGTGTGAAAGGGAGAGAGATGAGGGCAAAGCTGGAGGCTGACAGAGGTCCTGGTATAATACAGTGGTGGAAAGCAGCGACTGATAACTATACTTATGGCCACTGGGGCTCATAGTGACAGCACATGCACTTCCATTACTGGTCTCATGCCTCATGCCTTTATCTCTGGCAGCCTGCCATGGAGGAGTCACACTGCCCTCTGCTGTTAGTTTGGAGGAACTTTGGCTTTATTGACAATTCAATGAATTTTTGCTGTAAATCACTGTTGTTTTGGGACTGTTGCTGGGCAACACAGACTTTCAACTCCCTTCAAAGATTTTCCATGGGGTTGAGATCTGGAGACTGGCTAGGCCACTTCAGGACCTTGAAATGCTTCTTTCAAAGCCACTCTTATGTTACCTGGGCAGTGTGTTCTGTCTGCAGGTCATTCACTAGTTCCCCCCATGTGGTTCTGAGAGTTTTGCTCCCCGTTTTTGTGATCATTTTGACCCCACAGGGTGAGATCTTGCGGGGAGCCCCAGACAGAGGTGAGATTGTCAGTGGTCGTGTATGTCTTCCATTTAAATGCTTCCACCGTTGATTTCTTCACATCAAGCTGCTTACCTATTGCAGATTCAGTCTTCCCATTCTGCAGGTCAGCAATTTGGTTTCTGGTGTCCTTAGACAGCTCTTTGGTCTTGGCCATAGTGGAGTTTGGAGTGTGACTGTTAGAGGTTGTGGACAGTTCAATTCAATTTTATTTATATAGCCCTGACCTTAGACCCTCCTTTTCGGTAAGGATAAACTCCTAAAAGTTAAAACAGGGGCTTTTTAACAAACTTGGCTTTGTTGATCGATTGAACTGTTGCAAATATTGGACAGGTTTTACTCCAGGGATTGATAATTAACTCTTTGCTTCTGATTTATCTCCTTTATCCAGTGCTGAGTATACGTGGTGTGCAGGAGGAAGATCCCCCAGATCCTCAAATCATGCGCTTGGACAACATGCTACTAGCAGAAGGTGTGTCAGGACCAGAGAAGGGTGGAGGATCAGCTGCGGCGGCAGCAGCAGCGGCTGCAGCAGGGGGCTCACCAACCGACAGCAGCATCGAGCACTCCGACTACCGAGCCAAGCTCGCCCAGATCCGTCAAATCTATCACTCTGAGCTGGAGAAATATGAACAGGTTTGTGCTAAGCAGACCTGAATGCCTGAATGTAATGTTATCCATTTCCTTTGGTATCTGTGCTTGAATAGATATTTTACAGAGGAGGAAGTTTCAGATCATTTTTCTAGCTCATTTAAAGTCAATGCCCCTGTTTTGTGGAATAAACAGTAAAGAAAGCTGAAGGTAAAAAAGCCAAATGTAAAAAGTCAAAGAATGCCCCCATGTGTTTGAAGTCATTTGTTTAAATAAAAGAAAACACTAATCCCTCTAAAGTTTTGCTAGTATTAATCTTCAAATTTTCTCTTGTGTATCCACCAAGAGGTTTATGTCACAAGATGCTAAGAGTTTTTCAGCACCATTTAAGAAAATGTCATTGCAAGGAACTAAATTTTTTCCAGTTAGTATTTAGTCTGAGATAGAGCCGGTTTAGCTCGTGCTGGTTTGCGGCGCCTTCCGTCCGTGCAACCAGGGTTCGACTCCGGGCTGCTCCCTATTCCCTTCTCCACCTCCGTGCCGGTTCCAAGCCCGGTTTGAGAAGGTTGCGTCGGGAAGGGCATCCGGCGTAAAACACTGCCAGGTTTACCATGCGACTTGTTCGCTGTGGCGACCCCTGATGGGAGAAGCCGAAAGAGGAAAAAAAAAATTTAGTCTGAGATAAAAGAATACCAGCAAATGTGGAAAAAAAAAACTATGGTGGGATTTTAAATTCCCTCTCTATATTCACTTTTATTTTATCAGCACACTGTGTCCTGCGTCCTGGTTGGCTTTTAAACTTGTCTTTAAAACTCTTCTGTGCCGTGTCTTCTGTACACGTGCAGCTTGACAGAGTGACATAAATCTTTGATCACGATCAGATATTTGTTTTCATGCTATATTCATTCTATGGGCGGCAGTTTAGCTCAGGCGGTAGAGCAGGTCGTCCAACAACCAAAGGGTTGGCGGAGTGATCCCTGCTCTCCCCAGCCAGCTGTCGCCCCCCGAGTGCGGCCAGTCTGCTGCTCACCGCTCCCCCCAGGGGATGGTTCAAAATGCAGAGAAGAATTTCCCCATTGTGGGATAAAGAAAGTATCAATTATTATTATGATTATTACGATTATTATGATTATTATGATTATTATACTAGACTTATTTTCTATGAAAGTTTTAACTTTGAAAGCTTGAACATAACTGTTAAAATGTTCACGTATGCCTGAGAAAGAGTTTTACAGCCGTAACCTTACTTTGCGGATTTCACCTATTGTCCCCTGCAATATAAATGAGGGAACACTGTATTTATTATGATTTATTTATTTTTGATTCTTAATTTATTTTGGCATTTCATATGTAAAGCAGATGTCATCAATTCATTTAGAAAATAAGATAAATTATCCTGTTGCATGTGTGTTATCACCAAAACAAAAAAGTTGCAATTCTTGTAGAATAAGAAATTGACTGTATTTTGTGTGACCTAATTTAACAATTTTTATGATGAAGATGTTAGTAGTAACTTGCAAAATGCATATACCGATATTTTTGTGTTTTTGTCAGCATGATGAAGCCATCTAACCAGTAGAGTAGCCAGCTGGGGTCGCCTCAGAACAGTGCAGTGGACAGAACCTGTGTCTTCTCTTTTGACTGTAGCCTTGAACTTCTTTCTCTCTCTTTATTCCAGGCCTGCAGCGAGTTCACCAACCATGTAATGAACCTGCTGAGGGAGCAGTCTCGCACACGGCCCATCTCTCCCAAGGAGATTGAGCGCATGGTGGCCATAATCCACCGCAAATTCAGTTCCATTCAGATGCAGCTCAAACAGAGCACCTGTGAAGCCGTCATGATTTTACGCTCACGCTTCCTTGATGCCAGGTCTGTCTGTGTGTGTCTGGCTATATATTTACTGTGAAGACATAAAGCTCTAATGGCACTCTTCCAAATACTAAAAAAACAACATATAATATCCCCTGAAGAACACAAATACCAAATGATTTGAATTCAAAGTTGGAAAAGCCTCATTTAAAACAAAACAAACCAGTGGAAACTATAAGAAACTGTATGAACTACTATGGACGAGAAAGTGGTTTTCTTTATGCTAAAAACTGTATGCATTTATTGCCAAAGTGTAATCTCTGCAGTTCTCAATAGGACTTTTTATCTTCCAATATATACCGGAATATTAGTACATTGACCAAAACAAAGCATAAAGGTATTTAGAGTTTTTGGGACTTTAAAAATCCTGATTTACACTGGACTGTTTGCAGCGTGTCTCCCTTTCGTTGTGTAGTAGTCCGTTTTACAACCATCAATTCATTTACAATGTCGCAGTTGCGTCTCCGGTCCGTCCCCCCCACCTTAGGCTTCGGGAGGAGTGGTTTGTGCTGCCTCTCCCGTGTTGAGCAGTTCGTCCGGCTCTCTTTGCTTGTTACCGTCCTCACATGTTTGTCATAAATGATGTTATGTTTTTGTACTTCCAAAATTAAACATTTGTCATTCATGGCGAAAATGGACAACGGTGTTAACTGATCAATGGACTTTCTATGTTTGTGAAAGCGCAACAAGCGAACAAATACTCCAAAATGAACTTTTAAACTAATATTATTTAATGTATCCCACATCATAAGAAAAATGCTACAAGAACAAGTTAAAAGCACCAAAAACAAATTTCATTGGAGTGGGCCTTTAAAATACTTATTATTACAGGGGTTTGTTTTACTAGTTTACCTGTCTTAACTATTTAACTGTATCGGTGATTTATCATATATAATTAATTTACTTTTAATGTAGCAGCTGGGTGCCTCTGTTGGTTAAATGTAGGACAATGATGGGAAATTAGGGTTTGATACCTAGGGGGTGCAATGAGGTTCATCCAGTGTGGGTCCATGGCAAGACCCTTCTCGCTGCTTGTTCCCCCTGTGCTGGTGCCCACCCCGCATTAAATACAGAGTTGTGTCAGGAAGGACATCCGACATAAAAACCTCTACCAAACCGCTGAGCGGATCAGTGAAAAGCTGATTCGCTGTGGCGGCCCCTGAAGGGATGTGCCGAAATTTACTAAACCCTTTTACTCTTTTATTTTTGTACAAGCTGTATGGATGGCAACACATTTGTTTATAGCTTTGTCTTTTACCCCTCTGTCCAAATTCAGTTTTGCAGCATTATTACATACAGAGCATCTTGTTTCTTATCTCTTTCCTGTGTTTGACAGACGCAAGAGGCGCAACTTCAACAAGCAAGCTACAGAGGTGTTGAACGAATATTTCTACTCCCACTTGTCTAACCCCTACCCTAGTGAAGAAGCAAAGGAAGAACTGGCCAAAAAGTGCGGGATCACAGTGTCTCAGGTGAGTTTGTTGATCAGATACTTCTGATACCCAAAATGCACTTGGTTTTGGTCAATATTTTTAAAGTACTTATATCTCGGTTAGTTAAAAATGGGTTTTTAGATGAACTAAAGTACAAACTGTCTCCCAGGTCTCTAATTGGTTTGGCAATAAGAGAATACGCTATAAGAAGAACATTGGAAAGTTCCAGGAAGAAGCAAATCTGTACGCAGTTAAAACGGCGGTGGACGCTGCCAATGTTTCAGCGCAGGCCAGCCAGGCCAACTCTCCAGCAACGCCCAACTCAGGTAACGCTAGAATGCTGCCCCCATTCAGCATTAAAGGCAGTGTGCATCTCATAACATACAGTTCTTTTTTGCTTTTTTCACCAAACTTGGCTTCTCATTGTCATCTATTCTCTGTCCGTTTTATATTTTTAATTGTTTTTTTTCTGTTTTTCTCTGATAGTCAGCATAGGTGTTCTTGGAGGTGTATCTTTAGTGCATTTTCAAAGGAGAAATATATCCATCTTTAATTACCGTCACAAGGATTTTACATGGTTTTACTGCAGGAGTATTACCGTGAAAGGATTGTTTTGGACCACACAAAGAGCTACGACCTTTTCCTAATGAATTCATTATTTCTGTTCGCAGCCCACAAAGTACTTTTTCCCACTTTCACACACCAATTAACACACTAACACGCAGTAGTGGCAGAGTGGGTTTCACAGCCTCCAAGACATAAAATGTCTACCGTGGCTGCAAATTGAACCACCCACGTTTTTAACAGGCAGACAGCTTTGAAACAAGCTTGTAGACACAAGTCTTTGTAAACAGACCGCTTTGTAAAGCAGCTTTGTGAAGCAGCTCAAATGCGCACATTCTGGGAATCTTTTGTATGCAGAATAAGATGGCTGATGACGGTGACCCTCAGACAGTTTTCAATGAGATATTCCTTTTATTGGGCGCAACCCCCCCCCTACCTTTTAACTCTATTCCACCATGTAGGGCTGATTTCATTATACATAATGCCTGCAGGGTCACCGGGGTCATACAGCATGTCTCACACAGGGGACACCTACCTTGGCCTGCATTCCCTTAATGGTGAGGGTCTCAGCATCGGCCCCTCTCTACAGCCTCAGGTATGCAGTGAGGTCAACCTCCAAGTTGATAGAGTTGACCTCCGTGGTGTTAGTGTAGCCTCCAAGCATTGGCGTTTACTCTCCTGTTGTTTAGCTCCTATTTACTTCTCCTCAGATCCCGTTCCTGCTGTATTGTCGATCCCACCAGCCTCAGACCCCCACAGCACAAACTGACCATTCTATGCTGTCATAGTCTTCTAGATGTTTCTCATGATCAACACCTATTTTGAAGCTACTCAGTCGCATCTATTTACTTCTCTAAAACCCATTCCCTATTCACATATGTGCTGTTTAGACTGGCAAAAAAACAAACTATCAATAAAAAAACAAAACATATTTACAGGCTGCAGATTTGTCATTTTCATCTCATGTAAAATGCTCTCTGATCAGATTTGGGGATCAAGCCAGTTGTTTAATGGTCAGTTTCTTTGCCTCTAGATTGTCTGTCTCTCTCCTCCAGCAGTACCCTTCCCCTTCTGTCAATCCATGTTTTCCTAAATGTATACAAGTAATCCCACATTTAATGTACCCCCCCCCCCCCCCCCCCATCCCAAGAGTGTGCTATAAGTAAAAAATATTCAGGTCCACTTGTACTTGTTTGGTAACAATTTATTTTTGATGTTCTGCAAGAATCCAAACATTTTTTTCAACTAGATTCATTAAAAACTAGAAACATTCTTGTTGCTTTTATTTTTTTTAATTGATGTCAGTTGGAGCATAAATTAAATAGGTAAGCCAAAAACTGAAAACCCCACTTCTATTTAAATGTGTAGATTAGCTGAATGAGTAATACAAGCCTATTCTGGTACATCTAAAGGTCTGTGGTTACTGCAAGTCTGTTGTCCACTTACATTTATAGAGGTGGATACATAAGTTTTCTTTAAACGTGCCAATAAGTTTTGTCCTAAAGCGTCTCATCTGCAACAGGTGGATACCCTGCACCGTGCTACACACCTGACGGGCGGCTATGAGGAGTTGTCGGGCAGTGACTTGTTCACGCCTCATCGCCTGGATGTGAGTTCCAAAGCTCAGTTGGGCTATTCTTGTCTTACAGTTTCTATAAAGTTTATTTATTTATAAATGCAGAGACATTTCTTATATTCTACATTTTTGGCAGACAGCACCAGTAAAGTTTGAAACAAAAATTCCCTGGAAAGGTTTTCCAGTTTGATTTTAGTGTTTGCAGTTGTCGTAAAGGTCGTGTGTATAAAAGGTTATGTAAAGCCTGTGTCGTAATACTGCTGAACTCTTGAACTGATCCATGTCCAATTTATCGATTCTTTTTTTTCTGTGCAAATGAAAGTAATTAGAGAAAGAAAACCAATTATTGGGCTTTTTTTAGTCCCAAAATGTGATATTTTATGATAAAATAAATTTTCTGAAACTTTCATGTTGGTTTTCAAACAAAGTGTACTCTGTTTGCGACCTGTGAGGTGCATTAAAGCTGTACCGTTTCATTAATAGGCTCCTAAACTCCCTCCTTAAAAGCATGGGACTTGTTCAAACTTGTTTACTAACTGAAGGTACACTTCAGAACGCATTAAGCTGCAATGAAGCTTTTGATCCATGGTCTACAGTTCTGTTTGTTTCAGGGAACCAAGCGGTGATTCAGTGTTTATGTTGCTGTAAGTTCAGTTCAACTGTTCTGTTTTTTTGCCAGCACCCTCAAGAAGCAGAGATGCACATTCTGGGGCTCCATGTGACCCAAAACGGATAAATGCTAAAGAGAAATTTGAGTAAAGACTGTGTTTGACCCACTCTGATCATCTTTGAAAGATCTATTTTCTAAGCGTTCCCAGGGGTCTTTTAACAATGATTGACGTTTTTTAGCCCAAATAAAATAAAAAAAGTGTAATTTTTGAAGACAGTTTATGTAGAGCAGCATTTGTTGTGGGCCTGTTGCTGGGAGCTCTCTGTTTACAAGTTCTGCCAGTAGCTTACATCCCCTCACACCCCAATAGGAATAAAAATAGCAAGCAATACTGAACTTATCCAGCCGTACAGTTCTAAACCGCTCGGACGAGGAAAACAAAGACGTACATGGATCTGCTTGTCTGGATTCACCCGCTTGGAGTGGAGCAGGGAGCATGTGGCCTGCCCACCATATTCTCCACGTCACAGATACGATCCTTTTCAACTAGCAGGCATTTTTTGTTTGCTTCTGATTCATAATGAAAAAAGATACTCAGAAACGCAGTTTTAAGCTTATTTTTTAAAATAGATTTCCTCCATCAGAAAAATGCCACAAGAACATGATAAAACCAAGTTTTCATAAAATGGGTCTTTAAGTGGATGTCCTGGCTTTAACTATAAACTCCCTCCTTAGATATTACTTCTCTGTTTCTCTGTTTACAGGCCAACAGCTGGCAGGACACCACCAACCCCTCCTCAGTTACCTCCCCTCCTGATCCCCCCAACAGTGTCCACTCTGACACTTCCAACTGATTTGGTGGCTCCCCCTGCCCTCATTTTAATCCCAATCCAGTCTGCCAAGACATCCACGCTCTGCTCATCTTCTGTTCACCCCCCCCCCCCCCCCCCCCCCCCCCCCCGAGTCAACAAACCACACGAGGCTGGATTCACACTTCAGATGCTTCAGCTGTGCTGGAACAGGACAGCTGCACAGTAACACGAAGGCTCTAGTCTAACGCTTTTTTTTTTTTAAGCCACGATGAAAAGGGGAAAGGAGCTCACGGATACGAAGAAGAAATCCTAACGTCCAGGATTTTTTTTAAACCACTGACCCAGCTGTGTAGATGATCATGATGTCTGTACATTATGTGTATATGCACGTTAACTTTACTCTCACAGCTTGTTCATGTGCTGTCGACCTCTACATTCGACTCTTTGCTTGGGGAAGCTGTGCGATTCCCTGTATGGACTGAAGCCTCGGCGTCTGACAGCCGACCTGTGGATAACCGATCACCAGGGAGCTCTGCTCACCCTGCTTGTACCAAAGTGCTGCCCCCCCATGTTCCTCCGAGATCACCCTCTGCCAACTTAATACAAGACTCTTGCAGCTTCTCGTCCTTTCAGCTTGACGTTTCCCTCTGTTGGGATTTCAAACGGAACGACTGAAATGCACAAAGGTGCATGCAGAAAGCGGCCACATCACCCAACATTAAACTTTTCAGCTTTTTGTAAGAGCGAGCTGACATAAAAAGTGTGTCAAGCACAAATGTTGGCATCCTTAATATAGGTTTTGTACAAAGGTAGTGACGGGGAACACTATTCGAAACCAAGTGGGACAAGTGAGATTGGGGCTGATGAGACGAGGCCATCTTTGACTGGATGTAACTAACGGCCCCTTCTGTTGCTAACCAATAGAGGGTGTTAATAGTTTGCTTGTATACTTTACTTCTTGCTTTCTGTCGACTAGTTTGTTTGATTGTAGGCGATTTTCTAATGCTGTTTCACCAAGAATGCACCAGCCACCACCAAAAAGTAGCTCAACATAGCATCTAAATGAAGAAAGTTTAAGCTTGTGGGGCGCCGATGTGTTACTGGGGCAACACGACATGAGTTTAGAAATGTAACGGTCTTCCATGCATGTAGGACTTTTTAGGTGTGCTATCGTTTTCATTTAACCCTCCGAGTTTTTAAGCTTCATTTTGAACAAAAAGCAAAGGGTATAATTATCAGTCAGACCAAAAAATGAAAACGTGCATCATGTATTGCTATAATGTGTGTGTCTCTGTGTGAGTGTGTCTACAGTGTTCTCGGGATGTCTTAGTCAAAGTCGCTGGTGCCTCTGTGGACTTTCTGAGCATTATTAAGACTGGGGGTCTCCACCGGCCAGCGACGGAGCTGGGGGTTCAACTGAGATTTTCCTCGTCATCTTGGTACATTTTTTAAGTTTGTTCGCCCGAGGCAACACACGACAACCTATTGTTGTACCAAAAACCAAAAATACCAAGTTCAGCGACATAATGCTACTCCTCCTCTCCCGAAAGTTGGTGCACAGCCATCGTTTTAAGTCTGAGGAGAGAATTGTATTTGTATGCGTGTCTCTCTTTGTAGTGTTGTCGTGCCTCAAGTTAGTCATTTTGAGGCGTTTTGTTATGGAGCTTCATCGGGGGGTGGAGTGAACGCTTTCATCACACCCATGTTTATATTGGGAGTATGGACAGATTGCTCTCATCTACTCATTTAATACCTTCTAGTACAATTTTTTTTTCTTTTTTTAGTTATTCGGCCAATCGGGCAAGGGCTTCTTCCTCCACCAAAAGAATAAAAGAGGCAGCACTGGGAAATCTGGTGTTTCTGATGAACCCTTCCAATCATTTTATACATTAACTTATGTGAATAACAAACCATTTTGATAGTAAGGTAAGCCTTATCCAGATAATGTCATTTAAGACTTTATTGAACTATGTTACAGAACAAAACCTGATCTTTAAACATCAGGTGTGATATCCCTCATCTGTTTTGTTACTCATTGCATTTCATATCTTACATTATTGCCACACTAAACTGTCAAGCCCCGCCCCTTTTTCTACCTGTTGTAATGGATGTCACTGTACAGTTTGTGTAATGTTAGTATTTTCTTTTTTCATTTTATAAACATTGTTTGGAGATGCCAGTTTTATTTTGGCCTTTATCTAACAGATTCACAAGAATTGATTTTTGATGTTATTTAGATCTTTGGTTGCAATGAAAGATTTACAAAAACAGGATTTGATGCTGTGGAACCGCACTAGTTCATTCTTTTGTGTGTTCCTCACCTTTACTGGTTTACGGAGCTGTTCTTTTTCAGTTTTTGTGTTTTATGAGGAATCGTCTAATTTCTAAACCTGAAGATCTTTTTGGGAAATGTAAACCGCAGAGCTGTACTTCAACACTGAACAGCGTTTGGATACTTTGAGTAACTTCCACAGCATCAAATGGGGTTGTAAACCTTTACTTTCTTTTTTTCTATTCGTATATTTGTATCGCTCCTCTTTTCCTTGTATTTACCCCTCTACCTCTGTCTTTCCATTTCTCTTGTATATAACCCCACTGTTTTCAGACTTGTGAGTCTGTATGAACTCCTTTTATACCTCAACTTTAGAATTGTTCTAGAAAGAGTAAAACAAAAGGAACAATATAAAAAATTGTAGTGTTCTTATTAGAAAAATTAATAAAAAAAATATTTAGTGTGACCTTTCAGTATTTGATTTCAGACTTTAGGAGTGTTTCACTTTTTTAAGTTTGTCACAAATGCTCTTGTGATAGTCAAATGTAATAAAAAGAGAGATTGCACCATCATGAGGAGTGAACGCTTTTCTCCAGCCCTGAAATCAGCTCCAAACAGGAAATACAAAAAGAATACTCTGCAGTCACTGACAAGTGTTCAGCAAAAAGAAAAAGAAAAAATCTTGAGTGACGTGAGATTTTCCTCATGGCAGGAACTGTCCTTCTGCTCCTGAAGCTTCACAAGGCCTGATCCTGGAACTTCTGATCCCAATTAAGAGGAAACTGCAAACAAATTCAATAAAACATCCCATGAGAAACAGATTTCAGTGTACTACCGGTCCTTTCTGTCAATAGGATGAATAAAGTATTTCCTGACACTTGAATTTCCACTCTGATCATCTTTGATCTATTTTAACCCTTGTGCCGCTATGGGGTCAAGATGACCATTGACGTGTTCTCCCTACCATGCTAAAGGTGGAAAGATTTCATGTAATCCATGGACACCAGTGAAGATCACAAATCATTGAAGAAAAAGGTTCAGTGCACTGTCTAGTGGGTCTAGATGACCCAACTCCCAATGTCAAAGTTCCTAGGATAGCACAAGGGTTACAATGGTCTTTTAATTCCTAATATGGTGTTTAATATTATTATTTTTCTAGGACAGTTTCTGCAGAGCGGCAGTAGTTCATTAGAAATTCAGATCAGAGCTTGGAGTAGGGAACTTGTGCTCAGTGCGGCACAAATACATTTTTTTTCCATCTACTGAGTCACAACAAAATGCTTCTCTTTTGGCTTTTTCCCATCAGGGGCCGCCACAGCGAACAAGTCGCATGGTAAACTTGGCAATGTTTTACGCCGGATGCCCTTCCTGACGCAACCTTCTCAAAGCAACCGGGCTTGGGACTGGCACAGAAGTAGAGAAGGGAACAGGGAGCAGCCCGGATTCGAACCCTGGTGTCACGGACGGAAGGCGCCGCAAACCAGCACGAGCTAAACCGGCTCCTACTGAGTCACAACAAAATAAAAACCTAAAAATGCTCTTTATACATATAACTTCCATAATGAGAAAAATGGCACAAGAAGGTGTTACGAAACACCAAAAACATGATTTTCATCAGAGTGGGTTGTTAAAAACCTAAAGCACAAGTTTTATCATATAGAATAAAGCTCAATTGATCTAAATGGATCCCTGTTAATGAATGGAAAAAGGCCAACTTCTTATTTCATCATTAATCTAAAACAGAGTCAAAAGGACTTTTCATAAAAGCCACTGACAAATTCTCATCTTGAGCTGGGTAAGTATGTTGGTTCCCTTTGGGGTGGATGTGTTTGAGATCACAGTTCTGCCATCCGTCCGTGTGTGTGGTGGGTATTGATGGGACTTTAGCCCCCCTGACATGTCAAACTACATTCTGTACAGCTGACCTCATAATCAAATATTTATTTTTCAAAGTTTCTTCAAATTATTTGGAATTTATTGCAGTCAATGTAACTTTTTTTAAAACTCATTTTCTGCCATTTAAACAAGTTGGACTTCCTCACACATCAGATAAGAATATGTTTTTTGAAAATCCTCTCAATCAATAATCCAGATTATATTCTTACTTTTTAAATGCACAGTCAGTGTAATCCTTATTAATTTTGCTCGTTTATCAGGACAGTAAAGGGTTAAAGGGCTGGGGAGAGTCATAACACTGTCCTTACGTCAGGCAGTGCAGTCGATAAGATGTGACCTCTGACCTGGTTAAAACAAGTCACCTGTGCCTCTAAACGGGGAAACTCAGAATTCCTTCCAGACACCACTGCTGGCAGGAAGCAGAAAGAATGCTGTCCAGTTGGATACTACTGGGAAGAAATTCCAGGGCATGAAAATAGTGAAAAAAATAAATAAATCGTGCCTGCAGATGGAGCCCACAGGGCAAATTACTAGAAACTGATCGGAAATGTTTGCCAAGGGAGTAAAATCCGGACTCGATAACAAGAATAAGGAGTGGGCGACATAAAATGAAGGTTTGAAGTCTGAATAACTGTAAATGGATTTACCTCCTGCAGTGAAGCCTTGATGTCAATGGGGCAATTCTCCTCCCTCTGATCTGCGGTTCTCCCACACAGACAGCACAGGATGGACTTGAACGTCCTCCGCATCTCATCGTCCCGCAGCGAATATATGATGGGATTGACCAGGGAGTTGCACTCCGCTATTGCCAGGCAGTACTTCTCAATGCGGTTGGCGTCGCTTTTTGTGCCCATCACACCGTCCACGAGCAGAACCATGAGCCCAGGAGTCCAGCAGATCACGAAGGCGCCTGCGGCGACATCCAGATGAGAGCAAGAATAATTCGAACAGATTAGGCCCAAAACTTTCTCTGAAATGTGAACGCAACAGAACCATTATACCGGTAATTGCTTCATAGCAAGAATTAAAATCTACAATATCTCATAGCAAGGGTTAAAATCTACAATGTATTTTCTTGTGAAGCGTGAAAACATTTGAAGCCCAGACAGAAACTGGATTGTCTCAGACCTCCATGAAAAAACAAAAGTGACAAAACGGTCCATAAAGTCACAATCTAAACGAGCTTTTATTAAACCTGCCGAAGGACTGAAACTAAAGTCGACAAATTAGTTTGGTTTCATTTTACGGGAAGTGGTCTGAGCCAGAGTCTCACTCTAATCATATTTGCATCTATTTTAAAAGTGTTCCCAGTGGTTTTTCAACTATGATTATGCACTTTTTAGCCAAAATGATAATAATAATAATAAAAACCTGATGGTGTCGGTGCAGGGCAAACCTGCCCTAATTTCCCATCATCCCTTCGTCTACCTTGTTCTGCAGCCCCTCACAACCCCAACCTAACATCAAGGTGCAACAAAAATGGTGAGCAACATCGGAGCTATCCAGCCGTATACTTCCTAGCCAGATTCCAGCTCAGACGAGGAAAACAAAGACGTTCATGGATTTATTTGTCAGCAAGTGAATGCATCACAATGGAGCGGAGCAGGGAGCTTATAACACTGGGATTGTGGCTTCTGCAGAACAACAAAGTTTTTTCAAACGTCATTTTATTGTCTGCTCCTGATTTGAATAAAGAAATACTCTGAAATGCAATTTTAAGTTTAATTTTCTTTATACATGTCCTCCACATGTTTATGGAGTGAGTCTTTAAAAGTCTGAGAAAAAAGGTTCTCACCTAGAACCATGGATATTGTTTTCATCAGGTTGACCACAGTCTGGTTGTGTCGCACCTCAGAGGAATGCTGGGAGATGTAGCTCCAGTGGCGTTTCACATGAATGAAGATATGAGCGTATATGAACACCATAATCAAGAAAGTGAGCAGATTGAGAATCGCCCAGAAGATGAGGAAGCGGCGGTGGTAGAGAGGAGCAACAGACGAGCAGTTGCTAACGTCGCATTCACAGTTCCAGAACAGAGAGGGCACCAGACCCATGAGGATCGCCGCTGCCCAGATGCAGACTATGAGCAGCACCACACGCCGCTTGGTCATGTTGCTGTGCAGCTGCATAGTGAGGATGGTCTGGTGGCGCTCCACAGCCACCGCTAGAAGGTTGGCTACAGAAGCAGTCAGGCTGATGTCGATCAAAGCTCCACGAATATACCACTGCTTCTTGGAGAGCTCCGCGGTCCAGGGACCCGTGTTCAACATCAGATTGGCATAAGCCATGCCGGCAAAAAGGTCTGCTGCGGCCATGTTCCCCAGGAGATAGTAGATGGGGAAGTGGAAACGTTGGTTCTTGAAGATGGCCACCATCACCATCAGGTTGGCCAGGAGTACAATGACGCATACGGTCAAGCCCAGGGCGATGACTGTAATGTCCCGCGGCGTCCAGTTTTCATTGATGGTCTTGTTGACGTTGGCATAAAAGAAGGTGATACTTTCATTGTGGTAGCATTGATTTGACTCACTGCTCTCAGAAGCCATAACTGCAAAAAGAAAAAAAAAATCTTTGAACTCTACAAAAGAGACAGAATGTTTTAAATCATCATTCAATGATCAAAATCTGAAGTGTTCCGTTAAACATGGCAAAGAAACCACCAAAACAAATTAATAACTAAAAAAACATCCACATAGATTATACTCCAAATGAAAAACATACACATGGGAGGCAGGAATCCAACATGAAAGGTCTCCATCCGCTTGGTCAAATGCATAAAGAGCGTCATTTGATTCATTAAATACTTCAAGCTGCCATGATTGTTTCAGCATGTGTGTAAACATTTACGGTATCCCAATGTACGGCCACTGTTGTGATAGATAAGCTGATGTCGCAATGAGAAAAAGCGTGATCTTTTTTCATTACTCAATTTACTTTGAATTAACATGATGCAGAAATCCCACACCACCATGCTCCCACCACCATGTTTATTCACTTATGCTTCCCTTTCTCCTTAGCAACAAAAACAAAATAAATAAAAACAAAAAACTGGTAAGTACAGAGTTGACTATGACTAAATGAGTTGTAAAGAAGCTTAGGAGTAACTTTTAGAGCTTTACTATAACTTTTACACAGATTAAAGCTGAAATTTCAACATTTAACAAGCTCTAATTAATAGTAATTATCACCAGTTCAGGAGTAATTTTTTTTAGAGGAATCCTTTGATGGCAGAAAAAACCCTTCATTACTTTATCTTCCCCGTTAAAATGTGCTCCTCTTTCCAGTGAGCTGCGTGCTTCCAAAAGTTGAAAACAATGAAGATTACTCACCGTTTAATTTAGGCTCCACCATCCAAACATGTCCTCAGCGAAAACAGTCGAATCACGATTCCGTCAAAACGAGACGAAATTGCTTTCAATTTTGACAAACATTGAAGCGGAAGTTTTCATGTCGACATTTTTGAATTACTCTCACTCCGATCAGCTGCACCTGGCCGACAGGTAGCGGTGTAACCTTCGCATGTTGCTTCAAAAATCGGACAAAACAGTAACACGACTTGTCAAGCTGTTTGTGAAACTGCCGTGATCATTGGGGGCGGCGCGTGAAAATGTGAAGAAACAGGTTATACGTCTGTGATTCTTTTGTTTGTATGTAATCAGTCTCATGTTAACGCGGAGTTCTGTTCTTCAGAGCTATTGGTTTTTGATGTTTTACTGCAAAAGAAAATGACTCATCAGGATTCTTTGAGGATTTTTTTAAATTAATGATTTAACTTAAATACAAATTTAAAACTGTAACCTCAATATAACCTGAATATGTTTAATTGTGTTCTTTTCCTTGTGACCACAAGAGGGCGACGTTGAGTTCGTTGAGTTCGTTTGAATCAATGTTTTAGCCGGTCGGGTGTTGCAGTTCAGACTGGTAATCCCTGCTGCCCTCTTGTGGTCACATTGAGAAGACATCATGAATGGACTGGTGATGTTTTCTGTAAAAAAAAAAAAAAACAACAAAAACCTCTAAAGTGAAACAAAGTATTATTGCTTTCAGAATTAATGTTGATCTCACGTTAGTCAAACTTTTGGGCCGTTCGCCAATAACATTAGAACTTTTCCAGAAACTGTCATGGGTGTAACAACAATGGGTATAAAAAAATGTTACAACACTATGTTTGTCTCTTTGTAAACCAGACAAGTTTACAGAAGTGACAATAAGGGACCCTTTTTTTGGTCTTGATGAGTATTAATGACTCTAGAAAAACAAGCTTTTATCTTATGTTATATGATCGAAAAATTAAACAAGTATCTATAAATCCACCGCTTTGGGTTAGCTTATGTTCAAACTACTGTTATGTTAACGCAAGGTTCTGTTCTTCAGGACAATTCTTTTTTGTTTATTAATGTTTTGCTGCAAAAGAAAGTAACCAAAACATATCCTTATTTATTTAAAACAAAAATGTAAAAAGATTGAATGTATGATAACAGGTACTTTTTAGTGACATTTTAGGAGATTTGTTTTGTGTTTGTTTTCTTGATATATTCATAAATTGTAGTTTTTAATGTGACCACAAGAGGGAGATAAGTCTTTATGACTCTAGAAAACTAGTACACGTCTTTTACTTTAAAGGCTGAGGAAGAATGTTAATAAAAAAATGGAAACAAGTTACTATAAATCTACCACTTTGGGATACCATATGTGTAAATTACCATTATTAAATCAGGGTTCTATACTTCAGGACAATTGTTTTTTATTTTCTTTTAACGTTTTGCTGCAAAAGAAAGTAACCAAAGCTTTTAAACAAATGCCTGGAGTAAGACACTCATTTGAAACTGCAACTTTAATATATTTTTTATATGTTTTTGTATTCCTTGAAACGACGGGAGGGCGACACTGAATTGTGATTCTGATGAATCCACATAAGTTCAACTTTTAGCTAGTCAGTGATGCGGTTCAGCCGTTCAGACCAGTAACCACTGCTGCCCTCTTGCGGTCACATTGTGAAAACACAGATTCGTAAAGTTTCCGTCAAACCAGTGTGAAACACAGTAGCATTTCCGGTTATTACTTTCAGAATAAAATCAGAAGAAAAGTTTGCTCGACTTTGACGTCAATTAAACTTACATTAAATTGACCGTAAATTAGAACTTTTGCACAAACTGTAATGGGTGTATTAACAATTAATTCACGAAAATACTATGGCACTATGTGTGCCACGTAGTAAACCAGACAAGTTAATGGTTTTTTTTTTAAAAAAAAGAGACATACCTGTACATGTGATGGTATTGAATACTTTTACACAAAACAAATAATGGCATATCCTTGTTTATTTAAAAAAAAGTCAGAAGAATGAATGCATTGTTAACAGGTACTTTGTACTCTATTTGTTTTCTTAATAATTTCATAAACTGTAGATAAGTCTTCATGACTCAATAAAACAAGTACTTATCTCGTGCTTTAAACGCTGAGGAAGAATATTTGTTTAAAAAAAGCAAACAAGTAACTATGAATCCACCATATAATTGTTAAATTACCAACAACATTATGTATCCTGTGTTAATTATAAAACATCTGTTCGGTTATATTAGCACAAAATAAATTTGAATTGAATCGATCAGAAATAGTAATCACTATTCATTAACAATTTTTAAAGGATGACAGAATATAATTATAACGGGTTGCACTGATTTGACTTTTAAACCACTGTAAAACATAGTAAATTGTTTTACAGATAAAAAAAAAGTATTGTAGCATGGCTGCAATTAAAACCATCTTTGTCCTGACTGGAGTATGACTGCAGTTAAAGGTTATAACCGCTAGAGGGCACACTATTCTACCAATCTCGTTTTTTAGGCTTTAAAACCTAAGGGGAAATAGATTTTTTGTGGTAGAAAAATCTACTACAGTAGGATTTTTTTTGTCTGTTCATAAATGTTTAAATAACAAAGCATAACCTGAGTGATAACAGACATTTAGCACAAAAAAGACAGCACCATTTCTTTCTTTTGACTTTCTAAAAAAAAGAGATGAGTTTATTCAATGATCATATAACAGACTTAATCAACAACCTCAAGGGACCATTCGCAAACCAAACAAACATTGAGGAACATGTTCAAAAAACAAACCCCCTGAAACAACAAATGTAACACAAAATAAAATACCTGAATAAAGCAAACTCCGGGCTGAGATCAGCACATTCTCTGAAGAACCATGGCACGGCAGGACCAACAGTTATGAGAAAAAAAAAGGCTTAAAAGGAATGAAGGTCTTTTTTTTTTTTAAACCGCTTCCATATCAGTCTAATCATAAAATTACATACTCAAACATGGTAGACATCATAAAAGTTATAAAGGTGAATTAGGCAATAAATGAGTCGTTTTGAAGTACTGTTTGTTTCTTTACTTTCTGCATCAACAGAAGGCTTATCTACACTAGGAACATGCCTCCCAGCACCAAATGCTGAGAAAGGATGAACAAAACCAACACAGTCATCCAACTTTACAGTCACGCTGACCAGACTCAAACACTAGTGTGGCAAAGCGGAAACATTTCTAGCTAAAACCTGTTCAGAGAAAAGGGGAAAGTAGTTGTCAGATGTGTACACCCATTGAATTCCAGCTAAAACTAAATTTAAAACCCCCCGAAACTTGACAATGGTTGTATTATAAAATGCTGGATTTTCTTTTTTTAACCACTTTTTTTTCTTTAAACAAACTCTTCTGACAGGCCTTTCCTCCCCCTGCATCCCACCCCCCCAAACTCCTTAAAGGTTTTTGTCTATAACCTCTCAAAGTGGTAAATAAGCCAACAAAAAACTGCAACACAATACAGGCACTGGAGAAACACTAGAATAGACGAGAGCAGAGGACGAGATATGTCCAGATTCCAGCCCATCTCCACTCCGACAATGTCTGAGAATAGAATTAGAATTCACATCCACTATTATCAAACAAGAACAAAGATATAAATTAAGTTTTTTTCAGAGTTTTCTGCTTGAACTTTTGTCATTTTTTTGCTTTTCTATTTTGTACTGTTACAGTGTGCCTCCTGGGAATTTATGGATCCGATGCTAAAACTAATTACGGTAAGATCTCAGTCTGGTCCCAGTAACGTTTGTTTCTTTATATTTAAACCAACCTATTTCAGGTAGCAGTGTGACTCCTTCCAACTTCAGGAACAATTCTTCATTTGAAGCACAGAGTGCGTCACCGATGGTCGGCCTGATTGTTGTAAACAGGACTGGAATTTCTCCACCATGACTTCCATCCCTGTGCCGTGTAGTGAAAGACTCAAACCACCAGCTCTCCCTTTTCTCACCAAACTCTTTCTGATGGATTTTCCAATGACAAAAACAAAGAGAGATGAAAACCAATCCCGTTTTCCAGAACGACTGGAGCAATCACAATGCATATATTTATATTCACATTTCTCCCCAACTGCGTTTTAAAGGAAGGCTTTTCCAAGAATGTCTGGTAATTTGGCATAAATCTCAGTGGTGGAGTGTCGGTGTGACGGCTCAAAGAGCCACGGTGGAAAAGAAGAGACCCAAAATAAACAATTACTGTAGCATTAGAAAATACTTTTTACAGTGGATACTATAAGATGGAAAACCTGTCTGCACTTTTCTATTTCTGTATGCAAATGTTATTGTTTTGTGCAGATCATAGAACATACTTGTCTGTTTAAGAAAAAGGTGTAAGGCAAACTAACTTCTCTGCCGAGAAATATACATGATTTACAGTATGCAAACTGACCTCCCCCTTAAAACTTTTATGTTGACTTAAAACAAGCAAATCCTCAAATAAAAGTCTTTTTCCTTACTTTCAGACATCTGGCAGTGCCAAAAGACATCTGCACAGGCCGTCAGAACATCAGAGCATTTTCCTCTTCATTGGGATGTTTCTTCTCCCACCCATGCACACATAGGAAATCAGGCAATGACTAAGGCAGCTGTGCCAACAGGGGTCCTTCTCTTGCTTTTTGGATTTCAGGCTAGCGGTACTAAATCCGTAAGAAAAGATCCAAAATGACGAGAATCCCTCCACGAGAGTTCATGAGGTCAAAGCGAGTCTGGACCACCAGAGTCCACAGCCCTTTGCGGTGAGTGGTCACCGGATCTGACCAAAAAGGAGCTTCACATCATCCGTCGCTTGAGTTTTTTTCCTAATTTTTTTAGTTTTTGCAGTTGTGTTTCATTTTTTCTGTTCTTCAAAACAGGTTCTCCTCAAAGATGGCCATCAAGTCACTTTGAAAATTCATGTCAATGGTTGCCGCCATCTGAAAAACAAAACAAATCAGTCTCTAATGAGCCCAAAATTTTAAGATGTTAGAGTCTAACCTAACTTTTTGTAACTGTTCATACACTTCTAAAGTTGTGTATGAAAGAAACAACTATTTCATATTTTCCATCTTACTGCAAACTTGACAGAATTTCTCACCGCTTCACGCCTCCTTCTCTCCTGCTCTTTTCGCCGCGCTAGCTCCCTCTGTTGGTCAAGAGAGTTCTGTGAGGAGGGTTGGGGTGGCGTGGGGGGCTGTGTGGATTGCTGGACCACAGTTGGCTGGGTCTCCTGCTGCACCTGCAGCTGCTGTGGTTGATGTAAAGGCGCCTGGACATGCGTCTGCTCCAGACGCCTGCGGGGCTCCTCGTGCACCCTTCTGCTCGGCTCCATCACATCCTCTTCATCTCGACCTCTGAAAAGCATTCAGATCAATTGAGCTGCTTGTTTGTAGCTTGACACAAATGACCAAATCAGAACATTTTATTGTTTGAAATCAGAAAAGATTTCTTGGTGATGCGGTAAACTGGTTTGTGGTTCCTCTTACCGCAGTTTGTCCTGCTCCCTGCGTAGTCTGTCCTTCTCCGCCTGCTCGGCCTGAGCCTTCAGCGCCTTTTCCCGCTCCTCTTTCTCCCGAGCGACTCGGCGGAACTGCTCAAAGCTGTCGCTGGAGGACTTCACCGCTGATGACGTAGTGGACGTTGACTTTTGTGCCAGGCTGGCCCACGAGCCCATATTCTTCAGTTTCACGTCCTGATGACACAGAAACATTACGGAATATATTCAAGAACATCATTAATAATAGTAAAAAAAAACTGTTACCCACCTGTACCTTTTTAGGGGCAGATGATGTCTTGGACTCATGCTTGAATTTGTCTTTGTCCTGAAGGGAGGCCGGGGGTCCACTCGGCTCAGATGTGCGGATGACAGGCCTTGAACTGTCTATGGACTTCACATCTGACCAAAGCAAACAGGTTTTTAATTTCCTCCGTGTTTCTGAATGGTTTTTGACAGACATGCTGAATGAGAGGAACCTCTTACTTTGCTGACTGGGCTTGCTTTCAGGATGTTTGTGGTGCTCTGGTCTCATTGCAGGGTTAAACTGTTCTCTAACCATTGGTGATGGAGGAAGTTTCTCCTCCTTGACTCCACCTTGGCTTCCAGAGGACCTCTGCTGGATATCAAGCGCACGTATTTAGAGTCAACACACAGTGACGGCCTTACTTTCAACCCTCGCCACAACATTTTTGAGCCAGCTTATGGAGGAACTAACCTTTTTGGGCTGCATGTTGTGAGGTGGAGACAGATGAGACACGGGTGGATACTGAGACATCTGCGGAGAATGCATCATGAGAGGGGATGGGTTGTCCCTTATGTGAGCTGTCAAGAAAGAGCAGGGAGTCAGGAACGTCCAAACATTAACGTGTTTGTTTGTACTAACAGGTCAACAGAATATCCTCAAACGGACCTGCGCTGTACGGGTCAGCTTTGATTGGTCGAGGGGAAGGCTGCTGATGCTGAATGATCTGCTGGGTTTTGCTGGGGGGCATGGAGGACTTGTTTTGGGACACTTGGGACAGAACAGAGTGTCCAGAACCCTGCTGGAAGTTGACTTGATGTGGTTGTGACGGCGGTTGTTGCTGCTGCGTGTGTTGTAGGTGGCGGCCTTGGTGTAAAGACATTTGTGGGGGAAGAGCCTGATGTAAGGATGTGGGCGGGGCCTGGGACTGAACGGGGAGCTGTGGGGGAGGCAGCGAAGTCTGAGAGGAGATTGGAGTTTGTCCCGGGCCGGACTGCAAAAGAGACGTCTGCCCTGGCTGCTGTTTCTGCGTCTGTCGAACCTGCGCCTGCAGCGACTGCAAAGTCTGCGGGGCCTGATGAGCCTGCTGCAACTGCTGCAGGTACAACTGCACTTGGTTAATAGGCGTAGTCGACCCGGGTTCTTCGTCGTCCTCCAACAGCAGCTGGGGAGGCTGAGAAGACAGCAAGCCTTGTGGTGTTAGTGTTGGGGGGGACAGGGGTCGTTGATGCATGGGCTGAGAGGGGTGTAAGAGTTGAGCTGGGAGCTGGTGCTGGGGGGGCGGCGCTGACTGGGGCTGGAGCTGCTGCTGTTGTGGTGCTGCAGGCTGCTGCTGGGGGGGCTTGGGATGAAGAGGGGCTGCCTTGTTACTCGGTCGAGAGGGCTGCTGAGGTAAGGAGCTGTGGAGGGCTAGCAGATCCAGAAAACACAAAACATGTTGATCTCATCCAATTCAGAAAGGAAACAGGAATAAAATTATAATAGAAAGGTAAAGTGAAAAAATCTAATGTGTTTATGGGGAACACATACATAAACACATCTGAGATATTGTGACCATGAAATAAAATGTTAGGTGTGCTTTACAAATATAATCTTTGTCCTGCAACAGCAGTAAAAACAAACAAACAACAAAAACAGGGTTAAACCAGTAAAAAACCAACATCTGCACCACTGCTCTTACCTGGGGAGGGAAGGATGGGATGCTGGTTAAGGAAAGGATGTGTCTCAGGGGAAACTGGCTCAGCTGAATGAGGATTTAAATGTGGTGGGGCGGGCGATGAAGAGTTTCCTGTGTTGTTCATCAGCAGGAGGGGCTGGTTGAACTGTGGAAGGGTCTCAAAGTTAGTTTCTAGTAGTTGGGAAGACTCTAGAGGAGCGACGGGTGGGGGCGCCATGAAGCCCTCTGGAGATGGCTGACGTTGCTGCTGCTGCTTCATCTGACTGCTGGGCTGAGGGGGCGGGACTTGAGGCGGGAGCCCAGGCTGAGCAGGGCCCATCTGAGCGTGAGGATGAGGCTTTTTCCCCTCCTTCATAGACGGAGTTTTCTTTTTCTGCTGTTTTATTGTTCCTGTAACAAAGACAATGGAGTTTTGTTTTAAAAAGGACGGTGACAAATCGACAGAGTTAAAGAGGAACGGGAACAGGCTCACCTGTCCCCTCAGCTTCGCTGTCTGAGCTGGAGCCACTACTATCTGAAGAAGAGCCAGCCTTCTTTGAAGTAGCCATGGATTCTACTGCCTTTTCAACTAAAAACAACAACAACATTCTGTTAATGGAATATCTATAACTCCATAATAAATGTCAAATTTTGTTAACTTGTTGATCATAAACAACCATCGTCACTTCAGTTGATGTCTAACCTGTTGTCTTTTTCTTCTTTTTGAGGCACGTAGACACATATCTCTCCAGTTCCCGCAGAGTGGAGGGCTTCAGTGTCTCAAAGTCGATCTCAATCTCATCTGGGTTTGAGTTTTTAAGCGAGGGCTCTCTGGATTGGATAATATGCACTACACGGCCAAGCTTGTCACCAGGGAGCTTGTTGATGTCCAGGCTTAGCTGCCTCTTCTCTTCATAAGTCATGGGTTTGCACTTTTCCCCAGTAACTAAAGACCCAAGTTCCTCCTCTAGGCTAGGAACTGGTTGAAGGCTGGAAGGATGATTGCTTTTCATCACCTCCTTTTTACTGCAGGGACCAAAAAAAAAGTTTTGTAATCACTTTCTAAACAAGGTTACCAATAATTTTTAATAGACGTTCAGAAATAGCTTTTAAAAAACAGAAATAGGTGAAAAGTTCCAGAAGTAGACGTCCAAAAGAAACACAGCTGTATTTCTAAACATGTAACATGCCTTATAGTCTGGTCTTTAAGTCACTTTTGCATTTGTTCCTAGAAATGCGAATACAACCACTTCCCCGTTCTGCTGGAAGTTCTCTTGTTTTAGCAGATGGACTATGTTGAGTTCAACAAATGTTGAGTTCTGTATAAACACGGCGGTCGGGCTAAACGCCGTCTCCTCCCTCCTTGCATGTTTGAAAGCTTGCCTGTGTGTAAACCAGCTCAGAGATGCACAAACACATTCAAGCTCTGCAGGCTTTGACCTTTGAACTCCCTGCTCTCCACCTGGTGGTGTGCAGGTGTCAATGATCTTACTAAAATTCAACGTTTTCAAATGTCTTTTATTGTTTATGGTGGTTGAGCTCTGGTGACTTTTGATTGCCTAAATTAAATAAAGAATAGAAGTTGAATTTTCTTTTAAATTCTAACTGACTAAACAGGTTTTCGCCAGGAAATAATTCTAATTGATATTCTAAAATGGTTTTAAAGTCAGTTCAGTGATTTTTTAAAGCAACACTACGATAGCAATAAGATCAAACGTTTTCAACTCACCTTGGTTTTTTCTTGGAAACAATTTCTTTGTTAATGTTAATCGTCTTTGTTTTCTTTGACAGCTGTGAAACAGGCGGAGGATCCTGGATCTCATCCACAAGACCCAGCATGCTGCTCTTTTTCTTATGCTTTTCTTTTTTCTTCTCTTTCTTCTCCTTTTCTTTTCTCTTTGGTTTGCTGGCTTGTGGTTGCGACAGGGCAGCCAACTGCTCATGGACAGCTTTCAGCTGTTTGGAGAGACGGCAACAAATCTCAGCAAAGTTTCAGAGAAGAACCAGGATCCTGAAACTACTTTGAGCACTTACCTGCTCCTGAAGCTCTGCCAACCTTTGAGCTCTCTCTTCTTCAGGGTCATCTGTAGAAGACTCAGACTCTGAGGAGGAGTCACTTGAGCTGTCTGAAGAAGAGGCAATATGGGCCATAGGGGGTTGAGGTTTTACAGGAGCGGGGTGGTGAAGACTAGGTGGTGGGACTGAAACTACATGTTTGCTCTCAGGCTCATCTGGCATCTTGGCAAAACGCATCTCAAAAACATCCTGGAAAACAACAATCACATCACATTTGATTTAATAAGGTCCCAAAGAGAGAAAAACAAAAAACAAGACACATTTAGAAAATAAAAGCTGATGAAAATTACAAGATACTGTGCTTGAAGCAAAATAACGTTTTAAAATACTACAATTAGACCTTTTTTAAAAATTAGCAATCATTTTCAAACTATCCAAAGACAGATTTTTGTTTTAGATTTTGTTGATTATTCATTTGACTTGAATTGTCACAAATATATTTAAAAAATAATCTATATTCTGACTAAAAGCCTCTACTAATATTGTTTTCTGATTCTAGTTTATTATTTCATAAAGGGATTTGTCTGATTTTGGCCATTTTAATGAGACTACATGGCATGAAATGTTATTTTTGTAAACAAAACTTTGTGAAACCTAAATTCTGGATTTCAAAATTAATTGGACTTTTTCTTAATGGCTTACAAGGCATCTTTGTTAGCATTAAAGCAAATATTTCTGCTGACCTAGAACCAAACCTGTCTCCAGCACAATAGAGGTGAGTAGCAAACTTTAATCCCAATTGTTCTAAAATGCAGAACAATGTCCTTTTCTTCACATAGATATAGTTAAGTAAACGTCTCGATGTTGGACAGCATCTTTTTTTCCCTTTTTCTGATTTCTTCAAATGTGTACATGTTTATTGCCAACTATGTGGGCATTAATGCTTGTATACATTTGTTGCAAAGATTTTAGTTTTTAAGGTGAGCTGTGTGCAATATTTATTTAAGAGAAGTGCCGTTTGAAATGAGCAGCAAGATGGGGATGTGAAAGGAAAAACTTTGCTAAATCTCTGCTGGTGCAAAAAGAGTTCATCAACTTCTGTCTTTTTGTTTTATAGGACAATCAAAAGGAAAAGGGAAGAAGAACCATCCATAAACAGAACAGACCAACATCTCTTCTTTGAGGTTTTAACGGTTAAAGTCACACACTACAGTGGATACATTTTCCGGTTTATCAGTTCACATTTGTGGCAAATCCGTAAGAATATTGTTGATCTCTACCACAAACAGCATGTTCAAGATGATTTGCTGAGTGTTAAGGTGATGGGAGGCCATTACATCGCCACTACCAACTTCTGGATAAAGTTCCTAAAAAGACAAACACTCGAGTTTGGGAGTTTTGTTACACAGTTTGGCTACTACGTTATAGAAGTGAAGGTTTGCGATTCACTGCAGCATCTAATCTCAATTTTTCTCTTTGTTTATATCGTCTCAGACAAACCTCGTTTTTCTTAAATGAGATTGATGCCATCTCCCGTCATCATACAACCAAAAATGTGACTTGGTGTAGCCAGAAGGATAATGCTCGTTTTCCCAGATGTACTGTCATTATTTCAGCACAAGTTCAGCAGCAACAGCTGCTTTGCTGCTCATCCCACGAGTGCTTTCCAACTACAGATCCATCTTCAGGGAAGAACACTGAACATCCTCCAAACCAGTACAGATATCTACTTTTACTGCAATGTATTTCCCTTTTCTACATCATTATCCAGGTCAAACAAATGACAAAATCAAAAATCTATATTTTGTATGGCTCTGTAGATCTTTAACCTCAAAGAAAAACAGATGTATTCGACTTACCTGTAGTTTGCGTGCCATGGCTACTACTTCATGGTCTGGTGGATTGTATTTGTAGCAGTTAGAAAACATTAACCGTACATCAGCTGCAAACTCCTGGGGATCCCGGTATTGCCTGTTCTCCAACTTGGCCTAATTGACAAACAAGGTTATAGATCACTTTGCATTATGCAAAAATACTTTTCCCGACATCTGTTTAACTCCTGAATAGAAATGCTGTTTTGGACACACCTTGATGGTGCTGAGGTCCATTGGATGTTTAATGATGTCATGATAATCATGTAAACCAAGTGCATCCACATCAACAGGTTTGTAGAATGGCCAGGCATAGGCAGCATGCTTCTTGGAAAGCATCTCCCTAACCAGAGCAGCGCAGTAACCAAGCTGATCCTGTGGTCTAGGACTAAGACCTCCACTAGAACTACCCAGTCCTGTCCCCATGCCTATGTGATGCTGAGAGTCTGGAGCATCCTTCTTCATCAGTTTTGTGGGCCTGGTACTTTCCCGCCTTGGTAGCGTCTTCCCGGACTTTGATTCTGCTGGTGAGGATTCATTCAGTTGGTCATTTGCCGTAGGTGTTGTCGTATCTGCTTTCCTTTTTTGGCTCTTTCTTTGCTGGTAAGCAGGAAATTCATCAACAGGAGGGAAACGACCAGAAAAGAAAACAAATCAGTGTTTGATTAATATGTGCTAGCTTCCACAAACAGTTTAGTACATAAATCACACTCACTTTGGTCATAGTTACAGGAGTTTGCAATATTGGAGCAGGCCCCTGGATGGAGGCAGGGGGAAGAGAGGTTTGACCAGCGAGAGGCACAGAAAGTAGGTTAGGAAGCTGGGGAGCACAGTCCAGTTGACTCATTGAGTACGGAGCTCCGAGCTGTGGTGCGTGGCTCGGCAACGTTGAGGGCACATGGGGTGGCAGGGCCTGCAATAAAGGCTGGGGAGGTAGTGAAGGCGGGCCCTGCAGTGGTCCTCGAGACTGCGGAGGTGTAGGCAGACTCGACAGACCACGTGTTTGAGGGGTTGTAGATGGAGAGTCGATGATGCCCCCTGGTTTCAAGTTTAGACCTTAATGTTACAACAGTAGAATGTAATTTGGACATCTCCCAGAGACATTTGAAGAAAAAATATCTGAAATAGCAAAAGTTGGCACGCTGCTTACCACCGTCTCTCCGGCCCCGTCCACGTCCTTTTCCTGTCATGACAACGATTTCTATTTCTTCTTGAGGCATTTCGGAAACTTTCTGCAGGAACACCTTCTCCAGAGCCTCAGCCATTAAAACTATGTCATCTCCAGGCTGCAAGAGGAGACCATATTTTTTTACCGAAATGCGCTCATCTAGAACTAACATTTTATAGCAACTGCTTCTTTAGTGTGTGACCCCTTACCTTGTTGTATATATAGCAGTTGGTAAACATTGTGTTAAAGTCTTGGATACATTCTTGAGCATTCCAGTAGTAACTGTTCTCGAGTCGTTTCTTGATAGTTCCCAAGTCCATAGGAGTATGGATTATTGTATAATAGTCCTGAAACATCAAAGGCAAACGTAGACCTTATAGAAAGTGAATCTATATGACAAAATGGTTTTTATTCATTTTAAACATTAACTGGGTTAAAAAAAACTAATCCTGGACTTTTGCATTTAAAATAAAATAAGGAATTAAGACTTTTCTTCTTAAGCGTGCAAATATTGAAGAATTCTTAAAATTTCACAGTAAAAAATATGATCCAATGTTATAAATCAATGACTACTAAGCAGTGAGCCAATAATCTGGACTACCAATTTTTGTGTCCACCATGTGATTAATCTCATTTTTTACAGTTGGTCCTTGTTGTTTAAGAAAACTGTCAATGTTTATACTGGTATAACAACTTTTTAAACAAACACTAAGATTAATTTTTCACTGTTTATCGATTACATAATGTTTAGTAAAACATTATGCTCCATTAAAGCAAAACAACACAACACTGCATTGCTGTGATATTAACATTAATACTAAACCTACAACTTAGGTCATATGGCTTGCCACTTCATAGTAAATGATTCCTATAAAATCAACAATGATCTAGACTAGTGAGTTGTCCACAACCTTTTTCAACCTTTTGCACTGGTTTAATGTCAGGCGAACTTTTCTTGGACCAGCCTGTATGAGGCTGAAGCGGATGTCCAGTTGGTTTATATTTCAGCCTCCAGTTTCTCTTAACTTTAGAAGGTGAAGTTTGTCTTCATCTGTCAAATTTCTGCAACTGGTTTAAACTGCATTTGTAAACTAGATTTTGTGTAAAAATCATTATATTGTGATATAGATTTTCCCATAACCCATAACTGTCAGAGCAATAAAAAAAAAAACAAGAAAGAAATAGACGCCAACTTCAGCCACGTCCGACTTTAAAAGTGAGACGGAAAAATGCGGAGAGAAAAAAGGGTCACTAAAACTAGTCTTTTCTAAATATAATGAACAAATGTAAATCCACGGTTTGCACAACTTTATTAGCAGCATCCTCGTGACATTATACATCCGGTTGCTGAATATCATGCATAGAGGGCTTGGTGCGTAGGACCAACTTTGTTAATAAATCCATATTTAGAGTAAAGGCTCCTGGTTATTGTCTGTTAAATACAGCTTTTTTTCTTCGACGTCAAAGGCTCTTCTTCTGTTTCCTCACTGTCTCTTTTCTGTGAAAATAAACTTTCCAAAAATGTGCGTTTTTTTGTTAACTTTACTCCCTTGGGGGTTTCAATTTAGTGGTCGGTAGCCAATGTATTACCGGCACGTGACCGAGCGACTTGACATGCGTCAAGAATGAGTCACATTTGGAGGGGAGAATCCATTGTTTTTTTTAAATAAAACTCCTATCAGATTCAGATTATAAATTAAACAGAAAAATTGTAGGCGGTGTTTTGCTCTCTGCAGCCCGGTATCAACTGACCCATAGGCCGGTACTGGTCCATTACCCCAGAGTTGGGGACCACTGATCTAGACTATTGTAAATTGATTTTATGTCCATCAGGGTGTCTGGAAAATCTATCAAATGTTGAGTTTTGCCTTTCATGTGACATTTATAAGATAACTACTGATTTGTGAAACTCTCTTTTGGATGACCAAATAAAGTAGTTTCAAGTACCCCGTGGGCAGTTTGAGAGGTGAGGCTTTCAGTGCAAAAGCTCCAGATTCAATGACCACAATTGATAGATTTTAACTAAATAATAGTTAAAAGTTTAACAATGTAAACATGATCATGTTTTTAATGCAGTTCACATACTGACAGTACTTACAGGCAAGTTGAGTTTAATTGCATCCACTGGTGCTTGAAAAGGCCAGGAAAAATGGTGTTTCCACAGAGCTTTCACCACCACTTTAAGGAGGTACTGCAGCTGATTAGTCTGGCGCTTTGGCCTGTTGGGGTTGATGCACTCTGGAGGTGGGGGGTTGCCTCCCTGCTGGGCCTGCCCCTGACCGCTGCCCGACATCTGTGCTGTTTCCAGGCCGTCCCCCATTCTGAAAGGTAGGGGTGTGGGTTCGGGCCCTGGAGAAGAAGCTGGAGCTGGAGCAGAAGCAGGGGCAGTGGTGTTGGCAGGACACCAGTTTAGTCTTGGCCCCGACACAGACTCCACTGACAGAGCACCACTGATCCCATTGCACTCCTCACTGGACTCTCTGGACAGAGGAAACAGTGGCCCATCAATCACATGACATTAAACACATCACAGACTAACTCCAGGACATGATAGCAAAGTCACTAAATTCTTCTGTTCAAATACCAGCTTTATCTGACATGCTTTCCAATGAAATGTGTTTCTGTAAAAGAAAACAAAAATTCAGAACAACCCTAGTGTGAAGTGATTTAGAATCGCAGGATTAAACCACGATAAGATTACATCATGTGGAAAAGTGGTACAATGTTTAACTTAGGAACATTTGAATTCAATCCTTTAGTTATGATGGTTTTAGATCTTATACATTTTTTTACTAAGTCAGAAAACAAAGCTAATTCCTAAACGATAAAATATCTTGCCTGAAGTCAATTGGACACATTTAGTGTCTAAGTATTTTTAACACAGCTTTGAGGTACAGGTCTATACATATTTTACATTTGTTTTCAGGCATGTAGATGGACAAACTCAGGAAAATAAATGGCAAAAAAGGGCATGAACTCTCATGTCTTTGATGCTTAAGAAAGACGCAAAGACATGGAAAAAAATCCCTAATAAAGTTGATCAACAAACCAATGCAGAAAACAAGTTAGTCTTGTATCACCGATACAGGAAAGCAAACAATAAGCATGCATCTGTGACTAATCAGAATGCTGATGAGTCACGTTTCACCTCATGATCAATCCCTCAAAGTCTAGAAAGCTACGAAATCTATTGCATGAATAGGGAAAAAATGTAGAAAAAGAAAGCATTAGTCCAATTCAAATACTTTTGGGTGAAAGCAAAACATACCCAATAGGATCGTTCTTATGTAATGAGTCGGTGTCCTGTCAGGCCAAATTTTTTTTGATATATTCTGGTGTGCTTTCTAAGGGGGGCCTGAAGTGCAAATCATAAATCAATCACTAGACGTAAAAATATTCAAAAGTTCACAACGGCAATTAAAAAACAAATACAAAAAAAAAGCATTACATTTTATAAAACAAAATGAAATTCCAGAAAATAAAACCTAAAATATAAAAACATTTAAAAAAACAAAAGTAATTTCCAGAAAACAAAATGAAATGTTTAAAAAAAAAAAAACACAACGAGAAACGGGAAACTGTACAATGGGACATTTCTGATTGGATGATGATCTGTAGTATTGCTTCATGTCAAATACCTTTGGTTTGAAATGATGTTTTAATGTCATCATCCAATCAGCGATGTCCCGTATGTCGTTTTTTAAAATTTCATTTAGATTTCTGTAAATTACTTTTGCCTTCCGAAATGTATTGTTCTTTTTTACTGAAAACTGGAAAAGGTATGTACTATGGGACATCACTGATTAGATGACGACATTAGTCCATCATTTCATCTGAAAGGTTATTTGGCATGAAGTGATATCATCATCCAGTCAGCTATGTCCTATAGTACCTTTTCCGGTATCTCATTGAGGTACCGGAAAAGGTAAGTTTTCTGGGAAGTCAGTGTTTTTTGGCTAATACACTGGCAGTGCACATTGAATACTAGTGGGATTTGACTGAGACTGAACTGTAGCAGTCGCATTAAGTGCGGAAAACCCCATGTGGAAATGAATCGGCTGTTCAGGAGCCCAACTTTGTTCTTTAACAAGAACAAAAGAAATCAACTTGCTTACTTTTCTGCACAGCTTTTTTCCTTGCCTTGCTCAGCCACTAGTTTACGCCAGTTTACTTTTCTAACGCAAGTGGAATGCATCTGACTCATATCTGCAATCTGCTGTTTGCAGCCCCAATTCAGTGGCCAACTGCACCACAGTTTGGGGTAAACAGCTTTTTACCTAAGACCATGGTTTAAAGCATTTAAACAACAAAAACAATAAAAACTATTTACAGGTGTCTAAGTTGCAACCAAAGGGTTTATGTCTAAAAATATGCAGTCACAAACATAAGAGGTCAAACTATTTGAAGAAAAGACTAAATATTTTTTTCACATGTCAAACAGCAGTGGTTTGAAATCGTTTCTGTAGTTCTTTTTTTTCTTACAACTTAATGATCAAAATAGGCTTTTCTTTCTTTGCTTTTTGATTTCCATCTTCCAGATTTTAAAACAAAGGCAAAAAACACTATGTTGAAGCTACTGGATAAAACACATTTTTTTCACACTAGCTAAATTTGTTTTGTTTTCTCTTTAATAAAAACATTGAATGAAAAAAAGTCCATGAGAGCCTTTTAAAACACATAAATAAAAAAGAAAAAAACGAAACTGTGCTTTCTCCATTTGCACTGCTTGCTGTTTATATATTTACTACTGAGGCCTGTAGAGTATGACAAAGTTTTGTTATAGATGGGATAACCCTCATCAGGATGACCAAAAACTTTGAAGGAGTTGAGCTTAGCATGAAATGCTCAACTCAAAGGTTTTAACAAATTGATCATATTTCAGACAAACATTTGAGTTTTTTAACTTTAGCGTAATATTTGGCAAAGATTAGTGCTACCAATTGTAGTTTTGTAATTGTCAACCTTGGTGTTGCAGAGTGTCAAACTTTGATTTAAACAGTTCTGCTCCATGTCAAGTCAACTTTCAGGTTAGCTTTATAGCTGTAGAAAAAAGCTCCAAGGAAATTAGGCAGATAAGGTAGTTTGTAGATGACCTGAGGGCATAAAAGTTGCCTTGTGTCAAATAATCCCAACAATTATTTGTCCATAGAATGTTCCTTTTAAATCCTCAAATAATAAAATTCTAGTTTTGCAAGAGTGACAAAAATCAAAAGTAACCACCTAAAAGGAAGGCCAATTGTGCGTATAACCTAGTATCAAGAAAAACCAAACAAATAAATGAAATGGGGTCATAACTCAGATCTTTGTTTTCATGTTTCACATAGTTTTTTTTTAAATACACAAAAAACAAAAAGTGATTTCTAAATGTTTGTTTCCGTAACTCAGTTTAAACTTGCAAACAGAGTTTCTCTTGTACTGAAATATAAACTTGACACAAGAAAGCATGTGAGCTCAAAAGCTGACTCAAATAGACGAACCATGAGTCAGGCATATACAGGAAAAAAACAATCACATCCGCTCCTAACAGTTCCAACCAGTTAGAGTAAACCCAACCCTCCCAACAGACATTTCTAAGGCTGCCACACGCACAGTACCAATGTTTTTTTGGAACCCTCCCACCAACATCAGTTCTTCCCAGAAGGTAAGTCTGTGGCTTCAGGCTTCAAATATGGAATTTTACTATTCCCACGCTAACAGAACTTTTATCCAATACAACATAATATACAGAATTATTCTTAAAGTACTGAAGAAGTACAATAAACTGAGATGAACCAAGTTAAAACACAACATTGTGCTAACCACATGATGGTCTCAAGAATCATGACCGCAGGCTGTCCTAAACTTTTTTTTCTCATGGATTATTGAATAAGGGCTCACATTAACTTTACACGTTTTATAGAATAGGTAAGATTATAGAAGATTCTTTTTTTTTTAATTAAATGTATGCAGGTGAGGCTGCTTCACTTCGCAGTATTACCTTTTCACAGAGACTGAATGGGCAATTTTCTCCAGAAGGGCATCCAGTTTTTGAAAATCCAACAAATCGTTCGACTTGGCGTGCATCTTGTAATCCATTCAAGAACTCCAATAAATCAGAAACCAACCACAGGGGACGAAAGCTCAGAAAAGTGAAAGAAAAATCACACAGAAGTTTCTGTTTCCTCCAAAACACCCAAGATTTTTCCACAAGCTTCAGTGTTTGCGCTAAAATCCCACGGAAACTGGTGTGTAATCCATGAAAGACAAAGTAGAGTTTGAGCGTCGCCGTTTCATGAAAGAAAAAACTCCCTAAAAATGGGGTGTCCAGACAGGGAGGAAAGGCTGTCGGACCTACAGCAGGCAGGCTGTTAGCTGTGTGAACCGGTCTTCTCTCTACCCCATCCCCCTCTCAGCAGTACAACAGCCCAGTTGCCACAGGCTCTTCGTTCCATTGTGCTTCCTCTTCAGGGCCTCTCCAGACAAAGTGGACACAAGGCGCAAGCAAGAGGTAGAAGAAAAAACGAGATCAAATTGAAAGTAGGGAGTAGATTCCGATATGGTCCTAGAGAAGAACTTTATTTTTCTAGCTCATAGTCTGGCTCTTACTCTAGCGCAGGCAAACCAGCATGCAGTTACTCAACAGTAAAATATGGCTCTGCCGCTTCCTCATTCAGCAAGCCTCTGCCCACACACCCCTCCCTCCCTCCTCCAGGGCTTGCTCACTACTCCCTCCTCTCCTTTCCCATCCAAGCTTGAGTTTCTTGCTCTTTATGGCTCTATGTTACACCTACAATACCACACCCCCTTTCTGAGTCCATTTCATTATGCTCCACCCCCACACTCTCCTCTTTTAAAGTTATCCTCCCATCGGTTTCAGGAAAACTCTCTCTCACTCACCTTATTATGTATGGTGGCTTAAACCCTCCAAAATGAGAACATTTCAATGGTATCAATTAAATAATTTTTCACAAACTAATTTTGAAGCTTGAAGAAACAAAACAAAAACTCAAAAAACTGCATCACATATTGATTAAAACAATTTATTGAAGAAATTATTGAACAGATGTAAATATTTACAATGATAGCAATAAGCAAGAAAAAAGAGCTAACAGGTAAAAACATAAAACAGAGAAAAAAAGGTTAATATTTAACTCGCAAATTGTATATTTAATAAATTTTGACTAAAGGTTTTGTTCAATTTAATTCATTTGAACAAGATTTATCTTTATTCATTTCCACAAAGTGAATCTCCACTAATTAAATCAACTATATTTTAATCAACTTTTGTATACTCTTTTTACCATTGGAAACAAAAATAGATTAGATATTAGAATTTCAAATATTATCAAGGACGTCCTAATTTCTTTGTGTAAGAGTGCAAAACTGAACTACCAAACCATGTAAAGGCATCACTTTGCTTTCCATAAAGAAATGAACTGAATAAAGTTCAGTTGACCATTTAGTCCTCCTCTATTTTACACAACATTAGTTTACATTTATATTTTTTGTTTATTGCTAATCACTTTACAATGTTAATTTTTCCATGTTGGGAAAAAGTTCTGCTAAAGTTCTGCTGAAGCAACTTAGTCTGAAGTTAGGGGACGATGAGAACCTTATTAAAGTGTAAAATACGTGTGCATGTACATAGATTGACTAGATTTTGTGGGTACAAAGCTGAAAGTGACTGTACAGAGAGAACAGCAGGATTAAAATAAGGCATTAGTCCACCCTAAAGACATTAAATGAATGAAATGTAAAGCAAAGAATGAGCACAAGGAATGTGGTGCTCTTTGAGCAAATAAAACAGGCTACAAGTCTTAAAGATGCTCTATCATTTACTATGCATAAAGTGTTAGCTGTTTTCTATGGTACGAGCGCTAAAGCTTTGGCCTTTGCAGCGCAAACCCAACAACTGATCAGCCTATTTCTGGACTGATGATAGCCGACAATGCCCTTGCAAGAGGGATCGACGATGGCATACAGACAGTGGTGATGGCTGTCAATGTCAGCTGCCCCAGAGTGCAGCAGCCTGGATGTGGAGAGGAAAAGAAGCGCCAAAGAGATGTGAACAAAGAAATGTCCGACATAAAAATTTTTACTTCAGTAAAAAGGGAAAAGAACTGGATTAATATAGATGTTTAACAACAGCTTCTATTTTAGTCTAAAAAAAGCTGCTTATGCAAAATGTCTCAATTTTCTTTGCCTTAGGTTCTCCAAAGCACTCACATGAGTGAATAAGATGTGCTCTAAGATTTTATGTTCTAAGTATTGTTTAGGCCTGTTGTTTAACTTGATATGTCACCAAAAACTATTTCTGAAGTCTAGCAGAACAACTTATTTTTGCTTGGTAGAGCCAATAATGCTTGTACAGAGGTAAAATATGTTATTTTCATCTGTGATGCTCTCTTGAGAAAAACATCCACAGAAAGTAATGTAAACTTTATGGGGGTCCTGGCTTTCTAATAAGAAAAGCTTGAAAAAAAAACAAAAACTAAACAGTGGCCTGCAATGACACCAGGCGTTGTTGCTGAATGTTGCAGCACCAAAATGTTTGTGAATTTTGTCATGCGTACTTGCTCAGATGTCTTAAGAAACTATTTAAACCATTTTATAGGTAGACAGAGTTAACAGTTAGCTTTTTGGCATCAATTTGCATTTTGGTTCACTTTACAATTACTGGTACAAAGCCCATTGAGATGATAGTTGCTGTGAATGTGGGCTATACAAATAAAACTGAATTGAATTAAGCTTTTGACTGATAGCTTTTTAAAAATGAAATTATTGTCTTTAAATTATGTTTGATAAGCATTACATTTATAAGATATTTCATATGGTGTATTATGTCTTTGCATTGCATTTTTTCTCTGTTTTTTTTATCGTTTTCCTTTTATCATATGTATGCTTGTATATGTAAGCACACTTTATGGTATAATGCTGAGATTCACTTTTATATTGTATCATTTATGGTTTCTTACCATTTGGACTGTACATCTCATGTATTTGTTCTTAATAATAAAGTGATAATGTTAATGAATAATAATAAGCAATACTGAAAAATGTACTAGGAGGATTCTGTTTAAAATTTACAGTTGTATATAAAACATTTCTCTACAACACTAATCTGCCACGATTCTCAATGAAAAATCCTATTCTGAAAAGAAGTAAAGCATTACTACAAAGAAATGATTTAGTTGTTAAGACTAAACTCTGATACCTAATTCAAGCCTTAATAAAAAGTAACATGTCTTGGAAGACAACACATAACATCATAAAAAATTTAAAAAAAAAGTCACCAATAAGCCTTATAATCGAAAAGCTAACTAAGATCAAATTGATATAAAAAAAAGAACAAGCATCATTGTGTACATTTTTTTAATTACATAAAATGCCATAAAATGTCAATTTCTGCCATCCTACAAAGTAGATGACATTTTAAAATATAAATATAGAAGCTATGCCTGTTAAGAAGAAAAATGTTTATATTATATGTTTATATTATTTCCATAATATTATATATAATGCACAGAATAAAAGATGAAAACTATGTAGTAGTTTATTTTGTTTGTCTGAGGTGACCTAATGTTATCAGATGAATCACAGTGCATTTGTGAAAGCTACTGTGGGCAGCACATGTAACAACACCACCATGTGTGACAGAGGAAACTATTTTTAAATGTTGCATTACTTTTTTATGTTTAAGACAAGTTGTATTTTTTTAAGACAGCAGGCAAAGCAATTTAAAGTGCAACCAATTGCCTTGTTGAAAAGGGACCACTCAAAACCAGGCCAAAGATGTTGTTACCATAGCAACAAACCCAGAAAATTAAAAAAAGGGACACTGCCATTCTAGAATCTTAAAGAATGAGTCTTTTTTTTTTTTAAAATTAAGGTGCATTGGTTCAAAATATAATTGTATTTTGTGTAGTTGCTTAGATCTAGCGAAGTCTTGTGCACATATATCAGTTTTGGTTTGATGTTTTACCCACCGTATGGTTATCCCACACTATTTGAATGTATACATATGATCATGCATGAATATTTTGTCATATAAACACAATCAAAGCTATGAAAAAACACCAAACTGCATACATTTGCAGTTTTAAGAGTTTTATTTAGGAATTTGCTATAAAACAATGCAGGACATATCTTTTCTGTGGTGTGTTCTAAGTAAATCACAAACAGGCAGATGAATTTAGAAGCACCATTTGTCTTCATGAAACACTTTGTATGACTGCATTAGTCGGACTTTCACTACATTCATGCTTAAAGCTTAAAGAAACAATGGCTGAAGTCTGTCAACAGGGAAAACAGAGAGCCTGGGACAGTTGTGAGCCTTGGCAAAAAAATATCTGACAATGCTGGATGTCAATGCTTTGTAGAAGTGAAACTGTCTCATTCTTGAAGCAAACAGAACATACTCAAAACTATTTTACTTGAAAATACGGCATTCTTTTTGCTGGGGGAGAAAACGCTGAACTGATGACTGCGGGCTATCGACCATCTTCTAGGAGGCAAGACCCTAATATTAGGCCACCTGGTAGTCTGCTGCCTTGGTTTAGCACAGTAGACGTGCAGTGGTTAGCGAAACAGAAATGTAACAAAAACATATTCTGAAACGCCGTAACGTAAAAAGGCCGAGCCACACTGATATAATCAGACATTCAGACATATACTCTTAGTTAAACACTAAACTGACTGCATTCTTACCGACACAGGCTCAGTCTGAGTGTGTGTACGCCATCATCCCCGTGACGGCGTCACCGTCTCTCACAACAACACCAGACCAGCAAACAAGGAAAATGCGCTCAATGTGTGGCCATTTTATCATTTGATGGCTAATATATTCCTGAAATAGTCATTTCGGCAGATGAGACAACCAATCAAGGTCGACCAAATACTCACTGTATGTGACGTTATTGTGTTTTTGATAGACAACTGCAAACTAGCTGTAGCTAGCAAGCTAGTTATCCAGATAGGCCGCCGCACTACTAGAGAACGGTCTCCGTGGGCATCGGGCATTTGTACTACCGTCGATGTTTTTACGTTAGTGATACTTTGTCATCGGCACTACATTATCTTGGTGTACCCAGGCAACACAACTGGCAGAATAATGCTGGAAACAACGGCGTTTACCTGAGTTTATTAGACTGCCAGGGCGCGCGGGATCTTTCTCTCCGACGATCCTGAACACCTCTTGATGTCACGATGACGTCAAGCGCAAATTCTGACTTCAGTACACCAGCTGCGTCTCAAATGACTACAAATTCTAGGTAGATCTTTTGGGCTTTAAAAAATAATATCCTTCCCATATGAAAAAAGAGATGAAAAGTAATTGCAGCTTTCTTAAAATTTATTTTTCTCTTTCTTTTCTTATTTGAAATATACCATTTGTAAGAAACAAATGACTCAAAACCTCTTTTCGTGTTCATGTTTTGATTAACATTGGGTATAAAAGTAAATGTGATATATTTTTTCCATCGACTTCTTGTTGCAATCAATTTTAGGTGTCCTTGTAATAATATAGCCATTATTGTATTTGTAAGTGTATAAATGAAATCTAAAACTCTGTTTGGTGTAAACATGCTTGTAAAACTATTAGAATTTGTTCTTTGCACTTTTAAAAAAAATAATCTAAAAATAATTTAACCGTTGATTTGTTTTATTATTTGTGAATTTGTTTGATTACATGAGGTATTATATTGTTCAATTTTTGTGGGCGTTGCATCATTTATTTTTTGTTTGTTTACTTTGTGTTGCGTATAGAAAACACATAAAAAGATAAATGTTCCGACTTAAATCTAAACCAGTTTGTTTGCCATATGTAACTTCAGGGGGGAAAAAAACAAATACACGAAAATATAACGTTATACGGTCATCGTCTATGCTAACAGACCGATTGCTTATATTACACATGTATATACAGAATTATATAGATATAGATGCATTTACATATATGCTGCTACAAAGCCCCCTCAGTGGATAGCGGCGGAATTTCAGGGTCGTAAAGTAAAAAAGAAAAAGAAAAAAATGACATGTTGCCTTAAAAAAATCAGAATAAAATTGGATCAAAACGATAAGCAATAAAGGACAAAATACGCAAATTTCTAACTAAAAAGCTGTTTCATGGATATCCTCATTTGCGCATGTGTCAGGACTTGTAAATGATTGGATACCCAGAAACCCGGAAGTAGTCTGAAGGTCTTTGGTTATGTCAGGGTAACATTTACTGCTGCTGCGAATCAGTTTTCAAAAGATGGGTGTTAAAATTGAGGTTTTCCGAGTAAGTATTAATTAAAACACAGATGTAATTGTTTGTGTTTTTAGGAAGCCTAAATGTGTAAAATGGCAACATTCGTTTTTGAAATCCATTTAGCCAGTTTCAGAAATTTTACCTTTCGCGTTTTGTTTTCAGCTAATATCATGATGATCTGTTGTTGTTGTTTGAGCAGATGATGCTGTATTTGTCTTTTCCTGTGGCCATGTTTTGGATCTCAAATCAAGCAGAGTACTTTGAGGAGTACATAGTAAAGAGAAAAGTAAGTCTGTTTTATTTAGCTATAAAAATTTAGGAATATATTCTCGTTGAATGAATTCTCGTTTTTTGTCTTTATTAATAATTCTTAATTGTCCTCTTTTACTGAATGTTTTTTTTATTGTATCCAGAGAGAAATCTTCCCCCCTGGTGAGGAGTTAAAGGTATGTGTAAAATAAAGAGCATAGATACCGTTTTTTCCCCTCTGTTTATATTTTTCTCATTAAGGCAAGAAAGCGTGATCATATAGATTATTTTTTACACATAAACTATTAACAGTCCTTGCATAGATGCCAAAGCTTTTGCAGCACACACAAAGTGAAATGAAAGTTAAATAAAGTTGAAAACATTTTTTTAATAAAACAATGAAAAGTTGGACTTTAACATTAAAAAAAGCAACGTTTTAAACATTGACTTTAATGGAAGTCTGAGCTCATTGCAGCAACAAAACAGAAATAAGCTTCATTCGGTTTAGTTCTAAGTGTTGTTCTCCCAGTTGATTGCTTCTGCAGATCTTAGAGCCTTGTTTATTTTGTGGAGAGTGTCTAGTTCCTACTCAATTTATTGTTTTATAAACTTTAAAATCAACTATCTGTTTATCTGGTAGCCAGATAAACATTTGTGAGGAGTCATGCTGTCAATATTGCTTCAAATGATCATACTTTGAAATATTATTTTTAAGTGTTCTTAGCTTATCGAGTAAGAGGTAGCATCTTAACAGGTAGCATCTAAAGTGCATTATGTTTGAAAACAGATTAATATCACATTGGATGATCGAAATGTTTTTGTTTTTTTTATTTCAGAGGAAAGAGCTGGAAGACTTCAAGGAGCGAATGCGTGTCAGAAAGGAGCAGCGAATGTTAAAGACTTTTGCTGTGGACTCTGAGAATTGATGATTGCGAAAATTGTAAAAATACAGGGATTTCTCATAACAATAAGGTTACAGGGCAATAATAAGGCATGGTCAAAACGGGAAAATCAACACAGACATCCATGTTCTAAAGAAGTTCTGGACATTTTCATACTTCACCCAATATTAAGGATGTATTTCAATTATATATATTTTTTGCAAGATTTCTTTTAAGTGACTAATATTTTGTTTCTTTAAGATTAACTGATATAGTTTGCTGTCATGAAAAAATTAGCTGCTTGTGATGTAACAATGTCTTGTTTTTTAATGGGAGTAAAGTAAAACACAGCAATATTGTTGGATTCTTATTTTATTTTTATTAGTTTCAATAACTAAATATTTGTTACTCAAGTAACCTACCTGGTACTATTGACATGTTTGTTGTCAAAATAGGAAAAAAAGTTTTATGCCAGCTTGGGGTAGTATTATTCTATTATACATACAGAGGCTAATATAGATTAATTCATTGCTGCAATGCTACCCAAAGGTCAAAACATATAATCTTCAGAGACACTTCAAAGTATCTTAAGAAGTTAAAACCATTATCAAATAATTTATTTTTCTAAAGTCATTCATATTTCACAATTTCAATGCATTATTGAATTAATTTATTTATGGAAAATTAAAAATGCAGCTGGATGGCTTAGTTGGCTGCGTGTAGGACTGGTGCGTGGGAAACAAGGGTTCATGTCCCTGGAGGGACTATGAGCTTCATCCAGTGTGGGTCCTTGGGCAAGACCCTTCTCTCTACTGCCTAACTATGTAGCCACTAGGGGGCCCAAGTCTGGGTGATTCGCTGTTGTGAAGGGATCTGCTAAAAGGTGAACAAGTGTGGTAATTGTATAAAAAAATGTTTTTTGCAGCAAAGCCCTGAATTTGGCAGAAACCAAACAGTGTATAGGAGAAGCACCAAACTACTAATGGTTAAATGCTGCAAAAATGAATTGTTTTGTAGCCTTGTGATAACGAGTTGAATCAAAAACTGCTTATTCTTGTCAAACTTTGGGCCATCAGTTTGACAAAGTATGGCTACAATGGTATGTATGTTGAAAGAATGATTCTAAACAAATGATGAAAAGAGTGAATGAACAATTATTTAGGAATATGAGGCTTCACAAAAGCCCAAGGTTTTGAGTTGAATACACTTTTTTAAAATTTTTATTTACAGAATATAACACCAGAGATTCTGTTTTTTTATTAAACAATGATAAAGACATGTAGGCTATCAGAAGTGGCCATTTAAATGGTTACTAATTTCTCAGTAAAGGGTCACCTGCCTCCCCCTTCCTTCCCCTCTTTTAAGAGTTTTTTTAAACAAATGCTAATTTTTTGCAGATTTGATTTTTACTAAATAATTTCCTTTTGTATGATAAGAATTTTTTTTACATTTATTTATTTATTTTTTAAAATTTGCTTGCATGTTTACAGACTAGGATCATTAGGCATGGAGTTAAGGAATAGTTTGGGTGATTGCCCAGATCTGACGTTAGGGGGCGATGTTGCACTTTCAAAAACTGCGCTTTAAACATAAGGAAGTGACTGACTTCTACCAGTCTCCTGCCAAGATGGCACCGAGTGGGCTGAAAGCGGTAGTCGGAGAAAGTAAGTATCAAATTCCTTAAAATATAAACATTTTCCAAATACTTAAACAGTTGAAATGGTGGATGGTTTGGTTGGATTTCAGTTGTTGTAATGATAGGAACTGACGAATAAGACACACCCGTGTTTTCTTATTATGATTGATACACTGAGTTTTTCTTCCTGTTTCACCCAACATCAACGTAACTAATAAAGAAGAGTTTTTACTCATTAAACTACGAATAAATACATATCTCAGACATGTTTATTTTCAGATACTAGTGGCTAGGAGAAAGTTGTCGACCGGTTTATTGTCATTTTCTAAATTGAAAGCATTAAAAACTGCGACAAAAATGGTCATGGTCTGGCAAGTTGGGAGCTAACAGTAACAGTTGCTAACTCAGTGTCTGATGATGTAAAAAGGAAGTTTAGCAACTTTGTTCGAGATGCAACCATCCAACACATGTAAAAGGTCTGACCAAAGATCATGTTAAAGTTTCTGTCATTTTAATTTCAAACATTTTAACGTGTACGTAATACGGTCATAGTTTTATGAGAAATTACGTAATGGCTGCCTGAAAACATTTGCATGACATTATAATACAACACACCCCACTGAAAGAAATGCTGTGTGTGTAAAAATATCAACGTTTAAATACATTTCTTTTGAAAATATTTGACTAGTTGAAGATAATAATAAAGAGGGTGATATAGTATTGAGGCCATACATCTGAAAAATAGACATGGAATCCTCAGATATTTACTAAAAACAAATGTTTTCTTTTAGTTTTGGATTTGCTATTTCATACGAAAATTTACAATCCAAGCAGATCGTTTATTTATTTATTTTTTAATTATTTATTTTTAACATCAAATTGCGAATAAAAAATGTGTTTCTCTCTTGCTGCTGATTGCAAAACTAGGTCAAAATATACCAAAAATTGAGACTGTCCAATGAATTTTGTTGAATTAATAAAACCTAATTAATTCATATAGAATTAAAATTTCAAAAACACAGACATAATTATTAATTTTTTCAAATAGAAAAATATAAAACTATTCCACAGCAGCACTACAGGACATTTTACTGCTTTTAAAATAGTCGTGTCATGAATTTCTTGTGTTAAAAGAACATCTTTTTGCTCATTTGCCAAGATCAAGTAATTCTGTTAAATTTTGAATATTCAAGTGATTGTAGTAGTAAAGGAAATAGTCTAAAGCACATTGTTGATCAACAGGCTTATCATCACATTTTTATGTCTGAAACATTATTCCGTTCCTTCTTGTAAAATATTAAAAACCAGCAGGTAAGGCAAACCATGCAGGTGATTTACTATTTGATATTCCCTTTTATTGTTTTTTTTCTTAAGCTTGAATAAAAACACAAGTCATGCATATTTTTCCAGAAATGAAATATCTGGCTTTTGTTTTTTTTTGTTTACAGTGCTCAGGATTTTTTTAAACTGAAGTCAGTGCAAAAATGCCACAACGTTTACTTTGCCTTGTGCAGCTAGATTGCTCATATAGTTTTAATAACGTACAATTTTTCTTCTGCGCCTTTTTCAGAAATCCTTAATGGAGTCATCAAGAGTGTAAAGAAGGACGGAGAATGGAAGGTAAAACTGCTCAAATAGAAAAATCTTCCTGTTTTGTCTTTCCTTTTCACTTTCAATGTGATCACGTCTTTTGTTTACTCCGTCTTGTTTAGGTTTTAATTGTGGATCACATGAGCATGAGGATTCTGTCCTCTTGTTGCAAGATGTCTGATATTCTCGCCGAGGGAGTGACGAGTAAGTCCACAGATAATCTGATTTCATTAAATGTAGACCATAATACCACTTATTTTTGGAAGATTTATATTTGTTGAAATTTTATTTTAGAAAAAAGTTGAATGTTTGGGGAGAAAATGTCTCATCTGCCGTTTTCATTTTCTAGTTGTGGAGGACATTAATAAGTGCAGGGAGCCAATCTCAAGTTTGGAAGCCATTTATTTGATATCACCAATGGAGAAGGTTAAATGTTTCTGATTTTCTTTTACAAGAGTTGATGACATATTTTTCTCTCATTTGCAATCCCCTGAATAAACAAATATTTATTTTACAGTCAGTTAAAGCTCTCATCAATGACTTCAAGGACACAGTCTTTACTTACAAAGCAGCCCACATCTTCTTTACCGATGGTAAGAAATGAAAGCTTTTATAAATTAACAAAGACAAAAACATTTGGAATAAAACAAACATTTTTCTTGCTGTCTGTTTTTTTAAGCTTGTTCAGATAGTCTCTTTGCTGAGATTGGAAGATCCAGAGTGGCCAAAGTTATCAAGACACTGAAAGAAATCAATGTTGCATTCCTGCCGTATGAGTCTCAGGTAAACCATTAGCTCTTAAATGCCTAATTATTGTACTTTTAGTTGCAGTATTTTTATTCCCAAAGTTTCTGTCTGCTGTAACTAATGAAAACCTTTTGTGTTCCAATGTTGTTTAATGCTCAAATGTAAGGGGGAAATAAAGTAGCAGGTTTTAAAATGAAAGTTGAAAATGAAACGGCAGACTTTTGGTTGTTATTGCTGGACTGCAGGCATTTCTTTTTATTTAACCTTTTGTTTGTGTTAGTATCTTTGAACATTTGACCTCAATTGTTATAACTTCCTGTAGGTATTTTCTTTGGACAGTCCCTCTTCTTTTAAATCATTCTACGGCTCCAGACCATGTGAAAGCAAAGACAGAATGATAGAAAATATGGCGGAACAGATTGCAACTCTGTGTGACACACTCAAAGAGTTTCCTGCAGTCCGATACCGCAAGTACAGAAGCTTAACTTGAAAGTTGTTTTGAATTTTTTTGTTTTTTGCAACTTAATGTACTTAGTTATTCAGGATGTTTTAATTCTTTGTCTTAGGGGACCTGAAGAAAATGCTAAACTTGCTGAGGAGGTCAGCAGGCGCCTAACTGCTCACAAAGCTGACAACCCGAGCATGGGAGAGGTAAGGAAATTTGAAGAACACCCGACAACCATGTCTCCCTTGCTCTGCTGTGTCACTGTTTCTAAAACAAACTTCCTCTTTATTAGATTACACTTCTATTTAGATTCTGCACTTCTTTATTTTCATAAATTGTTAATTATTCTATGGGTTCTGGGTTTAATTTCTTAATTTTTTCTCTTGACCTTTCCCTTTCACCTTCATCTTTTCTGTCTTTCTTAGCTGACATTTCCTTGCTATCAAGATATCTTAACAGGCAGGTATACCTATTTCTATTTCTATTTTTTCCCAACACATGACAAAAGCATGAGGCATTTTTACATACTTTCATGTATCCAAAACTCTGTCTTAAAAGTTTTAAGGTAGAGCCTTGACATGACAAGGCATCATCTGAGTGTAAATCCTTCTTTATGAGAACAAACAACAAAATAAATCTGAGATGATGATCATTTATTTATTTCTTTGTTTTGTTATACAAAGGGTGCAGATAAAGCACGATCCCAGCTGCTTATCGTTGATCGCGGGTTTGATCCCATCTCACCTGTTCTACATGAGTTGACCTTCCAAGCGATGGCTTACGACTTGCTGGATATCAAACAGGACATTTACACGTAAGTTAGCTTTGCCTTCCTTTGTTTTGTTTTTTTTTTACTTCTGTACCTTGCAATACCTCTGTACTGTCAGTGATGCATTGATGCCCCAAAATGATGGATTTCTGTCTTTATGTTAAGCTACCAGACAACCGGTGTTGGGAATTCAAAACAAAGAGAAGTGCTACTGGATGAAGATGATGAGCTCTGGGTTCAGCTCAGGCATCAACACATTGCAGATGTCACAAAGTAAGTCTCTCGCAGCTACATCTACATCTACATTATTTAGTTCATTAGGGGCATTCATTTGATTGTTTTGATTTATTACAAGACACTTATTTTGTGGTTTATTCTTAAAAGTGTATAAATTGATTGAAAAATTTAAGCTTGCAGTGTATTAAGAGAAAGTCAAATTATTTTATCTTTAAAACCTTTTATGTTCGCTTAGTTATGACATTTGTTTGGAAGGAAACAATTGTAGATATGTAAAAAAGGATCTCACCAACTTTGTATACATTATGTTGTATAGATAGATAAATGTGTTTTATTTTTATTTTTCTAGTACAAATATGTTTACATAAAAATGCTTTATTAAATACTTAAAATATTATTAGATTGCAGTTTATTCTAGAGTCTGGTCATTTAAACAGCCTGCAGTTGATGACTGGATCTTTTCTTTTTGCTTTCAGAAAAGTGACCGAGCTTCTCCGCAGCTTTTGTGAGAGCAAAAGGATGTGCACAGACAATGTAAGAACTATGTAGTGTCACTTTTCTGAAATATCAGATATTTCTTTTGGCAGCTCAAAACTAATATGATTGGTTAAAAAAAATCTGAATTACGGTTTTCAGGCCAACATTAAAGACCTTGCTCAAATGCTCAAGAAAATGCCGCAGTACCAGAAGGAACTGACCATGGTAAGAATATAGTTCCCTTCTTCTGTTTTTAATCATTGCTGTGAAACCTTTTTAAATGTTTTTTTATGTAAATAATGTTAAATCAAGAAAACCTTATCCAATGTGGTTATTATTTGTTACAGTACTCTACTCATTTGCACCTTGCTGAAGCTTGTATGAAGACGTTCAAGGCAACTCTTGACAAAATCTGTGAGGTGGAGCAGGTTGGTATTGAATTACTCATGGAAACTGATTATCTACGTCCATTTTTGAACATTTTTCCTAAAGGAATTTTGAATTAAAAGTATTTCCAGCATAGAAACAAAAGAATAATAAACAAACATAAAGGATATTTTACATTACTATACCATTTTTTTTTTAAATTTTCATTCCTAATATTCTATATTGTGAATATTTTAAATTGTGTAAACGCAATTAAAAAATTAGAATAGTGGAAAGTCAATTCTAATTTTGTAATGTGTACATCTGCACTATTTACATAACACAACACCATTGTCTCCAGACATAAATAGAAAAAAATGTTCATCATGCACTGAGTGCAAAGAACCGGTATGTATTAACAGTGTCTTTGTCCCAGAAGAGCAGCTTATGCGTTCCTCTGTGAGGCAGAATAGCTTAAATCCAACCACTCTGTAACTTTTATTTGACATCTTCATTTAAAGCTCATGTAAGCTATACTAAAATGTTCCTAGTGCTGTCTGATGATATTTCATAATGATAATAAATCATAACCCGAATGTTGCATAACAGGCTTGGTTACAGAAATCATTTATTTGTTTATAGAAGTGCTAAAGAGGTTGTTATGTCATTATTTTGACCTTACAGGCATGCCATAGACATGTACAACATGGAAGTATTTAATTCATCCATCAGCAAAAGCTCAGGGTAGAGCTGCAGTGCAGAGTACTGCCAAATCCCATTGTGTTGTGTGCATAGTGCCAGACAGGTCACCAGAGGTGATCTATTCTACTGGGTTCAGTTCAGTGCTGGATGACTGAGAAGCACATGCAAAATGATGAGCTTGGCATGCATGCGGCATTATGAGATGCATGTGTTAATGGGACCTTTTTGTATGAGTGAATCACTCAACTGCACTAATGGTTTATCAGCATGCCTGAAAGCTACCTCTTTAATCCAGCAGGCATGCCTTGGCTCCGATCAGGATTGCGTGATGGTTCCCTTTGCTGCCGTTTGTTTCACTGTTTAACCATTTTGGCAGCACCTACCCAGTTATATGTAAACAATGTGAATCATGATGTCTTGCTGCTTATAAAGTGGTCCTGGCTGACCAGAACAATGCTTTGTTTAAGTTAGTGGTTGTTAGGAATGTTATCTAGGTTTAAATGCAGCATCTTTGCAAGTTTAGGGTGGCCTAGGTAAAACATTACTAATGAGTTAAAGTTTTACCTTGTAGGTTTCATTTCAACTATGTTTGTTTTATAGGATCAAAAGAACAAAACAAAACATAAAACTAAGTATTATTTGATGGTTGACTGAAAAGGTTTGTCTAAAATACAGGAGACTTGCTGTGTTTTAAAAGAACGAGTTAAATTATGGATGTTACAATTCTTTTAGTAGTTTTTGTCCTGGAGTAGAAAAAAAAGTAATCTGTGAACAAGTCTTTATGCTTGTCACCTGCTCTGGTAGTAACCTGTCAGCTGACTTGAGCTCAGGATTACTATATTTATTCCAGATAGTTACTCACTAGTGTGCCTTCCACAGGACCTTGCGATGGGAACTAATGCAGATGGGGAGCCTATAAAAGATCCCATGAAGAGCATTGTTCCGGTTCTCCTCAACAATGACATTGGGCCCTTTGAAAAGATCCGCATCATTCTGCTCTTCATTTTCCACAAGAAGAAAGGTGGGGCTGCGTTACAGATATATGACAGTCACAGAGTAAACGGCAATGCATTAGGCATTGTTACAGCCTTTATCAGTGTTTACATTTGAGTTTATCCACAAAGGCATTGGGGAGGAGAACCTTACCAAGCTGATAGAGCATGCAAACATAAAGAACCACAGCACCATCATCACCAACCTCCAGAACCTGGGCTGCAACATTATAGCTGGGGTAAGTTTATTTGAGGATAACTTTATGCACTAATAAAGATTTACTACCCCTGTTCTAATTCAAGTCCCTTTCTGTTTTTTACCTGCATAATGTTTGTGGTTAGGGCCGCAATACTGGAAACACACTACCAGTACGCAAAGAGCGGACAGAGAGTACATACCAGCTTTCAAGATGGACTCCCATTATCAAGGACATCATGGAGGTATTATTGGATATAAGGGGTTTATGATTTGTGGTTAAGCTGATCAGTTTTGTTTTCATTCTAAAAGAAATGTTTTCACAGGATGCCATAGAGGACAAGCTGGACACAAAGCAGTGGCCATTCTTTGGAGATCGTGCACAAATCAACACTACTCAGACCACAGTCAAGTAGGTTCTGGAAATGAACTATTAAAATGTTTTTAAAAACAGCTTTTATGTGAGTTTAAATCAATAATTTATCTGGAATCTTTTTTGTTAATAAAAAAGACAAAGCACATAAATAACCTCCAGTAGATGGCTAAAAAAACAAATGAAAGGGCCCAAACAAATGGTACAAAATTTTCCCATTAAAGCTTTCATTGCTTCAGCTGTGTTGGAAATTTCAAAGGTCATTTTAAGTCACATTTACTTAGAGTTCAGCTCTGTACTTTCAAGGGAATCTCTATCCTGGTGGTGGGGCTTCCACAAACTAAAAACCTCATTTTGCTCATAATCTGCTTAATACTCGATGTCTGCCAACTTCCTTTTAAGCAAAGAGCAAAGTTAAAAACGTGTATTCATTAAGGATAAAGCTATGATTCAAGAGACATGTAAATCCAGACAAAAGTGGAATAATGTTAAATTCAACCTGTGGATTATTCAAAAAAATATTAACATAACAGAAATTGTGCAACATGTCGCTAATGACTGCAGTGGAAACAATTACTAAAAAGCGCAGCTGCTTATGGAATGGATTCAATATCAAACACCATCTGGAGCACCTCTAATCCTTCTTTTACCCTCCTGACTCTCTGCAGTAGTGCTCGTTTTGGACATTGGCACAAAAACAAGTCTCCGACGGAGTATCGCTCTGGCCCTCGACTCATTATCTTTGTGATTGGGGGAGTGTCCCACTCTGAGATGCGCTCTGCTTATGAAGTCACTCGTTCCACTGATGGGAAATGGGAAGTGCTCATTGGTAAGCAATTGCTGTACCGAGAGGTACAGTAGAAGTTCTACCCCTTTCAGTCAATATGAAAATGTATATAAAAAAAGTTTCCATTTCTCTTTGACAGGGTCATCTCACATTTTGACACCAAACGGCTTCCTCAACGACTTAAAGAGTCTGGACCAGGATTCCGAGTCTACTTCTTAGACGGGAAGACCACACAATAAGGGGCTGTGTTCTTTGATTGAACGCTGATATTCTATTTGAAATTTATGTGCTCCAAAGTAAATTATGAAGTTATGAACTTTTAAATATAACCATGGAAGGAAGTTAATTTGATATTATTTTAGGTTCTTTTTATTGTTTGATCTAAATTGGTTTCTGTATTCTCCTGATAGAAATTGTGTACAAATATTTAAGTTAACAGTAGTACGCTAATTACTGAACCACTATCCACATTCCTATTTCTTTACAATGGAGTAGAACTTTAAGGTTTTACTTTACAACATCTAACAACCTTTCAAAAACTAAAAGAATCTATGCTTTATTGTCTGCATAATGGCAAAAAAAAAAAAAACGGACACTGAATCAGATTATTTTGTTAAATGTATATTTTGCTGCATTAAGGTTATTTAATAAGAGTTATGAGGTGAAAATATGGCACGTGTTGATTTGATGTTTAATGCATAGAAAAATAGACCCAACAGCAGCTGAGTTGTACCAACAGGTAATTTTTTTATGCAATTATGGATTATTCTAAAAATGTTTGGACAAAATTAAGAGCTGAAGTGAGGAGCAGTCAAGAACTATTGTAAGACTTTAGAACTTTACAAATCTCAAGGAGACATTTGTTAAGATTTCTCTAAAACCTTACTAGAGTCTGTCTAAAGTCATTTTTTTAGGATTGTACCCTTATGTTTAGAATAACTAGTTTGGTATCAGGTATTATAAAAATAAAGTAGTGGGATCACAATGAAGAGTTGCAATCATCAGAAGTTTGTTTAAAGTCTTTTCTTTGGGTACCTTTTGTGCACTTTCTGAAAATGTCATACCTGCTGTGGTTAAAAGTAATTGAAAAGTTGAAATGAACTGCTGGAGGCTAGCTTCTCATGTATGTTAATATATTGGTGGGAGTTTCTGTATTGGGTGCTTTGTTTCCTCTCTTGTAAATGATGAATAAAAATGTACTTGTTTCAAACCAGATTTTGGACTGTTGTTTTGTTTAATGTCCTTTTTAAAAGACACAGTGTCATAGACATACATTACATAGAACTGACAACTGTTTCTTTAGTCTTTTCTCACCCTCCTACATGTTTTTTGGCTGGACTTTTCCTAGCTTGGAAATGAAACCGGCTGAAGTAAAAATACCCAAAAAGCATTTTCCAATTCTGGCACACACTGCATTCATCTCAATGATCATTTTGGACCTTTAGATAATATGTGGAGTGTTGTGCCTAAAGCAAAAACATGCCATATAGCAGTTAAAGAGATCATGGCTCTGATGCTGAGGATTATGTTTTTATCTGACGTGACAGATGGTATTAAGACCAAAGCACTATCTTGGATCTTAACAGCAGCAGGGTAATACTCTGGCTCTGATCTCTGTTTAAAATCATCTACAGTGTCATTTCAACAGACATTTTCAGTAACATCAGTTGGAGTCATTTCCTTTTCCAGCACACGGAAACTTTCAAAAGGAATTCCTAAATCACAAGTTATTTTTATGTAAACCTTTTGCTGCTGTCTTCAGTTTGGGATTTTTTTTGGTGGCAAATACACATTTTTGTCCCCTTATTTTTAAAGATGGCATCTGGTGGAAAGGACAACCCTATTCTAAATGTAAGATTTCTATAACATTCCGTTTACTGATGTGTAATTTATCAAACGCTTGTTTTCAATTGAAATATAATTTGAGGATTTTGTTGAAATTTATAGGTTTGAAAATAAAGTCATAGGGATAAAATTTGTTTATAGGAAATAACACTGGAACTGGAACTATGTTTAAATCTACATATATTTGAACTTCTGGTATAAAAGCTTTTGTGGCTACGTGTGCAGAGAATGGATTACCTAAATAACTGAACTCTCCCTCCTTTTCTACTCTCAGGAACGTGACTGTAGTAAACATAAATGTCCTGCACAGGAGAATTCTTCTGGACAGAGCACCTCAGAGAGAAGTAAAGAGCATCTGCTGGTACCAGCCAGTCAGTTGCTGATGCCACCACAGCGCATACGCTCCAACTCTTTAAGGGTCTGTTTAGTCCATCTATATTACACTGATGTTTTTAAATATTGCGAATTCCTGCTTATCCCCATTTATTTCCTTAAAATTCTATTTAAAATAAGGAGGAATCCCCAGAGGAACAACATAAATTTATGAATCTAATTACTCATGGCCAACGTGGACGCATGGAGGACCAGTGCTGCATCTTGGATCCTAGCAGAAGTACTCCATGTTCACCCCTGCATGCAGATGGGCAGCAGGTTGAAAGTAGATATTTTTCTGTTTTAATTTTCTAAATAAATGTCAGTATTCATATATATATTTTTTTACTTTTTATTTTATTTTATGGTACATCTGCAGACAAATTCAAAATCAGTTAAACTGCACTTTAACTTTGAAAGATGTGTGTCTTCTGTACTTTTAGATCCTGAGACCTTTTTTGACCTTTTGGCCCACACTCAGAGTCACCGGCTTGATGACCAGCGTGTGTCTCTTCCATCATTACCAGGATTACAGAAGGAAAGTAACACTTCTAATGGAGACTCGAACTACTTGTGTTATATGGTCTCGAAAGTTCAGGTTTGTATGATTCTTTAAATGTGGTTTCAACAAAAAACAAACTAAAAAACAACTTATTGAATTGTATACTTCTAACACTCCTTATTATGAATAAACTTGTATTTTAATGCTTGTTCTGTGGAAAACTGTGCTAAGAAAAATGTTGCTCCAAAATAGGATTCCAGATTGAATGATCAAAGGTGTTCCCTGCCAGAGATTCAGAAATCTACTTCAAGTCTAAAGCCTTCTTGTTCAACCTCCTACATTCCGAGCTCAGACAAGCAACACCTGAATGATAAAGATAAAGCACCTGCAAAACAGGTTTGACTTCTCTACCTTACACGTTGAACAAATATCATCCACCTTGTTAGAGTAAGTTTAGGTTTCTCCTTTTTTGTGCCTGTGGACCATTGGCACACACAGCCCTTTTAAATGTGTTTTATTTTTGTCCTGCTTAGGCCTTGTCTGAAGCTGACCTTGAGGATTTTTTCAGTTTAGTGAGTCACTCGCAAGGCGGTCGATTGGATGAACAGCGATGTGTGTTAAATGTTAGCCCCCAAACCACCACAAAACACCAACTTGGTCAGAGCAAAGTCCCCCAAGGTTGGAAGCATGTAAACATGTTTGGCATTTTGTGTGTGATTTTAGTGCTCATATTAATCTGATTGATCTGTTTTATGATAATGAAACCTACCATATATACCCCCAGACAGTGAGCAGTTCTTTAGCCTGCTGTCCAATGTTCAAAGCAGACGGCTTGATGACCAGCGGATATCTCTTCCTTCATTACCTGGGATACAGAATGGTGGCAGCACATCACTAACTTCTGCTGAAACAGATGCAAATTACTTGTGTTACCTTGTTTCAAAAGTCCAGGTTAGCTCCCCTCGTAGAATGGCGGATCCACACTTTGAAATTGTGTTCATTTTCCTTTACACAGCTAACATTAGGACAACCACTTTTCTTCTCACAGGGCGGAAGAATGGATGAACAGAGATGTTCTGCACCTCAAATTCTCAAGAATCTGGGTACTCCCTCTCCTCAATGCAAAGATGTTACCTCAGAAACAACTGTCAAGCCTCTTCAGAGACAGAGGTCTGGCTCCTTTAAAAGTGACTGTTATTGGCAGGTCAGTTGTTCTGTTTAACAGTTTATTTTTTATTATTATTAGTATGTTCTCAATTCCACAATTCTTTTTTTAGGTCAATAAAAAAATAATTACATTCATTTTATGGCGCTATCAGTATTATGTCATATCTGAATAATTGTTTCCTCTTTTTGTATTACTCATGTAGGACTTATGCCCAGTTGAACAGGAACAGTTGTTAAAAATGCTTAAACATGCTCAGAGTGGACGCATGGAGGAACAACGGTGTTCTTTACAACCCAGCCAAAGCAACCCTGTCTCACCAACATATAATGGAAACGCTTTAAATTATGTATCAATAGGTCAGAAACCACCTGATGTGCCAAATATGCGTTTGTTGTTTCCTATAGTGTTAGAAATAATCCTTAATTTTCTTCAACAGATGAACAAACGGATGCATTCAGGAAGACGGCTTCTTCTAGAAAACCAGATGATCAACACATTGATCATTCTGCCCCAGCACACAAAAGTGAAAAGTCTAAAACAAAAGATAAAGTTAGAAACTCAAAGACTGACATCCTTGTAAGTAAGATTTTATATGTGATAAAGATAAGCAAACATTATATGCATGTTTTCAGTTAGTTCTGAATAAATCTTTGTAAATTGTGTGACTTTCCTTTTTATTGCATTTACATGAAGGGTTTATGTAAGAAAGGTGGAAGTATTTCTTTGATTATTTTCTTGCAAGCCGCTAAATAAAGAACTGTTGAATGCCATTTAATTATAAATTAGGTTTCTTCAGAATTTAAGCCATAATTACTCTGACAATACAAATATTTTATAAGATGATGCAAAATTCAGCTAGTTCATGTGTATCACTCAGAAGAGAGAGGTACACACACTGACCACTTAACCTAACCCACTTTATTTACACATAAAAAAATATTTACTGTTAAAAAAAATATAATAATATGTTATATATTTTCAGATTGAATACCTGTATTTGAACAAGTGAAGCAATATCTATAACAAATCTTGGTGTATATCATGCATTATCTGTATTTTGCCAAAAAGAGAATCCTCTTGACACTGTTTTTGGTGCATAGTAAAAAGCCTTGTGTTATTTAATTAATAGATTACTATTTTAAGAAATAATTTTTTCTACAAATAAAATACACTGAATAATTTGTTCTTTTGTAGGTCTCTCCACCACAAATTACTGTGGATAAAGGTACACCGGACACATCCAGAAAGTACTGTCCCAGGAGTACCTCTGAGACCCAGTGGCCTCATCTAGACTCCAGCTCTGCTTTGGCTCTCCCCAAATCTGCATCATTTACCCCAGAAACAGAATTTCAACAGGATCCTCCTTCATCAGCACAGGTACACTTAATTTGGCAATTCCATTTATTTTTAAAAGAAGGGTTTTACTAGAAAAACAACAACTGAGCAACAGCACAAATCTTTGTGATCACTAATGCTCAATAGCAGAAAAAAATCATTAAAGTTCCAACATATAAATTTCCAATTTGATGATGTTGTTAAACTGGGCATTTTAGACTTCTGTTATGCAGGTTGTATTAGAAATTCATGTGTGTGGTTGTATACAAGGTTCCAGAATTCTTTGTTTTCCTTAATTGAATTTAATATTTAACCTAGCAACAGATTAAAAACTCATGATAAATGTTTCAGCGCATCCCTATTTCTTTTTTTATCTTTTTGTACAGCTGACCTTAAAGGTGTCCATGAGCATCACCCCACCACCAGTAAGCTTTTCAACAGAAGATTCATTGTTTGCAGTTTTTAAGTTTCTTTAACTCTTACTTGAATATTCTTGTCTTTTGAAGGGTCCGAATTATAACTATCAGATTCCAGAAGTTTTTCTCACTCTTGGTTCCCCAGGAGAAAGTGTAAATATACCTTTGAGTCCAGTATTTGGCAGACCCCTGTCCCTAGACTTAAATCTCACTCCAAAAAAGGATGGTAAATCCAAGCACTGCTCTCCAAGCCGTGCAAGTCCCAGGAAAGCCCGTTCACGGCCATCATCTCCCTACCGTGAAGCACCTACCAAAGTAAATCTTGTCACCTCATGCCCAAATATACAGGAACAACTTTTAACCAGCGTTATCATTCCAAAGGAGGACACTTCACTGACTGAGAAGCTACCTACAGTCCAGCTGCAAAAAGGAAAGGCTCAAGGGAGACAACAAGCTGCAGCCACTCTGGGAAAGGAAAAGGCTGAGCAAAAAAAGGGAAAGGGAGGTGGAAAGAAAGATAAGAAAAAATAGCTGCAATTGACAATTGTGAAAGTGTGCATTATAAACAGAGGCAAGCTAACCTAAGTAAAACATGAAAGTTATTGTATTGGTGTAAAAAAATACTTAATTTTTTACGAGTTAAAATGACCTAACAGTAGTTTAGTTCAATTATTTTAATTACATAGAATTTAGAACGTGTTTTAGTTTGTTGCTTAAAATGTAGACTGGGGGAAGAACTTACTTTCTGTTTTCTGAAAATTCCAGATCAAACTGATGTTTTGTGTTTATCTGTTTTACTGTTGTCATCATGTGTAAGTAAGCCCAGTGCTCTTGTGACTCGTGTTAAGGTAGGATAATGAAGATGTATAATAATAAAAGCAAAATACCAAACAGAAAAGGTCTTAATTTCGTTTGAATGTTTGATTTAAATTTGTAACCAGCCTCCCCACGCTGCAGCCTCAAATGAAAGAGCATTAATACATGTTACAACTTGAATTACAGCAATGATATGACTGATTATTTATCTTTGTCTTATATTAACTCTCATACAGTTTTATGAGATGAGGTGATTTGTGATAGACTGACAAGCACTCAAAGAATATACAGCATCTTGCCTGAAGACATCTTCAGCTATTATTGACTCTGACCACAATAAAGAAGTAAATGAACAATACACGGAATTTGTTTCAAGTATAGTTCATTTATTTATAAGCTAAAGATGAACAGAGGGGGTTCATATTATATGAATCTGTCTCTGTCCCAGGGGATCTTGACTGTTACTCAGCTGAGTCTGTACCCTGAAAGAAGAAGACATTTTGTTGGGTAAGAGGTTGTGAGAGAAACCTGTTGTTCGCAATATAATTTTGGGAATTCTTTGTAACACAATTCTTTTTGTTTACATTTGAACTGTAATAAATTACACATGTGCTTATCATTAATTAGATATATGAAAATATCACAGAGTGAAAAGTTACCTTTCCAATATCACGACTTTTGGCTCTCAGCTTGTTGACTTGGGTCTCTGCGATGTCGGCACGTTCCTGAGCTTCCTCAAGTTCATGCTGGACTTTTCTAAGTCTGGCCATATGGGTGTTGGCCTGCTCCTCCTATAAAATGAAAAGAGTGAAATAATGTGGTTGTTAAACTAGTTACATTTTTATTTTCCTAACCAAATCCTAATAGAATGTTACTTACAGCCTCTTCAGCCTGTCTCTTATAGGCCTTTACTTTGAGCTGTAACTTATCCACCAGATCCTGGAGTCTGCTTACATTTTTCTTGTCCTCCTCAGTCTACACAGATTAAAAAGTTTTGACTTAAAATTAAATCTATTCAAAATTAAGACGGAAATCTGTAAAAAGAGTTTGAATTGCCTGGTATGTGAGCTCCTTCACTCTTCTTTCATATTTGCGAACGCCTTTAACCGCATCAGCTCCACGTCTTTGCTCAGTTTCAACTTCAGCCTCTAATTCACGCACCTATAATAGGATGTTAAAGAGCAGAGTTAGTACACTACAGACAGAACAAACCCACACAATATAAATATTGCAAAATTAGGGACACTATGTATCTACCCTGGACTCCAGTTTCTGGAGCTGCTTCTTTCCACCCTTCATAGCCAGGTTCTCAGCTTCATCCAGACGGTGCTGCAGGTCCTTCACTGTGACCTCCAGGTTCTTCTTCATCCTCTCCAGATGAGAGCTGGTGTCCTGCTCCTTCTTTAGCTCCTCAGCCATCATGGCAGCCTGAAAGGGATAACAGGTGTCTGATTTAATTTAAACTGAAAAGAAATCAGTGGTAAACACGAGCATCCAATGTTTGAAATGTACCAAGAATAAACTTACATCAGTAATGGCCTTCTTGGCTTTCTCCTCTGCATTTCTTGCTTCTTGAACAGCATCATCCACTTCACCCTGAACCTGAACAAAGTCAGCCTCCAGCTTCTTCTTGGTGTTCAGAAGACTGGTGTTCTGAAAATAAATGTAATTATTGCCTGATTGCCTGTGAACGTTTCTCAAATCTTGAGTTGTGCACAGTTTTTCAGTTTTTGTTAAATATCAACCTGGGAGTGAAGCAATGCAACACGTTCACTGGCATCCACCAGCTCCTGTTCAGCCACTTTACGTCCTCTCTCTGTCTGTTCCAGAGCGGCTCTCAACTCCTCAATCTCAGCCAACATCAGACCATTCCTACGCTCCACCATGGCAACCTGTTCTTTCATGTCTTCTTGTCCTCTCAGAGCGTCATCAAGGTGCAGTTGGGCATCCTGACAACAACAATAAGAGCATGCGTGACGCTGATAAAACTTTCTAGAAGTTCTTTTAGAAGTCTGCTACTTTGAAACAATTTTTTTTTCATAAAGTTGTGTAAAGATGTTCATAAGTTAGTAGCTTTAATTGAAGATAAATCTCACCTTGAGTTGTCCCTGAACATTCCTGAGTTGTTTCTGGGCCTCAGCAGCCTGCCTGTTGGCATGGCTGAGCTGAATCTCCATCTCATTCAGGTCTCCCTCCATCTTCTTCTTGACTCTCAGGGCATCATTTCTGCTCCTGACCTCAGCATCAAGAGTGCTCTGCATGGATTCAATCACCCTCTGGCTGTTCCTCTTGATCTGTTCCATCTCCTCGTCCTTCTCTGCCAGCTTCCTGTCAATCTCACCTTTGACCTGGTTGAGCTCAAGCTGTACTCTAAGAATCTTGGATTCCTCATGTTCTAGAGTGCCCTGAAGGAAAAGGCCAAAGTTAATTAACAAGACAACTGTGAAAAAAATTGTGAAGTGTAAACTTAATACACAATATCTTGTTTACAAAATTTTACCTCTGCCTCCTCAAGAGCTGTCTGAAGTTCAATCTTTTCATTTTCAACAGTCTTTTTGGCTTTCTCCAACTCATGGATGCTTTTTCCATTCTCACCAATCTGTTCAGTCAAGTCTGAGATCTCCTCTGTCATGTTAATTCAAGAAAAGTTAGCAAAATTTGTATCTTTCCAATTGGTTATAAATAATTCTTTGTTATCAATATAGATTGTTGACATACGCTGCAGGTTCTTGTTCTCCCTCTTCATGGTCTCCAGCTGATCCAGGGCCTCCTCGTAGGAGTTCTTCATCTTGAACAGTTCTGTGCTGAGAGAGCGAGCCTCTTTTTGAGCTCCTTCAAGCTCTGCCTGGCTCTCCTCATACTTCTGCTTCCATTCTGCCAGGACCTAGAGGTTAACCATTGGTTGCAGGTTTGTTACTAAAGTAAGTGTATCTTCCCAACATGTTTTACTTTTTTTAACTGTCAGATGAACATGGTACCTTGTCAAAGTTTCTCTGTTTCTTGTCCAGGTTTGCAGCAAGAGCATTAGCTCTCTCCACATCAATCATGAGGTCCTCCACTTCACCCTGCAGCCTCTGCTTGGTCTTCTCCAGAGAGGCACACTTGGAGTTCACAGCCTCAATGGACTCCTCAGCCTCCTGCAGGCGCTGGGCAAGCTTTTTCCTGCAGCAAATGGATGGAGTGAATGTTTTAAAAGAAGTGAGAGACAGAATAGTTTGATGAAATGATGAACTGCTTTGACTAACTTGGACTCCTCCAGTTCCTCAGTGCGCTGGATGGCATCAGTTTCATATTTGGTTCTCCACTGAGCCACCTCACTGTTGGCCTTGGACATTCCTCTCTGCAGCTCAGCCTTGGCCTCCTGCTCCTCCTCAAACTGCTCTCTGAGCAGATCACAGTCATGACGGGCTGACTGGACAGCATGAGCCAGAGCGTTCTTGGCCTGGAGAAATCACAGAACTCTTCAGTGACTTGATTGTTTTAAAATGATTTATTAAAATTTATTTAGGGGGCCCAGAATTTTTACAGCCTCCAAGAAGCTTGAGATTAATAGAATGCATAAGGTTTTCATGCCTTCACTTCCTCCTCCACATGTCTCTTCAGCTCCTCAATCTGCTGAGTGAAGGCCTGTTTGCCTCTGGTCAGCTGAGAAACTAGAGCTTCTTTTTCCTCAAGCTGGCGAGCAAATTCACCTGATAATAACAAGCAAAAACAGTTTACTTAATTTTAATTGTAATCTTAAAAAATACCTTTTTGTTTCAAGTTACTCACCATTTTCCGTTTGAAGTCTTGCCTTTTGTACATTGATGTCATTCAGTTGGCGAACATTTTCATCATTTTTGGCCTTGAGCTCACTCAGCTGGTCCTCAAGAGTTCTGCACATCTTCTCCAGGTTACCCTTAAAAGAAATAGACAAAAATAAAAGCAAACGTTATAAGGTTATATTTATCAGAGTTCTCAAAAGAAAATCAATGACAATTCTCACTTTTGATTTAGCAACTGCCTCCATGTTGCTGCTGAGATCATCAATCTCCATCTTGTACTCGCTCTTCTCCTTCTCCAGCTTCTGCTTGACACGCTGCAGGTTGTCGATCTGTTCTCCCAGCTCTGCAACGCTGTCGGCCTGCTTCTTGCGGAGAGCTGCTGCAGTAGCTTCATGCTGCAGTGTGGACTCCTCAAGATCTCTCCTCAGCTTCTGGAACTCAGCTTCCCGCTTCTTGTTCATCTCAATCTGAGCAGCTGTTGCCCCTCCAGCTTCTTCAAGCCTCTCACTGATCTCCTCAAGCTCCCTGGAGAGATCAGCTCTCTGCTTCTCTACTTTGGCCCGGGCAGCTCTCTCAGCCTCAATTTCCTCTTCCAGCTCCTCAATACGAGCCTAAATTAAATTTTTTAAAGTTTTGTATTATAAGTAGAGTATTATATACAATACTCTTAATATATATAAGTAGTGTATTACAACAACCCACAATAATCTAGCCAATAATGGCTGCAAAAATTGTACCTGGAGTTCCTTGATCTTTTTCTGAAGCTGAGCACCAAGGGATTGTTCATCTTCAATCTTGCTGAGGAGCTGACTGATTTCAAAGTCCTTTCTGGATTTCAAAAAGGAATGTCCCCGTTTACTTTAAAACCACAAAAAACCCTTTAATTTTGCATCAAAACACATTTTTTCTTACTTCTTGATCTTCTCATCAGACTGCTGCTTGTCATTTTCCAGATCCATTATGGATTCCTGGGCTAGTTTCAGATCTCCTTCCAGCTTCCTCTTGGCTCTCTCAAGATCCATGCGGATCTTCTTCTCTTGCTCCAATGAACCTTCAAGCTGTCAGATAAAAATATTTCATTGTTAAATAACTTCTTCAGATCATCTATTTCAGTCAAATTTGTCAAAACATTAATTTTTCTTACATCATCCACTTGCTGTTCCAGCTTGGTCTTGGCTTTGGTCAGAGTGTTGACTTTGTCTTCCTCTGCCTGGAGATCATCCAGTGTTTGTTGATGGGCCTCTTGGAGGGCTTTCTTCTCCTTGGTCAGCTTTGCAATGGACTCATCTTGAGAAGCCATTTCCTCAGTCAGGTTTTTCACCTTAGAGTACCATAAAAGGTCAAATTTTATAATTTGAATTTATATAAAATGTGTACAATAGTTTGACATTAACCTTGTTTTCAGTGGCATGTTTCTCCTTCTCCACTTTAGCCAGGGTGAGCTCCAAGTCATCAATGTCCTTCTTCAGTTCAGAACATTCATCCTCCAGCTTCCTCTTCTTAGCAGTCAGCTCAGCATTGATTTCCTCTTCATCCTCCAGTCTCTCAGTGGTCTCTTTGAGTTTGGCCTCCAGCTGGATTTTACTCTTAATGAGTCCCTCACACCTTTCCTCAGCATCGGAGAGATTCTCTGTTTCCTGTAGTTTAGACACATTTCTACATTTCTGACATCTAATATCAAACATATTTTGTCACATTATTTTTATTCCTAAATATTGATATAAGACATTATTTTATGAGCTTTGTTCATGATATGTCTTCATATTTTTTACTTACAGCAGCTACTTGAAGCTGCAGGTCATTCTTTTCCTGCAGCAGAGAAACCATTTTCTCCTCCAGTTCCTTCTTCTTGGCCAAAGCAGCAGCCAGGTCTGTTTTCATCTTCTCATAGTTTCCTTTCATCTCCTGCAGCTCCTTTTCAGTCTCAGCGCTCTTCAGAAGAGGCTTGATCTTGAAGTAGAGTTTAAGCCATGGCCAGTTCTTTACATTCATGAATGAACGGACGTTGTACTGGATGGTGAAGATTGCATCTCTAAAGAGCAACACAGATAAGTTGACATTATGCTTCCTGAACAGCCTTTTAATTTGAACAGTGATTCCTGTGTAAGCTAATATGTGGGAGTCTTACCTCCTTTCCATCATCTTAACAAACTCTTTCCGCATAAGGAACCCTCTGCAGAGAGCCTGAGTCATGGTCACCAGCTCAGCCAGCTTCTCATCTCTCATCTCCTCAAGTGTACCCAGCAGACCAGCTTTGAAGAACACCTGTGTTGAAATATTGACATGATAGGTTACACCTCGTCCAAAAGCCAATTCATTCATTCATTCATTCATTCATTCATTCATTCATTCATTCATTCATTCATTCATTCATTCATTCATTCATTCATTCATTCATTCATTCATTCATTCATTAAGCCATTTTGTCCCTTTCGGGGTCACAGGGCTGCTGGAGCCTATCCCAGTCACTTGTGGCCTGGATAGGCCCAAGCACACTCACATTCACACCTAGGGACAATTCAGAGTAATCTGCTAACCTATGAAGCACGTTTTTGAATGGAGGAGAAAACCCAAACATGGACAGGAAGAACATGCAATCTCCACACAGGGTCCCACATTGGTGTTCTGTTTCAGGTTCCCCAGCTGGGACTTGAGCCAATTTACATAACTATTTTATAGAAACCTACCTTAGTGTGTCCAAACTTGTACTGACTGTGGTCAACATCAATGGAACCAAGCAGCTTCTCTGAAGCTTTCTTGTTGTCGATGAACTGTCCCTCAGGGATGACACTGGCATTCAATACTTTGTATCTGTAAGATAAAAGTAGATTTATCCACATTTTCCTTTCTAATTAATATTATTTAGCAAAGTTATATATTTATATATATATACACACACACACACATATATATATATATATATATATATATATATATATATATATATATATATATATATATATATATATTTATATATATACACACACACATATATATATATATATATATTTTTTTTTTAAATTACATCCAGTAAATCTGCCATTTACCTCTGCTTGAAGTCACCATAGAGGATTCTGCTGGGGAAACCCTTTCTGCAGATTCTGATGCCCTCCAGCACACCATTACACCTCAGCTGGTGGATGACCAAGAAGTTCTCCATAAGACCTAATCATTCAGAATGGATGAAGTTTTAAAATACAAGGAATTGTAAAAGAAAGGGTAGCCCCTTTTTATTGTTTCTGGGAATTTTTCAAATCATATATTGACTTTGACGTAGTTATAAGGTACCACAACAGACCTGGGGTTTTAGATTCATTTGGAATCAAGCAGCGGACAAAATGTGGATGAGTGCTTCTCAAATTGGTCATCAGCTTGCCAAGATTTTCCTGATGAATGAAGCACATAATTTTTTTCAGTGCCAGTTGTAAAAAAATAAAATCTACAGATCTTAAATATGTCTTAATAAATAAACTTACCCTGAAAAGTGCTGACACAGTTTGGAAGGAACCACCCTTCTTCTTTCCACCACCCTTTTTGGCACCACCAGAGGCTTCTAATTTTGTTTTGTTTTTGATATATATAACACAATTAGTCATACTACACATGAATTTTAATGATGTGCATTTATCTAGATATAAACAAACTATCATTTAACAGCTTTTTGTTAAAGTCTTACCTTCAGCTCCTGCATGGGCTGCATAGAGGTAGCACAGCAGTTTGTTTGAAGACTTCTGGTAGAGCTGCACCACTGAGTCGTTCAGTGGGTCCTTGTTTTTGTCCAGCCAGCCAGTTATGTTGTAATCCACTGTTCCAGCATAATGAACCAGGGCAAAGTGAGCTTCAGCTTTTCCTTTTGCAGGTTTAGGCTTCTCAAAGGCCTTGGTCTTGCCAAGATGCTGATCATGCAGTTTGTTCTTAAATGAGGTGTCTGTAGCCTTGGGGAACATGCACTCCTCTTCAAGGATGGAGAAGATGCCCATTGGCTTGGAAAAAGTATAATTTGGCATTAAAATAGCAGACCAAGATGAAAAAACTTTTTTTTCCTAATCATAAAAAGTAATTACACAAGGATAAATAGGTAGAACGTTACTAATCTCACAACGGGAACATTTCTGAACAGAATGTATACCTTCTCAATAAGCTCAATGCAGGCAGCCAAGTCCATGCCAAAGTCAATGAACTCCCATTCAATGCCTTCTTTCTTGTACTCCTCTTGCTCCAGGACAAACATGTGGTGATTGAAAAACTGTTGCAGTTTCTCATTGGTGAAGTTGATGCAGAGCTGCTCCAAGCTGTTGTACTGCAGGTTAAAAAAAAGGATTATTTGGTTGAAAACAAAACAGGTTTAACTCCTTAAAATATAGGAAAATGACTGATAGCCTAATTTGTTACCCACTGCAACTCACATCAAAGATTTCAAATCCAGCAATGTCCAGCACTCCAATGAAGAACTGTCTTGGCTGCTTTGTGTCCAACATCTCATTGATGCGGATGACCATCCACAAGAACATTTTCTCATAGACAGACTTGCACAGAGCACTGACAGCATTGTTAACCTAAAAAAAAGTTTAGCACTTTAATGAAATTATTTCAAATCAATATTTCTTTTAAGTAAACAATCCCCATAAACTGTTTGAGTGAGTCACCTGTGGGACAGTCTGACCTTTGGTGACCATCTCATTTCCAACCTTGACTCTTGGGTAGCACAGAGCTTTCAGCATGTCAGCTGAGTTTAGGCCCATCAGGTAGGCGATTTTATCAGCCACTGATGGAAAAAACAATTCTGGATTTAACAAAGCATTTTCCTCTGTGTTGAGTAAAACTGTACTGGATGTACTGGATGGTCAGAGGAGCTCCTTCTCCAACAGGCTAAGGCAGCTTCGCTGGCACACAAACCGCTTCAGGAGATCTTTCATACCTCACTCCATTGGACTCTATAACTTGTCATCCATGGGCACTAGATAAAGTCATTTATGGTCTGTCTGTTTTTCTCTCCTGATGTGGCACGCAATGCAAATGTTCTAATTCACTGATGTTCCTTTCCGATTGATTGTTCTGGTTCTCTGTTGTCGTCTATTGAGTGTATGTTTGTATCTTGAGCCTATAATGCCGACGCTGCAACAACTGAATTTCCCAAGCTGGGATCAATAAAGTATCTTTATCTTATCTTATCTTATCTTATAAAATGTAAAACAAACTGAGACTAAGTCATTATTGATCTATCATTATTAACAGTTAATTTACCCTCTGTGCCGTCAGGTTCTGCCTGCTCCTCTCGCTGCTTCTGCTTAAACTTCATGTTACCATGATGCATCACAGCACCAGTTAGCTTGTAGATGCCCATTTTTTCCTCAGCACTGAATCCCAATATGTCAATGGCAGTCTGCAAACATACAGAGACAATTGTTTTAAAAAATCCCATAACATAAATTGATATGTACAGACCTAAAAATTAAAATAGTTCAATTATTAATGATTACAATTTTGCAAATTATAATTTACAAGTATTAAGTATTTCTTTTACATCAGTTGCAATGAACTCCTCAACGTCATTGATGCTCTTGACAGTGATTTCACCCTGGCTGATCATTGGATAATCATACGGGTTGGTGGTGATAAGAAGAGCCTCTAAAGGGGAAAAAATGGAATATCAGAAATGGGAACATTCTCTTTTGCATGTACATTTTTGGTAACAGATTTGCTCTAGAAGGAAAAGTAGTTTTCTCTTTATGTACCTTGAAAATAACACAAGTAAAGAGGATTTTTTTTACCTATTCCATCCTAAGTGTAATTATTTGTCTTGTATCATACCAAGGAGCTCAGGTTTGTGGCCCGTCATCAGCTGGTAAAAGATATGGTAGCTCCTCTCAGCAGACAACTGGAAGGTGACACGAGACTTCTCCAGCAGATCTGAAATTTATTGCATGTTGTTAATGTTAGTCCTGCACCGATGCAGGCCAAGGAGTTACAATTATAGAAATGCTGTCTAACTTACATGTTTCAATATCAGCTGAAGCAAGTTTACCAGTAGAACCAAAGTGGATTCTGATAAATTTACCCTGAAAATTTTCAAGACAATGTCAGACAAATTCTAAGTAATAAGAACATTAACAATATTTGAGGACTTTTTTTAAACTCACAAAGCGAGAAGAGTTATCATTCCTCACAGTCTTGGCATTACCATAGGCCTCCAGCAGAGGGTTGGCTGCAATGATTTGATCTTCCAGTGAACCCTGCAGAAAGAACAAACTAATGTGTTTTAACTAAACAACAACCTACTATTGTGAGAAGTTTTGCATTCTTCTGTACCTGCATTTTTCCTGAGCTTCCCTCAGACTTCTTTCCTCCAGCCACTGCAATTGTTGCAAAGTACTGGATGACACGCTTGGTGTTGACAGTCTTTCCTGCACCAGATTCTCCACTGAGAATGTAAGACACAGCCTTTATGTGGCACATTAATCCTAAAATTTCATAGGGACTCTTGGCATGTTGCCTTATACTCACGTGATAAGGATAGACTGATTCTCACGATCTGAAATGCAAGCATGCGCACAGTGAACCACACCTGTGGAGTTTTATTTGTGTGTGCTGCTTTCTCTGTTGTGCAACTATCTTACCAGTGAGCATGAACTGATAGGCATTGTCAGAGATGGAAAAGATATGAGGGGGAGCCTCAATTCTCTTCTTGCCTCTGTAGGCATTGACAACCTGAGCATCGTACACCGGAAGCCACTTGTATGGGTTCACGACAACACAAAACAGCCCAGAGTAAGTCTGTAAAGACAGTAGAGTTATTGCTAAACCAAATAGTAAACTTTTGAAACGTTACGTTACACCAATATAAAATAAAACATTTTTTCTCTGTGCTTGTCTAAGTCATTTACATACATAGATCATCCATGATGCAAAACGTTCTTTGAGGTTGTACAGCACAGCGGGTTCATTAAGGTGGGTCATCATGGCCATGTCCTCAATTTTATCAAACTTGGGAGGGTTCATTGGATGGATGTCCTCCTCTTTCACAGTTAAAGTCTAAACAAGAGTTAGAATAAATAAGAACATTTTTAACCAGTGTTTCACATGATTTATGGTTTACTTAAATGACATAGAGTTGATTACATTTTACTTGGTAAGTGAAATGTAAGAGTAAACAAAAGCCTTAGTTTACCAACCTTTCCTGTTACTGTCTCAACAGTGGCTTTGCCACCCTCCCTTTTGATAAGTTTTCCCTTCAGATACATCTCCTCTGGCTCTGCCACAAAGTAGGCCGTTTTGGCATCAAAAGGAGCTGCCTGAGCCTCAATCCTCTCCTTCTCTGGTTTCCGGAGGTAGATGGCCGCAGGGCCATAGGCCTCCATCTCTGCGTCAGTGCTCATGGTAGCACTTGAGATGTCTAAAAATGAGGGGTGACAATCATTGATTTATTTATTTTTTGTTCACTTGCTCAAAACAAGAAACATGGTAAAGAATTTGGAAAAAAAATGTCTACCTGTTTGGCTCTCAGCAGATTATCTTACGGTGTTATGTTGTTTCCACTATTAAATTGTAAAGCACAAGCATCTTAATACAATACAATGACTTAAAACAAATCTAAATGCATCCCATTTGTTTATAGATTTCCTTTGGGAACAATTATATTCCAAATAGCATTTGAACAACAGAAATTTGCAAAATAAGGCTTAATACATTTTTGCACTCACCTGAGTTGGAAGCCCACCAGTTATTCCCAGAGCATTAAGTGCTCTCTTTTATAGAGGGAGGACTGACTGTGTGGTAGGTGTGCCCTGCTCAATTTGGTAATGTATTCTAGTCATGTTGTCTCTAATCCTGTGACATTGATATTTACAGTGCTTATATTGCCTACTAAGCATGTTTGTGGCAGTGTATATATATTTAAATTTATCTGTGAATCCTTTTTGTTCCAAAGGAATAGTTACAAAGTATAAGGCTTATGACAATGTTTGAAAATGACTTAAAACCAAAAACCTTGACTTTCACACAATCAGTAAGGATTTTTCTTACAGATATGCTCATGTACTCAGATACTTTATTCCTTTTGTGAACAGTTAAAGGAGGAGCAAAGGTTTATAAAAAATAAGACTTGTTAAGGATTTTTTTTCTCTTATTTGTCATTGGCATACATTTGAAGTACACGCATGTACTTCAACTCTGAAGGTCAAGGAGTTCAGGGTCTTGGACATGCTGTTTAGGACCAAATATATTAACTAAGAAACACATTCTACTTTCATCCAAGCTTTATCATTAACATTCATGACTGTCATGATTCAATAAAAAGGCTAACTTTGTCATCCTTCTGTAATTCATGTGGAAAAAGATCAATGGACTGAAGCATTGTTCAGACTGTGGTTTTGGAGGAGCGTGTAAATGTCACTGGTGTACTGTTGCAGGCCTGGCACACACAACTCAGCTGTCTAAAACTGAGGCTGAGCACCATTCCATAAAAGCTCAGGAAGGATTGTATATCATCTTGGAATCGGCTGGAAGAACAGTTGCCATCTAGTTTGGGATCAGACCAAAAATAAGTTCTGTACCAATGTTAAAGGTTTCAGAAACGCATTTCTCAAGAAAATGACTGTCTTCAAGATATGCTTCTTTAAAAGAAGATTTAATTACAAAAAAATCCAATCAGTATTACTTTGCACCTGTTGTAAATTAGGAAAGGATGTTTTGATAAAGCTTTAACTTATGTTTTTATCTTTACATAAGTTAGATCTAACTTTAATTAGACACAATATGTTAAAACATTTGTTTTTACTTCTCAGGTCCAGGCTTTTGTTTGAAGTGGTTTTGTATTCTATTTTAGAAGGGGAAAAATGTTTCCACATTGTCCTGTGCCCACATTTGCACAAAAGGTCACTGGAGGTTAAGGTAAGGATAACCCTTGTGCTATCCAAGGCACTTCAACATTGGGAGTGAGGTCATTTAGACCCCATAAGACAGTGCGCTGAACATTTTTCTTTAATTATTTCCCTGGTTTCCATGGATTACATGAAATCCTCTCCACCTTAATCCATTATTGTCATGGAAGGGATAACACGTCAATAGTCATCTTGGCACCATTGGATAGCACAAGGGCTAAGGTCACACAAGCATGACTTTATTTTTTAAATTAGCCCTTTGCATTAGTAAAGTTACCTTTTTTGTGACAACCTGCCTAATAGTGAATGGTTATAATTTGCAACCCTTACAATAGCTTACTTACTTTTTTAAACTTTTATTAAAGGAAAAAAGTATTAAACTGATAAAACACAGAAAAAACACAATTACAGAATTCTTGCAAAAAAGTTGAATGAACAAGAGGTAACAAGTGTGTTCCATATTAGGCTCACTTAACTGGGCTCCCCCCCCCCCCCCCCCCCAAAAAAAACAAAACAAAACACTGTTAACTTTCCTAGCTTGTTAACTTGCAGACTATTTGTTTTTAATTCACTTGACACATATCACATGTGAGATTTTTAAAAAAAATGTAGATAACAAAAATAGGACGGTATTTTCCTAAGTGCCTTTGCAAGTGACCTTGCTGCTATTTAACAAGTCTGTTGGTAATTAGACTGTTGAATGGAACAAGAAGATGTTTTTAGAAGGCCAAGATGTGCTTGGATGCTAACAGATGGTCATGAGACCTGCTCCTTACATGGCTCTAAGGCTGTAGTTTTTTATAGCTCACAAAGCCATCAAAGTGAAGAAAACATGACAAACACGTCTTGTGCGAAAGAGACTCAGATGTTTTTAAGAGTGTTAGGTTTCCTTCAGGACACACAGGAACAAATGGTGGTTTAGTTTGCTGTAGAGATGTTAAGAGGCTCATTTAAATAAAATCATTGATTATTTTTATTTTAACTTAGCAAATTAAACCGTTACTCCCTTTCATCAAACACTCAAAATATAGACAGTTGTGTTGAAAGGACAATGGTTGAATTGTTACACGATTAAGGCAGTTTCTCTCTCTAAACCTCGGAAACCTCTTTGCTGGAGTCTTTCCTAAAGAACCCTGATAAGTAAACTGTCAGGCTCTGTGTCAAAGTGAAGCAACTTGTTATTACTACAATCTACACAGGGGGCTTCCATTTTGTTATGCTCAATTAATTTCCTTTTTTTTTTAAATGTGTCTGTTTCACTAATTGGTTTGATCCATTATTATGTGTGACATTTTCTTTGTGGTTGCAAAGACTTTAATAAGCTCCAGTTGTTAAATTCCTTTTTTTTTTAAATATCCAAAGTGTGGTTCTGATGCATAATTGAGTCAGTTGAGTCAGTTAAAGGTCAGGCTAAAAAATTTTTCTTGACAGTGTACGGTCAACTAAATTAAGTTAATTCTTTGAATTTAATAGATTATTCTATTAATTTAACTCAATCAGTTTTTAAAGCATTCTTTATGTTTGTGGTATGAATATGATAAGTCTGATATAAGTGTATTTTAGTTTTATTTTTGAGTCCTTTTTTACATGTCCACTAAAAACAAAGTTTATTTACTTTATTTACTTATTTTTAAGTCAATGTAAAGTGTTGTGTGTATCTGTGTGTCTAAAATGTTAACAAATAAAAAAGAAGAGTCCAAAGTTTCATTTAAAATATTTATTGTGTACAAATAACAGATGTTTCATATTTTATTAACACTGTTGAATAGCCCATCAGATGTTTTCTTTTACTCTGCATCCATCTAAAGAGAAAAGAAGACAAAAAACATTAATAAAAAATGGTTTTGCTTTACTGAATGGCACTTTTTCAGGAAACCGGCTGCTTTAGCTGGACTTCATTCCTTCCTGTGGATATGGCTGGCTTTCAAATAAACCGATCAACACAATGTTTACTAATGGACTCTCTTGGCAATGGGAAGAACTGGCCATAAATTTAGATGGGATGAGATTCTCATAACTTTTACTGGCACTCACATTGCTGAACTCTCTGGGCACTTAGCTAGCTCAGAGCCAACAAGTAGCCACAAGAGAGTGGCTGAATTCCTGCAATGGTTATTGGCTTATGTGAATCCAATTGTAATTCCATAACACTAACTGTCTCACTATTTCAGGGATCAGCATCACGCCTGCAATACCCAACACAATGCAAAGTAGCTTGTCAATTGTTGTAATTCACTGAGATGAATTCGGAGGCTGAAAGTGACATTAATTTGAAAAGACTTTTTTTTTAAATTAAAGGTGTGATGAATATAAAAAGCCCAATTATGTCACATCCTCCACATAAGCAGAATTATTTAACAGGTTGATTTTATTAGGACTTGGTATTGATACTAATACCTGTCCATACTGGACTGTCTGCATTTGCAAAATTACCTTTCCAACTTCGCGACTCTTGGCTCTCAGCTTGTTGACCTGAGACTCAGCAATGTCAGCACGCTCCTGAGCTTCTTCCAGTTCATGCTGGACCTTTCTGAATCTGGACATGTGGGTGTTGGCCTGCTCCTCCTAGAGGGGAGAGTTCTAAATGTTAATCTTGAGACAAACATTTATTTGATTAACAAATGAAACATGTCGTAAACAATAATTCACTCACAGCTTCCTCAGCCTGTCTTTTGTAAACCTTGACTTTAAGCTGAAGCTTGTCCACCAGATCCTGAAGCCTGTTCATGTTTTTCTTGTCCTCCTCAGTCTACACATGGGTAAAGATTTCACAAACCACAATCACAATACCAACAATAGCAACATATTATTAAACGTTGACACACTGTACCTGGTATGTGAGCTCCTTCATTCTTCTCTCATATTTACGGACTCCTTTAATGGCTTCAGCTCCACGTTTCTGCTCAGCTTCAACCTCTGCCTCAAGTTCATGAACCTACAATCCAATTGTATAAAGGAAAATTGTAAAACGAAGCATACTTAGAATGGATATGTTTTGTTTTTTTAAATCATATAAAAGTATTTATCATTAGAGCTGTAAAGAAAATACCCTAATCTCCAGTTTCTGGAGCTGCTTCTTTCCACCCTTCATAGCCAGGTTCTCAGCTTCATCCAGACGATGCTGCAGGTCCTTCACTGTGACCTCCAGGTTCTTCTTCATCCTCTCCACATGAGCGCTGGTGTCCTGCTCCTTCTTTAGCTCCTCAGCCATCATGGCAGCCTGAAAAGAATCAAAGGTCTTGAAAGATGCAAAACACTAACACAAAATATTTAATTTTTTAGAGGTTAATTTACATCAGTAATGGCCTTCTTGGCTTTCTCCTCTGCATTTCTTGCTTCTTGAATAGCTTCTTCTACCTCACCCTGTACCTGGACAAGGTCAGCCTCCAACTTTTTCTTGGTGTTCAGAAGACTGGTGTTCTAAAAAGATGCATGGGTATTTTTTAAAATTTTATGTGTTTTAATACGTATTTTATTTAGTTTTTATAAGTTGTTAAATATCAACCTGGGAATGAAGCAGAGCAACACGTTCACTGATATCGACCAGCTCCTGTTCAGCCACTTTACGTCCTCTCTCTGTCTGTTCCAGAGCGGCTCTCAGCTCCTCAATCTCAGCCAACATCAGACCATTCCTACGCTCCACCATGGCAACCTGTTCCTTCATGTCTTCTTGTGCTCTCAGAGCATCATCAAGGTGCAGCTGGGCATCCTGAAAACAACAATGAAGGTTAGAGAGACACAACTCCTTTTCTATTCTATGAACACTTGAATGCACTTAAAGTGTCTTCAAACTCACCTTGAGTTGTCCCTGAACATTCCTGAGTTGTTTCTGGGCCTCAGCAGCCTGCCTGTTGGCATGGCTGAGCTGAATCTCCATCTCATTCAGGTCTCCCTCCATCTTCTTCTTGACTCTCAGGGCATCATTTCTGCTCCTGACCTCAGCATCAAGAGTGCTCTGCATGGATTCAATCACCCTCTGACTGTTCCTCTTGATCTGTTCCATCTCCTCGTCTTTCTCTGCCAGCTTCCTGTCGATCTCACCTTTGACCTGGTTGAGCTCAAGCTGAACTCTGAGAATCTTGGATTCCTCATGTTCTAGAGTGCCCTTAATATGTAAAATTATAAATTAGAAAATGAATGAAGATGAGTTAAATAGACATGAGCCTGTATCATTTCACGCAGCTACAAAACTGCTTGAAGGGACATAAAATGACAATTACTTAAACAAAACAGGAATTACCTCAGCTTCCTCCAGGGCTGTTTGGATTTCTGCTTTTTCTGTCTCCACAGACTTTTTGGCTTTCTCCAGCTCATGGATACTCTTTCCTGTCTCACCAAGCTGTTCAGTCAGGTCTGAGATTTCCTCTAAGATACATTGGAAATGAAGTTTCTTTAGTTTGCTAAATTAAAATCTGTGTCCAAAAAAATGGTGTAAAGAAGGTATAGGAGCATACGTTGCAGGTTCTTGTTCTCCCTCTTCATGGTCTCCAGCTGATCCAGGGCCTCCTCGTAGGAGTTCTTCATCTTGAACAGTTCTGTGCTGAGAGAGCGAGCCTCTTTTTGAGCTCCTTCAAGCTCTGCCTGGCTCTCCTCATACTTCTGCTTCCATTCTGCCAGGACCTAGAGGTTATACATTGGTTGCAGGTTTGTTATTAAAGTAAGTGTATCTTCCTAACATGTTTTACTTTTTTCAACTGTCAGATGAACATGGTACCTTGTCAAAGTTTCTCTGTTTCTTGTCCAGGTTTGCAGCAAGAGAATTAGCTCTCTCCACATCAATCATGAGGTCCTCCACTTCACCCTGCAGCCTCTGCTTGGTCTTCTCCAGAGAGGCACACTTGGAGTTCACAGCCTCAATGGACTCCTCAGCCTCCTGCAGGCGCTGGGCAAGCTTTTTCCTGCAGCAAATGGATGGTGTGAGTGTTTTAAAAGAAGTGAGAGACAGAATAGTTTGATGAAATGATGAACTGCATTGACTAACTTGGACTCCTCCAGTTCCTCAGTGCGCTGGATGGCATCAGTTTCATATTTGGTTCTCCACTGAGCCACCTCACTGTTGGCCTTGGACATTCCTCTCTGCAGCTCAGCCTTGGCCTCCTGCTCCTCCTCAAACTGCTCTCTGAGCAGATCACAGTCATGGCGGGCTGACTGGACAGCATGAGCCAGAGCGTTCTTGGCCTAAAAATTAAATTTCAGTGTAAGGAATAAAATATGTGTACTGCATAATAATACCACACTCATGCATACAGACAGCTAAAGGAAGTTAATCCATAATTTTAAAGGAGAGCAGCAGGTAACTTTTTTATGTAACATAGTGAGTAATTGTCAAGTTCCTCAAAAGTTAAATTGAAAGAATTTTTTTCCATTTCCATCTAATAATGTTGCTCCTATGGCTATATTTATGAGCTGATGTTTTAGTTATGCCTTATCTAAATGGTGTCTAGAATAGATGGTATATTTTATATTGGTTGCCCATGTCAAATTAAGGTGCAAATATTGACTTATGTAAAAATAAACTTCATTCGAATATTTACACTGGTTTTAAAAGTTAGAAAAACATTTAGATTATTTTTGTCATTGTATACAGTATCACAAATTGTCACTCATAAAAACAAAATGATTTCACATTATCTCTCAAATGTGTTTTAAGGATTTTGACAATCATGAAAACCTTTTTGAAGGTCCTTACCTTTACTTCCTCCTCAATGTGTCTCTTAAGCTCCTCAATTTGCTGAGTGAAGGCCTGTTTTCCTCTGGTCAGCTGGGAGACGAGAGCTTCTTTTTCTTCCAACTGACGTGTGATCTCACCTGGAAAAATTACACGTTTTTACATTGAAAATGTTTGCACAAAGTGATGTCATAATTTGATGTAAGGTCACACACCATTTTCGGTTTGAAGTCTTGCCTTAAGTGCATTAGCGTCATTTAGTTGGCGAACATTTTCATCATTTTTGGCTTTGAGTTCACTCAGTTGGTCTTCAAGGGTTCTGCACATTTTCTCCAAGTTACCCTATAACCATGACATGACAAACTAGAAAAATTTAATCATCATCATCTTGGCATGTATATGTCATAGTGCTTCTCTTGTTCACACATTTAAAGGTCTGGATACTGCAAACATCTCCTTTCAACACTACTAGAGTTATCTTACCTTCATTTTAGCAACAGCCTCCATGTTGCTGCAGAGATCATCAATCTCCATCTTGTACTCGCTCTTCTCCTTCTCCAGCTTCTGCTTGACACGCTGCAGGTTGTCGATCTGTTCTCCCAGCTCTGCAACGCTGTCGGCCTGCTTCTTGCGGAGAGCTGCTGCAGTAGCTTCATGCTGCAGTGTGGACTCTTCAAGATCTCTCCTCAGCTTCTGGAACTCAGCTTCCCGCTTCTTGTTCATCTCAATCTGAGCAGATGTTGCCCCTCCAGCTTCTTCAAGCCTCTCACTGATCTCCTCAAGCTCCCTGGAGAGATCAGCTCTCTGCTTCTCTACTTTGGCCCGAGCAGCTCTCTCAGCCTCAATCTCCTCTTCCAGCTCCTCAATACGAGCCTAAAATAAAATTTTAAAAGTTTTGTATTATAAGTAGATGTGTATTACAATGAGCCACAATAATCTAGCCAATAATGGCTGCAAAAATCAAACCTGGAGTTCCTTGATCTTTTTCTGAAGCTGAGCACCAAGGGATTGTTCATCTTCAATCTTGCTGAGGAGCTGACTGATTTCAAAGTCCTTTCTGGATTTCAAAAAGGAATGTCCCCTTTTACTTTAAAACCACACAAAATCCTTTAATTTTGCATTAAAACACATTTTTTCTTACTTCTTGATCTTCTCATCAGACTGCTGCTTGTCATTTTCCAGATCCATTATGGATTCCTGGGCTAGTTTCAGATCTCCTTCCAGCTTCCTCTTGGCTCTCTCAAGATCCATGCGGAGCTTCTTCTCTTGTTCCAATGAACCTTCAAGCTACCGGATAAAGATATTTCATTGTTATACTTTTTTTACACATTGTCCTTTGGGAAAATTCAAAAATGTGTTTTTTTTCTTACATCATCCACTTGCTGTTCCAGCTTGGTCTTGGCTTTGGTCAGAGTGTTGACTTTGTCTTCCTCTGCCTGGAGATCATCCAGTGTTTGTTGATGGGCCTCTTGGAGGGCTTTCTTCTCCTTGGTCAGCTTTGCAATGGACTCATCTTGAGAAGCCATTTCCTCAGTCAGGTTTTTCACCTTTGTTTACCATAAAAGGTTAAAATTTATATTTTTAATATATATATAAAATTACAAAACATTTGTTTGTGCTGTATACTAGTTCAATATTAACCTTGTTTTCAGTGGCATGTTTCTCTTTCTCCACTTTAGCCAGGGTGAGCTCCAAGTCATCAATGTCCTTCTTCAGTTCAGAACATTCATCCTCCAGCTTCCTCTTCTTAGCAGTCAGCTCAGCATTGATTTCCTCTTCATCCTCCAGTCTCTCAGTGGTCTCTTTGAGTTTGGCCTCCAGCTGGATTTTACTCTTAATGAGTCCCTCACACCTTTCCTCGGCATCTGAGAGATTTTCAACTTCCTATGGTTACAACAGGTGAAGTGTATGCAAACCACACCATTAGAAAGCAGTAATATTTCATTTTCAATTGTCAACTATGTTTAAAATATTGTGTACACAACTACTTCTAACTTACAGCAGACACTTGAAGCTGCAGGTCATTCTTCTCCTGCAGCAGAGAAACCATTTTCTCCTCCAGTTCCTTCTTCTTGGCCAAAGCAGCAGCCAGGTCTGTTTTCATCTTCTCATAGTTTTCTTTCATCTCCTGCAGCTCCTTCTCAGTCTCAGCGCTCTTCAGAAGAGGTTTGATCTTGAAGTAGAGTTTGAGCCATGGCCAGTTCTTCACATTCATGAAGGAACGGATGTTGTACTGAATGGAGTAGATGGCCTCTCTGCACAAATTAAATTTCCATATCAAAGATATTGATATGACTAAGACATATAAGAGATTTAAATGAAATACTTTTTAATTCTAACCTCCTCTTCATCATCTTAACAAACTCCTTCCTCATAACATATGCTCTGCAGAGAGCCTGAGTCATGGTCACCAGTGAAGCCAGTTTCTCATCTCTCATCTCCTCCAACTGGCCCAGTAGACCAGCTTTGAAGAACACCTGTGTCATCACACAAGTAAAAGTGATAATTAGGTTATACTAATGCAACTGGATCCCTAAAATCTTTCTTTAAAATCTGTTGAAATATACCTTAGTGTGTCCAAACTTGTACTGAGTGTGGTCAACATCAATGGAGCCAAGCAGCTTCTCTGAAGCTTTCTTGTTGTCGATGAACTGTCCCTCAGGGATGACACTGGCATTCAATACTTTATACCTGAAAAGCAGACATCAGGGTTTTAGTTAAAAAAAAAAAACTGTCTTTTTTTGATCATTTAATAAAATGAGACGTTACTGACCTCTGCTTGAAGTCACCATAGAGGATTCTGCTGGGGAAACCCTTTCTGCAGATTCTGATGCCCTCCAGCACACCATTACACCTCAGCTGGTGGATGACCAAGTGGTTCTCCATAAGACCTATAAGATGAAAAGTTTTTAAATGGACCTTCTTCTCCTTTGTTGAATGCAAACACTAAATACACAGCCAGTTTACCCGGAGTCTTTGTTTCGTTGGGAATCAGACAACGCACAAAATGAGGATGAGTGCTTTTCAGGTTAGTCATCAGCTTGGCCAAGTTTTCCTACAGGGACGCAAAGTTTTGTGACTTAAGTTTTTAAAATAGATTTCAGAATTAAAAACAACAAGAACACAAAGCATTCATACCCTGAAAAGAGCAGACACAGTCTGGAAGGAACCACCCTTCTTCTTACCGCCCTTCTTAGCACCTCCAGAGGCTTCTAATTTCAAAGGAGATTGAAATTGAAAGATTTTAACTTTTCATTTTGTAAACGAAGCGTTCTAAAGTAACCACAGAATTTTTTTTCATTCACACATTTGAGGTCTAATTACAAAATCACTTCATTCTTAATTGACACCTTTTTTTTAAAAACTTAGAGAGTATTATATCGATGCTGTAGACCAGAAAAAATTAAACCAGTGCTTTGGGTTAAAAAAAACGCCTGTCACCTGTTCATTATTTTAAAAAATATGTTGCTTCTTTCACCTTCAGTTGAAGAATGGGCTGCATACAGATGGGTTAACAGTTTGTTTGAAGACTTCTGGTAGAGCTGCACCACTGAGTCGTTCAGTGGGTCCTTGTTTTTGTCCAGCCAGCCAGTGATGTTGTAATCCACTGTTCCAGCATAGTGAACCAAGGCGAAGTGAGCTTCAGCTTTTCCTTTTGCAGGTTTAGGCTTCTCAAAGCCTTTGCTCTTGCCAAGATGCTGATCATGCAGCTTGTTTTTGAAAGTTGTATCAGAAGCCTTGGGGAACATGCACTCCTCTTCAAGAATGGAGAAGATGCCTAATGGCTAAAAAGGACATGTTATAAGAGGTTAAACAAATTTAAATATATATAAAAATCTTTCTGGATTCATTAAGTCAAATTAGTTTTCTCAATTAGGATAAATCTAATAATAAAACAGTAAAGCCCACAACAGTCGTTGAAATTTTTCATGGTCTGCATTGAAGTGAATCTCAAAATTTTTTAATACTGTTTCATGTTTATCAGTTTACGGTGTAAGATTGCACTGAATTTTTGTGCAACATTGAGTTCTCATAAATTATCTTTAGGATTTTCAAATTTAAAAGTTATACATCTGTCTTCATGTATTCAAAGAAACATACATACAGTACATATTTTCTGGAGTTTTTTACAATTCTGCAATAGAGCAGATACCTTCTCAATAAGCTCAATGCAGGCAGCCAAGTCCATGCCAAAGTCAATGAACTCCCATTCTATGCCTTCTTTCTTGTACTCCTCTTGCTCCAGGACAAACATGTGGTGGTTGAAAAACTGTTGCAGTTTCTCATTGGTGAAGTTGATGCAGAGCTGCTCCAAGCTGTTGTACTGCAGGTAAAAAAAAAGGAATATTTGGTTGAAAACAAAACAGATTTAACTCCATAAAATATAGGAAAATGACTGATAGCCTAATTTGTTACCCACTTCAACTCACATCAAAGATTTCAAATCCAGCAATGTCCAGCACTCCAATGAAGAACTGTCTTGGCTGCTTTGTGTCCAACATCTCATTGATGCGGAGGACCATCCACAAGAACATTTTCTCATAGACAGACTTGCACAGAGCCATGACAGAGTTATGGACCTGCAAGAAGTTTCAGGGATGAGTGTGTGAAAAAGAGTTAATGTGTCAATGAAAGGGAGAGTGGTTTTGCTGGCGGCAGTTTAGCTAAGGCGGTGGAGCAGGTTGTCCAACGACCAAAGGGTTGGCAGATTAATCCCCGCTCTCCCCAGCCAGCTGTCGCCCCCCAGGAATCTCCCACAAATGTCATTGGTCCACGCAGACCAGTGACAACAGATCCTGGCTACATAAAAGAACCCTCATTGCCCTGCACAAAGGGGCGTCTTTTGTAACACAATTTAGTGATTAACCTGCTCATCCTCTTTGTTGTGAGCCTTGATCAAGGCACTTGAGGCTTTTATCTGTAGTTTTTGTAACTGATGTTATTGAGTGTAAACTGACCATCAACTCCTTTGTCTTACACCTCAAAGTTTATTCAAGCTGCACCTTAACACTGCCCCTCTGCTTCGGGACATTTTTTATCTTGTCATGTTCACTTCTGGAGCATAAGTTTACCGTGTTCATTCATTCATTCATTCATTCATTCATTCATTCATTCATTCATTCATTCATTCATTCATTCATTCACCCCTTTTGGGGTCACGGGGCTGCCGGAGCCTTTCCAGGCCACTTGGGGGCTAAGGTTTGGGACACCCTGGACAGGTCGCCAGACTGTCGCAGGGCCACAATCACACACCCATGCACACTCACATTCACACCTTACTGTGTTCATATAAATATAATATGGTTTATTTACCTGTGGGACGGTCTGACCTTTGGTGACCATCTCATTTCCGACTTTGACTCTTGGGTAGCAAACAGCTTTAAGCATGTCAGCTGAGTTTAGGCCCATCAGGTAGGCGATTTTATCAGCCACTGATAGAAAGAGAGACATTAAATACAAAACTTAAATATATCATATGTTAAAAAAAAAAGTATAGTTAGCAAAGAAAGATTTAAACTTTTACCCTCAGTGCCGTCAGGTTCTGCCTGCTCCTCTCGCTGCTTCTGCTTAAATTTCATGTTACCATGATGCATCACAGCACCAGTCAGCTTGTAGATGTTTATCTTCTCATCACCAGTAAATCCCAAAATGTCAATGGCAGTCTGCACAAAAGCAAGCTCTATTTTATGTCTCTTGTGTATAAGTGCCAAAAAAGTCTTGTACATCCGTTGCAGTTTATGTAAGCATTTAAGTTCTATATTTTTAGATAAAATAGGAAGTAATGAATTACATCAGTTGCAATGAACTCCTCCACATCATTTATGCTCTTGACAGTGATTTCACCCATGCTGATCATGGGATAATCATATGGATTTGTGGTTATTAGAAGAGCCTCTGAAAGAATAACACCAGATAAATGAAAAGGAAAAATCATATTTTACTTTTCTGATGGTTTTTTTCTACTTTTTTCTGCAACCTACCCAGGAGCTCAGGTTTGTGGCCCGTCATCAGCTGGTAGAAGATATGGTAGCTCCTCTCAGCAGACAACTGGAAGGTGACACGAGATTTCTCCAGCAGATCTGCAATCAACCAGTTAAAAGAAAGTATTTCTGAAATACAATTTAATTACAGAAGTACATGTTAAAGACCAATAGAGACTGTTTTTCATGCCACTTGTTTGGCTGTTAACTTACAAGTTTCAATATCAGCTGAAGCCAATTTTCCACTGGAACCAAAGTGAATCCTGATGAATTTACCCTGAACAACATAATGATAAACATTATTGCATGTAAGAAGAAAGTGACTTCTATTCTCAAACTATTAGATTGATTCCAACACTTACAAAACGGGAGGAGTTGTCATTCCTCACAGTCTTGGCATTACCATAGGCCTCCAGCAGAGGGTTGGCAGCAACAATCTGGTCCTCAAGCGAGCCCTGCAAGGATACAATATCTTTTTACATTACGTGCGTATTCAATCACATTTTTTATAGGAATCTTAGACCAATTCAGTGACTTTACCTGCATTTTTCCGGAGCTTTGCTCCTTCTTTCCACCAAGAGCAGCAATTGTTGCAAAGTACTGGATGACACGCTTGGTGTTGACAGTCTTCCCTGCACCAGATTCTCCACTGGGGTACACATTTCACATTTTCTACTTAGCTTCATTATCATAACATTTTGATAGATATACCAATCGTGTTTGGATTATACTCACGTAATCAGGATAGACTGGTTCTCACGATCTAAAATATGAAGACCCAAGGTTCACATGAGTTTTGATGCAATGATGTTTATTTTCCAATAGTAGCTCTTAGGCTCTAGCCTTACCTGTGAGCATGAACTGATAGGCATTGTCAGAAATGGAGAAGATGTGCGGTGGAGCTTCAATCCTCTTTTTGCCTCTGTATGCTGCTACAACTACAGAGTCATATACAGGAAGCCACTTGTAGGGATTCACGACCACGCAAAACAACCCAGAGTAAGTCTGTTAAGGTAATTAGAAACAAGTAAATTACTAAATTTTGTTATTTTGTGCATAGTTTAAGAGTAACACAAGTTAATGAGAAACTGACGTAAATCATCCATGATGCAAAACGGTCTTTGAGGTTGTACAACACACAAGGCTCATTGAGGTGGGTCATCATGGCCATGTCTTCAATTTTATCAAACTTGGGAGGGTTCCTGGGGTGGATATCATCCTCTTTCACAGTGACTGTCTAAAAACAGAATAACACTTGTGATAGTAAAAAAGTGAACTTTTATTTGTTAAAGTTAAAATCAAAAGAAAAACCAAATATATAAAAGATGCATTTCTTCCTACCTTTCCTCCATCTGTCTCGACTGTAGCTTTGCCAGCTTCTTTTTTGACAAGTTTACATTTAACATAAAGCTCATCAGGATCAACCACAAAGTAGGCTGTTTTGGCATCAAATGGGGTGTTTTGGGCCTCAATCCTCTCCCTCTCTGGCTTCCGGAGGAATATGGACGCTGGGCCATACTGCTCCATCTCTGCGTCTGTACTCATGATGGCACTGTTGTGTGGGAGTCTGTAAGTAAAAATTGAAAAATTTAGTTAAAATTTACTTATTGCTTCATTGTATTTGTTCATGGAAAACTTTTTACCTTACAGAATTGTATATTAAAGAGTTGTCTTCTGGAAAAACACCCTAGATGCTGCAAATGACACAAACATATTTTAATTTGAAAATAATATTTTACAAATGTAAATTCTTCTTTTTTTTATTCAGTGAAGAAATGTCAATACATTTGACCTCAAATTTTCAAATTGCAAATCAAAAATGTGACGTATAACAGCATGCTCCTACCTGAGTCAGATGTCTGTCGGTCAAAGCAGGGTGTGGAGCTGCTGCAGCTTTTATATTCTCAGATGTGCTTACTGAGCAAAAGTAGACTGCTTAGTTTGGTCAAGTGCAGAATGCTTGACCAAATTGAACAAATGCTTGACCATCTGTTTGACAAGAATGCCACCATACCATATGTAGAAACAGGCATGGTTCTTTTTGGACCCGTGTCATGTTCTCTAGGGGTCAAAAGGTCAAATAAAATAAAATATCAGTGAGTTACTTATAGGGAACCAGTTGTTCTAATTGTGACAAATATAAATTACCCTGTTGCAACATGTATCATGATATAATTCATTTAATACGGCTCTTCATAAATAAAATTATACATTTAAAAACATACTTGGTAGATTGTTTTATGCTGCTAAATTGTGTTCCTAAATTGTAAGCCAAAAAGTAGCCTTTGGAATCAAAAAAGCATATCCTTTATATTCTATTGTGAGCAGAGATTGTTTGTTTCCTTATGAATAATTCTTAAGGACTGTTACATTTGAGCTGACCCCTTGATAGTCACAGGGCCCCGGTTTGGCAGAATGAACTACTGTGGCAACATAACCCCAAATGTGTCCACGCACAAGGTCTTGAGAGGTTAACAGCCTCACATGAATGGAAACCACGTAATTTCAAGTATTAATAAGACTACACGAAGAGATTTAGTATCTTGGCATAGGGACAAACGTTTAAATTTGCATACTTATGATAAACGCATTTACTAGAATTTAGCATCACAGCCAATATGGAGTCTTCATTTTGGAGAAGATTCAGATTGTAGCTGGTGTCACATGGCAGAGTAAACATGCCTCAGAGCTCTTATAGTAATTCCAGACCCGTCTTCTCCTTGATAACGGGAAAGCCATGAGACAGCCTGAAAGGGGGTTGAAAACTTCATGAAAACTACACTCATGAAAAGTGGCCGGTTTTCAGAGGTAAAATTTGTTATTTAAAATAGCCAAAATGTGACTTGTTTAAAAAGAAATCGGTTTAAACAGTCACTTTCTGTGATAAAAATATGCAAAAGACAACTTGTGTTCATCATAAATCTACTTTTTTCTCTGAATAAAACCCCTTCTTCCTTTTTTTCTTGCTGCAAATGATATACAAATGAAAACTTGGACAATGTTATGTTTACATTTACTCTTTTAACTCTCCATTAATCTAGTTAAAATCATAAAAAAGAAAAATGATTAGTGACGTGTTAAATATCATGTTATGCCACCTGTCCCTAATTTTAATTTTCAAACGCTTTAATGCTAAAAACAGACCTCTCTCTAGTTGCCTTCTTTAGCTGGCTTCCCAAGAGCCTATTGGAGCTTTCCACTTGATAAAGACGCTGCAACAAGCAAAGAGGTAGTCCTGCTGACTGATCTAAAAAATGTTGGTTCCCTGGCTATCCTTAAAAGTTCTCTCTATAAAAAGAAATGTGTTTTACAGGGCAAAAATGACTGTCCTTCTAAAGTCTTACTCACTGCCAGCACTGCTAATAAGGTCGTTCTTTCAAACTCCCACATAAACTTAAATTTTAATTTCAATTTCTTTAAATCTTAATCCTTTTATTTCCAAACAACATATAAACACACAAACATCCAGAGAATTTGCTTGTTAATTGAAGGAAGAAACAATCTGTTGTCTTTTGTCTGCAAAATCCAAGCTTCTACATGTGAAAACAGAAGAATACAAGTCTTACTCTCCAGGTTCCTTTTCAAAATTTAACCACGCTGCAAGGTTATGACAGATTAAGCACATCTAGCAGTAATTCAAACACACACAGGCTCAGTCATTCTGTTTCCTTATAAACTCCTTCTCAGGCCAACATGCTGCTCCACAAAAGAAAAAGACAAATGGAATGCAGCGAATCTTTTAATCTAAAACAGCTACTTATATGTATTTACATGATCTGGCTCAAAAACCTTTCTATACCATGCAGTGTCACAACAAACATTTGTTTTGCTCTGTATTTTTAGATTTACTTGGAACACAGAAAAACTCATTTTACCGAAAAAAGAATCGTTGATTAGGGCTGTAAAAGTAATTTACACTTTGCCTCAGCTGCAGGTCATTCATCTCCTACAGCTGCGGTTACATCGACAACAGTTATCGGAATAACAATTGATCAGAATAAAAATGGACAGAAGTAATCTTAATAAAATGCGTCATGTAAACACGCTATTCGGAACACTCTTTCCCGATCAGACTCATTTGGATCAAAATTTCTTTCCGATCGAGATGGGTGGGTTATTCCGATTGCTGGTCCAATCTTTGTGCATATAAACAGTTTATTCCAATCGTGGGTTACTACTGCGCTGGCTTTGCGTCATGCAAAGACGGTGTGGCGCTCCAGAGAAGGCTTTGGAGCGCGAACAGGACCGGTCGACTGCTCCACCCGAGCAAAGAATGTCTCTGTGCAGAGCAGCCGGACTCCTTGCTTCGTGTTTGCGGGCAGGGGAGGGTGCTTTGTTACGGCATGCGCTCCAAGGAGGCTTCGGGCCCCAGTCTGTCCAGCTGCTCTGCGTGAGGGAGCTGCCGAACTCAGGAGAACAATGTCTCTCGGGGAGGACCGTGTCTCCAAGCAGAGGAGCAGTTTAAAGACGGTGAGCTAACAGAGAGGGTTTTGAATGGAGAAATGCTTCACAGTCCTAAGAAACCGTGTAAACATTCATGTGAATTCATGCTTCCAATTATGTCCAGACAAAATAAAGCCTGATGTTATTCCCACAAATTTACTAAAACTAATCTTTTGACCAATGATTTCATCAAGAAAATTTAAAAATTGATGTGCGTTCGTTGTGGTTTCAAGACATTTAACAGGGAAGACTCATTGTGCGCTGAGATGCTGTCACTTTAAATTTTTTTTTTTAACTTGTTCTGTCCTACAGCTGATCAAACAGATTAGAGCTGAAGGCTATTTGCGTGGGCAAGAATGTAAGGGGGGGGTGGTGGAAGAGAGTAAAGGGAAGAGAGGTGAGAAAGTGGGGGATACAATTACTGTTTTGAATAAGTTATTGTTTTAAGTTGTAACAATTATACCAGATCTGCTGGAAAGACAAATATTACATCAAAGGTGAAATTCTGATACGAAGATGAGTGGAAAATGTCTGTCCATCTGTGGGTTAGGAGAAGGGATGAAGCAGACAGGGAGCAGTGTGGCAGTGTGCACGTGCACATGGTGGTGGAGATACATGCATGCTGCCGAACTGAACCGTGTGTTCATAAGGGGAACCAGATCCTCGCAAGCCCGACCAGCCAGACCAGGAGAGGGAAGGAGCGCCCTCGGCCCCCAGGCCACAGGACACCGAGGGCGAGGCCTGGGCCCCGAGAACCCATGAGCCGCCCACCACCCGACCGGCGCCCCGTATCCGCAAGCCAGCCCCGGCACCCGACCAGAGCAACCCAGAGATCGCCGCGTACCCACAGCCCCCCCCCATAACCCTACCCTCTACAACCCTCCTCACCCGAGATGCTGTCACTTTAACCCAATGCATCATGGGAGATGTGGTGCAAAACTGCGGTCAGACTGATGACGTAAGATTAAGCCTCCAAGAATGATTGGTGGAGACAGTTAAAGGGACGGGGCTTTTCCAAAAACGTCTGAAGCTGCGGCTAAATCGCGGTACCGTCATTCTTATCAAGGTGTCTTTAATAGAATCAAATAAACACAAAGAAAGACGTCTTTAACGATCTTACATTTTCCTAACCCCTCAGTGTTTTATCAGGGCCTGTTTGGATGAACAAAGAGCTGATATCCTGAAGATAGTTAATGTTTTTAGATCAGTGAAAGAGGTTAATTTCCTGTGGCACACCTGACCATGGGGCTGCACGGTGGCACAGTGGTTAGTGCTCTTGTCTCACTGCGAGAAGGCCCCTGGTTCAAGTCCCAGAACTTCAATCATGTTCTCCCTGTGCATGCATGGGTTTTCTCAGGGGACTCCGGCTTCCTCCCACCATCCAAATACTTGCTTCATAGGTTAATAGGTCACTCCAAATTGTCCATAGGTGTGCATGGGTGTGTGATATGTGTGACTCTGCAACAGACTGACTACCTGTCCTGGGTGTCCCCTGCCTTCGCCCATAAGTGGCCGGGATAGGCTCCGGCAGCCCTCGTGACCTCGAAAGGTATAAATGGAAGATGAATGAATGAATGATTGAACACCTGACCATCTCCCACAGCATACTAGTGTGACGCGGCACATTGGTTGAAAAACACTGTTTTAGATAGTGTTGTGGATCTCCAAATGATTTATTCCGACTGACATTGTGGCATATGTAAAAGTTTGTTATAATCGGATAAGGTTTTGCTGGGCCCATGTACACAGTTTGATTTTAATCCGATCAAAGATATTTTACACTTGTAATCGCAATTGTTAGAAGGACCCAGTTCGAATTCCATTTGGGTCAATTGCATGTTCTGCCCAAGCATGTCAGGGGTTTCTATGGCCACAGAAGCTTCCTCTCACAGTCCAAAAACATCTTTCATAGGTTAGATAGTGACTCTTAATTGTTCCTTTGGTCATTTGTCTCTGTGGGGACAAGTGATAGACTGGCAGTTCTATATGTACCCTACCTCTGGATCAAAGTAGCTTGAGTAGGCTGCAAAGACCCCTGACCAAGACAAAACTGGTTTAAAAAATGAATGGACTAAAAAACAGGTGAAAGATAAAATAAAATAAAAAGACTGTGCAAAGACTGATTGAATAGCTTTTGAGCAGAATCATTTAGGCGATACTCCCTCCACCCACAGACCAAAAAACAACAACAAAAAACAACCTATTTTATTATTATCAGGGGTTCTTTTTAAGTTCTTCAGGTACCAGACTGGAAAGAAACAATTAATTTCACTCATATTTAACTAAACTTCAGTAAACTGTTGAGATACAGCCGAGATATTATAACAGGTAAAATATAGTCCTCTTATTCTGATCCATATGAATTATAAAGTATTACAAAATGCTAGCCATTTTCCCGCAATGTTAAATTTTGACAAATTGACAGCCAGGGTTTACTTTGAATGCACCAGTAAGCCTGCTACAACTCCTTTGCACCTGTTTGTGTGTGTCTTAGAATGCCCTCTCAGCTATTTTATTTTGTGGCTTGGCTGTCTTTTGACAACTCACAACAATGAACTAAATATTTGGAAACCAATTAAGAAGTAAATAATGAAAAGAAGAACTTAGATTATGATCAAATGCAAACTTTATTCACATTTTATGGAAAATCTGTTCAACAGCTGTTTCATGTTTCAGAAATACTGTTATAATGTTCCCTCTGGATCTTCTTGACCTTATTCTGCACTTTCAGACTGTAAAGAAAAATCACAAAAATTACCAGTCACACATGAAGTTGAATTAGATGTTAATGCTAAAAGGTTAAACAACAAAGAATGTGCAGATTATAAACAGGTGAAAAATCAATGTTTTGGAGGGTTTGTATTGCATAATGCATTATCATTTACCTTTCCAGTATCACGACTCTTGACTCTCAGCTTGTTAACCTGGGACTCTGCAATGTCAGCACGTTCTTGAGCTTCCTCCAGTTCATGCTGGACTTTTCTGAGCTTTGACATATGTGTGTTGGCCTGCTCCTCCTGTGTAAAATTACATTAAAATAAGTTTTTTTTTCATGTCTGTCACTGCAAAATTGTCATTCTTTTAAAACTATTTTACTCACAGCTTCCTCAGCCTGTCTTTTGTAAGCCTTGACTTTGAGCTGCAGCTTGTCAACCAGATCCTGAAGCCTGGCCACATTCTTCTTGTCCTCCTCAGTCTGGGTAAATAAATAAAAATAAAACAGATACTTACACACAAAATCTTTTTTTTTAGTTGTTAGAAGTGAAATTAGGTATGTACCTGATAAGTGAGCTCCTTCACTCTCCTCTCATATTTGCGAACTCCTTTGATTGCATCAGCTCCACGTCTCTGCTCAGATTCAACTTCACTCTCCAGCTCACGCACCTGTGTAAAGATAATTAAAAAAATGTTTTGCTTTTATTTAGGGTACAATCCTTTCTACAGTTTATTTAACACAAATGCAAAGCATATTAATCTCATACCCTAGACTCCAGTTTCTGGAGCTGCTTCTTTCCACCCTTCATAGCCAGGTTCTCAGCTTCATCCAGACGGTGCTGCAGGTCCTTCACTGTGACCTCTAGGTTCTTCTTCATCCTCTCCAGATGAGCGCTGGTGTCCTGCTCCTTCTTTAGCTCCTCAGACATCATGGCAGCCTGAATTAAATGTCATTTTAAATTATAGATTGAAGGGAGCATAAACAAGACCTGTGCAAATCTATATCAATGTATTATGAGAAACAATGAAGAACCTACATCAGTAATGGCCTTCTTGGCTTTCTCTTCTGCATTTCTTGCTTCTTGAATAGCATCATCCACTTCACCCTGAACCTGGACAAGATCAGACTCCAACTTCTTCTTGGTATTCAGAAGACTGGTGTTCTGAAAAGAGGAATTGATAACAGAGTTTAGTGATTCTCTAGTTGTAGCCAGCTTTTAACTGTTTCGTTAAATATCAACCTGGGAGTGAAGCAGTCCGACACGTTCACTGGCATCCACCAGCTCCTGTTCAGCCACTTTACGTCCTCTCTCTGTCTGTTCCAGAGCGGCTCTCAGCTCCTCAATCTCAGCCAACATCAGACCATTCCTGCGCTCCACCATGGCAACCTGTTCCTTCATGTCCTCCTGTGCTCTCAGAGCATCATCAAGGTGCAGCTGGGCATCCTGAAAACATCAATAAAGGTTAGAGAGACACAACTCCTTTTCTATACTATGAACACTTGAATGCACTTAAAGTGTCTTCAAACTCACCTTGAGTTGTCCCTGAACATTCCTGAGTTGTTTCTGGGCCTCAGCAGCCTGCCTGTTGGCATGGCTGAGCTGAATCTCCATCTCATTCAGGTCTCCCTCCATCTTCTTCTTGACTCTCAGGGCATCATTTCTGCTCCTGACCTCAGCATCAAGAGTACTCTGCATGGAGTCAATCACTCTCTGGCTGTTCCTCTTGATCTGTTCCAACTCCTCGTCCTTCTCTGCCAGCTTCCTGTCGATCTCACCTTTGACCTGGTTGAGCTCAAGCTGAACTCTGAGAATCTTTGATTCCTCATGTTCTAGAGTGCCCTTAATAATTTCAAACAGACATCAAAATAAGTCATTTCCAATAATCATATCAGGCAGTTAACCAAAATGTGTGCTGGCATTTTAGTGGTTGTCAGTACTCAGATGAAGACGTTTTACCTCAGCTTCCTCCAAAGCTGTCTGAATTTCACTCTTTTCAGTCTCCACAGACTTTTTGGCTTTCTCCAGCTCATGGATGCTCTTTCCAGTCTCACCAATCTGTTCCGTCAGGTCTGAGATCTCCTCTACAAAGAAAAAGGTGAATAAAGCAGAAAGTTCATCTATTTTTAGAGCTTCAGATGAAGTCCACTTTTTGTTAAAAGTTCCCTTGTAGCCACATCTCCATGTATGGGTTTTTTAGGGGACTACATACGCTGCAGGTTCTTGTTCTCCCTCTTCATGGTCTCCAGCTGATCCAGGGCCTCCTCGTAGGAGTTCTTCATCTTGAACAGTTCTGTGCTGAGAGAGCGAGCCTCTTTTTGAGCTCCTTCAAGCTCTGCCTGGCTCTCCTCATACTTCTGCTTCCATTCTGCCAGGACCTACAGGTTATCCATTGGTTGCAGGTTTGTTACTAAAGTAAGTGTATCTTCCCAACATGTTTTACTTTTTTTAACTGTCAGATGAACATGGTACCTTGTCAAAGTTTCTCTGTTTCTTGTCCAGGTTTGCAGCAAGAGCATTAGCTCTCTCCACATCAATCATGAGGTCCTCCACTTCACCCTGCAGCCTCTGCTTGGTCTTCTCCAGAGAGGCACACTTGGAGTTCACAGCCTCAATGGACTCCTCAGCCTCCTGCAGGCGCTGGGCAAGCTTTTTCCTGCAGCAAATGGTTGGTGTTTATGTTTTCAAAGAAGTGAGAGACAGAATAGTTTGATGAAATGATGAACTGCTTTGACTAACTTGGACTCCTCCAGTTCCTCAGTGCGCTGGATGGCATCAGTTTCATATTTGGTTCTCCACTGAGCCACCTCACTGTTGGCCTTGGACATTCCTCTCTGCAGCTCAGCCTTGGCCTCCTGCTCCTCCTCAAACTGCTCTCTGAGCAGATCACAGTCATGACGGGCTGACTGAACACCATGAGCCAGAGCGTTCTTGGCCTGACAGAATCAGAGAAATTATTTCTAAGTAGTTGACCAGCCAGTCTCACCATTCTGTAAAATACCACAACTAAGAATATAATCAGTAGTCAAAGGTTCCCGTGCCTTCACTTCCTCCTCCACAAGTCTCTTCAGCTCCTCAATCTGCTGAGTGAAGGCCTGTTTGCCTCTGGTCAGCTGAGAAACTAGAGCTTCTTTCTCTTCGAGCTGGCGAGCAAATTCACCTAGGAATTTAAAATTAAAAGAGGTTAGGTTAATTGAAATTCTCCAAAAAGGGACTTTTTTCTGTTACAAGTGACTGACCATTCTCGGTCTGAAGTCTTGCCCTCTGTGCATTCAGGTCATTCAGTTGCCGAATGTTTTCATCATTTTTGGCCTTGAGCTCACTCAGCTGATCCTCCAGAGTTCTGCACATTTTCTCCAAGTTGCTCTTGAAAAATTACATGTTTAATTTAGAAATTATATGTTGAGAAAGCACATTTAAAAGAATGAACAAAGAAAAACCTTTGATTTAGCAACACCCTCCATGTTGCTGCTGAGATCATCAATCTCCATCTTGTACTCGCTCTTCTCCTTCTCCAGCTTCTGCTTGACACGCTGCAGGTTGTCGATCTGTTCTCCCAGCTCTGCAACGCTGTCGGCCTGCTTCTTGCGGAGAGCTGCTGCAGTAGCTTCATGCTGCAGCGTGGACTCTTCAAGATCTCTCCTCAGCTTCTGGAACTCAGCTTCCCGCTTCTTGTTCATCTCAATCTGAGCAGCTGTTGCCCCTCCAGCTTCTTCAAGCCTCTCACTGATCTCCTCAAGCTCCCTGGAGAGATCAGCTCTCTGCTTCTCTACTTTGGCCCGAGCAGCTCTCTCAGCCTCAATCTCCTCTTCCAGCTCCTCAATACGAGCCTAAAATTAAAGTCCACATAAATATGTTCAAGGTGTCTTTCAAAACAACAATTAAAACTTTGAGAACAAAAGTATTCATATTTTTCACAAGTAGAAAGTCTGTTATAATGACCCACATAAAAGCCAAGATTGGCTGCAGAAACCGTACCTGGAGTTCCTTGATCTTCTTCTGAAGCTGAGCACCAAGGGATTGTTCGTCCTCAATCTTGCTAAGAAGCTGACTGATTTCAAAGTCCTTCCTGTTCACAATGAAATTAAAAATGGACTTTATTGACAGTCTTGAAGTATTTCCTAATGTGTTTGTTTAAAATGCAATGCATGAAAGTAACATTGTAGTTTTATGAAGAATGTCTCTTTATATTTTCTTCAAAAGATATATGGACAAACTTTTACAAACTTTTCAGAGCGGATAAAAACTGTTTTTAGGTTTTTCTAAGTAATTAAAATGTATTATCATACTTCTTGATCTTTTCATCAGACTGCTGCTTGTCATTTTCCAGATCCATTATGGATTCCTGGGCTAGTTTCAGATCTCCTTCCAGCTTCCTCTTGGCTCTCTCAAGATCCATGCGGAGCTTCTTCTCTTGTTCCAATGAACCTTCAAGCTACCGGATAAAGATATTTCATTGTTATATGTTTTATACACATTGTCCTTTGGGAAAATTCAAAATGTGTTTTTTTTCTTACATCATCCACTTGCTGTTCCAGCTTGGTCTTGGCTTTGGTCAGAGTGTTGACTTTGTCTTCCTCTGCCTGGAGATCATCCAGTGTTTGTTGATGGGCCTCTTGGAGGGCTTTCTTCTCCTTGGTCAGCTTTGCAATGGACTCATCTTGAGAAGCCATTTCCTCAGTCAGGTTTTTCACCTTAGAATACCATAAAAGGTCAAATTTTATAATTTGAATTTATATAAAATGTGTACATTAGTTTGACATTAACCTTGTTTTCAGTGGCATGTTTCTCCTTCTCCACTTTAGCCAGGGTGAGCTCCAAGTCATCAATGTCCTTCTTCAGTTCAGAACATTCATCCTCCAGCTTCCTCTTCTTAGCAGTCAGCTCAGCATTGATTTCCTCTTCATCCTCCAGTCTTTCAGTGGTTTCTTTGAGTTTGGCCTCCAGCTGGATTTTACTCTTAATGAGTCCCTCACACCTTTCCTCAGCATCGGAGAGATTCTCAACTTCCTATGGTTACAGACAGGTGAAGTGCATGTTACTACAACAACATTAAAAAGCATTAATGGTTCTTTTGGATTTGTTATGTTTATGTTTAGCATCCTGCACACACAACTACTTCTAACTTACTGCAGCCACTTGAAGCTGCAGGTCATTTTTCTCCTGCAGCAGAGAAACCATTTTCTCCTCCAGTTCCTTCTTCTTGGCCAAAGCAGCAGCCAGGTCTGTTTGCATCTTCTCATAGTTTCCTTTCATCTCCTGCAGCTCCTTCTCAGTCTCAGCGCTTTGCAGAAGAGGCTTGATCTTGAAGTAGAGTTTGAGCCATGGCCAGTTCTTCACATTCATGAATGAACGGACGTTGTACTGGATGGTGTAGATAGACTCTCTGTTTGCACAAATACACAGTGTACATTATAATACAAACATTTTCCGCTGTAAACTTGCCATTAAATATATTTTAAAAATTCTAATTTTTTTTACCTCCTCTCCATCATCTTAACAAACTCCTTCCTCATAACGTATCCTCTGCAGAGAGCCTGAGTCATGGTCACCAGTGAAGCCAGTTTCTCATCTCTCATCTCCTCAAGTGTACCCAGCAGACCAGCTTTGAAGAACACCTGAGATTGACATCGGACAATAAATTCAGTAAGTATGCACATGAATTACTTATTGTATTTGCAAAGTTAGCTTGTTAACAACATTTCTTTAAATGATACCTTAGTGTGTCCAAACTTGTACTGACTGTGGTCAACATCAATGGAGCCAAGCAGCTTCTCTGAAGCTTTCTTGTTGTCAATGAACTGTCCCTCAGGGATGACACTGGCATTCAAAACTTTGTATCTGATGGACAACAGTAGATTTGTTTATTCATTTACACTGATTCCCTTTTACATAAATCCAGGTTTTACCTCTGCTTGAAGTCACCGTAGAGGATTCTGCCAGGAAAACCTTTTGTGCAGATTCTGATGCCCTCCAGCACACCATTACACCTCAGCTGGTGGATGACCAAGAAGTTCTCCATAAGACCTGAAAAAAAATTAAGTTCACAATATATGTACTGAAATTTTAAAAGAATTAGGTCAAACATTAGCACTGTAGGGTTCTAACCTGGGGTCTTTGATTCATTTGGAATCAGGCAACGCACAAAGTGGGGATGAGTGCTCCTCAAGTTTGTCATCAGTTTGGCCAAGTTCTCCTGTGGGTCCATATTATGACATAAGAGGTCTTTTTTTCACCACTGCTATATTGTTTCAAATAAAAATATTTCGGAAGACTTACCCTGAAAAGAGCAGACACAGTCTGGAAGGAGCCACCCTTCTTCTTACCACCCTTCTTGGCACCACCAGCGTCTGTTAAAAAAAACAAAGATCTGAATGAAAAATGGCAGAACTGTTTGTGTTTAATCTTGTCTCGCATGAATGTGTTAAGGTAATCAGAGATGAGCAGGCTGAATACCCACACTTTTTGGGTGACAACATTACCCAAGTCATATAAAAATAATTGCTAATTTGGAAGGAAACGGTGCAAACTTGACATGATAATTGTATCACATTTTTTTATTTCCTCATTATGTGATTAATTAAGTATGAAATGAATGAATTCGTTTAAACTTATACGTCCTCTCTGAACTTCAGTACCTCTCAAAAATGAACATAGACAACATAAATCACATGTTCATACAATATTTTGTGAAAAATAAAAATAAAGGTTATTTCTCAGTATTAAGACAAAAGTATTTACATAAAGCGCTTACAAATCATTTTGTAAGTCAGTTTTTATCTGGTGACTTCCATTCTTACCTTCAGCTGATGCATGGGCTGCATAGAGGTAGCACAGCAGTTTGTTTGAAGACTTCTGGTAGAGCTGCACCACTGAGTCGTTCAGTGGGTCCTTGTTTTTGTCCAGCCAGCCAGTGATGTTGTAATCCACTGTTCCAGCATAATGAACCAGCGAGAAGTGAGCTTCAGCTTTTCCCTTTGCAGGTTTAGGCTTCTCAAATGCCTTGTTCTTGCCAAGATGTTGATCATGCAGCTTGTTCTTGAAAGTTGTATCAGAAGCCTTGGGGAACATGCACTCCTCTTCAAGGATGGAGAAGATGCCCATTGGCTTGGAAAAAGTAATAGTTCATGTTAAAATAGCTGAACACCTCCCCCTCAACTTTGTTGATCTAAAAACACAAGTAATTAAATGGTTCATCACCTTCTCAATAAGCTCAATGCAGGCAGCCAAGTCCATGCCAAAGTCAATGAACTCCCATTCAATGCCTTCTTTCTTGTACTCCTCTTGCTCCAGGACAAACATGGTGTGGTTGAAAAACTGTTGCAGTTTCTCATTGGTGTAGTTGATGCAGAGCTGCTCCAAGCTGTTGAACTGTAAGTAAATGTAGGGGAACATTTCAATCAGCTTGAATTCCTTCATTTTCTATAATCTTCTCAGCTGCAACTCACATCAAAGATCTCAAATCCAGCAATGTCCAGCACTCCAATGAAGAACTGTCTTGGCTGCTTTGTGTCCAACATCTCGTTGATGCGGATGACCATCCACAAGAACATTTTCTCATAGACAGACTTGCACAGAGCACTGACAGAATTGTTGACCTGGAAAATAAAGAGTTTATTTGAACATTCAATATGAGCTGTATTTAATGTCAATGGCCACGTTATATTCTCAAATTTACCTGTGGGACGGTCTGACCTTTGGTGACCATCTCATTTCCAACCTTGACTCTTGGGTAGCACAGAGCTTTCAGCATGTCAGCTGAGTTTAGGCCCATCAGGTAGGCAATTTTATCAGCCACTGAAGAAAAGAGAAATAAATGTGCTAATGTATGAAATTTTATTTTATCTCTGACATTATGAGAACTGTGGTAAATTGGCAGTTACCCTCAGTGCCGTCAGGTTCTGCCTGCTCCTCTCGCTGCTTCTGCTTAAACTTCATGTTACCATGATGCATCACAGCACCAGTCAGCTTGTAGATGCCTAACTTTTCCTCAGCAGTAAAGCCCAAAATATCAATGGCCAACTGCATTGCACATCACAAGTACAAATTAATCTTTCTGGTCTTTTTCAAAATATAATTTATGAACAAGTATAAAGTATTTGTTTTACATCAGTTGCAATGAACTCCTCAACGTCATTGATGCTCTTGACAGTGATTTCACCCATGCTGATCATTGGGAAGTCATATGGGTTGGTGGTGATGAGAAGAGCCTCTAAAAGAGAAAAATCAATGTTTATGCGGTTGATAAATGTTGAGTTTCTATATATACAAGTTTTATAATATCATACCCAGGAGCTCAGGTTTGTGGCCCGTCATCAGCTGGTAGAAGATATGGTAGCTCCTCTCAGCAGACAACTGGAAGGTGACACGAGATTTCTCCAGCAGATCTGCAATCAACCAGTTAAAAAAAAAGTCAGTATTTCTGAAATACAAATTAGCTACAGAAGTACATGTTAAAGACCAATAGAGACTGTTTTTCATGCCACTTGTTTCTCTGTTAACTTACAAGTTTCAATATCAGCTGAAGCCAGTTTTCCACTGGAACCAAAGTGAATCCTGATGAATTTACCCTGAACAGCATAATGATAAACATTATTGCATGTAAGAAGAAAGTGACTCATATTTTCAAACCATTAGATTAATTCAAACACTTACAAAACGGGAGGAGTTGTCATTCCTCACAGTCTTGGCATTACCATAGGCCTCCAGCAGAGGGTTGGCAGCAACAATCTGGTCCTCAAGCGAGCCCTGCAAGGATACAGGATACTTTTACATTACATGCCTATGCAATCACATTTTTTAAAGCAAACATAGACTAATTCGGTGACTTCACCTGCATTTTTCCAGGGGTTTGCTCCTTCTTTCCACCAAGAGCAGCAATTGTTGCAAAGTACTGGATGACACGCTTGGTGTTGACAGTCTTCCCTGCACCAGATTCTCCACTGGGGTACACATTTCACATTTTATGCCTTTACGGTAAGTTTCCTTAAGTTGACAAATATTTTGTATTTAAATATGTCTAATACTCACGTAATCAGGACAGACTGATTCTCACGATCTAAACAAGCAAACACACAATGGTCACATAAGTTTTCCCATATTATGACAAACACAAACTTGTTATTATGTTTGTTGTTCAGTTTCACCTGTGAGCATAAATTGATAGGCATTGTCAGAGATGGAAAAGATATGGGGCGGAGCCTCAATCCTCTTCTTTCCTCTGTATCCTGACACACATTGAGCATCATACACAGGAAGCCACTTGTATGGATTCACGACCACGCAGAACAACCCAGAATAGGTCTATAAGAGAAAACAAAACATTATTTTGTTTTTTTTCTAAAATGGAAAATTGCAATTGCAATTGTAAATTAAAGTAAAACCAAATAAACTAAAACTCACATAGATCATCCATGATGCATAACGCTCTTTGAGGTTAAACAGCACAGAGGGCTCATTAAGGTGGGTCATCATGGCCATGTCCTCCATCTTATCAAACTTTGGAGGGTTTCTGGGATGGATATCATCCTCTTTCACAGTGACAGTCTGTAGAATAATAGTTTAAGTTGTATATTCAAAAGATTTCACATAATATCACATCATGAAAGCCCTTTCATATTAAAGAAGTGATAAACTAAGTTGACCCACATTGTGCATTTAATATTAATCTCTGTTTTTCTTTTTCTTACCTTCCCTCCTTCAGTCTCCACAGTGGCTTTTCCACCCTCCCTTTTGATTAGTTTACATTTGACATACATCTCATCTGCATCAACAACGAAAAAAGCCGTTTTGGCATCAAATGGTGCCGTCTGGGCCTCAATCCTCTCCCTTTCTGGCTTCCGGAGGTAGATGGCCGCCGGGCCATACTGCTCCATTTCAGCATCCGTACTCATGATGGCACTTTTAGTGGGGCCTACAGATTAGGAAAAAATATTCTTTGAGAGCTTCTTCAAAGCAGGAAAAAAACAACATTCTGTCTGATATAGTGTACCTCAGCAGATGGAAACCCTTGGTATGATGAGTATCAGTATATCAAAATGCTGCAAAAAAAAAAAAAAAGAATGAAGAAGTTCAGTTTTGTATTTTTTGCCTAAATTTTATATGATCCCTTAAATTATAAATTGCAAAATAAACACATTTCAAAACCAACATTTTTACCTCTTAATGCTAACATTTATATAACATGATCAAAAAATTTATAATTTTAGTTTGAACACAATTATTTTTTTAAATGAACAACCAGATGATGTCATACCATATAGAATTACGGAAAAATTGGAGAGTTTATTGCACTGACCTGTCTGAAATGCCTTTCAATTAGAGCACATGCCCCATGACTGCCGTTCTTATATGCTGCATCTCTGCTTTATCAGCAAAAGCCCCCTACTAGATTTGGTCATGCAAGCTTGACACCTTGCTGCTTGATATCAAAGGAGTCAAAAATAAACAAATATTTCTGCTTCATGTTTCATATAATATAATACACTTAAGTGCTTGTTTATTTTAAGAATGTTTAATAAACATCATAATAATAATGTCACAGCTTTTTACGTTTTCTTTTCAAATTATTGCATTTCAGTTTTTGAATAATTTACCAGTTTAAAAAAAGTCATAAATCTCCCATGATTTTGATTAATATTAGTAGAAAAAGTTGTACACTTTTAATTTTTTTCTTTAATATAAAAATGCATAATTATTATTATTGATTTATGTTCCTTTTTTTAGATTCACATTACCTTACTTTTTTGCAGTATCTTTCTTATGTGAATCCTGTTAGGAAAAAAATGTTTAAAGATTCTTTATTTTATGTCCTATTGATTTTAATACAACAGGGAAAATTAAAGATCTACATTCAAAAAAAGATTGGGATACCAGTGGTGTTTAGTTACTGGACATTAAAGGCCATGGCATCTGAAATAATATTCCAGTTGATGGTCTTTCCATTTGCACTGGATAAGTGTTGTATATCTCTGTGGAATGAAATTCATGCAGAATTGGCAGCTGACATAATTTCACACCAACCAAAAGTAGCAAAATAAAGACAAAGTAATAAACTGTGTCTAATTGTTATTTTTCAAAATGCGGACAGTAATACAATTTCTAAGAATTAGGCAACCTGGAAACATGTCCAGGATTGTCTATGGCTGCCAAGTTTAGTGTGGGCTTGGCTTATAATTCTCTTTCTGGCAGGTAACGATGATGGCGTTACTGTGCTCTGAAATAAATCCAGCTTTGGCAGGGAGCACTGAGTCCTGTTTGTCATAGAAAGAACTGTTTATTTATAGGACAGATTTAGAAATGTTGTTAACACCACAGCCTAACTTTACAGAGGCTTGCAATATGAATTTGACATTTAAAATATTATTTGTCTTTAGTTTGTCTTCCAAATACAATCAGTTTTATGTATTTTTTCTCAGAAATCCAGAATTTGTGCTACTCTTAATTGAAGTCTAAGGAGAAATGAATAGGACACTCAAATAACGACCAAAAGGGCAAAATAACAGAACCGTTCAATTACTTTTGAACTGTCTTGCAAATATTGCTCCAAAAAGTTTTTTGCTTTAAAAAATGCACCACAATTAAAAGTTTTTTACGATCATTATGGCTTTTTGGGTTTTTTATTGTCTTCATCCGTTTTGGGGTTCTACTTCAATTTTAAAACCAAATGGCTACCCTTTAATCAATGATATTTTGGTTGTATGTCAGTGGTGTAAAATCTTTAGGTCTGTTTTTTATTATACAGTATGTATTTATATATATTCCCTACTAGCTTTTAATTGACCAGTAATGTGAGAGTGTTAGTAACTCTAATAGAATGCTTTACTGTTTGAGGGTGTAGTTTGTCCGTCGCTGCAGGAAAAGACTCTGACTCACTGCTAATTACAAGATGATAAATACTGGACAGCCTGTGTGACTATCGATGGTGTTTCACTTTAGATAATCCTTTTTTTGCATTTATGTTTTGTTTTTAAACCCCTTCTAAGTGTGGTTGGGTGGTGATTTTATAGTGATTTTTTACTTGTACCTGTGCTTTTTTATGTTTTCTTTTCAACATTTTGTTCAAAAACATTTATTAGCTAACTCAATTGCTGCAAAACCATCTCTGGGAACTTATAGATAAAAATCACCTTACTGTTCGTTTAGATCTTTTGGAGGAAAATCTTTCCGGTCAAGCAGTTATGATGCAAAAGCTAGCAACGCCTTCCATACCGGTCATAGGTGGTCACTTATTTGATTTTCACACTTTAGCTTCTTAAAGTTTCTGGGTTGTGTTATAAATAAAAGATTAATCTTGACTTTTGTGCACTTTGACCTCCAATGGGTCAAAGGGTCGAGGGCTTTCTTGCTTTCTCTTCATTGACGCCACAGGGCTGAAATGTTGCTTAGTTTAGTATTTCACAGCCCTGGTTCACTGGCCATCTGAACTTTTTTTTTTTTAACCAGCTTTTTACAAAGTTCTCCAGAAACCAGATAATGTACATACATACATGAATACAGTAAAAACATTTTAAAAAACATCACGATTGTTTAAAAATAAATAATAAACAAGAGCGATACCCTCTGAGGGTCACAAAGTAACTTCTTTATGTTTGCATTTATGTGGGTAAACCCACAAATACCACCTTAATTCTCCAGATTTAACAAAACTTAATGTTTTTAAGTTACATTTTTAGCTTATGAATGAAAAAACACAGGAAACTAGGATTGGTGAAATGCCGTCGGTTTTCTACTTGGAATGATAACATAATGAAAAAAAAAAGTATTTTTAATTCTAAAATTAATTATAGCCACAGCAGAGCTGTGACGGTGTCGAATTTTTGATCACCGCGGCGATGAACCACCAGGGGGCGCGGTGTCGCAGTTAACCACAGCCCCCCCCAAAACACAAAATCCCCCGGCGGCCACATCGGAAATAAATACAATTACAACGTACTATTCTTTGTTAACAAATAACAGTAACAACTAACAACTACATATCTAACTTGTGAACTAACTATAGGTGTTGTAGATTGACTGTGTGTGTGAGCGCGGAGCGCCTTGTGTAGGTGTAGGAGAAAGGTGTGCACACGTGTGTTGGGGGTGTGTGTTGATTCTTATGCAGCGGACCGCTCTGGAGCTGCACGCAAGTTTCACCTGTGCTGTCTGATACAGACATCTTCTCAGAATATTATGTATTTCCCAGTATTAAGCGGACTGCAGACACTTTCACCTTTCCGGTAGCCATGAAGCCTGACACCCATGAAGAACAAGGGGCAGGAGGCTCCGCCTTTGTTTATACAGACACGTAACGTTACGCTGCAAAAAATAGTTCCCAAACAAAACATGTAGTGCTATTCATGGAAATCTAACTGCGCGCGTTCATGTTTGGTGTTACGAGTGAAGGAGAACAGTAATACCCCCCCCCCCCCCCCAACACAAAATCCTACAGTGGGCGGCCGTGTCGCGCACTTACGAACGCACGAAGCTTGTAATGGAAATGAATACAATGGAAATTAAATTATTAAATTAATATGGAAATTATTAGAAAACAGTAAATTTGTCGTATTTCCTTGCGAGATGGAAACTTCTGTAGTAGAATGAGGATGTGTGCTTCTGAAAGCGCGCCTGTTTGTGTAACTGTAAAGGGAGCCGCGTGTCACGTGCAGCGCAGAGGTAGAGAGCGCGCGCCTACGAGAGAGAGTGACAGGCGCGGTGGGAGAAAAGGAGAGAAAAGTCTGAAATAAAGAAGGAAAGTCTGAACACAGGACTAGCAGAAAAAGGAAATTATCAGCAAAGATGAATGCGTTTAATGTGTTTATTATAGTTCCAATCACGCACCATATGCAAAACGTAAAAAAAAAAATGTGCGTAAAAAAAGTGCTGTGATGCGGTGATGAGGTCATCCCCGCCGCGTTGATGCGGTGATGCGGTTATGGTCACAGCCCTAGCCACGAGCGGCATTTTTTGGCCCGCCGTACTACCCACTCCGCCACCCCTAAAAGTATGGTAATCAGCGTCGTCAACCAACTTTGAATAACACGTCTGGCTCTAAAGCAGTGACTACCATTGACTACAAAACATTGCATTATGGGAAACGGTGTCCCGATGGTTTCTGTAGTTGAGTGACCAATTAAAATCGTTTCAGATATCTATTGATTAAAAAAAGGCTACCGGTACATACATTCAAATAATTATAAAAGATGTAATAACACAGGGGGAGAGGCATATTAAAACTAAATTGAATATAAAGGACAACTTCCTGTTCTCCTTCAGGCTCGCTACAGCTCAGCGTTCACCTTCATCTCTCACCAGCCCCCCCCTCCCCGCCTGGTCTCCCCAACGATCCAGGTGGGGCGCTGGTTCATCTCAAACTCGCCTATCGTTGCATTTTCCACACGTATTTTTTAGTGTGTCTAAGACTAAAACTTGTTGTTGCTCACACGTATTTAATGTTAAAACCCTGTTAGCTGTCACGCATGTAGGTGTGTGGCATTTATTCTCCGCAGCGACCCATCTCCGGCGTGAGCGGTGGGCTGCAGTCACAGCCGCGCACTAGAACCGTTTGGTTGGGGTTAATACATCACTGTGCGTAACTGTAACCATAGCCTCAACCTTCTTCCGCATCCGAGCAACCCAGAAACAAGTTCAGCACTGACTGGATGTATTTAGAAAATTACATATGAATAATATATACGTTCTAAAAAGGAAAGTAGGAAAGTCTTAAATGCGGTCCGGGTAGGGGGCTGTCAGGTTTCCCTAAATGTTCCCCTGCTTTCAAGCCCGGTCATTGTCACGCCCCCAGGAGTCATATACCCAACTGTGATTGGTTGGTTCGTCAGGACCGCGCACAACACTGTAGAAGTTTCATTCATTCAAACAGGAGGGACGCATTAACATTAAACTTTCATAATAAGTCGGGGGCCGCAAAATATCATCTTGGGGGCCGCAAATAGCCCCCAAATATAATAGTCATTATTACACGTTCATTCACAGAGGCCAATGGATCTCAAAGTAAATGAATGCATTTCACTTAAAAAAAAACGGTTTATTCAATTTTACACAGACTGAATATTTTACATCTGACACTGAAGCAATCCCGATAATAAACTCTAGAGGGGCTACGGACAAAAAGGAAACACCTGCCATAATAATGCAAATTTGCAAACCTGAATTTTGTGGCAACACCTGCCTCCTTCCTGACCTTTTTATGGGGCGCCATCAGTGACCAGACTAACATCACATGACCAGTTCACTCCAACATCGTCTGGTGCAGTAACAAGAGAGCTGATTATGTCATCAGCTGTTGTGTCCATCGACTCAAAAAACTCCGCTGTAACGCTTCTTTAAAACCTCTAAAAAATATCCACAGTTTTGCAATATCTGTATATGCGCTTTCATCAATAGCGACCAAAAATGCAATAAATGACTGGATTCCTTCATTTGGCGCCCAAGTCTCCTCCGAGATGTTGAATCTGCAGTCGTAATCCATGACAGACTCATGTTGGCAAAGGTCATCTGCTTTTTTGGGCGCAAGACTTCTGCAGCCTTCAGCATTTTACAATCAGTTCACCATCCGAAATTAGTTTGGATGTTTGCTTCAACTTGTTTGCAATAAGGTGTCTATCACTGCTCTATCACTGCTCCATCAGCAATGTCACGGCTGCAGTAAATGCAGACGGTTGTTTATCAATCTTCTCTTTTCTTAACTCCCCTTGCAAATGGTGAAACTTTTCTTCATGGTCAGTCTCATAGTGGTGCTGATGTTATATTTGTTGAGCACTGCGACCCGTTGATAACATACCAAGTATGCCGATTTTGCATTCAGCTGTGTGAACAAATAAAACTTTGTCCATTTTTCCTTGAAGCTCTAACCTCCACTTCAACCTTTTTTTCTTTTTGGCAAGCTATGTAGCAGTGGTGAGGCTCACGCGGAACCAAACTGCATCTTACCCAGACACAGAGCGGTTAGGTTTCGCTTTTGACATGTGCAGAGATATGCTGTTTCACCTGTTTTGCTTTTCCTTTGCTCCCCCATAGTGGTGGAATTGCGCATTTCGGTTATTTCTTTAAAAAATCATCTCGCCACAGGAATGGACCAGAAACATCCTTATTGTAGCAGGACAATGCTGCAAAGCTGCAGGCAATCCCCCTAATTACCTGGGAGCAGGATAAAAATGGTTTGGCCCAGCACTTGATCACTTGTGTGTGTGTGATGCTCAAACCCCACCCATTTCCTGGTGGCTAACCCTCTGTGCTTCTTGCTGGGAAAAGAGCTCTAGCATCCGCCCCAGTGAGTTTAAGGCGTGAGTTTCTCCTTGCTGCTCAGGGACAGCAGAAGCACAGTGCTGCTTTTGTTTGGCTTTCCTGATTTTTAATCACACAGCAGTTACACTTTGCTTCAGCCAGTGGCTGCTAGCTCTAGGCCTCGGTGCTCCAGCTCCTGCCAGTAGGCTTCAGGCAGCACTCCGAACCCAGACATTCAACTTCTTGGCCTCTGCTGCAGCCAACAGAGCGGTGTCAACCCTTCTTTGCTCCATTGAACTTAAGACCTGCTAAGAGTTGTCACGCCCTTCCCAAGGATCTGTGCTGTGCTGTGTTGTTTTTTTTCCTTTATTCACCTGTTGGCTTTATGGTGTTATTCTGTTTTTACCAGTTTTTTTTATTTTTAGTGTGTTGGTGTGAGGGTAGGCATTGTTTGTGTTTTTGTTTTTCTTTTTAAACAATATTGCTGACCCTTGTTTATCATATATATATTTTTTCCCTTCTTTCCTTAGGACCGAGTGCAGAGACAGAGCATCGGGCGACAACAGTGGGGGCTCAATTGGGGCGTGTTTGGATTTAGTTTATATGTATATATATTTTTCCACGTGTGTATGCCGCAGAGTGGGGTGTTTTTCTGTCTTATTTTGGTTACAGTCTCCTCCACGTGGGTCGGACCAGCGCTCGAAGGGTTTCCTCCCATTTCTCCCTCCCCAGTGAGATTGAGTTCCTTGTTTTTAATACATTTTACTGTAAATAAAATTAAATTTAACTGGTACCACGTCTTGGCCTCATTTTAAACAATAATCTGCATGCCTGTGTTGCAGCGCTTTGGGTTCCCTGGACCCTGTTTTTTTTCTTAATCTGCCACAACCACTTGCCACAAGGTGGCATCGTTGGTTGGATCTCTTAAAGTGTCTGGCCAAAACGTGTGTTCAAAGTTGTTATTTTAGATTTATTTGTATTGTTCGTGTATTTATATTTTATTCTTTTACTTAAGCCAAACAAAGCAGCAGTGGGCTTATTTTAAGGGTTGCCCAGTCATTTTTAGTGTTTTACTTTGAAGGTCTCTGGTTGCTGTTTCACACTGTGTTTGTATGATGGAGGAACAGCTTTAACAATTAAGGGATTTGGTGGCCCAATTAACTGCTGAAAATGAGAGGTTGCGGCAGGAGCCAGATGTAGTTTTGCCTGGTCCTAGCAATAGTAGTAGTGGAGCGGTTGATATGTTTCCAGAGACAGGAAATGCCTCATGTTTAGGGGGAGAACAGGCATAGGCCTAGCGTAATGGCTCAAAAAAGTGCAGGCTTGTATGAGGGCTTGACACTTTAACTTATCTGGCCAAGCATTTTTATTTATTTGATTACCTAGAATGAGAAGCACGTGAGGAGATAAAGTTCCGCCTGTGAGCAAGAGGATCCTGCTAGAATTATAGCTGTCTTGCAGGAACTCTATGGATTCACAGAGTCATATGTGGCTTTACAGGAAGCTTTCTCCTCACAACGGTAACAGGAGGGTGCAGGAATTTTCCTTGAAATTTCCTTTTCCTAATGAGCCTGATGGCTTCTGTTAAGGCACGCGCACCTAATGAATTTCATAATGAAGAGGTTTTGTTGAGTGACCAATTTATCGAACATGTTTTGGATGGTAACTTGCGTTGGGAACTGAAGCAGTTCGCTCGGAGACAGCCCACTACTACAATGCTGGAGGTCAGGGGGGAGGCAATCAGGTGGGAGCGCAAGGGGCTGCCAGGTGACGGACGAAACCGAAGTCATTCTGTCCCCTCAGCGCTGGGTATCCAAAATGGTGTCAGGAGTACCCAGATGGTGCCAGACCAGCCCCAGGAGTCCGCATTAAGTGACATTATGGGGATGTTGAAACTGCAACAACAGCAGATCAGTCAGCTCGCCCAAAACCTCTCACTCTTGCAGAACTCCAATAACACCCGTCCTTCAACCTCTAGTCGGGTAAGATGCAGACGGTGTCAACAGCTTGGTCACTATGCACAGGACTGTGATGGTGTCCGGGTGGTCAAGTCAGTCCAGAAGCTTGATAGCCCGACCCAATCTGGTCCCTCAGCGGAAAAGTAGTGCCCAACGAGTTGCAGAGCCAAAACCCATGCTCTGTGGCTTCAGGTGACCATGTAGAGGTGCCAAAACTAATCTCGTCCTGCCCCTACCTGAATGTAACCATGGGGGGTAGTTGTGTGCCCTGTTTAGTGGATACTGGTTCTATGGTGTCCACCATCACTGAAGGTTTTTTCCAGGAACATTTTGGTTCTTGGGGGCTTGAAAGGCTCCAATCTTGCAATTAGTTGCAGTTACGAGCTGCCAATGCACTCTCAATCCCCTATATTGCCTATTTAAAGCTGGAGGTTAAGCTCTGTGGCAAGTCCATGCCACAATGTGGGGTATTGGTAGTGAAGGACCTCCCTGGGGATGGTGGTTCCCAAGCTCCAGGCATTCTTGGGATTAATATAATTCGTCGGTGCTACAGTGGCATTGCAGCAGTGTCACCAGGAGGACGAACCGGGCCCTCCAAAAACCTTTACGGTCAGGGTGCGTGGCCGGAGGGCTCATTGGATTCCTGGTGGGGCAATGAAATATATAAATCTCAGTAGTGTGCAGTACCCACCATGTTACTCGAACCTCTGGACTCTGCCCTGCCTGCTGGCCCTATTGGTGTCCTCTTCATGGTTCCCCGGACCCTGTACCCGGGGTGGCGTTGTTGCTTTTTTTTTTGATCTGCTACGACCACTTGCCACATTATAATTTGTACTCTTCATGACTGGGCCGGGTTGAACCATCTGTCGGGGCGGATGCGGGCCGCATGTTTGACACCCCTGACTTAAGCTATTGGCATGTGTGGAAAATTTCGGGGAAATTGCTTGAAAAAAACGTTAATTTTCCCATTTCAGTCAGACAACTCATGCAGTAAAATAATATTTGACATCTTTTATTTTTCCTGTCACATACTTTCTTTTGCTTTCAAAAACTTTGTTTGGATTTCACATTCTCTTAAGTTAGCATTTCACATTCCTTTAACTTTGCATTTCACATTCCTTTAACTTTGGATTTCACATTCCTTTAACTTTGCATTTCACATTCCTTTAACTTTGGATTTCACATTCCTTTAACTTTGCATTTCACATTCCTTTAACTTTGCATTTCACATTCCTTTAACTTTGCATTTCACATTCGTCTAGTCAGGATTTCACATTCCTTTAGTTTGGCATAAGATTCTGTACAATTCCATGAGACAAATTTCCATAAACTTTTGGGTAATAATTACCCTAACGGAGCTCGCAGGTGGAAGCCGGGGAGGAGGGTGGGGCGATAAACACAGCGCTTCAGTAAAGAAGGATGAACACCTGGACTTAAATAGGATGCTGAACAGGTGAGTTGATTAACAATGCTGGAGGTCAATTAAAAAAAATAATCGTTTTCCAATAACTCGAAAATCACCAATTCTAAGATTTCGTCTCAAAAGTTCTGTTTATTTTGCTCTACTTTCGCTACTTCAGGTTTGTTTTTAGCATTGATCCAAGTCGGTGTCCATTCCAAGCCTTCACAGTCTATTCCTGAAATCAAGGCCACCCTGGAAGGATTAAATGTCGCAATTCCACAGGTAGGTGGACCCTGGGTTGACTTATTAAACTATCATTTTATACTGTCCTGCCCAATCGTCCATTTGAGAAAATTGTTGACTTTGGTGGCGGTGACATCCCCAAACCACTTTAGGCTTCATTTGTACCATTCAGAATTCTGTGGGTGATGTCATATACCATCAGTCCAGTGTGCTCACTGAGAGTGTCACTGTCTTTATTTCTGGCACCAAAAAAAATAAGATAAATTAAAGAATTATGATATGGTTTTACAGTCTTTATATTACATCTTATTTTGACAAAGACTACTGAATATAGGACAGGGGCCATCATACCACTGTAAATTTTTGTTCATAACTCATGCCAGACCCTGGCGATATGTCCAGGGTGTCCCCTTCATTCAGCCTGCAAGTGGCCGGGATAGGCTCCGGCAGCCCAGTGACCCCAAAAGGGACAAACGGATTAGAAGATGAATGAATGAATGAACTCATGCCACAGATGCTTAATATAGGACAGGGGCCATCATACAAATGCAATTTTTATGTTCATAACTCATGCCACAGATGCTTATCTCGGTGAACCCATATTCTGTTCTTCCTTTATTTCAGAATGCTGACCTGTAACTCAGGATGAGAATTTTATTGACAAACAAGCACAATGTAATTGATGACATTGTTGCGATGGCACATTAACTATTGATATTACTCTTAAATGTAGAATATATTTACAATCTTGTTAATATTGGACAGAGGGTTAAGGTATATAAGATATTCTTGAAATATTTTTAAGATTTACATAATTTTATAACTGGAATTTAAAAGTTGACATAAAACACACCTTTGAATTAAACATATTGTTTTAAGTGATATGGTAAACAGCAAATACTTGTACAGCGCTTTTCTACCTTCCTCGAAGGTCAAAAGCGCTTTACAGTCACAGTCCCATTCACCCATTCACACACACGTTCACACACTGGTGCCAACCTTCCACCAGAGGCAAGTTATATGTATACAGTACAGACACACCTCCCCATTCATTTGAATGAGAAGGTGTGTCCAAACGTTTGGTCTGTACTGTATATGTCATTAGCCATATGAAAATGAGCTTTTATGACTCCCCAACATCACTTAACAATGTACATTTGGTGTACCTCAAGTACAAAAACGTTTGGATACACGATCAAAATGGTCTATGTTAAAATATGCTTATTTGGCAACCCCCTAAACTGAATACTTGTTGACTTCAAACCTAAGATATAGAGAAAAAAATGAAAGTGCAGCTCTTCAAAAGGAGAGATGAAAGAGAACAGTGTATTAAAAAAAAGATCTAAAAATCACACACTTTTAATGTTTTTTTTAAAACTTTGTTTTGCAACAGCATTTGTGAAAATTATTCTTTATGTTTATTTATAGGCTATATATATAGAAAGAGAGTGAAAAAGCAGTGGAAAGTAGAGTGCTTCAAATATGTCTGTAATGTTGTTTACTAGAAGAATTGGCTGGCATTTACAGAAACAGGACACCAGTCCTCCTAAACTCTGTCTACAAATTAGGAATGAGCAGTGCTGTGTGTGTGTGTGTGTGTGTGTGTGCGTGTTGGTGTGTGCGTGTGTGTGTGTGTGTGTGTGGGGGGGGGGGGGGGGGTCATGTTTTGCAGCTGCCTGTCTAATTTATTTGATGACCATCTACATTTTCAGATAGGGACAGAGTAGACTGCATAACCAAAATAGGACAGTGTCAGCAAGTGTTGTTTCATGTTTCAGGGGTATAAAATGATGACAGATGATCTTCCACAGCATTTGCAAGGGTCTGTGAGCCCTCGTAGTTGGCCCATTTCTTCAGTAATGTGTTGACCTCGTTTTAAACACGACTTTATATCTTCTTGTATTCCATGGCAGATGCAGTCCTGTAACAACTTCATGAATTTGAGGTCTTTAGTGCCTGAAAAGTAAGTGTTTAAAGACTTTATGTGACCCTAAATTGTTTTTTTTTTTGGTGCAGTTTGTCCTGTAGTAAAATTGTTGCCTGCTGACAGCTCTGAAATGTTTTTCACCTTGGGAGATGTAATGTGGCATGCTTAGTTAATTGTGACACAGCGTGACACAAAAACCTCTTTAAAATATCTGCCTCATCTGTTGTAACTCTAACAGTTTATTTGAATGTTAAATAAAAAATTGCAGGCTACACTTTAAAAAAAACATTAATTAACAAAAGTCTTTACTGTTGGCTTGCACATTATTCCAACCTAAAATAAGTATCTTGCCAAAATATGCTGTTTGGGAAATTGTTAACAATATATTCTGAAAATACTTTTGTCTTTTGTTCACAGGAAACTATCCCAGGGTATTTTCTCCACAGTTTTTAAATTTTTGGGAACTGGTCTAATGGATAGAAAAACGTGTGGAAAACATCTGATACATTCCTGATTTATATTTCCTATTTTACTGATTAAAACTTGTTAAGGTAAATGTCTCTGTGTATTGTTTTGATTAAAATCACATATGTCTGAGATAAACTGTTGATTTTTGTGATGCTACATTAAATATAAGTGTCTGATTAAAGCAGATACAACCAGCAGCATGAGAAGTAAAATTGTAAACATTTTCATGCAGACATTTTTATATTACCGTAAATGATTTCAGATGCAAGGTGTGGCTGAAAAGAGAACAATACTTACATAAATACAGTGTAATATACATGTTGACTACATTTAATAGGTTCATACTGTAGAGAAGCACACCAATTGTTTAATAAATGAAAATGGTCCAAGATATGAGGTGTGAAACAGTTTCAGCCAAAAAGGTTTTGCCGAAGTTGATAATTTTTGTCCAGAGGGGACCTTGTCCTGAAGCTGGAAGTCATGTGTTTTTTTTAGTAAAGAATATAACCTTAACCAAAGTTCTATTTTCTTTTTTTTTTTTAGAAAGAAAAGAATTTAAAATTCACGAACAAACCAACAACATGAGGCAGAAAGAATTTTTAGTCAGCTGTTTATTAAAAGACAATATTTGAGGACAAATCAAAAGTTGTTTCATATTTTTTGACCTCTGCCAAAGTGTTCCAAACAGATGATGTCTCTCACTTAAAAAGAATTAACCTAATTATTAAGTAACTATGTAAAATCTCAAAGTTTAATAAATTAAATTACATTTTACATAATTGTGATGTACAAGTGAGCCATGATATAAAACCTTTGTTAATAACAACAAATTACCTTTCCAGTGTCGCAGCTCTTGACCCTCAGCTTGTTGACTAAGCAAGGTCAGCCTGGTCCTGAGCTTCTTCCAGCTCATGCTGGATCTTTCTGAGCCTGGACATGTGGGTGTTGGCCTGCTCTGCCTGTGTAGTTTAAACAAACAAAATATTAACCTTAATATTATGTCTCATTCTACAACTTAAGTTTGTGCCTGTATCAATCCTTCAAATGGGTTAAAACAGTATTTAACTTACAGCCTCCTCAGCCTGTCTCTTATAACCCTTGACTTTAAGCTGCAGCTCGTCCACCAGAGCATGAATGCATAAATATAAGAGTTACATCAACATTTATCTTTCCCTATAAATTTATACAGATGATATCTTCATAAATATTTGAATAACATAAAACAATGTTTGGACGAAAACTAGTCAATACACTTATTACCATATAACGTATTATACTTCTTCCACTTTCGGCTTCTCCCATCAGGGGTCGCCACAGCGAACGAGTCGCATGGTAAATTTTGGCAATGTTTTTACGCCGGATGCCCTTCCTGACGCAACCTTCTCAAGCCGGGCTTGGAACCGGCAGAGGTAGAGAAGGGAACAGGGAGGAGCCTGGAGTCGAACCCGGGTTTCACGGACGGAAGGTGCCGCCAACCAGCACGAGCTAAACTGGCTCATATATAACGTATTATACTAAATTCTACAAACTATAGTAATTTTTTAAATTTTTCATCAGACTGCTGCTTGTCATTTTCCAGATCCATTATGGATTCCTGGGCTAGTTTCAGATCTTCTAGCTTCCTCTTGGCTCTCTCAAGATCCATGCGGAGCTTCTTCTTTTGCTCCAATGAACCTTCAAGCTGTCAGATACAAATATTTCATTCTTATACAATTTCCACAACGTTGTCATTTGGGGAAAATTTAAAAAAAGTGTTTTTTTTCTTACATCATCCACTTGCTGCTCCAGCTTGGTCTTGGCTTTGGTCAGAGTGTTGACTTTGTCTTCCTCTGCTTGGAGATCATCCAGTGTTTGTTGATGGGCCTCTTGGAGGGCTTTCTTCTCCTTGGTCAGCTTTGCAATGGACTCATCTTGAGAAGCCATTTCCTCAGTCAGGTTTTTCACCTTAGAGTACCATAAAAGGTCAAATTTTATAATTTGAATTTATATAAAATTGGTACATTAGTTTGACATTAACCTTGTTTTCAGTGGCATGTTTCTCCTTCTCCACTTTAGCCAGGGTGAGCTCCAAGTCATCAATGTCCTTCTTCAGTTCAGAACATTCATCCTCCAGCTTCCTCTTCTTAGCAGTCAGCTCAGCATTGATTTCCTCTTCATCCTCCAGTCTCACAGTGGTCTCTTTGAGTTTGGCCTCCAGCTGGATTTTACTCTTAATGAGTCCCTCACACCTTTCCTCAGCATCGGAGAGATTCTTAACTTCCTAGGGCTACAGACAAGTGAAGTGCATGTTTCTATAACAACAGTAAAAAGCATTAATGGTTCTTTTGGATTTCTTTAACTATGTTTAGAATCCTGCAAACACACAACTACTTCTAACTCACAGCAGACACTTGAAGGTACAGATTATTCTTCTCTTGAAGCAGAGAAACCATTTTCTCCTCCAGTTCCTTCTTCTTGGCCAAAGCAGCAGCCAGATCTGTTTTCATCTTCTCATAGTTTCCTTTCATCTCCTGCAGCTCCTTCTCAGTCTCAGCGCTTTGCAGAAGAGGCTTGATCTTGAAGTAGAGTTTGAGCCATGGCCAGTTCTTCACATTCATGAATGAACGGATGTTGTATTGGATGGTGAGGATAGATTCTCTGTTTGCACAAATACACTTTGTACGTTATAATACAAATGTTTTCTGTTATAGACTTGTCATTACATATAAAAACATTATCCTCAAATGATTTACCTTCTCTCCGTCATCTTAACATACTCCTTCCTCATAACGTATCCTCTGCAGAGAGCCTGAGTCATGGACACCAGTGAAGACAGTTTCTCATCTCTCATCTCCTCAAGTGTACCCAGCAGACCAGCTTTGAAATTGACATCGGACAATAAATTTAGTAAATCTGCAAATGAATTGCTCGTTTTATTTCCAAAATTAGCTTGTTAATAACATTTCTTTAAATGATACCTGAGTGTATCCAAACTTGTACTGACTGTGGTCAACATCAATGGAGCCAAGCAGCTTCTCTGAAGCTTTCTTGTTGTCCATGAACTGTCCCTCAGGGATGACAGCAGCATTCAATACTTTGTATCTAAACAATAAAATACATTTTTTTTCTTTTTTGTTTATACTGTTCAGTCATTTACACTGATTCCCTTTTACAAAAATCCAGGTTTTACCTCTACTTGAAGTCACCATAGAGGATTCTGCCAGGAAAACCCTTTGTGCAGATTCTGATGCCCTCCAGCACACCATTACACCTCAGCTGGTGGAGGACCAAGAAGTTCTCCATAAGACCTGAAAAAAAGAATGGATTGAGTTCACAATAAATGTAATGAAATCACAAAATAATTATGTCAAACATTAGCACTGTAGCTTTTTAACCTTGAGTCTTTGATTCGTTTGGAATCAGGCAACGCACAAAGTGGGGATGAGTGCTCTTCAAGTTTGTCATCAGTTTGGCCAAGTTCTCCTGTGGGTCCATATTAAGACATAACAGGTCTTTTTTTTCACCAATACCCTTCCTTCCAAGAAATACAAGTGGAATAGGCTGCAAAGACCCATGACCAGCAAAAAACAAGATTAAAAAATGAACAGACTGAAAAACCCAGTGAAAGATAAAAAGTGTTAAAAGCAACAGTGCAAAGACTGATTGTAACAATTTTCACTTGAATAGCTTTGGAGCAGTATCATTTAGGGTAATCCCCCCCCCCCCCTACACACACACACACACACACACACACACACACACATTTCACTCACATTTAAAAACAGTCAAGTAACCTGTTAAAATACAGCCGACATATTTTAAGAAATAAAATAAGTCCTCTTATTCGGATCCATGCGAATTTTAAAATATTACAAACTGCTTGCAATTTTCCAGGATTGTAAAATTTTGACAAATGACAGGTCTATGTCTATCTATTAGAGTGTCGGCAAACTTGACAGCCAAGTTTACTCCGAATGCTCCAGTAAAGCTGCTGCCTGAACTCCTTTCCACCTGTTTGTGTGTGTCTTAGTTTGCACTGTCAGCTATTTTAGTTGGTGGCTTAGCAGGGATTTGACAATTCACAACAATTAATTAAAATGGCTGCTGTCAGCTTGTTATTATAAAAAAAGATTCCAAAGTCTTCTAACTTGAACTTCAGTGGTATTGTTTTTGTGTAGATCAAAAATACATAAAAAATTTAGTTTTTTTATGTTTATCCTGAGGTTTTGAACTAATGGTGAAAATGGAAAAACTGAACTAAATATTTGGAAACCAATTAAGAAGTAAATAATGAAAAGAAGAACTTAGATTATGATAAAATGCAAACTTTATTCACATTTTATGGAAAATCTGTTCAACAGCTGTTTCATGTTTCAGAAATACTGTTACAATGTTCCATCTGGATCTTCTCCCTTATTCTGCACTTTCAGACTGTGAAGAAAAATCACAAAAATTACCAGTCACACATGAAGTTGAATTAGATGTTAATGCTAAAAGGTTAAACAACAAAGAATGTGCAGATTATATACAGGTGAAAAATCAATGTTTTGGAGGGTTTGTATTGCATAATGCATTATCATTTACCTTTCCAGCATCACGACTCTTGACTCTCAGCTTGTTAACCTGGGACTCTGCAATGTCAGCACGTTCTTGAGCTTCCTCCAGTTCATGCTGGACTTTTCTGAGCTTTGACATATGTGTGTTGGCCTGCTCCTCCTGTGTAAAATTACATTAAAATAATTTTTTTTATGTCTGTCACTGCAAAATTGTCATTCTTTAAAAACTATTTTACTTACAGCTTCCTCAGCCTGTCTTTTGTAAGCCTTGACTTTGAGCTGCAGCTTGTCAACCAGATCCTGAAGCCTGGCCACATTCTTCTTGTCCTCCTCAGTCTGGGTAAATAAATAAAAATAAAACAGATACTTACACACAAAATCCTTTTTTAGTTGTTAGAGGTAAAATTATGTATGTACCTGATAAGTGAGCTCCTTCACTCTCCTCTCATATTTGCGAACTCCTTTGATTGCATCAGCTCCACGTCTCTGCTCAGATTCAACTTCACTCTCCAGCTCACGCACCTGTGTAAAAATAATGAAACAAATGTTTTGCTTTTATTTAGGGTACAATCCTTTTTACAGTTTACTTAACACAAATGCAAAGCATATTAATCTCATACCCTCGACTCCAGTTTCTGGAGCTGCTTCTTTCCACCCTTCATAGCCAGGTTCTCAGCTTCATCCAGACGGTGCTGCAGGTCCTTCACTGTGACCTCCAGGTTCTTCTTCATCCTCTCCAGATGAGAGCTGGTGTCCTGCTCCTTCTTTAGCTCCTCAGACATCATGGCAGCCTGAATTAAATGTCATTTTAAATTATAGATTGAAGGGAGCATAAACAAGACCTGTGCAAATCTATATCAATGTATTATGAGAAACAATGAAGAACCTACATCAGTAATGGCCTTCTTGGCTTTCTCCTCTGCATTTCTTGCTTCTTGAATAGCATCATCCACTTCACCCTGAACCTGGACAAGATCAGACTCCAACTTCTTCTTGGTGTTCAGAAGACTGGTGTTCTGAAAAGAGGAATTGATAACAGAGTTTAGTGATTCTCTAGTTGATGACAGCTTTTAACTGTTTCGTGAAATATCAACCTGGGAGTGAAGCAGTCCGACACGTTCACTGGCATCGACCAGCTCCTGTTCAGCCACTTTACGTCCTCTCTCTGTCTGTTCCAGAGCGGCTCTCAGCTCCTCAATCTCAGCCAACATCAGACCATTCCTGCGCTCCACCATGGCAACCTGTTCCTTCATGTCTTCTTGTGCTCTCAGAGCATCATCAAGGTGCAGTTGGGCATCCTGAAAACAACAATAAAGGTTAGAGAGACACAACTCCTTTTCTATTTTATGAACATTTGAATGCACTTAAAGTGTCTTCAAACTCACCTTGAGTTGTCCCTGAACATTCCTGAGTTGTTTCTGGGCCTCAGCAGCCTGCCTGTTGGCATGGCTGAGCTGAATCTCCATCTCATTCAGGTCTCCCTCCATCTTCTTCTTGACTCTCAGGGCATCATTTCTGCTCCTGACCTCAGCATCAAGAGTACTCTGCATGGAGTCAATCACTCTCTGGCTGTTCCTCTTGATCTGTTCCAACTCCTCGTCCTTCTCTGCCAGCTTCCTGTCGATCTCACCTTTGACCTGGTTGAGCTCAAGCTGAACTCTGAGAATCTTTGATTCCTCATGTTCTAGAGTGCCCTTAATAATTTCAAACAGACATCAAAATAAGTCATTTCCAATAATCATATCAGGCAGTTAACCAAAATGTGTGCTGGCATTTTAGTGGTTGTCAGTACTCAGATGAAGACGTTTTACCTCAGCTTCCTCCAAAGCTGTCTGAATTTCACTCTTTTCAGTCTCCACAGTCTTTTTGGCTTTCTCCAGCTCATGGATGCTCTTTCCAGTCTCACCAATCTGTTCCGTCAGGTCTGAGATCTCCTCTACAAAGAAAAAGGTGAATAAAGCAGAAAGTTCATCTATTTTTAGAGCTTCAGATGAAGTCCACTTTATGTTAAAAGTTCCCTTGTAGCCACATCTCCATGTATGGGTTTTTTAGGGGACTACATACGCTGCAGGTTCTTGTTCTCCCTCTTCATGGTCTCCAGCTGATCCAGGGCCTCCTCGTAGGAGTTCTTCATCTTGAACAGTTCTGTGCTGAGAGAGCGAGCCTCTTTTTGAGCTCCTTCAAGCTCTGCCTGGCTCTCCTCATACTTCTGCTTCCATTCTGCCAGGACCTACAGGTTATCCATTGGTTGCAGGTTTGTTACTAAAGTAAGTGTATCTTCCTAACATGTTTTATTTTTTTTTAACTGTCAGATGAACATGGTACCTTGTCAAAGTTTCTCTGTTTCTTGTCCAGGTTTGCAGCAAGAGAATTAGCTCTCTCCACATCAATCATGAGGTCCTCCACTTCACCCTGCAGCCTCTGCTTGGTCTTCTCCAGAGAGGCACACTTGGAGTTCACAGCCTCAATGGACTCCTCAGCCTCCTGCAGGCGCTGGGCAAGCTTTTTCCTGCAGCAAATGGATGGTGTGAATGTTTTAAAAGAAGCGAGAGACAGAATAGTTTGATGAAATGATGAACTGCTTTGACTAACTTGGACTCCTCCAGTTCCTCAGTGCGCTGGATGGCATCAGTTTCATATTTGGTTCTCCACTGAGCCACCTCACTGTTGGCCTTGGACATTCCTCTCTGCAGCTCAGCCTTGGCCTCCTGCTCCTCCTCAAACTGCTCTCTGAGCAGATCACAGTCATGGCGGGCTGATTGAACACCATGAGCCAGAGCGTTCTTGGCCTGACAGAATCAAAGACATTAGATCCAAGTAGTGGTCTCACCAGTCACACCATTCTGTAAAACACCATAACTAAGAATATAAACAGTAGTTGAAGATTCCCATGCCTTCACTTCCTCCTCCACAAGTCTTTTAAGCTCCTCAATCTGCTGAGTGAAGGCCTGTTTGCCTCTGGTCAGCTGAGAAACTAGAGCTTCTTTTTCTTCAAGCTGGCGAGCAAATTCACCTAGAAATTTAAAAGTAAAAGAGGTTAGGTTAATTGAAATTCTCCAAAAAGGGACTTTTTTTCTGTTACAAGTGACTGACCATTCTCTGTCTGAAGTCTTGCCCTCTGTGCATTCAGGTCATTCAGTTGCCGAACGTTTTCATCATTTTTGGCCTTGAGCTCACTCAGCTGGTCCTCAAGAGTTCTGCACATTTTCTCCAAGTTGCCCTTAAAAAATGACATGTTTAATTTAGAAATTATATGTTGACAAAGAACATTTAAAAGACTGAACAAAGAAAAACCTTTGATTTAGCAACACCCTCCATGTTGCTGCTGAGATCATCAATCTCCATCTTGTACTCGCTCTTCTCCTTCTCCAGCTTCTGCTTGACACGCTGCAGGTTGTCGATCTGTTCTCCCAGCTCTGCAACGCTGTCGGCCTGCTTCTTGCGGAGAGCTGCTGCAGTAGCTTCATGCTGCAGAGTGGACTCTTCAAGATCTCTCCTCAGCTTCTGGAACTCAGCTTCCCGCTTCTTGTTCATCTCAATCTGAGCAGCTGTTGCCCCTCCAGCTTCTTCAAGCCTCTCACTGATCTCCTCAAGCTCTCTGGAGAGATCAGCTCTCTGCTTCTCTACTTTGGCCCGAGCAGCTCTCTCAGCCTCAATCTCCTCTTCCAGCTCCTCAATACGAGCCTAAAATAAAAGTCCACACGAATATTTTCAAGGTGTCTTTCAAAATACCTTTTGACAATTTCAAAGATAAAAGCACACATAGAGATATATATTTATATTTATAAAATTACCTGAAGTTCCTTAATCTTCTTTTGAAGCTGAGCACCAAGGGATTGTTCATCCTCAATCTTGCTAAGAAGCTGACTGATTTCAAAGTCCTTCCTGTTTACAAAGTGATTAAAAAGTAGAAATACATATTTAAAATCTAAATACACAGCAGATTTAATCAAACAATGTTTCTTAGAAACAAATTGTGTTTGGTTATATCAAAAATCAGGTATATCAACAATTTTGTATGTCCCTATAAGATTATTCAAATTAATTTTTATAAATATTAAAAGAACAAATAACAATGTTTGGACGGACAAAAGTCACACTTATACACCTATTACCATGTAACCTATGATACTCAATTCTACAAACTATCATACTTCTTGATCTTTTCATCAGACTGCTGCTTGTCATTTTCCAGATCCATTATGGATTCCTGGGCTAGTTTCAGATCTCCTTCCAGCTTCCTCTTGGCTCTCTCAAGATCCATGCGGAGCTTCTTCTCTTGCTCCAATGAACCTTCAAGCTGTCAGATAAAAATATTTCATTGTTAAATAACTTCTTCAGATCATCTATTTCTGTCTAATTTGAAAAAAACAGAAGTGGTTTTTTTTTTCTTACATCATCCACTTGCTGTTCCAGCTTGGTCTTGGATTTGGTCAGAGTGTTGACTTTGTCTTCCTCTGCCTGGAGATCATCCAGTGTTTGTTGATGGGCCTCTTGGAGGGCTTTCTTCTCCTTGGTCAGCTTTGCAATGGACTCATCTTGAGAAGCCATTTCCTCAGTCAGGTTTTTCACCTTTGTTTACCATAAAAGGTTAAAATTTATATTTTTAATATATATATAAAATTACAAAATATTTGTTTTTTCTCTATACATTAGTTTGACATTAACCTTGTTTTCAGTGGCATGTTTCTCCTTCTCCACTTTAGCCAGGGTGAGCTCCAAGTCATCAATGTCCTTCTTCAGTTCAGAACATTCATCCTCCAGCTTCCTCTTCTTAGCAGTCAGCTCAGCATTGATTTCCTCTTCATCCTCCAGTCTCTCAGTGGTCTCTTTGAGTTTGGCCTCCAGCTGGATTTTACTCTTAATGAGTCCCTCACACCTTTCCTCAGCATCGGAGAGATTCTCAGTTTCCTGTAGTTTAAACAAATTCAACAGCTAACAGTCTGCAATTTATTGTGGTCGTTAAAAACAAAATATGGTTTAATGCAATTTTAGTTGTTACCAATGTCCTCCTAAATGGACACAATAGAAAAATGAAAGCATTTTTATTTATTTATGTAAATGTTTTACTTATAATTTCATCTACACTTTCAACAGATTAATGACATTAATGTTTTAGCTAATTTTCCTTTCATGTCTGCAGCTACTTCTAACTTACAGCAGCTACTTGAAGCTGCAGATCATTCTTTTCCTGCATCAGAGAAACCATTTTCTCCTCCAGTTCCTTCTTCTTGGCCAAAGCAGCAGCCAGGTCTGTTTTCATCTTCTCATAGTTTCCTTTCATCTCCTGCAGCTCCTTCTCAGTCTCAGCGCTTTGCAGAAGAGGCTTGATCTTGAAGTAGAGTTTGAGCCATGGCCAGTTCTTCACATTCATGAATGAACGGACGTTGTACTGGATGGTGTAGATAGACTCTCTGTTTGCACAAATACACAGTGTACATTATAATACAAACATTTTCCGCTGTAAACTTGCCATTAAATACGTTTGAAAAAAATCTCAATTAGTTTACCTCCTCTCCATCATCTTAACAAACTCCTTCCTCATAACGTATCCTCTGCAGAGAGCCTGAGTCATGGTCACCAGTGAAGCCAGTTTCTCATCTCTCATCTCCTCAAGTGTACCCAGCAGACCAGCTTTGAAGAACACCTGAGATTGACATCGGACAATAAATTCAGTAAGTGTGCACATGAATTACTCATTGTAATTGCAATATTAGCTTGTTAACAACATTTCTTTAAATGATACCTTAGTGTGTCCAAACTTGTACTGACTGTGGTCAACATCAATGGAGCCAAGCAGCTTCTCTGAAGCTTTCTTGTTGTCAATGAACTGTCCCTCAGGGATGACACTGGCATTCAAAACTTTGTATCTGCAGGACAAAGGTAGATTTGTTTAGTCATTTACACTGATTCCCTTTTACATAAATCCAGGTTTTACCTCTGCTTGAAGTCACCATAGAGGATTCTGCCAGGAAAACCCTTTGTGCAGATTCTGATGCCCTCCAGCACACCATTACACCTCAGCTGGTGGATGACCAAGAAGTTCTCCATCAGACCTGAAAAAAAAGAATGCATTAAGTTCACAATAAATTTACTGAAATCTCAAAATAATTAGGTCAAACATTAGCACTGTAGGGTTCTAACCTGGAGTCTTTGATTCATTTGGAATCAGGCAACGCACAAAGTGGGGATGAGTGCTCCTCAAGTTTGTCATCAGTTTGGCCAAGTTCTCCTGCGGGTCCATATTAGGACATAAGAGGTCTTTTTTTCCCCACTGCTATATTGTTTCAAATAAAATATTTCGGAAGACTTACCCTGAAAAGAGCAGACACAGTCTGGAAAGAGCCACCCTTCTTCTTACCACCCTTCTTGGCACCACCAGCGTCTGTTAAAAAAAACAAAGATCTGAATGAAAAATGGCAGAACTGTGTTTGTGTTTAATCTTGTCTTGCATGAATGTGTTAAGGTAATCAGAGAAGAGCAGGCTGAATACCCACACTTTTTGGGTGACAACATTACGCAAGTCATTTAAAAATAATTGCTAATTTGGGAGGAAATGAAACAAACTTGACTTGATAATTGTATCACATTTTCTTTTTTTCCTCATAGTGTGATATATTAAGCATGAAATTAATGAATTAGTTTTTAACTTATATGGCCCCTCTGAACTTCAATACCTTTCAAACATTAACATAGACAACATAAATCACATGTTCATACAATATTTTGTGAAAAATAAAAATAAAACTTATATCTCAGTTTTAAGACAAAAGTATTTACATAAAGCAATTACGCATTATTTTGATCACTATTCCTCGAACATTTGCAAGTTTTTATGTGGTGACTTCCATTCTTACCTTCAGCTCCTGCATGGGCTGCATAGAGGTAGCACAGCAGTTTGTTTGAAGACTTCTGGTAGAGCTGCACCACTGAGTCGTTCAGTGGGTCCTTGTTTTTGTCCAGCCAGCCAGTGATGTTGTAATCCACTGTTCCAGCATAGTGAACCATGGCAAAGTGAGCTTCAGCTTTTCCCTTTCCAGGTTTAGGCTTCTCAAAAGCCTTGTTCTTGCCGAGATGCTGGTCATACAGCTTGTTCTTAAAAGTTGTATCAGAAGCCTTGGGGAACATGCACTCCTCTTCAAGGATGGAGAAGATGCCCATTGGCTTGGAAGAAGTAATATTTCATGTTAAAATAGCTGAACACCTCCCCTTCAACTTTGTTGATCTAAAAACACAAGTAATTATATGGTTCATCACCTTCTCAATAAGCTCAATGCAGGCAGCCAAGTCCATGCCAAAGTCAATGAACTCCCATTCAATGCCTTCTTTCTTGTACTCCTCTTGCTCCAGGACAAACATAGTGTGGTTGAAAAACTGTTGCAGTTTCTCATTGGTGTAGTTGATGCAGAGCTGCTCCAAGCTGTTGTACTGTAAGTAAATGTAGGGGAACATTTCAATCAGCTTGAATTCTTGCATTTTTTAAAATCTTCTCAGCTGCAACTCACATCAAAGATCTCAAATCCAGCAATGTCCAGCACACCAATGAAGAACTGTCTTGGCTGCTTTGTGTCCAACATCTCGTTGATGCGGATGACCATCCACAAGAACATTTTCTCATAGACAGACTTGCACAGAGCACTGACAGAATTGTTGACCTGGAAAATAAAGAGTTTATTTGAACATTCAATATGAGCTGTATTTAATGTCAATGGCCACGTTATATTCTCAATTTTACCTGTGGGACAGTCTGACCTTTGGTGACCATCTCATTTCCAACCTTGACTCTTGGGTAGCACAGAGCTTTCAGCATGTCAGCTGAGTTTAGGCCCATCAGGTAGGCAATTTTATCAGGCACTGAAGAAAAGAGAAATAAATGCGTTAACAAATAAAAAAAACATTTTATCTTTGACACTATGAGAACTGTGGTAATTTGGCAGTTACCCTCAGTGCCGTCAGGTTCTGCCTGCTCCTCTCGCTGCTTCTGCTTAAACTTCATGTTACCATGATGCATCACAGCACCAGTCAGCTTGTAGATGCCTAACTTTTCCTCACCGTTAAAGCCCAAAATATCAATGGCAGTCTGCATTGCAGATCACAAGTACAAATTAATGTATCTTGTCTTCTCTCTCGATTTTTCAAAATATAATTTAAGAAAAAGTATAAAGTATTTGTTTTACATCAGTTGCAATGAACTCTTCAACATCATTGATGCTCTTGACAGTGATTTCACCCATGCTGATCAATGGGAAGTCATAGGGGTTGGTGGTGATAAGAAGAGCCTCTAAAAGAGAAAAATCAATGTTTACGGGTTTATAAGATAAATGTTGAGTTTCCATATATTCAAATTTTATAATCTCATACCGAGGAGCTCAGGTTTGTGGCCCGTCATCAGCTGGTAGAAGATATGGTAGCTCCTCTCAGCAGACAACTGGTAAGTGACACGAGACTTCTCCAACAGATCTGCAATCAACCAGTTAAAAGAAAGTTAGTATTTCTGAAATACAATTTAGCTACAGAAGTACATGTTAAAGACCAATAGAGGCTGTTTTCATGCCACTTGTTTGGCTCTTAACTTACAAGTTTCAATATCAGCTGAAGCCAGTTTTCCACTGGAACCAAAGTGAATCCTGATGAATTTACCCTGAACAACATAATGATAAACATTATTGCATGTAAGAAGAAAGTGACTCATATTCTCAAACCATTAGATTGATTCAAACACTTACAAAACGGGAGGAGTTGTCATTCCTCACAGTCTTGGCATTACCATAGGCCTCCAGCAGAGGGTTGGCAGCAACAATCTGGTCCTCAAGCGAGCCCTGCAAGGAAACAGTATATTTTTACATTACATGCATATGCAATCACATTACAGCAATCTCAGACCAATTCAGTGACTTTACCTGAATTTTTCCAGAGCTTTGCTGCTCCTTCTTTCCACCAAGAGCAGCAATTGTTGCAAAGTACTGGATGACACGCTTGGTGTTGACAGTCTTTCCTGCACCAGATTCTCCACTGGGGTACACATTTCACATTTTATGCCTTTAGGGTAAGTTTCCTCAAGTTGAAAAATATTTTGTATTCAAATTTGTCTAATACTCACGTAATCAGGATAGACTGGTTCTCACGATCTAAACAAGCAAACATCCAAGGGTTACATAAGTTTCCCCATAACATAACAAACATAAACTTGTTATTATGTTTGAAAATTCAGGGTTACCTGTGAGCATAAATTGATAGGCATTGTCAGAGATGGAAAAGATATGGGGCGGAGCCTCAATCCTCTTCTTTCCTCTGTATCCTGACACACATTGAGCATCATACACAGGAAGCCACTTGTATGGATTCACGACCACGCAGAACAACCCAGAATAGGTCTATAAGAGAAAAAAAACATTGTTTTGTTTTTTCTAAAATGGAAAATTGCAATTGCAACTGAAAATTAAAGTAAAACCAAATAAACTAAAACTCACATAGATCATCCATGATGCATAACGCTCTTTGAGGTTAAACAGCACAGAGGGCTCATTAAGGTGGGTCATCATGGCCATGTCCTCCATCTTATCAAACTTTGGAGGGTTTCTGGGATGGATATCATCCTCTTTCACAGTGACAGTCTGTAGAATAATAGTTTAAGTTGTATTTTCAAAAGATTTCACATAATATCACATCATGAAAGCCCTTTCATATTAAAGAAGTGATAAACTAAGTTGAGCCACATTATAAAGTTAATATGATCTCCTTTTTTCTTTTTCTTACCTTCCCTCCTTCAGTCTCCACAGTGGCTTTGCCACCCTCCCTTTTGATTAGTTTACACTTGAGATACATCTCATCTGGATCAACAACGAAAAAAGCCGTTTTGGCATCAAATGGTGACGTCTGGGCCTCAATCCTCTCCCTTTCTGGCTTCCGGAGGTAGATGGCCGCCGGGCCATACTGCTCCATTTCAGCATCCGTACTCATGATGGCACTTTTAGTGGGGCCTACAGATTAGGAAAAAATATTCTTTGAGATCTTTTTCACAGCAGGAAAAAAACAAAGATCCGTCTGATATAGTGTACCTCAGCAGATGGAAACCCTTGGTATGATGAGTATCAGGATATCAAAATGCTGCAAAACAAGTAAGAAAAAGTTCATTTTTAAATTTTTGAAGTTTTTTCCTAAATTTTTCAGCATATAACATGATTACTTAAATTGTAAATTGCAAAATAAACACCTTTCAAAACCAAAATTGTTACCTCTCAATGCTAACATTTATACAATATGATTAAAAAATTACAAGTTTTAGTTTGAAAACAATTCTTTTTTTAAAAAAAACAACCAGATGATGTCATATCGTATAGAATTACAGAAAAATTGGAGAGTTTATTGCACTGACCTGTCTGAATTGCCTTTCAATTAGAGCACATGCCCCATGACTGCCGTTCTTATATACTGCATCTCTGCTTTATCAGCAAAAGCCCCCCACTAGATTTGGTCATGCAAGCTTGACACCTTGCTGCTTGATATCAAAGGAGTCAAAAATAAACAAATATTTCTGCTTCATGTTTCATGTTTCATGATATAATAAATACACATAAGTGCATATTTATTTCAAGAATATTTAATTAACAATACAATAACACTGTCACAGCTTTTTACAGATGTATTAAAATGATTGGATTTCAGTTTTTGAATAATTTAGAAGTTAAAAAAAAATCAGAAATCTCCCATGATTTTGATCAATCGTATAAAAAAAGTTTAAAATTATATATTTATTTGTTTAATAAAAAAGACATTATTGTTGTTAAGTCTCACCTTTTTTGTTTTAGATTAAAAATACCCCTCCATTGTTAAGTACCTTTATGATGTGAATCCTTTTTGGGAAAAAATGTTTAAAGATTCTTTTTCTATGTCCTCCTAATTTTAATACAACAGGAAAAAAATAAAGTTTTAGATTCAGAGAAGGATTGGGAGACCAGTGGTGTTTAGTTACTGGACATAAAAGGTCATGACATCTATAATAATATTCCAGTTGGTCTTTCCATTTGCACTGGATAAGTATTGCATGTCCATGTGTAATGAGATTAATGCAGAATTGGCAGCTGACAGTTCACACCCAGCAAAAAATGACAAAATAATTTGTGACAGTTAAAGACAAAGTAATAAACTGTGTCTAATTGTTTTTTTCTCATTTCTAGTGAGCAGGTAACCTGGGAAAAAGTCAAGAATTGTCTATGGTTGCCAAGTTCAGTGTGGACTGGTCTTATAATTCTCTTTCTGGCAGGTAACGATGATGGTGTTACTGTGCTAGAAATAAATCCACCTTTAGAAGAGAGCGCTGAGTCATGTTTGTCATCGAGAGAACTGTTTATTTATAGAACAGATTTAGAAATTTTGTTAACCCATTGCCTAACTTTACTGAGGCTTGTAATATGAGTTTTAAATATAAAAAAATATTTCTTATCTTTAAGAATAGAATACTTTATCTTTGTTTTTCTCAGAAATCCAGAATTTGTTGTAATCTTAATCTAGGTCTAAGTAGAAATGTTAGCACAGACTGTAACACTTAAATTACGACCAAAAGGACAACATGATAGAACCATTTTATTACTGCGAAACTGTCTTGCAAATATTGCTTTAAAAGGCTTTTTGTTTTAGAAAAAAATGCACCACAAGTAAAAAACATTTTTGATCGTGATGTTTTTATTCTCATGAGTTTTGGGGTTGAAGCACAAATCAAAACCAAACGGCTGACCTTAAATCAATGATACTTTGGTCGAATGTCAGTTGTGTAAAATATTTACGTCCTGCTTTTTATTAAATGTTTTTGTTGTGGTTAGCTAGGGAGGGTAAACGCAGGAGCAGGAAGACTCTAACACATCCAGACGTTTTCAAAGATTCAATCAAATGCCAAGCATAAGCGACAGCATACAAGATGCTCCAACACCAAACACAGAATGAACAGTCCTTCAAATAAGGAAGCTAGATCAGATAAGTGGAGGCAGCTGTGACCAATTCGGGAGAGGCCACAGCCAACCAGCAAAGAAACAGGACCTAGCAGCAACACTAGGGGGCAACCCATCACATGACCCCTCTAACAAAATCTGGCTCCTAGACATGTGAGGTTGGTCAGAGTGGTCCCGGCGGTAGCGTTCGATGCAGCTTCCCCTTTTTCAGCGGCACATCGGGCGAAGAGAGACACACTCTGTCTCTCACCCTGTATTCAGGAGCAGCTGACTGATGACGGTATGACACAGCAGTGAATCTCTCCTGATTTTGTAGAAGCTGGTGTCGATATCTGCTCCATGTATGCCAACAATGGCTCACAAATGCAGCGGGACCAGAGGTAGAAGGTGATTGTTCCTGATGGGGAAAAAGGGGTGCCTGATAACTGCAGGCTGCTTGAACAGGGGAATATCACGAAGAATTTTGGAGGGTGTAATGTGAATATACAGCCCAGGGCAGAGAAGACCAAGTTCTTGCATAATTCTCTCCAAAAGGTGGCAACAAAATGCAGTCCTCGATCCAAAGTTATGTTTTGTGGAAGGCCATGTTAACAAAACACATGCTTAGTGACTGAAACAGCCAACTGTTTGGCTGATGCAAAGGCACAGCATCAACCAGTTTGGAAAACCTATCTACAATGGATAGGATAACAGTGTTACCTTCTGAGATGGGTAACCCAGTTAAGAGTTCTATCAGAGAATTCCACCGAAGAGAAGGTCCGAAGAGAAGAGGTAGAGGTTGTAGGTATCCAGCGGGTGGCTTTCTGGATACCTTCACACTTGGACACACAGGGCACGAGGACAAAAAAGCCCTAACGTCAGAGGACATGATGGGCTACCAAAACGTTTGAGCCACTATCAACGCAGTCCTCACCACTCCAGGATGGCAAGCTAACAGAGAAGAGTGACCCCACTTGAAAACTGCAGGACAAAGAGAGGGAGGAACAAACAGGCAGTCAGAAGGACATCCTACAAGAATGGTAGTCACATCAGGAACAGAAGCTTTGACCATGCAATGCAAGGCCCATCAAGAAGCTCCCAGCACAAGATAAGGAGGAACAATGGTGGCAGCTGCAGTAGAATCAGATTCGTCCTCTCACTGAAACTGGTGTGAAAGAGCGCCCGGCTTGAAATCTTTACTGCCCGGCCAGTAGGAGAGGGAGAAATTGAACCTGTCGAAAAACAGGGCCCATCTGGCCTGGTGTGGGTTAAGGCTTTTGGCTGTTTGAATGTATTCCAGCTTTTAATGATTATTCCAAATCATAAATGCTTAGTTAGCCCCCTCCAACCAGTGACGCCACTCCTCCAAGGCTAATTTTACTGCCAACAGCTTTCTGTTTCCTATGTTGTAGTTTCTCTCAGCAGGAGTGATCTTGCAGGATGAACTTTATTGTCAGACGCTCTCTGACACAAAACTGCCCCCACTCCAGACTCAGACGCATCCACCTCCACAGTGAAATGTTTGGAGAAAATGTCTTTCCAGATCGGTAAACGCCTTATTTGCTCCCTCATCCCAGACAAAACGTACCTTAGCCAAGGTGAGTCTGTAAAAAGCCTTGCATGAAATGCCTGTGGAAATTTGCAAACCCCAGGATGCGCTTTAACTGTTAACATCCAGAAGGGACAGGCCAAGCGAGAACGGCTTTAACCTTGACCATTTGCATAGTCCCAGGGGTAATCACATGGGCAAGAAACTTGGTCTGAGTGGCAAATGTTTTAAAAGATGTATGAATGAACTCATGCCACATATGCTTAATATAGGACAGGGGCCTATATTATCTGTGTACTCTTTATTCTGTTCATCCTCCATTTCAGAATGCTGAAATATAACTCAGGATGAGAATTTTATTGACAAACAAGCACAATGTAAATGAATACATTGTTGTGATGGTACATTAAATATAGACATTACTCTTAAATGTAGAATATATTTACACTCTTGTTAATATTGGACAGAGGGATAAGGTATATAAGGTATTCTTGAAACATTTTTAAGATTTAAAACACATCTTTCAATAAAACAATGCTTTCTGTGAAATGGTAAATGGTAGACAGCAAATAATTGTAAATTGTATAGGGCTTTTCTACCTTTCTTGAAGGCTGAAAGCGCTTTACAGTCACAGTCCCATTCACCCATTCACACACGTTCACACACTGATTGTGGCTCTGCTGCTGCCGAACACTGCCGCCAACCTTCCACCAGAGGCAAGTTATATATATGTCATTAACCATATGAAAATAATATTTTATGACTCCCCAACATCTCCTAATGATGTATATTTGGTGTAAGTACAAAAACTTTTGGATACATGATCAAAATAGTCTACATTAAAATATGCATATTTGGCTACCCTCCAAACTGAATACTTGTTGACTCCAAAGCTAAGATATAGAGTAAAATATGAAAGTGCAGCTCTTTAAAATAATAGGTGAAATAGTAAAGTCTGTCAAAAAAAGAGCTAAAAATCATAGATTTTTAATTGTTTTCTTTAAAAATTAGTTTTGCAACAACATTTGTAATTTTTATATTTTGTAAACTAATATACTTTATATAAATATGTAAACTATATGTATATATACATATATATATGGATATAGAAAGAGAGAGAAAAAGTAGTGGAAAGTAGTCCTTCAAATATGTCTGTAATGTTGTTTACTAGAAGAATTGGCTTGCATTTACAGAAACAAGACACCAGTCCTCTTAACCTTCTGAGCAGGAATAAGCAGTGCTGTGGGGGAGATATCATGTTATGCAGCTGCCTGTTGAATTTATTTGATGACCATCTACATTTTTCAGACTGGGGCAGGGTAGACTCCATAATCAAAAATAGGACAGTATCAGCAAGTGTTTTTTTTGTATCAGGAATATAAAATGATGACGGATGATCTTCCACAGCATATGAAAGGGGTCTGTGAGCCCTCGTAGTTGGCTCATTTTTGTTGACTCAGTTTTTAACACAACTCTACATCTTTTTTTACTTCATAGCAGATGCAGTCCTGTAACAACTTCATGAATTTGAGGTCTTTAGTGCCTGAAAAGTAAGTGTTTGAAGACTTTAAGTGACCCTACATTGTTTTGTTGTTTTTTGGTGCAGTTTGTCTTGTAGTAAAATTGTTGCCTGCTGACAGCTCTGAAATGATTTTCACCTTGGGAGATGGAATGTGGCGTGCTCAGTTAACTGTGACACAGCATGACACACAAACTTGTTTAAAATATTTGCCTCACCTGTAGTAACTTTAACTGTTTACATAGATGTTAAATGAAAAACTGCCTGCTAATCTCTTTTAAAAAACATTATGACAACTTAAATTAAGGATCTTGGTCAAATCTGCAGTTTGGAAAATTGTAAACAATATATTTTAATGACATTTTCATCTTTTTTCCTCAGAAACTATCCCAGGGTATTTCTCCAAAGTTTTAGAATTTTTTGGGAACTGGTCTAATGGAAGGAAAAACGTGTGGAAAACATCTGTCACATTCCTGATTCTTATTTGCTATTATACTGAATAAAACTTGTTGAGGAAAACATCTCTGTCTTTTTTTTAATTACATATTTCTGGGTTCAAATGTTGATTTTTGTGATGCAACATTAAATATACATGTCTGGTAAAGCAGTCACTAAACCAGTATGATAAGTAAAATTGCAAAGATTTTCATGCAGACATTACTTTATTAAATTATTTAAGATGCAATGTGTGACTAAAATACATACATAAATGCAGCGTATTATAATCTACATGTTGACTAAATTTAATAAGTTTTAATGTTTATAGGCACACCAGTTATCTCTTCTTCTTCCTCTTTCAGCTTCTCCCATCAGGGGTCGCCACAGCGAACAAGTCGCATGGTAAACTTGGCAAAGTTTTATGCCGGATGCCCTTCCTGACGCAACCTTCTCAAACCGGGCTTGGAACCAGCACAGGGGTAGAGAAGGGAACAGGGAGCAGGCCGGAGTCGAACCCTAGTTTCACGGACGGAAGGTGCCGCAAACCAGTACGAGCTAAACCGGCTCCTGGCACACCAGTTATCTAATAATTGATAATAGTCAACTATCAGGCAGCAACATGTCCGGATGGGGCGGTAAAAATTTCTTAAGGGATTATTAAAGACTCCATCCATCCATCCATCCATCCATTCATCCATCCATCCATCCATCCAAGATATTAGGTGTGAAATTGTTTCAGCCAAATAATTTGTGCAGGAGTCGATTTTTGTCAAGGGGGAGCTGGAAGCTAGCTGGAAGTCGGGTTTTTTAATGAAAAAACATAATCTTGACTAAAGTTCTATTTTTTTTTAAGAAACAGAATGTTTAAAATTCATAAAAAAAACAACAAAATGATTCAAAAATAACTTTTAGTTACCTGTTTATTAGAAAGACAATGTTTGAGGACAAATCAATAGTTGGTTCATATTTTATGACCAGTGGTGGTTCTGGATGAAATGACGCCCTGGGCGAGCCACACCAGTTGCTCCCCTGGGTGCTCCCCAATCACGACACAGAAATGAACAATTGCTTATTATGGTTACTTTATTGTTCAAATATTTACAAATGAAAATGATCAAAAGTGCAACTAGGTGCTTGTAAATTCCTACAACTTGTAGGACTTTTCTGTTCTAAAAGTAACAATAACTCTTTTAAGGATAACATCACGCATGTTTAATTGAGGTTAAAAAAGAAGTCATTATAAGATTAAAAAAACACAATATACAACTAGTCCAACTTAAAGCTTGAAGCCCATTGAGAAAACTTTAGTTGGAATATTGGGTTATATAAATAAAATTGAATTGACTTGAAGATTCACAATCCACTTAAATCCTTAAACAATCCACACAACTGGGCCAGTAAGGGTATTACACATCTTAAACATAATTTTTATTTCAGTGGTCTAATCCCATTTTCCTATTTTATCCAGGAATACAACAATTTAGTAGACCTTTTCTTTTTTTTCTGTGTTGTGTATTTTCTTTTTGTATCAGAGTGGGACTTTGTTTTTTTTATCTTTGTGTTTGTTTATCTGTTAACTTTCAGGTGTGATGCTGGAAAAGGTGTGGCTCCCACTGGACCCAAACTGATGGAAGCAGCCTTTAAAAGCACCATGTGGACCTCCAGCCTGTGAGAAGGGAGCTTTGCTGCAACCTGTCTCCCCTGCAAGGTGGTGCTCTTCCTCACATGTTTTGTAGTTTGTGTTGCACTGTGTAATTGTTGTAGTTTTGTGTTCAGGCCCACTCTGAGTAATCTTTTGTTTGTAGTTATGTTTAAGAGAAGCTATGGGGGGAACTGTCATTTTCTTTCACGTATGTTTTATTCTGTTTATGTTAGTCTTGGGAGGTTAGTGTTTTGTCAGTGATTTTCCTTCTTTTTTTTACAGGTTAGGTTTCATATTTCAGTTAGGTGGGGTTTTGTTTGTGATTTTGGCCTTGGTTTATCCTGAGGCCTTTTTCCTTCACCTTTTAGTTATTGTTCTTCAGTATTTATTATTGATTATGCTCCTCTAGGTCCCTCTAGATATAAAAAGTGGCATAATAACACCCCTTAAACACTTTCAAGAAGAAATTACCCAAACTCTATCTACCTTCTTGGGCTGCTTCATCTCATTATCACCCTCACTGGAGATCTATTAGGAGACCTTTTAGAACTATCACTATTGAAAGTTGAACAGTCTAAGAATATAATTATTCTTGTTGTAGCAATAACCATTGCAAAAAAATAAATAAATAAAAATAAATAAATAAAAAACTATCTTTATGAACTGGAAATCAAAAAAACACCACAAACTTGTCTATATTTAAAAACTTGTTTCTTGAATACATTTGTTTAGCCAATTTATTACCTTCTTCCACTGGTATGACTGAACTACAATCTGTCATTTAGGAACGGCTTGTCTCTTAACTTTGTGCTTGTAAGGATTGTATGCGCGCCACCGCCCCTGCACTGTCCTTTGGTGCGGGCCGTGCCCTCCTGTCCTTTTTTATTCCTATGCCGGTTCCAGGTGGGCAGTGAGGGGGGGGGGACTGTCTCAGCCTCTCTGGTATTGGGTGTGTTGACCTTGCTCTCCCGTTTCTCCCCCGACTCTCTCTACTGTACCCCATTCATGTCATCTGATTAGGGTCTGAATATGGCATCTGATGGTTGGGGGTAACTACTCGATATTTTTTGTAATAATGACAAGATGATTTTTAATTCTATTGTTGGTTTTATGCTTGACTTTTCTATTATCCTATACTTTCCTTTCTATCTATATGAATCTCTATTAATGTATCCCTCGATTTGTATAGCTATCAGAATGCATGATTGTCGGTTCAAGATTGTGTGTATATAATCGAATGGAATTCTCTCTCTTGTTGTCTTATTCTCACATGCACATGCATACACACCCACACACACAGAAACTTTTCCTCTTTTCCCCCTTTTTTCTTGCGTTTGTGATGGTTGTTATCTTTGTTTATCAGATCTGTTTGTCCAGTGTATTTTCTTTTGTTGTTGTTGTCTCACTTAAATAAAAATTTGGGGGGAAATGAACAAATAGTTTCTAATAAAAAATATTTTGGAATACATACTCAGAAGACAGCAGACACAGTCTGGAAGTCCAAAAACATAGGTTAGATAGTGACTCTGAATTGTTCCTTTGGTTAGTTCAATAAAGTTCATAGTGTCTGTATTATTACTGGCTTTTTAGTTTTTTTCTATTAGTAGACACAGTTGTGTTTTTTTCACATACCTGACATGTTTTGACTGATGTCTTCCGTCTTTATCAGAGTCGTCATCAGATGGTAGTGATTTGACGTATATAAAAGCAGATGATTGTGACCGATGCGGAGTCACCTGTCAAACTTTGACAGGTGAATCCGCCCCTTGATGTCCGTTTTCTACTGGAGGATGTTACTCCATGTTTGAGAGATCAGGAAGGCCCCCTCATCCCGGTTCATGGTGTTTGGGCTCGCTTTTGGATCTCCACCGCCTCCATGATCCATCTGTGTGGAGGACTTTGGGCTTTTCCCAGTCCACAATATGGTTTTCTTGTTTGCAGTGGTCCGTTATGACTGATTTCATGTTTTCTTGAGCTGCCTGTTGTCGTCTTGCTCTTGTTAGTCTTTTCTTTGTTTCCTTTTTGCACTCTTTTTGATGTTCAGTTTTTCTTGTGATGAAGGTGCGTTCTGTTTCTCCGATGTATGTTGTGTTGCAGGTGTGACATGGTATTTCGTAGATGACGTTGCATTCATTGTTTTGTTCAATCTTGTCTTTTGGCTGTACCAGTAGTAGCCTGAGTTTTTTATAATATTTGACAAGGGTGCTGATATAATGTTTTTTCATGGCCCTTTGGATGCATTCTGTTACTCCTCTGATGTATGGTAGTCTGACCATTCCTTTATTTTCTGTCTTCTTTGTCTATTTTTTCTTCTCTGTTTCCTTGTATTTCCTCTGTGTGGTCAAATAAGGTTCTTACAACAGATATCTTGTGAGTGGTAGGGTGTTCTGATATCCATGATAAATATTGGTCAGTATGAGTTGGTTTCCTGCATACTTTGATTTTTATATCCCTATTTCCTGTGTGAGTGATGTTTATATCCAAGAAATTGATGGAGTTGTCCTTTTCCTCTTCATGTGTGAATTGGATCTGTCCCGTGTCGTCCATGGTGTTAAAGTTGTCTGTGATCTGCTGTGTGTGTCCATTTTTGATATTTCCAGAACGTTATCAACGTAGCGTTTCCATTGGTTTGGCTGGCAGTGCTCAAGTGCAGATGTTAGTGCGTTCTTCTCCAGATATTCCATGAAGAAGCTGGACATTGTGGCTGACCCACTGTCAGCCATAATGGTCATACACACACACACACTCAGACAAAAAAAACGTATTATCAGTGGTTATTTTTAGCTTCCTCATGTACCAGACTGGATAAAATTTATTAATTTCACTCATATTTAAAAAATGTCAAGTAATCTGTTAAAATACAGCCGTCATGTTTTGAGAAGTAAAATAAAGTCCACTTATTCGGATCCATGCGAATTTTAAAATATTAGAAACTGCTTGCCATTTTCCAGCATTTTTAAATTTTGACAAATGACAGGTCTGTGTCTATCTATTAGAGTGTCGGCAAACTTGACAGCCAAGTTTACTCCGAATGCTCCAGTAAAGCTGCTGCCTGAACTCCTTTCCACCTGTTTGTGTGTGTCTTAGTTTGCACTGTCAGCTATTTTAGTTGGTGGCTTGGCAGTGGTTTGACAATTCACAACAATTAATTAAAATAGCTGTTGTCATTTTGTTATTATTAAAAAAGATTCCAAAGTCTTCTAATTTAAGCTTTACTGGTATTGTAAGTGTTTGTGTAGATCGTAAATACATAGAAATTTTAGGTTTTGTATGTTTATCCTGAGGTTTTGAACTAGTGATGAAAATGAAAAAAAAAACAGAATTAAATGTTTTAAGACTAATTAGTGAGTAAATAATGAAAAGAAGAACTTAGATTACGATAAAATGCAAACTTTATTCACATTTTATAAAAAATCTTTTTAACAGCTGTTTCATATTTCAGAAATACTGTTAAAATGTTAAATCTGAATCTTCTCCCTTATTCTGCACTTTCAGACTGTAAAGAAAAATCACAAAAATTACCAGTCACACATGAAGTTGATTTAGATTTTAACCCTTGTGCTATCTTAGATGACCCCACCCTTGCATTGACGTGTTCTCCCTACCATGACAAAGGTGGATAAAGGTGGAAAAATTTCATGTAATCCAAGGACACCGGTGAGGTTCACAAATCATTGAAGAAAAAAGGTTCAGTGCACTGTCTAGTGGGTCTAAATGACCCAACTCCCAATGTTAAAGTGCCTAGGATAGCACAAGGATTAATACTAAAAGATTAAACAATAAAGAATGTGTAGATTATAAACAGGTGAAAAATCAATGTTTTGGAGGGTTTGTATTGCATAATGCATTATCATTTACCTTTCCAGTATCACGACTCTTGACTCTCAGCTTGTTAACCTGGGACTCTGCAATGTCAGCACGTTCTTGAGCTTCCTCAAATTCATTCTGGACTTTTCTGAGCTTTGACATATGTGTGTTGGCCATCTCCTCCTGTGTAAAATTACATTAAAATAAGTTTTTATGTTTGTTTTTCTTTTCTTGTCTGTCACTGCAAAATTGTCATTCTTTAAAAACAATTTACTCACAGCTTCCTCAGCCTGTCTTTTGTAAGCCTTGACTTTGAGCTGCAGCTTGTCAACCAGATCCTGAAGCCTGGCCACATTCTTCTTGTCCTCCTCAGTCTGGGTAAATAAATAAAAATAAAACAGATACTTACACACAAAATCTTTTTTTTAGTTGTTAGAAGTGAAATTAGGTATGTACCTGATAAGTGAGCTCCTTCACTCTCCTCTCATATTTGCGAACTCCTTTGATTGCATCAACTCCACGTCTCTGCTCAGATTCAACTTCACTCTCCAGCTCACGCACCTGTATAAAGACAAATAAAACAATGATTTGCTTTTATTTAGGGTACAATCCTTTCTACAGACACAAATGCAAAGCATATTAATCTCATACCCTCGACTCCAGTTTCTGGAGCTGCTTCTTTCCACCCTTCATAGCCAGGTTCTCAGCTTCATCCAGACGGTGCTGCAGGTCCTTCACTGTGACCTCCAGGTTCTTCTTCATCCTCTCCAGATGAGAGCTGGTGTCCTGCTCCTTCTTTAGCTCCTCAGCCATCATGGCAGCCTGAATTAAATGTAATTTTAAATTATAGATTGAAGGGAGCATAAACAAGACCTGTGCAAATCTATATCAATGTATTATGAGAAACAATGAAGAACCTACATCAGTAATGGCCTTCTTGGCTTTCTCTTCTGCATTTCTTGCTTCTTGAATAGCATCATCCACTTCACCCTGAACCTGGACAAGATCAGACTCCAACTTCTTCTTGGTGTTCAGAAGACTGGTGTTCTGAAAAAAGGAATTGATAACAGAGTTTAGTGATTCTCTAGTTGTGGACAGCTTTTAACGTGTTTCGTTAAATATCAACCTGGGAGTGAAGCAGTCCGACACGTTCACTGGCATCGACCAGCTCCTGTTCAGCCACTTTACGTCCTCTCTCTGTCTGTTCCAGAGCGGCTCTCAGCTCCTCAATCTCAGCCAACATCAGACCATTCCTGCGCTCCACCATGGCAACCTGTTCCTTCATGTCCTCCTGTGCTCTCAGAGCATCATCAAGGTGCAGTTGGGCATCCTGAAAACATCAATAAAGGTTAGAGAGACACAACTCATTTTCTATCCTATGAACGCTTCAATGAACTTAAAGTGTCTTCAAACTCACCTTGAGTTGTCCCTGAACATTCCTGAGTTGTTTCTGGGCCTCAGCAGCCTGCCTGTTGGCATGGCTGAGCTGAATCTCCATCTCATTCAGGTCTCCCTCCATCTTCTTCTTGACTCTCAGGGCATCATTTCTGCTCCTGACCTCAGCCTCAAGAGTGCTCTGCATGGATTCAATCACCCTCTGACTGTTCCTCTTGATCTGTTCCAACTCCTCGTCCTTCTCTGCCAGCTTCCTGTCAATCTCACCTTTGACCTGGTTGAGCTCAAGCTGTACTCTGAGAATCTTTGATTCCTCATGTTCTAGAGTGCCCTTAATAATTTCAAACAGACATCAAAATAAGTCATTTCCAATAATCATATCAGGCAGTTAACCAAAATGTGTGCTGTCATGTCAGTAGTAGTAAATTCTCAGATGAAGACGTTTTACCTCAGCTTCCTCCAAAGCTGTCTGAATTTCACTCTTTTCAGTCTCCACAGACTTTTTGGCTTTCTCCAGCTCATGGATGCTCTTTCCAGTCTCACCAATCTGTTCCGTCAGGTCTGAGATCTCCTCTACAAAGAAAAAGGTGAATAAAGCAGAAAGTTCATCTATTTTTAGAGCTTCAGATGAAGTCCACTTTATGTTAAAAGTTCTATAGCAGCCACATCTCCATGTATGGGTTATCTAGGGACAACATACGTTGCAGGTTCTTGTTCTCCCTCTTCATGGTCTCCAGCTGATCCAGGGCCTCCTCGTAGGAGTTCTTCATCTTGAACAGTTCTGTGCTGAGAGAGCGAGCCTCTTTTTGAGCTCCTTCAAGCTCTGCCTGGCTCTCCTCATACTTCTGCTTCCATTCTGCCAGGACCTAGAGGTTATCCATTGGTTGCAGATTTGTTACTAAAGTAAGTGTATCTTCCTAACATGTTTTATTTTTTTTTAACTGTCAGATGAACATGGTACCTTGTCAAAGTTTCTCTGTTTCTTGTCCAGGTTTGCAGCAAGAGAATTAGCTCTCTCCACATCAATCATGAGGTCCTCCACTTCACCCTGCAGCCTCTGCTTGGTCTTCTCCAGAGAGGCACACTTGGAGTTCACAGCCTCAATGGACTCCTCAGCCTCCTGCAGGCGCTGGGCAAGCTTTTTCCTGCAGCAAATGGATGGAGTGAATGTTTTAAAAGAAGCGAGAGACAGAATAGTTTGATGAAATGATGAACTGCTTTGACTAACTTGGACTCCTCCAGTTCCTCAGTGCGCTGGATGGCATCAGTTTCATATTTGGTTCTCCACTGAGCCACCTCACTGTTGGCCTTGGACATTCCTCTCTGCAGCTCAGCCTTGGCCTCCTGCTCCTCCTCAAACTGCTCTCTGAGCAGATCACAGTCATGGCGGGCTGACTGAACACCATGAGCCAGAGCGTTCTTGGCCTGACAGAATCAAAAAAATTAAATCTAAGTAGTGGTCTCACCAGTCACACCATTCTGTAAAACACCACAACTAAGAATAAAAACAGTAGTTAAAGGTTCCCATGCCTTCACTTCCTCCTCCACATGTCTTTTCAGCTCCTCAATCTGCTGAGTGAAGGCCTGTTTGCCTCTGGTCAGCTGAGAAACTAGAGCTTCTTTCTCTTCAAGCTGGCGAGAAAATTCACCTAAAAATTTAAAAGTAAAAGAGGTTAGGTTAATTGAAATTCTCCAAAAAGGGCCTTTTTTTCTGTTACAAGTGACTGACCATTCTCTGTCTGAAGTCTTGCCCTCTGTGCATTCAGGTCATTCAGTTGCCGAACGTTTTCATCATTTTTGGCCTTGAGCTCACTCAGCTGATCCTCCAGAGTTCTGCACATTTTCTCCAAGTTGCCCTTAAAAAATGACATGTTTAATTTAGAAATTATATGTTGACAAAGAACATTTAAAAGACTGAACAAAGAAAACCTTTGATTTAGCAACACCCTCCATGTTGCTGCTGAGATCATCAATCTCCATCTTGTACTCGCTCTTCTCCTTCTCCAGCTTCTGCTTGACACGCTGCAGGTTGTCGATCTGTTCTCCCAGCTCTGCAACGCTGTCGGCCTGCTTCTTGCGGAGAGCTGCTGCAGTAGCTTCATGCTGCAGCGTGGACTCTTCAAGATCTCTCCTCAGCTTCTGGAACTCAGCTTCCCGCTTCTTGTTCATCTCAATCTGAGCAGATGTTGCCCCTCCAGCTTCTTCAAGCCTCTCACTGATCTCCTCAAGCTCCCTGGAGAGATCAGCTCTCTGCTTCTCTACTTTGGCCCGAGCAGCTCTCTCAGCCTCAATCTCCTCTTCCAGCTCCTCAATACGAGCCTAAAATCAAAGTCCACACAAATATTTTCAAGGTATCTTTCAAAAGAACTTTTGACAATTTCAAAGTCAAAAGTACACATAGAGATATATATTTATATTTATAAAATTACCTGAAGTTCCTTAATCTTTTTCTGAAGCTGAGCACCAAGGGATTGTTCATCCTCAATTTTGCTAAGAAGCTGACTGATTTCAAAGTCCTTCCTGTTTACAAAATGATTAAAAGTAGAAATATTTTTAAAATCTATATACACAGCAGATTTAATTGAAAAAAAAATTCAAAGGAACAAATTGTGTTTGGTCATATCAAAAATGAGGTTTACCAAGATTTTTGTCTTTCACTATAAAATGATTCAAATTAATTTTTATAAATACTGAAAGAACATCAACCAATGTTTGGACAGAAATGAATATGGTTTTAAATACCATTTAACATATCATACTCAATACTACAATCAAAATATGATTTTGTGGATCACTGTACACTCATTAAAATGCATGTATGTTTCTTGATTAGCAGGTTTCATCAAATTATTTTTCTTCGAAAAAAGTTTTTTTAAATTGTGTTTAGTTATATCAGAGTCAGGTATATCAAGATTTTTTTTTTCCCCTATACAAATATTACATGGGTTTTATAAAAATTGACATAACAAAAAAACAAAGTTTGGACAGAAATTAGTCAATACTGTTAAAATACTATTTAATATATTACTCTCAAATTTAAAATCATACTTCTTGATCTTCTCATCAGACTGCTGCTTGTCATTTTCCAGATCCATTATGGATTCCTGGGCTAGTTTCAGATCTCCTTCCAGCTTCCTCTTGGCTCTCTCAAGATCCATGCGGAGCTTCTTCTCTTGCTCCAATGAACCTTCAAGCTGTCAGATAAAAATATTCTATTGTTAAATAACTTCTTCAGATCATCTATTTCTGTCTAATTTGACAGAAGTTTTTTTCTTTTCTTACATCATCCACTTGCTGTTCCAGCTTGGTCTTGGATTTGGTCAGAGTGTTGACTTTGTCTTCCTCTGCCTGGAGATCATCCAGTGTCTGTTGATGGGCCTCTTGGAGGGCTTTCTTCTCCTTGGTCAGCTTTGCAATGGACTCATCTTGAGAAGCCATTTCCTCAGTCAGGTTTTTCACCTTAGAGTACCATAAAAGGTCAAATTTTATAATTTGAAATTATATAAAATGTGTACATTAGTTTGACATTAACCTTGTTTTCAGTGGCATGTTTCTCCTTCTCCACTTTAGCCAGGGTGAGCTCCAAGTCATCAATGTCCTTCTTCAGTTCAGAACATTCATCCTCCAGCTTCCTCTTCTTAGCAGTCAGCTCAGCATTGATTTCCTCTTCATCCTCCAGTCTCTCAGTGGTCTCTTTGAGTTTGGCCTCCAGCTGGATTTTGCTTTTAATGAGTCCTTCACACCTTTCTTCAGCATCGGAGAGGTTATCTGTTTCCTGTAGTTTAAAAAAATGCATCAGCTAATGGTCTGCAACTTATTGTGGTCGTTAAAAACAAAAAATGGTTTAATGCAATTTTAGTTTTTATCAATGTCCTCCTAAATGGATACAAAGAAAAACATGAAAACATTTCTTTTTAGTCATTAATCAGCTCCATGGTACTGAAAAATATCACAAAATGATTGACTAAAAAAAACAAGTCACTACCAGTCACAATCACACATTAGTAAGACAAAATCCTACAGTGTCACTCAGTTCAAAGTGTTGTGTGGGTAAAAAATATGTATATTAATTGACATACATCAAATAAAATATTTCATAGATGCACAAAGGCCAAGGTGTGTTTTGAAATCCAAGTTATATGTGTGTTGAACTAGATCTGCTGTTCAGGCCTTAGCAAGGAAACTCTTTTTGACCTAATCCAGAGTAAATGTAAGACTATAAAGGGTTTGCTGAAACTGCATATTTTACATCGTCTCTGTCTGCACATTTTTACCTAATTCCCATTTTACTTTATTTGAATCACCTAAAAACTACAGCTGGTCAATTGTTTATTTATCCCAGCCACGTTGAGCTATTATACTTTCTTTATCTACCCTATTAACAGATTAATGACATCAATGTTTTAGGTAGTTTTTATTTCATGTTTGCAGCTACTTCTAACTTACAGAAGCCACTTGAAGCTGCAGATCATTCTTTTCCTGCATCAGAGAAACCATTTTCTCCTCCAGTTCCTTCTTCTTGGCCAAAGCAGCAGCCAGGTCTGTTTTCATCTTCTCATAGTTTCCTTTCATCTCCTGCAGCTCCTTCTCAGTCTCAGCGCTTTGCAGAAGAGGCTTGATCTTGAAGTAGAGTTTGAGCCATGGCCAGTTCTTCACATTCATGAATGAACGGACGTTGTACTGGATGGTGAAGACAGATTCTCTGTTTGCACAAAACACAGTGTACATTTTAATACAAATGTTTTCTGTTATAGATTTGTCATTACATATAAAAAAAGGATCCTCAAATAATTTACCTTCTCTCCGTCATCTTAACATACTCCTTCCTCATAACGTATCCTCTGCAGAGAGCCTGAGTCATGGACACCAGTGAAGACAGTTTCTCATCTCTCATCTCCTCAAGTGTACCCAGCAGACCAGCTTTGAAGAACACCTGAGATTGACATCGGACAATAAATTCACTAAGTCTGCACATGAATTACTTATTGTATTTGCAATGTTAGCTTGTTAACAACATTTCTTTAAATGATACCTTAGTGTGTCCAAACTTGTACTGTTCGTGGTCTACATCAATGGAGCCAAGCAGCTTCTCTGAAGCTTTCTTGTTGTCCATGAACTGTCCCTCAGGGATGACAGCAGCATTCAATACTTTGTATCTAAACAAATAAAATAACATTATTTTTTTTTTTGTTTTGATTATATTGTTAAGTCATTTACACTGATTCCCTTTTACATAAATCCAGGTTTTACCTCTGCTTGAAGTCACCGTAGAGGATTCTGCCAGGAAAACCCTTTGTGCAGATTCTGATGCCCTCCAGCACACCATTACACCTCAGCTGGTGGATGACCAAGAAGTTCTCCATAAGACCTGAAAAAAACAAATGCATTAAGTTCACAATAAATTTACTGAAATCTTAAAAGAATTAGGTCAAATATTAGCACTGTAGGTTTTTAACCTTGAGTCTTTGATTCGTTTGGAATCAGGCAACGCACAAAGTGGGGATGAGTGCTCTTCAAGTTTGTCATCAGTTTGGCCAAGTTCTCCTGTGGGTCCATATTAAGACATAAGAGGTCTTTTTTGTCCACCAACGCTTTAGATTGTTTTTAACAAAAAATATTTCGGAAGACTTACCCTGAAAAGAGCAGACACAGTCTGGAAGGAGCCACCCTTCTTCTTACCACCCTTCTTGGCAGCAGCTTCTGCTCAAAAAAACAAAGATCTGATTGAACAATGATAATTGTATCACAATTTCTTTTTTTTCTTCCTAGAGTGACATATTAAGCATGAAATGAATGATTTAGTTTAAACTTATACGGCCTCTCTGAACTTCAGTACCTCTCAAAAATTAACATAGACAACATAAATCACATATTCATACAATATTTTGTGAAAAAGAACAAAAAAGCTTATATCTCAGTATTAAGACAAAAGTATCAACATAAAGCACTTACACATCATTTTGATCACTATTCCTCGAACATTTGCAAGTTTTTATGGGGTGACTTCCATTCTTACCTTCAGCTCCTGCTTGGGCTGCATAGAGGTAGCACAGCAGTTTGTTTGAAGACTTCTGGTAGAGCTGCACCACTGAGTCGTTCAGTGGGTCCTTGTTCTTGTCCAGCCAGCCAGTGATGTTGTAATCCACTGTTCCAGCATAGTGAACCATGGCAAAGTGAGCTTCAGCTTTTCCCTTTCCAGGTTTAGGCTTCTCAAAGGCCTTGTTCTTGCCAAGATGCTGATCGTACAGTTTGCCCTTGAAAGTTGTATCAGAAGCCTTGGGGAACATGCACTCCTCTTCAAGGATGGAGAAGATGCCCATTGGCTTAGAAAAAGTAATAGTTCATGTTAAAATAGCTGAACACCTCCCCCGCAACTTTGTTGATCTAAAAACACAAGTAATTAAATGGTTCATCACCTTCTCAATAAGCTCAATGCAGGCAGCCAAGTCCATGCCAAAGTCAATGAACACCCATTCAATGCCTTCTTTCTTGTACTCCTCTTGCTCCAGGACAAACATAGTGTGGTTGAAAAACTGTTGCAGTTTCTCATTGGTGTAGTTGATGCAGAGCTGCTCCAAGCTGTTGTACTGTAAGTAAATGTAGGGGAACATTTCAATCAGCTTGAATTCTTGCATTTTTAAAATCTTCTCAGCTGCAACTCACATCAAAGATCTCAAATCCAGCAATGTCCAGCACTCCAATGAAGTACTGTCTTGACTGCTTTGTGTCCAACATCTCGTTGATGCGGATGACCATCCACAAGAACATTTTCTCATAGACAGACTTGCACAGAGCACTGACAGAATTGTTGACCTAGACAAGAAAAAGTTTAGTATCATTTGCATATTCAGTATGTGCTCTGTTTATTGTCCATGGCCATGTTTTAATTTTCATATGTACCTGTGGGACGGTCTGACCTTTGGTGACCATCTCATTTCCAACCTTGACTCTTGGGTAGCACAGAGCTTTCAGCATGTCAGCTGAGTTTAGGCCCATCAGGTAGGCGATTTTATCAGGCACTAATGAAAAGAGAAATAAATGTGTTAATGATCAAAAAAACATTTTATCTTTGACACTATGAGAACTGTGGTAAATTGGCAGTTACCCTCAGTGCCGTCAGGTTCTGCCTGCTCCTCTCGCTGCTTCTGCTTAAACTTCATGTTACCATGATGCATCACAGCACCAGTCAGCTTGTAGATGCCTAACTTTTCCTCACCGTTAAAGCCCAAAATATCAATGGCCAACTGCATTGCACATCACAAGTACAAATTAATCTCTCTGGTCTTTTTCAAAATATAATTTAAGAACAAGTATAAAGTATTTGTTTTACATCAGTTGCAATGAACTCCTCAACGTCATTGATGCTCTTTACTGTGATTTCACCCATGCTGATCAATGGGAAGTCATAGGGGTTGGTGGTGATAAGAAGAGCCTCTAAAAGAGAAAAATCAATGTTTATGGGTTTATAAGATAAATGTTGAGTTTCCATACATTCGAGTTTTACAATATCATACCCAGGAGCTCAGGTTTGTGGCCCGTCATCAGCTGGTAGAAGATATGGTAGCTCCTCTCAGCAGACAACTGGTAAGTGACACGAGACTTCTCCAACAGATCTGCAATCAACCAGTTAAAAGAAAGTTAGTATTTCTGAAATAGAAATTAACTACAGAAGCACATGTTAAAGACCAATAGAGGCTGTTTTTCATGCCACTTGTTTGGCTCTTAACTTACAAGTTTCAATATCAGCTGAAGCCAGTTTTCCACTGGAACCAAAGTGAATCCTGATGAATTTACCCTGAACAACATAATGATAAACATTATTGCATGTAAGAAGAAAGTGACTCATATTCTCAAACCATTAGAATGATTCCAACACTTACAAAACGGGAGGAGTTGTCATTCCTCACAGTCTTGGCATTACCATAGGACTCCAGCAGAGGGTTGGCAGCAACAATCTGATCCTCAAGCGAGCCCTGCAAGGACACAGTATATTTTTACATTACATGCATATGCAATCACATTTTGTAAAACAATCTGAGACCAATTCAGTGACTTTACCTGAATTTTTCCAGCGCTTTGCTGCTCCTTCTTTCCACCAAGAGCAGCAATTGTTGCAAAGTACTGGATGACACGCTTGGTGTTGACAGTCTTCCCTGCACCAGATTCTCCACTGGGATACACATTTCACATTTTATGCCTTTACGGTAAGTTTCCTTAAGTTGACAAATCTTTTGTATTTAAATATGTCTAATACTCACGTAATCAGGATAGACTGGTTCTCACGATCTAAACAAGCAAACATCCAAGGGTTACATAAGTTTCCCCATAACATAACAAACATAAACTTGTTATTATGTTTGAAAATTCAGCATCACCTGTATGCATAAATTGATAGGCATTGTCAGAGATGGAAAAGATATGGGGCGGAGCCTCAATCCTCTTCTTTCCTCTGTATCCTGACACACATTGAGCATCATACACAGGAAGCCACTTGTATGGATTCACGACCACGCAGAACAACCCAGAATAGGTCTATAAGAGAAAACAATTTTCTTTTTCTGATATGGAACAAAAGCAATCGCAATTATAAAATAAAGTAGAACCAAATAAACTAAAACTCACATAGATCATCCATGATGCAAAACGCTCTTTGAGGTTAAACAGCACAGAGGGCTCATTAAGGTGGGTCATCATGGCCATGTCCTCCATCTTATCAAACTTTGGAGGGTTTCTGGGATAGATATCATCCTCTTTCACAGTGACAGTCTGTAGAATAATAGTTTAAGTTATTTATTTATTTTTTTTGAAAAGATGTCACATCATAAAACTCCTTTAATAACAAAAAAGTGCTAAACTAAGTTGAGCCACATTATAAAGTTAATATGATCTCCTTTTTTCTTTTTCTTACCTTCCCTCCTTCAGTCTCCACAGTGGCTTTGCCACCCTCTCTTTTGATGAGTTTACCCTTGAGATACATCTCATCTGCATCAACAACGAAAAAGGCCGTTTTGGCATCAAATGGTGCTGTTTGGGCCTCAATCCTCTCCCTTTCTGGTTTCCGGAGGTAGATGGCCGCCGGGCCATACTGCTCCATTTCAGCATCCGTACTCATGATGGCACTTTTAGTGGGGCCTAAAGATTAGGAAAAAATATTCTTTGAGAGCTTTTTCACAACTCAAAGCAGAAAAAAAAAACATTTTGTCTGATATAGTGTACCTCAGCAGATGGAAATCCTTGGTTTGATGAGTCCCGGTATATCAAAATGCTGCAAAAAAAAGTAAGAAAAAGTTCAGTTTTAAATTTTTGAAGTGGTATTTTTGCCTGAAGTTCTCAGCATATGACATGATTACTTAAATAATAAACTGCAAAATAAAAAAAAATTCATAACCAAAACATTGACCTATTAATGCCAATATTTATACAATGTGATTAAAATAAATTATTTTGAATACAAATTTTTTTTGTAATTAACAACTAGATCATTCATACCATATAGAAGCACAGAAAATCTGGAGAGTTTATTGCACTGACCTGTCTGAAATGCCTTTCAATTAGAGCACAAGCCCCATGACTGCCGTTCTTATATACTGCATCTCTGCTTTATCAGCAAAAGCCCCCCACTAGATTTGGTCATGCAAGCTTGACACCTTGCTGCTTGATATCAAAGGAGTCAAAAATAAACAAATATTTCGGTTTCATGTTTCATCAGATAATATAATACACCTAAGTGCATATTTATTTTAAGAATATTTAATTAACATTATAACAATATTTTCACAGCTTTTTACAGAGTTACTCAAATGATTAGATTTCAATTTTTGAACAATTTGGAAATTTAAAAAATAATACATCTCCCATGATGTTGATAAATCTTAGTATGAAAAAGTTTAACATGATTTATTTATCTGTTTAATATAAATAGTCATTATTATTATTGTTGATAATTGTCACCATTTTTTTTTTCGATTCACATTATCCCCCTTTGTGAAGTACCTTTATTTTGTGAATCGTGTTGGGGAAAAATGTTTATGTATCTTTTTCAATGTCCTATCACTTTTAATACAACAGTAAAAACTAAAGTGTCAGATTCAAAGAAGATTTGGTATACCCGTGGTTTATAGTTACTGGACATAAAGGTCATGACATCTAAAATAATATTCCAGTTGATGGTCTTGTATGTGTTGTATGTGTTACATGTCTCTGTGGAATGAGGTTAATGCAGAATTGGCAGCTGACAGTTTTACACCCAGCAAAAAAAATGACAAAATAATTTGTGACAGTGAAAAACAAAGTAATAAACTGTGTCTAATTGTTATTTTTTCAAATGCTGACAGGATAACAATTTCTAGTGAGCAGGCAACCTGGGAAAAGGTCAAGAATTGTCTGTGACTGCCAAGTTTAGCGTGGACTATAATTCAGGTAACGATGATGGTGTTCCTGTGCTTGAAATACATCCACCTTTAGCAGAGAGAGCTGAGTCATGTTTGTCATAGAGAGAACTGCTTATTTATAGGACATATTTAGAAATGTTGTTAACCCATTACCTAACTTTACAGAGGCTGGCAATATGAATTTGAATTTTAAAATATAGATTAGAAATCCTTTTTCTTTCTATTTGTTTGAAATCCTGAATTTTCAGTGCTCTTAATCTAGGTCTAAGTAGAAATGTCAGCACAGAATATAACAATAAAATAATGACCAAAAGGGCAAAATGACAAAACTACTCCATTACCTTGGAACTGTTTAGCAAATACTGCTTTAAAAGGCTTTTTGTTTTAGAGAAAAAATGCACCATAAGTAAAAAAATGTTTTTGCATAATTTATTTGTTTTTTTTATTTTTTTCATCAGTTTCGGGGATGAAAGACCGGGTGGATCTTCAAGTTTTTCTGAAGTTCCAATTTGACAGCCGTGGGGTTGATGATCCAGGTGATTGAGAATGGACGAAAAAAAAAAAAAGAATGGACCACTATGACAGGGATGCAGCTTCCTTGTTCCCCCTTTCAGCGGCACATCGGAGGAAGAGAGCCACACTCGTCTCTCACCTTGTATTCAGGAACAGCTGACCTATGATGGTTTGCCACTGAATCTCTCCTGGTTTTCCAGAAGCAGTGTAGATATCTGCTCCACGTACGCCAACAATGCCTCACAAATGCAGCGGGACCAGAGGTACAAGGTGATTGTTCCTGGTGGGAAAAAAAGGAGTGGCTGATCACCATAGCTCCTTGAAAAAGGGAATATCCTGAAGAATTTTGGAGGGTGTTATGTGAATTCTCAGCCCAGGGCTGCTGAAAAGACCAAGTGCTTGCAGAATTCTCTCGAACAGGTGGCATGTGCACACATAGGGCATGAGAGCCCAAAAGCCCTAATGTCCGAGGACATGATGGGCCACCAAAACCTTTGAGCCACTAGGAGCGCAGTCCTCGGCACTACAGGATGGCAAGCTAACAGAGAAGAGTGACCCCACTTGAAAAGTGCAGGACAAAGAGAGGGAGGAACAAACAGGCAGTCAGAAGGACATCCTACAAGAATGGTAGTCACATCAGGAACAGAAGCTTTGACCTTGCGTTCCAAGGCCCATCAAGAAGCTCCCAGCACAAGATGAGGAGTAACAATGGTGACAGCTGCAGTAGAATCTTTAGATTCCTTCTCTCACTGAAATTGTCATGAAAAGCGGCCGGCTTGAAATTTTTACTGCCCGGCCAGTAGGAGAGGGAGAAATTGAACCTGTGGAAAAACAGGGCCCATCTTGCCTGGCGTGGGTTAAGTCTATTGGCTGTTTGAAAGTATTCCAGCTTTTAATGATTATTCCAAATCATAAATGCTTAGTTAGCCCCCTCCAACCAGTGACGCCACTCCTCCAAGGCTAATTTTACTGCCAACAGCTTTCTGTTTCCTATGTTGTAGTTTCTCTCAGCAGGAGTGATCTTGCAGGATGAACTTTATTGTCAGACGCTCTCTGACACAAAACTGCCCCCACTCCAGACTCAGACGCATCCACCTCCACAATGAACTGTTTGGAGAAGTCAGGCCGAGTCAGGATAGGAGCTGCAGAGAAACGTCTTTTCAGCTCAGTAAACGCCTTATTTGCTCCCTCATCCCAGACAAAATGTACCTTAGCCAAGGTGAGTCTGTGAAAGGGTGCAACCATGCCATTGAAGCCTCGCATGAAATGCCTGTCGAAATTTGCAAACCCCAGGATGCGCTTTAACTGCTAACATCCAGAAGGAACAGGCCACACAAGAACGGCTTTAACCTTAACCATTTGCATAGTCCCAGGGGGAATCACGTGGACAAGAAACTTGGTCTGAGTGGCGTGGAACTTGCATTTTTTGGGTAGTACAGCTGGTCTTGAGAAGGCTGTGTAAAATGGCTCTTATGTGCTGCACGTGGGTGTCGAGATCTGGGTAGAATATCAAAATGTCATCAAGGTACAAAAACACAAATTTTCTTTCATACATCATATAAGGAAGGTCATTGATTAGACTCTGAAACATTGCAGCAGCATTTGTGAGACCAAAAGGCCAGAAACCAGATACTCGAAATGACCACTTGGATGTTAAATGTGGTCTTCCAGTCATACCCCTCCAGTATGTGAACCAGATGGTATACACTCCGCAGGTCCATTTTGGTGAAGATCAGGGTCCCTAGGGAGGAGATAAGTGTTCTGGACAGTGATGTTATTCAACCCCCCTGTAATCAATACAAGGCAGTAGACCCCTATCCTGCTTGCCCACGAAGAAGCTTGCCCTGCTTGCCCCTGCGGAGAGGAAGAGAAATAGATTATTCCAGCCAGTAGACTCTCCTGCAGGTACTCCTCCATGGCCTCCCATTCAGGAAGAGAAAAAGGGTAGATTTGACCTTTAGGTGGTTAAGTCCCTGGTAGGAGATCTATAGCACAGTCATAGGGGTGGTGAGGGGGCAGAAACTTAGCTCAAAGCTTACTGAATACCGCACTCAGATCATGATACGCAGAGGGGACATTGTTGAGGTCCAGTGGTTCAGGAGGAGGTTGTCTATTAACAGTGGAACATTCAGCCGCAGCAACCAGACAATTCATCATACAAAAAAAACTCCAGGACAATACACGTCCGGAAACCCAGTCAATGTAAGGAGGATGTTTACACAACCAAGGAAAACCTAATATTACAAGTGGTTTCATAGATTCCATTATATAAAACCATATGAGTTGATTGTGGTTACCTGACACAGTCACATTCATATTTACAATGTGTGCAGAAAACCAGTGTGTGACTGAACCGTTAAAAGCATGAATTAGCAAAATTGTAGTTAAAGGCTCAACAGAAATGGAGAGTTTGTTCACCACGTCTTGTGAAATCAGGTTGTCATCAGAACCAGAATCAATCAGGGTATCAAAGTCCAGAAGGTTTCAAGGATTTAATCAAAATGCCAAACAAAGCAACAGCATAGAAGACGCTTCAACACCAAACACAAAATAAGCAACCCTTAAAAAACAAAGTTAGACAAGATAATTGCAGGCAAATGGGACCATTTTGGGAGAGACCACAGCTAAACCTGCAAAAACAGAACTTTAAAACGTCTCCAAGGGGCAACCCATAACAGCATTTGTATACATTTCCTACTAGCTTCTTATTGACCAATGAAGTGAGACTTTAGTAACTCTAATAGTATGCTTTACTGTTTCATGGTGTAGTTTGTCTGTTGCAGCAGGGAAAGACTCTGACGTCGGTGCACTTTGACCTCCATTGGGGCAAAGAAACTCAGTGCTATTGGTTAGTCAATGTAATTTCCTTTCTTATTAGTTTTCAGTTTATTTAGCTCTACTTTTGTTAGTTCTAGTTTGTTTTTGGCCTTGATCCCGGTCGGTGTCCATACCAAGCATCCACAGTCTATTCCTGATATCAAGGCCACCCCGGAAGGACCAAAAATCGCAGTTCCCCAGGACCCGTGGGTTTACTCATTAAAACTATAATTTTACCCTGTCCTGTCCATTTTCTGAAGGTACTTGAGTTTGGCGGCGGTGACATGCCGAAACCACTTTAGGCTTCATTTTCACCACATAGAATTCTGTGGGTGATGTCAGATGCTTTCGGTTCAGTGTGCTGACTGAGAGTGTCAATGTGTTTTTTTCTGGCACCAAAAAAATCAGATAAACTGGTTTTACAGTTTTTACAGTACATCTAATCCTGACAAAGACTACTAAATGAAGGACAGGGGCCATCGCGCAACTGTAACTTTATGTTTATAACTCATGCTTATCTCTGTGAAACCTATCATCTGTTCTTCCTCCATTTCAGAATGGTGAAACATAACTCAGAATGACAATTTTTTGACAAACAAGAACAATGTAATTCATGACATTGTTGTGATGGAACATTAAATACAGACATTACTCTTAAATGTAGAATATATTTACAGTCTTGATACTATTGGAGAGAGGGCTATGGTTTGGAAAATCATGTTGAAATATTTACAAGATTTACATAATTTTATAATTGGAATTCAAAAGTTGACATAAAACACACCTTTGAATAAAACCTATTATTATCAGTGATTTGGTAAATGGTAAACAGCAAATACTTGTATAGGGCCTTTCTACTTTCCTCGAAGGCCCAAAGTGCTTTGTTTTCTTCAAAAATTTGTTTTGCAAAAACATTTGTAAAACATTTTGTTATGTTTTTATGTAGGCTATATGTTTATGTGTATATGTATACTTATACTTATATATAGAAAGAGAGAGAAAAAGCAGTGGAAAGTAGAGTGCCTCAAATATGTCTGTAATGTTGTTTACTAGAAGAATTAGCTTGCATTTACAGAAACAAGACACCAGTCCTCTTAACCTTTTGAGCAGGAATGAGCAGTGCTGTGGGGGAGATATCATGTTTTGCAGCTGCCTGTTGAATTTATTTGATGACCATCTACATTTTTCAGACTGGGGGAGGGAAGACTCCATAATCAAAAATAGGACAGTATCAGCAAGTGTTGCTTTATGTGTCAGGAATATAAAATGATGACGGATGATCTTCCACAGCATTTGAAAGGGGTCTGTGAGCCCTCGTAGTTGGCTCATTTTTTAAGGACTATGTTGACTCAGTTTTTAATACGACTCTACATCTTCTTTTACTCCATGGCAGATGCAGTCCTGTAACAACTTCATGAATTTGAGGTCTTTAGTGCCTGAAAAGTAAGTGTTTGAAGACTTTAATTGACCCTACATTGTTGTGACGTTTTTTGGTGCAGTTTGTCTTGTAGTAAAATTGTTGCCTGCTGACAGCTCTGAAATGATTTTCACCTTGGGAGATGTAATGTGGCGTGCTCAGTTAACTGTGACACAGCATGACACACAAACGTATTTAAAACATCTGCCTCATCTGTTGTCATTTTAACAATTAATATTGATGTTAAATGAAAAATTGCATGGTACTCTTTTAAAAAACATTATGACAACTTAAATTAAGGATCTTGGACAGATATGCAGTTTGGAAAATTGTAAACAATATATTTTAATGACATTTTCATATTTTTTCCTCAGAAACTATTCCAGGGTTTTTCTCCAAAGTTTTAGAAGTTTTTTGGGAACTGGTCTAATGGAAGGAAAAACGTGTGGAAAACATCTGTCACATTCCTTATTTTTATTAGCTATTTTACTGAATAAAACTTGTTGAGGAAAACATCTCTGTGTTTTTTTTTATTAGATATTTCTGAGTTCAAATGTTGATTTTTGTGATGCAACATTAAATATACATATCTGGTTAACCCTTGTGCTATCTTAGATGACCCCACCCTTGCACTGACGTGTTCTCCCTACCATGACAAAGGTGGATAAAGGTGGAAAGATTTCATGTAATCCATGGACACCAGTGAGGTTCACAAATCATTGAAGAAAAAAGATTCACCGCACTGTCTAGTGGGTCTAAATGACCCAACTCCCAATGTTAAAGTGCCTACGATAGCACAAGGGTTAATACTAAAAGGTTAAACAATAAAGAATGTGCAGATTATAAACAGGTGAAAAATCAATGTTTTGGAGGCTTTGTATTGCATAATGCATTATCATTTACCTTTCCAGTATCACGACTCTTGACTCTCAGCTTGTTAATGGGACTCTGCAATGTCAGCACGTTCTTGAGATATATATATATATATATATTAAAATTATTCCATCCATCCATCCATGCATCCATCCATCCATCCATCCATCCATCCAAGATATTAGGTGAGTAATAGTTTCAGCCAAAAAAGTTCTGCAAAAGTCAATTTTTGTCAAGGGGGGACCGTGTCCTGGAGCTGGAAGTCGTGTTTTTTAATGAAGGAACATAATTTTGACTAAAGTTATATTTTTTTAAGAAAGAGAATGTTTAAAAATCATGAACAAACCAACATGACAAAGAAATAATTTTTAGTTCGCTCTCACCCTACTGGGCGATCCACACCAGTTGCGCCCCTCGATGCTCCCCAATTACGACACTGAAATGTACAATTGCTTATTATGGTTACTTTATTGTTCAAATATTTAAAAATTAAAATGCTCAAAAGTAAAACTAGATGCTTGTAAATTATTACAGCTTGTAGGACTGCTATATTCTAAAAGTAACAATAACTCTTTCAAGGATAACATCACGCATGTTTACTTGAGGTTTAAAATTCCCTCATTATAAAATTAAAAAAAATTATATACAACTAGTCCAACTTAAAGTTTGAAGCCCATTGAGACAATTTTTGTTGTAAAATTGGGTTATATAAAATAAAATTGAATTAAACTTGGTCTGCTTCTCTTAGTAGAAATATGGACTGTCATGCATTTTATGAAATTATGTACACACTGTGACTGACTATGAAAATATATACCATATCAACTAATTTACAATGATGTGCAAACTCGATGTTTCTTGCTGTTGTGGAGAAGATGCAAATGGCCCTTCAGTACAAATGTTTGGCTCTGTATCCTACTCTAAAACAGGTTCTGAAGTGGTATCCGTCTCCTTCTAAATGACTGAGGTAGATGGCTGTGGGACATCATTATCAACTTGGACCACAGCAGGTGCTTCCAAATGTTTTATCTAATATGACTGGCAAAATAGAACATTCTTACAAAATATTTAGACAAATATACCAAGGTACAAGGTATTGAAACTGTACATTTTTAATGCAATTTTGACAAGCTGAGAAACCACCACAAAGTATTTCTAATAATACAAAGAATAAGAGACAAAGTACTGAATATATGTAAGGACAAATATCTAAATAAAGTGTCAGCAGGTCATCATGTCGTATTATGCTTTTTCAATAAAGGTATGAGTGAAGGAATTAATAAAAATTGGTTGGATATGAGTGAATATAAAATTGAGATCTAAGTATTCATCACTAACTGGTTGAATTTCTGGTTCAGATTCATAATCTTTTCTTTTTTTTTCTACCATCTAGTCAATCTGATATCTGACTTCTATGGCAATCTCTCACCCAATGAACTCTCTGTCCACATATCTAACATCCATCATCATCCTGCTCTGACCCTCTGTTGCCACTTCCTATAAACCTTCCTCTAAAATGTCCCCTTCCTCGGCCACGCCCCTAGGCCACATCCACAAATTCTTCCTCTGTTCATGTTCTGTTCAAAACATACATCATGCTTTCATCCTGCCAAAATGTATCTGCACATTGAGTCTTACATTTATTTTTATTCACCATCGCTTTTCTTCCTTGAACAGCAAAATTCATAAATATGGTGCTTCTTTATCCAGTCTGCAATCTCTGGTCTTATAGTTTGCAGTAAGGCTTGTTTCAGCTGCTGTCTATAGGGACCATCCAATGAGTTATAGTGCTAGAGGAGACACGCCCGCTTGGGAAGCCTGGCCAACGGTGGCGCACGCGACGCTGTCTCAGTGAGGTCGGCAGCGCCCACATGACAATGCTTTCAAAAGCCTTCGGTGGCATATAAGTAGCTTTTATATCATTTATATATATATATATATATATATATATATATATATATATATATATATATATATATATATATATATATATATATATATATATATATATATATACTGTATATAAATAATTTTTTGTTGTTAAATAAGAGAAACATTCAGCCTTAAAATATCAAACTTTAATGAAAAATGTATAGTAGCAGGACTTCTTACAAATAAAAAAAATATCACAAAGAATTAAAAAAAAAATTCTAAACATTTGTAGATCTCTTTGACATGTAATTTAAATTATTTAGAAAAGCCCAACAAGAAGTCAACAATAATATTAATAATAAATTATAATAATAAATCAATGGTAAATCAATCATAATAAATAATAACCACAAATCAATAATAAGTCAATAATAATAAATAACAACAATAAATAAATATTAATAATAATAATGCATCAATAATAATTCAATTAAATAATAGTAATAAATCAATAATACGTCAACAATAAGTCCAAAAGTTACTAATAGATTTACCCTAAAAAAAAACAAAGAAAAACAATAGATTTACTCTACTAAATCATGTGAGTGATCAATTTGGTGTAACACAGTTGGTATGGTGCCGGGTTTCAAGCAAACAGTCTGGCCAGTCTTATCAAAACTCTGGCTATGTTTTGAACAAAGCCAGAGTGTTTTTCAAGTTGGTAACCACAGTCATCCATCTGGGTTAGCTCTTGTGATGGCTAAGGCCCACTTTTTCCTTAAGTCTGAATCCATTGGAAAGCTGCAAGAAAAGTTCAGTCACTGAGTCAGAAATGTATAAATCTATATTTCTATAGTGGCCTAGTCTTGGTATATTGTATATAGTCTTAAAAAAATAAAATTTACATTAATATCGACAGCAAATAATACGTACATCATGCAGCATGTTGATAATAGCCCTGCAGCATCATGCATGTCAACATGTATACTATTAATGAAACCCCTGCAGCATTAAAAGAAAAAAAATAAAGTATATGGCCTTTGAAATGTTATGCCTTCCTCCTTAGTGGACTCATTTCTTTGATTTTGGTAGTTGAAACCCGCACAATGAATTGGCAATTTGCAAAAATGTGTTCACATGCATGCACTGCAGCAGTGACTTGACCTCACCAAGATGGCGGTACTCTCCTCCCATGGGGAATCACGTGATGTCTTCTCTAGCGATATAAATCATTGGGACCATCATCATTATCATCATCTCTGAGTCCACTATTAGCTTTGAACACTTTTTTAAATCTTACTCTAATATCATACACTGACTTTCCATCTTTTTGCTTTATTTTCCCCATTTTTCCATCAGCAGTTCTTTACAATTGGAAAGGCTTCTATAAGTCTTTGTCCTAAAAGTGTAAGCCTTTGGATCAACTCAAGACTATTATGCAGAAGAGGTATGGGAGGATCGTCATCATCCTATGGTTCCATTTTCCCTTTACTTTTACCCAGTCTGCTTTTATAGCAGTCAATCCACGCTTGTTGACATTCAATGCCATTCAGATGGTAAGCTCTCTGAACTTCCATCATTTGTTCATGAAAATCCTCTGGATTTTCTCGGTGAGGGATAACTCCCTCCACTGCATTCCTAACATCCTCTACTGTCCAGATCCTAAACACAAGATGTGTAGGTCTCTGGCCATCTTCTCCAGCTCTAGGATTGGGCACTTCAGTCATTGGATATGTCTCTTTCAATCCAACCCCAATAGTTTTGCTCCATTCAGGTTTTGTCCTTTTCCTCTTAAATGTATTTTTTTTTCTTTTTCTGATTTGTTTAATTCAGTCAATGGTGGGTAATGACCCGTCAACAGAGAAGCAGTTGGATCCTGATAAGGAGGTGGTGAGAAATCGTCTGGATTCTGTTACCCCATTCTCTTAACTTGTTCATCCTCAGGCTGCAGTTCTGCTGCAGGCTTCTGCAGGAGTCTGGGTTTTGTCACAACTGACTCATCATCTTCTCTCTTTGCCACCAGACATGCTTCTCATGTTTAACTTTTCTAAATGGCATTCTTTCTTTTTGTTGCTTCATTTAACCACAGCTTTGCACAAGTTAATTCTTCTCTATTTTTGTTTATTTTTTATTGAATTTTTAATTTGTAACCGTTGAACTAATTAAAATTGTAGTTTTTATCCCATTTTCTCAACAATTTACTTGAACCTGGATAAGCCCTTTCCATGTACTTTGGATCCCCTGTTAATTCTAGGTTTGTATCCAAATTCCCCATTTTGTATTTATTTATTTTAGTCACAGAGTGATCAGAACCAACAGAGAATGCCTCTCTGGACCGAATTTCACTCTCCGTGCAACAAGATTCTAGGACAGGCCGATTGTTTTTTTGCAACTTTTAAGTTTCTTTAAGAATTCTAGGCCTTTTTGGGACTCTAACCCTTAGCTGTCTCAACCATTCAACTATTAAAATGTTCAGACAATTATTATCCTTTAAGTTTCATTTTCATTCAGCAATATTGCATTCAACCCTGCATTTTCTTCTGGAAATGCAGCTCCTTCTAGTTAGTATTATGTTTACATGTCCCATCTTATTTTGTTTCCTGCTCTTTTTGTTACAGTGGGTTTATAATTGTTAGTCTTTCATTGTTTGTTATTTCTCTCATTTATACTCATATAGTCTTTAACAGATATATAACAGGGAAAGGCCGATCCCAGCCCCAGGTGTAGATGGACAGCCCATCCGGCGCCGCTGCCCCCCCCCCCCCGAGCAGGGCCCCCCGCCAACCCCCCCAGCACAGGCAAAGGGACCACCCCCCCAAGCCAAGCCAGACCACCACCCCACCCCCCCACCACGCACCCCCACACCCAAGCCCAGAGGACAACGCAGCACCCCAGCCCGCCCCACCCAGGCGCCGGACCCGACCCCCCGACCAACAGAGCCCCCACCACCCCCCGCCAGGCACCGGAGGCCCCGACCCCCACCCCGGCCCACGGCAGAAGGGCAAGGAGCAACGACGACCAGGCCCCCCCACCCCCTAAGTCATGGAGTTAGCTATGGGAGACCAGAGAGACCGAATTCTTTCAAAGTTACTTGAACCTTGGGCTGACATTTTTTCCAAGCTGATATGATCAAGCAGCAGATTTCTGTGTTGACTTATATTTATATTTTTCTTGCTTTTCCAATTTATTAAAATAGTTTTTTTAGCAATGCAAAGAGTTATGAAAATGATAGAGCCTAATCCTCCTTCTACATCGATGGCACTCATGTCACCAAGCACACAAAGTGACGGTGAAGCTGTGATTGAAACCTTAAGCCAGACTGATAGATCGGGACATACCTGCTGCCAGAGAGCCTGGACAGGCGTGCAGAACCATAGTGCATTCATGTAATTGTCAGGCAGATTACCGTCACAGTGCTGACAAATGTCTGAGTTGCTGAGACCCATCTTGAACATCCTCTGTCCAGTGTAGTAAATTCTGTGTAGAGTTTTGAAATGGATTAGCTGCAGATTTGGACTTTTTGTCAGTTTAAAGGTGTTTAGACAAAGTTCTGACCAAAAGCTTTCATCTGTGCTGATGCTCAAATCCGCATCCCATTTTGTTGTCGGAAGTGAAATATTGTTATCTAAATTACATAAAAGTTTGTATATTTTGGAGAGAGTTTTATTCATTGAGAAATTGATCAGAGTGGTAACTACATCTGGTAGCTTTAAATCGTTGTCTCTGTATTTAAACTTTTTAGTAATAATTGATTTAAGTTGCTGAAATTCCAAGAAGTTATTTATTCCATGTTTGTCTTGAAGTTCCTGGGGAGTTATGAATCTTCTATCAATAATTATGTGCTCTAGTTGTTTTATGCCCCCTGCTTGCCAAGCTGGGAGGTGGATAATTTTTTTGTTTATGAGGATGTCTGGGTTGTTCCAGATGGGTGTCATTTTGCAGGGTTGAATTGATGATTTTGATATTTTGAAAAATTCCCACCAGGCTGTTAAAGTGGCATTTATATTAATACTTTTGAAACAATCCTGTTTTTTAACTGTTTGGCTAATAAATGGAAGATCTGATAAGTTGATCTTTCCACATAACGCCTGTTCCAAGTCTAACCATGAGTTGGTTTCTGGATTATTTTTTAACCATTTTAAGATGTATTGTAATCTATTTGCAAGAAAGTAATTGTGGAAGTTAGGTAATTCTAATCCTCCACAGCTTTTTGCAGATTTTAAAGTTTTTAGACTAATTCTTGCAGGTTTATTGTTCCATAAAAAGCTTGATATGGATGAGTCTAATGTTTTGAACCATTTTAATGGCGGTTGTGTGGGAATCATTGAGAAGAGATAATTAACTTTGGGTACGATTTTCATTTTTACTGTGGCTACCTTGCCCATAAGGGACGGAGGCAGGTTGGTCCAGCGTGTTAGATCGTCCTGTATGTTTTTCAGTAATGGGGTGTAGTTTAGCTGCACCAGTTCTGATAGTTTGGGGGAAAAATTGATACCTAGATATTTGATATTTCCTGATTTAAATGGTATTGTGAGTCTTTGCTCCGCATTATTGTTCAGTGGTAATAAAACAGACTTATTCCAATTAATGGAATAGTCTGATATAGAGGAGAATTCATTAATGATTGTTGCCGTTTCATTTACAGAATGTAAATTACTTAAAAACAGTAATATGTAATCGGCATAGAGACTAATTTTATGATGGCTGTGTTTGGTTTTAATTCCTTTAATGCTCTCATTCTGTCTTATTGCTGCAGCTAGAGGCTCAATAAATATAGCAAAAAGAGAAGGAGAGAGTGGGCAACCCTGTCTGGTTCCTCTTCCAAGAAAAAACCTGTTGGAAGTCTGTTTATTAGTTCTAACTGATGCATTGGGGTTGTGGTATAATATTTTGATCCAATTGATGAATGATTCTCCAAACCCAAACTTATGGAGGGCAGCAATAAGGAACTTCCAATTTACTCTATCAAAGGCTTTTTCAGCATCCAGTGATAGTATAGTCATTTCCTGTTTTTTGAAGGTGACAAAGTCTATTATGTTAACGAGTCTGCGGACATTGTCATCCGAGTGTCTGCCTTTGATGAATCCAGTTTGATCAAAGTCAATTATGTGAGGAGTGACTTTTTCTATTCTCTGTGCTAGTGCTTTGCAGATAATTTTTACATCAGTCATTGGATATGTCTCTTTCAATCCAACCCCAATAGTTTTGCTCCATTCAAGTTTTGTCCTTTTCCTCTTAAATGTATTTTTTTTTTCTTTTTCTGATTTGTTTAATTCAGTCAATGGTGGGTAATGACCCGTCAACAGAGAAGCAGTTGGATCCTGATAAGGAGGTGGTGAGAAATCGTCTGGATTCTGCTACCCCATTCTCTTAACTTGTTCATCCTCAGGCTGCAGTTCTGCTGCAGGCTTCTGCAGGAGTCTGGGTTTTGTCACAACTGACTCATCATCTTCTCTCTTTGCCACCAGACATGCTTCTCATGTTTAACTTTTCTAAATGGCATTCTTTCTTTTTGTTGCTTCATTTAACCACAGCTTTGCACAAGTTAATTCTTCACTATTTTTGTTTATTTTTTATTGAATTTTTAATTTGTAACCGTTGAACTAATTAAAATTGTAGTTTTTATCCCATTTTCTCAACAATTTACTAGAACCTGGATAAGCCCTTTCCATGTACTTTGGATCCCCTGTTAATTCTAGGTTTGTATCCAAATTCCCCATTTTGTATTTATTTATTTTAGTCACAGAGTGATCAGAACCAACAGAGAATGCCTCTCTGGACCGAATTTCACTCTCCGTGCAACAAGATTCTAGGACAGGCCGATTGTTTTTTTGCAACTTTTAAGTTTCTTTAAGAATTCTAGGCCTTTTTGGGACTCTAACCCTTAGCTGTCTCAACCATTCAACTATTAAAATGTTCAGACAATTATTATCCTTTAAGTTTCATTTTCATTCAGCAATATTGCATTCAACCCTGCATTTTCTTCTGGAAATGCAGCTCCTTCTAGTTAGTATTATGTTTACATGTCCCATCTTATTTTGTTTCCTGCTCTTTTTGTTACAGTGGGTTTATAATTGTTAGTCTTTCATTGTTTGTTATTTCTCTCATTTATACTCATATAGTCTTTAACAGATATATAACAGGGAAAGGCCGATCCCAGCACGTGATGCTGTAGTATCGCGAGAGCCGACGAGAGGAGTGTGGTGAGTTTACTTGGCGGCGCGTAAGTTGTGAACAAACATTTTTGATTTATTTAATTACACCGCCATATTTAAATAATCCAGAAAGTTTAAAAAATAAAAATCTGAAAAAGTTTGTCAAGCATTTGCCAGCCTGGATGACCTGGAGGACCTGGAGGATCTGGAGAATTACATCGACGAGTGTTTCAATACCTGCCTCATGAAGAAATCCAACACCGCCACTCCGTCCACCAAACGCAACCGTCCCGAAGACTCCCCGGGGGCTGCCTCCTCCCCAGGCAGCAACATGAGTGATATCCTGGATTCAATTGATAAAAGGCTCTCCAGCCTTGATTGCCGTTTAAATCTGCTGGAGATCCTCCATAAGGAATTCCAAGGTCTGCGAGAGTCTCTGGAGTTCAGCCAACAGCAGGTACAGGAGCTCGCAGCGGAGAACCAGGCCCTCAGAGAGACCGTGAAGATCTTGGGCCACGACACCGCCCGTCTCTCTGAGGAAAACCGATCCATCAAGGAAACCCTCCTGGATCTTCAGGCGAGGAGCATGAGGGACAATCTAGTGTTCGCAGGGATTCCAGAAGAGGCAGGGGAAGTCCCGGAGAACATTGTTAAGTCCTTTATAGAGGTCCACCTGAAACTCCCCAAGGAAGAAGTCCAGAAGATCTCCTTCCACAGGGTTCACCGGCTCGGAGGAAAAAGGCCGGACAATCAGCGTCCCCGTCCTATTGTTGCTAAATTTGAACATTATAAACAAAAGATGCAGGTAAAAAGCAGAGGGCGCGAGCTGAAAGACACACAATACAGCGTGAATGATCAGTTTCCAGGCGAGATCCTCCGCCGTCGGAAAATCCTCTTCCCGCTGAGGAGGAAGCACCTGTCTGCTGGAGCACGCGCGGTGGTTGCTGTTGATAAACTTTTTGTGAATGGCAAGCTGTTCCGGGACCCCGAGGTAACACCCTGGCTGTGCTGAAGGCTTTCAGAGGCGCACTGACATCTGCGCTGCCCAGAAGAAACCCGCAAACTTATTTAACTAGGAAATAATCGGATCATCAATAATCCACACCTCTCAGGAAAAGTGTTTTTTCTTTCTCTCACATTCATGTTTCTGTTGTTGTTTCGTTGTTTTTGTTTTTTGTTCTTTCTCTTTCCCTCTCTCTTTTCTCTTGTCCCCCCCCCTTCCCATGTCCTCATATGTGAATCAGGTAAAGTCAACGCAACCATGGTGAGTATTTATTTATGCACGGAACGGGCGCGCGCGCATACTAGCGCGCATAAGAGCATGCACACGCGATCCCGCACACACACGTTGATAAACTGCAAAAACCTCACTTAGGCTCACACAGGACGCACATAACATGCAGCTCATAGCCAAGACACGTTCACCCACAACGCATAGCGCTTGTCAGTGTAGCAGGCACGCACAGCGGGCACGCGCACACGGACGGGCACACGCACTATTTAGCCTTGCACTCTCCCGGTTAGAACAGCTATGAGCAGTCTTAACATCGTTAGCTGGAATGTGCGTGGACTTGGTTCTGGGCCAAAGAGATTGAAAGTGTTAAATAACCTGAATGATCTTAAAGCAGATATAGCTCTGCTGCAGGAGACCCATTTATCTTTATCAGCTGGTCATCTCCTGTGCTGTTCCCAGTATCCAGCTATGTATTCTGCCAGTTTCAACTCCAAACAAAGAGGGGTTGCAGTTTTGATTAATAAAAATGTTACATTTACTCATAAGGATACAGTTACTGACCCAGAAGGCAGATTTGTAATCATTAATATATCCATTCAGAATAAAGACTTTTGCATCGCCAGCATCTATGGCCCGAATGTTGACGACTCTTCCTTCTTTCACAGATTCTTCACCTCACTCTCAGTTCACTCTGACTCCACAATCATTATAGGAGGAGACGTCAACCTTGTTTTGGACCCTGAACTTGACAGACTCAGCACAGCAGCAAACCAGCGTACATGGCAGTCTGCAAGTATTCTAAAGCAGTACATGAATGATCTGGGTCTCTGCGACGCTTGGCGCTCATGTCATCCAAGCACTAAGGGGTTCACCTTTTTTTCTCCAGTTCACCATTCACAATCTCGTTTAGATTATTTATTAGTCAGTAACTCCCTTTTGAAAGAAATTAAAAGTTCCAACATTCATCCAATTATTATCAGTGACCATGCACCAGTTTCTGTTACTATTTCAAGGGAAGTACCCAGACCCTCGGGTTCAACCTGGAGGTTTAATACGTCTCTGTTAAAAGACCAGGAATTTATTGAATTCTTTAAAAAAGAGTGGGCAACCTTCTTAGAATTCAACGATACTTCTGAAATATCACCAAGTATTCTTTGGGAAGCAGCAAAAGCAGTCATGAGAGGGAAAATCATCTCTTATTCAACGCATAAAAAACGCAAGGAGAAAGCAGATTTATTAGAATTAGGAAATAAAATAAAAACTCTGGAGACTGCTTATGCTGCTTCTGCACAGGAACACATACTGGGCGACCTGAAAAATTTAAAACTGCAGTTAAATGACATCATCAATAAACAAACACAATTCCAGATACAAAGGCTTCGACTGGAAAGATATGAAAACTCAAATAAATCTGGCAAATTTCTAGCTAATCAGCTTAAAATTAATAAAGAAAAATCAACAATCACTTCGATTATGGACCAAACAGGGAATGTCACCCATGACCCGGTAAAAATTAATAATGCGTTTAAAGACTTTTATCAAAACTTATACACTCCACAGATCAATCCATCAGAACAAAGCATCAACTCATTTCTCAACAATATAAACCTGCCCAAGTTAAACGAAGATCAAATCACAAATTTAGACTCTCCGCTCTCGTTGTCTGAGCTTCATGAAGCTCTGTTACTTATGCCTAATGGTAAAGCACCAGGGCCTGACGGCTTTCCTGCAGAGTTTTATAAGGACTTCTGGGAACAACTGGCACCAACGTTTTATAAAACGGTAAAATTTATCAATGAAAGCCAATCTCTACCACCTAACATGAACTCTGCCAACATTATCCTTCTTCTAAAACCAGACAAAGACCCCACGAGTCCTTCAAGCTATCGCCCCATTTCTTTAATTAATGCAGATGTAAAAATTATCTGCAAAGCACTAGCACAGAGAATAGAAAAAGTCACTCCTCACATAATTGACTTTGATCAAACTGGATTCATCAAAGGCAGACACTCGGATGACAATGTCCGCAGACTCGTTAACATAATAGACTTTGCCACCATCAAAAACCAGGAAATGACTATACTATCACTGGATGCTGAAAAAGCCTTTGATAGAGTAAATTGGAAGTGCCTCATTGCTGCCCTCCATAAGTTTGGGTTTGGAGAATCATTCATCAATTGGATCAAAATATTATATCACAACCCCAATGCATCAGTTAGAACTAATAAACAGACTTCCAACAGGTTTTTTCTTGGAAGAGGAACTAGACAGGGTTGCCCACTCTCCCCCTCTCTTTTTGCAATATTTATCGAGCCTCTAGCTGCAGCAATAAGACAGAATGAGAGTATTAAAGGAATTAAAACCAAACACAGCCATCATAAAATTAGTCTCTATGCAGATGACATATTACTGTTTTTAAGTAATATACATTCTGTAAATGAAACGGCAACAATCATTAATGAATTCTCTTCTATATCAGACTATTCCATTAATTGGAATAAATCTGTTTTATTACCACTGAACAGTAATGCGGAGCAAGGACTCACAATACCAGTTAAATCAGGCAATATAAAATATCTAGGTATTTATTTTTCCCCCAAAATATCAGAACTGGTGCTGCTAAACTACACCCCATTACCTGGACCAACCTGCCTTTGTCCCTTATGGGCAAGGTAGCCACGGTTAAAATGAAAATCTTACCCAAAGTTAATTATCTCTTCTCAATGATTCCCACACAACCGCCATTAAAATGGTTCAAAACATTAGACTCATCCATATCAAGCTTTCTATGGAACAATAAACCTGCAAGAATTAGTCTAAAAACTTTAAAATCTGCAAAAAGCTGTGGAGGATTAGAATTACCTAACTTCCACAATTACTTTCTTGCAAATAGATTACAATACATCTTAAAATGGTTAAAAAATAATCCAGAAACCAACTCATGGTTAGACTTGGAACAGGCGTTATGTGGAAAGATCAACCTGTCAGATCTTCCATTTATTAGTCAAATAGTTAAAAAACAGGATTGTTTCAAAAGTATTAATATAAATGCCACTTTAACAGCCTGGTGGGAATTTCTCAAAATATCAAAATCATCAATTCAACCGTGCAAAATGACACCCATCTGGAACAACCCAGACATCCTCATAAACAAAAAAATTATCCACTTCCCAGCTTGGCAAGCAGGGGGCATAAAACAACTAGAGCACATAATTATTGATAGAAGATTCATAACTCCCCAGGAACTTCAAGACAAACATGGAATATATAACTTCTTGGAATATCAGCAACTTAAATCAATTATTACTAAAAAGTTTAAATACAGAGACAACGATTTAAAGCTACCAGATGTAGTTACCACTCTGATCAATTTCTCAATGAATAAAACACTCTCCAAAATATACAAACTTTTATGTAATTTAGATAACAATATTTCACTTCCGACAACAAAATGGGATGCGGATTTGAGCATCAGCACAGATGAAAGTTTTTGGTCAGAACTTTGTCTAAACACCTTTAAAATGACAAAAAATCCAAATCTGCAGCTAATCCATTTCAAAACTCTTCACAGAATTTACTACACTGGACAGAGGATGTTCAAGATGGGTCTCAGTAACTCAGACATTTGTCAGCACTGTGACAGTAATCTACCCGACAATTACATGCATGCACTATGGTTCTGCACGCCTGTCCAGGCTCTCTGGCAGCAGGTATGTGCCGATCTATCAGTCTGGCTTAAGGTTTCAATCACAGCTTCACCGTCACTTTGTGTGCTTGGTGACATGAGTGCCATCGATGTAGAAGGAGGATTAGGCTCTATCATTTTCATAACTCTTTGCATTGCTAAAAAAACTATTTTAATAAATTGGAAAAGCAAACAAAATATAAATATAAGTCAACACAGAAATCTGCTGCTTGATCATATCAGCTTGGAAAAAATGTCAGCCCAAAGTTCAAGTAACTTTGAAAGAATTCGGTCTCTCTGGTCTCCCATAGCTAACTCCGTGACTTAGGGGGTGGGGGGGGCATGGTCGTCGCTGCTCCTTGCCCTTCTGCCGTGGGCCGGGGTGGGGGTCGGGGCCTCCGGTGCCTGGCCGGGGGTGGTGGGGGCTCCGTTGGTCGGGGGGTCGGGTCCGGCGCCTGGGTGGGGCGGCCTGGGGCGCTGCGTGGTCCTCTGGGCTTGGGTGTGGGGGTGCGTGGTGGGGGGGGTGGGGTGGTGGTCTGGCTTGGCTTGGGGGGGTGGTCCCTTTGCCTGTGCTGGGGGGGTTGGCGGGGGGCGCTGCTCGGGGGGGGGGGCCCAGCGGCGCTGGATGGGCTTCCCGTCTACACCTGGGGCTGGGATCGGCCCTTCCCTGGCTCTGGGGCGGGACGGGACAACCCTCTTGGGGCCCCCGGTCGCTCTGGGTGTCATCCGCTTCGGCTGCGGGGTCTGGGGGTGGGGTGGGGTGGGGGTCTTGTCGGCCCTGTCCTGTGGGGGGGCATTCTGGGGGAGGGGGGGGGCCACTATTGGTACGGGGCAGGGGGGGTTGACGGGTCGGGGTCTCCGCTGAGGCCATCGGCGGTTTCCCCGGCCGGTTGGCTGCCTCGGTCCCGTCGAGGCCTGACCAGAGCTCTTCTAGGGCCGGCGTTTGGGGGTGGGGGCCTGGGCTTGCTCCGGGGGGGGCCGGCGCTTTCTGGCTCCCCTCTCTCTGTGTGGGGGTGGTGGTGCTGGGCCTGGGGTGTCTGCGCCTCTGGGGGTGGGGCCCCGGGGCTGGGTGGGCCTGGCCCCCTTGCTGGGGGGGGGGGCGGGGGACGGCTGTTTGACCACCGGGGGACAGTCTATCATCTGTCCCCAACTTACCCCCTTCCTCATATAACCTCATAATAGGGTGAGGGGGTGGGGGGCTTAGCCTGCGATGAGCCTTGGGGGGGGGGGTTTACTAGGCAGTGACCCCCCTCCTGTGGTTGCCGTATGGAGTGGGCCCCCCCTCTTTCGGTTTTATTTGCACCTTAGACATGTAGGGCCCTTGGTAGGGGGGGTGCTTGGACATCACTGCCAGCAAGCAGCGGATGTCCTCCTAGCACCCTACCCGCCAATTTTAACCGCACCTTAGACATTTAGGGCCCCTTGGTGGGGAGGGTGAGGGGACGTCACTGTGAGTAATCAGGAGACGTCCCCTTAGTGCCCTACCCGCCAATTTTAACCGCACCCCCCTTAGTACACACACCCCTCCCCCCTCAATATATACATCCCAACATAAACACACACACATGCACACACACACTCTCTCAAACACACATACACATTTTGCAAGGAAGGTGGGACCTAGGACCATCTGTCCCCTGCCTCTTCCCTGGTGGGGGGTACGGGCCCCTTTGCAAACGGCGGCTGTGTCCCCGGGGTGCTGGCTTCCTGGGCCCGGCGGTGCTCTCTCCGCGCGGTGGGGGGGTTCACATTACATCTGAGCCGGGGGTGTTCGTGTCCCTGGGGGGTGGGTTCTGGTCCTTGCTCCTGAGTGCTGGGCCCCGCCAAATTTCCAACTGTGGCCGAGCCTGGTCGGGCCATATTTACAACACCCCTTGTGGGCCCTCTTTTTTCCCCGGGGTTCCCCCCTCCTGGGCGGGGGCGGCGGGCCCCTGCCTCGCTCCTCCCTGGACCAACCGTTGGCCGGGCGGATGGCTACCTGGAGTGCGGAGTGGGTCTCCCTTGGGGGGTCCTGGCCCGTACCTGGGGTTGGGGCGGGGGGATGCCCGGAACTCCTGGGTGGTGGTGGGGTGCTCGTCTGGGGCTGTGGGCGTCCTTCTCCGGTGGGGCCCTGCGTTGGGTTCTCCCGGCGCGGCGGGGGGGCTGCTCTCCTGGTTGGGCTGGGGCGGCGCCCTCTTTCCCTCCGTGCCTCCCTGCTCTCTGGCTCTGGGGGCCTTGCGGCGGCCCTGCTGGCCCTGGCCTGGGTGGCGGGCTTGGTCGCCCGGGCGGCGGTTGTTCCCTGCCGGTTCCCGTGTGGTGTTGGGGGGAATCCGGCTGCCGCTGCTGGTGCGGTGGGGGTCTTGGGGTGGGGATGGCTGGGCACTCTCCCTCCTTCTTTTCACGTTCCACCATCCATTTTAGAAGAATATAAACACTCACCTGAGCACAGGTGTCAGCTCAACAGACTGAATGACTGAAATATTTCACACTAGTTGGTTTTAAGGCATAAGTATGCGTGTGAACACTATCTGTTTTGTGTACATGTCGACAGGTGGACATTTTTGCAACTAACAGGTGTGTTTATAACATTTGAGTGTGTGTGTGGACAGGCTCCGCCCTTTTTTTGTTTTGTTTTTTTTTTACATTTGAACCTTACCATAATGATTAACAACCAGTAAACTTGTTGCTTTATGCTGCTTCATGGTCTTATCCCCCTTCCCCTCCTATTATCACCCCCTACCCCCCCTCTCTCTAACGTCCCTCTTTCTTCTTCCCCTCTTTCCTTTTCCGTCCGGTCCAACACCAAAGATTTTCAGACATGTTTGAAATTAATAAAGTTTGGCCTCAATTACAAAAGGGGTTTATTCAGACATACCTTTGGTTTGTCTGAAGATTAATAACCCCTCTTGTTAAAGTAAAATATGTCCAACCCAAGAGGCCCTCAGCTCTCATCTGACTGCCTAGCTGTTGGACAGGACAAGTTAAAAAAAAAAAAAAAAAAAAAAAAAAAAAAAAAAAGAAAGGCCGATCCCAGCCCCAGGTGTAGATGGACAGCCCATCCGGCGCCGCTGCCCCCCCCCCCCCCGAGCAGGGCCCCCCGCCAACCCCCCCAGCACAGGCAAAGGGACCACCCCCCCAAGCCAAGCCAGACCACCACCCCACCCCCCCACCACGCACCCCCACACCCAAGCCCAGAGGACAACGCAGCACCCCAGCCCGCCCCACCCAGGCGCCGGACCCGACCCCCCGACCAACAGAGCCCCCACCACCCCCCGCCAGGCACCGGAGGCCCCGACCCCCACCCCGGCCCACGGCAGAAGGGCAAGGAGCAACGACGACCAGGCCCCCCCACCCCCTAAGTCATGGAGTTAGCTATGGGAGACCAGAGAGACCGAATTCTTTCAAAGTTACTTGAACCTTGGGCTGACATTTTTTCCAAGCTGATATGATCAAGCAGCAGATTTCTGTGTTGACTTATATTTATATTTTTCTTGCTTTTCCAATTTATTAAAATAGTTTTTTTAGCAATGCAAAGAGTTATGAAAATGATAGAGCCTAATCCTCCTTCTACATCGATGGCACTCATGTCACCAAGCACACAAAGTGACGGTGAAGCTGTGATTGAAACCTTAAGCCAGACTGATAGATCGGCACATACCTGCTGCCAGAGAGCCTGGACAGGCGTGCAGAACCATAGTGCATTCATGTAATTGTCAGGCAGATTACCGTCACAGTGCTGACAAATGTCTGAGTTGCTGAGACCCATCTTGAACATCCTCTGTCCAGTGTAGTAAATTCTGTGTAGAGTTTTGAAATGGATTAGCTGCAGATTTGGACTTTTTGTCAGTTTAAAGGTGTTTAGACAAAGTTCTGACCAAAAGCTTTCATCTGTGCTGATGCTCAAATCCGCATCCCATTTTGTTGTCGGAAGTGAAATATTATTATCTAAATTACATAAAAGTTTGTATATTTTGGAGAGAGTTTTATTCATTGAGAAATTGATCAGAGTGGTAACTACATCTGGTAGCTTTAAATCGTTGTCTCTGTATTTAAACTTTTTAGTAATAATTGATTTAAGTTGCTGAAATTCCAAGAAGTTATTTATTCCATGTTTGTCTTGAAGTTCCTGGGGAGTTATGAATCTTCTATCAATAATTATGTGCTCTAGTTGTTTTATGCCCCCTGCTTGCCAAGCTGGGAGGTGGATAATTTTTTTGTTTATGAGGATGTCTGGGTTGTTCCAGATGGGTGTCATTTTGCAGGGTTGAATTGATGATTTTGATATTTTGAAAAATTCCCACCAGGCTGTTAAAGTGGCATTTATATTAATACTTTTGAAACAATCCTGTTTTTTAACTGTTTGGCTAATAAATGGAAGATCTGATAAGTTGATCTTTCCACATAACGCCTGTTCCAAGTCTAACCATGAGTTGGTTTCTGGATTATTTTTTAACCATTTTAAGATGTATTGTAATCTATTTGCAAGAAAGTAATTGTGGAAGTTAGGTAATTCTAATCCTCCACAGCTTTTTGCAGATTTTAAAGTTTTTAGACTAATTCTTGCAGGTTTATTGTTCCATAAAAAGCTTGATATGGATGAGTCTAATGTTTTGAACCATTTTAATGGCGGTTGTGTGGGAATCATTGAGAAGAGATAATTAACTTTGGGTACGATTTTCATTTTTACTGTGGCTACCTTGCCCATAAGGGACGGAGGCAGGTTGGTCCAGCGTGTTAGATCGTCCTGTATGTTTTTCAGTAATGGGGTGTAGTTTAGCTGCACCAGTTCTGATAGTTTGGGGGAAAAATTGATACCTAGATATTTGATATTTCCTGATTTAAATGGTATTGTGAGTCTTTGCTCCGCATTATTGTTCAGTGGTAATAAAACAGACTTATTCCAATTAATGGAATAGTCTGATATAGAGGAGAATTCATTAATGATTGTTGCCGTTTCATTTACAGAATGTAAATTACTTAAAAACAGTAATATGTAATCGGCATAGAGACTAATTTTATGATGGCTGTGTTTGGTTTTAATTCCTTTAATGCTCTCATTCTGTCTTATTGCTGCAGCTAGAGGCTCAATAAATATAGCAAAAAGAGAAGGAGAGAGTGGGCAACCCTGTCTGGTTCCTCTTCCAAGAAAAAACCTGTTGGAAGTCTGTTTATTAGTTCTAACTGATGCATTGGGGTTGTGGTATAATATTTTGATCCAATTGATGAATGATTCTCCAAACCCAAACTTATGGAGGGCAGCAATAAGGAACTTCCAATTTACTCTATCAAAGGCTTTTTCAGCATCCAGTGATAGTATAGTCATTTCCTGTTTTTTGAAGGTGACAAAGTCTATTATGTTAACGAGTCTGCGGACATTGTCATCCGAGTGTCTGCCTTTGATGAATCCAGTTTGATCAAAGTCAATTATGTGAGGAGTGACTTTTTCTATTCTCTGTGCTAGTGCTTTGCAGATAATTTTTACATCAGTCATTGGATATGTCTCTTTCAATCCAACCCCAATAGTTTTGCTCCATTCAAGTTTTGTCCTTTTCCTCTTAAATGTATTTTTTTTTTCTTTTTCTGATTTGTTTAATTCAGTCAATGGTGGGTAATGACCCGTCAACAGAGAAGCAGTTGGATCCTGATAAGGAGGTGGTGAGAAATCGTCTGGATTCTGCTACCCCATTCTCTTAACTTGTTCATCCTCAGGCTGCAGTTCTGCTGCAGGCTTCTGCAGGAGTCTGGGTTTTGTCACAACTGACTCATCATCTTCTCTCTTTGCCACCAGACATGCTTCTCATGTTTAACTTTTCTAAATGGCATTCTTTCTTTTTGTTGCTTCATTTAACCACAGCTTTGCACAAGTTAATTCTTCACTATTTTTGTTTATTTTTTATTGAATTTTTAATTTGTAACCGTTGAACTAATTAAAATTGTAGTTTTTATCCCATTTTCTCAACAATTTACTAGAACCTGGATAAGCCCTTTCCATGTACTTTGGATCCCCTGTTAATTCTAGGTTTGTATCCAAATTCCCCATTTTGTATTTATTTATTTTAGTCACAGAGTGATCAGAACCAACAGAGAATGCCTCTCTGGACCGAATTTCACTCTCCGTGCAACAAGATTCTAGGACAGGCCGATTGTTTTTTTGCAACTTTTAAGTTTCTTTAAGAATTCTAGGCCTTTTTGGGACTCTAACCCTTAGCTGTCTCAACCATTCAACTATTAAAATGTTCAGACAATTATTATCCTTTAAGTTTCATTTTCATTCAGCAATATTGCATTCAACCCTGCATTTTCTTCTGGAAATGCAGCTCCTTCTAGTTAGTATTATGTTTACATGTCCCATCTTATTTTGTTTCCTGCTCTTTTTGTTACAGTGGGTTTATAATTGTTAGTCTTTCATTGTTTGTTATTTCTCTCATTTATACTCATATAGTCTTTAACAGATATGTGTTCACTTTTACACTCATACACTTACATGCACACACATCTACACACAAATACATATTCATTTTCATAACTTACAGACATACATTACCTTTTATAACAATTAATTTATTTTAACAATTAACTTGTTATAATTCAAGGAAGAGAAGAGTCAGTATCCTCATGAATAAAATAATTAATTTTGTGGTCAATAAAACAATCACATACCCGGAGGGATGCTTTGTATATCTATAAATATATAAATATATCTATCAACAATAACACAGTAACAATTGGTAATATTTATGGGTCCAATATAGATGATCCACTGTTTTTCAGAATTTTTTTCAGACATTTTAGATATTTTCACCTGTCCAATCAACAAAAAGAATAGTACTGTAATTTCCGGATTATAAACCGCTACTTTTGTCACATGCTTTCAACCCTGCGGCTTATTCAATGATGCGTCTAATTTGTGAATTTTTTCTAACGGCCCCTAAGGGCGCACGAGCAGAAAAGGTAAGCGTGAGACAGGGGGAGTGCGGTATATGTGTTGGGGAAGATGCAAGTTTATTGTGTAATCCCACTTAATGAACATTTAGCAATAACAGAGCTGAGCTGTACGTCAATTTAGATGACAGTCTGTACTGGACAGTCAATTATGGCCTCATCCCACAATCCCTTGCTGCCATTAGACCCAACGTGCACGTGACCGCAACTACAATATGAAGCAGCTTCCAAGTTAAAAGCAATCGTTAAAAGCAGTGTGAAAAAATCCACCATCACCAACGGGTTTGGAAAAGCCGGTCTGCTGTGTGACGGAAAGGACAGCACAAGCTCAGGAGTGAATTTGCCTCAGGAAGAGCGTGACACTGGAAAGGAAAGACTGAGAGAGTGTGTGGCGAAGAATGTCTGACGATTCCAATCCGACACTGAGGAGGAAGACTTCCATAGTTTCAGTGCACAGGAGGAAGATAAGGAAAGCTGTTAGTGAGTCACAAGTTACCGCTGCTCTCATGTTTTTTTAACCAGCCCTGTTACTACCATATTACTGCCGTGTCACAGGCACTTTTGGAAAGAAAAGCTCAGGTTTATTATTATAACTTTGAAAACTCTTTCTGTGTACCATCTTTCTTTGTAAAATTCCGCCGCAGGCGGATCTTCTTGGTTGTTCACTTCCCCGTTTGGAAGAAAGAATAGGGTTAAAAAAGAATAGGGTTAAAAAAGAATGGGTTAATAAAGAATCATTCATCGTTCTTCTGAGGGAAACCTTCTTTTAGTACAGTTCTCTTTCACTCTGTATAACAAACATAAACGCACACCCCCCACACACTTTCACTGCTCTTGCTCTCACTCCCTCTTGCGCTGCACGCACGCTCTCCCCTCCTTCCACTGCAGCGCTCCCTTCCTTCTTACAGACGCGCGCGGTTTTAGCACATACTCATCCTCAATCTACGACACATGTTCCAACGTGGGCACATGCAGCTTATAGACAGTAGACATGTAGAAAATGGTTTATCATTTAAAAATGTAATGGGTGCGGCTTGTAATCAGGTGCGCTCTATAGCCCGGAAATTAAGGTACAAGTATTTGGGAATCCACAATTACAGTAAAACAGTTCATGGAGGAATTCGGCCTTGCAGATTGTTGGCGATCACAAAATCTCAAAACCAGAGAGTTCACATTTTACTCATCAGTCCATTGTACTTATTCTTGCATTGATCTCTTTTTAACCAGTAACTCTATTATATCAGAGTTCTCTGATTCAAAAATCCATTCAATCATAGTTAGTGACCACGCTCCCCTTACGTTTCAGTGGAATCTGTTACATAGGTACAAAAAATCACAGCATCAGATGGCGATTCAATACATAGCTCCTTCAAGATCCTGAATTTAATAATTATTTTGAGAAAGAATGGGGATCCTTCCTAGAAATTAATGACATGCCAGACTTGTCATCCAAAGTGTTATGGGAAACAGGTAAGGCAGTTCAACAAGGAAAAATCATATTATACTCTCTTTATAAGATAAAGAAACTTTATCTTATTTTATAAGATCTTCTTCAACCTTTTTGAATAATAATTTTTTTTTTTTTTTGAAAAGAATGGGGATCCTTCCTAGAAATTAATGACATGCCAGACTTGTCATCCAAAGTGTTATGGGAAACAGGTAAGGCAGTTCAACAAGGAAAAATCATATTATATTCTCTTTATAAGATAAAGATAATTTATCTTATTTCATAAGATCTTCTTCAACCTTTTTGAATAATTATTATTTTCAAATCCATTAGGGCAGCTACCAATTAATTTTCATTAATTTGTTCTTTAGTGAGTTGAGGATGCTCAATGCTATTAAAAAGTGAGTGAGAAGCCATGGACTCACTTAATTGATATGTAATTATCATCTGCTTACACGCTATTATCACCATAATATGATTGTCTCATTTTTTCTTTCAGTAAGAAAACAATGACCTGAAAAGTTCTGATTATACAAGAATATGATGTTCCTGTTGTTCCTGATTAAATAACCCACATTAATGTTTGCAACCTTCAGCTTTCAATAAAAAGAGGCTCCATGCACTAGGAAGGCAGAACTCCTCTGTGACAATTCGCGCTGTCACACACTGATTCTCCTTCTATAGAAGTCTAGCAAAAGTTCTGATCTCCTGCGTGGTTCTTCTCTTTATAAAGGAAAAATTCATAACCCTAACACACTACATGGGCATGCAAGGCGGGAGTCAAACCTGCATTCTTAGGACCATGGGTCGACAGCCCTACCGCTACACCACGGCCACCCCCAGCAGTCAAACTGGCTTTGTTAAAGGAAGACAATCCTCTAGTAACGCAAACAGATTATCTAATTTAATACATTTTTGCAGCAAGAAGACACCATTTTAGCTACCTTAGATGCAGACAAGGCCTTTGATAAAGTCAATTGGACCTTTCTCTTCAATGCTATGAAAAAATTCTGTTTTGGGGAGCCATTCATTAACTGTATCAAGACTCTCTACAACGCCACTTGAGCCACAATAACCACCGATGGTATTACATCCCAGAGCTTTACGTTGCATAGAGGAACTAGACAAGGTTGCCCACTCTCTCCTTCTTAATTTATTTCTTTTTACTGATCCATTAGCAGCAGCTATTTGACAGAACCTCAACATAACAGGAATCCAGACATCTCAAGCCCACCATAAAATTAGTTTATATGCTGATGATATTTTACCCTGAGGCCTTATTGCTTCAACTTTTAGTTATTGTTTGATGCTATTTATTAATTTGTAAATACATTGGTTATTTTATGGAGACAATCTTTTGGTGTTTTTGTTTAAAAAAAAAATTTCTTCTATCTGATGCTCCTCTAGGTCCCCATGGATATAAAAAGGGGCATAACAACACAAATTAAACAATTTCGGGAAGAAATTACCCAAACTTTATCTACCTTCTTGGGCTCCCTCATCTCATTATCACCCACACTGGAGACCTATGAGGATACCTTTCAGAGCTATCACTATTGAAACTTGACCAGTCTAAAACTATGTTTATTCTTGTTGTAGCAATAAAAAATGGTAAAAAAAAAAAATACAATAAAAAACTATCTCTATGAGCTGGAAATCACAGAACACCATAAACTTGTCTATGTGGAAAAACCTGTGTCTTGAATACATTTCTTTAGCCAATTTATTACCTTCTTCCACTGATATGACTGAACTACAATCTGTTTGGTCGGCTCTCACTGAGTTCCTAAAAGAACATTGGACATTAAACATTCCTAAATGAACATAAGACTAATTAGTAAGTAAATAATGAAAAGAAAAACTTAGATTATGATGAAATGCAAACTTTATTCACATCTTATAGAAAATCTCTTTAACAGTTGTTTCATGTTTCAGAAATACTGTTAAAATGTTAAATCTGGATCTTCTCCCTTATTCTGCACTTTCAGACTGTAAAGAAAAATCACAAAAATTACCAGTCACACATGAAGTTGATTTAGATTTTAACCCTTGTGCTATCTTAGATGACCCCACCCTTGCATTGACGTGTTCTCCCTACCATGACAAAGGTGGATAAAGGTGGAAAAATTTCATGTAATCCAAGGACACCGGTGAGGTTCACAAATCATTGAAGAAAAAAGGTTCACCGCACTGTCTAGTGGGTCTAAATGACCCAACTCCCAATGTTAAAGTGCCTAGGATAGCACAAGGATTAATACTAAAAGATTAAACAATAAAGAATGTGTAGATTATAAACAGGTGAAAAATCAATGTTTTGGAGGGTTTGTATTGCATAATGCATTATCATTTACCTTTCCAGCATCACGACTCTTGACTCTCAGCTTGTTAACCTGGGACTCTGCAATGTCAGCACGTTCTTGAGCTTCCTCAAATTCATTCTGGACTTTTCTGAGCTTTGACATATGTGTGTTGGCCATCTCCTCCTGTGTAAAATTACATTCAAATAAGTTTTTATGCTTGTTTTACTTTTCTTGTCTGTCACTGCAAAATTGTCATTCTTTAAAAACTATTTTACTTACAGCTTCCTCAGCCTGTCTTTTGTAAGCCTTGACTTTGAGCTGCAGCTTGTCAACCAGATCCTGAAGCCTGGCCACGTTCTTCTTGTCTTCCTCAGTCTGGGTAAATAAATAAAAATAAAACAGATACTTACACACAAAATCCTTTTTTTTAGTTGTTAGATGTAAAATTAGGTATGTACCTGATAAGTGAGCTCCTTCACTCTCCTCTCATATTTGCGAACTCCTTTGATTGCATCAGCTCCACGTCTCTGCTCAGATTCAACTTCACTCTCCAGCTCACGCACCTGTGTAAAAATAATGAAACAAATGTTTTGCTTTTATTTAGGGTACAATCTTTTCCATTGTTTATTTAACAAAAACACAAATCATTTTAATCTCATACCCTAGACTCCAGTTTCTGGAGCTGCTTCTTTCCACCCTTCATAGCCAGGTTCTCAGCTTCATCCAGACGATGCTGCAGGTCCTTCACTGTGACCTCCAGGTTCTTCTTCATCCTCTCCAGATGAGAGCTGGTGTCCTGCTCCTTCTTTAGCTCCTCAGCCATCATGGCAGCCTGAATTAAATGTAATTTTAAATTATAGATTGAAGGGAGCATAAACAAGACCTGTGCAAATCTATATCAAAGTATTATGAGAAACAATGAAGAACCTACATCAGTAATGGCCTTCTTAGCTTTCTCTTCTGCATTTCTTGCTTCTTGAATAGCGTCATCCACTTCACCCTGAACCTGGACAAGATCAGACTCCAACTTCTTCTTGGTGTTCAGAAGACTGGTGTTCTGAAAAGAGGAATTGATAACAGAGTTTAGTGATTCTCTAGTTGTGGACAGCTTTTAACTGTTTCGTGAAATATCAACCTGGGAGTGAAGCAGTCCGACACGTTCACTGGCATCCACCAGCTCCTGTTCAGCCACTTTACGTCCTCTCTCTGTCTGTTCCAGAGCGGCTCTCAGCTCCTCAATCTCAGCCAACATCAGACCATTCCTGCGCTCCACCATGGCAACCTGTTCCTTCATGTCCTCTTGTCCTCTCAAAGCATCATCAAGGTGCAGTTGGGCATCCTGAAAACAACAATAAAGGTTAGAGAGACACAACTCACTTTCTATTTTATGAACATTTGAATGCACTTAAAGTGTCTTCAAACTCACCTTGAGTTGTCCCTGAACATTCCTGAGTTGTTTCTGGGCCTCAGCAGCCTGCCTGTTGGCATGGCTGAGCTGAATCTCCATCTCATTCAGGTCTCCCTCCATCTTCTTCTTGACTCTCAGGGCATCATTTCTGCTCCTGACCTCAGCATCAAGAGTGCTCTGCATGGATTCAATCACTCTCTGACTGTTCCTCTTGATCTGTTCCAACTCCTCGTCCTTCTCTGCCAGCTTCCTGTCAATCTCACCTTTGACCTGGTTGAGCTCAAGCTGTACTCTGAGAATCTTGGCCTCCTCATGCTCCAGAGTGCCCTTAATAATTTCAAACAAACATCAAAAAAGTCATTTACAATAATAAAATAAGGCAGTTAACCAAAATGTGTGCCGACATTTCAGTGGTTGTCAGTACTCAGCATGAAGAAGTTTTACCTCAGCTTCCTCCAAAGCTGTCTGAATTTCACTCTTTTCAGTCTCCACCGACTTTTTGGCTTTCTCCAGCTCATGGATGCTCTTTCCAGTCTCACCAATCTGCTCCGTCAGGTCTGAGATCTCCTCTACAATGAATAAAGTTTATAAAGCCAATAGTTAAACCATTTATTTTTATAGTATAAAATTCTCTATCATTTTAGATGAAGTCTAAATTGTCTTAAATGTGCATATATCGGCACTTTCCATTTATGAGTAGTTATATCACTTCTGAAAAACATACGTTGCAGGTTTTTGTTCTCCCTCTTCATGGTCTCCAGCTGATCCAGGGCCTCCTCGTAGGAGTTCTTCATCTTGAACAGTTCTGTGCTGAGAGAGCGAGCCTCTTTTTGAGCTCCTTCAAGCTCTGCCTGGCTCTCCTCATACTTCTGCTTCCATTCTGCCAGGACCTACAGGTTATCCATTGGTTGCAGGTTTGTTACTAAAGTAAGTGTATCTTCCCAACATGTTTTACTTTTTTTAACTGTCAGATGAACATGGTACCTTGTCAAAGTTTCTCTGTTTCTTGTCCAGGTTTGCAGCAAGAGAATTAGCTCTCTCCACATCAATCATGAGGTCCTCCACTTCACCCTGCAGCCTCTGCTTGGTCTTCTCCAGAGAGGCACACTTGGAGTTCACAGCCTCAATGGACTCCTCAGCCTCCTGCAGGCGCTGGGCAAGCTTTTTCCTGCAGCAAATGGATGGAGTGAATGTTTTAAAAGAAGTAAGAAACAGAAAAGTTTGATAAAATGATGAACTGCATTGACTAACTTGGACTCCTCCAGTTCCTCAGTGCGCTGGATGGCATCAGTTTCATATTTGGTTCTCCACTGAGCCACCTCACTGTTGGCCTTGGACATTCCTCTCTGCAGCTCAGCCTTGGCCTCCTGCTCCTCCTCAAACTGCTCTCTGAGCAGATCACAGTCATGGCGGGCTGATTGAACACCATGAGCCAGAGCGTTCTTGGCCTGACAGAATAAAAAAAAATAGATCTAAGTAGTGGTCTCACCAGTCACTCAATTCTGTAAAACACCACAACTAAGAATATAAACAGTAGTTAAAGGTTCCCATGCCTTCACTTCCTCCTCCACAAGTCTTTTCAGCTCCTCAATCTGCTGAGTGAAGGCCTGTTTGCCTCTGGTCAGCTGAGAAACTAGAGCTTCTTTCTCTTCAAGCTGGCGAGAAAATTCACCTAGAAATTTAAAAGTAAAAGAATATTAATTGAAATATTCCAAAAAGGGACTTTTTTTCTGTGTCAAGTGACTGACCATTTTCGGTCTGAAGTCTTGCCCTCTGTGCATTCAGGTCATTCAGTTGCCGAACGTTTTCATCATTTTTGGCCTTGAGCTCACTCAGCTGATCCTCCAGAGTTCTGCACATTTTCTCCAAGTTGCCCTTAAAAAATTACATGTTTAAATTTAGACATTATATGTTGACAAAGAACATTTAAAAGACTGAACAAACAAAACCTTTGATTTAGCAACACCCTCCATGTTGCTGCTGAGATCATCAATCTCCATCTTGTACTCGCTCTTCTCCTTCTCCAGCTTCTGTTTGACACGCTGCAGGTTGTCGATCTGTTCTCCCAGCTCTGCAACGCTGTCGGCCTGCTTCTTGCGGAGAGCTGCTGCAGTAGCTTCATGCTGCAGCGTGGACTCTTCAAGATCTCTCCTCAGCTTCTGGAACTCAGCTTCCCGCTTCTTGTTCATCTCAATCTGAGCAGCTGTTGCCCCTCCAGCTTCTTCAAGCCTCTCACTGATCTCCTCAAGCTCTCTTGAGAGATCAGCTCTCTGCTTCTCTACTTTGGCCCGAGCAGCTCTCTCAGCCTCAATCTCCTCTTCCAGCTCCTCAATACGAGCCTAAAATTAAAGTCCAGACAAATATTTTCAAGGTGTCTTTCGAAACAACTTTTGACAATTTCAAAGATAAAAGTACACATAGAGATGTATATTTATATTTATAAAATTACCTGGAGTTCCTTAATCTTCTTCTGAAGCTGAGCACCAAGGGATTGTTCATCCTCAATCTTGCTAAGAAGCTGACTGATTTCAAAGTCCTTCCTGTTTACAAAGTGATTAAAAAGTAGAAATACATTTTTAAAATGTATATAAGCAGCAGATTTAATCAAAATTGTTTCTTAGAAACAAATTGTGTTTGGTTATATCAAAAATCAGGTAAATCAAGATTTTGTCTGTCCCTATAAAATTATTCAAATTAATTTTTATAAATATTGAAAAAACATCAACCAATGTTTGGACAGAAATTAATATGGTTTTAAATACCGTTTAACAAATCATACTCAATTTTACAATCAAACTAAGATTTTGTTGATCAATGTACACTCATTATGTATGTTTCTTCATTAGCAGATTTCCTCATATGTTTGTTAGAACAAAGTTTTTTTTAAATTGTGTTTGGCTGTATCAAAGTCAGTTAAATCAAGATTTTTGTTTTTCCCTTTACAATTTTTAGATTGATTTTATAAACAGTGACATAACAAAAAAACAAAGTTTGGATAGAAATTAGTCAATACGGTTAAAATACCATTTAACCTATAATACTCAATTCTACAAACTATCATACTTCTTGATCTTCTCATCAGACTGCTGCTTGTCATTTTCCAGATCCATTATGGATTCCTGGGCTAGTTTCAGATCTCCTTCCAGCTTCCTCTTGGCTCTCTCAAGATCCATGCGGAGCTTCTTCTCTTGTTCCAATGAACCTTCAAGCTGTCAGATAAAAATATTTCATTGTTAAATAACATCTTCAAATCATCTATTTCAGACAAATTTTACAAATCAAGTGATTTTTTCTTACATCATCCACTTGCTGTTCCAGCTTGGTCTTGGCTTTGGTCAGAGTGTTGACTTTGTCTTCCTCTGCCTGGAGATCATCCAGTGTTTGTTGATGGGCCTCTTGGAGGGCTTTCTTCTCCTTGGTCAGCTTTGCAATGGACTCATCTTGAGAAGCCATTTCCTCAGTCAGGTTTTTCACCTTTGTTTACCATAAAAAGTTAAAATTTATATTTTTAATATATATATATAAAATTACAAAACATTTGTTTGTGCTGAATATACTAGTTCAATATTAACCTTGTTTTCAGTGGCATGTTTCTCCTTCTCCACTTTAGCCAGGGTGAGCTCCAAGTCATCAATGTCCTTCTTCAGTTCAGAACATTCATCCTCCAGCTTCCTCTTCTTAGCAGTCAGCTCAGCATTGATTTCCTCTTCATCCTCCAGTCTCTCAGTGGTCTCTTTGAGTTTGGCCTCCAGCTGGATTTTGCTTTTAATGAGTCCCTCACACCTTTCCTCAGCATCTGAGAGATTCTCAGTTTCCTGTAGTTTTAACAAATTCAACAGCTAACGGTCTGCAACTTATTGTTGTCATTAAAAACAAAAAATGGTTTAGTGCTATTTTGGTTGTAATCAATGTCCTCCAAAATGGACACAATAGAAAAATGAAAGCATTTTTATTTATTAATGTAAATGTTTTACTTATAATTTCATCTACCCTTTCAACAGATTAATGACAGAAATGTTTTAGGTAATTTTCCTTTCATGTTTGCAGCTACTTCTAACTTACAGAAGCCACTTGAAGCTGCAGGTCATTCTTCTCCTGCATCAGAGAAACCATTTTCTCCTCCAGTTCCTTCTTCTTGGCCAGAGCAGCAGCCAGGTCTGTTTTCATCTTCTCATAGTTTCCTTTCATCTCCTGCAGCTCCTTCTCAGTCTCAGCGCTTTGCAGAAGAGGCTTGATCTTGAAGTAGAGTTTGAGCCATGGCCAGTTCTTCACATTCATGAATGAACGGACGTTGTACTGGATGGTGTAGATAGACTCTCTGTTTGCACAAATACACAGTGTACATTATAATACAAACATTTTCCGCTGTAAACTTGCCATTAAATACGTTTGAAAAAAATCTCAATTAGTTTACCTCCTCTCCATCATCTTAACAAACTCCTTCCTCATAACGTATCCTCTGCAGAGAGCCTGAGTCATGGTCACCAGTGAAGCCAGTTTCTCATCTCTCATCTCCTCAAGTGTACCCAGCAGACCAGCTTTGAAGAAAACCTGAGATTGACATCGAACAATAAATTTACTAAGTCTGCACATGAATTACTCGTTTCATTTGCAAAATTATCCTGTTAATAACATTTCTTTAAATGATACCTTAGTGTGTCCGAACTTGTACTGACTGTGGTCAACATCAATGGAGCCAAGCAGCTTCTCTGAAGCTTTCTTGTTGTCGATGAACTGTCCCTCAGGGATGACACTGGCATTCAAAACTTTGTATCTAAAAAAATAAAATAACATTATTTTTTTTTTTGTTTTGATTATTTTGTTAAGTCATTTACACTGATTCCCTTTTACATAAATCCAGGTTTTACCTCTGCTTGAAGTCACCATAGAGGATTCTGCCAGGAAAACCCTTTGTGCAGATTCTGATGCCCTCCAGCACACCATTACACCTCAGCTGGTGGATGACCAAGAAGTTCTCCATAAGACCTGAAAAAAAATGGATTAAGTTCACAATAAATATAATGAAATCTCAAAATAATTATGTCAAACATTAGCACTGTGGCTTTATAACCTGGAGTCTTTGATTCATTTGGAATCAGGCAACGCACAAAGTGGGGATGAGTGCTCTTCAAGTTTGTCATCAGTTTGGCCAAGTTCTCCTGCGGGTCCATATTAGGACATAAGAGGTCTTTTTTTCACCACTGCTATATTGTTTCAAATAAAAATATTTCGGAAGACTTACCCTGAAAAGAGCAGACACAGTCTGGAAGGAGCCACCCTTCTTCTTGCCACCCTTCTTGGCACCACCAGCATCTGTTAAAAAAACAAAGATCTGAATGAAAAATGGCAGAACTGTGTTTGTGTTTAATCTTGTCTCGCATGAATGTGTTAAGGTAATCAGTGATGAGCAGTATTAAATACCCACACTTTTTGGGTGACAACATTACGCAAGTCATTTAAAAATAATTGCTAATTTGGGAGGAAATGATACAAACTTGACTTGATAATTGTATCACATTTTCTTCGTTTCCTCCTATTATGATATATTAAGCATGAAATGAAGGAATTAATTTTTAATTTTATACAGCCACTCTGAACTTCAGTACCTCTCAAAAATGAACATAGACAACATAAATCACATGTTCATACAATATTTTGTGAAAAAGAACAAAAAAGCTTATATCTCAGTTTTAAGACGAAAGTATTTTCATAAAGCAATTACACATCATTTTGATCACTATTCCTCGAACATTTGCAAGTTTTTATGTGGTGACTTCCATTCTTACCTTCAGCTCCTGCATGGGCTGCATAGAGGTAGCACAGCAGTTTGTTTGAAGACTTCTGGTAGAGCTGCACCACTGAGTCATTCAGTGGGTCCTTGTTCTTGTCCAGCCAGCCAGTGATGTTGTAATCCACTGTTCCAGCATAGTGAACCATGGCAAAGTGAGCTTCAGCTTTTCCCTTTCCAGGTTTAGGCTTCTCAAAGGCCTTGTTTTTGCCAAGATGCTGGTCATACAGCTTGTTCTTGAAAGTTGTATCAGAAGCCTTGGGGAACATGCACTCCTCTTCAAGGATGGAGAAGATGCCCATTGGCTTGGAAGAAGTAATATTTCATGTTAAAATAGCTGAACACCTCCCCATCATTTCTGTTGACCTAAAAATACAAGTAATTAAATGGTTCATCACCTTCTCAATAAGCTCAATGCAGGCAGCCAAGTCCATGCCAAAGTCAATAAACTCCCATTCAATGCCTTCTTTCTTGTACTCCTCTTGCTCCAGGACAAACATAGTGTGGTTGAAAAACTGTTGCAGTTTCTCATTGGTGTAGTTGATGCAGAGCTGCTCCAAGCTGTTGTACTGTAAGTAAATGTAGGGGAACATTTCAATCAGCTTGATTTCCTGCATTTTTTTAAATCTTCTCAGCTGCAACTCACATCAAAGATCTCAAATCCAGCAATGTCCAGCACTCCAATGAAGAACTGTCTTGGCTGCTTTGTGTCCAACATCTCATTGATGCGGATGACCATCCACAAGAACATTTTCTCATAGACAGACTTGCACAGAGCACTGACAGAATTGTTGACCTAGACAAGAAAAAGTTTAGTATCATTTGCATATTCAGTATGAGCTCTGTTTATTGTCAATGGCCACGTTATATTCTCAATTTTACCTGTGGGACGGTCTGACCTTTGGTGACCATCTCATTTCCAACCTTGACTCTTGGGTAGCACAGAGCTTTCAGCATGTCAGCTGAGTTTAGGCCCATCAGGTAGGCAATTTTATCAGCCACTGAAGAAAAGAGGAATAAATGTGTTAATGAAAAAACATTTTTTTTTATCTCTGACATTACTTTGGTAATTTGGCAGTTACCCTCTGTGCCGTCAGGTTCTGCCTGCTCCTCTCGCTGCTTCTGCTTAAACTTCATGTTACCATGATGCATCACAGCACCAGTCAGCCTGTAGATGCCTAACTTTTCCTCACCGTTAAAGCCCAAAATATCAATGGCAGTCTAGATTGCACATCACAAGTACAGATTAATGTATCTGATCTTCTCTCTCGATTTTCAAAATATAATTTAAGAAAAAGTATAAAGTATTTGTTTTACATCAGTTGCAATGAACTCCTCAACGTCATTGATGCTCTTGACAGTGATTTCACCCATGCTGATCAATGGGAAGTCATAGGGGTTGGTGGTGATGAGAAGAGCCTCTAAAAGAGAAAAAATACATTTTTATGGGCTTGTAAGATAAATGTTGAGTTTCCATATATTCAAGTTTTATAATATCATACCCAGGAGCTCAGGTTTGTGGCCCGTCATCAGCTGGTAGAAGATATGGTAGCTCCTCTCAGCAGACAACTGGTAAGTGACACGAGACTTCTCCAACAGATCTGCAATCAACCAGTTAAAAGAAAGTTAGTATTTCTGAATTACAATTTAGCTACAGAAGTACATGTTAAAGACCAATAGAGGCTGTTTTTCATGCCACTTGTTTCTCTGTTAACTTACAAGTTTCAATATCAGCGGAAGCCAGTTTTCCACTGGAACCAAAGTGAATCCTGATGAATTTACCCTGAACAGCATAATGATAAACATTATTGCATGTAAGAGGAAAGTGACTCATATTCTCAAGCCATTAGATTGATTCAAACACTTACAAAACGGGAGGAGTTGTCATTCCTCACAGTCTTGGCGTTACCATAGGCCTCCAGCAGAGGGTTGGCAGCAACAATCTGATCCTCAAGCGAGCCCTGCAAGGATACAGGATATTTTTACATTACATGCATATGCAATCACATTACAGCAATCTCAGACCAATTCAATGACTTTACCTGAATTTTTCCAGAGCTTTGCTGCTCCTTCTTTCCACCAAGAGCAGCAATTGTTGCAAAGTACTGGATGACACGCTTGGTGTTGACAGTCTTCCCTGCACCAGATTCTCCACTGGGGTACACATTTCACATTTTATGCCTTTAGGGTAAGTTTCCTTAAGTTGACAAATCTTTTGTATTTAAATATGTCTAATACTCACGTAATCAGGATAGACTGGTTCTCACGATCTAAACAAGCAAACATCCAAGGGTTACATAAGTTTCCCCATAACATAACCAACATAAACTTGTTATTATGTTTGAAAATTCAGGGTCACCTGTGAGCATAAATTGATAGGCATTGTCAGAGATGGAAAAGATATGGGGCGGAGCCTCAATCCTCTTCTTTCCTCTGTATCCTGACACACATTGAGCATCATACACAGGAAGCCACTTGTATGGATTCACGACCACGCAGAACAACCCAGAATAGGTCTATAAGAGAAAACAAAACATTATTTTGTTTTTTTTCTAAAATGGAAAATTGCAATTGCAATTATAAAATAAAGTAAAACCAGATAAACTAAAACTCACATAGATCATCCATGATGCATAACGCTCTTTGAGGTTAAACAGCACAGAGGGCTCATTAAGGTGGGTCATCATGGCCATGTCCTCCATCTTATCAAACTTTGGAGGGTTTCTGGGATGGATATCATCCTCTTTCACAGTGACAGTCTGTAGAATAATAGTTTAAGTTGTATATTCAAAAGATGTCACATCATATCACATCATAAAAGCCCTTTCATATTAAAGAAGTGATAAACTAAGTTGACCCACATTATAAAGTTAATATGATCTCCTTTTTTCTTTTTCTTACCTTCCCTCCTTCAGTCTCCACAGTGGCTTTGCCACCCTCCCTTTTGATTAGTTTACACTTGAGATACATCTCATCTGCATCAACAACGAAAAAGGCCGTTTTGGCATCAAATGGTGACGTCTGGGCCTCAATCCTCTCCCTTTCTGGCTTCCGGAGGTAGATGGCCGCCGGGCCATACTGCTCCATTTCAGCATCCGTACTCATGATGGCACTTTTAGTGGGGCCTACAGTTTATAAAAATAATATTCTTTGAGAGCTTCTTCACAGCAGGAAAAAAACAAAGATCCGTCTGATATAGTGTACCTCAGCAGATGGAAACCCTTGGTATGATGAGTACCAGTATATCAAAATGCTGCAAAAACAATTTTCCGCATATTACATGATTACTTAAATTGTAAATTGCAAAATAAGCACATTTCCAAGCAAAACTTTTTTTTACCTATAATGCTAACATTTATACAATATGATTGATAATAACACATTTTATCTTAAAAAAAAAACTTTTTTTGTAATTAACAACTAGATCATTCATACCATACAGAAGCACGGAAAAATTGGAGAGTTTATTGCACTGACCTGTCTGAATTGCCTTTCAATTAAAGCACATGCCCCATGACTGCCGTTCTTATATACTGCATCTCTGCTTCATCAGCAAAAGCCCCCACTAGATTTGGTCATGCAAGCTTGACACCTTGCTGCTTGATATCAAAGGAGTCAAAAATAAACAAATATTTCTGCTTTATGTTTCATGTTTCATGATATAATAAATACACATAAGTGCATATTTATTTCAAGAATATTTAATTAGCAATACAATAACAATGTCACTGCTTTTTACAGATGTATTAAAATGATTGGAGTTCAGTTTTTGAATAATTTAGAAGTTAAAAAAAATCAGAAATCTCCCATGATTTTGATCAATCTTAGTATGAAAAAAGTTTAACATGATTTATTTATTTGTTTAATAAAAAAGACATTATTGTTGTTAAGTGTCACCTTTTTTGTTTTAGATTAAAAATACCCCTTCATTGTTAAGTACCTTTATGATGTGAATCCATTTGGGAAAAAATGTTTAAAGATTCTTTTTCTATGTCCTCCTAATTTTAATACAACAGTAAAAAAATAAAGTTTTAGATTCAGAGAAGGATTGGGAGACCAGTGGTGTTTAGTTACTGCACATAAAAGGTAATGACATCTATAATAATATTCCAGTTGGTCTTTCCATTTGCATTGGATAAGTATTGCATGTCCATGTGTAATGAGATTAATGCAGAATTGGCAGCTGACAGTTCACACCCAGCAAAAAATGACAAAATAATTTGTGACAGTTAAAGACAAAGTAATAAACTGTGTCTAATTTTTTTTTTTTTTTTTCATTTCTAGTGAGCAGGTAACCTGGGAAAATGTCAAAAATTGTCTATGGTTGCCAAGTTTAGTGTGGACTGGTCTTATAATTCTCTATTTGGCAGGTAACGATGATGGTTTTAGTGTGCTCGAAATAAATCCACCTTTAGCAGAGAGCGCTGAGTCATGTTTGTCGTTGAGAGAACTGCTTATTTATAGGACAGATTTAGAAATGTTGTTAACCCATTGCCTAACTTTACTGAGGCTTGTAATATGAGTTTTAAATTTAAAACATTCTTTTTTATCTTTAAGAATAGAATGCTTTTTCTTTGTATTTCTCAGAAATCCAGAATTTGTTGTAATCTTAATCTAGGTCTAAGTAGAAATGTTAGCACAGACTGTAACACTTAAATTACGACCAAAAGGACAACATGACAGAACCATTTTATTAGTGTGAAACTGTCTTGCAAATATTGCTTTAAAAGGCTTTTTGTTTTAGAAAAAAATGCACCACAAGTAAAAAACATTTTTGATCGTGATGTTTTTATTTTCATGAGATTTGGGGTTGAAGCACAAATCAAAACCAAACGGCTGACCTTAAATCAATGATACTTTGGTCGAATGTCAGTTGTGTAAAATATTTACGTCCTGCTTTTTATTAAAGGTTTTTGTTGTGGTTAGCTAGGGAGGATAAACCCAGGAATAGGAAGACTCTGACACATCCAGATGTTTTCAAAGATTCAATCAAATGCCAAGCATAGGCGACAGCATACAATATGCTCCATAACCAAACACAGAATGAACAGTCCTTCAAATAAGGAAGCTAGATTAGATAAGTGCAGGCAGCTGTGACCAATTCGGGAGAGGCCACAGCCAACCAGCAAAGAAACAGGACCTAACAGCAACACTAGGGGGCAACCCATCACATGACCCCTCTAACAAAATCTGGCTCCTAGACATGTGAGGTTGGTCAGAGTGGTCCCGGCGGTAGCGTTCGATGCAGCTTCCCCTTTTTCAGCGGCACATCGGGCGAAGAGAGAGACACTCTGTCTTTCACCCTGTATTCAGGAGCAGCTGACTGATGACGGTATGACACTGCAGTGAATCTCTCCTGATTTTGTAGAAGCTGGTGTCGATATCTGCTCCATGTATGCCAACAATGGCTCACAAATGCAGCGGGACCAGAGGTAGAAGGTGATTGTTCCTGGTGGGGAAAAAGGGGTGCCTGATAACTGTAGGCTGCTTGAACAGGGGAATATCACGAAGAATTTTGGAGGGTGTAATGTGAATACACAGCCCAGGGCAGCTGAGAAGACCAAGTGCTTGCAGAATTCTCTCCAAAAGGTGGCAACAAAATGCAGTCCTCGATCCAAAGTTATGTTTTGTGGAAGGCAATGTTAACAAAACACATGTTTAGTGACTTAAACAGCCAACTCCTTGGCTGATGCAAAGGCACAGCATCAACCAGTTTGGAAAACCTATCTACAATGGATAGGATAACAGTGTTACCTTCTGAGATGGGTAACCCAGTAAAGAGTTCCATCAGAGAATTCCACCGAAGAGAAGGTCCGAAGAGAAGAGGTAGAGGTTGTTGGTATCCAGCGGGTGGCTTTCTGGATACAAATACACTTGGACACACAGGGCACGAGGACAAAAAAGCCCTAACGTCAGAGGACATGATGGGCTACCAAAACGTTTGAGCCACTATCAACGCAGTCCTCGGCACTCCAGGCTGGCAAGCTAACAGAGAAGAGTGACCCCACTTGAAAAGTGCAGCAAAGAGAGGGAGGAACAAACAGGCAGTCAGAAGGACATCCTACAAGAATGGTAGTTACATCAGGAAAAGAAGCTTTGACCATGCAATCCAAGGCCCATCAAGAAGCTCCCAGCACAAGATAAGGAAAAACAATGGTGGCAGCTGCAGTAGAATCAGATTCGTCCTCTCACTGAAACTGGTGTGAAAGAGCGCCCGGCTTGAAATCTTTACTGCCCGGCCAGTAGGAGAGGGAGAAATTGAACCTGTCGAAAAACAGGGCCCATCTGGCCTGGTGTGGGTTAAGGCTTTTGGCTGTTTGAATGTATTCCAGCTTTTAAGGATTATTCCAAATCAGAAATGGTTATTCAGCCCCCTCCAACCAGTGACGCCACTACTCCAAGGCTAATTTTACTGCCAGCAGCCCTCAGTCACCTTTGTTGTGGATTTCCTCAGCAGGAGTGATCTTGCAGGATGAACTTTATTTTCAGACGCTCTCTGACACAAAACTGCCCCCACTCCAGACTCAGACGCATCCACCTCCACAATGAACTGTTTGGAGAAAACGTCTTTTCAGCTCAGTAAACGCCTTATTTGCTCCCTCATCCCAGACAAAACGTACCTTAGCCAAGGTGAGTCTCTAAAAGCCTTGCATGAAATGCCTGTCGAAATTTGCAAACCCCAGGATGCGCTTTAACTGTTAACATCCAGAAGGGACAGGCCATGCGAGAACGGCTTTAACCTTGACCATTTGCATAGTCCCAGGGGTAATCACGTGGACAAGAAACTTGGTCTGAGTGGTGTGGAACTTGCATTTTTTTTGGGTGGTACAGCTGGTTCTTGAGAAGGCTGTGTAAAATGCCTCTGATATGCTGCACGTGGGTGTCGAGATCTGGGTAGAATATCAAAATGTCATCAAGGTACACAAACACAAATTTGTTTATCATATCCTTGAGTACTTCATTGATAAGACTCTGAAACATTGCAGCAGCATTTGGGAGTCCAGTGACCCCGAAAGGTACAAACGCATTAAAAGATGAATGAACTCATGCCACAGATGCTTAATATAGGACAGGGGCCATCATTCAAATGCAAATTTATGATAATAACTAATGCCACAGATGCTTATCTCTTTGTACTCTTTATTCTGTTCTTCCTTTATTTCAGAATGCTGAAATCAAAGTCAACTTTATTGTCGATTCTTCACATGTGCATCACATACAATGAATCGAAATTCCGTTTCTTACTCTCTCATGTCTGTTCAAGAGAAGAAAAAAATATATATATATAACCCAGGATGAGAATTTTATTGACAAGAAAGCACAATGTAATCGATGACATTGTTGTGATGGCACATTAAATATAGATATTACTTTTAAATGTAGAATATATTTAGACTCTTGTTAATATTGGACAGAGGGATAAGGTATATAAGGTATTGTTGAGATATTTTTAAGATTTAAATAATTTTATAACTGGAATTTAAAAGTTGACATGAAACACACCTTTAAATAAAACAATGTTTTCAGTAAAATGGTAAATGGTAAACAGCAAATAATTGTATATTGTATAGGGCTTTTCTACCTTTCTCGAAGGCCGAAAGCGCTTTACAGTCACAGTCCCATTCACCCATTCACACACGTTCACACACTGATTGTGGCTCTGCTGCTGCCGAACACTGGCACCAACCTTCCACCAGAGGCAAGTTATATATATGTCATTAACCATATGAAAATTAGCTTTTATGACTCCCCAACATCTTTTCACGAGGTATATTTGGTGTAAGTACAAAAACTTTTGGATACATGATTAAAATAGTCTATGTTAAAATATGCACATTTGGCTACCCTCCAAACTGAATACTTGTTGACTTCAAAGCTAAGATATATAGAGTAAAAAATGAAAGTAAACTCTTTAAAATAATAGGTGAAATAGTAAAGTCTGTCAAAAAAAGAGCTAAAAATCATACATTCTCAATTGTTTTCTTTAAAAATTAGTTTTGCAACAACATTTGTAATTTTTTTTCGTTATGTTTATATGTAATGTGATGTTGTTTACTAGAAGAATTGACTGGCATTTACAGAAACAGGACACCAGTCCTCTTAACCTTCTGAGCAGAAATGAGCAGTGCTGTGGGGGAGATATCATGTTATGCAGCTGCCTGTTAAATTTATTGGATGACCATCTACATTTTTCAGACTGGGGCAGGGTAGACTCCATAATCAAAAGTAGGACAGTGTCAGCAAGTGTTGCTTTATGTATCAGGGATATAAAATGATGACGGATGATCTCCCACAGCATTTGAAAGGGGTCTGTGAGCCCTCGTAGTTGGCTCATTTTTGTTGACTCAGTTTTTAACACAACTCTACATCTTTTTTTACTCCATAGCAGATGCAGTCCTGTAACAACTTCATGAATTTGAGGTCCTTAGTGCCTGAAAAGTAAGTGTTTGAAGACTTTAAGTGACCTTACATTGTTTTGTTGTTTTTTGGTGCCGTTTGTCTTGTAGTAAAATTGTTGCCTGCTGACAGCTCTGAAATGTTTTTCACCTTGGGAGATGTAATGTGGCGTGCTCAGTTAACTGTGACACAGCATGACACACAAACTTGTTTAAAATATTTGCCTCACGTGTAGTAACTTTAAGAGTTTACATAGATGTTAAATGAAAAACTGCCGTGGCTGCCTGACAACTTGAATTAAGGATCTTGGTCAAATATGCAGTTTGGGAAATTGTAAACAAAATATTTCATGACATTTTCATCTTTTTTCCTCAGAAACTATCCTAGGGTATTTCTCCAAAGTTTTAGAATTTTTTGGTAACTGGTCTAATGGAAGGAAAAACGTGTGGAAAACATCTGTCACATTCCTGATTCTTATTTGTTATTTCACTGATTAAAACTTGTTGAGGAAAACATCTCTGTGTCTTTTTCTTTTTTTAATTACATAATTCTGGGTTCAAAAGTTGATTTTTGTGATGCTACCTGTTTATTAGAAAGACAATGTTTGAGGACAAATCAATAGATGGTTCATATTTTATGACCAGTGGTGGTTCTGGATGAAATGACGCCCTGGGCGAGCCACACCAGTTGCGCCCCTCGGTGCTCCCCAATCACGACACTGAAATGTACAATTGCTTATTATGGTTACTTTATTGTTCAAATATTTAACAAATTAAAATGATCAAAAGTGCAAGTAGATGCTTGTAAATTCTTACAGCTTGTAGGACTGTTCTATTCTAAAAGTAACAATAACTCTTTCAAGGATTACATCACGCATGTTTACTTGAGATTTAAAATGAACTCATTATAAAATTAAAAAAAACTATATTGAGACAACTATTGTTGTAATATTGGGTTATATAAATAAACTTGAATTGTATTGTAAATTCACAATCCACTTAAATCCTGAAACAATCCACACAACTGGGCCAGTAAGGGTATTACATATCTTAAACATATTTTTAATTCCAGTGGTCTAATCCCATTTTCCTATTTTATCCAGGAATACAACATCAGGAACAGTGAATTTTTTAGAATATTTACTACTTAAATCTTCAATTGAAGCTAAAAATTTCTGCAATTAAAATGAATCTAGGTTCTTCTGCCTGCAGTAACAGATTAAAAAAAAACATCAACAAAGAAACTTCTCTCTAAAATATACAAAATAATCGTGCTCTCAGATGACTTTTCATCACTTCCTAAAATATAGTGGGGAAATGATCTTTTAATTTCTCATAATACTGAGTACTGGGCTCAAATATATAAAAATATCTATATAATGACAAAAAACACTAATTTACAACTAATACATTACAAAACCCTCCATAGAATTTCCTACACAAGATGAAAAATGCCAAAAAAAGGGATTTGAATCAGAGATTTGTCCAGTATCCGGTATATTCACTCTACTTGGGACAGCCAATTGAGAGGGGCGTGCGTCCTGAGTTTAGGGGCGTGTTTTGTGTGGAACGTACTGAGTTTGAGGGGCGCGTGCCTTGAGGGGCGAATGCCTTGAGGGGCGTGCGTCCTGAGTTTGAGGGGCACGCTCTAAGTTTGTGTGGCGCATCTTGTGTTGTACGTCCTGAGTTTATGTGGCGTGTCTTGATTTTGTGTGGCATGCTCTGTGAGAGCAACCGCTTTCTGTAGATGCTCGTTCTAGGATAAATGCTTCTTTGGGAAAGAAGTTTAATTTTAATCTTGGGTAAGTGGGTGTGACGGCTGTGGCCGTGTTTAGTAGACTTTTTCTTTTTTTTCTGTCTTGTTCAGGCCCGCTCTGAGTAATCTTTTGTTTGTAGTTATGTTTAAGTGAAGCTATGGTGGGAACTGTCCTTTTCTTTCACGTATGTTTTATTCTGTTTATGTTAGTCTAGGGAGGTTAATGTTTTGTCAGTGATTTTCCTTCTTTTTTTTACAGGTTAGGTTTCATATTTCAGTTAGGTGGGGTTTTGTTTGTGATTTTGGCCTTGGTTTACCCTGAGGCCTTTTTCCTAGAACTATCACTATTGAAACTTGAACAGTCTAAGAATATATTTATTCTTGTTGTAGCAATAACCATTGCAAAATTTTTTTTTAAAATAAATAAATAAAACTATATTTATGAATTGGAAATCAAAAAACACCACAAACTTGTCCATATGTAAAAACTTGTTTCTTGAATACATTTGTTTAGCCAATTTATTACCTTCTTCCACTGGTATGACTGAACTACAATCTTTCATTTAGGAACGGCTTGTCTCTTAACTTTGTGCTTGTAAGGATTGTATGCTACCACTTGATTTACATTTTTCATTCCTATGCCGGTTCCAGGTGAGCAGTGGGGGGGGGGGGGGGGGGGGACTGTCTCAGCCTCTCTGGTATTGGGTGTGTTGACCTTGCTCTCCCGTTTCTCCCCCGACTCTCTCTACTGTACCCCATTCATGTCATCTGAAAAGGGTCTGAATAGGGCATCTGATGGTTGGGGGTAACTACTCGATATTTTTTGTAATAATGACAAGATGATTTTTGTTTCTATTGTTGGTTTTGTGCTTGACTTTTCTATTATCCTAAACTTTCCTTTCTATCTATATGAATCTCTATTAATGTATCCCTAGATTTGTATAGCTATCAGAATGCATGATTGTCGGTTCAAGATTGTGTGTATATAATCGAATGGAATTCTCTCTCTTGTTGTCTTATTCTCACATGCACATGCATACACACCCACACACACAGAAACTTTTCCTCTTTTCCCCCTTTTTTCTTGCGTTTGTGATGGTTGTTATCTTTGTTTATCAGATCTGTTTGTCCAGTGTATTTTTTGTTGTTGTTGTTGTCTCACTTAAATAAAAATTTGGGGGGAAATGAACAAATAGTTTCTAATAAAAAATATTTTGGAAAGCATACTCAGAAGACAACAGACACAGTCTGGAAGTCCAAAAACATAGGTTAGATAGTGACTCTGAATTGTTCCTTTGGTTAGTTCAATAAAGTTCATAGTGTCTGTATTATTACTGGCTTTTTCGTTTTTTTCTATTATTAGACACAGTTGTGTTTTTTTTACATACCTGACATGTTTTGACTGATGTCTTCCGTCTTTATCAGAGTCGTCATCAGATGGTAGAGATGTGACGTATATTAAAGCAGATGATTGTGACCGATGCGGAGTCACCTGTCAAACTTTGACAGGTGAATCCGCCCCTTGATGTCCGTTTTCTACTGGAGGATGTTACTCCATGTTTGAGAGAGCAGGAAGGCCCCCTCATCCCGGTTCGTGGTGTGTGGGCTCGCTTTTGGATCTCCACCGCCTCCATGATCCATCTGTGGAATCTGTTGTATCAGTGTGGAGGACTTTGGCCTTTTCCCAGTCCATGATGTGGTTTATTGTTTGCAGTGGTCCGTTATGACTGATTTCATGTTTTCTTGAGCTGCCTGATGTCGTCTTGCTCTTGTTAGTCTTTTCTTTGTTTCCTTTTTGCACTCTTTTTGATGTTCATTTTTTTTGTGATGAAGGTGCGTTCTGTTTCTCCGATGTATGTTGTGTGGCAGGTGTGACATGGTATTTCGTGGATGACGTTTCATTCATTGTTTTGTTCAATCGTCTTTTGGCTGTACCAGTAGTAGCCTGAGTATTTTATACGATTTGACAGGGGTGCTGATGTCATGTTTTTTCATGGCCCTTTGGATGCATTCTGTTACTCCTCTGATGTATGGTAGTCTGACCATTCCTTTATTTTCTGTCTTCTTTGTCTATTTTTTCTTCTCTGTTTCCTTGTATTTCCTCTGTGTGGTCAAATAAGGTTCTTACTACAGATATCTTGTGAGTGGTAGGGTGTTCTGATATCCATGATAAATATTGGTCGGTATGAGTTGGTTTCCTGCATACTTTGATTTTTTATGTCCCTATTTCCTGTGTGAGTGATGTTTATATCCAAGAAATTGATGGAGTTGTCCTTTTCCTCTTCATGTGTGAATTGGATCTGTCCCGTGTCGTCCATGGTGTTAAAGTTGTCTGTGATCTGCTGTGTGTGTCCATTTTTGATTTTTCCAGAACGTTATCAACGTAGCGTTTCCATTGGTTTGGCTGGCAGTGCTAAAGTGCAGATGTTAGTGCGTTCTTCTCCAGATATTCCATGAAGAAGCTGGACATTGTGGCTGACCCACTGTCAGCCATAATGGTCATACACACACACACACTCAGACAAAAAAAACGTATTATCAGTGGTTATTTTTAGCTTCCTCAGGTACCAGACTGAATAAAATGTATTAATTTCACTCATATTTAAAAAATGTCAAGTAATCTGTTAAAATACAGCCGACATATTTTGAGAAATAAAATAAAGTCCTCTTATTCGGATCCAAACGAATTTTAAAATATTACAAACTGCATGCAATTTTCCAGGATTGTAAAATTTTGACAAATGACAGGTCTGTGTCTATCTATTAGAGTGTCGGCAAACTTAACAGCCAAGTTTACTCCGAATGCTCCAGTAAAGCTGCTGCCTGAACTCCTTTCCTGTTTGTGTGTGTCTTTGTTTGCACTGTCAGCTATTTTAGTTGGTGGCTTGGCAGTGGTTTGACAATTCACAACAATTAATTGAAATAGCTGCTGTCAGCTTGTTATTATTAAAAAAGATTCCAAAGTCTTCTAATTTAAGATTTACAAGTATTGTAAGTGTTTGTGTAGATCGTAAATACATAGAAATTTTAGGTTTTGTATGTTTATCCTGAGGTTTTGAACTAGTGATGAAAATGGAAAAAAACAAAACAGAATTAAATTTTTAAGACTAATTAGTAAATAAATAATGAAAAGAAGAACTTAGATTATGATAAAATGCAAACTTTATTCACATTTTATAGAAAAACTTTTTAACAGCTGTTTCATATTTCAGAAATACTGTTAAAATGTTAAATCTGAATCTTCTCCCTTATTCTGCACTTTCAGACTGTAAAGAAAAATCACAAAAAATACCAGTCACACATGAAGTTGATTAGATCTTAATGCTAAATGGTTAAATAATAAAGAATGTGCAAATTATAAACAGGTGAAAAATCAATGTTTTGGAGGGTTTGTATTGCATGATGCATTATCATTTACCTTTCCAGTATCACGACTCTTGACTCTCAGCTTGTTAACCTGGGACTCTGCAATGTCAGCACGTTCTTGAGCTTCCTCAAATTCATTCTGGACTTTTCTGAGCTTTGACATATGTGTGTTGGCCATCTCCTCCTGTGTAAAATTACATTCAAATAAGTTTTTATGCTTGTTTTACTTTTCTTGTCTGTCACTGCAAAATTGTCATTCTTTAAAAACTATTTTACTCACAGCTTCCTCAGCCTGTCTTTTGTAAGCTTTGACTTTGAGCTGCAGCTTGTCAACCAGATCCTGAAGCCTGGCCACATTCTTCTTGTCCTCCTCAGTCTGGGTAAATAAATTAAAATAAAACAGATACTTACACACAAAATCCTTTTTTAGTTGTTAGATGTAAAATTAGATATGTACCTGATAAGTGAGCTCCTTCACTCTCCTCTCATATTTGCGAACTCCTTTGATTGCATCAACTCCACGTCTCTGCTCAGATTCTACTTCACTCTCCAGCTCACGCACCTGTATAAAGATAAATAAAACAATGATTTGCTTTTATTTAGGGTACAATCCTTTTTACAGTTTATTTAACACAAATGCAAAGCATATTAATCTCATACCCTAGACTCCAGTTTCTGGAGCTGCTTCTTTCCACCCTTCATAGCCAGGTTCTCAGCTTCATCCAGACGGTGCTGCAGGTCCTTCACTGTGACCTCCAGGTTCTTCTTCATCCTCTCCAGATGAGAGCTGGTGTCCTGCTCCTTCTTTAGCTCCTCAGCCATCATGGCAGCCTGAATTAAATGTAATTTTAAATTATAGATTGAAGGGAGCATAAACAAGACCTGTGCAAATCTATATCAATGTATTATGAGAAACAATGAAGAACCTACATCAGTAATGGCCTTCTTGGCTTTCTCCTCTGCATTTCTTGCTCCTTGAATAGCATCATCCACTTCACCCTGAACCTGGACAAGATCAGACTCCAACTTCTTCTTGGTGTTCAGAAGACTGGTGTTCTGAAAAGAGGAATTGATAACAGAGTTTAGTGATTCTCTAGTGGTGGACAGCTTTTAACTGTTTTGTTAAATATAAACCTGAGAGTGAAGCAGTCCGACACGTTCACTGGCATCGACCAGCTCCTGTTCAGCCACTTTACGTCCTCTCTCTGTCTGTTCCAGAGCGGCTCTCAGCTCCTCAATCTCAGCCAACATCAGACCATTCCTGCGCTCCACCATGGCAACCTGTTCCTTCATGTCTTCTTGTGCTCTCAGAGCATCATCAAGGTGCAGCTGGGCATCCTGAAAACAACAATAAAGGTTAGAGAGACACAACTCCTTTTCTATTCTATGAACATTTGAATGCACTTAAAGTGTCTTCAAACTCACCTTGAGTTGTCCCTGAACATTCCTGAGTTGTTTCTGGGCCTCAGCAGCCTGCCTGTTGGCATGGCTGAGCTGAATCTCCATCTCATTCAGGTCTCCCTCCATCTTCTTCTTGACTCTCAGGGCATCATTTCTGCTCCTGACCTCAGCCTCAAGAGTACTCTGCATGGATTCAATCACTCTCTGACTGTTCCTCTTGATCTGTTCCAACTCCTCGTCCTTCTCTGCCAGCTTCCTGTCAATCTCACCTTTGACCTGGTTGAGCTCAAGCTGTACTCTGAGAATCTTGGATTCCTCATGTTCTAAAGTTCCCTTAATAATTTCAAACAGACATCAAAATAAGTCATTTACAGTAATAAAATAAGGCAGTTAACCAAAATGTGTGCTGTCATGTCAGTAGTAGTAAATTCTCAGATGAAGACGTTTTACCTCAGCTTCCTCCAAAGCTGTCTGAATTTCACTCTTTTCAGTCTCCACAGTCTTTTTGGCTTTCTCCAGCTCATGGATGCTCTTTCCAGTCTCACCAATCTGTTCCGTCAGGTCTGAGATCTCCTCTACAAAGAAAAAGGTGAATAAAGCAGAAAGTTCATCTATTTTTAGAGCTTCAGATGAAGTCCACTTTATGTTAAAAGTTCCCTTGTAGCCACATCTCCATGTATGGGTTCTTTAGGGGACTACATACGCTGCAGGTTCTTGTTCTCCCTCTTCATGGTCTCCAGCTGATCCAGGGCCTCCTCGTAGGAGTTCTTCATCTTGAACAGTTCTGTGCTGAGAGAGCGAGCCTCTTTTTGAGCTCCTTCAAGCTCTGCCTGGCTCTCCTCATACTTCTGCTTCCATTCTGCCAGGACCTACAGGTTATCCATTGGTTGCAGGTTTGTTACTAAAGTAAGTGTATCTTCCTAACATGTTTTACTTTTTTTAACTGTCAGATGAACATGGTACCTTGTCAAAGTTTCTCTGTTTCTTGTCCAGGTTTGCAGCAAGAGAATTAGCTCTCTCCACATCAATCATGAGGTCCTCCACTTCACCCTGCAGCCTCTGCTTGGTCTTCTCCAGAGAGGCACACTTGGAGTTCACAGCCTCAATGGACTCCTCAGCCTCCTGCAGGCGCTGGGCAAGCTTTTTCCTGCAGCAAATGGATGGAGTGAATGTTTTAAAAGAAGCGAGAGACAGAATAGTTTGATGAAATGATGAACTGCTTTGACTAACTTGGACTCCTCCAGTTCCTCAGTGCGCTGGATGGCATCAGTTTCATATTTGGTTCTCCACTGAGCCACCTCACTGTTGGCCTTGGACATTCCTCTCTGCAGCTCAGCCTTGGCCTCCTGCTCCTCCTCAAACTGCTCTCTGAGCAGATCACAGTCATGGCGGGCTGACTGAACACCATGAGCCAGAGCGTTCTTGGCCTGACAGAATAAAAAAAATAGATCTAAGTAGTGGTCTCACCAGTCACTCAATTCTGTAAAACACCACAACTAAGAATAAAAACAGTAGTTAAAGGTTCCCATGCCTTCACTTCCTCCTCCACAAGTCTTTTCAGCTCCTCAATCTGCTGAGTGAAGGCCTGTTTGCCTCTGGTCAGCTGAGAAACTAGAGCTTCTTTCTCTTCAAGCTGGCGAGAAAATTCACCTAGAAATTTAAAAGTAAAAGAAGTTAGGTTAATTGAAATTCTCCAAAAAGGGACTTTTTTTCTGTTACAAGTGACTGACCATTCTCGGTCTGAAGTCTTGCCCTCTGTGCATTCAGGTCATTCAGTTGCCGAATGTTTTCATCATTTTTGGCCTTGAGCTCACTCAGCTGATCCTCCAGAGTTCTGCACATTTTCTCCAAGTTGCCCTTAAAAAATGACATGTTTAATTTAGAAATTATATGTTGACAAAGAACATTTAAAAGACTGAACAAAGAAAAACCTTTGATTTAGCAACACCCTCCATGTTGCTGCTGAGATCATCAATCTCCATCTTGTACTCGCTCTTTTCCTTCTCCAGCTTCTGCTTGACACGCTGCAGGTTGTCGATCTGTTCTCCCAGCTCTGCAACGCTGTCGGCCTGCTTCTTGCGGAGAGCTGCTGCAGTAGCTTCATGCTGCAGCGTGGACTCTTCAAGATCTCTCCTCAGCTTCTGGAACTCAGCTTCCCGCTTCTTGTTCATCTCAATCTGAGCAGCTGTTGCCCCTCCAGCTTCTTCAAGCCTCTCACTGATCTCCTCAAGCTCTCTGGAGAGATCAGCTCTCTGCTTCTCTACTTTAGCCCGAGCAGCTCTCTCAGCCTCAATCTCCTCTTCCAGCTCCTCAATACGAGCCTAAAATTAAAGTCCAGACAAATATTTTCAAGGTGTCTTTCAAAACAACTTTTGACAATTTCAAAGTCAAAAGAACACACACACATATACACATATACATATATATATATATATATATATATATATATATATATATATATATATATATATATATATATATATATATATATATATATATACACAAACAGTGTACATGTATATATATATATTTTTTACCTGGAGTTCCTTGATCTTCTTCTGAAGCTGAGCACCAAGGGATTGTTCATCCTCAATCTTGCTAAGAAGCTGACTGATTTCAAAGTCCTTCCTGTTTACAAAATGATTAAAAGTAGAAATATATTTTTTAAATCTATATACACAGCAGATTTAATTGAAAAAAATTCAAAGGAACAAATTGTGTTTGGTTATATAAAAAATCAGGTTTACCAAGATTTTTGTCTTTCACTATAAAATGATTCAAATTAATTTTTATAAATACTGAAAGAACATCAACCAATGTTTGGACAGAAATTAATATGGTTTTAAATACAATTTAACACATCATACTCAATACTACAATCAAAATATGATTTTGTGGATCACTGTACACTCATTAAAATGCATGTATGTTTCTTGATTAGCAGGTTTCATCAAATTATTTTTCTTCGAAAAAAGTTTTTTTAAATTGTGTTTAGTTATATCAGAGTCAGGTATATCAAGATTTTTGTTTTTCCCTATACAAATATTACATGGGTTTTATAAAAATTGACATAACAAAAAAACAAAGTTTGGACAGACATTAGTCAATACTGTTAAAAAACTATTTAATATATTACTCTCAAATTTAAAATCATACTTCTTGATCTTCTCATCAGACTGCTGCTTGTCATTTTCCAGATCCATTATGGATTCCTGGGCTAGTTTCAGATCTCCTTCCAGCTTCCTCTTGGCTCTCTCAAGATCCATGCGGAGCTTCTTCTCTTGCTCCAATGAACCTTCAAGCTGTCAGATAAAAATATTTCATTGTTAAATAACTTCTTCAGATCATCTATTTCTGTCTAATTTGACAGAAGTTTTTTTCTTTTCTTACATCATCCACTTGCTGTTCCAGCTTGGTCTTGGATTTGGTCAGAGTGTTGACTTTGTCTTCCTCTGCCTGGAGATCATCCAGTGTCTGTTGATGGGCCTCTTGGAGGGCTTTCTTCTCCTTGGTCAGCTTTGCAATGGACTCATCTTGAGAAGCCATTTCCTCAGTCAGGTTTTTCACCTTAGAGTACCATAAAAGGTTACAATTTATATTTTTAATATATATAAAATGTGTACAATAGTTTGACATTAACCTTGTTTTCAGTGGCATGTTTCTCCTTCTCCACTTTAGCCAGGGTGAGCTCCAAGTCATCAATGTCCTTCTTCAGTTCAGAACATTCATCCTCCAGCTTCCTCTTCTTAGCAGTCAGCTCAGCATTGATTTCCTCTTCATCCTCCAGTCTCTCAGTGGTCTCTTTGAGTTTGGCCTCCAGCTGGATTTTACTCTTAATGAGTCCCTCGCACCTTTCCTCAGCATCAGAGAGGTTATCTGTTTCCTGTAGTTTAAACAAATGCATCAGCTAATGGTCTGCAACTTTTGTGGTCGTTACAAACAAAAAACGGTTTAATGCAATTTTAGTTGTTATCAATGTCCTCCTAAATGGATACAAAGAAAAACATGAAAACATTTCTTTTTAGTCATTAATCAGCTCCATGGTACTTAAAAATATCACAAAATGATTGACTAAAAAGAACAAGTCACTACCAGTCACAATCACACATTAGTAAGACAAAATCCTACAGTGTCACTCAGTTCAAAGTGTTGTGTGGGTAAAAAATAAGTATCTTAATTGACATACATCAAATAAAATATTTCATAGATGCACAAAGGCCAAGGTGTGTTTTGAAATCCAAGTTATATGTGTGTTGAACTAGATCTGCTGTTCAGGCCTTAGCAAGGAAACTCTTTTTGACCTAATCCAGAGTAAACGTAAGACTATAAAGGGTTTGCAGAAACTGCATATTTTACATCGTCTCTGTCTGCACATTTTTACCTAATTCCCATTTTACTTTATTTGAATCACCTAAAAACTACAGCTGGTCAATTGTTTATTTATCCCAGCCACTTTGAGCTATTATACTTTCTTTATCTACCCTATTAACAGATTAATGACATCAATGTTTTAGGTAGTTTTTATTTCATGTTTGCAGCAACTTCTAACTTACAGAAGCCACTTGAAGCTGCAGATCATTCTTTTCCTGCATCAGAGAAACCATTTTCTCCTCCAGTTCCTTCTTCTTGGCCAAAGCAGCAGCCAGGTCTGTTTTCATCTTCTCATAGTTTCCTTTCATCTCCTGCAGCTCCTTCTCAGTCTCAGCGCTTTGCAGAAGAGGCTTGATCTTGAAGTAGAGTTTGAGCCATGGCCAGTTCTTCACATTCATGAATGAACGGACGTTGTACTGGATGGTGAAGACAGATTCTCTGTTTGCACAAAACACAGTGTACATTTTAACACAAATGTTTTCTGTTATATATTTGTCATTACATATAAAAAAAGGATCCTCAAATAATTTACCTTCTCTCCGTCATCTTAACATACTCCTTCCTCATAACGTATCCTCTGCAGAGAGCCTGAGTCATGGACACCAGTGAAGACAGTTTCTCATCTCTCATCTCCTCAAGTGTACCCAGCAGACCAGCTTTGAAGAACACCTGAGATTGACATCGGACAATAAATTCACTAAGTGTGCACATGAATTACTTATTGTATTTGCAAAGTTAGCTTGTTAACAACATTTCTTTAAATGATACCTTAGTGTGTCCAAACTTGTACTGTTCGTGGTCTACATCAATGGAGCCAAGCAGCTTCTCTGAAGCTTTCTTGTTGTCCATGAACTGTCCCTCAGGGATGACAGCAGCATTCAATACTTTGTATCTAAACAAATAAAATAACATTTTTTTTTTTTTGTTTTGATTATTTTTTTAAGTCATTTACACTGATTCACTTTTACATAAATCCAGGTTTTACCTCTGCTTGAAGTCACCGTAGAGGATTCTGCCAGGAAAACCCTTTGTGCAGATTCTGATGCCCTCCAGCACACCATTACACCTCAGCTGGTGGATGACCAAGAAGTTCTCCATAAGACCTGAAAAACAAGAATGCATTAAGTTCACAATAAATGTTCTGAAATCTTAAAAGAATTAGGTCAAACATTAGCACTGTAGCTTTTTAACCTTGAGTCTTTGATTCGTTTGGAATCAGGCAACGCACAAAGTGGGGATGAGTGCTCTTCAAGTTTGTCATCAGTTTGGCCAAGTTCTCCTGTGGGTCCATATTAAGACATAAGAGGTCTTTTTTTTCCACCAACGCTTTAGATTGTTTTTAACAAAATATTTTTTGGGAAGACTTACCCTGAAAAGAGCAGACACAGTCTGGAAGGAGCCACCCTTCTTCTTACCACCCTTCTTGGCAGCAGCTTCTGCTCAAAAAAAAAAAGATCTGATTGAACAATGATAATTGTATCACAATTCCTTTTTTTTCTTCCTAGAGTTATATATTAAGCATGAAATGAAAGATTTAGTTTAAACTTATACGTCCTCTCTGAACTTCAGTATCTCTCAAAAATTAACATAGGCAACATAAATCACATGTTCATAAAATATTTTGTGAAAAAGAACAAAAAAGCTTATATCTCTGTTTTGAGACAAAAGTATTTACATAAAGCAATAGTGATCATTTTGATCACTATTCTTCAAAAATCTGCAAGTTTTTATGGGGTGACTTCCATTCTTACCTTCAGCTCCTGCTTGGGCTGCATAGAGGTAGCACAGCAGTTTGTTTGAAGACTTCTGGTAGAGCTGCACCACTGAGTCGTTCAGTGGGTCCTTGTTCTTGTCCAGCCAGCCAGTGATGTTGTAATCCACTGTTCCAGCATAGTGAACCATGGCAAAGTGAGCTTCAGCTTTTCCCTTTCCAGGTTTAGGCTTCTCAAAGGCCTTGTTCTTGCCAAGATGCTGATCGTACAGTTTGCCCTTGAAAGTTGTATCAGAAGCCTTGGGGAACATGCACTCCTCTTCAAGGATGGAGAAGATGCCCATTGGCTTAGAAAAAGTAATAGTTCATGTTAAAATAGCTGAACACCTCCCCCTCAACTTTGTTGATCTAAAAACACAAGCAATTAAATGGTTCATCACCTTCTCAATAAGCTCAATGCAGGCAGCCAAGTCCATGCCAAAGTCAATGAACACCCATTCAATGCCTTCTTTCTTGTACTCCTCTTGCTCCAGGACAAACATAGTGTGGTTGAAAAACTGTTGCAGTTTCTCATTGGTGTAGTTGATGCAGAGCTGCTCCAAGCTGTTGTACTGTAAGTAAATGTAGGGGAACATTTCAATCAGCTTGAATTCTTGCATTTTTTTAAATCTTCTCAGCTGCAACTCACATCAAAGATCTCAAATCCAGCAATGTCCAGCACACCAATGAAGTACTGTCTTGACTGCTTTGTGTCCAACATCTCGTTGATGCGGATGACCATCCACAAGAACATTTTCTCATAGACAGACTTGCACAGAGCACTGACAGAATTGTTGACCTGGAAAATAAAGAGTGTAGTATCATTTGCATATTCAGTATGTGCTCTGTTTATTGTCCATGGCCATGTTTTAATTTTCATATTTACCTGCGGGACGGTCTGACCTTTGGTGACCATCTCATTTCCAACCTTGACTCTTGGGTAGCACAGAGCTTTCAGCATGTCAGCTGAGTTTAGGCCCATCAGGTAGGCAATTTTATCAGGCACTAATGAAAAGAGAAATAAATGTGTTAATGAATAAAAAACACATTTTATCTTTGACACTATGAGAACTGTGGTAATTTGGCAGTTACCCTCAGTGCCGTCAGGTTCTGCCTGCTCCTCTCGCTGCTTCTGCTTAAACTTCATGTTACCATGATGCATCACAGCACCAGTCAGCTTGTAGATGCCTAACTTTTCCTCAGCATTAAAGCCCAAAATATCAATGGCCAACTGCATTGCACATCACAAGTACAAATTAATATCTCTTACCTTTTTCAAAATATAATTTAAGAACAAGTATAAAATATTTGTTTTACATCAGTTGCAATGAACTCCTCAACGTCATTGATGCTCTTGACAGTGATTTCACCCATGCTGATCAATGGGAAGTCATAGGGGTTGGTGGTGATAAGAAGAGCCTCTAAAAGAGAAAAATCAGTGTTTATGGGTTTACAAGATAATTGTTGAGTTTCCATATATTCGAGTTTTACAATATCATACCCAGGAGCTCAGGTTTGTGGCCCGTCATCAGCTGGTAGAAGATATGGTAGCTCCTCTCAGCAGACAACTGGTAAGTGACACGAGACTTCTCCAACAGATCTGCAATCAACCAGTTAAAAGAAAGTTAGTATTTCTGAAATACAATTTAGCTACAGAAGTACATGTTAAAGACCAATAGAGGCTGTTTTTCATGCCACTTGTTTGGCTGTTAACTTACAAGTTTCAATATCAGCTGAAGCCAGTTTTCCACTGGAACCAAAGTGAATCCTGATGAATTTACCCTGAACAACATAATGATAAACATTATTGCATGTAAGAAGAAAGTGACTCATATTCTCAAACCATTAGAATGATTCCAACACTTACAAAACGGGAGGAGTTGTCATTCCTCACAGTCTTGGCATTACCATAGGACTCCAGCAGAGGGTTGGCAGCAACAATCTGATCCTCAAGCGAGCCCTGCAAGGACACAGTATATTTTTACATTACATGCATATGCAATCACATTTTGTAAAACAATCTGAGACCAATTCAGTGACTTTACCTGAATTTTTCCAGCGCTTTGCTGCTCCTTCTTTCCACCAAGAGCAGCAATTGTTGCAAAGTACTGGATGACACGCTTGGTGTTGACAGTCTTCCCTGCACCAGATTCTCCACTGGGATACACATTTCACATTTTATGCCTTTGGAGTAAGTTTCCTCAAGTTGACAAATATTTTGTATTTAAATATGTCTAATACTCACGTAATCAGGATAGACTGGTTCTCACGATCTAAACAAGCAAACATCCAAGGGTTACATAAGTTTCCCCATAACATAACAAACATAAACTTGTTATTATGTTTGAAAATTCAGCATCACCTGTGTGCATAAATTGATAGGCATTGTCAGAGATGGAAAAGATATGGGGCGGAGCCTCAATCCTCTTCTTTCCTCTGTATCCTGACACACATTGAGCATCATACACAGGAAGCCACTTGTATGGATTCACGACCACGCAGAACAACCCAGAATAGGTCTATAAGAGAAAACACATTTTGTTTTTCTGAAATGGAACAAAAGCAATCGCAATTATAAAATAAAGTAAAACAAAATAAGCTAAAACTCACATAGATCATCCATGATGCAAAACGCTCTTTGAGGTTAAACAGCACAGAGGGCTCATTAAGGTGGGTCATCATGGCCATGTCCTCCATCTTATCAAACTTTGGAGGGTTTCTGGGATAGATATCATCCTCTTTCACAGTGACAGTCTGTAGAATAATAGTTTAATTTTTTTTTTTTTTTTTTTGAAAAGATGTCACATCATAAAACTCCTTTAATAACAAAAAAGTGCTAAACTAAGTTGAGCCACATTATAAAGTTAATATGATCTCCTTTTTTCTTTTTCTTACCTTCCCTCCTTCAGTCTCCACAGTGGCTTTGCCACCCTCCCTTTTGATGAGTTTACCCTTGAGATACATCTCATCTGCATCAACAACGAAAAAGGCCGTTTTGGCATCAAATGGTGCTGTTTGGGCCTCAATCCTCTCCCTTTCTGGTTTCCGGAGGTAGATGGCCGCCGGGCCATACTGCTCCATTTCAGCATCCGTACTCATGATGGCACTTTTAGTGGGGCCTACAGATTAGGAAAAATATTCTTTGAGAGCTATTTCACAATTCAAAGCAGGAAAAAAAACAAAATTCTGTCTGATATAGTGTACCTCAGCAGATGGAAATCCTTGGTTTGATGAGTCCCGGTATATCAAAATGCTGCAAAAAAAAGTAAGAAAAAGTTCAGTTTTAAATTTTTAAGTTGTATTTTTGCCTAAAGTTCTCAGCATATGACATGATTACTTAAATAATAAACTGCAAAATAAACACAATTTACAACCAAAACATTTACCTATAAATGCCAATATTTACACAAAATGATAAAAAAAATTATTTTGAAAACAAGTTTTTTTTGTAATTAACAACTAGATCATTCATACCATATAGAAGCACTGAAAATCTGGAGAGTTTATTGCACTGACCTGTCTGAAATGCCTTTCAATTAGAGCACAAGCCCCATGACTGCCGTTCTTATATACTGCATCTCTGCTTTATCAGCAAAAGCCCCCCACTAGATTTGGTCATGCAAGCTTGACACCTTGCTGCTTGATATCAAAGGAGTCAAAAATAAACAAATATTTTGGTTTCATGTTTCATCAGATAATATAATACACCTAAGTGCATATTTATTTTAAGAATATTTAATTAACATTATAATAATATTTTCAAAGCTTTTTACAGATTTACTCAAATTATTAGATTTCAGTTTTTGAATAATTTAGAAGTTAAAAAAAATAATACATCTCCCATGATTTTAATCAATCTTAGTATAAAAAAGTTTATCATGATTTATTTATTTGTTTATTATAAAAATCCATTATTATTATTGTTGATAAGTGTCACATTTTATTTTCCGATTCACATTATCCCCCTTTGTGAAGTACCTTTATCTTGTGAATCGTGTTGGGGAAAAATGTTTATGTATCTTTTTCAATGTCCTATCACTTTTAATACAACAGTAAAAACTAAAGTGTCAGATTCAAAGAAGATTTGGTATACCCGTGGTTTATAGTTACTGGACATAAAGGTCATGACATCGAAAATAATATTCCAGTTGATGGTCTTGTATGTGTTGTATGTGTTACATGTCTCTGTGGAATGAGGTTAATGCAGAATTGGCAGCTGACAGTTTTACACCCAGCAAAAAAATGACAAAATAATTTGTGACAGTGAAAAACAAAGTAATAAACTGTGTCTAATTGTTATTTTTTCAAAATACTGACAGGATAACAATTTCTAATGAGCAGTCAACCTGGGAAAAGGTCATAAATTGTCTATGACTGCCAAGTTTAGCGTGGACTATAATTCAGGTAACGATGATGGTGTTCCTGTGCTTGAAATACATCCACCTTTAGCAGAGAGAGCTGAGTCATGTTTGTCATAGAGAGAACTGCTTATTTATAGGACATAATTAGAAATGTTGTTAACCCATTACCTAACTTTACAGAGGCTGGCAATGTGAATTTGAATTTTAAAATATAAATCAGAAATATTTTTTCTTTCTATTTGTTAGAAATCCTGAATTTTCAGTGCTCTTAATCTAGGTCTAAGTAGAAATGTCAGCACAGAATATAACAATTAAAAATGACCAAAAGGGCAAAATGACAGAACTACTCCATTACCTTGGAACTGTCTTCCAAACACTGCTTTAAAATGCTTTTTTTTAATAGAAAAAAATGCACCATAAGTAAAAAAAAAATTTGCACAATTTTTGTTTTTTTTATTTTCTTCATCAGTTTGGGGGTTGAAGCACAAATCAAAACCAAATGCCTGCCCTTACATCAATGATACTTTGGTTGAATGTCAGTTGTGTAAAATGTTCAGTTCCTGCTTTTTATTAAGGGTATTTGTTGTGGTTAGTCAGGGAGGATAAACCCAGGAGCAGGAAGACTATAACACATTCAGAAGGTTTCAAAGATTTATTCAAAATGCCAAACATAAGCGACAGCATAAAAGATGCTCCATAACCAAACACAGAATGAACAGTCCTTAAAATAAGGAAGCTAGACTGGATATTGCAGGCAGCTGTGACCAATTCGTGAGAGGCCACAGCCAACCAGCAAAAGAATAGGCCCTAACAGCATCACTAGGGGGCAACCTATAACATGACCCCTTTCACAAAGTCTGGCTCCTAGACATACGAGGGTGGTCAGAGTGGTCCGGGTGGAATCAATTGATCAGGTCCTGGGCCGGAAAATGACTCTCTGGAACCCATTGACGATTTGCAGGGCCATAACCCTCCCAATCAACAAGGTCCTGGACACTCCGACCAACCCTCCTAGAGGCAAAAAGGCGGCTAACAAAATAAGCTGACCCGCATCCACAAAACAGGGCACTGGAGAAGACCTTGCAGTGGGGCTAAGGGGACCATCTTTCTCAGTTTACAGACATGAAAGACCGGGTGGATCTACAAGCTTTTCTGAAGTTCCAATTTGACAGCCATGGGGTTAATGATCCGAGTGATTGAGAGTGGACCAAAAAAAAAAAAAAAAGAATGGACCACTATAACAGGGATGCAGCTTCCTTGTTCCCCCTTTCGGCGGCACATCGGAGGAAGAGAGCCACACTCGTCTCTTACCTTGTATTCAGGAACAGTTGACCTATGATGCCACTGAATCTCTCCTGGTTTTCCAGAGCTGGCGTCGATATCTGCTCCACGTACACCAACAATGCCTCACAAATGCAGCAGGACCAGAGGTAGAAGCTGATTGTTCCTGGTGGGGAAAAAGGAGTGGCTGATAACCGTAGGCTGCTTGAAAGGGGGAATATCCTGAAGAATTTTGGAGGGTGTTATGTGAATTTCAGCCCAGGACTGCTGAAAAGACAAAGTGCTTGCAGAATTCTCTCGAAAAGGTGGCAAAAAACTGCGATCCTTGATCCAAAGTGATATTTCACGGAAGGCCATGTGAACAAAACACATGCTTAGTGATAAAACAGCCAACTCCTTGGATGACTCCTTGGCATTTTACGCAAATGCACAGCATGAACCAGTTTGGAGAACCTGTCTATGATCGTTTGGATAACAGTGTTACCTTCTGAGTTGGGTAACCCAGTATTAAAGTCCATTGTAATATGGGACCGAGGTTTGTAGGGCACAGGTTATAGGAAACCAGTGGGTGGCTTTCTGGATACCTTGACACTTGGACACACAGGGCATGAGGGCACAAAAGCCCTAATGTACGAGGACATGATGGGCCACCAAAACCTCTGAGCCACTAGGAGCGCAGTCCTCAGCACTAGAGGATGGCAAGCTAACAGAGAAGAGTGACCCCACTTGAAAAGTGCAGGACAAAGAGAGGGAGGAACAAACAGGCAGTCAGAAGGACATCCTACAAGAATGGTAGTCACATCAGGAACAGAAGCTTTGACCTTGCGTTCCAAGGCCCATCAAGAAGCTCCCAGCACAAGATGAGGAGTAACAATGGTGGCAGCTGCAGTAAAATCTTTAGATTCCCTCTCTCACTGAAACTCCGGGCTTGAAAATTTTACTGCCCGGCCAGTAGAAGAGGGAGAAATTGAACCTGTCGAAAAACAGGGGCCATCTGGCCTGGCTTGGGTTAAGTCTTTTGGCTGTTTGAATGTATTCCAGCTTTTAATGATTTTTCCAAATCAGAAATACCTAGTTAGCCCCTTCCAACCAGTGACGCCACTCCTCCAAGGCTAATTTTACTGCCAGCAGCTTTCTGTTCCCTATGTTGTAGTTTCTCTCAGCAGGAGTGATCTTGCAGGATGAACTTTATTGACAGACGCTCTCTGAGACAAAACTGCCCCCACTCCAGACTCAGACGCATCCACCTCCACAATGAGCTGTTTGGAGAAGTCAGGCCGAGTCAGGATAGGAGCTGCAGAAAAACGTCTTTTCAGCTCAGTAAACGCCTTATTTGCTCCCTCATCCCAGACAAAACATACCTTAGCCAAGGTGAGTCTGTGAAGGGGTGCAACCATGCCATTGAAGCCTCGCATGAAATGCCTGTCGAAATTTGCAAACCCCAGGATGCGCTTTAACTGTTAACATCCAGAAGTGACAGGCAACGCAAGAACGGCTTTAACCTTAACCATTTGCATTGTCCCAGGGGTAATCACGTGGACAAGAAACTTGGTCTGAGTGGCGTGGAACTTGCATTTTTTGGGTAGTACAGCTGGTTCTCGAGAAGGCTGTGTAAAATGGCTCTGATGTGCTGCACGTGGGTGTCGAGATCTGGGTAGAATATCAAAATGTCATCAAGGTACAAAACCACAAATTTGTTTATCATATCGTTAAGGAAGGTCATTGATAAGACTTTGAAACATCGCAGCAGCAGTTGTGATTGAAAAAGGCCAGAAACCAGATACTCGAAATGAACACTGACCACAAGATTTACATAATTTTACAATTGGAAATTAAAAGTCGACATAAAACACACCTTTTATAAAAAACACATTATTATAAGTGATTTGGTAAATGGTAAACAGCAAATACTTGTATAGAGCCTTTTTACTTTCTTCAAAGGCCCAAAGCGCTTTACAGTTACAGTCCAATTCACCCATTCACACACACGTTCACACACTGATTGTAGCTCTGCTGCTGCCGAACACTGGTGCCAACCTTCCACCAGAGGCAAGTTATATATATATATATATATATATGTATATATATATATATATATATATATATGTCATTAGCCATTTGGAAAATGAGCTTTTATGACTCCCCAACATCTCTTAATGATGTATATTTGGTGTAAGTACAAAAACTTTTGGATACATGATTAAAATAGTCTACATTAAAATATGCATATTTGGCTACCCTCCAAACTGAATACTTGTTGACTTCAAAGCTAAGATATAGAGTAAAAAATGAAAGTGCAGCTCTTTAAAATAATAGATGAAAGGAGTCTGTCAAAAAAATGAGCTTAAAATCATACATTCTCAATTGTTTTCTTCAAAAACATTTAAAAATTTTCTTTTACATTAATAAATAGGCTATATGAATATATATATATATTATATATATATTGAGAGATAGAGAAAAAGCATAGGAAAGTAGAGTCCTTCAAATATGTCTGTAATGTTGTTTACTAGAAGAATTAGCTTGCATTTACAGAAACAGGACACCAGTCCTCTTAACCTTTTGAGCAGGAATAAGCAGTGCTGTGGGGGAGATATCATGTTTTGCAGCTGCCTGTTGAATTTATTTGATGACCATCTACATTTTTCAGACTGGGGCAGGGTATACTCCATAATCAAAAGTAGGACAGTGTCAGCCAGTGTTGCTTTATGTATCAGGGATATAAAATGATGACGGATGATCTTCCACAGCATTTGAAAGGGGTCTGTGAGCCCTCGTAGTTGGGCTAATTTCTCCAGTAATGTGTTGCCCCAGTTTTTAACACAGCTCTACTTCTTTTACTCCATGGCAGATGCAGTCCTGTTACAACTTCATGAATTTGAGGTCCTTAGTGCCTGAAAAGTAAGTGTTTGAAGACTTTAAGTGACCTTACATTGTTTTGTTGTTTTTTTGGTGCCGTTTGTCTTGTAGTAAAATTGTTGCCTGCTGATAGCTCTGAAATGTTTTTCACCTTGGGAGATGTAAAGTGGCGTGTTCAGTTAACTGTGACACAGCATGACACACAAACTTAATTAAAATATTTGCCTCACCTGTATTAACTTTAACAGTTTACTTAGATGTTAAATGAAAAACTGCCTGCTAATCTCTTTTAAAAATCTTGGTCAAATATGCAGTTTGGAAAATTGTAAACAATATATTTTAAGGATACTTTTATCTCTTGTTCTTAGGAAACTATCCCAGGGTATTTCTCCAAAGTTTTAGAATTTTTGGGAACTGGTCTAATGGAAAGAAAAACGTGTGGAAAACATCTGTCACATTCCTGATTTTTATTTGTTATTTCACTGAATAAAACTTGTTGAGGAAAACATCTCTGTGTTTTTTTTATTAGATATTTCTGAGTTCAAATGTTGATTTTCGGGATGCAACATTAAATATACATGTCTGGTAAAGCAGTTACACCACCAGTATGATAAGTAAAATTGCAAACATTTTCATGCAGTCATTTTTTATAAGAAATTAGTTTAGATGTAATCTGTGGCTAAAATACTTACATAAATGCAGCGTATTATAATCTACATGTTGACTAAATTTAATACGTTTTTCTCTATATACTTTTTCTGTTTATAAGCACACCAGGTATCTAATAAATGAGAATGGCCAACTGTCAGGCAGCAACATATCCGGATGGGGATTGAAATTTCTTAAGGGGCTATTAAAGACTCCATCCATGTCAACGTATTTGTAAACGTATTTTATCTTTTGTTCCATCCATCCATCTATCCATTCATCCATCCATCCATCCATCCATCCATCCATCCATCCAAGATATTAGGTGTGAAATTGTTTCAACCAAAAAAGTTGTGCAGAAGTCAATTTTTGTCAAGGGGGGACCTTGTCCTGGAGCTGGAAGTTGTGTTTTTTTATGAAAAAACATAATCTTGACTAAAGATCTATTTTTTTAAGAAAGAGAATGTTTAAAAATCATGAACAAAAAAAATGACACAGAAATAATTGTTTGTTAGCTACCTGTCTATTAAAAAGTCAATGTTTGAGGACAAATCAATAGTTGGTTCATATTTTATGACCAGTGGCGGTTCTGGCACAAATGACTCCCTGGGTGAGCCACACCAGTAGCGCCCCTCGGTGCTCCCCAATTACGACACTGAAATGTATAGCGTGCTTAAATTATTTTTTAAGAGACACTGGTTTGTTTGTTTTTTATAAAAGGTACCGACATGTTTCGTTTCGGTGGAATACCTTCCGCCTTCGTTAGGGTGGGAAAAGGAAAAGTGCGAAAAGGAAACAAATAAAATAGTAACAAGAGCAAGACGACAACCGGCAGTACAAGAAAACATGAAATCAGCCATAACGGACCACTGCAAACAAGAAAACCACATCATGGACTGGGAAAAGGCCAAAGTCCTCCACACTGATACAACAGATTCCACAGATGGATCATGGAGGCGGTGGAGATCCAAAAGCGAGCCCACACTTCCATAAACCGGGATGAGGGGGCCTTCCTGCTCTTCCACACCTGGAGCAACATCCTCCAGCAAAAACGGACATCAAGGGGCGGAGTCACTTGTCAAAGTTTGACAGGTGACTCCGCCTCGGTCACAATCATCTGTTTTTAAAGACGTCACACACCACCAGATGATAACGACCCTGACGAAGGCGGAATGTATTCCACTGAAACATGTCGGTACGTTTTATAAAAAACAAACAAACCAGTGTCTGATAAAAAATAATTTAAGTACGCAGTATAATTTATAGACACAATGAACCTTTTTGAATCACTGAAATGTAAAATTGCTTATTATGGTTTCTTTATTGTTCAAACATTTAACAAATTAAAATGATCAAAAGTGCAACTAGATGCTTCTAAATTCTTACAGCTTGTAGGACTGTTCTATTCTAAAAGTAAGAATAACTCTTTCAAGGATAACATCATACATGTTTGCTTGAGGTTTAAAATGACCTCGTTATGAGATTTAAAAAAATGATATACAACTAGTCCAACTTAAAGTTTGAAGCCCATTGAAACAACTATTGTCGTAATATTGGGTTATATAAATAAAATTTACTCAGACGCATCCACCTCCACAATGAACTGTTTGGAGAAGTCAGGCCGAGTCAGGATAGGAGCTGCAGAAAAACGTCAATTCACCTCAGTAAACGCCTTATTTGCTCCCTCAACCCAGACAAAACATACCTTAGCCAAGGTGAGTCTGTGAAAGGGTGCAACCATGCCATTGAAGCCTCGCATGAAATGCCTGTCGAAATTTGCAAACCCCAGGATGCGCTTTAACTGTTAACATCCAGAAGGGACAGGCCACGCAAGAACGGCTTTAACCTTAACCATTTGCATTGTCCCAGGGGTAATCACGTGGACAAGAAACTTGGTCTGAGTGGCGTGGAACTTGCATTTTTTGGGTAGTACAGCTGGTCTTGAGAAGGCTGTGTAAAATGGCTCTGATGTGCTGCACGTGGGTGTCGAGATCTGGGTAGAATATCAAAATGTCATCAAGGTACAAAAACACAAATTTGTTTATCATACATCATATAAGGAAGGTCATTGATTAGACTCTGAAACATTGCAGCAGCACTTGTGAGACCAAAAGGCCAGAAACCAGATACTCGAAATGACCACTGGGATGTTAAATGTGGTCTTCCAGTCATACCCCTCCTGTATGTGAACCAGATGGTATACACTCCGCAGGTCCAGTTTGGTGAAGATCAGGGTCCCTAGGGAGGGGATAAGTTTTCTGGACAGTGATGTTATTCAACCCCCCTGTAATCAATACAAGGCAGTGGACCCCTATTCTGCTTGCTTACGAAGAAGCTTGCCCTGCTTGCCCCTGCCGGAGAGGAAGAGAAATAGATTATTCCAGCCAGTAGACTCTCCTGTAGGTACTCCTCCATGGCCTCCCATTCGGGAAGAGAAAAAGGGTAGATTTGACCTGTAGGTGGTTAAGTCCCTGGTAGGAGATCTATAGCACAGTCATAGGAGCGGTGAATGGGCAGAGACTTAGCTCGAAGCTTACTGAATACCGCACTCAGATCATGATACGCAGAGGGGACATTGTTGAGGTCCAGAGGTTCAGGAGGAGGTTGTCTATTAACAGTGGAACGCTCAGCCGCCTCAACCAAACAATTCATCATACAAAAAAAACTCCAGGACAATACACGTCCGGAAACCCAGTCAATGTAAGGAGGATGTTAACATAACCAAGGAAAACCTAATATTACCTGTGGTTTCAAAGATTCCACTATGTAAAACCATATGAGTTGATTGTGGTTACCTGACACAGTCACATTCATATTTACAATGTGTGCAGAAAACCAGTGTGTGACTGAACCGTTAAATGCATGAATTAGCAAAATTGTAGTTAAAGGCTCAACAGAGAGTTTGTTCACCACGTCTTGTGAAATCAGGTTGTCATCAGAACCAGAATCAATCAGGGTATCAAAGTCCAGAAGGTTTCAAGGATTTAATCAAAATGCCAAACAAAGCAACAGCATAGAAGACGCTTCAACACCAAACACAGAATATGCAACCCTTAAAAAACGAAGTTAGACAAGATAATTGCAGGCAAATGGGACCATTTTGGGAGAGACCACAGCTAAACCTGCAAAAACAGAACTTTAAAACATCTCCAAGGGGCAACCCATAACAGCATTTGTATACATTTCCTACTAGCTTCTTATTGACCAGTGATGTGAGACTTTAGTAACTCTAATAGTATGCTTTACTGTTTCATGGTGTAGTTTGTCTGTTGCAGCAGGAAAAGACTCTGACATCAGTGCACTTTGATCTCCATTGGGGCAAAGAAACTCAGTGCTATTGGTTAGTCAATGTAATTTCCTTTCTTATTACTTTTCAGTTTATTTAGCTCTACTTTTATTAGTTCTGGTTTGTTTTTGGCCTTGATCCCGGTCGGTGTCATACCAAGCATCCACAGTCTATTCCTGATATCAAGGGCAAGGACCCAGGACCCGTGGGTTGACTCATTAAAACTATAATTTTACCCTGTCCTGTCCATTTTCTGAAGGTATTTGAGTTTGGTGGCGGTGACATGCCGAAACCACTTTAGGCTTCATTTTCACCACATAGAATTCTGTGGGTATCGTCAGATGCTATCAGTTCAGTGTGCTGCCTGAGAGTGTCACTGTGTTTATTTCTGGCACCAAAAAAGTCAGATAAACTGGTTTTACAGTTTTTACAGTACATCTAATCCTGACAAAGACTACTAAATGAAGGACAGGGGCCATCGCGCAACTGTAATTTTATGTTTATAACTCATGCTTATCTCTTTGAAACCTATAATCTGTTCTTCCTCCATTTCAGAATGGTGAAACATAACTCGGGATGAGAATTTTGTTGACCAACAAGCACAATGTAATTGATGACATTGTTGTGGTGGCACATTAAATATAGATATTACTCTTAAATATAGAGTATATTTACAGTCTTGTTACTATTGGAGAGAGGGTTAAGGTTTTGAAGGTCATGTTGAAATGTTTACAAGATTTACATAATTTTATAATTGGAATTCAAAAGTTGACATAAAACACACCTTTGAATAAAACCTATTATTATAAGTGATTTGGTAAATGGTAAATAGCAAATACTTGTATAGGGCCTTTCTACTTCCCGCGAAGGCCCAAAGTGCTTCACTGATTGCTGCTCTGCTGCTGCCGAACACTGGCGCCAGCCATCCACCAGAGGCAAATTATATATATATATGTCATTAGTCATATAGAAAATGGGCTTTTATGACTCCCCAACATCTCTTAATGAGGTATATTTGGTGTAAGTACAAAAACTTTTGGATACATGATTAAAATAGCCTATGTTAAAATATGCATATTTGGCTACCCTCCAAGCTGAATACTTGTTGACTTCAAAGCTAAGATATAGAGTAAAATATGAAAGTGCAGCTCTTAAAAATAATAGGTGAAAGAGTGAAGTCTGTCAAAAAAAGAGCTAAAAATCCTGGATTCTCAATTGTTTTCTTTAAAAATTTGTTTTGGAACAACATTTGTAAAGCATTTCTTTATGTTTTTATACAGGCTATAAGTATATGAATATATATACATATATATATATAGAAAGAGAAAAAAAAGCAGTGGAAAGTAGAGTGCCTCAAATATGTCTGTAATGTTGTTTACTAGAAGAATTAGCTTGCATTTACAGAAACAAGACACCAGTCCTCTTAACCTTTTGAGCAGGAATGAGCAGTGCTGTGGGGGAGATATCATGTTTTGCAGCTGCCTGTTGAATTTATTTGATGACCATCTACATTTTTCAGACTTGGGGAGGGTATACTTCATAATCAAAAGAAGAACAGTATCAACCAGTGTTGCTTTATGTATCAGGGATATAAAATGATGACGGATGATCTTCCACAGCATTTGAAAGGGGTCTGTGAGCCCTCGTAGTTGGCTCATTTTTTAAGGACTGTGTTGACTCAGTTTTTAACACATCTTTACATCCTCTTTTACTCCATAGCAGATGCAGTCCTATAACAACGTCATGAGTTAGAGGTCTTTAGTGCCTGAAAAGTAAGTGTTTGAAGACTTTAAGTGACCCTACATTGTTTTGTTGTTTTTTGGTGCAGTTTGTCTTGTAGTAAAATTGTTGCCTGCTGACAGCTCCAAAATGTTTTTCACCTTGGGGGATGTAATGTGGCGTGCTCAGTTAACTGTGACACAGCATAACACACAAACATATTTAAAATATCTGCCTCATTTGTTGTAACTTTAACAGTTAATATAAATGAAATGAAAAATTAAATGAAAAATTGCATGCCACTCTTTTAAAAAAACATTTATGACAACTTAAATTAAGGATCTTGGTCAAATATGCAGTTTGGAAAATTGTTAACAATATATCCTATCTCTTGTTCTCAAGAAACTATCCCAGGGTATTTCTCCAAAGTTTTAGAATTTTTTTGGGAACTGGTCTAATGGAAAACATCTGTCACATTCCTGATTTTTATTTGCTATTTTACTGAATAAAAGTTATTGAGGAAAACATCTCTGTGTTTTTGTTTTTATTAGATACTTCTGAGTTCAAATGTTGATTTTTGTGATGCAACATTAAATATACATGTCTGGTAAAGCAGTTACACCACCAGTATGATAAGTAAAATTGCAAACATTTTCATGCAGACATTTTTACATTAAATTATTTTAGATGCAATGTCTGGCTGAAGTACTTACATAAATGCAACGTATTATAATCTAAATGTTGACTAAATTTAATACGTTTTTCTGTTTATAAGCACACCAAGATGAGAATGTTTAAAATTCATGAACAAACCAACATGACACAGAAATAATTTTTAGTTAGCAACCTGTTTTTTAAAAAGACAATTTTTGAGGACAAATCAATAGTTGGTTCATATTTTATGACGAGTGGTGGTTCTGGATGAAATGACGCCCTGGGTGAGCCACACCAGTTGCGCCCCTCGCTGCTCCCCAAATACGACACTGAAATGTACAATTGCTTATTATGGTTACTTTATTGTTCAAATATTCAACAAATAAAAATGATCAAAAGTGCAACTAGATGCTTGTAAATTCTTAAAGCTTGTAGGAATGTTCTATAACTCTTTCAAGTATAACATCACGCATGTTTGCTTGAGGTTTAAAATGACCTCATTATAAGATTAAAAAAAATTACATCCAACTAGTCCAATTTAAAGCTTGAAGCCCATTGAGACAACTATTGTTGTAATATTGGGTTAGATAAATAAAATTGAATTAAAATTGGTCTGCTTCTCTTAGTAGCAAACCAAAAATGTGCCTTAATGCAGGCAAAGTCATCAATCAAATCCTCATGTTAGTTTCTCAGCAATGGTGTGGTTTATACATAACACTACTAAACCAGATAGCTGATATTGAGCCATAAATGATCTTAGGAATATTTTGCTAAGCTTAAGCTTTTTTATTCTTACAACTAGTTCTTTCTACGTTTTCATGCAGTGGTTATGATCCGAGCTATTGTCATGTGAGATGATCAAAGAACTGGCATGCCACCAGTCATTAAATCCAGGGTTTGTTAAACTAATTTTTTATTTTGGTAAAAAGGTTTGAAGCAAAAATCACAAGAGCCGAACATATTTTTCCGAGTACACCAACCATGTTATTTTCAGCACTTCTCCACTAACCAAAGTTTATTTAAAGTACTGGTGATAGCAGCTTCTTCCATCATTGTCATTCCTGGGAAAAACAAATGTGGATAGCTCCTCAATTGGTTCTCTGCAAACCAGATGTGTTCGATTCCTGCCAGTGATGGATAAGGGCCAGTTAGCTGGGTCAGTGGACAGTTCTTCATCCACTGAAGCTGCTGGATGGAGATGTTTTTGTGTTTGTAATCCTAAAAAAGGCACATATTTTGTGAATAAATAAGTGTTTACGTAATTTGTTGAGGCAATATGGACTGTCATACATTTTATGAAATTATGTACACACTTTGACTGACTATGAAAATATATACCATATCACCTTGTAATTTACAATAATGTGCAAACCTGATGTTTCTTGCCATTGTGGAGAAGATGCAAATGGCCCTTCAGCGTCTGTGCGAATGTTTGGCTCTGCATCCTACTCTAAAACAAGTTCTGAAGTGGTCTTCGTCTCCTTCTGAATGACTGAGGTAGATGGCTGTGGGACATCTTTATCAGCATGGACCACAGCAGGTGCTTCCAAATATTTTATCTAATATGACTGGCAAAATAGAACATTCTTACAAAATATTTAGACAAATATACCAAGGTACAAGGGATTGAAACTGTATATTTTTAATGCAATTCCTGACAACAAGCTGAGGAACCACCACAATGTATTTCTAATAATACTAAGAATAAGATACAAAGTACTAAATATATGTAAGGACAAATATCTAAACAACGTGACAACAGGTCATCATATCGTATTATGCTTTTTCAATAATGGCATGAGTGAAGGAATTAATTAAAATTGGTTGGATATGAGTGAATATAAAATTGAGATCTAAATATTCATCACTAACTGGTTGAATTTCTTGTTCAGATTCATAATCTTTTCTTTTTTTTCTACCATCTAGTCAGTCTGATTTCTGCCTTCCATCACAATCTCACACCCAATGATCTCTCAGTCTACATATCCAACATCCATCATCATCTTGCTCTGACCCTCTGTCGCCACTTCCTCTAAACCAGGGGTGTCAACCATGGGGCCCGCGGGCCGTATCCGGCCCGCCAGGTGCTTTAGTCTGGCATAGACATGAAGAGTAAAAATTAAAAGTATGTTTAAAAAAGAAAGCACGTTTTTAGTCCATTCCTGTGGCGAATTATGAGTTTTTAAAGAAGTAATCGAAATGTGCAATTCCGCCACTAGGGGGAGCAAAGGAAAAGCAGAACAGGAGAAACAGCATATCTCTGCATGTGACAAAAGCAAAGCCTAACAGCTCTGCGTCTGGGTAGGCAATAGTTTGGTTCCCTGTGAGCCTCACCAATGTTACGTTGCTATAAGAATGATCAGTAGTGACACCCTAATGACCAAAATGTTGGCAAAAAAAAAAAAAGGTTGAAGTGAAGTCCTGAGCTTTCTGGGAAAAATTTACAGTTTTATTTGTTCACAGAGCTGAATTCAAAACCTGCATGCTTGGTATGTCATCAAAAGGTCACAGTGCTCAGAGAATATAACTTTCAGCACCACAATGAGACTCACCTTATAGAAAAGATACACCATTTGCAGTTAAGAAAAAATAAGATTTATCAACTCTTAGCTGGACTGATAAATAACTGTCTGCATTTACTGAAGCTGTGATGTCAGAGATGGAGCAGTGACACCTTGTTACCTTATTGCAAACAAGTTGGTGCAAACATCCTAACCATTTTTAGATGGTAAACTTGTTAAAAGATGCTGAAGGCTACAGAAAGGTTTTATCCCAAAAAGCAGTCGACCTTTGCTAGCAAAAGTCTGTCAAGGATCACGATTACAGATCCAACATCTCTGAGGAGACTTGGGCGCCAAATGAAGGAATCCAGTCATTTATTGCATTTTCAGTTGCTATTGATGAAAGCACAGACATCACAGATATATACAGCTGTGCATATTTATTAGAGGTGTTAAAGAGACCATCACAGCGAAGTTTCTGGAGTTGTTGGACACAACAACAGCTGATGACATAGTCAGCTCTCTAGTTACTGTGCTGGACGATGTTGGAGTAAACTGGTCACGAGATGTCAGTTTGGTCACTGATGGCGCCCCATTAAAGGTCAGGATGTAGACAGGTGTTCCCACTGTGTTTTGCACACTTGAATGACAGTAAATGTGTTGCTGCACAGGATTTGAATCCTGACATTGATGGCCTGGTGAAGTTTAAGGAGAGAAAGGGAGGTTAATTCCAAACTCCTGTGTTCACAAATGTTTGCAAGTTTAATTTAGTGTAATTTTTTAATGGTTTGGACATTTACATTTTAGGCAGGTGTTTCAGTTGTTTCCCGTAGCCCCTTTTGAGTTTATTATCGGGTTTGCTTCAGTGTCAGATGTGAAATCTGTATAAAATTAAATAGACCTTTTTTTCTAAATGGCATTCTTTCTTTTTGTTGCTTCATTTAACCACAGCTTTGCACAAGTTAATTCTTCAATATTTTTGGTCATTTTTTTTTTTTTATTTGTAACCGTTGAACTAATTCAGTACATGACTGTACTCCAAGATTCCCTTAAAACTGTAGTTTTTATCCCATTTTCTCAACAATTTAGTTGAACCTGGATGAGCTCTCTCCATGGATTTTGGATCCCCTGTTAATTCTAGTTTTCTGTCCGAATTCCCCATTATGTATTTATTTATTTTAGTCACAGAGTGTGATCAGAACCAACAGAGAATGCCTCTCTAGACCGAATTTCACTCTCTGTGCAACAAGATTCTAGGACAGACTGATTGTCTGATCCGGTCACACGTTGTAGGGTCCTCCCAGCAGTAATCTAAAGCCTAATAAGATGAAGCTAGTTCTATTTTAACTGATCAGCAGCCTTGTGTTAACACCGCAAGGTTTCCAGCTGCCTGCTGCTTCGAACAAGTTCACTCCATTTACACATTGTGAAAGAAATTTTTTTATTATTATCATTGTTTAAATGTATTTGGTTAAATGTATGTTTAAATGTTAACTTAGATTGGCCTTTTTACCTTTTTAGAAAACAGTTCTGTGTTTGTTAATCTGTTTCTCCTCCCCAGCTAGGATGAGGGGGTTTTACGACACACTGTCCTTAGCTAATAAGGAATACTGTTTGAACTGAGAATCCTCCCAAATAGTTCACTATACGACACCCCCTAATTTACATTTTTCTTTGTTTGGAAATTGTAACCTCCTACTTGAATTCTTAATAAAAGGAGCACTGGGAGAAGCAGACAATTTGAGAAGAGAAGGGTGGTGGACTTTTTCTGTCACACTTGCTTTCCTCTTGTTGTGGTTGGTTATTTCTAATTGTGTTTTTCTTTACTGCCCAGATGTATTTATCTGACACACATGCACTTTCATTCACACACACAAAAACATTTTTTTTGACACTTTTAAGTTTCTTTAAGAATTCTAGGCCTTTTCGGGACTCTAACCCTTATAGGCTAGAGGACTCAGCGATCTGAGCAACCTGGCAACCTTCAGTTTTCAATAAAAAGAGGCTCCATGCACTAGGAAGGCAGAACTCCTCTGTGACAATTCGCGCTGTCACACACTGATTCTCCTTCTAAAGAAGTCTAGCAAAAGTTCTCATCTCCTGTGTGGTTCTTCTCTTTGTAAAGGAAAAATTCATAACCCTAACACACTACATGGGCATGCAAGGCAGGAGTCAAACCTGCATTCTTAGGATCATGGGTCGACAGCCCTAACGCTATACCACGGCCACCCCCATGCACAGGAAACCATCAACTTACTTTTTAATAGCATTGAGCATCCTCAACTCACTTAAGAAAAAGCGGACAAGATGAATCTTTAACAGAAAATGAACTGGTAGCTGCCCAAATGGTATTGAAAATATTAAATATTCAATACCCGATGGCTTCCCTGCTGAATTCTACAAACATTTTTGGAATATCATATCTCCATTATTCATTAGAGCAATTAAAAAATAAAATAAAGCAATAAAACAAATCTCAATAACACATGAACACAGCAGGCATTTCTCTGCTCCTAAAGCCTAATAAGGATCCAACCCTCCCATCTGCAGAGCCATAGCCTACAGGATTGAAAAAGTAACCCAATAATATAATTCATCCAGATCAAACTGGTTTTATTGAAGGAAGACAATCCTCTAGTAACACAAACAGATTATTTAATTTAATACATTATTCAACTTTGCAGCACCATTATAGCTACCTTAGATGCAGACAAGGCTTTTGATAAAGTCAATTGGACCTTTCTCTTCAATGCTATGAAAAAATCAGTTTTGGGGAGCCATTCATTAACTGGATCAAGACTCGACAATGCCACTTGAGCCACAATAACCACCAATGGTATTACATCACAGAACTTTACGTTGCATAGAGGAACTAGACAAGGTTGCCCACTCGCTCCTTCTTTATTTATTCTTTTTACTGAACCATTAGCAGCAGCTATTTGACAGAACCTCAACATAACAGGAATCCAGACATCTCAAGCCCACCATAAAAATAGTTTATATGCTGATGATATTTTACCCTGAGGCCTTGTTGCTTCAAGTTTTAGTTATTGTTTGTTGCAATTTATTAATTCGTAAATACATTGGTTATTTAATGGAGACAATATTTTGGTGTTTCTGTTAAAAAAACAATTACATTTCTTCTATGTTATGCTCCTGTAGGTCCCCTTGGATATATAAAGGGGCATAACAACACAAATTAAACAATTTCGGGAAGAAATTACCCAAACTTTATCTACCTTCTTGGGCTCTCTCATCTCATTATCACCCACACTGGAGACCTATGAGGATACCTTTCAGAACTATCACTACTGAAACAGTCTAAGAATATATTTATTCTTGTTGTAGCAATAATCATTGCAAAAAATAAGTAAAAAATAAAACTATATTTATGACCTGGAAATCACAGAACACCATAAACTTGTCTATGTGGAAAAACCTGTGTCTTGAATACATTTCTTTAGCCAATTTATTACCTTCTTCCACTGATATGACTGAACTACAATCTGTTTGGTCGGCTCTCACTGAGTTCCTAAATAAACAGTTGACATTAAACATTCCTGAATGAACATAAGACTAATTAGTAAGTAAATAATGAAAAGAAAAACTTAGATTATGATAAAATGCAAACTTTATTCACATTTTATAGAAAATCTATTTAACAGTTGTTTCATGTTTCATAAATACTGTTAAAATGTTCCATCTGAATCTTCTCCCTTATTCTGCACTTTCAGACTGTAAAGAAAAATCACAAAAATTACCAGTCACACATGAAGTTGATTAGATCTTAATGCTAAATGGTTAAATAATAAAGAATGTGCAGATTATAAACAGGTGAAAAATCAATGTTTTGAAGGGTTTGTATTGCATTATGCATTATCATTTACCTTTCCAGTATCACGACTCTTGACTCTCAGCTTGTTAACCTGGGACTCTGCAATGTCAGCACGTTCTTGAGCTTCCTCAAATTCATTCTGGACTTTTCTGAGCTTTGACATATGTGTGTTGGCCATCTCCTCCTGTGTAAAATTACATTCAAATAAGTTTTAATGCTTGTTTTTCTTTTCATGTCTGTCACTGCAAAATTGTCATTCTTTAAAAACTATTTTACTCACAGCTTCCTCAGCCTGTCTTTTGTAAGCCTTGACTTTGAGCTGCAGCTTGTCAACCAGATCCTGAAGCCTGGCCACATTCTTCTTGTCCTCCTCAGTCTGGGTAAATAAATTAAAATAAAACAGATACTTACACTGAAAATCCTTTTTTGGTTGTTAAATATAAAATTAGGTAAGTACCTGATAAGTGAGCTCCTTCACTCTCCTCTCATATTTGCGAACTCCTTTGATTGCATCAACTCCACGTCTCTGCTCAGATTCAACTTCACTCTCCAGCTCACGCACCTGTATAAAGATAAATAAAACAATGATTTGCTTTTATTTAGGGTACAATCCTTTCTACAGTTTATTTAACACAAATGCAAAGCATATTAATCTCATACCCTAGACTCCAGTTTCTGGAGCTGCTTCTTTCCACCCTTCATAGCCAGGTTCTCAGCTTCATCCAGACGATGCTGCAGGTCCTTCACTGTGCCCTCCAGGTTCTTCTTCATCCTCTCCAAATGAGAGCTGGTGTCCTGCTCCTTCTTTAGCTCCTCAGCCATCATGGCAGCCTGAATTAAATGTCATTTCAAAAGATAGATTGAAGGGAGAATAAACAAGACCTTAGCAAACCTATATCAATGTATTATGAGAAACAATGAAGAACCGACATCAGTAATGGCCTTCTTGGCTTTCTCCTCTGCATTTCTTGCTCCTTGAATAGCGTCATCCACTTCACCCTGAACCTGGACAAGATCAGACTCCAACTTCTTCTTGGTGTTCAGAAGACTGGTGTTCTGAAAAGAGGAATTGATAACAGAGTTTAGTGATTCTCTAGTTGTGGACAGCGTTTAACTGTTTCGTTAAATATCAACCTGGGAGTGAAGCAGTCCGACACGTTCACTGGCATCCACCAGCTCCTGTTCAGCCACTTTACGTCCTCTCTCTGTCTGTTCCAGAGCGGCTCTCAGCTCCTCAATCTCAGCCAACATCAGACCATTCCTGCGCTCCACCATGGCAACCTGTTCCTTCATGTCTTCTTGTGCTCTCAGAGCATCATCAAGGTGCAGCTGGGCATCCTGAAAACAACAATAAAGGTTAGAGAGACACAACTCCTTTTCTATTCTATGAACACTTGAATGAACTTAAAGTGTCTTCAAACTCACCTTGAGTTGTCCCTGAACATTCCTGAGTTGTTTCTGGGCCTCAGCAGCCTGCCTGTTGGCATGGCTGAGCTGAATCTCCATCTCATTCAGGTCTCCCTCCATCTTCTTCTTGACTCTCAGGGCATCATTTCTGCTCCTGACCTCAGCCTCAAGAGTACTCTGCATGGATTCAATCACTCTCTGACTGTTCCTCTTGATCTGTTCCAACTCCTCGTCCTTCTCTGCCAGCTTCCTGTCAATCTCACCTTTGACCTGGTTGAGCTCAAGCTGAACTCTGAGAATCTTTGATTCCTCATGTTCTAGAGTGCCCTTAATAATTTCAAACAGACATCAAAATAAGTCATTTCCAATAATCATATCAGGCAGTTAACCAAAATGTGTGCTGACATTTCAGTGGTTGTCAGTACTCAGATGAAGACGTTTTACCTCAGCTTCCTCCAAAGCTGTCTGAATTTCACTCTTTTCAGTCTCCACAGACTTTTTGGCTTTCTCCAGCTCATGGATGCTCTTTCCAGTCTCACCAATCTGTTCCGTCAGGTCTGAGATCTCCTCTACAAAGAAAAATGTGAATAAAGGAGATAGTTGTTAGTAATGTATTTTATTGAAAAAAATCTTCCATTGGGTTTAGATGAAGTCTATTTTATCTTAAAAGTGCATATATAGCCACTTTCCATTTATGAGTACTTTAGGGGACTACATACGTTGCAGGTTCTTGTTCTCCCTCTTCATGGTCTCCAGCTGATCCAGGGCCTCCTCGTAGGAGTTCTTCATCTTGAACAGTTCTGTGCTGAGAGAGCGAGCCTCTTTTTGAGCTCCTTCAAGCTCTGCCTGGCTCTCCTCATACTTCTGCTTCCATTCTGCCAGGACCTACAGGTTATCCATTGGTTGCAGGTTTGTTACTAAAGTAAGTGTATCTTCCCAACATGTTTTACTTTTTTTAACTGTCAGATGAACATGGTACCTTGTCAAAGTTTCTCTGTTTCTTGTCCAGGTTTGCAGCAAGAGAATTAGCTCTCTCCACATCAATCATGAGGTCCTCCACTTCACCCTGCAGCCTCTGCTTGGTCTTCTCCAGAGAGGCACACTTGGAGTTCACAGCCTCAATGGACTCCTCAGCCTCCTGCAGGCGCTGGGCAAGCTTTTTCCTGCAGCAAATGGATGGTGTGAATGTTTTAAAAGAAGCGAGAGACAGAATAGTTTGATGAAATGATGAACTGCTTTGACTAACTTGGACTCCTCCAGTTCCTCAGTGCGCTGGATGGCATCAGTTTCATATTTGGTTCTCCACTGAGCCACCTCACTGTTGGCCTTGGACATTCCTCTTTGCAGCTCAGCCTTGGCCTCCTGCTCCTCCTCAAACTGCTCTCTGAGCAGATCACAGTCATGACGGGCTGACTGAACACCATGAGCCAGAGCGTTCTTGGCCTGACAGAATCAGAGAAATAAGATCTAAGTAGTGGTCTCACCAGTCACACCATTCTGTAAAACACCACAACTAAGAATATAAGCAGTAGTTAAAGGTTCCCATAAAAGAAAAATGGTCATACTTTCACTTCCTCCTCCACATGTCTCTTCAGCTCCTCAATCTGCTGAGTGAAGGCCTGTTTGCCTCTGGTCAGCTGAGAAACTAGAGCTTCTTTCTCTTCAAGCTGGCGAGAAAATTCACCTAGAAATTTAAAAGTAAAAGAATATTAATTGAAATATTCCAAAAATTGACTTTTTTTCTGTTACAAGTGACTGACCATTCTCGGTCTGAAGTCTTGCCCTCTGTGCATTCAGGTCATTCAGTTGCCGAACGTTTTCATCATTTTTGGCCTTGAGCTCACTCAGCTGATCCTCAAGAGTTCTGCAAATTTTCTCTAAGTTGCCCTTAAAAAATTACATGTGTAATTTAGAAATTTTATTTTGACAAAGAATATTTAAAATACTGAACAAAGAAAACCTTTGATTTAGCAACACCCTCCATGTTGCTGCTGAGATCATCAATCTCCATCTTGTACTCGCTCTTCTCCTTCTCCAGCTTCTGCTTGACACGCTGCAGGTTGTCGATCTGTTCTCCCAGCTCTGCAACGCTGTCGGCCTGCTTCTTGCGGAGAGCTGCTGCAGTAGCTTCATGCTGCAGCGTGGACTCTTCAAGATCTCTCCTCAGCTTCTGGAACTCAGCTTCCCGCTTCTTGTTCATCTCAATCTGAGCAGATGTTGCCCCTCCAGCTTCTTCAAGCCTCTCACTGATCTCCTCAAGCTCCCTGGAGAGATCAGCTCTCTGCTTCTCTACTTTGGCCCGAGCAGCTCTCTCAGCCTCAATCTCCTCTTCCAGCTCCTCAATACGAGCCTAAAATCAAAGTCCACACAAATATTTTCAAGGTGTCTTTCAAAACAACTTTTGACAATTTCAAAGTCAAAAGTACACATAGAGATATATATTTATATTTATAAAATTACCTGGAGTTCCTTAATCTTTTTCTGAAGCTGAGCACCAAGGGATTGTTCATCCTCAATCTTGCTAAGAAGCTGACTGATTTCAAAGTCCTTCCTGTTTACAAAGTGATTAAAAAGTAGAAATACATTTTTAAAATCTATGTGCACAGCAGATTTAATTAAACAATGTTTCTTAGAAAAAAATTGTGTTTGGTTATATCAAAAATCAGGTACATCATGTCTTTCCCTATAAACTTATTCATTAATTTTTATAAATATTGAAAGAACATCAACCAATGTTTGGACAGAAATTAAGTAACATGGTTTTAAATACCATTTAACATATCGTACTCAATTCTACAATCTAAAAATAATTTTGTTGATCATTGTACACTCATTAAAATGCATGTATGTTTCTTGATTAGCAAATTTCATCAAATTATGTTTCTACAAAAAAGTATTTTTAAATTGTGTTTAGTTATATCAAAGTCAGTTGTATCAAGATTTTTGTCTTTTCCTATACAATTATGGGTTTTTACAAAAATTGAAATAACAAAAAACAAAGTTTGGACAGACATTAGTCAATAATGTTAAAATACTATTTAATATATTACTCTCAAATTTAAAATCATACTTCTTGATCTTCTCATCAGACTGCTGCTTGTCATTTTCCAGATCCATTATGGATTCCTGGGCTAGTTTCAGATCTCCTTCCAGCTTCCTCTTGGCTCTCTCAAGATCCATGCGGAGCTTCTTCTCTTGCTCCAATGAACCTTCAAGCTGTCAGATAAAAATATTTAATTGTTAAATAACTTCTTCAGATCATCTATTTCTGTCAAATTTGAAAAAAACAGAAGTGTTTTTTTTTTCTTACATCATCCACTTGCTGTTCCAGCTTGGTCTTGGCTTTGGTCAGAGTGTTGACTTTGTCTTCCTCTGCCTGGAGATCATCCAGTGTTTGTTGATGGGCCTCTTGGAGGGCTTTCTTCTCCTTGGTCAGCTTTGCAATGGACTCATCTTGAGAAGCCATTTCCTCAGTCAGGTTTTTCACCTTTGTTTGCCATAAAAGGTTAAAATTTATATTTTTAATATATATATAAAATTACAAAATATTTGTTTGTGCTCTATACATTAGTTTGACATTAACCTTGTTTTCAGTGGCATGTTTCTCCTTCTCCACTTTAGCCAGGGTGAGCTCCAAGTCATCAATGTCCTTCTTCAGTTCAGAACATTCATCCTCCAGCTTCCTCTTCTTAGCAGTCAGCTCAGCATTGATTTCCTCTTCATCCTCCAGTCTCTCAGTGGTCTCTTTGAGTTTGGCCTCCAGCTGGATTTTGCTTTTAATGAGTCCCTCACACCTTTCCTCAGCATCAGAGAGGTTATCTGTTTCCTGTAGTTTAAACAAATGCATCAGCTAATGGTCTGCAACTTACTGTTGTCGTTAAAAACAAAAATGGCTTATTACAATTTATTTGTTACCAATGTCCTCCTAAATGGACACAAAAAAACATGAAAACATTTCTTTTTAGTCATTAATCAGCTCCATGGTACTTAAAAATATCACAAAATGATTGACTAAAAAGAACAAGTCACTACCAGTCACAATCACACATTAGTAAGACAAAATCCTACAGTGTCACTCAGTTCAAAGTGTTGTGTGGGTAAAAAATAAGTATCTTAATTGACATACATCAAATAAAATATTTCATAGATGCACAAAAGCCAAGGTGTGTTTTGAAATCCAAGTTATATGTGTGTTGAACTAGATCTGCTGTTCAGGCCTTGGCAAGGAAAATCATTTTCACCTAATCCAGAGTAAACGTAAGACTATAAAGGGTTTGCTGAAACTGCACATTTTACATCGTCTCTGTCTGCACATTTTTACCTAATTCACATTTTACTTTATTTGAATCACCTAAAAACTACAGCTGGTCAATTGTTTATTTATCCCAGCCACTTTGAGCTATTTTACTTTCTTTATCTACCCTATTAACAGATTAATGACATCAATGTTAAATGTAGTTTTTATTTCATGTTTGCAGCTACTTCTAACTTACAGAAGCCACTTGAAGCTGCAGATCATTCTTTTCCTGCATCAGAGAAACCATTTTCTCCTCCAGTTCCTTCTTTTTGGCCAAAGCAGCAGCCAGGTCTGTTTTCATCTTCTCATAGTTTCCTTTCATCTCCTGCAGCTCCTTCTCAGTCTCAGCGCTTTGCAGAAGAGGCTTGATCTTGAAGTAGAGTTTGAGCCATGGCCAGTTCTTCACATTCATGAATGAACGGACGTTGTATTGGATGGTGAGAATAGATTCTCTGTTTGCACAAAACACAGTGTACATTATAATACAAATGTTTTTTGTTATATTCAAATTCAAATTCAAATTAATTTTATTTATAAAGCACCTTTCATGTCAAACAGACAGCATGAAGTAAAAACAAACAGACACACATGAAGTAAAATAATAAATAAGCCCCTCAAAATAAAACACACAAAAACAAGCACAAGTAAAAGAGAAATAACAGAGCTTAAGAAAAGAGAACCCAGAAGGCGCCGTCCGCCCTGTCCTCCTGTTGGCCGGGGTGTCAGCATCTAAGCAACACAAGCACAACTCATCTCCAGCACCCCCACCCCAGAGACCCCCAACCCCCAGGCCCAGAGCACCAAACGTGGGCGCACCAGGCCCGGCAGCCCGGGGAGTCGGAACAAGAGGTGCCAGAGGGCAAGCATGGACAGAATCTCTTCGAGCCCGAACATTAACACCCCGGCCAAGGGTGAGAAAACACTCAAACAGTCTAAAATGTAAAAGTAATAAAATAAGAAAGTTAAAATATAAAAACAGGTAAATTTAAAAAAATTAAAATAAGATAAGATGATTTAGTGCCTAAAAAAGTCTAAAATATAAATTAGAATAAGTTAGAATATAAAAAGACTAAAAGACATTAAACAAATAAATATTTGATAAAACAGCATATAAAATATAAGAGTAAAAATACCACATATAAGATCTAATTAAAAGCTAAGTTAAATAGATGAGTCTTTAGTTTCTTTTTAAAAACCTCAACAGAGGATGAGGTCCTCACATCCTCAGGCAGGCTGTTCCACAGACGAGGCCCGTAGTGTCTAAACGAGGCCTCGCCTTTCATTACATATAAAAAAAGGATCCTCAAATAATTTACCTTCTCTCCGTCATCTTAACATACTCCTTCCTCATAACGTATCCTCTGCAGAGAGCCTGAGTCATGGACACCAGTGAAGCCAGTTTCTCATCTCTCATCTCCTCAAGTGTACCCAGCAGACCAGCTTTGAAGAACACCTGAGATTGACATCGGACAATAAATTCAGTAAGTATGCACATGAATTACTTATTGTATTTGCAAAGTTAGCTTGTTAACAACATTTCTTTAAATGATACCTTAGTGTGTCCAAACTTGTACTGTTCGTGGTCTACATCAATGGAGCCAAGCAGCTTCTCTGAAGCTTTCTTGTTGTCCATGAACTGTCCCTCAGGGATGACAGCAGCATTCAATACTTTGTATCTAAACAAATAAAATAACATTATTTTTTTTTTGTTTTGATTATATTGTTAAGTCATTTACACTGATTCACTTTTACATAAATCCAGGTTTTACCTCTGCTTGAAGTCACCATAGAGGATTCTGCCAGGAAAACCCTTTGTGCAGATTCTGATGCCCTCCAGCACACCATTACACCTCAGCTGGTGGATGACCAAGAAGTTCTCCATAAGACCTGAAAAAAAGAATGCATTAAGTTCACAATAAATTTACTGAAATCTTAAAAGAATTAGGTCAAACATTAGCACTGTAGCTTTTTAACCTTGAGTCTTTGATTCGTTTGGAATCAGGCAACGCACAAAGTGGGGATGAGTGCTCTTCAAGTTTGTCATCAGTTTGGCCAAGTTCTCCTGTGGGTCCATATTAAAACATAAGAGGTCTTTTTTTTTCCACCAACGCTTTAGATTGTTTTTAACAAAATATTTTTTGGGAAGACTTACCCTGAAAAGAGCAGACACAGTCTGGAAGGAGCCACCCTTCTTCTTACCACCCTTCTTGGCAGCAGCTTCTGCTCAAAAAAAACAAAGATATGATTGAACAATGATAATTGTATCACAATTTCTTTTTTTCTTCCTAGAGTGATATATTAAGCATGAAATGAATGAATTTGTTTAAACTTATACGTCCTCTCTGAACATCAGTATCTCTCAAAAATGAACATAGAAAACATAAATCACATGTTCATACAATATTTTGTGAAAAAGAACAAAAAAGCCTATATCTCAGTTTTAAGACAAAAGTATTTACATAAAGCAATAGTGATCATTTTGATCACTATTCTTCAAATATTTGCAAGTTTTTATGGGGTGACTTCCATTCTTACCTTCAGCTCCTGCTTGGGCTGCATAGAGGTAGCACAGCAGTTTGTTTGAAGACTTCTGGTAGAGCTGCACCACTGAGTCGTTCAGTGGGTCCTTGTTCTTGTCCAGCCAGCCAGTGATGTTGTAATCCACTGTTCCAGCATAGTGAACCATGGCAAAGTGAGCTTCAGCTTTTCCCTTTCCAGGTTTAGGCTTCTCAAAGGCCTTGTTCTTGCCAAGATGCTGATCGTACAGTTTGCCCTTGAAAGTTGTATCAGAAGCCTTGGGGAACATGCACTCCTCTTCAAGGATGGAGAAGATGCCCATTGGCTTAGAAAAAGTAATAGTTCATGTTAAAATAGCTGAACACCTCCCCCTCAACTTTGTTGATCTAAAAACACAAGTAATTAAATGGTTCATCACCTTCTCAATAAGCTCAATGCAGGCAGCCAAGTCCATGCCAAAGTCAATGAACACCCATTCAATGCCTTCTTTCTTGTACTCCTCTTGCTCCAGGACAAACATAGTGTGGTTGAAAAACTGTTGCAGTTTCTCATTGGTGTAGTTGATGCAGAGCTGCTCCAAGCTGTTGTACTGTAAGTAAATGTAGGGGAACATTTCAATCAGCTTGAATTCTTGCATTTTTAAAATCTTCTCAGCTGCAACTCACATCAAAGATCTCAAATCCAGCAATGTCCAGCACTCCAATGAAGTACTGTCTTGACTGCTTTGTGTCCAACATCTCGTTGATGCGGATGACCATCCACAAGAACATTTTCTCATAGACAGACTTGCACAGAGCACTGACAGAATTGTTGACCTAGACAAGAAAAAGTTTAGTATCATTTGCATATTCAGTATGTGCTCTGTTTATTGTCCATGGCCATGTTTTAATTTTCATATTTACCTGTGGGACGGTCTGACCTTTGGTGACCATCTCATTTCCAACCTTGACTCTTGGGTAGCACAGAGCTTTCAGCATGTCAGCTGAGTTTAGGCCCATCAGGTAGGCGATTTTATCAGGCACTAATGAAAAGAGAAATAAATGTGTTAATGATCAAAAAAACATTTTATCTTTGACATTATGAGAACTGTGGTAAATTGGCAGTTACCCTCAGTGCCGTCAGGTTCTGCCTGCTCCTCTCGCTGCTTCTGCTTAAACTTCATGTTACCATGATGCATCACAGCACCAGTCAGCTTGTAGATGCCTAACTTTTCCTCACCGTTAAAGCCCAAAATATCAATGGCCAACTGCATTGCACATCACAAGTACAAATTAATCTCTCTGGTCTTTTTCAAAATATAATTTAAGAACAAGTATAAAGTATTTGTTTTACATCAGTTGCAATGAACTCCTCAACGTCATTGATGCTCTTTACAGTGATTTCACCCATGCTGATCAATGGGAAGTCATAGGGGTTGGTGGTGATAAGAAGAGCCTCTAAAAGAGAAAAATCAATGTTTATGGGTTTATAAGATAAATGTTGAGTTTCCATACATTCGAGTTTTACAATATCATACCCAGGAGCTCAGGTTTGTGGCCCGTCATCAGCTGGTAGAAGATATGGTAGCTCCTCTCAGCAGACAACTGGTAAGTGACACGAGACTTCTCCAACAGATCTGCAATCAACCAGTTAAAAAAAAGTCAGTATTTCTGAAATACAATTTAGCTACAGAAGTACATGTTAAAGACCAATAGAGGCTGTTTTTCATGCCACTTGTTTGGCTCTTAACTTACAAGTTTCAATATCAGCTGAAGCCAGTTTTCCACTGGAACCAAAGTGAATCCTGATGAATTTACCCTGAACAACATAATGATAAACATTATTGCTTGTAAGAAGAAAGTGTCTCATATTCTCAAACCATTAGATTGATTCAAACACTTACAAAACGGGAGGAGTTGTCATTCCTCACAGTCTTGGCATTACCATAGGACTCCAGCAGAGGGTTGGCAGCAACAATCTGGTCCTCAAGCGAGCCCTGCAAGGATACAGGATATTTTTAAATTACATGCATATGCAATCACATTCTGTGAAACAATCTGAGACCAATTCAGTGACTTTACCTGAATTTTTCCAGCGCTTTGCTGCTCCTTCTTTCCACCAAGAGCAGCAATTGTTGCAAAGTACTGGATGACACGCTTGGTGTTGACAGTCTTCCCTGCACCAGATTCTCCACTGGGGTACACATTTCACATTTTATGCCTTTGGAGTAAGTTTCCTTAAGTTGACAAATCTTTTGTATTTAAATATGTCTAATACTCACGTAATCAGGATAGATTGGTTCTCACGATCTAAACAAGCAAACATCCAAGGGTTACATAAGTTTCCCCATAACATAACAAACATAAACTTGTTATTATGTTTGAAAATTTAGCATCACCTGTGTGCATAAATTGATAGGCATTGTCAGAGATGGAAAAGATATGGGGCGGAGCCTCAATCCTCTTCTTTCCTCTGTATCCTGACACACATTGAGCATCATACACAGGAAGCCACTTGTATGGATTCACGACCACGCAGAACAACCCAGAATAGGTCTATAAGAGAAAACACATTTTGTTTTTCTGAAATGGAACAAAAGCAATCGCAATTATAAAATAAAGTAAAACAAAATAAGCTAAAACTCACATAGATCATCCATGATGCAAAACGCTCTTTGAGGTTAAACAGCACAGAGGGCTCATTAAGGTGGGTCATCATGGCCATGTCCTCCATCTTATCAAACTTTGGAGGGTTTCTGGGATAGATATCATCCTCTTTCACAGTGACAGTCTGTAGAATAATAGTTTAAGTTATTTTTTTTTGAAAAGATGTCACATCATAAAACTCCTTTAATAACAAAAAAGTGATAAACTAAGTTGAGCCACATTATAAAGTTAATATGATCTCCTTTTTTCTTTTTCTTACCTTCCCTCCTTCAGTCTCCACAGTGGCTTTGCCACCCTCCCTTTTGATGAGTTTACCCTTGAGATACATCTCATCTGCATCAACAACGAAAAAGGCCGTTTTGGCATCAAATGGTGCTGTTTGGGCCTCAATCCTCTCCCTTTCTGGTTTCCGGAGGTAGATGGCCGCCGGGCCATACTGCTCCATTTCAGCATCCGTACTCATGATGGCACTTTTAGTGGGGCCTACAGATTAGGAAAAAATATTCTTTGAGATCTTTTTCACCATTCAAAGCAGGAAAAAAATAACATTCTGTCTGATATAGTGTACCTCAGCCGATGGAAACCCTTGGTTTGATGAGTCCCGGTATATCAAAATGCTGCAAAAAAAATTTAAGAAAATGTTCAGTTTTAAATTTTTGAAGTCGTATTTTTGCCTGAAGTTCTCAGCATATAACATGATTACTTAAATAATAAACTGCAAAATAAACACACTTCACAACCAAAACTTTTATCTATTAATGCCAATATTTATACAATATGATAAAAAAATATTTTGAAAACATTTTTTTTTTGTAATTCATTCATTTGTAATTCATTCATTCATACCATATAGAAGCACAGAAAATCTGGAGAGTTTATTGCACTGACCTGTCTGAAATGCCTTTCAATTAGAGCACAAGCCCCATGACTGCCGTTCTTATATACTGCATCTCTGCTTTATCAGCAAAAGCCCCCCACTACATTTGGTCATGCAAGCTTGACACCTTGCTGCTTGATATCAAAGGAGTCAAAAATAAACAAATATTTCGGCTTCATGTTTCATCATATAATACAATACACTTAAGTGCATGTTTATTTTAAGAATGTTTATTTATCAATATGAAAATAATGTCACAGTTTTTTTACAGATTTATTAAAATTATTAGATTTCAGTTTTTAAATACTTAAGCAGTTTAAAAGAATAATAAATCTCCCATGAATTTGATCAATCTTAATTTGAAAAAGTTTAAAATGATTTATTTATCTGCTCAATATAGAAATAAATTATTTTTATTGTTATTGAATGTCACCATTTTTTCCCCCTGATTCATTGTTAAGTAACTTTATTTTGTGAATCCTTTTGGGAAACAAATGTTTAAAGATTCTTTTTTCTTTGTCCTCTTAATTTTAATTCAACAGAGAAAAAAAGTTTCAGGTTAAGAGAAGGATTGGGATACCAGTGGTGTATAGTTACTGGACATAAAAGGTCATGGCATTTAAAATATTATTCCAGTTGGTCCTTCCATTTGCACTGGATAAGTGTTGTATATCTATGTGTACTGAGATTTAATTCAAAATTGGCAGCTGACAGTTTCACACCCAGCAAAAAAATGACAAAATGATTTGTCACAGTTAAAGACAAAGTAATAAACTGTGTTGAATATTTATTTTTCAAAATGCGGACAGCAAATCAATTTCAAATGAGAAGGCAACCTGGAAAAAGGTCAAGAATTGTCCATGGCTGCAAAGTTCAACGTGGACTTAGCTTATAGTTCTCTATCTGGCAGGTATCGATGATGGTGTTACTGTGCTCGAAATAAATCCACCTTCAGCAGGGAGCGCTGAGTCATGTTTGTCATCAAGAGAACTGTTTATTTATAGGACAAATTAAGAAATGTTGCTAACCCATTACCTAACTTTACAGAGGCTTGCAATTTGACTTTGAAATTTAAGATATTCTTTTTTCTCTCTCTAAGAATAGAATTCTTTTTCTTTGTATATCTTAGAAATCGACAATTTGTTGTACTCCAATTTAGGTCTAAGTAGACCTAAATGAGCAGATTTCTTCAAATTGTTTGATTTAGGTCTAAGTAGACCCGAATTAGCACAGAGTATAACACTTGTGTAATGACGAAAAGGGCAAAATGACAGAACTACTCCATTACTTTGGCACTGTCTTGTCAATATTGCTGTAAAAGGTTTTTTGTTTTAGAAATAAAATAAACCAAAATTTAAAAAAAAACATGTAACTTGATTTTTTATTTTTTTATTTTCTTTATCCGTTTTGGGGTTATAGTACAAATCAAAACCAAAAGGCTGCCCTTAAATCGATACTTTGGTTGAATGTCAGTTGTGCAAAATATTTAGGTACTGTTTTTTTTACTAAAGGTATTTGTTGTGGTTAGTCAATGAAGATAAACCCAGGAGCAGGAAGACTTTAACACATCCAGAAGGTTTCAAAGATTGTATGAAGGCAGGCAGCTCTGACCAATTCGGGAGAGTCCACAGCCAGCCAGCAAAAAACAGGACCTAAAAGCATCCCTTGGGGGCAACCCGTCTCACAAAGTCTGGCTCCTGGACATACGACATACGTCCCGGTTTAAGCGATCAATCAGGTTCTTGCCCAGAACATGACGCTCTGGAACCTATTGACGATCTTCAGGGCCATAACCCTCCCAATCAACAAGGTACTGGATACCCCGACCAACCCTCCAAGATTCAAAAAAGCGGCTGACAGTATAAGCTGAACCCCTACCCACAAAACAGGGCACTGGAGGAGACGGTACAGTGGGGTGGGGAGGACCGTCGTTCACAAGCTTCAGTTTACACACATGAAACACCAGTGGATCCGCAAGTTGTTCGTAAGGTGCAGTTTAACAGCCATGGGGTTAATGATCTGGGTGATTAATTATGGACCAATTAAAATTTTTTTTAAAAATGACCTTGAACCACTATAATGGGGATGCTGCAGTCATTGATCTAAGTGATATCTGCGGAAGGCCACGTAAACAAAACACATTCTTGGTGATAAAACTGCCAACTTCTTGGCTGATGGTATGTTCCGCAAAGGCACAGCATGAACAAGTTTGGAGAACCTGTCTATAATGGTTAGGATAACAGTGTTATCTTCTGAGCAGGAATGAAGTCAATTGCGATATGGGACCAAGGTGGAGGGCACAGGTAGAGGTTTTAGGTAATCAGTGGGTAGATTTCTGGATACCCTGCATACACAGGGCAAGAGGACACAAAAACCCTACCGTCCGAGGTCATGATGGGCCACCAAAAACTTTGAGCCAATAGAAACGCAGTCCTTTTCACTCCAGGATGGCAAGCTAACTGAGAGGAGTGACCCCACTTGAAAACTGCAGGACGAAGAGAGGGAGGAACAAACAGGCAGTTAGAAAGACATCCCACAGGAATGGTATTCACATCAGGGACGGAAGATTTGACCCTGCGCTCCAAAGCCCATCAAGAAGCTCCCAGCACCAAATAAGGAGGAACAATGGTGGCAGCTGCTGTTGAATCTTCAGATTCCTTCTCTCGCTGAAACTGGTGTGAAAGAGCAGCCGGCTTGGCATTTTTACTACCCGGCCAGTGGGAAAGGGAGAAATTGAACCTGTCGAAAAACAGGCCCCATCTGACCCGACGTGGGTTAAGTCTTTTGGCCATTCAAATGTATTCCAGCTTTTAATAATCAATCCAAACCAGAAAAAAGTTTTCGGCCCCCTCCAACCAGTGACATCACTCCTCCGAGGCTAATTTTACTGCCAGCAGCTTTCTGTTCCCTATGTTTTAGTTTTTCTCAGCAGGAGTGAGCTTGCAGGAAAAATACGCACAGGGATGAGCTCTCTGAAACAAAACAGCTTCCACTCCAGACTCAGACACATCCACCTCCACAATGTACTGTTTGGAGGAGTCAGGCAGAGTCAGGAAAGGAGCTTCAGAGGAACGTCTTTTCAGCTCGCTAAAAGCCGTATTTGCTCCCTCATCCAAGACAAAATGTACCTTAGCCAAGGTGAGTCTGTGAAGGGGTGCAGCCTTGCTACTGAAGCCTCGGTTGAAATGCCTGTCGAAATTTGCAAACCCCAGGAAGTGCTATAACAGCTTCGTTCACAAGGGACAGGCCACTCAAGATCGGCTTTAACCATGATATTGACCATCTGGACAGTCCCAGGGGTTATCACATGCCCAAGAAACTTGGTCTGAGTGGCGTGGAACTAACATTTTTTGGGCTTGCAGTCCAGCTGGTTCTCGAGAAGGTGATGTAAAATGGCTCTGATGTGCTGCATGTGGGTGTCGAGATCTGGGTAGAATATCAAATTGTCTTCAAGGTACAAAAACACAAATTTGTTTATCATATCCTTGAGGATGTCATTGATGAGACACATTAAACTCTGCGGGAGCATTTGTGAGTCCAAAAGAAATTACCAGATACTCGAAATGACCTCTGGAGTGTTAAATGTGGTCTTCCACTCATCCCCCTCCTGTATGTGAACCAGATAGTATGCACTCAGCAGGTTCTATTTGGTGAAGATCTGGGCCCCCTTAACCAGATCAAAGGCGGTCTGTAAAAGAGGGAGGGGATAAGTGTTCCAGACAGTGATGTTGTTCAACCTCCTGTAATCAGTACAAGTCAGTATTCCCCCATCCTGCTTGCTCACGTAGAAGAATCCTGCCCCTGCCGGAGAGGAAGAGGGGTGGATTATTGCAGCCAGAAGACTCTCCTATAGGGACTCCTCCATGGCCTCCTATTCAGGAAGAGACAAAGGGTAGATGTGACCCTTAGGTGGTTAAGTCCCTGGTAGGAGATCTACAGCACAGTCATAGGGGCAGTGAGGGGGCAGAGACTTAGCTCGAAGCTTACTGAATATTACACGCAGGTCATGATACGCAGAGGGGACAATGCTGAGGTCTAGAGTTTTGTAAAAGGTTGCCTATTACTGTAACAGTGGAACATTCAGCAGCCGCAACCAAACAGTTTAACATGCAAAAAGGACTCCAGGACAATACATGTGCGAAAACCCAGTCAATGTGAGGAGTATGTTTGTACAACCAAGGAATACCTAATATTACCTGTGGTTTCAAAGATTACTCAATGTAAGGGCGGCAGTGGCTTAGGGTTAAGCAGGTCATCCAACGATCGAAGGGTCGGTGGTTAGATACCCGCTCCCCACAGTCAACTGTTGTTGCGTCTTTGGGCAAGACACTTCACCCTCCTTGCCTCCAGTGTAGCTCCACTGGTGTGTGAATGTGCATAAATGTCCCAGTAATGGTCAGAGGAGCCGTGGGCACGAACTGGCAGCAACGCCTCTGTCTGTCTGCCCCAGGGCAGTTGTGCCTACATCAGTAGTTGCCATCACCAAGTATGAATGAGGAGTAATGAATAATCAACACATTATAAGTCCTTTTAGCATCTGGAAAAGCACAGATAAATACAATCCATTATTATAAAATCAGATGACTTGACTGTTGTTACCTGACATAGTCACATTAATATTTACAGTGTGTACATAAAACTGGTGTGTGACTGAACCGTTTAAAGCATGAATTAGCAACATTGCAGTTAGAGACTCAACAGCAGTCAGAGTTTGTACACTACAATCAAAACCAGAATCAATCAGGGTCTCAAAGTCCTCCCTCGCTCCTGCGTCCACCACTAGGACTTTTATCCATGGTTGTGAGGGTGGGGAAAAGGAGGAAACATGACTCACCAAGTCGCTCCAATTCTTAGGGCGTCCCAGACACTTAAGGAGGAAACGTCTGGACTGTCAATAGCACAAACATGGCCCACCCCCATGCGCCTTTGTCACTCAGCAGGATACCCACACGTGGGCGGTGTAAGAGAGAGGTCTATCGAGTAGCGTTCTTGTCATCCTCGTTCTGTCATTCTCCGATCAATGCAGACAGCCAGATTGATCATTTTCTCCAGCTTGTCTGGAACCTCCCTTGCCCCCAGCTTGTCTTTTAGTGCGCTGGAAGGACCTTGAAGAAAAAAAGCAGGTGCTGGCAGCCAAAGTCTATAATTTTACAGTGTAATCCCCATCGCTGCGGCCTTGTTGCAAGAGTCGGAGGAACTTTGCAGCAGTGGCTCGGTGGGGCGTAGTGGGGTTGAACACGAGAATAGTTGAGTGGAAAAAAACTTGAAATGAACTGCAGAGCTTGGCTCCACTGTGTCTCTCCACCAAACCCAGTTCTTGCCCCGACCAGTCAGGAAATTCAGAGCAAAGGCCACTTTTCTCTGCTCGGAGGGGACCTCACTGGATAAAACTTAAAATGAGTGGCCAAAATGAGAGCCAGCAGGAAGACCGAAACGCTTAGTCCTCAGCAGTCCCACCAAATGGCTCTGGAGATTCCAGTTGGATTTGTTTAGGAAAGAATGGAGTAATGGGTTCCAATGCTGTGAGATGATCATGGAGCAACTGTAACATACCGGACATATAGCCTTGCAGTTCTCGGTTCAAGGCTGACAAAGCAGCAGAGTCCAGATCTGTGGATGGTTGCGGTAAGTCTCTGTTCTCCGTACTTCCCGCTGGGTTTGACATGTTTGGAGCTTAGTGTTACGGTTAGTCAGGAAGGATAGACTCGAACACATCCAGAGGGTTTCAAGGATTTAATCAAAATGTTCTTCCTTTATTTCAGAATGCTGAAATTTGACACAAGATTACACTTTTATTGACCAACAAGCACAATGTAATAGATGACATTCTTGTGATGGCACATTGAATATAGATATTACTCGTAAATTTAGAATATATTTACACTCTTGTAAATATTTGACAGAGGGTTAAGGTTTTCATTGAAAAGGTAAAATATTTTCAAGATTTACATACTTTTATAACTGGAAATTAAAAGTTGCCAAAAAATACACCTTTGAATAAAATATATTATTTTCATTGATATGGTAAATGGTAAATGTATAGGGCCCTTCTACATTCCTTGGAGGCCCAAAGCGCTTTACAGTCACATATCCATTAACCCATTCACATTCACACACTGATTGCGGTTCCGCGGCCAAACACAACTCTTTAAAATAGTAGGTGACATAGTACAGTCAAAAAAAGAGATAAAAATAATACATTTTCAATTGTTTTCTTTAAATAATAGTTTTGCAACAGCATTTGTAAAAATTACACTTTACGTTTATGTACAGGCTATGTATATATATATATATATGCATATTTATGTATGTATAGAAAGAAAGAAAAAAAGCAGTGGAAAGCAGAGTGCTTCAAATATGTGTGTAAGTTGTTTACTAGAAGAATTGGCTGGCATTTACAGAAACAGGACACCAGTCCTCTTAACCTTCTAAACAGGATTGAGCAGTGCTGTGGGGGAGATATCATGTTTTGCAGCTGCCTGTTGAATTTATTTGATGACCATCTACATTTTTCAGACTGGGGCAGTTTGACTGCATAATCAAAAGTAGGACACTGTCAGCCAGTGTTGCTGTATGTTTCAGGGATATAAAATGATGACAGATGATCTTCCACAGCATTTGAAAGGGGTCTGTGAGCCCTCGTAGTTGGGCTAATTTCTCCAGTAATGTGTTGCCCCAGTTTTTAACACAGCTCTACTTCTTTTACTCCATGGCAGATGCAGTCCTGTTACAACTTCATGAATTTGAGGTCCTTAGTGCCTGAAAAGTAAGTGTTTGAAGACTTTAAGTGACCCTACATTGTTTTGTTGTTTTTTGGTGCAGTTTGTCTTGTAGTAAAATTGTTGCCTGCTGACAGCTCTGAAATGATTTTCACCTTGGGAGATGTAATGTGGCATGCTCAATTAACTGTGACACAGCGTAACACACAAACATATTTAAAATATCTGCCTCACCTGTTGCAACTTTAACAGTTTGAATACATTTTTATATTATTTTTAAAAACTGATCCTTTAAAACATTAATAAACAAATATGTTGGCTTGCACATTATGACAAACTAAATTAAGAATCTTGGTCAAATATGCAGTTTTGGCAATTGTAAACAATACATTTTAATGACACTTTTATCTTTTGTTCACAGGAAACTATCCCAGGCTATTTCTTCAAAGTTTTTGAATTCTCTGGGTAGTGGTCTGATGGAAAGAAAAAACGTGTGGAAAACATCTGTCACATTCCTGATTATTAATTGCTATTTTTACTTATTAAAACTTGTTGAAGAAAATATCTCTGTGTCTTGTTTAAGAAAGATTACATATTTTCTGGGTTCAAGTGTTGATTTTTATGTTGCAACATTAAATATAAATATCTGGTTAAAGCAGTGACACCACCAGTTTGAGAAGTAAAATAGCAAAGATTTTCATGCAGACATTTTTATATTAAATTATTTTAGATGCAATGTGTGGCTGACTTGACTCAATTTAATAAGTTTTACTGTATAAAATCACATCAGTTGTTTAATAAATGAGAATGGTCAACTATCAGGCAGCAATATGCCCAGATGGGGGCATACTTCTCCAGTACCCTCAGCTTCAGTGTACGGCACCGCAGGGGTCAGTGCCGTCTCCTCTTCTCTTCACTCTGCATACGTCCGACTTTCGCTGCGCGACCTGCCACATGCAGAAGTCCATGGAGGATACAGCTATTGTGGCCTACATCAAATGGGAAGAGGAGAGGGAGTACAGGTGGCTGGTGGAGGACTTTTTGGCCTGGTGGAGGGAGAACCAGCTTTAGCTGAACGTCTAGAGAACCAAGGAGATGGTTCGGGACTTCAGAAGGAAAGCTCGAACACCTCACCCCATGCACATAGAGGGAGAAAGCGTGGAGATGGTACAGACCCACAAGTACCTGGGGGTTGTGTTGGACCACAAGCTGGACAGGACTACTAACATAGACCAGCTTTACAGGAGGGGCCAATCCAGGCTGTACTTTCTCCGTAAGCTGCACTCATTTGACATCTGCACAAAACTCCCGCATGCATTTTATCTGTCGGTGGTGGAGAGTGCTCTCCTCTACACTGCTGTGTGCTGGTGCATTGCCAGCAAGAACAACATCTGCCTGGGTAACAAGATCATCAAGAGCTTGTGGTGGGACTGAAGCTGGCTCTTGTGGAGGAGGTGGCAGAACAGAAAACTCTGACCAGGTGGGCACTGAGTGCCTCATTCCAGCATGTTTTCCAACATACCCTGCTCTGGAGTGTTCTGATTGGCTGGACACAGCTGAACCAGGTATTCAGCCATTAGTAAGGCAAAACAATCTGGTAATCGTGCAGACACACCGGCCCTCGAGGCCTGGAATTGCCCACCTCTGACGTAGGGCCATCACGAGGAATCACTTACATCCCCTGAATTACTGCTATCCGAGCGCTGCTCCACAGACAGACTGAAGAAATCATTTGTTCCTCATGGCATCAGGCAATAAAACTCTCTGACAGAGCATATAAGAAGCAATTCCTTCTAACTAATGTAACCCACTGATTTAAAAAAAATATTTAATCCATTGATTTTTAATCTATCAAATCCATTCATTGCTCTTTTTTATTTCCTCAGGGATCATTAAAGACTATCTATCCATCTGTCTGTCTGTCTGTCTGTCTGTCTGTCTGTCTGTCTGTCTGTCTGTCTGTCTGTCTGTCTGTCTGTCTGTCTGTCTGTCTGTCTGTCTGTCTGTCTGTCTATCTATCTATCTATCTATCTATCTATCTATCTATCTATCTATCTATCTATCTATCTATCCATCTACAGTGGTATGAGAATGTTTGGGCACCCCGAACCAGCTGTTCAACCAGCTTTGAACCAGCTGTTGATTTGTCTTCAAACATTGTCTTTTAATAAACAGTTAGCTAACTAAAAAATCTTTCTGCCTCAAGTTGTTGTTGTTGTTTTTCATGAATTTTAAACATTCCCTTTTTGAAAAAAAAATAGAACTTTATTCAAAATTATGTTCATTCATTAAAAAACACATGACTTCCAGCTCCAGGACAAGATCGACTTCTTTTTGGCTGAAACTATTTCACACCTCATATCTTGTCTTGGTAGATACAGTGGTATGAGAAAGTTTGGGCACCCCTGATAATTTTCAAGATTTTTCTTCATAAATCATTGGTTGTTCGGATCATCAATTTCAGTTAAATAGATCATATAGCATATAAACACAATGATATTTAAGAAGGGAAATGAAGTTTGTTGGATTTAAAGAAACTGTGCAATAATTACTTAAACAAAAATAGGCAGGTGCGTAAATTTGGGCACCCCTGTTTTATTGATTTGACTACCTTTAGCAATAATTATTAAAACACAAAATTCGTTTCACAAACTCATTGATCCTTATCCTATATACACATGTGAAGCCAATCATGAGAAGAGGTATTTACAGTTTTTCTCAGTCGCTTTAGTACAATTCTCAGATCAGAATGAAATTCCCAAAACTATTTGTTCAATCTTCACATCATATAAGCAGTTTCTCACTTCTTTGAACAAGTTGCAATTGCTTTGGTACATCCATGCAAATGATTATGTACAATTCTCTGCTCTTTGCTACATTATCAATTGTTTATGTCATGTTGATCAAAATGTATTATATAGTTCACTGTGCAATAGTCTTAATCCTCAAAACACCTAGTCATTAGTTCATCGTATAAATCATTAACAGCAAAATGGTTGACCAAGTTGTCATAATGTGACAAACATATTTCACTGCATTGCAAGAGAGGATATTCGCTGTGATGTGGATGAGAATTTGTGGCCTAACATACAGGAACGACAAGAGGTGTAGGAAGACCACACCAATTCCTACTGCACTGCCTGTACTGTTGTACAGAATATTGTCCTATATTTTTTTTCCCTTTGTGTTACTGTTTGCAGTGGGTTTTTTCTATGTTGGTATGACATGGTCTGTCAACAAATTACAATATGAACAATAAAAGTGTAAATGTGAATCTTGTCCAGTCTCTTGGAATCAAACAAAAAAGGTGTAACTTACATTTTACAATAATTGTCATCAAAACTTTAGCCATAGTTTACATCAGAACCTCCCTTTAAAGTACACAGTTATATTGACAACATGACTAAGTAATTTGACTGTTTTGTTCGTAGACAGTGACACAAGGACTTGACATTCTGATGGCACTGACATGTTCAATGACATAAAGACTTAGTTTTGAGAGATGAACTAAAGATTTTGAGCAAGTTACAGGCTTTTGCAAGAAATCCATAGTGTTTTGCTGTTTGTACAAATTGTTCTGAGAAATGCACACACGTTTTGCAAACTTCAATTCTGATCTGAGAATTGTACCAAAGCGACTGAGAAAAACTGTAAGGTGGCCAAGAGCAAGTTTTTCTCCTCTTTGCATCTTCTCTGATGACTGTCAACATGGGAAACTCAAAACAGCTGTCAGATGACCTGAAAACAAAGATTGTTCAACATTATAGTTTAGTTGAAGGATGCAAAAAGCTTGCTAAGAGATTTCAGCTGACAATTTCCACTGTGAGGAATATAGTGAGAAAATGGAAGACCACAAGCACAGTTCAAGCAAAGCCCCGGAGTGGCCGGTCCAGAAAAATCTCAGATAGGCAGAGGTGAAGGATGGTGAGAACAATCAAACTCAACCCACAGACCAGCTCCAAAGACCTACAACGTGATCTGGCTGTAGATGGTGTCACTGTGCATCGTTTAACCATTCAGCGCACTTTGCACAAAGAGATGCTGTATGGAAGAGTAATGTGGAAGAAGCCTTTTCTGTGCACATGCCACAAACAGAGTCACTTGACGTATGCTAAAGCACATTTGGATAAGCCAGCTTCATTTTGGAATAAGGTGCTGTGGACCAGTGAAACTAAAAAGGAGTTCTTTGGACATAACAAGGGGCGGTATGCCTGGCGAACAAAGAACACAGCATTCCAAGACAAATATTTACCACCCACAGTAAAATTTGGTGGCGGTTCCATCATGCTTTGGGGCTGTGTGGCCAGTGCAGGTACTGGAAATCTTGTCAAAGTTGAAGGTTGCATGGACTCCAGTCAGTATCAGCAGATTCTTACAAACAATGTTCAAGAATCAATGACAAAGTTTAAGTTGCAACGGGCTAGATATTTCAACAAGACAATGATCCTAAACACTGCTCTAATTCTACAAAGGCATTCATGCAGGGGAACAAGTACAATGTTCTGGAATGGCCATCTCAGTCCCCAGACCTGAATATTATTGAAAATCTGTGGTGTGATTTAAAGCGAGCTGTCCATGCTCGGAAGCCATCAAGTCTGACTTAACTGGAGATGTTTTGCAAAGAGAAATGGTCCAAAATACCTTCAACCAGAATCCAGACTCTTATTGGAAGCTATAGGAAGCGAGTGGAGGCTGACATTTCTTATTTTGTCTTTTTTCTTTGTATTTTTTTTTTGGACTTGTCCTGTCCAATAGCTTTGCAAACAGATGAGAGCTGAAGGTCTCTTGTGTTGGACATATTTTATTTTAACAACAGGGGTTGTGACCCTTCTGACAAACCAGAGGTATATCGGAATAAACACCTTTTGTAATCGAGGCCAAACTTTTTTCATTTTAAATCATATTTGAAAATCTTTTGTGTTGGACCGGACGGAAAAGGAAAGGAGGGAAGAAGATAGGGGGATGTTAGAGAGGGGAGGATAGGAGGGTGATTATAGAAAGGGGGGGGGGGGGTAAAACCAGGAAGCAGCATGAAGCAAAAAGTGTCTGGATGGTTAGAATCATTACAGTTAGGTTCCGATGTAATACAAGTTTATAAGGGCGGGGCCTGTCCACACACACACTCAAATGCTATAAGCATACCTGTTGGCTCCAAAAATGTTCACATGTCAACATGTACACAATACAAATATTGTTCTCACACGCATACTTATGCCTTCAAACCAACTAGTGTGAAATATTTCATTCAATCACGCAAAATATTAGTGCAAAGGTGAGCTAACACCTGTGCTAAAGTGAGTGTCCATGTTCCTCTAAAACGGATGACAGCTGGTAGACTGTCCCCGCCGTCCCCCAGCCCCCCCAGCATAGGGCCCAGTTCCCCCCAGCCCAGGGGTCCCATCCCCCGAAGCGCCGACCCCCCAGGCCCCACACCACCCACCCCACACATAGAAAGAGGAGCCAGAAAGCGCCACCCCCCCGGAGCAAGTCCAGGACCCAGCCCCCAGGCGCCACCCGTGGGAGAGCTCTGGTCAGGCCACGAGGGGACCGAGGCAGCCAACCAGCCGGGGCGACCGCTGGTTGCCTCAGAGGAGACCCCGACCCGTCAAACCTCCAAGGTCCCGTACTGATACACACCAATACAATACACTCCTTCCCTGGCTAAGGGGTGACCCCAGCCCCAGGTGCAGCCCATACAGCACCACTGGGACCCCCCCCCCCCCCCCCCCCAAGCAGGGCCCCACGCCAACCCCCCAGGACAGTCAAAAAGACCACCCCCCAAGCCAAGCCAGACCACCACTCAACACCCCCCCACACACACACACACACACACACACACCAAGCCCGGAAGACCGCGCATCATCCCAGCCCGCCCCACCCCGGCACAGGACCCGACCACCCAACTAACGGAGTCCCCACTGCCCCCCATAAGGCACCGGAAGGCCCCGACCCCCACCCCCTAACCACGGCAGACAGACAAGAAGCAGCGACGACCAGGCCCCCCACCCCCGAAGTCATGGAGTTGGGAGACCAGAGAGACTGAATTCTTTCAAGGTTACTTGAACTTTGGGCTGACATTTTTTTCCAAGCTGATATGATCAAACAGCAGATTGACTTACATTAATATTTTTCTTGTTTTTCCAGTTTATTAAAATTGTTTTTTTAGCAATACAAAAAGTCATGAAAATGATAGATACTAATCCTCCTTCTTTATTGATGGCACTCATGTCACCAAGCACGCAAAGTGACCGTGAAGCCGTGATTGAAACTTTAAGCCAGACTGATAGATCGGCACATACCTGTTGCCAGAGAGCCTAGACAGGTTTGCAGAACCACAGTGCATGCATGTTACTGTCGGGTAGATTACTATCACAGTGCTCACAAATGTCTGAGTTACTGAGACCCATCTTGAACATCATCTGTCCAGTTTAATAAATCCTGTGGGGAGTTTTGAACTGGATTAGCTGCAAGTTTGTTTAGACAAAGTTCTGACCAGAAGCTTTCATCTGTGCTGATGCTCAAATCTGCATCACATTTTGTTTTCGGAAGTGGAATATAATCATCTAGGTTGCACAAGAGTTTGTATATTTTGGAGAGAGTTTTATTCATTGAAAAATGAATCAGAGAGGTAACTACTTCTGGTGGCTTTAAATCGTTGTTGTCATGGTGCCTCTGGCAGCTCTCCTCCCCCTCCCCTCTCTACTCTGCTCCTGAGGATTCCCAGCTGTATTCACTCAACTCATCAACCTCCAGCAGTCTTAAGGAGATCCAGCTCCAGCATTCATTGCCAGTTTGTTGCTCCTCCATGGTGCTTGTCAGGTCACTCATGTTTTAGCCATTGAATTATTCTTGTCAAGTAACTTTGTTTTACACCTCACTTCCAGGATTATTTCACCATGAGTGTTACCTGGGATTACCTCCGTACCTGTCCAAACAAACCACACTCGCCACGTCTGCTGTTCATGCCTGCTCAGCCTTCACAGCAAACAGAGAAACCCTCCAGCCACGCCACGTCATGAGCTACTCACCTGCTGCATCAAGCCGAAGACCCATGTCCTTGGGAAACATCCTGCAAGAAAATAAACCAAATTACTTACCATAAATCTCTCCTGTTTTCCTTCCGGGTTCCAGCATATGGGTCTGTCTCGAAGTCTCGAAAATAACGACAGTTGTCTTTGTATTTGAACTTTTTAGTAATAACAGATTTAAGTTGCTGATATTCCAAGAAGTTATTAATTCCATGTTTGTCTTTTAGTTCCTGGGGTGTTATGAAATTTCTATCAATAATTTAGGGCTCAGGTAATGTTACGCCCCCACCTCGACAAGCTAGGAAGTGTATCAATTTTTTTGTTTATGAGGATGTCGGGTTTGTTCCAGATGGGTGTAATTTTGCACGGTTTGATATTTTGAGACATTCCCACCAGGCTGTTAAAGTGGCGTTTATATTAATACTTTGGAAGCAGTCCTGTTTTTTTTTTGTTTTTTGTTTTTTTAAACTTGTCCTGTCCAACAGCTAGGCAAACAGATGAGAGCTGAGGGCCTCTTGTGTTGGACATATTTTATTTTAACAAGAGGGGTTATTAATCTTCAGACAAACCAAAGGTATGTCTGAATAACCCCCTTTTGTAATTGAGGCCAAACTTTATTCATTTCAATCATGTTTGAAAATCTTTGGTGTTGGACCGGACGGAAAAGGAAAGAGGGAAAGAAGAGAGAGGGACGTTAGAGAGAGGGGGGGGTAGGAGGGTGATAATAGGAGGGGAAGGGGGGTAAGACCATGAAGCAGCATAAAGCAACAAGTTTACTGGTTGTTAATCATTATGGTACGGTTCAAATGTAGTACAAAAAGGGCGGGGCCTGTTCACACACACTCAAATATTATAAACACACCTGCTAGCTGCAAGAATGTCCACATGTCAACATGTACACAAAACAGATAGTGTTCACGAACGCATACCTATGCCTTTAAACCAACTAGTGTGAAATCTTTCATTCATTCAATCATGCAAACTATTAGTGCAAAGGTGAGCTAACACCTGTGCTCAAGTGAGTGTTTATGTTCTTCTAAAATGGATGGTGGAATGTGAAAAGAAGGAGGAGGAGCGCCCAGCCACCCCCACACCCAGACCCCCGCCGCAGCAGCAGCGGCAGCCGGAATTCCCCCAACGCCATACGGGAACAGGCAGGGAACAACCGCCCCCCGGGCGACCAAGACCGCCACCCAGGCCAGGGCCAGCAGGACCGCCGCGAGGCCCCCAGAGCCAGAGAGCAGGGAGGCGCGGAGGGAAAGAGAGCGCCGCCCCAGCCCAGCCAGGAAAGCAGCCCCCCCGCCGCGCCGGAAGAGCCCAACGCAGGGCCCCACCGGAGAGGGACGCCCACAGCCCCAGACGAGCACCCCACCACCACCCAGGAGTTCCGGGCATCCCCCCGCCCCGACCCCAGGTACGAGCCAGGACCCCCCAAGGGAGACCCGCTCCGCACTCCAGGCAGCCACCCACCCGGCCCACGGTTGGTCCAGGTAGGAGCAAGGCAGGGGCCCGCCGCCCCCGCCCAGGAGGGGGGAACCCCGGGGAAAAAAGGGCGGCCCACAAGGGGTGTTATAAATATGGCCCGACCATGCTCGGCCATGTTGGAAGTTTGGCGGGGCCCAGCGCCCAGGGGCAAGGACCAGGACCCTCCCCCCAGGGACACGAACACCCCCGGCTCAGGTGTAATATGAACCCCCCCACCGTGCGGAGAGAGCACCGCCGGGCCCAGGGAGCCGGCACCCAAGGGACACGGCCGCCATCGCCAAGGGGCCCGCACCCCCCACCAGGGAAGGGGTAGGGGACAGATGGACCCAGGTCCCACCTTCCTTGTAAAATGTGTGTGCGTGTATGGGTGTTTGAGAGGGTGTTTGTGTGCATGTGTGTGTGTTTATGTTTGAATGTATATATTGAAGGGGGAGGGGTGTGTGTACTAAGGGGGGTGCAGTTAAAATTGGCGAGTAGGGCACTAAGGGGACATCTCCTGATTACTCACAGTGATGTCCCCTCACCCTCCACACCAAGGGGCCCTAAATGTCTAAGGTGCGGTTAAAATTGGCGGGTAGGGTGCCAGGAGGACATCTGCTGCTTGCTTGCAGTGATGTCCAAGCACCCCCCCTACCAAGGACCCTACATGTCTAAGGTGCAAATAAAACCGAAAGAGGGGGGGCCCACTCCATACGGCAACCATAGGAGGGGGGCCACTGCCAAGTAGCCCCCCCCCAAGGCGCATCGCAGGCTAGACCCCCCACCCCCTCACCCTAATATGAGGTCATATGAGGAAGGGGGTAAGTCCTGTTTTTTAAATGATTGGCTAATAAAAGGCATATCTGACAGGTTGATCTTTCCACATAACATCTGTTCTCAGTCTAACCGTGAGTTGGTTTCTGAATTATTTTTTTAAGCATTTTAAGATGTATTGTAATCTATTTGCAAGAAAGTATTTGTAGGAGTTAGGTCATTCAAAGCCTCCACACCTTTTTGCAGTTTATAAAGATTTTAGACTAATTCTTGCAGGTTTATTGTTCCATAAAAAGCCTATAATGGATGAGTCTAATGTTTTGAACCATTTTAGTGGCGGTTGTGTGGGGATCATTGAGAAAAGACAATTAACTTTGGGAAAGATTTTCATTTAAACCGTGGCTACCTTTCCCTTGAGGGACAGAGGCAGGTTGACCCAGCGGGTTAGATCGTCCTGTAGGCTTTTTAAGTAATGCGGTGTGGTTTAGCTGCAGCAGTTCTGGGCAAAAATTCTGGGTTCATTTGGGGGAAAACTAAATACCTAAATATTTGACATTGCCTGATTTGACTGGTATTATGAGTTTTTGCTCCGCATTACAGTTCAGTGGTAATAAAACAGATTTATTCCAATTAATTGAGTAGTCAGACATGGAGGAGAATTCATTAATAATTGTTGCTGTTTCATTTACAGAATGGGAATTGTTTAAAAACAGTAATATGTCATCTGCATAGAGACTAATTTTATGATGGCTGTGTTTGGTTTTAATTCCTTTAATGCTCTCATTCTGTCGTATTGCTGCAGCTAGAGGCTCAATAAATATAGCAAAAAAAAGAGGAAAAGAGTAGGCAACCCTGTCTGGTTCCTCTTCCAAGGAAAAAACCTGTTGGAAGTCTGTCTATTAGTTCTGACTGATGCATTGGGGTTGTGAAATAATATTTTAGGAGGCTGTCATTTCTGCAAAAAGAGGATCTACTAAATATTGATGGCATGTTTCTGTTGGGGTGCCCAAATTTAAGCACCTTCTTATTTGTGTTTGAAAAATTATTGCACAGTTTCTTTACATCCAATAAACTTCATTTCACTTCTCAAATATCACTGTGTTCATCTGCTATATGATATATTTAACTGAAATTGATGATCTGAACAATCAATGATTTATGAAGAAAAATCTTGAAAATTATCAGGGGTGCCCAAACTTTCTCATACCACTGTATCTACCAAGACAAGATATGAGGTGTGAAATAGTTTCAGCCAAAAAGAAGTCGATCTTGTCCTGGAGCTGGAAGTCATGTGTTTTTTAATGAATGAACATAATTTTGAATAAAGTTCTATTTTTTTTCAAAAAGGGAATGTTTAAAATCCATGAAAAACCACAACAACAACATGAGGCAGAAAGATTTTTTAGTTAGCTAACTATTTATTAAAAGACAATGTTTGAGGACAAATCAACAGCTGGTTCATATTTTATGACCTCTGCCAAAGTGTTCCAAACAGATGTTGTCTCTCACTCTTCAGACTGTAAAAAAGCATAAAAATAATTATTTAGTAACCAGAATTCGTAATTTTAGTCAATCTTACAGTATTATTGGTTAATTTACTTGTTATATATTACTTATGTAGAAGTTTGTCAAGATATAGAAGTTTAATTATTACTATAAATTACCTTTCCAGTGTCACGGCTCTTGGCTCTCAGCTTGTTGACCTGGGACTCAGCAATGTCAGCACGCTCCTGAGCTTCTTCCAGCTCATGCTGTACCTTTCTGAGCCTGGACATGTGGGTGTTGGCCTGCTCTTCCTGTGTAGTTTACATAAACAAATTATGAACTTTACCCACACTTACCTTCTAAAACTTAAGTTTGAGTATGTATCAATTCTTCAGATGGGATAAAACAGTATTTAACTTACAGCCTCCTCAGCCTGTCTCTTATACCCCTTGACTTTAAGCTGCAGCTTGTCAACCAGATCCTGAAGCCTGTTCACATTCTTTTTGTCCTCCTCGGTCTGGATCAATAAAAGATTGAAAAAAGACAATTTCAGTACTACACATGAAAATATTTTTTATTTTTTGTTGTTGTAAAACTAACTATGTACCTGATAAGTGAGCTCCTTCACTCTCCTCTCGTATTTGCGAACTCCTTTGATTGCATCGGCTCCACGTCTCTGCTCAGATTCAACTTCACTCTCCAGCTCACGCACCTGTATATAGATAATTAAAAAAATGTTTTGCTTCTATTTAGGGTACAATCTTTTCCATTGTTTATTTAACAAAAACACAAATCATTTTAATCTCATACCCTAGACTCCAGTTTCTGGAGCTGCTTCTTTCCACCCTTCATAGCCAGGTTCTCAGCTTCATCCAGACGGTGCTGCAGGTCCTTCACTGTGACCTCCAGGTTCTTCTTCATCCTCTCCAGATGAGAGCTGGTGTCCTGCTCCTTCTTTAGCTCCTCAGCCATCATGGCAGCCTATATTGAGAAGTAGGATGAAAATATAAGACTAAGCAGGAAAAAACTAGAGCTTTTTTAAAATATCTTGAAATAATGAAAAATACAAAATAAAAATGGTTTACATCAGTAATGGCCTTCTTGGCTTTCTCTTCTGCATTTCTTGCTTCTTGAATAGCATCATCCACTTCACCCTGAACCTGGACAAGATCAGACTCCAACTTCTTTTTGGTGTTCAGAAGACTGGTATTCTGAAAAGAGGAACAGACCATTTATTCCATTTTTCGTTTCTAGAAACTGTAGTTGAGTTTTTCAAAAATAGAATATTAACCTGAGAGTGAAGCAGTCCGACACGTTCACTGGCATCCACCAGCTCCTGTTCAGCCACTTTACGTCCTCTCTCTGTCTGTTCCAGAGCGGCTCTCAGCTCCTCAATCTCAGCCAACATCAGACCATTCCTGCGCTCCACCATGGCAACCTGTTCCTTCATGTCCTCCTGTGCTCTCAGAGCATCATCAAGGTGCAGCTGGGCATCCTGAAAACAACAATAAAGGTTAGAGAGACACAACTCATTTTCTATTCTATGAACACTTGAATGCACTTAAAGTGTCTTCAAACTCACCTTGAGTTGTCCCTGAACATTCCTGAGTTGTTTCTGGGCCTCAGCAGCCTGCCTGTTGGCATGGCTGAGCTGAATCTCCATCTCATTCAGGTCTCCCTCCATCTTCTTCTTGACTCTCAGGGCATCATTTCTGCTCCTGACCTCAGCATCAAGAGTACTCTGCATGGATTCAATCACCCTCTGGCTGTTCCTCTTGATCTGTTCCATCTCCTCGTCCTTTTCTGCCAGCTTCCTGTCAATCTCACCTTTGACCTGGTTGAGCTCAAGCTGTACTCTGAGAATTTTGGCTTCCTCGTGCTCCAGAGTGCCCTTGAGATAATTTAGGTTCAAATAAATTACTTGAAGACAATTGCGACTTTTAATTTAGGATTTTCTTAAATTAGTACCTCAGCTTCCTCCAAAGCAGTCTGAATTTCACTCTTTTCTGTCTCCACAGACTTTTTGGCTTTCTCCAGCTCATGGATGCTCTTTCCAGTCTCACCAAGCTGTTCAGTCAGATCTGAGATCTCCTCTAAGATACATAGAAAATGAATTTTTTTAGAAATCTGTCCATGAAAATGGTGTAAAGAAGGTATAGGAGCATACGCTGCAGGTTCTTGTTCTCCCTCTTCATGGTCTCCAGCTGATCCAGGGCCTCCTCGTAGGAGTTCTTCATCTTGAACAGTTCTGTGCTGAGAGAGCGAGCCTCTTTTTGAGCTCCTTCAAGCTCTGCCTGGCTCTCCTCATACTTCTGCTTCCATTCTGCCAGGACCTACAGGTTATCCATTGGTTGCAGGTTTGTTACTAAAGTAAGTGTATCTTCCCAACATGTTTTACTTTTTTTAACTGTCAGATGAACATGGTACCTTGTCAAAGTTTCTCTGTTTCTTGTCCAGGTTTGCAGCAAGAGCATTAGCTCTCTCCACATCAATCATGAGGTCCTCCACTTCACCCTGCAGCCTCTGCTTGGTCTTCTCCAGAGAGGCACACTTGGAGTTCACAGCCTCAATGGACTCCTCAGCCTCCTGCAGGCGCTGGGCAAGCTTTTTCCTGCAGCAAATGGATGGAGTGAATGTTTTAAAAGAAGTAAGAAACAGAATAGTTTGATGAAATGATGTAATGCTTTGACTAACTTGGACTCCTCCAGTTCCTCAGTGCGCTGGATGGCATCAGTTTCATATTTGGTTCTCCACTGAGCCACCTCACTGTTGGCCTTGGACATTCCTCTCTGCAGCTCAGCCTTGGCCTCCTGCTCCTCCTCAAACTGCTCTCTGAGCAGATCACAGTCATGACGGGCTGACTGGACAGCATGAGCCAGAGCGTTCTTGGCCTGACAAAACAGACATTTTTTTTACTATCTCATGTTCTGCAAAAATGGTGGTAGTGGTTTATCTGTAGACTTTACTTTTGGTTTAATTTTTAATTTTTTTAACACCGTAGTAAAGTGTAAAATGGTCATGCCTTCACTTCCTCCTCCACTTGTCTCTTCAGCTCCTCAATCTGCTGAGTGAAGGCCTGTTTGCCTCTGGTCAGCTGAGAAACTAGAGCTTCTTTCTCTTCAAGCTGGCGAGAAAATTCCCCTAGAAATTTAAAAGTAAAAGAATATTAATTGAAATTATCCAAAAAGGGACTTTTTTTCTGTGTCAAGTGACTGACCATTTTCGGTCTGAAGTCTTGCCCTCTGTGCATTCAGGTCATTCAGTTGCCGAATGTTTTCATCATTTTTTGCCTTGAGCTCACTCAGCTGGTCCTCAAGAGTTCTGCACATTTTCTCCAAGTTGCCCTTAAAAATTATGTGTTTAGTTTAGAAATTATATGTTGACAAAGAACATTTAAAAGATTGAACAAAGAAAACCTTTGATTTAGCAACAGCTTCCATGTTGCTGCTGAGATCATCAATCTCCATCTTGTACTCGCTCTTCTCCTTCTCCAGCTTCTGCTTGACACGCTGCAGGTTGTCGATCTGTTCTCCCAGCTCTGCAACGCTGTCGGCCTGCTTCTTGCGGAGAGCTGCTGCAGTAGCTTCATGCTGCAGTGTGGACTCTTCAAGATCTCTCCTCAGCTTCTGGAACTCAGCTTCCCGCTTCTTGTTCATCTCAATCTGAGCAGATGTTGCCCCTCCAGCTTCTTCAAGCCTCTCACTGATCTCCTCAAGCTCTCTGGAGAGATCAGCTCTCTGCTTCTCTACTTTGGCCCGAGCAGCTCTCTCAGCCTCAATCTCCTCTTCCAGCTCCTCAATACGAGCCTAAAATTAAAGTCCACATAAATATGTTCAAGGTGTCTTTCAAAACAACAATTAAAACTTTGAGAACAAAAGTATCCATATTTTTCATAAGTAGAAAGTCTGTTAAAATGACCCACATAACAGCCAAGATTGGCTGCAGAAATCGTACCTGGAGTTCCTTGATCTTCTTCTGAAGCTGAGCACCAAGGGATTGTTCGTCCTCAATCTTGCTAAGAAGTTGACTGATTTCAAAGTCCTTCCTGTTCACAATGAAATTAAAAATGGACTTTATTGACAGTCTTGAAGTATTTCCTAATGTGTTTGTTTGAAATGCAATGCATGAAAGTAACATTGTAGTTTTATGAAAAATGACTCTTTATATCTTCTTAAAAAGATATATGGACAAACTTTTAAAAACTTCTCAAAGCGGATAAAAACTGTTTTTAGGTTTTATTTATCTAAGTAATTAAAATGTATTATCATACTTCTTGATCTTTTCATCAGACTGCTGCTTGTCATTTTCCAGATCCATTATGGATTCCTGGGCTAGTTTCAGATCTCCTTCCAGCTTCCTCTTGGCTCTCTCAAGATCCATGCGGAGCTTCTTCTCTTGTTCCAATGAACCTTCAAGCTACCGGATGAAGATATTTCATTGTTATACTTTTTTTACACATTGTCCTTTGGGAAAATTCAAAAATGTGTTTTTTTCTTACATCATCCACTTGCTGTTCCAGCTTGGTCTTGGCTTTGGTCAGAGTGTTGACTTTGTCTTCCTCTGCCTGGAGATCATCCAGTGTTTGTTGATGGGCCTCTTGGAGGGCTTTCTTCTCCTTGGTCAACTTTGCAATGGACTCATCTTGAGAAGCCATTTCCTCAGTCAGGTTTTTCACCTTAGAGTACCATAAAAGGTCACTTTTTAAATTAAAATAAAATTACATAACATTTGTCTGTAATGTATAGATAGTTTGACATTAACCTTATTTTCAGTGGCATGTTTCTCCTTCTCCACTTTAGCCAGGGTGAGCTCCAAGTCATCAATGTCCTTCTTCAGTTCAGAACATTCATCCTCCAGCTTCCTCTTCTTAGCAGTCAGCTCAGCATTGATTTCCTCTTCATCCTCCAGTCTCTCAGTGGTCTCTTTGAGTTTGGCCTCCAGCTGGATTTTACTCTTAATGAGTCCCTCGCACCTTTCCTCAGCATCTGAGAGATTCTCTACTTCCTATGCTTACAGACAAGTGAAGTGGATGTTACTACAACAAAAGGTAAAAAGCATTTATATTTAGTTAAAAGTGAAAAGCATTAATAAGCATTAATATGCTCTTATCAATTTAAAAGCATTAATATTTCATTTGGATTTGTTAACTATTATATTGTATATATATTACTTGTATTTGGTTTAGGGGTTGTCATCTGGACTTAGTTTTTTTAAAGATGAAGACATTTCACCTCTTATCCAAAAAACTAAGTCCAGATGACAACCCCTAATCCTACTACTATGATGGAATCATCCTGGATGATTGAGAGTCTTAATCAACATATTTATTAACTATGTTTAACATCCTACACACAACTACTTCTAACTTACAGCAGACACTTGAAGCTGCAGATCATTTTTCTCCTGCAGCAGAGAAACCATTTTCTCCTCCAGTTCCTTCTTCTTGGCCAGAGCAGCAGCCAGGTCTGTTTTCATCTTCTCATAGTTTCCTTTCATCTCCTGCAGCTCCTTTTCAGTCTCAGCGCTCTTCAGAAGAGGCTTGATCTTGAAGTAGAGTTTGAGCCATGGCCAGTTCTTCACATTCATGAAGGAACGGATGTTGTATTGGATGGCGAAGATAGATTCTCTGTTTGCATAAATGCAAAAAGTAAATGTTTTTTTCAAACTTCTCCATTGTATCCTTTATTATCTAAATAAAATATTCATTGCTCCTACCTCCTCTCCATCATCTTAACAAACTCCTTCCTCATAACGTATCCTCTGCAGAGAGCCTGAGTCATGGTCACCAGTGAAGCCAGTTTCTCATCTCTCATCTCTTCCAACTGACCCAGCAGACCAGCTTTGAAGAACACCTGAGATTGACATCGAACAACACAGTATATTTAAGTCCGCACATGAATTGCTCCGTGCTTTTGCAAAAAAAAACTATGACATTTCTATAAATGACACCTTAGTGTGTCCAAACTTGTACTGAGTGTGGTCAACATCAATAGAGCCAAGCAGCTTCTCTGAAGCTTTCTTGTTGTCAATGAACTGTCCCTCAGGGATGACACTGGCATTCAATACTTTGTATCTGTAAGATAAAAGTAGATTTATCCACGTATTCCTTCCTAATTTATGTTAATTTGCTAAGTTGTATATTTATTTTAAATCACATCCTTCAGTGAAAACTGCGTTTACCTCTGCTTGAAGTCACCATAGAGAATTCTGCTGGGGAAACCCTTTCTGCAGATTCTGATACCCTCCAGCACACCATTACACCTCAGCTGGTGGATGACCAAGAAGTTCTCCATAAGACCTGAAAAAAATATAATTACTATATCCTTAAAATAATTATGTAAAACATTAGCACTGTAGCCTTTTAACCTGGAGTCTTTGACTCGTTTGGAATCAGGCAACGCACAAAGTGGGGATGAGTGCTCCTCAAGTTTGTCATCAGTTTGGCCAAGTTCTCCTGTGGAGACAGAACATAACAGGTCATTAAATTATTTATACAAACTAAATGTCCTCTCTCTCAAAACTCATATTAGCAGACATACCCTGAAAAGAGCAGAGACAGTCTGGAAGGAGCCACCCTTCTTCTTACCACCCTTCTTGCTACCACCAGCAGCATCTAATGGATTGGTCAAGGATTATTGTGTTAGGAATTTCAAGATTCTTGACAGAAAGAAACATGAAAGCTTGATAGAATGAATCTAGTACAAAAGATTACCGTATATTTACTTTTCAAGTGCCTGACATTAACAACAAATCTATTGCATATTTTTCTCATTCATAACCATATCAAATCATGTGTATAAGATAAATTAAATTAATAGAAAAATCTCTAACATTTATTTGTAAGGACAAAATTCCACCAGCAAATGTTTAGAAAAGTATTGGTTTGCATTCCAGCTGTTTCTACTATTTAGAACTGGTTAAAATAGAATACATTACTCTTACCTTCAGCTGATGCATGGGCCGCATAGAGGAAGGCCAGCAGTTTGTTTGAAGACTTCTGGTAGAGCTGCACCACTGAGTCGTTCAGTGGGTCCTTGTTCTTGTCCAGCCAGCCAGTGATGTTGTAATCCACTGTTCCAGCATAATGAACCAGCGAGAAGTGAGCTTCAGCTTTTCCCTTTGCAGGTTTAGGCTTCTCAAAAGCCTTGGTCTTGCCAAGATGCTGATCATGCAGCTTGTTCTTGAAAGTTGTATCAGAAGCCTTGGGGAACATGCACTCCTCTTCAAGGATGGAGAAGATGCCCATTGGCTTGGAAGAAGTAATAGTTCATGTTAAAATAGCTGAACACCTCCCCCTCAACTTTGTTGATCTAAAAACACAAGTAATTATATGGTTCATCACCTTCTCAATAAGCTCAATGCAGGCAGCCAAGTCCATGCCAAAGTCAATAAACTCCCATTCAATGCCTTCTTTCTTGTACTCCTCTTGCTCCAGGACAAACATGGTGTGGTTGAAAAACTGTTGCAGTTTCTCATTGGTGTAGTTGATGCAGAGCTGCTCCAAGCTGTTGAACTGTAAGTAAATGTAGGAGAACATTTCAATCAGCTTGAATTCTTGCATTTTTTTAAATCTTCTCAGCTGCAACTCACATCAAAGATCTCAAATCCAGCAATGTCCAGCACTCCAATGAAGAACTGTCTTGGCTGCTTTGTGTCCAACATCTCGTTGATGCGGATGACCATCCACAAGAACATTTTCTCATAGACAGACTTGCACAGAGCACTGACAGCATTGTTGACCTACAAAAAAAAAAGAACACGAATAGTATCATTTTGATATTCAGTATATTTATTTTCCATGGCCACGTTTTATTTTCATAATTACCTGTGGGACGGTCTGACCTTTGGTGACCATCTCATTTCCAACCTTGACTCTTGGGTAGCACAGAGCTTTCAGCATGTCAGCTGAGTTCATACCCATCAGGTAGGCGATTTTATCAGCCACTGAAGAAAAGAGAAATAAATGTGTGAATAATAATTTCTTTTTTATCTTTGTCATTATGAGAACAGTGGTAGTTTGACAGTTACCCTCAGTGCCGTCAGGTTCTGCCTGCTCCTCTCGCTGCTTCTGCTTAAACTTCATGTTACCATGATGTATCACAGCACCAGTCAGCTTGTAGATGCCTAACTTTTCCTCAGCAGTAAAGCCCAAAATATCAATGGCAGTCTGCATTGCACATCACAAGTACAAATAAATCGCTCTGGTCTTCTCTCTCAATTTTTCAAAATAAAATTTAAGAACAAGTATAAAGTATTTTTTTTTACATCAGTTGCAATGAACTCCTCAACGTCATTGATGCTTTTAACAGTGATTTCACCCTGGCTGATCATTGGGAAGTCATAGGGGTTGGTGGTGATGAGAAGAGCCTCTAAAGGAGAAAAACAATGTTTATGGGGTTGTAAGATAAATGTTGAGTTTCCATGTATTCAAGTTTTACAATATCATACGGATCTAAACGGATCTTAATGTAGGTAAAACTGCATGAACAATTTTTCTTTAATTTACCCAGGAGCTCAGGTTTGTGGCCCGTCATCAGCTGGTAGAAGATATGGTAGCTCCTCTCAGCAGACAACTGGAAGGTGACACGAGACTTCTCCAACAGATCTGCAATCAACCAGTTAAAAAAAAGTTAGTATTTCTGAAATACAATTTAGCTACAGAAGTACATGTTAAAGACCAATAGAGGCTGTTTTTCATGCCACTTGTTAGGCTGTTAACTTACAAGTTTCAATATCAGCTGAAGCCAGTTTTCCACTGGAACCAAAGTGAATCCTGATGAATTTACCCTGAACAACATAATGATAAACATTATTGCATGTAAGAAGAAAGTGACTCATATTCTCAAACTATTAGATTGATTCAAACACTTACAAAACGGGAGGAGTTGTCATTCCTCACAGTCTTGGCATTACCATAGGCCTCCAGCAGAGGGTTGGCAGCAACTATCTGATCCTCAAGCGAGCCCTGCAAGGATACAGGATATTTTTACATTACATGCACATGCAATCACATTACAGCAATTTCAGACCAATTCAGTGACTTTACCTGAATTTTTCCAGCGCTTTGCTGCTCCTTCTTTCCACCAAGAGCAGCAATTGTTGCAAAGTACTGGATGACACGCTTGGTGTTGACAGTCTTCCCTGCACCAGATTCTCCACTGGGGTACACATTTCACATTTTATGCCTTTAGAGTAAGTTTCCTCAAGTTTACAAATATTTTGTATTTAAATTTCTCTAATACTCACGTAATCAGGATAGACTGGTTCTCACGATCTAAAAACATAAACATGTGTATTATTTTGGTTATGATTGTCATTATATTTGAGCTTCCTTGGCTTCTTTGTTCTTACCGGTTAGCATGAACTGATAGGCATTGTCAGAGATGGAGAAGATATGGGGCGGAGCCTCAATCCTCTTCTTTCCTCTGTATCCTCCCACAACGACTGCGTCATACACAGGAAGCCACTTGTATGGATTCACGACCACGCAGAACAATCCGGAGTAGGTCTATGAGAAAAAAGAAAACTTTGTTTTTTTTCTGAAATGGAAACACAAACAATTGCAATTATAAAATAAACTAAAACTCACGTAGATCATCCATGATGCATAACGCTCTTTGAGGTTAAACAGCACAGAGGGCTCATTAAGGTGGGTCATCATGGCCATGTCCTCCATCTTATCAAACTTTGGAGGGTTTCTGGGGTGGATGTCATCCTCTTTCACAGTGACAGTCTAAAACACAAAAAAAGAGGTTTTGGTGTACTTAAAAAATATAACACATCGCTTTTCAAGAATAGGCCAGCTTAGAAATTTAGAAGAAATTCGTATCATCACAGATAACAAAGCAAACAGACATTACTTAAAAAGAAAAGATTCAAAACTTTCTAAACATACTGTTTTAACGGTTAAATAATGTTACCTGAATTTATTTAGAATAAATTCAGTTTAGTGCATATGGTACTAACATAACTGATGAGAAAGACATAGATAACCAGTTACAAAGATCTTAATAAACTTTATGAGCTAGGTGAGAATGAAAGATACACAGAGATAAGAAATAATATTTATCCTTGATAGCAAAACTGATTCATGAAACTTTTATACTAAAAAATGAAGTCAACCTTGTCCTACCTTCCCTCCTTCAGTCTCCACAGTGGCTTTGCCACCCTCCTTTTTGATTAGTTTACACTTGACATACATCTCATCTGCATCAACAACAAAAAAGGCCGTTTTGGCATCAAAAGGTGCCGCCTGGGCCTCAATCCTCTCCCTCTCTGGCTTCCGGAGGTAGATGGCCGCCGGGCCATACTGCTCCATCTCTGCGTCTGTACTCATGATGGCACTTTTGACTAAAGAAGAAAATATCAAAATGGTTAGGAAATGTAAAACACATTTTTTTTTCTATTTTTGTTCATATTGTTTATTGTTACCTCAGACCACCCTAGGAGAAAATAAATTATGCAGTCCTGGTTGGTTTCCTTAGATGCTACATAAATAAAACACACAATTTCAATAACTTAATATGCCTAAACCAGTCAATCAGAGATAAGAAAGTACTGAGAATAGCAAGTGACACTTTTCTTTGTTACATTATTCTGCTCTGTCTTTTAAATTACATTTTCTGGCTTATTTTCACCATTAGGAAAACATTAAACTATTTCATGGTGTAAGTGATGCTGATGTAAGAACTTTTCTGAAATTGCACCAACAAGAACAGCAAAAAAGGAAAATAAGTTTTCTAAATCTTTTTGGGAGAATTTTCTCCATCTAAAATACTTTAGTTTAAACTTCATGGATTTGGGAGTGTTTGGGTAATTCAGTCAAGTACCTGATATAGAAGGGCACCAAAAAAAACAACCTGAAGTCACACTGGATACACTCACCTGTGATGGGAGCCTATCAGTTCAAGCAGACATGCAAAGCTGCCTCATTTATAGAGGGTGGGAGTGCCTGGTCAGCAGGAGCAGCTCCCTTGTTTTGGTCATGAACTCTCATGATCCTGTTGCTTTTTTTGTGTTAGCGATGTTCTTGGAAGAGATACTCATAATTCTTAGTTACTACCACTATAAATTGTATTTTGATATGACCATGTAGCTTGTAATTGAAGTTCATTTAGCTTTAAATTTGAATGGTAAAACTAAAGTACTGTACAAACATTGTCAAACAAAAACAAGAAATTATATTACAGTTTTTGGACAAGTTCCTATTAACTATTGAAGTTATTTTTATATTTTTAAATATATGTTTTTTTTATGGTGAGGAAAATGATGCTCAATTCTAAACAAATACATTTAACTTTGAAGTTACTGCCTCTGATCTTCTCACATATCCAATATCACCACTTGCAAGCTTATAAAAGGATGACCAAGTAACAGTTTGCTGAATTTTGCATTGCATGGTTTGTCCTTAGAAAAATTTTAATCAAATGTTAATCAAAGGTGTTCAAATTAAGATGTTCTGCGATTAACGAAAATCTTTTTAAAATGTTGGTAGCAAGGCTACAGAAAGTCGTTTGAATTCCATGGGTGTTCAGTTGTAGAACACTTGCACACTTGAAATCCCTTCAATGACAGATGGATGGTTTACCATTGAGCAAGAAGCGTCACTATAGTAACCACTATCAATGATAAGGTTACATTATAATCTGACTGCACATCTAACGGAAAGGTCTCAATAAAAAAAAGTCCATAAATATACTAAAAAGTGTAATTATATCTTTCAATGCCTAAAATATATAATGTTGTCTTCTATGTTTTAAATCAAAATCTGTAACTTTTTTGGTAATCAAAACCCTTCATTAACCTTTTTTAGTCAATGCCAGATGAGTGAATGACATTTGAGCATAAAAATATTTGTGGTCAAAGTTATCCTGCTTAGAAGGATTGCATATGATTGACTAAATTTAAGATTATGTATATGTTACGTGTCTTACTACATTTAGATAAACAAAGTGTCTCGTATTTGGGTTCAAAACTGCCGGCACAAAAACCAAAAAGGATGCCAGCTGATAAAGTATGAGTTAGGGCAACAGCAATGATGGGTTCTTAGTTTCTAATAAGACAATATCTAAAGGAACACATTGTAATACAGATTGTGTAAGTATTTTATTCAATGGATGACTTCTTTAATATATTTTTTAGATAAGTTGGAGAGGGGTAGTCCATCAACATGTGTCTTTTATACAAGGGAGTTAATTTTGTTTCTTTTAGTGTCAGCATTTTCTCTTAGGATGGTACCAATGTCATTTGAAATCCAAGTAACCTCCCAGAACCACACACATACATAAAAGTCCACAGATAGAGTGTGAAGATGAAGGATCACACTGCTACAGTAGAAACCGTAGTCTGCTCCAAGATTCCACATCAAACTTCAGTTCCTTCCAAGAAACTCAGACTTGCATGACTTGGCAACAAATTGGTACGTAGGCTTATAATATCCAAAATACAACGCTGTAGAAGTGTAGGAGAAGACTCATTTGTGAATTCCATTGTGCAGAATTGGACTCATCAAATACTTCGCGGATTTTTCTTTTGCTTTTCAGATTTGATTATTTTTTGATAAGAACATAGTTTTTTATATCATTTATTTACAAGTTACTAAATCTGATTTTGTCAATTGACAGAAACACTCCAATGCAGCAAAAGGATATAAACTTTACACACTTCTTGGTCCAAGATCTGGTCTGCTGTTGCCTTCAAGTAACGCGTGAGCATCTATTCGAAAAGCATTATGAATTCCCATCATGGGACCAGGAAAGTCTATTCTATTTTGTAGGAATGTTGTCAGAATAGCATAAATGGGTTTTGGACAGGATTCCAGAGAACATTGTTCTTGATTCTAGAAATGATTGAAGTGAGTAGCACTGTACACATAAAAAATCTTGGGATTGTTGTATTGAGAACTGGGGAAAATCAAGTAACGTTGACAAAAAACCTTATAAAGTAGGCTCGACATTTGCTAACTAAATGATACAACTCTTCTCTTACTTTAAGGAAATGAAAAATAAATGCAAGTCTTTGCTGTAGCTTACAGTCTTGTACCCTCTGTAAATAGATATAAATTAAATCACCTTAATATTAGGCATTACATCATAGTCATGTCTACACAGGCTATCTAAGCTGATGGGAGCTTCAGCTTGGAAAAGTGTCCAAATGTTTTGGGACTTTAGTTACATGATGCTGACACATCTCATATTCCTGTAATAAAATTAAATATGAGATATTGCCCATAAAGGTTCAACTGCCAATTATATATCTCCCCACATGGGCATGTACTCGCTCAACAATTTGCCTGACATCAGGCCTAAAATAAGTTAGACACAAGACAAAATGAACTTTCTCCAGCTGACACACTGAAAAGCAGCAAAAGGACTGTTTGGACAATCCCAGTAAGTATTAGCCTTTTTGTATATCCTGTAAACTATTCAATGAAATGTAAAAGTACAAACTTTAAGAACAAACAAGGGAGCCAGAAGAAACAGTGGCATGCATTTCCTTTACAAGCCACGTTAGATGGAACGTCTCTTCTTTCACAATGTTCGTTTTAGAATGACAGAAATGCAGTGGCAAACTCGAGAGGCATACCGCATAAAAGCCCAAGGGTGAGAAGAGGAAGGGTCATTTGCAGCTTAAGTGCACCCTTCTCTCTGCTCCAAGAAAATATGTCAAAGATTAGTTTTTGTCCCCGGAGACACAGACTTCCATAACTTGGCAACGGACTGTTACATGTCCAACAGAACATTGCAAGGATGCAGACCAGCTTCTAAACATGTGTTGCTAAGCAGAAATGATTTCTATAAATGTATTCATGTAAAGCCCAAAAATACAATAAAAACTGTGTTACTGATGTTTTTGGACTTCTGTTTTCCCTTTGTAGTGGTAGTTAAGTGTATTTTTGGCCTCATAAACTAAGACTTGTAAAAAGATCTTAAACATATTTGAAGGATACACATTTGAATGCAAGGTTTATGACTTCTGACAGATATATATTCCATCCGTGAAAGATTGAATAACAGAGCACATACAATAGTTATTTGACTTTCAAATTAAATACTGACTTTTTAACAGTCCTTTTTAATATTTTACCTGCCTTTCCCTGCAGCTTGTTAACAGACTTACAAGATACTTTAATTAGTTATGAATTAAAAAAAAAACAATGATACAGTAAAGCCATTATGTTGCAGAACTTTATTGTGAGCCCAAAACCATAAATTCATATTTTATAAACTTGGTTTCAGAGGCTCAACTGCACGATTCTTCTTACTCTGCAGTATCCGGCTAAGAAAAACAAAAAAAAGGTAGATTACCAATCGTGAAAATCATTTTTTGAATAAAACACGTCACAATGAATTAAAATAGAAATGTTACCCGTCCAGCTTCGCGACTCTTGACTCTCAGCTTGTTGACCTGGGACTCAGCAATGTCAGCACGCTCCTGAGCTTCTTCCAGTTCATTCTGGACCTTTCTGAGCCTGGACATGTGGGTGTTGGCCTGCTCCTCCTGTAATGTTTTTTTTAATGATGGTGTATCAAGTCAGTGTGTATTATTGTATTTGGTCATGTCTCACATGAAGTGTTTAACTCACAGCTTCTTCAGTCTGTCTTTTGTAAGCCTTGACTTTAAGCTGCAGCTTGTCAACCAGATCCTGAAGCCTGGCCACATTCTTCTTGTCCTCCTCAGTCTATATTGATTGAAAATTAAATTAGATTGTGCATTTATAATTTGTCATCATTATTGTTGTTGTAATGCTAAGTACCTGATAAGTGAGCTCCTTCACTCTCCTCTCATATTTACGAACTCCTTTGATGGCATCAGCTCCACGTCTCTGCTCAGATTCAACTTCACTCTCCAGCTCACGCACCTTAAGATTGATGAAGAAAAAAACCAAGGCTCAGCAAAACAAATGTGTAATCTATTAATAAATTAGAAACTGTTAGCTATTTCACAGCTCATACCCTAGACTCCAGTTTCTGGAGCTGCTTCTTTCCACCCTTCATAGCCAGGTTCTCAGCTTCATCCAGACGGTGCTGCAGGTCCTTCACTGTGACCTCCAGGTTCTTCTTCATCCTCTCCAGATGAGAGCTGGTGTCCTGCTCCTTCTTTAGCTCCTCAGCCATCATGGCAGCCTAAGATATTAAATATTTTCCAATTACACAAAAGTTTGAAAACATTTAACTTTACAATAAAAAACATTACTACAGACATTGTCTATTAGACAATCTTTGAAATTTAAAAGTCTGACAGCCAATCAGTTGGAATAAAGAGATTAAAATATTTAAAAAGACAAATGCATGTTAAACCAGGGCTAAAAACTCGAACAATAGAACACATACATGGATATTAGATGTATAGATAGGAAAACTGGGAACATTGTTTGATTGTATTTTTCATCTTCTTCCACTTTCGGCTTCTCCCATCAGGGGTCACCACAGCGAACAAGTTGCATGGTAAATTTGGCAATGTTTTATGCAGGATGCCCTTCCTGACGCAACCTTCTCTAACCAGGCTTGGAACCGGCAGAGGTAGAGAAGGGAACAGGGAGCAGCCTGGAGTCGAACCTGGGTTTCACGGACGGAAGGTGCTGCAAACCAGCACGAGCTAAACTGGCTCCCGCATGAGCTAAACTGGCTCCCGATTGTATTTTTCATGAAGGAAAATAAAAGACGACAACTAAATTATGTCAAAAAAAACACCTGAGAAGGAGGAGTGAACATTGATTTTAACAACAGAAATCTTTGACAACAGAAACATTCTAAAGTAAAAACTTACATCAGTAATGGCCTTCTTGGCTTTCTCCTCTGCATTTCTTGCTTCTTGAACTGCATCATCCACTTCACCCTGAACCTGGACAAAATCAGACTCCAACTTCTTCTTGGTGTTCAGAAGACTGGTGTTCTGAAAAGAGGAATTGATAATAGAGTTTAGTGATTCTCTAGTTGATGACAGCTTTTAACTGTTTCGTTAAATATCAACCTGGGAGTGAAGCAGTCCGACACGTTCACTGGCATCCACCAGCTCCTGTTCAGCCACTTTACGTCCTCTCTCTGTCTGTTCCAGAGCGGCTCTCAGCTCCTCAATCTCAGCCAACATCAGACCATTCCTGCGCTCCACCATGGCAACCTGTTCCTTCATGTCCTCTTGTCCTCTCAGAGCATCATCAAGGTGCAGCTGGGCATCCTGACAACAACAATAAAGGTTAGAGAGACACAACTCATTTTCTAGTCTATGAACATTTGAATGTACTTAAAGTGTCTTCAAACTCACCTTGAGTTGTCCCTGAACATTCCTGAGTTGTTTCTGGGCCTCAGCAGCCTGCCTGTTGGCATGGCTGAGCTGAATCTCCATCTCATTCAGGTCTCCCTCCATCTTCTTCTTGACTCTCAGGGCATCATTTCTGCTCCTGACCTCAGCATCAAGAGTGCTCTGCATGGATTCAATCACCCTCTGGCTGTTCCTCTTGATCTGTTCCAACTCCTCGTCCTTCTCTGCCAGCTTCCTGTCAATCTCACCTTTGACCTGGTTGAGCTCAAGCTGTACTCTGAGAATCTTGGATTCCTCATGTTCTAGAGTGCCCTTGAGATAATTTAGGTTCAAAAAAATTACTTGAAGACACTTAAGACTTTCAAATATAGTTTGGGATTTTCTGTCAGGTAAATAAGTACCTCAGCTTCCTCCAAAGCTGTCTGAATTTCACACTTTTCAGTCTCCACAGACTTTTTGGCTTTCTCCAGTTCATGGATGCTCTTTCCAATCTCACCAAGCTGTTCAGTCAGGTCTGAGATCTCCTCTAAGATACATAGAAAAGGATTTTTTTTTAAATCTGTGTCCATGAAAATGGTGTAAAGAAGGTATAGGAGCATACGCTGCAGGTTCTTGTTCTCCCTCTTCATGGTCTCCAGCTGATCCAGGGCCTCCTCGTAGGAGTTCTTCATCTTGAACAGTTCTGTGCTGAGAGAGCGAGCCTCTTTTTGAGCTCCTTCAAGCTCTGCCTGGCTCTCCTCATACTTCTGCTTCCATTCTGCCAGGACCTAGAGGTTATCCATTGGTTGCAGATTTGTTACTAAAGTAAGTGTATCTTCCTAACATGTTTTATTTTTTTTAACTGTCAGATGAACATGGTACCTTGTCAAAGTTTCTCTGTTTCTTGTCCAGGTTTGCAGCAAGAGAATTAGCTCTCTCCACATCAGTCATGAGGTCCTCCACTTCACCCTGCAGCCTCTGCTTGGTCTTCTCCAGAGAGGCACACTTGGAGTTCACAGCCTCAATGGACTCCTCAGCCTCCTGCAGGCGCTGGGCAAGCTTTTTCCTGCAGCAAATGGATGGTGTGAATGTTTTAAAAGAAGTGAGAGACAGAATAGTTTGATGAAATGATGAACTGCTTTGACTAACTTGGACTCCTCCAGTTCCTCAGTGCGCTGGATGGCATCAGTTTCATATTTGGTTCTCCACTGAGCCACCTCACTGTTGGCCTTGGACATTCCTCTCTGCAGCTCAGCCTTGGCCTCCTGCTCCTCCTCAAACTGCTCTCTGAGCAGATCACAGTCATGACGGGCTGACTGGACAGCATGAGCCAGAGCGTTCTTGGCCTGACAAAACAGACATTTTTAATTATCTCATGATTTGCAAAAATGGTAATAATGATTTATCTGTAAACTGTACATTTGATTTTTTTTACAGCTTAGTTAAGTGTAAGATGGTCATACTTTCACTTCCTCCTCCACATGTCTCTTCAGCTCCTCAATCTGCTGAGTGAAGGCCTGTTTGCTTCTGGTCAGCTGAGAAACTAGAGCTTCTTTCTCATCGAGCTGGCGAGCAAATTCACCTAGAAATTTAAAAGAGGTTAGGTTAATTGAAATTCTCAAAAAAGGGAATTTTTTCTGTTACAAGTGACTTACCATTCTCTGTCTGAAGTCTTGCCCTCTGTGCATTCAGGTCATTCAGTTGCCGAACGTTTTCATCATTTTTGGCCTTGAGCTCACTCAGCTGATCCTCCAGAGTTCTGCACATTTTCTCCAAGTTGCCCTTAAAAAATTACATGTTTAATTTAGAAATTTTATGTTGAAAAAGAACATTTAAAAGACTGAACAAAGAAAACCTTTGATTTAGCAACACCCTCCATGTTGCTGCTGAGATCATCAATCTCCATCTTGTACTCGCTCTTCTCCTTCTCCAGCTTCTGCTTGACACGCTGCAGGTTGTCGATCTGTTCTCCCAGCTCTGCAACGCTGTCGGCCTGCTTCTTGCGGAGAGCTGCTGCAGTAGCTTCATGCTGCAGCGTGGACTCTTCAAGATCTCTCCTCAGCTTCTGGAACTCAGCTTCCCGCTTCTTGTTCATCTCAATCTGAGCAGATGTTGCCCCTCCAGCTTCTTCAAGCCTCTCACTGATCTCCTCAAGCTCCCTGGAGAGATCAGCTCTCTGCTTCTCTACTTTGGCCCGAGCAGCTCTCTCAGCCTCAATCTCCTCTTCCAGCTCCTCAATACGAGCCTAAAATAACATTTGAAAAGTTTTTCAATATAAGTAGATGTGTATTACAACATCCCACAATAATCGAGCTATAATGGCTGCAAAAATTGTACCTGGAGTTCCTTGATCTTTTTCTGAAGCTGAGCACCAAGGGATTGTTCATCCTCAATCTTGCTGAGGAGCTGACTGATTTCAAAGTCCTTTCTGGATTTCAAAAAATAATTTCCCCTTTTACCTTTAGACAAACTTTTACAAACTTCTCATAGCAGATAAAAACAGTTTTTAGGATTTTCTAAGTAATTAAAATGTATTATCATACTTCTTGATCTTCTCATCAGACTGCTGCTTGTCATTTTCCAGATCCATTATGGATTCCTGGGCTAGTTTCAGATCTCCTTCCAGCTTCCTCTTGGCTCTCTCAAGATCCATGCGGAGCTTCTTCTCTTGTTCCAATGAACCTTCAAGCTGTCAGATAAAAATATTTCATTGTTAAATAACTTCTTCAGATCATCTATTTCTGTCTAATTTGACAGAAGTGTGTTTTTTTTTTTTTTTTTTTTTTTTTTTTTTAACTTGTCCTGTCCAACAGCTAGGCAAACAGATGAGAGCTGAGGGCCTCTTGTGTTGGACATATTTTATTTTAACAGAAGTGTGTTTTTTCTTACATCATCCACTTGCTGTTCCAGCTTGGTCTTGGCTTTGGTCAGAGTGTTGACTTTGTCTTCCTCTGCCTGGAGATCATCCAGTGTCTGTTGATGGGCCTCTTGGAGGGCTTTCTTCTCCTTGGTCAGCTTTGCAATGGACTCATCTTGAGAAGCCATTTCCTCAGTCAGGTTTTTCACCTTAGAGTACCATAAAAGGTTACAATTTATATTTTTAATATATATATAAAATTACAAAATATTTGTTTGTGCTCTATACATTAGTTTGACATTAACCTTGTTTTCAGTGGCATGTTTCTCCTTCTCCACTTTAGCCAGGGTGAGCTCCAAGTCATCAATGTCCTTCTTCAGTTCAGAACATTCATCCTCCAGCTTCCTCTTCTTAGCAGTCAGCTCAGCATTGATTTCCTCTTCATCCTCCAGTCTCTCAGTGGTCTCTTTGAGTTTGGCCTCCAGCTGGATTTTGCTTTTAATGAGTCCTTCACACCTTTCTTCAGCATCGGAGAGGTTATCTGTTTCCTGTAGTTTAAACAAATGCATCAGCTAATGGTCTGCAACTTTTGTGGTCGTTAAAAACAAAAAACGGTTTAATGCAATTTTAGTTGTTATCAATGTCCTCCTAAATGGATACAAAGAAAAACATGAAAACATTTCTTTTTAGTCATTAATCAGCTCCATGGTACTTAAAATATCACAAAATGATTGACTAAAAAGAACAACTCGCTACCAGTCACAATCACACATTAGTAAGACAAAATCCTACAGTGTCACTCAGTTCAAAGTGTTGTGTGGGTAAAAAAGAAGTATCTTAATTGACATACATCAAATAAAATATTTCATATAAGCACAGAAGCCAAGGTGTGTTTTGAAATCCAAGTTATATGTGTGTTGAACTAGATTTGCTGTTCAGGCCTTAGCAAGGAAAATCTTTTTCACCTAATCCAGAGTAAACGTAAGACTATAAAGGGTTTGCTGAAACTGCACATTTTACTTCGTCTCTGTCTGCACATTTTTACCTAAATCACATTTTACTTTATTTGAATCACCTAAAAACTACAGCTGGTCAATTGTTTTTTTATCCCAGCCACTTTGAGCTATTTTACTTTCTTTATCTACCCTATTAACAGATTAATGAGAGTCTTCATGTTTAAGGTAGTTTTCATTTCATGTTTGCAGCTACTTTTAACTTACAGCAGACACTTGAAGCTGCAGGTCATTCTTTTCCTGCATCAGAGAAACCATTTTCTCCTCCAGTTCCTTCTTTTTAGCCAAAGCAGCAGCCAGGTCTGTTTTCATCTTCTCATAGTTTCCTTTCATCTCCTGCAGCTCCTTCTCAGTCTCAGCGCTTTGCAGAAGAGGCTTGATCTTGAAGTAGAGTTTGAGCCATGGCCAGTTCTTCACATTCATGAAGGAACGGACGTTGTATTGGATGGTGAGGATAGATTCTCTGTTTGCACAAATGAACTTTTAAATAAAAACTGCAGTAAGAAGTTATCATTAGGTATCAATGAGATACTCCATCATCCTACCTCCTCTCCACCATCTTAACATACTCCTTCCTCATAAGGAACCCTCTGCAGAGAGCCTGAGTCATGGTCACCAGTGAAGCCAGTTTCTCATCTCTCATCTCCTCAAGTGTACCCAGCAGACCAGCTTTGAAGAACACCTGAGATTGACATCGAACAATAAATTTACTAAGCCTGCATATGAATTACTCGTTGCATTTTCAAAATTAGCTTGTTAACAACATTTCTATAAATGATACCTTAGTGTGTCCAAACTTGTACTGACTGTGGTCAACATCAATGGAGCCAAGCAGCTTCTCTGAAGCTTTCTTGTTGTCCATGAACTGTCCCTCAGGGATGACAGCAGCATTCAATACTTTGTATCTGTAAGATAAAAGTCGATTTATCCATGTATTCCTTCCTAATTTATGTTATTTTGCTAAGTTGTATATTTATTTTAAATCACATCCTTCAGTAAATACTGCGTTTACCTCTGCTTGAAGTCACCATAGAGAATTCTGCTGGGGAAACCCTTTCTGCAGATTCTGATACCCTCCAGCACACCATTACACCTCAGCTGGTGGATGACCAAGAAGTTCTCCATCAGACCTGAAAAAAAAAGAATGCATTAAGCTCACAATAAATTCACTGAAATCTAAAAATAATGATATCAAACATTAGCACTGTAGGTTTTCCACCTTGAGTCTTTGATTCGTTTGGAATCAGGCAACGCACAAAGTGGGGATGAGTGCTCCTCAGGTTTGTCATCAGTTTGCCCAGGTTCTCCTGTGGAGACAGAGCATAACAGGTAATTTAATTTTGTATTTATGCTAAACGTCTTTTGTCAAAACATTTATAAGCATACCGACCCTGAAAAGAGCAGACACAGTCTGGAAGGAGCCACCCTTCTTCTTACCACCCTTCTTGCTACCACCAGCAGCATCTGATTAAAAACAGAACAGAAAAAAAAAATGATGAAGCTGCCATCTGTATTTTTACCAATAAAAAATGTTATTCTGCTTTAAAACCTTCGGTTGATGCATGAGAAGCATAAAGAAGGGCCAGCAGTTTGTTTGAAGACTTCTGGTAGAGCTGCACCACTGAGTCGTTCAGTGGGTCCTTGTTCTTTTCCAGCCAGCCAGTGACGTTGTAATCCACTGTTCCAGCATAGTGAACCAGCGAGAAGTGAGCTTCAGCTTTTCCCTTTCCAGGTTTAGGCTTCTCAAAGGCCTTGTTCTTGCCAAGATGCTGATCATACAGCTTGTTCTTGAAAGTTGCATCAGAAGCCTTGGGGAACATGCACTCCTCTTCAAGGATGGAGAAGATTCCCATTGGCTTAGAAAAAGTAATAGTTCATGTTAAAATAGCTGAACACCTCCCCCTCAACTTTGTTGATCTAAAAACACAAGCAATTATATGGTTCATCACCTTCTCAATGAGCTCAATGCAGGCAGCCAAGTCCATGCCAAAGTCAATAAACTCCCATTCAATGCCTTCTTTCTTGTACTCCTCTTGCTCCAGGACAAACATAGTGTGGTTGAAAAACTGTTGCAGTTTCTCATTGGTGAAGTTGATGCAGAGCTGCTCCAAGCTGTTGTACTGCAGATATAAAAAATAGTCTCTGTAGTTTGACTTATAAATATATGTGACTTTCCAAAGTTTATTCAAAAACTTTAATAATTCAAAGACTGCACTCACATCAAAGATTTCAAATCCAGCAATGTCCAGCACTCCAATGAAGAACTGTCTTGGTTGCTTTGTGGCCAACATCTCGTTGATGCGGATGACCATCCACAAGAACATTTTCTCATAGACAGACTTGCACAGAGCACTGACAGAATTGTTGACCTGGAAAATAAAGAGTTTAGTATCATTTGAATATTCAGTATGTGCTCTGTTTATTTTCAATTGCCATGTTTTAATTTTCATATTTACCTGTGGGACGGTCTGACCTTTGGTGACCATCTCATTTCCAACCTTGACTCTTGGGTAGCACAGAGCTTTCAGCATGTCAGCTGAGTTTAGGCCCATCAGGTAGGCAATTTTATCAGCCACTGATGAAAGCAAACATTTAGTTGTGAGATTGGGTAATTCTAACCAAGATCCTTTAAAATGTATCTTTGCATCTTCTTTCACAAATGTGTCAAAAAAAACATCTACTCATATACAAACATTGTTTTCTTATTTACCCTCATTGCCGTCAGGTTCTGCCTGCTCCTCTCGCTGCTTCTGCTTAAACTTCATGTTACCATGATGCATCACAGCACCAGTCAGCTTGTAGATGCCTAACTTTTCCTCAAGACTGAATCCCAATATGTCAATGGCAGTCTGCAGTTCACATAAAATTAAAAAAATTAACACGTTTTTGATACTGTTTTTCTTTTTCCATTCTAAAAATGATCAAGCTATTTACATCAGTTGCAATGAACTCCTCAATGTCATCGATGCTCTTGACAGTTACTTCACCCTGACTGATCATGTGATAATCATAGGGATTGGTGGTGATCAAAAGGGCCTCTGAAAACAATAAAATGTATGCTTGAAATGCACAAAAAAACGTATCTTAATGTAGGTAAAACTGCATGAACAATTTTTCTTTAATTTACCCAGGAGCTCAGGTTTGTGGCCCGTCATCAGCTGGTAGAAGATATGGTAGCTCCTCTCAGCAGACAACTGGAAGGTGACACGAGACTTCTCCAACAGATCTGAAATCAACAATACGTTGTTGTTAAAGTCTTTTTAGCCACAGTTCATGACACGGGGAGTTTGAATTGTTTAATTAGTGAATAAACTGACTTACATGTTTCAATATCTGCTGAAGAAAGTTTCCCAGAGGTTCCAAAGTGAATTCTGATAAATTTACCCTGAAAGTTTTCCATTAAATGTCAGTTTGACTTTGGTAAAAAAAAGAAAAGAAAAAAAAGAGCATAAACAATGTTTGATGACATTTTAAAGAAAGCTTACAAAACGGGAGGAGTTGTCATTCCTCACAGTCTTGGCATTACCATAGGCCTCCAGCAGAGGGTTGGCTGCAATGATTTGATCTTCCAGTGAACCCTATTGAAGGCATTTTTGAAATGATGAATATTTGATCATTGTCTGGTAAGATTTCTTCATCAAAGTAAACATACCTTAATTTTCCCTGAGCTTCCCTCAGACTTCTTTCCTCCAGTCACTGCAATTGTTGCAAAGTACTGGATGACACGCTTGGTGTTGACAGTCTTTCCTGCACCAGATTCTCCACTAAAGAATTAAAACAAATCTCACATTTCTAAAGTCTAATATATAGTAAAATCTTTTAACTTTTGATGCTTACGTGATAAGAATAGACTGGTTCTCACGATCTGAAATGAATAAACAATCGGTCAAATAATAGATGTTTTTGGTTAATAAAAGGGGAGAAAAACAACAAAAATAAGAAAAAATGAAGTGAAAAGTCTAACTCTCTTTTCTTCCAATAAATTTCTTACCAGTGAGCATGAACTGATAGGCATTATCAGAGATGGAAAAGATATGAGGGGGAGCCTCAATCCTCTTCTTGCCTCTGTAGGCATTGACAACCTGAGCATCGTACACCGGAAGCCACTTGTATGGGTTCACGACAACACAGAACAGCCCAGAGTAAGTCTGTGAAGACGGGAGAGTTATTGCTGAACCAAATGGCAAACTATAGAAACATATTCATGCTGTATAGTATTTACGTTACACCAAAATAACATCAACAATTTTTTTCTCTGTGCTTGTCTAAATCATTTACTTACATAGATCATCCATGATGCAAAACGTTCTTTGAGGTTGTACAGCACAGTGGGTTCATTGAGGTGGGTCATCATGGCCATGTCCTCAATTTTATCATACTTCGGAGGGTTCATTGGATGGATGTCCTCCTCTTTCACAGTTAAAGTCTAAAAAAAAAGAGTTGGAATAAAAAAATAACTTTTTAACCATTTTTTTTCATATCGTGGCTGGATTGATTGGTAAATGAAAATCTTAGTTTACCAACCTTTCCTGTTATTGTCTCAACAGTGGCTTTGCCACCCTCCTTTTTGATAAGTTTCCCCTTCAGATACATTTCCTCTGGCTCTGCCACAAAGAAGGCTGTTTTGGCATCAAAAGGAGCCGTCTGAGCCTCAAGCCTCTCCCTCTCAGGCTTGCGGAGGAAGATGGCTGCAGGGCCATAGGCCTCCATCTCAGCGTCAGTGCTCATTTTGGCACTTTAGATGGTCCTAAAACAGTTAGATATGTAGTATTTGTTGTAAAATTGGGCTAACATTTGTAAGTCATATTAAGTTTTATAAATAATATTAAGTTTTTAAATAAAAGGCACACAGATCCTACCTTTGTTTGTTCCAACTGAGTGTCCCAGATCAATGTTGATGTCTAAAGATGCTTTCAAACAAATACAGACATAAGTATTAAAACACTAAAAATCAACTAGATATTTTAAATTTAACCATTTGTAACTATTGCACAATCTATGTAAATTTTCTCAAAGGATGCAACGTCATGTAGGGTCATAACTTTAAATACTATTTTCAAATCTTCTTCAACCATTGACAAAAATATGATTTTTGTTTAAATAATCACAGCTCAAAATAAAAAAAAAAGCTTTCAAACTATAATCTTTTAAGTTAATAACAATTTCTATCAAGTGTATGAACAAGATGAATTGTCATGAAAACAAAAGGTGAAAAATTGCATTTAATATAACATCAAGAAACAAGACAAAGCACTGACCCTCTGATGGATGCCTCTCAGTTCTCAAACGAGCCTGAGGTTGCAGCTTTTATAAAGACTGTAACTGCGTTGTCAGCAGCAGACAGCCCCTTGTTTTGGTCAAGCATTCTTAAGAGCAATCGTGTGACATTTCATGTCAAGGCTATTTATTGATATAAAATTTATTATCTGCCAGATGAAGTAAGAAAAACAAAACCTGTTTCATTTATTCTATAATGTCAAAATAAAGCATTAAAGATAATACTCATCAAACAATAAAAAAAAGTAAGATTTCACATAGAAATGTATAGCTCCCAAATACTTTGTGGGATACATATGTGATCTTTTCTGAGTAGAATATCCTGTGAAGACTCAAAATCATGACTCACAGTAAAAATTGCAATAATCTATTAAAGGAAATGTCCTTTGACCTCAAATTTTGGGTCCATAAATTCTTCACCCTTAATAAAAAACATTTAAATGTCATCTGTATTAAGTTTCAAAGGTTGCTGAGGTTTCAACTCTTTATACTAGTACAATTCTTGCCACCTTTTTATGCGTATTAAAAACTGTTGAGCAGCTTACTTTAGTTACCTTAAAAGCCCTGGAAATTTTGTTTTAAGTATAAGTAATGCTTTATAGTACTATTAATCATCTGCAACATGTTTCAAAGAGTAGGGCTTCTCATGAAACAGAAGTATAAGAGTAATTTTATGTGTAGGTATGTCCTAAAAAAAGTGTTTTGCAAAGCAGATTTTGTACAGATCTTTTGCTCCTACAAACATTAAGATTTTGTCTAAGATTTGATCCCTTTAGAATAAAAAGTTGTGTCTCCATACCCTAGTAATCACACTGTGTCTTGGCTAAGAATGGAAGTTCATTTTGGAGGAGCACCGAAGTGCCGCTGGTATATGGTTGCAGGGCAATAGCACATCTTGTGGTGCTCTACTAAAACTGAATGTAAGGCCCTTTCCACAAAGATCAAGGGCAAGACCACTTGCCAAAATAAGGCCTATAATAAGACACACTTAGTTATCAAACCTCTTTCTCCATATTTGATTCTGCAGATGCTACCATTTTGAACCCTTAAAACTGCTATCCCTTTATACATTGCGTACTAAAACATAAGAAGTGTAAATACTTTTCATTAACGAGATTGAAAATTTGACAGGTTAATAAATGTCTCTCAGGGGGGGATTCCTAATTATTTACAAAAAGACTTGTAACTTACATTGCACTTTAAAACAGTTACTTTCTTCTGGTTGTTGCAATACAGATTTCAAGGGTCACCATTACATATAAAAGTTGCATTCTGATCTTTTTATTTTTTCCTACTCTATTTTATTTTTTTAAACAAATTTGTATGCTTGTTTCAACTTTTACATATAATTGTATTATTTAAAAATAGCCAAAAGTTTCCTATTCATAAGGTTTACTTTATTACATTTTTATTTAAACATAATCAATCCTCAAAGCTCTTCCAAATGTCAAGGTTTGTTTTACATGCTTACTATTTTTAGTTACACAAACAATTAATAATAATGACAGCTCATGTATGTCAATCGTGTAGATTAACATTTAAGCCTCAAGCCTTGGGCTAAATTTGTATGTGAAGACCGACATGGCCTTAATTCACCAGCCACAACATTAGCCACCTGTTCAGTTATGCATTGACGCAAATATGTCATTGGCCAATAACAAGGCAACAGATGTTGTTTCTGGGCTTGAAGAGCGTGCCAAAGAGAAATTGCTGATTTTAAAACATGCTTGAGAATGGGGAAGGAATTTTAGCCCCTGAACAAGGTCCTTGCAACAGTGTTACTTATAAAAGCTTCATCTGCTGGGTACCACATACAAAACCATCTTTTCAACTAACAGAGAATTGGTTAAAAAAAAATCAAATGTCTCTTGTATCTGGATACTAGGATTGTCTAGGATATCTTTCCCTCGTACATGATTTGATATGCATCTTGATACATATTCCCTCATTTGGCATTTAAAACTACATATGAAAATGCCTTTTCACAGAGAAAATCTTTTCTTTTCTTACTAGCACTTTTTATCTTAAGCAACAAATGCAAAATGTCTTTGACATAACAGCTTTGAACATTAAAACCTGGAATTTTGAGTGTTTTTGACTGTTATGTTTTTTCTGGTTAAAAAGAAGTGTCAGAATAATTTTGTTTGTTTGCAGTGCTGTGAAAAAAGTGTTGTGTTAAGTGCACACAACATACAGCCCTCGCTGTGGTTCATCCTCAGCTAATTGTAACTGACCAGAACTGGTAGAAACAAGCTTGTAATTGGACGCACTTTTGCTTGCATCACATGTACATAAAAAGGAAAAAGTAGTAGAAAGCATAAGAGGAAGAGAAACTACAGTTTGGCAGAAACCGATTATTTACTTCCCGATTGATTTATATCTTTTTGCTAACATAATCTTGTTTGTATCAACCAATACTACTGTGACTGCCAGTGCTGGATTCATTTTTCGATATGTATCAGTACTTTTGCATCCCTACTGAATACACATTCTGAAGTTTAAAGCAAATGTCTGCAATCCTGTGTCTACACTACAGTGACTGTTGCACACATGCTGGTTCCTTGTACCATTCAACATTTCGGTGATTTTGAACACCTATACACTCCCATTGTATCTACCTAATTTGAAGCTGGTTTATTTGTTTCACATGTTTTTATTGTCCTGGCTAAAACCCTGGACAATAAAAACGTGTTTCAATCTCATGGAACTGCAGACTGAAACGACAATAAAGTTATCTTTAATCTTTTAAAATGTTTTTTAAATCAATCCTCTATTTAAAATAATCTATGTTAAAATATTTAATATAGCCCTACATTAATTCCCATACCAGTGGTTAATTTGAGTTCTACAGCCAAGTCTTGATGTGATGCGATGCTGAGCTTATGTATATTTCCATGCAATAATGCATGGAAAATGTTCATATTTTTTATATGTAAGATTGTTAATAAATATTGTGGCAACCTAGGGGTTAGCCCCGCCTTCAGCTCCTAGGACTCATGGGAAGCAGGGAATCTTGGGTGTGTGTATATATATATATATATATATATATATATATATATATATATATATATATATATATATATATATATATATATATATAAAATCATAAAGAAAACAAAAAAACACAACTTCAGAGTTTGATATTGGTACAAAATAAAGGGGGATGACTAAACTAAACTGTCAAAGATACTGGGAACATCGCTCAGTATTTTATATACTGTTATCGCTTTGGGTGAATTGATTGCTCTTATGGATTTTAGGTATAAATTATATTCAACTAAACTACAAACAGATACAAATACAAAATTTCCTGCTATGCTGTAACTACAATATTCCAAAAATCCCATTGAAACTGTCAAATTTTCATCAACAGGTTCTCTTAGCCTGGGCTCTGATCTACAAACACAACTTTTCTCCACAGAGTTGTATTATTTGGAACAACTGTAATATTGTCTATAATAGGAAAACTCTGTTTTTAAGTAACTGGTTTAATAATGGTATAATTTTCCTCAATCAATTATTCAAAGAACCTGGATTATTATATAACTACTCAGATTTCACAATGCAGTATAAAATACCAATGACTCCCAAAGAATTTGCAGTAGTGTTTGATGCCGTCCCGTCCGGGCTTTGCATATTATTCAAGGGTTTCTACAGCGCTCATTCTCTGACTTTTCATCCTCCTGATGTGCTCAAGTCCCCTCTGGGTCGTTTCTGCTTCACTTCTGCTAAACAGTTGAACTCAAAAATCAGTGCTTTGTTCCAAGATAATTTAGTTTTTTGTTCCATCGGCTACCTCTTATTGGGCTAATTTCACTTCTAAAATTGAATGGAAAAAAGTCTGGTCTTTACCACAAAAAATACTTCTTAACAAATAAAGTCAAAGAAATCTCTTTTAAACTTCTACACAGATTTAATCCAGCAAAACAATATTTAACTAAATTTAAAGCTGACATAAACACTAACTGTACTTTCTGCCAGAAACAACCTGAAACCTGCGCCCATTTATTCTGGTCTTGTGAATTCACATACAAATTTTGGAAAAACTTTAACAAGTTTATCTCCGACTCTATTTTGGCTGATTTACAACTTTATTATAAAAACATACTATTTGGTTTTCATAGCTTTGATCTCAAAGATCGAGTTGCTTTCTTTTGCATAAACATGTTATTATTTATGGATAAATTTCACTTTCACAAAAGCAAATTTTCTAATAAAAAACCTGATTTATTTGTGTTCAAACTGGAACTGCAGCAATATTTAAACTTGATTTCAGCTTCAAAAAATACAAAAGCTCACAAAACAATTAACATTTGTAAATCTTTTGGAATGATAACATAAGTTTACTCTCGCATTTTCTCTTTTTATTTTATCTATTTTTTCATATATTTATTTTTATTTTTTTGTTTTAATTTTTTATTTTTTGTGTGTTTTATTAATATTTAGAATCTTTCTAAGAATGTAACACGTTTAGTCTGTATTCAGAAGTGTAATTGTTGTTAATTTTTCATTTTGTGGTTCTGTATGTTGCAATTGTTCAATAAAAAAAGGAAATTTCATATTCACAAATCAAAAATAAATAAATAAATAAATAAATATATAAACTACAAACAGCAGACATGTAGTCTTTTCTTGCGCCTGCGCACTCATTGACCAGGAACAGGAAGTTACGCAAGCTAACGCACGCACCGCGTCTTCTAGCTAGCCTACCAAAGTTAGCATCACAAATATCCAGAAAAGCCATTTATTCTTGGTAGAAATGCCATCATTAAACGGAAAAGCTGATGTTATTTTTGTAAGTTACTCTATGGTGTATATCATTTTATCTTTTTGTTTTTAAGAGTGTTTTCTGGCCAACTCTAACTTTCCGTGTAGCTAACCACACTGCGTCTCGGCGTTGCTTTTCGAGATTTATGCTAACTGCTACAGTGTTTAGGTTAACTCTATTTGCAGGGTTTTAACCATCCATGCCCTTGTAATTTTGTGGTTTTCAAATTTTTATATAGATGTTTTTAATATCAAAGGTCGTAGTTAAACGAAAACCAGTTGTTCGTGTTAGTTTAAGCTCTAAAGAGAATGGTTAATAATTCCAAATAAATAAAATAAAAACACATTTTAAAAAGAGTCCACTATGTTTTCTGTGTTTCTTTTATCAGGAAGATGATGACCTGCCTTACGAAGAGGAGATCATCAGGAATCCGTACTCTGTTAAGTGTTGGATGCGTTACATTGAATTCAAACAAAATGGACTTAAAACTAACCTTAACATGATATATGAGCGGGCTTTGAAGGAACTACCTGGAAGGTAACTGCTTTCCATCATCATCTATATTATTAAGAATAGCTTTTTATTTAAAACATTAGACTTGAAAAAATACGTTTAGAATGGCCAAAGTAAAAGTAATTTTAACTAGGGCATGTAAAGGGATTTGATTATATTCAGTACCAGTTATATTCTTGTGTTTGTCCTGACTTGTTAGGAGTTTTAGTGATATGTTTCTTAAATGAAAAAAGTTGAATAGCTTTTAAAATTTAAAAGCGACATTTCTTAAACAAATAGGTTATTTTACTTTAATCTAAAACTGAAAATATACAAAGCGGATCTTGTTTAAGGTTTAAGCCTTAACTTTTTCTCTGTTTTCAGCTATAAGTTGTGGTATAATTACCTGAGAGAGAGGCGGAAACAGGTTAAAGGGAAATGCATCACTGAACCAGCCTATGAGGAAGCCAACAATTGTCATGAGAGGGCTCTGGTGTTCATGCACAAGGTAATGGTCCATACATGCTAAATTAATAATAAAAAAGATGAAATGATTGCTTTCAAAGGTTAATAATCTATCCTTTTTTTCCTGAATATAGATGCCTAGAATATGGCTCGATTACTGCCAGTTCCTCGTGTTGCAGTGTAAAATCACAAGAAGTCGGCGGACTTTCGACCGCGCTCTCAGAGCCCTTCCTGTAACTCAACATCCACGAATCTGGCCCTTGTATCTCCGCTTTGTCCATAATCTTCCCGTGCCTGAGACGGCTGTCCGAGTATACCGCAGATACCTTAAGGTTGGAAAGAAATTCACAAAGAAAATACACATTTTCTTAGATTCAGACAAATGCAGTAAAGTTTCTTTAAGAAGTTGCATTAATAAGTTTTCATTGTGTGGGGTCGTGTGTTATGTGTTAACAGAGGGGAGTGGGAAGGGTGGGTTGGGTTTTTATTGTAATATTGTGTATGTTTTTTTTTTTTTTTTTTAATGTAAAGCGCTTTGAGTTGTGCAAGGCATAAGAAGCACTTTTTTTTTAAATAAAGTTTGATTTGATTTTCATGTAAAGTTTTTCAAAACTAGAAATGCACACTAACAGTTCCTTAAATAATTCAAAATGGGTTTTCTTTTTTTTTTTTTACGATTAGCTGTCTCCAGAGAATGCGGAAGAATACATAGGGTATTTGCGAACTGTTGGTCGCTTGGACGAAGCAGCTGTACGGCTAGCTGCAATCGTCAATGATGAGAACTTTGTGTCCAAAGAGGGCAAATCCAACTATCAGGTAAGCTTTAGATATATTGACTTATCGGGCAATCATTCAATTTGAATATGAACATGTTATTTAAACCTTTCTTTTTATGTTTTGTTCAGCTGTGGCACGAGCTCTGCGACCTGATCTCCCAGAATCCTGATAAGGTGACCTCCCTAAATGTGGGAGCTATCATCCGAGGAGGTCTCACTCGCTTCACAGACCAGCTGGGGAAACTTTGGTGCTCTTTGGCTGACTATTACATCAGGAGTGGCCACTTTGAGAAAGTTTGTTTCTCCTAATAGCTCCAATATTTCATGCAAAATTCACTGGAAGATGTTAATGTAACATCCTTTTTATTTTTTTTTGTTTTTAAGGCTCGAGATGTGTATGAGGAAGCCATCCTTACAGTGGTCACTGTAAGAGACTTTACACAGGTTTTTGATAGTTATGCTCAGTTTGAGGAGAGCATGATTGCTGCTAAGATGGAGACCAATTCTGAGATGGGGCAGGATGAAGAGGGTTTGTCGTTATTATTTCATGTTTTCAACAGTACTTGCATTCACCCAATTAAGATTTACCTTCTTTCTTATCTTTCCATCCATAGATGACGTAGACCTGGAGCTTAGACTGGCTCGCTTTGAGCAACTCATAGCTCGTCGACCACTTTTGCTCAACAGTGTGCTCCTAAGGCAGAACCCCCATAATGTCCACGAGTGGCACAAGAGAGTAAAACTGTATGAGGGGACTCCACGGCAGGTGAATTTTGGGCTCCTGTACTCCTCTAGCCAATTTCATGCCATAATAGTTTAACTTTTTATTGGTGCTTTTCATCACATATCTACAATGTGGGCAAATAGTAAACATACATTACTAATTGCCATCTTTAGCAATTAGTCTTGGTTGATGTGGAATCTTTTGAGATGTGTATAGTGGGGAAAAAAAAGCCTCAGATGAAACTCCCTATTATTTAATACAATACAAATACAAATTTTTTGTGTTTTCTTTCGTTTACTTTCTTTCTAGATTATTAACACTTTTACAGAGGCTGTGCAAACTGTGGATCCAATGAAAGCCACTGGAAAGCCACACTCGCTCTGGGTGTGTTTTGCCAAATTCTATGAGGAGAATGAGCAGCTGGATGATGTAAGTCACTGAGAGTTCTTTCTTCTCCAGTCAGTTTGAAAGCAGTTTTAAACTTTCTTTAGGTTATCTGCTAACTGGGTCTCAAATGTTGGTTTTAATGAACATTATGTACAAAGATTATACATAAACTAAGGTTTTAAAATCTGCTAATGCTTGGTGATATTGATGCAGTGACATTGATGCACTGCAGATTACTCTGTCTTCAGCACACAGGGATTACCAAATTATATTTTCTTTTGTAAAACATTTACTGTAAGAATCAAATGGGTTTTACTTGAAACAGATTTCAAACTTCATGGTGGATAGAGTTTGCACTTATCTCTGCTGTACTGTGTGCTTACTAATTTTAGGCAAGAACAATTTTTGAGAAGGCTACCAAAGTGAACTTCAAGCAGGTGGATGACCTTGCTGCAGTTTGGTGTGAATACGGCGAGATGGAACTTCGTCACGAAAACTATGATCAGGCACTCCGCATACTGAGGGTAAGACACTCGTATCACAAGAAACATGCTTGTTTAACGTTTAGTTTGCATAATCTCTCAAGTTCCTTATTTATGAAAAAAAAAACGTTAGTGTCTCTGAACTAGGCCTGCACAAGAAAACGCAAATTTACCATTATCGGAATATCAAGCTGTTTAATACGCATATTGCAAATGGTGGCGAAAATTGCAATAAATGGTTACCTTAAATGTGCTAAAACGATCTTATGACATCGTGAAGTATTTAACAAATCAAATAGATCTATTTATCCATTTGACCAATCAGATGGACGCCTTCAGGTTTTTGACCAATCAGATCAGGGGTCGGGAACCTATGGCTCGCGAGCCATATATGGCTCTTTTGATGGTCACATGTGGCTCGCAGACAAATCTTTAATTATAGTTTTTTTTTTTCATTAGACCAGTCCTTCTCGGGCGCGATGCGATGTCAGAGGCGCGCAGTAGTAGCGGTGCTTAGAGAGACAAATCTGCGCCAGCGCTATCAGTTACTATTATCTATTATTTCACAGAGTTTGTACCAGCTGGAAACCTGTGAATTGACGTGCCTAAAACTGCGCGCTCCCGTCTCTGAGAAAGAGCGCGCAGATGCGGGGACGGGATGTGTGAGGGAGAAAGCAGAGGGTGGGGCTGAGGTGTTGTGGGGACAGGCAGCAGGTGAATCGCGCAGGGATTGTAAAAACGTAAAACCCGCTTCCCGTCACTCACTGCAGCGTGTGAGTGTGTGTTTGACTCCCCGTCTGCATGTGAGCAGTCTGTCTCACATCTATAGAACATTCAGACCTACGATGACGTTTAAAGTCTCAACGCCTGAACGAAGCAGAAACTCACCACGTATCAACCAGACTAGACCATCAGCAAAACTACCACGAGAAATACTCATCATTTATTAGCAACAGAATAACAATGTTATTAAAAAGAATCCACAGACTTATTTTACTTTAAAAATGTTAAAATTAAATCAAATGCACACATTCATTTGTATATTTAGTTTTAAACAAATTGTCGCGGACTGAGTTGGATGGCTGTTGGGCCGCGTTAAAAGTTCTGGAGTTCATTGAACGCGTCAAGCAGAGATCTGATTGGCTCTCAGTTCTGTCGCTCAGCCTGTTGTTAGGTAGTTTGGACCAATGGGGTTCAGCTATGGGCCGAATAAGGGAAATGGGAGGGCTGCAGCGGGAGCAGGGGAATATAAAGTTGGGAGAAGCGCTCTCGTCTCGGTGGGAGAGATTCAGGAGTTGCTGAATTAATTGAAGGGCGTTTGTTGCGGTCTGCAGTAATCGGAATAAAGAACTTTAAAAGAGGTTAAGTCTCCGTGCCTCAGTGTGGGGAAAGGACACTACATTATTGTATGGCTCTTTCGAAATTAAATTTCAAAATATGTGGCATTTATGGCTCTCTTGGCCAAAAAGGTTCCCGACCCCTGAATCAGATGGAGCTATTTTATGTTAGATGTTCGCCTTCTATGTAGACAAGGGTCATTTGGGGTATAATTTAAGTTATGTTTACTCTGATTTAAATTAAACAGTTGCAGTGAAAATGAAATGATAATTTTGGTTGTTTTGCTATTTGTTCATGTACCGCAAGTTATATCGTCATCACAATATTGATCACTAATATTGCATGTCATGTGTTTTCCTCACATCGTGCAGCCCGAATCTGAACAATAGATACAAGTGAATTATACTCTTGCAAAAAAATTTTCACTGCTATGAAACAGAGCATCAATGACAATGAACGGTGTTGCTACAAGCACGTTATAACCATACGTTTTGCACCATCTAGTGGCAGAGTTGAGAACTGCATGACACAGCTTTGTAGTTGGGTAACCCTTGTGCTATCCTAGGCACTTTAGCATTGGGAGTTGGGTCATCTAGACCCCGTAGACAGTGCGCTGAAGCTTTTTTTTTCATTGATTTGTTATCTTCACTGGTGTCCATGGATTTCATGAAATCTTTCCACCTTTATCCACCTTTGTCATGGTAGGGAGAACACATCTATGTAAGGGTGGGGTCATCCCATGTTCCTTTTTTTTTTTTGTTTATTTCAAGTAATGTCATCACGGAAAGCTTTTCTTGATGTTTGGTCAATTAAATAGTTTAAAGTTTTAAATACTAGAATTTATTACTCAAAAGAGATATTGTTTTTTTTTATTTAGTTATTGGGGAATGTTTCCTCACAAATTACACATTTTTTATGTCTTGAACAGAATTTGGAAAAAGTTAACTCCAAAAATATGCATTAGTGGCCCCACGGATTTTTTATTTTTTCTATTGCATTTAAAATGTCTGAATATTTGTAGAAAGCCACAGCCATCCCATCAAAGAAGGCAGAGTATTTTGATTCATCTGAGCCGGTCCAAAACCGAGTCTATAAGTCCCTGAAGGTTTGGTCTATGCTGGCAGACCTGGAGGAAAGTCTCGGCACCTTCCAGGTTTGTTCATTGTATGTTTTGAGAAAAATATATTCTAAAATCCAAAAGTGTCTAGTACAGTTTAATTGCTAAGTGTGTACCTAGATCTGGCTGTCTAACTCCTCTTTGGCTTTTTTTACAATCCCTCCCACAGTCTACAAAAGCAGTATATGATCGCATTATTGATCTCCGCATCGCCACTCCGCAAATCATCATCAACTATGCCATGTTCCTGGAAGAGCACAATTACTTTGAGGAAAGCTTCAAAGTAAGAGTCTGCAAATAGATATTGTTCATTCTGGTTGGCTGGTAAATTGTACCAGTTCTTGTTTTGTATCCCTTTGATAATTTTCTATACCTGGGAAGAAATACAGGTGTTTGCGGTTTTCTGAAACATTTCTTTTAATGCTTTTCAGGCATACGAGCGAGGAATCGCACTTTTTAAGTGGCCAAATGTGTATGACATCTGGAACACCTACCTCACCAAGTTTATTGACCGTTATGGTGGCAAGAAGCTGGAACGAGCCAGAGATTTATTTGAACAAGCTTTGGATGGCTGCCCTGCCAAGTTTGCCAAAAGTAAATTAAAATATATATACATATGCATTCATTGTAAATTTAAAGTATATATTTTTAATTTTATGTATTGTGCTCTGACCTCTTCTTGCTCTTTCCCCACTTGTAGCCATCTATCTGCTGTATGCTAAACTGGAGGAGGAGTATGGATTGGCTCGTCACGCCATGGCTGTCTATGAAAGAGCAACACAGGCAGTGGAACCCGAGGAGAGACATCATATGTTCAACATCTACATCAAGCGAGCAGCTGAAATATATGGAGTGACATACACCAGAGCCATATATCAGAAAGCAATCGAGGTCTGAAAGCCACACTAAAGCTGTTCAGTTGATGTCTTTTCTCAATTCAGACAAAAGCAAATAGATAAAAATAATTTCTGTAACAAATGCAGTTTTCTTTAATATTGAAAATGAATGCATGATCTGAAATTTCGAGACACTTAAAATCATGTTTTTTGTTTCTCAGCTCATGTTATATTTGATGTTTCTAATATTCAGTGAGTTATTTATGCAAATGATTTTGAAATGTGTTCTATTTAGACCCCTTTCTAGAATATGACAGAACATTTAAAGCTCAATTATTACCGGTAGTTTTCTTATTAGAATTTGTGGTGAAGTTGGATCAAATATTCATTTGTCTGCACCCAAACAGAACAACAATGTCAGATCTTTAAATGTCTCATATCTGCAAGTTTCCATCTCTCGTTTGTCCAGGTCCTTCCTGATGAGCACGCCAGAGACATGTGTCTGCGATTTGCTGATATGGAGAGTAAACTTGGGGAGATTGATCGGGCCAGAGCGATCTACTCCTATTGTTCTCAGATCTGTGACCCCAGGGTAAGAGAAACCACCTCCATGACTTCTTTTTGTCCCTTTTAAAGGAACAAGTGGGGTTTAATCTAAGTCTTCTTAATGCTTTTATTCTCTTCAATTTCAGTTGACAGCAAACTTCTGGCAGACTTGGAAAGAATTTGAGATACGCCATGGAAATGAAGACACCATCAGAGAGATGTTGAGGATCAAGCGCAGTGTCCAAGCTACCTACAACACCCAGGTCAACTTTATGTCCTCACAGATGCTGAAAGCCACTACAAGCTCCACAGGCACTGGTGAGAGAACAGAGTTTCAACTTATGTTAGTGATGCTTTTCAGTCTTTAACTTGTGATAACATTTCATTGCTTATTTTGGTGTAATCATTCTAGCTTTGGAGAAGTATTACTCAACCTTTTGGTAGCGTGTAATGTGTTGAAGTACCACAGCGTTAAAGAAGTTAGGATTTCCAGGCTAAAGACGGCATCCAGCTCCTCTGTGCAGTGTTGCCAATACATTTTTTGATTATTTTTTTTGAGGAATGAATGTAGGCCTGCTTAAAAGAGATGATACATTTTAGTACTCATAAAAACAATTGTTCATGTAATAAATGTCTTATCTTTTCATTTTTTATTTTCTATCATCAGTGTCAGACCTTGCTCCAGGCCAGATGGGCATCGATGATATGAAGATGCTGGAGCAGAAAGCCCAGCAGCTTGCAGCCGAGGCAGAGCTGGACAAACCCAAACCTAAGGAGAAGATTCTCTTTGTCAGGTCTCTTGACTGCCTTTTCACCAAAAAAGAGAATGTTGTTCTGAAAAATGTGCTGGTTTTGAAAAAAAGCTGTTTTCATTGTTTTCCATATAGGAGTGATACATCTCGTAGTGAGTTGGCTGAACTTTCTAAACAAGCCAATCCTGATGAGATCAACATCGATGATGAGGATGAAGATGATGACGACCGAGGACCTGATGGTATGTGCCAGACTAAGTGGAACTGTTTTTTGTTGATCTTTTGACATGTTTGACTACTAGTCTTTGGTAATGAAAAGGCATTAAAAATGTTTTGGGACTTTGCAGAGGTGCAGCTGGAGCAGAAGAGCATCCCCACAGCTGTCTTTGGAGGACTGAAAGAAGACTGAAAGAACTCTGCACCTTTTCAGAAAGACTTTTGATATTTCATATAATCTGGGATTATAATAATTTTAAACTTTGAATACATGTTAAGTTGTACCTTCAAGTGATTTCATTATAAAAATAGAATGGAGCATTGTCTCTTTAGATTTTGTAGTGAACAATTACTACTTTGGCCACAAGGTGTCACTCTTTCTTAAATGCTAGTTTAAAAGACAAAAGAGCTTTTTGTTTCTCTTCTGAACTGTTGCTATGTGCTTACATGAAAACAAGTGTTTTGTTTGCTTTATTGAAAGTTCTTTAAAATAAACGTGACCATGCTCTCTTATGTCAAATTTGCCGTAACAGAAAAAAAAGAAAGGTACTTTGTTTAGCTGGTATCTTTAAAATGTACAAGTGTTAAACCTATGAGGAAGACGCATAAACTGGTTAGTTAAACAAGCCATGTATTTCCTAAAACCATTTGTTTCTATTACTAATAGTCACTGTCTCCAGACTCAAACAGCAGTTTTGTATTCACAAATCACTTTGATGAAACTAATTATAAAATACTTAACATGCAATAGGAAGACTTTGTTTAGCTGTTACAGTTTTAGTCAAAGGTTTGCTATGTATCCTAATTTATACTCTCAGAATTTCTTAGCATAATCACAACCATAGAGGAGTCATTTGTGGACACTGAAGGGTTTTGGCTGAAATTATTTCCCTTCTGCACTATTCTGAGGCATTTTTTAAGAAATACAATGCAGTTTTTTTTAAAAACTGGAGCCCATTTAATTCAAGTATATGCAAGTATATAAAGATACAATAGAAAAGATAAAAGATATGGTTTACTTTATAAATTACGTTTATTTTGTCATTAAAGTATCAGTTTATTGTATGTAGTATTACAAAACTGGTGTTTTTAGAGGATTTACGCTGCCCATCTGTCTCAAAAGTTACTAAAAAGTACTAAGGGATTCAGTTTTTTTAACAGATTAAAATAAAATCCTCTTCCAGATTTACTTGAGTGGTAAATTTAGGGAACTCCACACCTTTCAGCAAAATGTGATGAACCTCTTTAAAATAGGTATTTGTACAAATCTGTATATAAATAAATATATATATAGATATATAAAAATACGGGGTTTTGAAGGTATTTGTAGTTTGAAAAGACTTCACTTTAAAACATTTATTGTCGTTCACTACTAAGTGTCCCCTCAGGCATTTACCTGTCTCTTCGATGCACCTGTAGTAAAGACATCCTCATCTCTACCTGCCATCTTCAGGGACAGAGATCCCGCCCTCAGAGCTCGTGCGCAATTCCTATTGGCTGGCGGGCTGTTAGAGCGGTGTCAGTGTGGAGCACCTGGTCGTCAGTCATCCACTGGGCAGAATGGGACTGTTCGGTGAACTGACAACACGGCAATGCGGACTAAGGTCAAAAACAAGAAGAATAGTCCAAATTATCTTCTAAGTCCAGCGGGTAAGGGCTTTATTAGTACAGCGACAGAATGAAATAGGTAGTTCGCTTTGAAAACCACACACCAGAGAAGGTTTTTTTTTTTTGGCTTGGAATCAGGACGGGGCGGATATTTACTTGGGAAAACGCGGTACCACATCCGTATTTTTCCAGCCCTCGCTTCGTCGTGTGGGATCATCTACAACAAGAACTCCAGCTTGAATATTTTTTTTTTAAATACGGTCGCGCGTCGATTTTTCTGCGGGTAGCGCTTCACTTACCGGCTCGCCATGGTGGACTCTCCCACCATGAGGAAGACTTTTGTGGTTCCAGACATAAAGCCATTGGATTTATATGACTGCACTAAAGCAAAAATATGCGCAAGTGTTGGATGGCTGCTGGCGAAGTCGTACGGCAGTGCAGGTAGGATCTGTTTCAAGTCCCTAATGTGTGTTTTGGAGACTATATTTTAGGGCTAACAGTTTGTTTATATCCCGATAGCGAAGAACGCTAACGAGGAAAGCTGCAGTGTACAGTTCAGCATTTTTTAAAGCACAAAGAAGGCAGTGCGCATGCACAGTAGGCACTTTTCCCTGTGACACATGTCAGTTGTTCTCGGGCTGTGTGTTTGAGAGACAAGCGGGCCTCCTCTTGTAGGCCTCCCTTATCAAGCTAACTCATTTTTGCCTCGTTACTAGCCAGGAGGTCTGAAGTGACACTTCTGGTTGGTGTTTAAACCAGCAAACCACGAAATAGATGGGATTTAATCAATGCCCCCTAGAAAAGCTGCTTCTTCTTCTCCTGTGGTGAAAGACATGTAACCTATTTTCATTTCATATCACCTTGTCTCATGTTTTAAGTGTGATTACTTAACAATCATTCAGCACCTGTCAAACTAAATAAACTCTAAAGAAACCAATGGAAAAACTCATTGTTGTGTGAGGTTTAAGGGGCATTATCATGGTTTGGTCTGCCTCCGCTTTGACCCTGAAGTGGTCAAATTCTTCTTTGTTTTGGAACACCAAGGTCTCACAAACTATTACTTTTACATGACTGCACATAAAAGTAACCTTGTGTTCATTCATTCAAAACAATATGGAGGAGGATGAGACTAAATGGACTTGTTCAGCAATGTTTAAAGAGGGGATTTAACTTGAACCCATAGGATGCAGGTGTTTCCCAATCCTGAGCAGATCTTTGGTTTAGGACTTCTTCAGGTCTGTGTACTTGGTTTAGCACTGCAGCCACACCCAGTGGCCGAAGCAACACGCCAAGGAGTGGAAACATTGCCAGAAAACCCTTAGTTTATGCTTTAATCAAGCCAATGGCCTCGCTGATGGCTTCATGCAAATTCAAGATGACTTCATCTCGCCTCTTCTCAGAAGCTCAGCAGAACAACAGAACCGAGACGGTCTGAGTCACCAGGTCCTGAGCTCTTCAAGGTCAATTCAATTAATGAGGCCAAAATGTGAGTTTTTTTACTGTCTTTGCAGGTTATTGTAGAAGTTCTAGTGTGCTCAACTCAGTTCATGATTGACTTGAAATGCTAAGCTTGTGTGAATATCTAATGATAATCTGCTGATGTGTTTGTGTTAACATATCTGTGTTGTCGTGGAAAAATGCGATGGGGATTGTGGGAATGCACAGACTATACAGTATCAGAAACCAGTAACAATAACCATACGTTCCCATGGAAACATAAGCACCATGGAATGTAAAACTTCATATTCTGTGAAGCCTGAAGTAATTGGCTTGCAATTTTCTTTTTCTTTTTTTTTGTTTCCCTTAGACAATAACATGCAGCAGACCCACTTCTCTTTGAAAGGAGGGGATTAATCCCCCTATTATCTCTTTTTAATACCAGGACTTGTAGGTCATATGTTTTGAATACAGAGCAAACATAATTTAGTTTTTGGGCTATTGTTGACTGACATTAATTTAAGGGTGATCCAAGGAGACAGGAGATTTTGTTGGAATTAAACTGGGTTTACATGCTGAGTCCAATTATTTTGTGTCTGTTGCCTAAACGCAGATATTCACCCAAATGAACATGCAATTGTAATATAATACAAAGATCGTGTTGACATAATTACTCACCCTCCCAGTCATAAAAACAACTGGTTGTCAGCATAAATGTTATTTCTCAAAACAATATTAAAATGTAAATTTGTCTTCTTTGAAGCAAAACTTCCGTCACAGTTGCTGATTTTAATTTGAGCTCCTTTTTTTGTTGTTTAAAAATTGCCAATTGATAGAATCCCCTTTCTCATTTAGGCTATAAACAAGTTTAGTGTGGTTGGTTCCTCCAATTTGGAGATATATGTGCCCCGTGGATATTTATACTGCTCCCCTGTGCTGTCATGTTTGCTTCTGAAATCCCATAATTGAATAATATTCCTTGTTAACCGTGTTATTACATGCACAGTGGGCCTCAAATGCAATTTATGGCTGCTGTGGGGCAAGACGCAATGCAGGCCATTTGTGGCAGATCAGCCTCTGAATTCATGCAGAGATGAGACGTTTAGGTGCGGACTGCCTCATATGGGCAGTTCTCCCTTCTGAAAATTGTAGGTCTTTTTGAAGTTATCAATATTTTGTTCAGTTGTGCGTTATATTAAAAAAAAAAGGCATCTAAAGTCCAATCCAACAATATGTATTTTTTGGAAATAGACATGAAATAAAATGCCCTGCACTGGCATGAATAATATTTCAAGAATTTTATTAAATTTTTTGTTTGATAAGTCACCACAAACAAAAACAAAAAAAACGGTTATTTGAGTTAAAAGATAATTTAGGTAGACCAACATGCTGTCACTTGTACCACAGCTGATGTGGTTCAGGTGGTTCTAGCTGTTTATTTCATTAGAGATTCATTACCTGAGAGCAAGCTGTAATGTTAGCTGCTTTCACTACAGCTTGGTTTCAGAGCAACAAAACAGTACCTGCTTTGTTCCTAAAATAAAAGTGGATTATCATATGTTTTTTATTTATCCCGAGGAGAAAGGCACATTTTCCAAGTAAGAATACAGCTCATGGCAGTATAAAAACAAGTTATTTGGCCTCAGAAAGACTTTGGAACCGTCACGTTTTACGTTTTCTTCTGCCGATGTATTTATTCCATGTTGGGAATCCTTTCGGCTGAACTTCCTGCTGGCATTCTTATCTTGCAGTTGTATTTATATCTGAGCTCTTAAGTTATCTAATGCTTACTAGGGTTTCTGAACCTATTCTCTGTGTTTCTTAGCATTAAAACATGCAGTGAAAGGTCCCTTTTTGTGGAACTTATTGTATTTCTCCAGTCAAATCTAAAAACCAAATGGATAATGTTTTATTCAACCTTGTTTACCAAACCGCCTGTTTTTTTAATCAACATAATTCAGTTTTCTGGGAGCTGTTGTCTGTGATTATCTCTATTGGAAATCTGCAGTAATGTTTGTTACATGACCAACATGCTAGCCAACCAGTCAATTAAATATGACATTGGCCTTGTTATCAAACAGTACAAATCACTATAGATAGCAGCTAAGGCTGCATCAGAAAAAGAATGCTGTCTGATGAATGATCAAAAATGTATTCAGTTTGAGATGAAATTAGTTGATTTGGTTTTAGCTTTGTAAGAAAAGAGAAACTTATGAGAGTTATTTTATAGAGCTTGGAAAGGTGCAGTTGTTTGGGTAAAAGGAATCCAATTTAACTTCAAGGTTTGTTTTTTTAAAGTCCATTCAGTATTGCAGTGTGGGACTAAGCTTGTTAACTTTGCATGGTTGACCTTTGCCTCTTTTTTGCTCAAACCAGTTGATAAACTGTGACCGCGCGACCAACGAAGGTTGCTTCAGTTCACGCCAGCATCTGGTTTTACTCTAAATGCTTTTCTGGAGGCTTTGATGGGAAAATTTTGTGTTATTATGGTTTTGAGCTTCTTCTTTTTTGTGCTTTGGTTATTTATTTAAATTTGAATCATGATCAGTTTGTTTAATTAGGATCATGTGTAATTGTCAACTTAAATTAATGCTCATTCTGCCATCGGTTTGTGACACAAAGTCATCGTTCACTGCAGGAATTATTCATAGGGAAATTCTGACCATATCCATCTCCATCGCTTCACTGAGTGAAACATTTGCATCCTGCTTTGCTTCCTGATAATCCGTTCTTTCTTCTTAAAGAGTGCCAACCTTTTTTTTTTTCCTCTCTCTAACACATGTAGTCTAATAATGATATAGACCTCAAACAAATATTCACTAATGTGTGCGCTGATGTTTCATCTCCCAGTTGAAAATGTTGAAACAAATGAGCTCCTCACGTGTCTGACAAACTACAACAGCCATGAAAAGAGACGCAGAGCGCGGGCGGCAGTGTCTAACAGATGCTGTTTGTTGTGGCGGCTCGTGTTGTTGGATCTATGACAGTGAATGCATAACTAGATGAGTGTAGTGATCCATCTCTGATACAAGCCACCTTGTTTTAATGGAAAAGACACTGAGGGTCCTGCAACAACAGCTGACTGCTGATCTGCTGCTGCTGCTGTTTGACTTTGTTGCTCATCAACTCCCTGCAGCTTTTTATTTGAATGCTGCTAAACCTGTTCCTAAGCAGGAGCATCAAGTTTGCCTCTTTAAGATCGTATTGTTGCCCATATTTACGGAAATCCCAAAGAGAATAACCACCTTTAACTATTTGGTTTAACTGAACCTAATTTAAGATTTGACAGTTGACAGAAATGGGGTTGGGGGATAATCCTGTAGATCTGGAAATGGCATTAAACATGACGTTTTTACTAGAGAAATGATATACAAGACACCTGCAGGTACAAAGATGGGCATTCAGGTAACACTGAATATCATTATTCTGCAACTGAACATAAAAAAAAAGCTGTTTTAGTTTGGATTACTTTTTGAGGAGTGCTCCAGAATATTCAGACTATTGAGCCGGTAGTTTTGATGGCAAACATTCCATTTTTAATTTGAACTGCAGAGGATTTGGTGTCTAGTTTGGATTAGTTTTTGTCTTAAGTCAAGTTCTCTGTAATTATTTTTCCTTTTTTAGAGAAGGGGTTGATGATTGGATGGAGAAGTTATTAATTTTTCACATATTAACTGTAATAAAGCAAAATGAATCTAAATAAATATGTGTATGTTAGGCCTGCACAATATACCGCAAATTTATCGTTATCGCAATATCAAGCTGTGCAATATGCATGTCGCAAAAGACAGCAAATTTGCAATAAATGGTTACCTTAGATGTGGCCAAACAATCTTATGGCAGCTTGAAGTGTTTAATGGATTGAAAGAATCCCTTTCTGCATTTGACCAATCAGGTGGACCCCTTCACGTTGTTAACTAATCGGATGGCGCCCTATTATGTTGTATGTTCGCCTCCTACGTCAAAAAGGGTCATTTGTTGTATAATTTTTAATCTGTTGTAATAGAATGGGAATAATATTTTTGGTTGTTTTGCTAATTGTTTATATACCGCAAATTATATCGTTATCACAATATTAATTACTAATATCGCATATCGCGAGTTTTCTTCATATCGTGTAGCCCTAGTGTATGTGCACTTTAAGGTAAATACACAAATTCAATTGAGGAAATGTTATTTGAGTTTGATCATTTTGACATTTTTAAGTTTAGTGGTTAATGGCTACTAAGCACAGTAAAATGTTTGTCATCTGGACCTCTGAATGTGACAGCCGTGAAGCTGCAGTTCAAACATGTTTTATTGGATTCTAAGCGTGTCTGCATGCTCTCTCTGTAGAAAATGTTCCTGCGGAGCTGCGCGACCCCTTCTACTGTGACCAGTATGAGCAGGAGCACCTGAAACCTCCAGTCACCCGCCTGCTGCAGTCCTCGGAGCTCTACTGCCGCACATACAGCCTTATAGTGGGGGAGACTGCATCTGAGGCCCAACCCAAAGACAACGCGTCTCTGCTGCAGGTCCTCACTCAGAGGGGCATCGTTCCCAAAGACCAGGAGGCAACTGTGACGGCTGCAGACCTGCGGCTCAAACCCATTAAAATGGTAATGCTTAATAAGTACAAACGTTGTGGTTTTAGGTTAGGAAATACACATACTTTGTCAGCAGTACTCGGGTAGTACATTACATTTGTAACTGAAGTATATTTTTCACTTACTGGAGATGCAGCTTCTGTAAAGAACAACGTTCTGTGCCAAACAGCAGCCTGAAGTAGAGGTTCAGGTTGACTTGATATTGGGGTCAGGCTCATACTTTGATGCTCGGGCTTAAAGCACATCAAAAAGACCCCCCCCCCCCCCCCCCCCTAACTCTTTCCCAGCTGATTTCAGTGGAATATTGGTTCCAGCTGTGTGACCTGGGGACGACTTCAGTTTCAGGGTGGGACGAGGATCGAGAGTTGATACACAATAGAAGGGGGACATTGGGACAAAAACTGAACAGTTCTGGTGAAACTTTAGAGGCTGTGTTGAGGGAATACAATGGGCTGACTGGGTAAGTTGACAGAAACGGGTTTGTCCTCTTAGTCTATGATAAAAGATCCATTCAACTATCTTTTTTTTACCCCTCTATGGTGCAGAGTTAAAAAAAAGTAGTTTTTTTTTTGGTTCGATTGTAAGTGTCGATTTACTTTAGGACATGCTTTAAAATTGGGATTTAAAGATCACAGTTCTCTCTTTGCATCACCAATTTGCTTTTACTTAGTTACAAGTATTATCATGCTTTGTCTTGTCTTGAACTTTCCGTTTTTGGTGTAGACGGATTGTTTTTGAAACTTGAAGGACTTTTTTTTTATCAGGAATAGTGTTGTTTGGGGAACATTGCAGTTCTTAGTATACTAATATTATGAGAAGCTAGAATATCTTTAAACACAACACAAAGTATTGTAAATAATAAACACTAGCATTTCAACTGCATCCTGGAACAGTTTAATTTTTTTTTTATCTGCTTCTGTTCATTTTTTGTAGCTAATTTACTAAATGTTTTGAATTAAAGTATTTAGCTAAAATAAGTTATTTACAGGCTTACAGTAAATTTAAAGTTACATAGTTACAATATAAATAAAGGAGGTAAGGATCTATACTTGCATAGCATTCTTTTAGTTTTTATGTTCATAAAGTCTGGATTTAGACATTTAATGAGGATAAAACAGATGTTCCTATGTATTATTTACTTTTTTATTTGTCTTAATCACACATACACCAGTTCACTTTAGGCTGAGGAGACTATCAGTAGAACAAAACAAAACCAGCAATCAAACTGAACAAAATGTTGTGAAAAATTTAACATTAAGCCTAAAAGATCCAACAGTTCTAGCTGTTATAATAGCTGTAGTTTTGCCATCATGCCTGCAGTAGTGTCTGAAAAAAATCCCAAGTACTTATGATGTTTGATGTTTATGTAGAAACATATTTGCTCTGGGTTGATGTGTTCAGTTCAGACAAGGTTATAGATCTGCTTCAAATGCCAATCAAACACTTGTTTGCAAGGGTAAAATCATTGCTGCATTTGTATAGTCTCTTATTTGGTGTATGAGCCTTTCAGCCACTGGCTTCTCTCAGAACCTTTATGCCTCTGATTGGCACTGCAGCTAGTGTGGAAAAGAAAGTGGGTCATTCTGCAACATTACAAGGATGGAGCATCAATGTGGGTCTTGGCCAAAAAAGAGCTTTGCAGCAGCAGAAATCTGCTGCTGGTGTCATGTTAAAGTTCAGATACATTTTTAATATTTCAGTGAGTGTACTAATGTTGTTGTTTTTTTTATTTCTGACCAGTGAATATAGATTCCAAGATTGTTTACCTTTCTGTGCATATTTGCTGTACGACCATCACCCTCCTAGTATCTTTGTTTTTGTGTGCTGATCCCTGTGAAATGAACCAATCATACTGGGTTTAGCCTAACCCACAAAAATGCTGGTACTAGTTTGGCATCGTTAGTTATTAATATCCTGGAGCATCAATTACCTTTTTACTCCATGACAGCGGTAATATCACATCCTTTATGTGTTTAGTTTCCCTGCAGATATTTTAAAAGATGGATGTTATTTATTTTTTTCGAACACAAGTTGTGGTCATTTTCTTCTAGTAGTAGTGATGTGTCTGTTTCCCTCTTCATGTGTTGTCCCAGCCCCCAACAGTCCTTAGATTGAGGATAAAGATCTTGGAAGATTAGAGTTAATCTGCCATACAGACTGAGCATCATCATCATTCATGATTGGTTGGCATGTCAGAGATGACCAGTGACTCATCCTATGGCTAACATATTTCATGTAGCATCTTAACACGTGTCCTAAATAACCTACAGGAAGTGGCTGTGATTGTTAGTCAGCTTGTTTTGCAATGACCCCCCCCCCTCCTTTATTTGTGTGTGTAAAGAGAGCTAAATAATGACAAAGTCAATCATGAAGTCACGGTGTATCTAACCTCCTTCCTGGTACCCTGTTGGGTACCTGTTGGGTACCAGGAAGCTGATGTGCTGGTAGCTTTCTGGTCAAGTGAACATCACTTATGGGAGATGATCAGAAACGATCACAATCATCTCAGGCAATCCCTTCTGTTTTTCTGGATGTAATTTACCGCATGAACTACATTTCAAACTTGTTGCCCATGTAAAGCGGCTCTCAAACGGTTTTGCTTGCTTCAGCAGTTCATACAGTACATGTCGGTGTTCATATGACATCTTTTCTCAAATCCCTTGTTGGGCCCCAGGCCTGCTTGATCCCCCCCCTGCTTGTCTCCCCATCAGCAGGCACCAGCCGTGGTGGGGGGATGGGGTTAAATCATATTTCAGACATAATCAGATTTTTTTATTCCACTGACCATAATCTCACTCATTTTGCACCAAGATGCCTTTGCTTTTTTTTGTGTGCTCAGGTCGCTGATGCGGTCACACGAGCAGCGTGAGGTCATTAAAACGTCATGTTGAAGGAGACTTTTCGTTTCTCCTCCTCTATCAGACCCTTCTGAAAAGTGCTGGATGTTTTGCAGCAGAGCAGGGCTAAGCCAGGAGGAGCACAGATCAGCGCTGCAGTTGGGCTTGTGCTGAGATGCATTGTGGGTCATTTGGTTGGTTGTTATGGTGATCTGGCAGGCTCAGGGCTGTGTGTTTGAGCGCCTCCCCTCTGTACTCTCATTAGGAAGCCTTGTGATTTAGCTTAGCGAGCTCTCCTGGGTCTGCAATGGGAAGTCCACAGGCAACCGCCTCTCTTCTCCCTTTCACTCTGCACTTCTTGTCTTAAATTACCTCTAAATAATTACGGTCTAACGTGACTGCAGAGAAACACTTTTCTTAACTCATTTTGCTATTATTGCTTTATTTGTCCAACCTTTTCAGTAATTGCAGGAAAAAATATGTGAAGAAAGTAATGGAGATAAATTAGATTTATTAAATTTTTTCCAGGCTCATTTAAGTCAAATATAGGGACGACAATGTTAAACTCTACCTGTTGGTTCGTTTCGTGAAGTAAAAGGGTTGTGAACTATATACACTGTACACACAAGGTCTTTTTAGTTTCTCATTCTTAAAAGTTCTGACTGTTGTTTTGGCAACAATATTTGACGGGCCGTCCAGCCAAAGCCACATTGCTCACAGTTTATAACCACAATACATCCATAGAGTTTTCCCCAATACTATCCAACAATCCAGTACTGACAGACTTGTCCCAACTGCCCCAGCGAGCGCCGGGTCTGCCAAGGTCAGCACTTTATGTCAGGGTTGAGTAGGCAGACATTTCGCCAGGGTTCAAACACTTCTAGATTCCCGTCCTCCTCCTCAGATGTGAGGTCAAAAGTGAGAATATGAGGTTGGAATGAAATTGTCTGGCTTTTAAGGTGGAAGTTTGAAGTAGTTAAAGCTCTGATTTGCACAGATTAAGCTCTGTGTTGTGTACTTGAGATTTGCTAAGTGGCGAGGAATGTGTGCCTTCCCTCTCTGTTGCAGAGAGTAGATTATTAAAACAAGGTGCTTGCTGCTGTTTATCAGGAGAACTAAATCTCTCACCAACATTGGGGAAAATACAGAATGACACAAATACAGTAGTCTAGTGAAGCTATAATATGACTTTGTTTTAAATAAGAGCAAAGGTGTCTCTGCCATCCACAAAAAGGATAGTTTTAAAATGTTTGGAAACATAGAAACTACCTGTGGTTTCAGCCTCATGGGTTTACGTGTACAAGGATTTAAAAGATAACAGAGTTAAGGTGCTCACTTTAACTGATCTGATAATGACTCTTCATTTAATTAACTCTGCCCATTAGAACAGGCTCAGTAATGGAAAAGGAAAAGGTTATTAAAACAGACACCGTCCATAATGTCAATAGTCATTGTGTGCATAACTAAACCATAGTCAGTCACAAGCCTTTGGGTTGTTTTGGAACATGTTGATCATGGATAGTTGGTTTAGCGATCTATTTACAGTCTCTCTATTATCTAGCAGTCTTTAAAGCATGAGTCAGACAAACAAAGAGAAAGTAAGTGGTTGAAGAGAAGGAAAGCAAAGGGGGACGAAGGTTAAGGAATGACATTCCTGGGACATTTACGTTTATCATATTACTGGATTGCAGAGCATTTAATGATTTAATGAGTGTACTAACGTAGGTCCAAAGTTCATCCACTTTTATGGATGTGTGTGTGTGTTCGCTTGCTAGGAACTGTTGGTAAAATCTGCTTTTGCCTAAAACATGACTCTGGTGACCTCTAGAGGGGAGCTGATAAATGATGACAGTGTTACATCAGAGTGAGTCTGCTCAGTGCTCTGTTAGCTTAGCATTGATAAAAGCCCAACTTTTGTGTTTCAACCATAGTTGGCTGATGTTGTCTGGACGTTTTGGCACTAATTTTTGTTCTTTTTCTTCTTCTTTCTGATTGGTGTAGAGTGCTCATCTGGCACTGATGGATGCTGTGATGGCCGCTGCGGCCATGGAGACTGTTGCCACGGTGAAGAAATGTGGTTCTGCCAACCTCCTGAGTGGAGCTGTCAGGTGGGAGGAAGCTCTGCTTCGATGGGTTAATGAGGTAATTATACATTTCATTAATACATCATGGCATATGTCTTGTCCAAAAGTATTTATTATTATTTACTACTGTCTGTTAACTTCTTTAAACCCAATAAATCCACGGTAGCTCATAAAAATGTGTCTAACCTTGTGATTATGCTGTGATTGGGAAAAGATTCATTGGTCTAAATTATTTTTTTTGTTACTCCACTTTGCCTTTAGCTGAACAAGAAGTTGAGGGAACTTCATGAGGTATCACCAAATGACTCTTCTCAAGCAGTGACGGAGCCCGAACCTGTTGAGCCCTCTGTGAGTGTTGAAATCATTTATTCCTTTGTTTATTACACAATCCGTGGATCCAACCTCACCCGATGATCTCCTGTGAGTGATTCACCAAGTTTTCTTTTTCCTCAAATGGGGTGTGTATGGATGAAAATCTCCAGAAGAAAAACCCAGCCGGGTGTGACCATCACAAAACTGCCATTCTTTTTTGTGTTTTAGTTGAGCTTTTGCAAAGCTGACATTTAGCACAACCTAGTTTGTGTTTTGTGGTGGGAGGGTCCCCAATAAAGCATCTTACTTGCAGGTCTAATTTATTTATTGGAAAGGAGAATTCTGTCTTCTAAACAAAAGTCACAAATCTGTATAAATGTTTTTTGTGAGCCTAGCAATATAGAAAGGAGGGGAAAAATCATCAGAAGACAATAACATTGAGTTTTAGTGAGCGTTACTGGTTTGCTGCACTGCTGACACATTTCAAAAAGGTAGTACATGTCACGTCAACAAATGTCTGTCTCTCCTGTTTGTCTTGTTCCTCCACTGTAGATTTAATACTTTACCTCTCCCTGTGCTCCATTTCTCTCCTGTTTTCCATTTTGTGTTATGGCCTCCTTTTCTCTGACAGTGTCCTACACGCTGGTACTGGAAACTTGTTCCTGTAAGTTCCTTCCTTACCTCTGCCTTCCTTTCCTATCCCTCCATCTCTGCAATGTACACATCACATTTCCCAGCAAATACCAGGTCTGTTTTTTTTCTTTCATATGCTGTTGTGACACTGCACCATTAATCACGTGTTGGTGTGCATTCGAATTACACCTAACATTAACAGAGGGTGTTGCAAAACGGCAAATAAAAGCTTTGTTTGTGGAAGCATGGGTGGTGCATGAAACTGGTTGCATTCAAGCAGGACTTGTGTAATGATATGCACAACTGGTTCCTCTGGTGTGTGTCGAAGTTGCGTGTTTGTGTAAGAGTTACCAGGCAGAGAGCGACCTTTAGTCAGTTTTTCTGCACTGGCAGTGGTTTGACTATTTTTATTCTGCATTTATACTTCAAAGTCCTCCATCTGTTTGCTTCTCTCTGCCTTCTGAAACTCTTGCGTGACTCATATGGATTGAAGAAGAAGTTCTCATCTTTCAAGTTGTTTCAGTCCTTTTTTATTTATATATATATATATATATATTTTTTTGCCATCAAATCATCCTTGGACCATTACTTACTCATTACCTTTTCTCATGTTAACATTCGGATGGAATCAACCCAAGATCCTGCATTTGGAAAAAGCTTAACATTTATGATCTGTAACTACACAAATAAAAAGCTTTTCTTTTTTTTATCCTTATTTTGCAGCTTCGCTATAGGAAAGACAAAATTCAGGCCAAACTAAAACCAACTTTTCCAGTTGTGAGTGAAGTTAAAGATCTGTCCACTGGCTGTGCTCTTGCTGCTGTCATACATTACTATTGTCCTGGACTGCTGAGACTTGAAGGTACCAGCACTGCACCACCAACACAGCCTCTCAGTTTGGCTTTTTTCAGTCATTTAAACACTTTTCTCCCCCAGATGTTTGCATGAAGGACTCCATGTCTCCAGCAGACAGTTTGTTCAACTTGCAATTCATCCGCGATTTTTGTGACAGCTGTTTGAAGGGCTGCTGTCACTTAGCACTTGAAGACATGTTATACACACCAGCACAACTCCAGGTACCACCATGATTTCAGTCATTAATCAACTCAGTAGTGTATTTTTAACAATCCTAAATTGATCTTAATTATGTCAAATGTTTCAGATCAACATGCTGAGTTTCTTGTCAGAATTGCTTGGATGGTTTGAACTACAAAAGCCAGATTTTGTTCAGCCAGTTGACACATTAGGTATTGTTCATTTTTTTTGTTGTCCTTTCTAAGTTGTGTTCAAACATTGGCGCTTATTTCATGTTTCATAGTCAAAATGGGTCCAATTTTCTTTGTCAGATGGATCCAGGCCTGTAACCCCCAGTAGCGTAAGCAGTGGCAGGTATGCTGTCCTTTTTCATTTTTCGATTTCTGATTCCTTTTTTTTAATTTTAGCTCTAAACATAAAAATGGAGTACAGTCTTAATTCAAACATTTTCTTTAAACCTTGTTGCCTGTTTCTGCACTTAACAGTTCCTCCCCCTCCGTCTTTAAGAAGCCTTTCCTCCCAATTTCAGCTCCTGCGCCGGGTAAGATTAAGACTGTTAGCTGTAACTTTATTTTTGTCTTTACCCTATGTCCTTGTGTCTTTATTTTATTGTGGTGGTGTTTTCATTGCTATTTAAAACATTTGTCTATCATGTGTTGTTTTGTGGTGCTTTGTGCTTGCGTGTGGTCTGCATGCCTTTACATGTCTGTGTGTGTGTCCTGTTGTACATAGGATCTTTGACTCAGTCTACCTCAATGTCTCATATAGAAGGAGTTGGAAAGACATGGAGCAAGAAATCCCTCGGGTAGGACCCTGCAAAAAAAAGGAACAAAATAAAACAAAATCTTTGTACATGATTCTCCAATTTAATTTGAATTTTTTTTTTTTTTTTTTTCTCAGCCGTCCCTTGTCTGGAGTGTCCTTTAGCATTCCCTTCGGTCTGGACAGTGATGTGGACATTGTGATGGGCAACCCTGTAATAACCCGCTCTGTTAGCTCAGATCAACTCAATCCAACAGGCCAAAACAGTACTAGGGTGCCATACGTTCCTCCTGAAGAGCTCAGCCATTTGCTTAATAAACCTACTGGTCCCAATGGGCCACATCGAGCATCATGGGCCACCCACGCTCCTAGTATTCCAAAGCTGGCAGAAGAGAATGGTTTTGCAGCGAATGAAACAGGAGAGCTTCCTACCATAGAAGAGGCTCTCCAGATTATTCACAATGAAACCAAGTTGGAGCCTCGACTACACCCTGATGGTGCTCCTGATGGATTCTACCTCCACTCTCCAGATGACCCTGCTAGTTCTAGGTATGCCAGCAACTCAGAACCTCTCAGCTCTTCTGCTCCATCGCGCTCAGGTATGATGCACCGACCCGCAAGAGAATCCAGGGAGCCTCGCCGCAAAAGAAATACCTCTGAATGTTCACGGGATGATGACTCTGTTTTGAGAGATGGCAGTGTGGATTCCGATGCTTCAGAAGACCTGCCAAAAGCTCAGTCCACGCCAAACACACCTGCTTATGTCAACTCTGCCAGAGGCCCTGGGAAAGAAGCGACTGATAGTGGTGTGAAGATGACCAGCTTTGCAGAGCGGAAAAAGAAACAGAACATTGACTCTCCTAAAGCTAGTGACCCATCCCCCCCTCAGACGACTACACGGGCGCAGAAGTCTGAAGAAAGCCCAAGCAAAAGCCCTCAGCTAAATAATGATGTGTCAGAGTTGGGGGTTCGGCTTGAGGAGAAGCGCAAAGCTATAGAAGCTCAGAAGAAACGCATTGAAGCTATTTTTGCAAAACATCGACAACGAATAGGGAAGAGTGCTTTTTTGCAGCTGAAAAAGGAGCAGAATGAGGAAGACGATGAAGCGAATTCTGAAGATGGCCGCGCTAACACCTCTGCAGATGATCTCTCCCGCTTGACTTTAGAGGAAAGGTTGGCTAGAATGGAGGAAGAAGAGCACAAAGAGCAAGACGAACAGTGCCCCCCTTTGGATTATGATGGTAGTGTTAAAGGAGGACATGCTCACAGTAAAAATGTCAGTCAGACCAAAGAAAAGACAGAACCAGGAGAGAAGAGCTCTGCAGCACCCGGTGAGAAAATGGCAGCTCCTCTAGGAGACTACAACAACGCCGTGTCCAAGCTGACGGCAGCTCTTACCTCCTTGCAAAGTGACATGCAGCGGCTGACGGAGCAGCAGAATCAGCTCATTAAGAAAACTCCAACTTCCAGCAACAAGTCCTGGGTTATTCCAGCTAGTCCTAAAACATCCACGCCAGCTCCACCCATGCGTTTGTCGCGTGAATCCACCCGAGGTTTAAACTCAACCTCCTCTTCTCCGTCTCGGAACGTCACAAATCACATCACTCCGCCCAAATCCCCGCATGTTCATCGCAGAGCCCAGTCTGTACCTCCTAAAAGTCCCAAACAGAGTCGTCAATTCGACATCAAGGTTCCAACCCTCTCAAGGGTCCTCACGCCTCCTCAAAATGTGGACCGCATCCCCCATCTTCGTCGAGCACATCCCTTAAAGTCCCAGATCCAGACGTCATCCTCTTTTTCAATAGGTGACTCTGAAAGTCTTGATGATCTGCGTTCTTCTGGACCCACCCCTTTACCTCCACCTTCCGTGACTCCCATACCAACTCCAAGTCCTCACGCTGCTGTGGATGATGCTCTCTCAGAGGCGGGCTCCAATGATGCCCAAAGTATTTTTAGCATGGACCTTGATGCTGGACCTTTGCATAGTCCTCTGAAAAGAGAAGGGCTGACGAGTGCAGGCTGCAGCTCTGGAGCCCCATCAGAGTGCTCCTTTGAGAGCGATGCTCCAGCAGGGATGTCCAACGGTAAACGCAGCAGCTTGATAGAGATCCCACTGTCTGCCCTGAGAGGAGAAGGTGAGGACGACGACCAAGTGCCTGATCCCTTCTCTGATAACATGAGTGACCAAACTGAGCCAGAATCTAAAGCAGGACTTGGTTTCTTTTTTAAGGTTTGCAAATATTTGTAATAGCATTATTTTCAGGCATGTTTCCAAACACAGGTTGAAACTGATGTAAGTGTCTGAATCCTGATTTGTAGGATGACAGAGATCGGTCAGAGGATGAAATGGCCCAGCGAAAAGCAGCTTTGTTAGAGAAACAACAGAGACGGGCAGAAGAGTTGAAGAAGCGTAAACTTGAGCAAGAAAAAGAATCAAAGTGAGATTTTTTATTCCCAATTCATGTCTTCAAAATCTATTTACCTTTCAGCCTGACCACAGCTAATGCTTTTTGTTATCGGATGCATTACTATATTCTGTATACAAATGGAAAAAAGGTAAACTCTAAAATCTGTGTACTGCAATTCTTTAAAATCATTGTTGCAATTAAACATAATGGATTTTTATCTTTTAGATTTACAAAGACAATACAGTACTGTTCCCTGTAAAAGTGTAAAAATTAGATGTAAAAAAACATTTTAAATTTAAATTAAAAATAAATCCCTATCGTCAAATAATTTTAGAAGATACAAGTTGGAATCCACATGATGTTTGCTATTAGGGCTCATCTTTAACTTGAATCGTACAATTTTTCCCTTTCTTCACTGTTAATTGACAATTTGAAAAAGTGAAACTGTTTTTAACAAAGCACTACTTTGCTCTTTTAGCAAGCCTCAGTGGATGCTTATTGAAGGCTGGGGTAATAAGGGTGAAGACAAATCCAAGAGCTCAGGCAGCCCTCCAGCATTCAGCACCCCGTCATCAGAGGGGACCCCCCAACGCAGAGGAGACTTCACCAGGCAGGAGTACGAACGGCGGCACCAACTGAAGCTTATGGAGGATTTAGGCAAGGTGCTGAAACCCAAACCCACCACAGTCCGTGATGTCAAGAAGCAGACACGCAGGACCGTGTCCAGAGATGACTCTGTCCTGTCCAACAGCCCTGCCAGGGGCTTCATTGGTAAACCCTCATCATGAGTCTCCAGGTTACTCTTTTGTTTAAAATGTTTTAAAAAATGTTTAACCTCATTTTTGTTCTGTCCCCTTATGTCCTTAATGTAGGCGCAAAGCTCAACAAAGTGTACTCCCACTCATCAATGAATTTGTCCTCAATGGCCAATGACTCTGGAAACATGACTTTCAGGAAATCTCCAAGGTAAAGTGCACAGTAGTGATGAGGGAGTTCTAATGAATGTTCTAAATTGTTTAAAGATACTTTTCTGTTCCATCCAAAGCAAGAAAGGAAAAGATATTTTGAACTTTCACTCTTTTGCACATTTATTTTTATTAATAAAAAATTTATTGGTTTTGTGTTCTACACCGGGATATATTTAAAAAATCAATTTAATAAATGCTTAGAATCATATTTTAAAGAAATGTTGAAAAGCAACCCAATCAAAATGTACAAGCAATTAAAGTAAAATCAAGGGTTTCTCTTACATTTTTTTCTAGTGTTTCTAGTTTCTCAGTAGCATCAGTGCTGCAAATGGAAAAAGTATGAGGATCTGTCACCGAATGCTAATACTTGTTTTCAGTGCTATCAGGAACAAAATAACTCACTTTAATTTTGTCTCATCGCTTAGCCGTTCACACTCTCCCGCCCGGTCACGGCTGAGGTCCCCTGGGCGCATGAGTGCTCAAAACGGGGATAAGGACTGGGAAAATGGTTCTACCATTTCATCCCCTGCTTCCATCCCAGAATATACAGGTGAATGCAATGCTCAAGACTGATAGATTAGCAAAACCTGTTTCTTTTCAAATGATTTTTATTAAACCCTCTGAGAATGCTTTATCTTGCAGGACCAAAGCTGTACAAGGAGCCTAGCTTTAAATCAAACAAGTTCATCATTCATAACGCCATCACTCGCTGCTGCCTGGCAGGAAAAGTCAATGAACCACAGAAAAACAAGATTGTAGAGGTAAGCCGTCATCTTTGATGTTTTACCGTTTTAACAAGGTCTTTTTCACTAAAATCCTTGAACACTCGAGGTGTACATTGATGTCAGCCTCTTTTGTAGTCCGGGCAAAACTTTCCCAAAAGGATGTGGAGAAAAAGTGAAATAAAGAAGGGACAGAATGAGGGAAAACTCAAAAAAGTGTTTGTGAAAGGTATCCACAAAGTACACTAGAAAAGTTATGTGAAGCTTAAAACTGACAACATATTTAGATAATTAGAATGTAAAAACACACAAACTTGACAAGCACAAAAATGCACACACGTCCAACTATACCTTCAATCATACTCACATCTATGCAGACAGAAATCTAAAACTATACAGACAGACACACAACCATATATTTTCCCATTTTGAGCACATCTGCTCAGTGAGTGTGATATTACTGAATGTAGAAAAAGCCTGATTGTTGGTCAACTTGTCTTTATTCGTTTTTCTTTTTTAGGACATGGAGACGAGCACAGCCAATCACTTCCTCATCCTCTTCAGAGATTCCAGCTGCCAGTTCAGAGCGGTTTACACAATGAATCCTGAAACCGAGGAGATGGTTCGACTCACTGGCATCGGCCCCCGACTCATCACACTCGACATGGTAGAGTCCATTTACAAGTACAGCTCAGACCGCAAGCAGTTCACGGTCATCCCGTCCAAAACCATGTCAATGAGTGTTGATGCCTTCACCATCCCTGGACACTTCTGGCAAAAGCGCCCAGGAACTCCCAAAAAACTAAGCACCCCAAAATAAAGACTTACCCGAGGTGGGTTGGGATGTAACTATTCAGGGACTCGAAGCCCACAGGACTCTCATTTTCCTTCAGTTTGGCCAGTACGTCACTTCAGTTTGTTCAGCTGTGGCCAGAACGGCTGATCGGGTTTTTGGCCAGTAATCAGCTTGGATGCCAAAAACACTCCAGTCAGTCATGCATACAAAGAAAACAGCCTCTTACGAAAGCATCGTCCGCTCCGATTGTAAAAAACGTAACATGACTGATTCCATTCTGGAAAAATACTACATTTTCCCTTTCCTCCTTGCCTTACTCTGCCGTGGCAAATAACTTAGACTCTTGGGTAAGAGATGGGAACGGCCACACTGCCTTTGCCCGCACAGTGTTTTTAGGACCCCTCCCAGTTCTGCTTGCTTTTTTTTCTGCTGCCTTTTCTTCCTCTAGGGCTCACTTTCTCCAGTCTGCTGATACTTGATGGCTCTCGGTTCGGATTGGAGATCTCAGTTCAAAATAAATGGCAGATAACACTGCTTTAGTGAATGTAAGGCATGAAATAACTTATTCAGGGGTGATAGCACCAGAAAATACCATAACGGATGGTTGTTTTTCAGGCTGAGCTTGTCGTGGCTTCTCTGTTTGCTGGTGGACACAGGGACACTGCCTGTGCCCCCCTGTAACTCGTGCACTCTTCTCCACTTCAACTCTCCTGCAGCTGTAGACAACTGGATGTGTTTTTATACTATTTTGAAAAAAACAAAACAATTTTTGTTGGACAAACTGAGACTTTGAGATCAGAAAAAGAAGAATGAAAGAAGAACTAAACTCCATGTGACCCTTTTTTGTTTTTACGCAACTTTCTCACTGAAAGGTTAAAGAAGAATCCTGAAAATGGGACGAAGGGCTCTCGGGTTTATGACTACATGGATGAAGCTCGTGTGTTAAAACTTATAAGCAATGCTGGTTTAATACTTTGAATGCTGATGACCTTTTTTTGGACAATGATTTGTAAAAAGTAAGTTGACCTCTGTGACAAATAAGCTAGCCTGCTGCTTAGTCAAATGTGTGTTTGAGATGAGTGGATGGGAATCAGTAGAGAATGTCAAACGATGGAAACCGCTGGCACTGTTTGCTTGTGCGTGATTCCATTCTTGAAGTCACTGAGAGTCTGTTTCCTAATATATTATTCCCTGTTTGTGCATATAAACAGTAGGTTTCTTAATGAAGGATCTTTCTGGACTGTAACAGCCCTCATCTACCCCTCAGTCTCTAGAGACTCCTTCATGTATAACTGAGGGAATCATGGAAAATGCCAAACGATCAGTGAAAGAAAACTGACCACATAGCTGCTTGTAATGGAGATATTGCCAGAAATGTGGGAGAAGATTATCTTCTTCTCTCCTGTTTTAGCCCTTTAGCACTATGACGGCTGCTGAAATGCAGTTATTTTTCAAAATCACTGACTGCCTCCAGGAAATGACGTTTAAAGTCTATTCAGAGACGGAACTGGAAAAATGTGGTTGAATGAATGATTAAACGCGTTTAGGAAGGAGTGTGTATAGAATCAATGTTTGTATTTATGTGCTAGTTAAGTCTTAGTATAAGATAGTTCAAATTATGTTTTGATTTGGTGCAATTTTCCCGTTGGAGTCCCCAGGTGACTATCGGGTATATTTATTTGCTTTTGAATTAGATTTCTTATTTGTTGTTTAGTTTCAGAATCTGTTTTTGCCTTCTTTTCTTTTATTTGTTCCATTTTTTTTTTCATTTTTCCTGAGGTTAAGAGTCAATGATGAATTTTCTCCAACCTGTCTTATTAGTCTTGTTTTTTTTTCCTTTTGTTGTCTAATCTGTACCAGCACACATTGTATGTTCATTTCATAAATTGACTTTCCTTGAAAACTGGACCAGAAAAAATAAAGTCTTTTTTTTTAATCATCTACTTTCGTTTCTTTTTGTTTTTCATACTCATTTTTTTATTATTATTCTTTTTCCTTGTGCTTTTGCTGCTGAAAATGAAAAGATTTTGCTGCCAAAACAAAGAAATCCTGTCATTTTTTAACACATTATGAAAATGTCCTTAAGCTTTGGACGTACAATGAAGCAACAGCCAAAGGATTCAAGAGTGAATTTTATTATTTTGTTTTCACTTTTCCAGCCAACTTTAAAGAACATGGGTCACAAATGTCCCAGCGGTCTCTTTATTGTAGTAATACTGTTGACACAAGCTTTGACAAAGCATGGACAGGTGGGACAGGTGGTCCCTCTTTGAGGGTGTCAGACGTTCTCATTGGTGCTAGCTGTTCCTTTGATACGTTAGAGGAAAGGAGCAGCAGCAGTTGTGCGCCTGCCTCCCCAGTGTCACTTAGTTCCAGCCTCTTAACTGTGTTTGGCATGCAGCATCTCTGCCAGCAGGGAGTTGCAGGGTAAGTCTCCTAATAGGTGGCGCTGGTACAAATAATCCTCCACCTGCAAACTAATGCTGCGTACCTCGGGCAGACGGAGAAGCAGCTGGCCGAATTTGTCTGAGTGTCCTGGGTTATTTCTCTGAGTGTGCTCCATCAGGGCCCTGTTGACCTTCTCTTGAGTTAGCTCGACTTGCTTGCGGTTCTGTACTGACTTCACATCTAAAGCGGGCAAAAACAAAAAAATTCGAATCGATTTTTTTTTTTTAATTCATAGTAGAATGCACACTATGAACAAAAAAAGACAGCTTTTTTGTTTTTCTCACCAGGGTTGAACAGCACTAGGTATTTGAGACAGACAAACTCCTGTTTGTCCAACTGGAGTGCCTTAAGTTTGGCCACCAGGTCCTGGGCCCTTGACACCAAGCTACTGAGTGTCACTCCAGCCTGGGAAACAATTGTTGACACCTCAATCTGCATCAGAATAAAGTACATGCAATGACGACAGCTTTTAGTCTCTGTGTCACCAAAAATAACAAAAGGCTTTGATTGGGAATTTAAGAATTTCCTTTTTCATGCATCAAGTTCTTTACCTGTTGACCTGTGACCAGATAGACGCAACTCTCTTTGCCATATGTGACTTGTCTGCAGAGGTGGTCCAGGACCAGCAGCTCACTCCAGCAGCTCTGCAGCAGCACCATCTGGTCCTCCACCTGTTGAAAAACGTGGGAAAGGTGAAGGCTACAAACTTTTTAGCCTACAAAAAGATGTGACAAAGGAAAAATGTCTTTGAGTTTGTTCTCATGGCTACTAACTGAGTCTACAAGTTGCAATGTGGAGAAAGTGTTTCTGAATTGAAGATTCCCACCTTCAGCTCCTTGAAGAGGTCCGTATTTCTGGCCCACTCCACGAGCCCAAACAGCGTCTGGTCAGCAATCTTGCACATGATGCTAAATGTGTTTAGACGATCGTGTTTCCCTCGATTGGCCTGTTCTCTCTGCAGAATGGCCAGAACTTTGGTGCACAGAAGGCTCTCATCTTGTTCACCTTCCATGAGCTGGTTCAGGAAGCTACGAGAATGAGGAGATGGAGGAGTGGTTGGTGTTTTACTCAAAAACTGGGATGGAGCTGCAGCTGAGTTCGGTGTAGAGCAAGGTGATGATTCAGGGGATTTTCTGGATGTGGTTGCAGTCTTTGGGGTCAAACTCTCTGGGTATTGTGAGGAAGCTGAGCTGTAACTGAGAAAAAACTCTCCTTTTTCCTGCGGGAATCCAGATAAGGAGCAGTATGCTCCAGGATAAGGTAGAGAGGGAGGAGTGAGCACTCTGTGGTTCACGGAGGAGTCCAGAGGCTTGAGTTCCCCTCCCTGCCCCGTGCTGCTGGGATACATGTAGGTTACACTGAAGCCATCTGAAGATGATGGATCGATTGAACGACAGCCTGAAAGGTGAGGATCGTTTGGAGATATGGGGCAGTGTGTCTGTGTAGTTTCCTTCTCAGTCCTGAAGGGAGCAGTGTTTGCCTTTTGTCGTTTCATCTGCCTGTCCCGTCGGTATATAGGCCCAAATTTATTCCTGCCGCCTCTCATCCGATCCGGTCTCACAGCTGATGATTGAGAAAAAGCTTTCAGCAACATCTTGAAACAATTCATTATTTATAGCAACACAGAGGCATTACGGTTCTCTGCATCCTAATTCCAACTGATCCAAAGCAAGTTAGATTATATCAGTTCTGGTTTAAAAGTCTGTTTCATCGTGTGTACCTTCTCTCTTCATACCAACAGCCAAACACTTCTGGAAGCGGCAGAAAGGGCAGCGTTTTCTCTGGGAAAGGTTCATGGGGCAGCTCTGTTGTTCAGCACAGATGTAGTGCTTGTTGTTCTGCACTGAGCGTTTGAAGAAGCCCTCCATGCAAAATTAAAGCAAAAAATTATCCCTCTGTTTTATTCTGTTTTCCATGAAAGATGGTAGACATCTCTCCAGTCACAAACAAGTCTGTTTATATTCTAAATAAGCACCAGATCATTGATTGAATGGATGCTTCATTGATTACCTTGCAGCTCTCACAGGTGAGCAGTCCATAGTGGTATCCCGACACCTTGTCACCACAAACGGGGCAGCTCTCCTCTGGCTCTGTCCTGCTGTTCTGCTCTGTCTTTTGCTCCTGAGCTGCAGAACACCAGCATTTATGTTAAATATAATATATGAAATAGCTGGTGTGAAAATCTATAATAAAGGCTTGAATCATGCACAACAAAGTCAGAAGAACCATGCTGCCTGCATGAAAATGTGGCGTCCACTGCTCAGCTGTGTAGAGAACAGTGCGGGACCACCCCCTCAGTCACAGACAGAACCTTGTCACTCATATAGATCTGTTCACGATGATCAGAGATATGACCTTACATAAGTCTGTGTATCTAACTATGTGATTAGGATGAATCCTTTAAAAAAACATTTGTACTACAATAAACAGTGTTTATCACATTTAGATCACTTCTAAGTCTCATTGTAAAACCTAGATTTAAAAATCCACATGAAGGGCAATCTGGTTGTCTGGACATGAACCTTTAAAGATGCAGGTGTGTGACAGTCACATCCAGTACTCACATGTTGAAGATCCCTCCAAAGCTGAAAGATCCTCTGGGTAATTACAAATTTGGTGAAAAAGAGGCTGAGGCTGCTCCAAGCCATAACCAGGTCTGTCCATCTTGAGTTGTGGGACAGAAAATCCACAATCAGTTTAACCCAACCTCCATTGTTACAGAAGTCGGACGTCCTAACAGACACAGCGGGACAGTCGGAGAAAGTGCTGCAGGTGGTCAGGCTCAACAGCTCAGAAAGACTGACGGTAGTTTGAGGCCTGCAAGTGGACTTCGATCCAAGGTGGGGGTCATAAAATCTCTCCTGACTGGCACTCCTAACCAGTCAGTATGTCAGCAAGCCTGAGAGACAGGCAGCCCATCCAGGGTAGACAGATAGCCACCTGCTGGAATCTTGCTGTAATGAAATAACTTACTAAACCACACCAGAACCCAGCTGATAAGAGATAAGATAAGAACCTACAGTGGAGTGTGTACAACCACTTGCAATCACACACATTTCCTCGCCTTTAATCTTTAGTTTTCAGTGAATTTTTTTTTAGTGCAATGGCAGATAAAGTCATTTTTCACTTAAATAAAAAGATGCACATGAGAAAATATTTCCTGTAACTTTTCATTTTTCTTATATAAGATTGAATAAATGTTATCAGTAGAACATGAGTTTGAACTTGATCCTCCTGCAATGAAAAGATTAATACTACACTTTGAGTTCAACTGTTTTGTTGTTGCTAGGTGATTTTTTTTTCCTTCAAAAAATCTGAATGATGTTACAATCATAAAAAATAAATCACGACAAATTATTTCGGCAAAACTGTTCAGACCAAAAAAGTCACTGAGACCAAAATCTGGACAAAAACTGTCCAGTTTCTGGATAAAACACTAGAAAATTATATATAATCTTTTACCAATTCTTTCTGTTCTATTGTCAGAAGGATTGCTTTAGGAGTTAAAGGTTGCAAATGCAATGTTGTATGTGTCAACTTTAGTTTCAAACACAGTTATTTCCATACAGTTATAGTCATTATTTAGACTTATGTCTATTAATTTTCTTTAGTACAGCAGTTTTACACATTTATGCATGTAATCTAAAAACCTCAAAGCATTAAAATCTGTTTAAGAAAGAATTCCAGATCCTCACAGCAACTAATGTTAGCAAATATTTAGCCTTAAAACAGTTATCTTAACACATAATGGAGGCCGTGCTATCACTTGATCTGATGAAATTAAATGCTCATATCTAAATAACTGTCAAGGTGATAGACCAACAATGAGCTACTTTTCAGATGATTACAATGATGTCAAAGAGGGCTCAAAGGTGACACATTACGACACCTGTACATTAGATTGTCCTCATAAATGTCCGTGCCAGTTCCACTTTCCTGATTCTCACGCCAATTTAACGTCACACGCCTTTTCTAGACCCTATAAAATGCAAAAGATGTCTTCAAAGCCCTTCGTGTTTGCTTTACCTTTTGCTTGATGTGTGAACCAACATATGATGGCAAAAAAAAAAAAAACCTTTAACCATGATGAATGAGAGTGGAACCTGAGTAAAGCAAAAAAAAAAACAAAGACCAACCAAAGATTTTACTAAACAAATTACTGCAAAAGTTGAATTTATTGAATAAAAAGAAAACAATCAGGGGGACAAAATTATAGCTATACATTTCATTTACATCTTAGATTGGATGGTTACATGTATGACTTGCAGCAGGTGCAGTAAAGAGGCTCCCAGCTTCCAGGAGGGAGACGATGCTTCCAATCACTCGCTTGTGTTACACACAGGTTCACCCTCAACAATGTACCACACCTCATTGTGCCTCTTCAGTATAGTCATAGGGCTGCAGGAAGACACACATGCATATTTAAAACATGACATTTATACACGTGCATCTCTTTTTTACTATCTTAAACATGCTTGTCATTTCTTTTACCTGTTATAACCAACACTTCTGTGTCCCTTTTTGTACTTTGCGTTGACAGCATCAAGGGCGGAGGAGAGCTCGTTTGACTTGAGTTTGTCAGACAAAGTTGCCAACCATCCTCCATAGCTCTTCACATAGACATTCATTTCAGGTGTTTCGTGGATGTATACCTGAAGATAAACCGAGTTTTTATTTTCAACTGATCAAGGAAAATCCCCGTCTTTGTTGTTGCAGTTGTCGACTTACATCCACATTTGTGGGTTTGGGAGGATTAGACTGATGTTCAGATGGCAGCAGAAAGCTCATTGTGAAGTCACCCTTTTCCCAAAGCTTCTTCTCAGGCATTCTCAAAACAACTGGTGTGGTCATTTCGATTTTCTTCCCTTAAGATGAAGATTTCATTTAGAATTTAAAAACAGAATAAACCTATTGCAATAAGAAAGTCTGTATACATATTTTTATAATCTTTTTTTTTTCTTTTTAACAAAGAGCAGTTGTTAAAATGAATCATAAACGTGTACCTCCTTCATTTTCCCCAGTGATGTACTTAAACAGTCGTGTAAACATTTTTGGGGCAGCAAATTCAAAGGCGTAGGATGACTCTTTGGTTGAAGCCCATTTCACAGAATCATAGTGACGGACCTGCAAGACAATTGAAAAAACATTCTGTGAACATCTGTTTGCTGTTTTTTTTTTATGAAATTCTTTTACTTTTACGAACCTCATATGTGCTGGTCTCACAGATGAGATCAAACAGCAGACACTCTGGTGTTTCAAAGCAGAACTCCACTTTAGAGGAGTTTCTGTAAATGTTATTAAGGATCAGATGTTAATAATAAGCATGTTAAAATTTCCATGCAACACACTCTGACAACAATTCTCAGATTTCTTACCCAACTCCGGCCTCAGCTGTGAGCAGCAGAACGAAGCCAACAAGTCCTGAAAGAAACATCCTGCAACACACATGGAAAGTTTTTTTTTCTTATTATTTTTCCATGAAAAACAAAACAATGTGAAATTCACAAACTATTCGAACTAAAATTGTTCTTACATTGTGGTAGATGGTTGTGTCCTCTTGCCACAGATGGTGTGAGAGTTGCCTGGCTGAAAGAAAGTATTTAAGCTTTCTCTGCTTATGAAACAAAAAACTGACCACTCCCTGAACTTTTAACACAAGCCAGACTGTTCAGTGTCAAAACCAATGAGAATTCAGCCAAGAAACACAAAAGACTGAAATGCTGGGTCACATGTATCTTTGGAAATCTATATGATTGTAATGCAAAAAAGTGAGATTTGATCTCATCTAGTGCTTTCCTTTTACATGTGCATAACAAAGCAAAAGAAAAACTGAACAATAAAAGCATCAAACATTTAGAAGAGTGGATATTTTCTGACTGGCTCTAAAGAAGAGCACTCACTAAATGTCAGTGTGACCCTGTGTGTTCACAGCTGTGCTCGTGTGGGTGGATTACAATGCAGAAAAAATACTTTCAGCCCATGTGCATCTGTACAAAACTTTTTTAAGCTGTTGATTAATAGGAGAATCGTTCTCACCTGAGACGAACCATTGTGTGAGGAAGTGCCTCACATGATCAAAGTGCCTGTTTCTCCAGCAGTATTAGTTACTGGAGAGAAAATGCAGATATGGCAACCCTGATCCTCCATTTACACCACAAACAAAAACACAAGACAGAGAGTTAGGAAATCATTTCTCTGGAGTATTGAGCAGGATTGTCTTTTGTTGCGGCTCTCACAATTAGCCTTTTCTTCCTCCAGAACATTCTGTCTTTGGTTATTGTTCCCTTTCAAAAGAAAATCACAAACACTATTTAAATAGTAATTAAATCTTTAATGGAGGCATTTTACTTAAGAATAATAAGGTGGTTTATCTTGATTTTATTTTTCAAAATAAATTTAATTTTCTGATAGGATTTGGAAAAATAACTAGAACAAGCAAAATCGTTGTCATTTTAGTGCAATTTTAAAAACACTTGAGATTCTTCTTCAACCCAATTTTTGGGTTGTTCATGCTCTGGATATATATTTTTGGGTTACTTTTATGAGCACTACTAATTTTGGGGGTTATAGTGGTTTTCACTTTTCATGTTTTTTTTCCTAAGTTTTTTCTTTTACTTATTTTTTTTTTTTTTTTTTTTGCTTAGTTATATAACCCCCCCAAAAAACATTTTTTTAAAACTTATTTTAACTATGGAGGTTTTAGTGTGTGTATGTCACACTTATTATCTATGGAGGTTTTAGTGTGTGTATGTCACCCTTATTATCTAAACCCAAAAAAATACTTTTAACCTTTTTTCACTTTTCTTATGCATTAAAATATCATTAATATACTCAAATAACAAATAATTTGCACATTTCTTCCTTATATCCAAATTTATCTTTTGTTTATGCCAGGATCCTCTATAGAAACATGTGCTTCTCATTCTCACTTTCTTGGACGATTACCTAGAACTCCAGATTCTTACACAATAATTCTGCTGTCATTGCTAGTATCCCTTCAACTAAATTATACTGATTGTATAACCAACCATTATTCACATAACATGACAAAAAACTGTTTTCTGATTATGTAACATAAGTGTTCTATTCATCAAATGTAGAGAGCTTTCCCTGCTGTTACTGGGCAGTGAGCTGCAATGAGGGGTGTAACTTCCTCTGTGTTATAAAACAAGCTTGATATTTCATAATATCAAGAAAAAAAATGCATATTTTAAGTTGCATTTCTGGTGCTATTTCAAAGGTTTGTGTTTTGTGCATGCAAAAAACAAAGAACTTAATTATCTCTAAAACCTAGTTATGCCTCCATGCCAACTGCAACTAGATTTAACAATCCCCAACAGTGGCCAATATCAACTTTATCAACACCATTTGTCCTTGACCTAATGTTAATTCAAGGTGAGAAGTCCTACAGAGGAAACAATATACACAGTCAGATTGTTTATCTGAAAAAAGATTTTTCACGTAGGATATTATTCTCAACCACATGTTAAACAGATGTTTCAAATGACACAATAAACCGTTTTACGCATTTTTTAATTTACTATTACAGTGTATTACCTATAAAATAACAATAAGTTGGACAATGTTTTGCTAAAATTTCTTAATGACGTTTAAACGTTTTTGTTTAAAACGGCTGTTACAAAAACACGTGAGACCTAAAGTTGTTTGTGTGCGCGCGCGTGGACAGATGAAACTCCAGCTGTTTCACATCTGACGCCCTGCTGCAAGCAGTAGAGAGAGGGAAGAGTGTGCCCTCTAGCGGCCAAAATATGGAACTGTGACTCAAAATCCTCAGTCTGGGGCCTAAATTGACAACATTGACGGTGATTTTTTGTTAAGACTTTATTCATTTTATGTTAATAATAACGGTAAAAATGTATTTAAAAAAATGTATATTTTAAAATAAAGCAAAAAATTGCACTGAATATTGTATAATTCTTTTCGATCCATTTCATACCAAAGCTGCAAAAGCAGCAATAAGGGCAATATTGATATTTACATTAATGTCTAGTTTTCGAAGAAGTCATTCTCTAAAGAACTACAATTCCCAGAGTGAATGGAACCTGACCCTGTAAGTAAATAATCCCTGCGCTAAGCGCCGCATGATCCCAGCTCTTAACGCGCCTGCTGCTCTCCGTGTGTTTTCTCCTCTCACGGCTTGGTGTTTTTGGCGTCTGTTTCCCTCTGCGGTCGCAGTGAGGAAGGCGCTGCTGTCCCGCAGGTCGGTAGACTGCTGCCCTGCTAATGGCAACGACAGGCCTCGGCTTGTCTGAGTCAGCTTACCTTGTGTTGGAGCTTTCCACGTCTGCACTTTCGACAGTGACCTTGATACATTTGTTGTTTTACTTTGCAGAACCTGCTCTTATAAATATTGTTTATCAACCCCCTATGTAGATTTGAAGTATGTTCTTGTAGAAAAATAATGCAGCACACAATTATTTAAAGTTATACATCTGAACACTTTCCAGAAGACCCCAAAAAGAATGTAACACTTGTGCAACATAAATGAAATGGGATGTAGAAGATAAGCTGGAGTCTTATCTTCTGTAGACCTGATTGCACTGCTGTATAACTTGATATGATAAAAACATTTGTTAAAAAATAACAGAAAAAAGGCCATTCTGCAATATATATATATATATTTACATGCCAGCACTCTCACAAGATTAATGTCAAGGCATTATATCATATATTTCATTCATATAATATATGAATGAAATATTCCACCAACTTGAACGTCACGTCTTGGTTTAATAAAATTTTGGCATTTTTGTTTAGTTTTGTGTTTTACAAAAAAGTAACCAATTGCACTCTGACTAAGAGTCATAATTGTTTTCAGTACATCATTCAAGGGTCCACCTCAACTGGGGGACAGACGTCAAATTAAATGGGAGCCAGACGAGTGTTGGTGACTGGCTGCTCCTCTGGCATTGGCCTGGCTGTGGCCGTGCGGCTCGCCAATGATGAACGTAGACGCTTTCAAGGTTAACTCTCCTCACTCAGCCTGAATCTATTTTTATTTATTTCACCTGCTTTTTTTTTACAAGAAGGATCTGTTGAGAACAAATTTTCATTTACAGCGATGACCTGGCGAGCGGACATGTCTGCAGTTACTGACATGTGCAGTGTGCTCGTTGTTTGTGTGAGACAGTGGTCGCCACCATGAGGGATCTTGGGAAACGGGGTCCTTTGGAGGAAGCAGCTGGTGACTCATTAAATAAGACCCTGGAAATCAAAGAGTTGGACGCTTGCTGTGAAGACTCCATCAAAGAGTGTGTCAACAGCCTGTCCAACAGGCGAGTGGATGTCCTGGGTCTGTTTCCTCCACTTATATTCACAATTTAAGATAAGTAGGGAGATCTTCCTATGTAGAGATTATAGGTTTTATCCGTGTTTCCTTGCAGTGAGCAATGCTGGGGTTGGTATGATCGGACCATTGGAGTGCCAAAGTATTGCTACTATGAAAGAGCTCTTTGACACCAACTTCTTTGGCCTGGTCCGGCTGGTGAAAGAGGTGCTGCCTGACATGAAGCGACAGCAGAGCGGCCATATTGTGGTGATGAGCAGTGTCATGGGAATACAGGGTGTGACATTTGAGTGACACTTCTGGGAACTGTTTGGAGTCAGGAGGTTGCTTAGACATTTTTTTTTATATAATTTCCTTACAGGACTTCTGTTCAACGATGTCTACTCTGCCTCCAAATTTGCCGTGGAGGGATTTTGCGAAAGTTTAGCAGTGCAAGCATTGAAGTTTAACATCAAGTGACTATAAGTTACCTCTGCTTTATAAATTCTGTCTGCTTACATTGCTTGACATTGGAGGGATCTTTATTGCCAAATGACTGAACTAAAACAGCATTCCTGTGCCTGTCGCTAGGACCACTTTAGTAGAACCGGGTCCCGTGGTGACTGAGTTTGAGAAGAAAGTGTACGAAGATGCTGAGAAGATGGACCTGTCAGAAGCAGATGAGGAGACGGCACGAATCTTCTGGGAAATTTACCTGCCATACTCTAAAAAGGTCTTCCTCTCACTCGGTCAGACACCAGAGGAGGTGGCTGAGGTAAGTGGGAGCTGGATTCTAAGTTACACCACAACTCATTTTGTCAGGCAATACACAGAATCACAATGTGTCTCCTGGTGATGGATGGATTTTTTTTTTTACTTGTTAGCAAACACATAAAGTGATCACAGCCAAGGAGCCGCCTTTGCGCCACCAGACAAACCAGCTGTACATGCCCATGACCGCCCTGAAGCACGCCGATCCCACCGGCAGGCTGCCACTGGACACCTTCTATAAAATGATCTTTAAACATGAAGGCATGTTTAATGCTACGCTTGGCCTTCTGCGGATGCTCCGCAAGAAATAATGGTTTGATTCCTGATGACTTGATTCAAAGTTTTAGTCCCCTTATTTTAAAAAGTGGTTTTGTATATTTTTTTTTTCTTTGATTGATTGATAAACTTACTATTAATGGTATCAATGCCATATCATTATTTTTAAATTCATGATAAAACAACAGAAAAAGTTTTCTTCTGTGAGAATAGTAACGTTACAGTTAACTAATCTGTGCTATTTTTAAAAACACTAAAGATATGTTAAAAAATAAATGAGATTTTGTGTTTAAATTATTCAAATGAAAGGAATTAGTGAAAAACAAATCTATTGATAGCTTTCAATGCAAACTAATTTTTTCTTGGAAAATTAAATGTACATGTTCTTGTTTTAAACTAATTAGATCAATAAACAAACGAGTGGGAAGTTTGTGGACCACCTGACTCTTTAACTTTAAAATCTTCACAAACAAATGTGTTTAAGTAATTCATTCCGAGTAAAACCTTTTTGACTCCAGCATTGGTTTCCTAAAAATGAAAATCCTTCGTATTACAGATCATAGGTTAAATTATTAGTTTCATGCCTGTATTTAGTCGAGTCAAAAGATCTGTTTAGATGTAATTGTTTCATGACATTGAATCAGAAGTAATTTTTGCCTAAACTGTCCCAAAACATTCAAATTTGTGTTAATGTGTCCACATGTAGAGGGCTATCTATAGTTGTACACAAGTGTATTTTGATTCTGAGCTTTGACCACATGGCAAGATGTAGACCAAAGTGCGGAAAACTTACAAAATGTTGTTTTCCCATAAAAAAAAGAATAATCGACAGAGACGTTTTACAGTTGACTGTTGTTATAGAAAAACTCATATCAGTACTAATAAAGCATCAGTCACAGCCTTGGTTTTATATAATGCTAAATGACGTACACTTTATTTTTGTCCTTTTAGTACATAACAATCATTTTAGAAACATAAGACTCCTCAGGAAACAATCTACCAAGAACAAAAATATTTACAAACAGAAATGCAGAGGCTGAATGTACAAAAAAACACTTAGTGCGACCCTGTGGGGAAATTAGAAGACCAGTTATATATAAAAACCAAAACAAAGAACTGTTCCACTTGTAAGTGAGAACTGGGAACTGGCCCAACATCAACATACTTCCCAGGTCTGAGTGAACAGTAGCTGGATCTACGGTGAACAGAATAGAACAATGACACCTCAGTCTAGGAAACAACTAGCTGTTAAAGTCACCAAAAATAGTAGCCTACTCACCTCTGCTTGTGTTCAAACAAAATGAAAAGGTCACTTTTACAAAATTCTACGTTTTTCTAAAGACTTTGCTGAAATGTGCACGAAATGTTGAACAGAGAATTTCTTCTCTTTTTTTTGTTCAGCTCACATGAAAATAAAGTTGCATTACACGAGCTGAAAGTCGTCGGAGAATTTTGCAAAACCTTACAGGGCTCAGCACTACATAGTAGTGTTTTTTTTCTTTTTTCCGTCTTTCTTCTTCCTGCGTCTCTTTAAACAACCGCGTGAAGATGCAGCTCTATGGCTTCTGGACTGGAAGCTGCTGTAGATGCAGGGGAAGCGTTCCTCTCTGCATGCCATAAAACACCTCCCTGAGGAGTGACAGGGCATAAGCAGTCACAGCCCAGCAGCCATGCTCAAAGGCTTCCGCGCCGCTGCAAACACGAGCAAGGCGAGGCGAGAGCCCCGATCTCAACGGTTACAGGAAGTCCGTTCCGTCCACGTAGGGACAGGATTCACCAAATCAAGCAGTCTGGGTGTCACCTAAAGGCACAGCGTCTAAACCAAACAAGACATGAGCACTGGAGGAATGTTTGCAGGGAAGATACGAGATAGCAGCTGATATAAGCATAGCTTAATACATCTAAAGTGATGCTCAGAAAAGGTTATTCATGGGTTTCCACAAATATACAGAGTATAAAAAATGAGGGCAGTGAGAGGCTAATTTTACAGGCAAAAAAATAAAAAAAAAGGTTTGTGTGAAACATAAATAAACAGTAGGCAGTAAAACTGACAGTAAGACCCCTTTTACATCGCTGATAAGGTATAAAAAAAAAGAACCAACAATCTCTCTGCTTCTTTACGTGGATTACCAAAAGGAAATGGATTAAACGCCATCATATATTATAAATATTCATGGTTGTGTTTGACCCTGACTTGCCCTTTAAGGCTTGTCACTTGAAGTGCTTTCGACACTTATCTACATTCTTGTTTATAATACTTATATAGAAAGTCTTTTTTTTTTTTCAAACCACATTTAAAACAGTCAATCGGTTCAATCACTACCCCAGGGCAACTTTTGAAATGTATTTCTAATACAGCTTTTACCGTTTTGATGGCACTTATGAGAAGCTAAGAGAGAGAAAACTAAAAAGCCGCTGAGATACATAAAAACAATAAATAAAATAAAGGAATTCCCTTCGACAAATCACTTTCTTTTCCTCTTATCTACTTTTAAAATGTTAGATTTTAGGATAGTGTCCCTAAGTCTTTGACATTAAAGACTTGGTTTTCTTCATATATTTTTAATAATAAAAACAAGTCCATCTGTAACAGAATTACTTCATTAAATTGCCTGCTGTTTTTGCAGACAACAGATAGTTCCCTTTATTTTATTTTATTTTTTTTTCTGCAAAGATTACTAGCAGACGGTCCTTGTGACAAACACTGTCAACCTAACTCCAATGAAAATCTTGGAAACAGGTGGACATTATAAAATCCAAACGGAGCTTGACAGTCTGTCCACAGATCCTTTTACCAAAGGTCCCTTAGTGAGCAGAAGCCAGAGGGTCTTCACGCAAACACCTGCATCTTGCCGCTTGCCTCTGGAATTTGGGTAATCTGGGTCTGGTTGGGGACAGTAACCGCCGGGCTTGGGGTAGAATCTGACCAGTCGGAGACGCAGTGAGGAGAAGGACTGGACCAGTGCTCAGGAGACTCTGGAGATGGGGTCAGATAGGGATGCTCACTGGGCAAATTGTGGTAATGCTTGGGTGTAGCATCTAATGTGGATGTGTAGCTGTGCTGGGAGGGAGGGGTTGGGTAGTCCTCCTTTCCTGCAGTGCCGGCACTGGACTGGGATGGAAGAGGCTGAGGGGGCTGGGATGCTTGTGTCGCTCCTTGGCTGGACTGAGAAGGAGGCTGTGAGGGTTGCTGAGGCAGCTGCTGCTGGAAAAAAGATGGTGGGGGCTGTGTGGTCTGAGGTGTTGGTGGAGTAGAAGTGCTGATGCGGGTCATGTTTTGCTGATTGGGGATGCTGTGATTAATGAGCTGCTGTTGTTGCTCAGCAATCGAAGGCAGTTTGACTGGACTGATGGTGGGTGTGGAGGTAACAGGTGTAGGCTGCAGCATTTGGCTGCGGTACAGCTGCTGTTGGTGCATCAGCATGTTCTGCTGCTGCACGGCTGAACTCTGGGGATGCATGCCCGCCTGGCTGTTTTGCACAATATTCACAATCTGCTGGCCGCACTGGGACGAAGGGGCCATGTGGTTGTGCCAGTCAAAGGGCACACTGACGGGACTGACGATACCCATGTTGAGCCCCATCTGGCCTGAACTCAACACATACCCGTGATTGACATCTGAAGGCATAGAGACACGACCCTGCAAGGACATTGCTCCCGCTCCAAGGTCATTGATATGAGCAAGAGAAACAGCGAAGGGCCCCCCACCTTCCAACATGCTGCTATGTACCATTGGGGTGTTTGGAACCGACATGGATGAGTGGAAAAGCCCGGGTGACTGCATGGTCACAGGAGAAGTTGGGTTGGTCATATAGCCAGCATTGCTCGCTCCACCGTGTGGTGAGTCCAGTGAGTCAACTGGGGATAGAGTAACTGAGCTATCCAATAAGGCACTCTGCATGTCCAGGCTTAGCTTCTTGTTGCGGGGCTTAACTGACTCTTTCATGCTTGCAGCATGCTGGCTTCCCAGACTTACCCCCTTTGCCCCAGGCCGGCGATTTTTCTTGCCCTGTGGTGTGTTTTTGAGGCTGGGAAGGAAGGCACTGGGAGGGCACATGAGTGGTGACAGAGTGTGCCCGCCACTGAGGTGATGTCCAGCCCCTCCGTGGCCCTGGGGACTCCTTACTGTGTTATACTCATCAAGAAGCTGCACAATGTCGTGGTGCATTCGCTCCTGAGCAATGTCTCTTGGTAATCTATCCATGTGGTCAGTAATTTCTCTGTTTGCAAAGTGAGCCAGCAGCACCTTCACAGCTTCGCAGCTGCCCTCACGGGCTGCAAGGAAGAGAGGAGTTTCCTCCTGACAAAGACAGGCACAAAAGAAACTGTTAGATGCAAAATCCCAACTCTAAAAAATGCAGTGAAATCACTCAAAGACAGCACAACTCATGCCGTACCTTTAGATCTTGCATATCTTTGTTTGCACCATTCTTTAGCAAGGCTACAGTGGCATCCACATTGTTGACAGCTGCAGCCCAGTGCAAGGCAGATTTACCTTAAACAGACAACATACATCAGGAATAAATATCAGGTTTTTTTTTTTAAACATTAAACATGCAAACATGTGATGGATCTTACTCGAAAATTGTAATTGCTTACCCAGTTCGTCAACAGAATTGACATCTGCATGGCAAGTGATAAGCTCCTCTACCATGCCCTCCACTGCCAGCCGTGCAGCCAGGATTAGAGCGGTGGAACCATCATACATGCGGGCGTCTAGGTCTGTGGCGCGATTCCGGATCAGAATCTACAGTTGAAAGAGAGTCTTGTCAGTCTCACTGATACGTGTCATGTTAATGAGTAATGAAGCAATTGGATTAGTGTCTGCATACCTGGAAAACCCCCTGTGCATCTGCAGCCACTGCAGCGTGTAGTGGAGAGCGTCCTGTGTTGTCTTGAGCGTTGGCGTCAGCCCCAGCATCCAGCAGCCTCTTAGCAGCATCAGCTCGGGCGTAACGAGCGGCCAGGTGGAGGGCCGTCTCGCCGGTGCGGTCTGTCTGAGCGGCCAGAGATGCACCCTGGTATATCAGATCGGAGATGATGTTGGCAGAACACTCCTCACTCTCCTCCTCCTCTGCCACCTCAGACTCTAAGCCGCCTCCACAGAAGGACGCCAGCATCAGTGGTGTAAAACCATCTGAAGAAGAAAAAGAATTAGGATGTTGATGAAGATTATTTATTTAAACTCATTAAAATTCACACACAGAAGAAAGCTGAGTATGTAATAAGTTTCCTACTAACCTGGGCCTCGGACATTTACATCCATGCAGTCACTTTCAAACTCTCCCTGAGGTGGTGTGAGGGCCATAGTAGGTGGTACACGGATGTCTGCAGCTGCAAGGTGATGCTGTGTCCACTGTCTGCAGTCCACTGCATCTTCACAGTCTGAGAGCAAGCTCGGTTCTTCAACCTGAGTTTATAGTGACATGCATTCTGATGACTTCTGTGCATGTTTGCACAGCAAAGACAACTCGTGATATAAAGGGATGTGTCAGTAACCTTGATTCTTTTTGGCTCAGGGCAGTCTGGATCCATCCACTGGTCACTGTGATCTCCAAGAAGAGATTCCTCCACTGTTTTTGGCATGTGTCTGTTGAAGAAGATATTCCATTAGGAAAGCAATCCCAATGCAACCGTAGTCATAGTCAGAGCTCACATTTATACATGAAAGAACTTACTTCATTCCAAGAGCATCCTGGCCCACAGGTTCTCTGCGGTTCTTGTTACTGCTCGGTTCTTTTTTGAGGAAGAATCCCTCAGGGAACCAGAGGGTGCTGTGTTCCCTCTTCCTGCGAGTCATCAACATGCCTATCGCGAGGAGGACCAAAATGAAAAGGGACCCCATTCCTGCAAACATTAGCTGGACCCATGTTGGCATTTCCACATCTGGAGGTTGGATCTTTTCAGCTGCAGTGAGGGAAAAAAAATGACAAATGTAGTTGTGCCTGTTTTCAAACATGTTCTTCTTCTGTTAGTTGAGCCAAACTCACCTCGGGCTGTTTTCAGGGGATAAGGAAAGCGGAGGTTTTCAACTGCCGACAAAGCTCCCAGATACTCTGCAGCCCTTTCAGCTGAAGGGAAGCATTCCTCGGAGCCCTGTGAACACATACGGTTGTCCAACTCCAAGTAAACAATGGACCTGGGAAACAAAGAAAGTTGTCAATGCAATGTAGTTTACAAGAAAAGGCAAACAGCTTCAACATTTATAAGGACTGACCCGATAACCTCCTCTTGAGGTTCTAATTCCCGTTTGAAGCGTCCTTCCCGGCGGGTGTATGGGCGGATCAAGGCTTTTCCATTCTGGTCCAACTTGAAGCGCACCGAAGTGCGCAGGATGATGCTTAACTTATGGAGAAAAGCTGAGCTGGTGCGGAGAAGCTCATCTGGAGGCAGAAGGACTACCAAAACCAGGACATCATCAACAATGTCTTCTGGAAACTTTCCACCGCAGTCCATGCCATCCCAACCACACTCCTCCGTGAAGCAGCCCTCGTCACATTTGCCATCAGCATAGTGGTCGAGGCAATATGTTTCATAAATGGGACTGAGGAAAGCAAGCACAAGGATTAGATTAACTGCCTGCTGGTTCATAGAAATGAAGACAGAAATCTCTGTTAGTGAAGTTGAACTAACTTGCAAACTTTTTCTTTGTTTCGGCAGTCAAAGTTGTCATACAGACAGTCTTCGTTGTTGCAGGCCTCATCACACTGGCTGTTGTTGAAGACACGCCAGCACATGGGGTTTGTGCAATTGGCCCAGGGGTTCATTGCCAGGGAGCAATCCCCTCCATCCCAGCGGCAAGCAAATGTGTTGCATTCCTTATCACAGACGCTGTCATTGGCTTTGCGATGGCAGTCTGACAGAGGACACGTGGGCACCTGAAGCACAAGCGACTTGTGCTCACACCGTTTCCCAGCCCAGTCCTTAGAACATTGGCAGCTGAAGTAAGGATAGCTGGTCTCTTCCGTGCAAACCCCTCCATTGCGGCATGGTTTGGAGGAACATCCCTCAGTGCTACGGTGCTGACACTGGGGGCCGCCATAGCCTGGCAGGCAGCTGCAACGTGCCCCCCTGGAGGTAAGTGTGCAGCTGCCGCCATTGTAGCAGGACAGTTCCCGACAGGACATGCTTCTCTCACAGTTTGGACCGATATATCCCTGAGGACGTACATGAAGTAATGCACTTCTGTCAGTCTTTTTGTTTAGTGGCACAATCATTTTGTCATCAGAATAGTTAAAGTGTGCAAAGTGAATAAATAGACTTACAAGCTGACATGTGCAGGTGTATCCAAGAGGAGAGCTGCTGCTTACAGAACAGGCTCCTCCATTCTGACATGGCTGAGACTCACAAACGCTGAACTTGTTCTGACACCTGCGACCTGGAGACACAGTGTCGATGTTAAAGCCACTTTACCTAGACATCCAGCACTTTGAGAGGATGAGGAGAAGGCCTTTTCCTCACCTGTGAAGCCAGGTTTGCAGACACACTGGTAGTCATTGGGTAACTGTATGCAGTCAAAGCTGTTAGAAGGACTGCAGGGGTTGGAGAGGCACTCGTTTATGTCTCCCTCACATCTTTCTCCCGTGAAACCAGGGGGACAATTGCATCGATAACCACCCACTCTGTCCACACAGGTGCCGTTGTTCAGGCACTTCGGGGGAGCATTGCGCGGCCTCACGGGGGTATTACAGTCGTCTTCATTAATCTCACAGAGAACGCCTGTAAAAGAATGGATGATGGGTATTATTTCTACAAAGTAGATTTGGGTCTACATTTTCTCTAGCGTTTCTGCTTGCATACCCAGTGTGCCAGGAGGGCAGGAGCAAATATAATGCCCCACTAGATCGATGCATGTGCCTCCATTCTGGCAAGGATGAGATTGGCACTCATTGATTTCTCTCTCACAGTTCTGTCCCATAAAGCCTGGCATGCACTGTAATGACACCCACGTGACAAACACACACTCTTAAAAACATGTTAAAACACTAACCGAGCAATGTGGCCATGAAGAAAAGAACAACTGAACTCACGTCACACTGATATCCACCAACGTAAGGCCTGCAGGTGGCGCCATTACGGCAAGGTTTGTCCTCACAGTGGTCCACTTGACTTTCACAGTAGCTGCCAGTGTAATCAGCAGGACATTTGCAAAAGTGTGTATTTCCAGTGTTGACACAGTGACCCCCGTGGTGACACAATTCATCTGTTTGGATCCCTAATTAAAGATTAAAAAGCAAATTTGACTGAAATTGCTTCTTAGGAGCAGAAACTCGCAGACAAAAAATGAAAATACCTCTCTGCCGAGCAGCTGTCTCACAAGAAACTCTGGGGATGTCGCAGTAATGTCCTGACCAACCGTTTTTACACTCGCAGGTAAAAGAAGCATCGTTTTGTCTGCAGCGACCTCCATTTTGACATGGAGAGGAGCGTCTACACCAGTCAACTGGGGTCTGAAAAGGAAGAGACCAATGGAAGCTTTGAGAAATAGTGTGAATAAAACATGAACTTCCTAAAGCTGAAGCTGCCTTGGGGGCGGCTGAAAAGATTTTATCCTGTACCTGGCAGCGGTTGCCAGTATAACCTTTGGGACAAGTGCAGCGGAAGGACTCCAGGCCATCTTGACAAACGCCTCCATTAAGACAAGGCTGGGAGTTGCATTCATTGACTTCGTATTGGCAGTGCGACCCAGTGAAGCCTGAGCGGCAGGTACAGGAATAGCCATTGATTTTATCTGTGCATGTTCCTCCGTTGAAGCAAGAGCTGCAGACACAAGTGAAAGCAGGGGCTTAAATTTTCCAGCTTCTTTAGCATTCTCATTGATACAAAACACAAATACAAACGCAGGTTGAGCACAAGAAATTCTCTGAGCCGAAAACTCACCTTTCAGTACAGTCGGGGATGTTTATTTCGCAGTGGATGCCGGTAAAACCGGGTCGACATGTGCACGTGTAGGAGTTGACATAGTCTGTACAAGTACCTCCATTTTTGCAGGGGTTACTCTGGCATTCATTGATCTCCAGAGCACACCGGGATCCTGTAAAGCCTGGCAGGCAGCTACAGTGGTATGAATTCACACCGTCTGTGCAGGACCCACCACTTAGACAGGGATCTAGTGGAGCAGAAGGAGAGTGAAACTTAAGTCACATCCAGTAGTGATTATCAATCAGTTTTTCCTTAACTTTACACATCCACTTACTAGGAACACAATCATTGATGTCTGTTTCACAAGTGAGTCCAGTAAATCCTGCTCTGCAAGAGCATACGAAACCTCCGAGCGTGTTAGTGCAGGTCCCACGGTTTTTGCAGGGGTTGGAAATGCACTCATTCACATCTATGTTACACAACTGACCTGGAAATTACAAAAGATGGGAAGGATTATACGTGACTCAAAAAAATCACAAACAGATTTACCGTGCAAGACGATTTTGAGCCAAGTTTCCTAACCTTGCCACCCTGGCTGGCAGTTGCACTGATAGCCCAGATAGTCAGCCGTGTGGGTACAGACTGCATGATTGGCACATGGGTTAGGGGAGCAAGGGGTGAGGACCTCTGCACAAGTGGGTCCGCTGTAAGGAAGCTCGCACACGCAGGTGAAACTTGCCACACCATCCACACATGTGCCTTTATTCAGACAGGGGTTGGATGCACATTCATTGATGTTCACCTGGCAGAGGTTACCTATGAAACAACAGTGACAATTTAGCAAAAAAGCTGACAGCATGTAGCTTATTTGCATGCTATACTTAAATGCACCACTAGAGGGAACCAAATATTTGTTGTTCAAGTTGAAGGTGATGGCAACATTTTACTTGGGTCTTTTAGAGAATTTCACTATTTTTTGTGCCACCTTTGAAGTTGAAAACTAATGAATGCTTGGCTAAAATTCTTACCTATGAAGCCTTGGCGACACTTGCAGGTAAAACCGTTTAATTTGTCAATGCATGTGCCAGCATTCTGGCAAGGACTTGGCAAACAATCGTTTCTATCCAGGTCGCAGTTCTTCCCCACCCATCCAGGTTCGCAGTCACAGCGGTAACTGAAAACAAACAAGGGAGATTAGACAATCTGAAAGATGCAAGTTTGGAAATGTCAGCTGGCCATGACATACCCATTGATATCCTCTCTGCATGAACCATGGACACAGGGGCTGCTGCCACATTCATCTACCTGGGAGTAACAGTATGGGGGTTTGAACCCCTCAGGACACAGGCAGTGAAATCCATTCTCTTCATCAACACATGTTCCACCATTCCTACAAGGGCTGGAGGCGCATTCATCTATTTCCACATTGCATTTCGGACCTTGTTGAGCAAAAAAGAGTTTATCAGTATGATCAGAGTAAAAGGGTTATTTTTGCCATCAGCAATGTGTGCTTTGAGTTGACGGTATACCAGTAAAGCCAGGCTTGCAGACACAATCGTAGCGGTTGATGCCATCTTTGCAGATGCCATAATCACAGGGATTACTGGCACAGTCGTCAAAGTTAATCTCACAGTTTGTACCTGAAGTGAAAAGACCAGTAGATTACATTTTTGCATAAACATTTTTGAATTTACAGTGCAGGTTGACAAAAGTAAATAAACTGTTAGGATATCAACATCGACACAGAAAAGAGAATATCTTCAGTCACTGGTTTATTAATAGTGCCTAGCAATTTTTTCCCCCACCTGAGGTTCCATGCTGACACTGACAGATGTACTTGTTGACCAGGTCTACACACTTTCCAGAATTCTGACATGGGTTACTGTGGCATTCGTTGAGTTGATTCTCACAGCGATAGCCTGTGTATCCAGGATCACAATTACATGTGTAGCTTGCAATTCCATCTATGCAGGTGCCATGGTGGCATGGATCTGGCTGGCAGTTGTTGATATTACTCTCACAGAGAGTCCCTTCATAACCTGAGAAGAAAAATGGACAGTTAGGGTCAGGGACTTTTGCAATCTGGAACCCATTTGGCTCTTTTCATATTTTTATGTACGTTTTTATCTATTTCTTGTAGATTTTCTTTCTTTTAAGTTGTCCCTCTCTTCCTTACTTTTTGTGATATTCTCAGGTCAGCCCTCAGTGCTTCCCAAACAAACCCTGCCTGTGCGTCGAGCAAGGCTCTATCTTGCTGTGGTATGTCTCTAGTGCAATTCCGAGATGGGCAAAGCAGTAAAGCAGGACCCTACACAAGCCTCCCAGTCCTGCCTTTGTTCTCAGTGGTGATGGGAACAATGGTCAGCTCCACGTCAAACAGGCCCACTTCACTCAACACAAGGGGCCCACAAACACAGCAAATACCAAGCAGCTGGCCACTGAAACAATGAAGTAAGCTCCCCCGTAAGTGAAGGTGCTAACCGTATTCAGCAGCATTGCAGACAGGCAGCCAATTTTATGCATCCATAACAAAGTCTACATAGATTTCAGTGTTTTTAAAGGTGTACATGGCTAAATGTGATTAAATGAAAGTTAAAAAGCAGCATAGGGTGTTGCATTTGGGTTTAAAAGATGAACAGATGTCGGGGTAATGACCATGGCTCTTTTCTTAGCAACCGCTGGTCCTTAGTGACCCCATGATCCTGAGAGCCAATGATGGAAAGAGGGGGATTAGGGGCCTCAAGTTGGTCTTCTTGGACAGAAGACATAAAAATACATCTCACCCCCAAACACTGAATGCTTAACAAAGACCAAACAAGTGATTAAGGATCATCTGCTCCTCTGCTTGGGGAGATTTCTTTAGTTTTGTTGTGTCTAGGCATTATCCACTTACAGCCACTACCTTGAGACTTTTCTTACCTTCAGCACAGCGGCACTCAAACCCATTGGGCCGATCGTGGCATTTTGCTCCATTCTGGCAGGGAGTGCTAGCACACTCGTCTATGTCGATTTGACACATGGTGCCGCTAAACCCTGGGACATACAAACACAAAGGTTAGGGGTCAGACAGACGGTCCAGTGAAAGGGTCCACACTTAGGTCAGAGGGCAGTTCTACTCTTCTTAGGAGGGCAGAGGCCTTTGGTGAGGTTAGTGATGTCTGGCTAAGGTAGGGGTAGAAAATGCCTCGACTGGTTAACGACGTGCCATCTGTGCATTAAACAAGTAGTGAACAGAACAACACATTGAGCCGTTTTCTGAGAAAAGAACATGAACAGAGGCTCATCTGAGAAAAGGGTGAAAATATCGAACAATAACTACTATAATAATAATTGTTTTTATTAAAATCCTTATTTCTCTAAAAGAAACTGAACAGGCTCGAATGACAGTACTGGGCACGGTGCCCAGGAAAGGATGAATTGGTAGCACACTGCTCAGTTGATTAACAGTGTCAGGATAGTTTGTGGGTGTTGTTGCTTTGGCTGCTAAAAGGGGGGCTTCGGGGAGACGGTGGGATTGTTTTCTCTTTTGGGGAGCCTCCCTCCTCCTCCTCTACTGCCTGCATCAGCTCCACTGGCTCAATAGCTAGATAGGGGGTGGAGGGGGGACGTCTGTCCCAGATGTAAATTGCGGACCTGGAAAAGAATCTCATTAACGGGACTGCTGTCCCCCCCACCGCCATCACCACCACCACAGTTAGATGAGGGAGACTGCTGTCCCTTCCACATTCCACAGAGGAGGGAAGCGGGGGTCACAATAGTGCCTTTGTTCAGGAAGGAGGATAGGCAGCCCTTTGGGCCTGCCTATTTGTACAAGTGGTAGCTCTAAACAGCGGCAGGCAGAAACAGCAAGGCTGAACCTCCCTTCTGGGGACATTGAAATTTTGGATTTCAGGCTTTTCCTATTGTTGACTCAAAATGACAGATATGAAATGTAACATTTTGACAAACGCACCTGGTTGGCAGGTACAGGTGAAGCCATTCACCGTGTCGCGACAGACGCCGTCATTTACACATGGGTTGCTTTCACAATCATCAATGTCCGTCTGACAGTAAGTCCCCGTGTAGCCTGGAAGAAAGAAGTTCAACATGATTTCATTTTCTCGTTTTTGTTGCTGTTTGGCTATGCTAAGACTGGGCAAAGCTTGGAGGGAGGGTAGGCTGGGTTGAACAGTGAATAGAATGTATATTAAACTCTGAGGAGATTTGGCACAGATCTCTGTAGAGCTTTAGATCTTGAAGCGACTCAGTGTTCCCACTCCACTAAAGTTGAAATCGCTGCACCCTGCTGTGTATGGAACACTGACCCCTCCCGAGGTCAGTGTCACATTGACCAGATACATGTTATACATTCTACATTTGCAAGCCATTGAGGCAAACCTGAATGTGAATGGGACTTGCCCCTGGGAGAGGCTAGCATAGAATCAGAAATAATCAGCGGCTCCACATGAGCTTTGCCAGGCTAACTGATGATGAGGAGGGAGATGAGGAAGGTTCCGTCTCTGGAAAAGAAGGGGGAGGGAGGGGTCGGCTCTGGGAAAAAGCCTCTTTCCCTCTCTGTGTCTATGAGGGGTGCAAAGTGGAACACAGAGGGGCCCTATTGTTCGGCTCCATTCCCACCACTCTACCCCTCATTAGTATTCACAGCACACTCCTCCCCCTAACTGCTCAACCTCCCTCACATTTAGTCCTATAGACCCGACTCCCAGCTCTAATTTGTATAGCTCCCAAAACCCCAGGATGCATGTAGGACTGTGCGTGAGAGTTTCCCTGTGTTTTTGTCGCAGAGTGTCCAGACTATTCCAAACTAATGCCCCTTCATCTGTACAGTGCAGTGAAGAGTGCAAAGATGTGCTTGAGCACCTTCAAAGTGGGGGTTTCCACAATGCTCTAAGAGGAGCACCTGAGTTCCAATTAAACATTTAGATGTTAAACTGTTCTTATAAAACCTTTTTGTTGTCATTGTAATTATTTTCGTTATGCACCCAGACTCTGACAATTTTCAATTAAACCTTTTTTTTTTAACTTCATGGATTTGGTTCAGTTTGTGTCATCTTTTCGCTATCAATCCACACAGGCATTTGCCACACAAGCAAAAACACACAATTTTATAGTAGTTAACTGCAATGTAATAAGAACCTCACATGATTAAAACAGCATTATAATCCTCAAGTTTGACAATCTAAAAGTGTCCCCAATGTTTTCCAAAAGAGACAATGCTGTTGAGTCTTTCAGTGATGGAAGTCAGGAAAACAGGTGTCTAAAGTGATAACGTTTCAGGAAAGGAACGCTTTCCCTCTCTCACTTCTAAACATCCCCACATTCACAAAATGTGAAACAAAAAAGAAAGAAAGGATAAGATCTGAATACCAGACTCTGAAATACAATGAGGATGATTGACCGAACTGAAGACAGCTGTGGATTTTTATCAAATGAACATTGGCACATTTGTAATGAAAAATATATTTTTCACCTAAACAACATGTCAAATGGGATAATCAAGCAATGCAATAACAAAAAAAAACCTTCTAATGTCGGGCTTCTTAACAAGTTTGATTACCTGGCATGCAAATACAGGTGAACTCTCCAATGCGGTCCAAGCAGGTGGCATCATTCTGGCAGGGCATGGAAAGACATTCATTGATGTCAATCTCACAGCGAGGGCCTGCATATCCTCGGCCACACTGACACTGGAATGAGCCCTCTGTGTTCACACATTTCCCAAAATGTTCACATGGGTTTGCACCTGTTAATAGAGGATAACAACACCAGTCAATGAAAATAGGCTATAAACCAAAGTATTTTACTGCAACCCTTATATGACGTCATTGGGGAAACTTACCAATGGAGCATTCATCCATGTCCTGGTTGCAGGCTCCTCCCACAAAGCCAGCAGGACAGGTGCAAATAGCTCGGCCATTAAGGGGGTTGGTGTCACACACGGCGCCCTCATTACAGGGGTTGCTGACACATGCATCATCAAGGTGACACAGCAAACCTATGAAAAGAAATCACATTAAGAGCATAAATTCCACATTATGGAGGTGCTGCAGTGAAGACGGAACCAAATGATGTTTACCAGATGTACTCACCTGTCTTTCCAACGGGGCACTCGCAGAAGAAGGACGCCACACGGTCATGGCAGGTGGCCCCATTAAAGCATACGGCTGTTGCACAGTCATCAATGTTTTCACTGCAGTCATCTCCAGTCCACCCATTAACACATACACAAGTATGTCCGCCAATTGTGTTGAAGCAAGTGCCCCCATTGTGGCAAGCATTGGGTTGCATGAGACACTCATTGACATCCTCTGCACAGTATTGTCCTGCAGTGGTTAGATGGTAAATTGGATCAACTTCAGTTTGATTTGAACTGATATTTTGGACTTTTTTTCATTGGAGACATACCCGTCCACTCTGGGGGACACTGGCAGTTGTAGGTATTGACTCCATCCACACATAATCCTCCATTCATGCACTTGTGGCCTGGACAGTCATCCACATTTTTCTCACAGTTGTGCCCCTCAAACCCTGGGTAAATGTAGATTTGTGTTATGATCCACAGAAAGAGCTGCAAACACCAACTGGGAGTTTATCAAACATTCAGTCGTCCTGCTTCTGGACAGTAAACATTTTTTTCCTTTTGACCTTGAGTCAGATTTTCCCACACAAAAGAAAGCGTGGAGCAAAGTGTGCAGTAAAGAAGTTCAAAAGGTGTCATTTTATTTACATTTTCCTTTGACTTTTCCCACACTGTGCCAGGAACGGCTGTGACTTCTGCCTTCTTCAGAGGTCTGCACCCCTCTACATGTTTGCTTGTTTTATAATCTCTCACAGTTTCAATGACTTCCTCTCTAGCAGGAGACATTTCCTGTCAGTTCCCCAGTGGGAACCAGAAGGCTCATAAAGTAAATTCCTTCTGTTGTGAAAAGAACTGAGTGGAGAGGACTACAGGCATGCCGCCTCTTCAACTCTCCCATCATTCTATCTCCTAACAAAATCTATTTATAGCAGATGGGAAACTGACTGTAGACAGAAGACTAACTCCCAGTAACATCTACGTCATCTTGCTGAGAAAACCTATAAAGGTATACATCTTGCATCAGGAGATGAGAAAAGTGAATAATGTATGTTGTTTTATGAGTTATATTACCTGGCAGGCAAGCACATTCATAAGAGTGGTCGCTGGTCTGTCGGCAGGTACCCCCATTAAGGCACTGAGATGGGGCACAGGGTAAGGTGGGCACCTCACATATACGGCCACTATATCCTGGTTGGCACTGGCAGCGGAAGGATCCCTTCATGTTAATGCAGAGGCCATTGTTGAGACACACACCAGGTTTGCGGCACTCGTTTATGTCATTGTGGCAGTTTTTTCCCTGGAAGCCAGGTGGGCAGGAACAGTTGTATTGGTCATTCCAATTAACACAACGGGCTCCATTGGCACAGGGACTGGTGGCACAGGCATCAATGCGGGAGCAGTCTTGACCTGGGTTTTAATTACATGTTTAGTTCAAACAAAACTCTTAACTCTTACATGGTCTTTCTAAAATGGAGTCTTACCTGTGAACCCTCTTCGGCATACACACGTGTATTGTGGGATACCTTTGACAACCTGGCTCTTGCAAGCGGCCCCATTTTGACACGACGATTGAGAACAAGGATCTCGGTACTGACAAAGGGAGCCAATGAATCCAGGTCGACATCTGTATAAATATGTTAGCAAACACACAGTAGGTTGTTTAAACAAGTTTGAGTTAACATAAAGTAATAACTAGAATGCATAAAATATGACAGCACAATGACTGTAAATTGTAGATCAGTATTCATCATGCTCAAGACTGGTTTATCAGGTCTCCACTGGCAAGACTTACTGCTTGACTCATCCCTTCAACAACATCCCTGAGACCTGAGATGACTTTGTTTTGAGCCAGTTTGCCTCATAAGTACAAATCATATAAGACGTTACTCAATATTCCAACTTAAGGGAGGACAGAGATTTCATACTGTTGATTGTTTTGTTCATTAGGAAGGTTTGGACATTTCCAGAAGGCACATCTCCTATTCCAATGAAAGCAACATTCCTCTAATGGTGCAATTGTTCTGCATTGCAGTTCTTTTTTTGTCGGAGAAAAAGGATCACATCTAGAGATTGCGATCTTAACAACTTTAAACGAATCCCAACACAAGAAAAACACAGGTTGCACAAAGCAATCTTTAACAGAATAGACAAACAGCTGTGTTATTTGTGTGAAAGAACGTTTCCTCCTCCAACTGACTGTAGTATGACGAAACAATGCAATATTGCACAAAAATATCTTGCTCACAAGGTGTGTCACTTTTGAATTACACTTGGTATAGGTGTAGCAGTATGGTGTATTTGTAAGATAAATTAGTATTGTTTCACATGTGAAGGAACATTGAAGTCTATCTGCAGGGCTCTCGCAGAAACAGGTTCGAAGGAGATCAGCCAAGCCTGTAACACTACACCCACAGTGGGACAAACCCCCTCTTCAAAAGTAATGTTTGATGCTGGTGACAGGGCAGTGACACCTGGGTTCTGGCCTGCCCTTGGCCCAAGTCTCCTCTTTCACATGAGAGAACCCTTTAGGCAAGGTAAAAGAGGGTTTTGTTTGTTCCCATAAGAGTATAGTTGAAATGCTAGGCAGTTTATCCTTTGAACCAGGAAAAAGAAAGGCTCTTCCTAATCTATTTGCCTCATTAATTTTTTGTTTTAACTCTGCAGATTTAACAATTAAACTGAATAACCAGAGGAGTAAGAATCAATGATTGACAGGAAATTTACTTAACCCAGATTTTACAAAAGCAGAACTAAGACAGTTTTTTTTTTTTGTGGAAATGAATAATTTGTTAATATTCTACGATTTTTGTGAGGTTTCCTACGTCAAACCAGACTAAGTCAACTGAAGCATTTTTGGGTAGCTGGGCTCAAACACCCATGCTGAGAAACAGCCTGCAGTTACAACAGCTTCTCTTTCCATCTCCTAAATCTTCTCTGAACAGCAGCTTGGCTCTCTCCTGAAACAACTCCCTTCTCTCGTGTGCTGAGAGGTCAGATGTCAGAGGTCCCCCAATCTGATTGTGATGATAATGTCACTCAGGCTCCAGAGTGTGGAGTGCTTCTGCTCTACAGCAGTAAATTCCTTTGAGAAGGTCCGATTGGAAGACATAGCAGTAGTACAGAGTGGTTTAGTCCAGCAAGAATGCCATGTCATATTTTGGTAATCTCCAGTTCCCTGCACTAAAAACATGACACTCACTTTTAGAGCACAGTTCTTGTTGCCCTGACAACCTCACAGATGAACAAGCAAGCCCTCCACCCAACCAATCACCTCCTTCCCTCCACCCATGGTCCCTATGGCTATTTGTCATGGTTTGGCTGGGTTTATTTAGAGGGAAATTAACTATGTCTGGAATCCAGGGTGTCACTGAAAATGAAACACAAATGTGGCACAAAGAAGTCTTTGAAAGCACTGATGACCAAACCTGCTCAAAGAACTGAAACAAAGAATCTCATATTTTCCTGGAACCTCTCTGTACTGTGGGCAATTGAGTGCAGAGGGAAGCTGGACATCTAAAATCCCTACAAGCTGTTGTTCCACTAATACCAAACTGAAAAAAGAAAAACTAAGTGAAAAAACATGAGGGTCCTTTAACAAAGATCATAAAAAGTATTTGGAATACAAGTGTGTTTTGGTTGCAAAATAAGAGGATTGCTGTTTATTCTCCTAAATTGGTAAATATGTGTGTCTAATTCTGTGTGAGGAATGAAGATAGTAGCAATGCCTGATAAATCACTTTTCTCTCCGAGAATCGCGTATCAAACCAAGCAGCCAAAACACACATTCTTTTGTCTAGACCTGACTCACTGCCAGCATGCTACTCCCATAACACACAAACCAGAGGGATAACGGTTCTGAGTTTATGAAAAACATGCAGCCTTGTCCAAGATCACCTTTTATGCATTCAAGAATAAACAGTTCTTCCTTAAAACTTGTAGATTCTAGTACAGACAGAAGCAGATGGCAATGTAATGTAAAAGCTTTTACCCATGACTCTGTTTGTGCCGGATGTGAACGGCAGGTGCAGGCTGCTATTGTGCAACAGGCTTCTGAGGCATATGTTGTGGTTGTCAACATTTGACCTTTGAGGAAGAGAGTACAACATTTGAGGACGGGGTCTTAGGGTGCAGCACAGAGACAGCCAGAGTGGGTAATCGTTCCATGTCAACACATGTGAGGGTATTCGCCAGCTGTGATCCTGCCACCTGTCCACATCTGTCAGAGAACCTCTGTGCGTCTGGCATGAACTCCTTCTGCCAGACTTTTAAGCCTCAGCAACTGTGCAGATTTGCCCATGGGACTATCATCCAACACACATACTGAACAGCATCAGCAGCAAGCTCACTCCAGAAATGTTGCCATCTTTCACAAATGACATGCATTGGCAATTGAGTCTGTTTCACCACACATTAATCAAAACTGTTGCATAAAAGGCACCACTGCAACCAACCAAAACACATGCAACAATTATTGCACACCAAGCACAAAGAGGGAAAACTTACAACCATTTTCAGCTTCTGAGAGAAAGCATGAAACCTGGGACCCACTGAGGAAATGATATAGTAGAATGAGAAAAGACATGGTAATGGATAACAACACATTTTCTACCTTTGGAAAAAACAAAACAATCTCATTGTCTGTGCCGATCGTCTCACTGTACTGCGTCAAATAAGATCATCGTTGGTGTTAAACCCTTTGATTTATATGACTAACTTCTGTCACCTACACTTATGTAATACAATGCCAGTTTTCCTGCTTTTTGGTTCATCTCAACAGAGCAACTCGAGCTCATCCTCTTACACACAATGGTAGCCAATCTGCCAGAGGTCAGAAGGTGGCTCACCTGTGAACAAAGAGGCTGTAATCTCCGGCACGGTTCAAACACACAGTCATGCTACACAAAACAACCAGTTCAAAAAGCCTTCTTAACCCGGAGGTACTTCCGATGTAGAAAATGGGAGAAGACCAAAACAGGCCTTTTTTGTGATGACCCGACCTAAATGAATGAGAACTTCACAGAAATACCACAAAGTAAAACTACTTCATTGTGATTAAGAGCTTGTTAATTCCAAACTCTTAATCAAATTGGAGGCCTTAAACTTCGCTCATTTTTTTTTTTCTTTTTGAGGATGAAAATGGTTTTGGGAAAACTCTGATTCCCTCGTCATAGCCTATTTCCACCCCCCCCCCCTTTTGTTTTTTTTGCACAATCAAACAGGAACCAGACCGAGTCCTTTATGGCAGTCTGCACTGACACCACACTGCCAACAGGAGCCCATGGTCACCCCCCTTTATCAAACAGTCTCCTCTGCTGTACCTTCTCCCTGCAAAGAGCCAGATTGGGGGTTGGGAAATGTTTTGTGGCCCAAATAAAAGAACTAAAGTAGTCTAAACTCCTTTGTATAAAAGTGTTGGGGGGTGGTTGCTGGGGGTAGGGAGAGTTTGAGTGAGAAGGGGGCAACTAGTCTTTCAAGGCCTGGGCTGTAGCTTGGCAACAGTAACCCATGGTGAAGCAGCACCAGGGTGCGAAACAGAGGCCGATCAGAGACAGTTTTGCAGGGACAGTTGGTTCGGTTCAGAGCAATGGCTGCCCCCCAAATGCAGGTAGCTTAGCTTGGTGGCAGTGATCCAATCCAGAAGGGTCATCCTCAGTTCTAATCAAGTCCAAAATCAGTTGTTTGTCTCTCTACCAAAGAAAAGTCTTTTAAAACTGTTTTGATAAAGAGTGGATAAAGAGCAAAACAATCTCTACAGACCTTCCAGAGCACCTTAGTACAGCTATTAATGTACGGTAACAAAGGAAAAAACAGAAAATCTTTCAAAATAGCGAGAACTGATGTGAATAGTTCCCACCCCGACACTTTCTCCATTCAGAGCTGAAGACGCAAGAATAAAAAACAGAATTCTATGATGCTGCCAGACATTTTCTTGGACTCTACACATTCCCTGCAATGAGACACAGAAAATCTCAGTGATATTGCTGTAAAAAGAAACAGACACATGCTTGCAATTTTATTGCTTTACTTGTAATTCACATGTGATGTTGAACAAATCAGAATCCAATGTCAGTGTAGAAGAATCCTCCACTAACATTTTTCAAATAGCAATGAGTTTGCCCATAACCACGTTGCATGGATCTCAGGGTTGAGGTCTTCAGAAGCATTCTCCTGTGAATACAACCACAAACCCCACCCTACCACCTAAAGCAAACCAGATTTTCACTCAACTTTGAAACTAAAAAGACTGTTTTCTCAAACAAAGCAAGTAGGATTTTGTAACCATTAGGCTTTGCATCTTTTCTGCGTTTTAGAAAACACCTTTTCATGTGTTGAAATTCACTTTGTAGCAGATTTTCTGCACATGAGGGATGAATGTCTGCCACAGCATTTGATTAACCATGTCCCTCACTTTAAACTGTTGACAGAAATTGTCACAGAGATTGAGACCAGCATAGACTCCTATACGCTTCCAAATCTGAAAGGAGTCTTGTTTATAGGGCACTTACAGAGGTTCTTTTTGATAAGTTAAGGAAAACAGCCAGAGAATGCTCACTATCTCAAGTGCCGTCACTTGAAGGAGGACTGGAGATTTGAAACTAGGCTGTCTGATGGACACACTAAAGCAAAACTAACATATACTCAAACAAATTTACAATATAGTAACTAGGAAGCCTTTTTTTTCCCAAAAAGGGTGTAAAGAATTCCCTAATGAAAAAAGAAAGACTCGCAAAATATGTGGGGAAAATCAAGTTGTTTGAAGTATGTCTGCCCATGGAAAAGCAAATGCTTTCTGGGCTCATTTAATAATAGACCCATCCAAAAACGGAGGGATGGAAGAGGGAAATTTTGCAGGCAGACTTAAGTTATTCCAATCAGACCTGCCGGAATATCTCTGCAGAAATGATTGTCTCTCGGATAAGAAGAAACAGCCAAGGGATGAGACTTCAAAGACAAGCTTATCCCCACATAAGACCAATGTTGATTACTACAAGAAAAATGGAGATTCAAAATGATGTTTACCTTCTTACACACAACAATGGAAAAGCTTAAGCTACTTTTTTCCCTGTTATGTGAGGGAGTACCAGTTTCATCTTTGTATTCTGAGATGAACAGCTATGTTTAACGTAATTACACACAAAAATGGGATTTTGATGCGGAGGCAGGGAGCAATGTAATAAAAAGTAGCAAGATATGAGTAAAACTGGGGGGCATTTAGGCCTTGGTAGGCTCAATAAGCTGCAAAAGCTGCTGAGATAAGACAGGATGTGCGTTGTAGAGAGGTCAGAAGGCAGCACTTCCTTTGACAGGGCCTGGGAACCACAGCTATTAGTCTTCAAACATGACCCAAGCAGAAGATGGAACATTGAATTCAAATCTTGAACCACTTTGTCAGACACATCTTGATGGATATGAGCATTGCCATTTGTTTGAATCTCGTTGGTCTGCAGAGCACGGGTTTTCTTGGGTAACGACTTGACAATAGTCCATCTGCCTGACAGGGCAGCATGAGTAATGTGGGCTGGATGTGGCCTCACAAAATTGCAGGGTAACAAATTGCAAATCAAACAAGTCAGTCCAATTTCCAATGAGACTGGGCTAACAGTGTTAAAGGCATTCCTGAAGGGGCAAAGAGGGTGAATGGATGGGAGGTAGAGACAATACCCTAAAAGCACCACAGGGAAAGGAGGAATCTTACTAAGCATTCCTTTCTAATCCACCATAAAGATGCCAAAGAAAACACTAGCCCCGAGGTGCCGTAAACTAAACTAACATTATTTTCCGTCTCACTGATGTTGCCTGTGAGTAAATAGGTGCCTTTCCATCTGTATTTCTGCCTCACTTTTTATAGTTATTAGCTATGATTTAAGAACAATGGATAAGGTAAATATTTTGCATTTTAACCTAAATGAATGACGCTAACATCTCCGCCAAAAAAAGGTCTAATGTGCTAAAAGTTAAACAAAGTTATAATTCTTTCAACTCCAACAACTTTAGTCCAAATTGTTTGGTTTTTCTGCTCCGTATCAATGTCAGACGTGTCCTTTTTAATTATGCTTTTAAGAGGCTGGAAGTAGCTTTGGGTCATGACTAAACATCTACGATTTATATGCTGACTTTGCTACCAAGGCCAAGGGCGAAACATTAATAACATAAAGTGGACAACTGTAGTTATTCATGCATCGCAGACCAGAGAGGGTCCATGTTTATTTCCACTTGGCTTTGGGATCTGAGAGGAAGGAGCTGCTTGTAATCTGTGGTCGTCTGCTGAGCTCCAAATGAGGATGAGTCGCAAGAGGTGGTAAAATATTCAGAGAGAGAGAGAAAGCGACCCCTTTTTTTGCTGCATTGTGAGAGAGGCAACATGTGCTAGAGGGACTGTGGGCTACCGGCCTCATTCCTCCACAAGCTTGTCTCCCGCAGTATGGGGGCGACTGACTGCTCAATGGCAGCACCTGGCCCTCTGCTTTCCCTTTGTCAGGATCTGACTTCACTGGATTACCATCACAACATCCACCAGCTGTCCTATATGCAGTAGCCCCCGTCGTTGACTCCCCTCCTCCTACCCATTCCCTACCCCCAGTTCAATCCCTCCAGCTGGATCCACTCTGAATGACACCCTCTCGATCTGCCTAATTATCTCCTCTCCAGAAATGCTGTGGCCATCTCCACGCCACACACTTCTGCTCACAGGGTGGAGCTGAGAGCCAAAGGCCAGACTTCCTGACTGCTCACCTAGAAGCCAGCGTTCTCTGTGACATTTGAAGCCAAACACTGTCAGGCGCAGACATTAAAGCAAAGGCTGGGATTCCTGGAAGATATTTACTGTTGAAGTGATAAAACCACAGTTTACTACTTTGGTAGCAGTCATATTCCAACTAAAGAGCTCAAGACAACGACCCGCTGACACATCTTCATGACAACTCAGGTGTTCCTCAATACTCAAACAGCACACAAGTCCTCATTTTGAATCAATAGAAAAGAAAAAATAAGTGGTTGCAACAATAATTATCTGCCTTTTTAAAACCAAGATTTAAAAGCTTCTAAAAAACGCAATTATCTAATACACAAATGTGATCTGAAAGCTGTAGAGGGATAACTAGCATGGTTTAATTGGCGGGAAAAGAAAAGATATATTATTATCTGGGAAATTATTGATGGTCCTTCCCACATGCATTTGTAGAAACACATTTTTGTTACTTGAGAAGCCATTTCCTGTAACACAAATTAAATGGCACATTAGCTTGACAATAAGCAGAAGCACAGAAATATGCCCCTCCACAAAGCAGTGGGGTTGTTCTGTGGGGCAGCAGATTGTCCTGACATTGTGTTTTCGAAATTCCTCGTAAATGCCAGAACATTTATCTGAATCTCTATTCTGTCCAACCCCCCCCCCCCCCCCCCCCCTCGCTTTGCTGTGGCCTTTCTTTTCGGCCTCCCTCCACTCACTTCTGTGGTACCAGGTTACAACCAGGTATCTGGGGGAAGAATGGATCTTTTCTGCTGTTTTTGGATCTCCCATTTCTCCATGTTCCCATGGGAAGGGGTGGGGTGACTCCAGCACTCATAGGACTGGTCTGACCACTCTCATGTGTCCACGCTCCGCTCCAATGCTCCGCACCTCTATGGAACTCTTTCTATGCTGTATCATTTGAGCCCCCATCTATTAAATTTGTTTTATACTCTAATTACTCCTATTCATGGTCCAGACATAGTGATTACATGCTCCTTAACACATGTTCAACTCAGCATTAACATATTAAAAAAATATTCATATACAATCTACAGAATGTTCAAATTAAAAATGTTCCTATAAATTTGGTTTGAAAAGATTTCACTGAATCAATGACACATTAACCCGATGATACCTGGTCAGCTAATGATTGAAAAAAGTGGGTGGTGTTTCCTTGATTCACCTGCAGTCAAGTTACACATTAGCTAGAGTGTAAAAGCTACAACTCAAGTACAAAGACTTAAAACTCTTGAGCAAATGCGCTTCAACTTGCTTCAAAGTGCTTTTATGGTGTTGGTTTGACATTGACATCTTCAAAATTGTAAAATGAAAGCAACTCATCAATAAACCAGGACATTTTCCATCTACAGGGGAAAGCTAGCAAACTGTGAACCTTGAAGTCCACCCTTTTCATCTGAAACACTCAAGCATGTTTCCTTCACTTTAAAGGCTGTTAGAAAGGGCAAATGACTTCTGGGCATAACACTGTGGGCTACTTAACTATATCAATGTAAAAGGGTTTGTCCAACCCCCTTCATCGATTTGAAAACCAAAGCCTCATCCGTTAGAACAGACCAGAAACAAAGTCAAATTATTTTAGAAAAGTTTAACATAAACTCACATTCTGGGTCAAAACTTAACTAAGTCATGAAAAGTGTTAAAATATTGCACTATTTTAAATAAACAAGTGAAAGAAGGAAAAGGGATTTTTCTCAAAAACCCTGCAAGACACAAGGACATCAGCCAAAAGGTTTGAGGCTTGATGGTGCTCATCTTTGTAAATGGAGCCAATTTGTCAAATCTTTCAGACATCAGCCAAGTTGTGCATGCTGCAAAAGTACAACAGCACAAAAAAAAAAGATCTGACATGCTACAATGATTGCTTGAGAGTAAAAGTCACAACTTTGAGATTTGACAAACCTAATTGCAAATAACCAGTTTGCATTTTATTTGACATTATTAGAAAACTCTTTGAGAGAAACCATACAGTTATCCCAGTGCATCTTTTAAATGAATAGCAGACTATATTTCACACTTACATGCAGGATGAATCAATGCATGTCCCTCCATTTTCACAAGGTGTGTATCTATCTACACAATGGAACCCTGTGGGGGGAAATGGAATTTTGTTAGAAATCCACAACTGATAACAACATCTACTTATACTTTATATAAATCAAAATAATGAAAAGGTTACAAAAACCATATCTGAATTCTAACAAAATCAACACCAATCTACTACAGCAGTAATAAAGCATCTCTTCAGTTTTGTCTTAGAAATTGTCCGATAAGGGATGCTGACTGTCAGACTGCATTTTTTTAAAGAGATTTTTCTGACATTTTAAAAACATACTAAGTGTTTTATTGATATCTTAAGATACTACAAAGAAACATGTATATATTTAAACTCAATTTAATTAAATTGTGCCAGCAAACTGCTATTTTCTTTGGCTGCTTCTTTAAAACGGCCTTAAAAACTTCTTCTATTTAAATTTTTAGAAAGGAAAACTAATAAAGAGTGCAACTAAACTGAAGAAACCAAGAAGAAGTGAAGAAAAAGAAAAGCTTAGTAAAAAACAAAGTAAAATTCAGTGATGAGACGCCGGTACCGCTGTCCGGACATGTCCATCACACCTGTGGATCCAAAAACCCGCTTAATTCATCCCACATAAGTTACTTCATCTAACTTACCCTCTCCGACGTTCATAAAGAGTAAAAATGACAAAATAATCCATGGAATATGTCCTTCCATTTCTGAGGAATAGTTTCCAGCGTTTCGAGTAGAACTTTCAGTTGAAATACATCCTTTGTTGTTACTGGTACAAAAATATGGATCCAAAGGGATTTTTTTTTTTTAAAGCTATTATAATATAACGTTTTTGCCGGAAAGCGCAGCGTTAATTCCCGGTCCCGACCCTCAGCAGCGCGACCACTGCTGTGATTCTCCTTCCACCTCCTAAAACTTTTGAAAAAGTTTTCCAGGAGTCCCGGAGCCTCGTATCACCCCGCCTCCTTCTCCCTCCCTCTCTCACTCACTCACGCACCAATCTAGGCGCATGTGCGCACGCGCGCGTGCAGAACGCACACTTGCAAACAAAAATGACCATTTTAAGAGGTTTCTTAAAAAAAATTCTAAAAGACCCACTCCAATGAAAATCGTGGTGTTGGTGTTTTTTAACACGTTTTTTTGTGGCATTTTCTCATGATAGCGGAGAAATATATAAAGACAATTAAGCTTAAAATTGTGTTTCTGAGTATTTCCTTACTCAAATCATTGTGAATCATGAGCAGACCAAAAATGCCGTTTGAACATGCTCTGAAGCAGTGACCTAGGAACAGTCGACATGTCACAAGCTCCTTCCACTCCATTCTGATGCAGCGTCTTGCAGACAAATAGTAGCTACAAGAGGGTTGAATTGATTAAAAATGACTCATATATGTTAGAAAATTTGTTACCTCATAATTATGGGTGAATTGTATTCACACTACCCTTAAATCAACAGTAATTTTTACAATTTGTATAAAAAAACATGTAAAATGTACTCAAATGATTTAGATTTTTCTACAAAGTTTGACAACTATGTATAGTCACCAAACAATTAATTAAGTAATTAAGGTAATAGCCTTAAAATTTAGTAATATGTGTTTATATGCAAAAACTTTTTTTTAAGCTTATAGCAGGTTACAGAGGATGGGACAACATTCATGTGTCATGTTTATTTGACTAAAAAAAACCTAACTAAATGAAGAAAAAATTAAAGCCATCTTTTTTGTAATATTAGAGAACAAATAGCTTTTTTGCACTGCAAAGGAATTTTTTAGCCAAATAAAGAGATAATATTTATCTATGGTTTACTCAAATTGAGTGTTCTTTTCAGCTGTTAAGGTATTTTTTTACACTAAATTTGGAAACAAGTTTGCTGAAAAAAAGACTGTATAAATCCCAAAACTTTTTGTGGAAAGTAAAAAATGATTTACATGAAACCATTTTATGATGGTCACAATGTATATGTTATCATCAATTCCATTTAATCCAAACTCTGATGATTGCAGATCATTGTGTGTGCGTGCTGCATTCTGCCTGGAAGATGTCCAGTTTGGTGCAAACTTAATTGTTTGTGTGTTTTAGGGTTGATGAACTGTTGATTAAAGGGTGGGCTGCAAAGAGAGGCAGACAGTGGGCATTTCTGTCTCCCCTCATGGCAGTTTTACAGAATGAAAGTCCCGAGGTCTTAGTTCAGCTCTCCTAATTTATCCAGCAGCTCCTCAGCCTATGGTATTGGACTCATTTTCCACAGCCAGCATATAGTACCTCAGTTGTTCTGCTGCACAGAGCAGAGCCGGTGGCTCTCAGAGACAATGGCCTTGATTTGAATCATAAAAGCACTCCAGCATTATGACACAGTTTCTCTCTGCAGGGGAGGGCAGCACACTAATATTCAAGCACACTGCCTCTACACTAACGTCTCCCCCATTTCTCTATTCCAGGGCCCAGCCTTTCATAAATTACAGGCATGGGTTAGGCCATGAATGCTGTTTGTTTAGACACAGCTTCGTTAGCGCATGTGACGTCACTTTAAGAGCTTGTTAGTCTACACAGACATCTGCTTCATCTGGCACCCACTGTGTGATGAAGATTGGCCAATGCAAAGTTTTCAACAGATACACCCAGCTTTGTCTGAAAAGAATTTTGTCCCGTTTTCTCATCTTCTTCAGTCAGGTTCCAACTTTCTCCTATAGAGCTTGGCAGATCGGTTTACGGAATTAGAAGTTTGGGCCATATGTTTTCTATTTCAGTCAAATTGGGATTGGCACCGTTTGTTGGCTGTGACATTACACTGTGATGTCCCTACTGAGAAAGAATTTCAATACTTTCTGTTTTGGAAGATGCTTAATCTCAGTAAATATTTTGTTTTCACCTGACCTTTTTTAAATCAGAAAAAAATGAAGTGCATTTCAGCCAATCAGTTACAGGGATAAATAATAATATTAATATTACACCTACATACCTAAATATGTTCAAATTGTTCCTTCTAACCAAGAGTTGTAAATACTTGGAACAAGGTACTATGGTTCACATATGTTACAAGAAGGTGTAATAGACCTTTTTCAGCTTTTCCTCTGTCTGTGTAACCTGTCTCTCACCCTCAGGGTTGTAGTAGATCCACTTCCAGTCCAGGCAGGAGGTTGCATTATTTTGACGGGCTTACAGCTGGAGGAGTTTCGAGGCAGTCTCATTTTCGCTACTTGAGGTCAGACAGTTGTATTTAAAGTATGTTGCTATCTCTGCAGAATGTCTGCTACTGTGTGGAGCTTCATACAAAAAATAAATAAACAATAAGGTTACAAAATACTCAGGCTGGTAAAATGCTTAAAATAATGGTAGGATTAATGATGGCAAATATTCAAATTCCAGTTTTACTGTCCCAAGTCTTGTGGCTTGAAGGAGAGACCCTCTTGCAGGAAACAAGTCATCCTTAAATGTTTCATGATTCATCATGATTTCTGAGTGGAATGTTTTGTTTTTATGTTTTCATCTTAACATTTTGACACGTTTCTTTGGTAGCCTTTTTGTCTCTCACCATCTCTTTTCCTTGACCATCTCATGCAACCAGAACAAACAGCTCTTTGTTTTGTTTGTATTGGAGAGAAGCTGTGAGAGTGGAAATCCTGGTGACAAAGTTCCCGTGCAGGACTCAGGGGGAAACTCCAATCACATAAACAAAGATGTGACAGGTCAGAATTTATGAAGCAGCGCTCTGCTGGGACTTAACAGCTCCTCTCTTTGAACAGAATTAACAGTGCGCAAAGGAGAAGCTGCAGAAACACCTATTCCACACATATTTGGGGACTCTTCTTTGGTGGAACTTCCCTTTGGCACCAGATTTGTGGTTTTATACATACAGCTGTGCAAAGCACTTTGTTTGAGTATTTAATTCTTTTGGAAAGCATGCTGTACTGTGACGCACAGAGCTAACAGAGAAGCCTTTATTTTGTATCACATTTAAATGGTACTGTATATTTTAGTAGTCAGGACATGAGAGGGGTAAAAAGCCTTAAAAGACCACCCATAAGTGCTGTCAGTGTTCCTATTGTGTGGAAGGTGCCTTATACATAGGAGGTGAGTGGGTTTGTGCACATCAGCCTCACAAACTTACATGAGAAGATATTCCATCAAAAGCTTCTGAGATTTTTTGAACCCACAATAGGAGCTTCTAAGGCGGACTACAGAGCAGTTTCAAAGATGTACTTTTTAGCTAGAAGTCCTGTTTTCAGAAAGTGGTGCTGAAGAACAGTGTTATGGCTCAACATTTTCTGATTTCCAGTACAAATTCAATAGATGTTGCTACACAGAACTAAACAATTGTAGAATTTCTCTATTACTTTTTTACAGTATGTTTATCAAGTACTCTTGGCTCTCAAGTCTCTCCTCGGTTTGGTAGCTTTGCAGAGTGAGCACACTTTGTGCAAAAGGGGTACTAACAGGCAGTGTGAGTGGACAGACTAGAGGTGATGATTTTACCACCCAGGCCAGACTGATTTATGTGGGAAAAGCCCAGAGAGCACCCACTGAGAGTGTGGAGAGGATTAGAAGCCCCTCTACTAAACTGGTCACGGCCAATCAGCGGCTGGGACCCCGTAAAGTTGGACATTGGGGCCAATTGTCAAAGAGAATTCAGGCAAGATTTTGATTTTATCATACAGTGATATCATCACTGCAAGACCTCAATGTTGTCTTGGTGTTGTAACTCTTTAATTCAAAAAATCACGGCCTTAGAAATTGGGACAAAGGAGCAAGAGCGTACTCTTTGTTGTTCTGTGTTGTACTATAAAAGGCAGACCTGGAGAAAAATTCCCAGTGATAAGAATAAATCTCTCTTTGGTCAGGAGAAAGTAAGTATGAAAAGAGAATCCTAAAAAAATGGTCATTTCGGATACATTTTAAAGACAAGTTCAATTTTCAAGACTTTGCACCTTTTAATAATATTTTTAAAACTCTTAATTTTTTTCCTTGAAGGTGACTTTCTTGACGCTTAACGCCTGGCGAATATTCGTCCCGGTGTGTACGGGCCTTAAGTTTGCTGCACAAAAGAAAAATAATAGATAGAGATTTTTGGAAGAACCAACAAAGCATACATAGATGGAGCTGCTCAAGACTTTTGTTCTGTAAGTCTTTTTTCCACATTTCTCAAATGAACTGCAGCTGTTTTTGATTTTATTTCATCCATTGTGTTGTTGGGTCACAGCATTTAGACAAAACCATTCAACAATCTTCCACTCCCCCTTATTGATTATATTTAAAACATTTTGTGTTTATATTGTTGTTGGTTGGTTTGCTCTACATACTGGACCTGCTCTTTGCTTACACTGTGCCCCCACACTGCATAATTTATCACCAGGGACTCTTAAGAAAAGACAGGGTCCTTGGTTTCTTGTAGTTTGTTTGTAGACATTCATTCTTTCCCTCATTCACTGTGATTCTGTCTTTCCCTCCACCTACACACTGACATACTCTCACAGTCACTTTGAGACTGGAACTTTTTGCCTAAAGTAAACATACAGGAATGATGGATCTCTCTTTGGATTGCGGGAAAAGTGTTTGACTTTCACACAAGACCTCTAAATGGCTATTAAATCGTGTATGTGTGCACTAGTCTTGCTCGTCCACAGGGCTGGCAGAGGAAGGGAGGAAAAAGGAAACTGGGTTTATACTTGTGTGACTCTTTTCTTCCATGAGCCCTTTGTTTATTGCCACACACCACATATTTACGCCATGTGAGTGTGCATGTACAGTGGAGAGTCTAATGCTTGTGCTCAGAAATCCTTGTTCATGAATGTGTTTCGAATGGATCAGAACAGTCAGCAGCTGGAGGAATTCTGAGTGCTGATACTCTGCTTCCATGTGAAACAGCTCCTTAAAACCACAATGGACAGCTGCTGGACAGTGAATCTCCCTCCCTCCCTATGACTCAAATCACACACACTCCCTTCCCTCAATCAGGCTGTAAATCTCAAAGGAGAACAGAGGTGTTGCTAACTTGCTGAAAGGGATGCAGGCAGAATCCTGGGGTTCAGTGCAAAAGGTCAGCTCTGTGTTTGCAGGCCCTGATGCCGAGGCTTTAGGCCTATCGCCACCAGTGACCTGGGACACACACTTGAGACCACAACACTGTCCTTCCTGGATGGGCCATGCATCAAGGTCTCTGTCTTCGGGACTAATTGAATTGAAGCAGCGGAGAGGACACTGAAAGCCCAATGCAACAATGGGCTTATCCTAAATAAAGCCAGAGGGTCATTTGAGCCATTTTGCAAAACCATGTTCAAATCCATGTAATCTGACAAATAAAGCAGAAAACAAGTGGAGTTTATATGCAAAGTTATGGTGGTGGTAGCCTTGAAAAATGTCCCAGTGGCATATGCTGCACTAAAAATGTCAAATAAAAGACATATTGAGAAAAATGAGTGAATTATAACTACGACTGATCCCACATTTGCCTCTGAAAACCAGAGGAGAAAGACACTGAGGGGTCCCCTGCTCTCTGTTCATCCTCTCTCTGTCCTGCGTCAATTGTTGGGGAATCATGGTGTCAGGCCTTCGCCATCAATCATCCTCTTTCAGAGGAGGGCAGACAAGGCGGGGACCCGCCCCCCAGGACAGGGGGGTGGAAGTTCTCATGCCCTCCCCGCCTCCTGAAGTCCCGCGCCCCTACAGACAGAACTCCGACAGCTGGTCTGGCCATTAGGGGTAGGCCAAGACCTAAGGGCCCCCGCACAGCAGCAACAGCTGCCAGCCCACTGCCCCCCACAGCCCCACCAACACAGCTCTATAAAATCTGTATTAGGAAAGCAATTTATTTTCATTCCTTTACACTCTGGTGCAAATATGGTGACAATTTAGCTACTTCTATTATGAACATGTGAACATTTCTAGATCAGGGTTTTAAAAATACAATTTGAGGAAAATTTAGACTTTTTTTTAACTATTATGTCAATTTCTCTACAAATATTTTGGCTTTGCAAGTGCAGGTTCTTTTAAATCTCTTCTTTCCTTTCTCAGTTTCTCGCATCAAAGGGGTTCCAAAGATAAAGATAATTTTATTGCATGAAGCTAATACCTTATTACCTTGATGATGAACATAAAAGATAACAGAGACTGTCATGTTGCTTTTTTCCAAGAAAATTTAAATGATTAGAGCTTTATCAATAGTAAATTAATTAAAAAGTAAATAATTAGTGTGGCCAGTTATATTTCTATTGTGTCATTAATATTATACCTTCTGTTACATAGTAGAAAGGAAAAAAATGCAGTCTGATATTCTGTAACAAAAGAAAGCGACAACATATGCACCTTGCAGAATGTTTTTTTATCTCTCCATGAAGGATGTTTTTTTCTTGAATCACATTTCAATTTGCGTCACCTATTTGTAAAAGTTAATTCCGATGAAGTGATTTGTCTTTCCAGCTTTTTCAGTAAAGCTATGCCCATTTTTTCTAACAATGAAATCCCAGCAGGGTAATATTTACCTGGCTGAGACTACATTTACAATACAAACACGTCTGTGCGTATGTGATTTCAGAATGAGCTTTCCTTCATGGATTGCTGTTTGCTGTATGTGTTGATTGAGGTAAATGCATGCGGCCCTCGGACTAAATGTGTGCGTTCCAGGGAGTGAAAGAAAGACAAGAGTCTGAGCGTTAGAAGAGATTACGCCACACTCCCTCAGGATCCTTGTTGCTCATGCACTACTGGCAGCTGACTGGTTCCCACAGTTAAACACTGAGGTGAGACAGGCTGCACCCACAGCCCCACCTGTGCCTCTTCATGTTCCAGCAGAGCCCCTCTGAGCCAGGGTCATTAAGAAGAGAACAGGGAAGAAACACTAAACGTGACTGCTGTGCAATCAAAACATGAGCCAGTGACTGCGGCTGTTTACTACCAAGAGATTATTGCTACCAAAAGCTATCAAAAATGGGTTAATTGTCGAGCAACTATAAAATTTAAAATGTATTCTAATTTACAATTGTTTTACCTATGCAATTATCTATTAAAGACCCACACCAATTAAAATCAGTTTGTGGTGTTTTCAATATGTTCTTGTGGTATTTTTCTTTTGGTGGAGGATGTAGAAAATGAAGATTGAAACTGCTTGTTTTGCGTATTTCTTTGTTTAAAAATTGTGGCGAATCAAAAGCAGACATAATGTATTGTTAGAAAAAGCTTGTAGTTGCACACAAACTACAATTGGCAGATCAAGGTCTCTACACCGCTCCAGTCCGATGCATTTATGATAAACTCCTTGAGCTCAGCATCTTTACTATGTCCTAGTAAAGACACAGGTTTTTTGATTTGCCTAAAAATGGCATAATCATAATTAAAAGACCACTGGGAACAGTTTTAGAAAAGATGATTGGAGTGGGAATTTAACTTTGTTACCTTTAGTGTAAAATGGGAAGAACTTTTACTGTAATCTTTTTACTTTTTTTTTTTGATTGATTGATTTTTTTAAATTTTCATTCATTAAAACAATTATACCAATTTAATATTTCATGTAAACATTATTAATGAAAAGTAGCAGAAAAAGGCATGAACACATCATATCTGCCCCTTTTTCACAATTTAACATCATTGTGAAGCTATTCTGATTATGTGCAGTAGCTATGCTAGTATTTGATTTGTGTCCTGGTGCTGCTCAGTTTGAGATTGACTACATACCAAAATCAACAGGCCAGCTTTCTCTGTCAGCCAAGAAGTCTGTGGTCGCAGGGTTCACTCTGGGAGCCCTGGCCCCCCTTTGTCCAAACCCACTGAAGCAGTGTGAGATTACATGTGTGGATATTCTCTCCACCTTCCTCATCTTCATCACACCCGATTGGTTGTTGAGAAGAACTTGATCCAGTCAGAGATGCTTTTGTACACTGACACGAAAGAGCAGCTGTTAGGCTTAATTAAAAGTGGACGGTGATGTTCACTGGCCATCTCAGAGAGAGAAAGCAGGGATCAAGTCTAGATAAAGGAGTGAATTTGGGAGATGGCAGGCTTACTGGACACAGACCAAAAGGTGCCTGCACATTCTTTCCTCACTCTCCCGATGGCCTCCAGGCAGGCTTGAATGATAAGGAAGGCAACACTGAATTGCGACAGGGTGTGGCTGAAATGAAGTGCATGGGGTCGAAATGGCCTTTGTGCTCCAGAAAGGAATTTCTCATTGTGTCTGCTCAATGTGATTTATCTCAATCACATCTTTAAAATGTAAAATACACAACTAATTATTTATTAGAACATCAATCCCCTGTGCAGCTCTGTCATGAAGAAAACTTCATGATATTTGTTAAAATGAGTCATTCCTTTGTGTCACTTTTTGAGACAGTAACCTTTTCAGAAGTCAAAGCTGTGGCACGGGGTGGGTGGAGGGACTGGCCCGTAGCTACAGACATTCCACACCACACCACCCAGGGGCAAAGCGGAGAAAAGGTCTTTCAGTAATTCCACTTTTATTAAAATGTATTGAAGAAAAACAACACGCTGGTTCATGGCAGAGGGTGGAAAAAAGTCTGCATGACGGCTGAATTCTGACTCATTCCCTTTTGTCTTGAAGCTTGTGCTGCTGGGCTTCCATGAAAGTTTCCTCTCTTTTCCTCTGTGCAATCATTATTTTTTCTTTCATCCTGCTTCATCGCCATCTAGGTTCGTTCAAACAGCTGTCCAACCTGCACTTATCAGCTTGCTCCTTTAATCTCTTTTCCTTAACCTTGTGTTAACCCACCAGGTCGCTCCCACTCCCAATCTGTCAGTCGTGTCAGCTCGTGCATCCCCTGTTTGTCTTTTGTGGCTAAATGAACTGGTTTTTAATTTTAAAACATTGTAAACCACTTTAGAAGGAGGTGAGAATGCACTCCTGGGTGGGTTCCTGGCTGTGCCCTAATCTCTCCTAAATGACCACCACAATATTATGGCCACATTGTCTGGACAATTACAGAAGCATGCCCCTGGTGGCACTGACCCCAGTGGCCTGGTCACTGTATCCCCAGCAACCAGTCAGGAAGGAATGATTGCTCAGGCGTCCCTCACTCTCGGGTCTGTCACAAATAACTGAAACATTCACTGCTTGCACCCTGCTGTTCAGGGATATTAAGCTTCTAATATCCATTGGTTGAACTGGTGGTCCCCCTAATGATTCCAAGCAGGCCAGAATTTCCAAATACATGCTATGTAGTCAGGAATGTGCAGATATGATTCACTGGATTATCCAGCATCCTGCCAAAACTATGACTTAAGGTGCAGCAATCTTCCCAGGAAGAGAAGAAGCAATCCGGGCAATCCAGACATTCCTGGGTCCTGTAGTGTTTTTGCGTACTCTCTAATTTGAGAGCAGCTGTCAGACCCTGCAAACCCTCCACCATCAAAGCCGGGTGAGGAGGTGGGTGGGTGTGTGTAAGGATAACCAATGCCCCTTCACACTTTCCTGGCTTGTGATATTGACACAACTGAGCAGCTCTGGCGAGCAGCAGATTAAAGGAGAGTGACTTTGATGGCAAAAACAAAAGACACTTATCTCATGGCCTTTCTTGAAGATGTGCAGCTCTTTTACTTTGACTTTATGTAAGATGTAGTGCAAAACAATTAAACCAACAACCCTCTGTCTACCTATTTAGGTGAAATATTACAAATCTTGTGCACGAAATATCTTTAGCAAAAATGTATCTTTCCTTTTTCTCAACCCACTGCATCTCTTTCAGGGTCACAGGGCTGCCCGAGCCTAACCGGGTACACCCTGGACAGGTTGCCAGACTTTTACAGAGCCAAACACTCGTAGTCACACCTAGGGACAATTCAGAGTGTTATTAAATGATCATGCAATTCGTGGTTCAAGCACCACGTTTGGCATTGATGAACTGTATGATCCCCTCTGTTTGAAAAGCACGTTATCCAAGAGTAAATCCAACATTGTAAAAATTATGCATAAAATATAAAGAATATAATAGTGATCTGTAAGTACCACTCAAGTTAAAGGACTGCATTTTGTGCATGAAGAGCCCATATTGTTGATACTATAGGGTAACTAGACATTTAATATTTTTGGAACAATTGAGTGTATGGCTGCCACTTTGGATTTTGCTCATAGCTAACGTGCTTTTCTGAAAGATGGGATCCTAAGGTACATTCAAATTTGTACCACAAAATGCACAGCCTGCCTGAAATGTCAACCTAACTGGTTCCACTGAATCAATCAAGCTCTGAAGCATGTCTTTGGACTGTGGGAGGAAGCCAGAGTGTCCGGAGAAAACCCACACATGCACGAGGAGAACATGCAAACTCCACACAGAAAGGTCCCAGCTGGGATTTGAACCAGGGCCTTCTTGCTTTGAGGTGCACCTCCATGCGGTCCTTTAGCAAAAATCTTTTGCAGCAAATAATCTTTCTACCCTTGTGGATAAATAACGTTTTTATTTATCTGTCTTTTGCATCATCAATATTTTGCATCAGGGACATTTCCCTCGCATTAAAAATGAGTACAGTCTTGGTAGAAACAACAACAAATAACATTTTTTATTTTGCTTTTTCCTTTTTTTATTATTTCCATCTTTTTGGTGGGAATGAGTTAGGAGGAAGGTTCATAAAGAAGGTTCATTTGAATGCAACTTCGGTTTCCCATAAATGCTTGATTTCTTTTTTAAAGCAAAGGTTTTCACTGATCTTCTTTCAGTCAGAGACGTACAAACACTAAACTGCATGGAAAATCACAACTACGTTAATGTGTTTAAGTTTATGCTTCTCAAAACAAAAAGCAACAAGTCATGTTTTCACTTTTTAGTTGCAGGATGACTTTTCCCAGAACCTGACAGTTTCCCTTTGACAGTACTTAGGACGGTAATTTAGAAGTACAAATGAGAAGTCAAGATGAGATTTCAGCTTTTCAAAATCAAACTGTCATCTGTCGTAAAACCTGTCATGTCGGGTCATAATGCAGTTCTGTTTGGAACAGCTCTTAATGTTTAGGTGTACTTATGGGCTCAGGTTCTCACACTGTGGCAGGCATGCTAAGACTCGAAGTCCCTGGGGGATCCCAGATGTGGTCCACACTCTGCTATGCACTAACCTCTAATTACATCATTGACTTCCTTATGGGACATAATTACTAGGACTATGTTCTTGATTCCAACTAGTGGATTCTAACTGTTTTATTTTCCTTTTCTTGGTCTCTTAGAAAAGTGCATGCTTATTTAAACTCATGCATTTAGACTAGAACAGAACAAATTGAATACTTATGGAAGTTCTCCAAATGTGCATTTGTTTTGTTTCAATGTGTGAATTTCTTTTTAACATGCATAACGTTTCCTGGCATTTTCCTGGCCATGAAAAGGGCTTTGGAGATGGTCTTCCCAAACATAGGATAGAGCAGATCTTTGGGGTCTCTTTGACTTGCTCTCCCATGAAAGTGTTGTTTCAACAGCTTGTTCTAATTCGCCTTTTCGTCTGCAGGACAAACAGGGAGGAGGAAGCAATGAGGGCCCACATTGCTACAATAAGAGCCGCCTCAGGGGTATAAGGAGGAAGAGGGTCAACTTAATCACAGTAGGGCCTGAGGCTCTGAAGTGAGAGGGTCACAAAAGTGGAAGGTTTGCAGCCCACACCCTTATGAAGAGGCTTTCTAGTCTTTACATGCTCTTTTTTTAATTTACGCAAACCTGCAGTTGTGGTGAGTTGGATTAGGGTCTTCTAAAACCTGAAATCTTGCTTAAGATCTAACTGTTTGAAGTGGATTAACTTTATCTTCAATTGTCCACGTATACGGTTAAATACAGTTCAAGTTCTTAACATCTACCTTAATAAAATGCATTAAAATAATTCTCACACAGCAAAATTCTGCACCCTCAATCCTGAGATTGTTCAAACCAAAGCTTTACAAATAAGTGCAAAGCACTGTTCAAATATTAATTGCATCTGACACTGTACAAGGACATCAAAGAAGGGCAAAATGTGCCAAATCCTCAGGAATCCTTTCATTTGCTTAAAAAAATGGAGTTCCTGGGCAGAAGTGGCGCGGGTGACCAAAGCCTGGATTTTCTTTTCGGCACAGGCCGTGTGAAACACATTTTCCATCATGTCATGTCTTATCCAGGCAAGGCTGAGCAGATAGCTGTATCAAGTGAATGATAGGATGCAACTGGGCTGGATGAAGTACTCCAACCCTGCATGTGCACTTCTGCAGACATCGTTTGGAGAGAACAGCTTTTGAGTACAAAAGAAAAAAAGGGAGGGGCTGCTTAATCTTGACTAAGCTGACCGTTTTGGACAGGTGTGCGTTTCAGTGTTTCACACTGGATTTTGGGGCAATTGGATGTTTGGTCTCCTCTGCACACATGTGGCTCACAAAATATGTGTATCCCTTTTTAAAACAGGACTAAAACCTGTTTCATCCACTTCTACTGATGAGGGCTGTGCTCTTAACATTGGCATGTTCAAAGCAACAAGAACTGTTAAAGTGGCAGGCACTCTGGCCATACAATCCTCTTAATGACAGAAACACATGCTATGCTTGAACTATTGGCAAGCTTTATGGCTAAATGGGTCTGGCTGGCACGCCTCTGAATATTAAGTTCCTGTCTCTTGACCTTCATCTGCAGTTTTTCTGCTTGAACCAGAAAAATCACTGCTCGTCCTCTTGTTGGAGGTTTTGGTAACTCTGGCCTATCTGAGTGACCTCTCGGGGAGCCTCATCTCAGATTTGCTGCTTCACATGCAGATGGCGAGCTGTGTGTGTGTTTGTTTAGGCTGCTGGGTGAAGGGACTATGTGTGGGAAACACTGTTCCACACCATTGGATCGATGAGAAAGAGATAAGAGAACTCTCTGGCCTTGGAGGGACAGGCATGAAAATAATTTTCTTGTGTAAAAACGTTTGCCTTTTTGTTTTTTTTTAAATAATCTTGGTTTCTTTTTAATATGGGAAATAGCAAACCAGCCTCTCCTGAGAATTTAAAAAAGGGGCACAAACACAGTGGGGTTAAATGCTGTTTGTGTATTTGTTTTGTGTTTTCCCTTGAAAAATCCTGCTGTGACGGTGAGAACATTGTTTAAAATTTTTGCCACTGTTTCATACAATAGTTTGGCTTTGATTGAGATATTTTGTGGAGTTCTAAAAATCAGACAGGAGCCAAAAAATGCAAGCAAGAGTAAACAGTGGAGAAACTCATAAAACAGCTGCACTTAGTTCATTTTGGGATACAGCATGTTTGTACAACTTTGCATTAAAGTAAAGAAATGTTTAAACCTTAGGTTTTCTTATATAATATGCGCTCATTAGTTTTCCAGAACAACCATGATGAGATGATACCAGACGTTTGATTGCGTGACTACATCCACATTCTGCAACAGCTGCTTTTTTAAAAGGGGGGAATGGTATTTAAAGGCTTTTACCCCTCTCCCCAAAGGATAGGACGCAGTGTTATGGCCAGAATTATAAAGCACGATTAAGTTTAAATATCACACAACATTATGTTTTTTTCCTATTTTAAAATCTGATGCGGTTGTTGCTTTTTTTAAATCAAAAATCAAATAAATAACACACTTTACAGATGTCACGTGTAAGGTCCTTTAAGGATCACATCACATTTTCTTGGGGGTATTTGTTCCCCGTATGTACAGTTATAAATATTTTTTTGCGTGTTTTTAAATGAGAAAACATGCTCGTTGGACCCAGACTAAAACATGTGGTATATTTTTAAAACATTCTTTCACCCTTTCTAAACAAAAAAGGCAGAAAGCGAGGGCTGTATTTTGAACCCAGGATATTCTTTTCATAAGTTAAAATATAATTTTAAAAACTAAAAATTAGATTTTGAAGCTTGTAATTGTGTTCCTGTTCTGCTCCATTTGTAAACTGCCAATGACTGGCATGTACCGCAAGAATCCTGGAATTATTGTGTCCCTGTATTTTTGCATCTTTCCCATCCCAACTGGCACTCTGTGGGAATCAAGGGCAGAGATAGCAGGATGTGGGAGCGGATCATTCCTTCACTCAATACGCACACAACATTTAGACAGGGAAGACACTCAAGTGTCATCTATGGGTCCTCCATACTGTATATGCACCAAGTGCCACAGAGTCTGTGAGAATACAACAGTTCATGGACTTGAGATAAAAACCTGTCTGTGCATGATCTCCCATAGTATTCTGATAGCTATCTCTCAGTCGCCACACTAAGATTTTTAAAAACACCAGCAGAATGTCTTGCTACCTGTTCTGGAGTCTTGCTGTGATTTTCCTCAGGGCCTCTCAACTGTCGCCCCAGCACACATGCTGTTGAATAATGTCTCTGGGAATGGGTTGTCGGCCTTGGATTTCCCATTTTTATCTTTATCGGACCTTCTGTCCTAGAGCAAATATCTATCACCTGAGGCAGGCACACATTCCACTGAGATATCCATGGGAAAACAGAGGAGAAGCATGGGGACATTTTTCTGAGCGAGTATATTAACAGAAAGACAGATGGCCTGGGAAATAGAGCAAAGTGCTGACAAAAAGAGACTGAGCCAAGACAGTACATTAAATCTAATAAACATTTCAAAAATGAGAGAGAATTATGTTTTAAGAGGTAAGTGCTGAAGCCCCAATAAGAATAAATGCACAGTGAGTTTGTCAGCCTCTGCTCTGGTCTTTTGTGGTGCTTAAAAAGGCCCCGTGTGTGGTCTGAGTGCTTCTCGTCTTCGAGCAGCAAGCTGATCCCTCAGACACTTCAGACTGCAGTCTCACACACGGCCGCTGATGAGCACAAAGAGGAAAAGGTCCAATAAACAGGGCCCTGTTTGATCCGGCCGCAGCCCAGCAGCCTGCCAAGTTGCCTTTGTTTTAGCGAGGACACCACAGTCGTCACACAGACTGCTGTCTACCCGCTGCTCTTTGCTGTGGCGAGAGGCATCATTCACATGCTGCTGTGCCAGAGTCAGCATGAGGGAAGCTGAAAAGAAAAGAAGGTTACACGGAAAAATCTGCCTGTGTCTTGCATCACTGTAAAACGAAAACATATTTTCTGTCTTTGGTTGTCAATCCACAAGTCCTCTCCAATCAGTTGCATCAGTCTGTTGGGCAACATGCATGTGGTTAGATTTCAGTAGTTTTGCAGAGTTGTTGCACACAGTCTTCATCGCTCAGGGGGTTGATTGAACCATTGGCTGCGTGGGAGTCTCTGATGAGTCTTGCTAAACAAAGAAGGATGCTAAGTCCAGTAAATTTCACTGCAAAACTGAACCACAATGTTTGAATTGGGATTTCTTTTGGACAGACTGCAAACTGTGTACATGGTTGGCGAGGCAAACTTAAAAGAAAATAAAAAACACGCTTAAATGTTTGTCAGCTGGTTAAAATATGGTTAGATGTCATTTTTTCTTCCATGGTTTATGACCAAATCTGTGTTAAAAAACATTCTCATATGGCAAATGTTTTAATAAAACCTAGAATGCAAACATAGGTTCTTTGCAATTATAGGAAAACGGTAAGCATCACTTTCCAGATCTATTTTTTTCAATTAATTTTAATTTCTGTTTAATTTTGTTTTGTCTTTGGTTTGATGTTTTTTTTTCTTCCTTTCCCACTTCAGAAAAAAAGAAACTCTAAACTGAGCCTCTGATCAGGTGTAACCGACTTGCCCATTTCCCACAGTTGAGGCCCAGGCAGTAACAGCTAGATATTTGACACTAATCACCCATTAAAAGTCTAATGTTGTTCAATGCCAGGCAGAGCAGAGCGACACTGGCAGCTGCTGCTGTGTCCAGCAGAGTGGTTCTAGGAAGGCTGAAAACACTTCCCCAGAAGATGAGATAATTGGGCTTTCTTGCTTTTCTCACTAAAATACACAACTCAAAGATAGGGACTCGACATGTCAGTGTTGTAAGTAAAGTAAGGATACTAGAATTATAGAGGTGTAATAGTAGAATAAAAGCTGATCCTTAGAATTTTGCTCTGATGTTAGTTTTTCTTTCAGTTTTCAATGTATTTTTCTCAGACTCCCCTCATTCTTCATGACATGTTGGCCTCAGCTTTGGTCACAGCCTGGCATTGGGTTTAACAGCATGCCACAGTCTGTGCCATTCCTTGTGCATCTGCAGCAAAGGATCAACATTAAGACAGTGGTTTTAGGGGAGGTTTTAATACTGCACCTGTTGGGGCTCAGAGCAGAATTGGGCTTTTGCAGCTGTGGACCCGATCTGAACCTCAGACAGGAACACTGGCGAGCTGCATCCTCTTTGTCTGGCTCCTCATCTGACAACGCACACAAAAATGAAGCTTTACTGTGGGTACTTCCACCTCAGCAGGCCTGTAATCTCATGATATGGAATATCTCTGTGGTGATCTCTTCTGCCCTGGAATGTAACGACAGTGCCTGGTTTCAAAGAAGTCAGCCCTTTTTTTGCAGCTTATGTGTCAGAATGTTTGCATCCTGTAAGACCCCTGTGATGGTCTCATTGATCTTGAGCAGTTTTCTTTTTTGTTTTTAGATTATGTAAACATAAATACTATAAGATTTATGAAGAATAGTTAATAAAAGTGTTTTGCGAATCAGAATCCTAACCAAATCCTTGTTTTTATTTGTCAGTCAGTCTGAGTTTCCATCATAAACATGTAGTAAGAAAACAAATCCACTGAAAACGACCAGTGGATGTTTTTCCCCTCTCAAATGGAAAAATGGATGCCCCCCCGGCACCTCTCTCTCAGAACTCTGGTCTCTTGAGATAGGGAATATTGAAGAGGTTAATGTGACTACAGAGCTGTGGGCTGTCTTTTTTCAGGCTGGTTGCTTGTGAATGTCCATTCATAACCAGATTGGTCCAAACAAGCAGAGGAAGCAAGAGCAGCACTTTCCCACAGTAGTGCAGGGAGACAAGACGGCTTCTCCTTTACAGTTCATGGCTGCATGGAAACTGCACTCCCACTAGAGCTAGCAGAAATGGTGGACTGGTGAACCGTAGCAGCCCAGATAACAAAACTTGACCAGCTCTGAATCTGAATAGCCACCTTGTAGTCAACCATGCAAACTGATAGCAGTTACTCACACATCAAGCTTGAAATTGGCCTCCCAACAAATTTGCAGCATGCTTACTTGAATGAAACGTTATTTTATTGCTTAATTTGATCAAAAGGTTTTTCCACAAGTGCAAGATGCTGCATTTTCAGTTTTCAAAGCAGCCAAACACCATGTGGCTTTTTTGCAATAATTTTTTCCATTCATGTGAACGTGTTGATATTATTACAAGTTTTGCTTTGCCACACATTGGCGACCTGTCGAGGCTGTATCCTGCCTTTGCCCAACAGCAGCTGCTTTTGCAGGCCATGACTCCAAAAGGGATGGATTATAGGTTTTTTGTACTGTAAAGTTCTGGCTATTTTTCTGCTAACGTCACCACTGAAATCCTAGCGGCTCTCTCCAAGGGTAACAAAATCTGGAAGGCCACCTGCCACCACCCTCTGGACCTCAGTTTGATGTCTGAAGTACAGACTCCCGAATTTAGATATGTTGTGATCGCTGCTTAAAGTGACGTCTGTCAGACTCCTCATCTGCATGTTTGGGTCTTTGAAGTCCCCTTTGCTCTTTTTTTTGTTTCTGCAGCAGCTTTTTTTTGTGGATATTTGGTTTCCTACATTGCAGCTTTGGGGCTGTGGCTGGACTTTGATATTTTAGTTCTGGTTTTAAAACTTTAGTAGCCATGCACTGTGGGGGTTTTAACCTTTGTCTGCCTGTAAGTACAGGAAGAAGGAACCGACTATTTTAAGAGGATTTACAGTGAAACACAGAAACCAACAGCACTGGACTTTGTACGCGTGAACAGATCATATTTCAAACCTTTTCAAAATAAAGTCATGGAGAAAATGAACATACTTTAATTACACTGAAGGTCAGCTGTTACATCTTTCCATTGCCTAAAATAGAAACTTTATATTAGAGTTAGGACACACCCAAAATTAATTCATTGCTTTGAATTTGACTTGTAATTTCCTGATACTGCAAAGAGTGCCAAACTCGTGAATTCACTTTTTCCACAAGTTTACACCGAATATAAATGCGCAAAGACTGTTGGTGAAGTGAGCCAGCTCTCTAATCAGTTTAGAGGGCAGCTGTGCCACAAAGACTTGACAGCTACCATGCAGCTGGCTCAGACTCTGGGAACCGGAGAGAAAGGCTAAGATGCCGTTTACAGCATTACAACCATGCAGCCTCTTTCTCAAGCTCTTCTTTGTTTCCCTTTTCCCCCTTTTCCCTATTTCTTTTCCTTCTCTTTCGCACACACACCGAGCCCCCCCCCCCCCCCCCCCCCCCCCCCCAACGCTACTAACTTTCACCCCCTGCCTAAAGTACGACGTGCACTTCTGTCCCAGGCTTTCCTCCAGCATTTGCAGCATCATGCGGTTTAGGTTTCCCACATTAGAGAGAACTGCATGTGGTGTGGGCTGCATGTTCCGTTTCCTGCAGATTAGTTTGCATGCCCCCCCCCCTTTCTAACTGTGACAGCCCGAGTCAGTCTAATGTAAATAAGCATTCCCAACTTTCAACAAACCCATGGCCCCTTCAAACCAAAACCCCATCATGGCTTGAAAGTGAGAGAATTCCAGCGGGATATCTTAACTTCCCTCTCCCCCAAATTTCAAGCTTCCCACAGACGCTCCGGGCTCAATGACTTCGACTTCCCACATTTAAGAGTGACTATAAAAAGCATCTTTAAATTGCAACCATAAGCTGCCTCTCTTTTCCTCCTCCCACACACATGTTCCTCAGTCCTGACGAGGGTCCTAAACACAGCAGAAATTCAATTCTCCAATGAATAAATTAGCCAGATTTCCCAATTCACCACTCAATTATTCCTTTAACAGCACAGTTGCACTCTGAGAAAAGCTGGCAGTGATGTTCTGTGGGATGCATACTGAGCTGAAGCGTCCAGTGAGAAAACAAAGGAAGAAGCTGGCTGCACAAAGGAGGCAGGGGTCTCTTCATTCTAGATATATGAGCTTGCCTCCTCTACAAAATGAGACCTGTGGTGAAACCTCTTCCTGTTAGTGTTTACAAAGTGGTTACAGCTCCAGAAGGAGCATGGCACTTCAAGATGAATGAAGGGCAGCTACGTGTGTTTTTGCAACAGAGAAACAGAGCAAACGTTTTGCAAGTTTGGCTCTTATTTTGCAACCAATTACTCTAACTGTAACAATGGATGTTGAGCAAATCACATGGAGTCCTATTTTGCTTTTATTTTGGCCAAAATCTATCCACTGCAAGGTTTTGTCGCTCCAAGTTTTTTTCTTCTTCTAAGCTTTGCATGGAATTTGATCTCTGTGAGATTGTCTGAAAGTTTATCCTTTGCACTCAATTTAGCAGAAAAAGAGAAGGAATCGAATGTGAGAGGTGTGTTATTGTTGCACTTTCATCAAAACTGTGCCGGATCATTTACAGAGCCTGCATGACAAAGGTGGCATCAGGAAGAATACACAACAACGGAAATCTTATCATATAATGTGAACTTACATTAAGGTTCATGAAAGTGGATAAGAGGCGATGACAGCATTTAAGAAGGAGTGGAAGGCCTGCAGTAACAAATAAGCTCTTAATCATCAGCTACACAAATAAAAAGCTGTTTTTTTAAAAAGCTCCCCCCCATGCACTTCTCCAAAGAGCTGAGTCATTCCTTTGTACTATATAATTTTTCGCATCAGCTGTCGCCAGCTTTAGCTTCTATTTCTTTTCTTTTTTTGCAAATGTTAAAACAAAAAAACAGGACTGCACCAAATAGAAATAAACTGTGAACCACATGCTAGTACTACTTTAATGTGAAGGGAGGCATACTATACTAGCATCAAGTTGAGAAAAACTCTGGTAACCTTAATATAAATATGATTATAACTGCCATCTGCCTCATTACAATGTTAAACCCAAGCAAATCTCTTTCATGACCGTTAAAAAAAATGTCATGTGGAACTAAGTCATGTTTAAAAAAGTCTGTCACGCTCCATAACTCACAATCCAAGAAGCCGTATTTTCTTTGTACTTTACCACAGAAGTTGAACATCAACGGAAATAGGAAATGTTTTTATTTTGTCATTCAAATGGATCAGCAGTTGCAAAACGGGCCAATTAGGCTACAAATTAATGAAGATCCTAAAGAATCATTTTTCATGTTTTCCTAAGTTTCCGAAGTTTTTTTATTTGGAAAATATAATCTATCCAATTTTGCAATCCCCTTACTCCTGCATTCATTCAATCCTCATTTGGATCTTCGCAGACAAGCCTTTGTATCTCACCCACTCCCAAACAAAGAACATCTGAGCAGAAATGTGGGTTATAACCTCATTCTTGGCCTTTTGCAGAGAGGTTATGAGAGAAATTTCCTTCTCTGGGGTCTCTTCCATGCCATTGCCCCCCTTTCCCCCTTTTCCCTCACTGTATATGAAAACAACAATAAGTCATGGTCACATGCTGCCTCTGTGTGTTTTTAGCAAAAGGCTTAATGTAATGGTGTTTACTATGTTCTGTTACAGATCAGACACACCTTGTGCAATAGGTTGGAGGGTGGATTTGCAATTCTTTCAGATATTAAATTTGCCAAATGCAGAAAGAGTCACACTGAAGCATCCAGATACACTCACACCCTTCCACCTTCTGGTCACCCTGGCTTAAATGCCAAAAACAACCACACACTACTCCCTTGGGCTTCATTAAATGGAAAATATACACATAAGATAAATAAATGAACTAACCCTGAAATTGTTGCGCTTGTGTGGGAAACTTCAGATAGTCCTGAAATAGTTTTCCGTTAGACCAGAGGAATGAAGGTCTGTAGCTTTTCACCATACAAGGGCTTGTTCCCCTGAAGCCAGCTCATGCCCAAAAGATCCTCTACGCTTACCACAGTGACCAGGCTCCTGCCACAGACATCCACGGCTAATGTGTGTTTTTAATGATGCTTTTGTTCTGGAGCATAGCTTTTTCTGTGCACACACACAGCCACCTTTGAGGGGATGTTTGATTTTTTCTTCTGCGGTGTCATTCTGATTTCTACTGATTGAAGTGGCTCCTGTTAGACCGGCTGGGATGAAAGATGTTCCTGCTTCCACACGCACATATTGAACTAACACGTTTAAAAAGAAGGAAAACACATGTCGACATGGAAAATAAAAACATCAGGTGGGTGGACTCATGGGAACAGGTTAAACACGGTCTGGATAACAGCAATAATTACTTCAAGAGAAACCTGAGGAGTTGTTCATGCACCTCTATACAGCGTCATGTGTCACCCAGTCATCCAGAATTTCTTGTTAAAGTCTTTGGAAACGTCATTAGCCAAGTACGATTTCCATGTTTATCTGTCAATTCCAAACAGATGGATCCAAACAGCATAAAAGAATATACAGTTGGAGCCAACAAAAATACTTGTCTGACTTGAGAGAGCCAGCAGAGATAATCCTGTGTTCCTAGACCCTCTGACCCCCAGACGTTTAGTAGTGTTGGCACGTAGCTGGAGCTGTCAGCCCAGCATCTATGGGAGATCTGTGTTTAATTTGCAGAAGCGGGCTTTGCCAGAATAGAGAGGGAGAATCAAGAAAAGGGAAAGAGTGGTATTGGTGGTGGGGGGTGAAACCAGTCCTTTTGTCTTTGAATTTGAAAGAACATTTCTGCATTTCTGAATGGGTTACTGAATGCTGATTAGGCTGAGGCTGGACATTTTCGGATGTAAGAAGACATCTTTTAGCTGTGTGAGGTGATGTATTTCAAGGTGTGAGTTTTTATATGGGTGTGAGGAAATAGGGTGGAAATTGATATTTACTTAAAAACGAATTAAACTTTTGTTAGATCACAACTGCACTGGTCAAAACTTGTAAAAGTGTGCATGGTGATCACTGGAAGAGGTTTTTATCTACGGCATGCATTCATCTTGTTTTCCTAGTTTGTGTCCAGGCCTGCGCAAGAAGGTGTGTGGTGTTAATAGATAAATCTTGCAATGAAAGTGACAAGTAACGGTGATTTTTGTCAGGTTTTTCTGGTTCCAGACCACGGCGGGGACTGTCAAGCTCAGGCCTGCCCTCTCTATTCTTGCCTGGGAACCAGAGCAGTGATGCTTGCCTAAGAGCCTGGCAGCTCTCACTGGGAACTGTTCCCATTCTACTCATCTGTTTATTATTTTCCTGTAAGGACTTGTGTTGTAAAAGGAGAAAGGGAAGGGGTTTAAGGTGGTAGGTCAATCTGGAGGGAATATTCTCCCATGTTTCATTGACAATGGATGATAGTTTTCAAATGTGAACATGAATTATCGGGAGAAAAAGATTCCCAAAGCAGCTTTTGATTAGATGTTCCAGCAGTTTCATACCAAATGTATTTTTTTTCCTTCTTGTTTGTTCATTTTAACGTAAATCCTCCCATAAATGATCATTATCATCAACATTGAGAAAATAAGGCTCACTGAAATGATCCAGTATGCAGCACTCTGTCTGACGGCAACTTTAGTTTCACATAAGTAATCACAGACATTGCTGCTGAAGGGTATCCCTCCAGCAGTTAACACAAGGCCATTAAACTTATAATAACACTCCCACCTAAAATCTCTAGCACACACATATGCATGTTTTTTTAGGCTGAGTACAAGATATAGTGTGTGCAACAGCAGCCACTTGTTCCCACTGCTGCCTTTAGCGCTTCTGAATGAAGTTGCTCAATCAGCTGTGGGACTTTCTTTTTTTGCATGACTGTGTGTGTTAGTGTATGTGTTACAGTGTAGGCACCAAATAAGTCGGACCTCTGACACGTCCATGGCCTCTCGAGGAGAGGGTTTTCTTACTGAGAGAAGGAAGGCCCTTTTTCTGGTCCCACATTGCCCTCTCAAAGCTACATACCAAGAAGTGCTTTTTCCACCACAAACTATGTGTATCACTGTTCTAATTTGGTCCATAGCCAAAGAAGTGGGCGATCTTATGAGTGGGGTTCTGCCCAGTACTCATGGTAACCTGACCTCCAGTAGCTTCCACAGTGTGGCTATTCTCCATAGTTCAAGGGAAATATGAAGAAGGCCAACGTCTGTGTGAAAGGTCTGCTGCCTCTGATACAGTAGAGAGATGTTGTTCTCATTTCATCCAAACATTTTGATTAAAAAATAATTTTAGAACTTTGTTCCTTGATAAAACAGACCTATAGTATTCTTAAAATAGCAAAACTGACTTTAAAGTTCTTGAAATCCTTCTATTGTAAAAGTGTTCCCAGTGGTCTTTTAATTATGATTTTTCCGTTTTTAGCGAACATCAGAAAACCTGTGAAGTTTTCTAAGACATAGATTCTGCAGAGCGGAAGTAGTTCTTTAGAAATTTGTGTCTGAGTTGTGGGCAAGACTGTTGGCGCGGAGTAAAACTGTAAAACTCACTTCCCATCATCCCTTTGTCAATCTCTACCGCTGGTTTACACCCCCTTACAAGGAATATTAAAGGTATCGGTAATAGAACTTTTGTTTGTAAAACCCTGAGACATGGAGAATCCAAATGACAAAAACCCATAGAATCTTATACGAAAAGCTCCCACCTTTTACGCTGAACCTGAATGGGGTCAAAATTTGAAACTAATCTGGAGCTTCTAGCATGTGGAGAAATTCATGTTGGCCTGTCAAAGTCATAATTTAATCTACGGCTGAGCAAATTCTGGTCAATTTTTCAGGCAAAAAGAATTTCAAAGGTTAAAAATATAGAAAGGTTTCTGAAACCTTTAACAACAAAATAGCCATTTGAGCCTTTCTTACGGATCAAAACTTAGGAGCTGCAATGTCTTATTTTACCCTTTGGGAAAATTTGTTGCTGTTTTGAATTCATTAGGTTGTTACTATTATAATAAATATGAATTAGATTTCTTTTTTGGCATGAATGAAAACAGAAAAATAAAGAGAAACAAGCATTTTCCCAAAATGTAAGACTGTTTTTACTTTTCACAGAAGCTTGTCTTAATTCCTTTTAAAATAAAAGACTTCCTGTGCAAAACAGGGTCATCCCATTGCAGCTACTGTTCACTTATGAAAGGTTTGAAACAGTGCAGGACAGAAATGTGTCAGGGACTGGTGGTCTAGAACCCAAAATGCAGGAGACCAGGCTTGGTGACAGAAACTTAAAAAAATACATAAAAATAACCTGAAACATGACAAAACTATGGGACCAACAAAAAGTGTGAGTAGAGTAGTAGAAGTAGAACAGAGCAGAGCAGATGACCGACACAGAGGAACTGAAAACCAGACACTCAACACTGAGGCTAATGAACTAAATCATGACAGCTGTGAATGAGCAACCTGAACCTGGTGCGACAGACAGGGCAACTCAGAACATGACCAAAACTACATAAAAACCAGACAAAACAACAGGATCCTTAGAGAATACCATTTATTCTTGTTATCCCTTAGGTGTACTTTCGCCGTCATCCTATTTCCTATTCTACTGCTGTTAACCTGAACATTAACGTGAATTCGTTGGTTTATGATCCAGCAGAAAATGTACATAAAGAATGTACTAATTTATTAGTAACTCTCCTCTGGACACCTACTAAGCAGTGCTATGCACCACAAGATAATATGTGCTTCAAACTCCTCAAATAAACCAAACAATCAGAAAAGATCAAACTTTTTACCAAAGTTTTTCCTAGGTTTTGAATTCTGTGCATTCTGGAGGAAGCGTAGAGCGAAAAAGACCTCTTGATGACAGCAGGGATGTAAAAACCGTCATCTTACTTCAAGGACACCTCAGCCATAAATTTGAAAAGTTAATTAATCTAAATTAAATCAATGCTAATGTAGTAATCTTTACTTTTAAAAATGAGTATTATTTTACTTTTTTTCAGCTACTAAGAAGTATACCGGTAATAGAGCCACAAGTAGCACCAGAGTCACTTGTGGCTCCTCTGGTTTGGAAGACATAGAAGATAATCTTGCACACTCATCAAAGATGTTTTCGTCAGTCTAACATGCACGGTTGCACTGGCGGAGGCAACAATACCTGAGAAAAAGCTAATACACCCCTGTAGCACCTACCGAACCATGACAGCATCTGAAGTGGGATTGCTCTGAAGAAACACCACCCAGCATGTGCTTAAGATATGCATTTCTTGATACAGATGTGATGCTCTGCTTTGACAAAAACAACATGAACATGTGGCCACTTTAAATGTTGGGTGGCATCCTGTTGTGGATTGTTAAATAAATCCCTGTCAGTAGTCTGTCAGGTTCAGCAGATAGTTATTGAAGATTTATTTAATCTAATCTCGATTTTGATTTCAAATCCGTCTGTATGAACGTGGTAAAAAGTTTGAGAATTTATTTTTCGTTTTTTCAGAAAGAGCTTCATCCAGACTTTCTCTTAAAGTCCTCATTTTACATCATCGCACCTCTGCCTCTGCAATCGAAACCAGGCTGTGCACCGACAAGCAGAGTTAATGTATGTCACGCCTCAGTGCTTGTGCCTCAGGGAGAGACGCATCACGAAGATGAACAGGACTGACAGACAAAAGCTAAAGGAAGCAAAAACAAATCACAGGCCATTATGTGGGAAGGCAGGCCAAAGAGAAACAGGGGCTTGATTTTTATGATCAGTTAAAATTTGTTGCTGCTTTAAGAGTTGGTAGCGGAAGCAATCCCACTACTTTCTGGTATTGCACACATTCATGAACAGGATTTTGAGTTGGAGGCAAAAAGAAAACAAAAGCGCAAATAGAACATATATAGCTTTATTTATTTTTCTAAACAGGGACAGACTGAAGGAGAGGACGGTATGCAGAGTGAGAGGGAGAGTGGTCAAACGACAGAGGCGTGTTTGTGTTCTGATTAGGCTGAGCCAAATGGTGGCGGCTCACCAATGGAGATAACCAACAAAGGCATCTTTTTACTGGGGACAAATCTTTGAACATCTTTTCATGGTCAATAGACATGGGTATTCTTATGTTTTCACGAAGAAAATGAGGTATAAAATCTGTTTTCCGTGTGTGATTTGGCAGCCTGATCATCTGTGTGCGCACAACAACAACTTTTGTTGTCCTGCTTGCTTGAGTGAGGCTCCAAATCTATTTTATCATTATGCTCTTATGAGCTGACAGTTTGAATGTCTATTCATTCTCATCCTAGCTGCCAAGATGCGATGCACTCAAGCTGAATAAACAATGATGAGGAGTCTTTGGACGGAGACGGGCTTCCTGGCATGGGTGTGTCTGAACCCTCTTTGGTTTCTCTTCTCTATGGATGGCGACAGTGAATAGATCAAATCCGTGGCAGTGCTGATCAGGTCCTGAACAAGGTCTTTCTGGCGGGAAAACTAGGCTGAATTTCAGCTCAGGTTGTCAGGCAAAGCACTACTCCTAGTGTCTGCCTTCTCTTTACCATCTGCTTGCTACAACCTCCACTGAGCTTACTCTCATGCCACCAGAAGCACACAAGAAAAACACAAGCAAATACAAATTAAAAAGCAGATCAGTCCTCCTTCATTGGCATTGGTCAGGACAGACATCAAAACATGTTGTTTTTATTCTTTAAATTAAAAAACACCATCAAATTCCAAGATGTTTAATTACAACTCTGAAAGAGAGAAACAAGTGATCTATGAAAGAGGAGGTTTAAAACCAGAACAGAGATGATATGTTAGAGGAAGAAATGTGAGTGCACAGGATGTGGAGGTTTTTTCCCATTTTTTTTTTCTTTCTGTTTCTTGGGTTTGTGTTGCATTGTCGCCTTTGGATCTGCTTCTTGCCTTGTCTTGCAAACAAACAGGAGTTTCAGGTTATGAAGTAAGACCTTTGCATTGACTTGTACTGGTACCTTTGTTGTTCAACACACCTACTGGAAAAAACACCGACCTGATCTCATTGTCCATGGAAAAAAAGAGAATGATCTTGTTACTCCTTACTCAGATTACATTTTCTTTAAACCCAAGAAAATTAACTATCATTCCATCTTTGTGAATTTGCTTTCACACAGATTACAACCCATTATTACAGAGTTTTTATGTGAGACTGGTCCTTTTTGACCAAGGGAACAGAGTGGAACAAAACAATTTGGAGTCTGACAATTCTTGTTGGATTGTTTATATTTTAGAGGAGTGGTAAGGAAAAGGAACACCACTTATGTTGTAATGTGTGGGACAATACCAGTCTTGCGTCCGTGAAACAATGTGTCCGGCTGGGCTGGCCTGAAGGGAGATTACATGGATTTATTTGTGGTCCACTCGAATCCGAAGGGCCTTACAAACAAGCAGCACATTGCAAATTGAAAGATGAAGACCGCGGGTGAACAATAACAAGTGACCCATGCTGGGTTTGTGGGGTCAGTGCGCAGTAGAGTTATGCAGAAAGATCGAGAAGATGGCAGACAGACTGTGGGTCTCACAGAGAGAGTGAGAAGCAAAGTGTGGCAGATTGGGATTGGATTTGTGGAATGGGCATGCGTTTCCTTAGTCCTGTTGGAGACTGAATCTCATGGACCCAGCTGACGAAGGCCAACCTAGGGCTGCTCTGTTCCACAATGTGAAGATTAATAGTTCTCCTCCAGGCTTAGTTCAGCTCTGTTGATAGTTATGGGTCCCATGAGGATGTGCCCAAAGTCACATGCAGGCATGCTAATGGTGAGTGACTTCTTGCTTGTTTTTCAGCTCTCACTTGTTTTGATGTGTGCTGGAATGCATTCTAGTTCCTGCTTCAAATGATGCGGCACCCTTGTTACTCTGCCGCGATTTTCAGATTGTTTCTGAACAAGTTCTTGTGAACATGGGAAGTAAAAAGCCGGTAAGTGGAATCTGATTTGGGCTGCAGCTGACCCAAGGTCAGTTTGAAGCACCTCTGTCTAGACATCAGCGTAAAGAGGCATCAAACCGCATCCCCCTGTCCCTTTCTTTCCCTGATTCTCTAATGCTTCCGTCTCTTCTCATCTTTCAGTTGGGTCTCACAGTTTTACAGCTCTGCTTTAAATTTCAGTCAGTCTATCAGCTTCCGATGACACAGAGAGGAAGGAGCAGTCAAATATCTGGCAATAGATAATCTGGATGCATTGCACTGATGGTGTCTAACTGATGTACTAACAAATCCGCAAAGGTTTTCTTTCTTTTATATTTTTTTGCAGCTAAATGTGTCAACCATGGAGAGGTTGCATGCAGACAAACTAACCTTTTATAATTGCATCAGAAATTGTGACAAGACTAACTACATCACATTACCCTCATTATATAACAATTCCACTTTTGATTGTATACAGCAATGGTTTAAAAAGACTTGTTGTTTAATTGGATTTTGCTGTAACTTTTGAATTCCCTCAATTAGTAAATAGGTCTTTCTTTCCCTTATGAGCACTCTAGTCCTCATTTTCCCAAGTGCATCATGCCCCACCCAATTCTGCCCAAAACCCACTACCTACCCCCTGCCATTAACCTTCAGTGTTCCACACTGGCATCTCTCTGAACATTCAGGACACACAGGCTCCTCCCCCAACCTCCTCAGATCCCCAATTCCCCTTCCCCACAACCCGCACACACCCGTTTGATTGTGATTGACAGTGTCTTTGTTCCATTGTGTGGAGCTGTCGTCTCTGATGAAGACACATACACAGAGCTGAGGCTCCTCTCTCAGTCTGTTTATTATATGCTGCAGCCCGACTACAAGTCTACAAGCAGTTCCTCTGCCTGCTGAAGATGAGCTGCATGTGGAGAATCCAAAAAAACAGCCACTTAGCATAAGATACACCATGTAAGTTGGACCAAAGCCTCTTTTTGCACAGACCCGGCCCAGAACGTCCAGAGCTGATGGACAGAGGGCCAGCTGGAGAAGGAGGCTCAGGCCTGCGGAATGCAGCTGAAGCTGTCATTAGACTTCGCTCTTCCTCAGGGATGGGAACCAGGTCACATTCTCTCACACGGCACAAAGCCGAGTGTGTGTGTCACAGGGTTGGGGTGTTCAAGGGAGGGGTTTTGATGGGGGGGCAGGCCATGACCTCTTTATATATTCATCAACAGATCACTAACTTGGCCATAGACATGCTCGAGGAGCACGTACACACAACCACACACATTCTCATGCATGCAAACACATGCTAATGCGTACGGTACACACCAAGTGCATGTGCACAAAACGCTACATGTTCTGCCGAAGGCCCTGCTAGCTTTTTGGACTTTCATCTTTCCTATAACTTTACGCTGCTGCTCTTATCAACATAACATGATAAATATGTGTGACTAAAATATATATTTCGATCAAATGGCTGTAAAAGCAACTACATAAGAAGGGATGTTTGCTGCAAGATTTCTTAAAGCCAAGGCCTCATCCATGTTCCCGTTCAGAAACAAGTCAAAAATTCTGATGTATAAGAAAATAAATTAAATGTGACACATTCACATTCTCTAGGGCAATCTAAACAGAAGGGTAATATTAATAGCTTTTTGAGCTATAAGTTACTAGTGAGTAGTAAAGTCGGGTCTCACTTCTGATGATCTGCTGTTTCCAGAGTAAGAATAGTGATATACTGCCCCCTGCTGGTATAAAAAGGTTTTGCGTGATAGTAGTTCCTGCAAATGTTTTAGGGTGTGAAAGTCCTGTCCTGCTACTTATTTATTTATAATAAAACTTAGCAATTAATATTTTTATGGAACTGAATAAAAACAAACAGTAAAACATTAAGGGTAAACCAAAAGCGTTTTATTTCTAAATCAGATTAAAAAATATATGATCCTGTCTTCATTCACGTTCAAACATCAAAAACATTATGTTTCTTAACAGATTAAAAAATATTATCCAACAGCAGTTATATCTATAAAAATACTACATTATGGCAAACAAAAATGCAGGCACAAGCAGATTTATCTATTCTGACTTTGCTACATATGTTTGCCACATATGTGTAAAGTGAGGTTACAATCTATCTTTCTATAATTATTTTTCACATATCAACTGGGTTCAGTTTTTGTGCTTTGATATCTTTTAATTGTTCGATTTCTGTCTGGTAATTTCCTTCTCCTTCTACTGAATGCACAACAGACCGGCATCAGTGTTTTCTGTACATCTGTGTTGGCTGTTTGCTTAATCTTGTGGTTTCATATAAGGTCAAAGAAAAAAAAAAAGGCAAAAATTTGTGCAATTGTGCATTTTGTCTAACAAAGCTTATCATGGTATCACGTTTAAGCTAAGAAGAGCCTCCTGTCTCCAGGTTACTGGTTCTAGTCTACCTGCTGGGCCTCGGCAGAGCCTCAGGGAAAGAGACTAGGGGTCTTGGAGGTTAAGATAAAAGGTGAGGGTTGAACCCTGCCCTCAGTCAGGAGAGATGGTGCGTCTGCGCAGGCAGCTACACGTTAGGCACTTCAGGATGTTCATGGTGATGTGCATGAGAGGACCGAAATTGAAGAGCAGGTTGTAGAAGGTGTTGACCGACAAGCCGCCGGTTTCATCTGCATATTTTAAGGCCACGATGGGCGTGTAGAGGCTGTTGGTCAAATTCCTAAAGCGAGGGCTGTCTGACTCGATAACCTTTTTAGTGCACTGCAAAAAGAAAACAGTTTGGGTGATTTCATCCGTTGATTTGAACATTTCTTTAGTCAAATACAAGCTAGAAATCAATTCTTACTTTTGCTATGTCCTCTGGTGTCTGACCCATAGCTTCAAATATATCTATGGACGATGGCAGGTAAACATCTTTAAAATACCGAATTGTGTCTGCATCTACTCCTGGATATTCCATCTTGGCCACTTCCTCCATCATCTTCGTTTCAAACTCAGTATGAACCGGGCCGGGCTCAATCATGGACAACCTGAGGCGAGGCACACACACAGAGTCAGCATGTGCAGTGAAAAAGTAAAGACAGATGTACAGTTAGGGGGAAAAAGGGGTAATCTACCGGATATTAAACTTCAACAGCTGGACAGCCATGCTCTCACAGAACCCCTCCATGGCAAACTTAGAGGCAGTGTAAACATCGTTGAACACCACTCCTTATTCAAGAACAAGAAAAATATAAGGGACAGGACTAATTTATGTCATCCAGTTACACAGTATTTAGTTACCTGAATCATTTTTTTCTTTTTCTCATAGGGAATTAAGTTATCTGAGGCACAAAAGAGACATTTGTGCGCTAACAGATTGTTACAAATGTTAACACCTCAGCAAGTTGTCCTATTAATCTTTCCAAATGTGTACAATTTGACAGAACTGAACATAGTTTTTACTAGTCATTTTTAAACGACTAAAGGCAATTTAAAAAGCTTCAAAAGCCTGAATCTTCTGGTCACTGACTTCCTGAAAATTCCATTTAACAGTTGAAAAGTCGTACCCTGGAGCCCCATCACACTGCTCATCACCACAATGTGTCCCGAACGCCTCTTCTTCATGTCTGGCATCACTTCTTTGATCATGCGAACCACACCAAAGAAGTTGGTGTCAAACACTCTTTTCATCTCCTCAATGCTGATGCTCTCCACGGGTCCCAGCAGACCCACGCCTGCATTGTTGACTGACAGGAAACACAGACACACACATGTTACTCTGGTTAAAAAGCTGTGATGATCCAACATTGAAAAAAAAAAAAATACTGATATTTGCTAGTCTGTTAAATAAATGATAGACTGTAAACACAGATGGCAGTACTATATTTGACCACCAGATGTCAGTTTGCAGCTAAAACAGGGAGCTGTGATGTAACACCAGTCAGTATTGAGATAGAGGCCACTGAATCTTGAGTAATTATGTGAAAAAGGGAGCAACAATGGATTTGAAATAAGATGGAGAGTGCTTTACAACACAATGCTTCATCCAGTCTAAAAGTATCAATCCAGATACATTAACTCTGCTGCAACAGAAAATCAGCTGTAGGCAACAACCCGTGTTGTTTTTGACATCTAGCGGGATTTCCAACCTTTGGAGCCCTCATTTGCTTTGTTAAAGCTGCAGCGCCCTCCCGGTTCAGACAAAGAGGCTGTCAGGGGCACACGAAGCTGCGGGACTGCTGTCAGACATGGCTCACTCATGTTAGCTCATAATAGCTTTTTCAGTTTAGGTGCAAAATCCATCAGCTCACTGGAATTTCAAGACTCCCAATCCCCTCCTTCCACCCACTCAACTGCAAAACCACACAGAGTGTAACCTCTGTGTCAAATCATCTCTGTTTTGGACTGTCATCTCTGACAAGTCAGCCCCGGAACAAGCACTGATGATAATGTGAGCATTTATATGCGCTTAAGGAAAGGTCTATTTTAATTTACAATTTAATTTAATTAGTTTGATTTAAAAGATGCAAAAAGAAAAGCTTGTCTTTGAAGTGTGTCCCACTTACTCAGAATATCAATGTGGCGATCCTTAACACTGTTGATGCACTGCCTGACAGACTCGTCGCTGCACACATCTAATGGAAGAAGCATCAAGGTCTTCCCGTACACGTCTCCAGCTGCCTCCAACAGCTTGTCCTTTTTCTTTAGGTCCCGCATGGTGGCGATGACTGATGATGGGAGACATCAGTTGGACATGGATGACAGCAAACAAAAACAAAGACAAATGTGTTTTTAAAAGCCCCACTCCGATCATCTTCGGATCTATTTTAAAAGTGTTCCCAGTTGTCTTTTAATGATTTTTGAGCTGTTTTAAGCCGAAATCCAAAAATCAGTGCCGTTTCACAAGATGTAGTTTCTGCAGAGCAGCAGTGTTGGCGCAGAGTAAAACCACCTCTGCTTGCCAACATCAATCTATTAACACTCTCTCCCGCTAGCTTACAGCCACTCACAAACAACCCCGATCTAACAATACCGGTGCAACAGAAATGGCGAGCAAAAGTGGAGCTAACCAGGCGTAGAGTTTTGAGTCAGATGCTAGCTCATACAAGGAAAACAAAAATGCACATGGATCTATTTGTCTGCAAGTGGATGCATCAGAATGGAGTGGAGCAGGTTTGCCATTGACTCTACGTCAAACCGACAAACTTTTCCAACTGCTTATTTCATCTGCGTCTGATTCACAAAGATATGACTAATGAAATACTCAGAAATGCAATTTTATGGTTAATTTTCCTTATAGATGTCCTCCAACATCAGGAAAATGTCACAAGAAATGTTAAAAACACCAAAATCACATTCTTTATTGTAATGGATCATTAAAGGCCTCTTTTGATCAATCCAAGGGAAACTTTTCCAGCATTGAGTTTCCGTGAATCTACTGAATTTGTTTTTTTTCTCATCTGACTGTGACACTAAAAAAATGTAATTTTTTCCCCCTGAAAGTTAAGTACAAAAAGCAGTTTAAGATTCATGGTAAAGGAGACAAAGTAACACACAAAGGTGTGCAAACACTCTGACAAGGCAGAACACAGGACTGGACTCAGATGCAGAGCTTAAGGATTTAATTTCTTGAATCAAGAGAAGAGCTAGCTTTGGCAGGTGAAAGCACATGACAAACAGGCACAGGACAAAGGGAAACACAGGCTATAAATACATGAGGAGGGGAGGCACAGGTGGGAATGATCAGGGATGATGAGGCAGACACAGGTGTGGGGAGCAGACACAGCAGGAAGGGGAAGGTCTGGAACGAGAGGTAGGTTAGACTTTCAAAACAAAACAGGAAACCCCACACGAGACAACAGGAAACTTGACGAGACATGACAGAACCCCCCCCTTAAGGACCGACTCCTGACGGTCCAGGAGCCCCAGACCTAAAGAAATCCGTCAGGAGCGACTTGTCCACAATAAAGCGTTCCGGAATCCACTGTCGCTCCTCCGGACCGTATCCCTTCCAGTCCACCAGGAACTGGCGACCCCGGCCCCGCTTCCGGACAGCCAGAATCTTCTCCACCGTGTACACCGGACCACCCCCCACCATTCTGGGCGGAGGGGGTGGCTCCGAGGGAGGCATCAGGGAACTGTCCACCACCGGCTTCACCTTGCTGACATGGAATGTGGGATGGACCCGGAGGGACCGGGGCAGCCGAAGGCGGACCGCTGCTGGGTTGATGACCTTGGAGACAGGAAACGGACCCACGAACCTTGGAGCCAATTTCCGACTTGGAACGTGCAGGTTGAGGTCCTTGGTCGAGAGCCAGACCTTCTGACCGGGACGGTAGGTGGGAGCGGGACGCCTTCGGCGGTCAGCGGCTGCCTTGACCCTGTCCTGTTGCCGAACCAGGACCTGCCGGGCAGCCTCCCAGATGCGACGGCAGCGGCGGACCAGGGCGTGGACCGACGGAACTGCAACATCGGGTTCCAAGGCTGCAAACAGGGGTGGCTCGTAACCGAAGACACACTTGAAGGGCGAGATGCCGGTAGCTGAGGTGGGCAGGGTGTTGTGCGCATACTCAACCCAGATCAAGTGCCTGCTCCATGTTGAGGGGTTCTGAGAGACCAAGCACCGGAGGCCGGTTTCCAGCTGTTGATTGAGACGTTCAGTCTGGCCATTGGATTCGGGATGGTAACCCGAGGTCAAGCTGACCGTGGCACCGATGAGCCGGCAGAACTCCTTCCAGAACCGGGACACGAATTGAGGTCCCCGGTCTGACACAATGTCCTTCGGGAAACCGTGGTACCTCACAATTTGGTTCATGATGATCTCTGCCGTGCCTTTAGCTGAAGGCAGTCTAGGCAGGGCGATGAACCTGACCATCTTTGAGAACCTGTCCACGACCGTAAGAACAGTGGTGTGACCACGTGAGACAGGAAGGCCGGTGACGAAGTCCATGGAGATGTCCGCCCACGGTCTGGAAGGTACAGGAAGGGGTTGTAGGAGCCCCATGCGACGACTGGTGGAAGACTTGTTCCTGGCACAGACTGAACAGGCAGAAACGTACTCCCGGACCTCCGGCTCCATGCGAGGCCACCAGAACCTCCGAGAGATGGCGTGCATGGTCCGCCTAACTCCCGGATGACAGGAAAGCAGTGAGGTGTGGGCCCAGTGGATCACCCTAGAGCGCAGTGTCGGGGGTACAAATAGGCGATTCCTTGGGCAACCACTGGGCGTTTGCACCCCACTGTTAGCCTGCATTACCTCAGATTCTATCTGCCAAGACACCGCTCCAACCACACAAGTCAGTGGAAGAATAGGTTCAGGTTCTTTGGCAACAGGCGCGGGGTCGAACTGACGAGACAGGGCATCCGGCTTCACGTTCTTGGACCCCGGCTTGTAAGAAAGGGAAAAAGAAAAACGATCAAAAAAGAGTCTCCATCGGGCCTGGCGAGCATTAAGTCTCTTGGCAGTCCTGATATACTCAAGGTTTCTATGATCGGTCCAGACAATGAAAGGGTGCTCCGCACCCTCCAGCCAGTGCCGCCACTCCTCCAGAGCCACCTTGACCGCCAACAGCTCCCGGTTGCCGATGTCGTAGTTGCGTTCAGCCTGCGAGAGGCGCCGGGACAGGAACGCACAGGGATGGACCTTCCCATCCAGCTCCGACCGCTGTGATAGGACGGCCCCTAACCCTTCATTGGAGGCGTCAACCTCCACGATGAACTGACGGTGTGGATCAGGCATAATGAGCAGTGGAGCTGATGTGAAGCGGCGTTTTAACGCCCGGAAAGCGGTCTCGGCCGCAGGCGTCCACCGGTACTGCACCCGTGGGGACGTGAGGGCATGGAGGGGTGCTGCAATTGAGCTAAAACCCCGGATAAAGCGTCTATAAAAGTTCGCAAAGCCTAGGAACTGCTGCAGCTTCTTTCGGCTGTCAGGTGTCGGCCAGTCCCTGACTGCGCTGACCTTGGCTGGATCCATCTTTACCGCCCCTGCTGACACAACAAAACCTAGGAAGGTGACGGTGGAAACGTGGAACTCACTCTTTTCGGCTTTGACGTAAAGGTGGTTATCTAGAAGTCGCTGGAGGACTGCGGAGACATGGGAGACATGAGAGTCCAGGTCCGGGGAGTAAATCAAGATGTCATCCAAATAAACATACACAAAATGATCCAAGAAGTCCCTGAGGACATCATTGATCATGGCCTGGAAAACGGCGGGGGCGTTAGTGAGTCCAAAGGGCATGACCCGGTATTCATAGTGGCCTCTTGGGGTGTTGAACCCTGTTTTCCACTCGTCCCCCTCTCTGATCCTGACCAAATGATAGGCGTTACGGAGATCGAGCTTAGTAAACACCCTGGCCTGCTGGAGCTGGTCGAAAACAGAGGACATGAGCGGCAACGGATATCTGTTTTTGACGGTTATGTTGTTGAGCGCGCTGTAATCTATGCAGGGTCGAAGGGTCCCATCCTTCTTTCCGACAAAGAAGAACCCGGCACCAGCTGCGGATGAGGATGGACGAATGAGACCCGCTGCCAGAGATTCGTCAATGTATTTATTAAGCGCCTGGCGTTCCGAAGCTGAGATTGAATACAGGTGTCCTTTAGGAATGATGGATCCCGGAACCAGGTCGATGGCGCAGTCGTAGGGGCGATGGGGTGGAAGGCTCAGAGCCCGGGATTTATTGAAGACCTCAGACAGATGATGGTAACATGAGGGTATTGTGCTCAGGTCAGGGGCCTCTGGACCTGGAGCAGAACGAACAGGAACAGGGTTATTGTCTATGATGGTTCGTTTACCTGCAGCATGGGGACTTTTGTGTCCGTCACATCCTGGCCCCCATTCTAGTATTTTCCCGGTCGCCCAGTCCACCAGGGGATTGTGCTCGCGCAGCCAAGGAAATCCCAGAACCAGCTTCCTAGAGGAGCCCTCAAACAGGTGGAAAGACATGATTTCTGAATGGTTTCCTATGGACAGTTTGAGGGGTTCTGAGACATGAGTGATATTAAAAAGACCCCTCCCATGGAGGCCCCGGGCCTGGATGGGTCTGTCCAGAGGCTGTGGCTTAAGACCTAAGCTGACTGCCAGCTTCCAGTCCATTAGGCTGACATCAGCCCCGGAGTCAATGAGAGCTACGAGAGCTGTGGAGGAGCCGTGGTGGGTCACCACTAATGACGTGAGGCTCCGTGTGCGTCCGTCCATAGCGGAGATCTGACTCACCGTTGCTGTTTTTTTCACGGGGCAGGAGAAAACGGGATGACCAATCTCCCCACAGTAGAAGCACCGGCCCTCCTGCAGGCGTCGCTGTCGTTCCTCCGCCGAAAGTCGTGTCCTTCCCACCTGCATGGGCTCTTCACAGCTGTCCGCCGTGACGGAGGGATGCGGGTCGGCTGAGAATCGGCGGTGGTTTCGTCTTTCCGCGGATTCAGCCCCGCGAGAAGACCCGCCTCCTGATGATCCGCTGCCACGTCGGGAGACGAGTTCATGGAGTCGGTTATCCGTGCGGATGGCGAGAGCGATCAGAGAGTCGAGACCCTGAGGTAAATCCAACGGAATGAGCTGCTCCTGAATGCGCGGAGCCAGCCCTTTCATGAAGACATCATACAGCGCCACCGAGTTCCACCCGCTCTCGGCTGCTAGGGTGCGGAATCGGATGGCGTAATCGCAGACAGAGTCCCCCCCTTGGCGTATGATGGTGAGCTCACGGGCTTTATCCCGGCTGGTTGACACCGGGTCGAAAGTGTTCTGAAGCGCCTCCTGGAAGGCGATGAGAGATGAGCAGAGCGGGGAGTCACGAGCCCACTCAGCCATGGCCCATGCACGAGCCCTCCCCGCTAGATGGGAGATCATGAAGGCGATTCTGGCTCTGTCAGAAACGAAGGCATGGGGTGAATGTTCATAATGAATAGAACAATCAGTGAGGAAGGGCTTACACAGTCCAGGTTCTCCAGAGTAACGATCGGGAGGGGCGAGCTTGATTTCCTGGCTCCTGACAGGCATGGAGGTAGGAGGAACTGGGATGGAAGCAGAGGGTCCTGGAGGAGGGATTGTCCAGGGGGAACTTGAACGGAGGTCTTGAACTTGGGTAGAGACCTGAACCATATGAGACGCCAGGGCCTTCTGGAAGTCCTCCTGTTGAGAAAGGCGGGCTTCCAGGCGTTGCAGGATGGATGTTAAACTACTGCTCTCTGCTGAGTCCATTCTGGCCTGTTTGTACTGACAAGGCAGAACACAGGACTGGACTCAGATGCAGAGCTTAAGGATTTAATTTCTTGAATCAAGAGAAGAGCTAGCTTTGGCAGGTGAAAGCACATGACAAACAGGCACAGGACAAAGGGAAACACAGGCTATAAATACATGAGGAGGGGAGGCACAGGTGGGAATGATCAGGGATGATGAGGCAGACACAGGTGTGGGGAGCAGACACAGCAGGAAGGGGAAGGTCTGGAACGAGAGGTAGGTTAGACTTTCAAAACAAAACAGGAAACCCCACACGAGACAACAGGAAACTTGACGAGACATGACACACTCAAGGCTGGAGCTCAGGGTCAGAGTTTCCAACAACAACAACAAAAATCCCCACCCCTGTAACAGAATTGATTTTGTCTGAACTTTACACGCTGGACAACATTAACCTACATAGAGCGCTGCAATCTATCTGAACCAGCTGCTATCACGATGCTCTGTGTTGCGTCGGCTTTCTCTGCTCTTTTTTCTTCACTTTCTGCTGACTTTGAAAGCGTTACCTAACATACCGTGTTGCACAATGACCTGGAGGAAATAACTTTTAACACTGCAATTAAATCTACCTGCTCCCCTTGTCAAATAAAAACAAACAAACTACTGTTTTAACCCAAACCCAGTTGTATAACAAAGATTAGAAAGGGATTATTTTGTTGTGGCAGTTTAGGATTTACCGGACATATTACATCACGTTGACATGTTATCAGTATTTGATGATACAAGCAGTGAATTCATATAATTTTTCTGGCTACATTTTAGAAGGGGGTATCTTTAAAAACAGTCAAAAGTGCCATGCACTGAAGGGATCTTAGCAAACCTATTGATTTAAGAAGCAGCTGCTCCATGAAATGTATGTATTTGTGGGGAAGTAAACAAGAGAACCATTGTTCTTGTGGTTCCTGAAGGAAATACTGCAGCAGCTTAAACATTTTTGACTGAACCCCACTGCTGTGGAAATTCAGAGACTTTTTTAACAGTTTCTTTTTGTTCGTGCCACTGCAGCAAACTCTCACTTTGTGCAATATTTGATCTGCTGAATTTCTGTGCAAATCAGCTTTACGCGGCTCAAAGGAGGGAACACAATCAGCTTGAGCAGGACGATGGGAGAGGTCTTTTCACATTCATGGTAATAAATCTAACAATGCCTTACAGTCACGACTGAACTCATGTGTGACTGTAATTACAGGTTTCTTATAGTAGTAATTGAGGGTTTAACTCTTGGCACTTACTGTAGGCTTGCAGCCAATCAGAGCTCTGGAGGTAAACTCACCAACTGGGCTGTGGCTGCTACAAACTAAACAACTTTTTGAATTCAATTTCAGGTTTCATGAGTGAAATGATGGCTGGGAAGTGGAGACACACAATGTCAAAGTGGGACACCCAGCTCCCCTGTGTCCCAATGAAGACTTCAAACAAGGTCCTTGCTGTAGAGTGAACCCGTGCTTGTTCAGGTCTCAAACTTTGTCCCTCGTTCCACACTCGCTCCACTGATGGAACTATAGGCACATTAGACACGGCACTAAAATGGAGCAGGGGCTTTACAATTCTCAGCTATAAAAGGAGCTTTGTGCCGGAGAAGTCACTTGAAAAAGAACTGACAAGACTTCTTTTCTGAGTCCAGCCTGTCATGCGGCATCCTTGCAGATCCAGCCCTGGAAGCACCTCTTTCAGATGTTAATAGGCGCACTAAAGAAGGAGGGGGCAGAATCCCGGACCTGACAAAAGCCTATGATTCTAAATATTAACCGGGGTTGCTGTTAATCGACGCAGAATGACGCGTGAGCCGGCGGAGAGAGTCGTGCATGCAACTCACTCCAACTAAGTTGGTGCGTAAAGAGGGTGCAACAGCACGGTGTTGCTGGGAAAGTAAACACGGCCATTCGAGCCCTTTAAGCGAAACTCACTTTTATAGATTTGCCACTGATATGTCGGAATAAAAGGTATGAAATGTGAAATAAAGCGCACTTACCATGGTAACGCTTCTTTTCATCAGAGGCCAGCGTAACTGCAATTCGTAACCCAATGCCGGAGGAGCAGCCGGTGATCAGCACAACTTTCTGCCCGCTGTTCGCCATGATCTGTCCGGGGAGGCAGTGTGTTTCCAGCGCTCCTCTGCTCCGGATGGTCGCTGTGGAGGAAGCCGCCGATCACCGGACTTAAAAAAAAGAAAGAAAAAAACTAAAGCGGATCATGCAGCCGTGTGTGAGCGCCTAACGCAGTCACATGTGTGGACTAACCCGTAACCTGAAAGCGACGCAGCGGGGCACCTTGAACGTTGATAAGTCCTGCCTGGACGCAAAATTATAGTCAAAGTTTATTCTTTTTTTTTTTTAACAGTGGAAGCGTGCATGCGCACGCGCGCGCGTTGCAGAGTGGGCAGTGCTTATTTTATTTCTGTGCTTCTGTGTTGACCTCAGCAACACGTTGCTGTCTTTTCTACTGTCATGTTGGCTATGCTGCATGTACGCGTGAGTGTGTGTGCATGTATATATATATATATATATATATATATATATATATATATATATATATATATATATATATATATATATATATATATATATATATATATAGAATATATATGTGTGTGTGTGTATTCTAAAGGTGTGATCTGGCAATAGCGTATAAAACCAAATTAAATCTTCTTTGCCTGGTTTTCGTGAAGTTAGTTTGACTCATTGCATTATTTGCTGTCTAATAAAACAGTGAGAGGAGCAAAAAAGCGACATACTGTCCTCTTGTGGTAACGCAAGGTATTACCTGCATGATTAATTTCGATCATACTCTGTTGTTTCGATTTATAATCTCGGTGTGATCGATGAATGATATTTTTAGAATTAATTTCTAAAGCTACACAACTGAACACAACTGTTATTAGAAATAGTAAGGAATTGTTCTATGTTTGTTTGTTAATTCTTACTAAAAAGGAATGTTTCAAGTTAAGACATTTCCACTAAACTCTGAAATATTTCCAAAATAAAAGTCCCAATTTTCTAAAATCTGCATGCATACGTTTCAATATCAAGCTTTAAAATATCAATTAAAGTCTTCTTTTTTAGCATTTTAACGCCCTTTGTAATCCTACACAAATGTCATTATTTCAGAAATTAGATCAGCTGGGATCCCATCTAACTGCATAACTACAACCCAGATAATAACAGATTCAGACTGTGAGAAGAATTTTCTGAGTTTGTTTTGACTCTGGCTAAATCAGCAAGGGTCTGTTTGGTTGAGCAGAGAGACTTTGCTCTCATAAGAGGTTGAAGGTGTGCTGATAAGATAAGACATCTTGGTGCAAAAGTCCGTTTTGTTTGGATCTGTTGCTAATGTGATGCAACTTCATGCAAATTCCTAAATACTGTTTTTCTGTCTTAGGATTGTCAGTTTGTTTTCCTTGTAATCCAAATGTTATGGCCCACAAGCAGACATAAATAAAGACCCCTCAAAGGCATTTAAATAATTAGCAAGTGAACGGTTTGTGAGTGTTTTGTGCCCTAATTTTTACATTAACTCAAAGATTCAGCCTACATGCCATGTCATGTCAATGCAGTTAAAATGATTTGTGCGTAGTTGTTGCAAAAATATTGATATTGTACTCGTTAAGCTGCTGAAAGCCCACTTTCCCTGAGAGAATTATCCCAGAAGGATCTACAATGTCTGTCTGAGTCAATTTTATACAGCATATGGCTGTTTAATATTTTCAACAGTTAACCTAACATTGACATATTTGCCATGTTGTCATCTTAAATGCATGAAACACTGCTTGATATTCACTCATCAGGTATTATCTTGATTAGGGTAGATTCTAGATTTTAAACAAAGCTCAACACACTTTAAAAGATTCTTCCTGCCTCAGCCTAAACAAGAAACCTGACTTTTTTCACATCCAATATATTTTCTGGCACCAATACCTTCCCATCAAAATATCATGTTCAAACATTTGCCCTGTCCCCGTCTGACCGTTGAGTGACTTTTCAGTTTTTATGGTTAGATGGCAGACTTTCCGGATAAAGGTTATTTTGGCATTTAGATTCTTGTTACCAACAAAAGCGTTTAAATGTGACAACTGTGACATTTTATAATCCTCCTCCCCTCCTGCTCGAATGCAAAGCAGCCAAATGATTAGAGGGGGCACTAACACAACCCGTGACATGGCTGAAAATCTCGGTTACAGCTCTGTACCCTAAACAACCATCCAGCCATCTATTTTCTGAAGCTGCTCAATCCCCTTTGGGGGTTGCTGGAGCCTATCCCAGCTAATTTTAAATGAAGACACCCTGATGAGTTGCTCTTCTGCCACAGGGCTCTCTAAACAAACAAATGCAAAGAGTTAAGATTACAGAAAAAGGTAACTTAATCAACCATCATAGCTCCATCTGATTTATCAACAAGCCTAAAAAAAGGAGAAAGAAATTTAAAATAACTTTATAATTTTAAAGCGAAAAATTGTTTTAATAAAGGAAAATGCGTTCCGTCAAACTGTGTGGTGTAAGTTACTTAAAAACCATCAGAATTTACAAATAAGTTGTTGATGCATTTTAAAAATAATCCATGAATTTACAATATTATTGTCACTGCATTAAAATGCATCACGTCCATGCCTTTTGTTTTACATATACTTGTAGGTCACTTTTTGTGTAATACCTGCTCAGGGGAACATTAACTCTGAAGTAACAAATGTGATTTAAAATTCGTTAGCAGTGCCATACACTGATTTGTTTCTGTAAAATGTAATCTGTTTGTTTAATACATAAATGTTGTAATAAGCTACTCCCAACACTGATGTCAAGTGACACACTTGGAAGCATTTTTAATTAAAAATAAAACAGCTTTGAAAAGTAGCAACCAAAAAAGAAGGCATCAAAGCCAAACCACATGCAGCAGAAATGTTATGCATGCAGCCATAATCCACAACAAAACCATTTTAAATCCCTCTCCAAAACAGCCATGGGTTTCTTTAATTACCAAATAGTTTTTTTCAACCCTCTGTCTGCATTTTGTAAATCTGTAGAAATCAGCAATTTGAATGAAAGAAACAGGAAAATGAAGTGGAACATAAGTTGAAACAAAAGGGGTATACCGGAATTAATGCACATCCACAGCAGTTCCACTTAACTGCTCGCCATGTCTGAGGTGGTTCCTCCTGAAGAAAAACAGAAAAGGATAATGCAAGGGAGGAAGCCACAGCAAAAAGAAACAAGGTTCTGCTCAAAAGCCAGCAGATTCTGCTGAAAAATGTGAAGAAATGACTCTTATTTCATGTGCAATCAACAATGCATTAGCATTCACTGTTGTGGTTTTTTTTTCCAGAGGTTTATCGTTTGACTTACCAGAAGCATTTTTTTGTTTTTGTTTACAGAATTCTTATAGTTTGAATGCTTTCTTTTTTTGGCTCACTGATGCATGTTTCATTTTACGTTCTTGCTGACTGCACTTCTATTAGTAGGTCTTTTAGCAAATACTGCAAAACAGAAACAAAGAGACCCCGATGTAGTCCCCCGAATCCCAGGCTTTTCATGAGTCTTTATCAGAAAGCAGATCCAATCTTTACCAAAAGAAATATTCCTAATTATTAAAATAAATGTTTACATTTGAAGAAATGTTGTTTTAGGAAATATTTTTTGAATGTTTAAGTTAAGCAAATGAAACTTCAATTTAAGTTGTCAAAGAAAAAACTCTTAAAACACAATCATAGCTTAATAAATACTTGTTTTAAGAAAAGATGAATTTTTTTATATAAACGATGGGACTATTTGTGTCATAATAGTCTAAGGAGAAATCAAGTAAATCAATTAAGTAAAAGATGGAAATAAATATCCAAATGCTTTAGAGTTTTAATTAATGATAAGACTCCAAACACAATAAAATCATCATTTTAAAATACATCCACCAAATGCTAAAATTGATGGAGGTTGTGTTTACTGGATAATTTGAACGCCTCTAAATAGACGGAACAGGCTTGGATGGTAAAGCAGAAGGAAGCTGGAAAACTATTGACGTCTGCCGGACTCCAAGCTTTTGTTGTGAAATTTGAAAAGCTGCAACACAGAAACAATTCAAAGAGTGACAAAAAGGAGGTGGTAATAATGTAAGTCTTTACACGCTTTTCCGTGCTTTGTGCTCAGTCTATTTTAAAAGTCTTGTTGTGAACCCTCCGACCCCCCCCCCCCCCCCCCCTTTTTTTCCCTCTAATGAAAAGTCAAATGCATCCATACCGACAAATGCTCACTGCAGCAGTAAGTACTTTTTTATTTTTCTGCAGAGCTTTTCACCTTTCTCAGAAGTCATCTGAAAGCATTCCAATTGTGCTGTGAACCCCAATCATCTCTTATTTCCTCTCTAAAGTCCAAGTCATCAGCAATGATCCTTGCATCCCAAATAAACCTCATTTTTTACAGTTGACTAACCAATTTCCTGTGTACTGGCTTTAAGGATATATGAACAGATGCTTCAAGGACTTTGACTGTTTTTCCAGCTGACTGAATAATGTCTGCTTTCATTCACCGCAATTAAAGATGAAATGCTGGGAATATTTGATGACAAAATTCGGAAAATTAGTAAGAAAAACATGTTATTTCTTAGCAGTAAAATACTAATGTTGCCTGTGACTTGTCTGGGTCTTAATTATGTCCCTGTGGTACTGGACAAAACAGAGCGATGCAGCAGAAATGACAAGGGTTCCTATCTGTACAGAAAAACCAACAAGACTGGAATGTTTGCCACGGATGAAGCGACACTTTTTGCTCTTTTGTGTGCAGTCTCCAGAGGAGGTGTGGAATGCAAAACCTTACCAGAACACAAGCAAAGAAAGAGATGAAGGCAAAGAGTAGATGGAGGTCAGTGGAAGGGAGGGAGCCTTGAAAGGAGAAGAATCGGCGTACAGAAAGGAGGGAAAGTGTTTTCTGGCATTTTTTCTGGCAGAAAGAGAACACCTTTAATTGAGAGAAAGAGATGAAAGAGGAGACCAGGAGCAGCACCAGCAGTAAAGAGTTGACATTTTTTTCCCTTGTAGTAGCAGATCACACAAAATGAACTCGGCACAGAAAGAGCCTGGAGAACATTATTCTCCAGTGCTCATTTTTGGGCTTCATAGAATCCGAAAAACATTTGTATGTATAGATATTTGAATGGGGGGAAATGGTAGGAATGTGAGTAGGATTTATTTGTGTGATGGAAAAAAAAGGCATGAAATAAATAATCTTTGGTTGTTAGGCTCTGGGCTGATCTTGCTTGGGATGAACTTGGAACATTGATATACAAGCTGATCATTGTTAGAGGCCAGACCATTCCAAAGAGGTGGAGAACAGGATGGAGGAGAGCAGGCTGTCTTCACTTAGATTTCTGCAATAAAACATGCAGAAAGGAACACTGCTGTATAAGAAAGTTTGCAGGCGTTAAGGAAAACAGAAGGAACATGTTGCATTTGAGTGTCACGGATAAGGAAAACCTCCCTGTAAGACTTTTTTACATATATTCTTTGGTACCAAGTTACTTTTAAAAGTCTTAAACCTCATTTTCTAGTGTTTCTCCATTACATTATTCACCCTTCTACATGGCCTTGCAGGTTATTATAACACAATCGCTGTAAAGTAACGAGAGAGAACATATCAGTTTAAGCAAGAGTGTGGCAGCTGATTAGGTTTATTTGATCTGTTGTTGGAGCAGCTCATTTAACACACATGGTGCTTAAATGTTAATTGGCTTAGTCTCCCTTCTCTTTAATGATCATAATTATCCCTAGACTGCCAGTTTGCTTTACTTACTGGCCCAGTGCAAAGCAGGAAATTTCCAAACATGCTTCCTGTTGTGTCAAATGCACCACAACTTCCTTTAGTTTCAAAGATTTACTGACACTTTCCCTTGTATTTTACAGTAAATGTACTTTAAAAAAAATCTACTTTTATTATTTACAATATTTGTTTTGTTTTGATTACATTTTAGGTGTAAAAAATGTATTGTTTTGTAAGGATGTAACAATTAATCGACTCAATCAATGAATTGATTTTCCAAAATCTAGATCAGGTCTATTGTTCTGATTAGACAATAATACATTTTTGGGTTTATTATAAAAGAAAGTGGCTTAATTTTAATTCCATATATGCAGAAAAGCATTCATGCAGTTTAGCTACAAAATGTTGTTGTCAATCTAATTCTGCCAAATAAACGTCCTCTGTCCTCTATCACATTTCAATAAAGTTGTCTCTCTGCTGCTCTGCGCTTTTGTTTGGGGAAAAGTACAGCTTCCTCAAAGTTCTTATGTAAGAGCACTCTCTGTCTGATGTATGGACATAATATCACAAACAGTTATTGGCTGGCACAGTCGTACTTTTTGATCTGCAGAGGTGCTTTCACATATCATAATTTTTCGAACTCCCGAAAGATAGAATAAGATTTCTTTTCTGCAGCAAAAATGTTTTATGTGTGCATATTTGATTGTTAATTCACCCTAATTTCTCCACTTAGATTACCATCATAAAAATGATGGAAAATGTAAAAAAAAAAAAAAAGCATCTCAAAATATAGGCAGACATCTCATACTGAATCTATACTTTCTTTCTTTTCTTTTTGGCCAGATATAAAAGTCTAGTGCTTCTTCCTTTAGAACTTTTTATTGTTCTCTAAACAGTGCGCACACTCGAAGGAAAATCTGTCTTATCTCACTCTAATTCTTGCTTCTCTGCAGTAGGTTTCACAGTAGAGTCTGAAATGCAAAGAGATAACTGATTACTTCACTTCCACCCTCATGCAATGATTAAATAACACAGTATGTCCACAGTCATTTATCAACACAGATTTACCTGCAGAGAGAGACTTCCAATTTGAAAGCCATCACTCATGTGAAATAAATGTCAGCCTTCAACACAGCGAGCATCATTTAGCCACTTGCAGGATTAATTAAGGAATACATAAACACACATGAAATGCTGCTGAGAAAACAACACCCTTTAGGCTTTTTTTTTACCTCCAATTCCAGTGATTGATTTTCTTTTCTATTTTTTTTCCATCCACTAGACTATAAATAAATGTCACATTGCATAATGGGCATAGTTTATTATTGTGTTATTTCCATGTGATTGTGAATGAGTGCAAACTCAAGCGGGTCTGCAGGTTTATGCTAAATGGCAATCAGGATAAAGAGACTGCCAGCATGGTTTGAGCTCTTGCAGGTTCTCTTTTCATCATTTAAATGGGTTTTCACCAACTTGACAAATAGAGTCCATTTACTATGGAGAGTGAATGCAAAATGACAAAGCACTGATATGAAGCGACCATCTACTTAATCTTTGCCAGTTTTTGAAATGTCCTTTATAATAATTTCATGTAAACAGTTCATTTTTAGAATGTAACTAACTTTGGTTGCTAATGTGTGCATATTTAGGTTGTACAAGTTTGATAATGGACACAAGTACATAGCACATACTTTGAAACTATTTCTCACAAAGAGCTCAGACTGCACCGTGAAGTCTTAGCAACTATCTGCTAAGAGCTGGCAGGAATGTAGCCCTGACTCTGGCTGGCTAACCTGTGAATGGACACAGTAAGAGTTGAGATCTATCTAAACTTTGTTGCTCCTTGGGTGTTTTGTCAAGTTTTCTATAGATTTCTCTGGCCTCCCTTATGCATTCAGCATTTGTGCTTTATGTAGAAAATATTAGATTTTGAATAACTGTTGACATTTAATTAAAATCGTATTTTACTATGTTCAAAAATGTTTTGAAATCCATCAGTTTTATATATCATATTGAAGGTCAAAAGGTGAAAGTTATGATTGCATAAGACGTGTCCCTCCTGTCAGTGAAATTCCACATCAAATCATTTCTGAGTGACGCTTTGCTTTGGTTTGGCATATTAACGCCAGGCTCTTTCTTCTTCTTTCTCGTCACTCTGCTCCCCTGAGATGGCTTCGCTCCAGATCTCTGTTCACTGTGATTTATCTTCCCCACTACTGTGCAAAAGCTGGTTTCTTGGACTCTGGAAACATTAGATTTAGTAATTTTCCAATTAGCAGAAGTCTTTACATGTCTTATCACAGAGCAAGTCTCAACTCAATAGGTTTTTTCCAGGAATTCATTATATTTCAGGTAGATGGGATTCATTTTCCACAGGGGCTCAACAGGCAAACTACATGTTTAAATGGGGATCTGTTAGGGCTGTCCTCTTTTAGATGATCTTTGACTTTGTTGAGACATATAGATTCAGATGCTAAGCGGAAAATGTTTTCAGCTGATCATAATATATATGCCGCATCATAGGCCATTTCTGTTGGTTTGATGAATTCTTTGCATAAGTAGTCAATCTGTGTTGCACAGCAATAATAATTTTCTAAAATACTCAGAAGTCAATTGATTGCATTGTAATGGTAGTTGCCTATGCTTTGTATAATGGGAGCTTGAATGTCATCTTCAGCCAGAGTTTCTGTTTCAAAGCTTCTTGGGGAAAAAACATAATTGCAAATACATATGTATAATTGTTTGATTGTTTTTAAAATAAAAAAAAACAAAAAAAAGTTTCTGCATGGTAAAACTGAATCTTGTTTCTTTATTTCTGAAACATGCAAGATCTGACTAGAGATCTGTTCAGCTTAAGAGTGGACAATGACAAATCTTCCTGATTTTTGGCTTCAGGTGTGCCTGCAGCTAAACAAATCAAGCTGACCAATCATGCATTGCCCTGCTCACAGTCAATAACCTCCAACCTGAAGGGATTCAGCCTGTGGCCTCACTTTTCAGGCTCCAGCCTGAACACACCTTGCATGGTGGTATCTGGAAAAATCAAGACTATTGTGTTCAGGAGGAAGACTGCCGAGCAGTACATCACCTCTGAGGTTAAAGACTGCTCTTAAGAGCAGAGACCTAACAAATTATCTCGCGTAATAAAGGTGATTTACGGCAGAGTTCTCCGCCAGCGCACCGCTCACTCATGTGTCTTAGCGCACGGTCACGTGGGGAAACGAAGAAGGAGGAGGTAGAAAACGGAGGGAGGGAGTGATGGTAAGATTGAATGAGAGAGATAGAGCAAAACTTGGACGAGTCATCACAGCCTAACTTTTCCCAACAATCAAGGAAGTGGACTACACGGCGTCTGTGTCTTTCTCCGCGCGTTTCTAGCAGGTTTGCACAAGCAGAACGGGCTACAGTGAGAAGCAGTGGCTGCAGAAGGAGACGGGGGTCCCTGCTTAAAGGATGGACCACCAAACAAGGACCACGTCTTGCTGGACAATACTTTTTCTGTTCATCCTACGTCCCTTAGCGACGAGTCAAACTGGTAAAGTATCGTCAAAAAAACAACAACTGAAAACAACATACCCTTTGTTTTATGGCATTAATGGGTTTATTAAAATAATGCTGTCACCTTATTGTACGAATTGTTGCATGCATTTTAATTCATATCTTTAGTTTAAGTAAATATTAATATTTTCCTCATTTTTTTAAAATAATTTAAATGTCTTGATTTATTAGTTTTTACCCCCCACCCCCCACCCTCCCCTGGTACTTGACTCTGTTTAATGATGCTGCTGCATCTTGTCCAGGGGAGTTGCTCAAGGCTATAGTGTTAAAAAAGTGTCTGGAATTGCTTAAGGAAGTTGCAGGAAAGTCTTGGAAGTGTGCAGAAGCAACAGCAATTATTCTGGATATCTATTGCGCATGTGCATACAAAACCCGAATCAACTGTTGCGTTCCGATCGACCACTTCTGAGGTTTGGATCCTCGCGCGTCAGGCGGCAGGTGTGGTCAGGAGGGTGAAGCACCCCGTGATGTCATGTTGGAGTTTGCCTGTGATCGACGTCAGTTTACCGTGAAAACGTTTAACGTCTGCTCGAGAGGGAGGAATGGCTGAACCCTGGCTGAAAGGATCACAGTGGATTAAAATTCCTGTCATGGATCTGTTTAATATTCCCCCATAAGTCTTTGTGAATGCGCTTTGCAAAAACACTCTTGCTCCCATGTTCACAATAATTCAGGCCAATATTTGCCACGTCTCCTTGCAGGTTATCACATCAGCTCCTATTTCTTGGTTGGGACTCTATAAATTTAGAGCTCCACAACTCTTTTCATTTCTTATGTGTTGACTTTGGTCACTGTCAAACAGATGTGGCTGCCTGACTGTCCTGAAATCCACTCTGTCTTCACTTCTAAAGATGTTCACCACATTGTAGTTTTTGTCCTGTTTCATTACTTCCTCTGCTGACTGTCACCCACACAACCCTATTCTTTTACTCTCCACATATACTGCAATTCAGAAAATCCCTGTGCGAGCAGTATGCCTCAACAGGAAAGGACAGTAGATGTTGCATTTGCTTGACATGCACACATGTTGAATCTGGCAACATTTGCTGGACGGTCTGGACCTCGCAGACTGAAATGAAACAATGAAAGAGAGACGTGATTGTGAAGACCCAGATCATATTTGGGGGGCACAGTGGTGGCTGTGTTTGCCGTTAATGACAGGCTGTGCAGCAAGAAGCTGAGACGAATTGAAAGTGAATCAAACATATGGTGGTGCAGATAACCAATTTTTTAGATATAGGCTTGTGGTTGATGATGCCTTTGTGTCTTTAGATGTTGTGCACAAACATGTGTGTATTACAATCAACAAATGTTTTCCTGTGTCTTCTCTATGTGTTTGAGAAAGATGAGAGAGCACATTGTATTCGTATTTACAGACAGGAAGTGAGACATTCTTGTGGAGATGCACAGCTATTTTTTTCAGTCGGAATCTTCTGTTGTGTAGCCCCAACCCATTTGCGTTGTTTTCTTTTCTCTTTTTTGTTTTGTTTTGTTCTCTATTTCAAAGTCTTATTTTGAAGAATCTCCATCTTTTCTTAAACCATCATCTCTGACTCATCCTTGATGCATTCTATGACAATGGGATTTGTTGCTTTCAGGCTCCTTGCTGTGCCATGGTCAATCCTGGCAATCCTTGCCTCCTACAGGTTCCTATGGGATGACCAGAAGTTTTTGAAATTATGGACAAAGAGGAGAATTAAAGAAACCTGCTAAATTTGGCAAATTAAGATTAAAAAAGCTAGATTCTGTAAAATGATGCCGCTATGATCTCTAAAATTATCTCGTCTAACTTCTTCCCTGACTTTTTGATGAGCCAAACCATTTGGAATTCCTCCAAGTCTTTAATATGCTGAATAGATGCTTAAACACTTTGTGGCGCCTGACAGCATCTATAGTATTAAACACATCTGGTTTCCAGAAATTCCCTTCCCCTTAGGCTTCATGGCTCCATCTTTCTGATCACTGGAAGCTCCAAGCAGCTTTATCTGGGACTACTTGGAGATGCATCCTGTGGAATTGCAATGAGCAGACATCAGAGGAGCGTACTCCCTTAAAGTATCCTCTTCCTCATGGCCCTCACCCATCAAATGCACTTGAAGAAGGCTTGATGGGTCTGTAAACTTAATATTGTGATCCAGCTGGATGTGGACTGGATGTGACGCTTATGTCTGGGAGGATGCCATGTATGGTGTTCAGCTTTGATTTTGGCAACTCTTGCATTGAAGTTTGGCTCTATAATAACTGTCTTGTCAGACTCTAAATGACAGCTTAGGGATGGGACTTGAATAGGCTTGTATTCCTGAGGTGTGCATGTGAAATGGTGTCTAAGAACTTGTTTAAATGACTCTGGTTTGGTTATGTTGCATCGTTTTTGGGGTCTGCAGTAATTTCTACAACCTAATAGAAGTCGTAAAGGACAAATCTGTGTTTTGTTTCTTTGTGAAACTCTTGTTCGGCACAGGGCCGTGAGGGGCAGGTGTTTTCTCTGTGGGCCAAGCAGCTTTTGGCCTGTCAGCTCATCATGCCGTGAGCAAACATGAGCAGTCCAAGCTGTTGAGAGGGAAGAATGTGGTGCTGATGCAAACTGGAATTAAATGACCAGACAACACTTGAATCCTCTGGCTAGAGCACAAAAATGTCACTGACAGCAATTTAACTGACATCAATAAAAACAATAATTTTTCTAAACTTTCCAGATAGTTAATATGTTTTCTGTTTTTTTAACTATAGTTTTCACCTATTTTATTAGCATTTGGCATTTCTAAGTAAGAAGAAGATTTTAGCAGAAAAACAGGTTCACTGCATAAACATTTTTTTTTGCTTAATCATGATGTAATCATTTGTCAAATTTATAATTGGAAATGTTGACATTTCTGAATAGTACTGCAAAGTTCAAATGTCAAGTCCTTTCCTCGGCTTATAGCAGGGTGTGGCTCACAAGACTATGGGAATATCCTACTGCCTACTTTTCCTGTTTGCTTCATTTCTTGTTAAAATCCCCCCAAGTCCCAGATGCAATGGCTTTTGACAGTATAATACTGTGCGTCTGAGTGGATTTTTTTTTTCCAGGCAAGGCTTGGAGTGTAGGTGGTGTGAGTCATAAAGCATGTCCTAAGAGACATTTGCTTAAGAACACAGAGAACACATTATGTCCATGTATGACTGAAATCATGCTGAGCAGTGTGACCTCAGGGCATGAGGAGAAAGGCTCAAGAGCCACAGACGACATAAAGAGGAAGACAGTTTGGTGGCATTTCTGGGTTATAGAGCAGAGTCTGTGTGATGGGTTTCTCAGCTATTTCTGCCAGGAAAACTGTGTTTGTCTCTGTAGCATGATAGTTGTTGCTACGTAACAATGCACAAACATTTATTTCATGGCTGGCAACTGTAAGTGCGTTTTGTACATTCACGGGAATGCCATGATGATCAGAGTCAAATTTAACCATCACATGCTGGAATAGAATTAATGGATATTTTAGTTCCTTACAAAATATTTTCACCTCTGATGGGACGGGAAAACTCCCTAAATCACTGGTCCTGGGAGGTTCTCAGATTATTTTTAAGACTAGCTGATCCCTGGCCTTGGAGGATGGGAACATCTTTGTTTTTGTTGGCCATGTCCACGTATGCGTTAAAGTTTAACTTGTCGCTTTTTTTTTAGATTCCTGTTGAAGAAACATAATCTGACAGGTGAGGTGAGGACATGAATGCTACAGGTAATGAGATGCAAGCTAAACATGTTTAAACAGTCAGTGCTGGAGGAAGAGGCTGCTGCATTTGGCAAAACTCAAGCTGACTAATGGATCTAAAGCAGAGAAAAGATTGTCTTCTTTTTTTTAGGGACCATTAAACAAATGCAAACTTTATTTAATAAATTCATTTTTTGATCATATTTTTTTCTTCATCAAGTGTCAAGAGAGTGGCCATTGTAAAAAAAGAAAGGAATACCATATGTGTTTTTTTGTTTTCAGCAGTGATGGATGTGTTTCTTATCCTAATTTGGTCAAACTATTCCTTGTCAACTGAATGAGTTGACCAATTCTGCCGAATGCCTATCATTCTTTGCACATTTAATTGCAGATAATTGTAAAAAGTGGTTTCTGCTGCTTGACTCAGCATTTTGCCTCTGGCATGGCTGTCTGCTCAAGTTGTTCTTGTGGTTTTATGTTTTGTTGGTCAGAGGTCAAGGATCTCCTGTCTACCCAGAGCTGAAACCTTTTTAGAACACAGCAATGCTTTACTTAAAAAAAAAAGTACTTCATCTTACAAGAGTATTTTCATACATAATCAATAGATGAAAGGAATCTGTTTGTCTCTTCAAGTTCATTTTTTTCAGGTGATTCTTTTATTCGTAAGACATGATAAAAATCCAGCAAATCCAGCAAAGTTATTTGACTTTTATACATTCATATCAATCTAAACGTTTGTACATTTGTGTTCACAGATCTGTTTAATGTCAAGTTTGTAAACAAGCTTTTTCATTTCACTTAAAGAAATTTCCCGGTCAGACACAAAAGAAGCATTTAGTTCTATGAAAGTTGAGTTCTATGAACTCATTTTAATCATAAATGATTTGTCTTGTGATGTTTTGGAGATATTTTTAAGTTTTAAAATATTGTTATTATTTTCTAAGATGAGGCAAATATTTTCACAGCTGTAAAAAATCTCAATTTTTTTTCCCACACACACACAAAATTAGATGGAAATTTTGTAACAACAGTGTAACCACAGTCTGCTGCATCATATCAGACACAAGCTACTGAAAAAAATGATGACCACATAAAAGCATTCCTCCATTTATTATTTTCACTTCTACAAGTGTTTGTATCCAGTTGACAGCAATGGTTGGTTTACTACTTTGTTTACATCAGTGTTCTGACTAACTTTGAAGATAAGCATACTTCAAATATGGGACTGATGCATCAGTCATAGAGAGGATCATACTGTGATCAAATGTGACAATATGTGCATTCCAGAGGTCATAAAGAAAACACAATGATTCAATTGTTCAAATATGCCACAATGGGATGAGCAAAAATTAATTCAACAAATTACATTTAAATCTGGGAAATGTCTGACAGGAATAAATTAGATGATCAAAGAAAAGAAACCAAGTCACGGCTTATTCAGCATATTATTCGTGGTTCCATTTGAGCAAGAAAGATTTAAGACGAAGAAGAAAAATCCTAACAAATAACTAAGACTTCACACACAAAAAGGTTTATTACAGAGATAAAGTGAGGCAACTTTGTCATAGAGCTCACAGTAATGGTGTTTTGTGCGCTTGAGATCCTCAGGATCACAAAAGCTTTTTCAGTTTCATCAGTTTAACAATATATAATAAGATGATCGGAATATAGTAAATTAGCAGATTTTGATTTGTTATAGCCCACATTGGTTTAGAGCAGGTGTACCATTGCTGAAATGCTGACGGATCAGAGAGGAAGCTCTTAACAGTTGGAAACTGTGTCAGCAATGACTGACATGTTAAATATTTAAGTCATGCCAGGGACTACAGCGGATAAAACCCTCAAATAAACAGAAGGAAACACTATTGGCTTCCTAGTTTATTGTTTTTCAAATTTTATATCTGTTAATAATAATCTACATTATTCTGTTGTTTATCAACTGCATAAATCCAAGCTTTTCTTTTTTACTTTTAATAATTCAGAAAGTTGTGTTACAATAAGCACGTTAACATTTCTTGTCTTTTACATTTTTACAGTGTGTTGGAAAACAAAAGATGCATAGAAGAGGTCATGCTCTTAACTATTTTCTTGAATTAAGGTACTGTCAACTAAATTTAATAAAAAGAAATGTTAAAAAGCGACCTTATCATTCATTGTGTTGTATTAATTTTAATTTTGTTTTATACCCAATCAGTATTTTTTGTTGTAGCAGTACTTTATTTAAAATGAGATTATTCAATAGTGATTAAAGGCATATCAAATATTTGGGCTATGAGTAGCTAGATGTCTACAGATGGTCCCTATTACAGTGTGACATTTGCATTTTATGCATTTTCTACGTTTAAACAAAGATGCTTCTTATTTTCTAATTTTCACATAGTAACAGTGGTTTTCCAAACAACTAGAATCAAACTTGTTTTCAGTCTTTTCACACGAGAGGGGAGTACGTTTGGCAAATACTGCCTGCTTAGCAAATAATAAATAATGTAATAAAAAGTAATTCCCAGTTTTTCTGCAAGCATCGTCAGTCCACTTTCTCTGTTTAATTAACAAGGAGAAGAAAAGGTGAGCTGTGGGCAGCAGGAGCTGCAGGAGGCAATTCAGGTTTAGGATCCTCATTTGAGATGCCTGGAATGCTGTAAGTGCTGAGTGGCTCTTTGCAGCAGCTGGTCAGAGACCAGCTCTGCACAAAGCTCTCATCCTTAATAATGCTCACGACAGCACTTTATCAGCAAAAAAACTGAAATAATTACATTTTCCAAAAAACAAACAGTATTTACTGCACAAAATAAAACCACCAAAATAGTACTTTTTATTGATTTTGTATCCGTAAGAGACAGAACTCAACAATAGATGTTTTAGAACTTTTTATTACTCTAATGTCAAAAAACATTGGTTGTGATCTGTTTGATTCTCCTAGTTTATATGCAGAATGTCTGGTTTATGTGTAGATTTGTCGAAATGAAAGATATCAGCTGATCATCAGAAGTGTTTCATTTTTTTAAAACAACTTTTTTTGATGGTTGGAAGCACAAGTTGCTGACTTGCTTGGGGATATAGCCATGAGAATGCAGGATTCTTCAAAAATAGTTTGATTTATTCATCTCTCTTTTGGGCCAGAAGAGGATTCAGTTGGTGACAAATAGGACATGGAGGGGTTTGTTGGGGCAGGTGTCAGCTGTCAGGTGTGTGCTACTGAAGGATTATTGGTTAGACTGTGTACCACCCCTACCCTATAATAAACCCTGCAGAAGCCTGGCCACCTGCCGCCACATCTCAGTGGAGCTTGTCTCTTCCGACTTCTAGGAAGCAGGAAGGCACCACACTTTAAAAACCAGCTTCCAGCCACACTAAACCCTGCTTTTCAGCTGAGCCAGACAAAGGAGGGCTGTCACATTTGTAAGATTTGGATGTTAAAGTGGCAGGAGCAAAAGAATACTGCTGCCATCTGCTATGAGCCCTACTCCATCACAAGTGTTTCAAAGAATTTTCTGCTCACCGCTAGAAATGAAAATAAACAGAAGGCAAGAAATAGACCTGTTTCAAAGCCTGTCGAGCAGCGCTTGTGGCATGAAGTAACTTCCATATTTTTTCCGGGATCTGCTCTGTAAAAATCGACAGATGGTTAATTTATTTTTCTCCTTTCCGTTCCCAGCTGATCCCATTGATGTTCTGCGAGCGCTGGAGCTTTCAGAGAACATGGAGGGGGTGTCCTTGGAGGCCGGTCTCTGCACCAGCAGGAGGGGCACCGATGAGACGGACATGGCTTACAAGATCAAAAAGATCCAGCTCAGCGCACCCACTAAACAGCTATTCCCTGGTATTGGCTTGATATTTTTCCTGAAAATCCACATACAGAATATCTATTTTATTCCACTTGAGCAATAAAATGATTAAAGATCCACCAAAAAAGGCAGAAAGCACTAAAATATATGGTGTTCATGATGGATTTTGCTCTCAGTAAAGTCTTCAGAAATGACTGAACTCCACTTTCTTCTCCTTATCTTTATCCATGTTTCACTAGCAGCAGGCTGTCTGTGTGTGTTATAAAAATGTCTGCTCCCTGTTGAGCTCTTCTATTTATGACTTAACAACTTCCTCTCCTTTCCTCTCCTCTCCTTGGTGCTCATAGATTCCAGATTTCCTGAGAATTTCTCTCTGATGACGACTGTTCGAGCTAAAAAAGACTCCCAAGTCTTTGTGCTTTCGGTGTACAACGACGAAGGGGTGCAGCAGCTGGGGCTGGAAGTGGGACGATCGCCTGTGTTCTTGTATGAAGACCAGCATGGGCAGCCAAGTCCAGATTTATACCCCATCTTCAAGAGGATCAGCCTGGCTGATGGAAAGTGGGTAGTAAGAGGTCGTATGAACTCCACTGACCCAGACATCTGTTCATCAGAGCTGCTGACACATGACTAAATGCACTCATCCTGATATTCTGTAATCTTTTAGAAACGTCTGAGTGGACGCTGACATTTCTGGTGCCAGTCTGGGTTAAATCTTAACCTGAACTTTTTTGTCCATTACTCTTCTAGATGGCACAGGATAGCCTACAGTGTGTTGGACAAGACTGTGACCCTTCACCTTGATTGTGAAAGGGTAGAGTCGGTGGAGCTGCTGCGAGGGGATGGCGCTGTCGTCAGCACAGATGGAGTGACTGTGTTTGGAACGCGGCTGCTGGATGAAGAGGTTTTTGAGGTATGCCGTTATGAAAATGATTAAGTCTGTGAAAGCAGTTGCTCATTTGGAAGCACATTCTTATCAAGTCCTGGTCTGTTTGAGTGTTAGTGTGGGCAGTGCTATTGCAGGTCTGGTTGGACAGATAGCGAGATTAGGTGCTTTTGATGTGCTATCTGCTGTGTCCAAACAATCCAGCCAATGGAGGGATAATGTACCTGGCGTTTTAGCCAAATAATCTGACAAAGCTCAGAAATCCTTTCAGAATTTTCAATTATTTTTAATTAATACCATAATATTCATATGGGATTGAATATTTATGTGTTCCCATAACTGGAGTGATAGTTGGGTTGTTTGTTGATCCAGTCAGAGAAGTTTTTTATGATGCAGTTGTTAGTCATTTCTAAAGTTTAGTTTCCCTTTAATTTCTTCTCACATTGAAGATCCACTCTAATAAAAATACAAATGTTTTTGTTGTTTTTAACATGTTCTTGCTGGGTTTTTTTATGATGGAAGATACGTATAAAGAAAATTAACCTTTAAATTACATTTCTGAGTATTTATTAATTAAAATCCTTTTGAATCAGATGAAAAAATGCCATTGGAAAATTCTTGTAGAAGTGACATAGCATGGCATTTTTTCATCTGATTCAAAAGGATTTTAATTAATAAATACTCAGAAATGTAATTTAAAGGTTAATTTTCTTTATACGTATCTACAATCGGCAGGCCTGCTCTGCTACATTCTGATGCATCCACTTCCAGACAAATAAATTCATGATGTCTACGTTTTCCTCAACTGAGCTGGCCTCTGGTTCAAAACTGTATGGCTGGATAGCTCTAATATTGCTCGCCGTTTTTGGTTTACCGGTAAGTTTATACAGTTTATGTTTGGGATCGTAATGTGTAATAAGATAGTGGGAGAGATTGGAAACAAAGGGATGATGGGTAATGGGGCAAGTTTACACTGTGCCAACAGTTCCGCCCACAATTCAGAGGTGAATTTCTAATGAACTACTGCCACTAAGCAGAAACTATGTCCAACATCCAGTGTGTCAACGACAATATCAAACATTTAAAATCATCCAGGTTGGAGCAGTTTTTGGAGCAATTCTATCTTTGACTTTAGGACAGACAGCATTTATTAGCAAAACCCACTCAGGATGGGGGGGTGGCAGGGCTCCCTCTTTTTAGCAGGTGCTAAAAGAACAAAAAGCAGAGGAGATAATGATATACATCACAGAGAGCAATGCAACGGAAGTCTTCTGTTCAGACTTGCCTAAACTCATTTCCCTTTGATAGTTAGCCCATACATGACACATTATCCTTGGATTTGTCTTTAAAGACCAGGTGACAGGTGATGTATCGCTTCATCCTGGCCAGGACTCTTTCTTTGTGGAGTTTCAATCTGTTCTATTCCCAAAACACTCATGCCAGGTAGATGCTAAATTAGTTTTAGGAGTAATTTAGGAGTAAAGTACGGAGGGGGCTGTGGCTTTCTGATTGAGTTCAGGGTGTAGCTTGCTTCTTGGCCAGTAATGGCTGAGATAGACTCCTGTAACATTCAACAGAAAAATGAATACAGACATACTGGACTGATGAGGTTCTTTTTGGCTGTAAATACTCCAAGTTAATGAGATTGTGCATAACCATTTGAGCATTAAAGCATCAATAATAATCATAACCTGAATGTATGCAGTCTGGACATGTATTAGCTGGGAAAAGGTATTGCGTGTCTAAAATGTGAATAATTGTCTTTATAGCAAACTAAAGATGCCTCAAATTAAGGCAAGGAGGGAATCCAGTTTCTCTTCTCTACAGGTTTAACCTTCACCGTCAGTCATCTTTTGTATTTGCCATAACTATAGGCAATCCCTTACCCAGTGTCACTCCCAATGAGGCTCCACTAAATCTCTCACCACCAGCATGAAATTAAGATCAGCTAAAGCTTGGGATGTCCTCAGGGTTCTGTGTCTGCTCAGCAATGAAGCAGGGAAAAAAGTGCAAAAGAGTTTTGCAGTGAGTGGTAAGAGGTGTACAGGCAAGTTTGAAGAACTTCGTCCCAGTCTCCTGTCATCCAATTTTCGCTGGGAGCTATTGTATTTTACCCTCAGAAAATAAAAAGGATACTATTGTGAATCTTTGCTAATATGCTAATTACTAGGATCTTTTGGGGCTCTTGTTGAGATCAAGGCACTAATGTGCTACAAGAGAGCTAACATTTATACATTTTCTGTATAAATGAACGTGGATTTAGAGGAAAAATATGTTTACCAAGTAAGGTATAATACTTTTCCTTAAAAAACAACACATTTTACCAAAAACATTTATCAAAGGTTCGGTTGCCTTTTTACCCTGCCACATGTTTGTCCTGTGCAAACCCTCCTAAAACTGGTGCAGTTGCTGATTCTCTGCTTTCTTTTTCTGCCCCTCAAATTTCACATTTCAGAGCATTAGCATTAGGATTCATCTGGGGACCTCAATTTCTGTCCCTAAAAGACCAGATTCAAACATCCGTGCAGATCTTGCATGCTTTACAACAAGATTAATTGTTTCCGGTAAAGAGGGCTCCTAAAACAAACCAGAGGTTGAGATCCCCTTCTTTGAGCAGCATCGTCTTACAAATTCACAGCCTCTTCAGGAAACTGTTAAATAAAACATGCTTAAGTCGACCGTGCTTTGTTTCAGTATAGTTTTGCATTCTTGATTGCACATTTGTTTTCTTTGTCTAAATGTTTAGGCTTGTTGTTGTTTGTTTGAAATATGCTTTAACAAAAAAGAACCACAAATGTCTTTGAAACAGCAATTCAGCATAATATTGATTATACAATTTTTGTTTACATTTGATTACAAATCAAACAATCTCCAAATATAACAGAGTTCATTGTAATTGGATATTTTACCAAGTAATTTTAAATTGTGATTCTTTTAAATATAGGTATTTCAGAAATGAATTTGAAAAAAGGAAAAACAATTCAGAAGTAATATATTTTTATCACACCATATTTTGTATCATTATTTTTGTGAAAGAGTTTTGTATACATGTATCTCCTCCATCTTCTTGATTGTTTACATGTTGATGTTCACATAAGCCGCCTGAAGTTTCTTCCCTCAGTAGCTTCATGTTACCAATCAGCTGCTTTAACACATGCTGTTCCGGTTTTATCTGTCCTGCCTGTCACACAGTCACTGGCTTACTATTTTATTTGAACATTTTATGTCCAATTTGAACTGAAAAATGTGTTTCCATGTAGGCTGCAGAAAACTGCCATTCTGGAAATGACTCAGGGCCTTTTCAAAAACCATCAGATGCCCTCATTTATCATTCTATGTGCAAGATCATGATGATGATGATAGAAGATTGATGGCTAAGAATATCCAGAATATTAATGAGATCTATCATAAGTTTTTTGGTTGCTTGTATGGAAATGCTTACATATTGTTAACGTTTCTTTCTCTGAATTTTCCTGCAGGAAAAAAAAATAAAAATAAAGTTTTTATGTCTTTTTTGAGTATATTTAATCATCGCTGTGGCACATCGGGGGGGGGGGGGGGGGGGGGGGGGGGTGTTAGCAGGACGATTTTTTAGAATCCGTTCCCAGGCTCTGGTTCTGGGGGTGAAGCCATGTTCTTTCTGGCCTTGTTCTCCCACTGTGGGAGCTTAGTGTGGGAGCTTTGGGACTGTGGTCAGCCTCTTATGTGCCCGTTGCTTCCAGACTACGGATTTTTACTGTTTAAACTCAATTTGTGCTTGCATTTGCAGTAAAAACTAATAATAAGTGCTTCTTTTTGGCTGTTGTGTGGCCTGTGTGCCTCCAATGAACAATGGCTGCGTAAAAAGGATCCAGGCCCCTATTTATTTGTCTGGAAAGTCTTATCCAATTTATATCAATTAGCACAGGATTTAAAAAAAATTGGTTTTGGCACAGCGTTTTAGTCATGTGGAAACAATGGCTTACTATTTTAGAAAAAGAACTAGCACAGACAGACTCCAGGACATTTATTCTGTCAGCGTTTGTTTGATCATGTTTGGCCTCAGTAAGGACATCCAGAGTTTGAGGTCAACCTTCTCAGTAGTGGCATTAGTTGTATTACATAAAATCAATTGAGCTATTTTTTATCCTTTTGGGGAGACACAGGCTCACTTATATTACCTTTTCACAAGCATCAAGAAACAGCAGAGCTGTTTCACTAACCAGGCTTAGCTAACAAAGTCGTGGATGGTTTGTGTAATTTGTGAAATCTTTTGAGGTTCTATCTTTTCCAGACAGAGTTGCTTTACCCAATTTTACACTCTTGTCATATCTTTGATGGTTCACAGAGCCACTAACATGAATTAAACTAAAATGCATGTTTCTAAATAACAGAATCTTCCAAGCAGAAACAAGAAAATAAGAAAGACAAAGCATTACCTTTGATGTGAAGCTGTAATTGGATTAGCTCCTTTTAGCTGTTCTGCTCGCCTCTTTGTCTGTAATCTTTTAGTGCAACAATTTGGCTTTTGGCAACAACAAAAAAAGTAAAACAGGAAAGGTGGTTACAAATGTCTTTCATGTTTGCTGTATTAGGAACCAAACCTACATTGAAAAACCATTCCTAAGTTTACAGTTCTATGCAGTCTTTGCATTGACATGCATTGCTGCTAGAGCATGATGCTAAAAAACACAAAAAAATCAGTTTAGTAACAGAGTAGCAATGTTCTGATATTTTCTTACCTCTGGCCACTAAAAACAATTATAGAGATTGCAGTGGGACTTCAATTACCACTGCCATCATGCAGTTAATCCAAGATTAGTTCTCAAAAAAGGCTGCTTAGCACTCCTTGGGTACATTTGTACAGGGCCACATATTTACAATGATTTTTCAGTAAAATAGATTTCTAATGTTGTTTTTCATTAGTTTAATTTTTAGAACAGTAAACTAATGGCAAATGCCTGGTGTTAAAATCCCTATCTGTGTTAATAACTCCTGCTTAACTGACTTTTTCATGATCTTTGAGGTCATCTCATATAAATTTGCACCAGCATCACTTTTGCTTGAACATCAAATTATCATTTAAAATCAATTCTGTTTGGTCTTCCTTTTTTTCCTTTGTCTAAACAAGAGCTGAATCATGCAATCCTATGCCCAGGGTTTTTCCATTAATTAAACTTGACTAATGCTCATCACTTTGTCCTGGCTGGTCTTTAATTGGCTCGCTGCACAGATGCCTTACTGTGGCCAGCTTGACCTTTCATAGTCTGGGTACTGAGGACTTCAGGCATGCTGAGTGTCATGAAACGGACGTGCTAAATTCCTAACAAGGTCATTTTTGGAAGTTATGGAGAGGCTGTGCTGCAAAGTCATGATAAGAAATACAGCAAACTCATACTTTTGATTTTCCTCCGAATTTACTATTACATTCAAATGTAATATATCTGATTGAATATTATTTTTAGTAATAAATAAAGATTATTACAATGCCATTTTTAGCACTAATTCAGGAATTGTGCAATACACAGGTGAAAAGTGTAAAGACAGTAGAACCAGCAGACTCCTGACTTCATGCTATATTGCTGTGTCATGTATGTTTTCTGTAGGCCTTCTTTAAGCCATGTCCATACCAGGCATGTGTGGCGTGTTCAAGAAAGCGCTGAACATGGGTTTCTGAACACAGTTTTAGCATAGGTAATCACACAGGTCTATTGCTGCCCAATCCTACCTACGGTTAGAAGAGGCTTGGTGCGAAATGTTGAAGCGGTGCATGCATGTCTTGCGAATCTTGCTCCAGGGCCTTTTTCTTTCACAGCTCTGTTCTGATAAATGAAAGACTTGGTTTCATAATTCCGGCCAGGCACAAATTGCAATTATACATTTTTCCTTTATGATCGAATTTCAAACGGTTGGCACTTCTGTGTTTTGAAAAGGACGCGACCCATATGTCAGTACCAAATCTGAGTCCCTGATTGATCAAAGTTCAACTGGTTTAACTTTGAGTGTGCGTTCAATTCCCATGCATTTGTATGTATATATTAAGAACCTTTGTACGATCTTAAAAAACTTGCGTAGAGACCAGTGAACACAAGGGTTTTAAACAGGGAAGCCTGAAACGCGCATGTACATGCATTTACATTGACCTTTCATTGGAAGCGGTTGGTTGGATGCGGGTTTCCAAGCCTGGTGTAAACGTAAAATTAGAGTCTGAGACGACTGTGAGTAGAATCAGTCCCACTATCTATACAATCCCAATGTCATTACAATTTGGTTTGCATCTGTCCGAACTATTCATGTATGGCATATATATACCTAGATGGTCAATCTTCCTGTGTCTATAACTTCCTTTTACGATGGACTGTGATAAAGTTCAGTCCAATATGTCTATAAAATATGTCTGTACTGTGCAGAAGTTGCCGTTCTTGTTTGTCAATGCTTGCCTAAGTTGACTTACTTTGTTTCAGGGAGACATTCAGCAACTTCTCATTGTGGAGGACCCCCATGCTGCTGCCAACTACTGTGCAAACTATATGCCAGACTGTGACTCTGCTCTGCCAACCATCAGCCAAGTTTCAAAACAGGAGGTCAGTACTGCCACAAAAAGGGAGAGTGTGTGTATGTGTATGTGAGGGGCAGGTGGCTTTTTCTTTTGGTGCACATTTTAATTATCACCAAAAAATACAGTTTTTGTGTAGCTTAGATATTTACATTTGCTTGTCTCTTTCATTGAAATGTCTCTCTTTCTCAGAGGTCCTGCATTTAATAAAAAGACAAACGTTTACATCTTGCACCCATATCCATTTCCCTCCAGCTATTGAACTTGGCCTGCTGAAGCCCTTGCTTCCTGCAGCCAATAAGTGAAAGGAGGACAAGCTTACATATAATAGGATCTGTGAGTGCCAAAAGTGTTTTCAGAAAGACACTTTAAAGATGATGACAAAATAGGCCAGATGCTAGAGTTGAAGTGTCCTTTAAAGATACGGCCAACATCAAAGTATTTCTAATATCTGGATTTTTTTTTTTTTTTTGGCATCACACTTATTTCACACACCTATAGAAACTGTGCCAAAACCATATAACACAAGCTTGATATATTATCTCCTCCTTTCCTTTAGGCGTGTATAAATCCTGTGATGGATGGAGGAGATAAGAAGAAAGGAAAAGTGTGTGTGGGGATGAATTTCATGGGGTTATTGTTATATTCGGCCTTCGTGGCTTCTGCACGCGACTCATTACATTAATGCTGGTGGTATCACCAAATGATGACAGAGTGGGATCGAGCACTAGAGTGTGAAACCATTTCAACAGCCACCCAGCTTACACTTATCCTACTGCAGGTGCACAATGAGCTTTCAGTGTGTGGCAAATCAACATTTTTCGCCTGCCTCACTTATTTCATTTGTCTCATTTGAAGCCATTCCTATTACAGAAAAGCACCATTCTATTTCAAGGCCACTTTTCTTTGCGAACAAATGTCACTTTATGTTTTGTCTTGGTTCTTTACAGCTCAGTAGCAATCACAATGGGATGTCTGACCCTGCAAAGGTGTCACCAGGCCTGAAGCAGGCTGTTTCCATTACTTGTGTTTTTATTCACAGCATTGTTTGTTTTCTCTCCCTCCTCCACCTGTGCCCTCGTCTTGCACCCTGCCTCTCATGAAAGAATGTCCAGCTTGAGCCTGATGCCTTGATGCAAAGTGACCAGCCAGCTGAACTCAAGGAGGTGTCTGAAAGGGACAGGAAGGGCAAAAAGCACAAAAAGAAAAGGGGCAAGGGCTCCAAAGGCAAACGCAAAGGCAAGGGCAAAGGCAAGAAGGGGTCCAGAAAGAGAAAACACAAAGAGGAGGAATCTGAAGGAAGCCTCCTCAGATTGTCGGAGTTTCAGTCTCAACAAGCTTTTCAGCCCACACAGCTGCCAGAAACTAAGACCACTGAGATCAACTTTCCCACTGAAGCATTTGACCAGACCATCACTGGGGTGTCCACAAACAAGCCTGATTTCACAACTCAGGCCCCCACTGTGGTGTTCAGCACTGTGCCTGTCACAAAGGTTACTGAGGAGGTAGACACACTTATCTGTAGAAGAATTCCTTCTACCACTTGTAGATCTAACCAGTCACCACCTGCTAACCATAGAGAGCACCCCTTCTTCTGCTCACCTTAGTTGTTTTGTTTTTTTGCACCACTAACCAGCACCATTCTAATCATTACCCCCTCTTCATAACTATCAGAGAAAACCGAGACTGTATCCTGAATAAAATGCTAAAATTACTAAACACTATGATATTATAAAGTAAATAATATACATTTTGCTTTTGATGATGATGATTCAAGGTAATTGCTGTAAAATAAATAATACCTAAATTAAATCATTTGTACCATAAACCAATCATTTTTAACATTTACCTTTTATAAAAATCAACAAGGACTGCTTGATTTTTATTTATTAATTTCTTGAATGTGTTTGTACCAATTCTGTTGCAGCTGCAGTTGCTTTCAGACCATCTAATATACAAGAGCTAATTAAAGTTCACTGCTCACCTGTCCTTCCATTTTATGGTTAACCAACAATTTTCCATTAAATCCACCTCTCTTGTTGACTCTAATGTTTTTTGTACATTGCAAAATTTGCCTTCTTGGTGAAGTAGGGTCTGCCTCAAAGTGCTCTGTGCTCCCTGGTTGACTGTTTCCATGACTCACATCTCAGTTTTGGCATGCAGGAAAACAGACTGCTAAAGGAGCCGGTGGTAGAGTATGGGGATGACCTTTACAAAGACCTGTATGACGATCTCTCAGTTTCCACAGTAACCGTGCGCCCAAATGGGACTGAGTATGAGGTAGGTTAAAAGCCATTACATGACATACGTTCAACTTAGAACAGAAACACAAAAAAAGTTATTTCTGTACTCAGCATTAAACTCAATGGCTTCTCTCTGGATCTTCAGCAGATGCTTGAATATGAAGATTTCAGAAATGACACAGAGTTAGAGTATGAAGAGTATGAAATTATCGAGGATGACTTTAACTTTGCAGAACGTGAAAGAGCCGAGACTCTGAATGTAGAGGTAAACCTTATGTTTTCTTTAATAGTCATATTCTGATTGCTGCAGTCAAGTGTCTTCTGATCATTTACATCTGTTTTCTGATATTCATTACAGAGAGCTCTCAGAGCAGAGAAAGGGCAAAAAGGAGAACCAGCTGTTATTGAACCGGTGAGCTGCTAGAGGCGTTTAATAAATTGTACAGTTGCTCTAGTCATGATCCTGAAAATTACTAGATACTAGATACTGAGTTTATGCTTATTTCCAGGGAACCCTGATGGTGGGACCCCCGGGCCTTCTGGGTCCAGATGTAAGCCTGATGTCTTGATGAGGCTGAAAACTGATAACAAGCTATGTAAAAAAAGAAAAACAAGCTTTTCAAGTGTTCTTGAAAAGTCCAGGACTACTTAAAAAATAGAAAACTTATAATATATCCTTGCTGTGCAGTGATGACAATGAAAATACATCAAAAAGTGCATCATTCAGTTACTGAAGACAGGAAATTATAATGAAGTTGTCGCTGGATTAAAGAGCATCAGTTATTAAAAAAATAAAAGGATACACAAAACATTTCAAAAACATATTAGCAAAATTTAAAAGAAATTCCAGAAATTGACGGATAATTGAATTGTGATCTTACTTTTATTGAAAGTAGGATAAAACAGTTTTATGTTTGTCTTCATACTCTTTATGTTTTTTTCATAGGGTCTGCCTGGCCCAGCTGGACCAGTAGGCCCTCCAGGACCCAGAGGAGATCCAGGTGATATGGTGAGTAGGTCACAGGCTGAATTTTAAGTGGTTCTGTTTGACTGGAGTTTGGCCAGTCGACTTCAGGGTCTTACACAACTCAGTCAGTCGTGACCTTCAACGGAAACATGTCAGCTGGATCCCAATGTCCTGCTGATGACACAGATTTTCACAGATGAAAATTGATTGTGTTCTGTGTGACTTGGTTTTGTAATCGTGTGTCAATTTACTGGATGTTTGTGTTTTTGTGGAGTACATTACAAAGCATTAACCGATGCCTAGAAAATTATTGATTTGTATTGTTTAATTTTGTTGTTTACCATTAGTTTGTGACCCTTAATAATAAGGTTATATCGAATTTTCATTGCTATCCATTTATTAAATTTAGCGTAGAAGTGTCAAAATATATAGGAACAGAACTTAGGACTTTAATTGGTCTCCTAAGGGCGAAATTGATTTGTTACTATGGCAAAAAAAAAGATAGTAATATTAAGAAAAAAACATATTGACATGTAATAACAATTACAATAACACAGAGTTGACCAGTGTTTATATGTTTGATTGCAATCAAAAATAAATATTTGCTGGTCTTTTATAGTATTTGGTGGCAAGATATGATAATGCAGCCTCAGTCTTTAAATGACTAAAAAAATACTTTTAGCAGATTTTTAATCTTGTTGTATATTTGCATTTACATTAAAAATATTATCAGTTATATACAAAAAAGCACAAATCTATATGTAGTCATTCTTCTTCTACTTTCCTGATCACATGATTTTACTTGATTCAAAATAAACTGTTTTTCAGGAGAAACGTTTAGTCCCATTTGCTTGTTTCCTCAAGAAACTAACAATTGCTGCACTCTTTCTTCTGTTGTAAGATCATTAATATACAATATTTTAAATGAACAGTCCAAGTAATTTTTTTTAAGTCAGAGCTGTTTTGGCTGATGGAACAAACAATCTGCCAAAGAGATTTTCTCTTTAACAAGTCTTGACTTAAATTCATTTGTTGGCCATGAACCAGAGATAAATGCAGAACTTGCCTCTTTCCGATTCACTGTATTTTGCATAATGTCTGATTGTTCCTGTCATTGTTTTGTCTGCCCTCGTGACCTTAATTTAGAAACAAAACCCCAAGCTGTGATCCTTCACCTTTTATTTGCCATGTCTTTTTAGGGTCCTCCAGGACGCCCTGGCCTTGCGGGAGTTGATGGGATCCCAGGTCCTCCAGGGACCTTGTTAATGATACCTGTAAGAACTTAGAGCACAATGCAACAAGCTCCAGGATTTGTACACTCTTTCTGAATAGTGTGGTGTTGGGGCATGCCCACAAGGGGGGGCTGTGTGGTTGAACTTTATTTACATTTTGGGAATCCTGCTTTGGGACCTAATTTTTTAGTTAATTTTTTTCATTGCATTTCCCCCTAGTTTAAGTATTCAGCAGGGGATTCACAGAACGGACCAGTGATGTCTCCCCAAGAAGCACAAGCACAAGCTATTCTGCAGCAGAGCAGGGTATGCTTCATAAAGACCTGCAGTACGCTGCAGCACATTTTACAGCACTGCTGAAGTAAAATTTCAAAAGAAAAACTCAAACCTAAATAATTCATAATAATTATTGTTTTTTTTTTCCTTTTGTTTTTTCTAAGCTGTCACTTAAGGGACCTCCAGGTCCACTGGGTCTTACAGGGCGACCTGGCCCATTGGTAAGATGCTCTCGACAGACCATCTTTACATCACAGCTTATGGATTTTTCTGACCTTTGTCTTAACTTGTTCTACATGTCTTAGACTCAAATTCCCAACTCTTCTTTGTTTCATCCCCTGCTCTGACTTGTACAATTACCACTATAAATCAGTTATAGTTGTTATTTTTTCTTCCTGTTATATGATTTGTCAGGTGAAAAATGTTCACATTTGCTTTGTAGGGTGTTCCAGGAACATCAGGGCTCAAAGGTGATAGAGGAAACGACGGTCCCCCTGTAAGACTATCAATTGTCAATGCAGTTTTTCTTGTCCCAATATGAATTTCTCTTTGCCCCGGCTTCCGTTTTCTCACCTTTTTGCCAATTGTTTTGCCAATTTTATGCTCCATTTAGGGACCTCGTGGGTTGCCAGGCACCCCTGGAATTCATGGAAAGCCAGGGAAGAGGGTGAGAAACCAAGCTGATAAATATTCTCCATATTGTAATAAAGCACGCTGGGTTTAATTCACTTTGAAGCAGAGCCATGTCCTAACTGGATTGGATATTCCATAGGGCCATGCAGGTGTGGATGGGGGCCGCGGAGCTCCCGGGGAAGCTGGCTCTAAAGTAAGCTGTTTGCGATATCATTAAACTGTACTGTGCATTAATGATCACATTTTAATTAGCTGTTTCAGAAATCTATTGACTTTGTTAGCAAGGAAGTATTTTTAGATTCTTAGATCATTTACTCCACTTGAATAATTTAATCTCCATGTGCAAATGTGAACCTTCTAAATTATTTTTGAAGTTGTTAGTAAAGAAGCATCTCAGTACATAACAGCTGCATGATAAGCTGATAAATAAATCACTCTCCTGACACTGGGTCTGACAGAACACAGTCTTTATCAGTCCAAGCAGCATTTTAGAAGACCTACAGCTAATCTGAAAGCTCCTTCTGCCTAACAGCGTCAGAGCAGGTGGGAGTCTGTGCCAGGGGAGACTTTCAGAACAATTCAGCTAATGCTTACAAATTACCATATGTGCATGTGTGTGAATCTCAGGTATTGATGCACTTGTTGGATTTTTACTCCCCAGGGTGACAGGGGATTTGATGGTCTGCCCGGTCTCCCAGGAGACAAGGGACACAGAGTGAGTTTGATTTAGTAATTTGACATTGTTGCTCTTTTCTATAGTCATAGACATAGTAACACGATAGGCATGAATTCTTTACATGTCACCTGGTAGATGCTTATTTGCATACTGTGATTCTGGTGATTAGTGGGATTTCTATTATAACATTAAACACTAAGAAGTATCTGTTCAATATGCCTCTACTAAGGAGAAGCTGTCCAAAAAAAAATCACTAAGCTTGTGACTAATGCTTTTATCTTGTAGGGGGGCAGCGGAAAGCCTGGTCCTGCAGGGCCTGCTGGAGAGCCAGGAGAGAAAGTGAGAGCTATTCTATTCTTGCTTTGCCACAAATAATCCCCTAAAACCACTTTTTTTTAATGGTCTATTATTCTATCCTGCTGCTTTAGAAAAGCGAAACCTTGTTATCTTCAATCAACAAGTTATATATGCAGTAAATGCAAACGTAAGGAATCACAGATGTGAGCAGATTTTAAAGTCCAACTGATCATCTGTTAATCTATTGCAAAAGCGTTCCCAGTGGTCTTTAAATTAGGATTACTCCAAATAAAAAAAACTGTTTTGGACATAGTTTCTTTAGAGCGGCAGTAGTTAATTAAAAACTCACTTCAACGGTCCGGCCCAAAATCATCCATCAGTTCACACCCCAACCTAACATTAGCGTGCAACAAAAATGGTGAGCAACATTGGAGCTACTCAGCTGGACAGTTTTGAGCCAGCACGGATGAGAAAAACAAAGACATTCATGGATCTATTTGTCTGCAAGTGAATGCCTTGGAATATAGCAGAGCAGGGAGCATGTGGTTGTAGCACCTACGTCACATCTGTAATCCTTTTCCAATGGGATTTTGGTCTACTGCTAGATTTATAATGATTTGAATAAAGAAATACTCAGAAATGCAACTTTGAGCTTAATTTTATTTAAATATGTTCTCCATCAGGAGAAAAGTACCATAAGAACATGCCATAAAAAAAACAAAAACACAATTTTCATTGGGGTGGGTTTTTATTGAAATACATCCATAAACTCATTATTTTTTCAATTTTGAAATGTTTGCTTGAGTTCCTTCCCTGAAAGGTTTAGCAAATCCATAAAAACTAACTATAGAACTGGAAATATTGAAGCAACTAGACCAGTAAACATGTTTTTAATGATACATTTTTTCAAATTGTGTAATTTAAAATGCATCAAATAAATGCTGTATGAAGAATCTGTGTTAAATCTGCTTATTTGTCATAAATTTTAGGGACCTCAAGGACCTCTGGGCCCAAGAGGGCAACCAGGGGAACCTGTGAGTATCCACCTTTATATCTTTACCATATATGATAATGTTTCTTATATAAATGAAGAAAAAACATCTGGTGTTACTTGGTGTAAAAAGAAACAGTATGTGATTTCCTCCACAAACCCAGTGGATTGTGGGTGATCGCTGCCCTGAAGTTAAATTTTTACCCTGGTCGTAAAGCAAAAAACAACACAAATGCATAATCTGCTCTCCTTACTGCTTGAGCAAACCTCTTAAAGAGATGCTTCCTCAGTGTTTTCTCTACTGTTAACAGAGAAAAGGTCACTAGGAAAAAATTCTGAACACTGAGCCTAGACTCAAATTGTGTCACTCAGATTCTGCTTATGGTTTCCAAAAGTTAGCCACACCGCCAAAGAGGCTGTCATTGTTTTTGTGTATCTGCTGTGAATGCTGGCTAATTGGTTATGACTCATTCTCTATCTTTCTCCCAGTGGGCGAGGTTAGGGCTCAACAGGGTTCTGTCCTCTGAATGGACCACTCAGTGCTTGAGGAAATGGAGTTGCCATAAACTATGTTGGGAAAAGTCTGTTAAGCCACACAGCTGCTGCAAAGGAGAGGTCTTATCTGTTTTGCTGAGACAGGGGAAGGGATAGGAAAAGTGAGACAGCGGGAGACAAACACAAGACAGAAATTTGGTTGGTAGTGAAGGAGATGAAATAGATGGAAGTGAGGAAAGAGAATGGTGGCGAGGTAAGAGATAAAATCCTGGCCTGAATGATTATATTTCCATATCAATCACTCCCCGGGAGATCACAGATGTGGCTTTGGAACAGGTGGCTTGGCCAGCCTACAAAGAGGGAAGCTGACAAAAACAGATCACACAAACAGGCTGGAGCGGTCGTCGTGGCAAGCACAGACAAAACAGACACATGAGTGAAAATGAAAATTGACTGTCTCTGTTCACAGTTGATTTTTTTTCCTTTCTTATATTTTTTCTCCATGTCTTAGTATTTCAAACCTATTCATTTTCCTACAGTACAGATAAACTGCTGACTATCCGCTTTCTTTTGTCTAAAGGGCCCTAGAGGTCTTGTTGGGCCAAAGGGTCCCCTCGGCCCACCTGGGCAACCGGTAAGTCAACGTTACTTTGATTGGAATATCAAAGCAGTTCAGCCTCTTTATCATCATAAAAGGATCTGCAGTGCATAGAATAATCAATACACCTTTGAGGATAAACTAGAAAGCCAATTAAATATGTCAATATCCCATCTATTGTTTAATCTGTTTCTAATATCGGTCAGGGAATACGAGGAATCGATGGAGTGCAAGGGTCAAAGGGCAACCTGGTAAGTGTTCTACTTTATTAATAAATGGTTATATATTATTAACTTCAAATTACAGAAATATGCTCAAAGGGATATTTTTTAATATTTTCTTTTGAGATATTTGTGAAGTGAAAGCATTTGATTTAAAGGACATACTGTTTTACATGTCAGGGTCCACCTGGAGAAATTGGGCCTCCGGGTCAACAAGGCAGTCCTGGAGTGCAGGTAAGGATCTTACAGAAGATCTTTTATTCATATGAAGCAGCTCATTACATAATCTGTGCATTTAATAAGATATGATATCCATTTTCCATTATACTGTTTTTCAACTTCATACAAAAAGAAAGAGAATGTATAGGAAGTATTTGGAATCTTTACACACTTGATTAATTATTTAGTTTAAATCTAGCAAATTTCTTACCCATAAACATACAGACATAAAAGCCAAGCAAGATCTAGGAAACTAGCTATCTTCCATCCTTTTGACATGAAATCTGATGCATTTTTTTGCCCAGGGCTTTCCTGGTGCTCAGGGTCCAATCGGATTGCCAGGAGAAAAGGTTGAGTATATGTGTTTTGTTTAATTTTATGTATGTGACCCTCTTCATCATCAGATTCTAGAAAGAATGGGAACATGTGGGAACATGCTGGGAACATGTTGAATATGTGTATACGCGTCTATTGCACTTTGCGGATATATTATTTAAATTAACTGTTTTAAAAAAATTTTTTATAGCAGCTATGGCTAAGTAAAATGTCTCAGCATGAATAAAATAGAGTCTGAGGCGTTAAAGCTAAAGATTTGGGCTTTTGACCCCCGTCATTAAAAACTCTGGCTTAGTAAGACAATGTGACCAAATCCTCATTGACCCATATTTGGGAAAGACAAAGCTGAACAGGAAATCAATGCTAGGCTAATACACTAAGATTCAGATACCAGAGGGTCCTAGTCTGGTGCTATCCTGTATAGACTTCATGTTTTATTCCATGGGGATAGTGGTATATTTTCTTTACACTGAGGATATTTCCTCTTTGTGTGTCATTTAGGGTCCACAGGGGAAACCAGGTATACTGGGACTGCCAGGCATTGATGGCCCTCCTGTAAGTAAGCGGTCAAACATGCATGTGCACTAAAAATATCATAATGTGGTGCTCATTAATAATGTAAGAATATGAAAGCCCTGATGCAAAAAACAAGTTTCAATGGTTTAATACTATACTAGCAATAAATCTTAGGGGTCAGATTTGTTATGCATTGCTGGTTCAAACCATTACAAAGACTGAATTTATGAAAAACAAAATTTAGTTTCACTTGTGAGACTTAATAAAGCCTAATTTGTGTCACTGCAGCCGTGTTTGCTCTCTATCCTTAAACATTAAACATTGAATTAGAACAGGTGTAGATGTGCAGTCTGATACTGGTTTGGTTTTTCAGGGCCACCCAGGAAGAGAGGGCCCCCCAGGAGAAAAAGGTTTACAAGTGAGTGTCTTTTCATCTGCAGTGTCACAATGTCATAGGCAAAATATAACTGCAGTCAAATATATGATCTTAAACTTTGAACAGTTCCATCACAGTTTGGCTTGACATTTGTACCATTTTGTTTCTAAAATGTCATCGTTTCCATAAAGTGTTTTCATGCAGAACCTCCTTAGAGACAATTTGGTTTTGTCCTACCATAAATGATTGGACTCTGTGAATGATTGCACTGGTCTTTGAAACCTAAAAAAGGCTTTTTTTTTTCTGTGTGCTGCATTCGTGTAGGGTTTACCAGGCTCACAGGGCCCTATCGGGTACCCAGGCACTCGTGGAGTCAAGGTGAGACATAAACGCATCACAATCTCGGACGTAATGTCCACTGAAACATTTATGTTCTCATTCTTTTTATTCTGCCAGTATGGCTACCTGTGATGGACAAGCTGTTTGAGTTGATAACTGACATGTGACAGGTGGGGGAAGAACAACCCGGTCCTCAAAGGGACTGCTACCAACAGAGTGGAGAGTATTTGACATGTAGGACAAATGGAGTCGAGCAGAGCTTTGTGTGTGTGGGGGAGTGCACAAGTCTGTTTTGATTGAGTAGGCTTTGACCAAGTGCTTACTCTTTGTTTTTTATGTTTGTGGTTCATGACCTAACATACTTGATCTCTTTTTTTGTCATTAGAATGAAATGAGTGTTATGGTCGAAAAAAAGCTTTACTATTGGTGGAAAGGAAGTCTTATACTTTGAAACCCTTTAAGAAATGCTGGTGTGTAACTGACAGTGTTCTTTTTTTGATCGACTCTTGTTATCAGACTTTTCTTCTGTATTTTCACAGGGAGCAGACGGAGTCAGGGGTATGAAAGGTAGTAAAGGAGAAAAGGTGAGAGAAGCAGATAGTCTCAGATAACTTGTCAAATTGAGATAATTGACTAGAATGATCCCTTTCAAATGATCCATTACAGTTTAAAAATAGCTGTCTAAAATGTGATTTTTTTCATTGCTTTACAGGGAGAAGATGGTTTCCCAGGGATAAAGGGTGACATGGGCATCAAAGGAGACAGGGTGATAATTCTGTCTGATCCTGAGCCTTTGTGTTATTATTTTACAGAAGATATCAAATTTTTGGTGAACCTTTAAACTGATTATTTACTGTAGGGCGACAATGGAGCTCCAGGTCCACGTGGAGAAGATGGACCTGAGGGTCCAAAGGGTCAAACAGGATCTTTGGGAGATCCAGGAGCTCCAGGAATAGCTGGAGAGAAGGTATTTCTCTGAGAATAATTGATGTCTACAACTGCAACACAAGACAATAACTAGTCTCTACAGCTGACAGCTAGGGTCGGCTCTATGTCATCTCTGTGTGATCAATTCTAAGGGTTATGCAATGTTTCAAAATGGCTTAAGCAATAAAACCCCACATTTGTGGCTATGTATTTTCCCATTTGGTGATTTTTGTGTGTGTTTGTGTGCAGGGTAAACTTGGAGTTCCTGGATTGCCAGGATATCCAGGAAGACAAGGCGCTAAGGTGATGCAACATTGTTTAGCTTCCAGTGTTGCTTTATGTGTCCACATGTTCTAAGATTTTTAGGCAGCAAGACGTGTATTTGTTTGCTGTTTGATTCAAAATAACAAATGATGGATGACCATGTTTAGAACGCTATTTTATTTATAGTTTAGTAGTGACATCAATTCATTACAAGCTGATGAATGGCGCATGTAGGGCTTTGGATTTGATTTACTTTAATTTGATACAGTGGGTAATTATAAGTTAATAAGACACGGGGGGAGGGGGGATGTGTGATAAATGGAGGGCTCAGGCTGATTAACCTCCACTTGTGTGTGCAGGGATCACTGGGTTTCCTGGGGGCACCCGGGGTCCTAGGAGAAAAGGGGCGAAGGGTGAGAACTATACTAACTTTAACTGTTCTAATTATGTTTTGAACTGAAAAAATAATGAAGCTGGTGATTCGTGACGAATTATTACTGTCTGCAATTTTAGGGTCCAGCTGGTCAGCCAGGTTCTGGGGGCCAAAGAGGTCCTAATGTAAGTATTGTAATCTTTCACTGAAAAATATGCTAAGCCCCTCTACGACAGTTAAACTTTGTAAACCTATCGTGAATCATATTAACAACATTTTAAGTCCTACTCTAAATAATTTATGTCTTTGTCAAATCCTTATGCGTTTTTCTAGGGAGCTCGGGGAGGAAGAGGTGCAAGGGGGCCGACTGGAAAGCCTGGTGAAAAGGTGAGCTCAGATGTGTGAACATATTGAACTTATTGAGCCCCTTCCCTATAAAGATATGCATCAACCGGATTGAAGCTGATTGTTTGACATGTCATTTTCCACAAAAGGTTTGTGTTCAGTGAGGGTTCTGCAGCTTACACTCTTAGCAACAATGGATTTCAGAAAACATGAAGTAGGGTGCTTGGAGAGCCGCCCATATGTTGAAGAGTCCTTGGGAAAGACACTGAACCCCACTTTGCTTCTGTGGTGCGGCATTCGGCAGCAGAGCCGCTGCCATCAGTGTGTGAATGTGAGTGTGTGAATGGGTGAATGTGACTATGAAACGCTTTGGGCCTTCGTGAAAGGCATTAAAGCACTATACAAGTATACATGATTTACCATTAACTATGTGGTTTTAACTGTTTTTCATTTGTGTTCTTCTTTGAACTCTTGACAGGGATCAGCTGGCCAAGATGGTCCTCCAGGATCTCCTGGAGAACAGGTATACTTTTGCTTAATTTTCAGTGCTTACAGTGAGTGAATTATATCATAAATGGAAAAGCTAAAGAGTATTTTGTAGTAATAAGTTGTTATTTAGACCAGCTATGTTTTATTTCCTAGGGTCCTCAAGGACCACAGGGAAGAAATGGTGAAACAGGACCCAAAGGGCCAAATGTGAGTGGGTCAAGTATATTTTCACTGATTTGCTATTGCTATTTCCTCGTTGTTCAGTTTATTTGCAGTGTTGCTTAAAAAAGTTTTTTTTCAGGGACCCCCAGGAAAAGATGGATTGCCGGGCCATCCAGGTCAAAGAGGAGAACCGGTGAGTCAAATTTAAAAGATCTTTTTATGTAACACAAAGATATTTCAAATGCAGGGTTTATGAGCTATTTGTCCTTAATATAGCTAAAGAAACTGCAATTATACAAGCATCTGTGTGTTCTGCCTATGATGTATTTCTTTGCTTAGGGCCACTAGACACACTTGTTTTTTTCTTCAGGGCTTTCAAGGCAAAAACGGACCACCAGGCCCCCCAGGAGTTGTTGGACCACAAGTAAGATGATCACCTTAGACATTTGTTTTTTATTTTTAGTGGAACATTTCCTTTTTTCAGCCTTCAAAAAAGAGATGGAGCTACTAGAAGTTATCAATTCAAGACAGTTTTCAGACATCACACAGCTAGATTTTTGGAACTAAAATCCTATTTGGAACTGGCTTACATTTTGACATCTCATCCATATAGCTCTAAGCCATTTTACAGACTGTCTGTTGCTGTTATATATTGTGTTTGTGTGTTGAGAATCATTGCTGTCCACAGGGAAAATCTGGTGAGATAGGGCCAACTGGAGACAGAGGGCATCCAGGTTCACCAGGACCACCAGGTGAGCAAGGTTTACCAGGAACTGCTGGAAAGGAGGGTGCCAAGGTGAGTATTGTTTCTTTGTATTGTTGGAACCAAGTTATCACTCCCTCTCAGTCATGGCTGAATGTCTTAAACTGTAGCAAAATCACATTACAATCTCTAAATAAAGAAGAAGGAAAGAAGGAAACTTCTTTCTGGTGCGTCTGTTGTTGCTCATAAAACACAATAACTAAGTGCCAGAAACTAGTTGTTGTGTTTTATGACTACTTAAGGGTCTTCTGTTAGGTTTTCAGCTACAAAACCTTTTATCTTAAAAATATGTTTGTGTAATGTGTGGGTTCAAGGGGGATCCAGGACCCCTAGGAGCCTCAGGAAAAAGTGGCCCTCCGGGACTCAAAGGCTTCAGAGGGACCAGAGGGACCCCTGGAGCAGTGGTAACGCATACTTTTAGATATCTGACATTCTGACTTTCTCTTTCTTCAAGTAAGAAACTTACTTGAAATATCTTGGTTAAAGTTCACATCTCCAAAGCTTTTATAAAAAATTTAACTCCCATGGTTTGTCTCTCCAGGGTCCTGCAGGTCTGAAGGGAGGGGAGGGTCTGCCTGGTGTTGCAGGAGCTGCTGTAAGTTTATTATATGAAACTAACCATGTACCCTACGCTGTCACAATGGTACATAGAATGCTACAACACACAAGGCACCAGCCTGTTTCCATAGTGATTCATGATCATGACCAGTACATTAAATAACGGAGTGATTCATGCCTTTTATTTCCAGGGGGCCACAGGAGAAAGAGGCCCTGCTGGTCCTGCTGGCGCTATTGGCCAGCCAGGACGGCCTGGCAGCGTGGGTCCTGCTGGGCCGATGGGAGAGAAAGGCGAGCCAGTAAGATCTGGAAATTTTCTAATTTTATTTCACAAGAAGCAATTCTTTAAAAAAAAAAAAGTCACTCCAAGTTTGCCATGTAAAAGAGATCAAAGAAGAGCTAAAGAAGATAACTCTAAAAAGATCGTGCTTGCTTCAAGGCAAGTTAAATAGTTGTAGCATTAATCAATGTGTCAAGCTGTTATATGAAGACAACAGCAATTGGCACGGACGCATTTGGAAGATCTGTACTGTTTTTGCATGTGCTCTTCAGGGAGAGAAAGGAACAACAGGGCTGGCTGGACGTGATGGGGAGCCAGGACCTGCAGGACTGCCAGGGATTGCAGGGCCTCAAGGGCCTCCTGGCGAGGATGGAGACAAGGTAGTCACATTGGATAGTAGGTGTAGGATGCAGCTCAGCTGTAAGACATTCACTCATAATTTTTGATCATAATTTTTCTCATTCGTCTGTGCAGGGAGAGACAGGAGGACCTGGCCAAAAGGGTAGCAAAGGAGACAAAGGAGAAGCTGTTAGTAAACACATTTGTGAACAGTTGCAACATAAACTCCTCATCTTGCATCAGATAATAATTGGTTAAAACGAGTTAATTCCCAAACAGGTAAAGTGTTGAAATTGTGCCTCCTAAGGTCAGTGTATTTAAACAAGGACCTTGTTTTTTAGGGGCCTTCTGGACCTGCTGGCATTCAAGGACCTGTGGGTCCACCGGGCCCATCCGTAAGAACAATGAATGAAAAATGATATTTTATACACATCATCTTGTGACCACTGTTATGTTTTTCGCAGCGTTGATTGTATGCAAATGTTTCAGGGTGCAGATGGAGAGCCAGGTCCTCGAGGGCAACAGGGTCTGAATGGACCAAAGGGAGATGAAGGACCACGGGGCTTTAAGGGGGCATCCGGTCCCTCAGGACTGCAGGTGTATATCACCAAGTTCCTCAATGAATAGCTTTACATTATCTTATATTTATCAATTAGTTCAAGTAATTGTGGCTTTTTGGTCCCTATGGTAAAGAATGAAGTCTGTAAGACAAAAGATTTCGGGACTTTATAAAACATATAATCATATTTCATATACTATGATTTTGTCGCCTCATCACTGTCTTTTTTTTTGCAGGGAATGCCAGGACCACCAGGGGAGAAAGGAGAAAGTGGACATGTTGGCTCAATGGTAAGCACTGCTTGCTAATCTCCACCCATAATCTATTCTATAGATTATGGGTATTTTAGTTAAGACTATTGCCCTTAACAGTTTTAGAAATAGGATCTATCAGAGTTATATTAAAATGTGAAAAATTGAAAAGTGAAAGTGCAAAAAATCAAAGTACTTAAATTCAAATGGGTTTGTAATAAACTGTTTACTGCCCCATGAATGCATGAGTAGAGCCGACTATAAATTAGCCTGCTGTTGTGTATTTTATCTGAGCTGTGGGCGTTTTCTTGGCGATAGGTGGTTAAAGAAAAGAAGCTGTAAACATAAATTAGTCTGCATAATTAAAAACAAAAAGAATGTGTACTTGCAGTACCGTGAGTATTAGGCACCTCTCATCTTCTGCAGTATTTATATCTTGTAAGTTCTTCTACATATGCATTGGCTTTGTGGTGGACTTGTAAATTTAAACTAGCACTGCTGTTAGTCAAGAAACTGAATTCTAAGTCAGATATGCTCTGTAAACTCTATGCTGTAGTCAATGCATGCCAGCCTATTAAACTTTGATCAGTCGACCAACTATTTACCTAATTAGCAACAGCTGTGCCTTTTATGCTGCTTTGTGTCAAACCTGTGAGCCAACTCTTTTCCTCTGCTGATAATCATTGACATTGACTCATTCAGCGTTAGTTTGTTCCCCTCAAGGTGGCAAAAATTGTTCTAATTTGTAAATATATTTTAAACATTTAGGCTTTGTGTTGTCACACGCTTATTCAAAAAAGCAGCTTTTTCTCTGAGAACACCTTCAAGAAATACAAACAACACTGACTGCAGTACAGCTTCTTGGAAATATTCATTAGCCCTGCATGTTAACCACTTCATCTTCAGTGTTACCGGCACAAGCAGCATTTGCAAAATATGGACGAGGGTTCCATCTCACATTCCATTTTGAGAGGAATAAATCTTTGCCCCCCCCAAAAGAAAAACATTGCATAAAGATTAACAGAGGTGTCAGACATGAATTCAGTGTGTCCTAAGTGATAATTTTTCAAACTTTACACTACGGTTAATTAATGCTTAGGAAATTCTCATGAGATTTTACAGCATTTTTGAAGGGTTAAGTCAAGCTAAAAACATTAAGTAAAACATAACTTACCTTTAGCTTTCTAACTCCGAGCAAACGACCATAGTAAATGATTACTTCAGACATTATTAAGGCTTTACATCTACATTAAATAACATGTTGTTGATATGACATAATGCAAAGGAACTGCATAGAAAAACACTTATTAATGCTTTGAACAGTTTCAGGAAAGGTTGAATAGTAAACTAGTGCTGTTATGCAATTCATTTGTTTGAGCGATTCATTAAACATGACCTGTAATTATTAATTTAATTAATGTTTTATCTAACCTAATAATTGCGGTGCAGAACCACATTTTGGGTATTTTCATTTAAATTCATGACATCGACGCACGAGGGGTTCAAAATACAACTAAAAGTGCCCTTTTATGAAGTTTTTCCTATTAAAACAGACTTCCAACCTTTACTTTTACAGCAGGAAGGGGGATTATTTTCAAGCTCGAACAGTTAGAAAAACAAAACAAGAAAAAACCATCAGATCAAGAGTGCTCTAATTTAGTAGGAAAAGTAGGAACACTTTTCTGAGCAATCCAAAAACATTTACCACTGACCTCTTATTAATGCCTGACATATTCTATTCCACAGTTTATAATCCCATGTGATCAGCCCTCTGCGTTAATTTATGACAACGGACACCTTGTCTGGGTTTATCCTACATAATAGAAAAAATTTGTGGTTTTAAGGCTTTGTTTTTAGTTAATTCGGTAAAAACTACAAAGTCACACATTTATGACATCTCAGCAGCTACGTACAAGGACCATGTCTATGACAGGGACAACAAGAGCAATATAAGATTATCACAGTCCAAATAAAATGTTCATGCAAGTTAACAGTTGAATCCTTGTTTTATATTTGAGAACACAACAATATTTATAGGTTAGAAATTATATTTACGTGATTAAAAAAAAAACCTGTAAAATGGCTAATTGCAATTAATGCAATAATTTGACACCTGTATAATAAACATTAGTTAACGGCTCACTAATGAATTAAATAATACACTTATTAATGCAAAGTAATAATAAAACTGCTATTATTGATTAGTTAATGCTTTATTAAACATGAACTAACAGTAATAGTGTTACCAAAATACATATTTATGCAAATATGTTAACACTGAGCCTAAAGCTATTTCTGTATCTTCCCCAAAACTTGCATTACAAAAGCATTTGACTTAGCATGCAATAAAAAGGAATCCACATGCAAGATTAGGTAACACTGACTTTGGCTCTGCTTCATAAAAAAGTGGACACTAACAAACTGAAATGATTTGGTAAATAGACCTATAAGAGCCACATCATAATGAGACTGATATACACTTGTAATGACTTTTGAAGGTCTAGTTAGTTCTAAGCGTCGTACCAAGGGTGGATTATATCTATGAATATCACTGATGCAAAAAAAAAGGTGAGTAAGGTGAACTATTTAAGTCTTAATGCTTTAATAATTTTCCCATGTTTTTATGTGTGATGGATATGTAATTAATACTAGGAATTTATATGGATTTAAGCTGAAGAACAGATGATTCAAAAAATGAATATGGCAGTTGTGTATGCAAGAGGAAAGAAAAGGATAAAAAGAAAAGCTGTGACAGAAATGAGACACTGGAGCAATGGAGTGGAAGGAAGAGGCGGGGCACTCATTGTGAGCAGGAAGATGGTGTGACAGCTGCTAATCAGATTAGCCTCAGCCTTGGCTGTCTAATGAGCATCCTCCTTTGTGACAGTCATCGCACAACGCTGTCAGCCATGAACAAACGCTCAACAAGATTCTCCAAAGCTCCCCTTCTCCACAGTCAGATTAGGGAGGGAATGCATTAAAAATGGAATCAAAACAAGTAGGAGAGAGAGGAGAGATGCTAAGAACTCAGTGGGAAAGTTTGATTCATGTGACAGTGTTGCAGATCACAGAGTTTTCCCTCTTTAACGCTTGAGTATCTCCTGCCTGAAGGATGCGCGTGTCTTCCAGTCCCATATAGTATTTCCCTGGGCAGGTAGCTGTTTCTCTTTTTCAGTGTCATTTTCTCAACACAAAACTTCCTCGAAGACTTCTGAATTATTCAGAGAACAACTTAACATCTACACAAAAAAAATTGAAGCTAAGCACTGTTGGGATTAATTGCTTGGCGTTATCTTGGGCTTCATTGACGAGTCAAATCACAAGTTATCCCTGGGTTTGCACATCACAGGCTAGAGGTTTCTTTTTAATAAGAGAGAATAAGAGAAAAGTGGTGGGAGGCTAAAACGAGAGAGTCACAGCCTGTATCATATTGAGGATAATGACCTGTCTGGACATCTTCATCATGTCAGTGTGATAATGTTCTTAGACACTGGGCCATTGCAACGGCAGTTCTGCATGGCTAACATCTAACTCTTACTTTACCAAAAAGCACTTGCAGTTCATTTTAGAGACTGTTTAAGAAAAAAAAATCCTTTCTTTTTTTTCAGGGACCTCCAGGACTGCACGGTCCACGAGGCCCCCAGGGACCCATTGGTGGAGAGGTAAACAAATGTTTTAGTCATATCTTTATATATATTCCTAATTTTAAAATTTGCTTATATAGCACATGCAATATATTTATTCACCATTGGGACCAAGAGAAATAAATTCAGGCATTACTTTAGCATTGTTTATACAAATAAGGGTAGTCATACTAATTTTTAGAACACAAACAGAAATGTAATGTTTTATTCAAAATATTAAAACAGAAAAAAAAAACATTTCAGCTAAGCATTACAGACAGCAATTTGTATCTTATTAAGTGGTTTTATAAATGCACCTACATGCTTCATTTCCTTTGGTAATGCAAAATCAGCACTGCCAGCATTACCATATATTCAGATTAGCCCTTCCCAAAGAACAATTATGTGTTATTTTACACAGTTTCAGTACCTAACATCTTTGATTCTGTTTTTAAATTGTTTAAATAAGATAAACCATGTATGCATATTAGCCTGTAGTTTAATTGTAGTTGTATTTTCTTTTAAAAATTATTTTAGACAGTTGTCAATGTGGATTGTGTTAGAGGTGGAGTTTTCTAATCCTTCCATACAATAACATTAGAATTTATTGTCTCAAACACTTGATTTTTTTTAGCATTTCTCCTATACCTCGCACAAAATGTGTCTCATTTTTATGCTTTAGTTTCACCTTAGATCTTCTCAAACCTGGAGTTATTAAACTGTTTTTGAATATTTTTTCATGTGTGAGAGTTATATTTGCGACAAAGAAAAATAGTTGAAGTATTGATACTATTATCCATGAGAGGTAGTTATATTTACCGCCGGTAATGCCCGTCACTCTGCAGCCTCTCATGTTGGCCAATTATTCAACAGGGAGCTGCAGAACACAGAGAACCACTCTATCGCTTCAAAGAGCAAGCATGGAAATAGAGCTGTGTGGAAATGGCAGAATCTATTAATGGATTTCGATTGGAATCCTGAAAAAATGAATATATTATGTGAGGTAACTCTTTAGAGGTTTAGCAGCAACAAGTCCTTGCTTTTTTAGCTCTCACGTATTACTACTTTACTTGATTAGATTAATTTTAAGATACAGGACATAAAACACTAGTGTGCATGCATGCATGTGTGAAATATGGAGAGGGGAAAACTGAACACCCATTAGCCAATGTTCAGTCAGGCTCTCATAAACACACACTCAGTCTTTCAGTTTCAGCCTCCTATGAGCAAAGCTGCTGACAAACAGAGAAAAATGCATAATTCTGTGGAATCTCATATTCAGATTTTCAAGTAAATATTTCAACTTGTCCTTGTTTCAGTTTGAGTTTTTCTTTTCCCTGCCATGACAGGGCCAATCTGGATTGCCGGGAGGAGTTGGTCAACCTGGACTTGTTGGAGAGAAGGTTAGCGCACTCCGGCTGCATGACATGTTTCTGTGCACATGCTGTGGGGATGTATGTAGACTGAAGCAGTGTTTGCATGTGCCGTGTTCTCTCAAACAAAATATTTCCTTCGAATCAGGGCGAAGACGGAGAAGCAGGAGACCCTGGGCCAGTCGGAGAGCCTGGGATTCCTGTGAGTCACATTGGCTTTATGTCTCTTGCTTGGGTAACTGCATACTTCAACAAAAAAGCTCACTCATGAATTTATGTATGCATGTTTTAGATGAAAACCTCACATGACCTGTTTTATTTAGACTACCAGTTGTGTTTAGCCTCAGAAAAAAGCACTACAAGACAAAAGGTGCAATAATAACAGTGATCACAATTGAGCTGAACTAAACTGATTTTTAATTACTGAGATCAGAATTAATCATATATATTGACAATCCCCAGAGTGGAAACTTCTGGTGACAATTAAGTTTGTGAATAAAAAAGCAGCAGGCTGCCCATAACAGGGTGCAGATAGGAAGCCTATATCTTTCTAGTTTTACACTTTTCCACTTTCAACAGCTTTATCTGTTAATGTTCCAGGGTGCCAAAGGCAATGTGGGCGAGAAAGGGGATGCTGGGGCCCCCGGTGCCGCTGGGCCTCCTGGACCCAGAGGAGTACCAGGGGAAGATGGTCCCAAAGGCAACCTTGTGAGCAGAGCAATTATATTTTCTTGTTCTCTTTTTTAATTTAAGTTGTGTTATTTTATGTTTTGAATCTTCTTCTCCCCGTTTTTTTCCTAGGGGCCTATTGGATTTCCTGGAGATTTGGGTCCACCTGGAGAACCAGGTGTAAATGTGAGGCCTCTACTAAAAATAAATAATTTTTTCAAACAATATTTTGCCTTACGTTGTTTTCTCTTTTTCTTTATTTAGGGAGCTGATGGTGCACCTGGTCCAAAAGGAGACAATGGAGAACCAGGCAAAGCGGTGAGCAGGACATTCACAAATTGTAGTAACTTTTTGTCCCTGCATACTGTATATTGACAATTCCACTGGACACACAAAATCTGACAGTCAGAATGGCAGCAATCCAACACCTGTTGTCTGGAAAAGGACAAATACCGTTGTTTGTTTGTGTGTTTATAGGGACCCACAGGAGCTTCAGGTGAACCTGGTCCACCTGGACCTCCTGGTCGGAGAGTAAGATTCATTTATAAATGATACAAATGTCTAAATTAATATTTGTATGTGTTTGTAACCGTGTTTTGTGTTGCTAATAGCTTATTTCATTTTAAATAGGGTCATGTTGGAGCTGCAGGAAAAGAGGGGAAGCAGGGCATGAAAGGAGCCAAAGTAATAAAAATAAAATTCTGATCTAAAAGACAATTAAGTCGTTGATCTGTTTTATTCCAAATGTCTAAAACTATATCGCTGATCCTCCACTCTGAAGGGTGCAACAGGAAATCTGGGTCCAATGGGAAAACCGGGACCAGTAGGACCCCAAGGTCAGCCAGGGAGACCTGGTCCAGAAGGACTCAGAGGCATCCCTGGTCCTGCGGTTAGAATGAAAAAGCCGGAATGGCAAAACATTTGAACTTTTCACCAAAGTAAATGTTCACATTGTCCTGATATCATGCTCATACGGTTATATTTTAGGGTGAACATGGGTTGAATGGCCCACCAGGACAAATTGGACCACCTGGACCAATAGTAAGACCATTCTTGGAATTGAGTAACAATTTGACAGTTTAAAGCTTTTTTACTCTAAGAAAAGGTCAATACAGTGACTAAATCAAACAAAGTACTGTGTGACTAACAAATGACACCATCAACAGGGACCACCGGGACTTCCAGGATTTAAAGGAGATCCTGGACGTGTAGGAGACAAAGTGAGTGTTTTGAGAGCTTTAACACCAATCCACAGTAAGAATCAAGGTTAGCCTGAATCCTCCATATGCAGGGCCATGGAGGATTGATTGGCCTAATTGGGCCCCCAGGTGAACCTGGTGAAAAAGGAGACAGAGGCCTTCCAGGAATCCAGGGCTTACAAGGACCTAAAGGAGATGAGGTATATATGTGGAGTCTGTATGACCCTGCGCTTTTTCAATGAAATCTTTAGGTTTATCATCCTGCTGTGACTGTGATCATACTTAGGGTATGGCTGGATCACATGGTCCTACTGGCCCACCAGGACTACCTGGATTCTCTGTAAGTAGTCTAGTAATAACACCATGCTACATTTGCCCATTTTGCCCCTCCCTTTGTTCAGTCTTCTACTCATAGAAACAAAGCACAACTTAAGAGGCTGTTTAATCTAAAAGAAAATACATTGCAAACAGTAATGTCCTGCATGATGAAGACTCACACCATTTCTTAGCAGTTTTTCTGTTTTTACTTGTGTAATTAGATCATTTTCTAACAGTTGATGGCAGTAATACTGTTGATTGTGTTCTAATGCCTGTATAATATTCATGCCCCTCTCAGGGTGCAGCTGGAGAGAAAGGATCAAAAGGAGAGCCAGTGAGTAATCTGTCTTCTTTATGCATGGCCATTCCTTTGTTCATACCTTTATTTTTTGGAAAGCAGCATGCTCAAAACATATGTTGAGGACAAATGAGAAAGTATGCCTGTTAGCTTTTTTATGTTTACCTTTTAATCATAATACAAATGTTTTTTTTAACATGTTTTTGAAGATAAAGGCGTCTGGTACAACCACAACCGAGCTTAGCTTGAGTGTAAATTTTCTGTTTGTCCTTATGTGATCTAATAGGATTTGGTCTTAGTAGGTTTTATGCTATAAAAACATAATTGAAAGCCAGTGCCATGAAAATAGAGGCAAAATTGGATAATCCTGTAAGCAGAAAGGCTATTACGCATTTGTCAGGATAAAGTCAGTTTAGTTTGAATCCAGCTCCGGTAGGATTAAATGTCCACAACTGTTTGTTCGGTTCTTCAGGGTGTCATAGGTTCCATAGGAGATCCAGGCCCTGCTGGACCCCCTGGACCTCCAGTGAGTACCTGTCATGATCCATTAAGTGGTTTTATCAGAGCCACTTTTGTCTTCCAATCTCTTTGACTGCTTTTTGTCTGTGCGACCCCCAGGGGCTTCCTGCAACTATGATTGAGCCACTTCCGTTTAGGGAGGGTAGGCGAAAGAGACGAAGGCAGGCAAGAAGAGCAGCATCAGCCAAAGAAAACAATGTGGATTTGCACAAAGAAGGGCCACTGCAGAGAGAACAGCCTCTGGAAGACGCTGAAGGAATGGAGGAAGTCTTTGCCACCTTGTCTTCTATGAAGAATGAAGTGGAGTTGATGAGAAGGCCTATTGGAACCTTTGAGAGTCCTGCCCGGACATGCAAAGAGCTTCTGATGGTCCAGCCTAATTTCAAAGATGGTTAGAAAGTTACTAAAGCAGATACATTGCTTGTGCTCCTTTTAGTGCTTTCCATTTTTTCTGTTTTCCCTTTTTGTTTCTTGATTGTAATATGAACAATTGGCATTTTAGGAGACTACTGGATAGATCCTAACCAGGGCTGTCACAAAGACTCCCTCAGGGTTTTTTGTAACTTCACAGCAGGGGGAGAGACCTGTCTTTATCCTGACAAAAGGACTGAAACGGTGAGCTTCCAATCCCTTGCTGTCAGCCTTAACTGGACTGTTAGTTCATTTGAATCATCCGTTTCTCATCTGTACATCTAGGTGAAACTAGCATCATGGAATAAAGAGAAACCTGGGAGCTGGTACAGCCAATACAGAAGAGGCAAGCAGGTAGAAAAAAACAAATGAATCAAATCTTACCATTCTGTGATAAATTTAGCAGCCTCAAAATGCCTAGCAATCTTCTTTTCAGACTTCAGAAACACCACAATATACAGGCATAAGAGTGTTTGCATCTCTCTGAATGAATAAGAACATTTGAACTCATTCATAAATCTGTTCACAGTATAGTTTGATAATAACTTTATATAAGATGTGAAATTAAGCAGTTTTTTTGACAAAGTTATTCACTCAAACTTGTTGTCCTGTCGACACACATTTGAGTAAATCATATAATCCTATTACTCTTTATGGATGTTTTATGGCCAATGTTTATATAATCTGGGATCTTTGATTGACTCCATCTTTTTTTCTGAACGGGCTCGGCTAGTTTTCTTTTCTGCCTCCATCTAAAAAATGTGACAATTATTTCTATTCTTCAAAAGATACTTTTTACCATTTATTTCTTAAAAAATACAACCTTGCTCCCACAAAAAACCCATCAAGCTTTTTAGTTTATTACAACTAAAAATCAATTACTAAACTAAAGCAAAAATCAGGCCAAAATTCTGAGAAATTTTTAAATTTGTTGTTTTTTTAGTGATAAAAAGCAGCTACATCTTTTCATTCTGTGCCATGTTTGCTCACTAATGCCTTTTGCTTGTACATCATTCAGTTTTCCTACAGTGACAGAGATGGAAACCCTGTGCATGTAGTTCAGCTGACCTTCTTGAAGCTACTAAGTGCTACAGCCAAGCAGACTTTCACCTATAACTGTCAGAACTCAGCGGGCTGGTTTGACAGCACCTCCAGCTCCTACCAGCATGCCCTCCGCTTGAGAGCCAGCAATGATGAGGAGCTGACACAGGCCAAAAGCCCCTTTATCACAGTGGTACACGACGGATGCCAGGTCAGTAGAGGCAAACGTTTTGAGGCAAACGTAAAATTAAAACAGTAAAAAAAAAAAAAAATAGTGTGTGTTTTTTAAGGTAATCAGATTTTGACGATGAGTTGAATTTTCCTTCCAGTTCCGCAGGAGTCAGGAAAGAACCGTTTTGGAGATCGCTGCTCCCTCAGCGGAGTTGCTCCCTATAATAGATGTGGCTCCAGAGGACTTTGGCAAGAACAGCCAAAAGTTTGGATTCCAGGTTGGACATGTATGCTTCAACGGTTAACTTTAAGGCAGCTACAAGCACACGAGGAGACCTTTACAGGAAGTTCTAAGTGAAAGAAACAGGACTTTAACCGCTTCTACCGCAATATTTATTATGTTGTGTTCCTGTATGTGGTGGGTTTGTGGTTTATTATTTAAGACTCTTCGGGAGCTGTTAAAAAATAGATTTGGATTTCTAGCAGTTAGAGGAATAGAAAAGGGAGAAGATATGCAAGCAATGGGAACAAAGCACCTTTACCAAAGGGAATTATTGCAGTTAGATAGATCAATGTGTTGCTGTTATATTATCCCACGTTCCAAGTCAGCTATAATTTCCAGTCAAGACTTTTAAGGACTACGCCACTTGATGATGACTGGTGGATGTGTTCAATAACTGTCACCACTGTTTTAATGTAAAGAAGTACTTTGCAGATTGTGAACTGAATACTTTGTACCTTATCTTTTTGGAATATTGAAACAAAGTCAATCATAATCATACTCATTTGCATGCTTGAATCTCTCCCTGACAACAATTGCATAGCAGCTGTGACTAGTCTGGCATGTTAATACCACACATGCACTGCGATTCATGTGTGGAAGAATGGTAAATTGTCCTTTTTTTACCCTTCAACTGCAGTTTTCCCTGTGAATTGACTTGCTTGGTATTCATTAGGTGTATCTAGTTATTGAGTCCAACACTTACTTGAAAGTATCTGGTGGCTTCCTTTATTGGACTGCTTTGCTCCACATGCTTTGATAAAAAGCTTTTTGAGTCCTCCATGTTTCCTCAGGCCGCAGAGCAGTTAGTTTCTGTTCAGCAGTTGCTCTTACTTTCTAGGACTTACTGCAACAAGCAGAGGTTTATGGTGCATCAAGGTAAATTAAAAGTGTACACAGTTATTACATCTCTTGAGAGCATTTTATTATTGCAGAATTTCTTCTTTGGTTTCCTGTTTTATGTTAATTTGTTTTTACAAACCCAAATTGAAACAGTTCCAACTCTGGAGTGATTTACTTTCCATTTGATTTAAAGGTTATTCTGTTCTTTTCTTTTTTTTGCTTTTTGTTTTTACATGTGTATTCTTTTACTAGTGGGATTACCAGACTAGGGAGAAAGAGGGGGAGAGAATATTGCTCTTTCAGCAGCATCAAATACCCCCAGAGGCTGGAGACTTGTTACCTGGTTTCTTCTTTTTTGTACACCTTCTGGCTGATCGTGCTCTTTTCACATAGCCTAATAAAGGACGGTTAACAATGGTTACTGGCAGCATGACGTATTGCTTTAAATTGAAAACCCTGCCTTAAGCCAATTTAAGATTTTACTGTGTGAAAGATTTGCAAATGTAAACTTGTATATCTCTCTAAACCAGAATTTGTCAGAAAAACAGATCCAATAAGCAAGTTTTTAGAAATATCCCAGGTAAACTAAGATCATGTTATCTGCCATAAAAATCCTGGATTTGCTAAATGGATCCAGCTGTTTGTAAAATGACCCTTTTACGCCTGACTTTCCCCTTCATGCAAGTTTCGTTTTTTGGTGCTCTAACTACCTCCTCTAAGACAAAAGAAGATGTTTACTGTGTGTATCTCTGCTCTATAGGTCTATGTGTCATAGTTGTTTTATAGCATTTATGCAACACAGCGTATGTCTCCCCATCTGCCCTCTCATCAATCACCCCTCTTGTGTATAGTGTTTGTTAATCTAAGTTTACATTCTGTACAGTTATATTAAGGACTTTGTAAACAATATCCTGTTTTTTCTGAATGAAAAAAAAAAACAACAAAAACAACTGTGAGTTCATGTGCAAATAAAAACCCACTAGAAATAGTTATTGTCTTTTTTCTTCCCCCAAATTGTCACGGCAGCTTAGCATAAAGTATATGACGGCATGTTATGTTGAGTCACAGTGTAATAGACTCTTCATTACCACCTAGCTCTGCAGCATTCACTCAGCAAGCATGCAATCAGAAAGCCCACACAATCGATGTAATCAACTCTGGTTGGCTCCATAGTTCATTTATTTCAATTAGCTTAGTTTCAGCTCACAAGAGGGAAGGCAAGGAGGAGACAGTTGTGAGGATGGACAGGCTGATGAACAGCGAGAACAAAGACAAGTAATTTTCAGAAGAATGCTGATGGACAGCACGCGGACACAAACACACACAGATTCACACAGTACGCTCTGGTGTACACATCGTACTGCCAGGCGCTCATCCCCTTTGGGAGCCGTTGCTCAAGGTTAGTAACAATGGCAGAATAAAGGTTACTATGCTTTTGTTCTCCTCTTTTCTCCTCTTCTACTCAATTGAATTTTAACCACACTAAGCTCTTGACTAGGAAAGGTCATCTGTTTCCACCATCGGAGAATAATGATAGCAGAGGAACAAAGTGACTGTCTTTTTGGTATTTCCACAGCAATCTGCCCTTTTCCCTCGTCGACAGGCACATAGTGAATTCCCTAAGTCGATTTGTTGTCTTTTATGGACACTGCTGCATACAACCACTTCCCCTGAAAGCTAAAAACTTTGTGCCATTTTTGTCCATTCATCAAATTTTAAAAAATCTTTAAAACTTTATAGTTGAAATTACACTCTGGAATCAGCTGGGATTCAGACTTTTCACTATAAGGGGAAATAGTCTTCCTTAAACAGCTGATCTGGGTCTCCAGCACCGCAAAAGCCTTTGGGAATCCCAGGATATTGTTCTTTCATGTTTGGGAACTAACATTTTATGTTAATGAATATAAAGTTTTTAAGCACATAACAGCAAAGCATAAAACTGCATGAATGAAAATTCTGATATCAGCAAGTCTGAAAGTCACAAAAAACAAAAAATGTAAATTTTAATGTTGAACTGCTTCACCCAGTTTTTAATCCTGTAGACATTTTTTATTAGTAAAAGGCCAAAACTCATTGACTGTTAATGAGACTTGGACTGAGTGACCCCTCCCCACTTGCAATCCAAACAGGAAGTACTAGCTGGTTCCATAGACTTCTACTGAGAAATAAACAGCGATTACTCAGTCACGATATTTGTCAGAATAACCATTCTTGCTCTACTTGTGTCCTTGGGCAAGACACTAAACCCCACCTTGCTTTTGATGGAAGGTTGGCGCCAGTGTTTGGCAGCGGAGCCGCCATCAGCATGTGAATGTGTGTGTGAATGGGTAAACGGGACTGTGACTGTAAAGTGTTTTGGGCCTTCGAGGAAGGTAGAAAAGCGCCATTTACCATTTACTTCCTTTCTTTAACATGTTTATGCTTATCCTAATTTTCTTTGTCATACATTTTTTTCTGTTTTGCAAGTTATTAAACTTGCCAATCAGATGCATCAACAAAAGCACGTGGCACCCGCTGGCCCCATCGTTTAAATATGAACGTTTGATCAACATATTTCGGACCAATCACTGCTTACTGATGTCATCTGGCTCCAACATATCGTAAAACAATGGCAAATCAATTGAATTCTTTCTTTTTTCAATAGGTATTATCTCACTCACGCGATCTAGTTATTATATACAGTCAACCACACAACAGTGTGTACAGTAATATTTAATGTGTGCTTTTACGCAGTGCTGTGCAGAAATCTTAGCTGTTTTTTTGTCAATTCAAAAATGTTATTTAAGAAATATTGGAGAATTCTAAATGAAATCATTCATTAAAACAAATTTTTAGTTAAATAGCATGTCATTTTCTTGTTTTTTAATTTCATTTGAAAAAGTTGCATTAAATAACTCTTTGTTTGTTCAATAAAAGAAAAGTCCTCAACTCAATCGAGTACCAAATCTGTGCAGTCTGCACAAATATACAATGTCTTAGCCATATTTTTTGCTACATCTGTGTCTCAGGGGTGATGCCCAAAGCCTTACGTGCTGCTATCTGCTGTCACCTTAATATTTACTGTCACCATTTAAACTCTAACATCTGGAATTGTGAAGCAGGATTTTTTTTTTGCTAAGCTCTAAACCACCTATGCATTCTATTCACTGCTCCATCAATAATGTGAACAGAACTGTGGGTCTATAGTTGGCACTGATGAGCCACTTTTAGGCCCAGGAGTACATTAGTGTAACCCAGAGGCGGCAAGATCCATATCTGCTGCATACTGGACTGACAGATGATTGGAAGTGTGGGCCTCTCATTCCCCCTTTTTTTTGTCTCTATTCTTTCCATCTCTCCCTCCAGCTCCTTCCCTCTTGTGTTCATGACTCCATCTCATTATTCTGGAGCTGAAGATGTTACAGACATTTTTAGATGTTCACTAGACCGCTTATTCTCCCTCTCGCCAGTCTGCCTGTTCTTCTGCTTGTCTCCTGTGGCACCGATTTTAACTAAGCTGAACGTGTTACAAAGTCACACAGAGAAATGAGCAAATTAAACAGATGTTCAGATTAATTACTGGCAGTCAGCAGGAATCTCAGCATTTCAGAGTGAATCGGGACATTCCTCTGGTCACAGCACATCCACTCAGTGCTAAAATGTTTCACAGCACAGTGTGCAGTCCAATGAAAATTCAGACATCTATGCATGTCTGTGTGTATGTATGAGTGCTTACTGTTTTTACTTTAGACTCTTGCATAGTGCGTGAGATGAAAAATAGTGAATCCTTTTTGAAATCCTCCATGGTGCAAAGCTCCGGCTGTGTTTTTGTGTCAGAATCTGAAATCATGAGCATTTGCAGCCGAGCAGGGGTTCTCCTATTAGTGTGCACACAAGCACCTCAACTGGCAGGTCCCATTTACAGCTCCTTTACCCCTCAGATGGGTGGGAGAAATTATTTCCACAGATGCTGCTCCCATCAACCGTGCTTATCAACTAACCTAACATTAGCTGAGCAGTGGAGAATGGCTTGAAGGTAAGGGAGGGGAGATAGAAATCCCTGGGTGAGTGGACCAACGACTCAGGAAAGATTCAAAGCCCTAAGGCCAGGTGTGTCTGAGAGAGTGTCAGATGATTATCTGGCAGACGGTGGGGCCACATTTAAACAAGCAGGTGAAGAACAACTCCACTTCCTCCTGCGATTTCTGTCTGCAGCAGCAGTCAGCATTCATGGCCACAATCAGCACAGCTTTGCCATTCTCCTTTGTCTTATTCTTTGGTAGAGGCAAGATTAGGCTATGTGCAATCTCTCCTGGAAAGCCAAAGTAATCGATGCTGTCTCATTTACTAATTCAGAACAGAAACAAGGAGTTAAACAAAAACCTGTCAATAAATAGGTTTCTGTGATGTAAATCAAGAAGACAAGCTTAAAGTAACAAACTGATCATCTTTTGATCTATTTTAAAAGTGTTCACCCTGGTCTTTTGATTATAAATATACTGTTTTTAGCTAAACTTAAAAACTGTTGTTTACTAGGACACAATTTCTGCAGAGCGGCAAGAAAAATTTGCTTCTGAGTCATGAGCGGGTCTGTTGGCATGGAGTAAGCCGTGCGTTACATCCATTTGTTTACAAGCTCATAGCCCTTAACAACCCGAACCTAACATTACCAGTTCAACAAAAATGATGAGCAATTTCTGAGCTATCCAGTTGTACAGTTTTGAGCCAGATGCCAGCTCAGATAAGGAAAACAAAGATGTACATGGGTCTATTTGTCTAGAAATGGATGCAACCAAATGGAGCAAAGCAGGGAGCTTGTGGTCTGCCGATTGTAGATTTTACATGACACTACAAGCTTTTTTCAAATAGCAATTTTCCCCTGCTTCTGATTCACAATAGTTTGAATAATGGAATACTCAGAAATGCAATTTTAAGTTAAATTTTCCTCATGTATGTCCTCCAGCGAAAATGCGACAAGAACATGTTAAAAACACCCAAAAATATTTTTTTATTGGAGTAGTTCTTAAAAAAAACTTTAAATCAAAAGTGAACAGTAAAGTATCATTTTTTTTGGCCTGAACAGGAAGGTTGTATAGTGTGCATGCTTACGTTTGTCCATTTGTTTCTGATGTTTGACAGTGAGGCAGAGCGAGAGTGCAAGTTAGAGAGGATGGTGTAACTGTATGACCCCATCATTCAATACAAATGATTTTTTTCCCCATAAATCAGACCAGGCAGGGAGGAAAAGAGTTCAAAAAAAGACAGAGACGGAGTGATTCAGCTGTGCGATTACACTGGTTCAGATCTCTGCTAAAAAGAGAGGGAAACTAATCGTTTCCATTCACGTCAATGAGTCTGGCTGCTCCAGTTTGTGGTGCTGAATGCAAAGAATTCCTTGACTTCTCTTCCATCTCTCTCTGTTACCCCTGTTTCCCTCACTTACTCTCCTGTCTGATGTTTATTCTGTCACAGAGAATCAGTTGTGGCAGCGTTTCATTGGCACTTAAATTTAGAAACTTTGGAACAAAAAGTCAAATTGCTTGGACACGGATTTAACAAAAGGCATAAACTGGTTAAAGACAATAATTAATTTTCTCTTAAATATTAAAATGGTCAATCATGTTATAATAGGAAAAAGGAGGCCATTTTATCATTTCTTCTTTTGGGAAGAGACAAGCCTCTGATCGTGTACAGCATGAATTAAAATAGAGAAGTTTTCTATCAAATCAAATCAATCTTTATTTATATGGCACTTTTCACACTTTGTAACATAAAGTGCTATGGATGTGAATATTATTGCCTCAATTAGAATCAAAATGTGGATCCATCCTTCACTAACACCTTTAACCCTTTTACACCACAACATGCTGTGGTCACTGTAAAATGAATTTGGTTTTGTGTAGGTCTGAGTTTCTGCAGTTGAGCTACAAGACGGGGGGGTTAGAGGTGTGTTGTTTTGAAAGATGAGGTGAGTGACGGGCTCATGAATAATGATGGCCGACAGCTGCTCATTAACCAGGAGACTGTCTGTCAGCCAGCAGACTGGAGCGGCAGCCCTTCCCCTATGTTTACACAGACGTAAGAATACATACACATACATCTGAGTTCATGCAGATTTGCTCACAAGCACAGAGTTTGCATCTCCTTCATCTGAGTCCCATGGGCCTGTAGTCAACAGGAGGCTGATCATGACTTTCCCCCTGATAACATGAACACAGTGTGTACTTTACCTGTGCTCACACCTGGAACATATGAATACAGAAACACCTGCACCATGTGAATTCTGAATGAGAGTAAAACATGCAAAAAACAAGTATTGAGATGTCCAAGGGAGAGGATGTGCTGACGTTTTCAATTATCACAGGGGCTCTGTCAGAAAAATAGTTCTGGGAGCTTAATTTTTAAGTATATATACTGATATACCTATTTCATTGTTGAATTTGTGGTTGTTTATTTTAAAAAAAATTATATATATATATATATATGTTGAAAAAGACAGTAAATGTGCAAATCAGTGAATCCATACTTTAAAGAAATATTTTTAAACTTTTTTTAGTCTTTTGAGCCAAAAAGCATTCATTGATCCAACATGATCAATAAGTTTATTCCACTGCACATAGATTAAAAACAAAAAGTTTTTTTAATCTATTCTTTTAATGGAATTTTGTCTAACAATGCACACCTGGTTAATCAATATTTGGCTTTTGTGTAATTTATTATCCATAAAAGTAAATATTTAGAGGAATAATGTGCACGTTTACTATTCTTAATTCTAAGCATTTTCTGACAGCAGTGATTTAAAATAACTAAATGTCTTATCTATGGAAATTAGTCTTGATTGTTTTAATTATTAAAAGGCGATAGTTTTTGTTGTTTTTAAACTGACCTTAAAGAAAAAATTGCAAGACATGTTACAGTGTGATTAAAAATCATCCCCAATCCCAACCATGATTGCATGACATGCCACATCTGTAATGTGTTTATAACTTGTCAAACCTTTCCAGTTTTTATTAATTCATCATTATACCCCAACATGGGGTTGTTTATCTTGGCAGTGTGCAGAAAAAAGAACTAAAAATAACCATAAACCTTTATCTATTTGTTCTTCATTGAAGATGTAATCACAGCAGCCACACACAAGGTTGGGAGTAGGTATTATTCATGTGCTGAATCCCTTTCTGTGAAGAAATATCTTTGTAACTGAACTATTGACCTTTTTAAAAAAAAAGAAATAAAAGCAAAAATGAGAGGCATGTGTTGAATTACCTTGCACTGCAGGAGAGGTTAAGGAAGAAGTGCAAATTTGGTCTGCTACTCATCTACAGTTCATTGAACCACAGTCAAAAGAACAATTTGCATCAACAGTGGGCTTGGAAAGAAAAGACGGTTTGAAAAAAAAAACAGCTCTTTAACAAAAGCAATGAATCCTGTGAAAACCACAGTTTTGTAATGAAAATGTAGTAATGTTCGGAAAATTATCCTGCAAATGTTGATCATTATAAACACAGTTTACATAGTCAAGAGCTCCTTGATTTTAACCACTTGTTGCTTTTAAATGCATAAGTAGGTCATACCTAATATCAAATTTATATAGGATATTGGTTGGTAAAAAAAAGTTTTATCTTTAGAAGAAACAAACAACAGATAGAGAATTAAGATGGTAATAAAAGAGCTAAAGAAAAACACCCAAAAATGATCTTGGGAAGGATTATGTGGATCTTAATTTGCTTTAAAAAGCACCAAATGCAACACAACAGATGATGCAGGCTATAGCATCTCTGGCTCTGACACCGATGTACTTAAGATTTTTTTCAAGACTTAAAAATCAAGTGGAAAGTTTTGTAAAAAATGTGAATTAAACCACAATATTTATTTAAAGGAATGTGATGTTTTTGTAGAGGTTGGGTTTCATTTTTTTACTCCTAAAATGTCTCCAATATGTACATTCCTCCAGAAATGATATACTTCGTACTTTGGAGCATCAACCGATTCAAATTTCTGCTTATATAAACCTCTCTAAAAATATTTTTAATAAATCAATCAAACACGTGTTTTGAAAAGATTTCACTTGGAAACTGTCCCTTGAAATTATGGCAGAGACATGGGTAAACTGCCAGAAATGTAAAAGGCGAATCCAGAAGGATATTAAGTATTTCTTAAGGGTTTATTTATGTATTTGTTTGTTTAAAAGAGCTGTTGAAAAAGGTAAACATTTTTTTCTTATTAGAAAAATTGTGTCCTCTATTAAATAATGTTGACTTTTAAATTATAATTTTAAAAAGTGTAACATGGAAATAATTTTATTTTGACAGTTAATTAAGTGTTTATCCATCCATTGCTTTTTTTATGCGAAGTGTTACTTTCGCCTGTGTTCTCTGTGGTTTCTTCTTATCCCACAGCAAGATGAAATTTGAAAGAATTCCATTTATTTTGCCGTCTACATAAATGTAATCATGTTGGTTTTGTAAATTTTTGTCATGTTGTGTTTGGTCAAAATTTAATGAGGTTATATTAACCTGTCTCACACTGGATAAATAATAAAGTCTAACGCTCTAAATTGAAATAAATGAAAATTGAATATCTTGAAATGAATATTATAATTGGATTAAAAATACTTAAATTTTTGTTTTCTTCTCAACAAAGTATTTTGATAGTGTTAAGTTTGGAATATACAAATACTGAAAACAAATATTGCAGAAAATAAACAGATATCATTGCAATTCACTTGGTGTTCCATTAGACAATTAGCAGTAAGCACATATCACTTTAGCAAGGACAAATAGAATCCTTAATAATTCTGAAGCTTAACTAAAGCTTTCCCTTAAGTAAAATAAAAAAAGAAAAATGCTAATATTATGATCAATGCTCAACATAACCAACAATAAATGTTGCTGGAGGAAGTCAAAAGAGAAATAAAGAAACCAAACAAGTGAAGATAAAAAAAATCAAATAGGACAGTTTGCAGCTGGTTGAGACAGCATCTCAGGACCTGTGCATCAATCTCGAGGTTCATCTCCACCTTCACACTGGCATGTATCAATCCCACAGCTTTGCACTCCTCTTGATGCTCATGATCCAAAATAGGTCTTCAGCAACTGTTTTTTTAATTAATTCATAAATATATAAGTAATCTGCTGTTATTTGAAAGTCAGTTTAATCTGCGACATGCTAAGTGACCTGAAAGAGTAAGCTAAAGAGTAAGAGTAAGAGTAACTTAAAGAGTTACTAGTTGTACAGAAGCATGATGTTTCATCAGCCACAATTGTTGATGTTTGTTGTCTGAAAAAGCAAACATGGTGGAAAATATGTTGACAAAGCAGCATAAACTTTTTTTACATAAACTTTCAGCCCTAACGAGACATCAGTCCATGAGCCTCAATGAACCCGTCAATGTGAGGTGAAGAGAAATTACAGTAACTTTTTATCTTTCTATCTTTCAAACATGCCCCATATAGCCTACACAATATACTCCCTTTTCTGATTTAGAATCATACCTGTAGAGGTGTTGAAGTGTCTTGGAGAGGTGGCAGCAGATTGTCTGACTTGACTGTTTAATATGATCTTGGAAAGTGAGAAGATGTCTGAGGAATTGAGGCAAGTGTCCTGGTTCTCATTTTTAAGAAGACATCTGGAAACTACAGAAGAATAAAGCCAATGAGAAAGAGTAGTGGTAGCTAAACTGAGGTCAGAAGTGAACATTTGTGAACAACAATGTGTGGTTTCAAACCAAAAAACAGAACCACAGATACAATATTTTCTTTAAGGATATATATGGAGAAGAACGGAGGAGGTCAGAAAGAGCAGAAATGTGTCTTTGTAGTGTAGTGTAGGTATGTGTACAGAGAGAGGAGCTGTGGTTTGTATGAGAAAGTTTTGAGTAAGATGGTTGTGAAATGCTCTGTAGGAGTGTTAAAGGAGTTCAAGGTGGTGGCGGGACTGCACCAAGTATCAGCTTTGAGCCCCTCTTGTTTGCTGATAGATGAGATTAGACTGGAATCTCTGTGGATCATGATGTTTGCAGATGACAATTTGATCTATGCTACAGTGACATGAGGGACCAGGTGGAGGAGCATTTAGAGGGAAAGTTTTGTTCTAGAATGGAGAGGAGTGAAGGTCAGCCAGAGAATCTGTGAGTAAATGAGTCTTTAGTGAAGGACCTAGGTAGTCAGGGTTAGAGTAACAGAAAGTGTAAGAAAAGGGCGAAGAGGCAGGGGCAAGCAGGTTAAAATGGGTGGAGAAGAGTTTCAAATGGGATTTGAGTCAAAAGAGTGTCAGCAAAAGAAAACTGTAGATTACAGTGGTGAAAGCAGACATTTTGTTAGTTTAGAGAAATTGAGAAAGAAAGAGACTTTTTGGGTAAACCAGAGAGCAGGGCATTACAATAATCTAAACGACTGAAAATAAAAGCATGCATTAGTTGTGTGTTTACTGTTTTTAGTGTTAAAGCGCTTCGAGCTGCACAAAGTGCATGAGAAGCGCTATTTTATAAATAAAGTTTGATTTGATTTGATTTGATTTGATTTGATTTGATTTATAAATAAAGTTTGAGAAAGAGACAGGAGGTAAAGCTGGAGGTAGCAACGCTGAAAATATTGAGGTTCTCTTTGGGAACGACAAAGATGAATAAGATCAGGACTGAAAACATCAAAAGGAAAGCTAATGTTGGTTGTTTTGGGGATAAACTCAAGGAATAAGATTGAGAAGATTTGGAAACATTTAGAGGAGGGACAGTAAGTCTGTTAGTAGAAAGAGGCCTGGAGGAAGACCAAGGAGGAGCTTCATGGATGTCGAAGGATGGTGGTAGATATGAGTGAGAAGGATACTAAGGATAGGGTTCGATGGAGGCAAATGATCTACTATTGAAACCATTTGCCGTAAAACAAAGAAGAATTATGCACTTCTTGCCAGCTGCCAAGACATCCAGAAAGTATCCTCCTGACTACCAGCAATACAAATTTGTCCTCAGTAGAGGACATTTCTAAACCTGAATATCTCCTGCCCACTGCATTCTAAATTAACCACTGAGGACATTTGGGGCTTTTCAATGAGTGGCTCTCTGGGAATGGTAGTTATAGTGGATTTGAAACCATTTTTTACTGTACAATTTTTTCTTCTCTGGTAGTCATGATGAGATTGAAAAATGCCACAGAGATTTAGTAGTAAGGACTGTACCGGTATGTCTTTAAAACAGAATCCTGTATTATGTTGGACCATTACAGCTGGTTTTCAATTCAGACTTAAAATTGTGTTTCCAAAGTGTCAATCTCAGGGTTTATGTAATTTTTATGTATTTTATTTACATCAAGTACAATATCTGTGAAGCAATAGCTAAAAAAAAACATAACTCCAAGTAAGCAGTTAGACCCAATGATTGTTTTGAGTCTAACATCAAAAGTAGAATTTAAAGCAGAGGATGTTTGTAAAATCGGATTCATCATACAAAATTCGGTTTTATGGCATAAGAGCCTCATGGCTGAAAATGCCTACAATCTAAGAATGAAGGGTAAGCTGGAAAAACCTTGAATAAAACTAAATGCATGCTGCTGCTGCAGCCCTATTAGCTCTTTGGCCTTACTCTTGCAAGCAGGAAACACAAACACTCCCTCTTTAAAAGATTTCATCCTCTCCCTGCTGGTCTGTCTTTTTCTCCAGTCCTGCTCTGTCTTGTCTTCAATCATTCTCAACACACAGCTACATAGTTGGCAAATGCACACACAGCTACACACATTTGCTCTTTCCGCCTATCTTGGAATGAGCCGGGGATTGATTCTTGTCACACTAGAGTGGGGCGAAATGAGCAGTCACTCTGAATAGGCAAAGGCGTCAAATAATACAGATATGAATGACGCAGAAATAATTGAAGAAAGTGTTTTATATGTAAAAGACTGAGGAGGATTGAGTGGAATTGAATCTCAGGGAAAATGAGCAGCAGTCTGGGTGCCAGGGGACTGACTTACAATAACTCCAACTATTTTTGAAGAAAATAGATAATAATTGGAGTGGTCTCTGGGTTTCACAGGACCTGACAGCATTCAATATCGTTCATCAGTATTTCATCTAGTCCTCCTCTAATTTTGTCACCCCCTTTTTTTCTAGCAACTCCACAATGTCAGTGGCCTCTTTTCTCCCACTCTTTATTTTCTTTTTCATTTCATCCGCTGATTTCCTATGAGCACTCACAATTTTGTCTCACTCCCTTTTTCCTGCCCTTCTCCGTCCCTCTATCCCTCCCACAGCCAGCAGGCATGGGTCTACATCAGTGGAATTGATCAGATATTCCAGGCACATGTGGACAGCGCCAACTTGCATAAATCAGGATTATTTTGAAGTGTCCACGCAGAGCTCCTCAGACTGCTCGTAAGAAACGGGAACATTGAAAGGGGAAACTGCTGCATGCAATTCTTATTCGTAGCCCCATTTCAATGCAGAAATCCCCTTCTCTCTGCTAAAAATGAAAAAGTGTAAGTACTTTTTTTGCTATAAAATTTTCCATCATCTCTTTCTTTTCTTTTAGAGTGCCAACTCAGTATGATACAAATGAAATCTAAGAAAAAAAGAACTCCACCTCTGGGTTCTCAAAGAAAGCTGAACGTTTTTTGAAGAGGGACCACTTCATCACTCCTCAGCTGGCATGCCTGTGGACTGATGCTCTAACCGTATTCCTTGTTTTCTCACATGACATGCAGGCTGACTTGTTGGCATGACAACATCATATCTCTATGGTAACGGGTAAACCAGGAATTACATTTTTTTTTTGGAATTTTGGCTGTACAAGCTGTGACTTAGTTAGTGGACCAACATCTTAAAAAGTAAATGCAGTAAATGAAGATTGTTCTTCAAACGTTTTGAAGAATGAACTGATGCTCCCATCACTCACACTATCTTGAGTCATTATCTTGAGATTTTTTTCTTTAAAAAAAAAAATGGTTCTCCCATTAATAAAACAAATTGTTGAAAAAATAATAAAGTTTTGTTATTTACTATCTATAACTATAAAACATTTTATATTTTGATCTGAAATGTTTTTTTTTGTTGGATGTGAACCAAAACAGAAAAGTGCTGTTGATCATTTCATGAATGTAAAACAGAGTAAAAGATGATGTTGCTGGGAGGGTGTGTGTGTGTGTGGGGGGGGGGGGGGGGGGGTGAACAATCTTGGCTGGATTAAATTAGTGTTGATTTACATTCTCTCTGGGTGAAGATGGTCTTCTCAAGGTAAGCCTCCTTACTCAAAAAAAAAAATGTTTGGTTTAGTGATTAGAAACTGTCAGTGGATGTGAGGATGTGTGGTTGTTTGTCTTTGTGATGTACTGCTAAGCCCTCCAACATTCACATATATTTATTATTCATTAAATGATCTCCATTTCAGTTAAGACCGGTTGTGTAATAATAAACCAATATTACTTCTTCCTAATACATGTTGCCAACCTTACACAGACATAAAATTCAGTGAAAAATCAATCGACAGGGTCCATAATCACGTACTGTAGGAGACTTCTGGAGCTTCTCATAAGCATTTGTCTCCCTGTGGGTGGCCGCAAACCAGCAGGCTGCATAAATAAATTTCCACACTGTGCTGTGTCCTTGCGCTTCCTCTCCTTCTGTTTCGCTCCAGATAAATTGTGCTCTGTCTCCTTCTCTCACTCCAGGTCTCTGGTTATTGATCGAACGAGTACTGGAGGGTGTGAGGATAAGATAAATAAGGAGTCAGTGGCCATGAAGAGCTCCCTCAGTCCTCCTAACATGAAGGGACGGATAATCATCTGTCAGCCCTTGAGAAAGTGTGCATATATGTTTGACCTCTTTCACGCAAGACTCATCTCGTACTGTACATCACAATGAAAAATGTTGTCTTTTTGCCTTTTATTGTGTAATAGTGTAATTAATGTATCTACGTAATTCATTTACTGATAATAACACGCAAATTAAGCCAACAACAGAACTGCTTTTGTAGAAAGACCCAATAAAAATGGTTGAAGACAGGTTGGCAGAAATGAACTTTAATTTTAAATACATTTAAGAAACAAATAAAATTATCTGACAAAGTACAATCTGAAAACTCCAGCAAACATTGAATAATGCAAAAAGGACTGAAACAAGAAAAAAGTAAAAAGAAGACTCAAAGAAATTGAATAGAAACCAAAACTAAAGACAAAGTGAGATTTAGTACAGCAGCTGGGATAATTTCAAATTTTACCAGGTTCTCAATGTGACAAATAGAACAGGAACCTTAACGTAAAGATGTGAAAATAAAAAAACAGCTTATTATACAAACCAACTTAAAAAAGCGACTTGAACTTGAAGTTTGAGGTTTTTGCTAGAGTGACGGTATGGAGCCACATCCAAAGCAGAGCAGTATTAAATCAGGTTTTATTTTTTTCTTGTTTTAGGTTGTTTTTTTGAGAAGGATGCAGCAGAAAAGCTCAAAAACAATCCAGCTATATTTGACCAAAGTCTACAGACTCAGCATCACTCGTGTTTGTCAGCAAAACATTTACTGCATTTATAAAGTCCTCTGTTCGTAAACACGGACCTATGCACTGTGGGTAAATAACTGTATCTCTGGCAGCATCCAGAGCAGTGGCGTGAGGTTTCTCTTAGATTTTGAAAGCTCTATCTGTATCAGCAACAGCAAGCTGAAAAAGCAATTTGCTTTGTCACACATAGACATGCTTGACTACGCTGAATAATTGTGCTGCAGCTCAGGAAAGAGCTGTTTTCCTTTTATCTAATGAAGGCCTTCAGGGCTAGGACAGGGGGTCTGCATGCTTTTCTACCTTTTTGGTTGTTCTGTGTATGTGTGTCTGCATATACAATGAGAAATGAACTTTTTTTTTTTTTTATCAGGACATGGATTGGAGCTGAAGACGATATATTTGTACCAAAATAAAAATAATTGCTGTTGTTTGTTTGTTGTTTTATATCTTTTCCCATACAGATTATACCATCTAACTTCACAGGCGTTTAATGACTCATCAAATCTGCCTGTTGCCTCTTGTCTGTCACTCTGTTTCAGGTTTTAAGCATACACACACACAAACTGATACTCTCTGGGAGTATCATGAAGCTATAACGGCAGAAATGTACCCCATTCCAAAAAGAATGAATTATTAAAAGAAAGTTGAGTGGGAGATAAAGCAAAAAATCATAAAGACTTTGTGGAAAATTAGATTACTTGATATGTTAATGAAATAAAGCTCAATCATATTACTGATATTACCAAAGATGTATTCATTCATCCATCTGTATTTGTTAATATATCCATATAAAGTACATCATATCTAAGAGGCTTTTAACACACAGCCTTGAAAGTGCAGGGTTCAGACTCAGCTGCTCCCTAGGCTGGAGACCCATTCATCCTCTAACATGTATAAGAGTTCAGAGGCCTGCAAGAAATTCCTGTGAGTTTGAAAGCAATGGCCACAGATAAGCAATTTACTGTGATAAAGTGGAAACGCCCCACCTTATTTCTGTTTATTTCTGTAACAGAAGTTGTTTTAAAACAGTGGGAGGACAAAGAGCCATAACATGATTACAGTGGGAATGAAGGAATGGCTAAAACAAACACCAGGAGAGGAAAAAAAGCAGCACCTCTTATTACTATGCTCAGGAAAAGGTTTCTGAATTTCTGTCTGTAATGGCTATAGCATTTGTTCCACTGTGGAGCTGTAATTAAGCCATCAGCGACAGTTTGGAGTCTTTGACTTCATAATGAGGCTGAATGTGCGCAGTTCGTGCTCTGTGGATAAGCCGCTGTAATCACTTCTATCTGCTTAATTATGTAAAACCATTCTTTTATCCCACTAGTGTCTGGCTCTTTATCATGTCCTCTCTCCTTTTCAATCTCTGTTACAGTCCCTCGTTTTGAATGTAATGCTACCCCAAAAATCATAGAAACGCAGCAGGACTGAACCTACAGGCTGGAAGATATCAATCTGACATATTAAGTACATGCTCGTAACCGTCAGAAGAAGAAAAAAGTGCCGTAAAATAAAGAACCGTGAGTTTGAATCAGACAAAATACACTACATATAGACAATAGACTACATTTCTGCAGAGCAAAAGCAGTTAAAAATTTGCCTCTGATTTTAGGTGGGAGTGAGTAAGCCTGCCCCAGCTCCCATCATCCCCTTGTTTACTCGCTCTCCCGCTAGCTTAATGCCCCTCACAACCCCAACCTAACATTACAGTTGCAACAAAAATGGAGAGCAATATGGAGCTATCCAGCACAACAGCTGTGCAGCCAAATGCGGCTCAGACGAGGAAATCAAAGACATACAAGGATCTAGTAGTCTACAAGGGGATGGAGAATGGAGTGAGTGTAGGGAGTTTGTGGCTTGCCTTTGTAGGTTCTCTGTCGAAACTACAAGCGTTTTAAAACTGCGTTTATTCGTCTTCTCCTAATTGACAACGATTTTAACACAGAAATACTCCGAAATTCAATTTAGGATTCATTTTCTTTATATGATGAAAAATGAAAAATATGTTGAAAACACCATTTTCAAAAGAGAGGGTCTTTAAAAAATGATGAAGTGATGTTCTATGTCCTTCTCTGTCCTTTCATATAATTAGTAAGAATAAATATTCTAATATTTTATTCAAATTGTCTATTTAGATTTTAGGATCTTTAGTTGCTCCTGAATTTCAAAAGGGCTTCTGCCTCACTGTGATGGAAGTGAAGATGTAGGCTTGGTGCTGGAGGTTATTTGAAATGAAAGTAAACATCTTCCTTGATGTCCCTAATGGAGACAACCTGACTGTGCTCTTTTTAGATAGACCCACATCAAAGCTTTCCTTCCACACCGCTTCAGAGGCCGCTGCACCGTTGTGCACAGGCAGCACACACAACACGCGTGCCTGCTCACACAAGTTTGCACCAACCCTCGAGAGTGTGGCAGTGGAGAGTGAAATCTTGTGATGCTTGGGAGCTTTGCAGCACAGACAGGCTTCATTGAGAGAGGAAAAAATGGAATACATAAAAAAAACAGGGAGATGCCACAATTTCAATGGAGCAGAAAAAAAAACAGTGGAGGAAAATGTCAACAACAAATAGCTGCTGGTTTCTGTTGCTGCAGGCGACATAGACTTTGGTTCCCCCTGTGTTTCTTTCCTCTCGCATTATGCATCATCTTTTCATCCAATTAAGCACTAACACGGGCTACAGAGTACAACTCAGGGAACATTTTAACATTGCCCATCCTGGGAGAAAAAAAAAGGAGGGAAACAGAGGGATGCTTGCCAGTAGAAAAACAGCAAAAGAAATAGGGACAGGCAGTGGTGATCTAATGCACGTGTGTGTTGGGGGGGGGAGGGGGGGGTCCTATGTGGTTATACATAGAGGATGATCCTTATGGTAAACCATCCCCACGAATCTGTCAGTTTTTCTACCTCATAGTTCTTCGGGCGTCTATGAACCTGTGGCGGACGGGGACCGCTTGTTTGAATTCAGGCTCATGCTTTTTCCTTAAATGATGATTGATGAATTATAACACAGAGCAGATGTGGAGCATAGCGGGGGCTTCTCCTCAGAACTCCTCAGCTGACTCTGAGTTGTCCTTGTCCTGGGTGCCTTCCTCCTGTGCAGGTAGCAATACTTTGCAACCCATGGCGGGGTGTGAAAAGCCATGTTTAGTTCGATATTCTGCTGCCATTTTTGCCACTTTTGAGATATTTTCTGAAGCAACAGCAAACTGCTCCAAACCCAGAAAATGGTTAAGCTTTACCATCACTAACATAACTTCCACAGTTCAGCTGTAGATTTATGCCAAATATACTGTACCAACATATATTTTCCCCTTTTTTAAAGAAAATTAACACATTTGTAAACATAAAACTATTACAAATATATGTTCATGATGACTGGATGGCTATAAATTTGTCCAATCATTAAAATGAACATTTTTATGCTCTAATGTAATACTCAATAGGTGACTGTGAGTGGGAGTCTATTTGCATGCATACACAGTCTGCATTTGGAAATGCTGAGTGAGGAATTTATTGTTGTTTATGCCGGTCCAAATTGATTAAACATTCATTGTGCGTACATGAGTGTGACATGCACACTGGAAGTAAAGAAAACACAAGGCCTTATTTTTGTTAGTTTAGTTTTTTTTTGTTGTTTGCAAAAGTGTCAAAGCTAATACCTAATGTTTTTGTGCGACACTGACATGTTATGGTGTTTTAGTGTGCAGGAAACTCCCAGTGGTTATTGATTTTTTAGATCATAAGCCAAGGACTGGATACTCAATAAGATTCTATTCCAAAAACACCCTGAAAAAATGGATCTAGACCAAGCCCTCTGGATACTCATGAAGCATATGGTTCTTTGCTTCCAATTCATAATAACTTTGCAGTATCAGCTGATATATTTTCACCCAACCATGAGCTCGGTGCTTGTTCAATATATGGAATAACTTCTGCCCTCTAACTTTACGAAAACCAATTAAACTGTCTTTATGTTGATCTATGATCTGGTCTCTTAGTGTGTAAATAACCATCTGAGTCATTGTAAGCACCATCTCAAAGCAGCCTTTTTCCACATTTCCACAGTTGGGTGGGGTTTGGATTTCTTTGCTCTAGCTTTTTTTTCTGCTTTGTTTAGACAAAAATTAAGTCCTGGAAATAGGAAAATCCATTTAATAGCTGACTTAATAACGCTGGCTCAATATAAATGTCTTTTTACACGGCTGTGTTTGGACTTTTTTTTTCATTATGAAAGGTGTTTGCAGCAAGTCAAAGAAAAAACAGACTATAAGGAAACTGGAAAAAACAAACATGAAAGTTGTAAAATGAAAATATTTCAAGACAGTCTAGGACCAAAAAATCCCACAACAGATTAAAAGATAATCTGAAGAAAATAAAACATCAAATCAACCAGAGGTCAGCAGCTGACACAACAGAGAATTTACGTGATTATGAATGGGGAAAACTGGTGGCAAAAATATTTGGAGATGGCTTCCAATATCAGGGTTAAGATGTGGACTGAGAAACTATTATTACTAATGCCAAATGTGTACAGTCACTACACTAGAGCAGAAATGGAGAGAAATGAAATCCTCCAGAAGACAGCTCTGCAGTTCTATTTCTCTTTCTATCCAGTAGTCTTGTATCAACATTGGGATAAAAGGAGAAAATTGCTCCATCTTTTTCCCCTGCCATCTTCATCAATACCATTTATTCTGCTGTCATCAAGCAAAAAATAAATAAATGAAGAAAAGCGAAGATTAGACATAGGGAGGTTTATTTCCAGAGCGTGGCCATTTAACACAATCGCAGCATTAGTTTTCTCTGTTGGCTGCATGGTTCTTTGAACAAACAACCATCCACCATGGACACCAACAGACTAGAACTCTGCTACAAAAAGAAAATGTAAAAATAAGGTTTCCCTATAGAAACCTTTTGTTTTCCCCCTTTTTTCCACATGCATTGCCACTCCCTTGATCTGATCACCTCATTCCTTCTCTCTGGGGTTTTTCCTGCTGGGGAAATAGATAGATGTAATTTTCATGTCACAGAGGGCAGTGGCAGGCGTAGAAGGAAGTAACACTCAAGTGAAGCGAACAGGAGCAAAAAACAAACAAACAACATATTTGCAATAGATTGGTTTGAGTTGAAAACATGCAAGGTAGTTTTTCCCGTCTAAATTCTCAAGTTGAGGTAAGTACAATTATCTTACCATTCCATTTTTAAAACCAGGGATCACTTCTAAATAACAAAAATTACAAGAATCAGAATCACAAGTTCACTATTAAATGTGAAGTAGTTCACTATAGATCTATTTTGTTTTATTTGGTGGTAATAAAAAGGAAAAATCACATCACTTGTAAATTAACTTAGACATATAGTGACTGATGAAATCACAAGATATTTTATTAAAATTTAAAGAAAAAATAAAAGCTGATGCTTGCACATTTTATATTTTAGTACTTTTCTAAATCGAAATAGATTTGATTTCTTTTATTTTTTTCAAACCCACACCTATCTAACATGACTTTTTTTTTACATGTTCTCTTTGCCTTTGGGCAAGTAGTAGCCTAATGTTAACATTTTTTGTTAACTTTAATCAGTTTTACGACTGTAAAGTTATTCATATTGAGTAAAGCCATCCTCCTATAAATGAAAATGGACACAAAGACAAGGCTGGGATATTTTCAATACTTATCTGGGATTACAGATCCACAGAATAACAAATGCTGCTGATCAGAATGCCAAGGCATTATTCAATAACCTGAAAAGATTCATCATTTTTATTGAGATTAAGCCAAGAATAATCTTTTCCTTAACCTTAGAGAATTTCTCTGTTTTGACATGTTCTTATCAGATATATGACAGCGACTAAAAAGACAGTTTGAGTACAAATCTGCAAACTATGATTATTAATGTGAACATGGAGGAAGAAAAACATCTATCTCTCTCTCTCTATCTCTATCTGGATGAACAGAAATACATTAAGCGTAATGTCTGTCTCTTCTTTCCCATTTATTCCCTCAATCCCTCCCTCTCTTGCTCTCTCTTTCCATCTCTCACACAAACGTGCACGCGCACCCATGCACAGCGCTCGGTTGCATCAAAGGCTGGTACTTCTGTGCCTGTGCACATAGATGTGCTGCTCCTAGCGCCCGCACCCTGCAAGCACAGCTGTCACCCTCCAACCTCTGCGCCTCTCCTCCGCTCCTCCCGCTCAGTCGCAGTTATCCTTGCAGGACAGAGAGGGCAGCTGCCTGTTCGCTGACTACAGCATACGAAGGAGTTTTTCACCCGCTCTCATCACCCGCTGACAGTCAGTGTTTGTTCACAAGACGAGCGGCTGGACGCGTTTTCGAGCCGCTGGGGGCTGCCTTGAATCCCGGTGATGAGGTTGGTGGCGCACAGCCGACACAGCATTAAAGGAACTCCTCTGTGTCTGAAGAATCCGCCCCAATAAAGGGACAAGAGCCGAGGGAAGAGCAGCTGGACCTGGTGTCTGCTGGGGCGCTACCATTCTTCCAAGAATGCATCTCTTCAGTGCCATGTTCCTGCTCGTCATGTTTGCTGACATGCCCAGCGAGGTAGGGGCGCGCATATGACCAGAGTGAAAGTTACGGTGCCAGCGACTCATCATTTTTGCTTGAAATTTCTAATATGAAAACATAGGAAGCAGTCAGTGATAATAAGACCTGCTGCAGCATCCCATAATGACAATGTTGTCCTAAATGCATCTTCATCCAGAATATACGCATTCGTGGACAAACACTGATGCGTAGAAGAAAGTTCTAGGTGCAAAATGATCAGAGCCACTGTGCTAAAAGTAAATCTGTTTTAACTTAGTTGACTGTAAAACTGTCAGCTTTTGCATATTAAATATATTAAATTGCATTAATATGATCACAAAGGCGCTGTTTCCTATAGAGAAAAATGTGTTTCTGAATTACTGTGCGTTGCTCACCTCCCATTGGATAAAAGCTGTTTCCAAATGACCAAAACGGACTCATAAATATGCTTTAATTGACTGCAATAATTACACTGGGGGAAGACGCCATTTGATATATTGCATGGAACAGAAACACGTAGTATTTGAAGCACAGACAGAGTACCAGACTGGTGCCACTAATACGTAAGTCTTTCAAATGCGTGATGTGTGTCTGCACGTGTGGCGTGCTCCTGTGCACGACAGTCCAGAAAAGCCCCAAAATGACGAGCTTTGAAGTGACAGTCGCAAATTCAAGTGAAGGACATTAAATAATTTGACCCAGAAAAGCTTTCACCAAAGGCAGGAACGTTTTTGAACCTGCAGGAGTTTGGCTGTTCTGGGTGCGCGCGGTGTTCAGCATAACTAATGTCCGATTAGAAAGTGCGAGGCGTTTCCTTCCTACCATCCTTCTCTGCGCGGGAATGGCATCTACAAAGCGCCCGGAATTTGCAGGAACAACCCCTTTCGCACCTTCAGCTCATACGCGGCGGGACGCGCAGCACCCTGGACAGCGGCGCGCCTGTACAACAGCTGTTGGAGAGCGTTTAGCACCGCTCCTCGAACGCATCACTATTTGCCAAAAGCCTCACAGTCAACAGCAATAAAATCCCTAACGCGTAAAAACCAATGTAACTTTGTATTTATGCTGATTGATCACACATTAAAGTAAAATTAGAGATGAAAAACAGACAGAGGGCCCCTGTGTGCAAAGAAACATATTAGGTTTGCTATGGCGATAACATTTATTACCCTTTTTATTTATTGATTTGTGCAGATGGATTTCCTGAAGTGAAACATATAAATGTCACACAACATGGAACTATATTAAATCTTCATAGGATTTGGTTACTCTCTCAATATTTATCAAGCCAGCAAGTTATTGTGAGCTGATATGTCCGTTTTTGTGTGTTTGTATGTTGTTGACCCCATTGTGACCCCATTTAGTTTTTTAGACATAAACGTAAGCACAACGGAAAAGTTTCCCATAGTCCAGTGTTTGCTGGGTTGAAGTTTGACACATTAAACAAAATAAAGAGCTAAGTTGTCCTCCACAGCTGATGTGCTTCTGTAACTCAAATCTGTGTTAAACCTGGAAAATAGAGCAGATCGTACATTCATATATCTGGACCTACGCAGCAGTGAATTCCTACAGTAATTGGCCTTGGGGGGCAGTTTGTTTTAAGTGTTCTTGTGAAATATTCAAAGGGTATGAAAGAAAATACGATGCCACCCATCTTCCACCCCAAGACTCAGCAAAAACATAAAGAATTGATGATTTGTTCAGTAACACTCTCTAAGATCAGCAGCAAGATCCACATTTTTTTTTTCAGTCGCCGTTTTTGCACTGAACCCCGTGAATTATTTAGAGCTCTTTAATGAGACAGATGCACTTCTCTTTTTGCTGTGTTAAATCCGTTAAGTAACCACAAAGCCCAGGGGTTCTTGTGCCACAGATACAGATGTGTTCCTGGCTGACCCCAGAACAGATGTGTTGCTTTGGTGTGTTGGCTGAGCCATCCATGACAGGACACTCTGACATAAGTGAATATGCATGTGTGAGTGTGCATGCTGATGTAGGAAATCATTCAATGTCTGTTAACTAAAGAAACACATTTGCTGCAAGAAGAAAACTATTGTTATTGTTTAGATATTGCTGTTTCGTTTGGTTTAGTTTATTTATTTCAATTATATTATAAAAGATATACACTCTCTGATTACTATAGTCAGTCATTCAAGAGAATCTCTTTTTGACAGAACTTAAGAATGATAAGAGATAGGCAGAAGCTGTTTAGGCATTCAAACAAGCAATTCAAAAAAAAAAAAAAAGCTTAACAAAGTTGAGACTTTCATCAGTATACGATGCTTTTGAAAAAATATATAAGGAATTCCCCAACAGGAAATTTGTCGCATTAATTTGAATAGTCAACATTCCATTTTTTTTAGATAAGATTAAAAACCCAACCTTACTATGTATGATAAATCCAAGCTAATACAGTGGGAGGAAAATGACTGAGTTTTGACACTAACAAAGAAAATTCCCCTTGGAGAATTTTACAAAATTTACCTCCACATGCTGTTTACTGTACTGACCATTTTATAAACTTGTTATATTTGCCTGCAACTTTATGAAATAAATGAAAAGCAATGTTTTGCAAAAGATTTATGTTTTTAATTGACAGCACTAAAGCTCTTGTAGAATTTAGAAAAATAAAAAACTAAAAGTGAAAGCAAAAACAACCAGAAAAAATTTGAGGAAATTGTGAATTTGGTTGGTGCCTAGATGTATATTTTACATTCTAAATAAAATGTTATTTCATGAATATTTATTTTTGCTCAGCGATCACACTGAAAACCAGGCATTTGCTTTGAGAAAATGTTTAAGGAGTCATTGCCTTTCAGTTGTCTGATAAAAAGATGTTTCATGTACCTAAAAGATTGATGCTCTGGTGTTGAAGCTAAAAAAAAGTGTTGTTGTGCTTCAATGGAGCCCGAGAGTGCAGGGGAATGCTTGTGCTGTTTTAAGGGGGATTTGACCTCAAAGCAGGATTTAGAGTGATGGAAGAGAAGAGTTGCTTTTGTCTTTCTCTGATTTAACAAGTGCCACAGGGAAAGAAAACCTAATTGTCTGTTATTCTAAAGGAGGAAGACAGAACGTGGTGTTTTGCAAGTGGCTGAACTCTTCCAGTAATTTCTCCGAATTCCTTTCTCACCAGGAATCATGATAAACAATAAGGCAGAAAAGATTACCATTTAGAGCTGTGTTAAGCGCTGTTTCCTGTGAATGTGTGCGATAATTGCAGCAGAAACGCAGCCAGCTAAGGTCGATTTATAGCTGATCAGCAAGTACATCAAATCAGGTTGCTCTTCAAAACATTGTGTGGCACATTTACAGTCACATTTACACAAAGTTAAATGCGCAGAACTGTAAAACAAGAGTTTATATTACTATGATCACCTTTAATTGGCATTTCTACAATTTTGACTATGCTTTTAGCTAAATTAAAATACATTAGAATTGATGAAATAAAGCAAAGTTATGCAACACAGTCATCTGATATTAATTTCATATGCAATAAACTCTAGATATAAGAAGGACAAGTCTCCTTACCATAAACTGAGGCAGAACAAACAGTTGGCTTGGTTGAAATCCAGCTGAGACAGCTTTGAATAGTCCAGTGCCCTGACTGTGACCCTTTGGCCAAAAAACTATTTTCTCATGCCAGCTCAATTAGAGCAACGCAGGAGGATAAATAAAAAGTCCTTCAGGATAACACTACTCATAGGTCTCTTTGTTTCTGCCTTTTTAACCCAAAAATCAAATATAATAAATGCAACATCATTAAAAAAAACTTTGGCATGCTACCTCTGTTTATGATCAGTATTTATCCCGCTGTATATGATATTCAGGAAGGGCGCTTTGCAACATGATGATCTCAGTGGATGTTTCTCTGGAGGAAAGACATAGGATCGGCAGATTGGACAGATTGTGTTCTGCCAAGCAGCAGCCTAACCTCCACCCAGAGAATAAGACAAATGAAAAACTGCACTAGCATGGTTGTAAATCCGTCAGTGCGAGCCAAAGACACAACTATTAAAATCACCTTGCCATGCTGCACACGTCCAAGAGTTGTATGAATTATCTGCATTGCGTGGCCACAAAAGCCAATGTAACGAGAAGGTCAAGCTGCAGGAGACACACATTTGTAAAACAATAGCATTCCACACTCTGTATGCAGTTCATGCATGTTTGCTTTTCATACTACAATCACTACGATTTTGAATTTGTTGCCGTTATAGGGAATCTGTGTGTTTATGTATTGTTACCCCGTTACACAAAATAACAAACGCATGTAGCCTAATTTTTGTTACCTCTCAATCAGAAGCAATCATGTCTGTCTCTACAGTATGTGGGTGAGTAAGTGAGCAGGCAGGGTTTGATTAGACACAAAACCGGCATCCACCTTCATGCTCTCCCCATCAATATACAAAGGTGCCGCTTCACAATCAGCCACAGATAATGAGCTTGCATTATGTGTGATTCACTGCTACTTGCAGAGATGAAATACTATGTGCTTGTGTCATGACTGATTAGGTTAGAGCTTGCAAAAGTGCACGATAATGGTTCTGCATTGTGTGTCTGAGCTATTGTTGTAAGATTTGTTTTATCAAAGAGATGCTGCTTAAGAAAAGGGCTGAAGAACAGAGCGCTCTCAAGCCTGTGAGCTGTCCGCTGTTCGTTCCTGCATCTTTAATGTTTGATGGGCTTTCATGTAGCCCTCCTTCTTCATCATCTGAGGCTTTTCCATATTAGTGTGTGTGTTTGTAGGGACAAAAATGTGCGTACACTACATCTTGGCGCTAAAAGGTTTGTTTGAGATTTGGTTTGGAGGTAAAGTTTTGATAAATCCTTTTTAAAAAAATGTATTTGCTACAACTATTTTAAATAGAGGCAGCGCAAGGTAAGTGCATGTGCACGTGAAGCACGTGCAATATGCAGTCTCGTCTTGTTGTCTATAATAAAGATGCTCATGATTTTTCTTACTTTTCTACCTGCAACAAAGAGCAACACCATTTTTAGCTTCCTAGAAATATAAACAAATGACTCACTAGAGAAAAGTCTCACCAAAAAACCCCAGCAAATGTTGCTTCATTTCATAATTGTTGTTGTTAACTCAAGATATACAATGTTGGTTTGACATATTGTGGCAAAGTGAAGGCAAAGTCAATGAAGGAAGGGCTAACAAGCACATTTCTTTAAAAAAATAAAAACTTTGAACTAGTTCTAAAAGTGATTTAATCCCTGCAGACACCTATTTTGAAAATACTCCACTTTAAAGCATATGTAAACATGTTTACAGTTTAGAGTCTTATTTCAGGAGCAAACGTCTACTTTCATGACAGCAGTTAAAAGTTAAGACAGCCATTTAGGTGTAGAATTGCACAGACAGATGGAGTTTTGCTGTCAAACTCTTGGTAAGGTAGAATGTCACTATTTTTGCTAAAAGATTTTTTTTGTTTGTTTTCGTCTTTTCTGATGCTATCAGAGTTTTTTTTTTTTTTTTTCTTTACCTGCAGGAGGATTTCCGTTTAATATTTCAGGACACCTTCTGTGGAAATTTGACCATAACAATTTCAACCCTAAAACACTATTTTTAGCTGAGTGGTCACTGTTTCGCAGATGTTTGTTGTGGATGTTTTTGCATCAGGTAGTGACATGGTTGCCATTCAGACCTTGTTATACTAAGCTCACACTTGTGTTGAAAAAAATGTGCAAAACATTGTGTGATGCAAACGTGAGCATCAAAGTCGCAAAGAAGAACATGAATATATTTAGTTTATGTTTTCATGGGCCACTTGGCCATTCTGATCCACACACTGACCACTACTTGGCTCCAGGCTTCTGTGAGCTCTAAATGACCTCTGTTGCTGTTTTCAGTTTTTGTTGAAAGAACAGCCGCCTGCTGTCCTAAAATGACCATTAGCGTTCACGTAGACCAAGCTATAAGACTCGGGGGCTATCTGAAAAATGCAAAATAGAAAGGTATTTAAAGAATAGAATAGAATACTTTTTCATTAGGATGGACTTGGCTAACATGGCAACTAACCATTAAAAAGCTGTCCTCTTAGACACTGATTACATTTGTTATACATGCAGAACAAAGTGACAGCACATTTACATTACATATGAGCCTGTGTCTGCCCTTCCCTTTAGAAACTCATTTTCTGATTTACGATGGCTGACTAATGGATGAATAATTTTCTGTAAATATTTTGGTTCGTCTTAAAATGCATAGGACATTATTTGTATGTTTGCTGTCAAAAGTGTATATAAAGATCAGCTTGACTGGTGGAATGAATATCATCTCTTATATCACATTCTCTCCCCCACTTTCTCACTCTCCTTCTGTGTGCATGTGCTGGAGGCTGCAGGACTCCCAGAGGTTTATGTCTGTGACTCTAAGCAAGAGTGACATTTCTCTGACAACACCCAGAACAGGCACACTCATGCACGTCCACACACAATCTTACTGTGTGTCACTGACGCACACACATTGTCTTTTTTCCTTCTTCCCCCTCTCCCCTTTGCTCTGCAGTTCGCAAACATGTCAGCAGTTGGATCCACAGCAGACAAAGACCCAAGCATTGCATGCAATCGATTCCTACAAGCAATGCCGAGGCTATTAAAGATACTATGTTTTTATGGTGGGAGTGACAGACACCAATTACAGCACAGACATGGCAGATTATTTGATCACCGCTGGGTAAACTGTTGCCAGTTAATCCGAGGACAACAATCGCTCCTGTTACAGTTAGAGCAATGGATCGCGTTTGGTGTGTTTCTCAGAACGTCCATCTCTTCTCTTTTGCAATGCAATAGGCACCTCCTGACCAGTTTTCAGTACGACCTTCCTTTTCCCGACTCAATGAATCTTTTATGAGCATGGCAATGTGGGTTTCTGAGTTGTAGATTGGAATATAAATACGGCTGTTATGCCTAGAGCTCCTCTTCCTGCTCTGATACAAAAGCCTTCATAAAACCGAGCAGATTGGGCAAGCTTCTACTTGAACAGTGCTGTTCCCATCTCTTCCCTCTTATAAGCAGAAACACATCAAAAAGTGTTGTTCGTTCCAAACCCCAGACTGAAATGTTGCTGCCACCCTCTCATTCGCACAGCAAAACAAAAAAAAAACAAGTGTCAAGGAAATTTATTTTCTGGGAAAGACGATGTTTTCATGTGTAAATCTCAGTCAGCTTTTCTGAAATCTTTAGAATTTTTTTCTCTCGTTTCTGTTTCAGGTGAAATTACAATTGATAGATGCAAAGGATGCAAAAAAGAGATGAAAAACAAAAGAGGTTATCATTTTTGAACTGTGTTTCACATTTCACTGTAAGTAGCCATGACACTAACCAAAGGTTCAGAGTTTTTATTTTTCAAATATAGGACGAGAGCTAAGCAGCTCTGCACAAGTGGATGCGAAAGGCAAGAGGAGCTATTTAATCGATGTGTTCTCCACGTGGCACTCTCACGGCCACTCAGTAGGGCCATTGATATTTGACTGCGCCAAAAGCTTAAAGGTTCAAGTCAGGAAGGCGTGGGAGCCCAGTGGCCCCCAGACACTGATGAATATCAAGCAGGCTGGGAGAGATCCTCTCTGCAGCCTCTCAGTGTTCAAGGTAGAGAGGTTCTTTGATAGAGACCTTACATTACAAGAACAGGGGAGATAACAAGATGCTTCAGAGGACAGGACTGCAGCTTTTCTAACATTAAACCGACTGATTGTAAACCCCTAAATATTACTAAGAGTCTACAAAACCCACAGACAGTCCGGTTTGAAATCCTGGAACACTGGCTCGACTGAAAAAGAGAAGAAGCAAGGGAGGTAAAAAACTCTGCATTGTTGATGACATACCCTGAAAGAAAATCTGGCTTTGATGGATCACTGAAATTCAAGTAGAAACCGTTTAGCACTCACCCCAGCATGAATTTTTAATTGATGATGGTGGAATCGGAATCACATAAGTAGGTTAGAGGTTGTTAGTTTAAATTAATTTAACCTTATATTAGCTTCTGCATTCATCAGACTATGTAGTTTGTCCTTCTCAGTGGACAAAAAGGAGGATTTTTGCTGTTTGAATGTGCAAACTCAGTTGTTTTGTTGTTCCCAGCTTTTTCCTTATGTGTTGGACGACAGGCCTGCAACAACAAGGAGAGCTTCCAATAGAAATGCTTAACTGCATAACAAGAAGTGTAAGATTTCGCACTTAATCTTGATGTTTATCAGTCAGACATCGACAGGAATTCACCAACAGTTCAGAGACATTTTATAAACTGCAGACGGTGTGAAGATCTGGGTTGATGAAGAGTGTCAGTACAAAGTGAGAGGATGTGAATCAGGTTTGAATCACGGCCCGGTGGAGTAACTGAGCCGGGCTGCCTGACTGCAATTGTGTTTGAGAGACACACAGGAAAGAGGGGACAGGGTAAAGATGGTGGAAATGAAAACTGTAGATTGCAGGGATGGATAGCGGGGAGAAGGAGGGGGACAGTCAGGGAGGGCCTCTGACTGTGCCTGCAGGGTTGTTATTGCTCATATCTGAACCAAACTGAGAACAAAATTTAGAGGCCTATCACTTTGTCCCTGTGATTTTGTTCTCCTGCGAGCAATGACACCCCTTTCAGATCGCCTTTTATAAACTTGCCGTCACTTAATCAATACAGTCTTGACCGTGACAAAAACCGTGGCATGTGCATGCTGTTGCTGGATGACTAAGAAACAACAAATTGAAGAAAAAAGGATAACGAGTGGGAAGAAAATGATTAAAAGTTAATAAGAAATTCCAATAAAATCCTGCTGTCTTGACTCGCCTCAATTGACAATCTGATCATGTATACTTAGACAAGCTGTTGTTGCAATGTCGCATTGCGAAGAAAAACTACCTGATTGACAAATAAGTTCTCATTTTCATTTGGAAAAAGGATGAAGGTTCTATAATTTCAGGATCAGCTCTAGGATTTAATGTAGCGCTTGCTTTATTTATTTAAGGCCCGTGTGCTTCAGCCACACTAATGGTGATGTGATGAATAGGTATTCAGGAGAGGTCCCCTCATCTCTACGCCTTATTGCCTCAGGCTACTAGCCCTCTCCGGCCCAGCTCTCATTTCTTATCCTCTCAGTGAGAGTAACAGCTTGCAATGAGCTGTTGCAGGGATCTTCAGAGAAGAGCACTTCTTACTTGTCAAGCACATTTTTCTACCTGGCATGTTCTAGATCGATATCTGCAGCTGTCTTGCCTAAACCGGGGTTGATTTTATCTAATTAGCCCAGACTGTGAGGATTAAATGTGTGTTTTGAATTTTCACTCCAAAGTAAATACTTTAACGACTTTCTGCCTGTGCAGAAACTGATGAGTGTATGAAAACAATCTTCTATTTTTATACATTAATCGTTATTTTAAGGAAATCAACAGTAAATACATGATTCTGCTATAATATAGACATTTGTCACTTTTAAAAGATTACATTCCACCTTGTCAAATTGACAAATATTATTGTTGTGCAGAGTTTTGCCCTTGAGTATGTGAAATTAAACTTTTGAAAAATACTTTAATCTGCTTCCTCCCTAAATTTCTCTGGAATCATGTCATTCTTGGATGACTATTGGAGGTTATTTCTATCTTTTTTAGACTCCCGATAGGATGGGTGTAATTCTGCACACACGTTTATCAATTTTTCTTGTAGCATTCAGGCAATAATCAATAACAGCACAGAAACAGGAAGCTGTAGGAAAAATATGCAGCAAGATTTGAGACCAATGAAAAATAAAGAACTCTGAAATGTTCAAAATAAGGTAAGTTAGTGTCTTCATTAAAAAAATAGGGAAAAAAAACAAATGTTCATGCCTGGAATATTAATGAAAGCTTTTTTTTATTATTATTATGTCTGCTCTATGTAATGCAAAAGTTCATCATTAACCACCACGAATCTGCATTTTTTTCAATGTCGAACTCGCTGACAAAATGTTTGCATAATAAGAGAACCTATAGAGCGATTGTTAAATTAGCCAACGGAGAGCTAGTCTTACAATCCAATGCAGACTCCTGCAGTGCAGCACAACACTCTAAGGGCCACTTTTTACCATATGGGCATCTCTGCCTCACCTTTCCACACGCAACATTTTTCATCTCACACTTGGCTACTTCTGCATTATAATATTTAAATAAGCTTCTAATTTCTTCAGTGTATACTCATTTTCTCTGGTTTGTTGATATTTTCTGGCGCGTTTGTTTGTGTAATCACTGAACGGATCAGTGGCCCCTCATTTTGACAATCCAGCAGAGACTGTGCAGATGACATAGCTGCAGTCAGCCTGATAAAAGAGTGGTGTGGAATAGCATAACTATTTTCCTTTAATAATTCTTCATACCAGCCAGCGTGGAAAAACTCCCTTAGTGCGCAGAGATGGGGAAATTTGTTTATCTAAAGGTTTCTCTGAAGAATTCTGCCCATAACACTGTCTGTTAATGTAATATCCAGTTAGGGGCTCTTTTGGGATTCCTCACCACTGCACGCTATGCCTCCCTATTAATGTCTCCCTAATTAAATGTTACAGCTTCCTTGAGTATTCCTGACCTGGAGACAAAGTATACGAATGGAATCAGCTGTGTGCTTTGATAAAAATGCTGGACAATACACAAATGATAGCATTAGTTATTTTTTGCTTTTGATCATTTTCTACTGTAATGCTTTATGATGTGCATGCTGCAAATCCTACGTTTTTGGCAGAATCTTACCTCTTTGCTCCTTTTTTTGCAGTTGTGGCAGAAAATAGGAAAAACGTCAACTCATCACCTCAGCAAGTCTCAAATGCACTACCTTCTTTTATTTTTCTTCTCTTGCTCATATTCTCCCTAAGAGCCTTTTTTTCTGTCAGTTGTGTCGTTCTTTGCCTTTCCTCTCTCTGGTGCAACCTCCTGCAGTGATTAGCCAATCGTGCTGATACCTATGCTCTTTAACTGTGTGACATTTACAAACAAAGATTCAGGTAGAAACCAAAAGAGGACACACTTTCCACACTAGCTGTCTATTTAGTTATCTAGTAAAAATGTTTTCAAGAAGCTCTCACACTTCTAAATATTGATAATGGCATCACAGAGGAAGCAGAATAAAGGTTCTATAGAAGCTACCCTAACATAGTTCAATAATTGAAATAAAAAAAGAGTTGTTGACTTCCTGAATAAAATATCTCATACTGTTTGTCTTTTTCTCTGCTGCAGTTAGAAGGGGAAATTGTGCTGTTACAAGTAAGCATCTGGATTAAAATTACATTATTCTGGGAGGCAGTTGGAAGGCCAGCGCCCCAAATTCAGCAAAGGCCATTTTGAAGAGGAAAATGGCCATGGGGGGCAGCCTCAATTAGAGGGCTTTTTTCTAGCCTCACCTCCCGTTCTGCTGAGAAGAAAAGGTCCAATTTTATGTCAGTAATTACTCCTTTTTATAGAAAAAGCTGTCCACATGTAAGAATGTTTGATTAGCTTGATGTGAGAACAGAAGGTTTAGGATGGTGGGGGGGGGGGGGGGGGGGGGGGACTGGCACTCTACAGCTGGATGCAGAAATAGTTGGGTTTGTAGGACATTATCAGGTCATCGTAAAAGCAAGAAAAGATAATCATGATAATTGTAGGATTGTGTGTCTGCATATATTTGTCCCTGGGTGTGTTGGGGAATTTGGTGTGCTTTAAAAATGCACAGTTGCCTCTAGAAGGGCTGCCATGAGCAGCGCTCAGCTGGTGCTGCAGGAATGAAAAAGACCAGAGCTCCAGAATACTTGGCTACTGATTGCCACATTTTTTTTTAAGTCTAAGGGAAGAAGTAAGTCTTTGCAAGCATCCAATCTGTGATTCAAACATAAATTCAGCTCCCCTAAAATAAAACTGCCCCCCCCTCCCAGATATTGTGGAGACTGTAATCAAGGGAGCAATCAAGAGCAATCATTCTTTGTACGAATAAATTTGAATGCATGTTCAGGTAATACACTGAGGAAGCCACTCAATTGACTGCTCAAACAAGCTTGCAGTGTCAGGCTTACGGGGGCAAAGACGCTATTGGAAACTGAAATGTATTCTCATCCACTGCATTCATTTCTTTTATTTATTCTTGGAAGCTAAATCAGTGTGAAATGTTTTCAAATTTGGACCTCAAATGCAATGATGTATTTAGCTAAGAGGGAGATATTGCTCAGAAATATTTGAGCAAGATGATAAAATCAGAAAAAGTACAATTGGAGACTGTTTTATTGGAATGCTACAGAAGTTTAAGGAACCTAAATTTGGGATCATGTTCTTGAAGGAATCTTTCATTTTTCAGTCTTTAGGCCCCATGGCTAGAAATGGGCACGTCACTGGTGGCATATTTATTTTTGTTAATTTGTGGCTACTTTTTTTGGCCATTCCTGCATGTATTTAACATTTTTCACCCGTGTCTGCAATTTAAGACTTGATTTTACGCTCAGGCATTTGTGCTTTTTTTCAAGGTTTTTCTTCTATGCTGTCATGATATGCATACAAACTGGATCATGCTTGAAAAAAGATTGAGAAATCTTTTTTCTATGTTCATGGGATGAGAGCAAATGTTTGGGATCCCTGAGATTATCTGACAGTTTGCTTTTGTACGGTTTTACATTTATAGTCGCTAGTTAAGAAAACAACCAACATACATGTTTCCTCTGAGCACCCCCCCCCCCCCACACACACACACACACACCTCCCCCACCACCACCACCACCACCAATCATCTCCACAGAAGGCTGCAAAGCTCAAAATACTGCACAGACATCTGTTCATTTGTTCCAGCTAAAGTAGACGCTGCCAGACCTCTATGGGCCTGATGCTGTCCTTGTTTAGACACATGCCACATTGGCCTCTTGCTGTCGACTAAAACTATTCCTTTGTATTGTTACACCACCATTTTTAAATACCAACACTGATTGTAGTTTCTACTTTTAATAAAACATCAAGTTTGACCAAATTTTGGGGAAAGGAAGAGCAGGTTTTTGGTATCACATTACACCCCCCCACAGAGAATGCCCTGTAGTACCGCGGCTATTTATTTTAAGATGAAAATCATTAGATCTGATTGTGTCGCCAAAGTAAATAAGGAAAAACAAATGCAGAATTAAAAAGCCCCCAGGATACGAATCCGAGGTCACTGCAGGATTCCTTTGGCGTAACAAATGGAAACATGTTCTACCACGTGTCAAATGAAGACATCAGCATATTTACTAAAGTTGAATTCATATGGAAATGTGGGGACAAGTGGGTCCCAAATGTAACAATTAAGACCAGATCTGAGGCCGTGGCTGAAAAAGTATCTGTATAGCTACCACATGGCTCAGAACTATAGGAGCAGATTTACTTAATCAGTAAAAGAGGCTGACTAAGAGTCCAAGAGGAGTATCACATTACAACTACAAGACTAGATACCAGCACAGACATTAGAAATAAAACTCATTTATCTTACATGACTGCCACTGAATATTTTTCAAAAAAGCTCACTGATGAAATGCTCCATATGGCAGAGCACGATTTATAGAAAGGCTCACATTTGAATCCCTCAAAGGCTGCAGGACTGAGCACAAATACTGGTCATGTTCCTAGAGCCTGTGCTGATTAACAAGAGTCTCCGTTCCCTCTGGAATTTCAAATCCTTGTTTTCAGTAAATTTTTACCACATGCTTTCAACTCTTCTGCCCAGGATTCTGACCTGCTATACTCTGCACCAGCACCATCAGTGCTGCAGACAGCCTGCCCGACGAGCTCAATGCATTCTACACCCGCTTTGAGACGTCCACCCCCCACACGGAGGGACCATTATACTCTTGGACAATTACACCCCCCTCACCCCCACCAGTCGTCTCATCAGCCCAGGTAAACAAAGCCCTGAGGAGGATCAACACCCGCAAGGCAACCGGTCCGGACAACATTCCTGGACGAGCCCTCAGAGCATGTGCTAACGAGCTGACAGACATTCTCACCTCCATATTCAACCTGTCCCTCAGCCAAAGAGTGGTCCCCTCCTGCTTCAAGACCACAACCATTGTTCCCCTCCCCAAGAAGAGCCCTCCCACCTGCCTGAATGACTACAGGCCAGTAGCACTCACTCCGATCATTATGAAGTGCTTTGAGAGGGTGATGCTGACCCACATCCAGAGCAGCATTCCAGACACACTAGACCCCCTGCAGTACGCATACCGGCCCAACAGGTCCACCTCAGACGCCATCGCTGCAGCACTGCACACCTCCCTCTCACACCTGGAGAATAAAGACTCTTACATCAGGATGCTCTTTATTGACTACAGTTCTGCTTTCAACACGGTTGTTCCCCACAAGCTCACCCATAAACTGTTCTCCCTTGGAATACATCCCATCATCTGTGACTGGCTCCTGGACTTTTTGACTGGCAGGCCTCAGTCTGTCAGAATAGGGAACAGGACTTCAGCCAGCATCATCACAAACACTGGCACACCACAGGGCTGTGTTCTCAGCCCAATCCTCTACACCCTGTTCACCCATGACTGTGGGGCCTCTCACAAGGACAACATCATCCTAAAGTTCGCAGACGACACCGCTGTGATAGGACGCATCACTGGCGGGGACGAAGCAGCCTACAGGAGGGAGGTGGCCAGTCTGGTGACATGGGGTGAGGACAACAACCTCACCCTCAACACAGACAAGACAAAGGAGATGATAGTGGACATGAGGAAGGAGAGGAGGAACCCTCATCAGCCGCTTCTTATCCGAGGTCTGGAAGTGGAGAGGGTGAGCAGCTTCAGATATCTGGGGGTCCACCTCAGCCAGGACCTCACCTGGACACTAAACACGTCACAGCTGGTGAAGAAGGCTCATCAGCGGCTGTACTTTCTGAGGAGGCTGAGGAGGTTCGGCATGTCCCCGAAGATCCTCAGCAACTTCTACAGCTGCATGGTTGAGTCCATCCTGACCAGCGGCATCACAGTGTGGTACGGCAGCTCTACCGCTGCGGACCGCAAACGCCTGCAGAGAGTGGTAAAGACTGCGTCCAAGATCACCAGGACTCCTCTTCCCTCGCTGCAGAGCATCTACAAACGCAGGGTCTGCAGGAGAGCTGCCTCCATCATCAAGGACCCCACCCACCCGCAACGAGGACTGTTCACTCTCCTCCCCTCAGGACGGAGGTACAGGAGTGTGAAGTGCAGGACCACCAGACTCAAGAACTCTTTCTTTCCCTCTGCCATCAGACTCCTTAACAGCTGACTGGAGTCTGGAAAAACAAACTGCACCTTGCTTACCCTAATTGCTGCTACTGTCACTGTCACTTTTGCACATTTGCACTTTTGCAACAGCCACTCGACATCTTGTGTTTTTGTGTGTATGATGTGAGTGAATTGTTTTTGTTTCCTCTATACTTTTGGGCATTCGGAGCAGACAGCAAAGAAAGAATTTCATTGTGCAGGGAAACCCGTTTCTTTACTGTGCACATGACAATAAACTCTTTGAATCTTTGAATCTTTTGTCCTCCATAACTGAATCCTGTGATGACTGAACATTTTCAAAAAACGTTGTGGTTAATCAACTTTTGCATTACATAGAGCAGACATAAAAAAAAAAAGCTTTCATTAATATTCCAGGCATGAACATTTGTTTTTTTTTCCTCTTTTAATGAAGACAGTGACTTACCTAATTTTGAACATTTCAGAGTTCTTTATTTTTCATTGGTCTCAAACGTTTTAAGTCTTCTATGCCACCCTGCATCCCAAATTAGTGTTATATGGGATGTTACTTTGAGCACAGGAACATGGGTTATTTCGCCGCTGACATCACTGGAAAAAGACATATGATGGAAGTCATAAAGCTGGGTTCCTCAGGGACCTTTGTACCTATGACATCATGGGCTGCTCAGACTTCAATGTCCTTCACAAGGTCACTGATAATATTTGAGAATTCATGAGACAGAAAACCTGGTAGAGATCAATTAGCAAGTAGTCTGGGTCATGGTCGCCACACCTTAACACTTTAATGAGAGAAAAAAAAAAGCAGTTCTGTTTAAGCTCAAACTCAAGGTTCGCAGGAGCTTCCTCATGTGCTTCGCAGAAAGCACTGATCAGACTGCCTGTTTTGCAAAATATTTGCAACAAAGAACAAGAGTTAAGAGGATGATTAAAACGATAGTGATATGTTTAAAATGTGGATTTTTTACCAAAGCTTTTTTCAAGGTAAGCGGAAAAAAGTGCATGAAAATTAGATTAACTTGAAGACAGTCTTGCTTCTTTGCTATGGTTTCACAGCAGGCAATGTTCAATTAATATTTATCGGCTGTGCTATGGCTTCACTTTCATCTCATACTTACTGAGGACTTAAAACATGTCATTAAATATAGCACAAGTTCTTATTTCATAAAATGTGTAAGCACTAAAGCTGCTTTGCTTCAGAGGATACCAGAATCCTGTTACATGTAACAATCACTTTTTATGGTTTAAATGCAACAAGCTTTTTATCTTTCTTGCAGTAAATTCCATCTAGTGGATAACATAACATATACATAGTGTCACTGAACAGGCAGATGGCTGGTTCCAATTGCAGCAGGTTTTATTAGCACAGCTAAAAGTCCACAAAGCTAAATCAAGGGCAGGCAGGCAGGCAGGCAGGCAGGCAGGCAGGCAGGCAGGAAGCAGGCAGGAAGCAGGCAGGAAGCAGGCAGGAAGGCATCAATAACGACCACAGGAGCATCAGAGAAGAAATTAGAGTAGTCAAGGCTCACAACAGTCCTTATGTATACAGTGAGTGATGGGCAAATGAAAGTCAGGTGTGTGGCATCCAAAAACTGTGCACTGGGGTTGCTGGGAGATGTAGTGCATCCAGTACTCTCGAGACGGTTCCTGTCGGTGACCAGAGGGGGAGACAGAGCTCAGAATTCTGACAAACACAGACTGGGTGTGTTCACTATCCTTCCTGCATGTGTGTTGATGCAAGTGCACTCTAAGGCTCTCCTGTGGTTTGAGGCTCTTAAAAGTAAAACCTCAGATGGGTTTCTATGATCAGAGACCCACAGGAACCATTAATAGATTAAACACTCCATGTTAAAAACACATCATTGTTGCTTCTGAAGAGTACCTTGAGGTGAGGCCTATTTGTGCCACTTAAATGGTTTCCATGGAGACAAGGTCACACTTTGTTCAGGCTATTATTGATCTTGATCCATTTGGAAGGCTGTGGGCCTTCTTGTCCATCAGCTAATTAATTAATCATGACTTAGTAAAATAGCCCAGGTTCAATAAAGCCAGATGACTGCAGCACCTTTTAAACCTCCAGCAGGTGCTTGATTTCTGTTCAAGCTTTGTCTGCATCCTCCTCTTTGATCAACTGTGGTTGAATTGGGAGTTAGTGTTTTTGTACTGAATACGAAGCTGGCTGTGTGGGTGTGCTTCATGAAAATGTATGATTTGTGTACTCCTCCCTGTTCTAAAGTTTAGTTACCTCTCCAAGAACTTGCCCTGATGGCCTCAGGATTTTGTGTTCCTGAAGCCATTAATGGACATGCACAAATGCTTCCATATCTGTAGTTGGTGGGCATTTTCATCCTTTGAACTGATTAAAAATGCCCTTTTATAGAGCTCACCACAGGCAAGGAGAGTGACTTTTTTTTAGAAATTCATAATAAAGCAAAAGGCAGTGTTGCATATCTATGTTGCAGCACCAACATATTAAACAGCAAGAACATTTGTTTGTTACATAGTTTTCATATTTACAGGGTGTTTTGTGAATTCCAGGAGTTATGATTGTTGGCAAAAGTGATGAGCTCAGTGAGACATATGCAAAGTGAAGCAGAAACATGTCAAATGATGCCCTTTTTTCACACTGCCAAAGGGGCCAAGACAAACAACAGGGAAAAGAAGACAGTGAAGGCTCTTAGAGGCAAAGTAAAAGTCACCTAAAAAGAGGAAGAACGGAGGGTGATGAAGTACAGCATGCAATGATACTGCAGTGTTGCAGAGCAAATTAAGCTGCTCAATTATTAGTGTGGAAATAATGAGAAATGCAATGGCTGTACAAATGAATCAAAAAGGATTAAATTAATATAGGTTAAATGGCCAGCTTCCTCTCAGTCTACTATTTAATGAAGGCTTGTTCTGCCAGCAGACTCTGTTCATCAGATGATTAGCAAAGCCTCAAACGTTTCGCAGTATGACAGACTGTCGTCATCGTTTCATTCATTATTTGTTGCATAAGTTTGAAAATGATGACACGTGACCCTTAAGTCTAAGGGGGAGATTTTAATTAGTTCAAAAGAGCTAATCTTAGATATAAACTTTTTGCCGCGTAAAATTTCATTTTAAAAGAGATGGGATCATTAAAAACCCCAAAAAATGTCATTTAAAATTATCCTTTTTTTTTCTCAGTATGATTGCCATCCAGTGTCTTATGTGAGTATTGACTACTTCACGTGGAGTTGGTTTTTTTACATCACTACTGCATTAAGAGCAAAATATAATAAGTGAAGGACTCTGCTCAGTTTCTAATTAACTATGAAAGGTAATATCTCCCTGTCAAACAAGCAGAAACCAGTGATTTAGTCTTTATTTATTGTCAAAAACAGAACGTCTGAATATTTCGATTGAAAACATATATGAAAGCTCATTAAAGGAAGTATTTTCTGAGCATAAAAAAGCAGAAGATAAAGATGTGCCCTCCAGCTCTGCTCATTAAAAGCCCCTCTAGCTCCCTTTGGATTTCCTCCATCAGAACCAACTTAAGTTTTTGATATGAAAATGCAGAAAAAGTGACAACATCATGAATTCTTTTCATACTCTGGTTTGGCTTTACACTCAAAGTGAGTGTTGCTAAATAATGCATCGGGCAGATTAATGCGTGTTTACTGTCTCAGCGGTTCTGTGAAAACCTGCTCTTACATAATGCATTTCAGGTGATATATTTAGCAAATGGTTGAGATTTCAGTAACTGGAATATTTCCAAAATATTTCTTGTAACAGTGATGTTACTCTGCTTATCCTCAGCAAAGCTGTTATATTAGATGTTGATTGAAGTTTTTCAATGGTACATTAAATTTTTTCTTTGTTTGTTTTTGAATCTTTACTGCCATCTAGGGCATATTTCCATTACTGCATGTTCTTCTGACATTCAAGTCCTCATCGCAGCCACACTAATCCATTCTCATTAGGCTTGAGAATAGTGAACCATTTAATTTAATGCAAAAAAATAATAATAATAAAAACAAGATTACATTTTTTATATTTTTGCATTACTGCTGTTTAAAAAATAGGTTACTCACTACCATCCACCTTCTAAAGTATATAGTTTAAAAAATAAAAAATGTTTGGTTGGACAACTTTCATCCTATTAGCTCATTTGTTTACAAAGACAGCAATGGCTAGTTACGCATTCAATAGAAAATGTGCAGAAAAAGAGTTGATGCTTCAATATCTTGCAAGAAATGAAGGCTTATTTATGAAGAAAAAGATGTTTTAAATTGAACCTAGTATTCAGAAAAAGCATAAAACATGTTTAATTTTACACACTGTGACTAATTAGTCCCCCTGATGTGTTCTTATGAAACCAAAGTCGCCTGATTGAGTCTTCCACAACCAAAAGCATTAACAGTCACCGGCAAAACAGGTCTTTTTTTCTGCAGTTCTGCTAGTAACCACATGGGGCCAGTCTTATTGCAAAGATGGAAAATGGCACTGAAATGAGAGCCAGCAGGTGAGCTGAAGTGTGCTGACACTTCTTGGATGGAGTGCAGAGAGCTGTCTCTTCTCATATAGCTGTGCGCGCCACACTGAAATGCCCATATCAGTCACTCAGTGTGATTGGTTGCTGAGCCAAGCCCACCCATGGCTGACAAAATGAATAAGTCGGCAGGTTTGGAAAGAAGCGAGTAGGAAGATGACCTGGCCATTTTGTCAGAGCAGGCCACTCTGTCATCATTATGCACAGCTATGGAAGGTGTAAAGTGGCCCCATATATTTCTGAAATTTGTTGCAAGGCAAGGCATTAAACAAGGAGGACAAATTCAATACATTGCGCAACTTTTGTAACATTTTATTTGGCATGTTGCTGTAGAGGTGAACAAAGCATTTTAAGCTGTGATGTTTTGGAGACATTTTTTCTCACACTCACAAAATCAATCCAGATATTTGAACACGTGTGATGTCCTTGATTAAACAAAACATGAGATTCATTTCCTACTTTTAAAGTAGGCAGAGCAAAAAGCAGCTGTAGTGTCGACTGTCCTCATAGCTGAAATAAGCATAAAAAATTGCATGGAAAATATCTTTTCCAAAAATAAAGTATGTGTTTAATCCTTTTAGAGGAAGCAACCCAAGTTTAAAAATAAAACAGCACTTGGGTTGTGTATAGACACTTTTTGAAGTACCTTATCTTGAATCTATGTAAGTCTTATTTTCACCAAACTTTTATTAGATTATCTTCGTGATTATAGAATAAAATAACCTTGCAATGACAGACAATGAAAGAATTTCACATGCATTTAAACCATAAATTTAATCATTATTTTATTATGAAGGGTTATAGTTAAAAAAAACATCACTTTTATTTGAAGCCAAAGAAAACCAAAGTCAACTGGGCAACATCTGTCCAGAAGCAAATAACAGGAAATTGTGTCTCAACATGCAGTCTGATTTGAACCTTCACATTCATCAGCTGAACCTGTCATTGTCCACACATGAGCCCCCAGACAACCCTCACATTCATCACGCCATCAAGCCATCTATTCTGCACAGTGTGATGAGACTGCACGACCGCCCGCCTCCAAAGGATGGCACTCACATGCCCGGGGCATTCACATGCCACAAAACATTGCAAAAAGATCAGCTCGCTGAAACAAGTCTCTTCCAGATCTTTTTTTGCAAAAACATAAACACAAAGTCATGTAAACACGCTCTCAGACACCAAGACGTGAGTCATAAAAGAACAGCCAAATGTCAAAGAAAAGGAGAGGGGAAGGAAATGTGTGCAAAACAGGGCTGGCAAAACATGAGCAAAGGCTGATCGGGAGGGGATTAGAATCAGGAGCAGCCAATGTGCGGCTCTGCATCTTGAGGAAAAGAGCGGGGAGAGAGATAGGATGTGGGAGAGAGACAGGGGGTGAGGCTGAGGCACTCCGACAGCAAAAGCTCTCAGTCTGATCTTGTGAGCTGCTCCTCTCATGGATGTCTCTGTCCATTCCTTCGACTAACCTGGGGTGTGTGAGTGTGACAACTGTGTCTCAACCCTTCCTGAGGATCTGTTTGGGCTGTAGCAGAAGCTGACTGGCTTGTTTCCTTGCTCGTGCTGTTGGAGCAGAGGGGGAATTGACTGGAGCTGAGGTGTAGCCTAAGGTGGTGCTGCTTGTCGGGCCATTTTTGCTTGGCCCCATAAAGAGAAAACATGAGTGTTCCTATGCTTAAGATAGGAGCAGTGCTCAGCACTATGGCCATGGTAACCAACTGGATGTCCCAGACTCTACCATCTCTGGTGGGACTCAATGGGACATCGATCTCCAGAGGAGGCACCTCAGAGAGGATTGTCAGCGTAAGTACCAGTTTTTCCCCCCTGCGAGTGTTTGTGATGTTTTGCTTGGATGAACCCAAAACGAGAGACGAAGAAAAGGCTATGAGATCATTTGAAAGATTTAAAAACTGGGAGAAAAGATGACAGCACAGAGAAAGCACAGCAAGACTGTGGCAGAGTTTGCCTCTACGTTTCATCACAGAAGGATGGAGTGTACAGATGGAGATGGGACGGTCTCAAGGGCTATGCTGTCTCCAAAGAAGACATGGAGCTAGAAATCCACGCTAGAGTAATGTTTCAACCAGGCATGAATGATATATACACATTGTGATGCTTAAATGTGGTTGGGTTGCAGAGAGGGTTGGAAGATACTGAGAGAACCTCTGTGAACAGTCATTTGTTAATTTCAGGAAGATGTGAAAGCTCGCCTGATTGTTACACAAGCAGGATCTTATCCGTCCATTTTCTTCAGGCTGGAAAGAAGAGTGCTTTTTTTTTGTAGTGACTGAGTCTTTACGTAGTCTTTCAACTTTTCCTCTTGAAAACCATGCTGACTTTATCCATGTCAATGATCAAATTTATAAGATCTTTGTTGTATGTTAAATTGTGTTACTGCTAGTTCTGGGACTGAGCGGTGCGACAAAGAGGGGAAAACATCAAGTGAATGAATTCTTGAGATATTTATTATACAGCAATTTGTTCTTTCTTCATCCAGTTTTATTGTCATCTTATCTAAAAAAAAAGTCCTGCTCTGTTAAAATGACAGATATTTTACATCCCACGAGGTGTCAGCCATCTGGGTTGCAGTCATGCAAATGTTTGTGCAAGAATACTCAAGAATGTGGTGCATTGAGGCGTTTTTGTCTCAAGGGTGAAGGTCTGTCTGTTTGATGAGAGGTTTGGTGAATAGTTTTATTCCCATAGTCTATTTTTTTCTGTCTTTCTTAAGTTGCCATGGAGGATCAAGTTGAAAGAAAAACACAGTCATCTTTATTAAAATGTCAAAAACTTATGAGGACTATAAGGAGCTGAAACAATATCTCTGTCACGTTTGATTGCAATGTGATGGAATACTTATTTTGCTGACTTTGCAATCCAATTTAAGCAAACATTTCCCATTAGACGTGAATAGCATATCCATTTATTTATTCTTACAGTCCATCTCTACTGTAGAAAAAAAACTCCATCCAAACAAGTTCCATGGCTTGAAATATCAACATTTGCATTTCAAATAACCTAATAAATTACATTCTCATGAATTATTCTTACCACAAATGTTCTAAAAGAAAATAGTCTTATCTAAAGTGACAGAGGTTAAAAAAGTTCTCCTTCTGGGCTACATTTATTCACAGTTTCATCAAACCTGACGAGCCTGTTTGAAGTTTACAGAAATAGTTGACATGCATCAGGCTGTTGGGATGAAAAATGCCCGTTATCTCTTCTTAGAACAATAGTTGCAAATAAAACTTTAATGTGAGTTAGGTTCAAAGTCTCACCACTAATGAGAATTCGCCTGTGATGATCTGAGAAGCAGTCACGACTCGCACAAAGTTTAAAATCTCTGTGAAGAAAAATGTATAGCTTTCACTCCGTGAACAAGTCAGCTGAAAATAGTCTTAGTGAGATGCAGGCTGAGGCCTTCAAATGTGTACTTTGCATTTTAACCAAATAATGGACACATGCCTTTACAAACTGGCATTATTTTGTTCTGATATCAGTGAGCTAATTATTATTAAAGTTAAGCTTATTTTATTTTTCTCATTAGCGCTTAACAGAGACAATGTAATGCAGGTTTGGAGATGCTCTAGTGCTTTTGCGCCAGTGGCTGTGCATGGCTGCCACCCCTCCCTCATGATCCGGCCCCCATGCATGCTGTTCCAAACTCTCCCAGCTCAGAGCTATTTTCAAAGTGTGCTTCATGCTCACAGTGCCTGTCTGAACCAGCTGATCCAAAAACACAGCTGACTGGGTTTCTCTCTGGTTTCCTGCAAAGGCACAGAGGTAACTCTGCCTTCATGGCTACATTCATCTGGACAGAGAAAAATCAGGTTTCTGAAGGAGAGGACAGATCTTCAACGTCATTTAAAGATGAAAGAAGTGTTACAAAGAGTGTGGCTTTGTAAATGTATAAAATCATAATTTTACGAACACATAATATCAAAAACAATGCTTAACAATAATGCAAAAAATCAAAAGAATGTGTTTAAAAATCATTTTCAAAAATATTTTACAATGCATCATGAGTAAAAATACAAATGTAAGTATAACAATGCAACATAAACTTATGGATTTGTCTGTTGTTTATATTTAGGAGCCAGAAATCCTACTTATTACATTTAAAGCTTTGAATAAGCGTAATCTTTACAGTTTTCTATAAAGAACACCAAGCAGGCGACTGTTGTTTGTCATATAGTTTGTCTTTAAAGAATTCTGTGCTGCTTTACTTCAACTCTCAATTCTTATAATAATAATTCTTAATTCTTTTACCTGCAGTTGTCCAAATCAAGGATAGAAAAATGTGTGCAAAGATGCCTTTATGTGCGGAGCAACAATACATGAACTAAACATAAGTAAAAAGGTCCAAAAACCTTCTAGATGGCTACAAAATCAGTTTAGAATCCGCCATTTATACAAGTTATTCTTTTACATCTTTTAAGTTTTTTATGATTAATACGTTTAAAAAAAAAACAATTTCAACCAGCTCAGCAAGCAATAAAAAGCATTATGTTGAGTCCTACAACTTCAGAAAAGGTCAATAGCAAAAAATCAGTTTTAATAAAATAAAAATAAAAAGACTCCTCACAGTAAAAATGAAGCCTGCTGATTCTCCCAACATAACAAGCAGAGATTGTACTGCTTTAGGATTGTTCCTTTTTTCATAATTACAAGAAGGTGTAAGGCAGACAGCACTGTCTTGAGCATGCTGCGGTTTGTATCTCTATCATTTTTTTCTTTAACTGCAGGACGTTTTTGTGTGGCTGTGTGGCAACACTCCTCCACCTTTCATGAAGAGTGAAAAAAATAACTGTAGGGGGAAAATGGGATTTACATATTCCCACCATGAAAAGGGAGACGTGGAGAGCATCAGGGATGTGAAAGTGATTGGGGTCACGCTGCCTCTCGTTGACTGAATGGTGGACCGTAAACTTTATCACTCTCACCACGCAATCCCATAAAGCAGATTGTTAAGATTGATCCTTGGTGATGGATTAAAGACTAGAAACTGGCACCGTTTTTTTTATTTGTGCCCTTTGCTTTTACGTTTATTGTGCTGCTTTTAAGTACTTTTTATTGGATCTTGGCAGGTAGTACCTGATCCGTGAGAGATGCACAGCTGGACCAGCATCCTGATTGTCAGTCTGAATAATAAAACTTTCAATTGTTTTGAAGAAAAAACTGATAAGTTGTTCAAAGCAAAGAGTTGTATTAGGCTTTGATGTGGTTCATTTGTCATTATGACAGCATAATTCCAACCTAATGCATCGGTTCATTCTTCTAAAGCAATTTCATTTGAACTTCACTTAATTCTGTAATATAGTCCCATGAATAAAGCAGGGAGTGATTTATTCAGGTGCTGTTTACCCACCTCTCTTATTTTCAAGCAGTAGCTGAGCAATTGTGTCACCGAAATACCTGCCACCTGTCTTCTGGTTTCAAATATAGACTTGTAAAATCTTTTAGACGTTACTGGCCGACAGATTCAGTTTGATCTGGTTTGGTGCATGTTAGGTGCTGATGGGGAGAGAACAGATCAGCACTCAGAGGGGTGGCAACCAGAGGAGGCAGCAAGGATAGAGCCATGATGACTTTATGAGTCACATTATTGACTGGCAGCCGCGCTGTGCTGATTGTGTTAATCGTTTTTTCTAAGGGGAAGAGGAGACTTGGGACTGCACTGGGGTTCTTCATCAAGTTTGATTCCAATAGCTGACTTGTACACAGAAAACTAAATCATTTTTTATTTGAACAGCAGGATTGTTTATTTGCATGCTTTTTTCTATGTGGTTATCTCTTGGAATGACCTGCACGTTTAATTAAGCAGGTCTGATTGTTTGAAGAAGTCAAAGTCCCACCCCGATCATCTTTTGATCTATTTTACAAAATGTTCACAGTGGTGTTTTAATTACGATAATGCAATTTTTAGCCAAAATTTTAAAAACAAAACCTTGTCATAGGGCATAGCTTCTGCATAGTGGCAGTAGTTCATTGGCAATTGGCCCTTAAGTTGTGGGTGGGACTGTTGCCGTAAGCCTGCCCCTACTTCCCGTTATGTGTTCACACTCTCTTCTGCTATAGCTTACAAACCCAATGAAATGTTACCGGTGCACCAAAATGGCAAGCAATATCTATCCAGCCGTACAGTTTGGAGCCAGAGGCCAGTTCGGACAAGGAAAAAACAAAGATGTACATGCTTCTAATCATCTAAAAGTGGATGCATCAGAATGGAGCTGTCATGGCTAGCAGAACAATATAGACCCAGAAGCAGACAGTGCTGGGTTCCGGATTATTAGCAAACTCGGGCGACCACTCGTGGCAATGGATTCCTGGAGACTGTAAGAACAAGATTTTAGGTGCGGGCTTGAGACAATAGGCAAAAACGTGATGACCATACTATGCACCAGGGGCAACGAACTGGCGATGAATACTGGTCCAGGAGCATGTTATGAGCTTATGAAGGCAGGCGGTTGATGAGGTAAGTAGCAGCAGCTGAGTCGCATCAGGAGCCAAGCAGAGAGGGTAGGGGGAGGAGACTGACAGAGGCACCATGCCAGGAGCGGAGCAGAGACCTTATGGCCTGTCACTTCATCAAGCTTTTTCAAATTACTTTTTTTTTCTGCTCCTGATTCACAACAAATTTAATAAAGAAAAACTCTAAAACAAAACACAATGTTAAGCTTAATATTTCTTTATATATATATATATATATATATATATATATATATATATATATATATATATATATATATATATATATATATATATATATAGTGGACCTGAGCTTTAGCTGTCTATTCCACTGACAAGTATTAAAAAATGTTAATGCTCGTTTATGCCAAGAAAAAAAACCATTAAGATTAGATAACTTGAATACAAAGGGTAGATTTAAGTGCAAGAAGTAATCAGATAAAGTTACTTTTGTCAAAATATCATCTTTTTTTTTTTTTTTTACCTTTACTCTTAATTCTTTATTGAATTCCCAAGACTGTGTCTGTATCCCTCTTCAGGATGGTGCTCTGCCTCTGTGCTGCAGCGGTCTCTGATAGTTCACTGTGTCATGGTCAGCTTTCTCCCGCTGCTCAGAACTCGCGCCGGCTCATTCCATATGCCCCTTCTGCCTTCTGCTTATGTAAGTTATAATAGACTTCCTGTCATGCTCATAAAGTAAGGACCTGCAGATTTATGATCTCATTTAGCTGTGGCGTTGGAGCAGCCAGCTCCAGGGCCGATCTAATGAAACGCCAGAAGAAGTCCTTATTGTAAGTCATCTGTAATAACACCAGCTTGAAGATCTAATTGGTTAATTCCTATGAACTTTTGTAATCATTCATAAAAAGGGAATCAGAATTCTTTATCAAGTTCTTTGATCCAATCCAATCACGTAGAAGTTAGGGGCTGGAATTACATGTAGGCTTTTATTTTCTGTTGTGCACAGGAGATTAGAGTTCTCTTCTTAACCTCACTCAGCAGAAATTTACCCCAAACTGTCATTCTCCAGCAGATAGGGCAGCTTGACTTAAACTAGAAGGAACTAGAGTCGTTTTTGTCTATTTCATCAGCCCTTTTAAAACCACAGCTTTTTTTTCTCTATTTATGAGCGTATCAGCACCCCCCTCTTTACTTTTCCTCTTGGGAGAAGTGGTTGTGGTTGGAGGAAGCCAGGGATCAATGAAGAGGCTTAATGCACTCAGGCTCAAGAGGGAACCTCATAGCAATCAAACCGGTAATCTTTAAGGATTATTTTATTCGAGAAAATGAGGCAAACCAAGTTTTAATTTCTCTTTATCTGCATGGCGCTTTTATTTCTGCTGTCTTTAGGCAACTAAAAGACAGCTTCAAACCTTACTCAAAGATTTTCACATATCCAGACAGTGAAGAGAACACTTCCTCCTTTGAGAGTCTTCACTGACAGGTTTATCCATTTACCTGAATTGCACCATCTAGCTGCCTTTCAAAGGGTGCCAATGACGCAGCAAGTTACAGGTTTTTTCTCCTGGTCAATGGTCTGAAATTTTTTTTAAGTTATTGTTTTGATGTTTTAAAATTAATGAACAATTAAAAAGTTTTCAATCAAAAGTTTGAATATCATGAGAGAAACACTATCAGAGTTCCTTTTGTTTTAAGACAGCAAAGACTTTGTAAAGTGTATATAAATAAACCAGTGATCTAAAAAAATATACTGAAGGGAAAAATACACCTTTGCATTTGAGAACTTCCTCTTTCATTTTGCTTTGTATCTGCCATTGCCATGAGAATGGAGATCATGAGTAAAATAGATAGGTGGGTGGTAATGAAATGGGAACAGATTCAAATAAGCTCTTAATTTCAGCCCAGCATTTATGAAACATTAATGAAGAGAGGGGAAACTGTGTCGCTGTGAAACCTTCCTGGCTCGGAAGAAGAACATAAAGAGTACAGCATGAGTTTAAAAATGCTGGCAGGCAACAAAAGATGGGTAATAGAGCTGGCATTCCTTCAGACTCTGCTATTTTTGTCACTGACTATATTTAAAAGTTATTTTTTCTTAGAACGGTTGTTTAAAATGCTGAAATAAAAAGAGACATTGCAACAAAAACTGTGGCTCCCTTTGAAGCTGATAGCTATATGAAAAATTAATGGTTACTTCTAAATTCATTCACAAGGTCCTTTCTAAACCAAAGATGAATATCTGTTGCGTAGGCAGGCATCTCCCGCACATACAGTCATGAGATCATTTTATTGACAGCTGCGCATGTCCGCAGAATTAGTTAGCTTAAGAGTTTTTGCAGGTTGAGTTGGGATAACCTTCTGTTTACAGTGCAGGATGCTACCACTAATGAGAAGTCAGTGTGCCTGCTGCATCCCACAATCCACTAGTTCTATTATATCAAGCTTAAGCGATTAAATGTGTTGTAGAGATTAGCATCAATTGCAGGAAAACAAAACCAGCAGTTCCTCCTAGAATGGTCATTAAAACGACTAGAACAGTGTAACATCACATTTTCTCGTCCTGAATGCGTGTCCAAAAATGCATATAGATATCCAGAAGTATATATATATATATATATATATATATATATATATATATATATATATATATATATATATATATATATATATATATATATATATATATATATATATATATATATATATATATAATGAGGCATGCAAAAAGGTTACAAAGGATGGGACAGAACTTTGTCTATTAATCTTCTTTGAGAATCTTTTTAAATTACACAATTTCTTATCTTCCTGCCTTAAGGCTGAATGAGAAACCCTGACCATGTAATTAATATCAAACTTGAATATTACCCATAAGTCATAGTGTGACCTTTAGAAAGCACTGCACACCAACTCTAGGTCATTTTTTATTTCACTATGTTGTTTTCAACTTTAGAACCACAAATCTATTTCAAATGTGTCAAAGTTATTCCTTAAAGCTTAAAAAAGAAAGCTCTTAAGAGATACTCCTGCACCTTGAAGGACTAAAAATGATTTTCATGAATAACTGTGTTCCTTTTTCAACACAATCTGATAGAAAACACAAACACACAGACACACAAACACACATATATATGAACCATGAATCTGCATAATTAGCCACGTAACTATTTACATTTTTTTCCTCTGACAATTTAAAAAAAAGTTATCAAGAAAAGAGATGCACAGTCTAACATTTTTTAACCAAGTAACATTTATCTAACACTATAAGCTAATTATAAAATTCCTTTTTCCAACCATTTATTTCAAAGACCATGTTGTTTAAATGATGAGTTCACTGTTTCTAAGTGTTTCTCCTTCTTGGCTGTGGTTGGTGTTTGTTCTCAGTGGAGAGTCTCAGTGTCCATATCGTGCTGGAAATGAATTTAGAGTCAGGTGCTGCTGTACGGTGACTAACTGCACAATGACTCACAGACATGCAGGAACGCTGAACATGCTGGGATGATCATTTAGCCTTTGTGCCAAAAGCTCCACAGTGAGCCATTCACATGGAAAATAGACATTCAGTTACCCTGAGATATTACTAAATTAGAACAGTGTACTGTGTTATTCCTTACTTTAATTAAATGTGGAGGCATTCATTTGACAAATTCTACTTAATATGCATTGAATATAATGAAGAAGATTAATAAGGGACATATTATATATATATTTATAATGCCATTATTATGGTCTGCAGAAGATGTTTTCTGCATATCTTCAGTCTATTTACTGCAGATCAGTTTTGGAAATCGTAGATTTAGGATTCACTTAGTCTGAGAACGTAAAGGGGGGAAAAGGGAAATCTGGTGACGTGAGAGTTGGAGTAAATAGTGTGGGTGGGAGGAGAGTCAGGAGGACTGGCAGGATGGACAAGATGTGACAGAAAGCACATTGGCTTGCATGGTGATTGCTGCTTCACACTCCAATTGCACAGCAATCCTTTACCCCAAGACATTTTAATCTGACCCACCCCTCAAATCAAAAGTTTAAAACTCTGTCCAAAATGAGCAGCATTGAAAAAAAAACTGCAGCATTTCAAACTATTATCCTGCTGATAATGCTCTCCCTCATTTGGTTGTATTTTACTACTGATTAAAGTTAATGATCGACACCATGAAGCTTTTCCTTCCCCTTTTTCCTAAATATGTGTGTCATTGCAAACCCTCAGCATTGGTTTAAATTAGATTAGTCTGAGAGGCATTCATCCTTTTAGCCTCAGACCTTCTCCACTGGTGAGGGTCTTCATTATTGATCCTTAACAACTGCCTTTCCTTTCTCTGTCCAAAGTTATTAGATGCTTTAATGCAACCCTGTGCATCCTTTCCTCCTCCCTTCTCATTTTTCTTCAGGAATTGCCATTGAGTTTCCTCTATATCACCGTAGTGTTTGTGTCTTCTACCCCCTTCCAGCAATGTCTGAGCTTCATCTGTACATGCATTTCTCTACTTTGTCTTAATTTGGAGTTTGGTTTTCATTTATTTTCTTGTTATAACACCTCTGAAAAACACCTATGTTAGCTTCTTTCTGTCTTTGGCACACTAGTTGTTACAGAGATTAGATTGCTGATGATTTTAATCTGCTGCTGGATAAAACCTCATTCATTTCTTTTGGGTAAGACTCAGTTTTAGCAGATTTTCAAAGGGAAATGTAAAGTACTGAAATTATCCATCACTTTCTGTCTTATGGAGACAGAATGAGCACAAACAATCGTGATAGGGGTGTATCAAAGAGTCCTTTTTCATCCAAACGTTTTCTGCAATACTTTCATGTGGTTGATACGTTTATTGACTTGGAAGTGTTTTCTAAGAGTGGAACGCTTTTCAGATTACTCTTGATGAATGCTGGCAGAATAAAACATTTTGTCTGCACTTGTGCATTTTGAAAAGCCTGCTTAGTGGCAGTACAGATAAACATCAGACAGTAACAAGCTTTTTCTCCACTTGCTCTTACACTGGTTTCTATGTTTTTTGTAGGCTCTTTACCCGAGCCCAGAAGAAGGCTGGCAGATCTACAGTTCAGCACAAGACGCAGATGGGAAGTGTATCTGCACCGTGGTCGCACCAGCCCAGAACATGTGTAACCGCGACCCACGCAGCAGACAGCTTCGCCAGCTCATGGAGAAGGTGACAGCTGTCAATACCACACTCACTTTGAGGCTTGACTGTTACCCACACAGATACACAAACACCAACTGTGAGGCTGTGCTGCCTGCAGCCGTCTGTCACATGCCGGTTTGCTGAAGTGACTTAGCCTCTGACTAATCAGCAGACAGACATGGCATTCATATGAAGATATGGTATTTTTCGAAAGTTTCTGAAAAAGAATTGCTTTAGCAGCAAATGAATCCAAAATGACCTAAGTAGTACACATTTTTAATAGAAATCTGATTCATGTTTATGGTACAGGGCTATAATAATAAAAGAATGTTGTAATGCCATAGAAAACAAGCAGCTACCATTTACAGCACTTTACTTCTTTTTGCCTTTTGTTCATTTATCTTTAGACATGGGAACCTGAAACAATAAATGGTTTTATGATTTGCTGAGCCTCAAAGCAGGAGCACTCATCTTCAGAACTGAGTCATAGCAGAAGGGATTGGTTCATAAAAAGCAGCACTTTGGTGAAAGAAGTTCCCCAGAGGACGTGTAAGCAGAGAAGTAGAAACAAAGAGAGGCGGCTGACATTGATCTGGTCCTCTGAGGAAAGGTGAGGCTGAATCGGGATGCTGAAGGGGCTCAGAGGTTCTGATGGATCAATTAGAACCTGCAACCTATAACATTTGTGTCCTTCCACTTACGCTGTTGAAACACTGAACAATGTGAATTTACACAAGGATATTGAGGGAGTCGCCGTGATTGTTAGTTTTAAAGGATGGCATAACAGCACGATAAATGGATCTTCAGGTGAATCATTCTAAAATAATGATCACGGAGTAGACTTTTAATTTATTTTACAAATAAATGACACATTGGCATATTTTGCTTTGTAGTCCTAAGTACATGCAGCCCAGTGGCTCATTTTATTGATACAATTCCTCCATGGTTTTCAAATAGAAGGGAAACTGCAGATAAATTGAATTCTTGACACAGAGTCACAAAAAACACGTGAAATACCCCAAAAAAATGAAAAGTAAAGAAAAATATAAAATAACTGAAAATGTTTAGAAAAACATCCAGATAAAAAGAGCTATCCACCTTTTTTGGTGAATTTACAAAGGAATATATATAATTACAAGAACCTAGCTTTTGAGTACTGGGGGTAAAGTACAAATATTTGGTATCATTTTTATCCAAGACCAAATATGAAGCCTTTGGTATAAAAAACTAACTAAACCTGAACCAATCCATCCATTGACAGTATACAACTGTTTTGTAAACAGGTAAAAAAATGTATGAATGTATTCATTTAAATTTGACCCTATTCTATAAAATCTTTTAAGTTATTGAAAACTTTGACTTTTAAGTTTATTAACTTAAAATAATTTTGGCAAATGATTGCCTAAAATTTTTTAAGTAGGGGTAACTTATTCGGGTTTACAGTGCAGGAAAAACAGTTTTCCACCTCTTTCTCCACAGTTTTAAAATACTGTGTTATCTACAAAGGATGCCTGAAAAATATGTACTTTCGCAATTATTGTGTGCAATTGCATAAAGAAAAAGCTTCAAAAGAAAGTTGTTAAAGTGGGAAATAATTCAACTAAAATAGCATAAGAAAACTAGATACAATCTATACATTTTTGAAAGGATTTGATGTAAATATATAATAGTGTTTCCTTTTTGTATTTGGTTGTACAATTACATTAAAAAACACTAGTTGTTGGTAGCTACACAATTTTAGGATTTTTTTTAATGTTTATAAATTTGTCAGAAACATTTTACAGAAACATTTCTTTGGGAATAAAAAATCAAAGATTATTTAAATTAATTGCTTAATGTTACTTTTAAAATGAATTCACATTTTTATTTTGTTCTTGAGTAAGATATTGGAAAAAATGAAATGAAAAAAATAAAAAAAAAATATTAAAAAAATAGTAAAATTTTACAAGCATGTTGTTCATTGTTGCATTTTTATGCAATGACAGAGTCAGCAGTCTAGCTTGAAAAGGACATCCAGGGTTAAAGCTATTTTTGCTGTACACCTGAAAGCTGCAAATCAATGAGTGTGATGTACTTGATGGCTCATTAAGCACATCCCAGAACATGGGACGGTACCTCTGGTCCGGATGCAGAAGCTTATGTTGACTGGAAGCCAAGGAGACACCAACAACCGCATAAGCTGCACTGAAGAGAAATACAGGAATGTGTGAAACATTTAGTTGACTCTGAAAGCCAAAAATGAAATGTAACATAAAAAAACTAAACCTGAAAGAAACGCTCCCAGCAGACTACACAACATCGCATCCCCTTTTGACCTCTGTCTGACTGACTGGGTTTAGACTGGATTAAATAAAAAATGAGGACATAGATGGTCATCCCAACAAATTCTACTTGATGCAGGATGAGTCATCACCCTAAACTTATAACAGACTCTCCTGCAAATGACTGGGAATCTGGGACAGCGAGGGTGGGGAGCATCCTGTGAGTAAAAAAGAGGATGGAGGATTTCCAGCTGCCAAAGCATTCGTGAAGGATGGTGACACAGCATTTGTTTGGACTCACCTTTACGCGTTCCTGCAGCTGCTTTATTAGTGCTGGAGCGAAACAGGAAAAGGTTTCGTGATTAAGTAATTCCTCTGCCATTTTGTGATTCTTGTGGGATCTGAGCTGCAGGTGGAACCCGTGGGTTGCACATGAAGTTGTAATAAGTGGGCTGCCAGGGAGTAGGCAAGCAAAACGTTTGGAGCCAAACAGCCTTTATGACACATTGTGACCTTTGAAAGTTGGGGCTGTTTTGTTTTTACGAGCATTCTTTGTGTGCCTGGAACTGTTATGGTCAGGTGGGAGTGGGCGTCTGTTGGCGTTGGGTAATTGGACATATGCAAATACGAAGCCTCCTTTATGCATAGCAACACTGAAACATTTGTCAGCGTTCGGATGGATTTTGGCCAGTTTGCTGCAACAAGCAGGAGGAGAGGGGGGTCTGTGAAGCAGTAGGTGGTTTATGCAGCAATGGAGTAGGCTTTCAAAGTATAAATGTGCTTCTTACTTGGCAAAAATTAGCTCAAAACTAAGTCCTGTGAGGAATAGGATTTAATAAACACCCATTCAGCACTATTTCTGTTCCCATTTCAGGTTTACTTTTGTTCCAATTTGTTTGCATCAATTACCTTCTGGGCAGGAAACATGATATATTTATATCTGACAGTTGTTTAATTATTTTTATTCCCAAAGCAGGATCTGCTGACTTGTTATTAAGGAAAATGAATCCTTAGGATCCCTGATCGTCTCACACGATTTTTCCAAAGTTCTTTTGGAAACTGAGGATTTTGCATTTCAGACATTTTTCGGTACATCTAACACTCAGCAAAATAAAATGTGCCTCTAATTTAACTCAGAAAACAATTTTCTGTACCCCATTACCTCTAAGTCGTTTCATTTGTGGCTTTAGTGGCAGGAGATCTGTCTGCTTTTTGTTTTTCTACAAAATAAATTGTAGAAGGTTTTACATCCCATTCAACATTAACCAGCAACCATGACCATTACTACATTCACCAAAGTATTCAAATTAGGTGAATTCAAAAGAACTGTGTTTGTACTTCGTCAGTAAAGTATATTTTTTGATTATTTTTTAGTTTTGAGGATGTTTTCATTGGACAGCAACGTGTGATGCCTTTTTTAAGCAGTTTGCTCATAAAGCAAACATAGGTGTGCAGGATTTTAGATGATCTGTCCTCTGTATTCCACAGAAGAAAACACAAAAGCTTGTTAAAGCCCTTTGCTTACACATTTTGTATTTCCCTTCAAGCTGTGCTATCTTCCTGTTAAATTGCATGGCTGGCTTTTCTTGCGGTTATTGGAGTTTTTTGACTGGCAGAAAGAGAAGCGTAATATGGAGTTGATCCTAAGCTTTATAGACATCAGAATAAGAGATCGGGCCAAAAAAGAAAAATGTTTCAAAATGAGACATACTTTATCCATGTGTGCAACAAAGATTAGTTCATTAGTTCAAGATACTAATGAAAGTTATGAAAATTAGGCAAACACAGTGGTAGATGTGAGAAATAATTTACCAAACAAAATTCCTGTCAGTTTATATGACCATTGTTGAAGTCACATTTATAGAGAGGATTAAAATGAAGATGCAGTATAGAAACCAAATGTAATGAGACCATTTTGAATTTAGGCACCAAACCACATTTCATCTGCTGATAAAATCCACTGAAGTAATTTTTATTATGTAATAACCCTTTTTTTGTACATTCATTTTATTTGCTTGAAAAGTCACAAACCCAGCAAGCTGTTTCAAACAAATGATGTTGTACCAGATCCCCAAAGTGATTTTTAGTTAAATTGTAATAATAGGCAATAGATCATTTAGTGCCTAAGCACTGTGGTACAATATGTTGCTATAAAACACAAATACCAACACAGCAGAAAAATACTGTAAGGAGTGGTAGACAATTCCATTTTTTTTTGTATGACATTTAATGAAGTTGAATATCTTAGATTTCATTTATTTATTTATTTTTACATGAAATCAAATATATCAGTGAGTCAGTTATAGGGAAAACTTGAGTACTTTTTCGTTTGTTTGTTTTTGTGCTTACTTGTAAAGTTTACACACAGCCTGGGGTTGACTGAAAGGAAAGTGGACGAACTAACCAGCATATCTGCAACTGAAAGCACAATTTTTTTATTTCTGAAAAAAAACATGAAATATTAAAGGAAAAAATCCTAACTTGAAAGCTTGAGATTTTTTATATTTGATCTTTTGTGGAAATCAATTAAAAACTGTGAAGAAGTAAAAATGGACTTGAATGGATTGTATATGTGTAGTCATTACACATTTCAGGAATAAACCAAAAAACATAGTTTCTTAAAGTGCATTTTGTTTGCATGGGACAGGTTCAGAACATCAGCCAGTCCATGGAGGTGCTGGACCTGCGGACCTACAGAGATCTGGAGTACGTAAAGAACACCGAGAGCCTAATGAAAGTGGTGGACGGGAAGCTGAAAGTAGCCTCTGAAAACCCCCGCAGCCTAAATCCAAAGGGCTTTCAGGTAATTGTCTGCATGCTTCCTCCCACCTGGAAGGTTGTGCAGTCAGGACTAATTGTCAAATGAATACAGATTCTATTGTATTGTGATCGCCTGGCAAGCTCACAGGATATGTGCTTCGCTCTTCACAGACAATAAAACTCGGTGACTCTTGATGGACTGCCTCGTAAACACCAGTGCACAAGTTCAGTTCTTTTGTTGAATAATGCGCTCAGTTAAAACAACATGAGCAAATTCACATACAACTGAATTGTCACTTCAATGCTTTAGCCTCTCAACCGCTTTTACTCTATATCCACAACATTGCTGCTGTTCTGTAAAGACATTTGGCACAATTGTTCACATTTGTCTCTACCTTATCCCTCCTGAAGGCTTAGATGCCATTATCAATGAGCCGTTTTGTCTTCCTGCCCACAAAATGTCTTGTCCAGGCTTTCCCTGCATTTTTCATGCTCTTTCAGAAATTAGATGGGCCATAAAATAGTGTTATTAAAAAATGTCTTAATAAATACACAATGTGCCTTGTCACTGGGTTTTAGGCTCAGGAAAAAACAAACAAATAGTGTCTGCATTCTGCTAAAGTTTTTCCTACATTTGTTGAATTCGTTGACCAATCAGTTGAATATGCAAAGAAAAATGCAGCATATTGCCACATTTATCAGAACGCAGTTCTTACATGTTTGTTCTGAAACAGAAAAAAAGCAGTGTTTGACCAGATCATGTTGGCTGACGAATGAGTCCAGCTTAACGTTGCCAATGGCACAGCGTGGGAGATTAACGAGAGTGAATTTTCACAGCTTGAAAAAGTGAAAATTAGATTTATGATGTGGCGCCACAGGGCAGAGAGCTGCTCCATCACCAGATTTACGATAAACCCTCACAAGGAGGAAACAACCCTTCCTGTGGCGACTGTACTTTATTGATACACCTTTATACCCTCTTGAGCTTTTTACCTTCACAGTCAGTTTTACTTCCTTGCTGCTTCCTGCACTCCTTAAGTACACATTGTTCTTTTTTTTTAACCTTTTTTACCTTGTGACAGTGTATTGGAAAAGAAATGCATGCTTTTAATTTAGCCATCAATGACAAATGACCATGAAAAAAACATGTCTAAAACTATAAACCATTAACAAGCACAAACAAAATCCAAAGGTTTATTTGTTAAACCATAATGGGGTTTGTGTGGTGCTGTTTCTCAAAATGTTTCTTCTCTTCTGAGAACATTTCATGTGCTCAGCAGTGAGTGGTTGTTGTGTGATTTTCCTCATTATGTCACCTCAAACATTTTCAAAAAGTGTCATATTACTGTCAGGATTGGCACGCACACATCTATGAGTCTGCAAAGCTACACTTTTGATGTGAATGTTTGGCAACATTCTGCTGAAATACCATGTATGAAGCAGTTGATAACGTAATGTTCCCCCCCAAAAAATACCAGAGTTCCCACTGCTTCAGGACTATCTTCAAAAATATACAGGGGAAATTTCAATGGGCACCATGCACTCCTGTTCCACCACAGATGCTAATTCTGAGCCCCTTGTTGACCACATTTTCAACATTTTAGACATGAAGGTGTGTTGGCTTCTTTTGTCCCAGTTTGGATGCAGCAGCAGTGAATGGAAAACTCCAAAAATGGACTTGCATTCATGTCATGCTTGGAACTTAAAAGGTTCCACACATAAAATAGCAGTTTTGCACAATTTTGAACAGCTTTAAGCAATCTTAGTAAAACTCACAATAAGTTTACTGATCCATACGTGGAGACTTTTCGAGTCGGGTGCTTTGTATATAACACCTTTATATGTAGGCTGCATGGTGGCGCAGTGGTTAGCGCTCTTGCCTCACAGCAAGAAGGCCCCTGGTTCAAGTCTTGGCTGGGGGAGCTGAAACAGAACAACAGTAGGGGAACTTTCTGTGTGGAGTTTGCATGTTCTCCCTGTTCATGCATGGATTTTCTCCGGGGACTCCGGCTTCCTCCCACCGTACAAAAACATGCTTCGTAGGTTAATTGGCCACTCCAAATCGTCCATAGGTGTGAATGTGAGTGTGCATGGGTGTGGGATATGTGTGACCCTGCGACAGACTGGCGACCTGTCCAGGGTGTCCCCTGCCTTCGCCCATAAGTGGCCAGGATAGGCTCCGGCAGCCCCGTGACCCCAAAAGGGACAAACGGATGAAAATTAATGATTGAATGAACCTTTATATACATGTGTTTTTGGCGATAAGTGAAATATTGTCTGAAAGACCTACTTCAATGAAAATCATGCTTTTGGTGTTTTTACCGTGTTTTTGTGGCATTCTTCTCATGATGGAGGACATATAGTAAAGATTTCTTATAAAAAATTTAAATAGCATTTCTGACTATTTATTTATTCAAATCGTTGTGAATCAGAAACAGATGAAAAAAATGCTGTAAGAAAAAGATTGTAGCAGTGATGTGATTGTAACAGCCGGAGGACCAAAAGCTCCATGCTCCGTTCCATTCTGATGCATCCACTTGCAGACAAATACGTCCACATCCGTCTTCGTTTCCTTTATTTGAGCTGGTATATGGCTCAAAACTTAACAGATGGATAGCTCAAATACTGCTCACCATTTTTGTTGCACCAGTAATGTTATGTTGGGGTTGTTAGGAGCAGTAAGCTAATGGGAGAGCATGTTAACAAAGGGATGATGGGTAATGGTAGCGGGCTTACTCCAAGTCAACAGTCCAGCCCACAACTCAGGGGGATAATTGTAATAAACTACAGCTGCTCTGCAGAAACTGTCCTAAAACAACACGTGTTTTTTAGCACTCTCAAAAATGGCATAATCCAAATTAAAAGACCACTGGGAACGCTTTTACAGTAGATCAAAAGATGATCAGAGTGAGTCTTTAATCCTTACAAGAACCCATAATCTCATTTTCCGTCAGTCTTTCTCTCAACACTGACTTCCTGTATATTCCATGTCTTTTTCTTTGTGTGAACAAACACAGGAGTTAAAGGATAAAGTGGCCCAGCTGCTTCCCCTCCTGCCAGTCCTGGATCAGTACAAAAATGATGCCAAGATGATCCTACGTCTCCGGGAAGAGGTGAGGAACCTGTCATTGGTGCTCATGACCATCCAGGAGGAGATGGGGGCCTATGACTATGAGGAGCTGCGCCAGAGAGTCCTGCTGCTGGAGACCAGACTCCACTCCTGCATGCAGAAACTAGGTATCCAGTCTATTCCAATGCAATGAATGTGAATGAAACAAAAAACATTTTTGCCACGGGGGTAATATTTCTAGCTTCAGCAGAGAAAGAGTTTCAGAGAAATTTGGTAATTGCTCATGTTCCCCACAGATCCCTTTTTTGTTTTCAGGATAACAGTAAAAATGCAAAAGCTTGGAATTGATTGTGGGACAAAGTGGAGTCATTGTTTATGACCCTTTTCACTTTCTGATGAAACACTTCTGCTTCATGGGAATTCTGCTGTGTAAGAAAACAAGGGTGTGAAAACAGAAAAGAGCAAAGAAAAGCTGATTTGAATAACGAAAAATACAAATATTTTTTACCTATTAGCTAAGTGGCCTAGTGAGAGAGCGTCTATCCCTTTGACTAGGAGGTTGTGGGCTCAAACTATCAAATGATTGTCTAGCAGGGCTGTGTCTGCAGCTCAATTTTCCCCAAAATGATGGGTCAGACATGGATTACAAATTGTCCTACACTTAGGTGTTTGAAATTTTTGAATAAACTATTTTTAAATAGTAAAACAATGACGCTGAACTTACTAGACTATGTCTACGTCTGCAGCTTTGTGCTTTTGCATACTTCTCCTGTAACTCTTCTGCTTCTTTGACCTCAGGTTGCGGGAAGCTCACAGGCGTCAGTAATCCCATCACTGTGCGTGCATCGGGCTCAAGATTCGGCTGTTGGATGACAGATACTATGATACCCAGCTCAGACAACAGAGTAAGTCTCTCGGTCTTTCCATTCTCACTTTTAAGCTCAAGAAAGAAAATGAAATACAGAAAATTAACAAAGTGGCTGTGTAAAAAGGAACATCCCTGTCGGCTGGGCTGTCATGCTGCGTCATTGACTGATTAAATGTTTTGTCTGAGTGGGACTTTTCTTCAACTGCAGAGATTGAGAGATGCAGAGAGAAACGTGAGTGCAAAGCCTGAGTCACTGATGGATTGCATCTGCTTCCTCTTTGTCTTCCTCTTACTCTGTACTTCAGCTGATTAATCACTTTATCATCAAAGAGGGAATGAATGAGCTGTTTTTGCTGAAGTTTTCTGAATCACCTGAATAATTACCTGGAGTGTGCCAAGAAGCTCCTGACTGACCATGTATTGATGCTCTTTAATGACGAGTGATGACATGTTTACAAGAAAGAAAATGGTTAGAATGGAGCAGGGAGAGAAAAAAGGAAAATAAACTGCATAAAAAAGTGAAAGAGGAATATTTTTTTTGCATGGAAGAAAGGAACCTGGTAACGTTGAGGAGAAGAGATGGGGCTGGCCTTTCAATGAATCCCAACAAGCTAAACAGCTGATGCAGACAGGAAAGGTCAACCTCTGTGAATGAATTATCTGATCTCTGCTTTAATCACCTGAGTAGCTGAGATCATATTCCACTCTTCATATTAATGCACTGTTAGATTAACAATCTGATACATCAACATCAGCTACAGTCATCAAAATTTCATGTAGGGATTTTCCCAAAGAATCGATCCCTGTTTGGTTTGGTTCGACTGAAGCTTCAAACAAATGAAAAGTTAAGTTTTTTCACCTAATTAATAATAAGCTTTAGCATTTCATTTCACTGATCTCAATCTACAAACTGCAGAAGGCTTGTTTTACACCTGACAAGGAGCCGAGGACAAGACAGAAATAATGGTGGAAGAATATAAGGCCAAAAAAAGACAGACAAGTTCTACTTGATGTTTGAGATGACTAATATCCACTTTCCTCTAAAAATGTCCTGACATCTTAACCCAAGGGAACTCACAGGGTCAAATATGGCAGCTGTTTTAATTTTCATCTTTGTTTTTTATATTTTCATTTTACGTATTTGAGCTGATGTTAATTGCTGCTACCCAAAATGAACAAACAAACAAAAAAATGTTCAATTAACTTTAAAATCTCAGAATAAAGCTTTTCTTGGCTTTTTCGGGGTTTAATAAAAAATCCTCTGTGAAACACTGGGGTCTAAACACTGCAGAGAAACTTGAAAAAGGTGTAAGGTCTTTCTGACCGTACACCTTTGATGATAGCAGCTGGTTTAAGTATGAAAATACTCCTTCCAAAGTTTTGCTTTTTAATTACAGAATGTTCAGAAAACCAAGAAAAATAGACCATTTTTATTTTTTGATTTACCTTTTCTTTAACTGACTTTAAAAGATGAACCAGTTCACCTCATTTACTCAAAATCTTACGTACATTTTTCAGGTTTTTACCCTAAGAAAGGAATGCAAAACTTTTACTAACAGCTGTTAAAGGGAATGCTGCTTCCCTTTATGTGCTGCTGGAATGAGATGGCACAAACAGTCAGAGAGTCAGCATGCAGATCCGTTGAGTCTGCTTGAGGAAAATCATAGCGTTGTTAAATGGATTGATTTTCCGTGTATGTGGACTGGAAAGGGCAGAGACCACAAGCAGCGGCTACCTGCAGAGTGCAGGCAATATCGTTACCCACATGCATGAACCATCAATAATTCTCCACATTGATTTCCAAGCAACTTCCTGAAGACACACACTCAAACAGGCAGATGCTCCACAAGTTCTAATCACTCTGGTTTAGGCTCTGTTGTTTCTAGTAACAGGAAATGACCCGTGCATTCTTTTAGAGAAGTTTCAGACACAACACACTGATAGTTTAATGCACCGCTTGTTAGCATGGATTAGTTTGTTCCTCAGAACATGAATAATTTATCTATTCTTTTTTTTTAAACAGGTGTGGTACGTTGATGGCTACTTCAAGGGGCGTCGTGTTCTGGAATATCGCACCATGAACGATTTTGTGAAAGGCCAGAACTTTGTGCAGCATTCGCTCCAACATCCTTGGGCTGGCACTGGCCATGTGGTCTACAACGGCTCCCTGTACTACAACAAATACCAGAGCAACATTATCGTCAAGTACCACTTCCGCTCTCGAAGCGTCCTGGTGCAGCGCAGTCTGAGCGGTGCCGGATATAACAACACCTTCCCTTACTCCTGGGGCGGCTACTCTGACATTGACCTGATGGCGGATGAGAATGGTCTTTGGGCTGTTTACACCACCATATCAAATGCTGGGAACATTGTCATTAGTCGCTTAGAGCCCCAGACTCTGGAGGTCCTGCAGACATGGGACACAGGTTACCCAAAGCGCAGTGCTGGAGAGTCTTTTATGATCTGCGGCACGCTCTATGTCACCAACTCTCATCTTGCTGGTGCTAAGATCTACTTTGCCTATTACACTAACACATCAAGCTATGAGTACACAGACATCCCATTCCACAATCAGTACTCCCACATCTCCATGATGGACTATAACCCCAGGGAAAGAATGCTTTATACCTGGAACAACGGACACCAGGTGCTTTACCACGTCACACTCTTCCAGGTTATAAAGACATCTGGAGACTGAGGGTCCAAGGTGCTGACCCAAACAAGCTGTGATAAATGTTCATAAGAGACAAAAGGGGCCGGGTGGAGGGGGGTTATGGAATATTTGGGCTGGGGGCTTCAAAGTACAGACGCAGGCTTGGGTTTTTTTAAAAGAATTTCAATCTTCATAGAGTGCTATTATTCACATTCTCAGAACACTCCGACTGTGGAGTCGCTAAAGACACAAAGACTGAGCGCATCTTTTTTTCTGTCTGTGATGAGTAAGCATGTGGTTTTTTTTTTATTTTTGATGACAAATAAACATCTTATTTACCATTTACCATGTTGTATTTTTTATGTCTATTTTTCCGTAATTTTATTCCTAAATGACATAAAAATAGAAAGTAGAATAAAATATCAAAGCTTATGATTAATCAACAAGAAGAAAAACTTGGAATCAATATTCTTGGAGAAAGTAAGTGTCTCGTTCATCTTTTGCCAAGTGAAAGGATTAGGCAGCAGCATGCTGAGAAGAGAAAATTTGAACTGCGACAAACCGTGTCCTAAAAAACAAATTATTCCTTTAAGAGAGAAAAACCTTTGGACTTGTACAAGCTGGATAAGAAATCATTGTAATTTTTGGTGCACATAATGATAGCTCTTATTTCAGTAAGGTGAAATTAAAGTGAAACCGAGGCATCTGGTTTAAAAAAAAAATCATTTTTAAGGATTAAAGGAAAAACCAAGATGCGAGAGTTGAAACGAAAAAGTTGCTTGCAATTAAACAGAGATATATTTCTTTATAGCCACAGATTGTTTTCAACCTTTAGTTTCAATTCAAATCTTGTTAGTCGGCAAGCGACCCTGCAACTCCACAAAACACAAAGCATTCTGGCATTTCTTTCAGAGGACACTGGAGAAAGAGGGGGTATCAAAAACAAATCCGACTGTATTTTCATTTTTTAGGTCTTTAGGGAAGCATTCTTTGCTGCAGACTCAGAGGACCTCAAATGAAATAAGAGGTCACCGTCTTCTTATCCTTTGTAACCATGGTGATTTTGCCCATCCTGAATGACCTTTCTATCAATAAGAACTGTGCAAAAGTGAACCTCCGTTATTGTATAGTGACTGACATTTAGGAGAAATAAACAATATACATTGATAGAGAGCATTCGGCAGCATCAGATCATCTCAGTGTTGAATTATTTACAACATCAAAGAAAGTTGCAAAGAAAGTTGGGATAAAGATTTCACACTAACTGTAGATATTGAGAAACTAACTGAGAAAAAAATGAATCATGATTCATATTAATAGACCAAAAGGTCCAATGAATCTTTTGCCTTTTTAGTGCCTACATAAAAATGTCAAACTGCTATAGGACTGAAGCAGCTGTTGATAGGGACTGCATTGAATTATAAAAGCATGTCAAAGATTGCTCACAGTAACGATAAGTGCCTTACTGATACATTTTTGTTGAAGGCGGAGGGTTTCAGTTCCATCAGAGCTAAATGTAAAGCATGACTGGCCATGGCAATAAAAGCATTAAAGATGACTGCTCCTTCCAGGCAAGAAACCTCTAATTTAAAAGTAGAAATGGAAGAATAACTGAACGCACTCATCTTATCTGTGGAAAAATACCATGTTTTCATTCAAATCCATCATTTTCGTTTCTAAAAACCTATAGTCAAATGAATCCCAGAGCAAAAACATGGGATAGATTTAGCAAATGTCCTTTATGATGAGACACTTCAGTTGCTAAACTGGAAGAAATTAAGTTGATCAAAAAATACTAATAGGGAGACAACAAAAGGCTTGTACATACATTTTTATTTTAGGGCATCAATACATTTTTTTGCGCTCTGTTGTACCCTGAAATACAAAAGAAAACAAGAAACAAGTAGATGCGGGAACGTTTTTAACATTTTTTTATTTACAAAATTTTCTTTTCTATTTTCAGATTTTGGCAAATACCGACAAATGTCAGGGACTGCAAACAAATCAGCACAGCAGGTCTCTCTTTTTTTTTTTTTTTACAATCCTGCTTCTGTGATGTTTGCAGATCTTGGTTAAAAGGTTTTCATGAAAAGCTTTCCAGCTTTCAGCATTAATTCTGTCCTTCAAAAGGTAATAATTATCACTTAGAACAGCTACAAGCCACCACAAAATAAGGAGCTTGAAGCTGTTACTGAAAATAGTATCAGTAGTTTGTCTAAAGACTGTACAAATTAAAGATTCCTTTTAGATTATTTTCTATTCATTCATTTCTCAGTCTCGTTTTAAAGGATGTTATTCCTATAATTATTTTAGCATCTACGTAACGAAGCCTTTGCCGCAGTTTCAGTTTTTAGATGAGAGTACAGCTGTGGTTTCCTGTTTGGATCTGTGCTTGTGCCCTTTAAATTCTGCAGATTACCTTCCCCAAATTCTTTGAATTATTCAGTGGTCTGCACTGTGGTGGAAATCCCCTAGTGTGCTCCTTAGTGTGAGTGTTTTTGGACTCACTAGATTAATACAATCATTTTCTGACATCACCCATTTGTAAAACCTGGTTCATAGTGTCAGCTGTCAAATTAAATCCTTAATGGGCTGAGAAAACAGGTTTTTTTAATTACATTTCAAGCTTTCTGAAAATTATTATGATCACAACAATACATTTTTATTGTAAATATCCTTTATATTTACCCTTTATTTCTATAAAACTACGTCAACAATTTTAAAAACTTTTCTTTCTAATGCCTATAAGAAGTTGTTATATTTTGCTATAAATATGCAAAGTGATGCTCAGACAAAAAAAAAAAAAAAAACTTTCAGTCACAATATAGATTACAGATTGTTGTCCTAAAAACACTTCCAAACCATTATATGTAACCCTGCTAAAGCATTGTGTCTCTATAAATGTGTCAGGTTACATCTTCTCTAAGAAAGGTCTACTTGTCACAACACAGCCTGTGTGGTGAGCAACAGTAGGCTACTTATGTGTCTGCTCTGTTCAGTGTCTTCCACAGAGTGAGATGGAAAGTGGTGGTTAGGTTACATGAAATATAAAACAGAAGGAAATGAAAGATGTTTGTCTTAGTCCAAAAGGGTTTGAGACTGAAAATTTCTTTAAAAAAAAACAAAAGTTTGTGCAGAATGGCACTAAACCAGGAACTTCAATGACCTGATTTCAGGTGTCTTTCATTAGCCACATCAAAAAAATAAAATGTACTTCACCTGACAGTGAAGATATTAATAATGTTAATAATAGAGTCAATATCTTAATTTATTTATTGTTATTTTCATCAAAACAAGCATTTTATTTCCTTGTGACAGAATTTGTCTTTTTTTAATGAAGATTTAAATGTAGCCCCTTCTTTGTATTATTATGAATTATTTTGCCTGCTTTAGACTTAAAAAAAATATTTAAATTGATGCCAATTTTCTTATTGCCTTTTTTGCCTATGAGCATTTGGTTTTTTACATATAAATGTTTCCCATGTTTTAACTCCCACATCTGTTTCTGTGAGGAACAAATGTTTTATGAGCCAAATGCTGCATAAACGTTGAAGCAGTGTTTTGTCACTCGCCCGTGGCGCATTATTTCATAATTTCCCACCTTTATAATGACTGTTTTCACATCTGGTGTCAGCTGCTGCTCCATCAAATTTGACGGGTGTGTCTGCATGAAAATGAGAAGCATTCAGGGAAATCAGAAGCATTCTCCTCTTTTCCCACCATGAAGTCTTGATGTCTTACTTTTAACTCAAAGGGGCTCTGTTTTATTCATTCGCTTACAACTCAACCAACATTCTGTGATCTTTTCATTTACTTACAGAAGTTGACAAACTCTAAAACTTTGCATTTTTTAAATTTTGCTCACACAAGACATTTTAATATAACATGACAACACAACTGGGTACAGTGACAATGGATCCTTCCATCCAGAAATATAAAAAAAAACATGCATACACTGGGAGAACATGCAAACTTAATACAGAGAGATTCAAACCAGGGCCTTTCCACTGTGAAGTGAGACGCCAACCCCTGCGCCAGTGGGAAGCCCTGACTACAGATCATTTTCCAAAAAGAGAATATAAAAAGTGACTTGGTTGATGATCAGAAGGGTGAGAAGGGTGTGATCATTTTTTCTTGTTATTCAGAGACTTGCAGTTGTTGAAACTGGGCTGGCAGCACCAAAAATATTCACGTCTAAACACCAAAGAATTGATTTCAAGATCTTGCTGAAAAACAACATGAAAAAAATAGAAAATGTGCTTTCTTTCATGCTTTGTTGCAATCTTGCATTTTTATTGAATGACACTAAATCCCAAAGAAAAGATGTGAAAAGTATCAGAATAAAAGTTTGTGTCCAGCAGCAATTAGGAAAAACATGTTTGACTTAACAAAGAAAGGAGATTTGAAATGATTTGTACAAAGAAGTTGTGGCATAAAGAAGCTGAAGGAGATGTGCATGTAGCAGTTGTGCATGAGCTGTGGCAGGGATCTGCAGCCTTTAACACATAAATAACCATTTGGTCCAGTTTCTTACAAAAAAGTCAGAGGGCAGCAAAGTCCTCCTCCCCAACATTTGGAAAAATAAGCTCTATTTATGTTTTTGTGGCTATCAAACCCTTCATTAATATAGTGTAGCATTTAAATATTTACAATAATTTAATTCTAGATATATCTTTCTATTATAATAATTTTGACAGCGGCACATACAAGTTCCTTTCAAAATAAAATACATTCTGTCTCAAATAGATTTGAAATTACACTTTAAGAACTTTGCCTCCAAACAGCAAAAAGACATAAAATAAGAATAAGAGTTTAAATGTATTCTGATAATGAACCATTCTGACTATAGATCAAACCTTTAACCATCGTTTTTGTTGAGTTATTTGACCTGTATGCATTTAGGAGGAATGGTAAAGTTCCCTAATACCTCCTTATTTAGTATAAAGTCAGCAGTGATTAAAAAAAAGACAATAAGTTTTTACCCATGTAAGACCATCTTTATTTAAAAATATAGAAATAAATACCAAAACTTAGCAAACAACCTAATTATTGAATGTAATCATTAACATTTTTCTCTAAAACCAGAGAGCATGTGCTCCCACCAGATGATCCCTCAGGCTCAGGAGCCTCTGGTTGCCGACCCCTGAGCTGGAGGAATCATCTGGTGGGAGATGGAGCCTTGTTCAACACACTGTCAGATTTTATTGATGCAAAAAAAAACATGACAAATAATGATTGACTGACTGCAGAGTGGCTTTATTGTTTTCATATATTCAGAGTATTTGGTCAACCTGAATTCTCATATATAGTGAGCTCCGGCAAAAACAGTCAAACTACTTTCATGGAGCAGATAAAATAGCATTTCTAGGAAGGAGACATAAAGACGACAACTGAGAAAGTAAAGGCAACTGTGTCAGTGTGACCTGTCCTAAGACACTCTGAGACTCTCATTAGATAAACAAAACTCTGTTACTCATCTTGATACGTTCACATGTTAGAACCAAGTCCTGATGGGAAAACTAAAACCCTTGGAGCTTTGTTTTATCCTTTCAGGTATGACAGTTTTTTTTTCCTTTATTGTACCTTTTTGCACTACCTTCGTTGTTAATTAACTGTGCCCTCACAACACACCTAGAGATCAACACTTCCTCACCCAGGAGGCCCTGCATGGGGATGACAGCACTGAACAAGGTTTTGAAGACTTGCTTCTCCCCCCGATTAAATAAAAAAAACTTGCATCATCTTCTCTTTTTATTCTTCTCACATTTCATATTCGTATTTGAAGTCTGAAGGGAGGAAGAGGTGCAAAGATTGAATAATGGCTTCCTGCAAAACAAGATAAATTTAGTCAACTTCGACCAAAAAACTTTGCTCATTAATTAGATGTGTGTTTTGAAGCTTTGACTCAGCACCCAAACCTCTGATTGTTCTCTCCACAGGTTTGTGTGAAACGGTGTCAGAAAAGAATGCTAGAAGTTACAGAGCCTGCAGAATTCCGTCTCTATATGTAAATTGACTGTAGTTTGAAAGTAAAGCACATTTAAAGCTATTTGATGATTCAAAGTAAAAACTTAAACTTTGTCTGTAGAATTCCATTAAATTTAAAAACCCCTAAGCACTGCTGCGGATTTTTACTGATTGTAATATCATGACTTCTTTCACACACCCAATATATATTTTAAATCTCTTCAACGTATTGTTTCCTCCGTGTTTGCTCAATGCAATTTTGATGCTTTGCTCAGGACAAATTTATAAAAACACTGAAATTGTTTTTTACTAGGAATCCATTTGCTAAATGTCCACCAAATGGACATAATGTTCTGCCAGAACAAAGATGTTATGTTACACCAACACTGAAACTAAAATGTTGATCAAATTTATTCTGTGTTCTTCAGGTTTACCTTCAAGCAAATCTATCAACACCTTTACAGTTTCTCCAGAGGGAGCAGAAACACAATCAATAAAAGTCTTTCCAGCTATATGTATACCTCCTCAAATCCCAGGTCTGCACGTCTAAACACTGACTCCAGGGCAAAATGAAAACAATACTTTTTTTTTTTTTTTAAATAAAGAGGAATCAAAAATGTCTAAACATGGACTCAAATGGATAAACACAAAAAGACCAGTCAGGGAAAAGAAATCAATGACAAGAATCTGGCAGAAAAATAAAAAATAAAAAAAGAATCTAGCAAACAAAGACAAGAAAGCCTGTATTTCCAGCTTTTTGTCATTGAAACTCTGATCTCCACCAACAAAGTTACACAGTCCACATTTTCTTTTGACCATCGAAAAAATGTCCACATCACATTACCCATCTTCATTTAGTAGATGGAAAATCTATACTGTTTAAAATAAATGCTGCTGGAACTGTGATATCTTGCTAATGAAAAAAACTTGCTGGCTCAGATACCACGTCTAATTTGATTGGCTAGAAGAAATACAAATATCCCCCTCATGTTTCTTGACAAATATATAAATTATTTCCCTTCTGCTGGATTCTGACATCCAGGTTTAAATATAACATTTTTGAAATTGTTTCGACTCATTTAAGAAAGTGTTTACAATACAATGAGATAAATCCCCAAAACTGTGACAAATGAGTAAGTGTTCAGATTATTCATCTGTAATTCTTTCCCAGTGTATAATGGGTTCATTCAAAAAAACTCAGAGAAACTATTGTGTTTGGCACCATGAAACATTTACAGAGAAAAGCTTCAATGTTTTTTTTAATTGCTTTGTAGCCCATGGGGTGAGGGTCATAATTTAAACCCACATGGAGGGATGTGTTAATAAAAAATAATTTTAAAATAGACAGAATATATTACAGAAGGAGCTTTTAGGCTTGGACGGAGCTTGGACCACAAAACACAATAAATTTAATCTGTTTCAAGTGTGGTTTTCTAAATGAGTAACTTCAGGGAAAATGGGGGTTGGGAGAGAAACGGGTAGAATGACAGAAAGTAAAATCCATGCCGGAAAAAAGTTTTTTTCCCAGATGATAGAGTCACTGTGTTTCTCAGCCACAAAAAAAAAAATAAGCGGGCTCCAAGAAGAAAGACTTTCTTTTAAAGGTTTTTCAATTACAAAAGCTTCTTTTTCTTTTCTGTCACAAATGGCAAACAGTTTCAAAGAAGAAGAAGGAGAAGCTATCAGAAAATACTATGTGTGTGGAAACAAAGGAGAATCCATTTCTCAAACTGTAGTGCTGGAATGAATAAATAAAAATTCAATAGTCTGTGCAAGATGATTAAAGAGACAAATTCAAAGGACCATTCCTCCGGGGGTTTCACTGGTCTACAGAAGTTTCAGTGGACTGCACAGGTTTAGCACTCTGAACTACACATGCATGTTGCTTCCAAAGGTATTCATGCAAGAAATGTTTACACTCCACTTTATTATTCCCAAAGAAACTAAACATGCCTGTAGTCTAATTATGTGAAATGCAATATACATACATTTTTAATTAAGATTTAGAGCTCTACAATTTTGTGTCTTAATGAGACTACGGTCCTATATGGACAAACAGACAAATGTGACATTTTGTGAGGATGCTGCACATGTCTAAGACACATGTTAACATGTGCTACAAGTTAGAAAGTACATCAAATCTGCTTCTAGCAGGTTAAAGTGTACAGACATCTAAATAACACCCTCTAGCAAAGGTTTCCCATTGTTTACCAAACCCATTGTGTCACCATCTCATATTTTGCAGTTTGTCTTTTTTTGCAGAAATGGTTGCGCTAATAATACATGTTTTTTTTCCTTTTGATGTCTTATTTTAATCCTTTCTTCCACTAAAATACTTTGAATTGTGCAATTACATTAATGGAAATCCATGTCTGAGGTGGCAGCCTTGTGCTTTTATTTAGCATAATGTGTTTAGCATAACGCAATTAGAGTTTGTCGGAGATGAAATCATGTTGAATGACTCATGCTCACAAGTTCAAAGGCAGCGTCTCTGAAAGTTCACCAGTTTTTGACATGAATTGAGTCACGACAACTTAACTTACAGAAGGGAGAAGAAACGAGCCAAGAGCTTCGGGAGAAAGGAATCTTGAACCATGGTTCTGTTTTTTCGACAGAAGATGATCAACAAACAGGAATTAACTTTAGTAGAAAAACAATTCTCAGTATGGGAATAATGAGCCAAGCAAAATAAAAAAAACAAGTTAAAAAGTTTTAGTTCTGGCTAAAACAGTAATTTTTGAAAACTTAGTAACCATTAACCAACTAAGAATGCTTCTTCATGGAGTAACAAAAAGGTGACAAGGCAGATGATCTGACAAGATTGACACTTGTAAAGGTAGCAGAAATAAAAACAGCTATGGATTATTATTAACATGAACTTGAATTGACTGTAACAGAGGGAGAACTCAAAACAACACCCAAAACTGTCACTGAAAAACCAAACTCAAGTGCAGAGTCCCCACAGTTGCCTTTTTCTCTTTTATAGCAAATTTTACAGTGATTTTGAGTTTGTTCATTTTCATCATGTTCTTTTACCTTTGCAATAACTAACTTTTTTTTTGCACACACATTTTTTTGCTATTTGTGTAGCCCTTTAAGGGAGCGTTGGTTGGAGATGAATTGCCAGTAAATCATCAAATCTTTTTAGTTTTACCACTTTACCACTTGTTCCTGTTGTTAAACAACCTCCAAACTCACACAGCAAGCTTTCACTGTAAGAAGACTGTAATGAATCAGAAGAATAAATAGTAACCTCTAATTATTTCACAGCAGTTGTGCTCGTGGGCTTAAATAAAAGCAATCAATGTCTTGTTAGCTCTTGCGTAACATAAGCATGTTTTTGTTTTTCATGAATGAATGAATGAATGAAAAAGAATGAAATGGAAATAGCTATTCTGAGAGGTTGTTAGTATGTCTGGTGTCATGAAAGGAGGAGCAAAACATAACAGCGTTTCACTAAGGAGATATAGCTGTGCAAAAAATGTCTTAAACAAAATGAATGCCAGACCAAGTTCTAGGTGAGGTGTTCCTAAATCACTGACTGGAACAGCACACTCTTTTGCAGACCATGCAGTTCAAACTTTGTGTTGTTCCAATGCTCACTTTTTCAAAGACTGAGTTTCACACATATGTCCAAATAGATTTTCTTATATAATCCTTTGTTCCATTATTGATGGAAAGCTACCCAGCCCAGATGCAATAAAGCAGGCTGCTGTTGGGAAAGAACCAATGTGTTGTGTGTTGGTATGCACATTTACAAACAAATTGAAACATATCTGCACAGATCATAGATGAAATATCCTAAAACAGAATTATCTCAAAATACTGCAATATTTAATAATTTTGTCTGTTTGTATGTTTTATTACCTTGTAAACGCTAAAAGCTGTTCTGCAGGTCTGCAGTTTTATAGTGTCTCTGGTGCTTCATTCTGAATAGAGACATGGGCAGGTGTTCCAGTTTCTGAAATCTCATGTCATTGTTGCAGTGGTGGAGCAATAAAAAATGTATGCCACATGATTTATAGCCTTTTGTGGTACTCCCAAAGTTGAATTCATTTTATTGTTTTTATCATGACTCATGTTTCTTTTGAACCAACTCCAAATACTTCACAGCTTTCACTTATTTGTTCTGTTCTTATTGTTTTTTTCTCTCACCACCTACAGAAAGAGATTAAATTTTGCTCCAACTCTAGACACGTATGCACTGCGTAGCTTCCCATACCCTTTGTATAATTCATGCCACATTCACTTGTAGGACATCGCATACATCTTCATCTTAACAGCCCTTTCGGAGAATGATTTGCACTGTACCACAGGCAGGCATTAAACGATATTGAGCTTGACAGTAGGAAGTGTTTAAGTTTTCATTTGTAAGAGAAAGAACAAAACACTCAAAGGGGATTCACTAAAGAAATAAATCCTTGAGGTTGGCTTCATTTACTATTCCAAATTGGCTCAAAAATGAATTTACAGCCTGCGCAAACACTTTAATGATTAAACAGAAAAGTTAAATGTTTGGGCTTTTTTTTACATTTGGCTGCAGCTTGACAAGTTCCCACCCTGACACAAAAATAAAGATAATTAAAGCCATTCACTTCAGTATCACACATCCACAAACAGAGCACTCTCTGTGTCGCATTAGCATGCAAATTGGAGCAGGTGCTGTGATCAGAGTGCTTTACAGATACAGTTATTAAATTAATTTTCCAAAAACAAGTGGCGAGAGCTGCTGAGGTAGTCAATAGGTTTTCCCAGAGTCTGCACATATTAATGGGCCTTTATCAATTTAGAATTCATCACAGCAGGGAGATGGAAGGGAGAGTGCATGAAGGCACCGCCTCTCTGTGGCAGGCCACCCCGCTCTGCAGTCCCAGTCCCATCCATCACCAAAGCACCGCCAGCACACACGAGAACCAGGATCTTTATATTATCTCACTGCCCGGCTGTCACAATCTATCTTAAGCTTTAGAGGGATGTTACAATCCGCTTTTGCAATGACAGCAACAGGTGTCCTGCTGGGAATGAGAAGGTGCACCAGCAAACCACTGAATGTCCTGAATGTGGGTTTTGCACAACTGACATTGATTTACTCTTAAGAATAATAGAGATTGCCTTGGTAAAGTCAATTGTTTCATCTGGAAAAAACACACTGAAACCCTCACAAGCTGATCTTCCACCAAGTCACTCTCCTGCTACATAAAAAGCACTTCTGACAATCAACTCAGTAAACATTCCTCAAGGGTGATGAGTGGCAAGAATTGGGTCATTTGTTCTTCTTTGCCTCCTTTTATTTTATATCTAAAGCAACCTTGAGCAATGACTTAAACAGGCGGGACATGAGCAAAGCAGCTAGCATCATTATTGCAATTACTTGGAAATCGAAGGGCCTTAGGGAGCAATTTTGTGCAACGTGTTTACAATCAAGCATCAAAGAGACCTTGGGGAAAAGATGAAGTACAGGGACTGAAAAAAAATGAGCAGTAAGCCAGCGAAAGGAAGTGAGAATGCAGGACGGGCAGGCGGCAAAAGAGAAAGAAGATGAGAAGACTGTCGGGTGCAAAAAAAAAGCTGCTATGAAATATGAGTAAAACAAAGTGAAAATATTGAGGAAAAATAGAAATGCAACAACATGGCTCCTCTAATTATTAAAATGCAGCACTTTGATCCACAGAATAACAGCTTGTAAGAGTTGCTGCATTTTCACCAGGATGTTCATTTAGCAGGTGTGTGAGGCAACAAGCTACCTGTCACACAGCCAGGCTGCATCTGGAGCTGGACTGATAAGAATGAGGTGAAGGAGGTCACCGAGCTGCTGCAGTGGAACATAACCGCTGGTCAATTCCATTTCCTTGAGGACACAGATGTCCAGCTGCAATCAAAACATTTGATATCAGTGGCGAACCCATTTTGCCCCTTTCTTAGTGTCAGTGGAGGAAATCCAGGAAAATGTAGAAATAGACAGCAAATAAAGATACCTCATAGTTATGGGATGGAAACCATAAAGGGTATTAGCAACAGTTGTCAAACTCTGACTTTCCTAGACGAGTTGCAGGAGCCGAAGATGAGGCCTTAGCTGATCCCAAGAGACAACAAAAGCAGGAGCATCGGAAAACACAAGCACGTAACAGATCCTAAAAGCCATAGATATCAGACAAACGGGTTAACACTTTTGGGATATTGGGTGGTGTGGATAAAGAGACAGCCACTCCCTCCCCCGCTTTAATAATTCACACCACTGTGTGCTGGAGTTTCAAAAAAAAACAAAACATGAAGGATCTGTATCCATGCAGGCCACCCAAAGGATCAAAACCCCACTCCGCTTGCAGAAAACCCTGCAACAAAGTCACAACATCATTCTCTGATGACAGGAGAAAAAGCAAAGGACAAATGTTGAAAGAATTACATGAAAGGACAAAATATACAAAGCACAAATACACATACCCGAAGGCTTTGTTTGCATCATTTTTATTAAGTCAGACCACAGCCTTGACCTTGTAATTCATTCTGACCTTGTATTGTACTGCTGAAAAAAAATAGCTCATGGAAATATAAACCTTTGGCATTTATTCAATTCCTGTAATAATGTTTATGGTAATGCATTTCCCAGGCTGCCTCACTAAGAGCTGAGCCTAAGATTTAAATTAACTCCCAAAAGACTTTGTTTTTTTTATCTTCATCCTTTTTTAGAAAATGATGGCCAGACAAAAGAGGGCAGCTGCAGAATCTGTCTGACTGGTGAGGTATTGACTGTCAGTGTTGACAGCATCGTGCTCACACCGGGGCTTTGTCGCGTGTTCAAGAATTCCCTTGCGGGTTCTTGAATGTGATTTTAGCATAATGGTGTTCACACTGGAGTGTCGCTACCTGATACTAGCACATGTACCTGCAGTTGGGAGAAACTTGGTACGAAATATGAAAGTGGTGCAAATCTCGCATATCTTGCTCCAGGCTTTCTCTTTCACAACTCTATTCCAATAAATGAAAGACTTGATGTCATATAAGTCCGGCTGGGCATAAAGTGTAATTATTTATTTCTCCTTCATGATCAATTTTCAAATGGTTGGTACTTCCATGAATGAAAAAGGACGCTGCCCATACATCACTACCAACTCAAGTCCCTGATTTTTCAAAGTTCAAATAGTTTAACTTTTAAATGTGCATTCAACTGCCGCACGTTATGTATGTAGAGCCCAAAAACGGAAATGAAAACTTGTGAAACGATGCATGAATGCAGAAGTTTAGAAACTCGAGTCGAAATGCACATATACACGCATTTACAAATTTTCATTGGAAGTGGTTGCTTGAACGCACGTTGCCAAGGCTGGGGTGAATATAGCATCAAACCAAATTAGAAGGAAATCAGGATTTAAAAAAAAAAGAAATGATTGATCATTCCGTTTACTAATAACTATTAAAAATAAAATTGAAGGAAAACCTGTGTTTATAATTGAATCAAACTTTTATGGACCAGTGGTGTAAAATGAGTTATCCATTAAATAAAGGTTTAACTGAGCTGGTGCAAAAAAGCTGAAATGTCAGCCAACTGACACATCCGTTCTAATGTTAGCTCCCTGCTTGGACAGTGTTCCAACTCTGGAGAAGGGTTTTGGGTAAAAGAACGAATCACAGCCTAAACTTTTAAGTGTTTTGACAGTGTTGGCATATTGTTCCAATTCAAATGTCAGGTAAGACAGTATAGAACTTTAAACAGCAGCCTATTCTGGGTGAAAACAGACACTGTGTACTGCACTGTGAGCTGACAAAGATGCAGGAAGCTCAGTGTCTCTGAAACTTCTCAAGAACTCTCATTAATAGCTTGTTGTAGAATAAGCTATAAAAAGATGTGGGCATAGCCATGATTAAACATAATAATTGTGAATTTTAGTTTGCAAGCTGCTGTGCAAAGAAGGATGTTTGCAAATGAAACGAAATTGAAATCTGACTATAAAAAAATATTGCTGGACTAAAGTGCTGACTTTAAATGTCAGACTAAAGTGCAGAAATAAAGGCACTTTGGTCCTTTTTAATTTATTTTTAAATTCTATTTATTTAAAAAAATGCAACTGTTTTTGTGCTGGTTAATTCTGTAAACTTACAAACACACATCATCCTCTCTGTGATCATAGAGTGGTTGTGGTTTATTCTTTTGACTGCCTAAATCTTTAAAGGCAAATGTTATTTTAGGATTGGAAGGAAAATCTTTCTTTTGTGTTAATATGAAAATGTCCAACTGGATTCATCACTTGAGAACTAAAAATATAAGTATAAGGATCTAAATATACTCATTCAATTACAGTTATAAAATTTCTAGATAAAGGAATTCTAAATTGCACTCTACATACTCCTGTGCTATAATACTGCTCAATCCAGATGAATGTTGATTGACTCGTCCACTGGGATGCTAGGTAGTGTACAGTCACAGCAAATTCACCCAGAATAAGAGAGTATATAAACTGTTATCAGCTGATTTGTGCGTATGCTCCTTTACAACCCGCATTTCCATGTGCTGTACTTTTATTTACATAGAGAATAGAAGAAGAAATGAAAGGTGAGGCTGTATCAATTTGCTGCTGCAGAGCACTGATATATGGGAATGGAAATGTAATCCATCTGGTAAATATAGCAGTGACAGCTGTCAGGAATTTCACCGAGAATGCAGCCTTAACTCCTGAAGTTCCACCGAGCTTTGATACGTTTATGTTGCATGAGGTATGAACTTGTTAAAAATGAATAATAAATCATGTAGAAAAGCACCAAAAGTCTCGTTTACAGCTCAAGTTTGTAGGACCTTGTCAGGCAGTGCTGACGGGAGAAGTGCCATTTAAATGAAAGCTGCAAAAATACAATCTGTAAATAAGGTGTAAACAAGTTCTTTATTGCAGCAAAAATTCATCAGCATTTAAAAAGAAAAAGAGGCAGTTATAGCAGCTTGGAAATGCAGCAGTGGATCCCAGAATTATTAGTGTTTAGAAGCAGGAAAGTGGTGAAGTATTGATTCATTATAAGAAGGTTCGATAGAGAGTTCATCTCTGCTCGTTTAATTTTATTTTTTTTCAAATTCAGTCGGTTGTGAAGGAAAATCTGCAGTAACAATTATCCAAGCAACCTATATCCTTGATCAATATTTCCACTGTCTGCTTTCCTGCTTATTTTTTTCACATTCTTCTAAACAAACTCGCTGCAACATCTACTTCTGGAAGTTTCAGGAAGCTGCAGAAAATCTTCAGAGACAATGTGTCAGAGAAACAATGCATATTAAATGATCAAAAAACATCTATAAGTCGCTCCAAAATATACGTTGCACTATTAGGAGAAAAATGCGATGCCTCTGAACGAATCCCCTAAACCTATAGCTCAATGCTGTGTTCACACCAAACACCATTCACGCATCAAATTTCCATCTGCTGCTTCTTTTCTGGTGGGGGTCAAATTCAATGCTCTTTTAGCTGTTCTCCTGTGCCTCTGTGATCCAGTTGATGACTTGCTGTCCGGCACTGGTCGGAGTATTAAAAAAGTAAAAATAAGAATTACAATGCCCCGATGCAAACACGAAAAATATCATGAGGTTCAGAAGAACGATCAGATTCTTCTTCATGTTTGTTTTGAAGGCGCTTTTGCTAGGCATGTTCTGCTTGAGGGGGCGGGGGAGCAGAAGTGTCATTTGTGGCGCCTTGAGCGCTCGCTTTAAATTGCGTATGATCACGTGACTTTCCAAATGAAGCTTAGTTTCACCACTTGCTTATTGCTGATCATTTGCGCTAGTTTTGAATTCAGAGCAGAGTCATCAATATGTCGGTTCTTATAGAGAGAGTTGGTCCAGAGATGTCACTAGTTTCGGTGTGTATATTGATTTTATAACCCCAATTACTGACTCATTTTGGTTCAGTAGTTCAGAAAGCTTCTCCATCACTAGATTCTTCTTCTATGTTGCTGTCAGCAATTACTGATACGCAAACCCATAGGGCCCTCTAGTGGTTGTTAGTGGGACACAACCAAAAGGGCAACCGCTTGTTGGTGGGGAAATTACAGCACGAAGTTTACCGGTTGTTGGTGGGAAAATAACAAATTTATGAGTCGCTCCTGAGAAAAAGTAGCATCCCTGGCCAAACTATCCAAAAAAAAACAAAATAAACTCGCCTTATACTCCAAAAAATACAGTGATAACTGTAGTGTTGAACTTAATAATAATTGTGGTGCAATTTTTGCCAAGAAAAGGAAAGTATGCAGATTACACACAGTAAGTACTTCTAGTACTGTCTGAATCAGTGGAGTTTTTTTGCTAGGCTTCAATGGCAAGTTGCGTGAAAGCAAACAGGCTAAACACGTTTTTCTCATCTGTCTCTTTTTTAAACCAACTCATGTCCTCCTGGCTCTTGCTGTCAACATCTACTTTTCCATTCGAGACTTTTGAGATGCAATTTCAAATAACCCACTGACTGACTGCCTTATTTGGTCACAGATGTTGTCAGAAGAGTTCCAACCCCTGCGTGGGTCATTGCTTTCCAGGCTGAACTTGCACTTCTCTGCTTTGTCAGAAGATAAAAGATGGCAAAAAAAAGGAAGAAGCAGAAAGAAAGTGCCAAAGCAAAGTAAAAGGACAGAAATACCTCTGCTGTTCAATGGTCCCTACAATGAGGAAACAGTCAGCACAAATAAGTTGTGCATTTCTTGCACGTTCGGGTTGCACTTTTTTTTTTAAACCATCAACAAAGTGTGGTCCCTGACAGGTTTTGCAGCCCAAAAGCAGTGCAGAAGGCTCCACATATTTTTCATGTGGACACCCATGCATGAAAAAGGGCTGCTGACACAACCAAAGCAGTCTGCCAGAGTGCCGCATAATTAAAGGTTGTTATCATTAAGACCTTAATTACATTAATTACGTTTAAGTGACCTGCAGCATGTGCACAGGATAGCGTGAACCTGCTCATTTGTATGTCCGCGTAAGCAGAAATTGACAAAAGACGTGGGAGCTGCAGTGTCAAATATGTGGCAGGAGGAAGGTACATCTTGAGAAGCAGTCATCTGAACTGCAGAAAGTGATGATAGACCGAGCTTACACTGCATCCCCATCTCTGTCTTTCCACACTGCAAAAACAGGCCTCTTAGAAATAAGTAAAAAATTCTCACCCCACGATGGCATGCCACAAGCTTCCTGCTCTGCTCCCTTTTGTTAGATCCACTTGTAAACAAATGGGTCCATGTATGTCCTTTTTTTCCATGCTGTTTCTTCATGGCAATTTTTTTTGTCTGCTCCTGATTCACAACAATTTGAATTGAGAAATACTCAGAAATGCAATTTTAAGCTTAATTTTCTTAAAATATGTCCTTCAACAGGACATAAATGCCACAAGAACATTTTTAAAAACATCAAAAACACCATTTTCATTTAAGTGGGTCTTTAAATCAAAACAAGAGATAAACTGAATGAGCTTTTTTGATAATTTCATGCATTAATTAATCTAAACTACATTTTGCACACAGAATTAAAAGCTGCACTACATTCCTCATAAAACAACTCACTGGTCCGTGTTAAATATTTCACTGCAATTTGATATTTCTTATTATGGACTGTTATGATTAAAAGAGCCGCTGTAGCTTATATCCATATTTTACAAATCAATGTGTATTTTATAGAGTATAAATCACAAGAGCATATTAGGTACAGAAAACGGGCAAATTTATCTGTAGAGCTAAGTTTTATTGTCTAATAAAAGCTGCACCTACAGCTATAGTTACACTTCATTTGTAATTGTAGTCAGTTTTCTAAAGCATTGGACTACCAAACTCTCAATGGTTATTCATGCTGAGATGAGCTGTGATATTAATGGACAATAAAGAGATAATGAACCAGAAATATACCTGAATGTTCAAACAAAATAACTAATACAGATTTGGCTTTATTTGGTCTTATGCAACATTTTCTTCTTAAGTGTCGACACGACGATCAGACAGACAAATATTGTTTGCTGCTGTGCCACTGCAGCTCATTTAAATTTCAATTTGCTGTGAAGAAAAGCAATAAGATGAAGTGTGTGTGTTTGAGTGCTTGTGTGTGTTGGGAAGGAGGTGTTAGGAAGCAAAGAGAAAGGTAGCAACAAGTTCAATCACTCACAAATTAGAGTCATTTGTCTCAGTCTGAGAGGCACTTATTCAGTTGTTCAACTGTTTGATTTGTGGCGGAGCGAGTATTGATTCCTTTATTTTTGCTGCACATCAAGAGAACAGACTGGAAAGATAAATAAAACGTTCCCCAATTCCCAGCGTAGCACAAAGATACAAAGGTTAATGCTGGTGATTCCTACACCATTTCAGTCACAACTGATGTGTTTTGCTGCTAACAAAAAAGCCAGCAGACAAAAATCAAGCGTGAGGTTGCATGACTGACAAATCACATTAAACCAGCTTTTGTCTGCTTATTATAAATGCCAACAAATCTTATAGGATGGAGGGAAAAAGTTGCAACAGCTTACATCAAATTAAAGATGGCAAATTTTCCTCATCCAGTGAATTATTTGACCAGGTTCATCCATTCTGTGTTTGTTGAGGTGCACATGACATGTGCCATATGTCTCTGTCAGCTGTGGTTAGCAGCTAAGGGCTGCATGCACCAGAGAGTGGGAGAAGAGAGGAGAAGGCGAGAGCCAGCACAGAAGAAGAGCTGCAAACCGTTCACGGTGCGAGCCAGCTAAAATGCTGATTCATACAAAGAGCCCAATTATACCCCGAGAATGTCTGGCAGCCTCCTCTCTTACTGAGCAATCCCTGAAGTTACTGCTGCATGTAAAAGGATTTTGGCCTGTTTATAGCCTTTTTTTTTGTTAAAATTTATTTTTGACACTGTGGTTGTTTCTAACGGGCTGTAATGGTTCTCCTGTGTATCTCCCCAGATTAGTGCCGTTGCATATTAAATGTTTCTTTCAGTTTTATTTAGAGAAAATAAAGCCATAAAATATCTCTATTTATGCCTGTAATAAAACTGCCAACTATGTATTGAAAGAGATATTCAGCACTTAGAAAATGTTAACCTCTGCACACAAAAAGAAGAAAATGATCCTCCTTTTTTAGGCCTCAATCAAAAGTGGAAGCGGCCTGTCTACAGGTAAAAAATGGGCGAACCTATACGGGCCATCCAGGTGGCCATCAGAAAACATCAAGATTCTAGGCCGCTCGATGAGCCCGTCAAACGATAATGTTCATGCACATCCTTTTTTTTACATGAATGCTGCAAGTGACAAGCTTTAGCGAACACTTAAAACAACACGCAAGGAGTAAGGAAGAAGAAGGTTAGACGCAGGCACGTGTTCATGCTGTTCAGGTGGTAAGTGTGAACTGTTTGCATGCACCCTGGCCGTTAGAAATGAGGAAATTAGACAATCAGAGTGTAGATTGTTCGGGGCGTCCTACAGACACTTGCATATCACCTGCACATCCCGTGTGTGCAGCATTTGGGCACCGTCGTTTAGGAGTCAATATGCGCATCTTACTATTGACTGGAGTGCAGCATAAAGGCACCGTTAAACAACTAAGTCCTTAGTGCATGCAACTTACCTAGCGATACCACACGCACAACAATTGTACTTTCCATTTTCATGACATTGTTTGAGGTGGCCATATGGGCCTCAAGGGAACTGCAAGACACACCTGTGCTCCCTTAAGATGCACCTGCTTCAACCCTTCATGTGCCTGAACCAACCAAAAACCTGCAGCACCCATATGAGTGAACTCCCCATATGGGTGCATGTGTCTGACTTAAGATACTAATTCACATCTATAGTGATGTCTGCAAATCAAGCAGTGTAGTGCAGTTGTGATGTCTTAAAATAGTATTTGCATGACTCGTTGGGTCATTTTGGGCTCAAAGCACAATGACTGTTATCAAGTAGAACAATTTTGTCAAAAGCAGAGTGGAGGCTTGTGTGCTTTGCTCAATATACGTGTAAGGACAAAACTAAAACTTTGATAGGAAAAACTTTCCAAACAAAACATTTCTTTCACCCTGACAAAACGCTGTGATGCCACAGCTCAATGTGTTCAACAATGGCAGACACAGAGGTTGTTAGCATGACCCAGCTGTGATGTTGTGTATGCATGAGTAATAGGAAACCAGCACCGATTCACAATAATTACGGCAAGATTTAATGTGTTTCATTTTCCCAAAAAGTGTAAACATTGAAATGAATAGTTCCTTGACCTTTGAAAGATTAAAACTGCCCAGGTGTGTAAGCATAAGAAATTACTGCTTAATTGTAAAATTAAAGTAGTTCCTTAATCTCAATTATTTCAATCTCCGGGTAACACAAAACTGGTTTCTAGAGTGAAAAATGGAAGCAAATAAAGGGAAGACTAGAGTGTTCAAAGTAATCTTAGACACCGCAACACTACTTCAATTTTTAGGGTTGACTAGATAAAAATTTCGTTGTCAAATGCAACCACTTTGGTACAAGCAGCACAATAACCTCAAGCAAAAACTGAGTAGGAATAAATTGAGAGTGCTGCATTACAAGTGAAGCTGTAAAATCGGTAGGCAGCCTCCATGTATTGTCTGAGCAGCCAGAAAGCCGGGCTGTGTGCAGCCACCTAAGATAGAGAGGAATGTAATCTGTTAAACGAGACAAAGCTTTAAAATAAAACTCATTTCTTTCCCTCTGGCAATTTGCTTAGTCGGCAAAAATGAGGATTTGCTAGGACTGCTCAGACACTCAAGGCCACTGGTGAATGAAAAGAGTTATTATTCACATCAGAGTGCACACGCACACAGATACACACTCACTCCTTTCTAGACGTCCCTTTTGTTATAGTCAGTGATCCACCGCCATGCTTCTGTTTGGGCCTTTTCGGCACCTGTAGCTCCCGTCAAAAGGTTCTTCATTATTTTCACATGTACAGTTTAGTCACAGAGAATTTTTTTCTAAACTCCTCTTGGGGAAGTTGAACGATACTTGTATGATGTTCGCTTATTGGGGGAAAGTGGGGTAAGATGAGTCATTCTTTTTGCTGATACTGTTTTCAAGGCAAAAAGGATGAAAGCCTAATCCAAATCCTTTACTTCAAGGGATGTGCTTTGAGATTAAAGATCATAATGGTGCATCCGTAAGAAATGACATCTAAAAAGGAATTTAATGTGCCTCAGGTTGGAGATAAATAAAACTAGCAAGAGGAATAAATAGGGGTAAATTGACCTTACCCGTTCAAACCCACTGAAGAGCAACTTTGACTCATCAAAGACAATTGCAGACTGAACAAATATATAAATGCAACACTTGTTTTTGCTCCCCTCTCATGAGAAGAACTCAAAAACATAAAACATTTTCTACATACACAAAACAACTATTTCACTCAAATATTGTTCACAATTCTGTCTAAATCTGTGACAGCGAGCACTTCTTCTTTGAGATAATCCATCCCACCTCACAGGTGTACCAATATTAAAATGCTGATTGACAGCATGATTATTGCACAGGTGTGCCTCAGACTGGCAACATTAAAAGGCCCCTCTTAAAGTTCTATTGTATCACACAGCACAATCCCACAGATGTTGGATGTTTTGAGGGAGCGTGCAATCGGTGTGCTAACAGCAGGAATGTCCACCACAACTATTGATCATAAATTGAATGTTTATTACTCTACCGTAAGCTGTCTCCAAAGGATTTCAGAGAATTTGGTAATACATCCAATCAGCCTGACAACCCCAGACCGGTTGTACCCACACCAGCCCAAGTCCTCCCCATCCAGCATGTTAACCTCCAAGACCGTCTGAGACCAGACACTGCAACGTGCTCAGCAGCACCTCTGTAGAGCTTCCCAAAACATATAAATCCAAACTCGCTCAACATCATCCATGTTTTCCATGACGTGGCAACGAAGTCCAGAAAAACGTTGGCGGTTGCTCCGTAACCGGGGCGTCAAGGCATCAAACGATAAATGTGACCCGTGTCAAAAGTGTTGAACACTCTGCCCCAACATCTCAGAGAAAGCGCTGACCTCCCAATTTTTAAAAAAATCACTTAAACTCATCTTTTTAAAATAGCTTTTGATCTTTAATCTGTCTTTAATGTTTTTATTATTATTTTTATTGTATTAGCTCTGTTCTTATTAACTGTTTCTGCTCACGTGTTGTAAAGCATCTTTGTGTGCCATTTACAGCGCTATACAAATAAAATGTATTATTATTATTATTAAAAGTGAGGAAACAGATGCTTATTTGATGTGCAAATCGTGACAGCTGTGAATGCAGCATCAGGCACACCTGTGCAAATACAATGCTGTCTAATCAGCATTTTAATAAGTGGGATAGATTATCTCAGCAAAGGAGAGGATTTGTGAACAGTATTTGAGAGAAATATTTATTTTGTATTTCTAAAAATTTTTTAAAATCTTTGAGTTTATCTCAAGGTAAAAGGGAGCAAAAACTAAAGTGTTGGGTTTACATTTTTGTTCAGTGATTTATTCAGTGATTTTAAAATGTTTTCATACAGATAATTCAGAGATATTTTTTTTATTTTCCAGCTATCAAGCAAAGGCTAATTTAATCAAACTTACTCAATTCCCTTCCCTCTTTCTCACTTTCTGTTTACTCATCATCTCTGGCAGAATTACCTTAAATCCTTTTGAAAGGCTTGTTTGCTTTTCATGTTTCCTCCATAACAAAATGCAGTTAATTCCTCATGTTCTGTCAGTGAATGTCCTGTTTATCCAAGAATGCAACAGCGAAATAAAGGGCAAACATATTTGCAAAAACAATTTTAATATTAATATTACATGTGCATACATGGAAGAGTTGTGTATATTTGTGTCTCCATATGTATTTGTGTCAAAAGTTTGGGTTGATTTGGAAGAAGATATCAGGATAAAAAGAGAAAGATGAAGATTTAAGAAGGCAAGTAAAAAAAATAAAATAAAGGAATTTTGATCAACAGATGATCCGATCCGGCTCATGCATTATTAATTTTGCTGGAAAGGGTGACTGGCTCTTCAAACTCTCATCATACGTGGCAGCAGCTTTAAAACTGCAGGGATGAAGAAGCAAAGAGAATTTTATTTTTATGGCTTAATTCACAGAGTTAACTGGGAATAACTTTCAGCAGAAGGTTGTTTAATTAATGTCAGGAGGCTGTTCCGATGTGCTAAAATATTTCCCATAATTTCAGACGGACCATTAGAACTGCAGTATCGGCCTCTCGGGCTTCAGGATCCATTTGTGCACTAAACTCAACATCATCATGAGTGCATGTTCAGAAGCATCATGGCCACAAAAGTCAGCTCAGTCATTAGCATGGGGAAAAAATGTAACATTTACGGGAAATTACAATATATAAATATTACATTTAAGAAAGAAGAGTTTCTTTAAAACATATCTTAATCATGATTGGGGCATTTTTGTGATTTTTATTCTCCTACTATAACATGATTTTTTTCCTCCAAAGGTTATTATATAGCAAAGCAAAAACTGTGTTTTTATTGTCTGTCATGCAATTTTGTTTGCATTTTTGTCAAAAATTAAAAAAAGGCAGAAAAATTTTCCATCCCGTTTGACACAAAATGATGGAACTCACCGGAAACACAAAGTGACAGGCATGTTAAATTTGCCTCCAAATACTGCAAAGTAAATATAGAAGATAAACACTGTCACAGAGTTTCATCACACTAAGTGCGTATGATGAACCATCAAAAAAAGCATGTATTTATCCTGCTTGCATGGACAGAAAAAATCTAAACTGTTCAAAATTAGGAGGTTTACTAAAAGCTCATCATGCAAAATGTTCCACCTTCATCGCTGATTACTCATTAGATGCTTAAAGAGGCTGCAGGGATTCATCCTTGATTTTGTTTGAGGGCATTTGCAAGCCGCTGCTGGTTGCTGGTTCAAGCACAAAGCTTTTAAAAAGCATAGATGCATATGTTTAAAAAAATTTCTAAACTGAACTTTTTTTTCATTCATATAACAATGCACTTTAAACTGGAATAAGACAAACATGAGGATTTTGGTAGATGGACTTTTGGAGAAAGTGAATTGTTTGGAATCAAAAATCCTGAAAAAATTCTGAGGACTGGCTTTGAGCTAAGATCACTTGGAAACACTGGACGGAAGAAGTGTTTTATTACAGCAAACTATAATAAGCACTTCCCATTCTCCAATAAAATTAATTTATTAAAACAGACAACTGGCCTTTTCACACCACAAAGCATTCGTGTAACTTTCAGAAGAATTGTTAACTGTTATGGTTGTCTTTCACCTTTAGCCATGAAAGCTGCTTCATTCTGGTCTGCCAGGATGCAGAGTGAAACCCCTACAGATGGTCTAGAGCACAGAGGACCATCTGAGGTTTGATCATCCAAAAATAGCACATGTGCTGCATAGCTGGAAACTAAACTGGCAATCTTTAGCTGCAAGAATCAAACTCAAGTCTCTGATGCTGTTGCAGCTGTAGACATTTAATTAAAGTCATTCACAACCTTCAGAACTGCTGGCTCCTGCACATCAGTATGTGACTCGGATGAAGGAGATGTAGAAAATGAACATTATGAGCATTGTAGGCTTTTTTGGTGTGGTTTCAAAGCCCAGGTACACCTGTTCCCTTTATTAACCCTTTGAAACCTCAGGTCTGTATGTATCTCCACTGACGTGACAAACATGAACTTTGTTTGAACTCCTGTTGTAAACATTTTTCAATTTGGTCCTTCAAGCGCATTTGAGGGGTTTCTGACTGTGCTGCGGCTTGATTGTGTGGGCGATAACCCAGTAAATTTATTGCTATTGGTAACACTTCCACATGTCTGTGGAGATTCTCCCTGTTCTTCAGGGCAACTGGACTTTTAAAGTTGATCTGAAAGGCATTTGGCTGCTCAGCCAAGCAGCTTCTTCTGTTCTAACTGCTGATGGGAATTTTAGGATTTACACTTAAGAGGTGTGAAATTTTAAAAATAATACTTAAGATATTTATTTTACCTGAAACAAAGAAAAATAAACTGTACAACTGAATATTCAAAGATTCAAAAGCATTATATGTAAATATTAATATTTAAATATAAATAAAAGGTAATATAAACAACTTTTTAACATAAACCATAATTACAAGAGTTGAATCCAACTAAAGCAAATCGTATTAAAGTTTCCAACCGAAAAGTGAGCTATATTGTGAAACTCCAAATGTAGATAGATGAAAGTGTCTTAGCTGTTTATGCAGAAAAAGGAAAATGAATATTTATACTGAGCTGCCTGTGGGAATGCTTCAGTATTGCAGCTTAAAGCAAAAACCACAACCCTTCTCCCCCATTTTACTGTCAGCTTTCACAGCAATCCAAAAAATACAAACATAATTGTTTCCATCTCCTTTGTGTGCACAGCGTACGTCTTCCTTATGTGTCAAGGAAGGAAAAAAAAACACTCATGCTTACTCTGCCTTTAAAACGCTGATTCAAAGAAGCCAAGATATCGTGCTCATCCACAAGTGTGCATGTGTGTGAGATCAGAGGAAATTCATGTCTCACTATTTATTCTGAAAAAATAAAGCTCTGGGCAAAATACAAGCAAAATTGGAGTGCTTACTGAAGCTGTTGGGCGGGCCCCAAGCTGAGCTACAAATTGCTTTCCTCCCCTTCTTTACACAACCCTAACATGGCTGAAACCATACATCAATTACCAGCCACCTTAACAGAACATCCCTGCCTCTGCAGTACCTTTTCTGGTTCAAAGCCAAATGAATGCAGTGTACACGCCGCATCAAGGAATTAAAGCAAGGAGTAAAGTAAAGGGCATGTGTGTTATAAATCTGCTGCCTATCAGACTAACTAAGTGGCTGCTGATGGGCGTCGTCTATAAGACAGAAAGTTGATGAAGTTCTGTGACTTGGAAACAGGTTTCTGATTTTTATACACTCTATCCAGTTGTGGAATTTGAATCATTTTTACTATCCTTGTTTCCAACTCCTTTTTGCTTTAAGGAAAAGTTTTTTTTCTCCAAATCCCCAATCCCTGTAATAACTTAGGTCTGGGCAGTCTTCCAGCAGAGAACAGCCGCTCTGTCCGGCAAGCTCCTACAAGCTCTCATATCTTGCCTGGTTTCCTGCCAGGCCAATCAGCAATCCCAAGACACATGCTGTTCAGCCCTTTTCAGTTGCTAAAATGTATGGTAAAAGCGCAGTGCTTTTCTTTTTTTAATTTGATCACAACAGTCAAAGTTGCAATGGCAAATTGTGTTCCCACTTTGCCATTTGATTGAGATCAAAAAAGGTGGGAAAAACTGAACATCTCAAAATCAGCAATACCTGTGAAGCTGTGTGGGAGAATTTTCTAAAAGTTTTTCTAAAAAATGTTGTGCACAGTTTTGGAAAAAGACATTTGACTTTTTATGCTTTTGAAGAGGAGTAAATTTGCTGCTGTACATTCATATAGCATCAAAATGTGTAAAAATACATCAAATGCTCAAAAAGAATCCAAAGTTGAATCATATTAAGAGGCTTTTTTGGTAAAAATAGTAAACTTTCTAAAGAAATATTCACCAACTTACTTCTTTAGAATAAAGCAGATGCTTCAAGTATCTTTACATTCTGCCTATTTTAACATGCAAACCTATAATGATTTTTGGATTTAAAAACTGTTCAAAAAATTTAATGTTGCATCCTTTGGTGAGTCCTGGAAGGAGTTTAATGGGATGTTGAATTTGTTCTGCAGGTAACAGGGGTTGAAAATGTCCTCTGGGACATTCGGCAGCTGGTTTGCAACGTTTTGTGCAGTTTTTGCAATTCTATACACTACACCATTCTTATGCTATAGGCCTACCTCATAAGAATGTGTGAGGACACTCAGTGGAGCAGAGGTGACACCAACAGCTGTCGTGACAGATTTACCTTCCTTAGTGTTTTCAGGGAGCACAGTCCCTTTTGTCCCCTATTAACCAGTGCAGTAGTGTTTGCTGTCTATCACAGATCCTCTTAAACAAGCTCTGTCTTTTCTCCATCACTTTTCCTTTGCAAGGGACACTGACACCATGTTTTTTTTATCTTAATACAATCATCGTTTTTCTTTATTTTCTTGGTTTCTTTTTGTTCTGATTAATTTTGTTCCCATCACATTGTCAACCTTGGAGTCTCCTCTGTGTAAGCAGAACCTTCCCTGTCTGTAATCAGTCCATCTATTGTCATACTGTGTGCAAATGTAAATTATAATCTAGAGAAAATGCACAAAGAATGGAGGAATGGGCTGAAAAGGCTGATAAGATTCCATTTGTTTTTCTTTAGCTGTTTTTTAAAAATATTGCAATATTTGTTACCATCTATTTTAACCCATACTACTTATTACATTAAATTTACAATACGTTTTTACCTGCAGTTCCTAATATCAACGCAAACCAGGAAGCACCAAATATCCCAATTCCACAAAATACCACTGAGTGTGGGTTGCAGAAGAGAGCTATTTCCCATTGACTACCATAATAATAATAATTGATACTTTATTTGTCCCACAATGGGGAAATTCTCCTCTGCATTATGACCCATCCCCTGGGGGAGCGGTGAGCTGTGACCGACTGGCCGCGCTCGGGGGGCGACAGCTGGCTGGGGAGGGCAGGGATCGATCTGCCAACCCTTCAGTTGTTGGACGACCTGCTCTACCGCCTGAGCTAAACTGCCTCTCCTCTTTTGGATATCACTTTATTTCATATAAATGACACTGTCTGCTGCGACAGACTGGCGACCTATCCAGGGTGTCCCCTGACTTCCCCGCAAGTGGCCGGGATAGGCTCCGGCAGCCCCATGACCCCGAAAGGGAACAAACGGATAAGAAGGCGAATGAATGAATGAATGGATGACATTGTCTGAGGGATTCCATTCCTTTTAACCAGCCTTAAAGATCAAATTTTCATTCTGAACCCCAATCATTTCACCTTCTTGTTTGCTGTGCAGAATTCAATGGGTGACATCAGAGATTATCTGTCCAATGATCTATTATCTGCTGTTTTGTGAGCTTTTTTTGTTGTTGTTATCTATTAACTGCAAACACTAAGCGAGTAATTGCATTTATTTGACTGGTTTAGAGCTGCAGATCCACTTGCTTGCAAACCTTTCTTTTTGTCCAAAAATGTATCATGGAACATGTTGTATATTTTGCTGCTTGAATCCCAACTATTAGCATGACAGGAGCTTTTTTAAGTTTTATGGGCACAACCTTAACTGAATAAATGCTGCATGGTTTAAGCTTTTAGCTAACAATGCTTTTCTTTAAAGCCACTGTGTTTCTTTATTTCTGTCGAAAATGACATTTTACCTCTCACATTTTTGCAAATACACTATCCAGCTTAAAAAATCTGATTGTTCCAATTTCAAAACTTTCAAAAAGTCACTGCTGCACCATGCTGTCATTCCTGCAATGAGAAAGAATTGAAAGAGGGAGGCAGATGAATAAGTGAAAGAAAGTTCAAGAGCAACAACAGTGTGGCAGCACCAGAGCTGGTCTCAGCAGACATATCTAATGCATTCAGCTTGTCTTAACTCCTCTGTGTTGCTTTGTGTCGAGCTTGTGGCTCTCTGTCATCCTGTCTGTTAAACGGTCTCCCCGTACAAAAGCACAATGTCGAGCTGAGGCTGGTGCCTGCACTAGTTTCGATCACCTGCTCTCTCTGGAATAGATACACAATGGCCCCACTGAGGGTAAATCTGCTCCAGTGCTGACATCAAATCCATGGCCATTAATCACTAAAACTGCCCACCTGAAAGATACCACAGGGTGGATGGGATTCAAAATATTATTATTTTTTTTACTGGTCTCATATGTGACCACAAAGACTGCTTGTGTGGAACAGATTTTGATGTAGAAATGTTCACATTTTAATGAAAAATTGAGGGCGGTCGTAAAGAAAGGCATTGTTTGCACCATTTTATGGATGCACTCTGAACGCTGGCCAAGTTTGCTTTTCTGTGGAGTTCTAATAATTCATCCTTTCAATAGCTCATAGAGGAAAGGTGCAACACAAAGTTTCTTGAGAGATTCATTATCATATTTGCTGCATAGAGAGAATACTAGATGATGGCATACATACAGCGGGTGCAGGGGTATTCATTACTTGTTTATGAGCGAGGCTTACATTGAAAGGCCGACCCTAATATGTGTTCATTAGGATACACCTGTCAGATGTAATATTACCTCAGATACATTCCCCTCATGCAGGGGCATCTTTTGCATTTATCACCAAAAAAAATTACTGTTTCCACTCGTTTTCTCCACAACCCCAATGCATCACTGCAATTGATTTTAAGCTAATTCTCTGCAGAAGAATGGGCTGGTGTGCATCCCTGAAAGGTTTAACTGCAAAAAGCTTATTGGCAGGTGATTGAGGCATTAAAGCTGTCACAAACTGATAATGAGCATTCACATTACTTTTAATTACATGAGGATTCCTGGAGGGGAAGGAAGACCACGTCCACAAAAACGATGAACATTATTTGAGTCCCCTACAGTGACATGTAGAGTCTGGAAAAAATACAGTCAACTGTGAAAAAGAAAGTCCCCCCCCTTCTTATCTTTGCATCCCCATCTGTCCTCACTGATCTATCTCCTTCCTCCCACTCCTAGCTTTGGGCTCACTGAGGCCCATGACCCATCACTCCTGCTAAGACCTCTAAGGGACCATCCATCACCAGAGCAGAGTCGTAACCTGGGGATAGATTTCCTCTCTGCTTGCCCTCTCATCAATCACCAGAGACCACTGTGCATACCCAAAAAGGCTGCAGAAAGTGTAAAAGGGCAAACTTTATCTTTGCTAAGAAGCTGCTTGCAGTGTGACAAGTAAAAAAAATGAAAAAGCAAACTTTAAGCCTCTCAATGGCATAATCTATGTAATTACCTTCACAATTCAGTGATAAAACATAAAAATAAAGGGAGAGAAAAGGGGAAATAACCTCTCTGTTGAGTTTTGCTTTATTTCCTAATAATGGCTCTGTGTGTATGTGTGGGTGGGTGGGTGGTTGGGGGTGGGGGGTTATATTACCCAACAGAACTTCCAACATTATTTTGTCTCCCTAAGTAAACTCTCGACCCGACTATTTACTGTATAAGAGACCTGGACCGAGCGAGTGTGACGTCCCCCCTTAGAAAATGACTTGCTTTCCCTAATGAAATGAAGTCCATTTGTCACCATTTTCTTTTTCTTTTTTTGTGATGCAGAATTTTATAACCAAAAATTTCAGTAAGTTATGAGTCATCATTTCTATGGCAACCCCTCCAGCCGATCAGGAGTAAGCTTGTTGGAAGTCCAGGCTCCTACCACTTGTATGCGGGCTTAGAAGAATCTGCCAATCAAAAGTCTTGAACGTCCGACAAGAGACCACCTGCTTTTACTGAGGCATGTGATCTGTCAGTTTATAACTTGATACAGGTAGTAGAGCAAAAATTATATTATTCTGACAAATATGATAACTGAGTATTAGCTGTTTATTTCTCCATAGAAGTCTATGGTTCTGTCCGGTTCTGTTATACAGTCAAAAGTTCTAAACCTGTCAGGCTTTCTTTTTACTATGGAGAATCCAATGAGTGACAAAAAACACAACAACTTGTATTTACCCTCACAAATTCAATGATAAAATTAAAATGAAGGGCAAAATATGGGGGAAAACAATGAGTATATACACCTAAATAATTTCATTTTTGAGTCTCAGAACTATTTTTTGAAGATGCCAGAGATGTTGAGGAGAAGCAGCAAGAGAACACGAATCGCTGATGAGCAAAACAGTCTGGTGAGAATGTCAGGTTTTGTTGCAAGGCTGGTCTGCAAGTCCAAACTGAAACCGTTATCCTCACTAAATCACTTACACAAGAAATCACTGACAGATTGATTCAGAGGTGGGAACTTTCCTGTGATGTAAAGCAATGCAAGGGACAATGACAAGGATTGAACAGAATCTAGAACAAATGGGGGTCTAATTATTTCAACTATAAAGGCAATGAGCGATGATGCAAGCCAGGAGAAACAGCAATGAAAGGGAAAGGCAGAAAAAGAAAAGGCTGAAGATACAGTTGGAAAAGCATATTCCCTGTCGGAGACACAGAGAAAATGCAGTGAATTCTGAGGCTTCTGTCAATCGATTCATCAGTGGATGAGGACACCGGCAGACAGTTTTGAGTCAGTCTGTGCCAGGTGTCCTTTTGACACGTGTACTGCTCTCCCAAATGACTTGTTGAGGCAGGAGAGTGTGTGCGGCTGCCACCAACACCAATTAAAACCTCTAATTAATCAGTGCTATGTAAAGAGAGACAAGCATTCCTGATGGCAGGAAGCACACTAACGAGAAGGAAAATCAACAACACAATACCAGTCTGATTTACCTTTTCTTCATGCTGCTCCTTAATGGCACTGCCACAGACTTGCAGGGTTGTTTTCGAAACACTAATACAAGGCAAAAAATGTATCTGACAAAGGAAGTTAATTTTCTTTCCATATTTTTGTCCACGCTTTTGAATTTTATGATTTGATTGTGTCTGGGCTAATAGATGCAATAGGTATTAAATAAAACAAAAAAAAAACAGTTACAAGTAAAAATTTAAAAAAAAATGGTCTGAAAATTGAGCTTCTCTGCATGTCACACTAAAGCCTTTGTTGTTCATTAGTGTCATAAAGGTTTGAACTTTCCATGTAATACATAGAATGCAGTCATGCATGTTGTGCAGAGAATGGATGGTTCCTCTCATCCTCAACTTTCAAAGAGTGCAGTGACTTCTAAAGAGATCTTTCATTTTTTCATCTTCATGTGTTGTGAAAGGACTGAAGCCCTAAAAAAAAGTCTCTTTCTTTCCTCATTGCATGGTGGAGTTTTTATTAAACATTCTTGGTTATGGTAGCAGTGAAGCTGCTGGTTTCTGACAATATTTCCATAAATTTGAAACCCATTCAGTGTATTTTAATAGAATGAGTGAAATTTAGTTGTTTATTCAGCTCAAAAGACTTTTCGCAATAAAAAACAATTTCTTGGATACATTCTTTAAATTAATTTAGCATGAAAAATAACTAAGAAACATTTTTTTTTCATGAGTTGATCGTTTTGTTTTTTTTTATTAAATTTTAAAGCTGCAGCATTTGTGACAGTAAAATTTTAACAATCTAAATTATCCTCAAATCAACTTTAAAAGGTTTATTAAAATGCATTTTTACTTCTCTTTTTAGATGCTGTTGGATTATCAATAATATTGGAGAGTTGCTGCCAAATTAACCCCCATGATCCCTCAGTCATTACTTGCCTTTTTTTAAATTACGGTAACTTTAGTTTTACATTCATATGTGATGTCTTTACACTAATATGAGTCAACATGCAGTTAAATGACCTTTACTATTATATTTTTAAAATATTAGTTAAAACTTGGCTTAAAATTATCTTTTATGCTTTGTAATATAGATTTGCAATGAGCATATTATATACTGTTTAAAGTATTTTTCTTGAAAAACACAGATGTGATTCTGATAAACCGCATTCAAGCACTTATATTATTTTGTTGCTTTTATGGAGTGGAAAAGGAAAGAAACATAATGGAGACGGCTAAATTTGGTTCAAAAGAGGCTGCATAAAGTTCTGCAGCTTTCAACTCAAATTTTGCTGTAAATATTTCAGTCTAATAGAGAATGTTTAGGATTTATGCTTCTACATATTTGGAGTCTGACTTTGTTGTAGAGCAACTGCTCTTGTCTATATACTTGCTCTACTTTGCATCCTTTGCTGTTTTTTGCTGGGTTCAGGTCAGAAAACAAAGTTTTTGTCATTCAGTCAGCCACCAGCTAATATTTGTTCCATAAGTTTGAGCACATAGAATGAGCAAAATATATGAAGAACGGGAACTAGATCAGGGAAAATGGAAAAATAGAGAGAGAGTTGAGCTCATAATAAAACTGGCTGTTATGAAACAAAATGTTGAATATTTTTAGCTCACAAATACATTTTCTTCCCAGTCCAAACTTTGTTGAATGCAGTTTTAGGGAATATATCTTGGCAGCCTGTGTTTTGTCTCCACAAAATAGCTCATTTTCATATCTTGCCCTTAATTCAGTCTCCCAGACGGAACCCCCGCTCATGTAGAATACAAATCCCACAACTTCATTTCAAAGCGAGACACCCAAAATCTCAGCATGACCACGGCCCAGTGAAATGGAACCACTTAATTAAATGACCTTCTTGGGGGACATTGAAGCTGAGAAGTTCAAACCAAGAAAGAAGTACTAATATAAAGTTCTCCTCTGTTTGCTTCTCCTTCATCAGACTTCAACAGAAGAAGCCTGATAGGTACTTAATGTGTTCTAATAACAAGAAATCTGCTATTTTTATATCTCAGAGTTTGGTTCAACACATTTTATTACTTCCACAATGAAAAAACTCAGAAGGTGGGCTAATTGAAAACATATTTTTTTAAAGGCTTTTCAGTTTATTTTTAAGGTTTATGGCTCTATCCCCTATGTGGAAAAGTATTAAAATTATTAATTAAATTATTCAAAAAAGGTTTTCTAGTTGGTGAAATTTTACACTGTGCACTAGTGACAGTAACATCTGTTCTGGAACTGCCATATTCCAAAGATCATGATTTACCAAGAGTTAACTGAAATAGAATGTAAGTTTAAATTAACATAATATGATATATTAATATGTGAATGTTGCTAGGAAAAATGACTAAATATTAAAATAATTAGAAAATAATTGTATAAGGTAAACTTGGGTTCTGGTCGTAGATCTTTTGACTAAACATTTATGCAGATTAATACCACAAAGATCAATCGCAAACAAAGTTTGTTCTCTATTTAAAAATGAGAAAAGACAAATCTGCACAATAACTGGTCCTTTTCAAAGGTAGCCTTATTTTATGCTGCAACGAAAGACAGTTAGGGAGGGCAAAAAGCTTGTCTTCTATGTCTAAAATAGTTTCTACAGTCTTTGATTTTATCTCAACTGTCGCCTTCATGAAAAAGGATTTCATGTCGTCAGAGGTCAGTCGAAGCTTTACGGTATTTCTGGTCGGAGATAAGAACACTGAACATCAATCAACATTTCAGCGGCTTTATTATCCCTTCATTTTCCTTCGTCCTGTTCAGGGTTGCACAGAGGCGGCAGTCAATCCCAGCTGTCATCAATATGAGGCGCAAAACTGTCAGTACAGGTTGCCAGTCCATCACGGGCCACACAGAGAAAACTAACAAGAGCTTTGATGTGTTCTTTTGAAAGAGCAGACACATATGCTCTAAGAGATAGAATGGAGAGACGCCTCTAAGCTTTAATGTTTTATAGAGGAAAAAAATGTCTTTCCGTTTGTAAAAATACATTTGGTCCAAGATGATACAAATACAGCTTTTATCGTTATATTTTATCATCATCTTACACCTGCCTGATATAATTTACTGAATTAGAAACCGACAACACCAGAAATGCCAGAGGTGGTAGACACTTCCAGCTCATCTTTGTGGATATTTAGTTTCAAAGAAAAGCAAATTACAACTTTGGGGATTTTATTCCAACAGAAGCAAGATAGTATTTGAAAGGGGTATTCACTCAGCCTTGCTTTCCAGAGCAAATGACTCACTCTAACACTGATTGTTATTTACCCCTGATACAGGATTCACTCTTATGTTAATGAGCTAGATGTGAGTAATGAAGCTGAGTGCTATGCTGCAGCATTTTGTTTGCATTAACCCCAGCTCTGCTACAACTGAAAAAAAGCTTGCAAGTAAAACACATTGATTAGTGCTATTTGTTAAAGGCTGTTTCATATTTGCAAAATGCATTGTGGTCTAGAGAGGCCCATAAGCGGAAAAGATACCGCAGATGAATCTTGTTAAGCTGCCAATTGTCTTTAGATTCTGCAAAGATGCTGCAAAACCTTGATTTTTAATCATGGCTGTTGGAATTCAAGATGTCGCACAAACTAGGAATTTGAAATATTAATAATTAGGAGATTGTCAGTTACTTCTTAAGACTTACTAAGTCCACAGAGATGCAGAGGATCTGAAGGGGTTGCTTCTGTCCCTGTGCTTTTACTTTGCAGACACTGCTGGAAGATTGATTTTTCAAGATCTTTAATCACCTGTGGCGCAATGAACACCAAAATAATTGCTTATTTTCTATCAGCACCCAGTATATTAAAAGAGCTCAGGAGATGATTTAGATTTTACAGAGACATCATTAGTGAATGCTCGCTCATTTTACAAGCTTTTTTCTGGATTAGAAAGACCTTCAACTGGTTTGGGATTTTGTTTTTTCATTTATCAACCCATGGTGTTTGAAGATAAGCAGCTGGATCATTGATTTTGTCAAAATAAAGGCTGCCGTTGAAATTTTCTGAAACCATGACAACCACATGCAAAGTCCGGTTAAAAAATGACTAAACTGTATTAAACACCATAGTATGTCACACTGGACCCACTAGGTATTTTTTCCAGAATGGAAATAAGGGAAAAATGTAGAATCAATATAAAAGTTATATTTAAGTCCCACTCCAGTGATCCCAGTGGTTTTTTAACCCATAACAACACAGACACATTTTTTTCTTCAAAATAAATTTGTGTATTTTACCACAAGCCAAGTGGACCACAGAATCCATTTCTTATATTTTTCTGTTATACTGATGTCACCACGGGTGTTAATCATGATTATGCAGTTTTTTGCACATATTTTATAAAAAACCTGTTTAGTTTCTGTAGAGCAGCAGTAGTTTTTTTAAAATGTCCCTCTTATGGGTGGGACTGTTGACAAAGAGCAACCCCGCCCCCCCTTTCCCTCTCTGTTGTTGAAAGCTTGGAGCAGGGAGCTTGTGGCCACAGGTAGTTGTGGTGTAGAAAATATATTTTCTACATCACAAATACCATCTTTTTCAAACTGCATTTTTATGCTCCTGATTTAAAATTATATGAATAAAGAAATACTCAGAATTGCAAAATTGTGCTTAATTATTTTCCAATATATATCCCCCCATCATTAAGAATGCCACAAGTACATGTTAAAAACACGACAAACACATTTTGGAGTGGGACATTTTACATATTTCTAGAGAATTTCTATTGCAGTCTATTTGTCAAAATGTTGGTTTCTGGCAAACTTAATTCAGGTTTAGGTCTGCAATTTGACTGAGCCATTACAATTAATCTTTTCTACTAAACTTTCTACAAATTTGCTGATATGCTTGAAAACATGATCCTGCACCGTTTGATTTTAGTTGGGCTTAAAGCCGCAAAGCATCTTTGTCGTCTTTCAGATACAACAGGCCATCCGACAACGGATGTTTTCAACACAGTATTATTGCTTCCAGCAACTTTCCAAACAAGCTGTTTCAGTGGAAGTTTTTTTGCTTGTTTGTTTTTTCATACGTGTACTGTCATGAACTTTGACATTTAACCTGCAAACCTGATTCAGATGTTCAACATAGAAGATTCTTCTTTCATTATTATTTTAAACTTTTTTCCAGACCTTGCAGAGTCTGACCTTCAGAATGATCTTTCTGGCACATCCGCCTCTAAGTGGATGGAAGCATTTTCCACTTCCACATAATTAAGTCTAGATTATTTAGACTTACCACCACTTTTGGACCAATGTGCAACCAGCTATTTTTCTGCAATCCTATCTGAGTGTTACAGATCTGCAAACATTCAAAACCTAAAAGTATTTTCACCTTCATTCATCAGAGCATGTTTGTAGACTCTAATAATGTTAACACAAGTCATGCATGTTATATTAGATAGTCCATACTTCCATTTTAGTGCTGCAACTACTTGGTTTTACATTTTTGTTGGGTAAGACAAAAGCAAGAGCAAAAATCTTTAAATTTGAAACAGACATTTTATAGAGTTTCCAACAAAAATGAATGAAAACAAGATAAATATGTATTAAGTACAATATTATGCATACTGGGGGTTTTGGGTCATGACTGGTATGTTTTTAAAGGTAAACAGCAATGACTCACACAGGTCACAATGAAGCAAAAGCTCTACTTTAAATAGCACTTTCAACAGCTGGGTTGAGCATCGGTGAGCACGGCATGCATAAAAGATGAACCAACTGCAACAGATGTTTTGTTCTCCTCTGTATGATGTGTATGTATTTCAGCATTAACATCTCTACCGGGGTGGGCTAAGATGTCAGCATGCAGAGCTGGCTCCCAGCTGAGCCCAGCTGCAAAATCTTGGCAGCTCCCAGTTGATTTTTCTTTCTTTTTTTTTTTTACATTTTTGGAGAAAAGCTGACCTTTAATAGGTCTTGCAATATAAGCTTTTACATACAGAAAAAGATCTATCAAACCCACACCCCTGCTAAAAGCTTCTATTCCTGAATAGATTATAATTTCTTATTCTCTTTGAAATTATGAGGGAATAATTCATTTAAGCCTCATTATTAACGGAGGCTGTGTTCTCTGTCTGCGCAAAACTATTGTTGCTTGTGAGTTTTGATGAAAGTGGGGCGCATGCCAGTTTGGGGTTATTTAATTAGTCATTAAAAATCCTGTGGTTTTGAAGCCAGTACAATTTAATCAGGTATGCAAATGCTGGCCTATATTGAGAATAAAATTATGCAGAGGTGTCAGCTGTAAGAAACAACACAACAATGCCACCTATTGAGAACAAGGTGCATATACTTAAATGAAATCTATAAAGCAACCTGTACTCAGTCCAAAAATGTAATATACTTCAGCTTTATTAGCCTCAGTCCATTTTCTAGGGCTTTTTATTAGATACGTTGCTGGAAATTTGTCCTTAAGTGCTGGAGAAATATGACAGACATCCAGTAAAACAATTCGATTTTTGAAAAATAACTGATTATCTTGTAAAATTAAATAAATATTACATATAATAAGGGAAATATATATTTTTTTAAGATTTACAGTATAAAAAAATAATAGAAACAAATAAAATCTTCAAAACTTTCATAAACAGCAACCCATGTGCATCAACTGTTTATTTTCCAAGGCCAGAGACATCATAACCACTTCTAATAGTGAAATGTGCTCTAAGTTTATTAAATGTGAAAAAACAAATGAGGAAAAAAATATATTATATGCAAAAGTGGTACGAAATGCATTTAACCAGAAAGGCACAAAAAGACACATTAAGTGGAAAGGTATTGCTTCCTGCTGGTTCTTCTGCAACATTAAAACATGAGTCAACATGTGTCAGACAATTCTACATAAAAACAGTACACAACATTACATACTTTCGGTTTTCTGTTGCAATAAAACATTCTTTATTTGAAAGGCTAAAAAGCTAATAAGACAATATTGGTGTGAAAGCTAAAATATATATTATAATATAAATACAACGGTCTTAATGAACCATATTTTTTATTGTGTGCATTTATAACTCCCTTTTGTGGCCACGGACCGTCCAATGGTTGTGCAACGAGAAAAGGAACATCTGAACATTTTTCTTACTACTTACAACTTCTGTCAAACATGAATATTTATTTATATACATTGGTAATAAATTAACTTTAGTACAATTTTTTTAAGGTGGTTTAAAAAAAAACGTCTGTTTTTCTTGGCATCGGATGGTCAGATGGAGAAATGACATTGCTAGGATTGTCTGGTCCTTTCACAAATTGGGTATGATCCTGCCGTCCACAGATTTGGCCCGTTGAAAATGTAAAAAAAAAAAAAAAAAAAAAAGGAATCATTCTTCCTCCCATGTTTGCTCAAAGGCTGTAACACTCTTGAAACAAATAAAGCAGGTTATTCATTCTGAATTCTGCAGTGGAGCTGGCTGTCGACTGAGCTTGTCAGTTTTAAGCAGGTGAGGTAACTTCCTCCTTAGTGTTGCAGGTGAACACTCAGTGGAAAGATGGCAGCAGCCATGATGCTCCTCCTCCTGGTCCTCAACTGCATCTTTTTATGTTCGGAACCCAAACTCCATAAGGCCACAGAATGACGCAAGCCCTTCCACTGCAGAACAAGACTTTTTATTCTTAGGGGAGGAATTGAAAATTTGAAGCGAAAAATCCTTTTTGAGTAACTACGATTGTAAAAATGGAAAGTAAGCCACGAGGATCACACTGCTAGCACCGTTTCTCTTCGCATGTAGGGCACCACTCTCAGGAAGTCCAGTGCTTGTTTTGAATCTTTTCAGGCAGTCCCAACCACAAGGTGATGAGGCGTCTTTATGGTTGGTCCAAGAAAGAACCACAAACAGTTTTGTGAAGTGTTAATCTGTTTCCTATTTTTTGAGAGTAATGCTGACATAAGAAGTAGGTATGTAGCCCTCATCTCCATTGTTCCTCCGGACTCGGGTCCAACCATCACCTTTGTCCTCCTCCACCACAGCCAAAGCCTCCCCTTCCTGCATGGCGATGGTTCCTTCACTGACACCTAAAAAGGAGTAATAGATGACATGAGCCAGATTTCACTGGTTTCTATGTGTGACAGATGTAACATCTGCATGCTATAGATTGTTTCAATTTTGTACTTTAAGTGTTTTTCTAGCTCTTGACCCACAAACGTGATAGGATCATCTCCGGCCCATGAGCTCATTTTTAAATATGGCAGAAATCTCTCAAGAAATACAAATTTGGTGCTCAAAGTCCCATAATGCCTTGCAGCACCAACCGTGCCAATGAACAAGCTAACAGCATTTTAATAGCTGAGACTTTCTGAAGAACAGGAAGAGAAATATGCAAAGGTAAAAGTAATAATCCTATGCTCAACAAAATATTCCTAATTTTGAATCCCTCCCAGAATATGTGGACATTTACAAGCTTCTTTTGAGCCCACCTGACTTCAAGAAACTCATTTCTAGGAATGTGAATATTTTTTCTGAAAAACTGGGGTGTAATACTTTGTGTGTGAAAAATTCTTGGGAGGAAGATCTGGGATTACAGATTGGGGATAGGCATTGGGAGAAGAGCCTGCAAAATATCCACTCTTGCTCCATAAATACAAGGCTTCAATCAATTCAATTTAAAGTACTGCACAGGATCTATTACTCAAAGGTTAAATTACACAAATATTTTCCTACCATTTCCCCCATATCCGACCGCTGCAAATATGCAATGGGCACTTTGACTCACATGTTCTGGACCTGCCTTAAATTGTACTACTTTTGGCAGGAGATTTTTCACTGGTTTTCAGATTTATACAAGCGCACCTTGGTACCGGATCCCAAACTAGCTTTGCTTAGAAATAGTTCATCCCTTCTGTACCTTCCATACACAAATAACAATTGTGTATGGAATGGTAATTGCAAAAAAAAATCATATCAACATGCTGGAAATCTGACACTGTGTCTCTATTTAAGATGTGACTTTCTGAACTCACCAGTGTTTTGCACATAGAAAGGATTTGATATGTTCTGGACAATAAGCATAATGTATTTTTTGATGTGTGGCAGCCCTTTTTGGATCATTTGAAGTAAAAAAAAAGTGACAACCCGCCCACAACAGATTAATTTAGCCGCTTTTCCATTTTTTTTCTCAATTGCTTGGAAATGATTTTTTCAAATTGCAGTGTAATATTATGTTCCCTTTGTAGTCTTTTATTCCTTGCCCTTGTTCTTGTGTATTTGGTTGTTTTTTTTCCGGTTTGTTTGTTTGTTTGTTTGGTTTTCCTTTTAGTGGTTCAAATGTATATTGTATAAAAAAAAAGAAAAAGAAAAAGATAATGATCCTATGGAGTAAAAAGCATGATGGAGCACTCTTTATGCCTTGCCATGCTCGGAGTGAATGCAGCTTGAAAGTCAACATATACTGTTCATAACCTGGCATTAAAACAAAAATAACTCGTGAACAAAAAAAAGTCTATTACTCTACTCAAAGAAAAGAAAAAAAAAATCAAAAAAAGTATTTATTCTTTTTGGCATTTTTTCTGAAGTATTTACTTTTTTTTATTTTAGAAGCAATGTTTTGTTCAATTATAAAATATATTTGTACATTAACTTTTTATTTTTGATTCAAGCTGTTTTGATTGTTTTATCAGAGAGACTACCATATAAACCTCAGTCTGGTTGTGCTCCATAAAAATGAATCCACTGTACGTCAAAGTCTTAATTGTGTTCTAGGTTTTAGTTTCTGATTGCGTTTACAGCATTTTTTTCATGAAGATAAGTATTTATTATTGCAATAAAATGTAAGGAACTACATCAAAGTCTCCCTGATTTATTAATCATAATAATATCACCCAGAAACTGACTCTGCAGCATTGATTTTTTTTTTTTATGTACTATAGCGAGTTAAAGCAACCTTTGACCTACCAGGGAAGTTGTACAAGGCGATGCATTCCCCGATAGGAGCTGTAAGTTCTTCATCGTCAAAGTCATCATCAAACTCAGCATAAATGGCTTGGGAGGGATCCGGAGTGCTTTCATCGGAATGAGCTCCATCGGGACTGAACAGGAAAAACAAAGGTTTCCTGTTCAGAAGGAAAAACTCATTTGTGCTTCAAATACAGTCTGTGATGGGAGTTCAACCTCACCTGTATACATCATGGGCTCCATTATTGTTAAAAGACTGGGCTCTATAGCGTAGCGTGTCTCCTCGGCCGCCTGCTTCAGCCAGCCAAGTCTGCACAGCAACCAAAGAGAGAATCAAAGATGTTCATAGCATTTAAATGGATCCTGGAGAAAACAACCTGAAGACATTTTGAAAAAAAAAAAAACACACAACTGAGGATTACCTCATACTTGCTCATATCTCCTCTAAGCTGCTCTATTTTCTGGGATGTTTGGTTAATTTGGGGTGCAAGACTAGCCGGGTCTCCCATTTGAGGATTTTTCTCATAAACATCTTTCATCTTTCCAAGAGCTTCACTAAAAAGAGAAAGAAAAAAAAGAAGACTTTTGGTGAAAATCTCTTCCCTGCAGGGCTCAAAGTGGCTAAACAATTCACTCACTCACAGACAGAACAGAGTTGTTTACTCTGCATGAATATTGGATCTGTGCTTCCAGCAGAGGTTGTAACCGAGGTTTTTATGAATGCATGAAAACGCCCCCTATAGACAGATGCAGGCTAACGCACACACCTCTTATCCACTTCCTTTTGCAACTCTTTGCAGATTTCTTCAAACTTCTGTTGTAACCTCTTCCTACGCTGCTCTGGAGGTAAGTGGCCAAAGTCTTCAGTCACTGTCGGCTGGAAGAGGTCACAGGAAGGGTGGGTTAACATGAACTCCGGCCTACATTCGACATTTTCCCAAGAAAAGGCCAAAAACCACACATTTGAGGAGAAGAAACACACCAAGTGGTTTCAGATCAACTCAAACTTTAAATTTAAAACTCAAGGTGTTACTGAGCTGAAGACAAAACAGCCACCCATGAATCATAAAGGTTGAATGTAAAGCCCAACCCACAACAGCAACACTAAGTCCCGTTATCTTTGGCAGAGTAAAAATAAAAATCTTAGTGCACAATCTCAACTCATTTTTGATGTCAGCAAGCATGGAGTTAAATCCCTTAATAATTATTTTATGGTTGTATTATGATATCCACACATGCATTATGTTTTTGTTGCAACCGCAAACTAAATGTATTCATTTGCAAAGAAAAAAGAAGAACAAATGCAGAATATTTTTGTGCTTTTTACATACTTGTCCTCTTGTAAAAAAAAAAAAAAAATTGTTTTTCACACTTCAAACATATAAATGAACCCTATAACCTCTGACTTTTGATATGAATCGAGCTAAACTAATCCACCAATCAGCACCTCTCTGCTGACCACAGCCAATCAGCACACCACCATATACTGGTTAATCAGATTTTAAAACATTTCACGAATTAATGAAAACAAATTTTTTCTTCTTTTTTTTTCTTGTAGTCAATTTTCTAAAGCTGAGACTTGGTCTATCTCTGTCACTGTGAACAGTGGAAGGGGGCAGATGACCTTGGAAGTGTGGCAAATGAGAACAGTAGAGTGGAAGGCCATTACAAATGAAAGTCAAAAATGTTTGTTAATAACATTAAAAAAGCAGTTATTTTAGTCGAGATGCCACTACTAATTCTTAAAGAAGCTTGTATTGGTGATTTAAATAATGATGATACTAATATTGACCCAGAAATTGAGGGGGCAAAGCTTTTTGCTAATGGGGGCAGAGGTCCCTAGCCCTCCTGTAGCTCCACCCCTGACTGTCAACTGTTTCATGTTACTCAATTTTCCTTCTGGAAAATTGTTATTGGGCGTGGAAAATTTCTCTATCTGCTTTAGTAGAACCAAAAAGTTGATTTTGAATAATTTAAATGGCTTTTATTTTTCCAAAACTAAATTATGTTTTCACAAATTTCTCTGCAGAGATCGGTAACCTTAAACTAAAGAATGAGCCATTTCAATTTCACTATGTTTTGTTTAATCTATTTTAATTCATACGTTTAACATTTTTCAATCTGTAGACAGGAGAAAAGTGCTGATTAGTGGATATTTTTAGATTAAATGTGTCAAAAGTCAGACGTTGAAACTTGCATTTGTATTTCTTTGCACGCACTCATAGAAAATACTTGTGTGTGGATGTGCCATTATGAAAACCTGACCAAATTTTACCAGACAAAATTTCTTCCATCTGTATGTCTTTTTCACACAGTCTCACAATATTTTTTGCATACACAAATCTTTTTTTATACAAGCATTTCCAAAGAAGAAAAATATCCTGCTCTGCTTAATGTAAATATGAACAAATGTTGCTTGCATATGCAAAAATTACTTGCTTGCAAGTGGAGGTCTCATTTTGCACGTGTTAAATAATTATGGAAAGAATAAAACTCCATGAACAAGTTTCAGTCCCCTCTTCCGCCACCAGATGGCCACCTTTTCATTACAGAACTGGACAGTTATTCTGAGGTACTAGGTCTTCAAAAAAAAAAGGGGGGGGGGGGGCTGTGTAAAGGAAAAGTGGCCATTTTTGTGTTTTGAACAAATGAAACCCCCACACCAGTTTTTTTTTCTGTCCACATTACCAAGGCCTTCTCTGGAGTCACTTTCTGAGGGGGAAAAAACAAACAAAACAGCACATGTATGGAACAATCTTACACCAGAAGTTGTGACCAGCCTATAATTATAGTTTTCTTTACTTTAATGCATATTTCTGCCATAAGCTCTACATGGTTTAAGACCAATTCGTGGAAAATGTCATCTAAAGAATTCAGTGATCCTTGCAGAGGCCAAATTGACACCCGAGCACAGGAGGCGAGGTCTCCGGGAACCCTGATCACCTCCTTGTCACTCACCGATCTCCTGAGTGTCCGGAATGAAGAGATTCTGGGTTTGACTGTCTTATTGATCTCCTTCAAACAGTACGACAGGGGGTCCCGGCCAAACTTGGGGGAAGTTGATCCATTAGAGGGTGAGGGGGTTGGTGGTGTGGAGAAAGGAGTGAGTGTGGAGGAAGAGAACTGAGCAAGACCAAAAGTACCAGCACCCGAGAGTAAGGTATGCAGGCATAGGTCAGAGGAGGAGGAGAGGGGCAGCAGAGAAATGGGGGGGGGGGGACAAAAAAAACAACAGGGTAACAAGGGGAAAGAAAAAGACACTGTCAACACCTCAGTGCACCACAGTGCCTGGGACAATACTGCAACAAACCCAGCACATGAGCCACAGCAGCATGAAAGAACAAACACACATCTCTGGCTCTTCTAAGCAACATGTTGAACAAAACAAGAAAAAAATTAGGCCAATCCAGACCAAGTCACCTAATTCTCCCTACACTTTTATTCCAAAAATACAATAACTACAGTTTCATGGCAACAAAATCTGTTTCAGGTAATTTTTGACTTGACGTATACTTTGAGATAAGTTAAGAAGGTCAACTATTTCTTTCTTTTTATGTCCTATTTTATTTTCAAGACTAAATATAAATCAGGCCATCATACTCTGCTTTCCATTACAAGAGCTTGCTTGTGTCTGATGGTGTAGCGCTCCCTGAATAGTTCATGTTTGTGTCACAAACTTGTGTTTCCTTCCTGCTGCCCAAAAGGCAACTGGAACGAGTTCCTACCAAACAACAATGCATACAAGGAAATTTCCCAGGAGGATGGAAAAAAAAGACCGAAATAATAAAAACATATGAAATCTCTGACATTTAAAAGAAAAAGAGAAAAAAAAGTGATAAATGCTGAACCTGTGTGCAGCAGGTTTTCGGCTGTCAGTCTAATATTTTGCATTGCCTCACTAAATTTGTAAGACTAATACACAGTATCAAATTTGCCTACCTGTGTTATTTACATTTATACTTATACACATTAATAAAAGGAAAAGGCTCCTTTAAGTATTTTTTACAAATCCAAGATATAAGTAATTCCTATATGGTTGGAAAACAGAGGTTGTTTGTGGTTTATATAAAGTTACAGGAATGTCTTTTATCAAGACCATTTTCAAATTTCATGCTCATACCTACATTTCACAGTAATTTTAAATATTTCCAAATGTAAACATTAGTATCATTTTAAATATGGTAACAAATATACATATATATTATATAATATATATGTTTAGCATTTAAATCTACATGTGTTACGTAATAAAACACATGAGCTACTTGTCAATTATGAGTTGGATTTTAATTAATAGCTTCAAAAAACAATAAAGAATCAAATATTGACTTGGTAGAGCTGTGTGACTGTGTATGGAATGACCAGCAACACAAAAAACACTACACAAAAGCAATCAGCCAGGGCTTCACACAGGGGCCACAGCAGCCCAGCACCTGCAGTCAGACTCAAGCAGAAGGGGGGCGCAACTAAAGAAACTTTAAAAAACAGGCAAATATGTAATGCTAAAATGTTGTTTTGATTTATAAAAAGACCTTTTTACCCTCCATTTTCCACCCTCTTTTGATATAACATTCTTATGAGTTTATCAATTACTTGTATTGCAATAATGTGAAGTCGGTATTAAAGCTGGTGCGGCTGGATCACGGCGTTCCAGAGGGTCTAAAATAAAACGATTTACCTGTCCATAAAATATGGCATATTTCAACAGTCCAAGCTAAAGTTAGCTGAGCCATCATAGCGACTCGGTGTGGAAAATCATGTTCAGAGTGAAGCGGCACCATCCTGACTGACCTACATAGATAATGCTTCAGTTCACAAACCAGTACAGTTGTTATAAATAGCTTGCATATCTACCATGGTGGAGTCGTGTACATAGATTTTTTGAGGTTCATGAATGTTCAGTGTTAGAAAAAGGTTAACTCGAACGCCGCCTGCAGTTAAGATTCGTACAAGGAAGCGTGGGAGTGGGACCTATTAGCTAAATGAAAATGGAGCCGTTTGGCTCACGGCCTTGAACACTGAGTGTCTAAAAGAGCCGTATAACAAGGTCCCACACGTAAACACTGGGGACGTGAAGTACAGCACTGTTATTATGTGGGCATCCACCACTTTGGTGCTACTTGTCCTAAGAGTTATGGGAATGTAAGTAGAGGGGAGCAGTTAATAGAAGTGTTTAGGGACCTTATGTGAACCAGGAGTTCTTACGCCAGGACAGCTAGCCTTCTGTTCCCACTCCTAACGCTTAATTGGTAAAACATGACTGATGACACAGAGCTGTGCGACACACACATACAAACAAAGAACAGGAAGAGTGCGCAGCGGAGCAAGGCCAACGGGGCATGCAAGGCAAGGAGAGGTGCTGAATAAGCAAAACACTGCAGAAAAGAAAGAAGTCATCGTTTAGCGTGGAGAATGGAGGAGAGGACTATTAACTGGTTGGTGTTCAGCCACTCGTACCACCAGTTTGATTTGGGCCGTTTGACATATTTATCATGGGGAAGTGAGAGAGACTCCGTTGTGATTCGGCCCCTAACGCCGGGATCCAGGCAGCATAATGGATGCAGTGTGTTTGTGGACGCCAGCAGAGGAAAATTGACTGTTGTTTGGGTCCCGTGCTGTTAAAAGCACAAGCGCAGCAGAATGCTGACTGCCAGCTGACCTACTGGAACCTCGCTGCAGAAATGGGGAGGGGGTGGAAGTCGAGGTTTAGTCACCTACAGCCAGGGAGTCATGCAAAGGTCCTGTGCTGGATGCAGTCATTTACTGTGAAATCCAATCATGCATTAATATTACCAAGCTTAAGAGTTTAAAAAAGACATTTTCAGTTGTTGCATGTGTGCCAAAATCCCAGAAAGAACATAACCGCTCTCTGAAGTGGATTTTCTGATTCTGCCAAAACGTTAAGACCATTAAAGCTGGGAGATGAGCAGCATTCAAACCTTTCAGTGCTGGGCAAAAATTAGTGCTCTGATACATTACACTGTCCTTACCTTAGTCCTCCTGCTGAAAAGCCAAAAGTTTTTGCTCCTGTTCTTTCCCAGAAGGTCTATAGGACCTTTAGGTGTACCCAAGCTACTGTCGGACGAGGCTCGATTGATTCCCTGACTGTAGTCCTCAAACTCCAGATCTCCAGGTCGCTCAAAGCCAGATTTATTCTGTTCTATTACAATCCTGGAGTCCTAAGTTTAATGGATATATATAAAAGAGTTAATTTTAAGAGCTTGGTGATAAAAAAAAAAATGCACAAAAGCACAATAATCAGTAATTTAACGCAACTCACATTCTTCTCATCAACACTGGAGCCGGCTTTAGTAATGCCCTCCAGGCATTTGCCGATGATAGGCATCACTTGCTTCTCTGTGTCCGAGAACAAGATGTAGCCTTGGGCCAACTTCTGCGCTCGCCTCTCATCCAGATCCTGCAATTTCTAAAGGAGGAAAATCGTTTTTCACAAACTGCAATTAAAAAAAAATAGACAACTATGTCTATTTTTATTATATGGAAAATAAAACTATTATTATTTACAATAAAATTGGGAATCCAGGTAAACAAAATACTGCATTTACTGATGAAACCTTTAGGTTTGATTAATAAAAACAAACAGGATCTAAAAGGTTTTTTTTTCTTAACACATTTCTTCTCCTCCTAGAAGTCGCCCCCTATTGGCTGCCAGATGTCACAGGTTTGAGGTCATTTGGATAAAGTTTGGTTCTGTTCTTTTTTTTTTCCTACGTTTTTTTTACTGCAGTAAATGACTAGAACAAATCCCAATGAAGAATTTTTCTACAACTAACTGAGATAAAAGACCCTGGAACACCACCTTTCACCCCTGGAAAGCACAGATGTTGACCCAGGATGCCACGCTGCCAGAGAAAACTCACATTGAAAATGAGGGGCATGTCATTAAAATAGAACTGGTTCTGCTCCTTGTTGTATTTTTGGAGCTGAGCAGCGTAGTCATTCTTGCACTCCTCTGCTATGTGTGCTTTTATGTGAGCTTGCTGTTTTGCCTAAAACACACAAATGAAAACACAGGTAAAAAGGTGACTCTGCTCTTGTTTTGCATCACATGAACCATGTGTGATGTAAATACATTTCTGCAGCTCCTACTTTTTCAACGTCGGCTTTGGTAGCGTTGATGTCCTGGTCTGTCTTCTCCGCGTGCTGTGCCGCTCGTTCTGCTTCCCTCCATTCTCTCTCAAAACGTTTTTTGCTCTAGTGAGGCGGGAGATTTAAAGCCAAATAAAGAAGAAAAGGATGTGACTTTAAAATGAAAGAGGAGTATCTCTTTTGGGTTTTTTTGACCAAAGTTTTATTGTCTAAAAAAAGGAGATCAAAGTTTTCCAACTCTGGGATTAAAAAAAAAAAATCACCTCTAAACAGATCTTGGGTTAAAAACAAGTTTAAACCACATCTGCTTGTTTGACTATAAACAAATAAAGCGACATGACAGAATCCATGTGGCCAGTAACTCACACAGAGCTTCTGGTGGCGTTCCGTTTACAACATAGTGTGTTCTGACCAGTGCTTTGAGTTGTAGCGGCACTCACATTGTCCAGCTGCTTGTAGGTGCTTTCCAGACTCTGCTGGGCCTTCTTGGCCTCCATTAAATACTGCAGACATTCATAAAAATAGACAGAGTGAGGGAAGGGGTCAGATGACATTGAAAGACACACAGAGAGTGAGTCGTGTGGAGGAGCAGACAGAATAAACAATGATCTCTACAAGCCACGCCGCACAACAGACAGGAAAACAAACAGCCGTGTGTTTAGCTGAGACATAAATTCGTCAACTTTTGCAATCCAACCCTACAGACAACGCATTTCTCGTTTTGACCAATGATCCCGAAGGAGACACTAAAATGTATTTCCTGCCGCAGCAGGGAGATATCCACCCCATCCACTCTCCCCCCATGCTTTAAACTCCTCCTTCTATGTGTTGTAACTTAAAAATATCTTTGGTTTGGTTTCATCAAATAACCTTGCTGCAGTGTGCAATTGTGCTGGGGGCGGGCTTACTCCGTACCAACAGTCCCGCCCACAACTTAGAGGTCAATTTCTAATGAACTGCTACTGCTCTGTAGAACCTGGGTCATAAAAAAACATCACTTTTTATTTTTATTTTTGGCTAAAACTGCAGAATTATATTTAAAAGAACACTAGGAATGCTGTTAGACAAGCTAAAAAGATGATCGAAGTTGGACTTTAAGGAAAGTTTCCAGTTTTGAACATCACGGAAAAGTTACCAAACTGAGGTAGTTAACAAGGGAAAGACTGCCAAACCAGTTCATTTGAACCTAATTGAACTTCCGAGCAGGTGCACTCTGTGCATCCTGGTCATTTGCATATCCAGCTCACCGTCTTTCGCTCCTGTTTGATCTCCTGCAGGTACTTGGTGAGATCAATGCAGATGTTCACAATCAAGTTCTCTGCAATCAGCTCCCTCTGGCCTGCGTAGTCATTCATCTCATTCAAGATGTCCAAAAACGACTGGTGGCTGGACAGCCTGTCGTTAGAGAAACGAGGGGAAGAGGAAAGGGTGGAGACAGAGGGACATGCTGATAGGAACACTGATATGGTGATAAACACACAGAGCTGAGTGGAGGATAAGAAGACCGTGATTCTCTTATTCCTGCTTCCCTCTGAGGGCATTTATTTATCCCACAAGCATTGGTTCCACCACCATACACAGATAACGCCAACAACAGCATGATTCCCGGCAGCTTTAAATGGGATCTTATTTGCCGTTTGTTCCAGTTTATTTATTGAGAGTGTGAGAGGCTTTTGGAAATGATGTGAACACTCCAAAACTTTAAAATGACTCACCTGCACTCTGGCTCATCTTTGTTGCTTCGTTTTTGGTTATATTTCTTTGAAAGATTCCTGTGGAGAGTGACAGTGCAGGACAAGTCATTGGTAAACACGTTTTGGTTTTTGTGAATCAATGGCTGCTTTAAAACTAAAAGTCCACCATCAACATATTAAAATAGCCATTCTTCCTCCTTTCGCTCTTCTTTTAACCACATCCATTTGATCATGTGGCAGTCTGCTCCCACTTCCTCTCCTCCCCAGCAAAGCTGCGCACTCCAACAGATGTGCTTCTGCACACGGAGAAACAACTGGAGAAAGGAAGAGCTGGGGATAAAAGGAGGGGAAAGCCAGCCAGCACACTGCAGCTGCAGAATCGGACCAGTGTTTCACATAAACAAACCAGATTCTGTCCCAACGCAGTCATGAGACCAACAAACATTCATAAACAACCCATTTAAGCACACAAAAATTACAAAACACAAGCCGCTTTTGAGCAGCAGGCTTGCACATTAGCATTTGACACAGTCAGCGCAGGAAAAAGGAAGAAAAAAAAAAGGAGCAAAAAGAAAGGCAACAAGAGCGAGGCCTACCTCAGCTGTTTGGCGTAGTTCTGCTCAATCTCTGTTCTCTCCTTTACAAACTTTGCATACTTCTCCACCAGCTCCAGACCAGACTGTGTGTGCTTCTCTATGATGTCATATTGGTCCTGGGGGAAGGAGCATGGGAAACAAGTGAGGAAAAGCCAAGTCAACAGCAGGCAAAGTGGCACATGTTAACCTCTAGGTTGCTCCTCCGGTCTGGTTTAAGGACAGGTTGAAGATGTTTTAACAGAAAACCATAAAGCTGACACACACACACACACACACACACACACCCACACACACACACACACACACAACAGTGTCTTTTTTTCTGCACACCAAGGCTGCAGGAATGTTCCCCATTTGTGTTGAATGAGCTGGTCAAAGTGTGTAAATATTTTTATCATTTAACTCACCAAGGAAAGACATCTGAAGGGTCTCTTACAGTCTATTACAAATATGATGTATTTACCTAAGAGAAATCTTAAAGAAACACAACCTATTTACAGTCATTAATCTAATCTATGACAGGATTGATAGGATTTTCTTCAGGACTGTTTCAAACAGTCCTTCTTTGTTCTTCTTACTCCATCATTGCTTATCTTCTGACACCCTCAAGCCCAGCCAAGTCTAGAAGAAGTTATTTTTCTGGCTGGTGGTTTTGCTGAGAGGAGATTTGTAACATGTTAGGCCTTGTTTTTCCGCACCTTTCAGGTGAGCCAAAGACTTGTAATCCGAGATCACAGGGAACCTCAAGCAAAGGAAAGGTGTTGGAGATTAAGATGGATAACAGCAGCACTGAGTCTCAAAAATAGAAAGACATAGAATACATAATATTTCACCAGAGAAACCCCTCAAAGTGTGGAGTTAAGATGGTCTTGCTTTTAATATAAACAGAAAACAGTCTATACACTTTTTTTCTGTACAGTGCATTAAGGTCTAAAACAGCTAATTGTTCTACAACTTCTTTTATTTGCTGTTTTTACATTACTGAGTGAGGGATACAAACTACAACTGTTTTTCTAAGAAATGGTTTTTATGTCAGCTATAGTTGCAAAGTACAAGAAAAACTGAAAATGAACGTGGAATATTTTGGTGGTAATATGAATTAAATTATATATTTTTAAAATGTTTTTTTTTTATTCTGTGTTCTCCTTTAAGTTTAATGTAAATTGAGGTTGGCCCATTAAATAATTTTCTTTATTGGTAGACAGAACTCAAAAACCTGCAGTTCCTTATCTCAAATTCAAAAGAGTATCCTTTGCTTTTTTTAAAACTTCAAAATTAGTGTTGTTATTCTGATATATTAAAGTATGGTGCACGCGTTGATCAATTCCTTTCATTTCTTACCAGGGGCTTCAACTTTTTTCAGAATTGCCTCAAAAATTGCTTGGAGGAAAATTGTTCAAAAGTGATGGTACAGGCTTAGCATAAGGAGGCAGACTGGATGATGGGTTGTCATGGAAACTTAAAATGTCCAAACATCACCATTTAAGTAAAAAAAAAATTGTATCATAGAATGTTTTACATTTGGGTACATTTAACTCATCCTGGGAAAACTACATTTGTTCTGCGTGGTCCAGTTTTCAGTCTGACTTAGACCAATGCTGAATTTATAGTGTAAGCAGTTCGCTGTTCCTCTAATTTTGACTTGTGGCTTCACACAATGTCTGCAGTCTCACAATACACAATACAATGCCAAATTGCAAATAATCTGTTACAGAGAAATGCCATAGGTAAAAAAAAAACAACCTATGTTTATTTTATTCCAACTGAACAAAAAAAAAAAATTTACCGTAAATTAATGATGAGGTCAACATCACAGCAAATCAATCAAAATGATTAAATATACTCTAATCTGTTCAGTTTTACTGAAGAATTATTTGTGACTCCAAAGAACAGAAATAAAATCAAATAAAATATAATAAAGTATGAAATCCACAATTATACAGTTTGAAGTAAAAGGGGTTTAAATAATCCCCATCCTGACCATGTGCAGAGCAGCTGGTGACCGTATAAAGGAGGAAATATGCCTCTTCTTATTTTCTTTTTTTAAAGAAAAATCCACTGCAAAGGCAAAACGACAAAGTGTGGACTTGGACCTTAACCAGTTGGGGTTGAGGAAACATAAAAAAAAAAGAGACTGAAATGTTACAAAACCCCAGTGCTTTTGTGATATGCACTATGAGAAAAGAAATACTGTTTTGTTGGTAAAAAAAAAAAGGAAGGAGAGAAGAACTGATAGCCACACAGAACTAAATAGGATGACTTTAGACAACAATATCTATACAATTCATCCAGAGATTGTCCTTCTATACGGTAAAGACTGTGTATCGAGGCTCTACACGAGAGGAGCTTCACATTTTTTCACATAGGCTTTGATAGCCAAATAACCTGACATAGATTCACAGAACAGGCCCAAACCATGATGCTACCAACAATATTGATTACAATCCAACTGTTGCAAGTCCTTTTCTATTTATTAATTTAAAAAAAATTCTACACATTCACATCATATTTTACTTTTATTTTTTTACATATTTTACTCAACATAGAAAATATTATTGCAATTATTTGCAGTTGTGCTCTAAAGTTTCTAGCTCATGCAGCTTGTAGGAAAACTTTATCATGTTTTCTGTTTTATTTATTTTACAAACTACATTTCATCTTTAGCTCTTAGTATTTTACATATTTTGTCTGCACATATTTCTTTTGTGGTTGTTGTCTTTGTCTTGTTTTCCTGCTGCTAAGCCTGTGACATAGTTGATGAGGTGGGTAGAAGAAGAAAAAAATGCAGGTAGGCATTTATTCACTTGAACCAGCTCGATAAAAACCACAGCTGCTGCCGGAAACCTGTGACTGCAAACATGGTTTTCAACAAATAAAAGGCCTTCTCTCAAGTCAAAGCTTAGTTTTTCTTTATGTTTACGCTTTCAAGTTAGTACATTAAAAATATGTTTTTTTAGCCGTTGATCATTTTATGAAGCAAAATCTGTGTTTCATCAATAAAAAAAATACTGAATAGAAGGACACTTGTTGAAACCACATTAACCATTTCCAAAACCTAAAATGCATTTTCAATTAACTAACACATACAAATCCCATTTAAGCCATTAAATGCATCATGAAAGAAAACCAACTTTTTTATGACAACCGTCACAGGAAGAACAACTATGTTCAGGTAAATAAGGCATCCTATAGGAGTTACCATCACAAAGTCATTCAAAGAAGTTATCGATATTCCAAAATTAGCTTTAGAGGTTTTAGAACATAAACTACCACAAAATTTTCCTTAGTTTAGTTTCTCTGAGTCACAGAAGAACAATCCCAAGAATTCTTTCTGGGTGACATTTTAACCCGTTAAACCCGCCGTGTCATCAAGTGAAAGCCGCAAAGCATCTGAAGGAGCTGCACAGGAAGTCACTTGATAACATTGCTGCTGTGAACATCAAGCCCTGAGTCACTGACTATCTGAACTAGAGGCAGATCTGCCACACAGGAGGGATGTTCACCATCACCCCCTGAAGAAGACACGGGGATCTTGCATGGCACAAAGTGTGGCTTAAAATAGCCACCAGATTACAATCAGGGGACAGATGCCAAAGGGTTGACTTGCTCCACAGGTTGACTTAAGAGCCAAACATTCACAAAACCAATTAGGGCTGCAGAGCTTTGTGCAGCTAGACAAGTGAGATCACACCAAACACAAGAGTCACGGTAAAATATCCACAACACCTAAAATCAATACTAGATTTTATGCATTTATCCATGACAGTTTATTAGGTTTATTGTTGAGAATTTCAACTAAGTCTATTGTAAAGTGGCACAACTAAATAGAGGGGGGAAAAATCTGGAAAAAACAAAAAAGCCTAAGTAAAATGTTTGATAAACACTGGGTCCTTGCACGAATCAAAGTAGGACAAAAACTAATTAGGCTATCGCAGCAACCAGCACAGGATGATAAAAGGGACAGGGGAAGAGGCCTAGGGGGAGACTGCAATGAGGTCAAAATCTCCCCTACCCTGCATCTCTGCAATGCTCCACTTCAGACTATTCAGGTTTACAGGGAGCATGTGCATGCTTCTGTTCTGAACATGCTCAATCCTGACAGTGGCGATATATAGTTTCTGAACCCCTTCATTTAAATGCATACCCAGTCCTGCGCGCGCACAGAAGGTGCATGATGGTACAGCAGTGATGTGGGATGTTGCCAAGAAACAGCACATCAGCTGATCAGATCTCTATGTAAACTAACACAAAGGACGCTGTCGTGCATCGGTGACTGAACAGGAAAAAAAAATGCATGTTTGCTGCGTCCTGTTTGAAAGAAAGATGACTTTAATCTAAAAATGTTAGAGCAAATAAATTGTTTGATTTTACTTTGAAGTAAACGTTTAAAAGTCGAGATGCGTTCATGACCAAACTTTCTTTAGACACTGATTACAAGCTCTTTTCCAACTCTCGTCTTTCAGAGTCTAAAAATATGTATATTTTTCACTTTCTGAGTTTACACAAGAGTCGACTGATGAACTCACCCAAAGGTCCGTGCCCCAGTCCATGTTCCGCTGGGTTTGCAGCGCTTTCTCCCGAGTACAAAGAAGTTCTCCAAAGTTATCCCAGCCGCTCGCAGGGAGGGAGGCCCCGCAAAAAGCTCTAATCCCGACGCGCTGAATCGGCCTCAAACACGACACGCTGCGGGGTTGATTTCGCTTGCAAATCACGTAAAACCCGCATCAAGATGAAGTAATCAACCTGGGCTGGCAGTCGTTAGGCTTGTTAGTCCAAATATTTTTCATAGCAAAGGAAACAGGGACAAACTGGCTCTCATGTCCGCGTCACTCCCAAATCCTAAATCTTAAAGGGCCAGCGCGCTAAAGCCAGGCCCTCCGTGCCACATCCTGACGGCCTGCAGGGGCGCGTCCAGCACACAGGGGGGTCAGGGGCTCAACAACCAGTACGGGTGACTTCACTGAAGCAGTACTCCAAATATGTCATATAGACAATTTCATCTGACTTCAAATGAAAAGAAAAACAAATAAAAACAGACATTTTCAAATGTGCCATTTTGGTCTCTTATTCTAAATATATATTGAGATAAAAAAAAAAAACATTTCAAAGCAAACAAAACGTTAAAAAAATTACAAAACAGAAATGATTGTTCTTAACATGCATACACATAAAAAATCATACCAAATATACTGCCAACCTTCACTAATAAAAATAACTGACATTTACCAGCTCTGTTTCTGTATCAAGTTTGCAAATATTTTAACACAATTCAGAAAAACCTAGCTCAACAGACTTCAAAAAAGGATTATGTCTGTTGTTCAACATTCCATACACTACCAAAACTGAATGGTTAGAAAGAAAAAAACTTTATTCTTGCAAAAAAAAAATTGTTGTTGCAAAATAATTTTAGTTTAAGAAAACATGTCTTCTTGACTAGAATTTTCTTTCTCAAGAAAAAAAAGTCTTGGTAAGACAATTTTTTTGTGCTTATTTAAAGAAAAATTTTCACATTTTAAGACGTTTTGACTTATTTGCAGAGTAAACACTCCTCTGATTGGTCAAAACTATTATAAATAATAAAAATAAATTCTCAGCTTGGCAGTCATGCAAAAAGGAAACGGACCTTGACTACAGTTAGCGTGTGAAATGTAGCTGCAGTCAAAACTGCAGTAGAAGAGGTCTGCCCTTCTTTACTGTCACATGCCTGTAACTGTTGGCAAACTTATTTTGGGGGCAGCAGCAGCTCAAAGTGACACTTCCAGTCACAGCATCTGATCTCAGTGACTCTGGTATCAACGTTAAATAATATCTGGTTTGTTTGGTGAAGGAAAGCTTAATGAGATTTATATTTATGTATTTACAGCTTTATTCTAAATACGTAGGCATCAATTGTTGTCTTCACATGCACAATCAGTGCCCAACTGCATGCAATGGTGAATTGGACACTTTTGAAGATAAAGCTGTTAAAAAATGATATTTTTTACTCATTTTATATCCATAAAAATAGGATATTGCGTATTTAATTTTAACACTGTAAAGCAATGACACAGGATTAATTAAATCATTTTATGAAAAAAGGAAAAACCTTTTGGTTTGGCTTTGATTGTTCAGCATGTCCACAGCCAGCTGAGGAAGATGAAGTTCCTCATGACCACCATATCAACCTACAGTCAGCAGACAGTCTGACTTATCTTGAATTTTGTACAATACTTTCTGTACTATCCAGATAAAGTGTAAAACAAAAATTATTCCAAACAACTTCAGATTTGGATACCTCTTCACAAGTAGCATCCAGGCTTTAACTGTCTATCAACGCTCATATTTGCTCAGAAATGCTGAGTCTTCTTTCAGTTCCCCAATGACGCACGACGGGTCTTGGAAAAATGAGTTTCACTTTATCTTTGCAGAGCTGAAACTGATTTATTGAGTTGATCAGTACCAGGTTTGTAGTATATGTTTGATTAGAAATTCAGATGTATAAAGAGAACGATCATCTCAGCGCGGTTGCATTGACACGGTTGCATTGACACCTCAAATTTGCCTTATTTCTTTCCACAACAATTTAATCAGGCTTTGTGAACAAGTAATATCGGTTACGTCCAAACAACTCTCAGTTTCCTTTTTTGAGTACAGTTTTTACATTTTAATGTGCAAACTATTACGTCATAACCGTAAGAGTTTGTCACAATTTCCTAGCATATTAGTTGCTTGAGAAACTGAGTAATGGACCAGCCCCCTTTAAAAGTAACCGTCTCCAAAGCTAAATTCAATATTTTCCATCATTTATTAAGTTGTCACAAAATCACTTGATTTTTGTTCTAACATCAAAATAAATGAGAGAAGTCAACAAAAACTGGAAAATCTATTCCCCTTTCTCCATCTTGTAAAGAGGTGGTATTTATTGTCACATGAATAATAATATACAATAACATGAATACTTTTACAAAAAAAACATACATTTCTTTAAATTGAGTTACTGAACTAATTGCTCTTAAAGGATATATGTTGTAACAACAAAAAAGTATGAAACTTGAAATTTTCTATGATATACAGTAAAAATGTAACTTGAAAACACAAAACACGTGTGGGTCAACACAACACAAGTTTGTTGATTTTACTGAGGTAACAGCATTGTGCTTCCGTACCTAAGGATTCGCTGCAGCAGTTATATTAATCATGGGGATCTGTGAGGGCTCCTGGTTTTTAACAACATTATATTTGCCACGTTTTCTCTTCTTGTAAAAAAACAAAACAACCAAAAAGACGAGGAGGAGGGTGAGGAAGATGCTACAGATGATGATCCACAAAACAGAGCCAGAGAGAGGCCCATCACTGGTTTTCCCTGTAAGATAAACCAAATAACCTACATAAAAATTGTGTTTTTCATCTGTAATCCACTTTGTAACCAACCGAAGTGTTTCCCCCTCAAGCAATCCCCATACATACCCATCTCAATCAGTAAAACAGATCTTGTCACCCTTCCAAGTTTATTTGAGGCAACACAGATGTAATGGCCAGCATTGGTAGACGTGGCTCTTGTGATGGTCATGATCTTGTGGCGCCCCACAGTGGCCATATGCAGATTCTCAGCAGAAGTGAAGTTCCAGTGGGTCTCTGGTTCAGGGTTGCCTTCAGCACTGCAGTCCAAAGTCATGTTTTGACCGGGGATTATCTCCTCGCTTGTGTTTCCCTGGTTGAATTCAGGTGGATCTATGGATGGAAGAAATGATGTTCCATTTAGCTCTAGTATATTAATTTTTGCACAGCTGTAATTGTGTGAAAGGGTAAACATACACAAAATCTCCAGATAAAACGTGTGTTGGGCTGTTCCGTGCTTGTTGGTTGCTTTGAGGGTGTAATTTCCACTGTGTTCCTTTGTCAAGTGCCGAGTGGAAAATACCTCTGCTCCATTTTTGAGCCAGGTAATTGTGGGTGGAGGTGATCCTTCTGGCTCACATGGAGTCTTTAGCTCACCGTTCATTTTAGCCTCGTAACGTGTTTTACAGTTAAAACTGGGGGGATCTGTAAGCAATCAAATTTAGATTATAAAAACATGTAATGTCAGGGTTTGAGTATTTTCTGTTGGAGAATGATGCACAGTTTACTCACATTCAACAGTGATATCAACAAAAATGGAATAGTTGCCAATACTGTTAGAAACACTTGCTCTATACAGTCCTGAGTCAGTTCTGGTGAGCATTTTATTCAGATCAGTCGGTTTTTGACTTGGATGGTACCATTTGACAGAGGGGGGAGGATACCCGTCAGTTTCACACTGAAGCTGGCTAATCCGGAAAGTGTTTTCTACAACGGTATGTCTGTCAGGGCAACGTTTGAAAGATGGCTTGTCTGCAAAAGAAAGACATAAAGAAATTAGTTTTGGGTTGGTTTTGAGAAACTTGAGACATAATCTGTCACTCTTACAGTGCACAAGGACGGTGTACGGAGCAGAGGATGTACGAGGGGAGAGCTCTGGACCCAACTGCAGTTCTGCTTCACACCGAAAAGTAGATCCATTGTCACCTCTCTCAAGCGGGAAAGTCCAAAAGGAAGTCTCATTTTGTGGTTTCAGAAGACTGCTGTTTTTTGGATCTGTGTGCAAACATTCATCTCCTCTGTACCACTTTACACGAAGCTTGTTCACAGGAGCCACACTCTGGATGTTGCACCTCAGCTGGTACTCTTTGCCCTCTATCATTGGACCGGGATCCACTGCAGTGACTGAAACAGAATCTGGAGTCTCTGCAGATCAACCACAGAAAACAACAGAGGTTCTAGCTCATCTCTGAACTTTTTACCATGTGACAGCAACCAAAAGATTTGTAGGAAGTCTCACTTATACGTACTATAAACTGTGATGACTGGTTCCCAAGTGCATTGAAATCCATTTGTGGATACTGCAAAGCAAATTGGCTTTAAAATCCAGCTCTCCACTTTTTTAATGGTCAAAGTTGAAGTAGAAGGGTTAATTTCCTCGTGGCTTCCGTAATCTGTTTCCCAGCTCACGAGAATCAATTCGGGGTCATCCACGCTGCAGTTGAGAACAACCGAATCTCCATATCTCACCACCATTTCAGGGGGTGTTATCCTTAAAGCTACAAGTCACAAGCACATACAAGAAATCAGCACTTCTATCTTTGGTAATGGGACAAAATATCTACCTGAGGAATCAACCCAAGAGACCTTTTTTCAGTGTGTCACAGGTGGCTTCTGGAGGATGTGCTTTTGTGGTATCACCCACACAGAGGGTGTAATTCAGTGTGGCACTTTCATCATCTTCAGTGGCTGAGCAGTTGATTCCTGTGAAATTTTCTGGTTTAGGCATGTTGAGTCGATGGGATACCGTGTTCGCCTCGACGAATTCAGGAGGGGGCGTCGTCTCAGCCTCAGAGGTCAAGTTAAAGCTCCCATGAGCAGTGGTGACATCCCTGGCAGTAGGAACTTCTTTAAAGAAAAAAAAAATGTTTAAAAATGGCTATTTTAGAATTGCTTTTCTTTTTAAAGACCCATTCCTATAAAAATTGTGTTTTTGTGGCATTTTTCTGATGATAGAGGACATTTATCAAGAAAATTAGGCAAAAAAAATGCATTTCGGAGTATTTCTTTTTTCAAATTGTTGTGAATCAGGAGCAAACAAAAAATGCAGTTTGAAAAAGAGCTTATTTGTGATGTAGACAATACACTGGGCAGGTCACAACCTCCTTGCTACAAGCTCTCTGGAACGGGGAGGGGAAGGGGGGGCGGGATTGCTCCGCCACAACTGCCCACAACTCAGCAGAAACAATGTCTAAGAAAACGACACAAGCTTTTTATTTTGGCTAAAATTGGCATAATCATAATTGAAAGACGAATGGGAGTGCTTTTAAAAATAGATCAAAAGATGATTGGAGTGGAACTTTGATTTTTAAAAAAAGTTTAAAATAAAAAATTAAAATATGCACTTCACTTGAAAACCAAAATATTTTTCTTACCGTTTGCTGAAATGTTGATTGTCTGAGAAACAGCAGCAGGAAGGGATCGTGACCTCATGTTCAGCTGAGCTTCACATCTAAACAGAGCAGCATTCTCCTCTCTGCTGATGTTGACTCTCAGCAGTGAGGACTCATTCACTGCTGCTTTGGTTGTTCCAGGGAAAGAGTTTGTTCTGATGAGATGGTCGTTTTTGTACCAGCGGACAGTGAGGTTCTGAACAGGAGCGACATTAAAGATGTCACACTGTAGCTCCCACTGCATCCTTTCCCCCGTGGCATCTTTTCTCTTCACAAAGAGATCAACTCCTGGGCTCTCTGTTTAAAGAAGTTTCATAAAACAATTTATTCCCATAATTTATATAGATATTCTTTCTCATATTTCTTTGCTTGTGTTTGATAACCATACTTACTGTACACAGTTATGTCCACATCCGTGTAGCATTTATGAGTGTCGTTTATATGTACACTACATTTGGCATCAATATTCCAGTCATCCAACTTAATTAGATGACCAACATAATTTTTGTAGGGTTCCTTATCAATTGTTTGGCCTTTTACTGTTAGGAAGATGTCGTTATAGTCAAGGGATTCAGAGGAACAGTTTAAGAAAGCATAACGTCCATATTCTCCGATAATCTCTGGAGGATACAGGAAGATAGGGTTGTAGAGGCAGGAATCCACAGAGCCTGTGGATCACACGACAGCATCAAGAAAACTGCTGCACTCCACTAGAAATATACACAAAATTCACAGGATATTTCATCTTTTTAACTGCTTTTACTGTCATGAAACCTCCAATAAAAAAGACGGTTTTGTCAGTGTACCTAGAAAAGCTAATCAGCTTTTCAGAAGTAGTAAACATCTAATCCAGTGCAATTCCAACAGCACAGAAACAACAAAAATGAATTCACTGTAATAATGTGTGATCCAAAAAGGGTGAAAAATGTCAATAAATGAGAAAAAAAACGAAGTTTTTGGCCTTATTCTGATAGTTCCACCTTAACTTTCTTTTTCTTGGAAGATTATTTGTACATCTTCCACAAAGACCAAAGTTGACTGTCTAAATTATTTTGTTTCTATGTGTTCAAGTGTGTTGATTTTCAAAGTGTTCGCTGTAAAAATGTCCACTCACACTCAGTGAAGAACAGTAGGGAGTTTATTATTTGCTGCAAACTTCATTACACCTACTCCTCCCAATGAAAACCACAAAATGTCACAAACATGTCACTCATTTCACAGTTATTCTTCAAATTGCAGACTGAGCTAACTCGTGGAAAAACTTTACTAAAATAAAACCGAAAGTAAAAGATCTATCCTGCTGCTAACTGTTCACACAGTCCTGCAATTGTATTTCTAAAAAAGTAATCAGGCAACATATTATCTCAGAAACCATTTAACCTCTACAAGTAGGAACTGTATCAAGGTCTTGCACCAATGATTTACTCACCACAGAATAGGATCGTGAGTGTGAGGATGACCAACATCCTCAGAGGCAGCGTGGTACTGCTGCCTCCAGAACCAAGGAGGCGCATGAGGAAGGGCAGGTGTCTTCCAGGATGCTACACCGAAAGTCCACTTTTAGAACGTGACCTAGATCGGCATTTAGCTGACGCTTAGCCCCAGAGAGGATGACTTGCTGCCAACAACTTTGTGCAAGCTAAAAATGTAAGTGAGCCTTTAGTGAAAATGTACCGCCCTGATGAACAGGAAACAGGAAACTGTGGGGAAACTGTCGATGATCTCGCTCTCCACCCAAATGTTGCAGCAACCTGTATCGAATCATCACAAAGCTGTTGTGTTGATATGGTTTTATTGAAAAAGATATTGCAGGATATCAAACTTGGCTTTCAATATTACATCTTTGCCATCATCCAGTCATCGTCAGTTTCAGAAATCAGATTCATATCAAGTCCCTAGGTGTGTGTTTGTGTGTGTGTCAGAGTGATTGTGTGGCCCTGTGACATACTGGCAACCTGTCCTGTGTGTACCCCGCCTTCGCCCAACAGTAGCCGGAAAGGCTCCAGTGACCCACGAAAGAGATACAGCTGGATAGGAAAATGGATGGATTCATATCAAAGTCTTTCATTTACTGTTTTTATTTATGCATCTAATAAAAACTTTTATTTGTTTCCCCCTACATTTGCCTTTGTCATTCACATCAGTGTTTCCTTCTCACGTCCATAATGCCACTATGTGGGCTTAATCATCATGGAAACTTTTTTCAGGGAGTACGACCCTCCGTGGAACTCGGCCCAGTAGACTCCATCCTGGTAGCGGCTTTGATAGTGGCCCCCCCGATACCACATACCATTCAGGTTTGAGTGGGCGCACATATGGTACCACCAGCCGCCTTTATGGTATTGAGCGCAGTTGCCTTGCGACACAAGAAAACAAAAGACACAGTTATTAAGAGGATATTTTCCCCGGTGATGTGGATCTGTGGCGCAGCAGCAGACCTCTATAGCTGTCCTTGTCCTTGTCCAGAGTGGTGAAGGCCTTGTTGTTGTGCCATGACAGGGAGTCCCCAGCATTTCCCTGGTACTGTCCAAGCCGCAGGCGGTACCAGTCGCTCTCTGGTTCCACATAAAAGCTGTCATACTCTGCAAACACCTGCTGACCCCGCCAGTCCTCCAGGACCACTCGCAGCTTGTACTGGGCCTGTTTGGTCAACCAGTAGAGGTGTTCCAAGCCCAGCCAGTATTCTCCATCCAGGTTACCAAAACCTTGCTGCAGCAAAAAAAAAAAAAAATTGCACTAAATTGGATACATTGTTAAAGTGTCTTAATTCGATCTAGCCCTGTAGAACCCTAGAAAAAAATGTCTGGGCTTTTAAAGTTAATTTGCTGTTTGTTTATTTTAGGTAGCAGCAATTAACAGTGCCCGAAAAATAAAATGGGTACATATAAATTAAAATGAAAAAGAAATAAATGAGTTTAAAAATGTGTAAATGTGTAAATGTGTAAAAAATAAAAAAAATAAAAAAAACAGTGGCTAGATTTAACCTTGTGGGTTCTCCAGGGACCTGTCCAAGGTGTACCTCACCTTCACCCAAAGGTAAGTGGGACAGGCTCCAGCAACCCCTGACCCCAGAAGGGATATAAGGGATATAACGGTTAAGAGGATGGATGGATGGATGGATGGATGGATGGGTGGGTTCTGGTGCACATGCTCTTCTTATAAAGTTATCCAAAAGAATATGAATGTGGAGATTGTGCATCACCTTAAGGAAAAGCATCATTTTGCCTCAAAAGAAAATCTATTAAAGCTCTAAAATTGACTGACTTTTTGCAGTGATTCTTCCAAGAACATTGAGAATTAATAATTAGAACAATCTGAGAGTAAACCCAATCAGCATTCCCATGGCATTGCTACAGTCAGAGAAAATGTGATTACAACTTATTCGAATTGAGTTTTTGATCTTTTAATTTGGCTTTTTTTTTCCTTTATAACATTTTAATTTTGAACTTCTGGGAGTTCTTTAAATAAGGGTTAATGGCCGACGAAGTGTGCGGTTACTACTTTTTAACGCACGCCGTAGAAGCCTGAACGGTTGCTTCCGCGAAGTGCGTTAAAAAGTAGTAACCGCACACTTCGAAGGCCATTAACCCGCTCATACCATGGTCACTCACAAAAGCAATACATATTAACCAGGTTTTAGTCCTTAATTCTTGTTTTTTTGTTCGATTTGGATCACTTTTCCCATAAACAGCGTACTATATGTTACGTGATGCGGCGCGATGCGCCGCATCACGTAACATATAGTCCGCGTCGCGCAGCACCACCGCTGCAGTTAAGATTCGGCGATATATATATGCTGATCGTCCCGATGAGTTGAATAAAGCATCAATTCAGAGGGAAAGTTAATCGCTTACCGCTTGTTTTTGCCCCGATGATGAAGCAAAAGGTTGTTTTACAGAAGCCGGCGCAGTGATACAAATCATTTAAGCTAGCCGACCGGAACTTCTTTTTTCACCGTGCGGTTATCAGGTTTTAACGCATACACAGCAGCCAATCAGAATCGAGTATTCAACCGGACCATGGTATAACATTATTTAACCCTCCTCTGCCTCTGCACATTACACTCCTTGTGAGACTTACCATCTTATATTCTTTCAAAACAAATCCTTTGATTCTTTATACATGTCTAAATGCTTGGACTTTTGTTCAAACTACTTACTTGTAAATCCAGTGACAGACTTTTGTAAGTTTATGAAATTAAAAGAAATAAGAGAAAAAGAAAAGAAAGGCATCACTTTGTACTGCTCCCAGTTCCTGTAGAAGTAGACAGAACCATCCTGTCTCCTCTGAATGACAGTCCAACCTCCTTGACTGTGACTTTGCTCACACCAGGCCTGCAGGAGTCGGTTGGTGCTCTGCAGGCGGAGCAGGTAGATCCCACTGGTTGTCTCACCAGAGTTCAGAACATGCTGGCAGTCCTGCCACGGCCCTGAGGCAGCAGAATGAACAACTTAACTTTCATTTTTGTGATATTCTGAAAGCACATTACTTTTACTGAACGCTACAAAGAACTTGAATTAGTAGCAGCAGAGTCGATTAAATAAAACTACTGCATGCAGATCTGCAAATGAATTCCAGAGTCTGGAGGATCACAGATAAACCACATGTTTATCTGTTTGGAGCTGAGGAATTCCTTCTCCAGCACATGCTCAGCATCACAGTGATAAGGCAGACTAAGGTGGGCTGGGACAAAATGTACACAGAGAAGAAAGTGGTCTAGAGCGACTGCACAAGCCTTTTCACACAGCCTACATGGGGAAATCTGCCTTTCTTCAAAATGTTGCAAATGTCTGAATCAGCATGCCCACCTTGGATTTCTTTAACCTTTGACTTTCACTTCCTTAATTATGTGACATGGCATGTCTGGCTGTAACATTCGACATTTAACATTTAACATTTAACATAAGGGTTAAATTACAAAGATCCTGCAAAATGAGGTTTGCAGAGATGTTCATGAGGAATGTAATGCTCTGATAGCAGCTGCAAGCTGTTCGTGACTTTGTTTATGTTCTTCTGGAGAGATGAATCTTAAGCCAGCAGGTCAATGACTCCTTGAGCATCTGCTGTTTCTCTGAGCTGCTAAGTATCTTTGACAGATTGATACACAACTACACAATGCAAGTGAAACTCAGACAGACATACCAGGAGATTTTGTGACCGGGAAGCTGATAAAAGGCAGGTCGGTGGGTGGGTTGGAGTTGGTGATGAGTGGGGGACGAACTCCCTCTCGTTTAACGGGTTGGAGTTGGGGGGCACTTTGATCCCTTTGAGCATTGTTGGTCATTTCATCGGCTTCAGAGCTGTAATTATGATGCACGCTCGACTGGCTCTTCTCTGGTTCACTTTTTGGCTGCAACCAAAACAATGTCGTGGTTACATTTTATCAATAAGGTCGCAAAACATCTGCATTTTTTTCTACCAAAGACGGCTGGCTGGAGTCCCGGCACTGACAATGCTTCTCCAGACGGGTGATCAACTGGTTCTGAGAGCTCATCATGGAGGCTAAGGTTCCATATTTCTTCTCCAATTCTCTGTGGTTATTGGATATGTCCAGGGCCTAAAATGTCCACCACCCACAGTAACATGGAGATGAGTCTTATTGAGAGGTTGAAGCTGTGTTTTGAGGTCTCTGCTCACCTGGGTTGTGGCGTTCAGCAGCAGGCCCTCCATCCTTTGCTGCTCCAAAGCCAGGTCCTTTTTCAGGATGACTTCATTGAGCAGCTGTGCATAAAGCTGAGCAATGCGAGAGTTCATGTGGTTGCTCTGTCTGCGCAGGTTTCTCACCTCCACAGCGAGAGAGCCTTCTTGCTCCAGTTGGCGCTGGAGCATCTCCAGCTGCTCCTGCTGTCGTCGGAGCTCCATCTGCAGCAGGGCCAACTCTGAGCGGTTGGTCACACCTGACTGTGTGTTCACGCACAAAGCCCCTGTCAGTTTCTGCTGCGGAACAATGAAGGTGTACGAGCAACGGCTGCCTGCTTTTGTCTCTGAGGAGCGAGGTGAATGTTTGTGTTCGCCTTTGGCCCCTTCCTTCTGTCCTCCAGCTCCTGGTGTGCTCACACAAAGTGTGAGAAACAGAGTCAGACTTATAGTTATTGATGTGTCCATGAATCTGTTGAAGAGTCTGTTTGTGGAAGACAGAATAACAATTAGAAACACAGCGACAGTAACACAAAACTGCACTTTTCTGTAGGTTTTCAGTCCTACGACTTCAATTTTGCATTTGGTGAAAATGGTGGTAAATGGAGTTTAACGGAACCCAGATGTTTGCAAAAGAACCAGACAGGAGCTTAGCATGTAAACAATGAGGGGACAACAGTCAACCGAAACCAGACGGAACCAACACAGTGCACCTTTACAATCACCAGTGACCCACAATAATGTCTTCAGCAATGCAAACAGGTTATTACTGACATAATGACCTATATAATAAAAAAAAGAAACATCACTGCGCTTTTGGCATGTGCAGACAAATCACCTTTTTCTATCCAATGTGTCCTGTATCAGTTAACTCCTGCTACAAATGTCTAAAATCAACCACCAATAGTTGAGACTTACTTTATGACGTACTGTGAGAGATGAAACTTGTTTCTTTGCTTAAGTTAAAAAAAATGCAAATCCTTAAATGATATTGTCAGAGGTTTAAGAAATGCTTATTCCTAATCGAAAGCTTTAACTCTGAAGGCAGAGATTTGGGGAAAAATAAGAAGCTTTCAGGTTTCACAGGAGCTGAGTTTGCTCTTCAGAAGTCCAGTTTCTGTCTCAAGTTCCACAAGGAAAGAGGCAACTAATTACAAACTATCCCCTTGACGCCGCCTCCCTGGGCTTGTTTAACTTAGGGCTCCATGTAGGAATCTTGCTGTCTCCTCCCTGTGCCACCCCACTGCAGCACAAAAGGGCTCTGACACACAAATATCGAGGGCTGTCCGGTCACCATAGACTACATGTGAAAGATGCAACATTGGTAGTATTTGATTTGAGTTCTTTTTTGCACTCAAATGTGGACTTGACAGGTTTTTTTAACCCCACTTTGGAGCATTATAACCTCTCAGATCTGAGCTCTTGTTTGCTTTACCTTTTTCATTTCTCTTTGACAGGGTCTCAGTAAAGCTGAATTCACTGGTGTGGAAACATAACCCAAAATGTGATGTCCACGCATTTGGATATCCTCTTGAGATATCCAGATCAAGTACAGCATACAGTAAATGTTACAGCGAAGAGATTCTAAACCCGATTTTTTTTATAAAATTAATAAAGAAGAACCAAAAAAAGAACCAACTTTCAACGTTTACTCTTTAAATATATCATTCACTTAATCTTTCTCTGGATGAGTGTTGCTGCATTGCTGCCATGTGAGACAGCATTAACCTTAAAAGCAGTTTTTTAATCAATAAACGTTTTGGAAAACATTTTCTGATGTGATTCCTGTGGATTTTGTACTGCATGCTGTAGCCTGGAAAGTGTGATAAAAGCTTAACATTTTTTATTCTATTTTTAGTAATTATAGAGCTCTGTTAGAATTATACCACTTCTTCAGATTAAAACAAAGTTTTGACTTTGAACAACAAATATTTTTACTATACGTGAATGAAACTACGTCTCTAAAAAGAAAACTGAAAAAACTCCACCTCCTACAATAAGAGAAATCTCCATTGGCTGTGAATGGAAATATCGAAAAAGTGCTCCCTCTTGTGGTCTAAAGCAACAATTGCTATTCCAACCGAACAGGATAGGAACTACAAAGCGTTGTCCAACACGGAACATTTAGTGTGTGACACGCTGTGAACGAACCATGTGGAGGTCTTAGCGTTTGTGGCGAAGTCGATATTTTACTCTTCGGATGTCCTAAAATGAGGAAAACTGATCACATGGGTTACATAGATTTAATGTATTTGTCGTTATTTTGATTTATTTTAAAATTAAAACCGTCAACGGCGACTTGAATCATGGGTAAATCAAAGGTAAGTTCTCGGCCCTGCGGTTCCAGAAACCTTAAGACGTTTAGCATTTTTTTAACCTAAAAAAATATTTTGCCATACGTAAGTTGTAGCTCCATGTAACACTAACTTAAATGAAGAGAAAATTAGAGTGGAACGTCTATTTACTTTGAGCAAAGTAAGTTGATACTTGAAGTCGTTGTGTGTAAATTCGCATATTTAAACTTTTTTGTGTGTGTGATCAGACTAAGAACCAGAAGAAGGCCCGAGTCGAGGCCGACCATGTGGCCGAGGAAGCCTACTCCACTGTGCCGCACTCGTTCGTCTTCCACCGGGGTCAGGTGGGGAAGAACGTGGGTCAGCTCATCCAGGACATGCGCACTGTGATGCAGCCTTACACCGCGGAGTCTCTGAGGGTCCGTCTGCAAACAGCACAGCTTTGACTGTGATTTTTCATTGATGTGCTAAAGGAACAGAAACAGTGTCCTGGCAACACTTTAATCATTCATCATCATATCCATTTGGTTGGTTTCAGGTTCGGAAGAAGAATGTCCTGAAGGACTTTGTGGCGATGGCGGGCCCTCTGGGAGTAACTCACTTTATGATCTTCAGTAAGACTGACAACAGTGTGAACATGGTGAGACCTGCAACCGAGCAGCCCAACTTCTGGCTGAGTTCATGTCTAACAAAGCGTTTCTTGTTTTTACAGCGACTGGCTCGACTTCCCAAAGGTCCCACGCTGAACTTTCGAGTCCTCAAAGTAAATGTTCCACGTCTATGTTTTAAAAATGAAAGGGTTCAGATGATGATGCTTTTTTTTATTGATTGTTTAGTGATGCTTCTTCAAAGTAAACGCACTGATGAGCCCAAACTACTTAAATTATGGCCACAAAAGCATTTCCTCAGCCGACTTTTAAAGTGTTTTTTTTCTTTTTTTGTAGTATTCTCTTATCAAAGATGTAGTTTCATCTCAGAAGAAGCATCGGATGCACGAGCAGCAGTTCACACATCATCCGCTCATCATCCTCAGTAACTTTGGAGTCGACGGAATGCACATAAAGCTCATGTCCACCATGTTTCAAAACATGTTCCCCTCCATAAATGTCCAAAAGGTGAGTAAAGGGAACGTTTTCTTCTTACTGTCGTGGAAAAACAAACCTGATGAAAGTATAGTCTTCTGAGTTTTCCATGAAGATTTTTGAAAAAAGTAAACGCTTTCTGATTTGTTTGTGAATGCGCTGCTAACGTTGAGGTTCGTCCTAAACTGTTGTGAGACTTTTTTTTTTTTTTTTTTTTTTTTTGGGCTTTTTTTAGGTGAATCTCAACAACATCAAACGCTGTGTGCTTTTTACCTACGACCCGACATCTCAGGAGATTCAGTTTCGACATTAGTAAGATTTCTTCTGTTTTTATTACAAAACCTTATCATTTTAGGAAAGTCACTTCAAACCTAACTGGGCTCAAATGATGACATACTTTGACTTGACTGTTCAGTGATGTTTGTCCAAAGTAAACGCACTTATGAGCCCCATCGCTAAAACAAAAAGTCTTGTGTTTTGCCGTTGGGAGCTCGGTGTTAGAAAGTGAATGTTTTTTCATCCTGCAGCAGCCTGAAGGTGGTTCCTGTGGGAATGAGCCGCGGGGTGAAGAAACTGATGCAGGAGAAATTCCCCAACATGAGCAAGTTTGAGGACATCAGTGAGCTGCTGATCAAGTAAGAGCACCAAGTCTGGGCCTCATGATATTTCAAATGTCAGAACAGACTTGTTAACTTACAACCTACACCAGCAAAACACGGTTCTTTGTTAAGTTAGTGAGATCCAGCTTCACTAAACTGTTTCACATTAAAGCTAAAGCTTTTTTTAAGGAATGTTTCATCACTAAAGTCTCTAAGCCCCGGGCGGACAGTAAACCAGTACCAGTCTGTGGGGCCGTTGGTACCGGGCCACAGAGAAGAACACTCAGCCTACAATTTTTGTGTGTTATTAATAATCTGATTCGGAAGGAAGTTTTATTTTGGAAAACTACTGGATTCTATCCACCACATCCGCCTCCTTCCTGCTCCATGTCAAGTCAGTTACAGATGCTACTTCCTCAAAATGGCTGCACTGACAGCTAAATAGAAACCTCCAAGCTAGTAAAGTGGACATATTTGGAAAGTTTGCTTTTGCAGGAAAGAACCAGTGAGGAAAAAGAAGAGCCTTTGATTTCAAAATAAAAGAGAGCTTCATTTAACAGCCAAGAACCAGGAGTCTTGACTCTAAATATGGAAATATTTTGCGACAATTGTTTTCACACATCGACCCCTCTGTGGCTAATCAAGTGTCTAATGTTACCAGGATGCTGCTAATAAAGTTGGGGCATCCATTTTTATTTTTTTAGAAAATACCAGTTTTAGAGGTCACATTTATTGTTGCACCTGAAAAGTCTAATAACATGACTGAAGTTGGCATTCAATTCAATCGTATTTTTTTAGTTTCCTTTGACAGTTATTGATTAAGGGATATCAAGTTTACAAAATGCAGTTTAAAGCAGCTATTTTACAGATGAAGAAGATAAACTTTACCCTCATACGTTAAGAGAACGCCCACCTAAGCGTCGTACTGGCCAGTCTGTGAAAAGACCGTCTGACATGAATCATTAATCTGACTTTAATATTTTTGCAACAAAACTGAGTAAATGTTGACGTCTTCTCAGGGGAACAAACCTCTCGGAAAGTGAGGCGGAACCAGACGGGGAGGACAACATAACTGAGCTTCCACAGCTGTATTCTGGAAGAGGCAACATCGCGTCCCAAAAGAGCGCGGTCCGCCTGACCGAAGTGCGTAAGCAAACAGGAGTGTCGCTCCAAAACCACTTCGGGTGTTCGCTGACTGTTGTCCTCTGCAGATCGGCCCCCGCATGACCCTTCAGCTCATAAAGATTCAGGAGGGGATGGGCGACGGGAACGTCCTTTACCATTCAACCAGTAAGTGGTCCTCGTTTTACTGAAGCTTGCTGGCGCTCAGGTGTGCGTGATGACAAAAGCAGTATGAAATATGTGATTCATTTCTCAAAAGTAAACGCTTACTGATTCACCTGAGACCGGCTGGTTTAAGACGAAGCTGGCAAAGAAGTTTTTTCAGTTGCAATGTTGTTTACCGTCCTCACAGTCTCCAAAACCGAAGAAGAAATCCAGGAGATCCTGGAGAGGAAGGAGGCTCAGCTTAAAGAGAAGGAGGAGCGGCGGAAGCACCAGGAGCAGAATGTTGCTAAGAAGAAAGAACAACGAGCAGAGCACAAGTACATAAAGCTTTAACATATTTAATTTTTTAAAGCTGGGTTGTGAAACAAAATGTATTTTCTTCTCAAGGAAAAAGAGTCTGGAAGGCATAAAGAAAAAAACATCTGAAGCTGACGAGGACAGCGAGGTGGAGGATCCAGGAATGCAGGACGGTCAGACTGCTGATGTCCAATCTGATGATGATGAGGAGTACTACAGACAGGCTGTGGGGCAGGAACCCGATGAAGGTAGTCACAAGGTCTAAATAATCCCCATCCTGATTGATTTTACCTCTTATCTATTTAACAATGTCTTTTTGTTCAGATATGTTTCCACGGGCCAAGAAAAGGAAGCTGGCTCCTGGGTCATCCTCTAAAGAGTTCAAAGCCCCTAAAAGGAAACGGCCCACAGGACAGCATGGAGACAAACCAGGGAAAGAGCCACAAGGAAAAAGATGGAAGAAGTCCAGAGAGGGAGAAAAGGCATTTGGACAGAAAAGGAAGCCTGCAGGAAAAGCATTTGGCTTCAAGAAACAAGGGGACAGGGAAAATAAATTTGGTGGAAAAAAGAAGTTTGGTGGGAACAAAAATAAGGACAAGTCATTTAAATCAAAGAATCCAAAAGGCTCGTCGGGCTTTAAGAAGAAGGCTGGTGAGAGGAAGCAAGGCTTCAAACAGAGGAAGGGGAAAGGTTGAATTTATCTGGTCAATGCAGACTTTGGGTTGCAGTTCCACCGGGAGGCTGTAGATGGCACTGTTGCACACAGTCTCACTGTCAATGGGGACTTGATGTGTAGTTTTGCAACTTGTGGAATTTAAAACAATAAAAGAGCCACAAGTTGAGAAATGGATACTGCTTTCCGATTTGGTTAATGAACATACAAAAGTAACTTTTTTATTTTTCATCTGTTTTGTGAGTTTCTTTTTTGTCATATTTGTACACATTGTCATGACTAAAGCTAAAAAATATTAAACATACTTCAAAGCTTCAAAGTAAATGTGGAAATAGGTGGTCTTTTTTTGTTTTTTAAAGATTAAATTAGAAAAAAATCACAACCTATTTAAATATGACATTTTCAAAAGGTTTGACTTTTGCTCAGTTTCCATTTTGAGGTTTCACATTTAATGTTTTTCAAGTAGACTTGCAAAAACATGAAGGTACAGCTTTAATTAGATTAATATATTTTTTTGAACATTGTGTTGAACAAGATATTGACTATAAATGTGGCAGCATACCATTCAAATAAAATTTGTCTGTCATAATTTTTAAACTGATTTTAAGGGATTGATCTTCAAAATATGTCATGTAGATATCCTTTTGATATATCAAAATTTAAAACGGACAGAAAAATCTCACGCAGGTGGAAATCAAATTATTTGATTTAAATCATATCTTACTGTTGTTACAGAGTGATCACAGGTGTGTATGAAATTTGTTAAAAAGCAGTTAAGCTTGATTTTAAAAGTTTATTCAACATCTAAGAAGCAAGAAAATTTATTGGTAAAAATCAACTAAACCTCAACTAAGCTACTTGCTCAAATGTAAATCTAAACTAAATGATGGAATCAATACTTTTATTTTCCAAATTAGAGTAAAATATTAGTTTGCAGACAATTTACTGATGGTTCGAACTCAAGTATGGGTAGTTAGTATTCAAAACACCCCAAACAGGAAGTATAAACTGTTATAATATAATAGGCAAAAAAGGCTGACAATTAGAAGCATCTTTTAAAATAGTTGAGCACAAGAGCACCTCAAAAATCAAATTTAAAAAAAACATCTGTAATTTCAAAACTTTCACTGTTCATAATTATTTATAGAACACAGTCAAAAAATGTATTTGGTTAAAACAGGCAATGAAAACACTTCTTTCACCTTTCGCAGTCAAAAAACTCAACAATTGTGGATGGAATTCTAGATTTTAAATTATATTAGATTTAAAACTGAGTCAAGGCTAACGTAATGTATTTATAGCCTTTTTTTGTGCAGATGGCAGAAGTGGTCATGTTCCTCGTCAGATTGTGAAACGCATGTGTCGGTAAGAGGAAATGACACTCAGGCTTTTTTGTGTCACTAGATGCAACACTTGAGATAATCGAGCGATATCTTTAGTCTTAAGTTTCTACACAGGAACTGCTTTCATCGCTCCTTGATAAATACAGTTTGTAGCACATTTTGGGTAAGTTAACATCATTTTTATAGATTTAGTGAAACCTGTTTTGACAAGTTTCTTGATAAGTTTTTGTATCTTTTTTAAAAGATACCTTTTACCTTTTCACAAAATCTCATTTTTTGTGTTCAAATGTGTTCAAGTAAACATCAGGGCAGCTGATCAAACTGTTCACATGCTTTCACAGCCACTGCCCTCCACACAATTGATCAATCACCTGTAGAGAAAGATGGTGAACTTCTCTGATTGCGAGAAGTTTCAGATCGGCGTGCTTCCTGCCATGTATGGAGTGGAGTTTATCGTTGCTCTTGTGGGAAATGCGTTGGCCTTGTTTCTGCTGCTCACCAAGGAAAGAAAGAACTGGCACCCAGGTGTGGTCCTGTCCTGTAATCTGGCCATCAGTGACCTGCTGTATGTCCTAACTCTGCCTCTCCTGATCGTTTATTATTCACTGGAGAAACGCTGGATGTTTGGGAATGCTGTGTGTAAGATGGAGAGGTTTCTTTTTATCCTCAACCTATACGTGAGCGTCTTCTTCATCATGGCCATCAGCGTGAACCGATGTGTGGCCCTCGTTTGGCCTTTCTTTAACCGTTCCTACGTGGAGCCTTTCCACGCCAAACTCGCCAGCGTCATCATATGGACTATCGTCGCAGTCGTCTCCCTACCTGTGCTGAAATTTGCATCTGTTTGCCAGCATGAAGACAACAACAACACTCTGTGTGTGTCTTTCTGTGACCACGTTTCTAATAATGCAAGCTCTCACTTCATCTACAAACTATTCCTGGCCGTGTTTGGCTGCCTTGTGCCCTTTCTGGTGACTTTCACTTCTTACTTTCTGGTGATTCGTGTAGTGTGGAAAAATGTCAACATAACAAAGCAAGAAAAGTACAAGGTTGGCCTGTTAGTTTCATCGGTGATCTTTCTTTATGGCATCTCCTTTGTACCGTATCACTTTGCTCAAGTCTATCATTTGTACCAAAGGTTACACTTTCCTAACCTGTCTGTTTGTTGGGTCTACAACATGTACCAGGTGTCTAAGGGACTGGCAACTCTGAACATGTGCATCCATCCCATCCTCTACATGGCCGTGTTTGACAGTATAAGAGTGGCATGCTGTGGAAAAGATTCAGACGACAGAATGCAGGAATAAGAAGCCCTTTATGTCTTTACAGCTGAACCCTTCTCTCTCTCTCTGGCTTGCAATAGCTTATGATGCTTTTCTATTGTTGAATCTATGTTTTTATACAGTTTTGTGTCCATTGTTTTAATGTCTCTTGTTCTATTACACTTTAGTTGGGTTTTTGATTGACAGGGAAAGTACTGCTTTGGTGGCTTTTGTCAAAAAAAATACTTTCTATCTGACTGGAAGAGTAAATTATAGGTTTTATCTGCAATAACAGTTTATATACACTCTTTAATATTTTTGCCTTCCATATGTTGAACTTTGACACTCACATGTTATGCATCAAATCGTTTTTCTTTTTCTGTTCATACCTGTCTAAAATAAACTGTTTCTGTGTTATGAAGCTGTTTGTGCAATCATTTCTTACTTGTTATTAGATGTTCAGGTAAAAGTTTTTCATAATTAATATATTATGTGTTTCTAAAATAGTTGAATCAGTGATTAAAAGAATAAATAAATTCCATCTGAACAAAACAAACTTGCTTCAAATCCCTCTCTTTTTGTCATATAGATTTTGTAAGTAAGTGAATAAATAATTATTTCATTTACACAATTTCTAGTGTGGTCTGAATTGATTTTAGGTTGATAAATTCAACTTATTTTATCAAATTGTTAAATGAAATATGATGTGGTTCTGCTACAACTATCTCAAAAATGTATGTCAAATTCTAAACTTATTGCCTGATGGCTAAACCTATTTGGTAGGAAAAAAATGTGAAACAATGCACGATTGCACAAATCTATCAACTTGAAGAAAACCCAAAACGAATCCAAACTTTAGATAACAAATAATAATCCAGTTTGATTCTTGTCAGAGTTGCCCAACAGAGCTTTAAGGTGTATAAAAGACTACACGCTTCTGAAGTCTTTTGTTTAAATGCCAATCATCTGTTCATTGTCTTTTTTTAATAAATTATTCTTTATGTAGCTTTTATTAAATTTCAACACTTTATAAAAATGTATATAAACGCATAGGAAAATGTCAAATTATCGAATAGAAATCTGTTTTTAATTAGAAAAATCAGAGAACTACAATCACCAGACAATAACTGATCAGATTCAGATGGCAATTAAAAAAAACAGATTATAATCCGATTTGTGCCATGCATGTAGCGAAAAAGTTTTTTCTTTTATTATTATTATTATTATTATTATTATTATTATTATTATTATTATTATTATTATTATTATTATGCTATTATTTTGAAGTTTAAGTTCCGGAAGCGACCTGCTCTCGGCGCGGCTCGGTCCTTCTCGAGCTAAGCTAACACGCAGGATGCCGTCGGTGGAGTACGACGAGTGAGTGTCATTTAGATTTTCCATCAGTGTTTATATGTCACAAATGTCTTTTTTACTGGTTTAATGTTGATTATCTTCTCTGTATTTTAGCTCTAAGCCCAGCTGGGCCGACCAAGTCGAGGAGGAAGTAGATGAAAGTAAGAAAGAAAGCTGTTAGCATTGAAGCTAATTTATGGTAACACTGCTTGGTTCAAGGAGGCCGGCTAACCCGGCTTCATGTCCACGTGTTCGTCTGCTTTTTAAAATAAATATATCCAGGGAAAAACGTTGCGTATACACGTGTTAAAATTGTTTTTATTTTAAAAGAAATAGGTTTTAGAGAAATGTCATGTTGGACGGTTGTTGGCGCAAATTTTCTGTTGTCAAAATAGCATCGATGTGGCTAACATAAAAGCTTGCAGCTAACAAGCTCCGTTAGGTTAGGAGACGGTAACTGCTCTCAAATTAATTATTTTGCAGTATGTCAAATATTCAAAATATTCGTGTTTGGCTCGCATTTAATTCATGTCCGTCCCGAGACTTTTGGCAAATCCCGTTAAAAATTGGGACAGTTGTGTGTAGTGAATTCAACATGTAATTCAATGTAATTTAATGATAAAATGTAGTTGGAACATCTGTACACAAATTATAGATACAAAATATTTGTAATTAATTATGTTAAACGCGCAATACAACTTATTAACAATATTTTGATAAAAGTAGCCCATTCATCCAAATATTATTGTGCCCTCTACTTGTTAGGTTTTAAATTAATAAATCATTATAAACGCATACAAAATTTACTTCTGTTGTTTTCATAAAACATGTTAGCATCACCACAACCCAAAAACAAAAACCGCAATACAAAGATTCGTTACAAATTAACATATTACTTATTAGCTGCTTTGTGAACTAATTTTTTTGTTTAGACCCAGTTGAAAAAATTAAATGACCTAAAATATCTTCTAAGAATTTTTAGGCTGTAATTCATTTGTCTACTTGTTTTTGTGTCATTGACAGCCACACTTCCCTCCCCAAAGGAGACGATTAGAGGTAATATCAAAACTATCACAGAGTATAAAATCGACGAGGAAGATGGAAAGAAATATAAGGTAAACAGCATGTCCACAGTGGTTAAAGTGATGACCTGCTTCAACTGAATTATTTCATGGATTCTTTTTCAATCTCTGTAGATTGTACGGACTTTTAAGATTGAGACGAGGAAAGCATCAAAAGCCGTTGCCAGGAGGAAGGTTTGTGGAGTTGTGTTTAAACTGGGATTACTTTTGTGGGATTGGTTGTTGTGCAACAGTGAGTTTACTCTTTTCAGAACTGGAAAAAGTTTGGCAACTCTGAGTTTGATGCTCCTGGCCCAAATGTTGCCACCACCACAGTCAGTGATGATGTCTTCATGACTTTCATCTCCAGCAAAGAGGTAATAACTTGCATTAAATATTATTTTCTGCTTAATTGTTGTGAACCAACTTTCCTTGTGGATTTACTAATTTTGCTTTTTGCAGGATTTGAATGCTCAAGACCAGGATGAGGATCCCATGAACAAGCTAAAGGGACAGAAGATTGTGTCCTGTCGTATTTGTAAAGGCGACCACTGGACCACCCGCTGTCCATACAAGGACACCCTGGGCCCCATGCAGAAAGAGCTGGCTGAGCAGCTTGGACTGTCTACCGGAGACAAGGAAAAGCCCGCTGGCGCCGGTAGCATTTGCTCTTTATTCTCAGAAACACTATTTGAGAATTTTTTTTTTCTAAACACCTCACCAGTGACTCCTGCTTCCTCTTACTTTCCTTAGCGGAACCAGAGCCTGCTCAGCCCGCCCAAAGCAAGACGGGGAAGTACGTTCCTCCAAGTCTGAGGGATGGAGGCCGGGGAAGAGGAGAGTCCATGCAGCCCAACCGCAGAGGTGAGGCTTCAGGGCAAAACATGTACAATTATTTTCAGCAGCAAAACTTTATCCCTTGAAATTGTATGTGATTGCACAGCTGATGACAATGCAACCATTCGTGTGACCAACCTGTCGGAGGACACCCGTGAGACGGACCTGCAGGAACTCTTCAGACCGTTTGGCTCCATCTCAAGGATTTATCTGGCCAAGGATAAGAATACAGGGCAGTCCAAGGTTAGAGGCCATTTCAAAAAAAGCAGTACAGATCAGTTATGAAGGCTTGTTTCAACTGAAAATAGGTTACTTTAACCCAATCATGGTTCTGTTTGTAATCACAACTATTAACCCTAACTTATATAAGCCAAAAAGATCTTTTTGGTGAGAGCTGCCTTCTGTCTGCATCTGATATTAATATGTCGATAGACAGTTGATGTGTGCTCTCATGAGCGAATGACGCGCTCCAGTTAACGCTGCATCTCATTTCCTGCAGGGGTTTGCCTTCATCAGTTTCCATCGTCGGGAGGATGCCGCCAGAGCCATCGCGGGGGTCTCAGGATTTGGATATGACCATCTTATTCTTAATGTTGAATGGGCCAAGTAAGCTTCTTCTCCCATTCAAGTATTTGTGTTAAAACATTGCTTTAAAACTGGTGCTAACATTGTTTATTCTCTTTACAGGCCTTCAAACAACTGAGTTCAAACGGATTTCTAGAAAGATGCCAGATTCTATTGTGGTAAAATGTGGCTATTGCTTCAATAAAGAGAATGAATTCAGAAATATCGTTGCAGTTTTATTAATTTTAAGGTTTTTTGATTGATTTCTATACCAAATTCACAGATTGTGTGCTTATGTTGCATTTACACACCATAGAATTTCAACAAAGCCAATATTAAATAAATAAAGCCCTGGTCTCGTGGATTGAGGACTACCTGACAGGTCAACCTCAGTTTGTGAGACTGCAGAGCTGTGTGTCTGACACCCTGATAAGCAACACAGGAGCCCCTCAGGGAACCGTGCTGTCCCTCTTCCTATTCACCACATACACAGCTGACTTCCAGTACCACTCTGAGCTCTGTCACCTCCAGAAGCACTTGGATGACACAGCTGTAGTCGGGTGTGTGAAAGATGGACGGGAAGAGGAGTATAGGAGCCTCGTGGAGTGTTTCGTCAGGTGGTCTGGGGAAAATTACCTGCTGCTGAACGTGGCCAAGACTAAAGAGATGGCGATTGACTTTAGCAGGAGAAAGTCTCCGCCCTCCCCAGTCTGTATCGGTGGGACGGATGTGGAAATTGTCTCGTCCTACAAGTTCCTGGGTGTACATCTAGACGATAAACTGGACTGGTCCACAAACACTGAGGCGGTTTAGAAGAAGGGTACGAGCAGACTTTACTTCCTGAGGAGACTCAGGTCCTTCAATGTTTGCAGTAGGATGCTCCACATGTTCTACCAGTCTGTCATGGCGAGCACCATCTTCTTTGCTGCAGTGTGCTGGCATCAAAGCAAAGGACGCCAACAGACTGAACAAACTTATTAGAAAAGCAGGGTCTGTTATTGACTTCAAGCCTGCCAATCTGGAAGAGGTAGTGGGGGACAGACTACTGGCTAAACTGGGGACCATCATGGACAATCCCTCCCATCCCCTCTTCAGGTAGGTGGACAACCTGAGAAGCAGTTTCAGCGGAAGACTTATACAACCCCGCTGTGCCTGAGAACGATACAGGAAGTCATTTCTCCCATTAGACTCCACAATTCATCTGGCAGACTTGGATGTACATGAGAATTCTAGAGTTACAGACTGTACAGTTATACTATTATTTTATTCCAATTTTTCCTTTTTTCTTCCCTGTATATTTTGTGTCTGTCTTTATCCCCCCTATTTCCTTAGTGCTGCTACTGCAACTAAATTTCCCTTCGGGGATTAATAAAGTTGTTCTTGAATCTTGAAATAATACATTTAATACAGATTTCCAGCTTCATGTTGCTTTTAAGTGAATACTTAACTTGATTAGATTTGTCAAAATGACAAATGCCTTTAAGTACAAAAGAGCTTTTATAAATCAAAATCTACAAAAGGAAGTACTTCAAACTTGAAGGGCCGTAACCCTTGTGCTATCTTAGATGACCCCACCCTTACATTGACATGTTCTCCCTACCATGACAAAGGTGGAAAGATTTCATGTAATCCATGGACACCAGTGAAGATCACAAATCATTGAAGAAAAAAGGTTCAGAGCACTGTCTAGTGGGTCTAGATGACCCCACTCCCAATGTTAAAGTGCCTAGGATAGCACAAGGGTTAAAAGAATGTGTGCATTTTTCATTTTCCAATGACTAAACTTAATCTACATACTTTTAGTCTGAATTGCTTGCAATAAACAAATTTCAAAGCATAGTAGGGAAATTTGTAAAAACTTTAGCCAATTCTAAACAGGAAAAAATCCAGGGACACTTTCAGTTCTTTAGAACCTTGTCTGTTTCAAAGCATTAACATTAAATCTGGACTTAGATTAAAAAAGGACATTTTGGATTTGACCTGCATACATGAATGGGAGTTAATGCTATAGATAACAGGTTGCGGAGTGAAATATCCATTTACTTCAGTCTAAAATAAAATTTCATAAGAGCTTTATTTGAATTTTAACATATAAAAACTACATACAATTTGTTGCACATTAAACATCGAGGAACATGATTAAAAGCAGTTAAAACACGGGATGGGTACTACATTACATGTCCATAGTGGTCAATTCACAGACAGCAAATAGTAAAAAATAAAACAATCCCAAAACCCAGAACTTCTAGATCTTATTGTGCTTGAACAGGAAATGAACTAATCAGAGACTTCCATCTTTTCTTGTTTGATGACATCTGCAGACAAAAAATAAAGAAAACATGTTCATATTTCTCTTTTTTAAAGAAAAATCAGAGAAGTTAGCATTGACCCAAAATCAGGCACCTGTTGTTTCTTCTTCCTTCATTCTCTCAATGACACACTTCTTAATCTCCAGCCCAATAGCTCTGGAGAGCGGAGGTGGAACGGCATTTCCAACCTGAAGAACATAAAACATAAAAACAATAAAAGTAAATGACAAAGCAAAGAAAGAAAACGTCTTGAAATGGTGTCAATCCAATGACTGAAAGACTTCACCTGTCTGTGTTTGTCCAGGATGTTTCCAAAGAAGCGGTAGGTGTCAGGAAATCCTTGAGAGCGAGCACATTCCCTGACACTGACCACTCGGTGCTGCTCAGGGTGCAGAACGCGGCCCTGAATATCAACGAGTTAAAACCAAAAGATTAAATGCTGATCTCCAGCTTGAAGAGTCCAGTCAGCTGATCAAATTCTAACTTCTAACAACACAGCCCGATATTCTTAAATACACTTTGATAATAATGGACTACTTTTATATTCTAATTTTTGATTACTCTGATCATCACTCTTCTGCTTATGATTGCTCTTTTTAAAGTAATACAGAAAAGCAAAGTCTCTGCACCTGCTTGCCCATGGGTTCGGGGTTGGTGACAGTCGTGCTGAAAAACCCATCCCACTCCAGTCTGCCATAAAGCCCGGCCCAGTGGTTGTGGCGGTTCCCGGTGTGGGGCAGACACCAGGGGATCAGAGTGTTGAACTGCCGGTCTGCGGGATCACAAGGCTTCCCTAAAACGACACACAGAGCGGGTCAGAGTCACACTGGAGATGATTTCAGGACATCCTGAAAAAAGTGCTGCTCACCTCCGGCACAAGTACAGACGCCTCTGAGGGCGCCGGTGCTGCTGCGGCCATTCTTCTTGTCAGTGTGGGTGTAGCGCAGCTTCTTGGTCATGGTGCCATCTTTGAGGCGAACCTCAATGTTGGGCAGATCTCTCCAATCAGAGCCTGGAGCCAAGGGAATGTGACGCATCCGACCCTCAACCAGAGCGCTCATGTCCTTCAAACAGACAGACAGATGCTCTTTGGTACATCTACACACACGTTATGCATCATTTAGGTATTTTTGAAGAGCATCAGGTAAACTTACCTTGCAGATATGATCCCTGAGAATGGGCTGATACTGCGTGCCTCTGATCTGTCTCTGAAACCAAGACTGAGGCTCCCCGTTGTAGGAAATCTCCAGGGCAGATGCACCATTGCGAATCTCGGGGAGGTCGGACATGCTGTCTCTGACTGTGATGGTTCTGTAGATGCCCCCGTTACCTCTGATGTTAAAAACAAAAATAATCCCAGAAGTGTTAGACATATTTTTCTTTCATCTGAAGTCAGTGAAGCAGACAGCTTCACTGTTTTATTTTATAGGGTTTTCTTTACCGGGTAACATTACTGACGTATCTCTTTTCATCCACCACCACGCTCAGAGAGCAGGCTCTGGGCGCAAACACGTGCAGCGGTTCAGGGTAGCGAGGCAGCTTCTCTCCTGGAGCAGCAGCCAGGATGATAGCTCTGCGGCGTGTTTGGGCAACGCCATACTGACCCGCCTGAGGAGCAGAACAAACGTCACCTCAGGGACTCGTGCTTAGGTGCAGTATAAGAGCTTCACACATGCAGAAGACCCGTAGGAACAGTCTAGGCCGCAGTCTGAAGGTCAGTCTCACCTGAAGAACACCAAAGGTACACTGGTAGCCCATCCGCACAAGGCAGCGCAGAGTCAGCTTCAGAACCATGGAGTTCTTGAAGGAAACAAAGTTCCTCACATTCTCCAGCAAGAAGAACTTGGGTCTGTAGTAATCACAGTAACTAGGGGGGGGGGGGGGGGGGGGGGGCAAATAAAATCATTTTAACAGTCAGTTCAACTGTAAAACAGCAACAACATCCTGACAAGAAATACCTCAGATAGGAAACCACAAGCGAGTTCTTGAACTTGGAGTAAGTGCGAGAGTTGAAGCGATTCATTCCACTGAAGCCTTGACATGGAGGCCCCCCACAAAGCATCTCCACGTCTCCCTTCTGCGGCAGCTTCTGACCCAGAGAATTGGTCTTCTCCCCGGACATGACCAGCTTCAGCAGGACGTTGCAGTCCTCTGTGAAGACTGTGGTGCCGGGGTTGTTGAGCCTGAAGGCCTGAGCTGCCGGCTCCCACATCTCGATGGCCCACAGTGACTCCGAGATGCCTGAAAGCAGCAGATTGAGTCTGAGCAATGCACTGCAAAATAAACAACTGTGTGTTTTATTCCACACATGAAGTCCTCCATTTTCCAAAAGATTCACTGCTTACTTAAATACAAAGCTAATTTTTTGCATAATTGATCAGAAAACGAAAAAAAAAGACATTCCAGACCCCCAAACATTCTGACATGGATTTATTACCGGCTTGATGGAAACCCTCGGACAGGCCCCCACAGCCAGAGAAAACATCAAGGGTGCGATATTTTGGAACTTTAGGCATCTGTGGGCCAACGTTGGAGTCCTGCTGTTCCTGTGAAGCCTTCCCTTTGCCTTTTCCTGATGGGATAGAGACCAGGTTTCAGTGATCTCAGAGGTGATTCATTTCTACATGTCAGAGTTCAAACCAACCTTTTCCTTTGCCCTTTCCTTTTCCTTTATGAACTGCAGACCGGGCGTGATTTGGAGGATCCTCAAAGCTTTTAGACCTTGCATTGTAGGCCTGTGAGGGAAACAAACATTAAACATTGGTTCCATTTTCACCTGCGTACACAATCATACAACCAGTCACCTATAAAGAAGCTGAACAGCAAGTTCTTGAATTATGGTACAAAAAGTAATCCTAACGGTACCTCCAGAAAATAGAAGCGGTCTGGTCCACCGCTGGAATAGTCTTGGACCGATTCAATCAGGTCTTCTGCATATTCTATTTGACAGCGGCCCAGAACTTCAGACATGCGGACAGTCACTTCTTCATCACTCCAGTAGAGCTGGTTAATGTCAGCATGGTAACTCGCTTTAACACCTTTGTGAGTGTTTTCTGGTCTGGGGGGTGAGGAAAAACAAAAAAAACAGTAGTTTATTTCTTTAATACATATATCTATATAAAAAAAATTTCAGTAACAGATTTTCAATTCCTTTTCCTACCTGTAGAACTTGTAAAGTGTCAGTTTGACGTCTGCAGTGTCAGATTTTCCGTTGCTACGGCGATGACAGAAGATCTCCTTGATGCGGCCGACACGGAAAGGCTCCGGAGCATCCAGGTTTGACCCTTTGATGTAGTCTGAGGACTTCCGGTAGTACTCGGGATACAGATCTTCATCCACGTCCTCCTTCCTGTGGGAGCGCTTCACTGGGCTAGCAGGCTTCATACTAAACGCAGAAAATATAAGGTGGAAAACAATAATCCAATTTAATTTTGTGCCCTGTACATAAGAAAACCATTTGAAATACACAACACTCACTTGAAACTGAAGGAGTCAGGAGGCAGGTAAACTCCATCTCCAATTTTAAACTGCTCGCCTTTGAAGCAAGCCAGCGCATACAGAACCTTTGTGTCGCCGCTTTCATTCTCTAGAGGTTCGAGTGCTTGAGGCACTTCCTGCTCTGCTCTCTCTTTAATGCGAGCACAGCTGCCACAGAACCTGAAGGTAAAAGAAAAGAAGAGGAAGAGTCAAGTTTAGCCATCGCATCAAAGAAAGAACATCACAAACATCAGAACATCAGTCACCTGTACTTGCAGTCCTCTGGTTCTGAAGTCTTGGGAGGAGTCTCAAATCGGGCAAACTCTGTGTCATACCAAAACTGGTAGAAAAAACTCTTCCCATCATCCTCAACCACCTTGAGGTCAACATCCATTCCACCCTAAAACGTTAAACGTCACATGTGAACGTTTCTGAAAATGACAGCATGAATCTGGAAACTTTTGATCAGCTTTGATCCACTGACCTCCATGAACCAGTTGTTGGAGGGAGCTTTGTACATAACGTTCACTTTTTCATGGACATAACTGAGCAGCATGTCCTCGCATTCATCCACGACGACGAGCTCCAGTGGATCAGAGGATTCTCCGAGCGCTGTGTGAATCCCTCGAAGGAACCAGTGAGCATGGAAGGTCTTCCCGTGGGAACCCTCCCACATTGAAGTGATCCTGAGAGACAATACACGAACGGAGGTTACTCCTCTGTAAAACAAAACATCACCAAAGTACACCTTTTCTTTCTTGTACCTGGCCAGATACAGAGGAACGGATGGATCATCAGATAAAACCGAAACGCAGTCTCCCACTTCCAAAACCTCATCATTGACGGACACTTTCTTGTAGTAGTGTTTCTTCCCCTCCGACTAAAGCCAAACAGATCATTGTCAGTTACATTTGTGGCTTAAGTAAATCAATCAAAAAAACTAAAAGACATACCAGTATAGGCTCTCCGATCCATGCAAGCTTGCACTGAGTTTGTTTCTTCTTCTTGGTGTTGGCGTCCTTCTTTGCCTTTTCTACCAAAACATCTTCCTCAACAATCTCATCATCTTCAGCCTCTTTTACAGCAAGATTAGGGCATCTAAACAGCATGAAAAGAAGGCCATCAGAGAGTTTAATAGATCGGATTTCTCTGTCGCAACCACAACAAAAGTATGAAGAGTTGAAGCAGAAGAGACACGAGGATTTCTGTAAAAAAAAATATTTATCCTGCAGCAATGATTGTAGCGGCATATACGGCAAAGTTAAACTGAACCAGAACTTTTTTCCCATCAAAACGTTTGTGATGACTTGGACTTCCCACAAAGAGATCCTCAGACATCCTCACCTTCTCTGTTTACAGGCTTGCTTGCTTCGACCGCTTCCTCCAAACTTGATCATATCTTTGCAGGCGGTACATTTGCCGCAATCAGGAGACTGGCAAACCTAAAAAGATTCCAGTTTGTTAGATTTGGAGTTGTAACTTCACAAAAAACAAACAAACCAAAGAACACAATAACCAACTCACTTCACAAACGCCACAACGCTGCCTTTTGAGCGCACTCTCTTTATCGTTCTGCTCTATCTGGTCAGAGAAGAAGGCATCGAAGATCTGGTAGACCAGTTTAGTGGTTGTTGCCTTCGTCGGTCCTTTGCTGTCCTTCTCGATCTTCGTCGGGTGACGGATGGCTTGTCTTCTGGCAGCTCTCCTATCAACAAAACAGAGTCAGCGTTTAGAGGAGAGGCGGGTTTTGGAGCAGCACAAACACAGGATCGTATGGTGAGGGATGGAACTAAGAAGCTCCTGGCCGTAAACACACCACAGCATCAGGCCATGCAGCAGTACAAGCAAACAAAACTTAACCTTTGACCTTTGGAGAACTATGGAAAAAAACTTTAAAGATGAAATATTAACACTTAAACAGGATTTTTTTTCTTTGAAACTCTTTACCTCGGAAAATTTGTCAGAGAAATAAATCTAGTGATAATTCACGGCTTTTAAAATTTTGAAAGTATAAAACGTGAAATAATTTTATTTTGGAAAGACTTTTTTTTAAAAATTACTCTATTACCTTGAAAATAAAGCCAACTCTAGGCCTATTAATTTACCTCAAAACACAAATAAACATAAAAGATAAAAAAAGAAAGGAAGTTCTTAAGAAACATTTTCTTCAAGTTTCATGATAGTTTCATTTTTTTTTACATTTCTGACCTTTGACTTAAAATAATTTTGTTTCATCCCAAACTATTCCAACAAAACTTTACAAAAGCAAATCACACTGAAAGACCACAATATAAATCAAAATAACTGAAAATGAAAATAGTTTAAAAACCATGTATGTGTCTCAGTGTGAACTCTGTTCACTTTCTAAATGTTTGACAGAAAAACACCACATAGCAGAATAAAGATGCAATCACAGCAAGAACCACCTACCAGTACAGCAGCGTGCTGCATTAGGAAGTGTTAAAAACATGTTAGACATCAGGGAGACAAAGACTGACGTGCAGAAAATTAAAAAATAAAATTTAAAAAGGGTTCAATCTAAATACAATTAAGTGTTTTTAAGGATACATGGTCATAATCCCAAACTGTTCTACTTTATTATACAATAGTCGGGCAATTAAGTATCCCACCAAAAGGAGAGACCCTTTTTTCTTTTTAACTTTGAGGTGATGTCACTTAATTATGAACTTAAAAATTCTTAAATATAAATTTATTTACAAGCGTCTGAATGTATTAACTGTACCTTTTCCCCAGAGTGACTCCTGCGAGTTTGATGAGGTCTCTCATGCAGGGAGTGACGATGATGGGCTGCTCATCCGAGTCGCCAGCCTCGTCGTAGCTCTCCACCTGTTCCACCACAAACTGGGCGTGGCGCAGCAGAGTGTCTTCAGTGAAACAGTTGAAGTTTAGTCCTGCAGGAGGAACTGTTGTCTGAAAGTAGAAAAAGAAGATAGTCTGTCAAGATTCACATTTGATAAGGGGGGGGGGGGGGGGGGGGGGGTGTTAAAAAGAAAAACTTTAACTGAAAAACACCACCTCAATTTTGTTGAGGAGGTCTTCATAAGTAACATCTGGGTTTTTCTGGAGGAATTCTACCACTATCTTGCTCATATAGATCTTTTCCTGCATCAGTGCGAAAATGGGGGCATACTCCTCGCTGGGCTGCATCAAGATGTAATCCGCAAACGCTGCACAGAGAGAGTTGACATTAGTCTGAGAAACACTGGAAATTAAACTTTAGACGTGAAAACAACTGCGTTACCTGTTGTGAAACCAATTAGAGCCTTTTCTCCTCCATCAAACCCAGTGATCCACCAGGCGTTGATCGGCCCAAGCTTCTTTGCAGGAACTCCACCTGATTTTGCATCAAAAGAAGATGGATAAAGCAACAATAGAAACAAAATAAAATCTTTTATCAGTGCTTGAACTGAAGCATTTCTTACCATCCAAGCAAGGATTGTCATCGTAGATGGGTTTAACGGCACAGCTGAAGTAAAGCTCCACGTTCTTCTCAATCAGTCCGGAGTCAAACGGACACAGATGACCGCGTTTATCATACACGCTGAAAGGTAAAATATGCCATTATTCATGAAAAAATTAACAATAAAGCTAAGAAAAGGAGAATGTGGTGCAAACATTGTAAATATCTCTGGCGTCATTGTAACACTTAAACAACTGCAAACCTGAAATTTGTGATTCTGTGCTGTGGCAGATCATCGTAGCTCTCAAACCCATCCTCGTTTGAGTCAAAGAGGGAGAGACGCTCATCTGTTAACATCTCAGGTTCATCAAGCTGAAAAAGGGAAAGAAACCCATAAGGCAAAATAAAAATGTGTGTGCACCCACTATATATTAAATGGGTAGGAAATTCTCACAGCATTATCAGGATCTCCTTGAAAGAACTTCAGATCTGAGTCATCCAAAAACTGTCGGCAATCTTGACATTTGGGAGGTGGGGTCTAGAAAGACAACAAAAAAATGTATAAAAAAAAATGTATAAATAGTTTGTGTGTTTGGAATCACAGATGTTGGAAAAACAAAAGACATAAAAGAGCAGTTCTATCGATTAAATACCTTTGCAGCAGATACTGGCTTGGTTGTGTCATTCTTACAATCTTCTGCAGCAGAACTACAGCAGGAGAAGCGTAAATCAGTTTATCCGACATCAAAAAGTCAACACAAAAAGATCAGGAAAAATGAGTTACTTTTCATCAGATTCCACTTTGAGGCGCTTCTTCTCTTGAGACTACAATGCAAAACAATAAAACACTCAATTATATTAGACAATGAAGGCCACAAAGATGCCTCTTAATATGCACCTCTTCGACATCCTCCTCTTTCTTCACTTCATCTTTTCCATTGACACTTTCTTCACTCATTTCCTCAGACTTGCGCTTTTGACTGCAAAACAAATGTAATATTTATACATTACCACTTTTTTTGAATAAATGGAGCTTCCAATTATGCATATATACATATAAAACTTATACGCACACTTTGGAGAACATTGACAAGATAGTTGGCTGTTTCCCACTATTCCTGGTGACTCTTGCACTTGCTGGAGACTCTAGAAGTGGATGATTTTATATTTTAACACACTGATTTTTTAAAACCCATGACTGCATAATTAAAAAAAAAAAAAAAGGCCTACTTTTTGAATCACCATTGGACTTGCTCCTGCGTCCAGCCTTCCCTTTGGAAGGAGGCGGTGATTTGACATCATCTGTGCCCATGGCTTCTTCATCCTGCTCATCTTCATGAGAGCCGTTTGAGAAGCCATTTGTTTTTCCAACTTCCAAGTCATTCTCCAGATGAAGTTCCTTTCCCAATAAGGCCTTTACTTTTGATATGTATACCTCCTAAAAATGAAAAACAAACAAGAAATCAGCAAGCAGCCAACCAACAGAGGTAATTATTAAATTATGTTGCCATAATGGGATGTATCAAACCTTCGAGATCTCAGAACTTTTCATTTCTTTTTCAAGACTGGTCAACTGGGTTTGAGTATCATCATGCAGAAAGTCCTGCACCAACTTTAGCTTCTCTTTGACTTGATCCTAAAAAATATATATATTTTGTTTGTTTTCCAGATAAAAATATAAATCTTAAAACACACACAAACTACCATGACAGTTAAAAAAATATTTTTTTTAATAGGTAGCTACATCTTACATTCAAAAGAAGAAAGTATGCAGTAGCAAGATAACAGGGCAGCTTTTTTTTTTAAAGAAAAAAAAGCCATATTTGTATCCATGGTCTCATAATAAAATATGTTGGAAGCCTGGGCTCTAAATGAAACCATCTTTGCATGCATATTCAAAGTTGTCAAAGCAGAACACCCACATTGGGATTAACTACACTAAGAGCTTTTACCTCCTCTGAAGATCCGTCCTCCTCCAGCATCTGCAGTCTGTAAACAAATGGCATGTATTTGAACCGGAAATTGCAAGTTACAGGGCGCCAATCTTACAGAGCTACACATATTGTCTGTGATACCAAGATAATGATAAAAAAAAGCGTGGGTATCAGGACTTCCCAACTGGCGCCAAATGTCATGTCGTTCCATCACTGTGATGCTAACGTTGCTAGCGGGCTAGTAGAAGGGAAAACTACTTCAAACCTCCCTAATTGGTCGAATGGCATATGCTACAGCTAGCTGCAGCTGCTAGTACAAACCAAGGGTAACGTGCTCGTTAAGCCGAGCCCGCACAGGTAAACTCTAACTAAGGGAGTGACGAATGCGTGAGGGTCGTTGTTGTAGACTCTGACTCAGGATAAAACCACACTAGCTTCATCATGATTAGGGCAGCATTTAAGACACGTTATAAGTACCTTTTTCTGACATCGTCTGGCAAAGACAGGGACGTTCTGGATGGCATCGTAACTGCAAACTAAAAAATAAAACCGCTAAAACGAACTTTAGTACGCCGTCATCAAACACAAAGCAGAACCACTGGTAGCGACTGCCGCGTGCTGTCTCCTTATGTGAATGCTATAAGCAATTCGGGCGCGCGGGCCGTCTTTTCGCGCGGAAACCCGGGTGTTGTGGACTGTACCACCGTAACAATCCATGGGTAATACGTATTAAAAATAATGAACAATATTTCTACTAAAGTCATTTTAGGTTACCACAAACCCACGAACCACATACACAAATATAAGTTGCTCCTCAAAGAACTCCTAAATTATCAAAATGAGGTCATTTTACTTAATGATATGTAACCAGATGGATCGGTAAACCCCCACTCCTTTCCACAAACGTGTAGGTTAACTGTCAAAGCGGAAGCGACACGAAGTGTTTACATTGAGTTATGGATAAGGGGTGGGGGCTCCTTTCACACAATATATATATATATATATATATATATATATATATATATATATATATATATATATATATATATATATATATATATATATTGTCTAAAAACAACAACAACAACAAAAACGGCCAAACCTCAGGCTCAGTGTCGAAGCCTTTTTGAATATTCAAATATTATTACAAAATTATAAATCACATTATAGCTAAAACAGTAACGGCTTTGGGGAATTTAATATCGAGTTCTAAGCAAAACCTCCCGGGTTATTTCCTTTAATTTATTTGCCTGTCTTGTATCCTAATTTTCTAGAAATAATTTTGCCAGGTGTACAGCACGTTTTACCTTTAAATAACTTTATATAAAGGCATCTGAAATTAGCATTTAAGCAGTCTTCTGTTTTATTTTTAGTTTAAAAAAAACTAAATCCCTTGCTACTGGTTTTACTTCCGGCTTTCGACTGGATTTCAAAATAATATTTCGATTCTGTCTTTTGTGCCAGTGAAAATTTGACTTTTTTAACTTAAAAAATTAATACAAAATACAATTTTGTTTATTTGTTTATTTCTTTAGCAAAGTTTAAGAACAACTGACTCTTGGGAAACAATTATAAAAAGGAAAAATAAACCGATTTCCTTAACCCTTGGGCTATCCTAGGCACTTCAACATTGGGAGTGAGGTCATCTAGACCCCACTAGACAGTGCGCTGAACCTTTTTCTTCAACGATTTGTGGTCTTCACTGGTGTCCATGGATTACATGACATCTTTCCACCTTAATCCACCTTTGTCATGGTATGAATAACCCTTGTGCTATTTTAGATGACCCCACCCTTACTTTGATGTGTTATTCCTACCATGACAAAGGTGGATAAAGGTGGAAAGATGTCATGTAATCCATGGACACCAGTGAGGTTCACAAAACATTGAAAAAAAAGGTTCAGTGCACTCTCTAGTGGGTCTAGATGACCCAACTCCCAATGGTAAAGTGCCTAGGATAGCACAAGGGATAGCGCGTCAATGGTCATCTTGACCCCATAGGATAGCACAAGGGTTAAGTTAGTGAAATTTATTTACTAACAGTCTAAAGCCAAAATACATTTCCATGTTTGGGTTTTAAGTAATGTCAAATCTGCAAGGATGTAAGCAGATCTGGTGCATTCAGAAAGAAATAGCTTATTTTGTCATACTTGGGAAGTTACAACATTTTTTTTCATTGGCTTCTGAAATAATGATGTGGCTTTGGAGTTACACAGGCAGAAGTTTGTTGCTGACTTGACTTTAAGATGCCAAGTTTATTTCAATTATTGGTATTTTAAGTATCCAAGTTATACTTTCAAAGATTGATGTTTTTACTTTATTCTTATTTTGATTAGCACAAAAAGAAAATATTGCTCAAGATCAACAGCTATTGTGCAGTTTTTCCACAAGATGGCGTCGTTACACAAGTGATGCCATGTGATTTTAAGCATCCTCTTATCATTTTTACAAATAAAATATTTCAAAAATAACTATCAATTGTTTTTCCAATAGCATAGTGTGTCAAAGGCTACTTATTGGTTTAAATGAACAAGAGAATGGACTGAAAAATGCAACATTTCAGTGACAAAACAAAGCAAAATGTTTCTTTTGGGGATGCTTTGGTCCACTGTCCTCTTTAATGTTTAATATAAAACAGAAATTCCGTCATTTCAAGAGTGTGAAATCTTGTGTTGGTGAAGCAACTTTAGATTCTCAAAGTCAAAAAGTGAAACTGGCTCTGTGACTGGGAGACAAACACTTGGCAAAACCTGGAAAATCAAATGGTTGATGTCACAAAATTGTGAAATTTAAAGTAACTTTACTCAATAAGCTGTTGAAACTATGGAGTACTTTCAGCCAAAACTTTCCAGGTGTGATGCTGTAAATTGCATTGCCAATCTAACTGAGGGTCCTTCCACCATACCATCATACAATGTCAGCAGACAATAAGATTTTAAGAGTTAATGCATATTCTAATCAAGATTTCCTTTTTACTATACATATGACACATTTCTAATCTACTTTAAAGTGTTTTAGGTGCATTACAAGATTATTTTTGTTTTCTGTAAAGATTTTTGTAGATTCAACTTGGAGGTTTTTGGTCCTGATGTAATATCCTGCTGGGCAATGGAAAGACTTGGCGGAATTCCCAACAGCAGAGCCTCCTGGGACGGATTCAGTCAATGTTCCCACCCAGGAATTCTGGACGTCTGACAGGAAACAGCCCCAACTCTCTCAAGGCCACCATAAGTCAGCCTCTGCCCCCTCCACCCCAAGCATCCCCCTCACCAAAAGCCCCTACAGGGTTATTTTGCTATGCTTCTCCCAGACAGTTATCAAACGAATAGACATAATTCTTTGCCACACCCATTATTTAGCCTCCCCATCTTCTGCCCAGCTTCCCATCATTGCCTCGTCTTGTTTTAGCCTTTAAGCAACGAAATAATTTTATTAGGCAACAGAGCTATGATTAATGCCCACGCAGTGTTTGCACGCACAATTTGAACCTTTTATGTTGGAGCAAAGGTTTCTCTGACCTTGTCAGAGCATGTTTGGATTTAATGCTGTATTCAAGTACTTTGAAGATGAAGGGAAAAAAAGAAAAAAAACAGAACATCTCTGGACCTGCAGAGAAATTTGAGAAATGACAGACAGCTCAAAATGAAAGTCATGCACACAAACACAATTTTCATAATTCATTTATTTTATAAAACTGGAATGCAATGAACAAAATGTTTATGTACCTACATTAGTGTTTTAGTTTGTACCAGTTTAACACACGCAGCGTGCTACAAGACACACAAAGCTATTGCACACAACACATCTCAGAAGTCATAAATTCATACATAGTATACAAAGATACAAACATACATACATATTGTTCATGTTTTCAATAAAAACCATGGTCAGGTTTTAATGAAGTCACTGGTACATTGATTGAAACATCTTACCACCTGATTGGAGTAAACTGGGAGAAGGAAACATCATTGAAGCTGCCAAAGTGCTTTTCACCAATTTCTACTTGGACATAACAGTCACTACAAAGAGGACTATCAGAGAGAATAGTTGTATTTTTGTCTAAAGGAAAAAGGTTCTTGTAACCTTGAACAACAGGAACCGGACAAGTAAAAAAAACAAAAAGACTTCCTAAAGCTGGAGGAAGCTACATGTCACTGCATGTCAGAGGATGAAGATGAAGCTGACCTCCTATGAGGGCAAATCCCTCACAGGCTTTCAAAACTGGAGGCGAGCGAATTCTGAAAACATGGATGCTTTTATACCCCAGGTTTTGCAATAATTAACTAAATGATGCCAACTACCGGTTCTTGTCATTGATGCAATGAGGCCACATAGTAAGAGGGACCGAACCCGCTCTCTCTTTGCTCACCAATGATTTAGGAATTCTGACCATTAATACTGTCATAGTGGAGCACACACCCCAAACACTTCATACATACATTCAGCCTTTTTCCCAAAGAGAAGAACTCAGACAGAAATTGGCACACCGCTGTTCCAAGTTGCTAAAACACTGTCATGTGTCACTGGCAAAGTGGCCGAAGAATTTCTGTAAAATTCAGCAAATGCCAGCACACTCAAGGAAATGTGAGTTCTGATTTGGCCTTCCTCAACGGAAATTGTTTCGATACAAAAGACAACAGTAAAAGCAAGAGGGACAGATTATGAGGCGCAACAATGAAAAGGGGTGTTAGTGGTGGAAGATGGAGCTGAGTATATGCTATCATAGGCATAAGGATTTCATGCATTAAATGTAAGCAGATTATGTACTTTTGATGAAGTTTAACAAATTGGTTAAGGAAGATTATATATGGTATACATAGATTTTTTTTGTCGCTAAATATTTTTGGCTTTAAAACGGTGGTGAGCTCACTGATGGTGCAAGAATGAGTGATAAACCTATAGGCCTTATGTGGAGAGAATCATGCCAGTCTCCTTTTAAAAGTGCAACTTTGCTATTTTAAAAATTAATAATGTTGTTTAAAAAACTTCCCGACTAAATATTCAGTACTCTGAATACTCTGCTTTTCTGTTTAAGGCTTTCAGGAGGGTTTGGGTTGTTAAACAAAAAAACTATGTAAAAATTGTTTGCTCCATATATAAAAGTACCTATTAAATGTTGCTTTTTTCACATTTCTTAATCCACACAACTGGCTCCCTCTTGAAACACTGTGTATTAACACACTTATTTTGTTCAAATTGAACCGTCTTGGGAAGTTGCTCAGTTATGATTGAATTATGAAGGAAACCATCCATCTTACAATGTTGTCCCTGTAGATAGATGTCTCTCAGCCTCCAAGACATTTTGAGTCACATGACCTGCTCTCCGTCAACATTTTCCCTATGAACACAGCTTCTCCGTCGGATCTCATGCAAGCCTCTGATGTCTCTCACATGTGCATGAATGAAACTCCTCTGTTGTGGCGTATCAGACACAGGTGGTACAGTCTTTCATGATGGGAACCATCTGATGTTCGTGTTTGTTTGTACAGTGTTCCAGAGAGCTAGAGCTCTTCAGGGGGATCAGACAGCGATCGGATGGACGCCCGCTTTGCAGCACCCCCCAGCAGCACAACACCCGCAGAAACTCTCTTCTCATGTCCTTACTGCGCAGCGTGTAGATCACTGGGTTGAGTGCTGAGTTCAGAGTGGCGAAGCCGAAAAAGATTTTGGCCTTGTCCAGGATGGTGCAGACTTGTATACTGCAGGAGGAATCCAGGAGGAGGATGGTAAAAGCAGGCAGCCAGCACACGATGAAGACTCCCAGCACTATTGTGACCGTTTTCAGAAGGGAGTATGCTTGCATGTTGGTTGTTACTTGGTTGCTGGAGCGCACAATCAAGTAGATTCTCACGTAGAGAATGAGAATGGAGAGCAGTATGAGGCTGAAAACAGTGACAACAAAGACAATGTACTTCTTGGAGTAGAGTGGCAGCACAGTCGAGCAATCTCCAAGGTCAAAAATACAGTTCCAGCCGAGGATGGGAAGTCCCCCGAGCAGGATGGAGGTGACCCAGCATGCTCCTATCAGCAGAAACATGCGGCATGATTTGTTGGAGCCGTATACTTTGACCTTTGTGATAGCAACATAGCGCTCTATAGCTATGGCCAACAAGCTGAAGACTGAAGCAGCCAGAGCTATGAACGCTGTGCCTTCCCTGATGAACCACTGCACTGGGCACAGTGAATAGGTCCGTGGCCCTGACAGGATTATATTGACTATGTAGGCACAGCCCGCCAGCAGGTCGGAGAATGCCAAGTTTCCAATGAAGAAAAACATGGCAGAGTGAAATTTCTTGTTGCGCCACACAGCCATCAGAACCAGGAGATTCTCGAAGATGATGATGGTGCAGATGACCAGGATGATAATACTGAGAAGGTCGGGGTGATCCTTTTCTGATTCCCTTTCATGTATTTCAGCTTTGCTCATGTTCTTGGCATGAGCATAGTGTAAACGTATGAGATTTGTGTTGTAGTACTGGGAGTACTTGCTCTGCATGGTGACAGGATGGCAAAGCAAAGGGGCACTATGGGAAAGACTCATTAAAACTTTAGTTCCAGAGTCTGTATATCATAAATTCTGCCTTTATGGAAAGGACAGAAAACAGCAGGAGGGTAGGATGTCCGTCCCACAGTCACGTCTCTGGAGTGTTAGGTGGGTCACCTGTGGACAGAGAGAATGACTGCATTAAGGATTGAGGAAAAGTGGTTCCATCATTGAAATAAACCTTAAAGCAAACAGACATGACTGGAAAAGGAACTGAACTTGCTGCAAAACAAAGTATCCAGGCAGCAACGTGCTCTTCAGCCGACAGCTTAAAAAAAATTGTTTAAAAAAAAAAAAAATCTTCACCAATCAAAAAGAACTTGAAAGTTACAGGAAAAAAATCAGGATTAAAGTCCAACTAAGAGAGCAAAAACAGAAAACTCTTGTTAAGTTACTTCGCAGAAATGTAGGACTGTGCAGACATGCTGCGCCTAAAAGGAAATCAACTATGTTTAGATAAAGCCATTAATAAGCAAATAGTTAATTTTCCCAATTTAGAAATAAAAAAGAACAATAAACACATTTTTATTGATCCCGAACCTGTGCAGAGGACGTCATCTTCAAGTAAAAGATTCAAAACCCTCGGAGGGTGGAAGTGTCTAGACAAAGGGTTGCCCTCATAGTCCGAATGGGGCATTCCACCAACCCTGTCCGAGCACTCGGCTGTCAACGCGCTGCATTGTTGTAGGGAGTGAACCATTCCACTTCGGTGAGCTACTTCTTTAAACTGCAGCAAAGCTAGTAGATCAGCCAGACCTCTTCGTCCTGACCTGCCCAACCACCCACTTCCAGCCTCCTGAGAAAAGCTAACAACAAATCAAACAGACACCTGAGGAGGAAAAAAGTGGGGGCTCGGCTCACTTATAGGGAAAAAGCTTGTTAAGACTTGATTGTGGTGTACAGTAGCATCACACGTTGACAAGCCTAAACAGAAAGTATTCACTTCAGAGACACTTCTCATAAAATCAGATTAGTGAGAAAACAGTCAGAAACTTTTTAACGAACAAGTTTTATCCCAAAAAAAAAAAAAAAAAAGGAACAGACGCACTGCTCGTCTGGTTTCAAATTACTCTTTAAAGTGAACTAAAGTGGACTGCAGCGTCACGACTGAGCACAAAAGAAAGTTTGAGGGCCTGCAAATCTAATTAGAGACGGAGCCGGTGTCTTAAACCTGTCAAAAGTAACTGGATCTCTACACCGCTCCTAAGGTAATTCAACGCTGATGCTTCCACTCCCCTTTTTTTTTTCTAAGCTGGACAGCTGCAGCAAACCCTGGCCTGAAAACTGAGCTGCTTCGCCGTTTAGTTGAGCTAGAGTCAAACCTTAGGAGACCGAAATTTGAAAAAAGGAAACGAGACATACACAGTGAGCATGCATGTGGAACGGCATCTGGACACAAAGGCAAGAATCTGAGACCTGACTGGGATGAGTATACACGCACTCACAATTTCGACTCTTGTGCAAGCAGAGAAATCTGTTTTTACCAACACAGCTAATTGCTACAGCTACTCACAAGCAAGCATGTTGTGCTCGCAGCTGCAACAAGACTGCCAGTAAGATCTAGCTTCCTCTAACAGGAACAACTAACTGTAGTCTGCTTCACTGTGGAGAGCTCTGGCCTTCAACCAGAATCCCCCATTGGGCGGATATAACTGTATCATGGCAGAAATGTAGTTACAGTCCATCACTTCTTTATTGAACTGCCATGTCAGGAGGGCTCTCCATCGCTTTTTTTTTCCATCAAGAGACACAAATGGAAGAGTTGAGATTAACCACTCACACCAGCTGTGCCTGGGTAATTACATTATTCAGCAATATGGACACATAATGATTTTATGCATGGAAAGTCCACATCTGCTTCCTCCCAGTCTCCTGTCTGCTTAAAGAAAACCCTGGATTTTTATTTTATTTCTCTAATACTGTCCTATCTTTTTGTTCAGCTAGTTTTTTTTTATTCTTTTCTGGACATCTCTCTTCCCATCTGTTGTTTAGACAACTGCAGATCCTCCTATCACGAGTCATCTGTTATCAAGGGATTTCACTCCTTGTTCCAAACCTGACGGGCTGGTTTGCCAACAGCGGTGACTCGAAGGAGCCCAGCCCTTCTTCTACCTGCCATGTGCAATTCAGATGCTGCCACACTGATTGGCCAACCGAGACGCAGGCTTGCTCCAACACAAACCCCCGCCTCTTTTGTTAAACTTGTGCCCTACATTCGACCCAGACACCTCTGTCAGACTGTCACAAAAGAGACGCCGACACATTGTCAAAAGTGTTGTCATGCACTGACAATTAATGGTTGCTTTGTTAACCAACATCAAAATAATGAGAAACTGCAATAAAAAAGTCAAAATGGCAACTATTGCTGCAACATTTAGTACACTTTTTAGACTATAAACATATTTCCCTTTAGCTCATAAATACAGAAGACATATGAGTGCTTCAGCATGACAAAGAAGCCATATATGTAGGCTTTGAGGTGAAAAGTTGATGTGGTTTCATGTGCACTGTGTTCATAGCTGCAGCCATTTCACAGAAAAACAGCTCCATATCCTGTCAGGAATTCACAGCAAATCTTAAAACTAGCTTGTGTTGGTGGCAAAACAAGTGAGTGAGTGTAACAAGGACAGTGGAAGAAAGGTGATAGACAAGCGACACTCTATTGAAACAGGATATGCTATCAAAAGTCACGTAGCTATCACTGGAACGTGTGCAGCTCTTTGAAAACAGGCACGCAATTGGCGCCGCATATTTTAACAAGGGGATGTGACCAGAAATCACACTTTTGTGAGCTCAGCTTTTTCAAAACCACACAAGCAAAAGGAAAAAAACCAACAACTCGTGCTTATCACCAAAGCTACGCACGGAAGCCTTTTGTGCAGATATTACACACAGTTTATAAAAATTTGCATGGACGGTTTTACAAAGGCATCAGGTGTTTCCCTTACTACACCTGATAAGCACTAATTAGAAAACGTCTGTTTACCAGGTCTCCACGCCCACTTTGTACCTGTAATCCACCACTGAAACCCCACTCTACTTTCCCTAGGGGGTAAGTTCCTAAAACAACAGCACCCACGTTTGATGCAGCTGCTGCACTCGGAAATACATTTAAAGGGACACACTGTTCCTCACACTCTGCAACAGTTGTTTCAGATAAGAAGCCTAGACAGTTATCGTTTGTATTTAATCTTGCAGGCATTCAAATGGATTTGTGTTTGACAAATAGAGGAGTCACCAGTGTCGAGCTGCTGTACGGCACTTTGTGGTCAAACACATCCTGTGACATATTTCTCCAGTTTGACCTTTTTTTCTCCCTGCACGAAAGCAGCTGTAATGACAACAAACAGGTACAATCCAGTTTTTTTTAGCTTCTTCCTGTCACGCTTACGTGCCAGCATCATCGGATAGTTCAGACAGGATGCTCACTTTTGGAACAAATATATTTATTTTTGTGCTTTTTTAAGATTGTGGAGCTTTTGTAGCTTCCTTTGTTCTTTACAATATTTTTCATGGAATTATCCCAATTGGACAAAAACTTTCTGTCGCTGTGAAATTCTCTAATCTGCTTTGTTCATCTGCTAAAAAGGTAAATCTCATCTGGGGGAATGATTTGCCAACAGAAAGAAAGATTTGTGTACACCTGTCTTATTCCTGTGTCCTGACAAAGACCCAACACATTTCAATATCAGTCAAACAAAGAATATTTACATTAAACTGAAGGCTTATAAAACAACTTCAAAGAATTAGTTTCTGCATGAAACGTTACGCAAAATTGTCACACAAACCTCATACCTGAACACACAAGACTCAGTGGAGGAGTTGCAACTGTTCTAACCACAGAGTTTGCCACAGAAGCATCTCTAAAGGAAATAGATTTTTTCAAACATATATGCATGATCAAGTCTGCAGATATTCTCCCGAGTTGTTAAGCTTTAGGTTTTGGAGACACTGTTGTGAAGGAAAATCAATACGCAGAATAGACAAAAACAATGTAAAAAAAAAGAGGTGCAGCGGGTTTCTGCAACTGTTACTCACTACATGCAGAAATACAGTTCGTTCTTCTTCTTTCAGCATTGAAGCACTAATGTCTCCAAATCCACTTTACTGAACCCTTTGCCTGTGGTTGGTTTTATTATTTATAGCCTTTTGCTATTGATCTTTGTGGCAATTTCTAGAAATAAGCAATCATGTTTCGATTATTAGTGTGACCATGGGATGGATTTGTGTTGCTGCTGTCCTGACTCTGAACCCTGCTTTGTTACCGGGAAAGTGTTTTCCAAAAGATGGCTAAAACAAGAACAAGTTTTCCTTTTCCATGACTGTCTATCTCTAACAATCAAACTTATCTCTGTATACGCTTCACTACAAATAAGCACACGGATAAAACTGTAGCTACAACTGATGACAAAAAGCAGAACACTCAAAATAGAAAGTTATTTCTGAGGTACACATAAAAGTCATGTACTTAAATGGGGTAATGTTTAAAACATTTACACTTAATGCTGTCACAACTTCAAAGGGAGGATTTTAATGCATATTTACAAGTAAAATATTGGTGTAAAACACCTTTACATACAACTATCCTTTAGATAAACCCTAAAAAGTCAAACTAGTAACAACTAAAAGTAACTAATGCCTTAAAAGAAACAGGTGAAAGAGTTCAAATTCCGGTAAATATACATGAGTTGGAGAAAATCAGATAAAACAAAGTAAACTTTAGAGAAAATGCTGCGATGAGCTTTGCTGCTGCAATCAAAGCAGAACGGGTTGACTGTTGTGATGTAAAACTCTGTTTCTTTTCAGTTCAGGGAGTTATTCAATCGAGGTAGCAGCAAAATTAAGTTCTAAAAAAATGTAAGCTATAAAAGCAGAATCCATCTATTTCACAAACTCACATCTAGGTGTCCAGAAATGTAAACATTTTAGAAACGTACCTTCATCGTGACAACAGATCAGAGTAAATAACAAGGCACTTCCTTTTAGTCGTCATTAAATACTTCCCTCCAGTGTTTTCTGTGTCTAATTTTACCTCAAAATGGCAAACTCTGCTCTGCCTTTGTCTATTATGCACACCCAGGCTTCACTAAAACTCTGCATAATCTGCAAGACATGAGGAGAGTGGGTGTCCCCAATACATGGGGTTTCATCACATAATTAGGGATTACCCTTTTGCTCGTCAAACAGTTTGACAGTTTGGGCACAGTCTCTTCTGAGGGATCCAATCTGTCAGTGCAATTCTGTCTGGAACGTAAACGTCTGTTATTGCTTTCTTTTATTTTTGCAGGGATTTGGTACTCTCAGTTCCTCCCTGAAAATGCCAAAGTTGTAACTTTGTGGTGTTTTTTTTTCTTTACACAGCAGTTGTTTGTTCACTGAAGTGCCAGCGGAACGTAAAACAAAGAGATGTGTAAAAGAAGGGCATCACGCAGCCTCAGGAACCATAACCCCCTTTCCCCTCCTCTCCATCCCCCTCTTTTGTATGCCTTCCCCAGCAGTAGGAGGAGGAAGAGGTCTCTGAAGGTGGCGCCTGAGAGGCAATTACTGTAATACATTCACCCTTAGACCATTCCTGTCAGCTTAAGTCTTGTCTCCAAATTAAGGATTTTTTTATAGCTATGTTTTCCTTATTTCCATTTCAAGCTGACTTTTAAGACAGCACAGTTTTCTCGTTCACACGCCCTCTTTGCTTCAAATAATTTAAACTTACCACACAGATCTGAAGACAAGCCTGCGAAGAGGTGATTAAAGTCACATCAAGACCGACTTATTTAGCTCACATCTGGAGCAGACATGTTCTTATGGCCCCTATTAAAGGCTTTAAATGTTCTGCAATCAGCTCTATTCAAAAGTGATTTTCTGAGGGTTTTTTTTAAAAAAGTTGTACGCACCAATAAAACCACTGCATCAAATGCATCAGATGTTTCCACAGTAGCTCAGCAAAAAGGAAGTTGAATGGCCCGAGGTTTGATAGGCTTAAAAAAATGGATACACCGGTAGTTGCATCAGTCAAAGAAGTCAAGCTAAACCTCACTTGTACATGTTAAGAGGTTACTTTTAACCTTGCAATGATCTTTGAAAATGTTTGATCCACATGTCAGATGTGCACACTATCAGATCCTGTCTCCAGACTCAAAGGCAGCCTCTACAAAACAGACGGCCAAATTTGTTTTAAAGATGCTCATAGATGGTTGAGTTGTGCTTGAGTCGAGTTTCAGCTGCTCTGGCCTTTACATCTGCAGTAATAAAGGGGTTTCACTCGTTTTTAGCTTTCCTTTGTCTTGCCTCTCTGCTCCTTTTCTAATCTGCTACCAAAACTTGAACTCCACCCCTTCTCATGTTCTCTTGCTTCTTTGAGAAATAAGAGGGAAAGGCGTGAGAGAAAATGTAATTAGCTGATGTTCCGTGAGGCTGTGAACACCAAACATCACAATTTAAAGCAAATGACGTAAATAAGCTTTTTTAGTGTTTGGAGCCACATGTATTTGTGGTGCTGAAATGAGAGAAAAATAAAAAGGATCCACTCAGTTAACCACTTAACATTGCGTCACAAAAATAACTTGTCCTACTTCCCCCCTAGAAATAACGGTGGAGCTCTCCATCTCTTTTTTTCCTCTGCGCCTGTTATAGGAAAATAAATTCCTCTGACTCTTCAGCCAAACGCCAATCTATTAAACAAAGATCTGCTTTTGGAGAAAAACATGGTTGCCTAGTGAGGGAACATTGTTGCGTCCACAAAGTCCACAGTTGCACCCCGCTATTTTAAGCAATTTAGACCTTTTTTCCCCCCTCCTGCCTCAAATAACATTTTTTTTTCAGGAACCAATTTGATTTAAGCAAAATGTTTGTCCCAATAGATTGATAAATGGATGAATCTGTGTAAACAGAATAGGCTTTCTGTCTGAGATATTTGTATAGAGACGCAGAGAGATTAAAACGAGTCTATCAGTTTTTCAGTGGAAACGACGAAAACGCTTGACCTCTGCTGTATAAAACGGAGGTCTTTTTGTCTTTGTCAGTTACTTAAACAGCACCACTTCTTCTCAATTGTCCCAATCCAAAAGAGCTGTCTGACCTTCATCATGATCTGGCTAGCGTGTGCCTGTGTCCGTGATGTGTGTAAGACTTGGGCTGATGCCTTTATAGCCGTTTCTAAAATAACAAACATGTCATCATAGTTTGGAATTTAATTTAATGTGCACGGATCTTAAGACCAAAACAGCTTACGAGGTTGAGAGATTAGGTAAACTAATGGCAAAAAGTTTCAGCAGGCTCTCACTGGCACCAGGCTCAAGCACGAGGCAATTCCAAATTTAAGAAAAAGAGACTCTGGCATGCTTCGGGGTCTAGGGAAGGGGGTGTTGAAGTAATCCTGCTGTGTTTTCCAGCTGCACAAACAAAGCTGACTGTATAACAAAGATTCCCAAAAGGGGGGGACAAAAGAGGAAGAGGAGGAGGTCTCCTAAACCACAGCATCTTCAAGTGTACCTGCTCCAGGAGCGTGAAGTGTGAGTTCTGAAAATGAGCAGAAATCAGGAAACCACAACATGACCACACTGATTAAGCCTGCTGCTAGAACAGACAGTATGATGCTGTTCCTATGCAGGTCATAAATCACTGCAGAACCTAAACAGAGGTTGCAAAGTGCTGCAGAATCCATCCAAAGCCACAGCTGTAACCAGAAACCCTCCATTCAGTCTATTTGTCATTGTCTCTGTGAGATGCACTGTGTTTGGATCCACAGAGCTTCACTGCACACCAAAAAAATCCTTCAAATGCAAACCATTTTTGTGCATTATTTCCAGATGGCTGTTTTTTGTGCTGCATGGCCCAAGCTTGAAATGTGAGAGGAGAACAGACTTATCCTCACGCCAGGAAGCTTTGGGGAATCCTGGCATGCTGCTACAAGCATCAGTGCCTGGTCATGGGGGGTCCATGGCTTGTCCAATTCCCTCAAGTAGAAGGGGATTGAAAGAGCAGACATAATGGAATCTCTGCTGTGCTAAACACTCTTCCAGCAAAGAAAAACACTTTTTTTCTTCACAAAACTGGAAAATCTGTTAATATAATCAGAGCAGCAAGAAAAAAGACCAAAAGGTGAATAAAAATGTTGGTTTCTTCACCTGCAAAAAAGAAAAACTTCCTTTTTTTTTATCTGTGATTATGAAATAAGAAAAAAACCCAAAGACAACAAATTTATACTTGTGATCAGAAACTCCCAAGTCATGGGTCTGAATAGGAAGCTTCATGCTGTCAGCTGTGTGTTGTGACTTGCACTACAGCAGCTTGTGAACAGAAGGCATTTATTTTTCTCCAGCTGCCACACCCAAGGAAAGTGTTTTTCTGCAGAGGGGAGTACCAGCTAGAACTCAAAGCTTGCAGAACCCACTTTCCATATACTCCTTTCTGCTTGCATTTATCGACCTCTGTGTGGTTTCATCTGAGCAGGTTAACGACAGGCTGCCTCCAGGAGGTCACTCTTCTGGTCTTCTGAGTGTTGTTATGTATCAGATCTGGCTGAATAAAGAACAAGCTAGAAGAAGACTTGCCTCCCTCCTCTTAAAAAAAATGTGTTGTTGCTTCTGATAAGCAGACCGCTCCCAGGCTTAGGCCCGAAACGTGAGCATCCTTCGGGGATCGGCAACCCCCGCCCACGATCTGTTCCTGCCTCCAACCCCGCAGTGACCCATTACACTGAAAAAGTCCCACAAATCTAGTTCCCACCGCCAAAAAACCATTCATTTATTTACCCATCCATTCTCTTATACGTCCATTTATTTATGCAGTTCATCTGTTTGTCTTCATTTCTCACGCCAGCCCCTATTGAGTGGGGTCCGATTGCAGCAGCCTGCTTAAGAAGAACACTGAGGAACACACAGCCTGAACACTGGAAGTCATGAGGTGCTGGTCAAACGTAAAGATTTTAAAAGTCCTCAATGGAAACTGCAAATGTTAATAACAAGTATGGTTCCATGTCTGTGATTGGCTGTGGGCTCCTGGAGCCGCAAAGGGTCTGACCAAAGCACTCACAGCGCCCTCAGGCTTTTCTTGCCAAGACCAAGCATGGTAACGTGGAAAAACCTGACAGCAGTCTGACTTGGTGGGGTGACGGGTTTTGTTCAGATCCACTGAACCATATGACCACATGAAGCAAACACTGATAGCCAGGTGGAGGCATTGCACCCCATCTCCAGCTGGTCATACTGAGATCTAAAAGGAGGCCACGCATGACCAAAACTAAACCAGTGGCTCTTGCACAACATTAGTATCAATAGATCTGTTGACAGGTCCTTCAACACTCGATAGTCCTGTCCTAACACTGCTGACCACACTTCCTTTTCACCCCTCTCCACTTCTGATGTTATCACAGTTTGGATGTTTGCTGGCTTTCATTTGACATGCTTTGCAGCTTGTGTTTTTTAAATCATATTACATTTCATTTAGCCTGTTGATGAGCACCACACTGTGCAGCACACAGATGAAGAATGGGGCTTTTATCGGGGCACTAAACATTAGTTCCTCTTTCTTATCAACTTATCACACCAGATTCTTCCAGGATGCCTTCTGCCCTGCCAACACCTCTGCATCCTTCAGGATTTATCTCTCCAGAACGACAGATCCTTCTTGCTTGTTTACTCAACTTCAAACTTCCTTCTGCTTTACAAATGCAGCCCACCAACAGAAACAGTTTGTCATGAAAATGTATGCAAATACAAATCCTGTTTTCGCCCGATTTGAATTTCGGGTAACAAACTTTGTTTCTGTTTGGTCAGAGGGCAAGCTGGCTTCCTCGAAGGAGTGCAGCAGCAACCCCCTGGCCTGAGATTAACTCCTGTACGCGGGGATAATGGAGCTTTTGTCTTATTAATACATCCTTTCACTACAATGCCTTCTTTAGAGTGACGGATGAACAAGCCCCAACAAAATCGAAGGGGTCAGGCTGAGATTGAGGAAGGGAGGGGGGACACAGCAGGCTGCGCAACCGCTCCAAAGAGGGCCCCTGCGCGCAGCCGCGCACATACCCACCTACACCACATTGCTCTGCCCCCTCCTGTAAACTGGACACCCGCAATCTCTAGTGTTAATATTTAACACAATGTCAGTTATTCAGTAAAGCGCAGAATGTTAGACGCATCCAAACATTGACTGCAGGAGCTTTTGTCTCAGTGAGCAGACATGCTGGGTGGTGTTAGTCATGGTTGCGTGGAGCAATCGTGCTCTCATGGGTGCTCCCCTGAATGAGTCAGTGCTATATTAGTTCAAAAACTTTCCTCTTATCAAAGTCAGATCAAAAATGGAACCTCGTGGAGTTCATTTTTTAATTGCGCCAAAAATGACATTTTCAGGCTGAACTAAGTCAATGTTGTCATAACCGGGTAGGATAAAGTGCTTAAACTTACCCCATGAGATACAGTCGCCTATAGAGCCGCCAAATCTCGCACAGACCAGAATCCGTTTCCAGGTGCCATCACGTGTTCACCAGTGTCCACAAAGGATGCGTAAAACCGTCAGTGCCGTCCTCTATTCAATGTCCGAGAGGAAACAATGACAACCCAAACTTCATCTGTAGGTCTAGACTTGTCTAGTCTGGTGAATCCATTTCGGTCGGCGTAAAACATGCAGAGTTCCCCTAAAAGCCCAACCTGACCAAAAACTTTTTACCAACAGAGAAGTGACACGAAAACCGACCACGTTTCGCAAAGTTGGCACTTTCTCTCGTGTTGCCTCCAATCCAGGGGATCGTTTTGATTGTCTTCTTCCTAAGCAGTAGCCGTTGAGTGCGTCGGAGGCGCGCGCTCACAATAGGCTGCGCTCTGAACGCACACCCACACACTGGAGAGAGAGAGTCAGACAGCGTGGAACCGTCATGTGGCCATGAAAATCGCGCATTTCACACTCGAACTGTAAAAGCCTGAAGAAAAGTTGGTCAGGAATGCGGCCAGCAATTCATATGGAAAATACTGTTAAATACTATTTTTGAATCTTTTTCTCCGTTTTGGAGAACACAAATGAAGTCCAGATGTTTCACCTCCACTTCCTTTCGCTTCCAGCAGTGTATTTCCTTGCAGATCTTTTTTTTAATTCTAATTTAACCATGTAAACGTTACCTCTGTTTTGTTTGATTTGCTTGAACTCAACGCTAGTATTCACCTTTGACATTATTTGGGGCTACAGGTGCAAAAGAAGGGTGAAGTCAGAGCTTGTTAATCATCAGACTTGTGTCTATAAGTAGGCAGGTGCTGGCTGGGTGAAAGAGCCTCTGTGCTACCCCAGAGGAGGTAGTAATGTCTTTACAGTCATTATCCTGAAAGCCCAATCCATCCCATGTGGCCATGACATCATCTATGTGATAATGTTCTGAAAGCTCCTGCTCAAATCAAAAGCATCCCAGCTTCTGTTCTGTAGAAATCTGAAACGGAACATTCAGATATGAGCCGGGTTTTTTTGTTGTTCTTTTTTACACTAGGTTTTGAAAAGTGAAAGATTGTGGGGGAAAAGAAAGATTCATGTGACAGAAAAAAAAACCTTTTCTGATTTTTTTCCTTATGAAAACACACAAACTAAGCCATCACGTATAGACTCCTATTTGGTCATTATATGAAAGACAGTATCATAACTCCTTTTTGGGGAGTAAAGGGGCCACAGCAGACCGTTTTTCAGGAAGGTCTACAAACTGCTTGAGGTCTGAGGTCAAAACGATTGCAGAATAAACTCTTAGTATCCACAACCACCAATTTGAATAACCGAGTAAGTGAATCTTTATTTAAACTGCATTTTACAACCCTGTCAGGGTGCCAAAGTGCTTTATAACAAGTAGATATAAATACAACATTTTAAAATGAGCAAATGAAGGAAAAACAACATGACGCAAAATAAAAATAAAAAAAGATGTCACCAACTACTGAATTTAAGTCATTCTAAAAATATAAGTCTTTAGTTGACATTTAAAGCTGTTTAGGTTGATATCATGCACAGCTCTGGAAGACTAGTATTCCATAACTGCAGTCAGGAACAAAAAAAGCACCACAAAGCCATGTTGAAACATCTCCTTCCTTTGGAAGGAAGAACATCTTGTGACCGAAGAACCTTTCGGCTTTCAACACTTCTGCTAAAATTGTTTAAAGTACATCGTCTTGTTGAAGTTTGAGGTGAATCCTTAACGGTTTTCCTGTCTGTGGAAGGGATGAGCTTATGGAGTGACCACTCACTGCCAGAGGGGTCCATTACAGGACACTTTTAGTGGCACTGCTGGATCTTTTAGTGAGACTTTAGGGGAGGGGTCAAGAGCCATGACCTCACTTCCTGTCAGTGCTCCTCACAAGCATTCCATTGTCTGTGAGAATGTGCACAGGCTCAGGGGACTCCACACATCTGGCAGCTGTTATTAGGACCCCCATGCACACCCCATCTACCCCTTACACTGCTTTTTTGTGTATATTGCACAAAACTGCACTGGTTCATTAATTCCAAGCATTCTGCTGGGAACTTCTGCTTTTTGCTCTGTTTCAAATCACAACGTGGTTATTTGCTGTGTATTTCTTGCCTTGAACAATCCAAAAAACCTAAATGTTCAGTATTTCCTTTGAAGATGAATTCTGCACATGCTGCAAAATCTCCCGTAGTCTAAAAACACCCCTACGTGGGGCTGTGGTCACCTGACATACATTTGAACTTGAGAGAACGTGACAGTAAGAAGGTAAAAGATCAGAAATGAGCAGTGACAGAAAATACCAAACCTGCACAAAAAGGACGAAGCACTATTTACATAACTCATCTGTGCAGATCCTTGCTCAAAGAGCAAAAGACCCCCAAGGCAAACACATCAGAGGTGCAGCCAAAGCCTGTATGTATGCTCGTCTTAGGCATCAAATCTAATTCTTAAGCTAAATCTAATTGTTTTCAAATCTTTGCTTTCTGAGGCGGGGACTTTCCATTCCGTATTTACCTTCTTTTTATAATATATAAACTGCAGCAACATTTACTCGAGGGAAAAACAATCCAAATCCCTATGGTTGTAACAAGCCATGGTGTGCTTGTCTCTTTTGTTTTTAGTAATAGTTATGAGTCACTGCCATGTGTTTGTGTGTACTAACCTATCCAGACATGAAAAAAGGCAAAACTGGTTCCACTGCTAATTTGGAACAAAAAAAGTGAAGCTGCAGCGAGAGCACTCCTATGACTTCCTCTTTCTCAGTAAAAAGTATCCCAGACATCAAAAATTGTCTGGGACAAGCCTTAATTTCTTTTTATAAGAGCTTAAATCAGTACTTGACGAGTCCTAAATGTTCCTCAGATTTTGCACAGAAATAAATTCAGACAGCTTGAACCGAATGACGTGTCATTTTTTGCAAGTTTGCTCTTTAGAAGCTATTCTTGCTTTGTTTTTGCTGCAGTGTTTTTCATTTAGACACATTTTTAAAGCAATTTAACCAGCTCATGTTATGAACATCTCCATAGAAAAAAGCTGACCAATGACTTGTGTGTTATGTGACTCTCAGCTTATGGGTCATTTGGACAGACTTCCATTGGCAGCCAAGGTTTGATCTCTTCTACCAACAACAGAGGCGTCTGGAGTCAAAGCAGCTTATCTGCTTCTGCACTCTAAACATTGGGCTTAAATTCAGGCTGGACCACATTTCTCTGTTGCTCCAAGTTTACAAGAAATCCATCCATCTTTTACTAACTTCCAAAAAGGATGCAGCGTTATCTCATCGCTTAAGACCAGAACCTCTTCTATTCTGGCTTGGAGGAACTTGATCTGTGCATTGAAAACTAACATTCAGGACACTTAATCTAAGGAGCTGATAAATAACTTAAAAAATAATAATTTGTCATTTATGTGGCATTATGTCTCACTCTGAGATAACTGTGGGTCCATAAATGTGTGTGTAAAATATCCCTTTGAGATTCAGAAACTCAATCTGGCAGTTTATCAATGTTCCGCCCATCCAGTGACACACATACGTGTAAACTTATCTTATTGTTCCCAAAAAAACATAAAAAGAAGATTGTTCTTCTGGTCCAGTTTTGTGTCTCTGTGTTCTAAATATCAGCAGCAACCATGATTGAATGTCTTGTTCTTTTTATTAGATTGATTCAGGGTAGATGTGTGATGGTAGATAGCAACAAAAAAAACCACACAACTGTGGCAAGAAGGGTGCCTTTCATGACTTTTGTGGATTCCTAACGATTACCATGTTTTCAGAGCCTCGGTGAAGTACCCTTAAGAAAACCACTCAAATCCAAAGCAGTCATCATTAGAGCAATTTTAATTACTTTTTTAATCTACTCCCTGTGTCTTTGCAGTTTAGCAACACCAGAAGTGATGTAACGTCTGTCAGTTTTGTGGTGAAACCGTCATTTAGAAGTTAAAGTTCAGCATTCTTTTATGAGATGCAGAAGCAGCAAAGAAATTGATCATTCAGTAAGGGTGCAGATACGATTGCTGACATTAAATATACATCGACAGTTTGAGTCTGTTTGCTAAGCAAAGACCAGATGGCAGTCATCAACCCCTCCTCTTAAGCTGACAAAGTCACCAACGTCTGGAGTTTTTGGAACTAACTCAGAAACTGAAAATATGAAGAGTTGGCTTGTATGGTCACGTTTCCGTTAATTCTGTGGAAGTAAGGGTAACATCCTAGTAAAACAAATATTAGTTCTGTTCAAGATGGTTTGTTTGTATAAATTGAAGATGATTTTACTATCATGATGCCACATCAGCAATAGCTGAACTACTCCTGCATGTATTTTCTGATGTTGGATGTAAAATAATGAGTCATACTCCTTAAAGTCCTAATTTAATCATCTTTTGATCTATTATAAAAGCGTTCCCAGTGGTCGTTTAATTACGATTATGCCGTTTTTTAGCCAAAATCTAAAAAACAGGTCACAAAACTGTGTCAGGTCACAGTTTTTTAGCAGAGCGGCAGTAGTTCATCAGAAATTCACCTCTGACTGGAATTGTTGGTGGGAATGTAAGCTGGCCTTCATTTCCCATCATGCCTTTGTTTACACTCTCCTCCGCTAGCGTACAGCCCCTCACACCCCTAACCTTACATTACGGGTGCAACAAAAATGACGAGCAATATTAGAGCTATCCAGCGGTGCAGTTCTAAAAAGTCTGCAAGATGTTGCGGAGCAAAGGGCGTTTGGCCTGGCGAATGTAGCAACTGTGTCACTGCTACAAGCTTCTTCAAACAGCATTTTTTTTCATCTGCTCCTGATTCACAATGATCTGAATAAAGAAATACACAGAAATACATTTTAAATCTTAATCTATGTCCTCCCTCATAAGAACAATGCTGCGAGAACCCGTCAAAAACACTAAATACAGGATTTTCATTGGGGAGGGTCGTCAAAGTATGACAGAGAACATGTGCACAGCTGTTTTAGAGCAGTTACTCACCAAAAGATTATATGTGTGCTGTTGATTTTTCAACCCTGCAGGAAGCCGTTTGCAGACTCAAGAAAATTAAGGCGTTTTTCTGCTTTTGAGGTACGTAGAAGACTTTTTGCAGAGGCAATAAGAAGAAAGCTTTCTTCTTCTGAAAACTACAGAAACCTTTCTGCAGAAAAAAAAAATCAATAAAAAAAGAATGGGTACATCAAGAGGCAGCGACGAAGCACAGCAAACAAGTCAAAAAGGAAATAGACACAAGATGGATTTCTACACTGGCAGAGGAAGGAAGGAAGTGAAGTGAAGCTCTAAACATAGGGTTTACATGGGTTTTGCATTTAGACGTTTGAATGCAGAGCATCTTAAACATTAAAGTTTGACTTATTTTGTGCCCTTGGCTGAGAGGATTTGTTCACAAAAGGGTGCAAGATTTTTCTTCCCTAAACAAAGCTGGAACTTGATAGCTGGAGTCAATGTTAGAGGCCATCAGATAAAAGGGATCAGTGTCGAACCATTACCCTAATCCCAACATGACCTCTACAGACAAAGTTAAAAGTGAACAATCGCAAAACCAAGTTGCTAAAGTTGTAAAATGTACACTTATCATAAAAAAGTACAAAGAATGGAAGTAGACATGGCAGGACATCAGCAGGGGTCGGGGTCTAACGGTGACCTGATAGAGCCTGAAGCCCTTCTGTCGTTAAACCTGACGAGCCACGATGAACACTGAGCAGATCTGGACAGACAAACAGGCTGGGGGGGCAAACATTTTATGAGAAGTTTCAAAAATGTTTTGGTAGCAATTAAATCAACAAACTATTATGTGAAATAAAGTTTTGGCCTGAGAAAAATACTTTTCTCCAGTGTTTAGATGTATCTCCTAATTAATGAGGAGATTGTCCAACTAATGGATCCACAATGGAGGGGGATTGATGTAAACCTAAATAAACATCAAAAGAAGAAAGCCACATAAATTCTGTGGCTTTAAATCACTTGGGAGCTTGAGAGGTGTGCTCTCATCTTTATTGGCTGCACAGTGTTGCCTCCCTCATGGTCAAGCGCCACACGTCACCCCAGAATTGGGGCTTTGATCACACTGCACACATTCTTCCCATCATCCTCTCACCTCCCTCCCCAGTGTTTATTATTGACTGCAGCTGAAGCACCCCCAGTTCCTCAGACCTCACTCCTTACAGGTCAAGCTGACAAATTCCCAATCCTTTAAGCTCTGTTTTGCTCAAAGACTCACTCTGATCATCTTTTCATCTATTGTAAAAGTGTTTCCAATGTTTTTTTTTTTTACATTATGATCATGCTTTTTTCAATCCGATATAAAATACATGTTATATTTTCTAGGACATGATTTCTGCAGTGCTAGTAGTTAATTAGAAATTCATCTCTGAGTTGTAGGCGAGACTGTTGGCTTTGCACAAACCTGCCCCCACTTCCTGTGTGTTTACACAGTCTCCCGTTGGCTTACAGCCCCTTAAATCCCAAACTAACATTACTGGTGCAACAAAAACGGTGATCAATATTGGAGATAACCAGCCATACAGTTTTAAACCAGATGCCGGCTCGCAAGAGGTAAACAAAGACACACATGGATCTATTTGTCTACAGGTGGATGCATAAAGATGGAGCAGAGCAGAGAGTGTGTGGCCTGCCGACTGTATTTTGTAGAAGTCAAACTAATAGTTTTGCATCTGTCTTTCTGAATTTTACTTACAATATTAAGTTGTACATTCCTTTTTGATGCTTTATTCTGCAAAAACTTTGTAGTTTTCTTTGATTTTCAGATCTGTGAGATGACATCATGATGACATGAACACCTTTTCTTCGGTGACTTTGTAAAAAAACAAAAAAAACAAAAATGGGAAGTGGATTTAAATGAACTACTCACCGAACTGCAAATATGATACTACAAAAAGCTTCCAACAAAGCAGCAAAACAATGTTATTTCCTCTACAAAACAAAAGGGCTTAAAATAGTTTAACACGCACGGTTGCTAGCATGGGAAGTTCTCATTTTCCTACGTTTTTAACCTTTATTTTGACCTTTATTTTGACCTTTACTAAAAAGTCTTTTAGGCCATTTGAAATGCTTGTCATAACCAAGGCACCTCATAAAGTCAAGGTTTAATTTTGATAAAATTGATTTTTTTAAATGGAAATGGCACATTTAGTGTCTTTCAGTTTACCTGGGTGAGTGTCAGTTTATTGCAGTGTCTTGTGTTGGGTAACTGGGGATGAAGAAAGTGAAAAAGGAAAAACACAACTTTGCCAACAGAGAGTAATGAAACAGCTTTCCTCTAAGTGTGTGACGACTTTGACTATGTCGCAGAATCTGCAATGGAAAGCTTAGTTACTGATTCAGCAGGGATGTTAATCAAATTATCCACATTAGGAAGCTACTGCTGCAGAGGCACAATTGAAACCAAAGTGAAGGAAAATTAATTGTTGCACAAACTTGCCCAAGAACCTATCCCATATGCAGCATAATGTGTCATCACTAACTAATAAGTGGGAGCAAAGCCGACTATCACTTTTTCCCTGCGGATGAGCCATGATGACTGAGGAATGACATCTTCTGCTCCACTTCCAAAGAAAGAAAAAAAAACATTTGAAGTGCTATCAGTGGATCCATTTACCTGGCATGAACACATCTGGAATTGAAGTTTCCACAGACTGAGTAACTCATGCTGCTGCTTGCCTGACTGTGTGGTTAATTGAGTCTTGCCCTAAAGTTCTCAAAATCAACACAGTGGGCAGCAAACTGCTGCTTAATTACCTGACGCAAAGGCAAATCAGATGACAGTAATCCTGTTGCAAAAACACATTAATCATCATATACTCCAGCTGTTGCTGGGAACACTGAGGAGCACAATGTCAGTGAGAATTCGAATCGTAAAAAGTAGAATTTGGAAACAATAGTGCTACCGCAGTGAATGCTCCATAAAGCTGAAGAAAGTCTCTGCTGGATAACAAAAACTAGATTCTGGCTTTGATTAGCAGTTCACATGAGCTATGCTTGCTGCAATCCCTTTAACCTAAAACAGACCAAAAAACATTTTATTTTATTTTCAATATGTCAACTAATCCAGATCCAAAACATTTCTTTGATATAGGATGTAAAAATACACTAATTGGGGGGAAAAAACCTAATTCTTTTGACTAACTATCTGTGTCTGCAAGCACATAGTTAATCCAGCAGTAATTATTTTAGGATGGTATCCTGTTTTGAATGACGATTATCAAATATTTTGCAGAATTTGTTAAAATCACAATGAAACATTAAGTAGGAGGACTTCTTAAGCTACTGCTTATTTAACCTGAACTGTTGCTGTTAAACGAAATAATTCAGTTTAAGCTTTCCTTGTAGTCAAGATTTACTTTTTATTTTGTCATCACACAAAATGTTCATTAGTATCCAATCCTGAATCCCTCTGAGGTACATTTATTTTACAACCTCAACAAAATACTGCTCTCACTGGGGGCTGTGGATCACTCAGACCCCCACCCAAAAAACAACCACAGTTTCCAGGAAAAGTTTTTGCAAACTTTTGGCTTCCATAAATCAAAGTTTCCCTCCCCAACCACCCCCAACAGTGCACAGAAGAGGCAACATCATTCCCTTTCCTTTCCACGACCCCCGAGTCTCCACCCACCCCTTTCACAATGCTTTAATGCAGCCAAATTTAGAAGATGAGAACTTCCTCACCACCACCGCAAGCTCTAAAGATCTCTGTTCCACTTTGAGCCCCTGACTGTGTGCTCGATCTTTACGGCCTCATCTGTGACACTGCGGTGGCGTCAAAGTCAAGCTTCCTCAATCAGCCTTCCTGCCTTACTTACCTGCTGGTTATTCTGCATGTGCCTGTGTTGTTGTTTGGATTTTATTGCCTGCAATTCACAGCAGCGGTGCCAGTCAAAGCTGACTAACTCTACTTTATAATGGGGATTTTATAGTGCAAACAACTGCAAGACAAGGTGGCCTAAAAATAGGAAAAGAGCCCTGTAGGTAGAAAGCAAATCACTAGAAAGCAGCAAGTCATTTTTAATTAACAAAATTTTTTATAAGGAATCAAAATCTAGAAGCAAGCAGTTCCATACAAGCATTCAAAAAGGTAAAAAGAAATGAGAAAAAAAAGTAAACTGTCAGATAGAATTACTCAGAATTGAATGCTATGAAGCCCAATGTAAGTGTTTGTTAGCTAGTTATGAGGAAATGGTTTGTATTTTTTGAGTTTTTAAGTACATCATGGCAAAAACTTGTGAAATATGTGGAAAGCAATCATTTTAGAACAAAACGTGAACAAAATAAGAGTAGAATCTTAGTACAAGTTGGCCCATTTTATCGAATCATCAAAAAATCTAGGACAAGCATTTATTCTTAGAACATTATTCGAACATTTTGAATGCCAGTTGAACTCGCATTAATTGAACTTTAAAATAACATCTTTAAAATTGAACCAAAAATGACAGAGCAGTTTGAGGTTTTTGAGTCTTAAATCAAGTTAATCTATTGTCAAGAGTTTAGAGCAAAAGGATAACAATAATACGCATTACAATAATAATTTCCTAATTTTTAGATCCTAGCCCCTAGTGAGCAAAAATCCCAGAACCACACAGGGGACTTAGTAAATGACCTGCAGAGAGCTGGGACCAAAGTAGCAAAAGCAACCATCAGTAACACACTACGCCGCCAGGCACTCAGATCCTGCAGTGCCAGACGTGTCCCCCTGCTAAAGCCATTACGTATACAGGTCCGTCTAAAGTTTGCTCGAGAGCATTTGGATGATCCAGAAGAGGAATGGGAGAATGTCCTATGGTCAGATGAAACCAAAATAGAACTTTTTGGTAAGAACTCTGCCTGTCGTGTTTGGAGGAGAAAGAATGCTATGTTTCATCCAAAGAACACCATACCTACTGTAAAGCATGGGGGTGGAAACATCATGCTTTGGGGCTATTTTCAGCAAAGGGACCAGGACAACTGATCTGTGTAAAGGTAAGAATGAATGCCGCCATGTATTGTCAGATTTTGAGTGAAAACTTTTTCCATCAGCAAGAGCATTGACAATGAAACATGGCTGGATCATTTAGCATGACAACGATCCAAAACACACTGCCCGGTTAAGAAGGAGTGGCTTCCTAAGAAGTGTTTCAAGGTACTGAAGTAGCCTAGCCAGTCTCCCGATCTCAACCTCATAGAAAATCTTTGGCGGGAGTTGAAAGTCTGTGTTGCCCAGCAACAGTCCCAAAACATCACTGCTCTAGAGGAGATCTGTATGGAGGAATGGGACAAAATACCAGCAACAGTTTGTGAAAACCTTGTGAAGACTTAAAGAAAATGGTTGACTGCTGTCATTGCCAACAAAGGGTATATAACAAAGTAAAGTTTTCCTCATTTTGTCTCTCATAGTTGAGGTATACTTATAATGAAAATTAGAGGCCTCTCTCATCCTTTAAAGTGGGAGAACTTCCACAAAAGGTGGCTGACTAAATACTTTTTTGCCCCACTGTATGCCACTGCTAAAGACTTCTTTGAAATGCCTTTTTAGTTTGCTTCTAATTCCCAAATATTTGAATAAAAAATACTCAGAATTGCAATTTTAACTTCATTTTCTTTTCATGCAACCTCCATCGTGAGAAAAATGCCATAAGAACATGTTGAAACACCAAAACACAACTTCATTGGAGTGGGTCTTTAAATCTTTACAAGTATCAACTAGCTGGCGGAGTGGAAAGCAAAGAAACATTCAAACTTTAAGCTTGTGTTGTTGAGATACCGTAGGTCTGCAAAGTTTCTGCTGAAAATATAGCCTGATATGAAAATGTCTGTTGCACAATTATTGTATTATTGATGGAAAGGTTTCTTTTATTGATTGAACTGTATTTGTGCCTAAAGGAGTTTGTGACTGATCATGGGGCCAAACCCGTGAAGCTGCAGGCATGTCTCTGCACGCCCATTCGATCCAGGTGAGCTGATTAATTTGCATGGTTCAGCTGCGCCTGTTAAAAACATCAACCATATGTTCGAGTTATGAAGACTATGGCCAAAGGCTGTGTCAAGAACTTTTGGCACAACTCTCAAGACTGCAACGTATACATAGAGCATCCGTGAGCAGTTTGGAGGCCTCGTTTAGACTTTGCTCCAAAAGGGTGAGAAGCAATGAGGGAACACAGAAACAGGGCCGGGACACAAGAGCAACAGGCTGAGCAGCTGATGTTCTCTCCGAGGCGTTCCAGTTGGGAGGAGCAACATCAGTCTGCCTCGGCACCTCCTTTGGGACCCCTTTGCCTGTACAAACAAACCGACCCCAGGCCTCTGGTGTAATGGGAACCAGACCTGCTTGAAGACCAGATCTCCTCTTTCGCCTTTCCCTCCTCTTTCTCCTCCGTCCATTCCTCCATTGACTCACACTCCAGCTGAAGGACGCACTTCAATTATCCCAAACAGACCTGAAAATATTCTGCTTTCTTTCTCTGGGTTTTCCCACACAGCCACAGTACACGAAGTTCCATGTTTCTACATCAGCGCTGACCTTCTTGACCCTCAGGCTGCAAAACTCCAGTGACCTGCACTTATCTGCACACACTCACATGCTTTCTCTATCACTCCTCCTCTTTCCTTCAATGCATACATCACACATTCACACAAAGCTCTCTGTTCACCCACCCCATTAATGGCCACATTTTTCATTCGCCGCTCAGATGCACAGACTTCTTTGTCCTTTTGACAAACTGCTGTTTCCCAAATGGGAGGCAGGTACAGTTCGGTAAATAATTAAATGTGTCCGCCTGTGTGAGAAAATCTAGACTCTCGTCATTGTAGTTATTTGCTGGGTGTTGAATGAGTGCAGCACATCTCTAGCTACAAAGTCTGAATGTTCTCATTGTTGGAGTTCAGAGTTTATCAGTGAATGTCCTCCCAGTCTCGCTGCTGTCTTTATCTGAATGTTCTGTTTCACCAAAGTATGAATATTGGCACAGAGTCAGCCGGAGAGCAGAAAAGGCTCTTAAAACACAAGAAGCCTCCGCATTGACGGCACAAATGAAGCAGAGAGGCCTGATTGTGATATGACCTGGTGACAGCAGGCCCCACAGCCATGTGGTGCAGTTTAAAATGCTTGCCTTTATCACTGCATTCTTCTTCCTGAATGATAAGTCTAGGATAAAGATATCCATGTTAATGTTTCTTTCTACTGGAACTTCTCGCTTCTCTGTGCAGCTTTGGTGTTTGCACAGAAAAAAGACAAACTTCATGGCTGCTTGAGCGCATTATTTGTCAAAATCAGTAACCGGGTCACTGACGCTAAGTGCCTGGAAGGATGGTAGATTCATCGACCAGAATGGACTGAAAGCTGGAAAGAATTCACAAACACTGAAGATGACTGTTCAGATCTGGCTCCCGCCCACACATCTGGGTACAAACCCACCAATGTTCCCTTTGGCAAAAATCTTTGAGAAATCGAGCTTAGCTGATCCCCAGTTCACAGTCATTTCACAGCCCTGATACACAGAAACACACACCCTCCACTCCCTAAATTAGATTGTTGCCCAGTCTTGTGAGCCTGTCATGGGTTCTCTGAATTTCTAATTTTCCATGAAGCTGCGACAAGATTTCTTGCAGATTACATTTTTTGTTTTTTTTTGCCATGTGTATGACAAAACAAGTCTAAGGAAGTGCTTTTTTGTGCAGTGTCAGCACAAAGCTGCCATAAGACCTGTTGCAACGCATTCACTGCCAGCTCCTAAGAGTTGTACAGACATGAAACACACATTCACAAGTGTGTGGAGGAGTCTGTTTGTCAGAGTACATTTGTGAGCTGGTGTAATTGTGTGACACCACTGCAGGACAGATTCAGTCAATGTTTTATTGATCTTTTGAAAACATATTCATCTATGCTTTCATTTGATGGACACAATAGATCTGTGGAAAAATAACAAAAATAATCTGCATTTTTGTGAGTTTACAAACTTGAGTCATGAGTAAGTGTTGTGCAACTGTCTGTTTTACAACTCCATCCTTTAAACTTGCAACCTAACCACAGATGTGTTGCATGTTTACGGTGACAAACCTGGGTGGGTGTGTCCAGAAAGGCGTTGACTTTGTCTTGGTATATATCTCAGCTTATGGCACTTGTTTTGAAAATAGCAACGCAAGCAGAAAGAGATTGACACATGGTCAAGGTCACCTACCCACTTGAGGGGAAAGAACACAGATCAGTTTGTCCTTTATCTTTCAAATCAATGATTATTCCCCCAGGCAGGCCAACATATGCAGGAACAAAGCTGTCTTTGTTTGTTTGACAGCCACATTTTTGACCTTTAATGCTTTTCCACAGGCTTTCGTCATGTGGTCAAGATCTCTTTCCTCCTCTGTCCTTTCTTTTCTAATCTGGTCTCTTCCTCTATATTGTTCCACATCACTGCCATTTGGAGCAGGGGAAGCAGGGACACCTGGATTCAGTTATTCTTTAGCTAAAATAAAAAGTCTACGTGATGACAATGATTATGCGGCAATGGTCCGAGAGTGAGAAACAACTGAGTGTGGTGACTCCACACCCCCGTGGTCCCACTGCTCTCCCTTGTCCTGAATCAACCACGCAGAGATGTGTGGAATCACTCTCACAGGAGGAACTTGAACCCTTAGACTTCCTGCCTGCTGATGAGGTCAGTGGTCTCAGCGGGAGCGTCTGTGAAAAAGCCAGCTCAATAACAGCCAATGAAGGAGGGAGAGAGGGAGACCGGGAAAGGAAGAAAAGCAGGTAGATGACAGGTTGATGTGGGGGAGGAGAAGGGATGAGCCCCAGGCTCTTCTGCTGTGAGCCTGAAGCCGTTGGTGGTACATAACATTTGCACTCATTGTGTACTTAAAGGAAGAAATTGGGTCAAAAAATTTAAAATAGAGATAATAATAAAAATAAGTATAGGAATGTGAGCATAATCACATAAGTTAGGCACACATCTTTCTAAACTTTAAAATAATCACTGTTTTACATTTCTACCAGTAGACGCCATTGCACAAGCCTAAACATTGATTGTTTGTGGGTGTTTGGTCCACATCTGTGGATTCAGACTAAAATCTGGGTTTAATTTGTCAGAAAACTTTGCAGCACCCTGAGGCTGGTCATATTAAAGTCAAGAAAAATAAGGCTTTTAACAAACCACAAGATTGTTTTTTTTTTTTGTTTGTTTCAGCAGATTCTGTCTCAACAAAGTATTTTTCACACAAAAGGGTCGTAGAGACAACAGCTAAATTGTGGGATCACATGCTGCACCCCTGACAGCTTGCCTGCGCCCTGTTGTCTTCCAGTCAATGTTGGTGCACTCTCAATCAGAGAGAGTTTCTTCTTTGTTGCCAGATGAGGTCATGTTGCTCTGAGGGGGCCTTGAACTTAACAAGGGGGGGCACCTGGTGCACCGAACCAGCCACCCCAAATAGGTAGGGTTAGAGGAAGGAAGGGAGGGAGCGGGGTGGTGATCTTACATACAAAGCCATCTTGTTTTAGACTGTGCTCAGATGGAGCTGCTCTTTTGCCAAAAGTTCAGAGCGCTACATCCTGCCGCCCCAGTGAAAGAGCCAGTCTTCAAACAGATGCTGAACAAAGAACCACAGAGGACCGTTCAAGAGTGTGCTTCCAGCACACGAGCTAAGATAACACTGCATATCCTTCTCTTGCTTCTAGCTCCTTGATTCTAGCAGTGCTACCTTCATTTAGGTGTTAGGATTAATAAACAAACCCAGATTTTTTTTTTTTGTCAAACTCACACAGCTTGGTCAGAAGGGACACACAGGCACTCCCTCTCCCCCATCATCACTCCCCTGCTCTTCACCCGCCGGCAACAACAAAATAATGATTTCCAGATGTTAGGATACAGCTCACTCCGCCAAACCATGGAAGCCAGTGCCCCTCTCCTGGTGTTAATGGTGCCCAAGAGGCCTTTGAAGGGGGATGGAGGGCGGGGGGTCTCAAGGACCTTTTAAGCTCCACTGAATTAGCTGGGGATTCTTTCCCGTTCACAGAGCAATCACTGGTGTATTTTTATTGATCAGCAGGGTTTCAAACACTTCAGGAGGATGGATGTGGTTTAACAAGACATCCTGGTAACGCTGGAGAAAGAAAGGCATGCTCACAAACCGGACAGAAGTCTTCTACAGCTGTGCAGATGATTGGTGGTGGTAAATACGATCTGGTTTCATTTGTCTCTATCCTTTACTTGGGCCTTTAAGTGTTTTGTGTCACCTGCCCCTCATCAAAAAAATTACAGTTTTGCCCTTTTCTTGGTTCAACTCATAAAAAATTATGGCTAAACTCTAAAGTTTAAGTGGTTCTCCATATTTTTTACCCTCTCTCTAGCTCACTAAGTAAACAACCTGTGTCACAGGCTGAGATTTATTTGTCCTCAAATGTTCTACGCAAAAACAAATAAATATATTTAATCTATTAAAGCCTTATTTGCTTCTGGGCTCTAAAACTTCCCCAGACTCAGTGGACAGCAAGTGTCCCTAAAGGAATGCTTTTATAAACGATGTTGTAAATCCAGCACTGGAGCTCATCCAGATGTTTGAAACTTTTTCTCATCTATTTACAGTCCCATGTTGTGGAGTTTTTTTGTAATGTTTCTTTGGCGAAAAGCAAATGCTGCTGACACATGCAGACATTAAAAAAAGACTTTGAGGTGATTCGGCTTTCGTGATTTCGATGGTAGATGATTTGACTTGTATGGCTCTGACAGCAAACAAAGATGGCATGATGTACTGGCTGAAGGGTCGACCCACTGGGGCTACGATTCAGTCCAGACTGAAACCAAAAAGAGAAGCGAGTGAGCTGAAGGAAAAAAAAAAAAACCTCAGGCTCTGTGAGAAAATGTCCATCTGCAACACATGCTGGAAAAGACCCAAAACAAACAGGTTAAAATTAAACCGCAGCCATTCTGTGTTTAAAGTCCTTACAAACAGAGGATTACCATGTTACCACTTCAAATATGGGAGAAATCATCACTTTTGTGGTTTATCCCACCACAATACAGCTGTTAATCTGTCTAACATGACGCTGAGCACAGCCGGACGTCATTCAATGCAGAAAGATAGGAAATACAACTGAGTCATGGAATAAAAGTAAGATTATTCAAGTTCCGTTAAATGTGTTTACGTTTCACCATATGACAGTTGGTGTGGTAAAAAGACAGCTTGACCACATTAACTTGCAATTTCTGTGTGGTATTAAAAACAAAAGTTCAAGTATTTTCACCTTGAAAGCCTTTTTCTGTCTCGTCCAATTAGATGGTATATTTTGAATGTTTGATGTATCTAGAATTAACCTGCTACAAACAAAACGGATTTTGGAAAAATGTCCACAAGTTTTCATTTCTCAAACACTTAGAAAAATGTCTGGTCACAAAACATTCACAACTAAACAGAAAAATTGTCAAAGCTTAGTTGTGACTTGAAAATCAACCAAAATTGTAACTGGCGAAAACCAAAAAAGCTTTTTGACACTGTTGTATTTTTATATAACAGAGAACATACAGATAGTTTGCACAGGTTTACTAATTTTGATAAAGTTATATCATTTTGAAATAATTTGAAACATTTAGAAAAAGACTGGTTTTATGTATATATGTACAGAATTTCCCCTTTTTCGAGCCAACTTGCAGTAACTGTTAATTGGACTGGAGCTCCGTCATGACCTCAGAGTGCGTGCATGGGGTTGCTGTGGTTGTCACTGCTGCGGTTTTCAAAACACATTTGATCTCCAAGGTTTTTTTTTTTTTTTTGTGGAAACAATCCCCCCTTCCTTCACTGGTACAGAAAGCCAAGTTGGTCCCATGAGTTTGTCCTCGGCCAGAACACTGCACCTTTGGTAACTGTTGGTAAGTGTTGTGGTTCTGTGTGATGCTGCCATCTATTGGTAACTCAGTCTAGTCGGAATGCAGTGGTGGTTAAAAAATGTGCAGGTTGACTGATCCATACAAATTATAAGAGAATATTTCACAGTGAGACATTTAAAAAGAAGAGTTATGGAGAATATGTTGAATGACCTTTGATCCATACCTTTAGATAACTTGTGTTGTGTAATACTTAGCAGAATCTGTCGTTTATTTACCGCAGAAAAAAAAAATACATAAAACAAAAGCATGCTTAACACTTTTAATACTTGAAACTGACAAACAGATGTTGTGGGGAGGATCTCATGCAAAAGGCTTTGACGACCTCTCCCTGAATCGGTTCTGCTCAGATGATGTGGGGCGTTTGCTGCAGTTCAGCTTGTGCCTATCAGATTTTATTTGGCCAGAATGCATGACATCATTTTCAACCATCTCTCCAAACAGTGCAGCAGTTATCCAAAAATTCCCCTTTTGTTTCAGTGTGTTTTAGGGATGTTAAAAATTCAGAAAGCAGTCATCTTTTTCATTTTGCTTGCATTATTTTTTCAGTATTTAAGCGTACAGGAAACTGGATGAACTTTTTACTTCAGGCATTTTGTTTGATCCCGTCAAGAAGGCACAAAACCTTACCATATGGCAATGACGTTACTGTTATAGAGAAATGATTCTCTCCGGGGAGGAACAAGCACAGATTGTTTTGTTCTGCAAGAAGGACAAGTATTTAGCCCTGGAGTGGCTCAGAAATTAAAAGACAAGCTGTCTTTGTGCAAGTATGGAGAGGAGTCAGAAAGGGAGAAGCTTCAAAGATTCATCAGTTGAATCTTGCATGGAAAATACATGCTTTTATTTTGAACTGAGTCCAAAAGGCATTAAGTCAATGAACAGGAAGTACAACCAAGTTAATTACGTTAGTGTTAACAATCATTCTTCAACATGCTACTTTACACATCCTTCTTTTGTTTCAAACACCTATATTCATTGTTCACAGTTAAGTGGCTAATTCCTGCTTATTTTTCTGTTCTGCTCTCATCCTTTCCTTGATTTACTTGCACCCCATTTAGCTGTTCAACCCTTGTATGGTGTTCGTATTATTGTTACTTGGCCAGCGTTCGTGGACCTGCTAGACCTTTGGGTTGTTATAACAACACAATCGAACAATTTATGTTAAAATACTCATATAAACAGCAAACATGGTTCAAATGTGTGCTACTTTTGTTAGATTGCATTTATGAATTAATGTGCGACTTGTCTGTTTACAAGAAGTAAAAGAAATTAAAATCTGTTATAATCTATCAGACTGAATGGGGAAAAAATTCAAATAAAGCTAGATGTTTCACAACTGTTGGGTTTTTATTAATTGGAACTTTATTAAATATAAGGTCAGTTTACCTAATACAAGTTGAACACACAATATCAGCATCAACACATAAACGCCATTTGATTATTTTTCTGTTTTTACCAACCTATACAAACATGAGGGGCTAAGATTTACTGTATGTGAGTGTTGCACATCATACACTTGCTGTGTTTGTATTGAGTTTTCCTGTTCAACTTGGGTCCACAGACTTTGCAGCACTTCTTTTTTTTCTACTGACTACAATCTTGAATAATGAGAAGATCAGAAATGTTACTAGAATCTATGAATCTATTTCTTGCAAGACATTAATGTCAGACATTTACTGCAACAGCATCATACTTAATGCAGGCTTGGCATGTTGGTTCTGTGGGTTGAGTAGAGGGTTGGTGCCAGCATTCTCCTAAATTCTCCTGATGGTGGCTCCAAAAGCTGGTGTTCTGCCCCTGGTTGCAATCGTGGCTCATTTTTCACAACTTCCATATTTCTACACTTGCTGTCTGATGGACTTGTTCTGGTCCTCAGCTAACTGTGGACTGACCGGTCCTGATGCTGGCTGCTAACTGGCTGTTTAGTTTTGTTTTAGTAATAATTGGTCTTCACCCTCATCCTCTTCTTCAAAATAATGTTCATTTCTAGCAATGTGACCTCTTCCTCAACATCATGATCAGAATATTCTCCGAAATCCATTGCAAGACCCTCTCAGCAGATCAATTTTTGATCATATTGGTCAGTTATCATAAAGACCATCAATGATGAAGCCAAATTTGTGGTTTTTATCTCTAATTTGCAGGTGCAATAGGGTGTGAGAAAATAATGTTTGGTTCCCTCATGAAAGAGGATAAAATGTGAGGGAATGTATGAGAAAGTAGTTGAATTTTCAATAATGAAGCAGGAGAGGCCCTAGAGGGCTAACAGTAGCCCCAGACAGGAGGAACACAGAATGAAGATACAGGACATTCACTTTTAACACTTTATTTTTAGCCCTGTTTCCAGTAGACTTAAACACCCTCTATGTACTATAAATTTGTGGGTAAGTGTACAATATAGGGTCATTGAAAATTTGTTTTGAATTATGTTTCTTCACAGAAAAGGAGACAAAGTTATGAATTTCAATTTGGGGAAAAAAATTCATATTTCTTTCGATCAAAGCTGAAAACGTATCCCACAAGCTAAAGACTAAAAAAGAATAAAAAGAAAAGCTTGTACACATACTTTAATTTTGTTGCTACAACATCGTCATGTCAAAATTAGTTTTCTGTATTACTTTAGTTTGGCATTTTTGAAATTAAAGTACAAGATAAGGCTTAGAGGAGTTTCAGCTCTTGGTTATTAAAGTCGGTGTCTGAGAAAAAAATGATAGTTTCTCTGAGAGAAATTTAGCTAAAGATAGTCAGAGGACAACAAACTATGGCAGTCAACGTCTTTACCTGATTTTAGGATCTGGTTGTTTAGTTGTAAAACTTTTCAATTTGCTATCGTGAAGTGAAAGCTCCACATGACAACTGAAACTCAGACTCCCACAATTAATTTCACTTCTCTGTCTTTAAAAATTATTTTTCCTAACAAGAGTTGAGCAATTTCTTTGTGAAAGAAATAGCAAAAAAAGACTTTTTTTTACTGTTTTAAAATAAGTTCAGTGGTGTCATCATCTTAAATGATTCAAACTTTAACAGGTTCTTCAGCCATCAGTCCACAAATACTGTAAATCAAAATTACAGGATGAGCTGCAGCCACTGTATTCATCTGCCTTTACAGTCTGAAAGGTCATGATGTGGAGCACGTCAAAACCTTCACCACACTTTTTCTCTTCCTTTTTTTCAAGTCTCAGAAGACAGTTTTCCCACGATTGCTTTATCAATATGTGATTTTTATAAAGGACAAGCAGACTGAATTGGCATTCCTGTTAAATGACTTTCCTTTGTAGGAAAGCCTCTCGCTTTGAAATGTATGGTGGACACAACAGTGACTCAAATATTTCTGCATTTTTTGTGTTTATGTGTTTTTCCTTGGATCCTTGCATTCTTGAGCATTCATCCTGCTGGTAATAAATTCTTTATTTTCCGCTCTTCCAAAACGATTTCTATACTCATCATCTCTCTGATGTCTCTCTTGACCTGAACATGGGGATGTAGTGTCATATGGTACAAAAGTCACACCTTGTGATCAACATCAGACCTTACATTATTAGAAATAATAAGATACAATTGAGTAACCCCTGCATGTTAGGGGAACTCCTATAAAATATTAGCCTGGATGCAAGTACCCTTAAAAGAAGGTCCCAGCCTCCACATCAGTGAGGCTTACTGTGGTTTAATGACAAAGAAAGGAAAAATTTGTTGTTGAATTATATGTAGTATTGACTGGATACAAACACTTCATTGGCCCCTTTCTTCCAAATCAAATCTGGGTGTTGATTTTAACTATATTCAAAGTGAAGCAATCTGCAAGATTTTTATGTTGCATTCATCCCAACAATTGCCATTCTCATATGGTTTCTGGGAATTTTTACAACAGCTAGGACTGCTTCCAAAGAACAGTTGAGTGAAAACAGATGCAATGAGTTAGAAAACATGTAAGACATGAAATATATAAGAAATGATCCGTCTTAATTTTACATTTCCTGGGAAAATAGTGAAGAAATAGAATTTCTTTCAGTGTATTTTTATATTTTCATTGTAATTATACAGAACTGACAGCTAAGAAAAAACATTGTGTTCTAAAGAAATGTTATCAGAAGAACCTTTTTTTTAAATAAAGAATGGCTAGAACTGAAAACTGCTTTCAATATTTTTAGATTTCTCTACAAATGTTACCAAGTTTCTTCACAACAGTTAGACTATACAGAAAAAGAGAGAATATTTCTCAGATTGTCCTTACAAGAGATGAAGTGGATAGCAGGCAAAGACAGAAGGAATGTGGACACAGAAGGACCCCTGTTTTATCCATTAATTTTTCATGATCATGTTACAGCCAGCTCAGCCTTCAGTATGCATGCGGGCGACATGCTGGGAGAGTCTTTCGCTTTCACAAATGAAGCGTTAAGGCTGAGAGAAGCTCTAAAGATGAGTGTTATTTAACACCACTAGATCAGCCTATCAATCAATCCATGACTCATTTATTTCTGCGTTCACACTTCGAAATCTAATGGAGCGTTTGTGTCTTTCCTCTCCATGATCCTGTTTTTACAGCATTTTCCTCTTTGCTGCAGGAAAAGCCTTAGAAAGTGTTAATGAATCCCACATGCTGTTTGCGCAACCTCTTTTTTGACCATCATGTGAGCACAAATACTTTTACAGATCTGTAGTTTTTCCTCCCAACTTTTTCTTAACTGTTTCAGAAACCTTCCCGGAAACACAAGACCACCAGAGGAAACATGACTCACTCATGACTCCTTTTCCCTAGAAGCTTCCGATCTTTGACTTCAGCTCTTTCACTTTCTTTTAATAGACTCTGGGGGTTTCTGCTTCTGTATCACTTCTCTTTTAGGACAGAAAAAAAAGGAAATTGGTCTTCAGACATACAAATAATATAAAAGTAACGCACGCTTATATTTTTAAGATATCAAAAAAAGAATTCATTCCATGAGATTCAAGGGGATTTATTTAAATGCTGATAATCCTTTAAAGTGAGAATAATTATATTCCAGATTACTTTGAAGTGTTCATGTGGTAACATTTGAGTAAGGCTGATGCTAATGACCTGTGAACAGTTTACTACGCTCTAGGTTTCTTTTTTCATGACTGGAAAGCTCCCATAGAAAGTAATAACTGCTTTAATACACAGAAGAAAAGTGAAATGTGCTTCACGCCACTCAATAATGTGTTAATCAACAGCCGTGACTTTTTTATTCCCGATACAATGATTCTGGGAAACAGGGCTCAGCTCAACAGATTAGAGTTTGGTATGCAGCTAATGTATAAACATTCCCAAGTTGGGGGGGTAGAATACTACGAGCAGATTCTTTATTGTGAATCCAGTAACCTCTGATCCCACTGGATTAAAGTAAACATTCTCCCATTTCCTCCTCCACAACAAACACATTATACTGGCTCTTCATTGCTGTAGATCACAGGAGCTCAGGGAGGATATAATTACACTGCATGCTTTTCACCCTCTTGAAAAAAGTTGTTGCTTCAAGATTTTGTCTTTGTTGCTTAAGATTTGCTTCCCAGAAACAAAAGATAACAATACTGTGACCCCAGTTTTCAAAAATCTTTCATCGGACCATGAGGAGAGTTTACTTCCCAGATTATTTATCTGGGAAAGTCCCAATCTGGAATTTCATAACAGCTGGAATGAGATGGGGGTGTGAAAGAGAAAGTGCAGGGGAAATCTATTCAGGAGTCATTGCTGATGGTTCCACAGAAAAGTAAGAGTCGAATATGCTTCAATCTCAGGATGAAGTCTTCATAAAGTTCAGTCCTGACAGCAGTGATTAAAACGTGTAAATATAGTCTTGCAGAGATGGCACTGTGTGGGTGTGAGTGAGCTGGCCATCTTACGATGTGTGGGCCTTTTCCAGACTGCCAGAACATAGGAGTGATTTCACAAAAGAAGCCCATTTCTACAGGTGCTTTCTGGTAGTTTTTATTTAGCACAATATTGTGTATGATCCACAGATTCTAAAAACAATAGACCAATCGAGGTGTGACTTCACCCACAGAAAATGTCTTACCTCCGGCTCTTGCAAATGAGGCAAAATCCCTGACTATTGCTTCCTGATCTACGGCAACTACTGTCGCCACTGCCATAGACTCAGAGCGACTTGGACCAATCACTGTCACTGGTTTCAACATGGTGGCGCCCATTTCAGGAAGCAATGGTACTTCCCATTTGGGAACACGGGAGAAGGGCTGAGCTGTCCATTCTTTTTACATGGTCTATTTCTGTGTAAAATTGTATTATGTGTTCAGGTTTTGATCTGTTTTTTGCAAGTGCAAACATTACTGTTTGTTTTATTAGTAGCCAATAAATGTAGCATTGTGACAACACAAGAAAACAAAAAAGGGGGATCTACCAGTAAATCTGGTTGTCAAGGCTACAGTAAGTAGAGTTGATCTAGTTGTTGAATGGTGCCCTGACATCTGCTGGCCCAAATCTAAGTTCTGAAAATGACTCAACTCTGTCTCTCATTTAAATTCAGGTCAGGTTGCACAAGCTATTTGTTTTCCTCCAAAATGTGCCAATGTTCAAGCAAAAGCAATTCTCATTGGATGTAACTGGATCAGAACTAGTTTTATCAAGTAAAAACTTCACTTCACCAATGAATCTCCATAGATTCTAAACATGAATCTATAGATTTTTTTAGGGACTATCAACCTGTCTAGGGAATAAAAATGAAACTTACCGTAGCCTTAAAAGCTTTAACCATATTAGCATTTTAAATGTCATTAATATATGCTGTCCCTGTCTTAAGCAAGCAAACAAACAATAATATAAGCTAAATAAATCCCAGCCTTCAGGATTAAGTGCAAGTATGTACAAAGACTGGAAAAATGCAGCAGTTTGAGACCGCCTTACTAATGAATGCCACGATTCAACTCCATCCTAGAACCCCCCCCCCCCCCCCCTCGTCTCCCCTTTCACACACCAAACTGCTTAGTATGTGTGGTATCTGTGTAAAAGAGCCTGAGTGCTGACTCTGTTACACTATCTCTCTGCTCTCCAAGCCCGTCACAGATTCATACCGAAACAGAGATTGATCCCCACACGACAAAGCAAGAGGAGCTGGAATGAACCACAGAGGACACTGCTCAAATCAGATGACAAAACAAATCCAATGAGTGAGAGGATACTGATTGTTCAACTCTTTGCTGGACTCATTCTCATTGTGACAGGTAGGCTATTTTATTGTCAGCTAAAATCCTGTAGAAAGAAGAGTTTATGATGTAAGCCATGTGACTTAATGAGCTTAGGGTAAAAAGTTCCTTTTTTGCTTTTAGTAGTACACGAACAGGGGAAAGTTATCCTTCCAAATTCAAAATCTAAAATATGCTCGGCTGTTGTATTGCTCACGTTTTTTTCTAGTAATGATTACAAGCTATAACATTCAGATAAACGCAAAACAGTACATTTTAATGTTAGTGGGGCTTTTGAGGTCTCCAATCTCATCACATGGTTAATGAGACGTTGAACACTAAGTAAAACGGTCTGATCTCATCACATTTATCTCCACTTGAGATCTGCTCACCACTTTAAACAGCAGCACACACACAAGGGGGGAAATATAAAGTGTTTTTATATGCAGTTTCACCATCAGTTAGTATTTGCTTCATAGTTTAAATCAAAATGTTGCAGGAATATCAAAGTTCTTGTGAGTGTTATTGTTTTTCTTTTCCTCCTTTTTTTGTTTGGAAAAGTAACGTTTTAAAATGTTAAACTCCCACACAAATCTTGTAAAAATCTTTATGAAACTTCTGGCCGTAACTGAAGTATCCACTTTATCCCCCCCCCCCCCCCCCCCCCCCACACACACACACAACTTTTCTGCTGCCTTTGACACAACTAGCTTCCCTTTCGCTTTTAATCTGAAAGTCATGATGGACGATCAGCTGTCATCCTGTAACCTTGTCGGTTTCAAGGTTCATGTTGCTTCACAAGCTTCTGCTCTGGCTGATTTCAATTTATCTTCCATCTGTCATGGACTGATAACTGGACTAGCACTTGTAAAACGAAGCTCATGGGCTGTATCAAGCCTCAATTTTAATGTTTTTTTCTGTGTTTTACAGAAAAGTGGTCCAACCATTTTAGACCAATACTCAGTTTATTGCCACACATTTCTCACTTGTGGGTTAACCTTCAAAAAGCCATTAGAACAATAAAACCCAACATTAAGCTTATAAGGTTCCATCTCACAATCATGCTTGATGCTCTACACTTCTATCTTTATTTTCCTGGTTATGATTTCCTGGTTTTTGTACTTCAATTTATGGATTTGGATCAAATGTTATATGTCAGAATTTGGAATTGTTTTCTTTAATTTTTTTACATTTACAATGTTCTACTCACCAAGTAATTAAAAGAGGGTAAAAATGAACTAAAAAAAATAAAGATAACTGGATTTCCATAAATGAATGACAAAATGTTGTTGCACTGCATTTAACCCCTTGACGCATTAATTTATTTCCGGTTATGAAAAGAAAACTGACTACTGTTTATCCTTTTGAGTAGATGCTAAATGAAGGTAATTTTGGAGGCAAATTTCTTTGATGTATATATGCATTAAGTGGTGTTAAGGGGTTAAGGGAGTTGTGGGCCTAAATTATGCCATTTTCATCAATGTGCTGACCATACTTAAATTAATATTACAAAAAAACTTAAATGCTTCAATGAAAAAAAAAGTCAGTAAATCTATTAATGGATGCAAAACTGACCAGAAATGTAAATAAATTTTCATACAAAAGGTAAAATGAAAACAACAAATTTATCTTACTTGAAATTCAGTTTTTTGAGGTCACAATTCTTTTGACATTCAGTTAACTTAAGAGACCATCTTTACTGTTTTTTTTTTAATACACCTGCTGGTATTTCTTCAGTTGAAGTTTGCAAATCCAGACAAAACCACCACCAACATCATGATTTAAAGACAGTCAAACTGAAAAAACACATTTTGATCTATTGGCTTAAAGGAAAACTGCAAATCCCTTTTAAAAAACAACATGTTTTGATAAACACACTGTTGGTATAAAACTTAAAACTATTGAAATTTTTTTAGAACCAAACCTTTGATATTTTTAAAAAAACGACAAAGTGTGCATCCTAAATATTAGCAGTGAGTTAGAACAAGGGTTGATATTTGGGATTTTAAAGAATATTTTATGTTCACATCTTTATTGTCTGCTCTCATTTAAGGCTGGAACTATAGAACCCACTTAGAGAGCTGTTTTTGCCCCAAAAGACATCGGGGCAAATGATCATCTCTGTGTGACTATAATCTTGTGTCCCAGGTGAAACAACCCCCTGTCCCATTGAGTTGAGTCCCTCGTCGGTTGTGGTGAAATATGGAGACCCAGTTTCAGTCAACTGTTCTTCATCACGGAGTGACATTGAAGGAATTGGCTGGGAGGCAGTTGGAGGAACAGGACTCAAAAAGGTCACTCATTTGACATGGACGATAGAGAGCCTCACAGAATGGGGTATCAAACCCATGTGCTATTTAACACCTCTAAATGGTGAAACCTGTGTGGCTGATCTTGACGTTATTCTTTACTGTAAGTTTCCTTTTTATTTACTTATTAATTTTTTTGCAATGACTTGTAAAGAGAGCTTGACAACTTCTTCTTCTTCAGCCTTCCCAGAAAACATCAGCATCAGTTCCAGCAGCTTGAACGGTGTGATGACAGAAGGGGAGACACATAACTTTACATGTGACATCCCCAATGTTGCACCAGGTCGGAATCTGACAGTACGGTGGTACAAAGATGACGAATTTATCTTTGAAAACATTCTAAACAGCTCCAGCCTGAAACCCACGAATGAGACAATTTTCTACCCATTTTTACCGCGGAGACAAGACAACAGAGCCACATTCAGATGTGAGGCATTTATGGACTTAGGGCCAAAGGGGCCACAGTTAAATGTATCTTCACAAGGCTATAGCATTGAAGTTTTATGTAAGTATTAAGTTTTACTGCATGGTTGCATGAATAAACTAAATCACAGGTTCCAAAATGCCCCTTTACACTAAAGTGTCATTTAATAAATGAATGTCTGTCAGCTACTTCTTCACTTTTCTCCTCTTTTGTTTAGTTGGACCGGATATTAGGTGTTCAGATCTGACCGTACAGGAAGGGGAAACTTTAGAAGGGAAATGCTATGTGACTGGAAATCCCAGGCCAAAAGTTGAGTGGCTGAAAAATCAACTTCCTATAAGCTTGAGCATTCCCCTAAGAAGAAACGATACCGGAATATACACAGTTCAAGCTGAAGGGCGGGTTAAAGCCAATAAGACCTTCCAGGTTTCAGTGTTTTGTGAGTATTGAGATTTTTTTTTTAAGTTATTTAAAAACAAATGAATAAAAATTTAAATAATTTTTGAATTTAATCTGCTCTGACACAAATATGTTTTCATATTTCTGGTAATAGGACAGTTTATTTGAAGTTTTAAACATATAACTTTTTTTGTAATGCTCTATTAGACGGCCCAGAGAAGACGTGTCTGAGCACTTTAACTGTAGCAGAGAACACCCGTCGCTTGCCATGTACTGAAGGCTTTCCCGAACCTTCTGAGATCTGGTACAAAGATGAGGAGGAGGTGGAGCTACCAGAATACCTTACAAGGAGAGATGCAGGCCAATACATTGTCAGATCGTTCAATCATGTGTCAAGCATCAACTTCACAGTGAATGTGATTGTGTTATGTAAGTCAAATACTTGTAGATTTTTGAGAAGTTGTGTGTCATGTTACTGTGATCCCAGATCTTTTCTTTTGCCTTCAGATCCACCTACTGATATAGTCGAGCTTGAAAGTGCCGACGTCCAACTTGGAGCCACTTTGGACCTGAAATGCTCTTCAATGGGTGGCCCGCGACCGGATTACTCCTGGACTTACTACCGAATGGCCAATGTGGTGGAGAAAACAGAAGATGGAGTTTCCCGTTTGACAATCCATAATGCTACCGGATTAAACATGGGCTCTTACACGTGCCATGCTTGGAACGAAGCAGGAAATGTCTCTAAAACTGTCAGGGTCACCGTGAAAAGTAAGTATGGGCATGAGCTTATTCTTACTCTGCAACTTGTCTCCTACAAAGCCTTTTATCACTCCATTGTGCCTCTCTGGTCAAAGAAAAAGTAAAGTATAAAAAAGTAAAGTATTTTTTTATACTACAAGACGCATCTAGTGAAAAAAAAAACAGATAAGTTTAACTTTATTCAATTGACTCACAAACAAATGAAGCAACAACACTTTGCAAGGCACCTGACTACAGTACCCATAATGCCTCTGAGTTGTAGTTGGAACCGTTGGCACACTCTACTTCTCAACATGCTAGTGTTCATACTCCCACTAGCTCACAGCCCTTCACATCACCAACCTAACATTACCGGTGAAACAAAAATAGTAAACATTTTGGAGCTATCCAGCCATTAGAGCCAGATGCCATTTCGGACAAGGAAAACGAAGACACACATGGATCTATTCGTCTGCACGTGGGTGCATCAGAGTGGAGAGGAACAGAGAGTTTGTGGTGTGAAAATTGGACCACTGACATCACTGCTATCCCTTGTGGATTCTAAGGCACGTTAAAGTTGGGAGTGGGGTCACCTGGAACCCACAAGACAGGGCGCTTAACCTTTTTTTCTCAATGATTTTTGATCTTCAATGTCCATGGAAAACTTGAAATTCTATCCACCTTTGTCATGTTAGGGATAACCCATCAATGTTTGGGTGGGGTCATCTGGACCCCACAAGATAGCATAAGGCTGTTTTTCGTCTGCACTTGATTCACAATGATTTGAATAAAGAAACACTCAAAAATGCTACTTTACGCTTAATTTGGTTTTGATATGTCCTCCATCGTCACAAAAATGCCACAAAAACATGTTAAAAACACAAAAACACGATTTACATTGGAGTGGGTATTTAACATGTTGGCCTTTCAAAATAAAATAAAGCCATGTTGGCTGGTTTCTGCAAAAAACCTTGAATATTTCCTAACATGTTGTTATTTGTTGTTCCTGTTTTTGATAGACCAGAATGGTTTCAAATGGAGGTGTGATGGTTTTAGGTGGTATTTTTATATTTTCCAGTCTCGTGGACTGCAGCCTGTTGCTCAGCTGCTGCATTTTCTGCATGTGTTTGGCGGGGGTGGGGTGGGCAAATGTGCGCGTGCCAGTGGTGGAAGGGAGGGCCGGTTTCCTCCGCCGTGATGAAGTCCTGGGAGCTGGAACGGCAGCGTTAGCTTAGCTTCGCTTCCTCCCGAAAAGTCAACAGAGGGAGGTGAAGCAGACGAGGGCTAAGAGCTGCCCGGACATATTTGCTACATTTGTTTGTTTGTTTGTTTTGTTTTTACGTTTTAATGGAGGACTTCAGCTGTCGTCGCTTACTTTCCATCTTTTGGACTTTAGAGCTCCTCCTGTCGCTTTCTAACGGTTCTGAGTCGAGTAAGTTCTCTGCGTCCCTAGTTTGACATCTCTCCTACTTTGAGTCTCCTTAAGTTTAAAAATAGTCGTTGTTGAGCTGAGGTAATGCTCCTATAAAGCCTTAAATGCAACAAGTTTCACAACAAGGAATGAATAAATTATTTACAGTGTTTTTGTGACTTGTAATACATTGGTTCAGAAGTGGCTTACTCAGTAAGTTACTGTCTGGCTATAGTACCAATTAAAAATTAACTCTGATTTCGGGCCTGATTTTTCCTTTAAAAGACATGACTATAATGGAATATGACGCCTTTTTCTGAGCTGTGAGTGAGTCAGCTCAAAGAATGGTGAACAACAAGTGCAGACTCCCCTTAAAGGGAGGTGGATATCCTTCCTGACCCTTTTCCTGGAAATTCCATAGAAACGATTATGCTCCAGATCTCAGCTTTTTAATGCATATACTCATGATTGCTTTGTGTTTTCTTTTTATTATAAATAAGAATGTGAAAAAGTTTGACTCCTTTTTTTTTTCTTCATCTCCCACAGGTGCAAAGCAAGAATGTCCAATTCAAATAACTCCAGACGCCATGGTGTTGCAATACCAAAGCTGGAAGCAGCAAGCAACATGCGAGCCAACGTCAACGGAATACTCAAATGTGAAGGAAATATACTGGAAAGCCAATCAGAGCAGCATAAACAGCACAAAGTGGACTCCAGACACAAAGGAGGACTGGGACCCAAAGCCTGTTTGTCATGGGGTCTTTAACGGAATAGGGGAGTGTCAAAAACCTTTGCACTACACACTGTACAGTAAGTATACCCGCAGCCACTTTGTTCTTAACTTTTTGGGTTTATTTTTGTATTTTACTCACATTTCTGGAAATATTTCCTTCATAGAAACACCAGATGCTGTTACCATCAACTCTTTGGGGGATGCAAGTTCTGCCTATGAGGGCATGGAGCTGCAGCTGCAGTGTGAAGTTGTCGATGTGGCTCCAGCTCAAAGCATCACCGTGCGGTGGATGGCGTCCAAAGGCAATAGAACCATTGAACTTGGTATGAGATCTTTCCTCAAATGTCCTCATTTTCCCACAGTAACTTACAAGCTTTTTCAAACAACATTTTTATATCTGCTCCTAATTAACAAGGATTTGAATAAGAAATTACTTGAAAATGCTATTTTAATCTTAATTTCCTCTATATATGTCCTCCATTATGAGGAAAATGCTACAAGAACATGATAAAAACACAATTTTTTATTGGAGTGAAGTCTAAAGTTGCCGTTTTCCTGTAAAAAAGTTCCTAAATCGAATGACTATCTCTTTAACTAAGCATCAATTATTCTATTCGACTGCAGACTTGATGGAGGAAAATGGCACAAGTTGCAACAAAAGTGAGATGAGACATCCAGTAAACGTGTTGTGCACCACAAAGATCACGCTGAAGAGGACTCACGATGGAGTCAACATCCGATGTGAGGCTCAGCTGAACCTCCCACAAGCTGGAAGACACTCTCCACCAAGCATGTTCTCCGACTCTTTAAACGTCTCCGTCTGCTGTGAGAATTGAAGCATTTCTGTCCTTACTCACCATACACATACTCCAGCAGAACATTCTTGACTCCTGACATCGCCCCCTTTATCTGTTTATTTTAACAGATAAACCTGAGATAAATACCACCAAGCTTGCTGGCACAGTTCCACTCTTCACAGGTTATGATGAAGACCTTGTTTGTGAGGCGGATGGCAGCCAACCATTAAATATTACCTGGAGCTACATGTCAGCCACCGGACCTATAGAGTTTTTCAACAAAACTCTGCGTGTGTCTGCAGCAGGTTACTACAACTGCACTGTCCGTAATCCATGTGGTTCAACGACACACATGGTCAAGGTGATCTTTAAAGGTAATGTATTTTCACTGGAGACACATTTTTGTTTTATGTTAGATCACAGAAGTCAGATTTATGGCTAAATTAAGACTCTGTGGTGTCTTTTTTAGAAAAAGGGATGTAAATGTATTTTTGGCTCATTTTAATATTTTGCTGCTCGTATCAAACAAAGCAAACCTAAAGTGCAAACATAGAATTATGCATGTTAGATTTTCATTGCCTTTTGCATTGTTCTCCTCACAGAGGACTACCTTCCTCTCATCGCTGGATTTGTGGCTCTCACAGTGATTATCATTTCCATCATTTTCATCTTCATTTACTCCATCTACTACAAGAACACCAAGATGCGCCGCTACAGCCTTAAAAACCCCAAACTCAGCACCCACAATGGGAACGTGGCTCACAACGGCTGGGACACGCAGTTCCCCATGACCAAACTGTCCTAATGGCAAAGAGGGACTGAGCTGAACTGTTTGCCATCAGAACTGAAAAGCCTCTCACTGCAGGATCCAATGATCCCATATGACTCTGATTATGTTATCCCACCTATATCATGAATATCATTAGTACAGTAAAGATTTCCTGGTTCAAGATTTAAACTTTTGTTCTCACAGGATTTGAGCTTTGGTGCACTGGAAAAAAGAATGAAGGACTACTAATGTGGCAGTTTTTATATAATTGATGATTGCAAAGGGAATTGAACATCATGTTATTTTTGTGTTTGTTTAAAGTGTTTGAATGTTGCTGTTTTCCAAAATGCACTCAATATAGACTTTGTTTGATATGTACAATGCAAACCTTTATCGCTCAGCATTGTTCAAATCTTTGTTAAAATATGGAAATTGACGCACTGTTGCTAATGTGCTGCATTGAAGGAGCTCATTGTATGAGGTTGCCTCATCCTCTCTGTGCCATCCCCCTTTGGGGGTTGTGCCACACTCCAGGCTTTTGTGACACAATTTCCTTTTCTTTTTTTGTAAGTGACTGCAGCCGTCATAGCTTCAACTGCATGAATAAGTGTGTGTATGAAAATGTTATACTTTATATTTATTTGTAAGAAACGGCAATAACTTAAGCTGTATTTTTTGGCTGCACACAGGTGTGTAAACCTTACAGAAGGAGACGTTTGTAAATAGTGCTGTAAAAATGAGACTTTGTTCAACAATATTTTGGTATTTAAAACATTTTAAATCTCAAGTATTCTTTATTGTGTCATCAGAGTATGTCTACAGAACTCTTAAAAATTGTGAAAAAACTCAATCCAATAGAGCTTTATTTTTAGTTTTTCTTTTTAGCTTTTATTATTTATTTACCTACCTGAGCAAAAAGTGGCTGTTTATTTATGGGATATTTCACCCACAGGAAAGTGATTTTAAAGCTTTCATAGCCTGATCAGCGAAGATTTTAAGATTTCAATGAAAAAATCAAATAAGCACATTAAAAACAATTGTCGGCATGGAAACAAAACATAAAAATAAATGCAAGACGTTTTTGGTCAGAGAAACAACCCTGCACTATCTAAATCTTATGTTATTTTTTTATGTCTGGTGTAGAGTTTTTAAACAATCAGGACGGGGAAAATATATTTATTGAAATGACAAAACTTACAACGCATGAATTATTTTAGTAGAATCTCAGTGCACATAAAGAAAATCTAAATAATGCTGACTATTATTGGGAAATGAGATCGTTTCGACACATCCAATTGCTTAATTTGTTTTGTTCCAAGTTATTTTAAAAAAACTATGTATAATGCGTCTTTTGTTTGTATAATCAAACACTGCGAAATAGTAAAGAGCATCAATGCTAAACATTTTTTATTATTTCAATCACAGCGTTAAAGTTGAAGAATATCTGCTGCCTTATATCCTTTGTGCTATCTTAGATGACCCCACCCTTACATTGATGTGTTCTCCCTACCATGACAAAGGTGGATAAAGGTGGAAAGATTTCATGTGATCCATGGAGACCAGTGAAAATCACAAATCACTGAAGAAAAAAGGTTTAACGTACTGTCTAGTGGGTCTATATGACCCAACTCCCAATGTAAAAGTGCCTAGGATAGCACAAGGTTACTTGGTTAATTTTCTCTTTGATCTTTGCCTCCCCCTTGTAAATAGAAATTCAGTCAATCATCCTCGAGGGGGCGCTACTGAGACCAGATTTCGAGACAAGCCGTAACAAATCGTTTGTGTTGAGACTGAAAAAACCCCTCAAATGAAATGAAAGCATTTCGCTACAAAAGAAAGGGCGTGTCACAAAGATTTCCGAGGGGTACTTTAATGCAGCAGCTCACCTGAGTTTCCCGACGGTCGGGTTAAAGAAAAACATCTCCGCGCTTTTTTCTTCCGAGGTTTCAGAGTTTTTAGTTATTTTTTCCTTTTTTTAAATTTTAAGTGAAAGTATGTGGACAGTCTTTATGCTTATCTTCCTGGCTTCTCCCACAGGTAGGTGATGTTTTCTTTCGGTTTGTAATCGATTGTTTCTGCATATTATAAAGTCAGATTTTCTTCAAATTAAAATTTCAAATTAGAAATTTATTTGTATAAGTAATCATGACCATTACTTCTTTCACTTTGACATTTTGACGAGGTAAATACTAAAAAGGAAACCAGTTTCGACAGCCTTCATGACTTTTTTTTCCTTCTTCCTTAAATGGATAACCTGCCAGCTGACAGATAAACATTAGGAGTCAATGTCAGCACTCGTTGACTTTTGGACTTAGGCAATCAGTAAACACTATAATTCAAGCATTTAGTGATTGTTACATGCCAGGCAAATATATAAACCTGTGTTAACATTAGACTCAATAATATTTCCAAAAAAAAAAATGAGGAAAAAAAACATTACTACAACTTAGTTAGAAAATGTTGTCATATGCATTCAATTAAATCAACAGTTTATCTTTACTTGTAAGCGAAGTACATTACTACAAACCTTTTTGGGTATTTTATTGTAGATTGAGCATTTGTGTTTGTATTTTAATGTCCTGAGAACCAGCTTGTTTATTTAAATTTAATGTAGAGGATGTGTATGTAATAGGGGTGTAACGATAAATTGATGTAAATTCCTTTGATCCAACCAGATCTAACTATCTGGGGCAAGTTGTTAATTGAATCGACCTATGCCATTATAAAATTGTTTCAAAAATGTAATTAAATGATTATTTTGATATTGGAAAATACCCTTTGGATTGAGGCATGATCGGTTTATTTTATTTTGCATCACAGCGGACAGCACACATGTGATGGCAGCAAAAACTGATCAACCCATCATTACAGTCCAGTGTATAGAAACACTTTAAATTTCACACAGACATGTAACCATACTGTGTGATAGAATGTTCTAATATAGTTCAGTTTGTTACTTTAATGTGGAAAAAAAACAGTGCGCTGAACTTAATGAAACTAAAATGTGAATGTATTTGCTGTTAGCTCATGTTTACTTGCTTGTTTGTACACATATTTAATTTACACTTGATTATCTTAAAACAAATACAAGGAATCTGGAAAACTTCTCCTGCACTGTTCAGTACTCAGGTATTCATCTCTGGGTCACACTGGTTTTGGCTAAAGATGTCCTGAATTGAATTTAGGTCATTCAAAATGAACCAACATCAACTATGAATTATATCGTCAACCACAAATTATCATATGAATCGAATCGTTGCTAAAATGAATCGTTACACCTCTAGTATGTACATATTTAGTATGTAAAGCATCTCCTGTTCTCTGAATTGAAATTTTACTTGTTCCATCTAGGATCCAGTGGGAGTTCTTGTGAAGTTGTGATCACCCCCCATCTAAGTGTAGTTAGGTTTGGAGACTCCTTCACTGCCACCTGCAATGCCTTAGGGACTGAGATACAGGGTATGGGCTGGGAGTCTCCAGATTTTAACACACCTTTTAAGGAAGGCGTTTCTTCTCTGCGGCTTCAAATTGACAAAGTGCAGGTTTGGAAAATTGATCCAATATGCTATGCCACTCCCTTTGAAGGTGACCAGTGTACAAAAATCCCAAACATCACAGTTTACCGTAAGGAACTTTGAGTGGATATTCCCTGCATAATATTTCAAATCAACCCAGACAAAACAATGCTAAAATTAAAAAAATGTTGTCTTCTTTTGCAGAAAGCCCAAAAATGGTGTCCATATCCCAGTCCCTTGATGACATTGGCGTCATGAGGGAGGGTCAGCTGTATAGTATAGAGTGTGAGATTAGGAATGTCGCACCAACAAGTAGACTCTCCGTGATCTGGTACATTGAATATGTATCTGTTTATGAAGAACGTTTTAAGGGTTCAAGTCACCTTCCGGCCACTGTCTCGTCTTTCCTGAACATGACGGCCAATAGAAGCCATGATAGAAGTGACATCTGGTGCGAAGCTAAGCTCGACTTCCGGCCTGAGGGTGAAAGTCCTATTTTAAGACCATCAGTTCTGCATCGGTTGGCAGTACTCTGTGAGTTTTAAAAGCACTTTTTTTTGTCATCTAAGCGTGTTATTTTCCTGCTTCTTTTTACTCCTCTCGCTTTCATCTTTCAGACGCACCCGTTTGCTCTGAGCCTGCGAACGAGACCCTGAAAATTCCCCCAAGTGGAAATGTAACATTAAACTGCAGCGCCATAGGAAATCCAAAGCCATCGTATGATTGGTGTTACCCTCAGAACCTGCAAAGTACAGCCATAAATGGGGACAACAGCATCCGGACTCTGACCTTTGCCCTTCAGGGGGTTTACACTTGCAATGTCTCAAACTCTCAGGGCAACACCATCAAGTATTTCATTCTTGAAGAAGCTGAAAGTAAGACATCTATTCTGAATTCATTTCATTTCTTGTCCTGCTTTTGTTGCACTCTCTCCTCAGTGGAGTTTGCATGTTTTTCCCGTGCATGCATGGGTCTTCCTCCCTGTAGGTTAATCGCTGACTCTAGGTGTGAATGTGTGAGTGATTGTGTGGCCCTACAACCTACTGGCAACATGTCCAGTGTGTGTACCCCGCCCTTGCCAACAGTAATCAGGACCCCCAAAGGCGACTGGGCAGGTTTGGATAATGGAAGGATGGGTGTTTTTGTAGATAGGTTTTTATGTTGTTTTCCATTAGAGGAGAAGGACAAACAGAAAACCTTAGTTGTTGTTTTTACTGTTTTTGCGTTCTAACTAATGTTAACTAATTTCTAACTTGAGTTTCCATCTCTCACAGGGGATAGAACAACCTTTGGAATCCTGTTGGGAGTATTTTTGTCCCTTGGAGCCCTGATAATACTTGGTGGTGCACTCTTCCTGACGCGTAGGGGAACGTTTTCCTTCATAAAATGTCCTCAGGGAAGCCCTTCCATTATATGAGGAGGATTTTTGGTTTTGAAAAATTCTATTTCAGCATTCTGAAATGTTGCAAAAATGTTTCTGGACCTCAAACAACAGTGTTTGTCCAGCCTGCTCATTGTGTTTTTCCTGCTCCTGGAGTTTAGACCATTCAGGATCTCATCTACTACCTTTAACAACGTTACTAACAACGTAAAAACTGATATAAATGGAGCAACTTGACAATCCGAGCTTCAAAGTGGAATCATGAGTGATCTTCTTTGTGGTACTTTTTTTTAGGTGCTTCATGTTCTTTACTTTTTGTTTCAGTTTATTAGTTGAATCGCCTCTCTGAACAAACAGCAATCTCAGTTTATTTAGCAGCTTATCTCATTTTACTGACATTTTCCGCTTGACTTTTTTAGGAAACTAAACAATTTTACAAATCTAATGATGCAGATATCACATAGATGCTGCTCCTGCTTTGGGGAATGGTAGCATTAGGTATTACAGCATAAGCTGGACTCTCCTCTGACCAGCTGCAACTATTAAATATTCTGCATTTTTAGACTTCAACACCACTATTTTCACATTTGTATGTGCACTTGCACAAACCCACCACCTCAATTTACTTAAGGTATGGTCTTTGGAGAACTTATTGCAAAAGGGTCATCTGTATCTCTATGATATGTGTTTAAATTATTTCAAGTATTTGTGGTATTTAGCAGTATTTAAATTCCAAATCTTATGGCTTTGATTTTACATGTCTGCACATGTTTTTACATGTTTTCCTTCCTTGCCATGCTTTTGCTGTCAGGCCTATAGGTAACTTTTTTACGATTTATTCTGTTTTGGAAACTTCATTAGTCAATATTACTTTTTAAATGCTTTTTAAAATATTTTAAAATGTTGTCCTGTTTAAAAGCTGAACAAAGTTACAGATTTTACAAGTGCCACGACTAAGTACACTTTTTTGTTTTTTGGTTTCTTGTGGAGTTGCACACTTATGTAAAACACTTTTATTATGAAAATTTGAAAATATAACCAGGAACATTATAGGCTCTATGCAAACAAAATGTGTTTTGAACAAAAAAGTATGTATTGAAAATTTTTTATCAATGTATTCTTTTGAATTTTTTTCTTTTTTGGAAAAAAACAAATTCAGCTTATAAGTGTTGGCCCAATTTGTGTGTATTGGGGGGCTCTTGCGATTTTTCTCAAACTGTTTTAGAACTGTTTGCTGTAACCAAAAAAAAAGGGGGGTGTATATATACACACACACATATATATATATAGAGAGAGAGAGAGAGAGAGAGAGAGAGAGATAGAGAGAGAGAGAGAGAGATCTGTAAGCCCTTTATGTAGGTACCAGGTGTGAAAGCTTCAACCCAAATTTCTTTCAAGACCTATTATAGATCCAGATCTGATCCCAAAATTTGACCTCAATGGCTTTGTTTGTGAATATATATTTGCTTTAAGTCAGTATTGTTGTTTATCAAAACTACTGTAAAACAACATTTGCATGTAATGTGGATAATTTTATTGGTACCATATCTTCATTGTGTGAACAACTATTATATATTTGCAATATTCATTTGTCATTTTATGTCTGTGTGCATTGCTACACTTTAAAAATACTAAATAAACTTTGCACTGGTACTCCAAACATGTTTAAATAGATTTTTTTTAATTAAATAAAATGTTTGTTTTAAATGCATACAAGACTTTTACTTTGAAAAATGTACATTTTGAACTATATTTTTGATGTACATAACCTTTTTTGTTTTTGTTTCCTTTTGTGTTTCTGATGCCCCTAAGCTGAATACTGATTAAGGTAAAGTCAAACTAGTCAGTGTTTTCCTGCAAACTAGTCAGTGTTTTCCTGCTGCCCTTCGTCAATTTGTTGGGCCTCCTTTTCTGCCTCTTTGAGGCCATCCAGTGCTGAGACTGCCATACTAATGAGTTCCGAACAAAGTCAATGTAAAGAAAAGTATACAGAAGTGTTATCCTGCCTGCAACAGACGACACAAAGCTTTTTCTGAAATCTTTTAAGTTCTATCGCTGTCATTACCCAAAAGTAGGCCAACTGTTTGTTTATGCTCTGCCTGGGTTGCCATAACAACCTGGCAGGGTACATGTGCTGAATGAGTCATTGACAGAAAAGATAAACCTTTTACTATAGATATGGTTTGAAGCTGCATCCAGCCCAAGCTGTAGGTTGAGATTTGCAGCTGCCCTCTTCATAAATACACAAGAAGGAATTTGTAACTTATCCTGTGCTGCAGTTTCAGTACAGGCTGCTATGCTGTGTAACATTCTGGTCACAGTGCAGGTCCTACAGGCTTGAGCATAGGGGCCAGAAGCAGCAGGAGACAAGCATGCAAGAGAGGGGAAATAACCTAACTGCGGGAACTGACATGAAAATAATTTTGAGGTCCATAATTTAACTGCCCTACAGCTTACATGATGAAAACAGTTCAAATCTAAATGGGTTTATCTCCACACTTTCAGAGGTTCAGAGAAAATAGAACAAGAAAAAAATCAACCAAGATTTTACTTAATGCCACTGAAAATAATGTTGACGTTTAGAGATTTGATGAAGCTTTTCAAAGGCCTAAATTTCCTGCTTTAGGACAAAGCAGGGGATTGTTTTATTTGTCAATCAGCTGTTAAATTTCCTTCTTTTTCTCCTCTTTTCCCCCCTCCCATCCCTGAAGTCAGCCGGGAAAGGGCTTTTTGTTGGTCCAGCATAGTTCCCTGCAGAGTTGCCGAGGTTGATCAAGAAGGAATTTCTCTGTCTCTCGACGGCTCCATTTAAAAAAAAAACAAAAAAAACATGGGAAACAACGTCCTAACATGGATTCTAGTTATTTGCACGTTTTCCTCAGGTAAGCAATATAAGGATACTCTTATTTTTTTATGTCATTTTCTAGCAGGGGAAAGTGTTTGCTTTTGAAAAAGTGGCATGTTGGTTAATGAAAACTGGGATGAAACACAATGAGAGTTCAAATGGAAAAAAAATTCTGATTTTAAGTTGATGAATTTACACTCTGTGAAGTGTCTTTTTGAGTAATCTAAAATGTTATCTTACTGGTGCTTGAAGTAATCGAGTTACATATAGTTTATGATTTTCTTGTCATGTATAGATGGAAACGATGTGATAACGCCAGCAGCTGTACTGATGATAACAGTTGGTGTGTGGGACAGTTTCAGGTGAAGGATGCTCTCTGGTCCTTAAGCCTTCCAGGGTTGTGGTGGGCTTTGGGGAATCAGTGTCAGTCAGCTGTGAAGCCACACGACCGGTTCGTGTGCTGGGCTGGGAATCCGTCATCGGTGCCTCATACACACAAGAAGACCGCTCTGTCCAGTGGAAGGTTGACAGCCTAATAGATTGGATTGAGGAGCCTATATGCTATGGGGTGTTTTTCACAGCTCCACGACAGTGTGAGGAGAAACTCAACCTGGTTCTCTATAGTAAGTTCCACCTCGCTTCAAATAAATGTTAATAAACTGACCTGTTTGCCTGACAGGATCTCTGTGTTAATGCAGAAACTCCAGACAGAGTCTCCATCAGGCAGGTGAACCACAGTGGCCCCATGGTGGAAGGGAAAGAGTATGAGCTGCTCTGCGAAGTTCAGAATATTGCTCCTGTTCAATATCTCACCCTGAGGTGGTACAGAGGGCAGACAGAGGTTTATACACACTCATTTGTTGACCTAACGTCTTCCTCGCCCGTCCAAGTCTCGTCCACCCTCGTAATCACTCCAACTCAAAGCGAAAATGAAGCAGAGTATAAGTGTGTGGCAGAGCTGGAGCTCGGACCTGAGGGGCCACAGCCACCTCCTTCTGTGACCTCAGAGCCTCTCATTGCATCTGTGTACTGTGAGTTATGAACCCCTGCATCTTCCTAAAGCACGTCTCCTCAAATTTGACTTATTAAAGACTGATTCCTGATCTTCTTTTTCCCTCTAGTTCCTCCAACAATCCTGAGCCCTGAAACAGAAGTTTTGAACTTAACTATGGGTAACGAAATCACCCTAAACTGCACAGCCACAGGAAACCCTGCACCTGTTTACACGTGGCAATCCTTGCATCCCATGCAGGAGAAGATGATGGATGAAGCTGTTGTTACTTCTTCTTCACTTCTCCCAGGGACCTACACCTGCACAGCCTCCAATCTACTGGATCAGAAAAGCAAGCAGTTCCTTGTCAAAGCAAAAACCAAAGGTAAAAAGACATTTATTATTTGAAATTTTGAAATGAGTCACACATTTTCACACAAAGTTCTGATGTCCACTTTTTTTTTTGTTTTTTTTTTTTGCTCAGGTATCTAAGACAAGCTACCTTGCTTCAGGGTCAGAAGACTACATCCGGCATGCAGAGAGCATTGCTCTTAGCAGATTTTACTGTTGTTTTCAACACGGAAATGATGCAACATTTATGATTCGGTGGATATTTATGTAAAGTTAGATTTCACAGACAAGACCACATTAAAAAAAGGTCTTTGGAAATTTCATTTTTTAATGTGTTAGATACATTTTTTAGAATTGTAATTATCTTTTGTTTGTTTGTGTCCAACTGTATGTGATTTTCTTGATCTGGTTTATGTCTTGACTATATGTTTTCTTGACTAACAAAATATAATCATTGCAAATAAAAAAAGACTCAATGACAATATTTCAGTGGTTGCCATTGTACATATGAACTGTTTGTTAATTTTCTTATCTTTATCAATAAAAGCAAAACATCAAAAAAGTATGGACATTTTATTTGCACTTCTGCGTTTTTTTCAAAATAAAGTATAAAGTTCAAATATCTGGTATGACCAGATTGATTTTTAAAAATTGTTAAAATACCAACAAAAGCCTAAATGCATGTATTTCATTGCCCACACGATGTCGCTGTTGAGCAGATGTCTAAATGTAATTGGCTAACAGCATGACACGTGATCAAAACAATCCCTTGAAAACGGAAGTGGTTGGGTTCCCAGCAGTAGTAGGTCGATCTGCGTATCAAATATTACTGGTATGTCTAACTTTAAAACCATGCCCCCAATCTTTATCCAATAAGTAAAGTTTAAGATTCTGCCCATGTTTTATTCATATCATTGTTTTCATTCTCACATGTTTTCCTTTAGATATGCCACAGAAAGATCCGTGTCAAAAGCAAGCATGTGCCATTCAAACGTGTTTACAAGGTACACATTGACGTTGTTGTTGTGCTCTTCTAATGCAAATCTCAAACAAATTTGTGAACTTTTTGTTCTCATCTCACAGCTAACAAGTATGTGGAAAGTAAATGCGAGGATGTGATCCGAGAGATGCAGCGGTGCTGTGCAGCGCAAACTGGAAACTCCGTCTGCTGCTCAGGTTTCAAAGACTCCAAACTGACAAACTTCAAACCGAGCAAAAATAGCTGACACCACCTGCTGATGACTTGCATTCAATGGAAATAAAAAGTATATAAAATTGTCTAGTTCATCTTCTTTTCTCTGTTAGATTGAACATTTTCTAGCTATTTTATTCAAACGTGTTGTCACAGGTTATGATCGCAACACCGGCGATGAAGAAAAAAGGAAAACATTCACAAACTGATCTTGTTTTCCTTTCTTAGAACTTGAACTTTTCCTTCTTGGGAACGGACAAACTAAATTATCATCTATCAGTCTGGAGCACACATCTATATCTGAAACATAACTATATAAAAATCATATCTGGCCATTTATATCAAGAACGAAAAATAGCAGTAAGCAAATGAATATCATACTCTTAGTTTACCATATTACGTAGGTACATTTTCTAAATCTTATATGTAAAAATAATAATCTTCTAATATGTGTTCAGATCAGCATTCTAATTTATTCTTAATTCGCCTTGAAAAATGTAATCATTCGGGTCATGGTGCTTTTCTTTCTTTTTTATATTTAAATATAATTTCCCTTTTCTTTAATTTTTATTGAACAATTGCAACATACAGAACAAAGAAATGCAACAATTATGCACAGATAATGTACATTACAATTCTGAATACAGAATAAACGTGTTACATGCTTAAGAAGATTCTAATTATTTCTAACAATCACAAAAGGGAATAAAAAATTAAAATAAATAAAGAAAATAGAACTAAACATAGAAAAAAAATGATAAAATAAAAAGAGAAAATGCGAGAGTAAACTTGTGTTATTATTCCAAAAGATTTACAAATGTTAATTGTTTTTTGAGCTTTTGTGTTTTTTGAAGCTGAAATTAAGTTTAAATATTGCTGCAGTTCCAGTTTTAACACAAATAAATCAGTTTTTTATAGGAGAATTTGCTTTTATGAATATCAAATTTAGCCATAAATAACAACATGTTTATACAAAAGAAAGCATCACAGTCTTTCAGATTAAAACTATGAAAACCAAATATTTTCCGTTTTTGGTCATTGTTTCCGGTGTCTAAATTACGACGTACAATGTACGCGCCTTACGTATGACGTAAACGGAAGCTTTGGGGAGAATTTCTTCTAGAACTCTGTAGCAGCTTCCCGTTAGCTCTTGCTTGGGAGTAACAAATCAATTCGCACGACCAAATTTGGAGTACAGAAACACAGAGCACCAACACACATTTCTGAAGGGTTCGAGTGTGAATATTTCTTAGGTCGGTATTTTAGCGAGCGTGATTTAGACGCCAACTTAACCGAGTTCTAGTCGAAGCTAGCGCTGCTTCTTCTTGCTGCAGGATGTCCAGGATAGATTACAGCGTGTGGGATCACATTGAGGTATCGGATGATGAAGATGATACCCACCCAAATATTGACACTCCCAGTCTCTTCAGATGGAGACACCAGGTAAATATAAAAGCTTTTCGGAAAAGTGCTTAGCGTGATCGTTAGCTTTCACTTTCTGCTTGTAATTCTTCAGCCATGCTAATTTTCCTACTTACTTCGGATTCCTGAATTTGAACTCAAACTGGACAAGAGCTGATGAGTATTTGAAATTGTTTACACATGATGTTCACGCGTGTGATCTGTTCCTTAGGCGCGCGTGGAGCGAATGGAAGAATTCCAGAAGAAAGGCGAAGACCTAAAAAAAGGACTCGCCGAATGTCGGCGTAAACTCACGGAGTTACAGACAAAGATCCAGGACCTGAACCTTTCCGATGGTGTCAAAACAGAGCTCACCAAATACCAAGCCGATGAGAAGAAGCTGAAAAAAGAGGAGCGGGACTGGGAGAAAAAGCTGGATGAGTACTACAGGGAGGAGAAGAAGATGCCGTGGAACGTGGACACACTCAGCAAGGAAGGGTTCAGCAAGGTGACTTCTATATGCAGATAGAAACCTGTGGTTTTCTAGCAAGAGGTTGGAAAATCCAATGAAGCTCACATTAGTCCGTTGACATTTTATAAACAAAGTAGTTATTTCAAATCAATGCTAGATGGTGTCAAATCTTGATCTTTGTTCTCGCTTATAGAGCATAGTGAACATAAAACCTGAAACTTCGGAAGATACGGAAGAAGAAAAGGAGAAAAAACACAAAACATTTGTTGAAAAACACGAGAAGCAGATTAAACATTTCGGTAAGCCTGAGTAACTTCCATAAGGTCATTCTGTTGTCTTTTCCCTTCTTTAAAAACAATTTAAGTCTATTTTTATTAACTTACAGGGATGTTGCGACGATGGGACGACAGCCAAAAGTATCTCTCTGACAATCCTCATCTTGTATGTGAAGAAACCGCTAACTATCTCGTCATCATGTGCATTGATCTGGAAGTTGAGGAGGTAAACACATATACTTATATTTTTATTTTATATTCTTGTATCTTTGTTTTTTAGCATATCTTCTCCTCAAAGTGTGTGCTCCTGTTTGCAGCTGTTTAGGTTTTTCATTTCTTAGTAAAGCTTTGCTTTCCTATTTGCAGAAACACGCACTGATGGAGCAGGTGGCCCATCAGACCATTGTCATGCAGTTCATTCTTGAGTTGGCAAAAAGCCTCAAAGTGGATCCCCGCGGTTGCTTCCGTCAGTTTTTTGCAAAGATTAAAGTAAGCAAGTTTATTTAATTTTATTGTGTTTAATTGCTCTGAACTTATTCATTTTAAAGAAGATGTTTGGGCAGGAAAAGAAAGGGTGCTTTCATAAACAAGCAGTACAAAAATCAAAGGCAGTCTGTCTGTTATTCCTGGACTAAAACAGATTATTTTAAAAGTCCTTTTTTTTTTACCAGAAGTTTCTGTAAAATTTTATACTTCTGGTTTGGAATGTTCACATTTGTTCATTTGTTTTCTTACAGACCGCAGATCAGCAATACCAAGATGCTTTTAACGACGAGCTTGAGGCGTTTAAAGAACGGGTGAGAGGAAGAGCAAAGATTCGCATAGAAAAGGCCCTGAAAGAATACGAGGAAGAGGAGCGGCAGAAGCGGTTGGGGCCTGGAGGCCTGGATCCAGTTGAAGTGTATGAGTCGCTGCCTGCTGTAAGTGCATTCTAACAAGCAGGGTTTCATTTTTTGTCTCTATTGAGTTTGAAATGCTCACATAGTTTGCCTTCAACCACAGGAAATGCAGAAATGCTTTGATGAGAAGGACATCCAAATGTTACAAGAAGTCATCAGTAAAATGGATCCAACTGTAAGCTATACAGTTTTGTCTGGTTGAATCTTTTTGGATTTAGGTGCTTTTTTTTTTTTTAAGAAATCCCTGTTAACATGTGACTGTCGTGTCTTTTAGGAGGCAAAACATCATATGAAGCGTTGCATTGACTCAGGTCTGTGGGTCCCCAACTCTGGGGAAGGAAAGGAGGAAGAAGGGACCTATGAAGAGGTGAAACGGGAGCCGGAAGAAACAAAGGAGTGATCACAATGGATTTGTTGTTTGCAATTGTATTCACTTACTGTACCCCAGTCTCATTTAATGTAAAACAGCTTGCCAATAAACACCATCATTTCTTTAAACTTTTTGAGTACAAATTTGAATTATAAATGTGTAATAAGTCACATATTTGAAACAACAAAAACAAACTGTGTTTCTGCATCGCCTGAGCTGAATGTTTTTCCTTCATTTGTTATGCTTTGTTGGTATTGGTGCATAGTTGCAAGCTTAAGTCTAACATTGTCACATTTTTTTGCAACAGATATTTTATGTGACATTTGTACAACATTCACCGTTAAGTTCCAATGTTTTGATTTTTTTTTTTTCTTTCCTCCGGGTCTTTTACATTATTCAGGACAACAAAAACATTGACTTGTGCTCAAATAATCATTCAAACTGCTTGATTGATGAGCTTTATAGAACAGCTGGTAAATGAGGTTTCTAAGAAAAATAGTAAGGGTTACTGCTGTCAACTCCAGGCCAACGACAGTTGATCATGTTCGGTTCTGTTTATCCTAAATGAACCCAAAGATTTAGCTTTGGCTTCTTACTCAGTGGTAATCTAAAGATGGAAAAGACCAACTAGTCGCCTTTGTGAGATGATGTAAACTTACTGTGCTTATTCTTCCAAGGCAGGAGTACTTTGACATTTGCATGTCATGGCTTACATTTTTAAGTGAAGAACTGAGGGAAAACTGCTTTCAATACTGCAATTTTTCTCATAGAAAAATAAAAAAAAAAACTTGAAAACTGAACCATTGTAGTTTTTTAATGTAAGGATAGAACTATGAATATTTGAAAATGTGTGCCTGAAAGAATGAATAATCTAAATATGTTAAAAATGAATGATGACTGTTTTTTCTGGTCCCATGCTGCAAGAATATAGCTTCTGTCCCAGGAGCCTTTCACTTTATAACAATGCATAGTTATGGTATTAGATTATAAATAGACAACCAAAAGAACATATTTTTTCCTTTGTAGGTGTCTTTAGCTTCTTTTTATTATTTTCTGGTATCACATGAGATGTTGAAAATCGAATTATCTGTACTAGAGCCAGTGGAAAAGGGGAATTGTGTGTTTTTTCAAAAAGAAAAACCATATCTTCCTCAAAAATGCAGTTCAATCATGATTATTGTCAAGAAGAATATTCTTTTTCATATTTGACATTAAATATTGACAGACATTGCTCACATTTTAAAAGTAACGCTACAAAATAAAAGCACTTTCTTATTTGACAGGATGATGATGCAAAAATGAGTCATTTTAGAAACCACATTCATACTAAACATTGAGTCAGATTTGATCCAAACATGGTGCCAGGGTTAAACCACATTTACCATTTACATGCATATTAGGTAATCTAGATTAAATGGATTGATATAAACGAGCACATTAAATTTCCATTTAGGCAATACTGGATGTTTTTGTTCTGTTTACACTTTTTTTAATGCTGTATTTTGTTTCACATTTAGTAATCATCCAATTACATCAGTAACTAGTTTTTTTTGCAACAGTTTGTTATTAATGTTTTTTTTCTCTCCTCGATGTTGAGTCTAAGGGTACAATTTTTTTAGTTTATGTGGCAGCTCTAGCTGCCAGATCTTTGTATGTAGTTTTTTTCAACTTTTTAGGCAGATCTTAACACTGAATAGGTTTAAGCCAAGATTTTAGAATTCTAAATGTCCGCATCCATCTTACGAACTTGCTGAATCTACTTTTGGGAGCACAAGGATGCTGGAGCCTATCCCAGCTTTTCTTGGGTGAAGGTGGGGTACATGCCTAGCCGGTTGCGTCCATTGCAGAGCCTCACATGTAGGAACAATTAAGCAAAGTTATCAATATACCTATAAATCATGATTTTGGACCGTGAAAGTGAAAATCTGAAGTGCCCAGAGAAAACTCATGCATGCACATGGAGAACATGGAAATTCTACATAGCACATTCCCAGCTGGGATTTGAACCAGGGCTTTCTCGCTGTGATGCTCGGAACCACCTTGCAGTCCAATATGGGAAAGTAATAGAAATGAAACACTTCATACTATCAAAATAAAGCAAAATATCACGCCTTTAACAGCCATACTTATTCCCACATCCATATTTCATCCCACAAAAGAATAAAACACCGATTTGACACCAATTTATTTTGAATAAATAAATTAAACCAATTTATTTTATTTTGAAAAGGACGAAACAGTTTCTATGGAGTGAAATGCGCATGCGTGTTGAGTCAGAGAGCGTCGACGTCAGCTGGCGATTCCCGTCGTTCGGGTTTTTACTTCACGAGAATCCGTCAAGGGAGTGGGTGTTAGAGGGGAATTATGCCCTCTGACATTTAGCTTTCAGTTCACAGCGCTGCCTTCTGTTTTTACAATTGTCGCTTTTCAAAACGCAACGTTAAATGGTGAGTTACTTTCTTTTATTTTTATGACTCGCTTTGCTAAAGTATCCGGATACGTCCGTAAAAAATGTTTATGCAGTTTCGTTGAAAACACTTTAATTTGTGGCTTAAGGTAAACGGTTGGTGTTTGAGACAGCACATTATATATATTTCTGTTTAAAAAAATAAGATTAGGGTTGGGGTACACACGCCCTAAAGCTTTATGTACATACATAAACAACAACAAGTTTTTTATGAGAGTCGACGATCCCGGAAGGCCTGCACACAAACAGACATGCTCACCTGGTCACGTCGCATCTTTTGAAGTTATGCACATATATGTATATATAACATTTTGTTTGCAAATATTTGACAAATAATTAAAAAATTTTGTCAAGTAAAAAATGTAGTATATTATTTTATTGAATGTGCAGCTTTAATATTTTTCTTCTTTTTATTTATTTATATATTCAATTATATTTTTTTTCTCACGTGACTCCAGCCAACACCACAGCTGAGTCACTACACTTAAAGTGAGTGTGCAGCCCAACATGTTGAGGAGAAGGTGGTCCAAGTTCTTCAGGCAAGAAACCTGCCCAGGTCCTGGAGAGGCTCCCCAGACTCCAGGCATCCATGTTTACCTGTTCTGGAGCAGAGATGGAGGAACTCACTTGTCACACACAAGTGGAGATGTCACGGCGGAGGAGCTGTGTATCAGGGCTGCAGAGGTTGTAGGTGAGACTTGGATGCAAGTTTCAAAACAAAAACTGATCCTGAACGTTCTCATTTGTGGTGTCTGTGTAACTCATTGTTTGTCCTGCAGGTATAAACCCGCTTTGCCATGTGTTATTTGCATTATATAACCCACAAACACGCTATTGGTACAGCCCAAACCACATTTTCAGCCCAGAAGAAAACTGCAGCTTGCTGGTTCAGTACTGCATGAGGTTAGTTTGGAATTTTTTTGTGCTACTACACTTTCAACACAGTGATCCACTCAAGCAAGCCATTTCCATTCTTGGGTTTAGGTTCTACTTTCCGAATTGGCATGGGCTAAACGACAAGGTGCCACTGGTGACCCGCCACTCTTTGAAAGGTGGTGCAAATCAGAAAGGTTCCACACTGCTCGATATCACATCCCTGGAGTATTTATTTGCTCAGGTAGTCTGCGTTTTTATCAAAAGGGTTTGCTAGCTTTTCGTAGAACTTGCATTTAATTTGCATTATTTTGTTTTAATCAGGCTAAACATGAATTTGTAAACGAAGTGGTTGAAATGAAAGAAGTCCAGAATGAGGAAGAAAGAAGTCAATTCAAAAACGAGAGCCTGGGAATGGCCGTGCTTCACCTGTCACATCTTGCAATAGAGACGAACTCTACTTTACCAGCAGTAGCTAGAAAAGTCAGGTAAAAACTATGAAGAAGTCAAACTCTTATGATTATTTTTCAATATCTTTTCAATTTATTTTAAAAAAATAACTTCTCTGATTTAATGTCTTCTTTCAGTTTCCTCCAGTGCATTCCAAGATCTTTCGCTAAAAACATCTCCAATGACAACTTCCTTACTAAAATTAGGATCCGAACGGTGTTTGCCGAATTCGTGCGCTCCTTCCAGCAGCACACAGTAGACAGCCGAAAGGTGACCCCCCAGGAGATCATGTACAAGTACATTTCTACTCTGGAACAACTGGCTCCACGATTTGGTACAGAGACTTTCCAAGTAATTAGCCTGAAGCTGAGGGAGGACGGCGACGGAAGCAGCTCCTACTCAAATGTGGTCCATGGAGATAGTCTCTCAAAGGGAAACAGCAACCCTCTCATCACACACGAAGTAATGGTGTCTGGGATTGAGGGGCTAAAGTGGAGGAAGGTGCACGTTCACAAGGTTTGTCTAAGACCTTTTTGTGTGTTCTTTATTGTCTTTTTTATTTTTCATGTTTCTATTTTGGGAGCTTTTTAATTACACACTCTCTACGTTTAGGCTCAGGTGAATTCCTACCTCAGAAATGACTATTTGAACTACAAGAAAGCAAAGCAGCAGTCGAAGCAGCTGAACACTCCCGACACATGGAGCCTATTTTCTGATTTCCCTGATATAACCCACATCGCCATTTCTGATGCTAATGTGTACATTAGCACTCTGGATAACCGCTGCATGGTGAGAGTTCCTGTCTATCTAAAAGCCTAATCTAACTGAAGCAAATCTTAAGTGCTTGTGCTGGATGAATCTAGTTTTCTGTCATTAATATTTATTGTTTGAGTTATTTATTTATTGGATATGTTTAAGCTTCAGACTTTTTTCTTATTTGTGTGATTACAGGTGATGTTTTGCCCTGAGCGTGCTGTTAAGTTTGAAGTGTTTGTAGGTGGGAGCTCAGATTGTAAGCTTGTTGTGTTTGTGTTTATGCATGTAGGTGGTACAGATGAGCTCCAGCCAGGAGGCCCGTTCCTTCGTCTCTCTTCTCGATGGATACTACCGACTGACTGCAGACGCCCACCACTATCTTTGTCGTGAAGTGGCTCCCCCAAGGGTAATTCTGAGTGAAGCAAATCTCTTGCACGGACCTATGCAGTGAGTTTCTCTTTTGCATCTTCCATTGCAAATGCATTAAGACATAAAAAGGTTCTTGGAACGGTTATGTGATTGCCATGTCCTTCCAGTGAGGAGTTTGTGCTCCACAAGCTGAAAAAGGATGCAGCAGAGGAGGGAGTGTTCCTCGTTCGTTGGAGTGCAGTTGACTATCACAGCATCATTCTCGCTGTGCTAAAAAGAAATGAGGTAACTCGACGCCCACTCTACACTTTTGGGAATGTTTGCACTCGGTTGAAAAGTTTCAGACGTTCCATGCTCACTTGTGTTTGCGCTCACAGAACGGTTCGGCGCCAAGCCACAAGCAGTTCCGTATCCAGCAGAAGGGTTCGGTGTTTTGCATGGAGGGCTGGGACAGAGAGTTCTCCAGTGTGAAAGAGTTCATCGATAACCTCAAAACCTTTGTGCTAAAGTCTGGCTCTGACAGCTTCACTGTCAAAAAGTGCCTTTTGCCTAAACAAGCAGGTTTGTATTTTACTTCATTGCTGAAATATTAAGCTGCGTTTACACCGAACCCGATTCGCATGTGTGTGGCGGCCAGTTTCAATGTTAAGTCAGTGTACAGGTGTGATCAGAGGTCAGAGGTCCTGCGCATCGGGAGTGGTGTGGCGAGTCAGCCTGGCAGCAGAGCATTTTGGGCATCGCAGCACGTCGGGAGTTCATCAATCTGAACTTTGGCGAAGAAGGCGTCTCAACCAATCAGAGACTCAGTTTTGGCATTTGACATGTTGATGATGCAATCAGTGGGTGGAGTCCAAAACCAACTTGGAGGAGATTCTGATAGTTCTACTCCTCATTTTTACAATATATATTTTTTCCATCGAGAAACAATTAACAAGTTAATCTATTTTTGTTCTTGTTTTTTTTTTCTTTTCCCTCCTCTGACTAATGTGGGCCAGCAAGTTGTCAAACGTTGTCACAGAGGGATGGTAGTACCGCTGAAAGTGACGGTCATTCAGACGCAGCTCACTGTACTGGGAGAGTCTGATCTAAATAAATGACCAGTGTTTTTTGTAGAACTCTTCAAAATGTATAAATCTTTCCACATCATCCGTGTCTTAAATGCCCTGTAAATGAGACGTACAGTCAATTCTTCAATGTAGCATTGAGGCTAAAAACGGTCTGCAGCTTTTAGCTTACTAACACATTTTTGGACAAGCGTCCAACATGAATGCTACACGCATATCGCGTTTGGTGTTAAAGCAGTATTACACGAGGTGTTCTTCATTCTTAATACATACAGCTGTTGACACAGGATTGTTTTTGTGCTCCTCTTGTTTGTAGAGATTTCCAACCTTCTGGTAAAAAGGCACAAGGATGGGCTCTACCCCCTCTCAGAGTCCTTCTCCCAGAAGCTGACCAAGCTACGCTTTAACCGCATCAAGGAGAAAAACATCACTCCGGTTGTCATTTTCAGCTGGCAGCTCAGTTTTCACTAAAGCTTTCCGCTCTGAAGCTGACTGGGTTGTTCTCTTTTTGCTTTTTTGTGCAGGAGGTGCATTTGGGTCGAGGCACTAGAACTAATATCTACTCTGGACGGCTGCTTGTGGGAGGGGAAGACGATGGCAACGACGTTGAGTTCAACAACAACTCTTCTAAGCAAAAAGGCATTCGAGTGGTTCTCAAGATCTTGGATCGAAGCCACGAAGATATTGCTCTTGTAAGCCTTGTAATCTTTACATAAACAAAAAACTTCACGTTGTGTGTTCCATACCTTCACAATCACTGTTGAATATCTCTGTCTCAGGCATTTTTCGAAACTGCAAGTCTCATGAGCAAAGTGTCCCACAGTCACCTGGTGTTTGTGCACGGCGTGTCTGTCAAAGGATCTGAAAGTGAGAGCAAACGCTGTTGAACCCCTGCACTCCTAATTGTAGTGGCCTCTTTCTTTGAGCTTATGTTGCTTTTGTCTGCCGCTTTATTGTTCCCATGACAACCATAGTTACATTTCGTGTGGCTTTAGATTTCTTCCAATGACTCCTGTCTTTACAGACATCATGGTGGAGGAGTTTGTGGAGTTTGGACCTTTGGATGTCTTCCTTCGCAAACATAAAGCAGCTGTGAATGCTAAATGGAAGTTTATAGTGTCAATACAACTCGCCAGTGCCCTCAGTTACCTTGTAAGTTCAGCCACTTATTTTTATTTTAAGAATCAGCACATTTCATATATCAGTCTTGTAATATTTAGATGCCTTCCTAAATAAGGTAAATATCTTTACTCAGTTGAATATTGCATAGATTTTTGTTTGAGCAGCTGTTGTCAGGCAGAAAATGAAGTCATTTCATTATCTGACCGTCTTTAAAGACGAGTGCTGCGGGTAATTTCTAACATCAACTATCCAGGAGGAAGTTTAAAAGATGAGCACATCTTCAAGATTAAGTTGTACAAAAACTTGCACGTTACTCAAAACAAAACAGATTATTCAGAAAAAACGGGTGGAAAAAAAGGAATTAGTCAACAACATTGAAACATGTAATGTTCTTCCAACTTGTCAATATTTTTTTATTTCTAGGAGGCTAAACAGCTGGTTCATGGAAATGTCTGTGCCAAGAACATTCTGGTGGCAAGACGTGGCCTGGAGCGCGACACTACTCCTTTCATCAAGCTGAGTGATCCCGGAATTTCCCTGAATGCCCTCACACGAGAAGGTCCGTCCCTGCAGCTTCCTGTGCATGCTTTCTGATATAGCTTGGCTATACAGACAGCTCTCTTATCTTTCAGTGGATGCTTGAAATTTTCCGCTTTGCTTCTGTTAGATTTAAGAAACGGGAAGCTTAAAACCCAACCACTTCCTGTTACCTGTTTCCTCTTGTCTCTCTGATTCCTTCCTGCGTGTTAGATTGGGACACAAGCACTTAAGATCACATGTTACAAACATGGAAACATTAAAAACAGTGTAGGACAACATGTGTGTATGTATGTTTTGAAAATCAACTACAAACACGTATGCTCAGCCTTGCTCTACCTGAAAATGTCTTTTCTACACGTTCATTGTTGCTTTGTTACACTGCAGAGCGTTTGGACCGCATTCCATGGATTGCCCCTGAGTGTGTGGACGGCAGCGCACCCATCGGTAACACTGCTGACCAGTGGAGCTTTGGCATTACGTTGCTGGAAATCTGTAACAATGGGGAAGTTCCTATTAGCGGCTGCACATTGCCTGAAGTAAGTCCATGCTGCAGGCTTCCAAGAACCTTGTTCCTCCTTCTCCCATAGTTTTGTGTAAGCATGTGTTTCTGATGTCTCAACAGAAAGAGCTCTTCTATCGAGAAAGGCACCACCTTACTGAACCATCCTCAGAAGAACTAGCCAAGTTCATCAGCATGTGTTTGACCTATGAGCCAGAGGAGAGACCTTCTTTCCGCGCCGTCCTCAGAGAACTTACAGAAATGATGATGAAAAGTCAGCGTTTTTCTTCAAAACTTTGCATTTCTTTTAACCATCTTGTTGCGTGTCGTAATCAGATCTCTGTTGAATTTTCCTACAGATCTCGACATACCCGACACAGAAAGTCTGTCGCCACCGGTCCCGAGTACATACCAGAAACGCTACCTAAAAAAGATCATGGACTTGGGCGAGGTGAGTTCTGTCACCATGTCACTTCATCTCTGTTCCAGTCGATTTACAGAAATATATGTCACCCCATAATGCAACTTTCTGGTTGAACCAAGCCTATTTGAATAAAGGTTCCATTGGGAAACCTTAAGAAGGTCCTTAGTCTGGATGCTGTTGCCTATAAGGATTATTCCAAATTGGAATCAAAACTGGATGCATTGTAGCCAAAGAAAATGCAATGAACATAGAGATTCAATGATGCTTCACCATGAATGTGTAATTTTGTGATGTATGTTTCTCCTGTAAGAGAATAGTCTGTTCCTTGTTGTACTTGCAGGGTCATTTTGGGAAAGTGACTCTCTACAAGTATGACCCGACAAACGATGACACAGGAGAACTTGTGGCAGTGAAGGTCTTGAAACAGGAAAGTGGCTGTGTGGCTGAAGGGTTGATGAAAGAGATTGAAATCCTGAAGTCCCTTGATCACATTAATATTGTTAAGTACAAGGGCTGTTGCACTGAGCCAGGTGAGTCATCAGCTACACATTTGGTCGCTGTCTGATTATTTGTGATTTTGCTTCCTCAGTAGCTCCTCTGACAGCAGAACCAGAAAATGGTCCGTGATCTAAACGTAAGATGAATCTCTTGTTTCATGACAGGCAGGACGGAGGTACAGCTGATAATGGAGTACCTTCCAATGGGAAGCTTGCGAGATTACCTTCCCAAAACTAAAGTGTCTGTGTGCCAGTGCCTTATGTACGCTCAGCAGATCTGTCAGGTGAGTTTAGAGGATTAAATATTTTGTGCTTGAACTGCAGTGCTTTGCCGCTTCAATTCAACAAGAGAACTACCATTCATTTGCAGGGGCAATGCAGCAGACATGTAATTGTTTTTCCAACAAATTTGAGCGTATCATAAAACTAGAATATAACTCATCAAAGAGGATTCATTGGGCCTGCCATTTCATTCAGACTGAGTCATTCTGTTACATTAGCATTACATTTTTTCCTCCGAGTGACCCAAAAAACTCCTTTTAGGAAAACAAACTGCAATGATGTAAAATATAGTTTGGAGGCTGAAAATGAGCAGCATCTGAATGAACAGACATCTTTATTCTCCATGAAGACAGATGAGGTTGTCGGGGAAAGTGGCTTGCTTTGCAGGTTTCTTACAAACTATTGCTGCACAATTTGGAGCTCGTGGTGTTAAATCATTCTTACTGCACCTCAAATCTGCCCACAAAACTTAATGGTGAAATATTTTTTCAAGGCTATTAACCAGATTTTACGAAGAAAGCAGAATACTTAAATCAACGTAAGGGTCTCTGCATTTTATTCTCTTCCTGACAGCTTCTTTCACCCATCTGTGCAAAAAATATGGGGCTCAGTTTTAAATTCAGGTTTTTCTTTCGCTTTTGAAGGGAATGGATTACTTGCACTCCAAACGCTACGTGCATCGAGATCTGGCTGCCCGCAACGTCTTGGTGGAAAACAACAGCTTGGTCAAGATTGGTGACTTTGGCCTGACGAAACACATCCCTGAGGGGGAGATCTACTACCGGGTTCGAGAAGACGGGGACAGTCCAGTGTTCTGGTGAGTTTTAAGTTACCCAACAGTGTTATTTATTATTTCTGCGAGTGTCTAGGCTTCATTCGTGTGTTTTTCACATGTTATAGGTATGCCATTGAGTGCTTGAAAGAGTCCAAGTTCTCCTTTGCCTCGGATGTTTGGTCCTTCGGTGTAACACTATACGAGATCTTGACCCGCTGTGACAACCGGCAGAGCCCACCAACAGTATGTTGTTTGAATCTGCACATGAGGCAGTTTAAATATTCCACACCGCTTGTGTTTCTCATTTGGCCCCTTTATTTTATTTATCCCCCCAGAAATTCTATGAAATGATGGGTGAAGCCCAAGGACAGATTACAACAATGATAATCATCGATCTGCTGATGAAGAACATGAGACTGCCTTGCCCCAGAGACTGCCCTCACGAGGTAACACTGGATATCATGAAAAACCAATCACTGCTCAATCAGCATTGTTTGCAATCCCTTAAATTTGACCCTGACTTTCCTGTCAACAGGTACGGCTGTTGATGGAGCAGTGTTGGCATAAAGATCAAGCACAACGGCCCTCATTTGAAAACCTGATCGTAAGGTTTGAAGCCATCCGCAGAACCTACGACTGGCAGTTTAACTCCAACTTCACCATGTCTGAGATTTGCTGAGTAAACTTCTGCACCATTTACAAGAAAAAGCCAACAACCTCTTTGCTACAGTACACTTTCTGCTACATTTATACACAGAGATGGATTTGTGGAAGATGAGTCATAGAAGCACACACTTAAATCTTGTATATTGTAGTCTTCTGAGTTAAAATGAAAACCCATAATCTTTGTATTCTAAGCTTTGTTGCAGTTACTTTTTCTATATAGTCTTTGCTGAGGTTAACTTTCAGGGAAAAGCCAAAGTTCGAAAGAATTGGTAAGCATTAGGGTATATTTTATTAAAAATATATATATAGATTTCCATATATTACAAATGTATGCATACACATTTTAGAAATTCGGGGAGCTGTCTTTTAAATGTTGCATGTTTTATGTTTTGTAAATATGTGAATTAATAAATACGTGTCCAACTCCCCTTTTATCTTCAGATTCTTTAGATAATTAGGATTGGCATCACTTTCTGCCTGAGTCATTTCTACTTTGTTGAAACACCACTAACAGTGGAATAGTTCAATGAAAAATGTTACAACTTATCTCGTGCACAAGACAGTCCATCATTATCCTACCTGTCATTATTTTATACACCTGTAGCCATGGGAGCGATTGAACAACCTGAATGTTGAAGATAGCTCAGTAAAAACGTACAGTGCATCTGTTTATGGATCCCAGAAGTTTCACTTTACAACAAAGTTTTAACAAACATGAGAAAGTTTTCTTCTGGAGCAATTCTTTAGTAATACTTGCAGGGATGGATGGATGGATTGACGGAAGGACAGATGAACCATGCAGAACTTGACCTTCCATTTTAAATTTTAAAACCAGCTCAGTGGTCTTGTGGGAGAGTGTCCACCCTGAGACTCGACCATGAAATCCATGGATATCAAACCAAAGACTAAAGTGGTGGACACAAGGGGATGGGTCAAATGTTGACAACAAATTTCCCACACCTTGGTGTGTGACAGCTAACAGGACTTTAATTTTAATATAAGATCATTCCTGAAAACATCCAATATTGGAAATATTTCTTGCCCTTGACAAACCACCTGTCCTAGTCTGGGCCTGACCTGGACTATGTGGCCCTCTAGAGGCAACAACACTGAAGCCAAAAGGTCCATTTCTACGGAAGCCGAAAATGGCTTGACCTACAACAGCTCCAACCCATTTACCCCCTAACCCCCACCTTATTTACTCAAAAATGCCAACAATAGGTTGAATGACAGAACTCAGTGCCAGCAGATGTGTCTCTGCGTGGTGCGTTCAAAGAGCTCCAGACATTAGCGGAACCCGAACAGCCCAACTCAGTCCGCTAGTATGAGGAGCGCAGCTCCACTGATAAACAAAAAAGTAGAATAAAAAAAACAGCTTTTGGTGGGAGTTTTGTCTTCCTGCTGTAATTGTTGTTAACTACAAAATGAAGAAACTTAAAACAGGGAAATCAGTGCGGGAAAAGGAGAAAGCGACGCTACAGGATATTCTTCATTATCGTTATGATGACGAGGTAGTGAATCTCGTAATCACGAGAAAACAGTCAAAACAAAACAAAAAAAAAACGGGGCGGGCCGTTTTCGGCTTGTGTAAATTTCCCAGTGTAATGCAAATAACTAAACTACCGTAATTCATTGAGTCACAGTGTTTTTTATAATTTTATGTTAACTTAAAAAGTAAAAGCATAAAGCGAACAGACCCTAAATAGGGTATTGGTCGCTCTATAGAAAGGCTAAAATAACAAATGTTTCCATTTCTTGGTAAGGATTGAAAATTTATCAACGGACATAATGGCAATGACAAGGATCAGAGAAAGGTGAAGGACTCTGAAAGATATAGCTCAACAAATATTCAAATGTGATTCTAAAAACAGTCTGGGCTTTGTGGTTCGGTGGGTTTAATGCATGTGGCATTTTGCAGTTTAAGCAAGGCCACCGGTGGCCCCGCCTCCCTCGCAGATTGCGTCGTCGTCATGGAGAATGCGTCCCCCTCTCGTCCAATGAGAGCCCGCGCTGGAGCCATGTGTGTATTGTTTAAACTGCTCAAATCGAAGTGAGTTTTCAGGGTGACAAACTTCCACCACAGACAGAGCGTGATGGCGGCTCCCGTGTCTGTTAGCACTGCTGGCAAGGAAGACAGCACAGACACCGGGCTCAGTTTTGCTTTTCGTCCAACTACCGGGAATTGTGACCTCGCTGTGGAACAGGATAACTGGATGACCGGGGACCAGCGGTATTCCGAATCCGTACCCGAAGAGGAGGACGGGGCATCGGGCCGCGAGAGTCAGCGGAGGGTCGAGGAGGACTTGAAAACACTGAGCACCGAAGAGATTGAGGGTCGCTTGGAGAGAACTCGTCGGGAATTTTACAACCGAAGGAAGATTATAATAAAAAATCTACCCGCCGATATCACTAATCAGGTATGATTACCAGCTGCTGGTGAATTGGATACATTGTTACTTTATCTCGTTGGTAAAGTATTTTTGCTAGCGTTAGCCTAGCTCCAACATGATTGTCACGCTATTGGTAGCCTGTTTAGCTTGTTATTAGTCTAGGTGTTGTAGAAATATCAAATTGCTCAATTAATTACAACAGTTTCTAATTCAGAAAGTATGAATTCACGTGTAGTATGCTGTAACATTTTTATTCGGTTTAGAATAATTGGGTGAAATGTCAAGTGGTCACAACTATTTTAGTTTACAATTGATGGCCATCTGTCCTGCGTGACCTGCCACCCCGGCCTTTATGGGAACAGTACAAAAACGTTGACAGTTTGATTTCTTACTTTGCCATTTATTTTATTCAGAACATAAAATATTATTTATCAGTCTACCTGTTGTTTCAAACGAAAATCTGTTTGGTTGTGTGGTTTATTTTTATCTTTTACTTTATATATTTCACTCATGTTGCGACGATAGGCCTACGGGCGATACCATTGTCAAAAAAAATGGGGGAGTAACGCGAGTTCGAGATACGAGTTGCCATACAACAAAAGATGGAAGGTGGAGACAAAACGTTACAGAACATGCTAGAGAGCATTACCATTCGGTTTTGAATAGGCAGAAGCAGTGTGAAACAAGTTCTCCTGCAACAATGTTTCAGTTGTCAAACTCTCAGTCCACCACATATGCAAGTTGTTGAGTTTTCTCATTATTGGAAAATCCCAAAGTTAACCTACCTAAAGATGGTGCAGTAATATAAATTTCACAACAATGGCTTTTAGGTTCTGTTACTCTCAATTTTTAAATTTAAAGCTTTTTTTTGGTCTTTGCAGGAGGTCCATGAGCTGCTGGGCAACTATGATCTGAAGTACTGTTTTGTTGACAAATACAAGGGAACAGGTTGGTTTTATATTTCTTTTTTGTTTACTATTTTGAATGACTGAATGTACGATATATCTAACCTTCATATACAGAGAACATATTTACAAGTGATGGATGGATACGTAATGTTATGCTGCATTAAAACAAAGTCTAGTATTGACCTTTTTGACTTGTCACATGCTTTCTTGTTCTGGAAAATGACTTTTTTGGCTCTTTTTAATCAACTTACATTGACAGAACAATGAATTTATTTAAAAATGAAGATTGTTTTGTGATAAATGAAGAAAGTGCTGGGCATCTACTTTGATGTCAAAGCAAAGGCTGGTCATCATTTTCCTCTATGGTGTTTGCACTCAGTTCTATAGGACTGAGCTGAGCTATTAAAATGCCTCAAATTCTTCTCATTTGACTTTTGTCATGTTGACAATTCATGTACATGATCATGAAGTTGATCACTGACACAAAAAATACGTTTCCTGACACGGTTCCCCCAGCCTGTTATTTGTTTGACATTAGAACGGGGACATTAACAGGAAGTGTGTTAGCAACAAAGCCTGTTTTGAAGATTCCTGTGTGGAAGTTGATCTTTTGAAAAGTTATCCTACTCAAATCATGGCAAAATTGTCCTCTTTTCCCTCTCTGCGCTCCCCCAGCGTTTGTAACGTTACTCAATGGAGAGCAGGCCCAGTGTGCCATTAAGGAGTTCCACCAACACCTTCTTCGGGACAGGGAGATCTCTGTGCAGCTCCAGCCAACTGATGCTCTACTGTGCATTGCCAACTTACCTCAAGCCTTTACCCAGCAGCAGTTTGAGGAATTGGTGCGACCGTTTGGCAACTTGGAGCGCTGTTTTCTAGTTTACAGTGCCACCACCGGGCACTCCAAGGGCTACGGCTTTGTAGAGTACATGAAGAAGGACTCGGCTGCCAGGGCCAAGTCCGAACTCTTAGGAAAGCAGCTGGGCTCCCGTATGCTGTACGTCCACTGGACCGAGGTGGGCGCACTCACGTACCCCCTGCTGCATTCCAAGTGTCTGTGTGTGGACCGTCTGCCTGCAAGCCTACTCACAGCCCAGGACATCCGCAGTGCCCTGGCTGATACCCACGCTCCCGTTTTCTGCCAGGTCAGATTCATCACTGCCAAACACACTTTCACTCTGGAATGAATGACCTTAGGATAACTAATTATCCTGATAACAGTTGACACCAAAGGAATCAATACATTGTTAACACAGCCCTCACTATTAGCACTCTGCTTTTTATCTTTCTTGGTTTGTCTGGATGATTTATGCTGCATCAGCCCTGTGAATGCTTAGTGGGACTCAGATGTTTGTAAAGTTGCCTCTCAGATGAAAGAATTTTTTTTTTTTTGAAGAATATTTGAAATAGTTTTTATTTTTCAAATCATTGTCTTCTAGAACCCTTTAAATGACTTTTAATGTGATCACTCCAAGTTTCTATAGTAATGGCTAAAGCAGGTTTCCATGGCGATGACCAGCTGACTCCCCCCAGGTGGTGTCATTCAATGGGCTTTTCTGGAATGAGAGACGAGCGGGGTGCCTCTTTAGCATGACAGAAACTATTGTTGTCTTCTGTTGCCCACAAATGCAACTACAACTAGTTTGACTTTCCAGGTTTTAACAAGATGAGTGACGTGCTTTGAAATGTTGTGACCTCTTGTTATTGCATCCCAGGCTGCATTGAGGGACAAACTATATCAAAATACATGGAAAGAAAACTTTATTGTACAGAAAATCATGAATAACCAATTAACTGTTTAACATGGGCTTTATGAATTTACAGTTTTATCATTATTAACACATCAATGCTAATGTGTGCAAATTGGACGTTGTTAGAGTGTTGGTTAATAAACTACTTTAGTATTTCTGACATTTGAACAGATACTGACAAATTTGTGTTTTTGAAAGTGTGTAACCTTCATAGACCCTCAATCCAATGACACACTCACTGATGTGTGCTGCCTGGTGATACATGCTACTCTTCATTTCAATCCAGTATTTTGTGTTAATGCAAGCTGAATTACCCCCCCCCCCCCCCCCCCCCCCCCATAGTTGGCTCAGGGACAAGACGGAAGTTTCCGGCGTTTTGCTGTGTTAGAGTTCACCACTGCAGAGATGGCTGAGGAAGCACAGCGTCTCACAGATGGCAGGCTGCTGGGCGGGACGCACGTCAGGGTGTCCTTCTGTGCCCCGGGCCCTCCTGGAAGAAGTATGCTGGCAGCTCTGATTGCTGCACAAACCATGGTATTACAGTAAAATCAATATGCTGCATAGGTCGGTTGTTGTTCTGGCGCTGATTTGTTCCGTTGCTCTTTCCCTGTAAGGCTGTAAACAGAGGGAAAGGTCTCCTTCCTGACCCCACAGCTATACAGATCCTGTCGGGTCTCAATAACCCCGCCACACTCAAGATGCTGTTCAACCCTCTGCTGCAAGGAAACAAACAAGGTAACGATCCCCTCTGCTGCTTCCATTGAATGAATCGATCCTACATTTGCTTCAGTCATGAATTGTGGGCTGTTTATTTTATTTGTTGTTGTGCAGGCTTACTAGGGGCAGCCCCTGCGATGCCACTGCTGGCGAACCCAGCTCTTTCAGCTGCCCTGCTTCAGCTGCTCCTTCAGAACCAGGCCAAGGCCCAGCAGGTACTTCTGCATTCCAGCCCCTTGCTCTGACATGCTTCCTCCTGCTGGTCCCCCATCCAGCTTTTGATTCATCGTCTCCCACTCTCACTTGCTTTCTCCCTCCTTCCCGCCCTGGTTTTTGTCCCTCTGTGCCATTAGCAAGCCTTTCTGGGGAGTCATCTTCTGTGGGCTCAGGTGCTGCACATTAAAGAAAGCCCTTGAGTGCTGTGTGTGTGTGAGTGATGAGGGTGTTCAGTGTTTGGCTATCAAGTGTGTGAAGTGAGGGGTGAAGCTTGATGGATTCCCAGTCCTTTTATGTTGGTGCTAGAGTACAGATTTACCTGTGTTGGTGAGCTCTCGCTGGAAAAGCGAGCAGTTTTGATGACTCTGTGTGGGGTGCTCTTTGAGTGGTGTTGAGTGATGCAGTAGGTGTGCTTCTCTATTTTATGCTAGAGCTGTCAATACCTGTTCTGTGAGGACATCATTTATCGTGTGGTGAGAAAACATCAACTCGAATGATGATTTTTATTTGAAGTGCTTCTCGGGTTCTTCTTTTCTTTCCCTCTATAAATATTTTGGTAATGAGTGACCCTCCTGTGATGCACCTCTCTTTCCCTGACCATCAGGCTGGACTCATTGGGGAGAATCCTCTGGCTGCTCTTCCCGTCCAGCAGGGACTCCATCTGCTGGGAGACCTCTCTCAAGGTCAGGCATCAGGCGCTTTCAGCCAAACGCTCCTTAAGCTACTAATGACTTCAATTAAAAAAAAAAAAAATCTTAAATCTGATAAACATCTGCACCCCTCTTTGCCTTTTAACCAAACATTGCACTCCCTTCAGGAAATCATGTGCCCTTATGTAAGCAGTAATAACTTATGGCTCGGTGTGATTTGGCATCCTTATGTTCGTAGTTCACAGGGGACTGAAGAACAGTTCACATCAACTAGATTCATCGTGCGTTTCCATCATTTTTATTGGTTTAGGTGGTGGGGTGCCAGGGCTGGGTCTCCAGACAGATGCTCGGCCTCAAGTGAGGCAAATGGCACCGAGCAGAAGCATGTCAGTGGAGGATTCCCCTACATCAACGTGCGGCTTCCCTCAGAGTTCCCCTCCCACACAACCAGGCATTTCCATGCCCCTCATGGGTGGCATGGTGGGGGCAGATGGCCTCACAGCACAAGGGGTACTGCTTCAAGCGGTTTCTGAGAACAATTTCAGCTACTTTCATTTTCAAATGTGCAAAAAAAATCGTTCTTTTCTGCCATTTTTAGGTCCTGAGCGATCATTTGAAAGATGTTGATCTTCACCAGAGCACCTTTCTCCATGTTGGCAATGGTTTTGCTTCTGGTAATTTTTGTTTTGGTGATGCTGGATCAACTGAAACATTCAGCTGAGATGGAGGAGTTTACATCTTACTATTATTCCACTTAAGGTGCGAGCTGCAGACCTCACCCTTACAGGAAGAGGCTGGGTAATGTTTCTAACCAGCACATGCATCACAGCATGCAGCCAAGCTATAACTTGCGTTACCAGGATTCCTACAGCCCTGAATACTCTTCTTTACATCAGGTAAAGCCACTCTGATCATATTTTAATCTATAGTAAAAGTGTTTCCAATTTTAATTATGATTATGTTGTTTTTAGCCAAGATATAAAAAAAAACTGTTGTTAACTAGGACATAGTTTCTGCAGATCAACAGTAGTTCAGTAGAAATTTGCCTCTGAGTTGTGGGTGGAACTGTTGGCACGGAGCAATGCAGCTCCCCCTTCCCCTCCTCGTTGCTGAGAGCTCTCCTGCTAGCTTACAGCCCCTCACACCCACAACCTAACATTACCAGTGCAACTATAACGGTGAGCAATATTGGAGCTATCCAGCTGTACAGTTTTGATCCAGATACTATCTCGGAAAAGGAAAACAAAGTCGTACATGGATCTGCAAGTGAATGCATCCGAATGGAGAGGAACAGGGAGCTTGTGACCCGCCCAGTGTATTTTCTACGTGACAAATGCAATTTTTTTTTTGTCTGCTCCTCATTCGTGATTTGAATAAAGAAATGCTCAGAAAAGCAACTTTGAGCTTAATTTTCATAATATGTCATCCATCATGAGAAAAATGCCACAAGAACATGTTAAAAATGCTAAAAACACTATTTTACATCAGAGTGGGTCTTTAAGAGCTATAATTTTTTTCCTTTCTGTGTGAGACAAATGCAGCTTTATTATGCATGCTGACCTGCATATCGTAGCTCTGCTTGCGGTCCATAAGATTTGATGTGGTCTGATGCCCATCTGGTGTTTCTCCTCAGGATCCTTTAGCCCACTTATACGAACAGCAGGAGAACCTTGATGCTGCAGCCTTGGCAGGATTCAGCCAGCAGGTACTGTGAAGTCTGCTGTTCTAAGCTATGGTCTACTGTCAACGAACGACATGCTCACTTTCTTCTTATGAACCCACTTTTGAACTTGCAGCTCTCTTATCCACCTGGCTACGAGCGGTTTCCTCACTACACTCATCCTCCCAGTCCACCCATGTCTTCCTATTTCAGTTCAGGACCAGAGGGTTCCAGCAACCGGAGCCTCCCTACTTCCCATCTGAACAGAGTACGACCCAACTCTGATCTTATGTCATTTTCTGACATTTTTTGGTTTTCAGATTTGTAATGACTTCTTTAAAGTGTTGAGTCAGTGGGCTTGTTCTGTTTCAGGCTGTTGGAGCGCCTCCTGTGAGCCACAATGACTATCACCCAGGTCTGGGCAATCCTGCAAAGGTAATTAAGAATCTTTCTGAGCTTTATTTAGTGCTCTGTTATTGCACTCGCTAAAGAAAAAAAACAAACTTTCTAGCTATTTGTTTTCTTTGTGATTCTAGACTCCCATTGGAAGCCACAAGCGCGTGTTCTCCAGGCTCATCCCTTCCCCAGAACCAAGCCCAGAGGGCGGCTACGTAGGACAGCACTCCCAGGGCCTCGGCGGTCACTATGCAGACTCCTACCTGAAGCGGAAACGTATATTCTGAACATAGACATTCGCGCAGGTATCCCTCCTGAGAGACTCGTCAGACTGAGCTCTGGAGAGTGACCCCTGGAGGGCGCCGAGGAGTTAACCCGATGATGTCTGAACCCACATGTCTTTGCGGCAAATCTGTGGATTCTCTTCTTTGCTTTCCCCCAAGCAGTTTGTTAATTTTATTTTTAATGGGTTTATAATTTAACATTTTACCTTTTTTTTAAAAAAAACTTTTCTCTTCAAAATTTCAGTTAAACTTGTACAGTGAAAACATGAAGTAATTTTTTTCCTCCCTTTTATTCTTTTTCTCCATCAGTTCCTGTGTTTTGTGTCGTAACAGCAAACCTGGAAATATTCTGGCCAGTTTACAACAATTATATATTTTTTATTTTACTTTTAGGCGTCTCACCAAAGGGATACTGTCCACAACTTCAGGCAAAGGGACATGCATACTGTCAAAAGCAGCTTTTTTTTTAAATGACCCTTCTTACTTGATGTAAAAAAGTTCTGTATTCTGTTTGCGATAGTGTTTTGTGTCATGTTTTTTTGGTTGTTTTTGCCATCACAATGTTGTAAATTCTTTTTTTTTGTGTGCTGTTTTTTACTTTTTTTCATTCAGGTATTTGATAAGTGCTTGCCATGCAGTGTTCAAACCCTGAGGGGAAGCTGCATGTTCACCATTGTGAGGTGAAGCTTTCTGTTTGATCATTCTGGGATGTTCTCTGAAGCCTTAATATTATGCACGTTGTCTTTTGATCCACACCCTCCAACCTGTTTGACAGAGTCTGTCATCTGCACGGGGTGTCGGGCGACGCACTTGGAGGCACAGACCACGACTCATCCGTTTTCCACTGTAAACAATGACATCTCCAATATCCTCATTTGTCAAATCATCTCTGGTTATGCGAGTTCTGTGTTTCTGCAGAACATCTTTGAATGTCTAAAAAAATGTATTACGGGAGAAAAAAAACTGATGCTGCACCTCATTAACAAGTCTGAATTGGTGAGTTTACAGCTGCTGGAATAATGGACACAGCCTTTGTTTGAGCTGTTCTAGCAATGCTGGGAGCCGGTCTGTGTGGGGACACACTAATGGAAGCTAGTGGCAGGTGATTGTTCAGTCACGTGATTGTCAACATTCTTTTTTTTTTTTTTTTCCAAATTTTTTTCTATATATGGGTGACAGTTTGATTGTGAAAACTCATTACCTCTGACTTCTGCTAAAAAGCGCAGCTACACTTGAGCCTTAACAGTGTTCTCTGTGATCATCCTGCCCTGTGTTGGCCTTAATCATTTGACTATTTCTGTTCTTTATTTTTATTGCTGTGTAAACAGTTGAAATGGATCCTTTTTGGAGTCTAAAGCTTATGTTTTCTTTAATCCTACCTGCCTCTGGTCTGGTATTTTTAAATGATGCTTGCTGCTAATTGTATTTTAATTTTTGCCCCCCCCCTGTATGTTCGAGGCTGATGTGTTGAAGAGTGGCATCACAGCAGACTGTTCATGTTGTGTATGGACCAAGAGATGCAACTGTCTTGTTTGCTCATAATTCAGTTTGACTGATTGAATTTTGACTGCTTTGCTCTCATCTGTACCGCCATGATTGTCTCTGTGTGTGTGACGTGTGCAAGTAAATGTTATTTAAACATTCATCTCTTTATTTTTTTTTGTGTGTGAACTCCTTCAACTCAACTCTGGAGTTGTTTTCATTTTCCCAAATTATCAAAAATGTAAGGTTCTTAGTCACTCTGAAAAAAACGTTTAAAAAAAAAGATTTTTTTTTATACCAAATAACTAATCTTTTACAACTTGCATCAAAATAAAACCAGTAACTGGGTGAGTCTTGGTTTGTGATCCATCATGGTTTTAATTTTGTAATCTGGGTTGACACATTTTTATTTGAGCATGATTGGAGGTGTAATAAACCAAAGTGCCTCTTCTTAATCAGCAGTGATTGCCTCCAGTCAGTGGGTGTTTTGCCTTATTGGTTCAGTAACCAACCATAAGACTGATGTTCTCACACCCCAGCAGGCAGATTTGGCAAACAGAAAGTTGTTTATTTTCTGCAATTGCCAGTAAATCTACCTGGAAGCAAAACTGATGGCTGAATGTCCTCCTGTTGTCCTACATGGCTAAGGAGGCTTAAACAGAGGTAATGACATTTCACGATGTGCATACTGAAACCTTTAATAATTGATAATCAAATCAGTCTCTGCTGAGGTGCCTCTGCCCGTGTTTTTTCAGCACATGTTCTAACAGGTTTCATCTGCTCTTCAGAGCCATGAATGTGACCTGAATGAATGTTAAGCAGGTTTCTGCTAGGAAGATAATTGGTGCTCCCTTTGTGGATTATATTTTCTTTTTCATTAGTAAACACGGTCAATCATCAGCAGGTTGCTAAGAACATGACATCTAAATTTGAATGCGGCAGGCTCAGGAGAGACTTCAAGCTCAAACTTTGATGAGACCGTGTGATGACAACCAAATTAAAACAAAGATCAGGGAAACGGCTGTAAATGCCAGTCAGCCATTAGTTTCGTAAAGCACTGGCTGACCAGAGGATCTGTCAACAACTGACCATGAAAGCACACAGGTCAACACTTTGGTTACCCCAAGATGCTTACTGCTGGAATTGATATGAAATTTTTGTACCAAAAATGTTAACACGCATATGACCCACTTTATTGGGCATACCTGTATGTCCAACAGCTCCATAAATATATCTAATCAGCCAATCACATGGCAGCACCTCAATGCATTTAGGCATGTAGACATGATAAAGAGAATTAAAGGGAGCATCAGAGCAGGAAAGAAAGGTGACTGAGTAGTTCAGTTCTGAGTATTTCAGAGACTCCTGATCCACTTGGATTTTCACCAACAACCACCTGTGAGGTTTACAAGGGAAGGTCCGAAAAAGAAAATATCCAGTGAGCGAGCAGCAGTTCTGTTGACAGAAATGCCTTGTTGATGCCAGAGGTCAGTGGAGAATGGCCAGACTGGATTCAACTGATAGAAAGGCAACAGTAACTTAAACAAGCGGTAGTTCTAACCGAGGGTTACAGCAGAGCATCTCTGTACGCACAACACGTCCAACCTTGGGGTATATGGGCTAAATCAGCAGATGACCACACCAGGTGCCACTCCTGTGAGCTGAAAAGTGAAGATACAATTCACACAAGCTTATCAAAACTGGACAATAGAAGAATGGAAAAACACTTTCTGGTTTGATAAGTCTCCATTTCTACTGCAACATTGTGGACAGGTGTTTTTTATCTGTATAACGAGTTCAAACAGGTGCTATTAATACAGGTAACGAGTAGAGGACAGAGGATCCTCTTACAGAAGAAGTTACAGGTCTGTGAGAGCCAGAAAGCTTGCTTGTTTGTAGGAGACCAAATACTTATTTTCCATAATATACAAATTCTTTGAAAATCAGATGATGGGATATTTCTGGATTCTTTTTTCTTCTCATTTTGTCTCTAATAGTTGAGGTTTCCCTATGATGAAAATTACAGGCCTCATCTTTTTAAGTGGGAGAACCTGCACAATTGGTGGCTGACTAAATACTTTTTTGGCCCACTGTGTGCCACTAAGGAGTAAGGTAGTTCTTAAGGCGAAAGGGGGGGGCCGACCCGGTACTAGCAAGGTGTTTCTTATACTGTGGCTTGCATGATGCCTAAGCTTTGCACTTGTAAGAACAATAGGATGAGTATTTTGTCATAAAAGACCTGCTTTCACCACAGAATTCTATTCTTAAAGTCTGTGAGAGAAGAAAGCTATTAATTGACCCGTTTTCTTTTGAATTTCAAATGTGCATCTCATAGATGTGAAGCAGTCAGTAAGTTCTCAAATGACAGACTCCACTTCATATTGTTCTCACAACACAGCCTGCAAGGAGGCTGGATGATGGGCCGTGAGGCAGCACTTATCCTACAGTCAGAGGAGCCCAGAGTCAAGAGGTGGATCTTTCCTTCCCAGCATCCATCCGTCTGAAAGGCTTTGAACAAATTTTTTTTCTTTTTTCTGGAACAGATGAACAACAAGAAGCGAGCGTTTCCCCTGACGCACAGAACCTTATAAAACTCCTCGGTTTGGATCGATGTTTCTCAGAGAAGTGGGAGTCTCTCCATGTTTGGGTCTGTTATGATATGGGACAAAAGAGAGCAATACTTCTGTTTTTAGTGTTCGTCTGAGACGATGGAAATGAGGACATCATGAAGGATTTTTTTTCAAACATCCTGCTGTATTAGGGCATTTGTCTCTGATGCATTTTTAAAAATGAAGTGTTATATATTTATTTCTAAAGCCTCTGGCACCCTTGAATTGTGTTTCTCATACCTGCAGCTTGTCTACCCGAGTTCTCAGAGGGATCCAGCGCTGCTCAGTGGACGCTGTGTCAGACACATTTAGATTTCTGCCTTTCATTTTTCCACCCACACAGTTACCCTGCACAGTTGCTATTGAATGCTGCTGAAACCTGTGATTTCTTTTTCCCAAATACATGGCGGGCAAGGAGGCAGAGCTCCGAGGAGAAATCACTGCAGCATCATTTATCAGAAACATAAAAACGCCAGAATCGATGATGCCCTCGGCTTTACGTCTGTTTCAGAAATGTAAATGTTACTGCTTTTCACCTTATGGGTATTTTATTAAGACAAATTCGTATATTTAGAGATATAAACACTATTATCCACATGCAAGACTTGCATTCACATGTGCAACAAGGAATTACTGCTTTATTTCAGTGTACTAGCATTAAAGTGCACACCACAAGAGCTGTTTATAGTGAGATTAGTCATAGAAAACAGCCCACTCCCCCAGTGACAAACAGTCTATAAAACAGAAACATCTCCGCAGACTCTTCTGCATTTCCCTGAATGCAGCAGAGAAAGAGAACCCCCCCAGTTTTGCTGCTAATACATCCCAACAAGATTAGATTATGTGGGGAGGATTTAAACTCCAAGCCCAAACCCATTTTCTCCCTTTTTTACGGACAAAAACTCAGGCATTGCCCCTCTTTTCATTTTCTTCTTCTCCTCTCAGTCCACTCTAAAGTTGTACAATGTGGGTCACAGTGGGGCTCGAAAATTGAATAACCACTTATTGTTATGGAAAATAAAGGCAGCGTCCTGATGCAGAGTTAGTCTGGAAATAACACACTTGACTAGAAAGCAACTCATAAACAAAACGCTTTTTTCTCCAGGGAGTTCAGCTCATTTAGATGCACGTTAAACTGTCTCAGTCATGAATATTCATTGAATGTCCGTTTATTCCGGGACAGAACCAGCCTCATAAACTTTTAGTTACCTCAGCCACTTTTCCCATCTCGTTAAAAACTGTGGGCCATATGATAGGCTTACTTGTTATCTTAAAAGCGTTCTTTATTCCTACTTTGCTTTCTTCTGCTATTGTTCACCATCTGGCTTCTGTTTACATTGTTTAACATCAAAAACCACATGCATTTCGCTTTTAACTGATTCTATAAAACAGCATTCACCACAAAAATACTGACATTTGGCTCCCAGCCTAGGCTTGGATAGGCTTTTTTCACATTAGTAAAAAGGAATATAATTTAGTTAGAAAATGCTAAGAGGCCTCTTTTTTCTGGTAAATCGTACATTATTGCCATTTTATTGGAAACCAGAAGGACATTTATGGAGGTGCGGCGGAGAAGCATGTCTTTGAGGTCACTCTGACACTCTAAACAATGCCATTAACAAAAGTTAGTGGGGAAATCTAAGATTGTTATATGCAAACATTTTAACATCTCACTGATTTTTATCACTGTCCATAAAGTAAAGCCTTTCTCTGCTTCTTCAATGCAACAGTTAATTCTCTTTTCCAATTATACGGGGCCCTGAACACAGCATAAAAAAAGAGTTCCCTCAAATTTTAAATTTGTGCTGCACAAATTAGAATTTTGTGCACAAAAATGCACCATTTTTTTGCAAACGTTTGTATTTTGTGCCCACTAATTAGTATTATTTGGGCACAAAATTGTATTTTGTGAGGAAAAATGTACCATTTTGTGGGGACAAATCAATATTTAGTGCACAGACATTATCAATCTGTCTGCACAAAATAGAATTAGCACAAACTGGAATAGGAATTGCAGACACTAAAATACTAATTTGTGCACACAAAATGCTAATTTGAGCCCCAAAAATATTTATTAGTGTTGACAAAATAGTAATTGTTGCCCACAAGAACTACCTTGAGTGTAGAAAATTATCATTTGTGGCCATAAAATACTAAATTGTGCACAAAAGAATAATTTGTGGACACAAATTATTATGAATTATCATGAACTGAGGGAACAATTCATTATTCTTTTTTGAATGTCATGACTGTACATTTAACTACAACCCAAGATGTCAGAAAAACAAAACTGTTGTATAGTCTAGCTCCTCTGCTCCGTAGAGTCTGTGGACTTCCACTGATAATGACAACGATGTAACTTAGGTCGCCTGATATAAAGGAAACTCGAAGACTTGGTGGTTTCCTCTAAGCTCCTACCCCAAGCAAAATTCTAGCACGTTGCATTTGCTTTTCATCACACCATTGTGAGCAAACATTTGTTGCTAGACATTGCTCACTGTTGGATAAGAGAAGCTGATTATTATTTTATGACCCGCCACTGGCTGAGGGTAGATCTATATTCCAGCGTATCCGGATGCCCAGCGAGTTCCCAAAGGCCAGAGACCAAACAGTCCCCGTCTCTGCTGGACATGCAGATCTCCGGTGTCTTTTGTTATTGGCCCCCAGCTTTGAAAAGAAACCTTCCCTGGAGCTCAGTTTAAGCTAATTTGTCCGTAAATGCATGCTTGATCTTGTTCCTACTCTTACCAACCAACATTAAATTCCAAACAGGATGCACACAGAAGCCTAGTGGCTGCCCAACCGTCTCTTTCATGTGGACTGACTAAGTAAGACTGCTTGGCATTTCAATTATTCCTCACAAAATGAATGTATAACAGGGGGAGCCATTTGGTGGGGTTGGTCATAATAAATCAGATGCTTGCTAAATGAAGTACACGGCTGACTCAGACAAGAGAAGCACGCAGAGCAACACTCCATTCTGACTGGGTTTCCTCTACTCTTTATTTTTTTACACAAAGAACCTTGAAATGTGCTAATGATTTGGCACAGATCTGTTTTCAAGCCATCAAGGGGGAATGGATTCTCTTTGAAAGGCATTTTATGATCCACTGTTAGCTTTAATGCTGCAGCGAATGTTTTGAGCATCTCTGATTTAACTCAAAAAGACAAAAATTAAAATTGCACCCGCTTTGCAACAAAAAAAAGAACGAGTCACCGTATTTTGAATTATTTTGGAGTTTTTTTTATGTTTGGACACAAGATATTCAACTGTTCCTTTTTATTTGTTCAAGGTAAACTGTTGCAGCTGAACTTGGAGTTTTTGTGGGCTCTGAATCAAGCATTGGCTCAAAATGTTCCGCACAGAATGCCTAAATATTTATGTTGTTCGAAAAGTCATTCTAAAAGGATTAATTGTCTAGTCCGTAATCGTTTTTTTCTCTCTTTACTTGCTTAACTCAGAGTCACAAATGTCCTTATACCGGTATTTTTTTTAATTTTTTGCTTTTCTTTGTTTTTAATGAAAAAAAAGCACATTTTTAAAGTATTTTTGCTCCATCAGGCTACAGAAACTCTGAAACCACCCTTCAAGGAAACAAAACTGAACATCTTTAGCAGCTGCATTTTAGAGTGCAGTTAACTTTTAGTTCTCAATGTTTTTCTTATCAAATAAAAACATAAATATAATTAAATTAGGATGAGTTGTGAGGTAAAAAAAAGAGTACAGTGTCTTGTGCGGGCCTTGAGTCTGAAACAAGATTTTGTCAAAAAAAAGGGATTAAAAAAAACCCTCTAAGCTCAGAAGGTTAGAAATTATGTGGAAATGAGAAAGCACATGAAGCCCGTGGAGAAATAGAATAAGATAAAACCTTTTCTGAGAGCAAACCCTTTCTTTCTTAAAGCCTCTGTCCAAAATTTACCTTTGTTTTTCCCTTTGAGTTAATAATTCAGCACAAGGCTGCATGCATTTGACCTGGCAATCATACATGTACATAAATATCAGAGGAGTCTGATAGTCAAATTAAATTAGCATCAGGCAATAACAGGCCCTAAACTGCTTGACATTCTTGCTTTTCTATATTTAAACATTTCAAAAAACCAACCATAAGAAAATGAGTTCAGCTGTGCTTTTTTTGAGCCTGTCGTGGCCTTCAAAGACACAGAAGAAATTGTTTTTCCATTCCTCTGGGCTCATTTGTGTGGTTCTGCAGACTGGCAAAAGTGCAAAACAACACCGTTTTTTCAGACTAATTTAAAAGTTTTATGGAAAACAGATAATGATGAGGTTGCAGGGTCATTTTATTTAAAAAAAGAAGAAGACAATGCTTCTTCCCAGAGCTGGTTTAGTCAAACAGATTCTCTGTGGTGTAATCCAATGATTCAAATCCATCCTGACAAAGTCTAAAAGTCAGGTAATAATTGAAAGGTGATACTTTTCACACAAGATGACCTGAATATCTGCTCAAACACCTTTAATCAACCTCACCTAATCTTCTGTGCCACATGTTCCTGTTCTGTCTGTTTACCTGCTGTTTATTAGCTTGAAGTTTAATATCATGACACACAACAATATGTCATCATATGTAACACACAAGTTAGATATGGATAGTTTTTTTCTTTTTTTCTGAAAGCACAGAAAGAGCAGAAAAATAATGGCTTAATTTAGACCAGGGCTGAGAAGAAAAAAAGAGAAAAGCAGCTCCTTAGAGTGTCATTCAATTCCTACAGCCTGTAATTACAGTGCAGCTCGAAACCAGGCTAGACATCTCCAACCCAGCCAGGACCTTGTTTTTATTTATTTATTTTTTATTACCAAGATTTAAATTTATTGTGTGCAGGAAATAACACTTTTGCTTTCAGGAGGAAGGTGCTTTTGAACATTGTTCATCCTAACTGCTCTGCAGAGAAGATTTTGCAATCTTTTTTACGATAAATAAATTTGCAGTAACGCCTTTCTATGTAATAAAGCTTGTATTCAGGTTCTATTCCTGCAATCAACTATACTGAGCTGAAGGCCAATTTTATAGACCATCAATGTGTTTGGTAAGCTTTGAAATTAATTTGTCTGTTACCAAAAAGTCTCTTGCTATTTGGTGGACTGATCACAGTTGGAAGAAATAAAGATTTGATAGCAGATTATTATGTTGTAAATGGGCCTCAGTTGTGTGTGGAAGAATAGCTTAAAGGCACAAAAGGACTTTTTTTGTCATGCTGATAATCAGTATTGTCACTCTGTGTGTGACTGTACTTTCTTAAGTCATTAGTTGAGGAGGTTGTTTTGGTTTTTTGACTACTCACTTTCTTTCTGTTTGTGTTACTACTAAATCATATCACAGCTGAGTTTTATGGTATTGCACAAGTCCCATCCAGATTACTGGTTGTCCTTCCATAATTGCATGCTCCTTCAAACTTGCAGCACCATTTCAAAGGTGAAATGCACTGTTTTTTTTCCAGTACAGTGGAACAGAACCGTCACAATAAAACCAGTGTTCTTCTATCTGTGCAAAGTTTGGATTGAATGTCTCTACTGAACCAGATCTTTTTCCCCAGCAGTTTTCCGTGTACTATTTGGGGCTCAGTGTACATTTTCTGAATCAGCTGAGTCTCTTTCGAGATCACAGGGTTGCTGGAGCCTATCCCAGCTAAATTGGACAACAGTGGGGCACACCCTGAACAGGTTGCCAGTCCATTGCTGGGGCAATTTAGAGATACCAATTGACACATGAAGCATGTTTTTGGACTGTGGGAGGAGACCAGAGTGCCTGGAGAAAACCCATCCATGAACAAGGAGAACATGCAAACTCCACACAAAAGGACACAGCTGCTAACCACTGTGCCACCAGCCCTTTCAGATCCCTACATTTTTAACAGAACAAAACCAGAGATGTTGTGGAGATTTTGGGTTATGTTTACCTTACTCCAAGTTCTACTTTAACACTTTTTGACTAACATTTATTCTCTGTTTTCCAGTGGGGCTTACAATTTCATTTTGTCCTCCAGATTCATGCTTTATTAGGTAACATGACTTTTTTTGTTGCTGTTGACTATTAACTAGATGTACTTCTGAGTGCTGAGGGAGTTTACTAAATGAGACTGTGGATTACCTTTAAAGACATTAAAATTAACTTCTTAAGACCTGGTGTCCACACTTTTGTGGGTAATATTACCACAATAATTAATTCTGCTTAATTGGGGCCCTAAGACTACATATTTTAAGGATTGGCTCAAATATTAGCTCCGTCTTCAGAGGTTACAGCAAAACACACATACATTTTTCTTTTTCTTTAAAAGCCTGTTCTTTGCTTTTCAGTTGTAGTTTTTATCAGTGAGCCCAACGAATTAATGAAAAGCAGAGGGTTTGGACTTTTTTTTTTAAACCAGCTTCCAGCATTTTCTGAATTGGGATTTTTTTATTGATTTTTTTTTTTTTTTTTTGCTAATTAAAAAAATCAGATTTGAATCTGCTTTTTGCTTACAACGATTTGCTTCGTGTGAGATCTAAATAAAGCAGGATTGTGATAGGGAAAGTCTTTTGTTGGATTTTTTTTTTTTTTTGCATGCATATTTAATGAAAGTCATCTGGTATGCCTTTTGCTCCTCTGTGACCATGTCCTTTCTTCTGTTTGAAAGTGCCAGCATGGAGGCACCACCTTTTGGGGACATTTGGGAGAATGCTTTCAGCTGACTCCAAGGAAAAGGTGGACTTTCAGGAAATTCTTACTGACACCACCTCCCCAGTGAGGCTCATCTCCTGCTAAAGTAGAGCCTGCTGCACATCAAGCTCTGCAGCTGTGGGCAGAACATTAGCAAAGCACGACTCCCCACTTTCTATGGTCCTGCAGACTCACATTTAACCATCATTACTTTTCAGAATGAGTCCCCTTGTGTAAATCAACTTCCTAAAATTTTGTCAGTCCAGAAGCTGTCTTCTAGTAATAATCTGCCAGAACTACCACTTATTTCACTGACAGCTTTGCTCCTGTGAGAATTCACACTGCTGGCAGAGGAAAAGGAGGTTAACAGTGCATCCACACATCTTCCTGTTTATTTCATTTTTTAGCATCTTTTCTGCCGGAGGGTCACCAGTGGCAACAAGCAGAGCAACCCAGATGTCCCATTTTCTGCCCTTCTTTGGAAATCTGAAGGCTCTTCAAGGCTGAAGCTCGATGATGAATCCAGCAAACATCCTCACTGAGAAAAGATACGTGAGCGAGCACAGCTGTAAGAATCCTGAATCCTCACTCTTTTCTCAGGAGCTTCAGGCATTGGAAAACTGGAAGAATTATCAGGTGATTTTATTTTCTAGAGGTAATTCAGGAAATGAACAGGAAGGTGTGGACAAAACCTTGCTGCAGAAGGTCAAAAAGAAGAAATTAATGGATAACATTGCCCAACAATTCTCATTCAGTTTCTTTTGAATGAAACACAATTTAATACACTCCTAGTCTGGTAAAAGTGTACCTATAGATGATTCATGAATCATTTTTGGAAAGACTGTAAATAAATGCAAGTCAGGCAGGTTTGCATGATTGTATTCATTTATTAAAATATATGTGAGAGAGGCATAAGGTCCAATTTCCATAAGGACGAATTTACATTAAAATGATATTACTTTATCATGTTTCTTACTTAATGAAAAATATTATATTTTCTCAATTATAATGAAGTAAAATGACCACATACACTATTGACGAACTTTGTTGTCCAAATATTTGAACTTATCTAACATCAAAGAACAACAGTGTTTTAAGTTGTATTTAATTAATGTGGAATGAGGCGTTTAAGGCACAAGAAATGCTTTTAACAAACAAATGACAATTTCACAGGTGATTATTTCATCAAAAAGCACATTTTTGACCTGGAGAGATCTGAATCACTTCAGACTGAACCAGGTCAGGTTCTGATGGCCAAGAGGACAAGCAAGAAATCCTCAGAGGGCAATAAGAAAAGCCTGAAATCCTCAAACAGTGTCACCAAACTCAGTTTGAGGTCAAAGTTTTTGATTTTTGATTCAGGAAAGTAATTAAACAGAGGACATTCAAGGGCACCAATGACTTTGACCAAGATGGCACAGCTTGACCATGTTTTTGATTTATAATGAAGGATAAATTCCAGGGATTTTGACAGTTTTGCTTCTGTCTGAACTTCCTGAAATGTAAAATTCCCATTTCTTTTTATGTTAAATTGATTTAATCAAAGGAAATTCCAGCTGTGAGAGGATATGAAACTGATGCTTGAGTTTAAGCTTTTAAATCTACACGCTTCTTTGGAAATAGACAAAATAATTTCCTCTAAGTTTAACAAACAATAAACTATTGAATTTATCTTTTGTGTTCTTTTTTAATACAATAAAAAGACACATAAAACAAGATCAACCTTTAGCTTTAAAGCAACTCCTGTCCTGAAATTGATCAAACTAACAGTATCATTGATGTTTTGGGCTTTATTACGTAAAGGTGGGGAGACAGCAGACACTTTTGTTAACTACGTGCAGAATGATAAACAGTGCAAGGCTTTGACTTGTTTAAAAATAGCAGTGGAAACAATAATAGGGACACCTTTAATGCTGACACGCACTTCAGACGCACAAAGATGAGACAAACAAGAGACTGAAAAGAAAGGAAAAAGTCTTGCAAACAGAGTAATAGTTTTAACTTTTGCTTGTTGTAAAATCACACACAAGGAGCTGGATTTTGAATTCCACAAAATTAAGTTTCATAAATCAAATGACCGATTTGCTGTGTTGTCTTTTGGCGAAGGAAATGCGCATTGCGAGCTCATGGAGCAAATCATAATGGATGAGCGCATAAAAGGAACAACCACCCATCCACCGCGGAGAGAGGGAGAGAGGAAGGAGGAGAGGGAGAGCGCGCTGAGATGAAGCAAATGTTTGTCGTCGAACTCCTGCAAATATGAGGACAAGGAGATGATGGCCCGAATAGAGAAGGAAAACGGCATCTCCTCAAATATCAAATTGTCTTTTGGACCATCTTGACTGAAGCTGCGGGGAGCCAGGAGTAAAAGAATCTTTATCATTTTTCATTTTATTTTTTTGTATTTTTAGGGGGTGGGGAAATATCAGATTTGTTCAAGAGCGATAATTGAATTTCACATCTCATTAGAAGGATTGGATCGATCATCTCCATGGAGGGATTACTGGAGATCTGTGCGCCATGGGTGCGCACAGAGATGCAGTAGTTCTGCATGAGCCGTGATGGACTGAGGAGTTTCATGGAAACTGCTTGGAGGTTTCATCTTAACTGGGAGACATAAGGACAGCAATAATACCCCGCAGAGAGGAGCCAGCGCCAGAGAGGTTTTTTTCTCTCTCGCATGTTTGCAAAAAGTGGCTAATAAAAAGCAATAAATTCTCCTAGAACAAATACTGTCGTCTGCTTGTGCGCCATGGGCGATGAGGCGTCAAACTTCAGGAGAAGCAGCAGGACTGGTGCCTTTTTACCCAAACCCCGGACTGCTGAGGATCACGGTAGAGCGTAGATTCTGGGATGGAACAATAATGAGATTAATGATTTTCTGAAAACTTGTCAGGCTATCACTGTGACAGTTTTTGATGCTATTCAGAGAGCAGTTGGTCACTTTGATTTGTTCTCTTTGAGACCAAGTGGCAGACAGGGACATGAAACCATTTTTTGTTTTTAAAAGAAACGAATACAGCCATATTATTTGATCGGAGTTAAAAAGGAATCTTAACTTTTTTTGGGCACAATGATGGAACCACCACCATGTTCGAAGAAAAGTCTTTCCCTGTCGCTCCCGGTTCCCCGGGAAGGACAAGCGACTCTAAAACCTCCACAGCATCTTTGGAGACAACCCCGGACCCCGATCAAAATCAAACACCGGGGGTACTCAGACACCGACCGGCACCACCACCGGCACATGGAGCGCTCTGACGCCATGGATACGAGCGACCGACCGGGACTGAAAAAGTCTCGAATGTCCTGGCCGTCCTCCTTCCACGGGACCACCAACACATCCATCGGAAACTGTGTCGGGAATAAACGGTAGGCGACAGAGCCAATGCGCATTCCAAACATCCCAATAATAGCCGATGACAGCCCACGAGGCGTACGCGTAAACGGGGGTGGGGTGGAGGCATTTTAATGAGTGCGAATTAACGCAGTGCGCCTTAAGGGTTAACTGATATGTTGAGCTTTCTATCGGGAGGCGGGACGCGTGGGTTTGTCGGTGCGTTATGCGTCTTTGGATAGACTGTATTATGTGTGAGGAGCGCGAAGCAGCCCACCCACTCAAAACGCAGAAGCAGCATCTGCAAATAACAGTTTTAAGAGCGTCCACAGGTTAGACTACATATGGTCAATGAGTAACACGCGCTCCAGTTCTTTTAATGGCACTTAAGGTCCGGTGGGTGCATGCGCTCATGTGTGCAAGGCACTGGCACAACGCGCGCTCTGGGCTTTCATTGGGGGGGGGGGGGGGGGGGGGGGGGGGGGGGGGGGGGGGGGGAATTTGGAGTCTAAAAACTACCTGGGTCTTATTGACCTCTGATCCCATACGTGGGTTGCAGGTAAATAAATAGAGTGTTTTTTTAAACGATGCAGCTTTTGCTGGACCTGTGTCACACAGAACGTTTCAGACAGCGTCTAATAAGCTAACAGGGTTGCCCTCTGATCCGATGTGACAGTAAAATATTCATTGCATGAGAGAAAAAGGGAGGGAAGACATCGTCCAACACTGCGGAATTATGTTACATTTTAGATCTGCAACCAAACAAAACTATCAGTTTTCAAGTCAAACTGCAGGAGGTAGGGTAACCAGGCAGATCAGATTCAAGTCCTTTCATGAAGGATGGCTCCCCACTCAACCTTTTTTTTTACATTAATTTTTTCAACCAGGGTGCAACTAGGTGCCATTTTTTTCTAAACTTGTCAGTGAAGGGAAGCAGGTAGTTTTCCTTATCCAAGACTGTACAGCCTGTTCAGCACGAGTTACAGTGAGGCTTGCAGCTGATGTGACTCATTCTTTCTGTGTCTGTGGATATTGTCTGACGAAGAGATGGTCAAGGCCTTCTCTGTGTTTTCTTTCATGTGCAACATCTTACAGTCCACGTCTAATGAATCTGAAATCCCCAACATGTTCAGCTAAATGAAAGATGTAGTTTACATGATGAACTCCTGCTGACTCCTATGATGCCGTCTTAACCAGCAGCAACTCCCAATAGGGAGACTTTTGCACAAATTCCATGGAAACATGATTGGTCTTTAGAAAACAAACATCTATTCGTTTTCGTGTCTTTTTTAACAGTAACAGGTAACGTCCGAGGGGTTTTCTGTCTAATTTGCATTTTAGACTCCAGGTCACAGGTTGAGATAAGGCCAAGTTTTCGTGCATTGCACGCTTTTTCCATTCTGTGGGTGGTTAAAGAAATAGATAATTTGATTCCAACAAGCTCAGTTCTGAGGGCAGACTAAGCCGGCTCCAGCTGTGTGTGAGTGAACCTCAGCACAGCGGTGAAGAGATGTGTGTGATCTGTGGTTGTTTTTGCACCATGCTGGTCCAGAAGACAGGTGCGTGCAGGAACTGCTGGATAAACATTGTGTGGCAAGATTAGTTGCCTAAATGCATTTACACACTGTATGTGTGTGTGTGGGGGTGTGTGTGTGCGTGTGTGGGGGGGTGTGTGTGTGTGTAAAAGTAGGGGTGTAGATGAGGGGAAGCCTGGACTTTAACCTGTGCGGTTCACAGTATGTCCTGTTTTTTTTATTTTAATATCAGTGGGGGGTCAGGCTTTTGTTTTGCTGTTATTATTTTTCCTCTCACATTTTACTGTAATTTCCACCTCATTGCTTATTTCCAGCTTTGAGGAGATGCCTCATTTCTGCTCGTATTTCAACAAGCTTCATGAACATCTGTGTTGATGCAGCAGCTCTGTACTTTTAGCTCAAGGCAAACTTGCAATGATTCTGGTCCGTGAAGGGCAGCCCATTGCGTTTTTCACTGGAAATGTGTTTGTTTCACTGCAGTGCAGGAAAATGATTCTCCTTTTCAAGCTGACAGTTTTGAGCAAACATTATAAATAATCTCTTCTTGAGTTTGTTGTTTTGTTTAACTTTTTCAATTACCTATACGAAGCCCATTGAGACAACTGTTGTGGTGAATTTGAGCTATACAAATAAAATTGAATTGAATTGAATTCTTTAAAAAAATATGGATTTAGGAAATTCCTGCTTTGTATAATAAAGAATTTTACAGATCAAATGCATTCGGTTGGGTAGACTGAGTACATTTGGAGAGGAATGGGAAAAATAATTGGTCTTTGATCGGTGGAGAACTGACTGACCCAGAGCACGGCCCTCATGTCATCCAAACACATGATGGGTCAGTCACTGAGAAGTTGAAGACCCTATTTAAAAGTTCAAAAGATCAATCATCCAGAGAGTTGATGGAAAAATAGCTTCAGACAGGGTTCAAAGAGAAACACACTCAGCTGTGTGGCTGCAGCTGAAACCCTTACAAGCAAATTACTTCCAGAGTCAAGAATTTAGTCATATATGTCCTGTTTTCAGAAGAATTGCTGTCTGCAGCTGTTTTCACTTGTCTATTTTTATGCCTATATTATATCCTGCAAAATGGCAGTCTTGGTGGCAATCAACAACCCCCATGGGTGTCATTCTGCCTCCTCCTCTCATCCCTGATGTCTTTTGTTCAACTGTCATGTCACTGCTTTTGTCAAAGGACATTAATATGAGCGTATCAGTCATCAGGTCCCATGCCCAATGCACCCTGGGAAGTTTAATCACCGACATGAACCACTGACATTGAAGAATAAGCAGATCTTCCCACAAATCTGTTGCTATGGTTACTTGTTTTGTGCTTTTGTAGAATTTACCCCCCCTACCCGAAAAAAGGCCAAGCTAGCATGGACTACTTTATGGGTTTAAATGTTAAGTGTGTCAGTATGGAGCAGATCCTGCTGGAAAGACGTCATGACTCCTGTGCCTGTGACGGTGAAAAGAAATGGAATATTTTTGCACCTTTTGCTGAAGAAGTGTTGCCTTCAGATAGTTCAACAACAGCAGACACCTGCTTTCTCCCTGTTCAGTCATCTGCAACCACTTCACACGAAAGCCCCGCTCGCCTTCGCACGACCACTTAATGCATTCTCAGACATTTTTCCCCTACAAGCTGGAGATCCAGGGCAGATTTCTAAGCTGGAGACGCTCCTTTTTTCATTATTACTGATACCCTGCCACAACAAAGAGCTTTTGCTCATGATGGTTGTGTTTTCAACTAATTACTAAATAAACTGTATTTTCATAGTGATGATATGTCTACATTTCAAAAAAACTGTCCCGTACCTTCCAAGGTATCCAGGAATATTCCCAATTAAAGTGTTTGGAGCTCTAAGTAATGGACCTCTTATCTCATTTGTATGGTGGAGCCATCTGTTTAAGCTACAGATTGCGCTCCTCTGTGGAAACATCACTCTTCCTCTTTACTCTAAGCGCTAATTAGTATCTGGAGGCATCTCGTGTACTGGAACGCTGCTCGCTGTTGGCTGGCTCGGATAGTTCCCAGGAAGCTCAGGTAAAATCTCACCATGCTTTTTTAGTGATGTGTCCAGCAGGTGAGTGCTGGAGGGCAGTGAACGCAGCGCTCATCTGAGGTGTGTTTCATCTCCTCCAAACACTTCATCTGACTCCAGGCTCCAATAATTAGCCAGATTGCTGCTATAACCACATTTTTGCATATTCCTCTTGCTTGAAAGGAAAACTGTGGCAGCTTTGTTTTGGAATTAAATTCACACCAAATCCACCTAAAAAAAGATAGGCTGGCCATTCTGTTTTTTTGCGCTTTAACACATTATAGGATGGGCAGAGATCCCAGCAAAAGGAAACCAAGTGAGCAGCAACACCCTGCACAGCAACGCAAATTACTCCCTACAGTTCTATGTTTGATGCAGCTTGACTGCTTTCATTCGGTCTCAAGCATCCCCCAGTCTTTTTTCTGATCATGCTCATATTCATAGAATCACCTTTATTGAACTTTCTGCCACAGTTTATTATGAATCTGTTGCTTCTGATGCAAAATGCTGGGCATTATCGCGTCATATTGTTTGCATTGGCCTTTTGTCCATTCAAATGAGTGTCTTTGATTGCTGCCTGTCTCTTTTTGATCCTCTCCTGGGCGTGCCTCTTTTCACCCCGGTGAAAATGGGAAGTATTGATTCCATCTCTATTTCCGTTCTCGCCTTTGTCTCGCTGTTGTGTGGCCCATCTCGCTGTTTCCCAGCAGCTTCCAAGATTCTCTCTGATAGCCTTGTTCTTGCTTACAGCGGCAATGAGCACACTATTGTGAATCTATCATTTTATCCGACTCGCCCTCTCTCATCCATTGTCATCTTTGGCGCCCTGTAGAGTCTCTTCCCCCTGGAGGCAAAATCTGAATCTCAAGCATTCACACTCCAGCAGAGCACTAAACCGCCAACCTTTGACCTCATATGAAATTGTTTTTCTTCAAGCTCCAAACAAGTCTGTAAAAACTTCTGCAACATAAGAAGAAAAAAAGACGTCCTCACATGGCAGGACAACCGTTGTTGTTGAGTTTAAATAGCTCCAAGCATTTAAAAGAGGGTTGTTTGAAGAGAAAAATGTTGGTTGGGAGATCAAAAACCACCACCTCTTAAAAGAAAAAAAAACATCTTTTGAATTTCAAATCACCTTACATTTATGATTTCCCGTGGCGCAGAACGTAAAGCTCTTTAACAGCAGTGTTGGTAATTTATTCCACAGGCCCGTGGCTGCTGTGAGTGGCTGACAGGGAAAATCTTTTGAGTGCAATCAAACTGCCCACTTCAAATCGAGAAGGCCTTCATCGCTGAGAGTTGGGTTTGGACTTAGATGTCAACTGTGTGCAGCGCTTGATTTTTTTTTTTTTTATGAAAGTCGAGAGAGAACTCATTGGTGAGGTTCACTTTTGCTGCAGGTCAGGACACAGCTGTGATGTTGAGGCACACAGTGAAAAAGAAAGGGCAAAGCCCTCCGAAACAGTGCTTCAGGTTTTCTTTATGTGGATCTCCTGAATGACTGAGACTGACAAGCCTCTGTCAGCCGTGTGAGTAAGGAGGAACAAACGGCGCTCACCTGTCGAGCACGGCACTGTCAGACTGTTGTGGGGTAACAGACTCCAAGCAAAAAACAAAAAAACGATTGAAGGCTTGTACCTGGAGACCACATTCTGTGCTGGAAGACTGCTTGCTTATTCCACTGTCTGCTGATTCCAGTGTCTCATCTAAGGTCTCGCTGTCTGTGGTCAGTTTTCCTGCCCAAAAAATAGCTGGCCCAGAGTCATTTTTTACAGGAAGAAAGTCCTGTTTGGAGTACGAGGACAGATGGCGTTATTAATATTCTACCACGTCGCTGACGTGAGCCATGGACCAGTCCCAAACCTTTGGTGAGATCTTCAACATTTCACTATTTTTATTGTCAGAGTGGGCAGGAAATGAAGGATGAGATCGTTTTTCTGCTTTCCTGATCTGATTCAGCATAATAAAAGGGATGTTGCTTCAACTCAACTGGAAAAAATGCTTATCCAGAAATGTCAAAATAAAGGCTGCCAGGATGTTTCTCTATGAATCTGATGATGTCTGAATTTAGCAGCAAAAAAAGATAAAGATCTGCCAGAACTCAGTTATGGTGATAGATTTTTTGAAACGTGGAAAAAAATCTTTGAAAATGTTGTATAGTTTATAAGGTTTAGTTATTTCCTGTATTTCATAGTTCTTTGCTCATAGAAATGAAAAAAAACAAACAAACATTTTAGAGCTTCTCAAGTCTATGATTTGCCATCAAACCTTTCTTTTTGTTTTTTTTCTATTTATTTCAGGCACCTGAGGGCACGCTGACATTTCACGTCCGTGCCAATAGAGGTCGGCCAAATTGATTTCTGCATCTTCAGTGTTTGTTGCTCATAGAAGATTAACTGAAAGGTTGTGGCCGCTTTAGAATACCCATGATATGTGATCATTAGAAGACTGCAGATTTATACTACATATATATAAATGCATTGGTATAGTATTAATGAAAGATTAATGAAGATGATCAGTGCTGAACGTTTTTTTTAAACATTAGAATTTTTGAAATAAACAAAAATCTAAAAAGAAGCAATGTGGTAACAGCAGAACAAAAGTGATAATGCTCATGCAGAGAATTGATATATTTTTCTGTGCTGCCATAATAAATCATCAATTAATAACAACACATTTTTACATTTTATTTCTCTTTGAAAGGAGTTTGGGGACATTGTTACGATTTGGATCAATAAGCTACATCGACATTTATTTTATTAACCTTTCGTTTCACATGCAGTGGTATTGGCTCAGCCTCGACTCCTTAGCGTCTCATGCACGTCCAGGTCTCAGTTGCAGGTCTTTGCAAGAATATTTCTACAAAGTGAATAGCTTAAATCTATTATTTATTTCTTTTCTGCTCAGTAACCCTCCTTTCCTTTTGCAGAGGAACAATTCATTAATATAGTCATGTTTATTTGTTTTTTTTAAGTTGTGATGAGTCCTTCAGAAATATTGGAAGGAATGAAAATGAAGCAAGTTTTTTAATCTGTTTTCCAAAAACGTCACTTTTCTATCAATACGTAGGCATTTATGTCTAATTAAAAGGGGATTTATGTATATGTGCCCACCTGGATCGACATTACAGTGTGTCTTAGAGCGCAGATAATAGCGGGCGTATGTTGTTGGTCACAGCCATTTCTCTTTGTCACCACGTATAAAGCACCTGCAACCTGTGCTGCTGCAACAAGATTTACATGAAGACCTGAGAATTTTTCATAATGCATGAAGCTGCTGATGATTTATAGCTGACTGGGGGCGCTTCAGGGCTTGCACGCACCATATTCCCCTGTGAGGAAGCCGCTGCTACAGGACCTGACCTCTCCTACGTCAAGTGTGAGCTTCATAACCCATCCAACCATGTCTTGTAGGCCATGTTCATGTTCACACATTAAGGAGCCACTCTCAAGCTGAGAAAAAAGGAGAGCTTAAGGGTTCAGGGTGGTATTTTTGTGTGATGCTTCTTTCAAGTTTGAGTTTTTGACATTTCGGAGATCACTTGTTTAAGGTTAAGAGCCGCCCTTCAGTGGCATTCTTCATTACAGAGTTAACCTTAACTGGATGGATTTTCCAAAAGATGCTGATGAAAAATGTATCCCCCCCCCCTCCAGCTAAGGCAATGTAATTACAGTAGGAGCGGAATGGCCTTAGGCTTTTCTGTTTGTGCAATTTAGAGATTTAAGAGCTCCTTGTGTGTGCAAGGTTACCTAACAAAGATCTGAGTGTTCTCTTATTTTATCCAGAAGAGGAATACCTCCTTTGTTTTTATTTATTTATTGTTGATGTTTGCCCCTAAAGAGCTATGATGTCCCTGAGCAAGTCTACCTAATCCTTCATATGCTCACAGCAGCATGGTCCAAGGTCAAAGACAGGAGGTGAGCTGAACTTGATGACAGCCTCAGAGAATTCTTAGCTTAATTACAGCGGAGGGCTTTAATTGCGCTGTAAATGCTGCTAGCTTAAACAGGTTAAACCAAGGCAGAATCTACAGAGTGTAAAGTTGACGCAAAAGGCGAGGAACAGAACCTGAAAGTGTGCATGTGAGCAGAGCTCGGGCAAAGAGGGCTTTTGTCTTCAGGGATGAGCGACAATTGCGTATTTTGTCGGATCAAATTTGAAGCCCTGTCTGCTGCTGGTCGTGTCCTTTGCCACTCATGGCCTCAGTTGTGCACATCACTGATGCTGCTGTGTCCATAAATGCCAGCCTTCCTTTTTCTCAGGCTGCTATAAATAGGAAGAGAGAAGCCTGGGGCTCTTGGAGTAATGAGATTAAACCAAACCAGCTTCAGCTCACACTGTTTTATTGAGCTTCGTTTCAGTTTCTGTTCCATATTTCAATATATATAGCATGATATTGAGAATGGTTGCTGCTACGGCTAGGCTGAACCCATGGAGGAGCATTCGGTTGAGCATCAGTATGCGGTGTGTGTTTGTGCACAAGAAAATGTGCAAATGGGAACGGTATCACAAGTGAGCGATAATGTGAAAGACTTGTGTGAGTATGTGTGTAATGTCCTCATTTTGGATCCTGCAGGGCATGGCACGTCTCCTATGGAAGCATTCATCATGATGGTAAAGAGTTTGTCACCATTACTCCGTACTGTCGTGACGCCTCAGCCGCTGACTCAAAATTAAATCTTCTCTTTGCTTTATGACTTCTTCAGAATCTCCCCTGTTTGATGCTGGAGGAACAATAGTTCATGAGGTGTGTGCGTGGCTTTTGTTCAATCCTGATCTGTGACAGGCAGAGAGCTACCCTGGCACAGTTACCGTGCATTCTGTGTGCGAGCATGTGTTTGTGTGGATGCATTTGTGAGACGGACAGCGTCTAGGAACATGCAGAGTGGGAGACATGCATTCTGTTTGGACATACTGTGGATTCTCACAGCCCATATTTCCCAGCTCTGGTGTTTTTTTGTTTTTTTTTCTTAATATTACCACAGCACTCAGGGTCCATTAACCAATCACAATTTCTTCCTCTATTCTCTTTTCATTAGTAAAGAGGCATTTGGCTCCACAGGTTCACTGGCTTTTCTGCTAATAAACATACTGCGTTTCACTTATCGGCGTTCAACATTGTTACGCTGCATTTCCATCAAATAAAAGGACGCACAAATTGTAGATGGACTGAGAGTTGGCAGGAGTCAATCAATGCTTCTCTGCATTCAGAACACAGATAAACACAATAACACACACGACTGCAAACATCCGTCTCTGACAGCGTTCAATTTCCTCTGGGTTTTCAAGAGCAGTGTGAAGGCAGCAGCCGTTCCAGCCGGTGCTGCTGAGATTTAAAGACCACAGCGTAAAGTGGACACGACTGTTGTTCAGGTCTCGGCACTGTACTGTGACAGATTAAAGGCAAACAGATAGTGAGCGCTCGAGCCACAGTGGTGAGGAGCTGGGGGAAAATGGAGTGCAAACAGTTTGTATCAGGGGGGAGACTTGTCTGAATTCACAGTGCCCATGAACAAATCTAAAGGTAAAAGGACAGACAAGATGGCAGCAAACAGCATAACATGGAAGTGACAGACTAATTGACTCATCAGACGACGCATACAGCGAGGCAATGACCCTGAGGCGCTTTTGCCACAAATAGCCCCCCACTGCTAAGCTTTTCTCCCTCATGATATCTCACTGTTAGCTTGAATCAACATATTCATTTTCTTGTTGAGGTCTCAATAACACAAATTTCCTGAGTTTTCCCGTCTACTTTTATAGTTATTAGTGTAGTTGCAGAGTAAAGTTTCTTTTTATTTCATTTTCTTTTTCTAAATTCTGTTATTTGTATATTATGCCCTTCTCAGCCTAAATCAAAAAACCCGTGTGATTGTCTAGGACAGTTTCTTCAGAGTGGCAGAAACTCATTTGCAGAAGAGTAAGCTTGCTCCCATTTCCCATCATCCATCTCTTTACATTCTCTTCCGCTAGCTTACAGCCCCTCACAACCTTGACATAACAACACCAGTGCAACAAAAATGCCAAGCAATATTGGAGCCAACCAGCCGTTTGGTTCTGAGCCAGATGTCAGCTAAAATGAGAAAACAAAAGTCTACGTGGATGTATAGAGCAGAGCAGGGAGCTTGTGGCCCTAGTGTAGCATCTATGTCACTACAGACTGTTTCCAACAAAAAATGTTTTGTTGGTTCTTATTCACAAAGATTTGACTAAGGAAATACTCAGAAAAGCAACGTTAAGGTCATTTTTCTTTATACATGTCGTCTATCATTAGAAAAATGCCACAAGAACATATTGAAAACTCCCAAACCACAATTTTTATTTCATTAAAGGTCTGTGAAGTGCTTTCGATAAAACAGAAATGTTGCTTTGCATCTCTTAGTGGTTTGGATTTGAAATGATTTTTCAAAGCATATGGTATTTGCATTGTACATTTTTTTTAAACGTTGTCTAAAACTGAACTCTCCAGAGAACAAATCCTTCAAAGTTTTGTTTGACATTTCCTGCAGCACGTTCACACAGAAACTTTTTGCCTTCACTATAAACTCTCCTGTGAACTGAAATAAGCTTTTTCTACACGAGTGACCACAGAGCAGACTTGAACTGAAAACAGAGTTAAACGACTGTTCTTGGAGCCTGCGCCACTTTCAAAGTGGAAAAGTTCTTGTTGAGAACCTGAATTTGTCATTTTAAAATCAGCAAGTTTTCATGGTGAAAATAGGAGATATTAAAGACCCACTCCAATAATATTTTCATCTATTTTAAAAGCATTTCCAGTGGTCTTTTAAATATGATTATGCTGCTAATTTTAAAAAGCCTGTGTTGTTTTCAGTACATAGTTTCTGGAGAGCAACAGGATTTCATTAGAAAATCTGCCAGTTTTCTGGTTTCCATTAAAAAAACAAAACAAAAAAAAACAACTTTTGGAAACAAAAGCATTTTACAGAAAAAAAAACACAAGAAGAAAATAGAAAAGGTGGGTATTATGGGACATCGCTGATTAGATGATGACGTTTGTTGATCATTTCAAGTAAAAGTTATTGGGCATGAAGCGATTCTGGATATGCTCCGTGCTAATTATAATACTTTTATTAGTATACAGAAACTGAAAACTCAAACATCAAAAATCAAACATCAACATCCAGTCAATAATGTCACAGAATACCTATAGTTAAAGGTTTCTTATTGTGTTTCGTTTTTTAACATTTTGTCTTGACTTCTGTAAATCACATTTGTTTTCTGAAACGTTTAGTTTTTTTAGCATTTGTTTTGCTTTTTTAATTGTCTTTGCATGTGATCTTTAATATGTTTTTGCATTGAGTGATTTGTTTGTGGGATTTGTACTTCAGGGCCACCGTAGAAATCACGTTGCTTTGCAACAAAGTTCACCCTCAGAGACTTTCCCTAACAAATCCACACCGGTTTAAGATTTCAGAACAACCATTCAGGATGATAAAGGAGCATTTTCCTTCTTGTCAAAACAACAAAATGGAACTTCAAACATCTCCTGGAGAAGTCTCCTGAACACAAGCTTTAATAGGAATCCCACTTGAGGTTCAGTCAATGAAATCTGTTTAGCTGTTGCACAAAGTGTCTCAGTCTTTTCCTGTTCTCAGCAGTAAAGTCAGCAAAAACGTCTCACTTGTCTTACCTCAAGCCTACTCCATCTCTCCACAATGCACGGCCAATCTCAAGTAGTGAATCTAAAAACAGGGTGCATTGTGACATTCATGTTTAATTCAAAGCAGTGGTGAGCAGGGTAACGGAGATGCTGGCGTGCCTTTAGATTGTTAATGTTGTAATTGAAGAGAAACGGATGAAATTACTCTAACATCTGTGGCAAACTAATGGTGACCTGATCCAAAGGATTCCCTCAGGCAGATTTGGTGTCACGACGTTTTCCAGCTCAAGGTTCGGGATGTTTGGTTAAAATGTCTTTTTAAAGCTGCACACAACCTTCCCAGGATCTAACTGGGAACAGACAACGCTTTAATGAACAAAGTGATGGATTCATCAGCATGAGAGCTCAATAATTTCTGCAGGTTGGCTGAGAACACTGAGAAATGTTAACAGTTAACATGCCTGCACACCGGCATCAAACGCTCATCTCTGTGAGAATCGCTCTGGAAAAGGCAGTAAAAGAAGAGTTTTCTTTTGACTGTTTTAGAAAAACGCGCTGTTGCTTTTAGCTCTCCCACAGGGCGGAAATACGAAGGACAATGTGCAAAACAAAGAAGCGGGAAGCCTTTCATTGATGTGCTCACTTTTTGTTCAGCAACACCACAAATGCATTAAAGTCTAACTCAGAGCAACAAGCGAAATGGAACGTTTCACAGCCTTCAAATCCACCATCAGTGCTTTCCTCCTCTGCTGCATTTTCTGGTTTGTTGGTTTGTTTGCTTGTTTTTTGCCAAAGATTAAGCTAGCCATTTTTATTTATTGGGACTAAAATATATGTCAGTAGGATGCAAAGATGCAGATAGATAGATAGATAGATAGATAGATAGATAGATAGATAGATAGATAGATAGATAGATAGATAGATAGATAGATAGATAGATAGATAGATAGATAGATAGATAGATAGATAGATAGATAGATAGATAGATAGATAGATAGATAGATAGATAGATAGATAGATAGATAGATAGATAGATAGATAGATAGATAGATAGATAGATAGATAGATGAAAAGATGGAGAAAATGATAGCGAGATGGCGGGGAGAAACAGGGCCACAGTGACATAAAGGTAGAACTGGATGACTCATACTCCTCTCTTTTTCTTCTTTTCTTCATCTCTCTCCCGTCTGGATGAAATAAAAGAGGCCCAGCAGCCCCAGCCTGCAGAGAGGGAGTTACGGGTGATGTGTTAAAAATACTACCTCTTGTGTTGAACTGAAGGAGGCGGGCAAGAAGGGGTTTTATACATTTTGGTTGTACAAAAAAAAAAAAAAATTAAGACAGGGCTTTCAACACCTTTGAGACCATTTTTTTCTTCTTTTGGTGCTCTGTCTTTATAATCACTTCTGCACCACAGTTTGCTCTAATTGGGATTTTCAAGAGGAGCCCTCCACTTTTTGGGGATCCTTTCAATTAAAAGGGTGTTCATTATACCAAATTCCTGCAACGCACAGCTTTAATCCGTGGAACCTCACTGTTTCTCCCCATTAGACCCCCTCTGTTTGACTTTTCTCTCTGAGAAACTCCATTAAGCATAAAAAGCAAATCAATATCACACCATCGCTCCTGCTGCTTTGGACTGCTTATTCTCCTGTCAAGGAGTTTGTCTCTAAGCTCCTCATTGAAAGTGACTGGCAGCAGACTATATGGGACACCAGCTGAACACATCTCTCCATCTGTCATCTCTCAAAATGGTTCTCTAAATCAGTTGATCCATCTGTTTAGTCCCAGTTTCCACAACAGCAATGGAGAGGAGAAGTAGAGTGCAGCTCCTGTAAAACAATCCTACAAGGTGCTCCAGCTGAACGCTGCTCATTACAGAAACACTGGTTTATAAAAAGAGCAGGAGCTGAAGAGTCACGACTCAATAATGCTTACTTTTTACATTCAGGAACCTCTGGAATGGAAAAGAGCAATTTCCATATAGGAAAGTATGGATCTGCATGAAGGAAGAACGATAAAGAGCACAGATAAAAGTGTTTCTGCCTGGTGCCAGTTTTACATAACTCACCTGTAATGAATCTGTTTGCAAGCAGCCAGAGTGAGAAAAGAGACAGAATAAGAAAAAACACAAACAGAGGAGGAATCTATGAATAAAAAACAGAAAGGGAGAGCCGGAGTAGAACAAGAAAATAACAATTCTGTCAAGACGCTGACCCCATTGCCCCCACTATAATGTATGCTGGAGACAACAGCAAAACAAAAAAAGCAAAAAAAAAACTGTGCAAGGACTGACATTTATTTAAGCAGCGACTTTCAGCTTTAAGAGTATTTGAAGAAGACTCAAACATCCTTGAACTGCAAATCCTTCAATTTTCTAGGACACTTTAGGAGCATTGTAATCTCAAAAAAACAAGATAAGATGATGTAGGGAGGATTTTGATGTCTTGCCTGTTGGAACTCAGTCAAACAGAGCATGTGTTATGCTTGGTAATAGCAGACTGAAGGCAAGGAGGTCGCACGACAAGCTAAGAAGTGGGGATGGCTCCAGTGCAGGCTTGACTGAGGACATTTTCCCCGGTAAATAAGCTTGAATAACTTTCCATGCACTTTATTACAGAGATCCTTTGAGTGAGAATGCAGCAGTGTATGCATTTATACTTTCATTATATTCTAAGAACTAAGATTGATCAGCTGTGTGTGCGGTAGGTCACAAAATGAACACAGCTGAAGGCTGAAGGTGACGCAGGAGGTGACAGAACATGTTGGTTTTCACCTGAAGAAGCCTTCTGAGAGCTTCCAGGAACTCCAGGTTTGGCTGATGTGAAGTGACGGACGCCTCTGGTGGGTTTTGAGGAATATGGGCTCCTGCTCTCAGAGCAGAAAAGCCCAATTTCCTCGGATGAATGACAACAGAGTGATAAGAGCCACCTGCAATCCTGCTGGAATTTATTTTGTACAGTGCATTAATAGATTAAAAGGGCTGGATGGGACTGGCTCTCACAATTTAGAGAGCCTGTTGCAGTGCAGAATGAAGGCTGATTACCATGGATGGTGTCAGCCGTACAATAAATCCCTTTTCTGTGGCATTTGTCAGGTGTTTGATAGAAGCTGATCCCTCTGGCGTCTTGCTGAAAGGCATGTGTTCTGCGTTCTCACAGGCTGCGCTCCGCTCTGCATTTGGCCAAGCAAAGGTGGGTGGGTTATCCTGTGGGCAGGATAATCTGCTGTAATCTTTGGTTCTGTGATCTGACCACAAACCAGCAGAGAGCTGTTCTTTTCTGGAGAGGACACGGATTGAGAGGACAGCTGGGGGGCACGCAGGGGGAACAGCAGCATATGGGGACAGGGCTGAGGGGAACCGGGGCCACGACACAAAATTCACCACCTCACATACATTCCAAAGGCAAATAATCACTCAATTTGTTTAAAATAAACATGTTATCTGCAGTGCGATGATTACAAACATGACAATCACTATATTAAATGTGTCATGTGTGTGTGTGTACTGTACATTTAAGTGGAAATACAGTTACTTTCCAAAATAATTTGAATATCATGTAAAAGTGTGTTCATTTCCATTCAAAAAACTTTTAAAGAATGTACTGTAGATTCAGACTCTACTGTTTTATTGATTACAAGTATTTGTTCATTTTTCTACATAAATTGGGATTCCAACTCATAAAACCCAAGACAGAGATTATGATCACATCAAATCAAAATAAAGTGTTTTTATAAACATTCATCTTTATTACTTCGTTAGTACTTTATTAGGTCCAGCTGGAAAATAAAATCTGCATCTCCATTCAGATCCTCAACAGAGGGAATCGTGATGTCCTCAAAAACATTTTGGAAGACTGTTGCAGTCATTTTGGATAGAAGAAAGCAGAGTTTACCAACTGCAGCCCAAATCATGACTGAGTGTGGAGATTTCACACTTGAACCTCAGCGTCTTCCTCCATCCTTGGACCTTGATACCCAAATGAAAGGCACACTTTCATAAAAAGAATTAAAAAAAGGGTCTTGGACCACTGGTTTACAGTCCAGCCCTTCCTCGGCCCAGTTGAGACGTTTTTCCTCCATTTAGAAGAGTCTTGACCCGAGGAACCGGACAGTTGTAGTCCATCTTCCCCGAATGTGTCTGAATGTGGTGGTTTTTGATGCTGTTCCTGCACCTCTTTCTACTCTTTCTGAATGTCTGCCAGGTACGTGAATCTTGCCCTTTTGATAATCCGCTGAAGCCTACGTTTGTCTCGCTTGAGCATCTTCTCCTGCCACATTTTGCCCTTCCATTAAACTTTCTGTAGAACTGCTCGGACACAGCGCTCTGTGAACAGTCAGCCTCCGTATGTGGCTTACCCATATTTGGAGGGGATCAATGATTGTCTTCTGGCTAATTGTCAAGTCTGAAGTTTTCCCATATTGAATCCAACTGAACCAATTTAATGACATCTGTGGAAGACCGACATCCTTGAGTTTAGTAGATGATTGGTTGGTGAAACTCAGTTTAAAACATTCATGTCCTGCAACATTTGGGCAGATTTCTCCACAGTATTCGAATTTTTTGAAACTCTGCTTTTGTGGGTTTTATGAGCTGGAACAACGGGCTCTATATCTATAAATCTATTTTCTATTAAAATTTCATTTTTTGAATGCAATTTTGGAAAGGAATGCACTTTTACATGATATTCTAATTTTTGGAAAAAGTCTGTATGTTTATTTGTGATTAGGAGCAATTATAATGTCAAGATGACGATTTTCCTTGATTTTTTCTTCTCATCTATTTTTTTAATTAATATATTAAACTGATTTGATATATGTCTTTATAATTTTAAAGCATTTTTGTTTTGTTTTTGATTGCTGAAAATTGTCTAAAATAAACCATTCAATCAATTACTGCTTCTCCAACATCAGCCATTCAATACTGGCATTTCTGTGGGAAACATGCTTTGCTCCAGCAGCTTATAAAGTGGTGGAGAGGATGGTAGGGGATGGAGTGGATATGAATTTTCATCAGGATTTGTTTTCTTTTCATTTTTATCTGAGAAATATCTGTGACTCATCGAAAACTGAAGCTTTTTCCTAAACTGGATATAGAAAGGCTTTCTGGAGGATTTAACAAGCGCACAAAGCATGCTGGGAGGTATGATAATAGGATGATTCTGATATCACGCAGTTTCAATAATTTAATGAGCTTTGAGTAGCCAGGTCAAAAATAAAATAAAAGGGCTTTAATTTATAGCCATGAATTGAAAAAGTGGTGGTGACAGATTTATAGACCCTAATGAATTTGTAGGTTTTATAGATGAGCTGTTGATAATCTCATCTTTTATTTACAGTTTCCTCTGTGCACTTTTGTCCTTGTCTCTGTGGATCTTAGTGCATCGCTTTTCCTCTCTGTAATGCTTGGGTGGCCAGATGCCCTCTCTTTCCTCATGTGGCGTGAAGCCAACTTTTCCCCTCAGACGATCCTTGTTCATCCTACTGTAAATATCAACTTTAGCATGTAAGCGGGCATGTGTGCGCTTATAACTCACAGAGAGCAAGCTGAGGCAAGTGGAGATGGCCCGGCTTCTCTGGACATGTTCTCCAAGACGTGTCATTTATTGGCGTGCAGCCTCAATAAAATGAGCCGACTTAAAGTGTTTCACATTAAAAAAAAAACAACTCAATGTGAGTGATAAAAGTGCAGAAAAATCGAAAGCCGCTGCAGCTGTGATTATGTGTGCCTATAAAAGTGGCACACTTTCCCAATTTGCGAGTCCTCCCCTCTGCTACCCATCAACTGCCCTCACTGCCACCCCCACACTGGTAGCAATCAGCCAGGTGCTAAATGCCCGGGTGAGGCACAGCTCATGGGTGGGTGGGGGCTGAAATTGCACGTGGAAATAAGCATCCCTGGTAGCTTGGCAGAGTAGGAAGCGGGGGCAGTAAATAACTGTCATTCTCCGCTGAGGCTTTAAGAGCAGGGAGAGTCTGTTTGTGTCGTGGGGTAACTGAGGGAGATGGACTCGGGCAGGTTAATCATTAACTTAGTGAGCTGGGAAAAAAAATGAAGAAGAAGAAAAGGCCGGGCTGGGATTGAGAGTTCACTTTTTGAGAAGTAGCTTAAACATATGACGGTTTGTTCATCCCCTCAGAAGGAGCTGATTAACTGCAGCACTCAGTGAGATGGAGAGAAGGGAGAGCTGACACCCACCAGGCTGCTGGGAAAACGCTGATCCGGCAGCAGCCTAAACCAGCCAGGGGCTTCCTCATGATGGCTGTTAATGAATAATCAATGGCAAGTAAGGGTCAGTGTAGGGGATGTATGTAAATCTCCCCTACACTCTTATATGGGCTTAATGGTTTAATTAAACTAATCGCTGTATTGACTCAGGGCTCCAAAGCCCTTTGAAGCCTGCTGTATTAATGACATGGAATCAAGCTCCCCTCTTTTGTTGCAGAAATGTATTCAGAGCGGAGACTAAATGAAGCGCTGCTGCAGCACAGACCAATTTTCCCCATTTGCTCTACATGCAAGGACTTTGTTTGAGAGGATGCACTGTGGTAATTCAATAATCAAACTCCATAATACCTGAGCAGAACATGCCTCTATCAAAACACAATTCATTGCGATGTCCCTGAATTACTAAACAAAAAAACAAAACTACATTTTCCACACCAGTGACCATGGAGTCAGTCGTGCAAAACAAGTCACATTAGCCCTTATCATACGGCTGCTTCTGGTGTGCGTCAGCGATGCAGTTCAGGTAGCATGGCAACATGAGGGGCAGCTGCTTTAATGTACTACTCTCCATCCTGACAGAAACGGTTTGTTATCTTTGGCAGAAAGGAGTCACTCTGTCGGCACAAATCCTGTCCTCCGTGAAACCTCTGATCATCGCGTCGTCCACGGCGATGCACACCTAAGATTCTGCTCTCCCAGGGAGAAACCAGGAGGCCTGCCCTCAGCCCCGCACTGATCTGTGTGACTGCACATGCGTCAAATTTGGCTTTTTGGGTTGTTTAGGGAAAAGCAAAAGCCTCTGCATTTGTGCAAAACCTGGGTGTGTGTGTGTTTTGGTGTGTGTCTGCACATATAGGGGTGTGCATGAGTCATTTCGGGAGATTTCACCAGCTATTATTGAGCAGGGACTCTGTATTTATAAAAGATAGAATAATTGCCTTTTCATCAGCTCTCCAGAGATTACAATGGTAACTGTCAAGTGAATCAGAATTCTTGACATTTTCCCAAAATGGGTCTTTGAAACAGACCTTTTCATGAGTGACTTTCCAAGACAAGCTCCGCCATCCATCCCCAGCATTTCGTCGGGAAACTATAGTAACTCCCTTCCAGGGGGAGATGGGGGGGAAAAAAAAGACGGAGTCAGAAGAAAGAGGAAACTACTGACTCGGATTGGAGAAACAGCTTGACAAGAGATCCTATCTTTGTGTTTTTCGTTGTGCTCAGGCTTTAAGCAGCCTGCTGGAAATTCGTTCAGCAGTTTCTCCTTTTATTTAATATATCTTTATTTTTTTGCTGGCTACAATGGTATGAATAAAATCTACAGGAAAAATGAAATACTTCTCCTTTTTGTGTCAATCTTGTTTATTTACAGTGGGTACAGGCATGCACGTCTGAAAATGCACGCATAATTAAAGATTTCTCATCTGTATTCCAAATGTGGGCAAGAAAAAAAAAGTCTGGATGAAATAAGATGGCAGGAAATGGAAAAATGTATTCACTTGGGAATAAACAATACAGGAAAATGTGAAGCTTCAAAGGTAAACTAACTTAGAAGCCAACTTTGTTTTAAATATTATTGATAGGGAGTATCAAAAAATGATGTCATATCTGTTGTTAATAACAATATATTTAGGATTACTGTGAAAAACCCCAGAAAACATTCAATCTACTTCAATAAAAATTGGATTGGATTGAATTTTGTTGTTTTTAATGTGTTGATATGGTATTTTTCTCATGATGGAGGTCATATGTACAGAAAATTCAGCATGAAATTGCTTTTCTCTGAATTTCTTTGCTTAAATCATTGTGAATCAGGAGCAGATAGGAAAATGCTGTTGGAAAAAGCTTCATTCTGATCCATCCACTTTCAGACGACTATGTCCGTCTTCATCTTCCTTGTCTCAGCTGTACAGCTGGATAGCTCCGATATTATTTGCCATTTTTGTTACACCTCTAATTTTAGCTCGGGGTTTTGAGGGGCTGTAAGATAGCAGTAGAACGCGTAAACAGATGGATGATGGGAAATGGGGTCAGGCGCACTCTGCGTCCACAACTCTGAAGTGAATTTCTGATGAACTCCTGCAGCTCTGCAGAAACTATGTCCTAAAAAAAAAAAAGATTTTTTATTTTGGCTAAAAATGGGATAACCATAATTTAAAAAAAGAAAACAGAAACTCTTGATGGTATACTTTGCACTTTTGTGCCGAGAGATTCTTTCACAAGACTTTGATAAATTACTTCTTTTCTTGTCTTCTGTAAAGAAATTGCCTCACTCCCCACTTTCTTGTTAAAGAAATGCCACTGCGGCTACTGTGGGGTTAATCGTGTAGTTGTGAAGCGATTAATCACAGCCTTCTATTATAACGGAACTAAATGCCACCTCAGGAGAGTCCTCAGAGAGCGGGCTACCAGCAAACCTGACACCAGAAACCGAGGAGGAGCTCAAATGTAGTTTTTACAAAGGCCACAGTAAAATGTGTCTGTTTAAAGGGAAAAAAAAAGCCAACATGCGTTTAAACAAATTCCTGCTTGAGGCTGGCCAGCATTTATTCCTACAATTCATCGCCGGCTTACTTGTGCTTGACCTAACCCACCTTGTGAAAAAGGTATTTCATGGTCTAATTACTTCTCTTAGGATGTGCTGCAGTGCCATTGTGTCCGTTCACATCCAAAAGCCAAAGAAATAGCTCTTGGTGGGCACGGGTGTTGATGTCAAAATAGGAGCTGTTTTGGGCGCAAACCCCCCATGCTCTTTAGTGGAATATGTAAACATATACACAGGGATATGAGTCAACCCCGTTTCCCCCATGACTTTTTCATTTTCTCCTCCTCTTTCTGGGTTGTTTGTGTCTTCTTTTCAGCTCCTCGTTACACAGGCCCCTCGTGCTGCTGAGCTCTGGCGCCTGTGGTCTGTTTCTCTTACTGATCACCCTTCCTGTCGCTGCAGAGGAACTGTCAGCGTTGAGATAAGGATGGTGCGAACACATGCTTGAGATAGGGAGGCGGGGAAAGGAGGCAGGCAAATGCACGAGGGGGTTAAAGGCTGGTTAGTTAAAGATTATTAAAAGTTGCTTTTGCACCAGAGGTGTCTTGGGAGTTGTGAAGGTGAATGAAGCAGAAATCTGGAGCTCACGTGGGGACGGAGGTCTGGTTTGGGCAGCAGGAGCAGCAGCAGCGGGAGCCAATCTAAGCTGATGTGGGGAAATTCAAGCTCATCTCTGTGAGGCTTCCTGTGCTGAGCAACAGGAAACCTTAAACAACCTGCACAAATAAGGATTAAGGAGGCCTGGAAAAAACCCCAAAGGAACACAGTGGATGTGAGGAGAGTGAATTTCAGCATCCAGGGCCTGAGGATTACAGGAAAGGATGTGTATGCTGATGAACTTTACCTCCTCCAAGTGCAGTGCTGGTGTGATGGGAGAATAAGGCCTCTTTATTAGACTCGGCTGTGGATTGTGGGCAGTTTTCAGCACATATTTCAGGTGCTGTGTCTGCCTGAGACGTGAGCATGCAGTAAAAAGTGGATGAGTGGGGGCCTGCGTGGGAGGGAGGCAGTCATCCAGTGAGACAGCCAGTAGTAAGTGGAGGCTGGGGGAGTTTTCTTTAGCTGCACGGTTCCAGCAGGGCCAGACCTGGCAGCAATGAGTCAGAGGAAGCTGACAAGACAGCTGAGGTTGTGGGATAGTCCTGAGGGTCCACCTCCTGCCCCCTCACTCACCTCACCTCTGTCACCCGATGATCAATCACGAGGACACTGGGGCTCAGCTCTCTTCCGCCGCTTGAAGCTGAACCGCAGTATTGAAGAGCGCAGGCGTTCATCTCACTGTATTTACAGGTACAGCGCACCCAGCCACGAATTTTTCATGTGACCCACTTCTAAACAGCCTGACTGAGTCCCATTAAGGAGGTTCAGTGGTGTGAGATTTTTATCTTCAGGTCATGTTAGAAACGAGCATTTCATACATTGATGCAACGAGGCTGTAACAAAACTCACCAAGGAAGCTTTAAAAGCCAATCTCTCCATACACACGGGGTGATAACCTTTACGTTTGACTAAACTGAGAATGTCAGAGTCTGATAATCACTCTCAAGTTCAAAGACAGAAATAAAAACGGGGATTAACGCGTGCAGTTTGCAGAGTTTCCCCCTGGCAAACAGTTTTGATGTGTTTTTCATTATGGAGGAAAGTTGTTTTATGATAATTGATCTGTTTCCAGACTCACAAACTCTGCTGGGGATTGAAGAGGCCAATTTAAAAAGAACAGAACAGTTCTGAAAATAGCAGGTTTAAATTTGGAAATTAAACTTTAAGCAATTACAAGTTTATAAAAAGATGGGGGGGGGGGGGGGGGGACTGAGGTTGTCCTTAAATAAATATAGATAAAAATAGGATGACATGTCCTTTGAAAATTATTTTAAAGGAAAAGTCACAATTTTATCTATTTATTAACATAATATGTGTCTTTTTTAGCATGAAAAAACCAAAGAGGGTATCTTTAATCAACATAATTCAGAGCATTTAATTAATGTCTATTTTGTTATTCCCATAATTTTAAGGCTTGCTATTCCCTCTGACTTCATTTCTGTTTTAGTGGATTTGGTTCCAGGGTGGTTTGTTGAATCTTGCAGAAGAATGAAGGTGTCAAAGTAATAGATTTCAGAGAAAGGATGTGTAACTTGTATTTTATTCCCCTTTAAAGCAAAAATAAAAAACGGCGGAGAAAGAGGGAAAATCTAAAATGCTCTGCTAGCGTTCAGACGTTTAAACCCAGGTTGATACATTTTACTGAACTAAGTGAGCTCTAGGGTGCAGAGTATTTATTTGTCCATAGAACACTTGGTTTGATGCAGAACTACTGCATCGTCGTGTGTTTATGGAATTCTAACAGGGGCCTGGTCATGTGAAAAGAGTGATCAGAGTTCAACCCCTGAGGGCGCTAAAGTGATCTCAGCATAAATCGAAATCACTCATCTCTCCCAAAAGACAGCTTTTGCCCTGGAGAGAATCTGACACTGACGTCGCTAACTTTGCTGACTTAAAAATGATTCTCTGAAAAATGACTTGGCACTGAAGTTTACTTCTTCTGGACTGGCATTTTGCCCGTACAACAGTCTTGCTCAGTCATAGCTGCATGCCCCATTATCTCTCCTGCCTCAACAGTGATTACGCCTCAGCCTTCAGGGTAATCTGTCTTCTGTTTGTTGTCACTACAACAAATGAGAAAGCAGCAAAGGCCCCTTCTTGACTCAAATGTAACAGGCTTTCCTCCTCTTTTCCGCTCAAGCTTCGATTCAGAAAATGGTCCCTCACCAGGCCGCAGCCCCATGGACTCGCAGGCGAGTCCTGGCTTGGTGCTCCACCCTTCCTTCCCCCAGAGCCAGCGCAGGGAGTCTTTCCTCTACCGCTCAGACTCCGACTACGACACATCCCCCAAAACCATGTCACGCAACTCCTCCATCAACAGTGAGGGGTAAGCCATCAGCCTGAATCTGTCAGGATGCCGCAACCATCCACACACAGACACTCACAGGGCAGCAACTGTATATTACACCAATCAAGAAAGCTATGGTTATGATTGTAATTATGCAGGCATTATGCTAATGGATCCGTTCCAGGCATTAAATTAAGTGCTGCTTCCTGGCCTATCTTTGAATAAGCATTCAAATCCTCCACCAGTGTTTTATAAAGTTAGACCCATGTGGGTTTTTGTAATTTCCCTCTCACAGACGCAAATACTAATCCTGAGAACCAAAGCTGCTCACACTCCCCCCTGTAAAAACAATTCTCCCATTCATATTCTTTGTGTTTTGGCCCCACAGGCACGCCGAAGACATGATTGTCACCCCCTTTGCTCAGGTATGTTCGCTATTTTTGAAAAGTCAGATGTTTGTTATAAGAATATCTGGTGAATTAAAGCAGTGAACTTGTCCCCACTACCTCCTGCTCCTTCCTCTTCCCTCCTCCTTCTCTCCCTCCTACGCTGTCCATCCATCCCCCAGGTGTTGGCAAGCCTACGAACTGTAAGAAGCAACTTCACCATCCTCGCCAATGTCACAACACCCACTAACAAGTCAGTATCATGCTCTTGGACACCCCCTTCCCCCCACTTGTGCTTGTTATGACTGCCTGCTCGGTTTGTGGTTGTGTGCATGTTAATGTCTCTATCCCCTCGCTCGAATGGGGAAACATTTACACATCATGATTAACCGGCTGATGAGAATCAGACAGCAATCAAGGAAAATGTGATATTTATCTTTTGGCATCTTTCCATTTAGCTCCAGAGGACTGGGAGCACAGAGCTTCATGGCTCAAATGCATGTCCCTGAGTCTGAGCCCAGACGCTGGAGACGGTCAATACTGCTAAAATTATTCTCCCTTGTAATGCAGTGGACAGACGCAACTCAAGCTGGCAGGCTTTTAGTTCCACGTCAATGTGATATATAAAGCAATGAAACACAGAATTATCAGGATCTATAATTACACAGTACTATACACTGAAAATGTCCCCTCCAGTCCATAGTAACAGGGGTATAAAAGATAATTGGAAAAATATGGATGGAAAATCGTTTTCTTTTTGTCTGATTTTTTTATGCAAAACATGGGACTTTGACAGTACTTTAAAAACAAACAAAGTGCTGTGAATTAATTTACTCTTTACAGAATGATTTTTTTAAAATCAAATGAGACATTCCTGTGTGATCCAAGCCATTTAGTCTCTCACACTGTAATCGTGTCTGTAATGCTATATTTTACCTCTAGAGAGCAGCATAGCGCAGTTCTCAATCTGATGTAATTCCATGTTTGTCCACAGGAGGTCACCAGTGCAAAGCCAACCCACTGTTCCCCAAGCTACACTTTCTGGTATGCTGTCAACTAATTAAAAACAGGACTTTTCTCAAATGACGAACTAAAACTCCCACATACTCGCATGCATCATCGGTAATGAGAAGGGAAAAATACACAATTTAAAAAACTAACATTTTAATGAGAGTATGTTTGTGTGTATCAGGTTAGAAATACCTTTAAAAAGTTGATTTATTAAACAGTTTATTTTCTATATTCTCACTCAAAAATGTGTAGTCATGCTGTGATGCATTTCTAAAATTAAGTTGAGTTTGGGTGTTTTGTTTTTAAAATAAATATGATACGTTTGGTTAAACAAACGACAAAGCAAGTGTTAAACATATTTGAGTTTGTGTTTTGTAGTGCAATTTTTTGTTGTTTTGCTTGGTAAAATTTTAATTGAGGACATTCAGACTTAATATCTTCTCTCTTAATCATACAAAGTTGTATTTTTTTCAATAACTTATATTCCAAATCAAAAGTAATAGGGTGTTTCTTTCTTTTAAACTTTCAGATATGCCAAAAGGTGTAATCAGAACCATGTAAAAAGCATCAAAATTGTAGTTTATATTACTTGTATACGAACAAAGTAATCTATTTTGTACTTTTGTAATTCTTTAGTTTTAAAATAGTAAAATTTTACCCATTAATAACTGCGGTTTAGAGGGGTGGTTATAGACTAGGCAATGAACTGTGTGTCTGTTTGCAGAAGTTAGGTCTCTTAAAGTCCTGATTTTAAATCTTCTTTTTTGTGCTTTTACTCATCTACCTTCTTTGTGCCTGTCAGAGGAGACGTATCAGCAGATGGCTAGGGAGACTTTGGAGGAGCTGGACTGGTGTCTGGACCAGCTGGAGACCATTCAAACCCACCGCTCAGTCAGTGAGATGGCCTCCAACAAGGTTTGCAGTCGTCCACGCGGACACGTTGACCTGCACAAGGGTCAGAAATATGTTGATGGACAACATTTCATTAGTTTTCCTAGCATGTATCAACATAACACAGGTTCACATAAAACTGCCCATCTGCTGTGAGAGGAAGGGTTCTTGCCTTAAAACGACAACCACAGAGGTAAAAAAAACGTTTGAGATTATTTTCAGTCTTGGAGTGTGTTTCTATGAATAAAATAAATTCAGATGTATAATTAAAATCTGACTATAATGTTTTCTCTGGCTGGATAAATTGTTATGTGGCAGACAAATAGCTCTGGATCTGGCTTGGCGTCTACATGCCAGCGTATGAAGCTGGGCTTTTTAGGGATCCGTGCATTTTTGTTTGTGGGGGCACAGTGACAGATAGACGGAAGAGATGTGGATGCGGGTGGAGGAGGACAAGATGAGGTGGCGGACTGGTCCTGATGCTGATGTCTCTGCTGCAACCTTGGTTGCTATCGGCAGCAGCAGGGTCTGCCCTTCCTTTTTAGTCATTGGCTTGCCACTCTGACCACAAAACATGTGGTTTCAGCAACATCCAATGAGACAGAGGCGATAATTGAGCACTGTCTTAAAGACACAGAAGCATGTGCTGATTTTATCAGACACATTTATGTTTTATTTGGACTCTAAATGAGAGAATATTAGTAAATGAAAAAGAATAATATATTTTAAATGCAGCAGATTTGATGTGCACGCAAATAGAAAACTATTTTTTTTTAAAAACATGTATTCTGGGAGTCTAATAGAATGACATTGTATCTTTTCAGCGGCGGCTGAGCCGCAGAAATCCTCCTGACTGAGCCAGTCGCTCAGTCTCACACCCTCTCAGCTCTCACACATATTTTCGACAGACGTACATGCTGTCTTGTTGCACATGCGCACTCAGCCTCTGACAAGGGAGGCAAGCGCCTGATTAGCTTGCGAGGGTTGTCTACGCCATTCAGGGAAATGGCGCAAGAGGCAGAGCACTGGAGGAGGAACGGCAGCCTGAAGATGCAGGATTAGACCCCCGCCACTTTTGGCCAATTAAGGCTCGGTGTGTGTGGGAGCAGAGGGCCGGGGTGAGGAGCGAGCAGGATGCAGGCGCCCTGCCTGTGCAGAGGCTGAGTGGAGGTGAACCCGAGGAGACTGCACAGACAAGCTGGAGCACCGGCAGGACTGGGCCGGGCCTTTGGATCTGTACCGTGGGGGAGGGGCAAGCAACACAGTGACTGTTTTTCCCAGAGCCCAGCTGTGGTTTGGATCTTCAGCCCGAGCGTGTGCTACAGGCCTGCCTGCGCCTCTCTAATTCTCTCCATCCTTGATTTTAACCTCCCGTCTTCTGCTTCCGCCTCTTTTCCCAATGATCCTGCTGTCATCCATCCCTCTGCCTCCATCATTTACTCTGGTCATACTTCTGCCTTGCCATTTATTTATAGTTTTTTCTTTAATTTAAAAATTGTAAACACTGTCTTGCAGTTGTCTTTGCTTCACAAACATCAGCTTCTCTCTGTGACCTCACTTGGTTCCTTTCTCCCAGTTCCCCCTCTGTCTTTTCCGGCCCTCATCCACCTTCGCTCTGTGGTGACAGCAGATTTGGGTCACCCCGCTCAGCAAATGGGATGAGATGTAGTCTCCAGAGCAGCCAGATCCGGGGGCTCCTGGTTCGCCCATCAGGAGGACCCTCGCCGTCTGACCACACTGAGGCCGGAGGCTGACTCAGGACAGACGGGGCGGCCTGCTTTAGGGTCCTGCATGTAGGGACGGACAATCTGCTCCAACAGCCCCTGCCCTTACCCCACCCCCCTCTTTCTTTACCCTCCCCACGTCTTAGGGGATCCATCACTCTGGAGTATCCCGGCTTGACTGGCTGTGGGCTCTCTCCGCATGCCCTGACGACGCCCTCATGCCACTGGGGCACTCACGGTGCCCCCGGCCCGCTCCACTACCGCACTTCCTGCCTGTGTCAAAGGCCCAAACCACCAGTTACCCTCAATATGGGTGTGGTGGAGGCCATTGACCCAGTGCCATCCCCCTGCCCTTCGCCTGTGCCAGGGGGCTACAGGCTGCCCCGCTCCTCCAGCTATAGCCCGCTGCAGGGGAGGGCAGGGGCAGAGCTGGACCCAGGTGCAGCGGCTGGGGGAGTCCTGGAGGGGGGTGGGACACCTGCTGAACGTAGGACGCCTTTAGTGGATCTGTTTTGTGAGACCTGCTCCAGGCCCTGGCTCATTGGTTGGTGGGACCAGGTAGGGCATCCAAAGCCTTAAGAGAGCAAGAGACCCTTTGGCAGGGGCCGTCTTTGATGGATGAGGCGGACGCTTGATGAAATACTGTTAAGAATGCATTACCAGCCCATCTGAATGATTTTGTTTGATTCTGACTGTCTGTGGTGAGCTGGTGGTGTGACTGACTTTGACTTTATGATACACTTCAATGGAGAAATTAGTATGTGCGTTATAAAGTTATTTTAAGTCAAGAGAGGAATACGTAGCTTCTGTAAAAGATTTCAAAGATACAGCATAAATATAAACAAAAACAGCAGACCCACTGCCAAATATGTTTCATTAATTCAATTTTGATTCACAAGTTCACAAATCAATTCAGTTTATTTTATAGAATTGGCTATTTTTCCCCAAAATTTCTATTCTTACACAAATTTAATCTGATTAGGAAAAAATCTAGAAGTTATAGGAACAAGGATGGATCCTTTTTTGCTAAAATTGTGAATGCTTTTGTATTTATGAGTGAGTATTCATATTTGAACAAAAAATATAAAAAACATAATTAATGAATTGACATTACAATTATATTTTAACATTAATAGATTTCTATTTTTGTCAGTATTAACGTTTTATTATCTGACCTGCATCCTCATTCTATAAGCAAAAAACAGACATTTGTTGCTGACTTGTTGTAGTTAAATAAAGTTTTTTATCATCTTCACATATAATTGCCACATCTCTCCTCCTCTTTCTTGCTGGCCTCAAAACAAACTGAAGGTCTAATTTAAAGTTTGTCATATTTATCGGACCATTGGATTTTCATAGTGCTGCTTTAAGAATTATCATTGTATTGTTTTTTATCTAATCCTGTTTCCATCTGATGTTTCCATCCAGGAAACAGGTCACAGTAAAAGCATTTTCAGGTGTGTGCAATCATATGCTGCTCGTCAAACTGCGTGGCTAGAGGTTGTGCACTCGCCCTGGGTTTCTCACATGCACAGGTGTCAGAGTGTGCCTGTTCATGGTCATGCCTGTGCGATGTTTGCATGTTTGCTTCATTAGTCAGTGTAAGGGGAAGAGCGTTGTTTGTCCTGGCACTTGGATTGGCACCGTAGACGTGTCGGTTGGCAGCTATGACTCAGCGTTACAGCATTAGGGGAGGAAGGAGTGAGGAACGTGGTGGTGAGAGGGATTTAGGGCTGAGCCTGCTGTTGAAGTGTGCCACTGGGCTACGTCTTCTTATGACTGATTTTGATTTGGTTGTGTAAGAACAGTACCTGTTTACATGCAACCGGTGCTCATCTGACCAGAACAGGTGTGAAGAAAACAGAGACAGGAAGATTTGATAGTTCCTATAAAGAGCTTTGTTTACCTCAGGAGAAACAAAGACATTTAGAGAATAGAGACATGCAGCAACAGGAGGAGGAGGAGGAGGAGAAGAGGAGGGCTGACCTTGGTAAAGGTCAGAGTCACCTGCCGACTCCCTGAGATTGTCACCCAAACAGCCACTGCTCTCACATGAAGGACTGACTGTGAGGAGGCAGTTGCTATGGCAACTGCTTCGGTTGCCATGGAAATTGTTATGTGTGAAAGATCAGTCAGTAGGACACAAACAGAGGGGTCTGTCCGAATGGCATTGTGCCTTCTTACGATTCGCCTGGCAGGGAACCGTGTTTGTGTCCAGATAGGAAACGATTAGGAAAAGGCAGAGAGAGCGCTCTCAGGAACAGTTCCCCTCTTTCTTTGTGTTGGTAATTTATGCACTTCATCACATTTGTGTCTGGGACCTGAAAAATTAGCATAGTTCATGGCTGACACTGCAGAGGAGTCGGAAACGATACATATAAAAATGGAACGTTGCTGCAACACATCACTGGAAGCAAGCTGGGGTATTGAACAGTGTGTTCTCATCTGAGAAAAGGAGGAGGGATGATTCATAATTGATTTCTCACCCTTTTTGTAGACAAGTGCAATAATTTATCTTCTTAAATTTGATTCATATGGTGTATTTCTCCACATACAGAACTAATCTAGCATTCATGCTGAAGGTTCTGCATGGTTTTGGATGATCAATAACCCCTCATAGTTACACAGAACCATCTCTTGTTTGCCCCTCCACAGTTCAAGAGGATGTTAAACAGAGAGCTGTCGCATTTGTCAGAGATGAGTCGCTCAGGGAACCAAGTGTCAGAATACATCTCCACTACCTTTCTTGGTAACTCAAACCTTCAATCAACCCCTGTTAAACTCTAGTCAAGCAACTGACTCTTCTTTTGATCCTTCCAGATAAGCAGAATGAAGTAGAAATCCCGTCCCCGACTTTAAGAGAAAGGGAGAAGCCCATGTGTCACATCAGCGGGGTAAAGAAACTCACACACAGCTCCAGCCTTTCCAACTCCACCTTGCCTCGTTTTGGCGTGAAGACTGAACATGAAGACGCATTAGCTCGGGTAAACACACAGAAAATCAGCACCACAGAAGATCCTGTACATAAACATCTGCCTGTTAAAGGTAACACCGTCCATTTCACCTTCAGGAACTGATGGACTTGAACAGATGGGGCCTTAATATCTTCAACGTGGCAGAGCTTTCTAATAATCGACCCCTCAGCTGCATAATGTATGCCATCTTTCAGGTAAGCTGGATTGCAAACAAACTATTCTGATTGTGGGCGCTAACTTAGACACAAAACATATTGCTGGTACAGGTCATTGAGAAGGTTTGGGTCGATAAAGCCTCTGTTTGGGTTGCAGGAGAGAGATTTAATGAAGACCTTTCACATCCCTGTGGACACTTTTGTCACCTATGTCATGACTCTGGAAGACCACTATCATGCCAATGTGGCCTACCACAACAGCCTCCATGCTGCTGATGTCACTCAGTCCACCCATGTACTGCTGTCCACTCCAGCTTTGGATGTAAGTGTACAACACTTCAATAAGCTCAATGCTGTTGGAATTGACAGTTTTCCTCTTTTTTTTCTTTTACAGGCTGTGTTCACTGATTTAGAGATATTAGCTGCATTATTTGCTGCTGCCATTCATGATGTAGACCATCCAGGAGTGTCCAACCAGTTCCTCATAAATACTAGTAAGTTAAAAAGAATGCAAATAAAAACATGAAAGGTTACATCATTTGTTATCATTCACATCCTTGTTTTGCTAATGGGTTTGAGTAAAGTTTTAAACAGATTTGTGATGGTGATGAGAGCTCTTGTGCTTGCATATTTTGCAGACTCAGAGTTGGCCTTGATGTATAATGATGAGTCTGTTCTGGAGAACCATCACCTGGCTGTGGGCTTTAAGCTGCTTCATGAGGAAAACTGTGACATCTTCCAGAATCTTAGCAAAAGGCAGAGACAGAGTCTCAGGAAGCTTGTTATTGACATGGTGAGTCCCTATAGTGGCGAGTAACGATCATTTCTGCATTTTATTAATCTTACCTTTTTACTTTGGCTTTAATAAATGTTTTTCTTCCAAGGTTTTGGCAACAGACATGTCCAAGCACATGAGTTTGCTGGCAGACCTTAAAACCATGGTAGAAACCAAGAAAGTAACAAGTTCTGGAGTTCTGATGCTCGACCACTACACTGATCGCATACAGGTGATATTGTCTTTTTACTTGGTAGTAAATTCAGGGAACTGTGGCTATTTGGAGACTTTGCATGGGGTCTCATATGTAAACAAGAAAAAAAAAGATTGCATGGATTGTTTACACACTTTTTCAACAGGTTGGCAAAGATTGTATGAGAAATCATTGAGGTTTTATGCTCATAAAGTATGTTTTACATGTTCCTTAAGCTTAGAATCAATATGTTAAAGTTGTTAAATGTATCAGATCTGGCAATCTTTTTAATCTAATGAATGCACCTAAATTTAAAGCATTGAAATTTAATTCTGCAACTTATATTGTCCTGTGTTGCAAGTTGGTAGAAAGAAAATTGGGTTATGGCTTTGTCACATCATGTTTAAAAATGCAGATGAAGGCATTTAATGCAGCAGAAGTTAAGAATTTTGAACAACAAAAACATTTCATTAGAGTGGAAAAAAAACGTTTATGATGTTCAAATTTTGGTTCAAAGTCTCAAGACCCACTCTGATGAAACTCGTGGTTTTGGTGTTTTTAACATCTTCTTGTTGCATCACGGAGAACATAAACAACATTACGCTTAAAAATTATTTATGTATTCCAATTGTTATGAATCAGAATCAAACAAAAAAAGCCATTTGAAAAAGCTTGTAGGTGGGACGTAGAACCTACAACGGCAGGCCACAAGCTTCCTGCTCCGCTTCATTCTGATGCATCCGCTTGTAGATGAATAGATCTACAGAATGTAAGTCTTCATTTTCTTTGTCTGAGCATGGCATCTCATTCCAAACTGTACAGCTGGATAGCTCCAATATTGCTCACCATTTTTACTGCGCCAGTAAGGTTAGGTTGGGTTTGTGAGGGGCTCTAAACAAATGGGTGAAGGGAAGTGGGCCAGATTACTCAGTGCCGCCCACAGCTCAGAGGCAAATTTCTAATGAACTACTGCCGCTTTGCAGAAACTATGTCCATACAGCACAGATTTTTGAGGGGATTTTGGCTAAAAATGGCATAATCATAATTAAAAGACCAGCAGGGATGCTTTTAAAATAGATCAAAAGATGATCGGAGTGGGACTTGAAAGACGAGAAAAGAACCCTACAGAGGCCTGAGAGACCTTAATATCTTAGCAATTTCTAATACTAAATGTCAAGCTAATAAAAGAACAATAAATGTCTGAACCTTTTCTATTGATATTTTATGGTGCAGGTATTGAGGAACATGGTGCACTGTGCTGACCTGAGCAATCCCACGAAGCCCCTGGCTGTGTATCGACAATGGACAGAGAGGATCATGGAGGAGTTCTTCAGGCAGGGAGATAAGGAAAGGGAGCGAGGCATGGAGATCAGCCCCATGTGTGACAAACACACTGCATCTGTAGAAAAGAGTCAGGTAAATCATTAGGAGTGAAAGATGAGCATGCATGGCGTCGACTTTGAGCTCAGTTTGATGACTGTTGCAGCCGCAGGTGGCATTAAACTGCTGGGCAGAGAGAGCTGTGATCACAGCAGTCATTCTTCTGCATGATTGATTTGCAGGGAGTACTTTAACACTGTTGTGCTGGATTTATTGCCAATCATCTCATTTTTTTGCCACATCGTAGGTGGGCTTCATTGACTATATCGTTCACCCTCTTTGGGAGACGTGGGGGGACCTTGTGTACCCTGATGCCCAGGACATCCTGGATACCTTGGAGGACAACAGGGACTGGTACCAGAGCACTATCCCGCAAAGCCCCTCACCACCCCCAGTGGGCCAGGGGGACAAGGATCTAAACGTATGCATAGACAAGTTTCAATTTGAACTCACCCTGGAAGAGAGCTCTCAGACAGAACAGGAAGAGGAGGGGAACAAACCCACATCCAACCATGCGGCACAGGACTATAGCCATGGCGATGAGGGGAGTAAAAAGGAAGATGAGGAAGACACAATGGCAGAGGACGAAAATGAGGATATAATTGAGGAGGAGGATGAGGTGGCGATGGAGGAAGAGGAGGTGGAGGACGAGCTGAAATTTCAGGCAGAGGGGCCTGAGAAGGAAAGACTTTCTGACACAAGTCCTGTAGAGGAAGAGGAAGATTCTTCTTCGCAAGCTGAGGATACATGAGTTCCACTCACTGTATCCCTCTTTCATCACTTACACAGATTATCTTGTTCATCCTTTCAGTGACCAAACCAAGAACAAATGAGACTGCAACGACAACAGACCTTTAAAAATATTTTTTAAAAAGGGAATCAATTAAAATTGTTTAAGAGAAGCTAATAACACAGCAACTGTAGATTTGGAGTGATGGCATGTCCTTTGAGGAATTGCAAAGAGAACATCAGACTGACTGGTACTGAGGAGAGCATTACTAATGGGCAACTGAAGATAGTGTAGCCCTCTGGTGTTAGGAATGCACATAACACACATGACGTGACATCAAAACACAAAATCCAAGAGCAGGAGCAAGTCACGTTAAATAGCCTAATGCAATGCATGCATATGCATTTAGCAGTCATGCAAGGTAATTGCAGTCCATATGTACTCTACCCTTGTTATTTTATTTTTTCTTTGGAAATGCACTGACACACACCACACTGTATGTCTGTTTGTGTGAATCTAGACAAGGGGCATCCATCAGTATATGAATCCCTTTGGAAAAAGCCATCCCTACATGGTGTATTGACGAGTGTTTAGTCAGTATTAGTAAGTCCCATCTGCTAGAATCTCTTTAGGAACGGTTCTTAAAAGAGAGACTCCAAGTTTTAAGGGATGTTTTTTTTTCTTCCATTTATGTCGGAAAGAAAAATCACAGAGTTGCAGTGGATGAAATCTAAGGAATAGTAGTTTCTGCGATAAGGGGACCCACCAGGTCCCACGTGTCTTTTTTTCCCTTTACAAGGAGAGTGCTACTGGTGCAAGATGGCTCTGTGCCTTTCTGAAACACCAGCTTCCTGATTGGAGCTGTCGTGAAGCAATGCATTGTGGAACTAGAGAGTTGTTTCTGATTGTCTCTTGTGAAGGATCTCTCTTTACTCTTCATAGTATTGTGGTGTGCAGCTCACAACTTCTGCAGTGATATATTTTCGGCTGTAAGTCTTCCTTTGTTGCTCTTCTGGTAATATTTCAACAGAGAACTTGAGATGCAGAGCAATCACTGAGACCATCACGATCACCAGTGGACTCTTTCCAGCATTTCCTTTTTTTGTTTTTTTGTTTGCTTTTCTATTAAATGATTTTCTTTAAATTTTCTGAGAAAAAGCCATGCGATGCTTTGAAGCATACATTTTGCCTATTTTATATATTTGAAAGTTGCTGAATATGTTTAAAGGGTTCTCGAGTTATGTCCCGAACAGAACAAGTTTTTGTTTGTTGTCTCACACCCTCTTGCACTTGTGTCCACATCACCAACTATTTTCACCAAAGTAAAGAATGAGAAGCTTCAGTGGGTGAGAGGATTCAAAGGAACGCCAATAAATAAGAGAAATCAGGGAGGCTGAATGTCAGGGGAAAGGAGTGCGACAACTTGAGGTCGGACAGTCCCTAATCATCCTCACTATGTTTGATGGATTTTGCCTTAATGTCTGATGCAGGATACGCACCTGCAAGTATGTATATTTACAAGATATATGATAGGTACCTTAGTATATTTATATCACGTCTGTATGCTTATTTCTGTGAATATTTGTGCGTCTAGACACAGTGAATTCAGCGTTACCTTCAGAGGGGATTTGTTATGTTTTTGCTGTGCTTGGGCCAACACACAGAATGTGTTAAACTTCAATCAGGATCTTCTGGATAAATCAAAGAAAAAAAATGATATTGTAACAAAGTTATGCAGGATGTTAAATCAGTTAGCAAGGAAAAAGTAACAGTGAGAGGAAGAAGGATGTCAGATGCTGACGTGTCATCGCTCACTTGTTGGTTTTATTCCCTCATGTTTAACAGTATTCAGGATTTTCAGCTGAAAGGGATTGTTTCGGTGTTTGTTATTCACAGGGTAAAAAAAAAAAAATATTTAAAGGTATAAGAGCAAGTTTCTGCTGGTCGGGAACTGAGCTTATCTGAAAACGCCACAGCTTGGTGCAACAAAAAGCCTGTGTGTTTGACCTACTCCGTTGCAGGTTAGAGCAGAGCTGCGAGGCCACCACTCAGGCTTTTTCTTCATCTGGTCGAATGGGAATCCAGGATTGCTCTTGCAGCTACATAAATAAAAGATTCCCACATGCACTGGCCTTTTACTTTAACATGTTGCTTTGTGTTTGTGGCTTCTTGCTCTGTCATGAGCTATTTAAAAAAACAAAAACAAATATATTTCATTGCCATAAAAACACAATACTGTAGCAATTGTTTCTTAAGGAAATTATTCAATTGATTGCTGCCATTCTTTTTAAATGACAATGAAAACTGCGAGAAGTGTTTTCTTTGAACAGTTTGTGTACAGTTTATTTTTATATCATTGTGGTGGACGGTCAGGCAAACGAATCACGTACTGATGATATAGCTATAATCACGACCACTCTTGTACATAATGTAATAATGGTTTGTAAATCGGAGTTTGACCGAAACCATATTTGACAATAACCACTGAAAAAAAGTTCAAGGAACCACTGAGGAACTGCAAGCCACATCTTTACCTACTCTTTCCCCCTTGTGATGACATTTGGTCATGGTTTTTATTTGTGCACAATTATTGTTGACGTCATATAGATTTGTACCAGCACTTTAATTCATCAGGTTTAGAGACGGACATGTTTCATGTGGTGTTATACAGTCTGTGCTGGTTGTTTTCGTTGGCACACACCTGTTCATTACCGGGGCAAATCACAATTCACTTTGTGCAACAGTCAATGCTAACCCCTCTTTTTAGGCATGTTCATAAAGACTAATAACACTTAAGTAAACGTATCTGACTGAGTCAAATAAGCAATCATTGCAAGAGATATAATGCATTTAAAGAAATGTGCCCTTATGTAACTTATATCACTATCACCACATTTGGTTCTTAGTAACTTTAGTCTAATGGTGGCCTACTTAGCTGGTTTCCATGTGTGTTACTGTCATGTAATGTTATGTCAGACTGACTGACACCCTTCGGGATCAATTCTCTGGGCTTTAACTCATGTGTTTGTTCACCAGTAAGAAAGATTATTAAAGGGAGGGGGGGAACATGAAATGATTGTAATATTTGTAAATGATCTTGCTGTAATGTGTAAAATGTGTCTGGGTTATTTTTTATTATATTATTTTTATGAGAGTTTCTCCACTTAACAGAGCTGAGGTGTCATTTTGTGGATAAACGCATTTAATAAGCAAACATCTATATATAAAACAATGCTATAGTATATCAGTATATTTTTCTTTTATTTCACTGTTGAGTACTGTAAAATGTGTTAAAAATACAAATAAAGCAAGATTTTTTTATTAAAAGAAACTAATAGTCCTGCTGGCTTTCACATTTTTTATTTAATTCTGTTTTTGTTGCCTGCCTCTTCACTATTCATGTTTAAATAACTGGAAATAATCATAAAGATAGAAATGTTTGTTTGGTTGAGACTTTTAACTAAATGAAATCAACTTTGTTATTTTAGGACTGTGTTAAAAAGTAAGAAGAAAAAGGACCCACATCACAAGACGTAGGCCTATTTAAAAAAAAAAGTATTAAATTAAAGTATTAAATAGCTTTGCTTCATTTTTATGTGAGTTTAATCTGCAGACCACAAGCAGTACATTTTTAAATCGTTTTAAAAAACGTTATTTTTTTAGAAACAAGAATAATTTATTTTTTATAGCGACAAAACATGCATTTGTTTACAACAGGTTAAACTTTTATTTAATTGCTTTCATTTAACACATGACAGGACAATCCCTTACATAATTGGAAAAAACAAACAAACAAACAAAACAATTAATAGGCCAATTGTAGCCAGAAAGAGCAAATAGGCTCCTAATAGCTGATAGCCTAAAATTTAAACAAAATAATGACAAATTTAGTAATATGAGGCTTATTTTGTTCAGGTAACATCCGTAAACCTAAATTTAAAAAACTTTATAATTCAAACTGTTAAACGTTAAGTAGAAAATACAATAATGTCAAACAGAAATAGCAAAAGAAATATAAATATGATATGCTTAACGTTCAAACTAGTTATAAGAATGTCCCATACATTTTATTTAACATCAATTAGAAATTGTGTTACAACCAGTTAAACTATTTTCCAATAGTGTGCGCCGGCGATTGAGATGGCTGCAGCTACACACAGTTTACCCAGCGTCCTTTTCTGTGTGAAGGTGTGGCGTCCTGCCATGACTTCGCCAATCACGTCAATCGAAGACAATTCTTGGCCTATTAAAATCAAACAGGCCGTCCCGGAAATACGCGCATGCGCCCTGTCATTACGGAACTAACAAGTAATGCTACTCGTAGCGGTTTCTTGTTAGCTTGGCTACTAGTTAAAATAAATTACATTTTTCTTCTTAAATTAGTGATTTACTTAAGCAGAGTTGTGACAATACTAGAGGTATTCACGCAATTTTAAATGTATTGTTTCGTTACGTCTTTTCTGTTGGCTTGTTCTGCGATTGTTAGCAAAATTTGCTAGTCGGTTAAGTGAATCAGCAAGCTTAGCTATCGCACCTAACATTGATTACTAATGAAATAATCGGCTTGGTGTAGTGTGGTGATCGGTCAGATTAACAAACATTATGTATGTTTTCTGTGCGATGTTGTGCAGCAGTTTGTTTCGGGTTTTGAAATTTGATGACCATGATGATGGCGGTGCCCTGTCTGTTGCTTGTGCTGCTGTGGTGCGGAACAGCCTCACCCGTGGAGGTCCAGCGTCCCCGCGGCGTCCCTCTGTCGAGTAAGACTTCTACTTCTCACGCAGCTCACATTCATGCTCTTCATCATTATTGTTTATTTTACACAATATGAATCCGAAATATAATTGTTTTTATGGGATATTCAGAACATAATTTCAAACTAATTTTACGCCATGTTTTTTTATTTTATTTAAAATAGAACGACAGTTTTATGAAGAGGGCAAACCTTTTACATGCTTGGATGGATCCCTCACTGTTCCCTTTGACAGAGTAAATGATGACTACTGTGACTGCAAAGATGGGTCCGATGAGCCAGGTGTGTATGTTCTGATTCCAGTACCACTGTTTTTAAATTAAAACTTTAACTTAAACAATTAGAACATTATAAAGCATGGAAAAATAGAATATTACAAGGCATTGCTTTGACATAAATCTGACAAAATCTTTGGTTACATAAGGAACGAATGCAGAAGGAAACGACAACAACGAAACTAATAAAATAAGCTAAAACTGAACAGAGATGGGCCAAAATAGTATCTTTTCCTTTTTTCTTCTTCACACATCGGCCGAACAAAGGGACGTTTTCAAACTTTTATAGAGTGTTTTTATAGTTCGGTCCCTGAAGTTTAGGTGATTCCAGACAGTTTGAATTCATTTTTAAATATATGGTGAGGTGTTCATATTTTTATTCTTGTTTCTGTTAAATTTAGCAAGGGAGATAATTACATTTATACAGACTTCTTTTTTATTTTTTAATATGATGCCAAATGTTATGTTATTTAATAAAAATCTTTGTAATAATGGTAAAATATTTATTTAGCCAGTTTTATAGTTCTTTCCAAAATATTTGTATTTGGGGACAAAAGAGAAACAAATGCATGTTTCCAATTTTTTTTCTTTTTTACAAAATGTGCACATTATCATTGATATGAAATCACATTCGTATAAGTTCTTTAGATGGGTAGATGCCATTTAGTATTTTAAAAGGAGTTTTTTTTTATTTTAGGGGGCAAAAAGGGGAATTTTAATTTCAAAGTTCTTAATATATGAATAAATTATGTCACCTTAATTTCTAGGCACTGCTGCTTGTCCCAATGGCAGCTTCCATTGCACTAATGCAGGTTTTCGACCAGCGTTCATCCCTTCTTCTCGCATCAATGATGGAATCTGTGGTATGCTCCTCTTTGATTTTCTTTCGTCCCTTTCTTGTATTTTTCTTAGTCTTTGTTTAACTTTTAGTGTTTCGTTGCAGACTGCTGTGATGCTACAGATGAATACAACAGTGGTGCTACCTGTCAGAACACCTGCAAGTAGGGTTCCTTTAGCTTTAAAAAGTGTATAAACTGTCAGTAGGTCCTAATGGGCTTTAAATAAATGTAGAAATCACTTTGTATTTACACATATTACTTGAAATGCAGAGAGTTGGGCCGTAAAGAAATAGAGAGTCTTCAAAAGATGGCAGAAATTGCGAAGGAGGGCTTTTTGCTCAAACAGCAACTTATCCACGAGGCTAAAAGTGGTCTTGAGGAGAAAAAGGTAAATCTTTTGTTTTTGTTTACTGTTCAGATCTGTTATTTTTCTTAATGATTAACCTCAGTTAGACTTTTGGAAATGTTGTCACTGTTGCCCTTGCACCTTATCTTACAGACCAAGCTTGCAGAAGTCCAGACCAATAGGAAGGATCTAGAAGAGAAGGTGGATGCTTTGAGAACTGTTAAAGAAAAGGCAGAGCAGCCAGAGAATGAAGCTAAAGAGCGCCACCTAAAGGCTTGGGAAGGTATACGGCTTAGATACCATCTCCTGTTTAAAAAGTAAATGGCAACAGCTAATTTTCCGAACACTTTTTTTTTTTCCCTCTATGGTCATATATTTTACAATGTGTGTGAGAACAATGTAATTGAAATTAAGTAAGACATTGATAATTACAAAATTAGAAAGAATTTCCCCCTTTTTTAAGCTCAAAAAGCTGTCGTCCGTATGGAGAAAGAGAAAGCTCGCATGTCTGGAGTGTTTCTGGAACTGGATAAAGATGGAGATGGCTTGTGAGTAGTGACATTCTAGACAATTTTTGGGAGTTAAGAAAGGAAACGACTTATACTTGATGTTTAAAAAAAAAAAAAAAACTAGCTTCAAATATCTAACATAAAAAGGGTCATAGTAATAAGAGTAAATAACAGGATTTTTCCTTTGTTTTTGTCTCACAGTGTCACAGTGAATGAACTCTTACCTCATTCTGAGCTTGATCCAGATGCAGATGGTACATTCACAGAAACGGATGCTCAGGTATCTTTTTTTTATTTTAGTTTAAAGAATGTTGGTCCAGGTTGACCTATTGACTAACATATGAAGAAGCGTCACTAACTGGAATTGAAAATATATTTCTGTCTGTAAAGGGATTGTTGGGCGGAGTTGACAAAGTCGATGCGGCATCGTTTGAGTCCGTTTGGAATAATATCAAAGAGAAATTCCACTCTGAGGTAAGAATCTTCATGTTCTTCTTCACTCTGTAAGAAAAGGCTGCTGCTTTACTAATAATCTGTTGACTACAGTCACACACAGACACCCCAGCACCAGAGGAAACGTCTCAAGAGGAAACACCGGCCTCTGATAATGACTCTGAGCTGTACCCTGATGATGACATCCCAGAAGATGATGATGACGAGGAAGATCCTGAAGATGAGGATCTTGATGAAGGAGACTATAAGGTGAGGTGAAACATTTCTCCATAAATGTCTTTAATAATTTGAGGTTTTTTGACTGATGTCTTCTTGACTTCCAGGGCTCTGATACGCTGCAGACTCATGATAAGAAGAAGGAGGAGGAAGAAGGAACGATGCCTCCATACGACCAAGAAACCCAGAGTCTCATTGATGGTAATAATTATGAGTTTACAATAACTACTTATTTATTTTTAATTACCTTTTGAATGAATCTTTATTTAAAAAGAGAACATTCTCAGCTTGCTATTTCTTTAATAAATATAGATGTAAAATTGAGTTAACTTGACTAAGAAAATGGTAAGTAAATGCTATTAAATGGTTTCTTACACATATAAATGTTTAAAATAATGATTTTGTTTTGTGCAACCTTTGATCCAACATATTAGTCATTTACTTTTTACAGTTAAAGCCTTTTATTGAAATGGTAAAAATCCAAACGGCTTCTGTTTTTGTCAGTTTGGTGTGTTTCTCAGAAACTGTTGAAACTCCTTGTTTGATTTCCAGCCGCTCAGAAAGCCAGGGATGAGTTCAATGAGGCTGAAAAGGCTCTACGCGACGTGGACGATCAAATTAGGTAGTCCCTTCCTCTGCATCTCCTAAACTCTGTTTTCCTCCAATGCCGTCATTCTTTAAGCTACTGAATGAAGGCAAAAACATATGTTTCCAGAAACCTTGAGAAGGAAATCTCTTTCGACTTTGGAGCAAGTGCTGAGTTTGCTTACCTCTACAGCCAGTGCTATGAGCTGCACACTGGAGAGTATGTGCTTCCTCTGACCTTGAAATCCTTTTTATTTGGTAGCTTTTACTCCTCTCTAAGAATATTTGTTCTTCTCCCAGGTACATCTACAAGCTGTGTCCATTTAACAGAGTGTCCCAGAAACCTAAATATGGTGGATCAGAAACTAACTTGGGGTAAGGAAATATATATTTTTTTAGTTTGTCTTCCTTTGTGCTATAAAAAATGTCACATCCTGTAATTTTTCTCTGGTCAGAACCTGGGGGAAATGGGCGGGGCCTGAAGATGACGTCTACTCTGTAATGAAGTATGAACATGGAACTGGTTGTTGGCAAGGCCCAAACCGATCCACCACTGTAAGTCCAGATTCAACTTGAAGTTTCCAGTTTATTCATTTTCATTTTTTCACATTTCAAATTTTGTTTTTCATTACTATTTTAGGTTAAGTTGACGTGTGGAAAGGAAACAGTGGTGACGTCCACCTCGGAGCCCAGCCGCTGTGAGTACCTTATGGAGTTTACCACTCCAGCTGTCTGCCAGGAGCCGCAGAACGTGGGGACAACCTTTCAGGGGCATGAAGAACTCTAGATCCTCAACAGCTGTAAGTGGCTCAGACTTTTTTTCATTGTTGTCAAACTTTTCTGACATTGTTTGTTGAATATGAATATGTTTCTGTAGACACAAACGCAATTTTAACAGCAAAGAAAGCGCTAAAGTAACTGTTTATGCTCTGCCTTACAGGTTGCTGCAAAGGGGACCACAGTTGGAGCAGCGATCACATTTACTTTTAACAGTTTGATGATGAATTCCATTCAATTGTTAACTGTAGAATGACCAACACAAGTTTCATCTGATCTTCCACTGCAATGCTTCATGGTGATTTTAAATGTCATTCCATTGTTTTCAAATAAAGTTTTTTGTCATGATCTACAAAATCCAACCTGTAAATCTGTGCTACAATTAAGAAGTCTTGTTTTAAAAATGGTAAACCTTATTTTAAAAAGCATAGTTTTAAACATTGAGGTGTACTGATGAGGGCAAGTAAAAAAAATCCTTCTTTCAAACAAAGTATTAACTTTTAGTGCACAGGAAAAACCACTTTGTACCGAAATTAAGATATTTCACTTCATCTTGAAGTAAAATGGAGTTTCTAAAAGTATAACCAAATGAAGTTTAAAACATCTAATTTCTCTGTCGGAATTACTAGAACCATAACTGGATTGGGATTGATGAAGCTTTTGGAACATTTTCTGTAAGGATTTAAACAAATTACAGCTGGAAAATTTTGAGTTGATTTATCAAAAGCAGACTTTCATTATCTGACAGTTAAGCCTAATGAAAGTACAATCTAAACCAAATGATACTGCTGAGCTCCAAAAACCTTAAATGAATTGTAACATATTTACCGTTGAGGACAGTACATTGACTTTCCCTAGAGTCTTTATGATTGAATAAAAGTGTGTTGAAATCTGCACAATTCTTCTAGACTGGACTCTTATCTCAAAGCTTTGCTGTTAGACTTGGACTGTAATGTTTTGAAAAAGTTTTTTAAAAATTCCCCCATAATTCGTAGCAGGATAATCTAAAAATTGTGCTTTATATGATTCATTTCAGCTTCTACAAGGTCAGTTTCTTTTTTCCATTAAGAGCCTGAATCATTGCCCTCCTGAAATATGATAGCACAGTTCCATTTATGAGTCGGCCATTTATAATAACAGGCACACAAATGCTGCCTTCAAAAACTGGAGTATCCAGAGGGCAGTGGGTGTGACTGATTACATCATTAACGTGAGACACAGGATGAGGAACATTAAAAGAGACATAAATTGGAACTCATGAGGCAGCCGAGCTTCTAAACCTAATCGATCAGTATCGGAACGGAAGGGGCATAAATTAGTTTGACAAATGGCTTAAATCAAAGATGAGCCTTGCTGCCGTCATTGCTCTGCTTGTCTATAGGTACCTGTGGAGATCAGTTGGGAAAAATCCAAAACATTCAGCCTCAAATCAGTCTGTGTTCACCTTAAGCAGGTGTTTGGTAATAATAAAGGTCAATGAGGAAATAATTGGAGAAATCAGTATTATTTAGGCACAACATGACAAAAGTTTACATAAATAGAGCCTGTTATAATACGGAGATTATGGTTGTGAAAAGAGCAAATGTCTTATTGGATGAAGAAAACACTATAATTCTTAACAAAATATATTTTTTCATCTTGCATTATTAAGCCTTAATTAAATATAAATAATCAAAGTTCCACACTTAGAATAAAATGTTTGAAGTAATTAATGTATATCTCAGGCTCTACAAGCCTCAGCATAAAACATTTAGATGAGATTAGAGATTAGTTTGTACTATAGTCAAAATATATTTCACCACTACACATTGGGGTTTATGTAAAGAATAAAAAGTCAAAATTACTATAATTAGTTTTCCATTTGCTATTTAACAAGCGTTTGTCTACCATACACCAGACAAACCGAACATTATCTATTTTTTTCTAAAACATAATGCATTCTTTCATTTTAAATAACAAACATTGTTGATGTTTTATCATTTCTGTGCTGCCAGTGCAGCTGGTATTTTATGTGACCAGAAAGCAAACAACTTGCTTTCCTGTTTGACTGTGAAATAGTTGTTGTGCCACAATAATTGGGGAAAAAAAAGACATTTGCATTTGTAACTTTTATTTTATTTTTCTGGCATGTAAAATACAAATAATTAAACAATTCCATGAAAAAGTCTTCAAGCGTCTTCAGCTGAAATCCCAGTAATAAATATCCTATTCTAAACTGAAAGGTTTATCTTTTTTTTTTTCCTTTGTTAAATTTTGACATTGTTCATTTGGTCATGTCTGGAAGTATGTGATTTTGCAGTTTCCCTGCTGACGGTGGCGTCCGCAGAACTGTTTGATCATTTTCACCTTTGATTTGTTCTACCATTCCAGGAAAGTGTAAGAAAAACTTCACTAAGTTACTGCGTCCCCTTTTCTAAATAAATAGACACAAAATACAGTTGATAAACAGAAGGACCACTCACCCCTTTACAACTCAACGTGCTCCCAAGAAAACCTTCCTGCAGCTTTTTGAAGCTCTGCAGCCCATTTTCAATACCAGGGAAATGCATTTTTTCCCCCAATGTCACACATTTAGAGTAAATTCAATACCAGTTATCTAGCCTTTTCATAAATGTACCCATCAGCAAAACAGGAAAGCTTCTTGTGAGCGACTCAAACTCAAACTGGCTAGTTGTTGCACCTTCAAGCGGGCTGAAGCCTCAAAAGATGGCCTTCTCCTTCTCTCAGGGGATTTGACGAGTGGTTGAAAAAACAAGACTGTGATTAGATTAAATAATTAAAAGATTTTCATTTAACAAGACAAACAGAACACAGGCAGTAAAGGCATAACATCTAGCACACAGCATGTATGTTTATACACTTCAATTAGTTAAATATAGCAGTGCATTCTTTGACTATGGAGAACGTTTCCAAATTCTAAAGCTGTTTTTCTATGTGTCTCCCTTTTAAGAAACAAAATGGTGTAACCACAATTTTGGCAAACTTAAATTCTTTTAAACTTGCAAATATAATGAAATAAACCATAAATATACACAAAACATACTTTATACGAGGCAATAATAATAATGATAATAAATAGTTTTTAAGTTAACAATAAGTTAAAACTACAAGCTTAAAGTCGCCCAAATAATACAAGTTTCTTGGCGCTATTTTGAATTTTTTCTGTTTAAATTATTTTATGTTGCAACAAAAGCTACCACAGACTTTACAAACACAATTGAACACAGTTTGATTTAAATAAAAAAATCTAACTAAGTCTAAAATCTGCATACACTGTAAAAACTGCAACTAATAACGTGGAGGAAAAAAAAGAAAAAGAAAACTGTACCCAATCAATGCAACCCAAAAATAAAAAATCTTTGACCCATGTGTGTTCTCTATGGCAACATCAACAACACAAATACACTAATTAACAAGTGAGTTTTGAAATCAATACATTACAAGTAAAAATGATATTTGAAATCGACATGGGCAAAAACTGATGATGTATTTGACAGTTTTTCTTTCAAAGTCTTTGAGAATTGCTTCATTAAGTAGGCCAGATATGCAGGGTTTGTTTGAGCTTGCATGGTCAGAGCACAAATTAGGGACTGAGGAAGTGAAATGTTCAAAATCAGAGCTCTAGATGCGTTTAATCAGTGCGTCTGTTTGTTATAATGCTTTTTTTTTGTTTGTTTGAACATTTGCTTCTTTCACTGTTTCGCAAACCTTTTCAGTGTGACATTTAATTTCTTCTTTAAAAATATATATATCATTTGTTCTGAGTCAATATAAAAACAAAGCACATTGCACTTACTGTTCCATAGGAAAATTTTTTTGTCTTTTCAAAATGATTATTGTTGTTGCTCAAGCAGTGTAGTACTGTTTCCTGCCATAGTCCGTGGCTCTCAGCTGTACATCGGGTGTGGCTTTGTATCTTGAATGAAAGTTAAATATTGTGAACTGCACGTTTGGTTTGTGGGGTGACTGCAAGACATAGGACATGGCGTGGTAAACGACTTCAGCTGCGGGTCAACATGGGTAACACGTTTGTTTCTGGGCTCGCCAAGCGCTCAGTCTCCTGTGCTATTGCTGGCCTTAGCCAGCTGTTGCCAGCAATTTTAGGGGATGAAAAATTATAAACTGGATTAAAAAATGCGAGTAAAACTATTTACGGAGCTGTAATGTAAACTGTTTTAAGGACAAAGACAGCAGATGGTTGAAATGTCAGGGGATCTGCATTACGAGAATGTATTTTTACTTTATTCTACCGGTGAACTGATTCATTGCCTTGATATGCCTTCTATTACTGCATGAAATGTGTGCAATTGGGATCTACTTGCGTCTGTTTGATTTTTGCACTCGATAAGGTGGCTTTTAAGTTTTAGAAATGGAAACTGATATGCGCAACTTATATGTTTAAAAGTAATTCCAACTCAAATTTGACAGGGTCCTTACTCACTAAAGAAGACAGATTTGTACAGCAATTACTTAGGGAATATTACAGTTGGTCTTAGTTGATCCTTCTTGATGCTGACTTGCAAAGCAATTCTTTGGCAAAACTCAAATCTATCTAATCATTAAGACTCATGCTTAGTGTTCATTATATATATGCGTCACTGTTTGGATCTGCGGCTGTTTTTTGCAAGAAGCTATTCGGTTTCTTCAAGCTCACTGCTGCTATTTCTGGGATTCTCACGTCAAAGACCTTCTCTTTGCTTCATCATTGAAGCAGCAATTTACAGAATTTCAGGTTGAGAGGTGTGAGTGTCTGAAAACTCCCAAACCATAAATCTGTCTTTTAGGTTAGACCCCAAACTGTTTGACTGTTTTTCCAGTAGATTCGTCTCTGTTTGTTTTGTTGTTTTCTTTCTCACTTTGACATGGTTAGACGGTTACGTTTTGTGTGAGATACATTGCTCCTTCGCCCCCCTCCCTGAATCCCCACCCAAACACCGCATGCTTTTCCCCTCTTACTCTGCAAAGATCAGAGGGTTCAAAACAAAGCAATGTGATGCCCCAATTTTCCAAGCTTTAGAATCTGTAAAAATTCAGCACAAGATCTTGTTTCTTTGTATGTATAAAAATAGATTTATCTCTAATGTAATCCTTTCAAAGAGATCGTCCTCTTTGGCTAACACAGCGTCACTTAGAAAAGCAAAAGCAAAAATGTCTTGAATATAGTTGACCTTTTTTTTAATCTATTATCATGTGCAGGTGTAGTGATATTGAAAGACATGAGCTTTCTTTGTGGTAAGTCTGGGCATAACTGTCTGTTCAGATGAATGGGATTATTTCATGTCTTCAAGGGTGCCATAAATAATCCTCATGCACTTGGGTTGGGGATATTTTAAAACATCTATTTTTGTAGTTGAACCAAACAGATCTCAGGGAATTTATATATTTTTTGTATTTATTGTACAGTCCTCTCTCATGGGGCAGGAGTTCGACGTTTTTTCAGGAGAGAACAAGCTTTGGGAGCATTTATCAGTTGGAAGAGCAGGTCATTTTTCTCCTCGAAGGATTTTTGATCATTTTTACAAAGCCAGATATCCATGCCAAACATGACTCAGTCTGAAATATATCCATAGATCCCATAAATGTACTGAACTCGATATGTATTCCTTGTTTTTTAAATGATCTTTTGATCTGTGCACTGAACAGTAGAATAATACCGGTGCTTTTACTTTGTCATTCTTGCAGAATTCTGTGTTACTGAGGTGGAGCTTCTTCTGTGAAGAATGTTCAAAATCAGACCACATGAGTGTTAATTATATCAATCACCTTCTGGTTTGGGGTTTTCTTTTGAAAGTATTGTTGCTAAGTAGAATAAAAAAGGCTGTGGAGCATAAACAAAGAAGGCAAATACAGACAAACAGGAAAATATGTGGTTAAAAAAATATTAAAAACACCGGTATTTTCTGTTGCTGTAAAGAAGTGGATTTCCCCTCGCAGTCGCACATTTCCCAATCACTCTCTAGCCCAGCACAGAATTACTAAAGAAGATCGTCGCCTTGAGAGCACTGCAGCTCAATCCAGGCTTCACAGACAGTCTGTCTGTATAAAATCCATAAGATTAGAAAGAAATACAGCTTTGGAGGAGTACATATGTGTAAATCTTTCTAGGTACTAATGTCTGAAATACATATTTGTTCTGCTGTGTGAGGCTGTGAGGGAGAAGTGATCGTGAAGGCCTTTGAGCTAATCTTTTCTGTGACCGGTATCCATTAGTTAAGCTAAACCATATTGAGTCTGAGCTAAAAAGCTCAAACATGGTAAACTACCTCCACGCTAGGCACCGCCTACTGCAGGTCAGGAAACGGTAGTCAAAGTTTCTAGAAAATGCTTACATACTCGGCTATTATAACGAGCTTAAATATTGAATATATAGTAATATTTTAATAGAACACTGTTTTTTTTATTTCTTTTTTTTTGTTTAATTTTCTTTGATCTAAAAAAATTGCTGATTCAAAATGCCCAAGTGTAAAAAAGGTGACTACATCCTCTCCTCCCCAGGAGAGATGGTGGGGTAAGAGTTTGGGTAAATTGCACATATATGTTCACTTAAATTTTTTTTTGATAATTTTGTTCATCGGTTGTTGTTGTTTGCCTGAATTCAATCAAAGCACTCAGTTCACATTCTCTGTCACATTCGTTAGACTGTCTCCTAAGTAGATAGCTCTTGTCCTTACCCTGAGGCCCTTTCTAATTCAATCCAGGCAAATACAGAGAATGACTAGAATGTTGTGAAAAGAGAAAAGAAAAATTCGACTAGTGTGTTTGTTTGAAACTCTGACTTGTGTGTTTGCTTGGTCGCATGTTCATGAATGTCTGTTTCGTGTGGTTTTTGTGTGACAGTATGTCAGAGAGACTCAGTCCAGGCCCATGTAGAGTGATGTCGCGGGGAGCTCAGGTTTGTCTCCCTGCAGGTCGAACAAGCTGGAATGAGCAACCTCTCTTTCAAGCCTTGTGCTGCTTGCTGGTCTTGAAGGAAACCTGCAGCACGCGGTCACCCAGGCGGTAGCCGTTAAGGCTAGCAATAGCCATGGCGGCCTCGTCGTAGTTGGTCATGGTGACGAAGCCGAAGCCCTTACATTTGTTGGTGGTGAAGTCACGGATGACTTTGACATTTGTGACGGCACCGAAAGGCCCAAAGAGCTGCCACAGGACGCTTTCATCCGCCTCCGGGGACAGGTTGTACACAAAGATGCACCAGCCGGCGCCGGTCGGGCCGGTGAGGTTGACCCCAGCCAGGCTGGTCATGCTGTCAATAGTGATGGGGGAGAATCTGGGGAAGAGAACCGGAGAGCTACCATGGGTGTCATTCTGAAGTTCCAAGATGAACTCAGTTTTTCTGTGCTGCCTCTCCAGACCACATTAGTGAGAAAAATGATAAATCTTAGTTGGGAGTCTGAGGACCCCATCTCCATTCCCTTCTGCTGTGCAGTAAACAGATAAATATGTGTGGGCATCACAGTGGCTCCAAAACTACCTGCTTTTTTCATTCCACTGTGTGCCCTGAGACAACACACCCACACATTCTGTATATTTTTCTCATTTTATCTTCTGACCAGAGCCTACAGAGAAATTAAATAAATGAATCACAATGTTCAACAGAAATCACATCATCGAACAAAACACATAAACCTAGAAAGGGATGAAAAGCAAACCGGAATCAAATCATACAAAAAACTGGAGCAAACAGAGGAGACGGAAACGGAATCTGGTATGTCCATGCTGGTGAAAAAAAGGGACATTAAAGCAACTGAAACTGACAATGTTAGTTCAGAAATAAATACATAGAAATAACTTCTATTTGTCAAAACAAAAGAACGAAAAGTTGAAACAAAGGCATGCCAGAATACCTTGCTGTTAATATGCTGCATCAGTGCTTATTGCAGTTAAAGATAGTAATGTGCTGCCTTAAATTAAGCTGCGGCTGGTGAGGATTAGAGCCAGTCTATTTGCTTTTGAGATAAGTTCAGCATGTGGTATTCCGGGCACTTTGTTTGAGGTTTTTTTTCTGGCATGAATGCGGACTGAAAGTACACCTTTTGCATTTACCTCTTGACTCCGTAGCTGGCGTTTAGTAAATTGTCGAGTCTGCAACGCAAGAGGGAGAGTGAAGGGGATGCAGAGGTTAGTTATGAGATCTACAAGGAAAGGGGGGACTTTCATCCTATTATGTAGCCTCTTCACCAGCTGGCCTCCAGAGGGCATCCTTCACTGCAAAGCCACTCCAAACCACCCAGCCACAAACTGGTGACGTGTCAAATAGACCTGCTGACATTTAGCCTTTATTTGGGTTTCCACCCGCTCCCCTCTCTTACAATGTCTTGTAACGTGAACTGAGCATAATTCAATTTTTTCCCGCTTTTTGTTAATATAAGTAATATGCATAGCAAAGAGGCCAGCTTTCCAGCCTACACTTTTTCCAGAGGATTTCTTGACAATTATGTAACACAGAGAGGACCTACAGAGCTTTAAATTCTTTATTCACAAGTACCTAAAGATGCATTGCTGACATTTAGCTGTTTCAATGCCACAAAACTTATGAACTGTAGGCAGTACTGAAACCAACGTGTAGTTAGCTTTGCCGTTATTATTGTATTTGGAAAAATCTAGTTCCTTACATTGTGTTTGAGCTGTTATTTGGATCTGGTCCCTTTCCAAGTGAAGGGATCACACTGCAGTTTAAAAGAAGATCAGAGAAAAAGAGTGAGAAGGATGGATGATAGCAAATTGCCTTTTCCTTCTTTATCATCAAGTAGTTATTCTTTTAAAAGAACAATATTAATATCGGTCTTATAGACAGAAAATATTCTTGTTTCTAAACATTATAGACCTTAGAATGTCTCAGATTAGACAACTTTGGCTGTTTTGTGGAAGTACATCTTCATCGCGTGACCTGATCTGTCAAACAGAATATGCCAGAAATTGACAGTTGATAATGATTACATTCTGTGTATTTCTGCAACAAGCAATGTTGACAGTCTTCACGTTGTCATTTCAAAGGTTTAAGCTCAGCAGCAGAGTAGAATTACCAATAGCAAGATCTTCAAACATCTTACCAACTATCTTCAGGTTAGTGTGGGACACGCATTTCAAACATGCTGGAGCTGGTTAAGGGTCAGTACCTGAAACGTTGAGTCTGGTGGTGAAGGGGTCCTGTGTAGCGGCGGGCGGCGGTTTGGTATAGCTGAGTCAGTAAGGCCTGGCCCGTCTTCTGGCTGGGGTTGTTGGCGAACTTGACCGTTATGGGTTCAGCTGCACCCAAAGGCTTCTGTCCATTCAGTCCTTTGATGGCCTCTTCTGCTTCATTTCGCTTGTCAAACCGGATGAAGCCTACTCCCCGTGATATGCCTGCTCCGAATAAAAAAGCAGAACATGGTAATGAGAATCTTAGCATCTCTGCCTCTTAGGAGTCTGATTGCCTGTCAAGGTAGCTACCGTAGGTGTATTTTTTCTTTTTTTTTTCATTTTTTGCATTAAACCTCTGGGGGCGTGAGATATTAAACAAGGCTGTACCTGTAACTTGGTCCACAAGGATACGGGATGTGATGATGCGACCGTACTGGGAAAATAACTGTTCCATATCTTTCTGGCTCATAGTTTTTGGAAGTCCACTCACATAAAGGTTGGCATCCCGGATTGAAGCTGAGCTTGGTCGGGCGTATGATACCTTGAACACATTAGGTAAAATAGTCAGATCTGAAATCACAAAGATGAAAGGCTGTAATCTAAATAAAGCAGGTTTTATGTGGTCTGTCCTGTGATTCATCTCTATACCCTCAGTTTTTTTTTGTTTTTGTTTGTTTTTTGGGGCAATTGTGGACTTAGTCCGTTTCTTTCATTTTAGCCTCAGCCCCAATGAAAGGGCCAAGCAGAGTAAAGCTCACATGTTAACTTTGTTTTGCACCTACACCCATCAACCTCATTCAATAAGCTTTCAATAATTTACAAGTGGCTTCATTTTAGTATAATTTCAGAATCAGTTATTTTTCACTTTCTGACATCTCTACAATCACTCAAATCATTTTTTTCAGCATAAAAAGTCTACAATTAACTGAAAGTCAAAAGATAGAAACCATGTACATCTGCTACCGTTTTCATTTGGGAGCATGTGAAGTGCTCTGAAACAGACAGTCCAGTTTCAGTGCGTTGTTAGGAGTGTGTGTTTGTAACACAGAGACAGAGCGAGTGTTGTCTGACAGAGGCTGAGCTGCTCTCCCCATCATGCCACTTTCTTTTGTCTCTATTCTCGAGGGGGGGGGGCTCAACCGGCAAACAATGTAAGTGCATGACAAGACTAATAACCCCACGTTTGCTGGTCCTGCACGTCAAAAGTGTGCTTTATAAATATTAGTCAGAGATGTCAAACATTTTCAGATTTTCACTCTTAAAAATGGTTGTAATTACCCAGGCACAAAAGGAGGAAGCACCCTGATGTGTGTTTATGTAGATACTGTCTGTCACATGAATACAGGTGTTGTGATTTCATTCATCCATACCAAGTACCAGTGTCTGTTGTTTACATAGGCAGAGTGACTGAGCAGGAGGGTTGTGTGGTGCAGTGATTAGGGTGTTCTGGACGAGTCCGAAGGGGGAGTTTCTGTGTTCTGGGAGCAGAGGCTGCCCTATAATTAACCCTCTCCCTGTCGCTCCCACAGTACAGATGGTGACTGAAGCCCATATGGCCTCTAATCCTGTCATTGGCATTCTGCTCCCCGAGCTACCCCCTACCCTTCTAATGCTGCCTCCACCCTCACAGCTCGCTGCTTTGACGCTTTCTAAGGAAACTGCATAAACACAATTTCAGCAACAATGTCAAAAAATGTATCTATTTGTATAAAAATATATAATTTTCTTTTTATTTATTATCTAATAGCTGATTTTCTTACATATTCCCTATGGTTTTCTTTTAAGTGTTACATTTTATGATTATCTTTATTATTTTTTTTCTGTTTTTTATTGCTGACATCACAAGTCTGCTTTAAAATAAAAGCAACAGATTTTCTGTTGTAAAAGAAAATTCACAAAAAATACTATTTTAACATTTCTTTAAAACAAACTTTATTTGCTTAGCTCTTTGTTTTTGTTTTTTTGTGTCCGAATTATTACACGTTTTTGGCAGATCCCCATCATTTCTACCCTTCCAGAAATCTGATTTGTCAGTCCTTCATTTAGTTTGAATCCGAATCCTTGATCAGCCTGGCGGTTGGAAGAAATTGGGGTTTAATATTATTCCATCTCAGCTGCATCATCAGATTTCGGGACAAAGAAGCCCCCTAATTAGCCTAGATTGGAGGCAGATGGGGTAACCTGCACTGACCCTGGTGCACCACAGTCAAGCTGCCTAATTACATTTCCATCACAAAAACCTCCACATGCTGTCCACCCTTTGCTTTCTGACCTCCACTCTCCCCTTCCTTTTTTTGCCCTTTCTCTTCCTTCCTTTGTTCTAGCCGCTGCTCCCTTCTGCCCCCTCCTCCCCGTTTGCCTCCCCTCCCTCCCTCTGTTCTGACGGCACCTCTTTCAGAAATCCTCTTGACAAAATCTCCACTTCCTCTCTTTTTGTCTGACATGCTGCTCAGGAACCAAAAAAAAAAAAAAGAAAGAAATTATAGATAATTCTGAGAACAAAGCTTTGCTCACCTTGATTGTTTTGGTCTGCAATTTGAGACCGTTAAGCGTGTTGATGGCCTTATCTGCATCGTTTGGATCCACATAGTTTACAAAGCCGTATCCCAGACTCTGACCTGGAGACAAAGGAGCCATGGGGCTTGTTTCAAAGCGTAGCTGCATTTTGTTATACACATTTGTTTTCCTCCTGTGCTTCACCTGTAATCTTGTCCCTGACCAGCTTGCAGGACTCAATCTCTCCAATGCTACCAAACAAACTTTTAAATTCTTCCTGGGTCATGTTCTGAGGCAGGTAGTTGACGATCAAGTTGGTTTTGCTGTCGTCCGTGGAGCCATTTGTACTAATGACTGGGCCGTTGGGCAGACTGGTTCCGCTTGGACCGTTGGACACCTGGGTTTCCATGGTGCTGATTATCTGCTGGGGAAGAGGGCAGAGTTATTTTACAATTAAAAGACTGCCTCTTTAACAAACAGAGATGTTCAGGATATAAATATGCCTCACATGATTCATCCTGCTGTAATATATGTGCAAACTATATAGCAATAGAAATACACTCGTGTGCATGTACGAAGGACATCAAAATTCAGCTAAAAACTGGGAGAAGTGGATCTGATCTGTCATTTCCCTTCCCCCCTTTGTCCCCATCCTTCCTCCTCTCCTTCTCCCTGCCTCTGGTCCTGCAGATGTCACAGTCCCTTTTCCTTTCTCCTCCCCCCACTCTCTTCCAGGGTCAGAGATCATTTCATCATTACACAGGAATAAATGTTAGCAGTGGTAGCTGTGAGGCTAACATGGATTTAGTGCATCAATGAATGGGACCATATGTTTTTTTTTTCCATCTTACTTCTTTTGTTTTCATGTTTATAAGTGACATGTTGTGTAGACTGTGTCTTTTGCTGCTTTAGTTTCACCATCACTTGATTTCTCCACCACGTTTGGAGGAAGAATAAATGATAGCACAGAATAACTGTAAATCCCTTAATTTAGAATGACATTTCAATTTTCAAAGGCGTTCGTTTTTCCTTTAGATTGAATTTTCGCTAGTCATACTTTTCTTCTTTCTTTATAGAAAACATAATGGCCTGCACTTATGATTCATTGTGTGACGTGATCAGACAGTTAATGATTTATTAACTTGCAAAATAAAAAAAAATACGCCTGTGTGTCTAAATTTAGTAGGGTGACTCATATCACTTTATGACAATATCTTTCCAGTGCATCATATTCTTGGGTACAGTATTTAATATTTAGTACATTTTATCCTCCATCCCTCATCTTTAGAAAAAAGCCAGGCATGTATTCTTTTGGGGTGCATGTGCAAACATTAAAGTCAGATTTTAGCCTTGAGCTACTGATTTTTTCTTACTGGTGGGTACCATTTATGTCAAAAGGCTTAAACGAGTCTTCGCTAACACTCTTGGGATTTTAAAATAAAGTCCCAAGCTCCAAATTGAGTTAATTACTGAATTCACAAAATTATTTGAACATCATATTTAGGGTAGTTTAATATTTAATTGTCAGGTATTTGCTGTGTCTCAACATGATTTTAACTGAAATACTTCTTTGACAAAGCATTTTACAAATAAATTCCAAATTCTGTTAGATTACTTAATTCTTTTTACACTCTTTTGTTGATGATTGGTTGATGACAAGTTCTGTCAATACTGAATTTCACCTAATAAAACACAATTCTTTATCTATTCCTATCATTACATTATTTATTTTGTGTGGATGTAAACTGGGATAATGAATAACATGAGCTTCCTCCATCATCTCTGTATCTGGCTGTGTTATTTTGACCCTCACCTTGACTCAGGTTGCCTAGGTAACAGCCTCTCAAACACAACACTGTTACTAATGGCTCACAGCCTTTCCATCTTCAGGCTAAATATTTGTTGGTTGTTGTTGTTTATCCGCTGAAGTTATTGTGGTTCAACATTTGTGTCACATTTGTTGACACATTTTTTGTTTTTGACTGTTCAGGATCAGGGAGTGCGCAAAACGGAAACTGACAGTCGAGAAGTGCCATAGTGACAGATTTAAAAATAAAATACATCCAAGCTCCATCCACAGACAGAGTTTAACAGCCTGGAACAGCGGCTTGCCTGTTAAAGATTTGATGCCCAGCTAAACTGCTCTAAACAGATCTTAAAAAACATTTGCTAAGTATTTTTTTGACAGCCAAATGTGTGGGAACGATACATATAACAAAGAAGTCCATGTAGCAAACAGTAATAAAAGCTGAGCAATGTTTACCAAAAATGACAAAAGCCATTTGAAGACTGCAAAAAATGTAAGAAAAAGAAAAGACATTTCTTCAGGGGCAAATGTGTCTGAAATAACCCTCAGCATGGCAGAGTACACACTTCCAGCAAACGGAGACAAGTTATATAATTCAAAGACCCACTGAGAACTGAGGCTGGGCACTGAAACGGCTGACACGAGCAACATCAAGGATTAAGGTTTTCATGCAAAAATCTGGAGCAGCAACATACTTTGAAGGTTTTTTTTTGGGGGGGGGGGGTATTAAAGCTTTATTTAAAAAAATGTAATATCCAAGATGTATTTGTGAGTTCCTGCGTTTATTTCTTATAAACAGGAAAAAATAATGTTTATCTTTGAAATGATAAAAAATCAGAAAAGGCTAAACATCTTTTCAACAGTGTTCAAATTCTGCAAATATTGGTTTGAGATATTTTCAGCAACCGGAGATAAGAAGGATCACTTATCATCATGTCCTGGGTGTATATTTCTTCTGGGACATTGGTGTTTTTCACTGCTTTTTTTAAACCCCTCCTACCTTGTAGTTTTAATCAATCCACCAGTAAGGACAAAAACATGTGGAAGAAACTCCGATTTTTAATCTCTGACACATCCCAGCTGTTATCATAGCACTTCTCATCTCCTGCTGCTTCTTTCTATTTAGGGGTTCTGTGAAATCTCCCTTAATATTTAATGGACTGCATCAGCATCGTCCACAAATGCACCCAGACTTGCACGCAAACAACAGCTCTGCCTTAACTGCCAAACGCACATACCACCTACAACACGCCAATAAATTATCAAACCCAGAAGTATTACAAGACTTAATGTAAATGCAGCTTGAGATCTTTGTTTTATTAAAACATAAAAACATCTTTCCTGGTTTAGTTTTAGTTTCAAAAGCAGCACAAAACTTGAATTCACAGTTTATTTCAAGATTTTTGCCTCAAAAGAGTTGTGCAACAAAAAGATGATTTAACAATGAATATTTGAAAGGACATGTCACTGTTTGGAGACTAATGCAAACTAATTTCCTGCATAATATGAATGAATTTTAATGCAAGAATTATGTGAAAGGGGTCTATTACATATCTTTAGACATTTTAAAATGGTCAGTTCTTTAAAACATTTAACCTTGACTCCAGTTAACATTTTATAAAGGTTTATTTTTCTGGAAGGCACGAATCAGTAACGAATGCTACGACAAAGTGTAAATGAGCCCTCTAAATAACACAGATTACAGGATTATCCCAAACAAAGGGCATTAGCCACACTCTCTGCAGCTTAAGGGATCACGGCGGCAGCTGAAACACAACAGGACGACAAGAGTCACAGCTCCTGTCAGCCATGCTGCGAGACTCAATCCTGCTCTTTGCCGAGCGGACTACAAACAGGAGATTTCCAAAAGACCGCAGTTCTCTGCTGCTTTGATAAGATGATGGGAGACAACGGCAAAAGGCTGGAGGAGACAAACGCGTCTTACAAGTCTGGTTGCGTGCGAGGAGCTATCCAGCGTGCTGAAAAGGGAGTGGCTTTCGGACGCTCTCATTTGACCGTGGAGCACCCTAATTTTGATTTCTTATTTTAATTATATGTACATATAAAAAGCGTTAATGGATTTTTTATTAGAAACAACATAATTGTGGTTTTAAAGTCATAAAAATTTATATTAAAAAATATCTTACTCGTTTAGCTCCCCTAAAAAGAATAAAAAGCAACGCTCAGCTCTGCAGGCATTCATGAAGCGGAGCGCCGATTTGCTGAATAAACGTATTGAAACGACTAAACAAAAGAGCCACCCGTTCCTCCTCTTCTCCCTCGCTCTGGCTATGGGAGCACTATGAATATTAATGTAAACAGTGGCGCTTTGTGTCGTGGCTGGAGGCTGCAGGACTCTCCGTGAACAATGATGGTTACAGTGGACAGTCGCAAGTCAAAAACGCCATGACAGGTCCACAAATTCAAAACAGCTATCGAGAAATGTATGAGGTTTATTTAAAAGATAAAGAAAAACGATTTATATTTTTGCAGAATTCGTTCAGTAATTAGTTGTTTCCAGGCTGTGATTACCAAAATATTGTGAATATGTAAAAATGCTAGAAAATATACTATTATTAATATAAACTGTGTGTGTTAAAAAATAATTTTAATTAAAAAAACGAATCTAAGAATAACTGTTGACAATTTCATTCAGCAGCAACACAATAAAAAAATAACATTTTCATTTCTTTAACAATCCAAGATACATTTTAAAATAAAATAAAAGTTTAATATTTGAGACCAGGCTTTTTGACTTGAGATCAAACAGCTGCCTTATGGAGGGATGGCCTTGCCTGTCCTTGAATTGTGTAAGTGCTTTGGAAAGGTTGTCTGACTGCACGCTTTTATTTGCTTGGCACTGCGGTACAGGCACGGGGGACTGCGGACCATGTGGAGGGGGAGATCCTGCCACCGTGGCTGTGGAAGTGGCAGGGCCTGAAGGGAACAATAGGTGGCAGATTTGCAACAAAGAGGAAATATATCTGCGACTGAGCAGAAAGTGGTCCAGCCACTGGGAATGATCAATGAATATGATATTCCTCCAGTTTTAAAATCAGAATTTGTCCAGCCACTGAGCAAGATTATGATATTCCTCCAGTTTATAGCACAATTTTAACGTTTTAATGTGTTTTTACACATTTCCCTCTACTTGGAGTGATTTTACGCACTATTTACTATTTCAGCTCAAATTACGCGCTTTTCCATCTATTCATCGAATCTGCTTTATCACCTTGCACGTTGGTTTGTGTATTTTATCACACATTTTGTATACATTGTTTGAATTATCGTGCACAAATGTGCGTTCTGCCACGACGCATGTGTAGAGAATAAGCGGACTGGGTCGTTTGAGGCTTCAAGGCCCTCGTTAGATGCTCAAGTCCAGCAGAGACACGCCCAATCCCGGCCGGCGGCACACAGCAAAGCTAATTTATCATCGCTTCCATCCCCTTTTATCCGAGGAGCGCGACGCAAGCCGGGCTCCTCCGCGGCCTGCACGCGGGATGCTACTCGGCGACGAAATGCGCCTGAAACGGAAAAATGTCCGCGTGCGGACGTCCGTCAGGAGCTCTCCGTGAGCTCGGAGATTTCCAGCCCATTTACTCGGTTGCATCGCAACGAGAAACCCTGAGGAATTTGGACTTTGTCTGATTCAGTGCTAACCAATGGATGCGTAATCTCTCCCCTCCCCCTCCCCCCACTCTGAGTGACTCGACCCTTTTTTCCTTTGCCATGCTGGATGGGCCCTCAGCCTCCGAGGCATCATGTTTTGTCTCACAAACCCGTCTCCAGCATCCTTGTGCAGCACCAGGCAAAGAGACCCCCCACCCCCCACCCCCATCTCTCTCTTGAGCGCTTGAGCACCTTTTCTTGCTCTCCATCTTTGTAATCATGCGGAATTTCTTGGCTCAGTGTTTGACTCTTTCTTATTTCAAAGCTAAATTCTGAGCTGTGAGCAGGAGGTCAGAGCAGACGACGGAGTTATGGATGCAGAGTCTTTGCCTTCTAAAATGGCAGGATAATGACTTTATTCAGCCTGTGAGGATGACTGCAGGCTGGAGCGCAGCCGGCATGGCGCACCACACAGTGTGAGATTGCTAACTGCCTGTATGATCGTTAATCTTAGCATAACACTTTGGTGTCTCTGTTTGATGAAAACGCTAGACACCAGTTCCTAAGCCTCTCTGTGTTTTGGCATGTGGGAAAAACCAGTGAGCTCTGATTACCAAAATAACGGATCACCAATAAAGCATGTTAACTGAAACAATCTGTGCCTGCAAAATAAAGACACCAGCAATTTTACTCCAACAGGAAGGACTGATGCCTTCAGCTACAACATCCCCTTCATGAATCGAAAGAGAAATAGAGTCATACGTACAGTAACCATTCTTGACGTACAATGAAAGAAATCTAGGTCCTCCTTTTCCACTGGTCTTGACGCTGAAGGTAGTGTCTGTCTTTGCTGCTATTATTTGGCCTTTTGTTCGGAGTCAAAAATGAAAAGAAAAAAAAGAAAAAAAGGAAAAAAATACTATCTTCGTCAAGGGATCTCAGCCCTCCGAGATTGTAGGTGTCCTCTATAGGATAAAAATGAGGAGAAAAGAGTTTTCTGCTGGATGATGATGAGGGAGAGGGTTCTCTCCGAGTGGCGTGGGCGACGGATCAGAAAAAAGAGAAGCAGTGATCCTCAGCAGGGTGTGTCCAGGGGAGGGTGTTCTGGTTCCGCTGCTTTTGTGTGTAATTCCTTGCTCCTCTCACAGTCTCCTTCTGTGCCTCTGCTGCAATGTTCTTCTTTTATGCGTCCTCCTGGCTGGGAGAGCACGCCGCTGATTGGCTAATTGTGCAGGGAGGGTACTACATGGCAGCCATTGCAATGCGCTCCTCTCCCATTATCCCCTTCAGGAGAGATCACCAAGAGTCCTCCCCCTCTTCCCTGTTCCATTCCTGCCCTTCCATCTCCGCTCTCCCCTCCTTCTTACTGCCCTTCCTTTCTTCCTGCTCTCCTCTCAAAACCCATGCAGAGCTCAATGAATAGGGTTCCACCTGCACTTTCAGAACAGATGGGTGCAGCAGAAGACAGTGGAGTTGTCTTTCTCCTTTCCCCACATTTTGCACTCAGCTCCACTTTTGCACAGCCCCGTCCTTTCCCTTTTATTTTTCCTTTAGGTTGTGGCAAACAAATGCCCTCTAAAGGTCTTTGTCTTTGCCAATAAAAGCAATTTGAAGCCCAAATCAGTGGATTCCACATTCTGAGACTATAATCAAACAAACAAAGTGCTGGGGAAAGTATGCAAAAACGTGCAATAATTAGGCATGAAGGACGACTGGACACAAAGTATTAAATACATACTATGACACATAAGTGGTTGATGGAGCATTCAGATGCAAGGCAGATGGTTGGGCACAGGGTTAGGTGCAAGCATGGGAATACCAAATTAGGTAACCTCTGAATTAATGAATGTCCATTTAGGGGAAAGTTGTGGAAAGTACAGTTTTAGGTGCAAAAAGCTATGCCAGGTGATCTTTAGCCACTGCTGACTGGAGTGTTTTCTTTCGACACTTTGGCAACGCGGTATCCCTTCCTGAGGAGTTCCCACCCCTCTCTGCTCACCTCCTGCTGTTCCCTCCCATATCCCTGGCTGTGCGGTGAGTGCTCACTGAGACATGCTGTTTAGGCTCATCTATAATGTATCCCCTGCCCCGGGACATCATGTGTGACAAATGACCTATTTTTGTGCAGACCCCCATAGGGCCTTGACCTCAGGGAGTGTGCGTTCGAGCAAATCTGCATAAATCAGTCCTTTTTTTTTTGTTTTGTTTATTTGTGGACAAGTTTACAATTCAATTGAAAGGTTGTGGCTGTGAAAGGAGGTTTGTGTAATTTTTTTTGTCTCTGCATTCTGTAAATTCCCCTACATATGCCCTCTTGAAATTGACCATAAAGAAACCATAATAGTCTCTGACAGGGAAAAATCATGGAAGAGAGAAAATTGTTTGCAATATTGACCCTGGCCACACGTTTGCAATTAATCTGTAGATGGATGCTAGACTGCCTCAATGTAAAGACAGACTATAGAACAGACTTGGAACTCATTCCTTCACTGCTCCTGCCACTTTTCAGATGCTTTCTGCAAATCTGTCTTGTAGTCCCTGGTTCGTTTCTGTCATTGTCCTGCAGCTCTCTTCCAGTCAGCTTCAGAAATGGGCTCTGTCTGATATTTAACATAATTGCCTTACATAAGTAGCAAGCTTGGCTCTGAGCTTGGATGATATTAGTGGAGATGAATATTGCATGAGGAAAGCACTCGTTAAGCGTTAATAAGAGGATAGAGATGGAGCCCCACTGTCAGTCTATCTTAACCCCGCCCCCACTGTTCTGACAAGCAGTGACTCAACGCAGCCTGGATGCATTGATGCCCTTGAGTCAGTTTGCTAGTGAGGGAGGACAAGTGTGTATTTCTGTGGGAGTGCACACCAATGTGTGTGTGCCTTTCTCCTGGCATGGACGTCTGAGAAGAGATAGCCGGATTCACTCATTAGGTGCTTGTGTTTTTTCCCTTTTTTGTTTGCGGGATAAAAGCGGCTCTTGTAACACAAAAGCAGCCAGGTCTGTCAACTGACTGCAGCCCCACTTACAGTTCACACTTAATGTGAATAAATGGGCTTAATTGTGGCCCCTCATTAAAGCCCTGGTTAGTAGCATGGCAGCTGAATCCTCCCAGCGAGTAAGAGGGCATTTCAAGCCGCTTTTGTGTGTTACTGAATCGTAGGATCAAGCATTAGTTTTGCTTGAAAGCCTTTTGTTATTCTCTTGATTATTTTTCTTATAGATAAGAGTCCCTTTATTAGTGGTGATTAGGAGCCTTGTAGCAGCGGCCCTTTCCCTGCAGTGTATCGTGGAATGCACCTTGGTGCCAGGAAGATGAATAAGTGAACAGATTTGCGGATCATCAGCACACACAAGAAGCACTGCAATCCTAGAAAGTCAAACAAAGGGGTTGCATTTTTGCATCTTCATCATGCATCCTTGCAGAATTGTTTTGCATCTTGAAAATGCTTATAAAAGATGGCACTTTATGAAATGTCAAAACCGGGGGATGTGAGTTCCACAGCCTAGTCTTTTCTGCTCCTCATCACTATGACTCTCTCAGTGTTACATCTAAACTAATGCCTGTTGCCTTCGCCCTGCGGTAAGGTAGTGGCCTTGTCTCTGCTTGAGATGGAGAGGGGGGGGAGAGTGACACTATGACAGTGAATCTGGGGGATGGGAAAGGGATGATTCAGCCCCGGGACTGGTTAATTCAGTGGTCGCTCTCGCAGGCCTAGCTCTCGGCATTTTGGGTTGTATTTTTTTCGTGGCAGTAGCAGGAGCGAAGCAGTTACAGCTTTTAGGAACAGTTCCAATGATAAATAAGCCTCTTTCTAAAAGGGCAATTGTTGATAGTGGCAACTGGCCTAATTCAACCCTTTATGTATTATTTGGCAATTTTCTTGTGCTCTCCCTCATGGGTTCACTCACACTTATCTCTGTCGCTCTGCTCTCTTCCTTTCTTCATCCTTCTCTCACTCTGTCTGTCTAAATGTGTTGTCTCTGGGCTATTATTAGAGTAGACAGGCTGGTGGGAGGAAGTCTCTGAAGTAAATGCTCTTGTCATTTTTTTAAATATTTTTTTACTTATGTATGATATTCAGTTTAATTCTATGCTTAACCCAGGTGTCTTTTGTTTGTTTTCATTGTAAAAATACTGATTGTGTAAGATTCTCCATCCTAAAGTCCCACTCCTGTCATTTTTTTGATCTATTGTAAAAACATTCCCAGTCGTCTTTTGATTCAGATTATGCTGTTTTTAGGCAAAGTAAAAAAAAAAACTTTCTAGGACATAGTTTCTTCAGAGCAGCAGGAGTTCATCAGAAATTTCCCTTTGAGTTGTTGGCGTGGAGTAAGCCTGCCCTCATTTCCCACCGTTCCTTTGCTTACACTCTCTCCTGTTAGCTTACAGCCCCTCACAACCCCTACCTAACATTAGCGGTGCAACAAAAATAGCAAGAAATGTTGGAGCTATCTAGCCGTACAGTTTAGAGCCAGATGCCAGCTCAGACGAGGGAAATATAGATTAATGGATCTATTTGCTTGCAAGTGGATGCATCAGAATGGAGTGGAGCAGGGAGCTCATGGCCTGTTTACTGTTGCACCTATACAGTACGTCAAAGCTACAGCACTTTTTCCGATGACGTTTTTACATCTGCTGTTGTTTTACAACAATTTGAAAACAAATTTAATCTTAATTTCTTTTATATATATCCTTCATCATGAGAGAAATGCTACAAAAACACCAAAGCACGATTTTAATTAGAGTGGGTCTTTAAAGTGTTTTTATCAGAATTCATAAAACCACATGCAGTGAGTGGATTGCGTCCTATTGACCTTGTTGCAGGTGTAAGATTACAAACAGACGCTGTTTTGATTTTAAAAGACCTCTTTCACAGAACCAACATTTTACTCGAAACCTTTTTCAAATCTAAAGCCATGGTTATTAATCTTTCATCTTGTCCTGTCTGAGCTGGTATCAAGGGAGAAGTCTTAAACACACAAAGCTCTTAGACATTCTCTTTGTTTTTCTCTCTTCGTTTCTTGCTGCTGTCTTCCTTTAAGATGCGGGAAGAAAAAAAAACATACTCGTGACGGACACAAAACGATTAGAGGAGGTGCGGCTGTTCTTGTTCTGTGGAGTTGAGCTGCTTTTAGATGGATTTACTCTGTAAATGCCTATGATGAACAGTAAATAACATAGAAGACAATTTCTGCCTCCAGTTTAGCTTTTTTTTTCATTGCACTTTCAAGAAGGATTTCATGTTGATGTTTTCGATAGATGAGACAGTGAAATTTTGCCTTGGAAATGAAAAAAAAAACCTCTCCTCTTTCTCCCTGTAGCCCAGCTTTCTACCCTCATTGCCCTTCCCCTTTTTAGTAATAGGAGACTTGAAATCAATAGCACATTAGTCTGGCCGGAAACTCTTGTGGAATTAAATATGAATGACTGAGATTGCAGCTCTACCTGCTGCTGAGAGGAAAGCATCATGGCTCTTGGGGATATGGATTTTTCTTCCCCCTCCTTCCTCGAGTAAACAGCCTGGCCTTTTTGTGCTGTTCCTACAGCTTACCACATCACTGTGCCACTTAGTTTTGTACCAATAAGTGTGCAGCAGAGATCACTCAGAATTCTTTCAGATTGTTATCTTTTTTGTTTTTTTCCCCCCCCTGCTCCTGTCCGATAGCCTAATTCGATAAAGTAAATGGAATTACAGACGTCACAAAGCCGCGACAGCTGAAGAGGCTCGAAGAACCAAGCGACCACACCCATCCTCCGAGCACAACAGCAGTACCATTTAAATATGAAAGAGCACTCTGCTTTTTAACAGATTGCATCTTTTCCCACTAATTTTCTGTATGACTTTTGTTCGAGTGACTGATTTCTTTCTCTTTTTGTTTTTTTTGCATGAATGTCCACAGTTTGGGTCCATATTTTTTTACATGCTGTTTGTCTTAAAAGAGTGATTTCCCCAGAAGCTGGAAAGTGCTTGCTGGTGGGAGGAAGGTAATATGAGACAGAAAGCTACTGTTTGTGCTGCTGGGAATTGGGAAGAGCTTGGTAATCTAATACACAAAGATGATATAAAAGTAGATATATTTGTGAGCCATATTTCACTCTATCAGAGATGAAACGGTTAGTGACAGATGGAGTGATATTGTTCCCCTGTATGGAGGATAAGTAAGGCCCCTCCTGGTTTCCCTCCCTGACAGATGTAGGGGGACGACCACAGTAGACTCTTCTTTCTTTCAATTGATTTGGGTTCTTGAACCCTCAGGGACTGGAGGATGAAGGTAGGATGGGGGTATAGGTAATATGATTTTGAGTTAGGTCATTTCCTGCATTCTAAAACCTTTAAAAAGTACAGAAAAGTGCAGTAAATACATCATACATTTGTCATCCAGGATCACTAATAACACTGTTGGTAGAAGATTATAGACTATTTCCTTCTATTTGAGGTTAGTGAGTAACAGCTTAGCATCCATCCATGCATGTAATTTAAGCAATGGAAAAGATGTTGATACTCTTATTTGCCAAGGAATATTTTAACTGATCTCCTGCAGTTTTTTTTTAAATAAAAAGATGATAAAAAATTATTGTTTCTAATTGATAACCTGTTTTTTGATGAAAGTTGCGTGTTTAGGAGAGAATAAGATGATGCTGACTGATTCAGCAATGATTACCTCTGCTTCTCCAAACCTGACTGTTGGATCATCATTAAGAGACTTAACAGCTGTCTGGTAGCAGATGCGTCCTGTTGCACCACTCTCTCCATCCCTGGAGGGGAAAGGTCATAATAGGGGTGGAGGTTGAGGCAGAGAGTCCCCTAAAGTTGCTACGTGTTAATGCATTGTGAAATAAAAACAAATGAGCATCTGCCTGCCTTTTGTATTGACCAAAACTCTGAAATGCAGATTGGAATTTGCATTATTAATAGCAAATTTCAGCCAAACAACCAAAACTGACGGTCGCTGCAAATTAATTTTAAAATATTTTCTTTCTTATACATGAAATGATTAAGATTGTGTACATTTTTGCTTCTAGAATTTTTTCAGAAAAAATAAACAAAAGAAGTAAATGCATTTAAAAAGACTCCCTTGTGGGGTGGGGCGGAGAGGGGACATGCCCTGGCCATGGGCGCGTGGCAGCAGAGCAGGTGGATGACGGGCAGCTGAGTAGTGAGCTCCAGAGGGAGGAACGGGGGGGGGGGGGGGGGGGGGGAGAGTGCGGGTGGGGGGGGGGCATTTTGAAGGACTCTTGGGGTTGAGAGAAACCCTGAAAAAAGGCAACCCCATCTGGAAATGAGGTGGGGGCTCTGGTGTGAAAGAGATCTAGTGGGTGGTGTCTGACACTCTCTCTTTTGTTCCTTGGTTACACAGCAGTGATGGTCGTGGTGGTAGGGGGGCTCTCGCTGACGTGGGGGGCTGGGCGCTCAAACAATAGTGCCGATCCAGGATTTGAAAGGATTCAACGAACAGAAAAGCAAAAAAGCAAGCATGGAAGGTGTGGACAGAGGGATAAAGCAGACGTGTTCAGCCCACTTTCCTACGAGGCAAAGTTGCTGCAGTCCCCTTCCAAAAACAACCTTTTAGCTTAGTAAATCTTAAACACTATGAAGCAATTTTTAACAGTAACTTTACTGTTTTTTGTTAAGATGTAAATTAACTTTGAAAGAAGACTAGTAGATAATTCATAGATAACAAAACAATAAATTAAAGGGATTGTAAAAAGCAGAAAAAAAAGGATTTTCTGCTGTGTGGTGGAAACGTGCCTGCATAGGGAGGAGGAGATGGCAGGCAGCATCTCCATTTATTTTCATTAACAGTTTCTTCAGGCCAGACTCACGCCCGCTGCAAGCTCTGATGCGTCTTCGAGTGCTGTTCCATGCATAAACACACATCCCAGACATATCTGTCCTTGGTCGGCTTCAGCCAAGCCTCTGTCGCGCAAGGTTAAATTTTCCCTTCTCGTTTTCCACATTTCTCCTTTGCAATTCATGCTATTCATCAGCCATCTCACAGAGGACAGTGGAGTACCTGCAGCAGCTCTCCAGGGTGCTGAATAAGGACGACTGCAGGGAAGAAGGAGAGAGGGGGATGGCAGAGTTGGGATGCAGTAATCTGAGTGGCTTTATAGTCTCCCCATAGGAGGCATGGGGGTTTGGAGTGATTGCTGGTAGGACAAAGTGAGATGTAGACCTGCCATTACTGCACGATGACTAGTCCCCCACTTCAGTGATAAGATATTGTCAATGACATCCCTAATTTGCTCAAAAACAACAGTTACAGGCCCGTTCTTGTGTACATTTTAAACATCTCTATATTTGTTTGTGTACATGTGTTATTGGTTTTCTTGGTTAGTTTAGTGGGTTTTCCAAATATATTAATTTATTACGGGTACCCCTTAGGTGCATTAAGTAAATCTTTCTAAAGATACATTTTATCATCCGAGAAGAGGTCAGATTAGTTAAAAAATAAGGCGAGGCCCTTTCCCAAATTACATTCATGGTAAACTGCACCATCTGCTGGTCATAAATTGGTATGACATGCTGGTTTGTATTTTTCAGATCAGGTGTGTAAGAAAGAAAATTCGCATGAATGAATAAATACATTTGCTGACAGTTAATAAGTTATAAACTCGCTTTGTGCTCCTGTGTTTAGATAAAAAATAGTGAAAGTGACAAAGTCAAGTATCCAAACTGAAGAAATCCCCTTTATGTTAATTCTTTTAAGCTACTTTTGTACACTTCCCTAACCTTTAAACTGAAGTGAAACCCGTAAAACGCATAATGAGGTTGAAACGCAATACTGTTAGGTTTCTCTAAACCGGTCAGGTGAGGTTTCTTCCTGAATTTAACAGAGAACTAAACCAGGTATAACTGTGTCAAACTCGCATTAAAGAATGACAGGAGCAGAAAGGAAGTGACAAATTCTCAAACATTTAGAAACTACACTGACCCAGGAAATACTAATTTACGAGTGTATATGTTAAATATACTCGATGCAAAAACAAAGCTGATAAAAACGGAGTTGATTAAAAGCATGATTAGGCATCCTGAGAAAAATAATTGTATTTTATTGTGAAGTGTCACCGGATGTAGTGCTAGCTTACCGTTAGCCATGTTCAGCTCCCGACCGCTAGGAGGAACAAGGAGGGAGATCCTTGTCTAGCCCTGGAGTGGAGAAGGAAGAAGTCTGCATCCCGGCCAGCACCAGAAGGGAATGAGGCGAATCACTTTCAGATAGACTTTGAAGACTTTATTTTCATGGGTGGAAGACATGACATCGACGGCGAGCGACAGAAGAGCGTTTGCTCATAAAATCAGCCGGTGAGAAAGCGGCAGAAGTACGGCTTAACAGACGCGCGCGCAAGTGCATCGAAGTGACCTACTGGACCGAGTGTACACACAGAGTATGCTAGGATTTGTAGCGTGGTACACTACATTTGAGACGTTCCATTTTAAAGAATGCTTTTATATAATGAAAGTGTGTTTTAAAGTTATTATTGCAACTGTTCTTGATGTTTTTTCTATTTATTTACTGTTTACCCGACGTTATTGTTATGCCGTGCATTGTTGTGACGAGCCAGTTCAGAAACACAGAACCAGCATGCAATGCGCAGCTTGTTTTAACTATTTTTGACGTTTTGTTTTCGGTTATAAACTGTAGAGAAAAAATAGTTGTAGCTATCATGTGAACAGCCCATAGCAACTTGTTTGCACATGTTACAAACTGGTTCTTCTCCTAATAAAACAAAACAAAATTTAAAGTAAGACTTAGAGTCTCAGCATTGGGTTTAATAAGACTGTTATGTTTGCAATTTTTATATATAGCAAACTAACAAGTTCACACAAGTGTATAGTTTTATTAATAAGCCTAATTATGGCTTCCTAAGAGGCTAAAACAAAGTAAATCATAGGGCTGTCATGTGTTTCCTAAGCAGCTCTTGCTGGACAGTGCGCTATTGAATCTCTGCTGTAGGCTGCATCCTATAGTGGACACCCTCATTCCCCCCTCTGTTGAGATTGTTTTCTCCTTATGTGGGTCCAACACCATTGTTTTGTTCCGGATGCAGGAAAGGGTGGGAAAGGCCGTTCTGGCCATTGCATTTGGAGTCCATAGATTTCCTTTTTCCTGTTTTAGAAGAACGCGTGGAGAACTCCACTCACAAGTGCCTACCACACTGTTCCGCTTCTCAGTGAAGCAGAGTTTATTGTTTTATCTTGGCAATTTGATCTAATACTATTTGGGGAAGCATTAGCACTAGGTCTACTTCGTTATTGTAACAATATCTGTGCATACATTGAGTTTTTCCTATTATAGTGGAACTGTTGAAGCCCTTGCAGCTGTGTTGAGGAGAGAAGCTGACAGTTCGTGAATCTGAAAGAGCAGCTGCTCACTGTCTCTGCAAGGGAGTTTTTTTTTTCTTCTTCTCTGCTTTGTCTTTAAGCCTCCTGTTTTCTATTGGTTTGCAAGAGCCAGGGACAGAGATCTGGCTCTGTGCCTGGTCCTGGAAGCCTGCTTACCACTTCTTTGTAAAGTTTTTTGAGTCCTTGTCTGGAACAGCTGTTGCCTTACAGCAGATTAAAGAGATGTTCCCAAAACTACACCACTGACTCATGCTACTGCAGATGATGTCTCACTTCCCAGAAAGTTTGGGAAACTGAAATTTGGAGAGAAAAAGCATTTGCTATACATATGTTTAAGGTCTTTACAATAGGACAAATGTGTATTTTTATTTGACCTTTATCAATACTTTATTTGTGGGTGATTTCCTGTTGTTGTTTTTTTTAGGACGGTTGCATCAGAAGTAAGAAAACAAGTAACCAGAGACTATGGATCACCTCAATTGTCAAAGAAACGAGGTGGCCCACACCCCCCTGTGAGTCACCCAAATGCCAATTACTTGTATTCAGGTGTAAAATACCAAATTTTACACGTTTATGAAAAAAAAAGTTTATACCTATTCTTGTTCATCTGAAATATTTTTCTACTTGGGTATCAAGAAAACCATCCAGAACAGATTATTTTATTAAATTAAAGGCAGTTATCGAAGTATTTTCTGAAAGTTTATTTTCAAAATGCTGGGGTAAATGGAGTGCTGAGGTTGCATGTCTTATGTTGAGTCATCATTTGAATCCTTAAGCTAACCCAGAAGCCCAGTGATTTTAATGGCAAATTCTGGGACCTTTGAGTAAAGCGATGTTCACACTGCCCTCTGCAAAGCGTGTCCCAGTGGCCACTTCCAACAAAAACTCTTATATAAATATGTGTTTCACATTCTCTCACATTCACAGGTAGCTACGCAGGTTTTTACAACCATTTTCGGGCTCTATGTACCAAACATGTGGCCATTGAACGCACATTGCCAGTTAAACCAGGTTGAACTTTCACCAATCAGGGACTCGAAATTTGGTAGTGACAAATGGATTAGGGTTGTGCCGATGGACGGTGATGAGTGAGTGACATCCCGATGGAGAGACACCATCGTGATGCCACGTTGCGAGTCGACACCATAAGCCGCGGTTACATGTGCAAAATATCTTGATCGGATCAATGGTCGGATTAGAAGTCCTAAATCTCCCACACATACCGCTCATGTAAGAAAGCACCCCCCCCCCCCTTCCCATCAAACACAAAGCTGTAAGTCTGCACTCTGCCGGTGTGCGGGAGCGGACTACTTCTTTTCTATTTTGTTTGTTACTTTTTTTGTTAAAGTCACTTCCCTCAGTTTATACTGGATCATCGCAGATGAGTCATTAGTTGGGTAATAAAATAAATAAAGTAATAAAGTAAAATAACGAATAGCAATTTCATAAGAACGAAAAATTACCCCCCCCCCCCCCCCCAACGATATCATCGTCCATCCCGATGGTTGACACCAACCCTAAAGTGGATGGCGTCCCTCTTAATTCGCGATGGAACCGAACTTAATAATTGCTGTTGGATGACGCCAAGTCTTTCATATATCGGAATAAAGCTGTGGAAGAAAAAGCCTGAAACAAGATTTACGAGATTTGCACCACTACAACATTTTGCACTAAGCTGCTTCCAACTGTAGGCGGCGGACATGCGCTAGTAAACATTAGAAAAGGGAGAAGAAGCGGCCTCTCCTTGCTTGTCCAATGTGAACACCATGGGCTAAATGAAGGTTTAGGAATGGGTTTAATGTGAGGGTCACATGGCTGGTGTGTCCGTAAATTTAATGCAGCAAAATCTCTAAGCTGAGAGGTATAAAAACCTTTTTTAATGACTTTAAAATCAGTTCGTGAATTACCAACCAGTAGGATTCAATACAACCTATCCAAAATTACGTTTGGTGAAACCCAGTCACAGCTTTGTGGAACTGTGTCAAAAGTTATTGTCCTGATTTTTAATAACTAAATAAAATTCCCCAAAATATCCATCTTTCCGACAGATAATAATTGTAAACTGGGAAAAGGCTGCCTGCTAAAAATGTATAATAAATCACTTTAATAAATGCTTCTAAATATATAAGTTTGTTTTAATAAATTCATCAGGCCAAAAAAAACATTGGAACGATCTACTTTTGCCTTTCAATCCTGTTTTCTTTCTATCATCGCATGAATCTTTGATAGCTCACTCTGGTCTAGAATAATGGCACACATTCTTCTCACAGTGTGTTAATCTCTCCGATCCGGCTGATCAGATTACACTCGCCTATGATTGTCGTGTTGTAGTTCTGGGTGTGTAACAGTGTAATAATTCTGGCTGACAGTTGCCCCTGACGGAGGTCGTGGAGCCTGTGGACTTTGAGGAATATGTGAGCAGTCACGCTCCTGGGGTGGAGCCCGGCCCCCTCAGACAGCTAATGGAGTTCCCCCAGGATGACCTGGAGCTCCTCCAGCTGGAAAAGGAGTGCACAACACTGGAGCCCCCTATGCCTGAAGAGGAGTGAGTCCAAATGCTGCAAATGAATTCATCCCAAAGAATTAAACTCACAGTCGCTCTGTGGTTTTTACTTGATCAAACAGAGCATTAGACTCGCTCTAGCAAAGGACAAACACGATTAGAGATGAGAACAAAGGTCTTTCTTCTTTCATATCTTCATATCATCCTCAATTATTGATGTGTTTCTCTGTGTAGCACCCTGGATTCCAGAGTGAGAGATGCTTTGGCAGTCTACACAGACGACTGGCTCATCATTCAAAGAAAGTATGTCGTTGCTGCCACCAAGAGAATTAAACACATCACTTATTTTCTGTCGGCGTTTTCACACAGTTAACACTTACCGCGGCTGTGCCACATGCTCTGCAGATACCAGCACTTCAGCACCATGCACAGCCCTCACAGCTCCGAGCGGCAGAAGGACAGGCAGCGAGGGCTGCTCAAACAGACCTTTGAACTGGACGAGGCTGATGTTGCTGAACGCCAGGATGATCAGGTAGACGCTACAGATGTTCGGGCACTTAAACACACGATGGACTGAAAGTTTAAAAGCACTCAGAAGCACTTTGATTGTTTCTTGTCTGGGCTAAGAGAGGGATGGAGTTGATGGCCTGCTATTATGGTGGGAAGGGCAAAGTGAGTTGTGTTTTAGTCAGCGTTTTATTGAATTAGTGGATCTAACTTCCCCATTTACTTGTTCTCCTTACGAAGAGTTTTCAATCGATTTAAAAATAAGGGGATTTGTACCGTATTGTTCTTCGTTTAGTCCATGTGTTGCTTTTAAAGAAAACACAATCTCAACCCCCCCCCCCCTCGTGTGATTCAGGATGATGCAAAGCGACGGTCCGTGAGCCTAGACGAGACTCCTCGGGGCAGCTGGGCCTCCAGCATCTTTGACCTGAAGAACTCCTCCCCCGATGCGCTGCTCCCGTCTGTGCTGGAGCGGACAGCCCCTGACGACATGGACCGTCACAATACAGAGGCACGCCAGCAGGGGCGCCACAGCGATCTGCTTGGCTTGTACCCTCCACCTGATGAGGTTTGGATTAAGAGAGTTCAGGGAGAAAAAGAAAAGATAAATGCAGTCACTTAGTCATTTATTTGGAGAGCGGCCCACTAGGAGAAACTGAGCAAACATCCATGTGGCCGGCAAAAAACATGTTGTGTAATCATCAAAAACAAAATAAGACATCATGTTTCTGGTGTTGTACAGTTAGCTGCAAAATAAAAGCATAATTCGGTCAATCTGGTAGTGTTTTTGCTTGTCTCATCAAAGGATAATCTGTTACACTGCAAACAAACTATGCCAAAATCTGTGCCAAACTACCTTTTATCTGATTGCAAACACTTACGTTCAGAACGAAAGAGCAGCTTGAATGGTGACTGATTCTTGGTCTGACGTGCATATGAAAAAGCGATTAACAAGATTAAACACACAACAGTCTCTCAAAAGCAATCTTTTTGTAAGTTGATTAGACTGGTTGACGTAGTATGCTGTTGCCATGTGCCCACGTCAGGCGAACTGTACTAAATGTTCCCAAGCTGTGAAATTCAATGTCTGCAAATCCATCCACGTTGATTGAATCGTTTAATTTTCAATGTTCCTTTAGCCGTCTCTACCAGTCCTTACATCTGTGTGCAGATTTTTTCCCTCTACCACTATGTTACCATGACATCTGAGTCAATGTTAGCTTGAGCTGTTGCTGTGTTTTTTGTGTGGCAGGATGAAGCAGTAGAGAGATGCTCTCTACCCGAAGCACCCAAAGAACACTGTGGTCAGAGGATCCTGGTCAAGTGTCTGAGCCTGAAGTAAGAAACCAGTTGGAAAACCCTGGATGACATTTCTGTTTCCAATTCTGTAAAATCTGTCTATCAGGGAATAAATTATGTTTATTTTGCAGGTTTGAAATTGAAATTGAACCGATATTTGGTTCTCTAGCTCTTTATGATGTCAAGGAAAAGAAAAAGGTATTTTGTGTGTTTGTGTGTCTTTTTTCAAATTATTTTAGTTTCACTATTCTTACACTCAGCACTTAACAGCCACTTACATAATGCTGAGCCCATACTTGACTAAATGAATTAGCCTCAATTCAAAAAGGTCTAAGTGGTTTTGCAGTTCAGATCATTGAGTCAAAACTCAATTAAAACCCTCTGATCTACATTTCCATTACTGGTTTTCCATCCACAACCCTTCACTGTCTCCCACTCTCCGGCAGATCTCTGAGAATTTTTACTTTGACCTAAACTCGGATCAGATGAAGGGGATGCTTAAGCCTCACACGCCTCAGGTTGCCATATCCACCCTGGCCCGCTCTGCAATCTTCTCCATCACGTACCCCTCTGCTGATATTTTTTTGGTCATTAAGGTACAGAAAATTGCCGGCCCGTAATTATTAGTTACTGTTGTTACAAATGATCACCTTGAATTCTGTTTCAGCTTGAAAAAGTCCTTCAGCAAGGAGATATCGGAGAATGCTCTGAACCCTACATGGTTATGAAAGAATCAGACTCCTCTAAGGTACAGAAACAGAAATGTGTTGTCAGATGCTCCTCACCTTCAGCTTGATTACACTCTGTGTTATTCAAAAGCATGTTAGGTTGTTGTCAGAGAAGTTTTCCATCCTGTTTGAGATGTAAGATTTTGCTAGGGATAAAGTAACGCTGACTTTTTTCTGCTGCAGAATAAAGAAAAGCTGGAGAAGCTTCGTCTTCAGGCAGAACAGTCGTGTAGCCGCCTTGGACGTTTCCGCATGCCTTTTGCCTGGACGGCTATTCACCTCTTCAATATTTTCAGCAGCGCGGGAGGTCTGGATCGGTCGGATCCAGACTCTGACTCTGGTATCTCAATTTACAAGCATGTTTGCTGTTGACTTGACATATTTCATATTCCTGTCTGGCAGAGCTGCACCAACACAAGCCTCCTCTGACATATCGTCTCTTTCCTAGAACGAAAGAGCCATGGAACCTGGAATGAAAAGAAGAAGAAAGGGTTTGAGAGGATGAGCGTCGGGGACGAGATGTGTAACTTTGCCACCTTTCGTCCAGCGACCCTTACAGTAACTAACTTCTTCAAGCAGGTCAGTCTAACTTCAGTGTGTGAGACATTTCCAGATTGGGACATAAAAATCCCCTACTTCATTACTGAAGTTAGTATTTCCCTTCAAATCATAAAATTCTGGAGATTTTTGTTTAGATTTTAACAAAAATAACCCCAGATCAAGATTTTAAATTCTTACATTTAACACTACAAAAGATGGTTTGTATCCTTTAATGCTCAAGAAAATCAGTACAAACAACAAACTAACCCACCATGTTAGAAAAAGCCTTAAAACTCTGTAATTTAGCTAATATACTATATTAGCAGATCAGTGTCAAGGTTTCTGGATACTCCAGTGCTTTTCTTTTCTTCATGGATTGCCTGACTTCAAACCAGTTTGTGTTCTTGTTTAAAATGACTCATAATCCCAGAGCAGCACGTTGCTGCTTTCTGCAGAAGGAGCAGAATTGCTCAGTTTATAATTTAAATCCTGTTTTTGTTCTAATTAATACTGTTAGGCAAATATGTTCATCAAAATTGATTTTTTTCAATGAAAGCATATATCTATTTACACACACATGAAATCAATTTTTCTTTTTTGCCATGTTGTTTTTTTGTGAAATATTAAGTAAAAGAAAAGTTGCATTTCTATTAAATGATTCCAAGTGCTTAAAACAGGTAAAAAATATTAGAAAAATTGCCCAATATCTGTCAGTGGAATGTTTTTTTTTTTGTTTAGTTTTTTTGTACTAAAAAATTGATTCAGTAGTGACTCCTGAAAAGTAATGTTTTAAAATTGTTTATTCAGGTTTCTGTCAGGAATTTTTATTTTTATTTTAATGAATTTCGTTGTCTAAAAAATAGTTATATGGTAATTTGATTCTTATTTCAATCTCCACTCATTACTCTGAACATTAGCAAAAAGCTTTTATTCTTTAGCATCAATATTTGATGTATTTTGTTTAACAAAGCTTATTCTAAAATAAAATACTAACCAGCAGAACATTTTTACAGTTAAAGCTCTACACTAAAAGCACCAAAGTTCAGTCGTTGCTATATGCTGAATTTATCACTGGCTGGTAAACTTAAAAATCCCAATATTTATGTTGATAGTTTGCTTTAGCTTGTATCCTACAGCTTTTATTTTTGTTTGTTTTTTTGCAGAATTGATCAGTCTAGAATCAAGTTTAATCACAAAAGGTGAAGAAAGTGTGCACTAACTCTGCTTCTGTTTGTGCATAAACAGGAAGGAGATCGACTTAGTGATGAAGATCTGTATAAGTTTCTGGCAGATATGCGCAGACCGTCCTCTGTTCTGCGACGGCTGAGGCCCGTGACAGGTAAACATGTCGTCACATTCGGATGATGTAAAAACTGAAAAGCTTTTTGGTTGTGGGTTGTTTATGAAGCGTTTGTTTCTCCCTCAGCTAAGCTGAAAATCGACATTTCTCCAGCGCCGGACTCTCCTCATTACTGTCTGTCACCGGAGCTGCTTCACGTGAAACCTTATCCAGATCCACGTGTGCGTCCCACCAAAGAGGTGCTGGAGTTCCCTGCTCGATACGTCTACACGCCACACACCACCTACAGGTGAGCACTGCATGCTCAGTGGTGCACGCACGCACAATCTGTAACCTGACCCGCAAAAACAAACATCCATCCACTCTCTGGGCGCGTGAGCCAACACATGTACGCCTATTGATTTTGGACGGAGGCAGACTATTTTTTATTTTCTGGAAATAGAAATTATTCAATTCTAACTTAAATTATAACATGTTGTTCATTAAATATAAACCATGCGCATTTGCACTGCAAAAATAGAATCTTAAGAAACTAATTTCCTTGTTCCAAAAAAATATTCTTATTTTGTTTTGCAAGAAAAATAATCTTATCAAGAAAATTTTTAATAGCAAATTAAAAAAATAATCTTAGTTTAAGAAAACATGTCTTGGTGACTAGAATTTTCTTCTTAAAATAAAAATTCTTGGTAAACCCATTTTCTTACCCTATTAGCAGTTTTTTTGTGCTTATTTATAAAACGTTGTTTACATTTTGAAAAGCTTTGACTTAAAAAAAAAAATTGTGCTTTTTGAGTATGTGTAAAGAAAGACCAGACAATATTTTTTGAGACAAAATCTTTTAATAATTTAACATATCTTAAAAAAAATCTTGAAAAGGGTTAAGTTATAATATATTAAGAAAAAGAAAAAAAACAAGAGCCACACAAGAAATGCGCAAGAAATGAATATTGGATTCTAACAGAAAGCATTTCTAGCCCTCAAAACAAAAAGGTTTGGAAGTGACTGGAGTGACGTCAGGGATCTGACATTAAATCAGACGTTTCTCTTTCAGAGCAGCGGTGACTTTGTGAAACCATTTAGGATTCCTGCACAACTCCACTCTGCAAAGAAGATGTACAAAAGTAAAATTAGTAAAAGAAAAAGAAGTCCTAATTTTCTGTTAACTTTTGGGATCTTAAACACATCTCACCATGGTCTCCAGTTTGGAGAGCTGCTCATTTTGAGTATCGATGTTTTCTTTATGCATTTGGTTTAGGAGCTGTAAACCTTTCAGCATGTTGGAGTGCATATGTGCTCTCTCCTAAAGGAATACAGTTATTCAGTGGCTGCTCTTCACAGTTCTCACGATGGGGACTTGGAGAGCTTCAGCTTTCCGTTACCTGCAGCTCCTTGATGCTGGTTGGTGCGTGATTGTTGATGAACATCTCCAGCCTCTGTACTTTGGTCTTTAATTCTTCCTCGTCTCTTTGTAAGCTGTTCAGCTGCTCTTTAGCCTTCTGGGTCTGGGCTTGGTCCTGGTACATCTGGACCTGTCAAAAATACATTCACCTTTATTATTATGATCTGTCTCTTTATATTAAGAATGGAATCATTAATATTTTCAAAAGAACGCAGTTGGATTGAGGTGTTATCAGTAAGAACAGGGTGTCATGCGGACAGTTTTTGGAGTCACAGAAGAGGTGCCTTGTTATGTCTGCAGAAGTTCACTCTGATGGAAACTTCCTACACTCACTGCCTTCAACCTTTCTGTTCTCCTCTGTTTTTTTTCTTCTATCTTGCAACAATACAGCTTCACACAGGAATTCACTGTTGACATATTTTAGTGCTATCTTACCTGCAGTAACTGTATCACTTCTTTCATCTGCTTCTCCACCTCTGCAGCCAGCTCGGCCTGCTTCCCCAGCTTTTGGAGAGTGCCTTCATGGTTCTTCAAAGCCCGGTTGATCCTTTCTATCTTAGCTCCGGTGGTTTCATAAACATAGTTAAGCGATTCACTCAGTTGTATGACACCAAACATGAGTACGTTGACTTCTTCCTGAGGGGCAGTTTTCTCCTCTAACTTGCCCGGGCTTCTGATGGGACCTGCATGGACTGCTCCTAAACCTGCCACCAGGCAAAACAGACCGAAGCTCCAGATCATCTTGATGATTGTCTCCCACTCAGATGACAGAGCAGATTTAGGCTTATTTGGATTTCTTTTTCTGCTCCTCACAACAAGGATTTGATGTAAATTTGACACAAACTTTGAAACGGCATCCGTACAACTCCCATTTGCAGTAGCAGAGCAGAAGCGTAATCTGCTATTGGATAATGCAAGCGAGAGCTACTCACACTCCTTTTATAGCGACTCAGGATTTGCAACACACGGTAAAATATTAGCTCTGCAATGGTTCGATCACGGCTGCAGTACATGGACTCAAGCTCTGTGACCTTTTTTCCCAATGACCTTTTTGTGAAGGTTAACTTGCATGTTTCTAAATTTGTCATTTAGGTCATAAACTTTCAATGTGCACACCAAAAAAATGTATAGACTGCTGTTTGTTTAAGACAAACACAATGTTTAGCAACGATCTGCATACCAACATGTGAAGTAAAAAAAAAAAAAAACCCTACAAGAAGAGTCAACTCCCCAGGATACGTGATGGAAATCAGTCGTTGCAAAATCTGAACAATAGTTACCTCTGCAGTTTGACTTGGACTGAAGTCAGAGTGGTGTTTGCTGATTGGATTCATTATGTGTAAACTCCTCCCATGTTTGCACACAATTATTTATCTCGTGTAAAATTGCACTTTTTCAATATAGAAAAACAAAACTCAAATTTCTTTATGGTTTTGCATTCACTAAATCCTGTTCCTGTTTTTTTTTTTTTTTAAATACAGGAATTTGCTGTATGTTTACCCACAAAGTGTGAACTTCAACAGTCGCCAGGGGTCAGTGAGGAACATTGCTGTGAAGGTTCAGTTCATGGCTGGAGAGGACCCCAGCCAAGCTTTACCTGTGAGTAACGGTCAAGGACAGGCAGGAGACATAACTGCTGTGTTGGAGGATGATGAAATCTCAATCACAAAGCTCCATGTGAGGCGTTATCTACTCTGAAAAGAATGTGGTTAAAATCCCACTCCCATCATCTTTTGAGCTTGTTTTAAAAACGTTCCCAGTGGTCCTTTAGTTAGGATTATGCCGTTTTTAACCTAAATTTAAAAAAAAACGTGTCGTTTTCTAGCACATGGTTTCTGCAGAGCCGGAGTAGTTCTTTAGAAATACACAGAAATTCAATTTTAAGACTTTTTTCTCTTAATAGTTCTCCTCCATCATCAAAAAAACACCACAAGAACATGTTAAAAACATGATTTCTATCAGAGAGCGACATTAAAAGTGACATGTTTTTAATAGAAAGTTCAGTAGTTTTTCATGGTTTTGTCATAATTTATTATTAGCTTTTTTTGTGGTATGTGTATATTGTTGATAATAAAATCCAAAACATGCAAGAGGGCTTACAATTTGTTGTTGATCAGGTTATCTTTGGAAAGTCGAGTTGTGCCGAGTTCCTGACAGAAACCTACACTCCTGTCATCTACCATAACAAGTAAGGCTCAAAAGACTCTCTGCTTGCTTCATTTAGCTTTTCTTTTACTTCTTTTTTTTAACTGAGACCTTGTTTAACTGTTCCTGAAAAGGTCTCCTGAGTTTTATGAAGAAACCAAGATGAAGATTCCTGCCAATCTGACAGACAATCACCACCTACTGTTCACGTTCTATCACATCAGCTGCCAACCCAAACAGAACACTCCTTTGGAGACCCCTGTGGGCTACACTGTGAGTACGCTCAAAACCGGGATCCCTTTTAAAGTGGTTGTGCTATGGAGAGAGACTGAGAGGGGGCTGCAACAAAGCTGCTTACCTCCTGCTTTACCTTCACCTCTAAACCAAGAAAAATTCAATTTAAAATCTGCTTACTCAGGTTCACATATTGGTTTAAAAATACGGATACAAATATTTTTTTCAAATGGCCATAAAATGAGTTTTAAAAGACTTAAATTTAGCTTGTAAAAAATTCTAGGAACCCTAAAAAATTCTAGAAAAATTGTCCCATTTTAAATTTTAATGATGCTGCTCAAGTGCCAAAAAAGGCATAAAAGGTCTTCAGAATATTTCATTTATAAACTAATTGTCTTCCTTTTTTGTGTTCAGTGGATTCCTTTGATGCAGCATGGAAGGCTTCGCACCGGTTCATTCAGTCTGCCTGTGTCAGTGGAAAAGCCTCCACCGAGCTACTCTGTGCTCACCCCTGATGTGAGTTGTTTTTTTTGTAATCACTCTGTATACATTTCTCTGCTGTGGCCTCTTCCTTTGCGATGCGTCTTGGTGTGAAACAGCTGGGTATTTATTCATGGCAGGTTCAGCTCCCAGGGATGAAGTGGGTGGATAATCACAAAGGAGTGTTTAATGTTGAGGTGATAGCAGCTTCTTCAGTTCACACTCAGGTAAGTTCACCCATACATGAGAATAATGCTGAGGTTTAGTGGGATTTTTTTCCCTGATTTAAAAGCTGCCAGAGGTGTGAATTTAGTCATTTTTGCTCATAATCCTAACTAACGTGATTTAAACACTTGTAGCTGTTTCATTTATAAGCCTCCGTTCCATCTATTCTCCGATTCTAATGTAGAATCCACAAATGTCTTTGGTTATCAGATCTGTGAAAGCTGAGCTAGTTCGACTTGTAAACGTTGCGGATGTTCCCTTAGGACCCCCACTTGGATAAGTTCTTCACCCTGGTGTATGTTTTGGAGGAGTACTCCTTCCCTTTTCGCCTCAAAGACGTGATCATAACCGAGGCTAACATGGAGGGGGAGCTTAAGGCCAGCATGGCTGCACTGAAGGGGGCTCTGCTGGACACCTGCATCCGGTTTTTGCATCAACTTCTCAACAAACTTATTCAGCTCATCGTATACCCTCCCGTCATTGCAGGACAAATTGGTGAGCAAACGTCAAATATTCTTGCTGCGTGACAATTTCTGTCCTTTTGCTCACAAATTGCTGGCGTTTGAATAGCTGTTGCTAAATGATGCTGGGCTTTGGCCAATGTAGACAAGTAATGTGTGGTAAAGTCTACCTTGTGCTGATCATTCCATCATCTGCAGTGAACCTTGGCCGACCTGCCTTTGAAGCAATGGCCTTGTTGGTCAATCAGATCCACAAAAACCTGGAGGGAAACCAAGACCTGCATGGGCGCAACAACCTGCTAGCGTCTTACATCCATTACTGCTTCCGTCTGCCCACTGCTGAGCCCACCATGCCACCGGGAGGTGAGGTGGACCCACCCTCTTTGTTCTTAAATTAAGGTTTGTTCACATTTGTGGTCTTACATCCACGTTCTATGTCTTTACTAAAAAGCTGGCGCCTCGCAGTCTTATGAGATGCCTGTTCAGTATGCTACAATTTCCCGAGCAACGGGCCGACCGAGCAACCTCTTCCTGTCCCGCTCTAAGAGTATAAGCAACTCTAACCCTGACCTGGCCACCACACCCGTTTCCCCTGACGAAGAAGTCCAAAGGATTATAGGAAACAAGGTAAACACGCCTTCAAAACTGTTCAAATTAACTATAGAGCATTTTAGCATGTGGAAATGTATACATTTTTGTAGATTTTTGGTCGTGACTTGTGGTTGTTTGCTTATTTGTCCTGTTTACATTAATACAAATGTTTCTGCTGATTTTTTTTTTTAGAACAAAAAGTATTCTTTTAATATGGTTTTATAATTTATGGATGTATCTTGATTTAACTAAACTGCTTTGATGTTTCAGAGCAGATTCCATAAACTTGATTGGTTTCTCTATGCTTAAGTGCAATTCTGCTCTTCGCCTCTTTTCCTTTTGTTTTCTAGTCCCCCTTGATATGTGTGTATCCCAACCTGCTATTTTCTTAATTTTATTTTGTCCTCAGTTGTTATAACCCTTTTTTGTGTTGATTGTTTTTTTTTTTTTGGTTTTTGGTTCATTCCTGTTGAAATCTCGTGTGGTTACTTCCTCCCCTTTCTCACTGTGTTCTTGCCTCCTGCGGCTCTATGTTTCCGTGTGTGCTTTGTGTGTGCGCCTGGTGGCTCGTGGCAGGGCATTGACCGCTCCCATTCCTGGGTGAACTCTGCTTACGCCCCTGGGGGCTCCAGATCTGTTCTACGCCGGAACCCCAACTCCAGCTGCGAGCTCAAGCAGGTGCCAAGTCCTTCTTCCTCCTTCGCTTCATCTGCTTTTAACCATCTTCAATGCACTCTGGTGCTTGCTTCATCCAACCTGTCGCATCATTTAATCACTCGCTTCATCTTCTCCATGGCTCCAAACACATTTCTCTTCGCTGTCTAACAAGCCTAATATGTAGTGATTGATTGACAGAAGCTCTGCCTGCGGCTTGTTAGATTTCTTACCAGCCTTGCACTCCTGGGAGGTCGTAGACGTCCTCTCTCCACCCACCAGTTCCCATCCACTCATTTTCACATCACTGTCATCTCTGTGTTCACCTCACCATCACTTCATGTCAGGCAAGCGACCTCAGCTGCAATCGCATGTCTGCCTTTTTGGACAGCGTGGCCTTGTTTTCAGTTCCTGCAAGGCAACTTACTAAGAAGGTAAAACTACTTCAACAGACTGTAGATGTGACACTCTTTGTAGCAGACTAACACATATTTATGCCATGACTCTCACAAGGTTATTCAAATCTGTTTTTTTTTGTCTTTGATTTAAAGCTTTTATTGAAATTTGACTGTCTTAGAAATATATTGGTACTGGAATTTATTAAAAAAATGTAACTAATTAAAGTTGTCTAATTTAAATTTTAGAACCGAGATCTCATATGTCTTCTAAAAGACCCACTCTGATAAAAAAAAAAAAAATGTATTTTTGGTGTTTTTACCACGATCTTGTGACATTCTTCTGTTTCCTATTATTTTTGTCAAGTACCGGTAATAAGAAAATTAAGATCATAACTCGGAGGCAAATTTCTAATGAGCTACTACCACTCTGCAGAAACTATGTCCTATTTCATTTGATTTAGGCTAAAAAAAACATCATTATCATAAACAAAAGACCTCTGGGAAAGCTTTTACAATAGATCAAAAGATGATTGGATTTTTTTAAATGATTACTTGCAAAATGAATGCACTGTTTCATGTTTAGCTGCTTCATGAAGAGCTGGCCTTACAGTGGGTGGTGAGTACCAGCACCGTGAGGGAGGCGTCGCTGCAGCAGGCTTGGTTTTTCTTCCAGCTGATGGTCAGTTAACTCTTGGAAATATTCAGTAGCTCTGAAATGTTTCCATCTTTTTCACATTTTCATTTTTGTTTTCAATCTGCAGACCAAGAGCATGGCTCATCACTTATTTCTGACGTCTAAGCTGGAAACACCCAGACGCCAGCGGTTTCCTGATCGCTTCGTCGATGACATTGCAGCACTGGTGTGTGCTGTCAGCGCAGACATTGCAAGCCGATACCACAAGGTAAAGATATGGCATCGTTTTTGAGAATGCCGTGCTGTTCATCAGCAATATTTTGGGATTTTTGAACAACACAAGACAAAGAAAAGTGCTGTTAATTTCCCTTTCCAGGGATTGAGTTTCTTTGATTGATTCAGACATTTTTGCCCCAATTTTGATGACTTTGTATGCTATTTTTCTAAAATGCAAATTCATATTCTCCTTGAAACTCTCCATTAGGATGTGGAGCTGGTGGAGAGGCTGAACAGCAGCCTCGCCTTCTTTCTCAATGACCTGCTGTCGTTACTGGACCGGGGCTTTGTGTTCAACCTCATTCGCACCTACCACAAACAGGTGTGCATTCACTTCCTCATCAGTCTGTTTTAATTCCAAGCAACTCGGTGCTTCACTTTCATTTTAATGTTTTCTACACCCTTTTGCATACAACAGATTGCCAACAAGCTTCAGACGGCCCAGAATCCCAGCTCCCTGAATGCCTTAAGAATAGATTTCACGCGAATAATCTGCAGCCATGAGCATTATGTCATCCTCAACCTACCCTGTTCCACCCTGAGCCCTCCAGCGTCCCCTTCTCCTTCCACCTCCTCCACCACCTCACAGGTACCAAAGCAAGCTGGGGAACGCATTTAGTCTTAAACTGCATGCTACAATCAGTAAAAGTTGGATAATCGCAAACGATTTTTTTCTATCTTTCTTTATAGAGTTCAGCCTTTTCCAGTTTGTTGCAGGACCAGGGTGTGGCCACCATGTTTGATTTGTCATTCCCCTTTCGTCAGCAGCACTTCCTGTCTGGCCTGCTGCTCACTGAGTTGTCTCTCATTCTTGACCTTGAGGGTGAAGGGTGGGTACTGGGTGTATTTTACAAATGCTGTTCAGAATGCTGCTCGGTTAGAAATACCTAAGAAAAATACCCAAAAATACCCAATAAAACATTCAGTATGACACATTTTTTCTCTTCCACAGGGTGTTCTTCCTACATAAAAAGGCCATCAGTGCTATTCACTCCCTCTTGTGCAGCCATGACGCGGATCCTCGTTACAAAGACCCTCAGGTCAAAGCCCACGTTGCTCAGCTGTACCTGCCTCTCATCCCCATCGTCCTGGAGTCGCTGCATCAGCTCCATGACTTCTGCGGTTAGCATAAAAAGTCGTGCAGCTTCTATGGCATCAAGAATATTTTTATTTTATTTGCAGAAATACTGACTACTTTTCCTGTTTCTTGCAGACTCTTCGCCTGCGTGGGCTCGCCATGCCCACGCCGATAATGCTGACCCAGACAGTAACAGCACTATCAGTCAGTCTGTTGCTATGGCAATTGCGGGTTCCCCTCTGCCGCATGCCAAAGTGAACCCATTTGCACTCCCCTCAGTGGTAAGTGATAGAGGCAGGGGTCACACTGCTCCCCGGGGCCCTGCAGACTGAAGGGTCACAGATGGGTCTCTTGTGTAGGAAGCTGCTGCTTCACTTTGACAGACAATCATCTCCAAAAGCATTTGTATTCTTTCCATGTTTGCCTGTAGGTGGTTTTCTGTCCATTTCTTATTCGATAAAGAGTCATTTTGTTCAGGTCTGCCGCAGAAATTGGCATAGAGTTTGTGTGTTTGTCTTTATCAGGCTGGGCGGCAGTCCAGCTCTCTGTCAGCTGAGTGCAGCAGGACGCTGCTGGTGTGTTTCCTGTGGGTGATGAAGAACGCAGATGCTGCTCTTCTTGAACGTTGGGTGTCTAATTTGTCCGTCCTGCAAATCACCCGCTTGTTGGACCTGCTGCACCTCTGCGTCTCCTGCTTTGAATACAAGGTATAAAAAGCGTATACCGTCATAGGCAAGGGGGTATTTCGCCAACCTTACACCATCATGGGATGACATTTGACGGATTCAAAACAAGTTTTCCATAAAATTCTGCAATTTGGTTTGGATCAGTGCAGTCTGGAACAGCATGCCCTGACTTGTTTCCATGTTCATAAGTGTAGGCTGGATGGTAACCATTGCATCAGCTGAGTAAATATGTTTACATTTCACACAGCTGATGCAGCCTATATTTAACTTTTACAGTCTTTTTCAATTATTTTCAAATTCAAATCAGTGACGTTCAGGAATTTTTATTATTTTTCTTTGATTTGATTTACTTCTATTAATAAATTAATATTATTATTTGTATTACTTTGGCTGCTGTTAATAACTGCTACCCAAAATGAACAAAAAAAAAGTCAAATGAGCTTTAAATGCGCCTCTTTTTATCATCACATTTTGTGTTTTAGGGGAAGAAAACTCTGCAGAGGATTAACAGCCTGACGTTTAAAAAGTCTCAGGACATGAAGGCCCGCCTGGAAGAAGCCATTCTCGGCACCATTGGAGCTCGACAAGAAATGGTCCGCCGCTGCAGAGGTAAACTGCATGACAAAAACATCCCTTTTTTCTGTACTTGCGAACATGTGACGGATTTATGAAGATGTGCCTGTTCTAGCAGAAAGAAGTCCTTATGGGAGCCATGAGAGTGTTAGGTGGAGAAAGAATGTCACTCTCTGGAGACAAAACGCAGACAGAGTCGACAAGTATGTTTCTACAGTACCTAGGTTTAAATTATTAGCAACGTAATCAAACATAAACTAACTAATAATAGTACGTTTTTGAGTTAAATTGTTATCATGTGATTCTAATGGTAATAATAGGAGTAAGGCTGACATGGAACAGGAGTCTGTGGTGGATGGAAACTTGGCTACTGAAGCTTCTCTGATAGTTCTGGACACACTAGAGATTATAGTAAAGGTAAGAATTATGCTTTTCAATCATTAACTACATTTTTTTTTCATTTTTCTAAAATTCCCTGGGTGGAGTTTTTGACCTCTCTCCTCTTTCAGACGGTGGTTGCATCAGAGTCTAAGGAGAGCGTTCTGGGGGGCGTGCTGCGAGTGCTTCTCCACAGTATGGCAGGAAACCAGAGTGCCCTCTTTCTGCAGCATTGCTTTACTACACAGAGAGCTCTGGTTTTCAAAGTAAGAGCAGTCTCTGTAAAGTTAGATTTATTCTTTAGCTGTGATTTAAAGATCCACACTGATTATCTTTTGGCCTATTTTAAAAGCGGTCCCAGTGTTTTTTTAAATATGATTACGCTGTTTTTAGCCAAAATTTAAAAAAATTGTGTTGTTTCCTAGTATTACTTAATTAGAAATAGTAGTAGTTTATTAGAAATTCACCTTTGAGCTGTGGGCGAGACTGTTGAAGCGGAGGAACCCCTCCATCCCTTCCCCTACCCATTGCTGAGAGCTCAGAGCAGGAAGCTTGTGGCCCGCCCAGCATATTTTCTACGTCACCAATAAGCTCTTTTTCAAACAGCATTTTTTTCATCTGCTCCTGGTTCACAACAATTTAAATAAAGAAATACCGGTACTCAGTAATTTAATCTTAAGCCAAATTTTCTGTTAAAAACACTATTTTCATCAGATTGGGTCTTTAATTGCAAGAAAGAGATAATTTTTGTGGATTCAGAGTTTGTCTGTTTTTAAGTAGTTTATTGGATGTAAGGAAATAATGTTTCTTTTTTAATTTTATTTTGCAGTTTCCAGAGATGCTGTTCGAGGAGGAGACGGAACTTTGTGCAGACTTGTGCCTGCGTCTCCTGCGACACTGCAGCAGCAGTGTGGCCTCTGCCAGAAGTCACGCCTCAGCTTCTCTTTACTTACTCATGAGGCAAAACTTTGAGATTGGAAATGTACGTTTAAACCTTATTGTGCTATTCAATTCTGATTATCTTGTTTAGGATATTTAAAAAAATGCTTCCTTCATAACATACTTCCACAAACACTCCTCATTTTCTGTCTCGGTTCTGTTTTTTTTTCTGGCTCTGCTTCAGAACTTTGCTCGAGTGAAGATGCAGGTCACCATGTCTCTGTCCTCGTTGGTGGGAACGTCGCAGAACTTTAACGAGGATCATCTTCGTCGGTCACTAAAGACAATATTGATGTACGCAGAAGAGGATGTTGACCTGCGTGACACACCTTTCCCAGACCAGGTGTGTGTCACCGAACTCTACTTTTTCTTGGATTAATCTCTGAATCTTTTTGCAGTAGAAGAGACCTCACCATTGTGATGTTTAATCAAAAACTTCAGGTCAAGGATTTGGTGTTCAACTTGCACATGATTCTCACTGACACTGTGAAAATGAAAGAACATCAGCAGGATCCTGAAATGCTCATTGATCTCATGTACAGGTACAGAGAAGATCACGAGCAACAGCAAAAAAAGTTAAAAAGTTGTTTAAAGAAAGACTTTCAGGATTGAAACTGACTGAAATTTTTCAGGATTGCCAAAGGCTACCAGAACTCGCCTGACCTGCGCCTGACGTGGCTGCAGAACATGGCGGGGAAACACTCGGAGAGAGGGAACCACGCTGAGGCCGCCCATTGTCTGGTTCACAGTGCAGCCCTGGTGGCAGAATACCTGAACATGCTGGAAGACTGCCGCTACCTGCCTATAGGCTGTGTTACATTTCAGGTTGGTTTATGCGCTTCATTACGAAAAGTTTCAATAATTCTATTTACGAAGAATTCATGAGCAAATGTTAATGTTTTTCTCTGTTTTTCTCACAGAATATTTCATCCAACATATTAGAGGAGTCCGCAGTATCAGATGACGTTCTGTCCCCAGAGGAGGAGGGCATTTGTGCCGGGAAGTATTTCAGCGAGTCTGGCTTGGTGGGCCTCTTGGAGCAGGCAGCTGCTTCATTTAACATGGTATGGCTCATATTCTCTGAATGCACGGGGACAGTGTTAGGTTACAGCATTAACACAACTGAAAGATAGCTGTGTGATTGAGTGATGAGTACAAATCATGTCTTGTTATCTTAATATGTGCAGGGTGCCATGTATGAGGCCATTAATGAAGTGTACAAGATTCTGCTCCCCATCCATGAAGCTAACAAAGACTTCAAAAAGCTGGCAACTGTCCATGGAAAGCTGCAGGAGGCCTTCAATAAAGTCTGCAACCAAGTTAGTCAGCTTGAACCTAAGATCAACTGCAAACAACCAGTGTTTGTGAGCAAATGTACTTAATCTGCTTTTAATTCTGTTTGTCTTCCTGTCTGCTGCAGAGCTCTGGATGGGAGGTAACAGCTTCATTTAAAACATTGAAAAATTCCACAATAAAGTTGAATAGGTTCATTTAAGAATAACGTTTCTTATTTTCCCCATTGCCTCTTTCTGTTTTTGTTTTTTTTTTCTCCTCATCTTCTGCGTCTTTCACAACATATTTCTGGTGAGTTGTGCAAAACACTTTCATGCTGGTGTTTAAAAGTTGCATCACGTTCAAACTGTTTCCATTTCTCTTTGCTCCACTCTTTTTTTTTTTTTTTTTTTAATTGCTTCCATTTTTTTCCTGTCTGCAGTTCTTAGAGAATGTTTGGCACCTACTTTCGAGTGGGCTTCTATGGCTCACACTTTGGAGACTTGGAAGAGCAAGAGTTTGTCTACAAGGAGCCTTCCATCACCAAATTAGCTGAGATTTCACACAGACTTGAGGCACGTTGATGTGACATAGATGTGGCATCTGTGAATTATGAGAACTTGTTTTGCTTCATAGTGACTGTGTGTTTTGCACAGGAGTTTTACTCAACCAGATTTGGAGACGATGTGGTTGAAATAATCAAGGATTCCAGCCCTGTGGACAGAAACAAACTGGATCCCAACAAAGTAATTAGACATGTCTATTTTAAGAGTGAAAATAACAGTTAAATGTTATAAAATGTGTAACAAATCTATTGGTTGTTGCAGGCCTACCTCCAGATCACCTATGTGGAGCCTTACTTTGACACATACGAGCTAAAGGAGAGGATCACCTACTTTGACAAGAACTACAACCTGCGTACTTTCATGTACTGCACTCCCTTCACCCTGGATGGCCGCGCCCACGGCGACCTGCATGAGCAGTACAAACGCAAAACCATCTTGACAACATCTCATGCCTTCCCCTACATAAAGACTCGCATCAACGTTATCCACAAGGAGGAGGTGGGTCCCCGCTCTGCCGTGATCACGTCTTATTAAATGCAATGTCAAATCACCCTCCTGTCATCTGCAGATTATTCTGGTCCCTATTGAGGTGGCAATTGAGGACATGCAGAAGAAGACTCAGGAGCTCGCCTTTGCCACAAATCAAGACCCTGCAGACTCTAAGATGCTACAGATGGTTCTGCAGGGCTGTGTGGGCACGACTGTCAACCAGGTTCTGACGCTTTTTGAAGATTGAAGAACTCATGTCTGCCTCTGGAGTATTAATTACAATAAGAAGTGCTTGTAGTCTGAGTCACTGTTTTAAGTAGTGATAAACATTCCTCAGCAAATGTGTAACCGTTTTCCCTCCGACAGGGCCCCCTCGAGGTGGCGCAGGTCTTTCTCTCCGACATTCCTGATGACCCAAAGCTTTATCGCCATCACAACAAACTGCGGCTCTGCTTTAAAGACTTCACCAAGAGGTGACGACACACTCCACACCTGCGGCACAGATTGCTTTTCAAACAAAAGCGGCAGATCTCAAATATCCCAACCTCCTGGGCTATTTTTCGTGCAGGTGTGAAGATGCCTTGAAGAAGAATAAAACCCTGATTGGTCCGGACCAGAGAGAGTACCAACGAGAGCTGGAGAGGAACTACAATAAACTGAAAGAGGCTTTGAGTCCTCTCATCAACCGCAAGATCCCCCAGCTGTACAGACCCCTGCCAGCTCAGAGCACTCAATTGCAACTGTAACTCAAGACATAAAACACACACACACTCACACGCCTCCACACTGGGAGCAAGAAATGACCTCATGCTGCTTCTTTAACAGCTACACAAAAACAACATTAAACCAAGCTTATCACAATTCCACCTACAGACTAATACCATCGAACTCAATTAAAACTATTTAATTTAGTTTTTTGTTTTTTCCACTTTTGGCTGAAATTTGAGTTTGCACTGCAAAACCTCCTCTCTTAAAGTCCCACTCCGATCACATTTTAGCTATTTTTAAAGCGTTCTCAGTGGTCTTTTAGTTATGATATTTATTTTTATAGCCTAAATAATAAAACCTAGGTTGTTTTTTTCAGACATAGTTTCTGCAGAGCAACAGGAGTTCCTTAGAAAGTCACCTCTGAGTTCTTTTTTTTTTTTACCTGTTACTGTGAGCTCTCTGTTTACAATCTGTCAACCAAAACACAATTTTCATTGGAGTGGGTCTTTAAACTTAAGTCAAAAGCACCTGTGTCATATTTTAACATTTAAAACGTGTTTAAACTTGATGTTAACCTCTTAAATATGAGCTGCATCTGTGTTGCAAACATTCAGTCCTTCACACTCATCATTCTGGCCGTCTCTCCTGCAGGAACTCGGGCAGCAGGTCCAGCTTCCGAAGAGTCGACTGTTGATCTGCACCAAACTGGGAAACTGCGCAGAGCAACAACCACCGACTCCAACCGTCTGCTCCCCCTCCCAGCTGCCCTGCACACCAACTGTTACAGACACACACACACACACAGCTAGTTGTCACCTCTTTCCCCTGCTGTACTGTCTCCCCCATCACCACCACTGTTAACTCTGTAGGAAAAAATCTCAACTGTTTATACTGGAAGCTTATCTGCCTGGTAAACATTGTCACTTGAAACGAAGTTCCTAAGAGGCTGCGTTCAAAAAAAAAAAAAAAAGCTAAAGCTTTCCAAAGTAATCCACTCTGAGAAGACCCAAAGTAATCTCTCTGAGCTGGATCTTGGCTTTAACTTGAGTTTTTATCAGAGTGCAACACCAAACATTTACTGTCAAATTAATTTGAGTTGCATTTCTTTTTTCAATCTGTTTGCAAGATGTTCTTTGATGTTTTTTTTTTAGGCTATTGCCCTTAATAGTTAGTCCAATTTTTTTTGTTTTGTTTTATTTTATTGTCAGCAGACCAAATATCTGACATTCCTCCTCCTTGAAGTTGTAACTTTTATCTGAGCATTCCTCATTTGTAGTACAAAGTAGGGTGTTGTTGGCTTCTTTTGTGAGTTGCTGACCTCGTGGTTTTCTAATAAGGGCAAAAGTTAAAACAAATGGGCTGAAAAGTCTTTTTTTTTGTACATATATATAACTGTGAAACTAAAAAACAGCAGTCACGTCAAACATTTATCACTGAAGTTCTGGCTTGAACTTGTTAAAGCTGTGGGATTTATTATCGGCAACTGTTTGTCTGTAGGTAATCTACAAAAACGAAGCACTCCAAATGTTTTGTGCATGTTGAATATTTGCATTATTTTTTAACTGCTGTATCTATCCGATTGCACTATTGTAAACCAAACTACGGCACAGTAACACCACTAAACTTTTGTTATTTTACAAAGTAAAAGAAATGTTCTTTTTTTACTTTTTTATTTATTTACACTGTCTTTTATTAAAACAAACCTGGTTCGAGACCGAACCGCTGTATGTGTGGTAATTCATCTACATCCTGATGACACATTCAGATATCAGTGTCACTGATGGGATTCACATGGAAACAGCTTGTGATTATTGTTGCAGTTTAAACTTTGAATCCATGCCCAAACCTTCAAATACTGAATTGAATTTACTTGTTTCAGCTCAAATATATTACTGTTTGCCTTATTCTTTTGCCTGCAGATTCTTTTAGATGTTTGAAAAATGAAACAATTTGACAAACTATTCATAATAGAAGATGCTCTGAGGATTTATTTCTAATAGTTTTTGGAAAAACAAGAACATCATAAGAAAACATTTTTGAATTTAATATAACATCAAACAGAAAAAATGTCAGATACCTTAAATCAAACTTTTTGACTATAACTTGAGCTCAGGAACTTGTCTGATTTGACCCTGGAGAACCCAAGGAGTCAATTTTTACTCCTTTTTTAAATATTTGTTTTTGCTGCCATCCAAAATGAGCAAACAAAAAAAAAAAACTAACTTTAAAAGCAGAAAATTCCTTTTAGGTTCTGCATGTTTAAACCGTATAGTTGATATTACTAAATTATTACCTAATTTCGAGAATTCAAACAAATTCTACACCACAAATGAAATATTTTTGTCTTTCTTCATCATTATAGTTACATTGAACCTTGCCTGTGTCTCATTAATTGTTATATATCTGCTATTATTTCATTTTTACCACCTTAAGTTCCAATTAATTTGGTTTCTAAAATAAAAGCTTAAAATTTTTAATTTGCTTTTTTTTAATTAAAGAGAATTAGTTGATGGTTAACATTCTTGAATGTTTTCGAGGTCACAGAAGGCCTTTTTTAAATTTTTATTTCTTTGTGACTGAGCCGACCCTGTCTGAGATGAATAGCGGGGCTCCTGAATGCTGCTGGCCCTTTAAGAGGTGCGGGAGGGGCCCGCAGCATCTCGGCTGCGGTGTTTTTGTCTCTGTCTGTCAGTGAGCGCTCCTGGGCCGAGAAGGCTGAAAGGATTCCCAGAAGGAAGGTAAGAGTAGCTATTAAGTTACGTCTCCTCTGTGCGAGGAAACGCAGCGTGCGGGACAAAAATGCGTGGATCTTTTTTTCTAGATTTCCATCGCGCCTCAGACAGACGACGCTTCTTTAGCGGGGACTTCTTTGTGGACCGTCGGTCCTTCCCAATCCCATTCCTCCGGTCAGTTCTGTCCGAAGTAACGCATCGTTAAAGCGTTAAATAGCCTCAAATGATGTTATATCCTTAAAACTAAAGATTTAGTTCCGATCAACTGTGTTTAGTGACGTCACATTCTCATCTTTGGACCTTTAGAGGAAGTGAGTCTCATGGTGATGGTCGCTTCTCCGGTGCGCCTTTTTTGTTCAGAGCATCATCGGAGGCAAGGAGCGCCGTTTATTTATAACCTCATTCAATAATCGCTCTTTCTAATATTTCCACGTGATGTAAAAGCGCGTGTCATTTCTCCAACCGGGTGGCCACATTCATAGATCTTTAGTCATCCACCTGGAAAACCTTCTTTCCATCATACAATCGTGAGGAAAAGCTCCTACCGTCTCACATAATGCCTCATGGAAAGTAAATCTGAACTTTTCTCTCTGATCAGTGCTCTCATCATCCTAACTTTTACCGTCACCTCCTCCATTGCGCATTTCGGCTTGTTTACGCACGGCTTGGAAGCGTCCCTTTTTTATTGTTGCACATGTCGCAACATTCCAGCGTTTTTTAATCTCATTAAAAGCCCCAAAAACTCAATTGGGACTCTTGGGAGAGGGTGGGTCCCATCCATCCTGCAACTTTTCATTACTTCCAGATGTTTGCTCGGCGCTTCTTGCCCTCTCAGCTGCTGGTCTCGCTGGCTGAAGCCAAAGGGGTGAAGCTGTTGGTCAGACCTGGGTAAACATTGTTTTTATTTTTAAATATAAAACCTTAACATTTTAATATTTTTATCAAATTGAACTGTAATGCCCAATTAAACATTTTTTGTGACAGAAAATGTAATAATTAATTGCTCAGGTTCACGAGAAAACACATGAGATGTTGTTTTCATGGAGATCATCCAGACATTGGCAGGCTGCGGGGGTGTATTCATCACCCAGTTACCCTTCATCATACAATACTTCACTGTCCTGCTGTTGTATAATGACTTGCTGACTCTACTAAGTCCCCTCAACTAGTTTGCAGCAGCAGATACTTTATATTGTGCAGCTTCAGTGTTCCGACTCCATAAAAGCATTGTGTTAGTGTGGCTTTAATGAGCTGTTATGCTTTAATTGAAAGTCGTCTCTTTGTGTTGCTAAGAGGGATGTTCTGGAATTTCGTCCAACAACACGAGAGTCCTCTATCCTGCAATTTGAGAATCCGAATGTGATTGTCTCATTTGGACCCAGGGGTGCTGTAATGGAATGTGGGGCTATAAACTCCATTTGCACACCGGGCCACACGCCGGGCACTTAAAGAACTAATCAAATTATGTCCTGAACTTTCACAGGAAGACCTGTCTGCTGATGACATTCTTCTGGACAATTTAGGAGCACAGTGACTGACATCTATAATCGCTATGACTCCTAAATGTTGTAACTGAGCCCTTTTTTAGACCGTTTATCGTTGTTTTGCTAGATTTCAGTTCCAGTAGAAACGTTTTTTTGAGCTAAAGAGGGATTAGGATAAAGTGATGACCCTGCTGGTAATCCCAGCGACCAAGAAAGCAGGATAATACTACTTCTGTGCATCTCTGATGATTAACAAAAATATACTTGACAGATCCTAAAAGAGATCCCAAATCCCAAATAGAGTAAATTGGTTATTTTCCTGAGTAATCTCAGTAATCTCTTAATGACTAAGAAAAGCCCCAAATCAGCCCTGTCCATGCTGGGCCTGTAAGCTCTTGTTTTGATCAACAGGCTTCTCTAAATAGGGAAATAATTGATAGGAGCCTTTAGATTGGGTCAATAAGGCTCTTTAAAAATGCAGTTTGATTGGTTCATGCTCTGAGGAACCCCAACACACGCTGACCTGCTTTTTAACCCCAACATTCTTTCTGTTTGTCACATTTTCCTCCCTGCTTCATTAGTTCGAATCCCCACCTCCACAACTCCTCAAGATTTTTTTTCCCCCCAACTTGTTTCTGTGTGTGCGTCTGTGCTTTTGCGTGTCCTTTTTCCGGTGCCGCTCCTCGCTGCTTAGCCCCACCTCGGCTCGGTTTCCTGTTGGAGGTCAGCACAATGACCAGTTGCAGTCAGGAGAGCCGTCCAGTCCATGAACCATCTCCTCTTCCATATCTTTATTGTGAAAACAGGCTGAAGGAGTCTCTGGAGGTGACATCCATTCTGTCCTCATTTTTAAAGCCATAATGGTAAAAAAAACACACACACATCCCAGTGGAAGCTCTGTAGGACCATATGAGATCATTTAGAACTCTTGGTGAAAGTCCTTTTACTATTGTAAACAGTCAATCAACTGAGTTCTGATAAAGTCAGGTTGTGTATAAATGAAGCCTTTCGTGCTTCACAGTGTAGAGACTCACATGCAGCTGGATGAGGTTTATGTGAACATCTGAAAACAGCTCAACAATGGGTTTTATTTTAGTTGGACAAAGTGTCTATTTATGGGAGAGGAATACACAAATGCTGGTAAACTTCTTCAGGGCGGCTCCTTTTTATCGTCCCTGAGAAAGAGCCTCCTCTCAAACTATATTTACTGTGAGGGGGAGCCTGCAGTCCTCTTTGGGATCTTTTTTGATGTTTTTCTCTGCGATAAAAGAAGCAGACTTAATTCTGGCGTCAGGAGTGGTGTCTTGGTTTCGTCCGAATCTGAGACCTCATGCGTTGTCCTCATTCCAAAAGTTTCCATCTGAAAGTCTCAGCCGGGTCCCCCCCCTCCTCTCCGCCTCTCCTTTTGCCTTTCTTCCTCCACATTCCCCATCTTTCTCTCCCACCTTCCCTCACATACTGTACTGCTCTCCTCTGCGCCTTTCCCCATCCCTGCCCCCTCTTTTTTCCAACTTTCTTGTGCTCTCCTCGTTACTCCTCGCCCTGGGCTGGGAGGAAGTGACAGAGTTGATTTTGGGTCTTTGGGGAATACAAAGATGAAAATCGTTTTCCTGTAACCCTTTCTTTATCACATCTCCAGCTATCATCCTCCGTGTTCTGCAAGTAGCCTGGTTTGATGACAAATTAAAAAACATAATTTCATCAGAAGGTACGTTTGATTTAAGGCAGCCAAGTCGTCCAGTTTTCATATATTTTTGTGTTTTCACCTGAATAAATCAAGTTAATAGCTTCAGCTGTGTTTGTTGATCTGTGGGAGTCTTCAGGCCTCAGACTGTGTTGATGTGTTGGGGATCTGTGGGTTTTCAAGTGTCGAGTGGGAGGCGATGGGAGTTTAGTGAGTCATTTGCTGTCTGTGCCACGAGGTTAAAGCCAGTGCCTTACATTAAGCAGTTTGTCTTTGACCCTATGGCTTGAGAATAACTTTTCCCATTGATATACAGCTTTGGCTGCTTTAGACATACGAGAATATGTCATTTATGCAGCATTTAGCAGCATTAATAACTAGTCTTGTCGGTGAAGTCTTTAGGACTTCAGCAATCAATCACAAATGTAAGCCTTGCGTCTTTTATTTCCTCTTTCTGTCAGCATGTGGGTCCACAGCGCCACTTTATCAACTGTTTGTTTGTTTTGAGGTGGGTTTTTCTGCCGCACACACACGCAGAGCTTCTCTCAGGCTCTGTCTGTAAGATGCCCCTCCTCATTTTCTATTAAAACCAGCTGTGGAACTCGGAGCTCGATGAATGGCTCTTTGTGATTTTGGCTGTCGTTCCAGTCCAAAAGATCTGTTTCTCCCTCCAGCCCCCCTCCCTCTGCAGAGCCGGCATGACAACACCATGAAACAATGGGCTTAATAACAGCGAGTCATGTTCTGATATTAAGCAAAGGTCACCCCTGCCTTCGGGGCTAAATGTCGACCACACGGTTGCAACGTCCTGACCAGCTTGAGGTTGAGCAGACTCTGACTTATCCAATAGCATCTGCTTTCGGGTTTGTGCTGGTGGTGGCAGTTCCCACCAAACTGGAGGGTGTGAGTCTGCGCTGCTGGATTTAGGAGTGTTAGTCACACCAGAAAGAAGGCAGAACATGTTACCCAATCACATGGCAGAGAGATTCCCGCTGCTGGCCTTGAATTGATTAGATTGCCCTGAGCTGCTGTGTAAACTGTGACGGAGGTGTTTAGGACATGGATCCAGTTTCACTCATGCCTGTTTCTTCTGCTTTACCTGTTGATCAGTTAAAAAAACTCAAAAATGTAACACCTTTTTAAAATCAACCCATTTAAATATTGTTTAAAGTGTCTTTTATAAGTCCATTTTCTTTCTTTATGTAAGGGTTGCACGCTTCAACTATTTAAGTAAAGTGGTTCAAGTTTCAAAAAGGACTTTTTTTGTTGTTTTGTTTCTTTAGGTGCTGACTGTTACAGGGGAAAGAAAAGGAAAGAAGAGAAGGAGGCTGGGGAGGAGAACACTCATCCTCACAGCACAAACAGCTGGTATGAAACCGTAAAAGAAACCTCTTTCTTTTTCCTAAATTGCAAGTCATTAAATGACTGGAAGAATCCATTAAGATTCTTCTTTGTTGCTGTTTTCTCGTCCAGAAATAATGGACTTTGATGCACTGTAATGGCAATAATGATGAGATAACACAATAAACGGAAGCAATGAGTCTGACAAACTTTGGAGAGCTGACCTCCAAATGTGGCCTGGCACTTTTAATGACTCCTCGGGGTGGTCCCTGGTCTTAAGATTGAAGATAAAAGGATGTTTGTAAATGCCATAAATCAAACCCAGTGTGCAAACTTCCAATGAAAGAATGAAGAAAGCTGAAACCTCACAGAGAGAAAATGAAAACGAAAATGTGCCGAAATTACAGCACAATAGTTATTCTCATGGCATCTTACAGGACATACTACTAACATTCAATTTGTGCTGGATGACCTGCATCCTACCCCCCTGAGGGCTCACTCAATCTTAATAGGAAGGAATGGCATAAACTTGGCAGTGTAAGCTTCTTTTATTATGATTTGCAGCAGGAGGTGGGGGAGCGCCGTGGAGGCGATGTTATGGATGAGGGTAGCCGAGAAGAGCTGTCTGGAGAGGGGCAGAGAGGAAAGGGCGAACTCGGCTTTCTGTTCATCCCAAAGGAACTCTATGAGAGAGGAGGGAGAGGGAAGAAGGTCAGCCAGTCTGGGCTCAGCAGTGCGCCCGAGGTGGATGCTTTCACAAAAAAAAGCTCTCACAGAGCCAACGAGGAAATAGACATTTCAAGCAGAACAATCCAGGGGGATTAGGAGTTGAAAACCGGTGGACAAAGTCAGCCTCGGAGTCTGGCTGGGGTGTGTGGTTGCTAAACTGCAGACTCTAATTATATCTCATCAACTGTCCCCTGTCAGCGCTGTCCCCCACCCTACCGCTGGCACACAGACACCCTTCTGTGTCCTCTCCTCACTTTCTCACACATCCAGTCAAACTAACAAAGCACCGCAACCCAACTCATAATCAGTCTGACGCTTAATTTGCAGATTTAAGCTTAAGAGAAGCACAAAAACAATTATGGTTTTAACTCTAAAATCTTTTTGTCTTAGCTTCTTAAAATCTTTGCTGATTCTTATCTATATATCTTTTGTTTATATTAGTATTAGCATTTCATATCTACGTGTATTTAAGTTGAAAGTCTGTAGATCCTTTCTTGTCACACATTTTTCTGCATTAGACTGAAGCGTACAGTGTTATCATGGCTCCTCGGTGTGATGAAAAAGTGCAGATAAGGGAAATCGCATGGAGAAAATGTAACCGACCTCAGCACTTCACATACGATGCATTGTTTCCGAGTGTCCTACTTTTTTCTAAACGGGCAAGCAGCAGCAAGGGTCACAAGACATGAGGGCGGACGGGGGGGGGGGGGGGGGGGGCGACGACCTTAAACTGATTCAAACCAAGTATGCCTGAGGAAAAAGAAAAGGAAAGTTTCAGCTCTAACTTCTGATCGTCGCTCCTTCAAGCCACAGAGCTGTTCATCTGACTAATGCTGTGGGTGGCTCAAACATTTCAGCCCTGTTCCCACAAAAGGGATGACCTAGAAAGTTAATCTTTTTTTCAGGCAGAGTCAGCTCTCAGGAATTGGCATGGGGGGGGGGGGGGGGGGGGGGGGGGGTTGACGTTTTTGCAGGATGTCTGTTGCTCTCTGTGGAAGTGAAAAATCACAACATTTAGTTTATGGCATGTCAGAGTGCGCTGAAAGTCTGAGCTTTTCTGTGTTAGAGTGGCAAGGAAGTTAATCTGCAGAAAAAGGAGGGCGAGATCTAACCGCATGATCATCAGCTGATGTCGAGAAGGGAGCAGAGAGGCTTCAAGGGAAGACAAACAGATAATAGACGTGAATTGGAGGATAGGAAAAGAGAATGAGCAGGGGCTGTGAGCAGACCTCTAATTTGAGAGGCAAAGTTAGTGTGCAGAGTTGATGCCTAATAAGGTTGCATCTGGCAAATCTCTGTTCTGGATTTAGCTGCCAGGAAACTTTCCCCTCCACTTCTTCTCCACATGCTGTAAAAGAAAGAAACATATGAGTAACTATGTTCCAGAGAATAGATAAAATTAGAGATGGGGGGGTAACTTCACAAGACAAGCAGTAAAGTTACCATCATATACAAAGGATAGCAGATTTAGTAACAACTCATTCTGTGTAAACAGGGGTCCCACTAAGGCTGCGCTTTACTTCAGTTAACACCCACTCCAATAAAAATCGTGTTTTTGACATATTCTTGTAACATGATGGGGGACATATAATAAGAAAATAGCATTTTAAAGTGTTTCTTTATTCAAATTGGGTTGAATCAGAAAAAGAAGAATCAAATGTGCTGTTGCATGCCAGTTTTGTGGCGCGTGATTTGTTAAGTTGGGGGTGTGACAGGCTGTAAACTAGCAGAGGAGAGTGTAAACAAAGGGATGATCGGAAATGGGTGCAGATTTACTCCGCCCACAACTCCGAGGTTAATTTCTGCAGCTCTGCCAAAATTATGTACTAGAAAGCAAAAGTTATTTTTTATTTATTTTTGGCTAAAACAGCTTAATCAAAATGAAGAGACCACTGGGAACGATTGTTCATTGTGGGATTTTAAATGTTCCTTGGTAAAAACAAAAGGAAGTGTTTTTTCCTAAATATTTGTGTTTGTTTGTTCATGATTTTGAGATATTTGTCTCCCCACAGGTGAGAGTTTGTGTGGCTCAAAACACAGACTCAGCATGGCTCAGGTGCTGCACATGGACCCCACCTTCCCAGGTGATGTCTCCTCCTGTTATTTATAAATGCACGATCCTGAAGGAGACCCTGGCGAAAACTTTAAATTAGTTTAAAATGTGATCAAAATTGTTGCACAGATGTAGAGTACTTTTGGTTTTCTTCACATCTGGTTTTTAATATCTGACGAGAAATAAAAATCAAAGGGATTCTGAGAAACAAATCAGCAGGACAGATAAGAAAGCTGATCTGATCCAGTTTTGCTTGAGGTTGAAACAAAAAGATCAAGAATGTCTCATTAGAAAACAAGCAATCTAAAAGAGAAGCAGGATAAAACATGTTTATTCACATGGCTTTAAAAAATATTTGTCTTTACTTTCAGGATTTATTTTCTAACCATATTTTATTAGTTTTATGAGCAAATCAAGCTTATCTCATAAGCTTGAGAATAAATTTAAATTGCTGTGACTTTAAGCTTCATTTCCTCGCCCCCGCAGGGAAACTCAACTCGCCGGCTCCTCCTTCCCTGCACGCCAAAGAGCAGGAGGCGCCCTATTCAGTGGAGACCCCCTATGGCTACCGTCTGGACCTTGACTTCCTCAAATATGTTAATGACATAGAAAAGGGGAACACCATCAAGAAAGTGTCTATACAGCGAAGGCCGCGGTATGGTTCCCTACCTCGTGGCTACGGCTATACTGGCTCCTGGTGGACCTCCACAGAGTCTCTGTGCTCCAACGCCAGCATGGACAGCCGGCATTCGTCCTACTCCTACTGTGCCCCGGGCTATCATACATCGCAGAGGCCCAGCTTCACTGCTGCTCGAGTGGAGAAGACTCTTTTAGATGCTCGCAGGAAGCTGGAAGAGGAGAAAGAGGGCCGGAGATTCTCCAACTTGGGCAGCATGCACAGCAGCGTAGCCGGCTCCAACACCTCCATCAGCAGCGCACACAGCTTCAACCGGGCTCAGGGTGGAGGTGGATCCGTCACTAACTTGAGCTCTGGCTTGTCCACCCCCGTCACTCCAACTCCAGCTCACTTGCAGCACGTCAGGGAACAGATGGCCGCGGCGCTGAGGAAGATAAAAGAGCTTGAGGAGCAGGTGAAGACCATCCCTGTGCTCCAGGTTAAAATATCTGTGCTACAGGAGGAGAAAAGGCAGCTCAGTGTCCAGCTGAAGAGCCAGAAGTTTCTCGGTCACACTCTGGGTTTTAGCCGTAGCCGTCCTCGCGGAGAGCTTTACATCGACATCCCTGAAGAAGAGGCCAGCACCGGAGCTCCCACCCAAAATAAGACAGCAATTCCGACATCTCCAACCACACCCGAAGGCTCCAAGCAAGACTCGGGGTGTGAGATTGAGGACACTGTGATTGTGGGTGGAGCTCGACCACATGGAAAGCGGGAAGTCCGCACTGTTGGAGTGGGACCAGAAGTCTTCCGGGGCAGCTGTGATGTGGGGGTGTGGGTTCAAGAGAAGGACCTGGGGCTGCTGCCTGAGACAGAGGCCCTCAGAGATCAAGTGGGTCAGCTTGAGGGCAAGTTAAAGAGGACACTGGAGGAGCTGCAAACTGCACAGCAGCAGAGCGCCACCGTTCAAGAAACCCTGCAGGTGGACCATCCAGTGATGGCCACCAGCATCGGCTGGCAGGAACCACAAGGACGCAGTCTGCACAGCCTGGTCAGCTTCACACAGCAGCCACAGAGGCAACAGAGAAGTGTGGGGATCCAGGTGTACACACTGGAAAAGTCAACTGTTGTGGAGGTGGGCACGCTGCTACGGGCGGAGTCCTGCAGCTCTCCATCTCCTCGACCAGCGAGTGGAGTTACAGAGAGCCAGCACAAAGAAAAAACAGAAGGTTGGCCTTTTCATTTCACATATCTCAAAGGCAGTTTAACACAAAAGCAAGCTGATGACAAATATTTCAATTTTTGTCGGCAACATTTTTTTATTTTACCACTTTTTTTGTCATTTCTTTCCAAAGTTAGTCAGTTTAAAATACTGCCTCTTATCTTTCAGAACATCCAGTGGAGCTGCCAATCGCAGTCAGCTCCAAACAGGTACGCAATATCCTAAGAAGAGGTTTGTCCACCTCAGTACCCATCGCTAACGCTGCCGTTGCTGTAGCAACGGGCAATCAGATCAACTTGGTTCAGTCTGAAGAAGAGGAGACCAGCAGTTCCGTCCAGTCACAAGAAAACTCATCTAAACCAGGTGTGCAGACTGGAGCTTTTTGCCAACACGTTTAACATTACTATAACTTGATCTACATGTAAGGTTCATTGTCTTTTTTAGCCTCATCTCCTCAGTCCTGTTTGAGATCTATCATGAAGCGTAAGGCTGAAGGCGAACCCGGTTCTCCCTCCACCAAAAAAAACCTTCAGTTCATTGGAGTCAATGGAGGGTAAGAGTCATTTAATGAAGACCAGCAACCTATAAGCTTTATATAAATAGACGCTGATGGGTAATGTCTTCTCTTGCAGTTATGAGTCCTCATCTTCAGATGAAAGTAGCAGTGAGAGCTCAGATGAAGGGAGTGACTCCAGTGAATATCATGAAGCCAGAGAAAAACTGCCAGAATCCACCATCCAGCACCAGCACATAACCCTGAACACCTCCAAGCCACAAGAAGGAAACACAGGGGACCCTCAGCAAACTGCAGCCAACCCACCGGCTGTCACTCCAAACTCAAGTTCCAGCCAAGCTGCTGCTGCTGTTAACACAAAACTGCCAGACAATGCTCCTCCGTCACCAGCAACAGACACTGTTTTGCAAAAATGTGCCTCTCAGCCAACATCAGATTCCACCCAAACTGCTCCAGCCAAGGATTCTTCCTCCAAAGAGACTTCTGACCGGTTATCCGAAAATACCCCCACACAGAAGATACCTTCCACACTGCCTCACACTGAATCTACTAAAGGACAAACGTCTTTGGTTACATTCCATTCAGCGGTAAAAACAAGTGATGCCACAAAACAGCAAGACACTGCCCAGTCAGAAGCATCTGCTGCCTCCTCCCAGCAGGACTCCAAGCCAGCAGCAGAAAGGGTTCCAAACAACTCCGGAGCAGCATCTTCTAATCAAGTCAGGTAGGCATGCATTCCTTCTCTTCGTGTGGACTGATTCCACCAGCATCTGTGCACTGATGGCTTTGTCTTTGTGTGTTGCAGAGCTGAGTTGAGTAAAAACCTCATGTCAGCGCTGCAAACTCTGCGGAAAGCTCTGGGGGAGCCAAATGCTTTCAGCCAACAGGCAGCAGTACGTGTTGAAACGGAATCACTTGTTTTAAGAAATGCTTAGAATCTCAGAGCTTAGACTCAATGCCAACTGTTCTAAGTGCTTTTGAGAGTTTAACATCTTTACTCTAATTTCATTTGTGCTTATTTCTGTTGTATTTGTCCTGTGAAAACCCTAACATTTCGGTGCTTTTGTGCTTTCCCAGCAGTCTGTCACATATTTATTTGTCTTAAGTGTCCTCATTGCGTCTGTTCTCAGAGGGAAGCCTACACCACTGTGCTGCAGGAATGGCTGCGTGTGTCCTGTCACAAAGCAGCCGACACATCTGTTGTCAAGGCCTACATGGACACCTTTGCCTCGCTATCCCCCCAGCTGCTGGAGTTTGTGATCAACATGGCAGATGGGAATGGAAACACCGCACTGCACTACACAGTCTCCCACTCTAACTTCCCAGTTGTCAAACTTCTGCTGGATACTGGTGAGTTCATTGATAAACAATCTTTTTTTTTTTTTGGGCTTTTTATCGATGAGAGTGTCAGTTCTAAAATAAGCCTGTCTTGTTCATGTCATGCCGTGTCATTGTGTTTGCAGGGACTGGATCACCTGTCACACTGATTGCTCTTTTTATCCCACAGGTCTGTGTAACGCTGACAAGCAGAACAAGGCCGGTTACACGGCCATCATGCTGACGGCGCTGGCTGCTTTCCACTCCGACAGCGACCTCCAGACTGTCCTTCAGCTGCTGCGCACTGGGGACGTCAACGCCAAAGCCAGCCAGGTGCGCCCCCTTCTGTTCCTGAGGTTTTACTACATCAAGCCAAATATGTGGATGTCTACAGGGGGTAGTTGCAGGAGCCCTACAGTCCTTATGTGATGTGTGCTTGCAGGCTGGACAGACTGCACTGATGCTGGCGGTGAGTCACGGTCGAGGGGACATGGTGAGGGCGCTGCTGTCCTGTGGAGCTCAAGTCAACATCCGGGATGATGACGGTTCCACCGCACTCATGTGCGCCTGCGAGCATGGTCACGTGGACATTGTCCGTCAGCTGCTTTCCGTTCCAGGCTGTGATGCAACCCTCACTGACAATGTAGCCTATCTTGGTCCACAAGTCATCATTTTAAATTCTTATCAGTCCAGCATCTCATGCACTCTCTTTGTGTCATCCAGGACGGCAGCACCGCTTTATCCATCGCCCTGGAGGCAAGTCAGAATGACATTGCTGTGCTTTTGTACGCTCATCTCAACTTTGCAAAGCCTCCTTCCCCTGTAAGTACTGGAGTCCACTGCTAACACACATCCTCAGCATGCAGGAACATTTGCATCAGGTCCTCCCGAAATTAGCCACTGAAATGTTTTTATTTTATTTGTGGGTTTGATAGCTGATGGAGCAAAATTGCATCTTCAGTTAGGACATTTGGGAGAGAAAAAATTATAAAACGCCTAAGTTTTGCTTCATGTCCAAATTCTCAAATTGGTCTATGGTCAGTTAAGGCAGAAATGGTGCTGCTCCTGCTTTAAAGCGTCTTACTGGGGATTATAAAATGCATTGTTATTTTAATTTAAGATGATATCTAAAAGCATTTTGTTTTCTTTTTTTAATCTTTTCTTAGGTTTCACCTAAGTCTCCTCTTCTGGGTTCCTCTCCTCCTGCCGCTGAACCAAAATGAGGGGGGCTCCTGCAGCTCACATCACAGATGCTTCTCATCCATGTTGTCATGAAAAGCAAAGAACTGGTCTGCATCCTCTGTCACACTAAAATATCTGTTTGCATCGCAACATGTATAGCTTGCAACATAATAATTTAAAACTTTTGTGTACATCGTTGTTTTTACATGTTGACTGAAAGTGTGAGAAACTGCTCATTTGGTGGATGTCTAGTTTTCGGTTTCATCTGGACCATTTTTAGTAGCATTAGGAAGTCAAAACTATTCACTTTCATGAGTGTACACTTTTATTTTTGTGTTTTAGTTAGCGGTGCAATGCTATTTCCATCCCATAATTGTCCGTAGTTATCAAACAGGAGCATCATTTGATGCGATTACTTGGAATAACAAAAGCCACCCCTCTTGTAGAAAAAGTGTCCTTGCATCAAACATCATTGGTGCTACTAAATAATAACCCACCTCAACAGTATATTAATGTTGATGCACCTGATTTATTTACAGCAGAGTATTTTTATATTAGTTTTGTTAATCTGACCTCTGAGTATCATGGTTTTATGTTCATGAAGAGGCAGAGTTTTTACTCCAGAAGGAACTTTTTGGTATTGTTTTCTAACAAAAAACAATTTTAAAACATCTTTTCCTAAAGTTCAGCATCAGTGAGAGAAAAAAAGCAGTTTTTCTCTGAAGGTTAGGGTACGGAAATGCTTGGATTTTGGACACAACGGTGAATTTATTTGAGGCAGGAAAACAAGGAAAGATGAAGATTTGTCAGAGATATGACCTTGGTTTTTAAAGCATGTTCCATGTAATATATATTAATATCAAAATAATATATATCTGAAAAGAAAAACTCTGCACCAAAATCTGACGGTTTTGAACAAAAAAGGATACGGTATTGATGTCAAATTTTTATTACTTTTTAAATATTTTTGGTCTCAACTTTCATACTCGATTTTTGGTGATGAATTTTTGTATAAGCTTAGAGATTTTTTATTTAAGTATCTATGTATCTATCTTTTTATACATTTTAGATTTTTTAAGATCACCTACTTTATGTAAGCATACAGCTCTCTAGAATTGTTTTCCAACAGATTATGTAAATTCTTGGCTGTGTCTCTTCTGGTTTGTGCATTTTGGAAAGCAGTCGATTAATAAATGTAGACCACCACATCTTTTGTCTGGTATTAATTCAGTGTATCATTCACCGCTGATGTGGCTGATTTACGCTGGTGTTGCACACATAAGGGGCTTTCACAGAGGGTATCTTTTACACTTTACATTTTTCCCAGTCTATCTATCTTTGCACTGAATTATTAAAATAGTTAATATAGACACAGATTTTGAACCTTCTGTACAAAAATTTAAATACCTCTGTACTCAGTGACATCTGTCATTTCAATCAGAATAAATGACTTTCACTTATTCTTTCACTGTCAACGTGAAAACTAGTTGTTTTATCATGTCCGGCAAATAGTTAAGAAGTTGTGATTAAATCTGCCACAGGCTTGCGACCAGTCAAGGATGTACCCTGTCTTTGTATAACATTAGCAGGGATAGGCTCCAGCAACCCCTTAACCACAAAATGGATTTAGTGGAGTTAGAAGAAATATATTTAGGTCATAGTTTTTCTTAAATGTTGCTTTGATTAGACCAAGGGCTTCACAGTTTGCTCTGCATTCATAAAAACAATTGAAGCAGCACTTTGATTTGTGTATATATATAATTTTAGTATTACTATATATAAATAATAACTTTAATTAAAACTTTTTATTGAGCTAAAAAAAGGCGAAAAAGACAGGCAATATTAAATAAACCAATCCAGCCTCCAGAGAATTTCTAAAGTTATTAGTCACAAATTCTCAGAATAAACTGACAATCAGTTGGATTCTGACTTCTAAAAAAATACTAGATTGTAAATAATCAAGAAGGGGGTTAAAAGAGCAAATTTTGAGTAAGAATAAGATATAAAGACCTCTTAAGGGGCATTTCTAGCAAGTGTACCTCAATGCCAGGACTCAACTGAGCATGTGCAAAGTTAGCAGCTATGGGGCTCGATCAGATGTAGACTTGTTCTAAGATTGCTTAGGGAGCTTGCCAGGAGCAAGTCTCATTTGTGTAAAGAAAAAACGTCATACGAGCAGAACATAATTTTAAAAACAAATGATAACACAATGAAATGGCATGCCATTAACCCACTGCAACATGTTTGCAGAAAACAAAATGGAGCCTTTTAGCAGGAACTCCTGCAGTCTTTAGTAAGGCACAGTGAGGTAAGGCTAATGATTTGGGCTTAGTTTTGTAAATATGCGATTTAGAAAAATGGCAAATATGCCTTTAATTAAAGCCTGAAGTTTATTAAGATGCTCTTGAAGGAAATAACATTTCCAGACATAAATATTGTATATGAGAAGAACGACAAATCCATTGGAAAACAGTCAAGCATAAGAAGACAAAGTCGCAATTTCATTTTTTGAAAGAATTAGTTTATTGTTACATAAGTTTAATGTGAATGTAAACTGATCATGATGTCTATGTCTGAGTCCCTCCTTCCATTATGACTCCACACTTTCTTGCCTTTTTTACAAACAATGAAGCAAGTTTGCTCAGGCCACAATCTGAGAAAAACAGGGTTGCAGCTGCATCTGGTGTCCTCAGACAGCTGCTCGTCTTTGGGAGGAGCTGCAGATAACACGACTGGACCGCTGGGCCTCAGCTGCTTTATAGCCACGTTCAAAAAAAAAATGGCTGACATAAACACTATAGTCAAACAACTTGTGTTGTCCTGGTAAAGTAACATTTTAAGGTGTTAAAACCAGCAATAAAATAAATTTAGTATGCACTGTATACATTAAAGCTCTATTTAGACCAAATAAGTTTAAATAAACCCCATGAATTCATGTCAATAGAAAAATGGAAAGTTTATTTCTTGATTAAAAATGTCTCAAGCTGATTGTAATCTGTCTGTTAGTTCGGGAATTTCAAAAACTTTTCAGATTGGAAGAAATTAAAGAAACTAAACTGAATATTTGAAAAATGCAATATGGATAAACTTCAGGCTTTGAAAAAAAGGTGATCGGGAAATTAAGAAAAAGCACCTAAACCACAAAAACTGCAGAAAACACAAAGGAATCCACATTCAAGTCAAATCTTTTTTGTGGAAACTTTAGTAAATTTTCTAATTTTTTTGTTGACAGCTTTAGTGTACTCATTAATTTACCAATATAGTCTTCTCAATATCTGTTTCTGATAATTTCAGCCATGTTTAAATGATTTCCTATATGAAGTTTAAAGAAATGTGCTTAATTTATTTCTTAGACTTTCCTGTTCTGTAGCTTCCAGCTGTCAAAAGTTATTCACTAATGTTGATTTCATTGCCTGACGAGATTTATTAAAACTTTTAATATTTTTAAGAATCATGAATTTAATTAAAAAGTTTTTGTCAAGCAAGATTTGCTTTTGTTTTGGATTTTTTCTTTTTTTATGGCATAAAGGTTAGAAATGATAACGTTTTGGAAGAGTTTAGTGTGTGGAAGCAATAGACCCATATCAATGTAATTAACTTAAATAGTATATCGAATGTGTTCTTATAAGTTTAAGGCTGAAATCTTTAGGAACTTCATGACTTTATGACAACTTTTCAGCACCACAGGATCAGCTAAAGGAGTGAAAAAGTCTTATCTCCCCAGCTTGTGTGGGTCCACCCTTACAGCTGCTGTGTACGGCCTTTGATAAGAGTTTGGAATGAATGTTTTGGCAGGAAAGACAGAACCTTACTTTAGTGATGATTTTGGAAGGTTTCCAAATAAATCTTTCAATATTGGGCGACTTGATTGAAGTGCCTGGATTTTAATGCTGTTTGAATGAGGTCTGTCTCCTCTGTTCCCTTTTCAGCAACACCCAAATTAAAACCAGTATTGACTGTATTTGAATTAGATTCGTTCTTTGTCTATTTTTTCTTTCATTTTAACAAAGATAATTTTCTGTCAAATGACTTTTAAAAATATATTGTTGAGATATGTTTCTGTGATTTAAAAGAAAGCTGATTTTCCTTAATGTTTGATTTAATATAACATATTCAAACACACATTATCCTTAGCTTTCTTGATGATGACAGAAAAAAATGTTTGTACAGATGAAGTGAAGAGGCACTTGATGAGGGTTTTTGTTTATCTCTAATTGAGGCTCATCTCTTGGAACGCCTCTGCTCGCTATATTTGTCTTGGGTGTGTCTATTCTGGGGAGTAGTACATAAACCCCCCAAGGTCTCGACACATTACAGTTCCCAACTGACAAAGACAAGATGACCAGTCTCTCTGCTAAAGACAAGGATGTCGTCAAGGCATTCTGGGCCAAGATCTCTTCCAAGGCAACAGATATTGGAGCAGATGCTCTTGGCAGGTGATTATGACATTCAATGGTTCTCTACAAATGTAAATGAAGTTTTATTTTTGTGCTCTGATTCACCACCTTTACGGATTTCCCCTCAGGATGCTGGTGGTCTACCCTCAGACCAAGACCTACTTCGCCCACTGGAAGGACCTGAGCCCCGGCTCTGCCCCGGTGAAGAAGCACGGACAGACTGTGATGGGAGGAGTTGCTGAAGCTGTGGGCAAAATCGACAATCTGACTGCTGGTCTCCTGAACCTCAGTGAGCTGCATGCTTTCACTCTGAGAGTGGATCCTGCCAACTTCAAGGTGAGGATCTAAAGCTTGTAAAGCTTCTCTGTCTGTGACTCAGAAGGGCCTTTTTTGTTCTTGGAAATACTATTTGTTGAAAGATAATACTTCTTTATTTACTTGTTGAGATGCAGGAGCCAGAGCTTAACATTCATCTTTCTTTTTCCACCACAGATTCTCTCCCACAACATCCTGGTGGTGCTGGCCATCATGTTCCCCAATGACTTCACCCCTGAGGTGCATGTGGCCATGGACAAGTTCCTGGCTGCTTTGGCTCTGGCTCTGGCTGAGAAGTACAGATAAACAACACAAAGTCCAAGTCATTGAAGAAGAGAGTGTTTGCGCTTTCTCTGCCAATGATCAATAAATGCATGGTTGCAAAACATTAAGAATGTTGTCTTCATAATTTGGGGGGGTTTTAAGTTGTTAGTAATTTATAGTCATAAATTGGCATTTAAGAATATATTAATAATTTTAGAGTGTTACGTTTGTCATGACTCAAGAGATAACATGAAATTGACAAGAAAATTTTGGCTTAATATTAATAAAACCTGGTTTTTTTTTAGTAAATAGAAAATGGACTTGTAAATAATAATAACTTTAATAGGGTATGATTAATCACATCATGAAAATCAAGTCTTTATTACAAAATAACATTGATTTTTACTTCAAAGCCATAAAACAATTCAATGTGCTTCATGTTAAATCGTAATCATATATTTTACATTATTACTGTAGTGGAATTTTAATGGATGAAATGACATCTGTACTACATTTTACATAACAGAAGTATAATATATATCCAGTGTTTCGCACTAATGATGTAAAAATAATTACAAATGTTTGGTAAATTCTTGGCAAAAAAAAACCACTGGAAACACAAATGGGGAAGTTAGTTTATAGCTAAAAACCTGAATCCTTCGTACCTCAGAAAGGCAAGAACAACAACAAATGTTACCTAACGGTAATCAAAGCAAAAGGTTTCCACCTCCACAACTATACAAAGAAAACAACAACAAAAAAAACAGGACTAAACAGAATTAAAAATGTATTTAAATCTTTGAATCAACAAGATATTATATTCAGTTTTTTGTATTTATAGAAATCAAAATAAAAACTTGGCAATGCCGGCAGAAAAATGGTTTTCTTGTGAACATTTTAGTGTTAATTTACCAATTGTGCCTCACAGTATTGCTGCTTTAAACCTTTTGTACATAGAAGATTTAATAAAAGAGTTACCGCTTACATTTTACAGTTTTACAGTTTTGCTGCAAAGTAAGAATAAAGTGAAAATTAAAATCAATTAAAGTGAAGTTTAAGCAGTTTCACCTTATGATACTGCTTAAAGTTGCGTAGCCTACTACTGGATCAGCATTTTTGAGTTCTCCACTCTAAAATATAAAAAAAAAGTTATTTGATCATCCCTTTTACATTCTCCTCTTACTTTCATCTTAAGTTTGTTTTATTTATTACAGGAATAAAACATTTTGTTAATTTTAAACATTTTCGAATTAGTTTTCTCCTGTTTTTTTTAAAGATGATTTACAGGAAACAACATCAAGTTTAAAATGCATTTTGTTGTAACTTAAAAAAATTATATATATATATATATATATAAATATATACATCGGAAAAAAAATCAGTAATCAGACACAGACACCAGTGTAAGTGTGCTTCAGTTTGTATTTTTTATTGGTCAATTGGAGAGAAATTCGGTTGCTCCTTAGTGGTACTGCCTCCGGAGGGAAGACACCACCACGGCCAGGAACTTCTGGAAAGCTGCCTGGACGTCGCAGGTGAAATCTGGTCCCATCTGAGCGGCGACCACAATCGTCAGGCAGTCTGCCAGGAGCTGCAAAGCATCAAACATCAGAAAATCATCCAAGGCTTGTGACGGCTGATGACAGTGCGCCTCATTCTGTCCTCTGTACCTTAAAATTGTCGGGGTCCACATGCAGTTTCTCGGAGTGCAGCACGCTCAGATCTGCGTAAGTCTGCTTGATGTCATCCATGTTCTTCACGGCCAGCTCCAGACCCGACAGGACAACCTTTCCGTGTGCTGCGACCTTTGGGTTGGAGGTGATGGCGGCGGCGTTGTAGAGGTTTCCAAAGCTGCCAAAGTACCTCTGAGTCCAGGGGTAGACGATCAGACACCTGAGGAAACGTGAGGAAATGAGAGCAAGGACTAAATAACAGAAAGGTGAACCGAGAGACCAAACCTGGAGAGAGCAGCAGGTCCAACAACATCCTTGTCTATCCTGGAGAAGATGTCCTGGATGGTGGCGCGCTCAAAGTCTGTCCATTCAACCATGTTGACAGCTACTGATTTTACTGTCACAAGCCTAGTGCTCGCTGGTGCGATTCCTGCAGCTTTTAAAGGAAAGCGCCTCCTCTCAAAACCCTGAGATGAAAGGGCGTTGGACTTAGAGGCAGAACATGGTGTGATGTAGATTTACAGTAGAACATGATAAGAGGAGGGCGTAACATTCACAGGCAGAATAATGTAAATGTCAAATAGTTTTTAAAGCCGAATGAAAAAAACAAAACAAATCGGAATACAATTCAAACAGCAGATGTGTAAATTCCTGAATTTTAAGCTTTATTCAAGGAAAGGTCTGATTAAAAGAAAGATGAATGTCATATTATTAATGTCATCCAATCAAGTAGTTGTACACACTGAGCTTTGAGCAGTACAACCGCAGAACATTTGGTTTTTTAACAATCATTTCTTGCAGATTTATGGGAAGATGGATGGTTACAATAAAATACAGTTAATACAAAAAAAAGGTTAAGTTGTTACTAAACTTGGTGCATTCATTGTTGGTTTTCATCTTGTAAATAAGACTTAAAACAAAACGACATTTACACAAAACATCTTTATTCACTTCATGAAATTGTTTTTTTTATTTATTTTGGACTTTTTCCTGCTTCTTGCCCTTCAATCAATCAATGTTTTTTTTAATTGACAATGTTTACGTTTTTTTAAATAATTTATCTTTTTTCAATTATTTTCAATTCTTTTGACCTTCTGAAAGGTTAAAAGTCAAAATAATTCCAACATACCTAATGGGAAGGTACTTTGCTGAAAAACATTGTTGTATGTTCTATGGAGGTGAATCATGACCATAGAATTTAACAAAATCATTTTTAATGAAGGTAAACCTACTACACTTCTGAATTTAGGATATTTTTCTTATCTTACACAATCAGCATTTCTTGAACTGCCTCTTCACTATCTTGAACCACTGCTGGGTGTGTCTGTGTTGACGTTCACACATATAATACTCAGGGTGTCGACCAGATCACATTAACAAGGCAAAGATGACCAGTCTCTCTGCTAAAGACAAGGATGTCGTCAAGGCATTCTGGGCCAAGATCTCTTCCAAGGCAACAGATATTGGAGCAGATGCTCTTGGCAGGTGATTATGACATTCAATGGTTCTCTACAAATGTAAATGAAGTTTTATTTTTGTGCTCTGATTCACCACCTTTACGTATTTCCCCTCAGGATGCTGGTGGTCTACCCTCAGACCAAGACCTACTTCGCCCACTGGAAGGACCTGAGCCCCGGCTCTGCCCCGGTGAAGAAGCACGGACAGACTGTGATGGGAGGAGTTGCTGAAGCTGTGGGCAAAATCGACAATCTGACTGCTGGTCTCCTGAACCTCAGTGAGCTGCATGCTTTCACTCTGAGAGTGGATCCTGCCAACTTCAAGGTGAGGATCTAAAGCTTGTAAAGCTTCTCTGTCTGTGACTCAGAAGGGCCTTTTTTGTTCTTGGAAATACTATTTGTTGAAAGATAATACTTCTTTATTTACTTGTTGAGATGCAGGAGCCAGAGCTTAACATTCATCTTTCTATTTCCACCACAGATTCTCTCCCACAACATCCTGGTAGTGCTGGCCATCATGTTCCCCAATGACTTCACCCCTGAGGTGCATGTGGCTATGGACAAGTTCCTGGCTGCTTTGGCTCTGGCTCTGGCTGAGAAGTACAGATAAACGTCAAGAGAAGGAAGCATCCGCATCATTACCTTAATGCAAATAAAGTACTTCAATTTCAACAATTTGTTTTGGTGGTTGTTGACCCATAAACAGTCATGCAAAATAGTGCATTTTCTTGCTTACAAAATGATAAAAGATTTCTGAAATTGTGTAATTGGTTTGTTTGAATTCCCTATTTTTGAAGAATCTATAAACTGTACATTTGACAACTCACAATGTTTTCTTGTACAAAGGGGTATTTGAAAAGATAACGTTGAAAATATCAACAAATCTTGTAAGTCAATGGGAAATGCAACCAAGAACTCCAAAAGAGCATCAAAATGATGTTAAAACAAAGCAATTTCTTTTGAAAAATTCTGAATTATTTAAAGATTAAGGCACAAACAGTGGATTCAGCATGCTTTCATTAACTACTGATAAACTTTGCTCTCCATGGTGCTGATTTCCAACCTGGAATATATTTTCAAGTCAGGAAGACTGTTCTCTGTTCTTATCATCCTCTTCTGACTCTTCTTTTCCACGACCACATGTAGTTCATGCTGTGACATGAACTATATGTGGTCATGCTGGCAGGCTCACAGTGCAAAAACTCATCCCAGATGAGGATTCAAACTTTTATTTCAGTTTTTGTTAGATTTTCTCAAAACAACATGAATAAGCAAACTTGGGTGGATTGCTTAAATAGGTGCATTTTACTGTTTATTTAGAAAAAAATACAAAGATGTGTTCAATCAGTCTGCATGGTAACATAAAAAACTCAACTATCCTGATTTATTTCAATTGTCTGTTGATTTAAAAGGAAACTTAGTTTTTTGTTTTAGCTGGGTGACAGAAAAAGGAAATAACATCTGAAAGGCAAGATTTTAGAGATTTGTTTTTTTACTAGCCTAAACAATTCTGTCGGAATCTATTTTACTGAAGCTTCTCAAGAACCAGAATTTACTCGGCGATCCAACACAAAACTGCTGTATCCCTATTTGTCCTTCTGCCGCCCCTTCATAAAACCGATGGCCTCCTTAACATCCGATTTGTTTCCAGCATCTCAGCAGTTCCTCCAGCAGGGGGCGTTGTTTTACATAATTTCTCAAAGCTTTAGTTTAGCAGTGTGTAAGCCTTGTGACAGGTCTATATGAATTCCCCATGGTCTGCAGGGTCTATGATCTTATTATTGTTTAATTGTTGATGTTAATAAAGTTATCTATTAACCCATTTTTTATCTTTGAAAATCTGAGTGACGAGCTTCTTTCTTGTCCTAATTATTAAAACAATTGTCACTGCACATACTGTGAAAGGTTTGTAATTTACTACTTTTTAAAGACAGAAGGTAAAAACTGATAATCTACAAGTTATATGTTTAATGTTCAATAGTGTGCATCACATTATTCACACTTGACAGGTTGTAAATGCAAATTTTTTCTATAATGAATTCCCGGGTCAACATGACGTTTCTGACAAGATGGAAGGAAGGACGCCTGCATGAAAGTACACAAGCTTAAACTATTGCAAGCATTTTCTTATTGCCAGACTTCTATTTCTAACCCTATCTCATATGTGATTATACTGTGTGAGTGGGGGTTCAGGGCATCGTATATGTTTAGTGTTTTACTTTTTATTAAAGAAATTGTTTTTGTCATATGAAGATTTTTATTTTTAAATTTGAAGAATTTCTGCGGACCTAACATGCTTTGTCAATAACATTTGATCTTATATTGAGTCTTTTGTCAACTTTTGAAATGCATTTAGCTGAGGATTTTTAAAACTGCCTGAGAACAAACTCTAATATTGTAGTCTAAGCTAGTGAGATCAACAAATGTTCCTCCTTCCCAGGTCAAAGTTAGTCTGATGCTTGTTCCTTTTTTTCCCATTTTTGTTTTGTTAAGAAAAGTGTCAAAACAATAAAAGCACTTGGACCTATGTACATTCATTATATGCTCAAGAGAAGTAAAGACATGTTGATTTATGAAAAGAAAAAAAGTGAAGCACATTAATTAAACTACACTGGAGCCACCGATTATTTATTTGGGCGTAGTGTGTCTGAATGTCCAGATAGTAAACGTATATTGCATAATCTGAGTTAAGCACCTGTTGACAGCATTTTACCAACATTTCAGACATTTCATTAGACTTCAATATTCAGAAGAAAGACGCAATTAGTAAACAGGCTGCTTTTTGAATTCATGACATTATGGTCAAGTGGACAGAAGAGGAGCGCTGCACCATCAGGGAAGTTTGGGAAAAAGTTGATGTTGATGAGATTGGACCACAAATTCTAACAAGGCAGAACATTATATCCTTTAAAAGGTCAGAATGATGAAGTTCTGAATGGATTTATAATTCATGACTTAATGGGATGACCAGATTTCCATCATCAAGATGTTTACTTGCCTGATTGTTGGTTTGGCTGTTTCAGCTTCTCATCTTCTTGGATGAATTATTGATGCATTTCTGCTACTGATAGGGTTCATATTGTTTACCCCTGGAGAGAGACATACTTTGGCACCTTTGGAGACATTTTCACTAACACTTCCATTCTGAATAACCCCAAAGTAGCTCACCATGGAAAGGTTGTGCTGAGGTCCATTGACAAAGCAGTGAGAATCATGGACAGGATACAAGAGACACATGCTGCTCTGAGCAGGCTGCACTATGAATGTGTGGATCCGGATAACTTCAAAGTAGGCGGCAGACGTTCTGAAATCACTGATCCTGCCAAAATCCCTTGCAGATGGGATTTATCAAGCTTTTGTTTCATCTGCAGCTGCTGGGAGACTGCATCACCATCTCCATTGCCTGCAAACTCAAGGAAGCCTTGAACCCTCAGGTCCAAGCAGTCTGGCAGAAGTTCCTCTGTGCTGTGGTGGAGGCCATGAACAGCCAGAACAAATGAAATGTGGATAAAAACCAGAATGAAATAAAGCTTAAATAAATAAAACCCAGGTTTGAACTTTTTTATGTTAGTGATTAGTGTTTGCTTTGATTCTTCAGGCTCTGTTTCATCCTTGCTACAAGTAAAAATGTGATTTGAATATCTTATGGTGTTCTTGAAAAAAACTGACGTTTTATGTCTTAGTCAACTTTATCCATCTGTCATTAACATTAAAATATTCAACCAATCATACAACACAATCACTTTCTCAGAAAAAAAAAACATTTGAAGTGTGTCCATTTAAAACTGTTTTATGGTAAAATATTACCAAAAAATGAATAATTTGCTTGGAAATATAATTTTTACTAGGTTTGGCTTGTTATACAAATCAATAAAGAAAATGAAAACGGCTGTTTTCATTTTTATTTTGTGCAATGAGTCCAATTGTCCACAAGGAGGCTCTCTACCATTGCAGCATAAATTCTGCTGTGCTCCAAACTCAAGATTTGAAAATTTTTGCAGTTTTCTTTTTACCATGAAAATAAAAATAACTTTTTTTTGTAACTCAAATAATGTGATAAGCTTTAGTCAATGTGAAAAATCCACAAAGTGTCTAGCTAAGAGACTTCAAAACTAAGATGTCAAAATATGTAGGAAATAATAAACCCTAAATAAACCATATTAGCTATATTATTATCTTTTTTAATCTTTTGACAAAGCAATGAATTAAATTTTTCTTTTCCTTGGCAATTAGTAAAGCATTTTGAAGTATTTCTAGGTAGAAGTAGAAGAAAGGTCGAGGTTAAAAAAAAGTGTTGTGTGAGAATTGAGATTCATTTAAAACATACCTCTCTAGTCATCCTCGCTGTTTGAATCTTTTTTTCCCAACATTTTTTTTGATTTATTGCTTAAAGTTTATAATTTAGACATGAATATTTTTTTTAATTTAAAATCTGTTTCTTAGTAAATTATGAAATCAACAACGATGGTTCAGACACGGAGCAAAAATTAGATGAAGAGAATTTTTATTTTTAGAGAGAAGACCAGGGTGAGGGTGGATCATTGGGCCTCAAACAATCTCTGCACTTCAGAAAATTAGATAAATCAAGTGATGCTCCACCGACTGAAGTGGGACGTATAAAACTGACGTGTAATTGAATGAATTATGTGGATGATCCGCTTCGGCGGCCAAAAGAGAAGCTGCAGTTGCACTGAGCGCTATCTTGTCCTTTGAGCGGCGCCGCCCAACCATGTTCAGATAAGAGAGAAACACACCGCATGTTGGCAACAAATGTCACCAGAAGTAACCCCAGTCAGCATGTTGGTATGCACTTATAAACCAGAATGGAATCATTACGATTAAGGATTTTCAATCACTTTTCCCGGACTTCTAAAGACATAAAAGAAAATATTTTCTATACACAGACTTTAAAAGAAAGCGTTAATGTTCCCATAATTATGCATGTTTGGGATGGATTTTCGTTTGTTACTTTTGTCCAGTTGAGTGTTTCTTACAATAAATATAAACATTTTTTGGTCACTCAGTGTGTCTTCCATGCATCTATTAAAAATAACTGTAACATTTCTTATTGTAACATCTCTGTGCTTAAAAAATTCAGACCATCTGGATCTGGGAATGTTCCAATTGTCACCATGGGAATGAACAGGATTACCTTCAGTAAATTCTCTTTGATGGTAACTTTTATTTGACTCCTGATCGGGTTTTGCACACTAGCAGTTCAGAGTGACACATTTGTCCTCCCTTTATCTCCTGTGAGCGGTACATGACATTTGGAAGTGGTCCAAACTTGCACATATCTTGAAGGTGGCTCTGGTGTGCCCATGCCCTGTCGCATGTATAAAAAGACCCAGTTTTCGAACGGATCTTCAAACCGAACAATCAGCAGTCAGGATGAGTCTCACAGCTAAGGATAAGGAGGTCGTCAAGGCCTTCTGGACCAAATTGGCTCCCAAGGCAGATGATGTTGGAGCTGACGCTTTGTCCAGGTAATTATTATCATCAATTTTCACAGAATTTTGTCCTTCATTTCTCTTTCTAATATTCACTTCTGTTTTATTCAGGATGTTGGTTGTGTACCCTCAGACCAAGACCTACTTCGCCCACTGGAAGGACCTGAGCCCCGGCTCTGCCCCGGTGAAGAAGCATGGGAAGACTATAATGGGAGGAGTTGCTGATGCTGTGGGCAAAATCGACGACCTGACAGCAGGTCTGCTGGACCTCAGTGAGCTGCACGCTTTCACCCTGAGAGTGGATCCAGCCAACTTCAAGGTATCAAATCATTTCTGTAAGCAAACCTTTGGGCTGTAAAGGTAACAGGAATTGAAATTCCTTGAGTACGTTTATACGATTTGATTGGACGTGAACAAATTCTTAGACTTAAACTTTCCTCAAGACTGATAGATGAAGTGGAATAATTAGGTTTGGGGGAAATATATCTTTATTTAAGCAGTTTTTTAGTGTGTCATTCAGTTTTAATAATCCTTTGTGGGCTATGAACAGCCTGTTTTTAGTTTGACATTTTGATATGCATTTGTCCCCCTGACCCTTTTCTTCTCAGATGAGTAGAAAACTAAATAAAGTTGCTTTTTTCATGTCTCTTCACATCGTTCAATAGTTCAGCTCCACACCTGGGATTTTTAATTTGTTTCAGGAGACTTGGATCAGACCATAATACACTCTCTCTATGAGGCAAATGATATGTGATATATTTACAGATTCTCTCTCACAACATCCTGGTTGTGTTGGCCATCGTCTTCCCCAACGAATTCACCCCTGAGGTCCATGTGGCCCTGGACAAGTTCCTGGGGGCTTTGTCCCGCGCCCTGGCTGAGAAATACCGGTAAACCAGCAACAGGAGCAGCAGCAACAGAGGATGGTCATTCCAATGTGCTTCAGTGCAATCCATCCCTGTAACCTGAATAAAAGATCAAATGCAAGAATTTGTCCTCTTGTCTTTAAGTACGAGTGTTAAATTTTACAGATGGAGTCCCATAACTAAAATAAACTCTGTAGGAAAACACTAATCCCTTATGTTGTTGTGCATAAATTCTGAAGGCCTCTTCTTTAAAGTGGGTTTGCCGTTGGTCTGTTTGGTGGTTTGGTGGTGGTTGGCTCTGTCACCGCACAGCAAGAAGGCCCTGGTTTGAATCCTAGCTGGGTCGTTTCTGTTGGAGTGTTTTTTTAGACACTACAGCGTCTTCCCAAAGTCGAAAAAGTATGTTTCACATATTGACCCTAAATGTATCTGAGGGATGAACGTGAGGGTGTCAAGCCCCCCGATGGACTAGTAAACTTCAGTGTCTCCCAACTTCACCCTGAAGTAGCAAAGTGGCTCCAGCAACTTTTGTGACCAAGCACAAGAGAATGATGGATGGATGGATGGATGGATGGATGGATGGATGGATGGATGGATGGATGGATGGCTGGATGGATGGATAGATGGATGGAAGGATGGATAGATGGCTGGACAGATGGCTTTGCATTGTGTGCAGTGTTTACATTATGTTATCATATTTCAGATATAATATTGCATATTTTATTTCACATTTGAGTAAAAAAAAACATGTTAAAATGACAGCTCTCTACAGGTTCTGATGAGTACTGCAAGTCCCATTTAGTGTGTCTCTTACCTCAAGTCCAAGTCAACTATCAAGTCTCTTGTAGATGAGACATATGTCATTTCATGTGGGTAAAAAAAAGTCTGGTCCGGAACGAAGACTTAAGATCAAGAACAGGGGTGAAGGATGTCATCGAGAAAGGGATTGAAGCCAAAGCCAAGTGGGCAGGACATGTAGCCCGAATGAAGAACCACGAATGGGCTAAGAAAACAACAGAATGGACTCAGTGGGACAAACAGAGAGGAAGGGGAAGACCGAAGAAAAGATGGAGAGATGGCATCGAGCAGAAGGCAGGCTGCACGTGGACCCAATGTGCCCAAAACCGTGATGAGTGGAGTAAGATGTGGAGGCCATCCGCCAGCAGTGGCGTGATAGGCTGATGATGATGATGATGATGATGAAATAAAAGTCTCCAATATTCAAGTCCAAGTCATATCTTATAGTCCTCTTTGATACAAAAAACATCATCATTATTATTATTATTGTTATAATAATTATTATTATTATTATTATTATTATTATTATTATTATTATTATTATTATCATCATCATCATTATTATCATTGTTGTTTTTATTTTTTATTTTCTAAATCAAAATGATTAGAAGTCATGAAATAATCAAACTTCAAACTGCAAAAACAATGTTCAAAATTCTTGATATGAATTTATATTGAAAAGGAAAATACATTCTTATAACTTGTAGGGTGAGAAATTTGGTTTGAGGATGCGTGTGTGCCTAGTTGAGTTTGTGGCTATAAGTGTGCAGACGTATCCTAACAGCAGTTAAGATTAGACCTGTGCTAGAAACTCTGAGGGTTCTGGGAGGTGCCAAAGCAGTTTAATTAGAAAAGAATCACTCGTACTGGTAAAATATTTATTAATATAAAAGACTGAACAGATAAGAACACAATAGCAAAATATATAGTGAAAATATATAGTTAATGTAAAATATAATAAAACATCTAAAAATAAATCCAAACAAACTTAAACTGGATACTTAAAAAAAGGTTAAAAAAATCTAACTTTACTCAAACATGATTTAAAAGAACAAGAAAATTCTCTAACAAGACCTGATCTCAGTGGCATTTTTTGGAGATCAGATACACAGGAACCAAATACCTATTCTCCCTATGATGCCACAACCAATGAGGCAATCCACTTCCTGTTGTCTCCTACTTAAATTAGCTCCACTTTACTTTACAAAGCCATCCGTCCATCCATCCATCCATCCATCCATCCATCCATCCATCCAACCATCCATCCATCCATACTTCCATACATCCATCCATTTTTTAACTCCACTGTATCCCTTTCGAGGTCATGGGGTAACCGGAGCCCGTCCCAGCTGTTGGGGAAGGTGGGGGTACACCCGGACAGGTTGTCAGTCTGTCAAAGGGCTAGAAGCTATAAATTAAACAAATTTTAGTTATGATGGTGGACATCATGTTGTCCACCATGTTGTTAAAGTCAACAAAACTAAAGTCTGCTGTTAGTTTCAGCTCAGCTCATTAACCCAAAAACTGGGTCGAAACATCCCATACAAAAGAATTTTCTCCCAAAAGTGTTTTTTTAAATGGAATTTCGCAAAAAAGAATAGATTGGAATAATCTTTGCAGAAATCTGTCCAATTCTTTGGGCACAGCCTGTCCTGAAATGATCTATTTATAAGATTTAAGTACTTTTCTGTCTTGTCATCCATGTCACCTTTTTCCAAACAGTTTAACTTTTTGTGAGGAATCACAAACAACAGAGCTCACTTGCTTGACTGGGTGTCCATTGACTAAATCTGTCCCCATGAATATTTGGCTTTAAGAAAACTATAGAAACATCCATGCCATAAACCGAATTTGATTTAGGTATAATGGGCAGCAAACACTAAAAAAGAGAGGCAAATCATCGATTGCACTTACTGTTGCTTTTAAATGTAATTTAAAAAACAATGTTACTGTCATGACCGGATCACGTGACAAACCCAGATGCTGTAACCCGGAAGGAGGAGGCAAGTAAGTGAAAGGGAAAGTAACTGGTTTTATTTTGTAGGAGCCAGCGGATCTTGAGGCGTGGAGCGTCGTGGGACTAGATGGAGCAGATCGTCAGCAGGATGGAGGATATGTAAGAAGAAGGCAGCTCTGGATCTTAGCTTTGACGTGGCAGGAGTTCTTTGGGGGTGGCGTGGCTGGATTTCTTGGGAGGCGTAGAGGAGTTCAGCTTCAGCTCGGCTGGTAGAAAGACTCGGGTGTCACTCGTGGAAGGCAAGACCTGAAGCACAGCAAAACAAGATGAGCGAGGAACAAGGCAAGGGGGCCAGACGTAGCTCAAAGCGGAGTTAAGCACCATCAGTGTTAACGAACTGGCGAAGAATGCTTGAGATGAGTCTCCTTATGAAGCAGGTGAGGGGATGAGATGAGTGGACACAGCTGTGAGTCTGGAGCAGAGCTGGGAGGGGGAGGAGTCTGCCAGGCCACCATGACAGTACCCCCCCCTCAACGACCGCCTCCAGGCGGTCCAGGACGCCGATCCGGGTGGTCACGGTAAAAGTCAGCGATGAGGGAAGAGTCGAGGATGAGGGAACGGGAGACCCACGAGCGTTCCTCAGGCCCGTACCCCTCCCAGTCCACCAGAAACTGGAAGCCACGGCCACGGCGGCGAACGTCCAAAACCTTGGAGACCGTGAAAGCCGGAGCGCCGTCGATGATACGGGTGGGCGGAGGGGAGACGGAAGGCGGGCACAAAGGGCTGTCCAAAAAAGGTTTAATTTGCGAGATATGGAAAGATGGGTGTACCTTTAGAGCCGCCGGCAACTTGAGGCGAACACAGGTGGGGTTGATGATCCTTTCAATGATGTAGGGGCCGATAAATCGGGGAGCCAGTTTCCGAGACGTGGACGGGATGGGAATGTTATTGGAGGATAACCACACCCTCTGCCCGACTTGATACTTGGGACCCTCCACCCTGTGCCTGTTGGCAAAACGACAGTTAGCCTCTTTAGTGCGAAGGAGGGCTTCACGAGTCTGGGCCCAGACGCGCTGGCAGCGCTGCATATGACGCTGGACCGAGGGGACAGCAAGGTCGAGCTCCTGGGAGGGGAACAGAGGAGGAGAGTAGCCTAGAGATGCTTCGAAAGGGGAGATGCCAGTAGCAGAGGAGGGGTGAGTGTTATGAGCGTATTCGATCCAGATGAGGTACTCGGCCCAGTCAGATTTGTTCTGAGCGGCGAGACAACGGAGGCCGGCTTCAAGCTCTTGATTGGCACGCTCGGCCTGACCGTTGGACTGCGGGTGATAACCTGAGGATAGGCTCACACTGGCACCCAGCGCAGAACAAAACGCTCTCCATACCTGTGATATGAATTGGGGACCCCGATCAGAGACGATGTCGGAGGGGATGCCGTGGTGGCGGAAGACTTGGTTCACCAGAATCTTGGCCGTTTCAGTGGCGGAGGGGAGCTGAGGAAGGGGAATGAAATGCACCGCTTTCGAAAACCTGTCAACGACAGTCAGGATTACCGTATGGCCTTGCGAAGGCGGTAGCCCAGTGACAAAATCCACCGCTAGATGAGACCAGGGACGGTGAGGAGTGGGCAAGGGATGGAGAAAACCAGCTGGGGGCGTGTTGGAGGATTTAGAGCGAGCGCAGACGGTGCAAGCTGCGATAAACTCACGTACATCCTTATCCATGTGGGGCCAGAAAAATCTTTTTCGGAGCATGGACAAAGTCCTATGAACCCCTCCATGGCAGGCAATCAGGGAGCTGTGACCCCAGGCAATCACGTCAGACCTGAGGGACGTAGGGACATAGAGAGTGCCATCAGGACAGGATGTAGGACAGGCTTCCTCACCTTGGGCCTCTTTGACACGGGTTTCGATATCCCACGTGAGGTTGCCCACGATGCAGGTAGCTGGGATGATGGGGGAGGGAGGAGAAACGTCATCCGAGCTGTATTTCCTGGAGAGGGCATCAGGCTTAGTATTACGGCTTCCGGGTCTGTAAGTGATAGTGAACTGAAAACGGTCAAAAAAGAGACACCACCGGGCTTGACGTGAATTGAGTCTTTTTGCAGTGCGCAGGTAGGCAAGATTTTTATGGTCTGTCCAGACTATAAACGGGTGAGTAGCCCCCTCCAGCCAATGACGCCACTCCTCCAGAGCCAGCTTGATGGCAAGTAATTCGCGGTTGCCCACGTCATAGTTATGTTCAGCCGGGGATAGTTTGCGGGAGAAGAAAGCGCAGGGCTTCAATTTGCCAGAGGACCCTTCCTTCTGGGAGAGAACCGCTCCCACACCCGTGTCGGAGGCGTCAACTTCAACTATGAACTGTTTGGAGGTGTCAGGTTGGATCAGGATTGGGGCGGAGACGAAAAGAGACTTCAACTGATCAAAAGCTTTCTGGGCTTCAGGATTCCAGACGTACGGTCGTGAAATGGAGGTGAGCTTAGTGAGAGGGGCGGCAATACAACTAAAGTTGCGGATGAACCGGCGGTAAAAGTTGGCGAAACCTAGAAATTGTTGTAGTTTCTTGCGTGAATCAGGAGGTTCCCACTGGGAGACAGCCTCGAGTTTGGCAGGATCAGGGCTGATGCTGCCTGCTGAAAGAACGTACCCCAAGAATTGAATGGACGCGGTGTGGAATTGGCACTTCTCTGCCTTAACAAATAACTGGTTTTCGAGTAGTCTAGACAAAACTAAACGGACATGGTTTTCGTGCTGAACCGGGTCATGCGAGAAGATCAGAATGTCATCGAGATAGACGAATACGAAACGGTTCAGGAAGTCACGGAGGACGTCATTAACTAACCTCTGAAAGACAGCGGGAGCGTTAGTTAGGCCGAATGGCATTACAAGGTACTCATAATGGCCAAGAGGTGTAGTAAAGGCCGTTTTCCATTCGTCGCCCTCCTTTATGCGTACGAGGTGGTAGGCGTTGCGCAGGTCCAATTTTGAGAAGATTTGAGCCCCCTGGACCGAGTCGAACACAGAACTGATGAGGGGGAGAGAATACTTATCCTTGATAGTTATTTGATTAAGCTCTCGATAATCGATACAGGGACGAAGAGATTTATCTTTCTTTTCGACAAAGAAAAACCCGGCTCCAACGGGCGACGAGGAAGGACGAATGTGACCGGAAGAGAGAGCTTCATGGATATAAGTCTCCATGGCAGCCTTTTCGGGCCCCGAGAGGTTGTATAAATGTCCCTTGGGGAGAGTGGCGCCTGGGAGTAAGTTGATGGCGCAATCATATGGCCTATGTTGGGGCAGCGAACTTGCTTTACTTTTACTGAAGACCGCCTTAAGTTCGTGATAACAATGTGGAACGGAAGTAAGATCAATGTCATCGGGGATGTGATCGCTAGATGGGGATACGGAGGGAATAGCGGATTGTAGGCAGTTAGCCATGCAGAACGTGCTCCAATTGATAATGCGTTGTTTAGCCCAGTCAAACTGGGGGTTGTGGGTTTTTAGCCAAGAATAACCCAAAACCACCGGACAATAAGGGGATATAGTGACAAAAAACCGAACGTACTCGTGATGGTTACCTGAAGTGATGAGTAATAAGGGCTTGGTGCGATGAGTAATGGATGAGAGATATTGACCCCCCAATCCGGCAGCGTTAATGGGGGTGTCTAGAGGTTCTATAGGGAGAGAGAGTTGTTGAACTAAGGTTTGATCGATGAGGCTCTGTTCGGCACCAGAGTCAATGAGAGCATGAGTGTCAGAGATCTTAGACTTGAAGCAAAGCTTGACAGGAACATAACAGAAGTCTTTTGGCAAAGAAACAACTGACTTACCCACCCGCGGCCTGTCTTTTAGCGGGGGGATTCGGGAGTTTAAACGGAGAGGGCATTGTGAGACTTGGTGGCCCTGATTCCCACAGTAGAAACAAAGTCCCTCCTCTCGGCGTTTCAGCCGCTCCTCAGCAGACAGGCGTGAATGTCCTATTTGCATTGGTTCTTCAGGGGTTTTGCGAGGAACAAACTGTGGAGGAAATTCAGGCGTGGAAGGCGGAGGAGAGTCAGCCGGAATGGTATTACGCACCGTGTGGGGGCGTTCATGCTGGCGCTCCTTGATGCGTATGTCAGAACGTAAGGCAGCTGCGACAAGATCCTCAAAAGAAAAGGCTTCGGGTTGGGTGCACAAATGATCTTTTATAGCTTCATTTAGAGATCGATAGAAGATACCTCGTAACGCGGGGTCAGTCCAGCCAGCTTCGACAGCCAAGATGCGAAAGTCTATGACGTGGTCGCTGACGGACCGGTTGTGCTGTTTTAGATTTAACAGGCGTCTGGTGGCCTCCTCCTGTTTGCGAGGTTGGTCAAAAACAAGTCTGAACTCACAAATGAAGCGTTCAAACGGGAGGTGTGTGATAGGGTTAGCCGCTAGGAAGGCTTGGGCCCATTGCAGCGCTTTATTCCGTAAGGAGTTAACGACCAGGGTTATCTTGCTCTGATCCGTGTGGTAATATCGGGGAGCCTGTTGAAATAACAGCTGGCATTGAAGTAAAAAACCGCCACAATTTTCTACTTCACCATGAAAAGGCTCCGGCTGGAGACGATAGTTTTCCGGGTTCGAGGCGGAAGCGGAAGTGACCATGTTGCCGGAAAGTGGTGAGGGAGCAGGAACTGTGGGACCAGAGAATTGACCCGTTAATTCTAATAGTGTCTGTGTCATACCATCAAGACGTCGGAAAAGGTCTTGCTGAGCGGAGGCCATCTGAGAAAGGGCATCGGCTTGGCGTCCCAGCATTATACCCTGTTGGTTGACGGCAAGGGGAAGTCCTTCCGGGTCAGCTGGGTCGGTGTCTTGGCCAGTTCGTTCTGTCATGACCGGATCACGTGACAAACCCAGATGCTGTAACCCGGAAGGAGGAGGCAAGTAAGTGAAAGGGAAAGTAACTGGTTTTATTTTGTAGGAGCCAGCGGATCTTGAGGCGTGGAGCGTCGTGGGACTAGATGGAGCAGATCGTCAGCAGGATGGAGGATATGTAAGAAGAAGGCAGCTCTGGATCTTAGCTTTGACGTGGCAGGAGTTCTTTGGGGGTGGCGTGGCTGGATTTCTTGGGAGGCGTAGAGGAGTTCAGCTTCAGCTCGGCTGGTAGAAAGACTCGGGTGTCACTCGTGGAAGGCAAGACCTGAAGCACAGCAAAACAAGATGAGCGAGGAACAAGGCAAGGGGGCCAGACGTAGCTCAAAGCGGAGTTAAGCACCATCAGTGTTAACGAACTGGCGAAGAATGCTTGAGATGAGTCTCCTTATGAAGCAGGTGAGGGGATGAGATGAGTGGACACAGCTGTGAGTCTGGAGCAGAGCTGGGAGGGGGAGGAGTCTGCCAGGCCACCATGACAGTTACATTTATAAAAAATTGCAAATAAAACCTAATTTGTTTCTGGAAAAGTTTTGTCCAGGAGTTTGTTACTAGACCAAAGAATTCAGGCAGATTCAAGCTCAAAAATATGTGAGGTCAACTACATATTAATCATATTGCAAGACATTATGAATATTTGTATATAACCAGTTTAAATCTTCATCTCAACAGACAAAAACTGACAATCCTTTAGCTGTCCTTTAGATCTTGTATGTATTTGATTATTAGTAAATACATAGACACGTGAACATTGGTCATAATAGGATGCAGTTGTGGGAAAACTACTAGAAAATGATTTCAAAAACGTTTGAACCTTTGAACGATTGATACTTCACATGTTCATGGATATTTGAAATAATAAATGCCTCAAGCTGACTGATTTCCTTTTTTGTCCTTGCTGGTTACTTTTTTCGCTACTTCAAGATTTGGTCACATTTAGCTTTAATTTTTTATTACATTTCATGTGCACAAACAAAAGTAAAATGTTCAATGGCAATTTGGCAAAAAATGGCAAAAAAGATTTGTTTAATAACTTTCAAAATATTGTTTTTCTTTGTGAGAGGAGTCAGACGTTAAAATGCATGCAATAGGGATGAATAATTGGATAACAGGATATATGGATAATTGGAACATGGATCATTCATTTAGAACCAAATTGAAATCTTTGAGGAGAAATATGAACCCCCAAACTGCTGTGCCATCCAGATGTTAAGCTTGATTCCATAACTACCCCAATGCCAGACAGAGAATGCAATGGATCACACAAACCATCCAAATATTTTTCATGGATTTGGTCTTTTTATTTAGCAGCAGCTTCTGCTCTTTTTATGCTTTTTATCGATATTTCTCAGACAGAGCCAGGGACACTGCAGCCAGGAACTTATCCAAAGCCACATGGACCTCAGGAGTGAAGTCCTGGGGGAACATTATGGCCATAACCACAAGGATGTTGTGAGAAAGAATCTGTCAAAACAAAGGACAAATTGAAAAATTACTTCAGGGTTTTCACCAAACCTTCCACAAATTCCTCTCAGTACCTTAAAGTTGGTGGGGTCCACTCTCAGGGTGAAGGCATGAAGTTCACTGAGGTTTAGCAGACCTGAGGAAATGTCATCGATTTTGCCCACAGCATCAGCAATTCCTCCCATCACAGTCTTCCCGTGCTTCTTTACTGGGGCAGAGCCGGGGCTCAGGTCCTTCCAGTGGGCAAAGTAGGTCTTGGTCTGGGGGTAGACCACCAGCATCCTGGAGAAACAAGACTGGATATATAATCTGACTAAAACAAGAACTAAAATTCCTGGGAGTATTCTTTACCTAGACAGAGCATCTGAGCCAATGGCATCTGCCTGTCCAGACACTTTGGCCCAGAAGGCCTTAACTGCTGCCTTGTCCTTCGCGCTGAGACTCATCTTCAATCTTCTTTTGGGTTTGAGGGTTTCGATAAATGGGAACATTTGAGGGGTTTTTATGCAAGAAACTGCCCAGAGACACACCCACCTCCCCAATGAGATACGAGCACTTTGAAGGCGTTCCATCAGATAAAGAATAAAATGACATTAAGGTCTGAGAAAATAACAAGGGAAAATACAGATGATTGTTAAAAAAAATTTTTTATAGAGGTCTGCACTTTGTAAAACAAGAAAATGTAACTGAAAGATGTCTTTAAAATGTTTTTTTGACATAATTGTAAAAAAAAAGTTCAAATTAGTTGGCAAATATAAACAAATCAAATAAAACTTTGGATTTGTTTTATCAAGAAATGCTTTGTGTCTTTTGAGACGTCAAAAAAAAGCCCCAAAACTGTTTTCTTGCCTTCGATCAATCTATAACCTTCAAAATTAACTTTATAAGACAAAGATTGTTAATTATGAACTGACATAATTTAAAATGTAAAATATTTTTTTTCCATTTTCAGTGGATAAAGAGTATGAAATCTAATCTTCTGTATGAAATCCGGATGAGGTTTTTTAAAAACTAATGTAGGGATAAAAGTTTTCTTTTGGTGAGAAGAATTTATAAAAACTCAAGGTAAACAAAAAAGGGTTTAATCATAGATTTTTCAATTTTATTCCAACAAATGTTTAGAACAAATATTAAGGGTTCCTAAAAAATTGGATTGAACTCATGAAGTCTCAAATGTTTTAAAAAAGAGATATTTTTCCATGTAGATTTTTAAAATTTGTTGCATTTTTGTGATTTTCTTCCCCCCATTACACCTTTTCAAAATGTTAAATCAATACATTGTCAGCTTCTGTTGCCCCTCCACCCATCTGATAACAAAGGGAGGAGCAGAAATGTATTCTTTAAAAGCTGAACGAACCTTCTGACCATTCAGGACAAGTTGATTAACTGATCAAGCCACAATGGTCACCTGGACAGACTTTGAGCGTGCAACCATCCAGGACATCTTCTCCAAGATAGATTATGATATTGTGGGGCCTGATGCTCTTTCCAGGTGAGCCTTGCAATCTGCTTAATGAATGTCAATCCCCCTTTTTTCTGTTTTTGCAAACACTTTGTTCTCCCTCAGGTGTCTGATCGTCTACCCCTGGACTCAGAGGTACTTCGGCAGCTTTGGGAACCTCTACAATGCTGCTGCCATCGCGTCCAACCCAAAGGTAGCAGCACATGGAAAGGTTGTCCTTGGGGGTTTGGAAAAAGCTCTAAAGAACATGGACGACATCAAGCAGGCTTATGCAGATCTGAGTGTCCTGCACTCTGAAAAACTACAAGTAGATCCTGACAATTTCAAGGTGAAGCTTCATTCAATGCCACAATGCTCCCGTGCTGCTTTATGTGACTTCAGCTCTGATGATTTTTTTTTAATGCTTCTTTTGCAGCTCCTGGCTGACTGCCTGACCATCGTCGTTGCCTCTCAGCTCGGTAAAGACTTCACACCGGAGGTGCATGCAGCGTTTGCAAAGTTCTTGGCTGTGGTGGTGGCAGCTCTCAGGAAGCAGTACCACTAGAGCTCCGTCGCAGAAGCTAAAATCTGTCTCCTTATTTCTCTCAGCAGAGGCGCTGGCCAAATAAAACAATTTACACTAATTTTGTGCTGGTTTCTGATTGTAATGCTGGTCATTGTAAAGAGATAGAACAACATTTTAAAACCACATGACTTTGAAACATTAGAATAAAACATCTTTTATTTCTTTAGGTTAAGATATTACAATAATGAAAAGGTTTTAGAAAAAGAAATTTGGAAAAAAAAATGCTAAAAAAAACTACCTTAAAAATGGGTAATACCAGTTATAAACAAATGGACAAAAACGTTATTTTTTGCAAATGCAAAATATTAATTAGAATTTTAAAACACATAAAATGCTGACAACAATCGTAAATAGAGCTGAAAATCTTTTTTCTTCTTCTTTAAATTCATCTATAAATCTAATTAGAAACCAGAAAAAATACCTTAAGTCATGTCTTTAAATTTAGTAAATTATTTTTAAAAAAACAACTCTTCACACTTTTATTACTTATGTAAAGAAACTGTAGAAATATAGAAGAAATTTCAACCAAAGCATAAGCCCATTTGATTTAACAGTTGACGATTCTTTTGATCCATGGCTATTTTTAGCTGTCTCGGTTCACAGTTGGTAAAAAAAAAAATAGAAAGAATAAAAAGCATGTAATTGGTTTGAAGGCAGAAAACAATTTCTTTTTTTGTGGCTGTAAAATATGAGGACTTTTTGCCCAATGTTTTTCCAACCTCACAATCTAAATAATTCAATGTTTTGAGATACATCTCTTTTATTGCTAATTACATCATATTTGTTATTTTTTGTTCAAATCTATATAACATTTTATCAACTAATTGAAATGATTGTTTTTCCCAAGAACTTTTCCAAAAAATGATATAAAATGATGTTTTCTTAAAGCCTATTATTGTGTTTGTGTTGGAAAAATGTCAAATGTAAAATAATGCGGTGGGTTCACTAAATGAAATTTAACATTTGAATTGATTTCTAAATACAAAGAACTGAGTTTTACATGTTTTTTCTCTTTTTTGGAACTTTGTGATACATTTTTTATTTCTTATTTTAATTTTTATGATTCAAAACAAACATCAACTTTGTCCCACAACATTTGGGTCAAATATTAATGAGTTTTGGACCACAATTTTGATTGTTGCAATCAAAGGACAAAACTACAATTTAGACTTTTTGTTCCAGAAACCAAATTCTGAAGATCAGTATGATTTAAATACTTTCCCAAATTATATTTTTAATAGGAAAAAACATTCAACTTTTTTGTCTTTCCAAAAGATTACAAATACAACAACGCATTATTTATTTCATTTTGCAGCAAAATTGACTCATTTTGACTTTACAAAGAGGTGAGGCATTTTAACCATATCATGCAAAAAAAAGTCATTTAAACATGTTCCACTAACTTGATTTCTAAAACAGTTTGCCTCAGAAAAAGATTGGTGCACACCTTCATCACACGCTCAGCAGATCCGTTTTTTTCTGACGTCAATAAAATGTCAGATTGGTCCACAGTTGGCCCATATCTTCCAAAATGCTCAGCTTCGCCCATCTCTTGAAGGGGATAAGAAGTTGCACGTAGACGGGTCCCACACACCCCCCTCCGTTGACCATCATGATCAACAGTCATTGATTTTTACTAAAGACAATTTTGTGAAGATCAGGAGCAAAACATGAGCTAAAAATGAAAATGAAAATGAAAATGAAAAGACACAAACAATTATTTATGATCTGACATCAAAAATCCTCAAACCAATGCTTGAAAAATCAGCAATTTCCTCATTTCATCAATGATTTTAAATTAAAAAAATGGTCAAAACTTCTTCGAAACTTTTTTTTTTAAACAAAGACTACAAGATCAAATTTTAATTAAACAGATATTAACAGAAGTCATTAAAACTACCAAAACACATTTTTTTATAAGTTGCTTCACAAAATTATTTGTGTGAATACCGATTACTCAGTAGTCCCACAAAAACTAATCCCACAGAAGGATTTGTGTTTTAGGACTGTTTTTGTTGGTAGATATAAATTGTGTCAAATTGAACCTGTAGAATTTGTCAGTTAATTTTTTTTCTTCCACTAATTTTATATTTAAAGTCAGACAAGTTTGGTCCGTAAAAACAGAATTTGTTTTTTAGATAGGTTTTGGAAGTTTTGAAAAGAACAGCCATTAGACTGAGAATCCACTTTTGCTTTAGATCAACAACATCAACTTAGTTGTAAAATGTGCTCATTCTGAGATCTTGCTAACTGCAGGCTTTTTGCACATAACCATTTGGAACGCGCAATGAGACACTTGAAAGACGTGCTAAGAAAATGGGAATCTCTGCAATATCTGTTGCAGAATATGAGCCAAACCAATGGAGAAACACTGCAAAGTCAAACAATAAACTTCTGAAAATAGAATCAGTTTACCGGTAAGTTAAAATTAATTTTTGTAAAATGTATTTAACATTAAAAGCTGCAAAATGAGAGATGGTAGTATTACTGTAGGCACCTTTCTTTAACTATACTGTAACTAAACTAAACACCAGCTGTTAAAAACCTTATTATGTATTACTTATTTACCATTTTATTCTAGTTATATTGAAACTGTTTATGTGGTGTGATTTTCACACCCACTGGGGCTTGCTTCAAGGCCCAGTGGGAATCTTTCTGTGTTATTTTTTTAAATTCTTTCTGTGCATTTGTTGGTTTCACTAAAGTAGACTTGATATTGTTCACTGGTGTAAAATAAAGGTTTGTTTGTTTCTATCTGGTGTTGCATTGATCTAGGAGCTCATTCAATGTGAATACAGCCTTGGCTAAAAACAGCTCCACTAATGACAGTAATGAACTAAGTAAAAAGGTAAAAATTGGACTAAAAATAGCTAAAAGAGTTATCATAAGAGTCCCAGATGAACTTTATATTTACCATGTTTATTGTACAGTAAATAAACTGGAAATGAAAATACGGTTACTTTATCGTTAAGTATTATTGCTGTAGGAACATTTACAATAACTACTGGCACAGTAAAATCTTCATGTACTGTATTTCATTTTACAGCTTCTTTAAAAAAGCCGTATAATGTTTTACAATGATTACTGTCATCCAGCTGCCACGAAGTTACTGTAAAATCTACAGCAATTGTTTGACACTGTATGGTCTTTTTTTCTACAGAGACACAAGAACAAGATCTGCCAAACTTCCTTAGAACTGCTCTAAAGAAATATGACAAAATTTAAACAAAATAGTCTCCTCTACTAGTACTAAACTATATTTTAAAAAATATGATACATTTTGAAAAAAGACATTTAAAAAAACTCTCAAAAATTGCAATTCTCCAAACCAAAATCAAAACATAATTCCTTTTAAAACTAGTAAAAATGTATCTGAAATACCTTTCCATTCACTGTGTTCTCCTGATTGATCAAAATAAACCATTTAGTGTCAAATCGTTGTGAAAGTGTCTTAGCTATAATGTAATTGAATGGTTTAAAGTTGCCACAGACAAAATTGAAAATACTAACAAAAAAACATACTAAAGCAAAAAATATCGGTAAGTTTTTCCAAATTTAGACATTTTTTGATCAAGCAAAAGTTTTATTTTTAGTTTGTTTTTCTGTGTAGAATTGATTGTGTGTATTGTCATTTATCCCTAACCTGATTGCTGAAGGGAAATGCAAACCTTTAAGGTTTTGATGCAGCATTTTAGCAGTTATTTCAGTATCAAGAAGGAACCGATTTGTCCAAACAGAAATTACTAGCAAGTGGAGGTGCATTGTAGACATAGTTTTTGGGACATTTTTCACATTATTGATCAAAGTCTTGTTTGCTAAGTTGTTTAAGAAACCGTTTAAACTGGTAGGTTTTGAATTAAATTATTTTAGGTATGTTTTAAGGCTTTTATGGCTGTCCCACTGTTGAGTTTTTAGTTTACATAAAACAAAAGCAATCAGGCTAAATTCTCCTGACTTTGCAAACAAACTTAGTCAAACACATAGATGGATGCTGCACATGTTTATTGATTCATATTCAGGATTTTTAAGAACAAGTCATGTGACAGTCTTCAGTCTAGTAGTACTGCTTCCTCAGGGCGGCCACCACAACATCCAGAAACTTCTGGAAAGCTGCTTGGACTTCAGGTGTGAAGCTGATACCCAAATTGGAAGCAACCACGATGGTCAGGCAGTCAGCCAGGAGCTGCAGAGATAAAGTATGGACATCAGTCATCAAGCAGTAAAAGCAGTCAAAAAGAAATTAGTGGGGAAAAGGTATTCAGCACCACCTTGAAATTGTCAGGATCCACCTGCAGTTTCTCTGAGTGGAGCACACTCAGATCTGTATAAGCCTGCTTGATGTTGTCCATGTTCTGCAAAGCTTTTTCCAAACCCCCAATGACAACCTTTCCATGGGCTGCTACCTTTGGGTTGGAGGTGATGGCGGCGGCGTTGTAGAGGTTCCCAAAGCTGCCGAAGTACCTCTGAGTCCAGGGGTAGACGATCAGACACCTGAAGGAAGATGAATGCAACATCACTCCTCATTCATAAAAGTTTGGAAAACCATCAATAGAATTTTGTTCTTCAGTGCATATTGACTTTAAAGTATCAAAGCCATTCCAAATCATCCGATTTAATATAAAAAGACAGCAAAAAATAATTCAAATTAGGAAATAACCCTCACCTGGAAAGAGCCGCCTGACCCACGACATCCTTATCTATCTTGGAGAAGATGTCCTGGATTGTGGCACGCTCGAAGTCTGACCATTTGACCATTTTGGCTCGGGTTTGTTCCACTTGTGGTGCGTGGAGTGTGGGCTGGCGGTATGCACCTTTTAAAGGAAACCATGAGCTCCTCCCAAAGCTGTCAGAAAGGTGGAGATGAACTGGCGGTTGGCCAAACCCTGATTTATGGATTCAGCAAAAAGATAAGACCAACTGTGTAGTGCCTGCAGTCAAATGAAATAAAATAAAAAATCAAATAAACTCTTAGTCTGACCCTGTTAACAAAGTAAGTTAATTACTGGACCCCTGCATCATTTTCAACAGCATTAATTTATTTATAAAACAGGAAATCTGAATATGTTTTGACCAATAAAACTGATCTTTTTGCATAAAACCAAAAACCCCAATGTGTAGAAAACTGAACTAAAACGCAAATATTCTTATGATTTACTTTACATTTAACAATTAAGCATTTTTTTTCATAATTAACAAAAAGCTGCTGTATTTTTAAAAGTAAACTTCAAAATTTTTGTGCTGACTTTTCTAAAATGCAGAAAATATGCTAAAGATGAGTTGTAAAGCTGAAAAATGCAAAATAATTGTAGGAAAATCCCTTTAAAAACTGGAAACAGAACTGTTTAAAATACTTTAAAAAATAAGCAAAACATCTGGTCCCTAAACTAAATAAAGTTACTATTCTTGATTTACCTTTTTTATTTAGTCTAAAGTTTTTAGGTTATTTAAAGCGTTATTTGTATCCATTCATTTTGTTATAGTTATTGAATATGGGCAGCTTTTGATAAGTATTTGAATGTGTCCAAGACAACCCTAACATTTGATTTATTTTTGTACATTTGTTTTTTTTCATTTCCACATTCATTCTTTAATTGTTTTAGGCAGGGGACATTATGTTGAGGGTACGGCAGTGTGTTGGAGATACATAGGAACATAAATAACTTTTTTATGATACAAAAAGTCCTGGAATCTGGTCTTGAGATCTGCTCGTTTGTGTTCCACTGACGTCATTCTTTTATCTGATGCTGCTTTGAGTTTATCGGTTGAACCAAACGCTCCTGTCCTGCAGATTGTCCGGGTGTGTCCGGCCTTCTTTCCTGCATAAAACCCCTTCACGCACCTTGCTCATCACGTCATTCAGAGCCGGACCTCAAGATGAGTCTCACAGCAAAGGACAAGGACGCCGTCAGGACCTTCTGGGCTAAAATCTCAGGCAAGGCGGACGATGTGGGCACAGATGCTCTCTCCAGGTAAGACCCACCTCAAACTCACAGGTGTGCTCTCATATTTTTGCTTCCACTCATTCACCAGTGTTCCCTGTTTTCCTTAGGATGCTGAAAGTTTACCCACAGACCAAGACCTACTTTTCCCACTGGACTGACCTGAGCCCAGGCTCTGCTTCAGTAAAGAAACACGGGAAGACCGTCATTGGGGGAGTTGCTGATGCTGTGGCCAAAATCGATGCTCTATCATCAGGTCTTCTGAGCCTCAGTGAACTGCACGCCTTCACCCTGAGAGTGGACCCTGCCAACTTTAAGGTGGTGATGTTTTTGAACTTCTGAAAAAGAAATCAAAATTTGCAGATGTGCTTGTGCTGAGCTTGTTTTGTATCTTTACAGATCCTCGGTCATTGCATCCTGGTAGTGATGGCCATGATGTTTCCCAATGACTTCACTCCTGAGGTGCATGTGGCCATGGACAAGTTCCTGGCTGCTTTGGCTCTGGCTCTGTCTGAGAAGTACAGATGAACGGGAAAAGTGCGAGCATGCGCAGAAGTTCCCTTTCTGTCTGAATCTAAATAAACAAGTTCATGCAGTTTACCTGGAGTCTTGTTTTTCTCTGTCTGTGAACAAGAAATAATTTTTCAAAACAAAAGCACAAAAAAGTAAAAACAGAAGCTACATGTCCACATTCCCTCCCTACTACCTAACAATAAAAAAACTTTACAGTGCAGGATTATCTGTTGTCCTGGATTCTCAAAGCAAGTTGGACACATGCTCAATGTTCTGTTTTAAATAGTAAATACGACATCACCAATTTCCCAAAGTAAAAACCTAATAAATATGAACATTTTACAAGGTCTATTGTTGAATCCACTGGGATGGTTTCTAAACAAAATAAATAAATAAACAAAAATAATTTAAAAAAAAACGTTTAACCCTTGTGCTATCTTAGATGACCCCACCCTTACATTGACGTGTTCTCCCTACAATGACAAAGGTGGATAAAGGTGGAGAGGATTTCATGTAATCTATGGACACCAGTGAAGATCACAAATCATTGAAGAAAAAAGGTTCAGAGCACTGTCTAGTGGGTCTAGATGACCCAACTCCCAACGTCAAAGTGCCTAGGATAGCACAAGGGTTAAACACAATGCTTTGTGGTCTATATTCGCCAATCTAATGAACATTGCACAATGGTTTTTCGCAGAGACTTCTGGGAAATCTCTTGGGCACTTTTATTTTCAAATGATAAATTCCAACAGCTCTTTAAAATGGCAAATGCACTATAAAGTGCTCTAAGTTGTGAGTGGTGAAGGAAATCAGACACAACCAGGGGTTCATTGTCAAGAGGATGAAAAATTAAATACAACATAAACATATTAAAACAATCATGGCATTTACATTCATTATTAAAACATAAATAAAGTTGTAAAAACCATTTTTTCTTGTAATGTGTGATATATTTCAGTTATGACCTTCTTGTAAATCTTTTTCTTATGAACTTTTCTCCAAAAATATGATCTATAAGATGAAAATGAAATAAACTATAAACAGTTTTTAATCCTTTATTTGGATTATTTACATCCTCTTATGTTTGTAAACTCACTGGAGTTTTTCTTTACATTAAGCTGTTGTTAAGTATTGATTTTTAACATAATTTAAGCAATGATTCAAACAAAATATATAAAAAAGTAATTTTTTAAATATAACTGTTTCTTATTTATTTATTGCTGATGTTGTGGTGAAAACAAACAAACATATGAAAAAAAATACAAAAACGAGGACGGACACCTCCATGAATTTTTTTTATTTTTTATTGGCCAAGTTCTTCCATTTAGAGAGGGTGATACATATGCGCTGGATAACACACAGCTGGTCCTCTGAAGTCCTGCTGGGACTTAACAATCTCTCAGCCAGAGCCAGGCCAGATTATTGAGGAACTTGTCAACGGAGACGTGGACCTCTGGAAGAAGTCTGCAGGATAGTACGTGGCCAAGACCAGGATGATGTTGTGAGCCAGGATCTGTTGAAAAAGAAACTCAAATATTGCATCTCACTGAAGCAATTTTGATTGTTCTATGTGCCTAAAAACATAAAATTTAAAATAATTAAAAATGATCTGAATCTCCTTTTGCATAAAGTGATCCCATTGGTTCTTACCTTGAAGTTGACAGGGTCCACTCGGAGCTTGAAGGCATGCAGCCCGCTCAGTTTGGACAAAGCAACGACGAGGTCGTGAATCTTTGAAATGGCCTCTCCAATGGCAGCCATGATGGTGGCGCCATGCTTCTCTACCTGAGCGGAGTCAGGGGTCAGACAAGTGGGCAAAGTAGGTCTTGGTCTGGGGGTATGCTACAAGCATCCTTCAAAACAGAAGAAAGATGTACTGTCTACACTTTCTACAAGCTCAACTGCTTTATTATATATACATGAAACGTCTTACTAAATACTTTAATGAGGTGTTACTCAATAGAAATGTAATGTTTTACAGTAACTTTTTTATATTGTTTGGAAAAAAGGAGATTAAGACATTACTAATAGGTTTTAAAAATATTTTACTCAGTCCATATTCTGTAACTTTTGGATTTTAATATGCAAATTATTTTGCATATTAAAACATCTTGGAACTTTTTAAAATGTAAAGCCCACAAACCTGCAATACAATGAGAAATTAATACACAAAGAATTTAAAGATGAGTTGTTTTTTTAAATTATATAGAAACAAAAAAAAAGGTTTAGAGCTGAAGTTGGTTAAAATAGAAAGGAAATGTTCAATATTAACAATCTATAAAAATGATCTAAGTCATACTAAATCATACATTGCAATAACAATCTGTCATGATAGTTTTATGAGGAATTTATTTTCACTACTTCTGTTTGTTATCATTTAAAGATTTTTTTGGTTAAATGTTTACCCATTGAAAACAAAAAGGGCACGAAAACAGGTCAGTTTTCCACAAAGATCAGCTTCTGGATGTTTCTGGAACTTATTTGGCCCTGTTTAGGATCTAAAGTGCTCAAATATCCTGGTCACTCACCTTGAAGTTAGCTGGATCCACACCGAGCTTAGAGGCATGCAGCACACTCAGTTTGGCAAGGCTCCCAGTCAGGTCGTCAATCCCTGCAACTGCATCTGCAACAGCAGCCATGATGGTGGCGCCATGGTTCTTCACCTGAGCAGAGTCGGGGCTCAGGTCAGACCAGTGGGAAAAGTAGGTCTTGGTCTGGGGGTATGCCACAAGCATCATTCAAAACATGCACAAGAGAGAAAGAAAAAAAAAAAAAAAAAAAAGCAAAAGGAAAAATTAAGATGGCTAACCTGCCCATAGCCACAGCTCCAATCTCGTCAGCCCTCGAGGCTGCTTCATCCCAGAAAGCTCATCCAGAGAGACTAATTGCTGCTGTTTCCGCACGGCATCCAAGCAGGAAAGCTAATGCAGAAAAACAACTGTGATGGTTCACTTAATTTCTTTGAATAAAACCCCACCCAACATCAAATCCAAGACACACCTCCATGTATCCAAAAGATGCCAAGCCAAATTCTAAGATAACAGTAACAACACCCTGTTCTGGAGCATTTCGGTTATAATCGAAATTATTGCAGGACTTTGTGAAAATGTGTTTTTGATTAATGAAATACATTTAAACATAATAATTGTATAATTAATTATTGTTTCTTCCGGTTACTTTTAAAACAATTCAGTAAAGTCTTTTTGTCATTATTATAGAAAAAATAAAATATTCGTGTTTTATCATATATTGGCAGAATTTAAAAATGTTGATGTCACATTTAAAAAAGGTTTGAAATTAGTTTACAAGCTCTAATAAAAAAAAAAAAAAATTTAACTTAAGTAAAACATCTAGTTTTATTTTTTTCTTACTAATTTTATTTTATTTTATTACCCTATGAATACATGTTTTATTAAATATAAAAAAATAAAGCATTTTTATTCAAAATCATTGAAACCATTCTTATCATTAATTTCCATATGAACAAAGATCTTCTCAATTTGGGCAACAACCCAGCATCTCATCCACTCCTGACCAATCGGCTGCTTTCATTTGTGAGAGGAGAGGCTCTGTGATACCAATAAAAAGCTCTAATGTAATACATTTTTTTATTAAGTCTGCAACCTGACAATTTTCCAAATATTATTTGTGGAGCAAAGGCAATACAAACTTCATCTCCATGTTCGAGTGGACAGATGCTGAGCGCAGCGCCATCACATCCCTGTGGGGGAAGATTGATGTGGGTGAAATCGGACAACAGGCTCTCACAGGTGAGCCCATCATTTAACGACTAGGATTTTTTTGTACAAACTCCATTTTATTTAACTCTCTTTTTTCTGTGTATTTGTGTGATTTCAGACATCTGATCATGTACCCCTGGACTCAGAGACACTTTGCATCATTTGGTAACCTCTCCACCAACGCTGTCATCCTCGGAAACCCCAAGGTGGGGCAGCATGGAAAGGTTGTGAAGTGGGCTGGAGAGCGCAGTGAAGAACATGGACAACATCAAGAACACTTACACAAAGCTCAGAACTCCACGTGGATCCTGACAACTTCAGGGTATGTCATCAATGTCCAATTGCTTTCTTTTTTTTTAACTATAGCCCTCTATGAAACCACAAATGCACTGGCTGAGTGCATCACCGTGTGCATCACTGCCAAGTTTGGTCCTCAAGTCTTCACTGTTGGAGAGCAGGAGGCCTGGCTGAAGTTCCTGCCGTGGTGGTTTCCGCTTTGAACAGACAGTGCCACTAGTCTCCTGAGAGGCACTTCCACAAGAAAATTGACAGGAAAGTTACTGTGCCTTCCTCAGTCTACAGCAAACTCCAAATAAAATCAAAATAAAACTCATGCCACCATGTGTTCTGTCGTTTCTATCATTCTGTTTGGAGAAAGCCTACTGGAGAATTTTTTGTTGTTTTTTTTGCTCCCAAACTAAAAAAAAAAAGGTTTTACTAAAACAAGAATTTTCAAAGGAAGTCACGTTTGGCTCAATTACCATCATTAGCAAATAAATAAAACAATAGCAGTAGAACCCATTTTAAAAAATATATTTTTTATACATTCCTTTTTAGTTTTTATTTATTATTACAATTCTTTTGTTTTTGTTTTTTTCATCTTCTAATCTCTTTTATCCCTTTCGGGGTCACAGGGTTGCCGGAGCCTATCCCGGCCACTTGTGTTCGAAGGCAGGGGGCACCCTCTCATACAGAGAGTCTGTCGCAGGGCCACAATCACACACCCATGCACTCTCACATTTACACCAATGGACAAATTAAAGTAACCAATTAACCAATGAAGCATGTTTTTGGGATGGTTTGTAATCATTTTATTTTATTGCCGTGGGCCCCAGATTCCCGACGGACAAGGGAAAAGAAGTGAAGATTTATATTTATGATCTTATATTCTACTGTAACTAAATAAAAACTAACATTACAAATACAAATAAATACATAAAAATCCAGCCACAAATTTAAAGAAGGCTGCCCAAAGTTATTGTTTCCCTTCGTGCAGCTGGGCGGAACCTATGGCCAACGTCTGGTCTCCTAGCCGAGCAACTTTAGATGTGACACAAAACAATCTCAGCAGTAGCAGATGGATGAGTGGTAAAATCCAGGCTTACTGTCATAATTGTGGGGTCGATGTCTTTTATGTATATGTGTTAATTCCTCTACCAGGCTCCATTTAAAGAAGCCAACAGTTGTCTTTTGTGGTTTCATAAAGAGGCAACAGCCGTAAGATTAGCTAGCATGCTAACATGATGCTTAGCCCTTCAGACGGGTTACCAGACGACCAAAGGTCTATGTATAGTCAGTCTCAGAGTAACGTATACACGAGTGGAGACAAAACAAGTCCCATCAGCGTTATCCTGGTCAGCTCTGGCAGCAGAGGCAACAAACTTCTGTTTCGCTACCCATTCCAAAAAGTCGCTGAAAGTCCGTCTTCTCTCACAGGTTAGAGAACATCATGATTTCATCACACTTTTAGTCAGAGCCCTGATCTCTTATAAGTTGAGCTTTCAAGCCCCCTTAATGATCCAAACCCACATTAAATTAGTTTAGTCATTTTATAGAATGTTTTTATGCTAATTCTCAGTTTGGCTATTGTCGACGAAATTTCAATTCTTCGAAGCTCAATCAATCTAGTATGCATTTACATATTTTGCTTATTATCTGTTATTTACATTTTCTTTTCTTAAGGCGAATTATTAAATAATCTTTGCAATTTAAGAACCCACATTTAAACTTAAACCCCAGTAGAAGATCGTCTATGATGCCTAGTGGAATGTAAAATTTTAATGAGACACATCCTTAAAAAAATCGACACATTTATTCTCTGATATGAATTGTTGACTTGGTCCAAACTTTGCTTAACCGAAGCTGATGTCTGCCCTTAAGCAAAACAGCGGAATCCGTATGCACTAAACACAACTGTGGACACGCTGGAGGATCAGGATGGAGATTCCAGGTATGTTTGTTCCTCATCGAACATGAATGGATCCTAACATGCATGAGTGGATTATTTGAACAATAATTTGTTTATTCTAGAAATGGGGTTTTGACAGCGAAATAAAAAGCAGATGATCATCATACATTTCTGCTTCTCTGTGTTTATCTATGATTCTCAGATTAAATCAATCTTTATGCATTATTTGACTTTATTAAAGCTGTTTTATAGCACTTATGTTCAAAGTAACACGATTTAAGATGGACAGCATGGACTAGGGGCGATAAAGCAATTTTATTAATTTATTGTTAAAGAACATTTATTTTTGGGATGTTATAATGGCAACTAGCAAAGAGGAGCTTGTTCCCAAAACGGGAAAAGTTTCTTCAGTTTTATGGACTTGCTTCAGTTCTGTGACAGACTTGGAGCATCAAACCGTACGCTGCGAAATCTGTTTGAATTTGTTTCAACACGTTAAACAGAGGCACTAGTCAAAATTGGAAATCAAATTTGGTTTGAAAAAATGAGAGATTTCTCTTTTTGCCAGATCGCCCATCCCTACCGACTACTTTACAAGTTAATCTGTAATCTAAATCATAAAGATTCAAATTAAATCCTCAGCTATTGTTGAGGTATAGCAGTGTTTACACTTAATTTAAAAACGATCAAAAGGGGATGACAACGAAATAGTAAGAAGCTGAGCTGTCTGTTTTAACACTTCTTTTGGTTTTACTTCGTTAAGTCACATCTTCTATCTTTTATGTCTATATTTCTTTTTTAAATCCCACAGTGTTACTCCCATAAAAATAATATGAGTGTTTTTTACTACAAATAAATAATTGGTATTTCATTTAATGAGCATCAAGGGCTTAATTGTGTAAAATAGAGCAGAGCAGTTTTTGTTTTTCCACATCGCGTATGCCTTAATGTCCATTTGATGCTGTCAGCCCAACCATGTGTTGCATTTTCCCTTTTGTTTGCTTTTTTTCTTCTTTTTTTGTGGCCCGATTCCCATTTCAGGGAGCAATCTCCTCTTACTGACGAACAGTTGGTAGCAGGGTAAGACCAAATATTATCAACCACCTTTCCTTTGCTTAGACCAACCCTTTCTTTTTATCCCTTCTCTTCTATGTTGTGCTCTTTATGGATCTCCAACCTTAATCAAAAAAACAAAACACAACCCATAAATGAACAGCAAAGGTTAAAACTGCACTTTGACTAAGTTAATCAAGTGTAAAACTTGTCGTAATTGACTCTAATTTTTTAAAACTATTATATCAAATACAATTAAAGGCAATTATATGAGGAAATTTAGCAAATAAACTGCATTTTTTGATGGTGGTGGTGGATTAAGAAAGAAGTGGGCTTAAATATAAGAACGTTAACACTTTAATTTATATCCTCTTTATCACAGCATGAATTACTTAAATCAAGCATGAGTCTTTCACATGTCTAATTTATATACCGGTTGCACAATTTATTTATTTTTCTGCCAGAAATCTTTTTCCTTCACTTTCCTCTCCTCTAGTGACACCAGTTTTCCTCATCATCGTTACCTTAAATGTCTTCTCCGATGGTCTAATGATGCTCAGACACGCCTGGTTAATGCCACCCTTTCTCAGAACATTTCAACCGTTAGCACACAGCTAATTGCAAAGCTCCCACTTTTTTTCTGGCTTTTCCCATTTTATTTATTTATTTATTTATTTATTTATTTATTTGGAAAGATTCTCCATTTTTCCTCATTCAGACATTTTTTTTTTCTCTTTAAGGTTCTCGGACATCATCCTCGCCACAATCCTGGCCACCAAGTCCGACATGTGCGGAAAGAAGTTTGAACTGAAGATCGACAACGTTCGATTTGTGGGCCACCCGACCCTTCTTCAGCATTCTCCCATCATGCAGGTGAGAGAAATAAACAAAAAGATTTGATCCCATTTTGTATCTGATCAGCATCAGCCATTGCTTTCTTAATGTTGCCTTGTGTATAGACTGGCAATCTTTAATCAGCATAGGTTTGCTGTTGAATTACAGACGAGAAATGAGGTCTTTTTGCATTTAAATCAGGTTTGAACCGTCTGCCAATATGGATTAGAGAATTTAGAAATTTAGTGTGATATATATTCTGGATGTTTATTACATTTTAATTTAATTTTTTGTGTTTTTATTGTGTATTTGGTTGTTTTGTACCAGATAGGAAACTGATTTGTGTAGATTATAGATCAAAATCAAATCAAACTTTATTTATAAAGCACTTTTCCTGTAAAACATAACACAAAGTGCTTTATAGTAAAACAAAACAAAATAAATAATATAAAATCAGACCTACAGACCACCTCCCACCCCCTGACTGATGGGGATAGACAGTAGGAAAAAGGCTGAGCACGATAACAACATGTTGGTTGTAGGAAACGCTAATATTTGGGACCTCCGTCTCTGTGAATAGCTGCAGAATCAGAGGCGGGGACCAGCCTCACCACAGCTAAGCGGCCATGCAGGTCCCCATCTAGAGCTGCAGCGGCTGAACAGCAAAGGGAGAGGATCCACTCAAGGAAGCACCGGAAAGGATAATTAAGATAAAAATGAGATTGAAAAAGTACACAAATAAACAATAAAACATTGAATTGAGGAATATTAAAATTAATTATTAATAATCTAGTGTAAATTAAAACAAGATAAAATGGATAAATACAAAAATAAATAAGTAAATACAAGTAGTAAAATGAGTTAAAAAGCCAGGTTAAAGAGCCTTTTTTCTTAAAAGCAGCTATGCCCGCTGCGGCCCTCAGATCCTCCGGCAGACTGTTCCACAAACGAGGGCCACAGTGCTAAAAAGCTGCCTCTCTGTAAGTTTGGGTTTTCACAGTCGGAATGGTTAGAAGACCAGTGCCAGAGGATCTCAGGGTCTGTGAGGGTTCATATTTGACTAAAAGATCTGACAGACAAGAAGGCGCAAGACCATTAAGGCATTTAAAAACTGCTCAAAGTATCTTAAAATCAACCATGAAGCACATGGGGAGCCAATGCAGGGATGTGATGTGAGCCCACCTCCTGGTCTTGGTGAGAACTGATGCAGCAGAGTTCTGGAGAAGCTGAAGGTTCTTCATGTTAGTTTTTGGAAGACCAGCAAGCTGGGCGTTACAATAATCAATTTTACTGCTAATGAAAGCATGCATGAGCATCTCCATATTAACAGGAGATGTGCATTGCTACAGTTTAGATGTGTCCTTTTATGTATAAACTTTATTTAACTTTGGCGCTTTGGTTAGTCCTCACTTAAGCAACATCCTTTTGAGTTTGATTTATTTTAAACTATCATTTTATTTGTTTGGTTTAGTTTTTGTTTAATATGTAATTGCGCTTTCGCCTGCATTTTTGGACATGATACTACATACATATATGTAAATGTATTACATGTAAGGAAAACGTATCAAATGTCTTGAGGAAAATATTAATTTTAGCATCTTCAGGTTGAAAATCAATGTTTTCCATCATGTAATATCTGCAAACGTTATTATATAGACAACAGATTATTTTTGATGTTTTTTGTTGCAGGTTTCTAAAACGGATCCTTCGCCTAAGAGAGAGTTGCCGACTATGATCCTTTTTAATGTGGTGTTTGCTCTGAGGGTAAGAAGAGAAAATCTTGTCATTCAAATATAGAAAATTGTCTTTTTGGAATGTGGATGAATAATTATTTTGCCCAAAGGTTTGTCAGAATTACAGCAACAATACTTTCATCCTATTTGGTTTATTTTGGCTGACAGTGGGTGGGACACAGTTTTTTTTTTCTAATCTGTATTATATGAATGAGGAGGGTTAAATGGAAGTGATAACGCCACTATCTCTGACAGCTTAGGGAGGCGGGGCCCTTCAATTTAGCCTAATCATGCTGCCCAACAAGGCACAACCCTGTTTCTGCCCATGCTGAGTCATGATACGCAGTAAGCTCTGGTGGTTCAGATCAGGCAGAAAGTGCTCGGTCATGTTTTGTTCACAATGTCTGCCTGGAAACTCTATCATCTGCACTAATGACATTTATTAAAAATTGTAAAAAACCACGTTCCTCACTTTTCCTGTTTTGTTCAATTAATGTTAAAGTCTGAACACAAAAGTGACCAAAACTCGGCAAAAAAAAAAAACATCATTTTGAAAATACGAATAACTTGAATGTTTTTTTAAGCTTGCCGAGTTTTTAAAAGTTCATTAGTGTGGCGTAAACGTTTGACATGATTTTTACCTGATTTTTAGAGGAGCACTCCACTTTACTACAGTAATTAAAAGCAAAGCTTAAAAACTGGGTAACAGTGCCTGTTTTTATTCATCACCAGGCAAACGCCGACCCGTCAGTCATCAGCTGCATGCACAACCTGTCGCGGCGCATCGCCATCGCTCTGCAGCACGAGGAGCACCGTTGTCAGTACCTGACCCGCGAAGCAAAACTCATGCTTTCTGTTCAAGATGAGATCACCACCATGACTGACAGTGAGATTTCTGCTGTGTACACCACAAAGCACACCCGTTAAATATCCAGATACAGTAGCTTCAGGTGTGCTTACAGTGTCCTCATGTCAGCAGATGGCAGCCCCAAGTCCCCGTTTAGGCAAATTCTTCCAAAATGTAAGCTAGCCAGGGATTTGAAGGTGGCTTATGACAGGTATGTCAAAAAACGCTGTACGTTTTCATTCCTTCATTTTGTTGTTAAACTTGAACAAAACAGTCTGAGGTGCTTGTGATCATTTTCCAGCCTTTGTACAACCGGCGTGGTGCGGCTTCATATCAACAACTGGCTGGAAGTTAGCTTCTGTTTGCCGCATAAGATCCACAGGATTGGTGGAAACTATTTCCCACCTGAAGCTTTAGAGCAGAGTTTGAAGGCCATACGGTACGTCTGAGGGTTTTATACGCAGTACATGCTTCTATTATTCAACTGCAACAAGAAATACGTCAAGCATTTCAGAGAATATTATCCATTTAAATAATTACAGAGAAAATGCTGAGTCTATAGGTGAAGCTGAACCGGTTGTTGATTCATTCTAAAGGTGACCCTGCACAACTGCACATGTGCACACAATAGAGCGGCAAAATTATAGTGTTGTGTATATTATATTATTAACCTGTTATTAATGATTATGAGTATACCTACACCACAATGTATAATCTATTTCTTATTTTTTATTAGATTGATGTGTTATATATTTATCTTTATGGTGCTAAAATGCAGTTGAGCCATTAACTGCCTTCTAAATTTATTTTTGACAACTACTGGTGTCAGGAAGGGGTCTGCTGTAAAACTGAGGCCAAATCACATGTTTAATTTGGGGAGTGATTGTTATGAATTCTGAAAAGATTCACTGAAAAGAATGGATTGAAAAAAGGCAGTTTTTGTGATAAACACTTCCTACTGGGTTTGTTTGGGTTCTACTGCCACCTATTGGCGTATTTGGTTTCTTTCTGGGATATTTTAGACTCTTTTGTCTTTTTAAGTTTAATTAGGTGAGATAATTACTTGTTTTTATATTAAATTAAACTAGACAGTTTTATGAGAAAATGTCTGCTAAAACCTTTTATCTATCAAAAATGGAACAAAAAGTGTAAAGTTAAAGTAATTTTTCCACATTTCTGATTAATTCAAATTTTACTTACGACCTGCAAAAGCTATACTTTGCAAATATTAATTTTTGTCTGTTAGATGAAGGGACTGGGGTTTCGCCTTTGTTTAACAGAGGATGTCGGGTGTCTTTGACCCTGCAGGCCTTATCATGCGCTGCTGCTGCTGGAGAGCGAGAAAGCCCTCCTCAGCCAGCTTCCACTGGACTGCTCGCCGGCGATGGTGCGTTTGATAAAAACCTGCTCAGCGGTGAAAAACCTGCAGCAGCTCGCGCAGGATGCTGACCTGGCCTTACTTCAGGTGCAGAATAGTTTCAATTAAATTACATTTGTCATAAATCTTTGTATTTAGAACCACAGATGTTACCCACTTACCTTTAATTAGTTTATTCACTTGAATTCTCCTTACAGTGGTTGTATCAGGATGTGTTTTTCTCGTTTACTTAATTTGCCACAGAAAATGTGAAGATAGAAACCATTTCTGCAAATGTAGGTGTACAGATTTGACATTAAGTTATTAGGTAGTTTGTGATATACTGCCACCCAGTGGACAAAATGAGTATTTCATTATTAAAAATTTCTGATTTTGTAAATGATCAGCACATGTTCCTACTCAGATCTTTCAGATTGCTGCTCACTTGGTTTATTGGGGCAAAGCTATTATCATCTACCCTCTGTGTGAGAATAACGTATACATGCTGTCTCCTCATGCCAACATCTGCATGTGAGTAAAAAAGTGGACCATTACACCATCTCTTATTCTTTTATTGATCGTTTCCTATGTTTAATTGGCTTTTATCAACACAAATAATTCTAAAAAACAACTCTTCTATTATTTTAAACAGATATTCTTCATTGGCTGAGGAGTTTTCCCAACAGTTTCCTGGCAATAATTTGCCCTGCATGTTAGCCAAGTTCTCTCTGCCTGTCTCTTTGGCCGAGTTCAGGAACCCACTCGAAACTCCTGCTCAGGAGGTAGGAGAGCATCTTCAATGTACTACTCACATAATGACAAGAAAAAAAGCGCATTAAAAGAAATGACGTCTTTATAATTCTTCTTTTATTTATTTTTTTGTCATCTATGCAGATATTTTTTAGGGATTTTTTGCTGCAGGATTTTTTTAAAAGTTGAAATGTTTGATTTTTTTTTTTAAATTCCCATAGAAAATATTGTTTAAGCTTAACTTAAACAAGAAAAAAAAAGAACAAAAAGTCATAACCACACACCTTAACAGACTTGAAATGGCATTCAAAAGACCTCTAAGCCATTTGGCAGAAGGTTTTTAGAAAATATTTCAGCATTGATCCAAAAAAAAAAAATATTTACACAATGAAACTGCTTTAAATTTAAAATTGATAAATGCTTTAATGTTTTAGTTAAAAAAAAGTTTTAAAGCCTGAGGTTTAAAGTTATTGTAGTAATTATTTAAGTGTATGAAAAAAAATTAGAGATCTATTCATTAATTTGTTTGATCTTTCACCTTAAGAAAAAAAAAGATTCTCTAAGTGGATACCATGCACTGTTCTAGGAAATGGGAGTTATTGTGAAATAAACCTTTAAAATATTTTTTGTGTCCTGACACTTAATCAAACTGGCTAAAGTCGCCCTCTGCTGGTTATTGAACAGAATGCATTTTCTAACTTTTGGACGTTAAGGTGTTTTTGTTTTCTTTAGTTTTGACTTTTAGCTCATTTTGAGCTAAAAAAAAACATAATTATCTATTTTATTACAAGGCTCTTAAAGATGAGTCTTTATAATCTGTTATATTATCTTTTGTTTCCATAAACTACCCTTTCATTCCCATTTTACGTTTTGATCTGAAGTAGACACTACCCTACCATTTTTTTCAATTGCAATACTTGTACTGTAAACAAAAAACGTCGATAGGATAAAAATAATTGATCAAAAAGAGTTGTTTAAGCAGCGAAAGAGGAAACACCTCTTCCTTTTTACCTTTGTCCTGCACAGTATCACCTGCTGAATTTTTAAAGGAAGCAAACACTGCAGAGAACCACATGCTCCCAATTTTTTTTTTTGTGCTAATTTTTGCAAAATGTTCCTTCCCCAGCAACAGTTTGTGTTGCACATTTTAAAAATGTAGTGTTCAAGTTTTAACATCCACATCTTCTGTTTTTCCTGAGAACATGATCAGCATTTTGGCTCCTTTGTGGTTTCACAAAGTTAAACCAGCAGGACTTGTGTGTGTGTGTTTGTTTCTCCGTCTCAAACCAGGCCCAGTTAATTCAGATGGTGGTGTGGATGCTCCAACACCGCTTACTCATCCAGCTGCACACATATGTCTGCCTGCTGGTACCACCCAGCGAGGACGAGCCTGGAATGAAGGATGAAGAACTTCCTCTGGCAGCCCGAGTAGGGAGCCGGAGCCTCAGCACCCCGAGCGCCCTCAGTTTTGGTTCCCCCAGTGCGTCCTCCCTCAGATCCTTCAGCCCCTCTCTGCCACCACTGACGGTTCTCAATGGATGTGTGTGACCATGTCTTCTCCATGTGTGCAGCCAGCAGCGATGACATGACTCTCACCAGTCCCAGCATGGACAACTCCAGCGCAGAGCTGCAGCCTGGTGGAGACTCGCCGCTCAACAAACGGATGACGGAAACTTTACTTACAAGCCTGTCGGAGTACGAGCGGCAGGTTATTCTGAACATCCCTGCTGCTCAGAACCCAGAGGATCTGCGGATGTTTGCCAGGTATCAAAATGGACAAAAATGTTGCAGTTTTCTTCAACTTTATCTTTCAAATATAAGAACAAAGCAGACGGAGAATCCAAATAAACAAGCTTATTCTAGAGATAATGAATCAGTTGATTCTAACTTGCAAAATCCATCAATTTTATTTTAAAGCAATTTCTTGTATTATTAAAACATATATATGTTGAGTAAATTTCTATTTTAGGAATTTAATATTTTATTCATCAAAGTTCAGTGTTTGTTTAGTTTTTAAATCTCTAGATGCATTTTTATAGATGAACAGTAGTTTTTGAATGGAAATTTGATTAAAAAAAAGATCCTTAACTAAATCGGAGATTTTTGGTTTAAACCTAGTTTTGACAAATTGTATTGAGTTTTTGGTACATTTAACATAGCTTTTTTATTTTTTTTTAACTGCAAAAGATTTGATCTTTTCACACAGAAGGGATTATTTTATGTACTGCTATAGACTTTTGTTATTTAATTTTTGTTTTGTTATAAAAACGGTTTTCATGACAAGCTGGGTCTTATAATAGTTGACAGCTAAATGTAAATAAATCCTCTAATTATCCTCGTCTGGTTCAATAGATTTTAAAGTAGACTTTTAATATCAGTTCTTGACGGTATATAAAAATATTGACGTAGAGTCATTTTTTTCTTTAACTATTTTTAGGCTGCTCCACTATTTCCGGGGACATCACCATCTGGAGGAAATCATGTACAACGAGAACATGAGGCGCTCGCAGCTCAAAACGCTGTTTGACAAGTTCCGCAGCGTCCTCGTGGTGACAAACCACGAGGATCCCATCATTTCCATCTTCCAGTCGCCCATGGAGTAGCGACACGGAGAAAAGCGTGGGTGGGGTTGATTCCCGTCCTCCAAACGGAATTTTTGTTTTTTCCAACCAACATTTTACATCAAACTCAAACGACGACTGCCTTAAAGTGTGCGAATTTACTCAAATCGAAAAAGTATTTTTCTTTTCCTCGAGACAAATGTTTGTTTACAATAAATTATTTTGTACATAAAAGGAATTGCATTATTGAAGATGATGACATCCCCTACAGAAAGAGCTTATGCTGTGTCGTCTGTGAAGGTTACAGAGCAGCGGAGAGTAATGATCATACCAGGCCTGCAGCTACTTCTCTTTGGGAATCCCAAAGGTGCTGAGGAAGAGGAAGAGGAGGAGGAGTCCAAACATCAAAGAGGCTTGATTTTGCTCTGAGAAAAGCAGAAATGTCCAAACATCTGTGAAATTGATGAGGAGGACCCTGGAGTGTAAATGTTAGATGATTATGTGCATTCCTGATTCCGATTTGTTCAACTTTTTATTGTAATCTATTACAATTGTAACTGTTTTTTTATGTTTAAAACTGTCTGGCTTTCACTTATAAATGAAACAACTGGGAGAGTAGTTTCAGGATTAGTCCTGTTTGGTTCTTCTCACATCGGGCCGTTCTGTCCCAGACTGCACTTCTGAGGGTCCTAAATCCTTCACGACGTTTCCAGACCGCCCGTCTGCTGCTTTATTCACAACACTAACACAAGGATGTCCGCGAAGATAAAACCGCAGAGGCTTCTTGGCCCACTCCCCGTGGGATTCGATCCCGATGCGCGGCGCTGACACTATATCCTGGGGATTTATGGGACTTTCGTCTGGATCCCTCTCCAGCCACACCTCTGGATCTGAGGCTAAATCTCGCCGGTCGAAACAGCGGGGTATATTTAGAGCCTGGCACAGCTTCGAAGGCCCGTTGCAGAGCTCTTTGTCCTTCAGCTGGCGGGCGCTCTCTCTACGTCTGGCTGCCCTCAGCTCCCGCATGATAGGCAGACCCTGCAGGGGCTCCAGAGAACGCAGCAGCACAGCGGCTCCTTCCCCTAAAGGAAGCCCCACATACAAGACATCCGTCAGCAAAACGATTGATTTGACCAACATATGATTGAAAACAAAACTGCTGAGTATCTTTAGTACTCCAAACATTGACACAGTATATGCACTCACAGCAGGGCGGATGGTTTTACCTTCACTAGAGATGTTCATGCAGAGGTAGATCCCATAGATGGGATAGACGTAAATGGTTCCCGGCTTCATAAACATGGCTAAGTTCCTGGCGGTGCGTTTGCCTCCAGCTGAGTGGGAGGCCTTGTCCTCGCCTCCAAGGTAGGATTCGGTTTCCACGATTCTCCCCCGCAGCTCTGTGCCATCTGAACGCCTGCGGACCAGAACCTGCACGTAGTAGATCCGCATCCTTTAAAAAAAGATCCTCTGTCCACCTGTGAAAAACTGATTAAAAGTTCTACAGACAATGGAAATCTGACACTGTGGATCAGAATGTTTTTTTTCATCAGCTCTCAAGTAGAACATGAATAAACATCTCTAAATGAAAAATGTCACCTCAAATATTTTAATTCTTACAATTTATTTGTAGGCATATTTTGCTTTAAAATGGTTACGGAAATCTTTTGATGGCAAATGATGTTTAGGATTGTAAAATTAAGTTTAGCATTAATCAAGTTGAGTAAAATTCTTATATTTGGAAAAAAGAAATGTCTTTAAAGACCCACTCCAATGAAAATAGCGTAGTCTTGTAGGATTTTTCTCATGACGGAGGACTTTTTTTTTAGAAAATAAAGCTTAAATTTTTATTTTGGACATTTGTTTTTTATTCAAATCATTCTGAATCAGGAGTAGACGAATATGGCTTTTGGCTTTTTACAATAGGTCAAAAGATGATGAAACTTTAAGACAAAAATATCAACATTTGACAGATATTTCACTGAAAATAAACATTTTTTTCAAGTGTTGGTTCTACTCTTAAAAACTATAGATGTTTTTTTTGTGTGAGAAAGAACTAAGCTAATGTGTCAGATTTACCTTTCCCAGGAGTGCTTTAGCTAAACGGATGCAGGGCTGCTGGAAAAAATCCTCTCCCAGTCTGTGCTGCAGGTCGTTGGTGAAATACTGGCTTTGTTCCGCCGTCACATTTGAAATATTTTCACTTATGACTAGCTTTTTTAGCTTGGCAGGTGACATTTTGCGTTTCGCTTGCGTTTGGTTTGGAAATGTATTCGCAGATTCGGGGTGTTCAGAGGAAATTGCCAAAGAAGCTGGCAGCTTTCTTTTTGTCCCCGCCATGTAGCCCTATCTGAATTGCGATTGGGCAAAAAATAAATAAATACATACATAAAAATACACTTGTGAATTAGGAAAAACAATTGTGTGTGAATGAAGTCAGCGAACCATACGTGTTAATTCATTTCAACCGTTTGTTGTCATTTCGTTTCCAATCCAGCCAAACAGGAAGTAGGCGATTGTTTTGAATTTCTTAAAGGGGCCGTCACCCCTTTTTCTTTTTAGACCTTTATCCAAGTTAGTGAACCCCCGTCCTCCTCTGTTTAACTTTCTCAGACATAAAGGGCTGAAACATAAAAGCCTCTTTGCAAAGTGAGGCCTTTTCCTGCTGCACTCTTATCTTTTCTGCCTCGTTTGGATAACGATGGATTATTAATAGAACAGAGAACCGTCAGGATCGTGACTGCTTCTGCAGAAACTAAGGGGGCAGCGCCAGTTTAGCCTCTCTGGTTCTGCTGCTGAGTTTTTATTTATTTATTTTATTTTTAAGGGTTACACTGCAAAAAGCCCCCCACCCCCCTCAGAAATAAGTTAAAAAAATAAAAATAAATTAGAGGGAAAAAAAATTCTTTTTAATGCCCACTTCAGTGAAAATTATGTTTTTGATGTTTGATGCCTTTTGTAATTTTCTCATGACGGAGGACATATAAGAAAATTAAGTTTAAAATTGGGTTAAGGTTAGGGTTACAAATGCAAGAAATGTTCACACTTGTTTAATTTTCACTTAATTAAAAAAAAAAATTCACTTTTTGATTTAACAAAACAGATACAATTTTTCTGTGGCTTTTGACATTTTGTTTTCTCATTCTCAATAGTAATCATGACCCCGAAGGCCTGCTCTGCTCATTGGGTGGGAAAAAATTCCAGACAAAAATCTGTTCAACATTTCCAGCATTACTCCCCTGACACGAACTGTTGACTTTGTCATGGCTGACGGACCCCTGAATGCTATTGTCTGCCATGGCTGTGTTTCCATTGCCCGTAGAGTGTGAATCGTGCTACTTTCATACTTACTGGCACTGATAATCTTAGCAGACACATTTTGGCAATGCATTCTGGATCATTTTCATTTTCAGTGTAGATTCATCTGTTTGTGCAGATGGATGGGCGGTGTGCAGCCTGACTAAAGATATTGCAGTAAAACAATGATTCAGAGACATGGAATTGTTGTCTTGAGTGTTTCTTAGCTGTTGCGGTGCAGAATTTGCCAAGAAGTGGTACCCTACAATAGATTAGGGTTATAATTAGGAATGTTTGTGAAGGTTTATAGAAATTTAACAATTCAGTTGTTATAAGAAATGTATTTTTACTCCATAGTTTTGTCTTTGGATGACAACTAACTTTTTCCAAAATGCACACCTGAATCAACTTCATCTTTAAGCTCTTCCTGTCAGGAAACTGTCAAAACAATTGTGTCGTCTTTTGAAATGTCTTAAAGTACTAAGATTATTTTGGAAATGGGAACATATGGACTGTATCACGGTGCACAAACAAATCCAGCTGCACAATGACAGCGTTTCAGCCTGAAGTGCCAGACTTCTTGTCTTACACAGCTGAGACACGCACAGTTGCATCGCTTTATTATGAGAGCATTCATAAGAAGGACATTCGTGATGGTGTTTAAAAAAACGTCTTGTGGAAATGCATCACAGTATTTGAGGCGCTGAAAATAACTCCCTGGCTCGATCTGTGTTGGAATTTATGCCGCTTGCGTGGCAGTAAATAATTATTTTGAAAGTCAAATTCTCAAGTGATTAGGCGTGTAGAGTTTACACATCTTAATTTTTTTCTTTTTTAACAAAACAAAAAAGAATTTAAAACAAAAAAGAATGTTCTCTCATTAATTATTTGGGTGTTAATATATTGTACAAGCAAAGTATTTTTCCTAAAATATCAGCATTTTTGAGGGACGCCAAAAGAATACCAGCAGAGGATTATGCCTTACCACAGTGAATCCTGTCAGCAATTTACATATGATGAGATAAATAATTGATGATAATTAATGATTCATGACGCTGTTTTCTTGTGTGCCACTGAGTTGTGATGTGTGCTGCACAGGTGGCTGAGCTCTCACTGGGAAAAGGAGCATTACTTCATCAGGGATTTCATTCTCACATCTGCACAACAGAGGCCCGGGAACATCATCCTTTTCATCTGGTGTTGCATTTTGAGTTTAGTTTTAGCACTGTCACTTGGGCAAAACGCTGAGTTTAGAACCAATTGGTGTTCCAGTTGAAGACAGATGGAGGATTTTTTTTCCGCCTAGGAGAAAAGAGTCAAACAGCTTTTGAGTTTTGGGGGGTTATTGCATATTTTGAGCTAAAAAAGTATCACTTAAAGAACTCTGTAAAGTTTAGCCCTCTGCCAACTGATAATTGTCTGGACTCACACCTGTGGGGAACAACCAGGTAACAGTCAGACAGAGAGGTGCACAGCTCTGTGCCTCTGATCTCACCGTTTTATATAAACAGGGGAGCAAATCTGCACATGAGCACACAGCCAAAACTCTTCCTGATTTTTTTAACAGCATCTGATCATTGCTTTCAGCCTTTGTTGTAATTTAAAAGATGTTACCCTTCACAAAAATGAAATTCTATACTTTTTGTAAGAGGAAAATTAACAGAAACTTGTCTTTTAAAAAGTTAAATACATAGTTAACTCTGCCACTGTCACAGTGAATCTGTTCCTAAAACCAAGACTGATCGACTCCCTCTGCCTCTATAAGAACAGAGGGAGTCGTTTATGGACCACCTGACACTGTCCTTTTGGTTAAACATTATCCTTACACTCCACTCTTTTATCTGCGTCTGACAGATGGGCCTTCAGGGGACTTTGAGTGCTCCTACAGGTCCTGCTTGGCTTCCGTAACACTGCCTTTGACCCAGCTTCAATCCTCCGTCTCTGGGGAAACTTCACCATTAATTACTGGGACTTCATGGTATATCAATCAGGGACTCGTGCAAGGTCACTGAAGTGTCTTTGCAGATTGAAAGAGTTGACGAAAACTGGTTCTATTTGTGGACATATTAGCTTTTGTTAGTTTTGGAGAATGTTTTTCAAGTAAATTTGATTTGGGTTGTGCCTATGGCAGCTGAATGAGGCTTGTGGGTGTAAGATTGACAGAGAAGCTCGGCTTCAGTATGTGTAGGAGCTGCAAGATCTTTACAATTGAACAGAATGTGTCAGTTTTATTAGAGCTGATTAAAAAAAACGTAATTTTTGCTGAATTTTTTTTTTTTTCAGGAAGTTATGCAGGAAGTGTTACACAAGAGCAAACCCATACTGTTGTTTTGTTCAACTGATCCCAGAAAGAATGTGGATTTCTTAAATTTGCCATGTCAGGAAAATGTTAAAAACCTAAACCACACTTCAAGATGTCAAAAACAAATGCAATAAAAAAAAGGGGGGAGCTAACTTTTCAACAATAAGCAGTTTAAGAAGAGGATGAAACGTGTGAAACACAACATCTAAGAAGAAACATCTTGTGATTTAAAGTCTTCATCATGGAAAAGCTCCATGCTCTATGCCTGCCGCCATCATCCCTGCTTTCTATCATCCATCTCACTTCTGAAGAATATTCCCAGGTGGACCTGAGCTTTTATGGCCGGAATGCGCTGTAATGGTCTGAGCAGCAAAGTACGACCTGTTGCAGCAAAAGATGTTCTCTCAAAATGAACCTCTCCCCGTCTGCGGTAAAGGGGATGCAATATATATGAAGTGCTATGATTACTTTATGTTATTTGTTAAACAATCGGAAAAAGTGAGTCTTAACTTATTGCTAATCCATTTCTGACAACAGAGCAAACTGAAAGTCTTGCTGAGGTTTTGACATCAGCAGCCTGCATGTGACTCTGGTTCCATTATTTAGACTCCAAAAGAGGATTTGTTTTTCTTCATTTCGTTAGTGATGATGCAGAACTTTCATTCTCGGACATGTGATGTTATGATCATCATGTGATCATGTGTGACACAGCATGATTTATCCAGAAAAAGGCCTTAAAATAGAAAAATAAACAAGTTTGTGCAACACATCCGCCACAGTATCTTCAACCATGCGTTCCACATATTTGTTTTTCAATTTTAAATTGTTTTTTGTTCCTGAACAGTTGTTTGTTTTTGTTTTTGGTGTGAACTTCATTAGTTATTTCTGTATTTTGAAAAAATTTGTAATGTTTTTTTACAGTTTACATGTTTTGCAGACCACATGTTTTTTACACTTTTGCAGCTGTATTTATTTAATATTTATTTCTTCATTTAATAAGAATCTCATTTTTGATAATAATTTTTCATAATAATTTCAGTAATATTTTTAATTATCTAGTATAAATGTCATTTGTGATGTCCTTTATTGATGTTATATTATATAGATTATTTCTGAATGTCGTGTTGCTGCCACAGAAATGAAATTTCCCCATTGTGGGATTAATAAAGTCATCTATCTATCTATCTATCTATCTATCTATCTATCTATCTATCTATCTATCTATCTATCTATCTATCTATCTATCTATCTATTTATCTATCTATCTATCTATCTATCTATCTATCTATCTATCTATCTATCTATCTATCTATCTATCTATCTATCTATCTATCTATCTATCTATCTATCTATCTATCTATCTATCTATCTATCTATCTATCTATCTATCTATCTATCTATCTATCTATCTATCTATCTATCTATCTATCTATCTATATGCACTAATGCATTAAAAGGGAAAGAAATCCATGCACAGTGGGGGGGGGGCAACAGCTAAATAAACTTGACCAGAAACCCCATGATAGCAGCAAAAGATGGAACCAGCACACTATTGTGTAGTTGTGGTTTGTAACACACTGAAAACAACCAAACCAGTGTCAACCACTTGTATAAAGCAGGAACATGATTGTGAGGCATGTAGGTTATCACTGAGAATCCCGGGATATTTCCTGTAGACAAGAGATTTGAATAAAAAGGCCAAAGATGTCACTGGGAGATTGCTATAAACAGAAATAAATCAAAACACAATTCTGTTGAAAATACTTTTCTTTTTTTTTTTTTGCAGCTGCAGAATCCTTAAAGTAACAGTTATGTAGGAGTAAATATTCCTATGCCCAGTTTCAACAGCTGTAGAGTTTTAACAATAACATGTTATCCCATAAATTTAACACATTAGTATTAAAAGCAATCATTCTTTTTTTTATTAGGAACAAAGGAACACAAACTCATACATTGTTTTTTCTCAGTTTCCCAAGCAATTAACAAAAAAAGTGGGCCAATTTGGCTGATGTCACCAAAAATCCCTTTTACTTAAGAGTTATAAAAATAAACAACTATGGTCAGCAACTTCTCACTAAGGTTTGCTTTTTTGTTCTCTTTTTGTTGCTTCATAGTCAGTGTATGACAAATGTCTTCTTTATGCTGTTGTCATCCATCTCCACTACACTTGGACGAAGTAATGAGCTCTTAAACATTAAGTAAACTATTAAACCTGGAAACGTTAAGTGGTTAATTTTGGTGCATCAAGTCCCGCAGATTTTCTAAAGATCAATGGTTTCTTTGCGCGTCTGGATCCACATGGATTCGGGAATTCAGCTTAGTCACCCCGCTAAACTGGGGGCAGCAGCGCCTCCCTGCGTGCACACGGATTGGTCGGCAGTCTTGACGGCTCTCCTTCCACACAGACCGTCTTGAGTCCAGGGCGGGGCTGACTCTGCACCGCACTGGATCAGCCACTACCGGCAGAGGGGAACGTGCGCCGGCGGCTCCATGGAGCAGTGCGGGAATGCCCTGTTGGTAGGAGCGCAGCGCCGGAGCGGACAGCACGCCTCACCTCCGCGTTTTTCCTGAACTGCTGCTTGGATCAACAGTGGCCCGGTTTAAAACCGGCTCGGATTGGCTTAAATACATCTGCGGGGTGGCCAAAAAAGAAGAAGACGCGCGTTTATTGCCGCGCCGCAACCAAAAGATGCGGTGACGGAGGTGTCATCTGCGAGAGAGTGAAGCCGGATCTGGACACATATATTTTTCCTGTTTTAATTCGCTGCTGGGGGTCCGCTGAGCCGGTCGCTGTAGGGGTGAGTTGCTTGGTTTTCATCGTGACTGTGTCCTGTGGTCGCCCATACGGAAGGCAGAGGGAGGAAGACGCGCGCACGCGTCGTGATCGAGGAGGAAACGAGCTGTGGACAACTTGTCGATGATATCTGGACATTTTTCATTCATTAAGTGATCAACACAGTAATCTTTAAAATAAAAGAACACACTTTCTGGCAGATGGCGCTGTTTTTTTAGTGGCCATCTGTGTTTTAGTGGAGTTGTTTTTTATATTTGGACACTTAAAATAAGATTAAGCTCTCCATTGATTTAGCCCTTAAATTACCCCTTTAAAAAGTATGATAAAGACTAATTATTTAATAGATTCTCCAGTAGTATCTGTTAATTGTTCTTTATTTCTTGAAAACGACAGACCAAGGAACTTTCATTTTAAAGCGAAACTTCAATCAAAAAGGACGCCCATTCCATGCATGCGCCAACAATCCGGATGCTTTAAATGTTTACAAGTTTTAAAGAATGCCGAAAGGAATTCTAATTTCCTCTTGAACAACCAGGTACATCTCGTTCTTTTTCCTCCTTGAACATCATCAGCATCACCTTCTTTCTTCCTTCTCCATCCTGGAGTTCAGGTGAACCAATTAACATCCCCCTTTTTTTTAATTTGGCACTATAGATCATCTCAGCCTGAAGAATTTATTTAGATGCCTTTTTTTCCCTGGAATTTGTGGTTTTTTTGTGTTGGGGTCACATTAAGTGACTCAAAGTGAGTCATGCTCAAAAGTATAGGCCATCTAAATGTCCAGGACTGACTCACCAGAAGTCAGGCATTCCAGGACTCCAGCGCACATATTAACAAACTGCAACCTTGTTGACAGGTTACACGCTCCACCATCCTACAATACCTGGGCAGACTGAGGTGAAACTGTAGATGTACTGTATTAGAAACTGCTGAGTTATTTTGGCAGACAGGAGGAGGGAGCACATGGCCCGGTTTGTGTGCCCAGTGTTCCTGAAACTCTATCACAGGAGGCATGGAGGTGATGTAATCGCACCGATAAAGCAAGCCTGCGATGTTTAATCTGACAGTCATGCTCGTCATCCGTGTTTGGTCCACCTAGATCCTGGGGAGAATAGAGGAACTTGTATGGACATAGAGCATGTATGGATGTAGAGCATGTATGGCCATTGAGCCTGTACAAACGTATAACCTATATGGACGTAGAGACTGTAAGAATGTGAAGCCTGCATAGATGTAGAACCGGTATGAACGTACAACCTTTATGGAAATAGAGTCTGTATGGATGTAGAGCATGTATGGACGTAGAATCTGTATGATTGTACAGCTGGTATGGATGTAGAGCCTCTATGGATATTGGAGCCTGTATGGACGTAGGGATTGAATAGACGTGAAGCCTGTGTGGATGTACTGTATCAAGTTTTAAAGGGTAACTGAGGGGGAGGGCCCACACCAAAGACATGCCTTTGTGACTCATGGCCTGCTATCTGTCATCCTGGCCCAAACACAGCCCTGTGCAAATTTTCTATGATGTTGCCTTTGGATAAACTACTTAATGTTCTTCTGTAGTTGAGTTTTTCTTCAGTAGATTTATTTTTCACAAAGGCACTTCAGTGTTTCTAGATTTTTTTTTTCTCACAGGCCTGTAATCACTTCAAGATGATGAGTCTAACCACAGCGCTTTAACTCTCAAAGGCCTTTACTTGTTAGCTTGGTGCTTGATCCAATGAAGAAGTGTTTTTCTGTAGATCCCCTAAGCGGTCATAGATTTCCTGGAAGGACTCTTAAGAATTCGGCCTGTTCTCATAATAGGGCGTGCCCAATGTGATTGTTGGTCATTTTCTGCAGTTTGACCAGCCGGTCTCTGTCTCTGAGTTCAGATCACCCGGCTCTGCAGTTTCATATGTGCAGAGCTCCACTTTCTAAATAACCTAAGGCTCTTTGGGCCTCAAACACATCAGCAGCTGGAAATGAGCTCTTTTAGAATCCCCTCTGGCAGAAAATTGGAAGTTTACTCTTGTTCAGGTGAAATTGCACTTCCCCATCCGTTTCAGGGTGTCTTGGATAGGAAGGGTCCCATTTTCCATGTCTACCTGTGACTTTTAGAGCTATATCGAGCCTATAATTTAGTTGGATCTTATTTTTATGTAAGCATTAAACATTTCCTTTGTTTAAAATACTTAATTCTATACTTTGAGTGTTTTAACCACACTCTCCAGAAATACATCAAAGCAGGGCTTCATAAAAAAAAGAGTTTCAAACAGAAAATAAATCTTTGTCTTGGCATCATAAACCTCTCATTTCAAAGGTTGTGGGCCTCCTACTTAACTCAAACAGTGGTAATGTATAACCACCAGACTGCACACCACTGAAGACAGTGTTTGTAAAAGATTAATCTTTCCAGCATTTATGGACCACAGTAGTGTGTTTCAGTGTGTCGTGTGTCTGTCGTCAAATGTCAGCATCTGCTTTGTGAGCAAGCCTCTGCGTAGATTATGAAAGTGGGGCATGGTAGCAGTACCTGGAGCACTCAGACATGTTCACCAACTCGTTCCTTGCGTTAACAAAGAATACAAACGCATTCCTGCCATCTAAGCCAGTTGCAACTGATCTCAATGCGGGGCTTAAAAACTTTTCAGGTATGTTTGATGGCATGAGAGCCCACAGGCATTGTTAGATCTCGTCTTCGCTTGCTGAGCTGATACCTGCTTGACTTTGATGTTACAGTTTGGAGTAAGCTGTCAAAACAACAGATTTTTTTTCAGGCTTTTTCAATAATGTTTGCAGGAAAATATGATTTATCCATTCTACACTGTGACAATGAAACTGGAAGGCGGAGGGGCAGAAACGTTTTGGAATTAACAAAACAATTTTGCACATATTGGTCCTGGTGTGAACATGTGATTACGCAGCAAGACGCTTATTGCTTTCACAAATCATCCTCCTCCAGGCTACGAGGTCGCTGTGTGCAGGGTGCTCTGTGATGTCAGAGCCTTCCCCCTTTTTGCAGCTGGACTCCCGGGTCCGTTCCTTTGACACCTTTGTGGCGAAAGTGAGGCAGCGGCAGCCATGATGATCCAGTCAGCTGTGATGTAATGCAACAGGGCTATTTCAGATCCACCTCTGAGTCTCCAAGACCTCCATCTGCCAGCGTGCCAACCTGCCTTTCCTTTCAGTCAGCACCTCATCTGTCACAAGCTGGACAGCCATACATAAAGAGTCATCTGCAGAGTGAAACAGATAACTTTGACACTTTAGATGGGAGGTGGGGGGTTAAAAAAGTTATGGATCTTTCTACATCTAAATCCCTGCGGCTGCAGACTTGTTGCTGACCCTCAAATCGAGTTTAAGTAGAAAGGAAAACATCTAATTTGGGATTTGGAGTGGCGGGGTGTTTTGTCTTTCACCGCTTGTCTTCTGGCTGACAGGATGTCTTTGGCTTTTTAACCTCAGAGTGTAAAAGGGCATTTTCAGAGCTGTGTGTATTTTCCCAGCAGACATATTGCAGTGGTTCCTTGACCATTGATCTTCCTTTTTGAGCTTGAAGTCTTCCCTGAGGGTGTGTCTGCAAACAAGTCAAGAAATACTCGTCTACACCTGATACAAAAGAAAAATATGTGTGGCAGCTATAAGACAGTTTCTTAGACAGCTTTAAAGAAGCAGTCTCGTAAAACTATTCAGACATGCTAAGGGAATGTTTTTAAAAGGAAGAAAATGTTATTTGCTAAAGGATGGTTTTTTAAAAACAATAATTGTACAATTTGGGGATATTTTTTTTATCCTTCCATTTTTTAATGTTCAACGCAAGCAGTGAACAGCTACACTGGAATTGGTCCTACACACCTGGAAAATTGCATGGATGCAGTTCCAAGTGATCTATTTGGGGGTTGGATGCCTCGCACAAGGGCGCTTCATCCAACAGTCCAGGAATGGGACTGCCATTGCCCCGCCCTACATTTATTTTCCTTCAAGTCAGAGAAATTATTTCTTCCAGCCCCCAGCTTCCTCTACAGACCTAAGCCAGGACTGCCCCCTGATTAAAAACTTTCAGTCTTCAGATGGAGCTTAAAATTTTGTCCAACGTTAGAGTTCTGAAGCTCGTTCTGCTTTCTAAGCTGCGGTTGTTGTAATGGCAGCACTGCATAATGTGTTTACGTTCTTTCCTTGTCGGTCCAGAACTCTGATACCCTACCCCAGCCCCGATAAAGTAACCATGAGGGGGGCTGTTTTAAATAGGATAACCCACTCTCCACTCCAGCACCCCCTGCTTTCCTCCCACCCCTCTATCTTTGGCAGTCGGTCATCATCAGTAGCGGTTTTAGGCACGGGCCATACGGGCGATCGCCCGGGGCGGAAAAATGATGGAGGGGCGGCGTCAGCGGCTCAGCTCTTGTAAAATACCTTATGCACCACTATTGGTTTACTTATATCACAGAGTTTGTAACAGCCTGAAACCTGGCTGCGCCCCCGCCCCGCAGCTGCGCTCCCTCCTGTCTTTGAGAAGTAGACGCAAATGTGTGTGAGAAGGAGAAGGGAGGGGGCGCGGGGTGAAGAAGGAGAAGGGAGGGGGCGCGGGGTGAAGGGTGCAGGCTGAGGTGAGCACGGAGCGCAAAACGCATGCGCAAACCTGGCTGGATCTTCTTCCAGGGGGGCAACGGTCGCGGGCCGCGGCTCAGTGCTTGATGAAAAAATAAAAATAAAAATTGCGCCGCCATGTAGCGAATTGGCGCCCCTGGGTGCAGCTGCACGCGCTCCTGCTGGAAATGTTTGACGAACGGGAGGGGGGGGGCTGCGGGTATAAAAAAAGTATAAAAAAATCATGCTTTTTTGGTTATTTTTGTATGAAATGCCCAAATACAAAATGGGAAAACAAAAACAATTCTTCACTTAGATGACAGTTGGTTTAGTCGACAGACTTGATACCTATGTCAGGACATTTATGCTAAATGCAAAAACATCTGAAATATGGAGAAAAAAGGTCAAAGCTGGTGCCCAATTAGGAAAGAGAAGAGAAAAAGAGGAGAAAAGAGACAAAGAAAAGGTTATTATCACATAGCTAGATGCACGTTTTCTAAATTCGAATGCTACCTGCCCTACAACAACAACAACGTTGCAGAGGAAAAATCTCTTGTTTGGTCTATCATGACCAAAACTGAAGTAGGCCCAAATATTGCAAATAACGTCATTTTTAAGATTTTCTTCTTAAGTGTTTGCTCTGTCTTAACTTGTAACATTAGTTATGATTCGTGTGTCTGTCTGCTCTGCTGTATCACAAAGTTTTTGTTGTGTTTTACTGTTGTATATTAGTTCATAATGTTAAATAAGCTGTGATGGTAGCATGCTGCTGCTGATGCTGCTGCTGCTGCTGCTGCTGCTGTAGCTGCTGCTGCAGCTGCTGTTAGCTTTTCAAAACTCCAGTGGATCAAGTCATACCTGAGATCACCAAAGTGTCAGGAGCAACTCACTAACCTGCTGTTGTTAGTATCAATCATTCAGGGGGGGAGCAGATTTCATATGATGACGTTATTGACAAGCTTGCATCAGGAAGGCCACAAAGGTTAGGTTTTAGTTAGTGTTTTCCGTTCTTAGTGCTGCAGTTACATTTATTCTAGTGTATTATTAGTGTGATTTGTAGTTTATAATATTTATTTTAGATTATTTATTTGTGTTTGATTAAATATTATATATATATATATAAGGCTGCACGGTGGCGCAGTGGTTAGCGCTCTTGCCTCACAGCAAGAAGGCCTCCAGTTCAAGTCCCGGCTGGGGGACATGAAAAATACATCAAAGGGGGACCTTTCTGTGTGGAGTTTGCATGTTCTCCCCGTGTATGCGTGGGTTTTCTCCGGGGTCTCCGGCTTCCTCCCACCGTCCAAAAACATGCTTCATAGGTTAATTGGTCACTCTAAATTGTCCATAGGTGTGAGTGTGAGAGTGAATGGGTGTGTGATTGTGGACATTCTACCCTGCGACAGACTGGCGACCTGTCCAGGTTGTCCCCTGCCTTCGCCCACAAGTGGCCGGGATAGGCTCCGGCAGCCTCGTGACCCCGAAAGGGAAAAACGGTTAAGAAAATGAATGAATGAATGAATAAATATTTCCTAACTGTATTTTTGCCATGCTGATAGCCTTTTTTTTTATTTTTATGTTCCGATAACTGTTATAATGCAGTGCAGAATTCTGATAAACATCTTTTTTTTATATCAATTTCTTAGTTTCAGTTACAATAAACGGACAAAGTGACTCTATTGGGGGGGGGGGGGGGGGGGGGGGGGGGGCGCCAGAGGAGGGTCTCGCCCGGGGAGTAATTCAGGGTAGAACCGCCACTGGTCATCATAGCCAGAGGCTGGGAATCTTCTTTGTGTACTAAATGGCTAAACTTAAGCTGACTGGCCCCTGAATGGAAACACACACCGCTATATCTGGACAGTTTCAACTTTCCCGCCTACATCTCGGACCATGCACCAAACTCATTCCAGCTGCTTTCCCAGAAGTGAGGGCGTGTTTCGAGGTCCAAAAACTCTGCTTTTTTTTCATCCTTAAAAAAGTCAGAGCTACTCAGTCTACTTTTATTTTGACTGATACTCATTTCTTGACAAAAATCTTGGAACGCAGTTGCATCAACAAATATGTATTTTAATATTTTGTTGGAGGAGTTTAATGCATCTCAATGGCTTCCGTTTGTCATTCAGAGAAAGTGATGAGGCATCGAGCCAGACTGTTTACGTGTTTGAAAGTACCTGACCTTGTGAGTCTCAGCTTGCTTTGTGTAGATCTGCTTTCTGTTTCTACTCACAGGCGCCAGCTTTTCCTTGCCTTTGCCATCTGAAGGAGCTCGTAACTGTGCGCCAGGGAAAATGATGTAAAGCTTCTCATTTATGGTGCTCACACGATCACGCCCAACTTTTCAAAAGGCAACACTTTAGAAAGTCAGTTTGGGGTGTAGCACGCTCACTTTAAAGGTATTTTTTATTTATTTATTTATTTATTTATTTATTTATTTATCAGAATTTCGATCTTAGTTTTTCTAAATTGAATTAGTGGGAGCATTTGCTTTTGTTGACTTTTGGCAACCGCAGCACGGAAGTGTTCTTGTGGAAAATCTGGCTTCATTTCCTTAGACAAGAAATGTAGGCCATGTTATCACAAGATTTTGTTCTCCAGGTCAACTGGACGTTAAAGTTTGATCTACGAGATGTTTACGAGCTCATCCGGATTAGTCTTTTCAGTTCCAACAGCCAGTGAGGAAATTTACGTTGTAATTTATGTACTGGCTGGTTGGGGTGGAGAAGGAAAAGTTAAATAACTAGTTGTTATGTGATTAAATGCAGAGTTTATCAGAACAGTAGAAAAATGTCCTATTATTTGCTAGGGGTCTTTTTTTTTTTAAATGTGTTTTTTTTTGTCTCATCAGTGGTAGAAAATCTTCCCCTCGCTCATTCTGTTATGCTCCCTGGGGACATGCTTCCCTTGTTTTGCTTTTGTCCGGAATTGTTGTCCCTTAGTGTATGGCTTTAGTCACCTTCCTTCCTGTCTCCCTAACCTTCAAATCTTCCTCCTTGGTTTTGAAAGGGTGTCCTGACTAATGCTTAAGTACTTTCTTCCCTCTGATTTTTAGAGGGAAAGTCTAAAAGTTCATTTCCATCAAATGTCATCTGATTATGTTATTTGACTCTTATATCTGATACATAACTAATCTACAGCTGCTGAAGCTGCCACTCTTCATGTGGATGTTCCTTTCTGTTGAATGATCAGGAAAAAAGCTCAGATTTGAGAAATTTGAGGGAAAAAAGTGCAAGAAAACAGCGGTAAATGTTAATTTCTAAAGTAAATGTTGGACTCAAAAGATAATGTGGATCACAGGGAGGTAAACTGGAGACCATTAATGCCACCATTCCAATTAAGGCAGCACTGCATGCAAAAATGAAACCACAAACTGAACAATGCACGCAAGAATGAAGTCACAAATCCGCTCTGTGCAGAGACGTCATGTTTCCACCGAGGCGGAAGCGTATGTTTAAATGTTGGAATGGGAAAATGCCTTCATGACTTTAGTGTTTTCCCTGGGTGGTCTGTGCAGTTTCAGCTTGTATGACCCAGATCCCATTCTGCCTGGTTTGCTGTGCATCGTTGTCCTCAAGCACAGAGGATGACTTACTGCTGTCAGATTTGTCTCCTGAAAATTCATGATTTTTCAACTGGAAGGAAAAAAAAGACATTCTTCACCATGGACTGATGGGCAGCTGACATCTTTAAAATATAAGAAAAAGACATGTTTCTGTTAGAAAGGTGAAATAATTAGAATATTTTGTTCCTAATAGAGCTATAATTGTTATTTGAATGAAAGCTTGATGTAAAAATCACATGTTTTCTTAGTTTATTTGTACAGGAAGAGTTTGCTAGAGTTTGGTAAAATACAAAAGCATGTTATGGTTAAAGACCCAGCTGATGAAAATTGTGTTTTTAACATGTTCTTGTGGTAATTTTTCTTATGATGGAGGACATATATAAAGAAAAATAATCTCAAAACTGTATTTCTGAGTATTTCTTTTTTCAAATTGTTGTGAATCAGGACCAGATTCACATTGTTGCACCGGTAATATTAGGTTGTTTGGGGATGTGAGGGGCTGTAAGCTAGCAGGAGAGCCTGTAAACATAGAATGGCGTATACTTGTATAACTTCTACCTACAAGGCCCAAAGCGCTTTACAGTCACAGACCCATTCACCCAGTCACACACACATTCACACACTGCTGGCGGCTCCGCTGCCAAACACTGGCGCCAACCTACCACCAGTAGCAAGGTGGGGCTCAGTGTCTTGCCCAAGGACACTTCAACACATGGGTGTGCAAGGCGGGAATCGAACCTGCAATATTACGATCATGGGTCGACCGCCCTACTGCTACACCAGAACTCTCACCAACATAGAACTCTCACCAACAGGAAAATAGATTTTAATTTAAACTGCTGTAAACATATAATAGCTACATATTATCTGGTGGAAGACCAATGATATTATACACTATATGATTATATTCAAATTTTTTATATATATATTTTAGACTTGAAATGACATCAAGTTTGTTCATAGCTTCACATATTGAAGGGCTGTTGAAAAAGCTGTCTTCATACCGGGTTGATTGCACATTTGTACATCTGTCTTCCTTCTGTTCATCTGCACGCAAAAGCCAGTCCAGTAAACAGAGCGTGCATTCATTTGCTGCACATAAAGTGAGGGTTGTCGATCTTTCTGTTGCTCCCTCATATGTCACCCGATGGCGGCTTCTGCTTTCCTTCCTCATATTTCCAACACAGAGACCAAAATTTTGCTTTTCGACTCCATTCTCCCCAGTCCACACTCCAAATTGAGGATCATGTCGACTCTCATTTTTGTTTTGTCATACCTAAATTTTTTTCCTGTATATTCCAAAATGTCACAGCGTTGAATAAAAGCAACGAGTTGTCAGTTCAATTCCATTTTTCACATAACAGTTCAGGCAAAGGGCACGCTGTGGTTGATGTGCATGTGACGGATGCATCATCTGACCACGCTGAGTTTGGAACAAAAGCACATTCTGTAACTGCTGGTGCAGTTGTGCTCAAATTCCAATTATGAAGACGGCGTACGATAGGGTTGGGCAATGTCCCTTAAATTGGCAGTTGACGATGTTTACAGTAAAACATCGGGATGGACGATGATATCGTCCATCGGCACAACCCTAGCGTACGACTTGTCTTTAAGTTCTTCGTCTATGTATATTTCTATGCAACAGATGTAAGAGATTTAAAATCTGGTCATTTGTTGGAATTATGTTGCAGGTGGAAGGGTTCCCTATCATCCAGAGAGGGTCCTGGAGATTAAATAGGTCCGTGCTGCTAACATTACAAGTAAACAAACAAAATCGTTCTACCTTTTAGAAAATTACGTTTTATGCTTATTTCTGTCGTGGAGTTACAGGATGTTGAGTCAGCCCAGGAAAAGCTCCAGGAAGAGGATAGCTTACTCAAAGCTTTAAATATTCAAATAAGAAAAGAAATGAACAATACCCTTTCATCATGATTTTTTAGTGCAATCTATCCCTCGTAGTGTTGTTTTTCATTCCAGCACATATCCTGGTTTGATGTGTGTTTGAGTGCTTGATTACTCGTAAGATGCATATCTCAAGTCCATTACATTGCTGCTGTTCTTCCTCTCTGATGTAGGTTAACCATAGAGATCTGGCAGCACTTTGGGTTTTGGAGAAAAAACAAACAAAAGCGATCTCCGGATTTTTTTGCATTTTTTCTTAGAGACTTGGATCAAAAACTGTTTACTGTGTTCTTTTCCTCTAAAATGTTTCAACATTTTTGTTGTGCAGATGCTCTTGATGGACATTAAAGGAGCTGAGTTGATGAGCAAAAACTGTTAGCCTGTTAGTTTCATGTTTTTTTTTTTTTTCGCGCTGTCCCATCATCACATCATTTTCCCTAAATGTGCAAATCAGCCTTTGCTGTCACACTGTGAAAACCTCTGCTTGCTCTCATTAGGGCGGCGGCGGGGAGGGGGAGGGGGGGGGGTTGTAGCATGCCTGCCTTTAGGGAAACCCCCCTTTTTTTCAGCCTAGAGTGACGTGAAGCTCCTCACGGTCCAGGATGGGATGGATGTGCGTGTTTACACATGCAGTGTGGATGTGTTCCTGTGCATGTGAATGAGCGATGTTGTTTCCGTGATCGTGTGGCGAATGCACCCTTTCTGCGGCACGCTTCCTGCCTTCATTTACTCATCCCCCCCTCCACCCCCACCCCCTGTTCTCTGCACTGCACTTCCTTCCTCCCAGTGCTACCCAGTATAGCGGCCAGTAAGCTGACCTCTTTATGCTGGCGGCCTCCCACAATGGATGTGACATGACAAAGCTGATGGATGTCCCTTCTTAAAGTATTTTTAAGGTTGTTGATTGACTGATGGTGGGGAAACAACCTTACAGTTATTTTTTTTTAGTCATCTTTAAAATAGGTCTCCACACTGAGCCCCCTCCCTCATGATGTGCTTGCTAAACCGTGATTGAGTTAACTTGCTTTCCACGCCACCCTGAGTAATTTTCTTAGCTGGGAATTTGCTTAGTGGGCCTTTTCCATTGATAGAGCAATGAAAACTTCAGCCTGCTCCTGCTTTTTTTTTTTTTTTTTTTGACTACGATCAGGCTTCACAATGACCCTTGTTCAGCCCAGGCAACATCAGGACACACAAAGAAGCCTTTTGTAGGCTTGATTCATGCTGATATCATGCTGGAAACTATTTAGATTGATATCACATGTTTTCAGGGCAGGCTCTTTCAAAGATTCTCCTCTTATACACTTAATAGGTGAATGTCAAACTTTCTTTTGGACAATGCCCTCCTTGTATTAAGTCTCAGGACACAGTTGAGAGGGCCGGCATGGCAGAGAACACAACTTTTTTTTGGGTTTTAATTGGTGCTCCAGAGAAAATTTGAGCTTTTTCTGAGCTGAGATACTAAAGCTGTTGATCTAGCAGTTATAATAAGACAAACTGAAATATATCTGTTTGCCAATGTTAATGTCAACTGACAATTTCGATCTAGTTTAAAAATATCTACGGCAGGGAAGGCTTTTAGATTTATGAGGCTTTTGAAAAAGCTTTTACTTGATTTCATTTACCGCCTTAAAGAGAGTTTAACATTTAATCAGCTCCATTCGAACTGTGTTAAGCCACAGAGTGAATTCTACTAGTTTCCTGTACTTACATATTTCTAAAGCATGTAAGAAGCGGTGTTTAAATGATAAAAAAGAGGTTTGCTGATTTTCAAGTCTAACCAAACTCCTTATCTTTCCTTCATCCTCAAGCCAGATTTTTTCACTGTGAGTTCATCCCGCCTCCTCATTTATTTCTGAAGGGTCCTCAGACAGCAAACAAATAATTTGATTTTTGTACAAACTCACATCTTTGCCGGTGTGATATATTTAGCCTGGGTGAGGGAGTCTTTGCTGTCAGCTGCTTCCTGAAGATTAGAGGCACAAACTCGGCTCTCCGCTGAGACATTGTACAGATTTACCAAGAGAGCGCTCTTTTTCCCAACAAAAAAAAGCTGCTGCTATCTCCTGTAGTGAGCCGAAACTGCCATGTTAACTGTAGAGATGTGCCTGCTAAATGTCACATGCTCACATATGCACGGAAACTCCAGTAAGACTGGAGCCGTAAATAATTTACCCGTCCTGCTGGTTGAATAATTAAATGCTGAATTAGCCACCTGGATAATACCGTTTATTATTGATCAAGGTAAAAAGACACAAAAAATTGCAATGTTGTTATTTTGTTGGTATCATCCTGTTTCTGTTTTTTTCCCCCCAGTGCTCCTTTACTTTGATTTCCTGTGCAGGAAATTACAGCACCTTTTGAAGGGACAGTCATGTACTGATAAAAAAAAAAAAAAAAATCTCTATCTGCCCAGGCAATATATAAGGCCAACAGTGTTTATTTCCCTTTGAGAGATCAACTGATAAGTTTATTTCAATAAAATCGACAGAGAAAAGTGGAAATTATTTAGAGGCTAAAGTGTTCATTTTTGTCATAAAAAGAACAGAAATGTGGTGCGCAAGGAAGTTTTTACTTTCTTGTTTTGTGTGTTGGGCTCAGGTTTTGCCAAAAGTAAATTTGCATCTATAAAAAGAACTAGCAGCTCACAGGTTGCTGTTAGGAGGCAATTTATACTTTCAGAGGCTATATCTGGCTCTAAACGAATAGTGTTATGATTGTGGGGTTGCCTGGTGTTGGACAGGGTACAAATCTGTCACTCCATACTGAAACCAGTGCCACTCGTGTGGCTAAATTGATATAGTTAAAGTAGTGTGAGCTATAAATCAGGAAAACGTAAGTAAAACTATATAAGCTACCCTGCCCGTGTTGGTTTTCCTGCCCCGCCATCGACCATTCCGGCCCCACCAGCTCCCATCCACCCCTCGACTGGCTGTGACACTTGATCTCAGGGTCAGCTGTGATGGATATTTTTGCTGTCTCTGTGCATTTTTTTATGTTGTAAGAAACTGTTGTGGTGTGACAGACTGTCACATGTCACTAAGGTCAGTTTAGATGACTGCAAGCGTTTACTGGTCCTGTGGTTCAGCTTACTCTTAATATGGAGGAGTATGTATCACTGCGGGACATAAGCCTGGTGCTCTACTTTCTATTCAGGATAAATCTTGGTGGCAGTTTTTTGCTCAAATTCCACAACAGACGTTTTTTTGCTGTTTAACTCCATTTGTGTTTTAAAACCCAGTTTATTTTAATGCTTATCTCTTCATTGTGTTTCCGTGCTTCTCACCTAATTAAAAAAATCACTTGCTTGTAGTTTTGCCTTCATAATTTGTGGCGGAATGACAATAGCATATATTAAGATCAAATGTGTTCTGCAATTCATTTTTACATGAGGCACAGATGCAGGTAAAGCGACAAATGCCTGCATCTTCTTTATTTAAATCTATTTGTTATCAAGAAAGTTGCCGTTTTCTGCACATTGAGGTAGATTTTCTAACAACAGTTTAATTTAAATAACATTTCAACTTAATTGAGCCCTTATTTAAAAAAAATGCATTTTCTTAATTTCTTTAGCTTTAAGAGTGGAAAAAAAATCCATGGAGGCTGGTTTCCCTCCATTGTCTCAAATGTTAAGCCTCTCCTCCAATGTCGAGAGTGAAATAAATAACAATGAATAAAATGTACTTTTACGGGGCATGAGTAATAAAGTATGCTAAGAATTACAAAAAACACAACCTGTTTGCGTAAAAATTTAGTATCCTGTCTTTTTTTAATCTGCCTGGCACAGATTGCACAAGTTTGAAAAAACTGGAAAAACTTGTGGTTTTTTAGGGTTAGGGTTAAAAGTTAGTCCAAGATTGAAGCAGCTTGAGCTTGGGAATAGGAATATTTGCATTTTCAAAAAGACACTCTTTTCTCTACCATCTATAATGATCTGTGTGGTTTTTGTTTGGAGCTCTGATCTTTCCCCAGTGGCCACCTTAGCTCGGCAGCTCCCTCTGTGTGCACGACCCGACTTGGCCAGTCACTGTATTCTTTGTCAGCCTCAATAAGGCTCATTCCTCTGCCACCCTAGCTGGGGCTACACTTTGTCTGCCTCCTGTGAAGCAGCAGCACCAGAGCACACGCGGTGCCCGGAAACCCGCCAGCTCCTGTCCGCTGCGGTTAGACTGCATGTGGTTTCCATCGTCACCATTCCCGCTTTGTTGGTTTTCAGCCTGGAGATCTTGTGGAATGTGGTTGAGGCACACACTGACAATAAAAATGACCTCAGATAGAAGAGATTTTTGAAAAGATAATGTACTCTAAAATGTTTAGGAGATAATTTTTCTGCACAGGCGACCTGGTGCAGTGACATGTACTTGGGTAATGCAAGTACTTGTTACTTTCTTTCCTGTAGTGGTTAAATGTGTGAAAAAAACACAATAGAGGCTATGTAAAGCTGGACCATACAGTCATGAACTGGTTTTTGACTAGATACAATTAAGTAAGTCCTCATATCGTAACATGTCATAAACACTTATCAGGATGGAGTTTGTAGAGCAGCCTGTAAACGTCTGGAGCTCCCAAGACAGAGAGAACACTCGATACGCCTGTCAATCAAAGGCATTATTAGCCCACTGGACATCCAAGCACCTGCATGGATGTCAGCTTGTCCTCTATGTTTAGTTCACCTGCCTGTTCTGTCCTGCCTGATGGGTTCTGAAGCCTCAGAATGCAAAATTAGATGCGCGTCCCTTGAGTTTTTGGTTTGGTGAAAAGTCCCGGCAGCTCAGTCTTTACTATAGATAGATGAAGGTCTGAAGAGCGTGAGGCCCGAATCAGCTTCAGGAATGTAAACACTGCGGGGAAACTATCACATGCTGCAGATAGTTGTCATGCACCATCTGAAGCAAGAACTCACTGTTACCTTGAAAAAAAGATGAGTCATTTTTGGTGCATTTCAGGAGATAAGCTTAATAGTTTTGAATAATTGAAGGCTTCTGTCCCCACACCACAGAGCGTGTGTTCAAGAGCTAATCCTAGACTTTGTATAATTGCCAAATATTTAATTAAAATGTTTTTCCCTCTGAATATGAGAAGGACATTCAGAAAACAATGTTCTGTTTTTCTCAGACAAGGACCAGCCTTTCGTCTAACCTTCTCCATTCAATGACTTTTTTTTTCTCACAGTGAGGGAGCTGCTTCCTCAAGTGATGATGATGATGACAGGAGGTCAGACTATAGACATTCCCAGACATGAGCTTTCAAAGATTTTCAAGCCTGTGCATTGTTAGAAGTTCACTCTGATATTGTCTGGGAACGAAAAACAAGAGCTGGATACGTGAATAGATTTTTTTCTATTTTTTTTTTTTACCAAATGTTGCTGGGCATTTTTCTACGATCTTAACTGTGTTTTGTCCTGATAAGAATCCAGTTCTGCTTGTTCCGTGGGATTTACAGTAGCTCTCCTCCTGCTGTGAGCTGTGAAAAGATATTCACACCTGCCTCCTTTTTTTTAAACTTTTGTTGCGTTATTAATTTGAGCAGCAAGTAAACACAAGATATAAGACGCTGTAATTCAGCGGTAATCATGTGGACACAGGCGGCTTGGAAATAATTATAAAATGAGTGGGAGATGGCTTACAGGAACAAAAGATTCAGTTAAGTTTACTCCCCTTTATTCAAATCAACATATTTGTGCATAAAAGAGGTTCAGCCCGCCTTTGGTAAACTGGATTTGTTATTTTTCCTTCACAGATGTGCACTTTAAAATGAAAAGAAGTGTTTTTTGTGGCAATTATAACCTTTTCTGTTGTGAAAAGGCCACAATAAAAACTGAGTAAATATTTACCTTAAATAGAAGCCAATCCATATATAATGGGAATAACCCTCATATGTGCCACTTGTTCTTTTCTTAAATTGATAATTCTTTTTTAAATTTATTTTCTGAGTTTATATGATGCTGCAGGTCAAACTGAATCACTATAGGACCCCCAAATTCCCACATAGTGTTTAACAGTTGCATAAAGCTTAAGATAAACCTTAAATTAAACTGTAATTATAATCCATCCATCTTTTATTCCTGCTTGGTCACGTCAGGGTTAGGGAGGTTGCTGGGGCCTATCCCATCTATTTAGGGGGAAGGTGGGGAACATCCAGGACAGTTTGCCTGTCCATCGCGGGGCAACAATGGGTGTATCCGTAGTGTGATTTTCCATCACCTGAAGAGGCTGACGGCTGATTACTTTTTCTGTCCTCAGTGGGAGGTTTTCCCCTCTTCCTCTGCTGAGCTTTTCTGACAACACTTCCCATCGTCACATGGGCTAAAACAGAAGCTTGTGGTGCATTAAAATGCCAATGTGAAACAGATGTGGTCACAGACTGCCACAGATTTCTTTCCTCTTTTTTTCCCTCCATGGAGCCAGTTCTGTAACAAGAGAAGTGAGGGCGTGACCTGCTTTCTTTAACTTATGAAAACCTCTAGAAGTGACGACATTGACGACAAAGATCTATTGTCGCATTTTAATTAATAGATATTCAGACAAAGAATAGAACGGAAACTGGGATTGTAATGAACTTAATTCTTGCTCTGAGAGTTTTTTTTTCAATTTTTCATTTTTGCAGTTTGATTAAATCTATTTTGCTGTGTTTTTTTCTTAATTGCAGAGCAAAGGAATGTGCACAACTAAACATTTTAAGAGTACAATTTTCCATGGGGATAATTGGAACCAAGATCAAGGCAGGAAGTGAATCCAGTGGTGTGAGTTTAGACAGTGGGACAGTAAAAAGCAGAGCTGGTGATGATAACAAGACTGCAGACTGTCTGATGCTCTGCTTTACTGTGCACCTCCTGGGGTTTACAGGCCTCATCATGGGAATGCACACACCGTCATTAGTCTCCATTAAATACACTCTGAAAGTAGAACTACTTCAAACCACTGAGAGGAATTAAGCTTGTTTTAAAATGAGTTATGGGATTAAGATTAAGCCGACAAGCTTCCCTTTATTCAATAAACACAGATGTGGCAGGTTTTGGGAAGGTTTTCCAATTCTGAATTGTTTTCTTTACTTTGGAGAAATAGTTGAATGTTTAAGTAAAAAAAAGGGTCTCTTACAGACCAAAATTAACACATAGTAGTTCAGTACCTCCGAGTGTGGTTTTCTTTTTAAATTTCATACTAATTTGCTCTAATAGATTATATTTAAAACTGTTTTGGTGGCAAAGCTTGATATACAACTCTTTATTAAAACCTCAGCTTCTTATTTTCTTAATATATTAAATAATAATTCCACAATGAATGTATGACATAAATTTTGTCTGCATAAATCACAAAAATTGAGATCAAACTGTTTTGTTTTTGGTGTTTTTTAACAAAGATTGAGAATGTAAAGGCAAAAAAAAAGGATAAATCCAAAAACAAAGCAAAGACGAGGTCAAAACAATATGAAAAATGTCTAAAAACCGCTTCACAAAAAAATAAAATGTTCCAAGATTTTATTCCAAAGGGGTCTTACAATTATGAGACTCTTTTTTGTTTGTTTTCAACCAAAACATTCTAAGATAAAAACTTTTTGAAATCTTTACATTTCTTTACACTTTAAATTTTGAATGAAAATTATACTAATGGGGGTGTCGAGGTCATTCCTACATTATTGTAAACAGCTGATGTGATTGACAAACAGATCAGTACTTTACTGCAGGAAAAAATAAAGTTAAACTGTGTTTTTGAGATATTTTTAAGGATTTGTTAAATTTGTTGTATTCTGTCTGTTTCTATCTGTGCAGCTGGCAGGCCTGGGGTGGGACAGAGAACATGGCTGAATCGCGGCGGGAAAGCACAAGCAGCCTACAGAGGAAGAAACCTCCCTGGCTCAGACTGGACATTCCCACAGCTCAGATGTCACTCGATGAGCCTCCTACTTTTGTCCAGGTACTTTCTCTAGCTCAAAGTCTTTTTCTTTTTAATCCTTTGCAGGATGCTTTGTTTTTAAACACTCTTTTTCATATGATTTTTTCCCCCAATGCAGCCAATGAAGAGGCAGGGTTTCCTGCGCAGCATCAGCATGCCTGTGGAAACCTCCCATCTCCCATCTCCCCCACGGGACTATTTTGACACCCGGCGGCCGGTCTTGCAGCGTCAGTCATCTATTACTCAAACCATAAAGAGGTAAACTCCTTCTATATCTCAAAACTATATTAACAAAAACGTCTCCTGTATGCAGAGAACTATACAGGATGTCACCTAACAGGGTAGATCACAACCCAAGGGCTTCTCTTTAACTTTCTCTGAAGATTTTAAAATGCTTTATGATTAACACTCCTATACAGACTTCTCAAAAATGACTTTTCTTGTTTCTGAAACCTTTAAAGTCTCACTCCGATCATCTCTTTATCTATTGTAAAAGCAGTCCCAGTGGTCTTTTGGTTACTATAATCACGTTTTTAGCCAAAATAAAAAAAACCTGTGCCATTTTCTTGGACATAGTTTCTGCAGAGTGGCAGTAGTTCTTTAGAAACTCCCCACTGAGTTGTGGGTGTGGAGTATGCCTGCCCCCACATCCTCTCATCCATCTGTTTACGTGCATCATACTAGCTTACAGCCCTTCATCAGAACCCCAAGCTCACATTACTGGTGCAACAAAAATGGTGAGTAAAATTGAAACTATCCAGCCGTACAGTTTTGAGCCAGATTCCACCTCGGACGAGGATAACAAAGACGAACGTAGATCCATTTGTCAGCAACTGAATGCATCAGAATGGAGCCAAGCAGAGAGTTCAATTCACGATTTCAAGATATACTCAGAATTGTAATTAATATATGTCCTCCATCATGAGAAAATGGCACAAGAACATGTTAAAAACACGATTTTCATCGGAGTGGGCCTTTAAATCAGAGGTTCATCTAAATGCCAGCTTTGCCACCCCCCACATAAAGCCTCACTGCTTTCTTTTGCTGCACCTTTCTTTTCACTCCTGTTTTCTCTTCTTCTCCTCCTTCTCTTTGTCCCTTTCTCGCCACCTCCTGGTCCTGCCCTACCTGGTCACTTCAGCAGCAGGAGAGTGCATTTTGAGCGGATTAACACTGTGCCCATTAAAGGGCAGCGGGCTGCACGGCGCAGCACCAGGAAACACCACTCTCTGTCCAGAACTCTTCTCAGGTACGGCGGCTGGTGCCTCACAAGCATAAGGATGCCATGCACCTCCTCACTTATCGTAACTGTGTGACTAATGCTGATCACCAGGGAATTTAGCCATCCGGCTGATTCACTGCAATGGAACAAAACAGATAGCTTGCTTGTGAAAACAAACAGAATAGCATAGTTCCTTTTACGTGTGCACAAAAAATTCCCTGAACAACCCATCATCTTCAAATTTGCCACGTCAGGGAAAGAGGATGTATTTTTCAAAATTTCTCGTGTACATTTTTTACATTTCCGAGTCAGTAGATTTAGGTGGTAACTGTGGTTGATCTGCAGAATCATAAACTCTTTTGCTTTCAATATTCAATCTTGTTATAGTGCTGGTTGTTAAGTAAAGCCCCAATGTTTCAGCCTCAATTAAAGATGGACCTAAACGCATAAATCTTGTCACAGTTTAACCACATTGAGTCATTTCCTCACCACAACCTCTTTTTAAATGAATAAGAGAATCTGAAAAGCCATTGCTCTTATTTATCTTAGTGTCCAGTCATTTTAGAGGTATGGCGATGACTAAGCCTGCAGGTTTCGTCTGAACGTTAACTTGTTGCTGTGTTATCTACATGTTATTGAGCTGATGTTAGAAATTTGCATTTTTTTTAAGACGGTTGATTAGATTAGGCTAAAAATAAAAAGAGTAACCAGTGCTATAAAGACAAAAAAAAAAAGACTGGACCATAAAATCTCAGCTGCACAGGAATTGCTCTGATGAGTTTTACAGTTGAGAGAGAAACTGATTAACTAAACCTGACTGAACTTTCACTATGGAAGTTACTAATAGAAATGAAAGCACTTCATAGCCTCAGGTTTGCTTTAAAAGATGCTTCCGACACTTAGAGAACAGGGATGTTTTATTGGTTGATATTTTATTTCAGTTTTATCACTTCCTTCTTGTGTTTCAAGCAAGAAATTGGTGTGTGGGAATTTTGTGTCTTTCCCTGTGCATTTGGACTGGGACATGTCAGAACTTGTTCCCTCCTCTTTGCGCAGTTTTCTGTCCCAGAAAGTGCCGTTGCACCATCTGTCTGCTTACCTCCTCCTCTGTAAAAATAAAAAAATAAAAAAAGATGTAGTAGGTCTGAAATACTCCCATTTGTGGCTTTAGGGGAACGGCGGACTGGTTTGGGGTCAGTAAGGATGGCGACGCCACCCAGAAGTGGCAGAGGAAAAGTCTCCGCCACTGCAGCTTGCGCTATGGGAAGCTGAAACCGCAGGTGATCCGGGAGATGGATCTGCCCAGCCAGGACAACATCTCCCTGACCAGCACTGAGACCCCTCCTCCTATGTATGTCCCCTCCTCTCAGCATGGGATGCAAAAGGTACTGGATGTTGGTTATTTGTCTAGATAGTGGATCTACATTTATATCTGATTTATTTATTCCATCTTTTTATACTTTTTAAATATTCAGAATACTATTAAATTATTACCCAGGGTATACATGCATCCACTTATTATTTTTTGTAACTTTCATATTTTCGAAAAATGCAGCATTTTAATAGAATTTTAAAATGGGGCGAAGCATTTCCATCTCTTTAAAATCTTTTTTCTCATTGAGCGTTAATGTAATACTTTCAGTATTTAACTGCCCAGGAGACATTAGGCTGTTTCACTAGTTTTCAGGTAATTGAAACTAGTACAAGTCATTGAATGTTTTTCATTTAGCCAGCTTGGGTTGATTCAAAATGTGGCTTAATTTGAGATGATTTTGTTATTTCTGTGGGAGTTTCCTGAGGTTTCAGGTCTTTGGAATTGCTCAGCATTCAGTCAGTTAATTTTAACAATGTCAACATGTTTTTTTATAGCTAATTTGCAGTATTTAAAGTAGATTTACATGTTACTTTGCTTTTTTTTAAAGATGGTTAAGATTTTCCTTAAAAGCTGTAATACAAAAACTAACTGTGCAGTTAAGATCACCTTTTAACATTTCAGTTTTTCTTTTTTTTTTTTTTTACTTTCATGCAGCATTTTGGGATTAACTTCCAAGTTAAACAATTGTTTTAGACTTTTCACTAAATGATTTATAGAAATTTTAAGCATCATGCAAACAGGGACCTGTCTCTAAACATCAAATTCACTTAAATTTTTATGTACATTATTTGTCACACACTATGGTTGAGTTCAAATATTGTATACATTTTTGGTATATTCATTTGTATTTTAGATTGATCCCTATCTTGGGATCTGGGTAACTATACTTTTTATAAATCTCTAGATAGTTGATCCACTGGCTCGTGGGAGAGCCTTTCGAATGGTGGAAGAGGTGGATGGCTACAGTGTTCCTCAAACCCCCATCACCCCTGGTGCTGCCTCGCTTTGCTCCTTTACCAGCTCTCGCTCAGGTCTCAACCGGCTGCCTCGGCGGCGTAAGAGGGAGTCTGTGGCAAAAATGAGCTTCAGGGCTGCAGCTGCGCTTGTTAAAGTGAGTGGACAAAAAAAAAGGACAAATGTTAATTTTAGGGGAGTTGTTTTTTTTTGCTCCTGATTGAGTGGGAAGGAAATGTTTGCAATACCTGCTTGTATCTGTGCTTCAGGGGAGGTCATTTCGGGAAAGCACGCTGAAACGGGCTCAGAGAAGAAGCTTCACCCCTGCTAGCTTCATGGAGGAGGATGTGATTGACTTTCCAGATGAGCTTGACACATCCTTCTTTGCCAGAGTACGAAGCCACAACCAACATTCTCCTCTCCACCTTTTCTATTTTGCATATTTTTGCTTCATCGATGCACTTGAATACACGTTTAAGGATCCAACAAAACCAAAATGTGTGCATCTATCCCCATTTTCTGCTCTTGAATGTTGTAGGATATTTTGATGCAAGAGGAGCTGTCCACGTATGCAGACGAGGTGTTTGAGTCTCCGTCTGAAGCCGTCATCAAAGAGGCCCCTTCTAGCAGCAAAAACGATGAGATGGAGCTGACAGGCAGTGCCCTAGATAAGACTGAGCTGGAGAGAAGTCACCTCATGCTGTGAGTGTGTGCGGCTGCAGTGATAAGCCCTTTCAGAAAGGCAATTCTCTCCATAAAATCTGGTGGAAATTCAACTGTGCCATGTTTGATTTTCTGGCTTCTGGTGATTTTGTGTCACATTTTCCATCAGCCACATAATCCAACTAATGAAAAGATTCTATATGTGTACATCTTCATTAAATTAAAAATAACAAACCTTATCAAGGAGCATCTTGTGTTTTTTTGTTGAAAAAATTTTTTTTTTCTTTATCCTCTGTTTAAATAATCTTCTCATATTTCAACCTTTTCTTCCAGACCTCTGGAGAGAGGGTGGCGTAAAACCAAAGAGGGAACTCCAGGTCCGCCAAAGGTGCCACTGCGTCAGGAGGTTGTGAGTGTGAACGGACAGCGGCGCGGGCAGCGCATCGTCGTTCCCGTCAAGAAGCTTTTCGCCCGCGAGAAGAGGCCTTATGGGTTGGGCATGGTCGGAAAGCTGACAAACCGCACCTATCGCAAGCGCATCGACAGTTACGTCAAGAGGCAGATTGATGATATGGATGACCACAGGTATAGCGCCTGATGCACCAGATTGTTTGTTTTTTCTTTCAAAAATGATTTTATTACTAATTCAATTGTTGCTACCTCCTTTTTTCACCCTTCCACATGTTTTTCTTGCTGTCTTTTAGGCCTTTTTTCACATATTGGATCTCCTTTGTCCATTTACTTATCACTATCCTGGCTGTATGTATCTATGGTATTGCACCTGTAGGCTTTTCCCAACACGAGACAGTTGATTCTGTGAGTTCTGCTTCAGACATGATGAGTATCTTCGATTAAAAACAATTTTTTTCTGATTTTATATCGATTACATTTTTTGTGATTTTTTTTTCTGACTTAGGTTTTAAGAAACAAAGGTGTTTATGAAAATGTCAAGTTTGTACAGCAGGAGAACTTCTGGATCGGGCCGAGTTCAGTAAGTTCAGCCTCTTTGCATTTACAAAAAAAAAAAGGCCCACAACTCTCTAAATGTTGAATTCTGCATTTTAGGAAGCCCTGATCCACTTGGGGGCCAAATATTCTCCATGCATGCGACAAGACAAAGAGGTGCACAGTCTTATCTTGGAAAAGAGAGAGATCGAGCGCAACTCGGCCTGCTGCGTTCGGAATGATCGCTCTGGATGTGTCCAAACCACAGAGGAGGAATGCTCGGTCAGTTGCTTTTTTTTATTTTTATTTTTTATCTAATTTGGGTTTTCTTATTCCTTAAAATATATGAAGAGAATCTAAGATAGACTCATCTGCCCTGTGTGTCTGCGCAGAGCACTCTGGCTGTGTGGGTGAAGTGGCCGAAACATTCCAGTACGCCTAAGCTTCGAGGTAAAGAGAGGCAGTATGGCTCCGTGTGCCATCAGGATCCAAGGTAAAACACATTCTTTACAACGCTAAAAAAACAACAAGCCCTGTCTGAAATAATTGAATAATTAAATCCCATCTGTAGTAATGTATTCTATGTATTAGTTTATTTAAAGGTAAAGCTTTCTTAAACCATTCTAAAATTGTTTAATATTTAAACATCTTTTTTTTTAAGTTTTTGCAACTTGTACTCTTAAAGGAAATTTTACAGCGTAGAAACTAAAAAATTCACTTTTGAAGAACTTTAGTTTCTTTCTACTGTAGCAAGACTTTTGTAGCTGTCAATCTAAGAGTCAAAGTCCCCATTTGAGCTCATTTCTTCATAAATATATAACAACAATATATATTATGTATCAAAAAAAATTCGCTCTTTCTTGAGAAATAAATCCTATTGTAGAGATGGAATTTTAATTTTTTTTTAGAGCAGCCACATCCGTTAAAATATGTATATTTCTGCCTGGAATTTTATTTTAGATTGAATAAGGATGGTTTTCTTGAGTAACAGGTGAACTGATCTCAAGTTTCAAATTGGAGTTGAAAGTTTTGCCACTTGGTTGTTGAAAGCAGTGCCAATGTTTTTGTGTGTTTGCAGAATATGTGATGAACCTTCCTCCATGGCTCCGCATGAGTGGCCGGATGACATCACCAAGTGGCCAGTACGTTTTTGTGTTCTTTTGTTCTTTGGAGACGGATTTTCATTTGATTTTGGGAAGATTTTGATTTTTGTTTTTTTTTGTAAAATTCCTGTGCATTGCAGCTTTATCAATTAATTTTATAAAATATATTTGAAAGGTCATCTCAGGAGGTTTTTTTTATTAAATATGATTCTGGCTGATTAAAAAAAGCAATGACATATTGGAAAATCAGAAGAGACTTTGACATCAGAAATTTCAAATAACATTTACTTCAAATGCCTTTTTCTTCAATTTGTGCCAACTACTCACTCTTTAATTAGCCACATGATCATAATGCTGACATCATCAGACTCTGACTGCTGTACGTCTGTGGTGGCATTTAGATTTGTACCAACAACACGCGTAACCACACCTACCTGCCTCATATAGACTGCACCATTATGGGCCGGCCCTGCTGCATCGGAACCAAAGGAAGGTGGGCAAGCTCAATACACTTTTATTTCATTATTGTGCAGAACTTCAGTTTCTTTTTAACTTGCTATAATAAAAAAAAAAAAAAGAAAAGAACATTTATAAAGTTTACTCTCTGTGTGCTGTTTGGTTTCTTTGAGGTGTGAGATCACATCCCGTGAATATTGTGACTTCATGAAGGGCTACTTTCACGAGGAAGCGACTCTTTGCTCGCAGGTAAGCAGCTCTACCCAAAGTGTTTTTTGTACTTGGTGAGTTGGTAATTCTTTCACTTAAAAAACCTAAGAAATATCTCACTTCACCAAGCTGCTTGCAGAAAGAAAGTGAAGCTTTTGAGATGTTTGATGAGTTTAATTGTTTCATTAATTACCTGTCCTCTCTCAGGTGCACTGCATAGATGATGTCTGTGGACTCCTGCCTTTCCTCAACCCTGAGATCCCAGATCAGTTTTACAGACTCTGGCTCTCACTTTTCCTGCACGCAGGGTAAGTTGGAAAGCTTTAAATTCAAAAACTCAAACTGAGTCAATGTTCTAATTTCGGCTGTGAATGATGCTTTAAGGAGGTTTTGCTGAAATCGTCAATTTAATGAACAAATCATTTTTTTCTTTATACAACATTAAAGAAAACATTTAATAGAACCAGAGTCAGCTTTGCATCAGTTTTCATGCACAGTAGTTCATGTTTTCTGATGACTAGGTAAACACATGATCTAATGAAGACATATTTACTTGAAAAATAAAATAGTCTTTTTTTTGTCATGAAGGTTATTCGTTTTTTGGCAGCTTTTTAGAAAACGATAAGTTGCCAGAGGCTATTGTCACGTTAAGCTCTGAGCAACAAAGTAAAGAAAAGCAATGAAAAAAATGGCAAAATACACATTTTTACTTGATTATGATAATATAAAGCCACTTCAGTTTTTATGCTGCTGTTAGCCACTGTTTACGTTGTCTGTTAGAATCTTGTATTCTCATCCTCAGCTTAATTCTGCTGTCCTCTAAGTTTTGTCTTGTTGCCTGGAGTTTTGTTTGGTGTCTGTTCTTTTTTTTTCTTTTTGCATATTAAAGACCCTCTCCAATGAAAATTGTGTTTTTGGCATTTTTAACATGTTTTGTGGCATTTTTCTCAGAATCAGAAGCCTTTGTTGTCATTGTGCATAATACAACAAAAGTGTAACAGCCTTGGAGTGGTGATAATATACATTTAAATCAAAATATGTATAAGTAATCTATAAGAATAAAAAACGTATAAAAAAGACGAACGTATAAAAAAATAGAAAAAAATGGAGCACAATAAAGTGCGGCATAAATAAATATGGTGTGTGGAGGTAGAAAAAAATCAGTTATTGCAAACAGAAGTAGTCAATTTGGAGCAGAGTGGGAAGTTCTTTTGCATAATGCAGTATGTAGAGTGTGTGTAAACAGTAGTGTAGTGTGTGTAAAATAGAGTGATAGTGTAGTTAGTGGAAGTATGTGGGTTCAGTATGGTAATGTGGGGGACTTGTATAAAGAAAATTAACCGTTCTAACAACAACCCGGAAGTGAATTTCTAATTGACTGCCACTCTGCATAAACTGTGTAGACAACAACACAGGTTTTTTTTATTTTGGGAAAAAAAAGAGAATCATAACTAAACTCCACTGTGAATACTTTAAAAATAGATCAAAAGATTGTCAGATGTGGGACTCTAAACTGGCAGCTTCCAATTCAAATGGAAAATTACTTTAACTACAACTGTAAATGGAAAAGTAAGACAACAGGGAAATGGAAACTGCCTTATTCACATGGAAGTGATTTAAAATAAGTAAAATAAGGGGTTTAATATAGCAACATTATGTGCATTATTTAACTGCATAAGACTTGCAGGTTTATTCTGGGTCAGTTCACACTCATCAGTTGTCAGTCAGCACAAAGAGCTGACCCCACAGCTGAGAAGAAAACCTCTTCATCTTCACGTTCCGTCAAATCTCTCACGAGTAATTAAGCGAAGTGCCCTCTCTTCGTGAACTCATTAAGCCACAGTGAGATGGGGAGCGATTTTGTTGTGCAGAGATATTCTCAGTAGACTGTTGAGGGGTTTGCCTCTTCTGAACAGAAGGATTATCTTGTCAACACGTGCTGCTCACCACCCGCCGTGTTTCTTGCCCTTCCAGGATCCTTCACTGCCTGGTGTCCGTGGTTTTCCAAATGACCATCTTGAGGGATCTGGAGAAACTGGCTGGCTGGCTTCGAATATCAATCATTTACATCCTCAGCGGCATCACTGGCAACTTGGCTTCTGCCATCTTCCTGCCGTACAGAGCAGAGGTGATCATCTGCAGAACATATTGTTATTTTTAAGCTGTGATGTTCATGTATTTAATTGTGTTTTGGGCTCCCCTGTTTTCTGTCTGTCAGGTGGGTCCAGCTGGCTCTCAGTTTGGCATCCTGGCCTGCCTGTTCGTGGAGCTGTTTCAGAGCTGGCAGATCCTGGCCGAACCCTGGAGGGCCTTCATCAAGCTGCTGTGTGTTGTCATCTTTCTGTTTATCTTCGGGCTGTTGCCCTGGATTGACAACTTTGCTCACATATCCGGATTCATCTCCGGCTTCTTCCTGTCCTTCGCCTTCCTACCTTACATCAGCTTCGGCCGCATGGACCTGTACCGCAAACGCTGTCAGATCATCGTCTTCCTGCTGGTGTTTGTCGGCCTCTTCTCCGGTCTCGTGGTGCTCTTTTACGTCTACCCCATCAAGTGCGACTGGTGCGAATTTCTCACGTGCATCCCCTTCACAGACAAATTCTGCGAGAAGTACGACCTGAATGCTCACCTGCACTGAGGCGTGAGCACAGAAGTGTTGTGGACTGTGTGGGGATCCTTCTTCCCCCTTTCCGTGAACTAAAACGATATGTCTATGTTCTTTTACTCTCATCGTGAAGACTTTCTTTCCTTCCCATTCAGCAGCAGTCATGAGTGAAACAGAGCGAAGGCACCTCAGAAACTCATCAAAGCATCCAGCAGCCCTTTACAAGAGAGGCGATGGCTGTTACAGAGAAAAGGACCACTTTCTATGTTCACTGTCCAGATGTAGATTTTATTATTCAGGCAACTTTGCAGACTAGCAGGGACAACAATATCAATGCCTTTGGTGCCTTTACAGAAAATGTACCAACTACTGCCATATTTTTGTTACAATATGCTGAGCACTCGAATGTTTCCGTTTATTCGTTTATTGCTTCTCAAGAAGTGATTATTGTTTTTAACACGGTAGTGTTTTAGCTACCTGTCTACACACGTGTAACAGAAAACAACAGTAAAAAAGAAAAAAGAATCTGTCTCCTTCTCTTTTTTTAATTGCAAGAACAGAATGTGAAGCTGAAAAGTAGCAGAAATCAGACATCAGTTAAGCCACATGATTTACCATAAAAAGCAAAAGGTTCATTTTGATGCTCGAACCAATGATTCCTTCCTAAAGTCGCCTTCGTCCACACAGATGTCGCTCCTCGCTCAGTGGCTCTAGACGGAAACTGGCAGAACGTGCAGCGTCTGCTGTCTCATTTATTTTTTGTGTCCCGAGTCCATGTCATGGGTGAATAACTGAAGCCGGGGGCTGATTAGCAGCCGCTGTTCCGCCTTGCATATGCCTGCCCGCCGAGCGCGTACTCCATCTCTTGAAACTGCATGTTGGACACTGAGATTTCTGAAGGGCCCTTTTCCTTGAAGCCTGCCTTTCGGTAAAAGGGCACCAGGAAGTCCTCGCAGATCAGCAAAGCTCTACGGAGGCCCGGCATGCAGCGGAGGTACTGCAAGTAGCGCCACAAGAGGATGGAGCCTTTTCCTTGCTGCCGACAGTGCCGGTGCACAGACAGCACATGGATGTGCACGGTGGGAGTGTCTGGGACATGCTGAGTCATGGCCTTCTGCGGGAAAGAGATTAGATGGAGCAATTATTGATATGGTAACTTATCGAGCTGCAGAAATAACAGTTTGAGGGGAATTTGCAGGCCCCTCTGCTGGGTGGCTTTAATACCTGTGAAAGCCTTTCCTTGTCCCAGCCGGAGCCGATGATGAAAGCCACCAGCTGTCCCTCTTCAAACCAACCCAGGGACAGCTCAGGGCACTGACCCAGGAAATTAAGCACTTCATCCAGAGTAAGTGGACACACTCCAGACACAGAAACAAACGCTGTAAGGCATTTCAAAGAAAATATTAACAAGGGAACCCGTACATACAAAGACTAAGGTGAATTTTGTAAAAATACACACAAATTCCACACTTCCTGATTAATTCAAGCTTTAATCATATATAACAAATGATTCATTTTATACGTGTTTCGACAAAGGAAATCCAGACTTGCCTTCTCTTTCGATTTCAAACACGCTGATGGCGTCCTGTGATGTGAGGTTTCTGAACTCGCTGGCGGGGAGCGTGTGGCGCCTCTGCTGCAGGGGGGTCGCAACTCTGACGGGCGTCTTCAGAAAGAAAGGCTTGAGGAAAGGCGAGCCGCTGACCTTCTGAGTCATGATACTAACACCACAGTACACACAAGGCTCAGATTGGTTCAGGGTGATTCTGTGGTCCTTTCTGATTCCTATTTTTCCAGACTTTTGCAATAAAAATGATGTAAAATCCAGCCAACCAAATCTCTCTGGATAAGTTTGCCCCACAGCCCGGTCTGTAGTCTAGATCATCTCAATAGATGTAATGCTGACCTTCCAGTCCCTCTTGTCGTCTCCTGCTCCTCCTCCTCTCCTTTCTAGCTGATCTCTTAATACAAAGTAGCTGTCTCAGACCTGGATAGCTTGCTGTGCACGTGTCTGTAAATCCTACGGTTTTACTCCTTGTTCTTGCTGTATTTTCCACAAGTTTTACAAAACAAGGCAAGTTTGTTTGAAATGCACCTTTTCCACCACACTTGGTATTCAAAGTGCTTTATAGAAAAAAGTCAAAATAAAAGCACGAAGCCAAAATTTACGAGTAAAACACTAATATTTGAAATAAAAATTGGATTTTACAGCCCTGTTATGAAATCAATAATACAGGTTGAAAGCTTTTTTTTTTTTTGCATGTTTTGGGCTTCAACAACCATAACAACAAAAAAGGAAAAATATCCTTTTGAAAACTGATTACCGGTATTTAAGATTTTAAAAAGCAGTTTTTGGCAAATGCCCACTCCGCCCAACTTATGTAATAATTAATAACGTCTTTTTGGAGATACGTGTTTGTGGAGATCAAGGCCATGTGGGCTAATTTAGCTGCACAGAGTGAGGAGGGAGATTTGGGTGGATTGTTGTCGGGATGATTTCATGTCTTAAAGAGATTTAGGACAAACTAATTAAATGAGAGAGCACTTACTTTTACTGTCCTGAGGTAAACCTGTTTACACAAGCTCTTATGAGTGTCGGCCCACCATTTTAAAAACACCCTTAGAGTTCATTCTATTGAAAGATTTATAATATATAATCTCCATTTTATCTTCTGTTTTTCCGTCAATGCACATTTTTTAAGCATGTTTATTTCGGGAGCTCCACAAACACGGTCAACTATTTTGACCCTAATCATTTTTAACATTGTTTTAAGAGATTAGATCAAAACAAAATTATTTCAAGGATTACTGTTTTTTTTATTTCATTTTTAGAGCTGTGAGTCAGTGATGAAGGGGGGAAATCTGATTTGTAAGCTGTCAGCCGGACTGCTGGCCAAATCACAAATACAAGAACATCTTTGGGTCATCATACGGGGAAGGAGCATAGCTGTCCTGTGGTGACACGGCCTTTTACCAACTGGACTTCTAAAAAAAATTGAGTTTCCCTCGAATGCATTACAAATGAAACCCAGCCTGGAATGTGAATTTACACAATCAAATTAATTTTTATTTGATTTTGGCCTGATTTGATTTATTTTATCTCAATATTAGTCCATACAAAAAAAATCACACAGGTTTACGGAAATTATGAAATGCATAGATGAATAAACAAACAAAAACAAAGACACACTTAAGTCACATTTGATTAATTAAAGATAGTGATCGTTAACTAAAGTCAAGTAGAACTTGATTTATGGCTTGAAAAGGAGTGGGAAGAAGCGAGTGTATGTAATCCCACCCCAGCTGGTATGGCCCCATCCTATAACAAAGACCTCATAGTGCCTTACCATTCAAATAGAAACACTTCGCTCCCAAAATGCAGGACTGCTTGTGATTCCCAGAATTAGTAAAAGTACAGTTGGAGGTAGAGCGTTTAGGCACCAAGCCCCTGTTTTATGGAAAAAACTCCCAGCTCATGTCAGACAGACCGACACAGTTTCTACATTCAAAGTTAGACTGAGAACATTACTCTTTGGACAGGCTTATTGTCAGACTAGCTAGTATTCAGAGATTATTTAACTTAATGTTAATGTGTTTAAATTAAACTAAATAACAATTAGTTGTTAGTAGGCTGCTAGTAATTTTGAAGCTGGGGTAGCTATGGTGCACTGGGGTTCTGTCCTCTTTTCTCATCTACTTCTACCCTCCTTCTCTCCTCTTTTCTTGATTATTATTCATCATTTAGTTCTCCATGCCTCTGTTTGGTGCAGAGCAATTCATGGACTGTCCCTCTTTCCCATTTCCCTCCGAGTGAGTGGGAGTGCTTCCAGATTCCAGTTGGCTCATCCGTGCTCCGGTACCTAAGGAACTTCCCTATGATTGTCTTTAGAATACCTCGTCTCTGGCTCGCCTCTACTACTGCTCCTACGCCTGGCTGTGGATCCTGGCCTGTCTCTGCTCTGTACCTGGCCGTGTACCTCGTCTCTGCTCCTGCTCCTACACTTGGCTGTTGACCCTGTCTCCGGCTCGACTCGCGCCCCCGGCCGTCCCCCCAACTCCGTCCGGATGAAGCTAAATATGTAGTTGTAGAGTTAGATAAGTTAATTCTTCTTTATGAGTTCTGGTAATCGCCTGTCCGTCCTGGGGGAGGATCCCTCCTTCATATGGGCACCCCTGAAGTTTCTTCGTTTTTTCCGGAATCCGGTTATTGGGAGTTTATCTATACCGCGAAGGGGGGTCTAAGGGCAGGGATGTCCATTTTAGTCAGTTTGTTAGTTCAATTTAGTATTTTCTTATTGAATTCTATGTATTTATGGTCCTTTTGATTTTATGTTTTACTTTTTCAATTACCGATACGAAGCCCATTGAGGCAACTGTTGTTGTGAATTTGGGCTATGCAAATAAATAGAATTGAATTGAACGGAGTTATTTAATTTTATAGTTTTGCATAGTTTTCGTAATCCAGTTCTGATCAGATAGATTCTTTTCAAGTAACAAAATCAAGTGCATATTTATGATTGATTATTTTCAGAAAACAATCATTCAGGATTTCAGCAAACAGAAACATGAATCCCACACCATGTAACAGATATGAAGTACTCATTGATTATAATCAGAATCCAATTTCATATTACTCCAGATATCATTGCTCCACATTGCAGATCAAGTAAAGAAAATCAAAATCTTGTTGATTGTACCATAATTAAAACATTTCACAAATTGTTATTGCACATTACACAATGTAATACTCATTGGTTGTAATTAAAAGAGCTTTGATTATTTTACCTCAATCAAGTTCACATATTTGGATATTTGAATATTGTTTGAGCTCATTACTTAACCCGTTCCAAAGTTTAGTGCCACACACCGACACACAAAAACTTTTTGTTTTCGTTTTCAGTTTGATCTTGAAGTTCCTACATCCCCTCAGTTTGCAGCCTCCTTCATTTTCTAAGAACTGTTTTTGGATATTGAATGGTAACGATTTCCCACTATAGAACTCTGTATAGAAGTTGCGCGGTCTAAAAATCCACAAGGTCATACAGTTTTAAAATAAAAAAACAGTTCTTATAATCAAGATAGCTGGCTTTATGTAAAATTCTGGAGGCTGGTTTTTGAAGTAAAAAGAGGAGATATAGTAAACTCTTATAATTATTCCCCAAATTTCTATAAAGTCGGTGAAATATGGTAATATTAAGGAGCAGTACAATAAAAATCTATTGTTGTATTTAATATATACTTAGATTTATTTATGATGGAAATACTTTATGAAACTTTAGTTTGTATTTGTCTGATGTGTGGCTTCCAACTTTGATAACAACCCCTAAGAATTTGATTTCTGTGACACTTTCAATTGATACATTATTTATTTTAATGTTGTAGTTACCAAAAAACATCACTTTGGTTTTATATATGTTCAAATATAATTTCTTGTAATCCATCCATGATTTTATTTTGTTTAACACTGTGTTCACCACATTAATAAGTTCCCTATGATTGTCTTTAGAATAGAATATATTAGTGTCATCAGCAAATAACATGAGTTTTAAGAGTTTTGAAACATTGAATATATAATTACTGTAAATATTGAATATAAAGAACTTCATAAAGTTCTGGCCGAAAAGCCTGGACTCAAATGCAATCAGTGTGTTTACACTAGGGATGTAATCTGCAGATTTGCACAGAAAAATCAATCGAGCACTGAGAAAAACCGCAGAATTGGTTGAAAACCAGAGATTATGTTGATAAAACGGTATAAAATCAATCAGGAAGTCAAAAATCAGTTTCTCTTTCTATTGTATCTTTACTATTTTGCCTTTTTATATACACATAAATAATAATAAAAAAGACTCCCAATCACAAGCTTGCTTGTACCAACTAAGGTCAATTATAATTAGCTGAATGTCAACTACAGGGAGGGAGGCGTGTTGTGTGCCCTAAACATATCACCGTTTTTTTATAGCATTTCAAACAATACCTGCATAAATTCATGACACAGTTTTATTTGACCACAGAGCAATACAGTCTAATGCAAAGTTTTAATTTTTAAAGCTGTTTTGTCCTACAAACTTTGTTTTTCATTTATCGTATTTGTACAGTTAGTTGCACCTTTTGTTAAATAATTTGTGGATTTGTATGAAACAGTGTGTACAATTGGACTTTTTGCCTCCATCTTTTGGTGTTGTATTGTCTTTTCCTAGAGAGCTTCAGGAAGTACTAAAACCTTGTGAATCTTCACACCAGTTGGTAGAAATATCTCACTAAGAATGTATTTTTTTTTACTTCACACATTTTAATCTGGATTTTTGCCTTAAAAATTTTTTAAATAAAGATTCTTTAGGCATAATCACAACTCTTATTGAGGGAAAGAGATTAAAAGTCTGGTTGGGATACTGAATGTTTCTTTATTGTTCTACACATGCGTCTATACACAGAGAGAGACGGTGAGATAGGACACCACCTACTGAGGAGTTATCCTGGATACCAGGTTGACAGTGGTCAGAACAGGAAGGCACAGTGTCAAGTTGAAATGGCACAGAAAAAAAGGGGGGGGCATTATTAAAAAGCAGAAAAGAAGGGGGGGGGGTCTCAACTCACAAGCAAATGCAAGCCAACTCATTACAATGCAAACTCTGCAAGGTTTCTTTCAGTAACACAAATATTACAAGATTGCACCTGAACTAGATACAGATATTAAATGCATCACTTTTAACTCGTCATAGTAAAGTAACTTCATGGTTTAACTTGTTTAATTCATTAACACTAATGAGATGCGTTGTTATTATCTGGGCATTATAAAGATTACACACAAAAAAAGAAAACGCTCTGTACATGAGCGTCAGAAACCATTTATGTATTGAAACTGAAGAATGAAGAACACTAATGTCTGTTTCCACAAGCAGGCAGGCAGCCATATTATTTCAAGGCACATAGATCTATATGCATGGTGCTACACATAAAAGACCAAAGTAGATAAAGCTGCCCCGCCCAAACGAATGCGACCCCCAACTTTGCCACTATGTCATACCAAACAGTTTTTGCAGCAACATTTAAAAACCAAAAGAAAAACTGGACAGAGATCAGACACATCGAAGACAAACGCGCTGGCTGTGCTGCTTTTGAGAAGGTGGAGCATCTATCTATAAGCTGGTTTCAGGCTTCAGCGATCTTTGATTTTAGCTGTTAGGATGGTAATCTGCAGTTCTTGTCATAAAAATGTGAAACATTCTGCAAGTTATAGTTACTTCATTATCAGTTTTTTTCCTACATATTATGCAAGAATACATTTTTAAGCAGAGGATTTTAGTAAATATCTTACATAGATACACAATGGTTCAACAGACTATGTTTAAAACAGCAAAGCACAGAAATTCTTCAAATACACTTTTTAAAAGGAATGATTTCTCAATAATTTTGTTCAAAATGAACTCAAAAGGTGTTTTTTTTGGAGGTCATAAACCTGTAAGGGCTAAACAAAAATGCCTTAAATTATACTTATGATTCACTACTGGATACAATATTTAACCACAAACTGTATTTATAAGTTATTTTTTACTTTTAGTGTCAAGAAATGTGTACAGGAAATGTAAAGTAAGTGTGCTTTAAAGCACCACCGTCAAAGGTAGTGGAATTAGAGGAGCGCTGGTCTGACTGACTGAGGCAAACAAACAAAGAAAAAGTTGGCGAAATCTTTTCAAATGTTAAGAAAACACATCTTTCTCAGTCCGAAGCATCTTCACAGGAGTCTTACGACGTGAACACTGAAACAAATTTCCTCCAAAATCAAGGAAAACGCTCTTTTCTGTCCACATCAGGGCAGGAAATGTTGAGTGACAGGAATGAGAGGGTTGGTGGTTTCAGTCAGGGGTTCAGGTGTTCATCTTCCATATGGAGGTTCATGGTGGGACACAGAAGAGGCTGGCTGGAGCAGTTGGTGCTCTCACTTTTCAGGCTTTCTGTTGACTCCGATGATCCTGAGGAGACACCCACAGGTTAGGGGTCACCTTTAACTGACGTCACAAAAAGCTACACACTCAGGCTATGACATCACTACAGCCGTCTAAAGAAACACTACAGAGGGAGCAGAGGAGCTCACAAAGAAATAGAGCAGACAGGAAAGCCTACATACCAGTTATTCCTCCACACCAATAGAGCAGGAATCGGGACCTAGAGCTGCAGAAAGTGAGGCGATACAGAGAAGACAGGAGCTGAACGGAGGAGTGTTAGAAACAAACAGCAGCAAACGGCAAACCGGTTAGATGCAAAGCACAAGCAATCAGAGGCTGACAGTCGGATTAAAGAGAATGGAGATTTTACCACCTAACCGAGCCAAACGAGGCGGACAGTGTTGGTTGTTCAGAGGGAAACACAATAAAAAAGGTGACATTTTTAACCTTCCTTCAAGCATAACATAGTTGGAAATTGTTCACAGGGGAACGTTTGGTGCTAAAGCGGTTTTCTCACCAGGAAGAGACAGGTCGCCCGCCGGATCGCTCTCAGCTTTGGTCAACATGCAGTGCTCACTGCTGCAGTCTTGCAGAATGTCTCCTGCAGAATGCATCCTGTCCTCTGCATCAAGCAGAACAGCACGACATTCAAACACATTCCTGAAGGGCTGTGTACCCGGCGCCAAACGGGAAAACCTACCATCATCTGGAGAGAGCGACTCTGCCGCGTCCTCCGTCGCCGTGGCCTAGAAGAAAGCCAGCAAAGTGATTTAACGTTGTGCAGGGTCGAGGTCGAACGTGTGGTGAAGACGAGGCTTACGTCTGTGGGGGCGGGGCTGCTGGAGAGAAAGGTGTGCGGCTGAGCATCCGACATCTCAGACAGCTTCTCCTCATCCTCCTCCTGGATGGGAGAAGAAGGTGATCGAAGGGTGCTGTGGAAAAGATAAGAGAGTTTTATTCATGTTCAGTCCGCTCCATCAGTTAAGTTTAAGCTAATGTTTAAGCAAAATTAAAAATGAAAAAATAAAAAATAATCAAGAAACTTTAACTTAATCTTTTTGTTCTGCAAAACTGATAACAATTCAAGCTAAACAGACCTACAATTTCAAGGAATTTCCTAGTTTAGTTAGGAATTTGAGGGTAAAAACTGCACTACAATTAAAAAGAAAACAGTTTTTTAAAATAAAGTGATTAAAGGTCTACACACAAATTATTTATGGATGCAGCTGCAACACACAAAGTGTCTACAGAGTTCAAACAGTAACATTTCAGACTTTATAACCTCCTTATTCCTGATTTGAATCTCGTGTACAAAGAAAACGTCCTGTTGGGCGAGCGTGCACATGTTCATAGATAAATGGACTGAATAGTGTCAGAATAAAATGAAAACCCACTCAGTGGAAAAAACAACAACAACAACACAACAATAAAAGTTATTGTTCCTGTTCTTCTGGCAAACAATGACAATTGCAATAAAAAAAATTTTAATTACATTTTAACTCAACAGTTTTGGATATTATTCTAGATTTTTCCATCAATGGTTTTGTTTTTTACCCTTCTTAACATTACCGGTACCAAGGCAGAAAAAAAACGGCAGGAATAAAACTGAGCAAGGCAGAAAATAAACACTTTATATTTTAGTATCCTAAGTATCATCGCAGCAGAAACTACAGTGACTTCTGCTAGATCTGTTTCAGCTTCAGCCTCCGAGTACCCCCAGACCTTCCTCTAATTTAAACAATTCAGGAAACCTTTTTAATCTACTTGAATTACATCTTTCTTAGAGACCCACTCCAATAAAAATCGTAATTTTGCTGTTTTTAATATCTTCTTGTGGCATTTTTTTGATGATTGAGGACATATATTAAGGAATTTCTTTAAGAGTATTTCTTTATTGAAATTGTTGTGAATAAGGAGCAGCTGTTTGAAATAGATCCCATTTGTTACATTAAAAAACCCATTGGGTGGGGTCACAAGCGCTCTGCTCTGCTCCATTCTGATGCTAGTAGACAACTAGATCCATGTACGTCTTCGTTTTCCGTGCCTGAGCTGGCATCTGGCTCAAAGCTGTACAGCTGGATGATTCAATATCGCTTGCCGTGCTTGTTCGAATCTTCAATTTTAGGTTAGGGTTGTGATGGGCTGTAAGCTAGCAGGAAAGTTTGTAAACAGAGAGCTCTCAGCAACAGGGGGGATAACTCAGCACCAATGATTCAGCTAAGAACTCAGAGGTGAATTTCTAAAGAACTCCTGCTACTGCAGAAACTATTTTGGCAAAAGATGGCATAATTAGAATTAAAAGACCACTGAGAACTCCTTGACAATAGTTTAAAAGATGATCAGAGTGGGGCTTAAAATGAAATGGACACTTGAGGACTGTTTTTCTGCAGGACATGATTCAGACAAGAGTCATGATGGAAATAGCAACATAGAAATCTTGAGAGGGCAACTGACATTCAGACCAGTTCCCTCAGAATTGAAGAAAATGTATTTCTTTTTAAGGTGAATCTACATTTGAGAGATTTTCAGAATCTGCAGCTTCCCTGTTTGCTTCCTCTTAAAGTCACTTTCTCAGACAGTAAGCATTATTAGCAGAACGTTACCTGTCAGGTGACTTGCTGACTTTGCCTTTCTGCAAACCTCCATCACTTAAATGTTCTGGGGAGCTAAGTGGTCGACCGTCTCCTCCCAGCCCCTCAGAGAAGTTGATTTCATCGTACAGTGGGGCAGAAGGGACGACAGGAGACACAGACCGCAGACCGTTCAGGGCCTCCAACAGAGAGATGGGTTCAAAACCAGGAGGAACAGAGTCTGTGCTCTGCAGAGGTCAAGATAAACAAATGTAAAAAGACAAACCATGTGGATACATTTGCTCTGAATGTTCATTTGCATACCGAATGCTCGTCATGGTCCATAGTTTGAGCCAGAACGGGACTGAAAGACACCGGTGAAAGAGCTCCAGGCTTTTTCCTCACAGCTCTGATCTGCAGCAAGGCTCTAAAAGCTGTAAAAAAAATAAAAGAAAGACGATTTAAGATCAAGACTATTTAAATTCATGAAGGTGGAGGGGTGAAGCAGGGAGAGTGTCGTCTTACGCAGCCTGCAGATGGGACAGTTGTTGGCTTGGTAACGCAGGGTGTCTGCGCAGGAGTTGCACAGACACAGGTGTCTGCAGGGAAGGATCAGTGTGTCTCGCAAGTCAGACAAACACACAACACACTCATTGCTGTTGTCACTGTTCTCATCATCAGATGGCTGCAAAAAAACAAACACACGTCAGCAACACAGACACTAAGAAGTCCAACATGGCTGACTGTTCTGTCAAAATAATGAATTTTTCACAATTTTTATAGAACCTTGGTTTCTTGGTTGTTCTTGTTCTCAATCCCATAGATCTCCTGCAAGAGGTAGCTCACACGGTCCACCTGAAAATAACCAAACACTTTTCAAAATAAAGACCCACTCGATCAGGAAAGTTTGCACGTTTTAGTGAGAACAGATTAGTGTGGTGTTTTGAATTTTCAGCTTGATGCTTAAAAACAAAGATGAAGTGTGAAAATAGAGCTAAACTGTCAGCTTAAGGACTATAACAGTCAAATGCCTCATGACTGGAACCCACAAACAAGAACAGATTTTGAATTTCCACAAAACAGAAACATTTTAATAATGTTATGCACTCACAATCTGCTTCTGCTTCAGAGGCTTGACAGAAAAACTTCCATCAACATGCTGCAAAAATATAAGAAAAAAGGTCTTTGGTGAAACATTTCGTGGCAAAATCTCACTGCTTTTAACATTTTACTTACTCTTTCAAAGGCTGCCAAAAGTACATGAGCGTGTCCAAGACAATCTTAAGGGAAAAAACATAACAGCATTAGATCCAGTGTATCTGATTTAGTGCAGCTGCTGGGAACTTACCATCTCCTTCATCGACAACCGCCTGGATGACCATGGGAAACACTCCTCTGTCCAGGTCGAAGTTCAGCTACCAAGAAAATGTAAACGATTCGGTTAATTATTGGCACACCTAAAGTTGTGTTCTTAGGATCTATGAGGCGAAGCCCAAACTTACATCTTCTTCTTTCCACTCGCTGAAGTCTATTTTGAAAGATGGCATGGAGAACTGCTGATTTACCCCCCGCTTGTAATGGACCGTTTCAGAAACCAAGGTTGGATCCTTTGGAGTGTACCTGCACATAAAACAAATTCAATTAAAATCACATAACTCTTAAATAAAAAAAGAAAACTTGTCATGCATGTATGTTAACATTTTCAGTTTTCAAATGAGACGTGGAAAGAATTTAAAAGCTAGTTTCAGTTTTATCGGTAAGCGATAAACAACACAATCTGATCTAAAGTCGCTTTGGTCTTTCATTTTCCTCCAAGTCTTATCTGCCGTATCCATGGTGACAGCTTGTTGCTATGGACCCACTCTCTAGACTTTGCACTCCAATGCTCGAATCTCATTGCCCATAAACGCCTTCTCTGGCACAGTTTTCTACATAAACACGAGGAAACTGTGTCCAGATGAATCCATGTGTGACTTGAATGGAAATATAGGCAGAAAGATGCAACCATAATTAGCTGAATTCCGATAGAAAGTTAAAAAACTAAAAGCCAGATTCAGTTTGATTTTGTTGTGAATGTTGGATTAGATAAAAAGGTTATGAGGAGACTCGTACGCAGGCATGCCGTTGGAGAACTCCTCAAATGCCTGACAGAAGAGGGTGATGGCGACCCGGGCGTCAGCATCAAATGTGAACTCCACTCCGTACTGAACCTTAGGTTTCCCGCCATCTTCCACCAATGGATCAGAGTCATCTTTGTACCTGAAACATGTTCACAAAATTTATAGAAAAATTTGCCTCATTTAAAAAAAAGAAGAAAAAAAAAATCACAGCGACCAACCACTTTTGTCTTTGTTTTTTTTTTGTACCTGACTAAACGCAAGGAGTCCTTCCGAATATTAACCAAACTCCTCAGGGTTTTCACTGGTTCGTGGGGAGCGGGCGTCACATATGGAAACTAATAAAATAAAGTTATTAATGCCATTTGTTTTTAATGAAAACGATCCAGCATTTTTTTTTTTTAAATCAACTGCATTTCTAAAATGAAATTCAAAGCTTTATTTAGCATTGTTCAGCTCTGAAAAAAAACAAATCTGTGCTGATTTCAGAGGTAAAGGAACAGCAGCTTTCACCTGCACTGGCCTATTTCCAAGAAAATTCAGGTCCATGTTTTCCCCAAAGAGGTATCCCTCTGGATGTGGTGTGTCAAACTTCTCCCCTCCCATGAAGAAGTGGCTTGCAAAGTAATTCCCTTAAATAATAACAAAAAAAAAAAAGACAAAAAATAAAAAAAAATAAAAATTGACACGTTAGCTCCACAGTCTAAGTTCTTTTTGCAGCTTAAATCAAAAGTACATCTGTAAAATGGCAGCTAATAATAATAAAAAATTCGCTAATGATATAGCAGTGTTGTTGGGGAAATTAAAACACGCAGCGTTCTCTTCCTCTTCCGACTTTTGTTTCTATAAAATAGAAAGTAATGATAATAATGATTCATTCGTCACTTACCAGATTTAGGAGGAAACCGATAGGCCGAGTTAGCTTGGATATCGATGTCTTCAACACCAGCGATCCTGCGACTCAGAATAGACCCCATCTTCCTCCACAAGATAGCAGATATTTAGCTACGGCTAGCTAGATGCTAACGGCGAGTCAGAAGCTCAAATTAGCTTTGACTTCAGACAAGACCGCCGCCGCAACACACCTCTCGTCTACCAACAACACGCTTTTTGACTAATATAACATTTTTTTTTTTATTATCTCGGTTGCGATGTCGCGGAAAAAAAGATCGAAACTGAAGACGGGCTGTTGTTTTGCCAGAGCTAAGCTAGCGTAGCTGGGAGTCGAGCTGATTGGTTGTCTCCAAGGTTGTACGGAAGTACGGGACGTTTGTTTTTTTCAAGGGGATTGCCGGAGGGCTCTAAAACAATAATACAGTTAAACTAATATATAATAATAAAATTGAAGCCAATACAAAAACTTGAAGTTGGAGAGATTAAAATACTAAATACCTCTAAATACAATCAAGATTTTTTTCTACATGTCTTTTCTTCCCCCTACGCCCTCCCAGAGTTTTTTTGTGGTACACCCCCCCCCTTTAAAACGATAAAGCAAAAAAAAATTAAATAAAATAAAAATAATTTTTAGTAAAATAGTAAAAATAAAAACAATGATCTGGAGATATTGCCACGGTTCTATGCTCATTTTAATATAAAACAATAAATTATCAGAAGCTAGATTTCCGCTTAATATTATCAAAATAAAACCCTTGTTTAGCATTGTTTACAATTTTCTTGCACTGAAATTATTACTGACTACACAAAATCGTTGCGACAAACATAAGTTTGGCTTAGGGCTATTTTCTCACGTTACATTGGGGTTCTTTTTTGTACGTGGCAATAAAAAGTTACAAGATTAGTGGGATATCGAGTTAAATGACGTCAGCGTAAGTCAATAACGGTTTCATCGGATGTGGTCTCACCTCAGGAGCGTCGGAGAAACCAGCATTTAACCACTTCTGTGAGCCCGAAGGTGGATGACATTTCTCCGAAAACTAGGTACATTTTCTCTTGTTATCATGAAAGCTGTAAATTTAATCTCATATGTTTATATAATGTGTTCTGTTCTGTGTGAAGAAAAAAACTAGCTAGCTAGCTAGCTAGCTCGTTGAACAGCTAATCACATTAGCCCTAGTCCTTTTTACGTTATAAGTTATATACAGCTGTTTTCTGTCAGTCGTGCCCTTGCATACAAGAGAAAGGTCAGTAAACGACAGAAGTTGTAGTTAGTAATCATCACTAATAAAGATTGTATCTTTTCAAAAATCGCCTTTTGCTTGCTTAGTAGGAAGTTAACAGTTATGAAACTGTGCTAGACTTGTTTTGTGTTTACAATTTTTATTTTAAAAACTAAGTCAGTGTAGACGTCCGTATTGTGCGTAAGTAAGTAGTTATTCGTGGTTTGTTGTGCAAGTAGCTCTGAGCAGGATTATCTGCAGGATTTAAAAAGAAAAAACAACAACAACTGGCTAGGTTAGCATCAAAAACTAGCACTTGCACACAACATGAACTATGTTGTAACGCATATTGACACACATGCCACCTTTTTTTGTCTGATCACCTAATTACATTATGTCTGACATGATCTGAAACAAGGGCTATTGCTTGCTTTCAACGTGGCCCCATCCTGCTGTTTTATACTAAATGAAGACTTAACTACCCCAACTGGGGAATAAGTCTTTAATTTAATATCATTAGGTACAGACAGAAACTGATTTTTTAGTGCATTGCATCTTGTAATCTGGTGGTGGCGCTCTTCTTACACCGCTGACTTAAAATATTAATTTCATACTATCCCAGCAAAATTTAAACAAGGGAAAATAGTGGACTCAAAATCAATTAAAGGTTTGAAAAATAGTACAACTATCATTTTTGTGCATGATATTGTCAGACAAGTTTACTTTTTCTGCATTTTATCAGGCTATATAGATATTAAAAAATAACGATCTAAATATACATGAGGAGGTAAAAAAACTATACCACTATAGTTTTACCTAAAATTCTCCTAATTTTAAGCACTACACTCTGCTTTTCAGCATATTTTGTGTGTTTTACAAAGTAATATTCTGTAATATACTGCAATAAAAACAATTGTAAGCCTCGTATCAATACTTTTCTTACATTGTTATTAAAGTCTTGCAATTCTACATGGTAACAGGAAAATGTTAGATCTTATCTAAGCTGTCAATATCTTTTGTTTACACAAGCTTCTCTGGTAGGAACATCAAGATTTTTGCCTTATGTCAGTTTGACAGAATTTAGCTCAATCATTTGTTTGAAAAGTTGTATTTTTTTTCTTTTTTTTTTCTTTTTACATATAGAAAACATCCATAGTGTTCTGATCGTGTTCCTGTTTTATTAACAACAAGCCAGTTCTGAGTTCTGGCCACTATGTCCAGTGATCCACCTCCTCCGTACCCTGGAGGTCCCAGTGCCCCCCTACTTGTGGAGAAGAATGGACAGCCAGGTAATAAGCTAAAGACACATTATTTTGTTCAATATTATTGAAAGGTATTATAAAGAAATTAGCCTTACATTTATTTCCTGTTGTGAAATCATTTCAATTGAAGGTTGATTTTCTGTTTCCCAAATTAGTGATCTGCATATTTATGTCATAGATGTAGCATTTATTTGTAGTATTCATTCATAATGTCAGATATGTTGTTTTTGCAGTCTGTAATGCTTTAAAAAAAACAAAAAACTTTTTGTCCCATCTTTCAGAGTCTGTAAGAAATGCTCCCATACAAGGACAGCCCCTTCCTCCAGACTATGGCCCTCCACCTTATGAAGCCACGCAGCCTGGTTTCCTTCCACCACATGTCCCAGGGGAGGGTCCTATGCCCATGCCTATGCCCATGCCTCCACCAACACAAGGTACCTAATTCTTGATATTTGTAATTATATTTAGATTCTATAAAGAATTTCTAAAGTGAAATTTGAGCATCAAGACTGAGACTTTTTCTGTTTAAAAACTCTTAGCGAAATGCTTAAAACTTTTACGTCACACTTTCAGCTCAAGCTTGTAATCTTTTATTACTTTAAGCTTTTCATTAACTCTTTAGGATACCGCCTCGCTTCCCTCAGGGCCTAAAGTTCTCCCTTTTTGTGACACATTTTACCAATGAAAATGTGGATGTTTTGAATTGTTGCCATTTACTTGACCTAATTCCTGTTATCAGAATCAGAAGTACTTTATTGATCCCACAAGTGGGAAATTTGTGCGTTACAGTAGCAGCATTGTAATCATAAAAGAAAATTGAATCATATAAAAACAAAATAATTGTAAAAAAAAAAAAAAAAGGTGGTATAATTAAAAAAATATTCACAAACAGTGCAGGCAAAAATGTGCAAAAGTTATCTGTTACCCTGTGAGTTATTGTAAAGCGTATTGTATTGGGTAGGAAGGATTTCCAGTATCGGACAGTGTTGGAGCGGAGCTGTCTGCGCCTCTTAAAGAAGGAGCTCCGCTGTTTGTCCAGAACAGGGTGGAGAGGATGGTCTGGGCTGTCCATAATGGATAAAAGCTCCTCTCCACCACTGCTTCAAATGTTTCATGTTTGCAGCCAATGACAGAACCCTTGATTGTTCTACCATCAATTTCAAATGAAATATTTATAGTTGTACTTCTATTGCTAAATCTCATGAAATATGATTTTTCAGCTTGGCATTGGGCCGTCATATTTATCTGATCTGATTTTAAAGTTTGAGCCCTTGCCGAGCCTGAGCTCCTCAGGTACAGGTCTGTTAGTTATTCCAAAGGTTTTAAGTTAAAACATATGAGGAAGCCTCATTCAGTCATTATGGAACTGTAGAAAAGCCACCCAGAGATCCACAGAGACTGTTTATGTTTTTAAAGGAAGGCTCAAGAACTACCTTTTGATTCTGGCTTTGAGTTAAAATTTAGAAAAATTCTTAATTGATGTTATTTGATATTCTTATCGTCTGTTTTTACTCATTTGATTCAATCTTTTTTATTCACTTTTACTGATTTTATATCTGTTCATTGTGCTCCATCCTTGTAGTCAAGTTTATTGCAGGACTTAAATCAAAGTTGTGTTTTTGTGTGGTCTCTATAAAGTTGTTCCGTTGACACAGTTTCAGTTTTTATTACACCTCTGGATTCATTCTTTACAGGTGGCCCCTACCCACTGCCTCCCGGGCACTTCGCTAGCCCAATACCAGGTCAGATGGGTCCAGGCCCCGGCCACTTTGTGCACATGGGAGGACAAACAACAACAGTCCTGGGTCCACCAGGTGCAGCCACCACCGTGACGGTACTGCAGGGGGAAATGTTCCAGACCTCGCCGGTGCAGACTGTGTGTCCACACTGCCAACAAGCAATCGTCACCCGCATTTCCCACGACGTTGGCCTCATGAACACACTCTTCTGCCTATTCTGCTTCTTTGTAGGGTGAGTGTACTGTGGAGCTTGTAAACTGCACTTGTTTGGAACGAGTAATCGTTGTAAACGGCAGATACAAATTGGTCAAAAAGGTGACGAAACGGAACTTTTCCTCTGATGAGGAAAACCAAAGGAGCATCAAAGTTTAAACAGCTTTATCATTAATTCAAGTGCTAATTATTTTTATTCAGTTGAAAGCGTCACATTTAAGGCCTATTCACAATGATAAAGTAGTGTTAAATACAAATTATAGTGTAAATATTCTGGTTTTGTTCTTGATTTTATTTACATATAGCACATGTAGTGCCATGTAATACATGTAGTATTTTATGAGACAATTTTTGGATCAAATTAAAGGATTATTGAATGATAAAGGAAACTTCTAAGCTTGATTATTAGTAAAAAAAAAAAAAGTATGTGAACCAGACAGTTCATCAATATAAAGGAAATGAACATAGATTGCAATTAAAATCCATGTTAGTAAAAAAAAAAGAATTTAAAGAATTCTGTATACATTGTATGATTACAAGTAAAATTTAACATCAAAATGTTTTTTAAATACATTTCAAGTTAGAAATGTCCATATGTAAGGTTTTTGTAAATTGTGGAGCCTTGGCTTGCAATAAGGCCAGGGAAGTAAAGTTCAAGAAGTGGATAAAAATAAATCAGATTTTTTTTAAAGATGTTTTGTCTTACATTTTTATTGTTGCAGTCAAAATCTGAAAGCAGGAAGTCGGTGTCTCTTTAAACCACGTTTTAATGAATGTGTCTCATGGCTCTTAGCTACCTAAAGTGTGTCATTTAGCCTTTTAAAAGTATATTTTGCATTAATTCTTTGTCCTAGACATTTGAACAGATTTTTGAATATAGAAAATGTCATCTTATTTTAGTTTAAATTCACATTCTTGTTGAGGGACTTTGTTGTTTACTTGGAAGCTTAATGTGCTCAGAGTTCATTTTCTGTTCCTGCCAGCCCCTGGCGTCCACAGGTCTGAGTCTAAATATGCATAACCGTCCCGTTCCGCATTCGCAGGTGTGACCTGGGCTGCTGCCTGATTCCCTGCCTGATTGATGACCTGAAGGACGTGACGCACACCTGTCCTTACTGTAAGGGCTACATCTACACATACAAGCGTATATGCTAACCACCAACAGCTGGATGCCACAGAGCCATGTACATGCAAACAGAAACAAACTTGCAGCTCCCCTGGCTGATATTAACAGGCCGACTTTTTTTTTTTTTTTCGCATAGTGTTGTGAAACCCTCTTGTATTGTAATCAGTTTTCTCATTAGCTAATTTGCTGTATATATTTCTTCATATTTTAAATTATTAACATGAAGTTGAATTGTACAGATCCCTGTTACTGCTAAGGATGCATGTGAATAGTAGGACTTTAAAAGCTTGGCAGCCTGGTGTAGAGGAAAGCTGTCCTCATATGTGAAGTTGTCTAATTTTTCGTTTAATCCGTTCAAGCTCAGACGTGTTCTTCCGGATTATGAATATTTGTGCGTAATTTTGTTTTTGACATTTGTAGTTGTCAAATGTGGGAAAACTGTCAATTTAAACTGACACATCTGCTAGAAACTTGATTTTTCTTTGCTCCAATCAGGAGCTGACTTATTGTTTTACTGTTACTCACCAGTTCCTCGTGTCTGTGATCTGCTTTCATTGTAATGTCAACATTTGCACTTTGTTATGTTTTTAGCCTTTTTATTCCTGAAGAAAGGGTTGTCCTGTTTTAATCAATTCCCTGAAAGAAGTGGAATAATTTCAAGCATAGAGGTAATATATAACTGGAGTTAATCAAAACATATTTGATCAGAGATTTTAGTAGTCTTTGTGTGCCGAGGACATGGTTATGTGGAAACACTACATGCCATCTCTGTGATACTGAGATTGTAGAGATTCCTCACTGATTTGAAAGTAGTAAACCGTATTTAAGCTGGAAAGGGATGCAGCCATCATTGCATTGATCACCTAATCTTGACATTTGTCATCTATGACATAAATAAATGCATGTTAGATGAAGCGATAGCCTTGACTGAGCAGTCTTTTCAGATTAAGCTAAAAAAATATCAAAAATACAGTTTTTATTGGATAAACCACTAACAGTGTAAAAGCACTGTTCCGTCACAGCATGTCCGATTTCATTTTTCACCAACGCTTTGGAGGTGCAGAATTTGTCTGCATGAGCTACACATCCAAATAAGTGATTCTCTTTGGCTGGCTCCTAGATTTGTATTTTTTTTTCTCTTCCTTACCTTAAGGATGATTGAGTTGCTCTAGAAATTGCATTTTGAGCTCAAGGATTGCATAGAAAATAAACGTGTGGGAACCAGTGGTATGCATTGCTCTCAATGTCTGCAACAAGATACAAACATCTAAGACAATTGAATTGACTGATGTACACAGGTATTATTTTATCAATAAAAGCTCTGAAATAAAGAATTTGTCCGTTGATTGATTCTGAAAAGCAAATTTTATTTATAAATAATAATGGGTCCAAAACATTCTTTACATGTGCTTTGATTGCCATTTAAACTAGAAATAATGAGTGAATGAAATAAAATGCTCAATCTCTCCATCTGTTTCCACACTGAGCATTACAGCATTTGTAGAAAGTCGTCATTGGTTCATCGGCTGATCTGGTCTGGATCTGCATGAAGTAGGCTCGAGGATGCTCGCATTTGGGACACGTTTCTGTGAAAAAACACAAGCAAACATGCATATATGTACACACATGTTCAGAATTTTAGTTAGTTCTCGGATTGAACTTCTTTCTGTGGCCCACATTCAGGTTGGTACTCGCCATAGCATCACACAGCAACACTGCCTCTAGCAAAAAGTAGTCCATTTAAGTGTACTACAAGTATACTTAGAGTGAGGCAGTGTACTTGAAGTTCAGTCTATATATAGTAAACATAAAATGTCACAATTTAGTCAGAATAAGTGTTAAGTTAATGTACTCCCTACACGTTACATGGTCAGCAGTATATGTGCAATACTTGCATCCAAGTACACTTAATAAAATAAACTTCAAGTGTACTTGCAGCTAAGGGTGACTATTAACACCCTTTAAACACGCAAATGGACTGTTTCAAATAAACTTTAATTTATTCCTATGGAGAACATATTTGTCTTAGTAGTCAAATTAGTTTTTCTTGGCCTTTGTTTTATATTATTCTCTAGTCTATCCATGTTTTTTTTTAATTCTTGGTAACAAACTTGTTTGTTACCTGCAGTAGAATCCACGTTCTCCCACGCTGCAGCTCCACCCAGCACATCATCCACCTCTTTCAGCTTGGGATATTTTCGGTAGTTTACCTACAAATATTGAAAAGTTTGAGATTAAAAACCACCCTAAGAAATGTCGTGTTTGTTTCTCGAGTCAGAGTCAGACAGTGATAAAAGGAGCGTACCTTTCTCGTGACGTTGTGCACATAGGGACAAGTGTTACAAGCGAATCTCAAGCATTTCTGTCCTTCTTCTACGATTAAAACGTTTCCACAAGTAGGACAAAAAAGAAGCATATTACCAGATTATTTAAAGAAAAACTATCTCGGGAAAGATAGTAGCGACTACGAAATTCATTAGCAAGGAGAAGCAAAGCGGAAGCAGTTGCTCCGGTTTTACAGCTCGGTAGGAAACAAAAAAAAAAAAAACGTTTGTTAAAAATGAAATTGTTATTGTTAAAGAATGTATATAAATGTATAAATATATGTATAACATTATAAATAATATAATTATTTTAAAACCCCACCATCCGCCGCATGAAAAAAAGTTCTTACTTTTGATAAGCGGAACTATTTATCATGTTTTGATGATACCACCGGTATAAGGTCTGCGACACACAGCATTAAAATTCACACCAGTCTTGGGATACATTTTTGTAAACAGTATCCTATTATTATTATTTTAAGAATCTTTTGTACTTAATTGAACGCGTCAAAAAAGAGAAAGCGGTTTCATTTTTACTGAATGTATTTATTTTTAACCAATAATAGATGATGGAGCAGGAAACCGACGAAGGAGAGAATCGTTTGCAGGACAGTCACAGTCACAGTGAGGTGAAAGAGGAGAAGCTGGCTGATGAGACAGCTCCAGATGCCGAGGAGGAAGATGAGGAGTCTCTTCCACATTCAGAGATCCTTGATATCTTCGAAGAGGGACTTGCTCGACTTGTGCAGGACCCTTTACTGTGTGATCTGCCGATCCAGGTCATAGAAAAACACCACACTCCGCACACCAGGCAGATGTTTAAAGAAAATTTTCATAAATTGTAAATTTAACACTAAAGTTGAAACGCGTCCTTCTTCCGGTTTGTCTGACGGCATATTTGCATAGCAGAAAATAGCTGCATATATATTCTTGAAAAGCCAAATCGAATCCAATTTCAAAACAATCTTATAGCTCTAATTTATGTTTTCTCTCCTTTTTCTTCTTGAAACTGTTTATACGATTTAAGAATTATATACGAATAGCAATGAAATAAATGTTCTAATCTAGAATTAAGTACCAAACATGCATAATAAAAATAACAAAAACACAGGTTATAATCCATAACATTAGTATTGTCAGTATTGCTCTTGTAACATTGGACTATTATACAATAATCACATTTGTTTTTTTTTAATCTCATTTATTATTAAGCCCAGAAAGAAATCTGTTATTTACAACTGGTTTATCTTTCGTATTTGCAAATTTGTCTTTGAGAAAACATGAAATGTCTGCAGTTATAAAGGATTAACCAAGTCCATTTGACTGATTTTTTTTTTTTTTACCCTCTACTGTGTTAGAAGGATGAGAATCCACAATCTGCAATATTTTTGTGTTCAGGTGACTTTGGAAGAAGTAAACTCCCAGATTGCATTGGAGTATGGGCAAGCAATGACTGTGAAGGTTGTTAAGGCAGATGGGGAAATCATGCGTAAGTTCCAAAGTCTCCCAGCTGATTTGTATAATTAGTATGTGTCTATATTGTGTTTGTATGACTATGTCTGTGTTCACTGCCTGACTCATCAGACCTCATAACCTTCTTCTATCGCTCTGGAGTCCAATCTAAATGTTCCCTGACAAACGTTTTTTTTCTGGTTGGCCTTAATGGTCAGTGGGTTTTTTTTTAAGGGTGCACAGCTCTTGTGTCCCGCATTATCCCTCCAGTTTTTCATAATGTGTTGGACAGTTCTTAACCCGTTCGCCCTCTCTGCAGTTTCTTTTGATGTTTAATTTACCGCCAGTGATTTGACCCGTCACCAACAAACTAACATCTCTCCCACAGGATGTGTTTATTGACTTGGTGGTTTAAAAAGAGGGAATCAACTCATTGCATCAGTTGGGATTATAAAACCTGTTACCCGTTGACAGACAATCACCCCATCGCCCAAGCAGACAGTCGCCCATGCAATATTTATCCAATGGGAGGCGCGTCCAAATTTGCATATTTAAATCCAACTTTTAATTTTGGACAGACCATGTATATTTGCATGTGGATTTTTCTTAGCTTTCAAATGATTTTAAATATGTTTTGCACATTTTTTTTACTATACACAGTAGTAACATTTTTTTTTTTTCATATTTAGCTATAGTGGTGGTGCAAAACGCCACAGTTCTTGATCTTAAGAAGGCCATTCGCAGATTCATGGAGCTTAAACAGCAACGAGAAGGTGGAGTGAAACATGTCAGCTGGTAAGAATTTTGGTAAACACGATAACAGAGCAGTTGTGTCCAAATCTTCACTTTGTTTTTCCTCCTTTCTTCTCCAGGAGATATGTTTGGAGGACGTATTATCTGGTATTTCAGGGGGAAAAGCTTGAAGATGACTCAATTAGGCTCAAAGAGTGGGTATCAATGAAGTCTGGTTTATACTGTGTGCAACTGACATAATATTAAAATGTCCTCTGACTCCTGCATTCAAATGCTTATTTGTTTTCAGTTACGGCATTAGAAACAGAGATGAAGTGATGTTTATGAAGAAACTCAGGAAGAAGTGACTCATCCATTTGCCAATTCAGAAGAAAGAAGTTTTCCCAACATAATTAAACTTGTTTTTAAAATAAACCATAACTTTAAGATATATAATACTTGTTTTGAACATCTCTTAAAGTAAAATCTACTTGTAATTACTTGTTTGGAACTGTTTCTTCTTTTAAAAGGCTCAAATGTAAAACCTTTTTTTTTTTTAAATGTTTTGTTTTAAATGGATAGATATGAAATATGTCAATAAATAGCATATCATTTATCTGGGTTTGCATTTTGTCCCTCGAGGATTCAGTGTAAATGTTCACAGTGGGTAATTGTAAACGTAGCTGAACTATTTGAATATTTTGAATAATTAGTTGGAGGAAAGGAACAGTGTTCTGTTGTCCGGCTTCTATCTAATGCTCTATGAGGACGATGAATCAGGTGCAGCAGAACAGGTAAGGCAAAACAAAACTATATTCACGATTATAAGACAGCTTTGTTAACATATTAGTGTGCCAAATGTATCCTAACATGGATTTATTTCAAAACATTTTAAAAATGTAATTTTACCCAACCAAAATAATAGAAACTAAGAAGTTTTTTTTTTTTTTACCAACCATATTCTCTGTGCCCCACATACTTATTAATTTCTTTCAAAATATGTATGTTTTGACCTCTAAGTAATTATCAATCACTTTACTTCTGATTTTTATTCTTAATTTTGGATCACAGATTCTGCAAGTTTTCCACCTAAAGACGAGATAATTTCATCACAGATACACTTCAACTGTTAGAGACAGACTAGAATATAAGAGTGAAGATTTCAGGAAATCACACTGTATGATTTTTAAACATTTTTTAAACATTTGTTTGTATATGAGTATTTGGTCAAAACAAAAGGGTCTAAGGGCAGGAATGCCCAGTTTAGATTAGACTGTTTAGTTTAGTTTAGCATTTTATGACTGATTTTATGTTCTTGTATGAAGCTCTTTGGCACAACTATTGTTGTAATACTGGGCTATATAAATAAAATTTAATAGAAAAGTTACCTTGATCTCAGAGACAGAGGTCAAAGGTCTCCTGTAGGCCTTTATCCGGTTTAGACACAGCATAGCTGCTATTTTGGCCCATTCTTCTGTACAGACCTTCTAAGAGCTGTGATATTTTGAGGGTGTCACTGGGAAACACAAACTTTCAATTCCCTCTCCAGATTATCTATTAGATTGAGATCCGGAAATGGACTAGGTTACTCCAGAACCTTGAAAGGTTTCCTTTTTTTTACGTAGCCACTCCTTTGTTGCCCAGGTGATGTGTCTGGGATCATTGTCGAGTTGAAAATCCAGACACGTTTAATCCCTCTATGATGTCAATAAGGAAACATGTTATTTTTCCCAATATCTCACCATACACGGCCCCATTCATCCTTTTCGTAACCCTTGTGCGATCCTGGGCACTTTAACGTTGGGAGTTGGGTCATCTAGACCCACTAGACAGTGCTCTGAACCTTTTTTCTTCAAGATTTGTGATCTTCTCTGGTGTCCATGGATTACATGAAATCTTTCCACCTTTATCCACCTTTGTCATGGTAGGGAGAACACGTCAATGTAAGGGTGGGGTCATCTAAGATAGCACAAGGGTTAAATATGTGACATTATTACAGGTAACAAGTAGAGAAAAGAAAAGCTTCTCAAAGAAAAATTAACAGGTCTGAAGGAAAGAATTCTTGCTTGTTTGTACCAAAAGTCTCACTTTTTGAACTATTATCCAAATATTTTATTTAAAATCATTTAATGTGATTCCTGGGTTTTATTTTTACACTCTGTCAGAGTTGAAGTGTATCTGTGGTGAACATGAAAAAACTCATGTTTTTGAAAGAAAGAACTTGTGGAATCTGTGACAGACAAATACCTTTTGCCTCACCGGACATTAAAAAATGTCCACCTTTTGTATTTGGGTTTTTTGATACAAAGAACATTCAAAATTGCTCCACAAACAACAATTTAGAATCTGTAAATATCAATAGATGCATTGACAATGGGTAAAAAAAATCCTTTGCTATTAAAGTGTTAAGATTTTCCCTTACAGCATTACTTTATTATAAAATAAATAAAAATACAAAAAAAATATATATGAAAAAGTAAAACAAATGATTAATCACTAATTGAAAATGGTTAAATTGATCGATGTTTAATGATATTACTTCATTTGCTCCAAAAATTCATAAATTGATTCAAAAATCTTTCCTAATGTAACATAATTTTGCACATGTTTTTAACTTTTGATACTTGATGAAATTTTGCTATGAAAATTCCTGAAACAGTGTTGTGTCTATTTTACTGATATAGTATTATGTTTTAATTATATGAATGACTTTTATAAGTAAAATAATCTGCATATATTTTAGATGACTGATCTGCATTTGCCATGTTGATTTCTAAAATAGTTATTTTTACATAATAATTAAGTAATTCATCTTTGTCATGTGCTTTATCGATACCATATGATTTTTAATTCTGTCTGATTAAAAACTAGGAACCGGATATTGATAAATCATGTAATAAAATGGTTATAGTATAATGGAGTATTTTGAGAGTCAAACAGCATTAAAAACTATAATAACGTCTTAAAAATTGGAAAACAAACACAGCGCTCTTGCCTCAGTGTGAAAAGGCCCTGGTTCTGTGCTCTCCATCTTTTCCCACAGTCTAAAAACATGCTTCATAAGTTCAGTGATGTCTCTAAATCAGGCAGGTGTGGTGTGAATGTGAGTGTGTGTGTGGCCTTGCAGCAGGCGGGCGACCTGTTCAGGGTGTACCCCGCTTTGGCCCAACTGTGGCTTCAGCAACCCTGTGACCACAAAACGGATTCAGCAGGTTCAAAAGATGGACAAATGGAAGGAAAACTAACGTCCGTCTGCTTTTCTCTGCCCATCTTTTCCACATAGGTGTCACCATGAATTCCACCAACAGCGAGGCCACTAAAATTTCCATGGAGTTGAAAGATATTTCTTTAAAGATTCAAACACTTCAGGAAAGGAGGAACATTATGTGCATTTTTCAGGAGATAAGGAATCGCACAAACCTTGGCCAAACAGGTGGCTTGAAAGAAACAAATAGCATTTCTTGATGTGATGAAACGTTTTTGTCAAATGTATGACCTCCTCTGCTTTGTGTACTCTCAGAGGAAGCATACGCCAAACTGCAGCAGATCAACATTATTGAAAATGAACTGAAACAACTCAGAGAGAGGCAGGCTGAACTCCAAAAACGATTTAAGAGCACTTCAACTGTCAAATGTGTCAGATTTGACCAGAAGGGTAAGCGGTAAATGTTTGCTTTAATCCTTCATGTTTAAGTCTTGCAAAGACTCCATTTCCTTTTTCTCCAGAGACTGCTGTTCCCCCACCAAGACAGGAGGTAGAGAAGGATGATGATGATGTTCCTGAGAAAAAAGTTGTCTTTGTTGAGGCTCCGCCTTCCTTCCCAGGTGACCCACTTTTGATTTCAATAATAAGCTTTTTGAATTCCTGTCATAAAACCCCCCCCTGAATTTCAGGTTTTCAGAAGCTGTCATAGTTTCTATTGCCTAAATAATAAAAATAATAAAAAAACATCTGAGATACAAAAATAAATGATGAAAACAGAGGAAGGGGAATCATTTCTTGCATGTGTGACCTTTGCAGCTCCTTCTGTGATTCTGGACACGGATAAACTTCCACCTGAGCCCAGCAGGACTCAGTGCCCGCAGTGTCAGCAGTTTGTAGTGACTGAAACCAGTACCTCCATCAGCAGCGTGACCTGGCTGGTGTGTGTTATGACAGCTCTGCTCGGGTACAACTGATAACACATTTGCCTATTTACACAATGAGCTCCGTTTGTGCCGCTGCTTCTCACTGTCCCTTCTTTCTGTTTCTGCCCTTCCCAGCTGCGTTGCCGGTTGTTGCCTCATTCCTTTTTGCTCCAACAAGTTCAAGTCCATTACACACAGATGTCCAAAGTGTCGGACGTCGATCGCAACCCTGAAAAAGCTCTGAACGGGGGACAGACCGGCCGGGTTTTGCTTGTGGAGTCTATGAAAGTGAAGCAAACAAGCCAGCAGGTTCTGCTGAAAACTGGAATAACAGAGGCACAAATGAATTTAGACGTTCGTTCAACTGCTGGAAAATAACGACTAAACATAAGAAATGTGAAAAGACAGACGTTGTACAATGTAGCCCAGTGTATTTAAGGAACTCATTCAAAAAAGGGGAGCTTTTGGAGAAAACAATAGACTGAAATACAGATAAACAGACCCTATACACTGTATATAATCATATTCTTTAAATTCATTCCAACTTTCTTTAACCGCAGAAGATCCATCAACATTTCTTTAAAATAAAGATTAATTATTAGCGCTTTTACTCAGCCAGCATCTCCTCCTTCCTCTGTGACCTCTGGATGTCTTTGTGTTTTTCGCTCTGTTTTGTCTGTACTTGCTCCAGATGTTAAACACACCTGAAATAGAGCAGTTATCATCTTTTGCTGCACTCTCATATGTTGAATGCTCCTTCTGGAGGAGTTAGTATTAATGTTTTCCGCTCTTCCTGTCTGCAGTGCAGCAGCTAGAAAAGGTCGGTGAGCACTTCCTTTGATCTGCTGACTACTTTGTAAATTTAGTTTGGTGCAGACATTTGCTTCAGTTCATCTATGGGATTGTTAAAAAAATGGATTCCATCAAGATGATTTTTTTTTTCTTTTTTGAAAAAGAAACTTTGAACAAACATCCTCTGCAAGTGCTGATTCTGAAGGTTTCTTTTATGGATTTTACCATTTTTAATAAGTTAACTGTGGAAATATGAGCCTCAGTGCAAACATATGTTTATCTGTGTGTTTAAAATAGAAAACTGACAATCTGTGAATGTAAATGCACCGAAAATCAGATTTAGTTTGAATGAGTAAAACATTTATTTCTCTTGTAAAATTCATAACTGCATTTTTTTTCAGTTTGTCCTTTTTTTTAACAACCTTTGAAGAAAATTTATCGACGCTCCATTGCATCCCACTCTGATTTCTGTATGTACAAAACAGCTACTCACGTATAAAAACATATTTAAATACAATATTTATATATGGTCTACGAAGTACAAGTTACAATGCTTTTGGTTTTGAAGAACACAAATAAAGAGACAAAGCATTTCTATTTCCAGCACATAACCCTTATAGGAAACTCACATCAGGCGTTAATGAGAAACAAAAACAAAGTAAAAAAAAATCACTCTTTTCACCGCTAAATGACTCAGTTTATAAAATTTCAGGAACTTAAAGTGATTGATTTAACCCTTGTGCTATCGTAAATGACCCCACCCTCACATTGACGTGTTCTCCCTACCATGACAGAGGTGGATAAAGGTGGAAAGATTTCATGTAATCTATGGACACCAGTGAAGATCACAAATCATTGAAGAAAAAAGGTTCAGAGCACTGTCTAGTGGGTCTACATGACCCAACTCCCAATGTCAAAGTGACTAGGATAGCACAAGGGTTACAGACAGAAAAATACTAATGGCATAGTCTTCCTAAATAAATAAAAAACACTGAAGTGCATGATGTTTTTATTCATCATGAAGTTTTTTGTTTTTTTAAATACGTTTAGGATTTGTCTAACCAAATGTGACCACCAGAGGACGCTGATGTGCAACTAAACAAAAGGCTCCCACTTGAGTTTTTGTTTAAATTTGTTTTTTGAGAATATTATTTTCCCTTTAAAACTGTGAAAATGGATCATGGAGGAAAAAGTGGAAAAAAATACTAATAAAAAAATTAAAAGAAAGAAAAACACTTTAGAAGTCAATGCATCAGAATCCCGTGATTCCTGCAGTGAAGCAGATTCTTTGAGCAACTGCCTTAAGATGAGGTTCAAAGGACTAACAGTTCCTCAGAAGTGGGCTGTCAATTTCACTACAGACCTACAGAACTAGTTATGAAATTAGGAAATGTTCAAAGAGTATTATGAAATAGAAGTTAGGACTGGTTTTGCCACCTTGTTGGCAACCAAACTCACATTTTAAATCCTATGAAATGATAGACTAGGTCAAAGTTAATGTCCCGCCAAAATGTTTTGGCTTCCAGTATAGAAGAAGCAGCAGTGTGCACTTTAAGTTCTTTGAACTTTTGCTAAAAGAAAAAAGAAAATCTACTTTAACTTTAAATATTTAAAGTTTAAACTGAGCAATGTGTTCTTGTATTTTGACTTTTATTCAGTTAAATGTTTTTGCCTTTTAATTTTAAAGCAGGCAACTCCAAACTACTGCATAATTGCTCATCTACAGGTTACTTCTGCTTTCTATGCATCTGAATAGAAACATTTGTGCAAAACAAACAAAAGAGCAGAGAGTTGACATCCAACTGGCAGTTGTGTTATGTGCTGTCATTTTAAATTTTTTTTTTTTTAGATATTGCAACTCAGTAAAAAAAACACACACAAAAGCTTTAATGCAAATCTTTCCCAGTAAGGACAAAAACATTTGCATATTTTATGTAGTCTGGTATCCCGACAGAACAATAAGTCTGTGTTCACTAAGCATGAAGCCCAATAAATGATGTGCAGAACTTTAACAGCTTCAGGTTTAAGCTCAAAAGTACCATTTCATCTTTCTCTATGTACAGAGGCCTAAATAAAACGTAAAAAAAATCTGCCTGCTCCAACCTCACCTTGCAACTTCCGATCATTAAAGAACAAATGATCCCATCGAAAAACAAAATATGACTTTGGAATGACAGATTAGAGAATTCACCTTTATGCAGTCAGTCCCAGTTCATCTGCAGTTCATGGGAATCCAGGAAGTCTGGGGAGAAGACACCCACAGATATTGACATGTCCAAAGGGTTAACTCCCTCTGCGGGTGCAGACAGCGTAAGGTCCAACCAGTCCATGTTGTCTATGTTGCTGTTGTCCAGGTTTGGACCAGAAGGTGGTGTGCTTTCAATGAGGAGCTCCTCCATAGGTGACTGTAACTCCTCCGTCAGCTTCAGTTTCTGTGTTTTAGCGTCCAGCGTGTTGTCTAATAGGTTTTCCAGCTGGGTGTTGGAGGTCAACCCGGTCAAGGTGGCGGAGGAGTTGAGGGTGGAGCCGGGCAGCTGAGCCACCTGAACCAAGGGCGGAGGCCGGGACAGCACCGTGTTGATAGGAAGGGTGGTTACGCTGGCTGTCACCGGGAGAGGCTTGTCCAGACCGGGAGGTTCCTGCCTGATGAAAGGAGAGATCTCTGAAAAAACAAATGTCACAGTTAACACATCATCAGGTATCCCACAACCAGGTCAGAGCCTCAACACGAGCAACACTTCTCACCGCCGCTTTCAATCAGCACATCGAAGAGGTCATCCATGTGTTGGCTTGCTGCAGTGGGAATCTGCAGAGAAACACACAAAGGGACTTCATCAAAAATGTAAAGATCAAAATTCCTTTATCTATTTTTTAAAGTTACCTGAACTGCAGCCAGCATGCTGCGCGTCTGTTTAACGGCATCCTCGTAGCGAGGTGGATCTTTGGTTTTTCTCACTTGGTTTGTGAATTGTGTCTTCTGTTCAGTACAAAAAAAACCAATGTGTCAAAAAATGAACAAAAACAGAATACAATTGACATAAACAATGGTTTGAAAGGGTTACCTTATCAATGAGGATATATTAATATCAGAGAACAGAGAGAATAAACAAATTTAGGATCATTTTCCGACCAATTATTATTTAAGGGTGTCACAATAATTGACTTTGAATGTGGTGATAAAATGGAAAATGAGGAGAGTCATGTATGAACGTGTTAAATTCCCAAAGTCTGTGTTTTTTTTTTTCTTTTGGTCCCACGGTGATGCTGCTTGGAAATGTTGCAACTTTAAAGTAGACTTTTCCCTGTTTCGGTTCTGATGGGGCAGACTATAGCACTATTGAAAAAAACTTTATTGATCCCTGAGGGGAAATGAAGTGAAATTCTGTGTAACTCATGAATGCCGTGTCAGTTCTGCTCAGAGCAGCAGAGGCCTGTGAGGGCAGCACAGCCAGCCCTCACGAGGAGGACAGATTAACCAGTGCCATTGAAAACAGGGCATCACGTTCACGAGTCCAAACTGACCTTCTATTTACTGCCCACAAAATGGGATTTATGATGCCTGGGAAACATACATTTTACATTACACAATGTGTTCAAAGGATTCAAATTTGCTACAAAAATACAGCTGACACTGATGAGTAATAGGGAGGGAGTCTGCGGAGGTCTGTGCATGCAGATGAATGTTTTCTTACGTTTTTCAGTTGCTTGGTTTGAGTGCTGCATTGTTGCTGTAATGCTGCTGAGACCTGTGTTTTCTGTGGCATCTGTCCAGAGGTCTGGATGTGGCCTGGAGCTGTGCTGCTGGCGGCACCGTGCAGCTCCACCGGTGCTGGTTGGGTGGGGGGCAGCAGGACCTGAGCTCTGGACTGGACAGTCTGCAGGCCGTCGGGCTGCGCGGCAGTCTGGTGACAGATGATGAACGGGTTTGTGCTGCTCATGCGGTTCTGATCCACAGACTCCTCTTGTTTGACCAGCAGAGAGGGAGAGCCGCAGGAGACCGAGCAGCTGGATGGGGTCCTGCTTTCCTTTTTAATCTGGAGAGGAACCAAAGGGCTGAGCTGAAGAGGACAGTCCCCCTGCTGACTTCTTTTCTCCACCTCCAGTTGCATCTTCAGCTCCTCCACCAGCTTCTGCTCCTGCTCCAGCTTCCTCATGAGCTCCTTGATCTGTCGCTCCTTTTCATGCAGACGCTTGTCCTTTTCGGAGTCCTTCTCAGTGGAACTTTTCTGTGTGGGACTCTCCTCTTGAGTTGTTCCCTGTTGGGGACTTATACATGTGTTGAAGTTTGGACTCATATTATTGTCATTTATGCCCAGGTTGGACACTTTGGAAGCTATCACAGAAACCGGCGGAGGTGACTTGACGTTTTCAGACTGTGAGGCAGCTTTAGCAGCAGTAGTTTCCGTGGCAACAGCACTCTGGATGTTCAAGCTCTCGTGAAACAACTTAAGCCTCTCGATTAAATCGGTCTTAGTCCCAGAAACAGGCAGAGATCTGAGCTTCAGCTCCATTTTGAGCTCAGAAACCTGAAAAGGAAAAGATTTGATAAATCGCCGCTGCATAGGCCTTCAGGTTGATTCAATCTGATTGTTTGTGGGCTTTGGATTGTCACCTTCATCTCATCCAGATTAGCCGGTAAATGCTCTGGTCTGTGATTGGTCGTGGTGGGGAGGAGCTGTGCAGGAGCGGTCTGACGGTTTCCTTTGAGAACAACAGCTGAACAGCTGGTTTGTGCCTCATTTGTTGATCTAACGAGACAAGCGGAAAAGGGAGTAGAGATGTGAGAGGGAATCCACTCTTCATTTTTCACAATCTGGTGCCTCTGTATAGGACGCTTTTGGCAGAAAATTGCAAACAACAAAAACAGTTTGCGGCAGATAACTTTGAGTGAAAAGGAAAACAGAAGGGACATTTTACATTTGAGTGGATGAGAATAAAGAACCTGAATTTAGTACTGGAGTCATACTGGATCAAAGCAGGCCGGCTGGTTTGGTAGCTGTACTGCTGCTGCTGGCTCAGGATCTGGAGTTGCAGGAACTGCTGCTGCTGCTGCAGGAGACGAGCATAAGAGGAGTCCATCTGCACTTCATTGTGCTCCTGCTTCTGGTCAGGGGGAATATACTGATGGTACTTCAGTTTTTTCACCCGCGGCCTGGGCTCTTTGCTTTTCTTGCCCCGGGTTTTGTCAGCTGGTAGCCTGGCCAAGCTTTGCTGCAGAGCAAAACACAGAAAACAAAAATGTAAAAACCTTTTGAGGATAATTTAGCCACTGTTTGAGATCTCAGGCCACTGAAAATGCAGTTTGCATTGCCAGCACCAACATTGCAAGGCTTTGAAATGTTAGTGTGATACCCAGCGAAAGCAGGAGGATGAGGAAATGGGTAGTGGCAACACGATTCTTTTTGTTCTACCTCCTGCTGTCACAGGATGTAGTGCACGCAAAATGTTTCAGCGCAGGGGCAACGGGTTTTACTGCAGGTATGAAACCAGAAACTCAGGCTGAGTCGAACAAGCAGGCAGCCTCCAGTTTGTCAAATTTATTCCCCTGAAGCGTTCCATAAGGAGGAGTGTTATTCTGAGAAAAAGACAGGGTTCTGATAAATGAGCTTGTTGTTTTTTGACTCCCACTCTTTGATTTTTAGTTTAGATTGCATGAAGCTTAAGTGAAGAAGGTCAGTCAGATCTTTGGATGACAAACGGATTTGCTCAGAAATTGCTGTTCGCCCCCAGTTTGACTCGGCTGAAAGACGCCCCACGAAACTAATGTGACTTTAACTTTGACAAAGTGCAGCCTTTGACATCTTATCTGGAAGAATGTCTTCAGGAAAAAGCCATAACAGAAAGCACACAACCAGTCAATTAAGCCGAAAAAGAAGCACCACAAGTCACATATCGCAGTCCTATCAGCTGATTGTGCACAATCTGAATCCATCCTAAAGAATAAAGCCTTACTTTTACAAGAACTGGACCTGACGGAGAGTTGGTGTTGGACAGACGGGGTTGCTGGTTGCTCTGTTGCTTGGTGTTGACTACATCTGTGGTGGCTTTGGGGCTTAGAACTGAGTGCTAGAAAACCAAGAAAAGGCAAATTAAAACAGATTTAAAGTTTAATTGTATGTTCCAATTCCAATTCCATTCCAATGAGAAATAATTAAAAATTATCCTTCAAAATCAAGATCTGCCAAGACAACTTCATTTTTTGCAAGAAAAAAGTTGATGTTTTGTTCGTTTTTTTTTCTTTTATACATACTTGTGTGGGAGCTTTGAGGACAGACGTGGCCTCTGCCCCTTCGGACTCTGATGGGGAAGCATGTGAGCGCGGTGACGGTTGGCTGTTAGACTGCAGTGGCGAAACTGCATCACCGCTGTCTTCATCAAAGCTGTAAACATCTGAGGCAGGCAACGTCTGAGAGCAATCTGCCTCATTACCTGTGAGACCAACATCAGAAAAGTATAGAAGCACCTTTAAATACAAAAAAAAAAAAAAAAAAACACAAGAAATTAAATAACCATAAATTGACTTGTGAGGCGGTCTTGATGTCCAAATATATTGAGGGAGATCTGAGCTCAAAAACATCTAAGAAACTTTTCCTTTGTACAACTTATGTTTTAGAAGTTTGTAGCATTTTTCAAAAGTGAATTGATGGAATATTCTGCTGGTTTGTTTTAGTTAAATCGTGACTTTGAAATGAGGGGGGAAGAGGATAAGCATCTACCATCGATGAGCTCCTCAATAACAGAGTCAACAGGCAGGATTTTCTTCTCGACCAGCTCCAGAGGTCCAGGCCTCTTAGCAATTTTTTCGTTGAGATCGTCAGCCAGCCTGGCTCTCTTCAGCTTCATCTGTGTGGCCTGCAGGGAGGGCTCTGCCTGCGTCTCTGATAAACACAAAGAGGATGTTCATCGCTGATCTGCTCAGCATCCATCAGACCCTGGACCGGTTTGTCACCCTGACTCACAGCAGGCTCAGCCAGACTTCTCCAGCAGCCTCTTATGCACAAATACATTTATGCTGTTATAAGATTGTTGATAATAAGAGCAGACATACCAATAAGCACATTAATCATTCGGCTTATCGAGGTGCTATCAGGCAGTAAGAGCAGACGGAGGGATTACCTTGCAGGATGTGCATACGGACCAATTCAGAGCGCTCTGGTCTGCTGCAGAGTTTGTGCTTCAGGAAGTTCCCAGTCTGTGCAAAAACAGAAACATTTCTTACTATTTTATGAACATATTCTATAAAAAGAGAAGTCAGACATGGTGATCGCTGTTGTCTTACTCGGGCTCTCTCCAGATTGCGAATCTGTTCATGAAAGGCAGCAGGTGATTTTAGAGCTGCAAAGGGAGAAACCCAGATTAACGCAGAGTAAAATGAATGTTGTGAGTTTCCAAATCTATAGTTGACAAGTGCTTAAATTTAAGTGTAAAAAGCTGGAGTTTTAGTCTGAAAGCAAAACTGTGAGCAGGAAACGTCAGCTCTCCTGACTCAAACAAAGAGATTATCCCCTCAGTGAGTTACTCTTTGATCACTCAGGATAAACTCATCCTGCCTCCAGCCTCTGGCTCACCACCGTCTCACGAATGATAGAAAGGTTTTTGTTTGGTTTAACGACCCACCAGCTAGTGGTGGTGGGGGCTCTCAGGAGCGTGCCTGAGGAGCAAAGCAAAACATTCCTGCTTATTGCCTAAACCGCATTTGTGTAGGAGAAGCAGCGTGCTGAGCTGGAGAATGTTCCACTTTGGTAGTTTGTGTGACGGCCATGCTTGGCCGCATCATGGAGGGGGTGAATGACCTGCGCTGACGGCCCGGTCCCTGACTCATGTGACCGTGTGGAGACAGGAGAAGGAAAACAACCACAAATAAGCCCCCCCCCCCCCCCCCCCCCCCCCCAAAAAAAAAAAGGAGGTTTCTGGAATCCTATCATTTTTTTCTTGGTCTTACACAAAAAGTTGATTTAGAGCGAGAGTGAATTCAATCTACACCCCCCTTGACAGATGATGGAAGAGCTGTCTCTGCGCAATCAGCTCACACGTGTTTCATATTTAACATGGAATATTATTTATAAATAAAATGAGGGAACGCTGGCATAAAAATGTTACGTGTAAAAGTCATATTAAAGTGCAATCATAGAGCGTTTCATGTGTGTGTTATTTAAAAATGGCAGGGTGAAGAGGCCAAAGAATAGTAGAAATATATAACAAAAGGGGATTTTCTTTATTTTTTTTGTCTTTGTAATTGTCATATATTCAAGGCAAACAAGACTGTGGTAAGTAGGAAGACTCACGTGGCATGATGCCTTGCTCCACGAGCTGCTCCCGACTTCTCCTCTGCTGCAAACACAGCTGCAGGACTGTGAGACAGCAGAAACACGGAGGTTGAAGTTCAACATTTACCATTCAGAACCTTCTGGACCGAGTCATCGCTTTCTGTGGCTTCAAACTCTGAAACCTGCGAGGCCTCAAATGAAACAAAAATACTTATTATTTCTCCATCAACGTGCTGCCCTGCAGGGTTGATGCTAACCAAGCTCTCAACCACAGACATCCTGCTCACTTCCTCTATGGTTTTAAAGGATAGATGTTGAGAGTACCAGACCAGGCTGACTGGCTCAGAGCCCTTCTAATGATAGGTAATATCTGTGGGTTCCAAATGCAGAGAACAAGGTAAGAACAGAACAGAACAGAATATAAACATCTGTGAGAGGATGGATATCAGGGCTGCAGTCATGATTATGAGTCAACTCCAAGCCGGTCAAGTCCGTCGTGACTGCTTCTCCAATTGTTTTAGAATCTTTCTTTGGATGGATGAGCAGTGAGCGTTCATGTTAGACATCAAAGATGGGACCATCCTCCAAGAGAAATTCTTCAGTTTTTCATCCGAGCTCTGCATGCAGTGTTTGGACACTTTGTGACATTTAACCAAAAATGTAAACTGTAGTAAGACCCCAGTTTAAACATTTCCAAACAAGTGAGCGTGGGCTTGTTTTTGGTGTGGAATACCATTGAGAGCAGAGAGGGCGGTGCTTGACAAATGAGCTGGCGGCGTGAACGACATCTCACCGTCACCGCCGTCAGCTCAGCTAGATCTAGTCTTCACACACACAGACCAGCTCCAAACACAGACCTGCTCGACTCTCCTGGGAAAGGCGTATGAGCAGGCCTCTGTGACTCACTGGAGCAAAAATAAACTGGGCAGCTGTGAGAACAAGGCCTGGGAAACGTGAAAGTTGGGGGCTGCTGAGGGGGTGGGATATCCAGTTGAGTCAAGGGGAAGTTGATGGGCTTGGAGTGGTGGGCAGGGGACGCAGAGTGACAAGAGCTGAGGCGAAGGGTGGAAGGCCATGTCTACTCTCACATCATCTGCAGAGCAGAGAACATGCTGTGCCTGATGTGTTTTCCCATTACAGGCTCTGGGCCATGGGGGGTGATGGTCAGACCAATCCTACCAGGAGGTTTGGAGAAGTTTCCATTGCTTGGTCTCAACGTTTATATTCACTGTGACTCGAAAAGAATGCCACAAGCGAGAGACTTTATGAGTCCGTGGAACCGCATATCAATAACATCAAAGCTGCCCTCAACCAGCAGGAGAAAATGCAGGGTTTTATTTGAACATCCCTATGGGGGCACAGCTCATGCCCGGTGTCCTCCTGTTTTCTGCTTCAACCCTGGCTAACCTTTCTGTGATGCAAAGCGTCTCTCCTGCTCTGCAGTCGCATCAAAGCATGAACAGAAGTTATGGAGAAACGCAGAGAGGGGGATCTGCTGGAATCCTCCACTCCTGATGTAATCTCTAATCTCATACCAACGTTGTTCTCAACAAATCATCCCTGGAGGTCTGTCATCGGTCCAATCCTTTTTGTCTTTCTTCAACAGAATTCACTAGAACCAGCCACAAAATAAACTGTTTGGTTTAGTAGCAGAATAAATCTGCAGTTCTGGTGATTTTACAAATGGTAAACATTACAAATAATTCAGAAAAAAGTCAAACATTTGTATCCCCAAAGTTAACTTTCTTTTCTTTTATTAACACAATTGGATCATAAAAACAAGATAAACTAGAAATGTTTAGCTTATTATCTACTTAAAAGAGGGGGAGAAATCTGTTGTTTCCCTCCTGGTGAGTGGGTGTGTCCTTCACAGCAGGAAACAATATAGCACACCAACCATCATGTTTAAACCTCTAATAATTCTAAAGCACAATATGTCTCTGCATTTCTTCAAAGGTGACTTTAATGTTGTTGTTCCCAACAATGTTTCTTTCAGTTGTGCACATTTTGTCATCATTAACCACACAAAGTGGAGTGACAAACGGCAGTAGAGCATTCGCGTCGGGAACATAACTGCTCTGTTGCTGCAGGTGAATGCAAAATGGAAGATTAAAAGCATTCAAATGACGAGCAGAATCTTGATGAGCAACATGTCTGACAATTCTACTTAAGTTCAAAGAAGCACATATTTCACAGGGGAGAAACCATTCTAATGTCATGTGACACAAAACCAACCTGAGCTCCAGAAACTACAACCCATTGTAGTTTCTGGAGTGGTTTTTTTGTGCATAAATCTAAACAGTAAAAGAGTAAAAATTGATGCTTGGCTATAAGACATACAACAGCAAAGATAAACATTTGTTGAGAGTTTAAAACTGTACCCATAGAAATAAAAAGCACCTGATTTGAATTTACCCCTGCAGATGGAAGGGGTCTCCACATCAAGGCAGGCCATGGAGGGCAGTGGTGGCTTGCTTGGTGGCCAGGTCTGGAGTCCCATGGAGCGATGAGGCCAGAGGAGATCACGGGAGGCGAAAAGGAGGGAGACCAAACTCAGCTCTGAGCAAAACACAGCGTGTTCAGCGCCTCTCTGTCGACCTCAGCCGGGTGAGGTTGTGAGCGCGTGTGTAGTGCATGCGGGAGAGTGCGAGTTCACAGTCGACGTCAGGAGGAGGGAACTGCACAAGTTAACCCTCTCCCTTTGCCTCCCTCTCTGCAACACAAAGAGCTGAAAGGACTTCAGAGGGATGTTCACTTTGAAGAGGAGAGAATCATTTACAAGCAACTAACTATAATAATCAGAACAAGCTGTTAGTAAATCAGTTTTATGAGGAACATTGTTGTCCTCTATGGGAAGTGAGGCATATCTTGCAGATTTAGTAAACACAAGCATCTGATTATGCTTTTTATTGCAACATTTATTTGAATTAGTCTCAAAACTGTGTTTGAAACTAAAACATTTAAAGAAAAGAAGAAAGACAAGCAAAAGATGCAAAAAAAGTAGCTTCGATGTCTTCTTTGATGACATCTGTGACCCCAAACAGGAAACGAGAAAAAAAACAAAAACCAAGTGTGGTAAGTTCAAGATAAAAAGAAAAAAGAGATATGGGATGATTTAGAAGCTGATGTCAAACTGTAAACTCCCAGGCTGCTCAGAGCAGGACCCAACATGCTCAGGAGCATGGCACAGCTGGGTTCAGAACCCCCAACGCTCACATTTGGCATCAAGTAATGTGTGGAACAGGAGAAAATAATCGATTGAGAAAACGTGGATAACAAGGCACAACATGTTGTGACACACTCCTGGGACTGAACATGGTGAGCAACAAGTTAATGAAAAATATGCGCAGATAGAAAGAGCTTCAGGAAAACATCTTCCAGCGTGTCACACAGAAAAGTACGTTTTTATTAATTTTTCAAGAGAAAACTATTTAAATCGACTTACTCACATCTGCAACAAATCCTCTTGTGCTGGAAAATGTCCCAAGAGTCAAAAAAACTCCAAACATCTTGTCTTGAGTCACATTTGATGACAGCTTATCCAGATTTATCCAATGTACACAAAACACCTCTTTTCGGACTCTGCTTAAAATAGCTCTAATCTGTTGCTTCATTCTGTTTTTACACCAGAAATACGGGCTTTCAGTTGTTTACAGACAGCAGCCAGAACAAACAGAGAGAACAAAAAAGCTTGTGCTGCAATGTTCTTTTAAGACAGAAGACTGTTGGGGAGAATGAACGGACTTCTGCAAAAACTGCAGATATAGACGAGTCAGTAGTAGACAACAGTCAGAAAGTGGGATAAACTTGATGAAAAAACTCATTAAAGAAAATAAAGACAACATTTTTCATTTTGAACTATCTTTTTAAATTAAATGGTGATTAAAATCATTTTATTTGGCTTTTTAACATATTTATTTTTTTAGTGTAAGCATATTTTTTAATATGATGATTATGGAGTCCATTGCAGCATGTTTTTAAGATTCAGAATTTATTCTTGTCAGTTCAGTGTAATCTATTTATAATTGCATTCTGGTGTAGTTTTGTAAAGTTATCATTACTTTTTGTGTTGCTTTATCTTGAAAACCACTATTTGTCATATAATCTGGCTTTATATGTCAAAGCAGGAAAGATTAGAATAATTCACAGATGTTTATCACTGGATTTGAATTGCTAATGGAACATAAAATAATAAACTGCAAATATTGCAGAACTTTGTTTGGGTTGCAATTATTTGCACACAGGTCAATCAAACAACAATTACAATCACTTCTTTTTCTACGGATAAAGTTCTTAGAGAAAAATCTGATTTTAGCAGCTAATGAAGTTGTACATGCACTTTTTTTCCAACGGCAATTCCATCCAAGTCCTTTCGTCATTCCTCAAACAAACCATTAAAATAAGTTTGTTTTTCTAAAGCGTTCTAAACAGTTGTGCCACCAAACTTGGACATTTTATTCTTTTTAGGTTGAGGTTTTCTTATCAGAAAGGGTCATGGACCTCTTCAAAATGCCACAAAATGCAACTCATGGTCATGCAGAAACTGCAACAGAGCTGGCAAACCACTGTTTTTCTTACAAAGACATTACAAACTGTCTGTGTATTTTATTAGATCTTGTTTCATAAGAGTTTCCTTTTTTTTTAAATCAAAATTTTTTTAAAGTAATTTACTCTTTTTCCACAGATTTCTCTGAGCGTTTCTACTAGTTGCAGCTTTTTTCAATCCACTTTTTTAGATTTGCTGCTGGATAAAGATCTTAGATCCCAAACTGTTTGATCGCCTTGAAAGCAAAATATGGGAATCAAAGCAGAAAAATTTAGATGAATCAGAGCCGTTGTTTGTGACGACTGCTGATGGTCACAGTTTAATAAAGTTCAGGTAGTTCCAGCTCACAGATATTTTCTATTAAAGACAGAGTGTGTCCTATTTCCTGCAAGTTTTTACTGGGGTGGTTTCAGGAGGTATCTCACAGGGAGCTGGATAAAACACACATTTTATGTTAGCTAGGCGCAGTTATGCACCCAGATCAGATGTAAGCTGGGTGGATATGACGGACAGCTCCATCCAAAAAATGCTGTTTTTCTTTGAATGCTCTTTGCAAAATAGGTTGAGCCAATAAATAAGTTGGTAACAACGTGGCACCAAAACAGCTTTGGTTCAAAGCTCACAGCAAAGTTCTCACGTGTTTCACCTGGATCTGATTTTCACACAGTCGATGTGTAAAAGTTTGAATGCTTGCCGGCCTTTGATGGACAGGCAGACGACAGACTTGGAAGAAATGCGACGAAAGGTTCAAGCATTTATTACGATCTTTAAAGAGATTGTGTGCGCTTAAGAGGTTGCAGGAGACTCTCAGCAGAACTCCCCAACATCAAATCCCATGCAGGCCTCTGCAGATGGTGGGAAAGCCAGAGGGAAATCCCAGTAGGCCTCCATTTTCCTTTGAAGCTAAAAGCAGCAGCCACCAGAGGCTAAAAGAGGCAGGCCTTGTGGCAGTTTTAACCACACTGAAATAATCAGAAAAAAACTGATGTATACCCAAATACTCCCAATCAGCTGCTTGCTTGAAATGTGTTTGCACATTCTTTTGTACTGACCAACAGCTGGCAGCAAGGTTGAGTGTGAAAACGTTTTTTTTTTTCATCTGGGGATTTTGCCTGCTTTCTCTTTGCTTGCACAGGTTGTCTCCAGGTGTTGCTGCTTCCTTCTATTGTCCATCATCTACATGTGCTGGGTGTGGGGCACCACTTGTACGGCAAAGCTGCCAATGAACGTTCACATGGATTGTTACTAGTGGTAACAAAGTAACGGAAATGCCAAACATTTGTTTCCTTGGAAGCTAAACAGTGGAAACGGTTTACCCAAAGTCGACCTTTTCACTTTAAAATATCAGCAGTTATAGACGAGTCGAATGGAAGTAAAGCTTTAAACGATCCTGACAGAAAATCTCTGCAAAAACAGATTACACACCTGATGTTATCCAGTGCCAGAGTCTAAATCAGTCCTTTTCTAAATATAGCTAAACATTTAGCTAATGCATCTAATGGGAGAATGAAAACAACGTGAGTCTGGGGTAAAGAAGCAAACTTCCCCACAACACTTAAAACTCTTTCAGAAGAAGTAACTCAACAGCAAAAGGGCGTGCAGCTCCGTCACACTTCCCCTCCAGCATTCCCTGATTTCAACAAGCATGACTTTCCTGTAAGTGTAATTAACCCTCGAGTTGCTGTTGTTCACAGCACTGGCACACACAGTGAAACCCCCTCCCACCTTTGCTGGACCCAGTCAGAAGTGAACGTGGTAGGGGGTTGGTTAAGGGTCAACCATGGACAAAAATAGCTTCTTGTTTGCTCACTGGCATGCTTTTACTGGTGCTGTTATTCTGCGAGCCAGACAGGGACTGTTGAATAAAATCTGCAAAAGCAAGTGGTGTGGAGAATGGGTGCAATAAAAGCGGAAAATGTTGCTGAATCTCAGTCCCATTATCTTTGTATGTGGAGATTTTTGCTTCTAAAGCTTCTCCCTGGCTAATTCTGCTGCACGTAATATTTTTTTCCCTCCCTTTTTTTTTTTGCTACCCCCCAAAAAAAGATCAGCAACAATATTTGTTCATTTGAAGAACAGGTACAAATAACAGTGGAGTCATGGCCTCAGCCACAAGAGCCACCGACAGTCAGACAAACAGGCTGTGAGAACACAATCCAGATTTCAGCAACACATTAAGTGTTCTAAAAATGCCGGACATGAGAAGTGTGCATCGTCAGTATTCCTCCAGCAGAGTTTGGCAAGAAAAACGAAAAAAAAACACTAAAAAGCTGAGAAAAAGAGCAAAGAAACCAAACGCTTGGACAAAAACCAGGACAGACAAAATGCTCCCTCCATTCATCGACTGTCATCTCCGTGCAAGTGATTGGCTTCCTGACTCTGCTATGGGAAAGGTTGAAGTTACCCTGATTATAGACATTTCCTTCCTCCACCATTCACAGCAATGTCTGGAATTGCTGCACTATTTACACAGGCCCGGAGCGGTAAACTGCAGATCCCACACCCACATGGCATATGCATCATGGGTTACAAAGGCCAAGAGTTCCTGGGAGAGGGGCTCTTAATCCACAAAGAAAAAAAAAATGTTATTTTTCACAAGAGACATCAGGCTGTTTGACAGTCTGACTGGGCCAGATGGCATTTCACAGAGTTCTGTCTCATCTAGACTTATGGTGTTGCTGCTCAGACTTTTTCACAAGTCTTTCCACAAACAGTTTGTGTCACATTTGCTTTGATCTGATAACAACATTTTTGACTAATGCTATTATTTTTAAGATCTATTGTCTCTATTAATTATCCTCCCAGTGAATATAGGCACATAAAATGTGGTAGTTTCTCTGATTTGGAGAACTCCTGCTGTTTATCCTTAAAACTAGTGACAAACACAAACTTTTACTTTTACTTTGAATCTTCCCACAATGGTTCAAAACCCAGCTGTGTGGAGTTTGCTTGTTCTGCCTGAGCGCACATTCCTCCCACAGTCCACAATTTCATCGGTTGATTATAAGCTGTCCCTTAGAAATGTGTGTGTGGATCTGCAACCTGCCAACCTGTGCTCGACCCTCACCCTGCAGTAGAGGGGATAGGCTCCAGCATCTCCATAATCCCTTCACAGGACAAAAAGGTACAGAAGATAAATGTGGATTCTTTATTTTGCTTGTTTACACTCCCTTTACGTCCAACCAAAAGAGGGTGCCAAAAGGACACGAAATGTTGTGTCCTTATGACAAATTTGTGCCTAAAAATGCTTTTATTTTTAAAAATATATCAATGACGGTCATGAGGTGAGATGTTTTTATTCTAATATATACTATAATATAAAAATATTTTTGTTTTCCTAAAACAGCGGAATTTACACAATTTATTAAAACATTCCCCAATACTTTTTTATAATCTTGGCCATAATATGATCATTTATTTTTGCTCAATTTCAGAACAAACCATTTCACTTTTGCCTTTTACTCTGTCCCATTTATTAAATACATATATTTAGTTTAAGGAAAATCCATTGTAGTCACAGGGCCATTGTAGAATTGCTTAAAATGACACTAAATTAGGAAAAAATAAAAGAGACTAGTAAACTAAACAGGAAGTATCTTTGATATCAGAAAGGATGTTTTTAGGATCACACTGCCATCTGGTGAAATAATACTAACATCCCCAGCCAATGTTTTATCTATGATCACCTACTCAGATGTTTGTTTCCCAATATACTAAAACAAAGAAAAGCATGTTTAATTTTCATATTGTTCATGTGTAATGTGCAACATTCACTGATGTTTTTAATTTCTCAGAGGAAAGAAGCTGCAAATCCTATTTTTTTTACTTTAATTGGACAGAGAACCAATTAAGTTCTGTTACTTTTAGTTTGAAGACAATCCTAAAGAACAGCAAGTTTATTTTTAAACATAAAATGCAAAATGAGCTGCGTTTTAGGCAGCTTTTGTCATCATAGCTGGAATTATAAAGCTAGAAGATGAAATAAAGGAAGATAAATGAATGCACAAAGAACGCTACAATAGGGACGTACCCAAAAAAAGACTGCAGCCAGCACTGAATCACAGGCACAAAAGAGCACAGAAGTGTTTATGATCTTGTTTCTTTTGGCTCCTTTGAATCCTGTAGCTGCAAATTAAATCTGGAGTGTTGCTTCTGCGCCACATGGGGATAATTTTAAAATCTTTTCAGTCCATATGTCCTTCGGTTAACTCGTCCCCAAATATAGAGCCCGGGAAGAAACAAGATTAGTGTGATAACATTAGTCTGTGGATTTTCTCCCCAGGAGCCAACTTGATGGAGTCAGTCCATCATTTTACAGGAAGAATATGCACTTTGAAACAACCAAAATGTATACTTACATGTCCTTCGGTGTTTTGTTAATAAGCAGGTCAATTATTCACTTCAACTGACCATTTACACCAAAGTATTCTGAAACATGTGCCCTTCACAAATCCTGCCACTGAGTAAACTTATTTATCTCATCATTGATGTTATAATCAAAAAATTATACTTTTTCCTCAGTAACTCAAAAAGCAATTGGACTAATCAGAAAACAAAATTCCATGAAAGAAGAAGTCTGGAAAGAGATGACATACAGGTCACACTGCAACAAATGATTAATTAGATCATAACAACTTGTGTAAAAAGGTTTTGTATAGTTTCCATTATTAATTTTATAGGAGGTTTCATCTAAAATCTCAACAATAAAAACAAAAAAACATGCCAGAAGTGCAGCAGAATAAGCAAAATCCATTTTTTATTTGTATAATCTTCTCAAGATAAAGAAAAAAAAGGTCAGTTTTCTGTTCTTGGTCTGCCAATATAGATTTAAAACAAACATCTCTGACTTTACTGAACTTTGTAAATATTTGTGTGGGTAAACGCTGTTATTTAGCAGAAACCAACGGATTTACTGAGTCCAATCACCAGGAGACCTGTGATATTTAGGAAAGCAGACCAAAACCAAACGTAAGCCTCTTAGTAAACCTCATACAGTCCTGTTCTTTAATATTAATAAACTTTATTTGTATAACTCCTTTCGAGATAAAAATCCCAAAGTTCTTCACGATAAAAAACAGTAAAACATGGTAAAACACAGTAAAACGCAGTAAAACATGGTAAAACACAGTAAAACACAGATTATAAAAAAGAACTAAGAAAAAGCTATTTTAAAAAGACAGGTTTTTAGCTGCTTTTCAAAAGAAAACACTGAGTCTGCAGAAATCTGAGGCTGAGGGGAAGGGAGTTCCAGAGGGATGGAGCCACTGCTGCAAAGGCTCTGTCACCTTTAGTCTTTTATCAGGTTCTCTTAACAACCAGCAGACCCTGGTCACATGACCTCAGGGGCCTGCTGGGAGTGCACGGCTGCTAAAGGTCTTTTATGTAGACCGGTGCTTGGCTATAAAGATCTGTGTATGTTAAAACCAGGATTTTAAAATGCACTCGGTAGCGGATAGGGAGCTGGATTAGTAACGGGGTGACGTGTGAAAACTTGGAGGAATTAGTCAAAAGCCTGGCAGCAGCGTTCTTGACAACCTGGAGCCTTGGACCTGGAGATATTTTGCTTAAACATGAGAAGATGGAGTTACAATAATCAAGACGAGAAGATATAAATCGTGGATTAGCATCTCCATCTCATAACGCGACACAATTGGACTCAGTTTTGCGATGTTTTTAAGATGATAAAAACAACAACGAACAAATGACCCGACATGAGAGTCAAGGGATAAAACCGGGTCAAGAGTCTACCCAAGGTTCCTGACAAAGGGCTTTACTTAATTTACAGATTTCTTACAAACCAATCCAGTTTGTTCAGATTGAGACTTTGTGATTCCATTGAGTTATATTTAAAAGTTGCACACATTTTTATCTCCTCAGCTGTCCAAGAAAGCATAAAATATTTTTCAAAGCTCTGAGTCCCAGTCTCGCTCTAAGAACCTTCACCTCCAACAACCCCGAGAGAGAGAGAGACCTGACCATCATTACTGATGACCTACAAATGACAGGAAGTCTGGACTCATGCCGCGTCTATTTCTGTCCGGAACAGCAACCTGCTCCGCTTCAAATTCTACAGCGTTTTCCTGCAACACCTTTCTTAAAGAAAAAGATTGATGCAACTCTTTTTTCTTGTTTTTTATTCACTTTAACCCTTGTGCTATCTTAGATGACCTCATCCTTACATTGAATTGTTCTTCCTACCATGACAAAGGTGGATAAAGGTAAAGAGGATTTCATGTAATCCATGGACACCAGTGAAGATCACAAATCATTGAAGAAAAAAGGTTCAGAGCACTGTCTAGTGGGTCTGGTTGACCCCACTCCCAATGTTAAAGGGTTACGGTAAACTTGATTTGACCCAATGAAACTGTAACTGACTGTAATTAAAAACAAAAATAGCTTTATGTATGCTTTATATAGTCTTTTATTTCAGAAAAGATGAACACAAATATTCTTTTAGTGATGTTTCAAGACGAAATTGTGTGAAACATCTTAATGTTACTTCATAATGTTTTGTCTGCAGGGTGGAAGTGTCTTCCCTTCAAAGGTCATATTTATTCTAAGTTTCTTTAGAGAATCCCAGCAAAGCGCCGGATCGTTGTGTTTGTGTGTGTGATCGTCCATCCAACTCTCCAAGAAAGCGCACTAGGGAGATCAGCTTCGCTCCAGAAAAATGTGAGGGCTTAAAATAGTTCGGATCGAAGAAAAGTGTTTCATGTTACATTGCACAGGAGACCCAAGCAGCAGAAGATCCCACTAATGCCCTTTTCTCTTTTCTGGACCATAGTATCCACTCCTCCCAACCTGCACACTATGGAAACTTCCAAAACTGTAGTCAAGGTCACACCATGGCCACAATAAACTCAAATATTGTTGCAAGAAGCACATTTTCACTTTTAGAGCTTAACTTTGTTTGCTTGTGAAGATTGGGATGATTGAAAACTTTGTACAATGGACTTTTTAAAAAAAAAATTATTAACATGCACATGCCTGGAACGGCTCCTCTTTATACCCTTTTGACAGGAACAGGCTTGGTTTAAAGTGAACCATAACTTGGACAACACTGGATCACAATTGCGGAACAAGTAAACAGTCAACCAGTTGCACTATGTAAAGACCTTTGTTTATATGGGCAACCATATGGTTTTGTCCATTTAGTGGATAAAAAATAATGTTTACATTTTGTTTTGTAGGTTATGTTTTTTAAAGTTTTGCACTCAATCTGTAATGTAAATTAATAAAGTTGCAGTTGTAGTTGATGTTTTGCTGTAGTTAATTAATGATGTAGTTATGGAGAAAATAAACATTAGGGAATTTTAAATGTCAAAATTAAGCTTAGGTTAATTTTGTATGTCAAGTCAGCTAAAATTGCAGGGATTAGATGACAGCAAAAATACAAAAGTGAGTTTTTAATTCCCATTTTATGTAGTAACATCATCCTCCTTTTGCTTTATTTTCACAGCTTTGGGTAAATTATGATGATCTGTTTTCATAACCCAGTCAGAAATTGTTCTTTTTTTAACCATTTTTTTTATAGAAAGAATAAAAATAGTTTCAACCAAACCCATGTTTGGAATTTTTTACGTTCTGGTAAAGCTTGAAACAGTCGCTTTCATTGTTTTTTTCTCAGCGGTTTAGAACATTTTAGCTGTGATATCTTGATTTTAACTAAAATGTAAACTTTATCAGTTACCAAATAAAGTTCTGCTGGCCTTTAGTGGGAGCAAGTCTATCACTTATCAGTTGAAATGCCTAAAAATACCCAGGAAACCAAAGTACCCCACATGGAGCTACGTTTTTGGGTTTGCTCTGCTGGGATTGTTTTGGACAGAAATCCAGACGTGATGCTACAACTGCATGTGTCCCAACTCCTTGCCAAGGTTGGAAGCCCAATTATGCCTGTCTCTAAAATGTTCCCAGCACCAAAATGCGCCAGCCCCACCCCCACATTCTCTCTTTGCCTCCACAGACCTAGAAATCTGGGTCTCTCACACATCATGCATTGCCTGCGGCTGGAGTGTTTTTGAATGACAAGGTGAATAGTCAATGACATCTGAAAATAACCGACTGGAGCTGTGATGTTTTTCTTTCTTAACTGAAAGCACTTTTTTCTTTAGTAAAGCTACCGCTGTTGCACTTTTTGTTCGGCTGAGGTTTCTGCCCACAAAGATGCCAAAGATCCTGCACAGCAATGATTCCAACCAGACACTGTCAGAAGCAAAATTGTGATGACGACTAGCTTTGGGAGCGACCGTGTAAGGATGAGGAGCCTCAAACCCTGTTGCTTTATATGTGTCCGTCATAATGTTTGAGGATGACTCAAAGAGCACAATCTGTAACTGACTGATGCATCAGTTGTTGGTTTAAGTCAGCTTCTCCACTGTTTATCTCCTAAATAGTTAATGGGATTTGTACATTTTTTTAAAACTAAAACGTTAAGTTTTGCTGCAAAAATGCCCCGATGGAATCAAAAACTAAATAGGATGACATTTTTGCACAATAAAAAGGGTACAAAATGGAAAATATTGAATACAGAATGAATAAAAAAGTGATTAACACCCCAATCCAATCATTTTTTGATATTTTAAAAGCGATCTCAGAGGTCTTTTAATTATGATTATGTCGTGTTTAGGCAAAATGAAAAACTGGTGTTCTTTTTTCTGCCGACCCACCCACCTTTAAACTGTGGGTGGGTCTGCTGGCACGGTGTAAACCTGCTCTTATTTCCTATCATCCCTTTGTCAACACTCTCTCCCGCTAGCTAACACCCCCACACCCCCAACCTAACATTACAGATGCAACAAACATGGCGAGCGATAATAAAGATATCCAGCCTAGACAAGGAAAACAAAGACGTTTATGGATCTATTTGTTCTACAAGTGGATGCATCGGAATGGAGCGGAGCAGGAACCTTGCTGCCTGCCTTCTGTAACATTTTAATATTGCTACAGGCTTTTTCAAAAGGCATTTTTTTCCACAACTCCTGATTAACAACAATTTAGAGAAATAGTTTTAAGCTTAATTTTCCTTATATATGTTCTCCAATTATCAGGAAAACACCACAACAATATGTTAAAAACTCCACAAACACTATTTTTATTGGAGTGGGCCTTTGAATGATAAGCTTGTTTAAAACAGTTACCGCAGTTTGAGTTGGACGGCTGAATTCAAGAGAAACTATTTCTAGACAGTCTGAAGCAGCCAGACAAGAGTTTACTCCCACTGGTCAGCGGTCTCATTATCCATGTGAAGCTCAAATAGTTAGAAGTGAGAGCTCATTCTGCTGTAATGAGCCTGGCATCCCACTAGAGACTTACAAGAAGCCGGCCGACATAGAATGAAGCAGCCACCCTGTTGCTTCACAGCTGCGATGGCGTCCTGAATGTGGCCCGCGCTGCCAGAAATCACTTTTTTATCTTTGCCCTGTATGAGGATGGCCTCAATTTGAAAGAGGAAGCAAATTATTTTTTTTTGGGCATACAAATGTTAAGCTGTTTGCAATAACAGCAAAAAATTAGTAAAAATGCAAGGAAAGATCCTCACCCTCAAAGGATGCCCTTGTTGTGCCATGTGCAGGATTCTTATTTCTAGCTGAACTGAAAATGGTTTTTAGAAAAACACTGGATTTGCTGTTCCAACTCCATTAATTGGTAATGTGCATTCTTTTTAAATTATTTCTTTATGTACAGTTTGTGTTTTTATTCCACAAAAAGATCCACACAGTTTCAACACTGTGTTGTAACATCTAAATACAATTAGGTCACCATTGTGTCTGATTGTTATTTTTGTTCCCTTTATTGAACGAGAGAAACAGAAGAGAGACAGAAGAGAGACAGACAATATTACAAAAATAACAGAAGTGTCTAAAAGTCTCTCCTGACATCCTTTTCATCGTCTTTAAAGTCAAAGAGTTTGAAGTCTTTCCGTTTTCTATTTCCAGCTATAGAGGAAAATGCAGCGTCTCCGTCAGATTGCAAGGCAGAAGCAGCGGCATAACGGTGGCTCTTCAGCAGCTCTGAAGCTGTCGCTTCCATCATGTTTCAGACTCAAAAAGCAGCAAGGATGTTGATAAAGTTCATATCTGAGGGCCTCTTTCTGTGACCACTCGAATGCAGTGATTTGCTCATGACATTTGAGTGAACCCACGAAATAGGGCCATTCTCCTTTCCTTTACTAGCCACTTTTGTTAAACATATTTATGTCTTGCAGCAAGGGCCATACTGTATTTGCAATATAAGAAAAATGTCACCCCTGCCACATGCTGAAAAACTCACCAGCATTTGCTGGATGGCCCCAGGACCTACAACTTGTGGCCGTTTTGTGGCAAGTTTGAAAATTGACAATTTTTCCACAATACACACACACGCCACCAGCTGAAGTCTACAACCAAAGTTTTATTGACCTTTGACCTTGAGAAGAGGCTGCCATCATGAATCTTAAAAAAAAAATCCTTTTAGCACCTCCTAACTCCTCGAACATCATTAAGAAGCTACTTGGGAAAAAAATGCTGGACATTGTTTTTAGATTTTAATTGGTGTCAGTGTGACAAGTTAGGAGAAGTTGCATTTCTCTGTTGCTGGCACATTTTCTTCCTGACTATAGTGAAAAATTAATACATGGTTAAACATGAATGAATCAATGTAAAATAAGGTATGAGCATGTTAGTACTGTAGGCGTGGTTAAAAAAAAAAACCTCTGTTGCCAAGGAAATCTAAAAGTTTACTTTCGCTTAGTCCTCTGAAGACCAAATGGACATGTTTGCCATCCCTAGGCGACAACAATATTAAAGGGTTGCTATGGAGATCACACTAATTGAAAAGCTTTGAAAAAAGTGAGGATATTTTATGAATATATCATGTGCAGCTCTGAGCGAGGGGCTTTAATTATGTCTGCATTTAGTGTGATGAAAAACTGTAACATTTTCCACCATTACAAATCTGGAAAAAAGGGTTTTCTTAAACAAAAAACAAAAAAATGCAGATTGTCCATGAAACATCTATGTGTAATTTTTTTAATTTCTCGGTAAAACTTCAAATCTTTTTTTTTATGTTTTTTGGGAAGATTTTAAAGACCACTCAAAAAAGCCTTGCCAACTTTTGCATAACAAAAGGCTCTTTTTAGGTGTATCTTTCTTTAAAACAGATTCCCTGTTGTGATTTTAAACTCTCCAACACAATTTCTTCATATAACAACATATAAAACATAAAACAAACTGAGAAATTAGGACATAACTCACTCTTTTCCTCACTCCCTACATACACGGTCCTGTCAAAGTAAAATACACTCTGAATGAATAGTAAACATCCATTTTTTCCCACCTATTTCCTCTCGTATTTTTTTTAAATTACACATATAATTTTATTGGGAGAAAGAAAACAACAACCCTAAACCCTACAGTTTAAACAGATTTAAACTTGATTGTTTCTTGAGCATTATTGCCTTCATCCTACAGATGTTTTATCTCCAAGAAAAGGGTGGGCTGATTTCAAACACTGACATTTGCCTAATGGAGTTTTGTACCTTTATGCTTTTAAAGGAGTGTATTGCTTTGATTGTAGTATTCTCCCATCCTTCACATGATTTGAGTAGTTGGTTTCAGCTAGCTGAGATAAATCACAATAATTGTAGGCCGTCAGTTTGCATCGAGAGCTTAATGGGTTTGCAGATAATGCATTTTTCTGTCACTGCGTTAGCAGTGAGTTTTCAGCTATTCACTAAGTGTGGAAACTAAAGGATTTATTCAGAAATCTTTGTGCTTTCAGCCAAGCTCTAAATTATGCAGCTTCTCCGAATGTCATCTAGCAGCTTGAACAAAACGCAAAGTATGAGCATCCTTCCTGGGCCACTTTGACTTTGACAGTTTGGAAGCCAATGATGACCTTCAGGAATTTCAGACCTCAGTTATATCCTGAAGCTCTAACATCAAACCTCAGCAAAATGTCCTTTTTGGTTTTGTTTTGTTTTTTTGTTTAGTGCTGTGCCACTTTGCTTCTATGGTCATTTGGGCTTTTTTGTTGCCATGACAACTTCCCTCCGCTCTGCTCTCCTCTTGATTGTGTAGACAATGAATAAAAAGAAAAGGGGAAAAATGTCATGCACTGAGAAGAGGAGACTGAAGGCTAGAAAAAAATATGAAAAATGAACTGAATGTCCTACTTTGTCTCCAGATTACTTAAAAGGTTCAACTTGATGTTCTTAAAATGCCGTATTATCTAACCAACTTTAGTCTCCGCTCAGCAATCTATCTTTGGAAATAGGACAGGGAGTCGCTTGATGTTTTATTGTGATCACACAGTAAAATATTGTGTTTCCTGGTCCACACTCTTATGCTTGATGAGCAGTCCTTGTACCATTTTCTCTGCTTCACAGCTCAAACAAATGTGCTATATAAGTTTGATAAGTCTTTGACAGGATCCCATTTCTGCAACTGGAAATCACAGAGCAGCGCCTCCACATTATGTCTCCCATAACAATGAGCGCTACAAAAGGAGATTTTTGGATGAAAAGAAGCGGCGTGGAGTGGAGAATACCAATTCATAAGGTCATGAGCCATTGTGTGAGTGTCTCTTTTTGAAGTGGCAAGCTTTAACCAACAGAAACAAGTTGTACAGCTGTGGGAGGACACCCTTAGATCGCATGACAAATCACTGCTTCTTCGATCACTTCAACCTTTTCCCAAATGAAAACTGGTCAGTTTTTTGGAACAAGAGACTGCCAGTTATAATGTTTGTTTTCAATTTCAATAATTGTATTCAAGAAAGATCTTAGTTTCTGTTTTTGTAGCAAAACAACGAGTTGAAATAGTTAAATTATTATTGCGGCACTTCAACTGATTGTATTTGTAACAACTTAAACAACAAAACAGTTTTTAAAAATTGTAATAAAATATTGAAGGGGAAGTATTTTAACATGAAAAAATAAATAAAAAAAAAAGTAAAAAAAAAGACGTGTATTTTTCAAGTTCATATTCTTGATGTGTGTCAAAAAAAAGAAAAACATCAGAACTCAGACCAAACACCGTTTGCCACATTTTGGCCAGCAAGATTTGAAAAAAAAAATTTTGAAAGAAAAAAAGACTATTTGAAGACCTTTTGAAATGAACAAAGCTCAGGACACCGCATCTATAACTCTTTCACTTTAGAAGAGGTTTATTAAAACTCCTGCTTTTTTATTTATTTTTTTAGAAAATTCTCACCAGCATGAGAAAATTGTAAAAAAAAAACAACGCAAACAACACTCCTGAAGCACTTCCTCAAGTATTTGATATTCCAAATACTACATAAACATCAGAAAATGTCTTGTTTTTGCCTTTTGTTTGAGCTCAGAGTTTGAAATTAAAACAGTCACTGAATGCATGGAGTACAGAAAAGGAATCTGCAGTTAAAAAAAAAAACACTGCTTTTGAGTAAACAAATTTTGAAATTTCTAGCCATCATCCTTCGTCTTTTCAAAATGTGCCTTTAGTTTATAGCTTTAGCTCTGAGTTGCATGATGTTAATTTTACATAAAAAAACAGGATTTCTTTCAAAAATTAGCTTCCACAAAGAGCAAACATGAACACTGCGGATTTAACACTTTCCTTGCTTCCTTGACAAAGATTTACATATGCATGAATTATGGAATTTTGCTTAAGAAAGAAATGCAAATGATAAAAATCCTTAACAATCTCTTCATGTATTTAGACACTGATTGTTGTATTATCTATCAGTTTTAAACTAATATTGATTAATGTCCATTCACTTGTTTTATATAACCAGAATAGCAGGAATAGCAGACCCAATCAATAAATACAGTTTGTCTGATTCCATTAAACAGAATAGTTATTTTTTCCCTAAAAATAATTCTAAAAAGGTCAAAAATCTTTTGAAGACGTTAGAACTTAAAATATCTGTGCTCTCCTGACAGCGGTTTGTAAATAAAAGTAGCTTCGTGATTCCATATTAAACAAGAACAGAGAGACTTCTCTGGTGACAGATGGTGTGCTCCTTTCAGTGGTAATAATTTTAGATCAAATGGTTTTTCCAAAAATAAAGGATCCAACATGTTAAGATCCATATTTCTCCTGTCTCCACTGTCTGCCTTTAGGAAATGATGCTTTTTCCCCTGTGGATTGAATAAAGTGTTTTGCACTGTTAATTCTCTGCAGTCTTAAAGCTAAAGCAAAGAAATCTTCAGTGGTTGAGGCAATGCAAATGTTTTATTTACCTGTATGTGACTTGTTATGGTGTTATACCTGGGGGAGGAAAACTCTGGTTTTGGAATTGTTAGAAAGATTTAGATCACAAATTGTGCCTTTGCAGCCTTTAAAAAAAACCACAGCACAATAATAACGGGCTGTAAGGAGTTGTAATTAGAGCTAGTGCAGCCAGCTCTCTCCTTCCTCTCTCTCATCTGATGTTTGGCTTGTTTCGCCCTCCCTCTCCGTCTATTTTCTGCACCGAGCCCTGGAGTGAAGCTTCCTCAGACGCGTCTGAATGACACCCCCCTCCTTTCAGTGATGCTCTTTTTTCTTCAGCCGATGGTTGAGAGTTGAAATTATTCCCCAAATGACCTGAAACCGAGAAAGGTGCGCGGTGGCGCGCAGCTTTTACGCATGGAATTTGGAGTTCTAATTTACGCACCAAACTACCTCAGTCCTTCGTGACGTGCTGTCGGAATATATGAATTATTTTCAGGGAGAAAAACTCAGCAAAAATGCGGGGAACTGAACTGCTGCTTGGCTACTTTTTGGTGAAAGTTATGGTTTGTGACGCGCAGGGGGAGCCGGATCGAACCGTCGATGACTTCATAATAATGACCGGGTTCAACGAATCCATGGTGACGGATGGGGAGAGTCTGGTCACGGAGAGCCCTCACACCGAGGAAAAGTGCCAGGGCTACTACGACGTGATGGGTCAGTGGGACCCGCCATTCGTGTGTAGAACCGGCAGCTACCTGTACTGCTGCGGCACCTGTGGCTTCAGGTTCTGCTGCGAGTACAAAAGCTCGCGCCTGGACCAAACCACCTGTATGAACTACGGCACTCCCCCGTGGATGATGACCGGCAGACCCCCCTCAAAAGTGGATGTGGCGCTGGAGTCTGCAAAGGATAAAACCAGCCTGATTGTGTATATCATATGCGGGATCGTGGCCATCGTGGCGCTGATCGGGATTTTCACCAAGCTTGGTCTGGAAAAGACGCACCGTCCGCACAGAGAGAACATGTCAAGGTGGGTGTTGGACTTCACGGGCCTAACAAGGGGGGGGGGGGCAACAAAACTTTATTAACATAAAAAGAAGTTATTGAAAGACATAAATATATATGCTTGTATATGGTTTTTTTAATTACAGAACTTGATCATGTCACAATTGGTATTTATTATTTATTTGCAAATATTTTTTTTTTTTTTGCCTAAAGGGTTGACTCACACAAAACTCAACCTTCAAGCGTTGTGATAGCTTCAAATGACAATTAGCTCTCAAACATGTCAATTGACAGAGAAATTATTCATGATTCCAGTTCAGCTATACTCAAGCAATAGGCTGCTCTGTTTAAGGGGCCACTTGGAAAAGGGCAGGATGATGTTTGCTCTTCTTTTTCTTTTATTTTCTGATTCTAAAGCTGGTCTTTGTAAACCAAAATAATCGTTGACTCCATGAGTTCACAGCTGCAGCAAGACCTTTGATGACCTTAAACACACACAAAAAAGCAATGCTGAGTAAATTAAAGGTGCCATAAAAAATATAAGTTTAGTTTGTTGACACTCAAAATTGTTGAAGAATTACAAATCAAATCTGTTTAAAGTGTTTATTTCCCTGTAATGAAAGATTGAATAAGAAGTACATTAATTTCAGAATACATGGGATTAAAGGCTAAGATTTTAAGATGTTTTTACACTAAAGACCCTTATAAAGAAGCAAAGCAATTTGATCACAGCAAATACTCAGCTTGGGAGGGATGATCAAACATTGGCCTCTTCCTCACTTGTGAACTGAGCGGTTGTGCCATAAATGTTGGTGTCAGGAGGCTGAGTGGGTGTGGGGAGGATGCATGTTCTCCTGCCATTTAGGGACCAGACAGGCCTTTTGACAATTTGGGTTTTTTAAATATTTCTAGTCAGGGCTGGGAATAAATTCAGCTCAAAATGAAAAATTAGTTATTATTATCAACTTTAATGGCTAAATGGTTTGACTACGACTAAATAAATGTTGATAGTCAGGTTTGTGTGAGTTTGTCACATGTGCTGGTGTTACAATTTGTTACAGCAACAAGGAACTGACCAAAGCCGCTGAGTTTTATGGTTATATTAAACGTTTTAAATGTTCTTTTTTTTAGTGGTGATGAACACAAAATAGACACGGTAGAATTTACTTAAATGGAACCTCTGATTGTTTTTGTTTTTTTCAGAGCACTTGCACACGTAATCCGACATCCTGCCTCGGAGCATGCAGACATCCTCGGACTTAATCAACACTATGAGAACATCCAAGCTGAGTTATCGTTAACCAGTTTCTGTAAGTAAATCTTTTCGTTTTAACCTATAAGAACCCAGACTCATTTTTCCTTAAAACTAAATTTGTGTGGGACATACCACAGACCAAGGGGACTACAGAACAATTTTTTTTTCTATTACATAGATGTCACCATGGGTTTTGATAGGTTGAATTAGAACCTTTTACTTTTAGCATTTTTGCCACATTATGGAGCAGTTTCTTTGTTTTTTTCAGTCATTTATTCTAAAGAGAAACACAAATATGTGGTTTGATGGAAATTGCATTTCAATGTCTACAGGCTATTTTCAGGCTTAAATCAATGTTGGCAACAGCCTTTTTTCAAATGCTCTCAGACTTAATTCTGATTATAAAAACCCTTTTTGTGAACAGAAAGATGTTTATACTCAAGAAATTTTTTTTAGAATAAGTGTATATCCTCAGAGCTCTTATTTTGCAAAAGTTCGTCTGTCTGCAGTTAGTGTTATGGTTCTCCAGGTACACTTAGTGAACATATTTTTGCAAGCTCCTTCTTTGTCCTCATGTCTGTATAAAATGGTAACATAAATTGATTTTGAAAATAGAACATACCGGTAGCTGCTTTTACTCCTTGGACAACATTTCCCACTCATGTAAACTACGACCATGGAATACCAAGGCCAAAAGAGCTGCATATTTTATGTCAGGGTTTGTGACCTTGATCTTGGAAGTGCAGCAGGACACAGATGTGTGGGAAGGATTGGGTTTCATTGAGTTGGAGCAGCGCAATGGTGGCGGCTGTCTTCTTGACTGCCATCCCTGAAAGGTTAAAAAAGGCGTCTAAATATCTTTGTTGCTTCATATCAATCTGTCATGATGTAGTGGCATGCCATGTCTCTGTAATAACCACTACACACTGCAGAGGGTTCAAAGCACTCAAGGCTCATCTTTGTTTCTCAGCTGTTGGCTGTCAGAGTCTAACAGTCTGCTTCTTTTGTATTTTTCTCTTTCATTTTCATTCCCACTAAAAGTTATTTTCTCTTGGACCAAAATATGGAATATTTTTAATGGCATCCACACATTTTGCATTTTCACAGATGATTTTCACAGAGGGCTTGACATGAGGCAAGTCATGTGTTTCAATTGCTAAAAAAAAAGGCGTGAAAAAAGTAAAATTAGTAAAAGTTGGATAAACTGTTAAAATAGGAACTATGGGGGAAAAAAGTTGCAAATTAGGTTTGGTTTTCTCAGTTTGCCTCTGTTTGTTTCAGTGATATTTAAAATTAACGTAATTCACATTTTTTTCTACATACGTTTTGAGAACAGTGACCAGAAAGGGCAGTTTTCATGATGGTGTTTGGCTAAAAACCAATATTGTTGGTATTTTACCTTTAATTCACTAATAGTTCCAGCTTCTATGTTAAATGACTTGATGCTTTTTTTTTAGCTTGTCAAAAGGCATCTTAATTTACACCTACAGGAAAATTTAAACTGTACATATTTATATATGCTATATATGAATTTAGTTTGCTGCACATCAAGCTGTCTCATACGATGGCCCTGAAGTGCAAATTCCACCAACAAACCACTAATCACGAAAACATTGCAATGTTCACAATGGAAAAAAAAAATGGTAAAAAAAAAATAACACTACATTTTAGAAATCAAAACAAAATTCCAGACACCCAAACACAATTCCAAAAAAATTAGCCAAAACAAAAACGAAATGTTTCGTAAAGCAAAAGTAAATGCCAGAAATCAAAATGAAATGTTAACACGTTTGTTAACACGCCTCTGGAAAATGGTGATTATTCTGTCAGAGTCAGAACCCATACATGATGGTCCTGAAACCTTGTTTAAAAAAAAGCTTTGGTGCAGATTTCACACAAAAGTATTATTAATAGAAAATAGAAAAAAAATCATTCTCATTATATATGGAGACATTGCTCCTATTTGCTTTGATTCTATGTTTTTCACAGCATCAAACTGTGTAACAGGCATGGTTTTGGTGACATTCGCAGTTTTTAGAGCTCCTACGGGACTCCTAGCCTTTGGTCTAATGACACTGTCATTACAATTTTTGAAATGAGAAAAAAAGGAAAATCAAACATTTTTACAGAGAACAAGTCAGGTTGAGGCGGACAATTCAGTTTAGCAAAAATAATATTTTGTTGAACAAAACAGGTCTTTTTTTCAGACAAAAGGCTCAAAATAGTAAAATCCTGAAATGGGAACCACAGAGAAATAAACCAATTGGTGTGAAGTGATGTTTTTGTCCCACCAGACAAGAACATCCTGGACTTCAGGTACAACTCCACAAACAGTGTGATTGCTGATAAACAGCAACTATGACTGGATAAGATTTTACAGTCAACTTAAATAAGATCACTCTCATGGAGGGCCTGTGTTCGTGGCCTACTTACTGTGAAATGGAAACAGGTCAATAAGCTTAAAAAAATGACCAGAAATTGAACACAGATAGATTTGATGCTTGTCTTTAATATATAGGGACCCAGCAGCTGCTGTTCAACAGGCAGCATCCTTGCTCCTCCATCGACCGACACCAACTTGAATCAACAGCTGATTTTAGACTCCTATCAGCCTTGAGAGGTTTTCGGTTTTCCTATAAGAAACTAATATGATGGCACCTAATCAAATCACATCTGTTTCTAGTGAACCTTTGACCAGTTGACCAGATAGTGAAGATGAAACTCCAACATTTAAATGGTTTTGCCTCAACAATAATGTTTTTAATTTCAACAGCTTGAATTTATGTAAATATTTTTGATTAAAACCCAGAAAGAGAATGAAACGGTTGGGTGAGAAAGGTGGATAATACCATCATTGGACTTAGGGCTGAAACAACTTTCCCACGAACTTCCTGGTCATTCATCCTAAATAAGGGGCTAATTCAACCAAGACTACTCCTCAGTTGATTGGATCATCATCTCTTGCTAGGGGACTGCTCCTTTCTCCATACATGAAGCTGACCAGGTGGACCAGTGGGTCCTGCCCAGCCAGGCAAGACACTCTAGGCTACCATGTTGCATGCTCTTAGCACCATGAGATGCTGGGCCCATTTGATGTTCTCAATGGTTCTGAGAGCTCTCCAAGTAAATCCATCTATTTTTGCTGCCAAGGTCTTGTTTAGAGGCCACGTCTATGAGCCATACAGCAGGATGAAGAGTACTGGCAAGTTGTAAACCCGAAGCTTACAGGAGATTGTTTGATGCCGCCAGAGTGGTTGTTTCCAGAGAGACTGCAAGACTGATCCTGCCAAATCTTTTCTACAAAGGATCACTGGCTTTAGGTCACTGTGGAGCCCAAATACACAAAGATTTTGATGGTTTCAATGGTATAATTACCGAGTCGGAGGGATGAGGGGTGAGTGTAAAAGATGGATAATCACTTTTCTCGAAAAAAAAAGTTCAATTTTGAACATTTATAAAGCGCGATTAATATTTATCAACCTTACAACCAAGGTTGTCTCAAAATACTTTACAAAGAGCAAACAAAATCCTACAAAACATTTTTAAAAATGTGCACAAAATCGTCCTCAAGTTACATCACATAAATTGATTTGCTCATCTAATTTTCTTTAAACTAAGCAACATGGAACATCTGTTCCCTCTGACGTGTCAATAGGCTGGGGCCCATCTATTTGCTGTGCACCCTTCAATTTACCAGATGTCTACTTTGGGATTAGTTCAGTGGCACAAAGAGCAGCCATGATTTTCCAGCTGGGTCACCAAAAAAGCCTTTAGGGGGTGTAACACTATCAAGCCACAAAACGCTCTTTTTTTTTTTTGCAAGACACGGTAATTCATTCTGAGGGAATTAAGAGTCAAACAAACATACAAGCAGATGATTATTGCTCCCATTAAAGCATATTTTGTCAAAATTGTACACTTTGAATTTGTTTTAAGGAAGACAAAATCTAAAAACAACAACCATATTTGACTAAGTCTGGTTGTGGGGTTGTGATAACCCCCAATAATGCCTCTAGTAAGGGCCCATATCTGATCATCTTCATCATAACTCTATGACACTGTTGGAGCACCATCAAACCGCAGACTTCTTCTGCCCAGGCCACTGAGCTTCCAGGCCACTGAGCTTCTGATTTGGTGAAACAGGTGCATGTTTTTAATTTCATGCAGCAACACGAATCGAAAGAATAAAAAAAAAAACTTGCCAGTTTGTGGACGTGCCTGCTACAATAACTTAACTACTTAAGCCAAATACATATCAAATGTACGGTGGCCCTGAAGTGCAAATCACACACCAACAAATCTCTCAATAAAAAAACATAGTAAAGATCATAGTAGCAATTAAGAAAGCGAAAAAGAATAATAATAATAAACAAGATTTAAAAAAAAAAAATTAAAAAAAATCCAGAAACCAAAACACAATTACGAAAAAAAAGAAACAAAATAAAAATCACACATTTTGGAAACCAAAAGAAACACAATGGAAAACCAGACAAAGTTGGGACTATGAATGGGATGTCGCTGATTGGATGACGTTATTCTTCTATCGCATCTATTGCACAATGTCCGCATACTAATAAAAGTTTAAGGATTAGTATGGAGCATATCCAGTATTACTTTGTACCAAATAACTTTAGGTTGAAATGATGAGCAAAGGTCATCGTTCAATCAGCGATGTCCCACAGTACTTTCCTTTTCTGGTTTTTTCTTTTGTTGCATTTTTTTAACATTTCATTTTCCTTTTTCTGGAAGTTAATTATGTTTTCTAAAATGCTTCAGATGAAATGTTCTGGAATGTTTTTTTTTTAATTGTGTTTAAGTTTCCAGTATTTTGCTTAGATTTCTAAAATGTAATGTTATTTTTAAATTTTTATTTTTTTTATTTTTTAATTGTCATTCTGATTTTTAATACGTTTTTTCTATTGAGTGATTGCACTTCCGGGCTACCGTACAAATGTGATTTTAGTGTCACAATCAGAAGATTTCAGTCCTTCTCAAACTAAGCTAAACTAAGCTAAACAATCAAAAAACCTAAAAAATAGTTTCTTTTTGGGGTTCAATTGTTTTTGGGGGAGCTTATCAGAAGGCCTTTACATGGTCCTCACCTTTTAGACATTGCTGCAGCCAAAGCAGAAAATCCTCACCACATTTACCTTAAGGAATGATTTTTTTTTTTTTTGTAATATGGAAAGGTGGAAAACTTATTGTAGGGCAAAGAAAAGTATTTTTTATTCAGCCGACAATTGTGCAAATTCTCCCATTTGAAAAGATGAGAGAGGCCTGTAATTCTTATCATAGGTATACCTCAACTATGAGAGACAAAATGAAAAAAACAAATCCAGAAAATCACATGATTTTGAAAGAGTTTATTTGTAAATTATGGTGGAAAATAACTATTTGGTCAATAACAAAAGTTTAACACAATACTTTGCTATATACCATTTGTTAGCAATAACAAATGTCAAATGTTTTCTGTAAGTCTTCACGAGGTTTTTCACAAACTATTGCTAGTATTTTGGCCCATTCCTCCATTCAGATCTCCTCTAGAGCAGTGATGTTTTGGGGCTGTATCTGGGCAACATGAACTTTCTACTCCCTTTCATCTGACCATAGGACATTCTCCCAATCCTCTTCTGGATCATTCAAATGCTCTCTAGCAAACTTTAGACGGACCTGCACATGTACTGGCTTTAGCAGGGGGACACGTCTGGCACTGCAGGATCTGAGTCCCTGGTGGTGTAGTGTGTTACTGATGGTAGCCTTTGTTACCTTGGTCCCAGCTCTCTGCAGGTCATTCACTAGGTCCCCCTGTGTGGTTCTGAGATTTTTGCTCACTGTTCTTGTGATCACTTTGACCCCGCTGGGTGTGATCTTGCTGGGAGCCCCAGATGGAGGGAGATTGTCAGTGGTCTTGTATGTCTTCCATTTCCTAATAATTGCTTCCACAGTTGATTTCTTCACACAAAGCTGCTTACCTATAGCAGATTCAGTCTTCCCAGCCTGGTGCAGGTCAGCAATTGTGTTTCTGGGGTCCTTAGACAGCTCTTTGGTCTTGGCCATAGTGGAGTTTGGAGTGTGACCGTTTGATGTTTTTTCAGGTGTATTTTATATAGATAACGAGTTCAAACAGGTGCCATTAATACAGGTAACGAGTAGAGGACAGAGGATCCTCTTACAGAAGAAGTTACAGGTCTGTGAGAGCCAGAAATCTTGCTTGTTTGTAGGTGAGCAAATACCTATTTTCCATCATAATTTGAAAATAAATTCTTTAAAAATCAGACAGTGTGATTTTCTGGAATTTTTTTCTCTCTCATTTTGTCTCTTATAGTTGGTTTATCTATGATGAAAATTACAGGCCTCTCTCAAGTGGGAGAACTTACACAATTGGTGGCTGACTAAATACTTTTTTGCTCTACTTGTTTTAAATATGATGTATTTCTTATTTGTGTTCCTTTTTTTTTTTAGACAGTAACCAGATGAACAACGTGGCTCAATCACCAACTTTGATAAGTCAGCCATATCCAGCAGTGGGACAGATCACCAGCCCATATGAGCAACAGACGCCCCTTAAAGACCTCAACAAGTACACCACCCTCAAGACTGTAGGTGAGCAGCTGTTCATCCGGAGGTATCTGAATAAAGCAAAAGAAACTGTTCAAATTCACAATATTTATTGAATAAAGATACATTTTTCATGAGGAAACTGTGTTTATGAGAAGTTGAAATTACATTTTTGCTCTGGAAGCCAAAAATGTTGTTTCTGTGTAAAAATACTTTAAAATATTCAGCCAGTATAGGAGCTAATAGTGAAGTCAGCCTTTTTTTTTTCTTGAAACACGGTTTACTTGAAACTCCATCAAGCTTTTGCCTTGCAGACTTAATCCCTTTATGCCATCAGGAGAGCAAAAATTAATTATAGAAGCAAGCCTAATTTGTTATTCTCCCTTTTCTAATTTAAAAATATAAGCCTGCACCCAAAAAACATGTTTTAAAAAGAACAAGTGCCATATAAGAATTGAACATCACAGTACTAAATTATTTCTGTCGCCCTTTTGGCGTTGTCGTTAACGGGACAAAAATAAATGCTTGCGCTGTCAGAGAATGTGTAAAAAAATGCTTTATCTAACTATTTATGATGTATAGTAACAGGCTGTGATCAGTCAGAATGAGTCCTTAAGGGATTTCTGCAGATATTAAAATAACTGTGACAGCCAGCGATGACAGTTAAAGTCAACTGAAAAAAAACAACAAAACGCCGTCCTATGTCCTTTTCAGATTTGATGCATCTGAATGCAATACTAGGGAATTAATATTCAAAAAAACGTATTATTAAAAGTTGCAAAATGTGTTTATTTAGCTGTTTTCATCAGTTTTATCTGAATCTCTTTGCTGTATTTTGACAAAGTGGTCTGGAACAGATAAACGTCATCACAATGTTCATTTTTATCGCATCAAGTCTAGAGGTCTGTGGCTCACTCAAACAGCACAGCTAATTTTCTGAAGGACCATCAAGCAAAGTGTTCTTTAGGGAAAATGTAGATGGAGTAAATCTTATTAGTAGACATCTGGGACAATGTGCAATTAGGAGCAATCCAAATACTAATAAGTGAGGTCATGGAAATTAGAGATACAATCAAAAATGAGGATAAAACTGCAAAGGCTGACGTGCATTAAGAGTTTAAGGTGCAAAACTATGTTAATATTTGAAAAAGAAAATATAAAAGAAGGCCAGGAAATGTCAGGAAGTGATGGTAAAACCCACAATCCAAGAGACCAGGCTTGATGGGATAAACTTCAACATTTAATAAATAAACAAGACAAAAACCATGGGGGGAAACAAAAAGGTGACGGCGCAAATGATCTGACATGGAAGAACTCAAATATACTTTAATACACTGAGAGTAATTACAGAAATGAAGACAGCTGTGGATTGTCATTAACCTCAACCTGGTGTGACTGACTGAACAGAACATGACCAGAACCAAGAAACATAACTGACAAAATCAAATCCAGGAGCACAATCCTCACAAAAAGAAAAAAGCAAATAATGTGCACCCCAAATCATTTTACACCAAACAGTCTTAGCAAAAAGACTCAGCCTGTTCAGTTTGGTTCAAACTATATTTAAAATTAACAGACGTTGCAGAATAATAAAAAAAAATGACAATAAAATAGTTGTTAAAAACAGAAGGTATCTTGAATTTTTGTTTTATTATCTTTTTTTTAAATTTGCTTTTACTCAGGTGACCATTTGAATACCTTTTTACTTCTTTTAGAGCATATTTTGAAATAATGCTTCTCTGAGTGTTCTTTTCTTTACATAAACTGAAAAAATAGTTTTTTCTTGCAATATTTATCTTACTAAACTTTTGTATTTGTTTTTTATGCATACATTATCCACATTACTAATCTTAATAACAGCAAGTTATTCATGTTTCAGTCTTGTAATTTTTTTTTATAACGTGAAACTGTTTGTTACATTTATTGGATTCTTGCTCTAAATAAATATATAAACTAAAAATAGACTTTTTTATAAATTATCCCAAATTATCTACGCATGATATAAATTTTACATTAAAAATGTCAAAAAGTTTTGAAAATAAATAGCCTAATAATAAATAAGAGTAATAATATCAGTTTGAAATACAAGTATTGCAATTGACATTTTTGAGTACGTGCAAATGGCATATTTTATAATAATTAAAAAGTATTTTAGAAGGCTGGAACTTCTAAAATGCTTAATTTTGTTGTGTTAGCAGAGAAAGCGGGAGAAGGCTACCAAAGCAGCCGGCAGCAACCATTTGAGATGACGACCACGAGCAGCCTTCCAATGGAGGAGGTGGATATGGAGCCAGAGCTGACTAACCCCTACAGCCCACCCAGACAGAAGTCTATGAAACAGGATGGACAGAACAGCAGGGGCCCCCGGAGCTACAGCACCCAGTCTCTGTACTACAGCTCCATCTCGGCAGCAAGCCCAGGAGCGCTGAGACCATGGCAGAGCAAAGACACACTGGGCCACCGACAGAGTTACGGCCCCAAAAATCTCAGTACAATTGAAAAAGAGTTGCACAACTCCCGCTACATGCCTCCACAACCATACTTTGTGACCAACAGCAAGACAGAAGTGACAGTATGAGGAAGTGCACCACATGAGTTTGCATTAAAAGACATGAACTGGTGGCTTTGTGTTGCAGAACAAGAAACACAAACAAAGGTCTGGGTGGTTTCTACGAGGAATCGGTAAACATTTAAAGCCTTAGTCATATGCATCTATCTGTATGAGTGATGCAGGTTTTTAGGTTGTCCAGGTCCTTGGAGGGTGATAGAGAGTAGCAGCTGCCTCTTAAAGACCCACTCCGATCATCATGACGATGCAGTTTTTTTCTTTTTCCAAATCGAAAACCTGCGTTAGTTTTTGGGACACATTTTCTGCAGAGCGGCAGTAGTTGATTAAAAATTTGTCTCTGAGTTGTGGCCAGAACTTCTGGTGTGGAGTAAGCCTGCCGTCACTTACCATCATCCATCTGTTTACACGCTCTCCCACTAGCTTATAGCCCCTCACACCCCCAACATAACATTACCGGTGCAACAAAAATGGCGAGCAATATAGAAGCTATCCAGACGTACAGTTTTGAACCAGATGCCAGTTCGGACAAGGTAAACAAAGACACACATTGATTTGTTTCTCTGATACATCAGAATGGAGCGGAGCAGAGAGCTTGTGGCCTAACGAATGTAGTTTCAACATCACACAAGCTTTTCCAGACAACATTTTTGAATAAAGAACCACTCAGAAAAGCTATTTTAAGCTTATGCCCCAAAAATATGTTAAAAATTTTTTTTCCTTGGAGTGAGTCTTTAAAGGTGTGTCTTTCAGTTTCCTTGTGGATCATACAGGCACCTCAAGAGGTCGAATGAAAACTTGTGGTAAGTGTATTGTGAAGCATTTTAATGTAAATTGCACAATTGATCCCGCACAAATGCCACATGCACTGGGTGAGGACTTGATACGCAAGTGCCCATAGGACGCCAACACAAACCACACTAATGTCCTCATTTTTAACAATCAGGCTGCCCTGCAAGAAGCACGCACTTATTACTTGAAAGGCACTAACGAGCTCCTTGTTCAATGTGCAGGACTTGGTTGGATTAAAAATAATGAGTCAATAATGTTTCTTACAGACATGCCTGTACAGACACGCCTGTACGCCGTCTCACCTACTTCCCCATTGCTTTTCAGTAGCATGTTGTCTTTTTTCGCTGTGACCAGTTGCTCACAGCATGCTTGTAGAAAAAATGTGCATGAACATTTTCCCCCTACTGGCTGTCCAAACGGTTAACGACCTTGCTATTTTGCATGGGTCACCTGCACGCCCTGTACTGGTTTGCCCCTTTTTTTGCTTGCAGACAGCTTGTATCCACCCATAAGGGCAGTGGTGACTAAGGCTTTAGATGACATTCAAATGTCAAGAGTAACTAAAACTATGTCAATACTCAAGTTTTGAGATGACAGTTTGGAAGATTTTCTGTTTAATGTAATCCACAAACTAACAAACCACAGTGTTGAAATGTTACACAAGATGTCACACAATTATCACTATGGATCAAAGGAGTTATGCAATCCATGCCTGCTCTGTAATTTCTGCTGGCACTTGTAACTGAAAGCAGATATTAATTGTCAAAGTTGCCTGTGTTTCATTCCATATTATTAAAATGTCAGATTATGTTAAAAAAATGCCAGAAAACATTCATATACTAAAGACTAATATTGACTCCACTCATACACCAGTTGTTGTGTTAAGTGAAATGTCAGAAGTTGGAAATTGTACAAATGTTTATTAAAGTAGAACTTAATTCTCATAATTTCAATTGTAGATCAACAAAAACTAAAATGTCAATTATAAAATAATGTCCATTTAAAAATATGAATGTAATGCCAATTTTTAGGGATATTATGCTCTGTTTCCAAAGAAAATGTTTGATTTCTGATAGGAATAAGTGATAACTAATAGACACTACACATAACCAGATGTTCAATAGCTGAGTGATAATATTGTGTTGTGTTGGTGCAATGGTGCCTTTATTCACATGTAATTGTCAAGGCATTCATCTATAATGCAGCCTGCAATAAAACACATCACCAATTACTGCAGACACCTGTATAACTTCTGAATATCTAAGTTAAAAAGTGCTCACTCACAATAATTGTTATAAATGATGACAGTTGACTATTGTTTATCTGTTGAAGCTTTATAAGTGTTGCCTAATGCCCGGTTTATACTTCAGAGCGATCGGCCATCACATCATATTGTGTCCCCATCGCATTTGTGCGGTTTAGTTCATGCTAAGGTTGACCGGTGTCGCTTGCGACTGTCCGCGATAACTGCAACGAACTTCTAAGTGGCGCTTATAATGTTGATGCAGGGTTCCAGTGGTTTGATATATACATATATATATGTATATATATGTGTGTGTATATATATATAAATTTCTGTCTTGTTCCGTCTTATTAAAGTCATAATGGGAAACACCTCCGAAGGTGGTAGAAAAGCAGATCAAAGATCCTGTGGGACTTCCAGATCCAGACCGATAGGATGGTAATGGCGAACCAACCAGACATTGTAGTGGTGGATAAAGAACAGATGAAAGCCATTGTGATGGATGTGGCAGTGCCAAGCAATGGGAACATCAGGAAGAAGGAACATGAGAAACTGGAGAAATACCAGGGACTCAGAGAAGAACTGGAGAAAGCATGGAAAGTGAACGTGACAGTGATGCCTGTGGTAATTGGAGCACTCGGGGCAGTAACCCAAAAGCTGGAGGAGTGGCTACAACAGATCCCTGGAAAGACCTCAGCTTCTCAGTCCAGAAAAGCGCAGTGCTAGGAACAACAGAGAAACTGCACAGGACCCTCAAGCTCCCAGGCCTCTGGTAGAGGACCCGAGCTTGGAGGAGAAACCACCCGTGGAAGGGTTAGAGGGGCGTTGTTTTTATATAAATGTATATATATATATATATATATACATACATACATATATACATATATATAACTCAAGGCATCTTTGAGTTATCTCCAGCTGGTTTAAGCATCTATTTTAAATATAAAGCTTGTTTATTTCGTCCTGAAGATTCTTAATAAAAAGTAAGACAAAGTAAGTAGTTCATCATTTTCTTTTATATTATAAAAGCTTCAAGCTTCAAGATACTAAATGACTTTGCTTTAAAAAGAAGTTATATTTGAAATGATTTGGCACCTGCTCTATATCTTGATCAAAAATAGATAAAGTTATGGTTGCATTAGAAAGTAAATATGCATTGAAAGTCTCATGTTTTTTTTTGGAACTAAGTCAGAATGAAATAATGTCTAACCTCTTGCATTTAAATAATGTCTTCAAAATCCTGGGAACTGGAACCTGCAATTTTCTGGACGGATAGAGTTTGCTTCACCATTATGTCTTCTGATCAATCGAAATAAGTAAAGATTAAATGGTGCGAAATGCACTCAATTGTCTTAGTGCTGTAAAGTTCCAATCGTGAATGATGTCATCAGCTTGTTTTACATTTTGCAATTATTTGGGCGATTTCCTTCTGATGGCTTTGCAACCATTGAGCCTAGCGATTAGAAATTGCTATGAAGTATAAACCGAGCCTAAAGCTTAAAGGTAAAAGGACACAAATATAAATTCAGGTTTTTACAGAGTGGAACCATATTTAACTGATGGATATATTATTGGTTTTGACACATATAACAATAATCCCCCTTTCTGCCTGATACTCATTAACTTTATGTATATTTTTCTTACATTGTTGTCATTTTATATTCATTTTTTAATTACCAGAAACCCACCAATAAGTGACATTACATTGTAACTACTCACAAAATTAAACTGGTAATGGTTATTGCTACATATTTACATCTTTAATGTTTGAACCACTTCTATGTAAAGCCTCTGGAGCACATTTACATTACCTCACTGGTATTTCACTATCAGCTATAGTCTTTGTTCTTAATGCATTTTAATCTAAACTAAATAAGAAATACTGGTTTAAAAATTCACAACAGCTTTGTTGGCACTGGTGACATCTTTGCTGCCCCACATAAATATTTCTTTTCCCAGAATTTTTAATGTGTTTAGCATATATTGTAGTTTCTTGCGAAATGTTTCTCAAATGTCACTTCAATCTGTAATAAAACGTTTGAAAAAATTCTGTATAAGTGCTTGTTATTTCAATGCTTGATTGGGCTGGAATGTTAGATTAGTGTTTCAAACCGAAGCTCACAGTGGGATGTAAAAAAAGAAAAAAAAAGAAGACAAAAATAAGAACCAAAGGCATACACTAAAACAAAGGGAACAAATGACGGTGCCCAAAACAAGCTTTCTGCAAAAGCTCAATAAAAAACTCAATAACATGGAATAATGGTTTACAACGCTGAACAAAATTAGACTGCCACCAATCCATGCCTTTTAAGTTTTTTCACACTGATCAATCAAAACATCATCATCTGGCCTTGATCATCTTATCCTCACCAGCTTAGACAGCAGGTCTGGGAAGTGACGGCTCCTCCAAACAATGAGACGCACACAAAAAACCTAGAATGTCATGGCTCAAAGGCTTCAAGTTAGTTCAATTATTGAGCTAAAAACAGGAAATGCAATGGACCAAGTGGATAAAAGGAAAACCACAGAAAATGATTTACTATATCAGTTTCTAATTATGCATCATAGCCAAACATTTATATAATAAAACTAAGTCAAAATCAACACATTTTAACAAAAACATGCAAAGCTGGCTGTTTAAAACAGAATTATTTCTGTTTTAAGATAAACAGAAATTAATCAGGCCGAACTTTAACTTTACTAACTGAACAGAACAATTCACTGACACAAACTAACCTTGAAACCAAACACAACCTGGAACTTTTACAGCAGTGTCTGACCAAACCACTTTACAATCATGAAGGCACGTGGAGGTCACCTCCTTTAGAGGAAAAAGAAAGAATTACACACAACATAATTTATACAAAAGCTAAAATGGAAACAATGTAAATAATTATATTAAAATTATCCATTCATCTCCCTTTGGCAAGCTGGAAAGATGGCTCCTCCCACTTGGTTGGCTTGAGTGTTTGATGGTAAAGCTCTACAAATATGAGTCACAATTATGGACTGAGTCGTTTTAAAGATTTTGTTTCTGAAGTTGACCTGTTGACCCTCAGTTCAGCATCCGGGGTGCAGGTCCCTACAACCATTTGAAAGCGCTGCCGTCCCACATGAAGATTTCTCTTGGAAAACAAATTTATCTTTCTCTTCTTCAGCTTCTCTGAAATGCGTGTCCTGAATTTTGACATTAGTTTGCTTTTAAAAGCTTTATTGGATGCTCCATTGTGTACACAGTAGAAGCTGTTACTTTCATGTAACATATATATGATTGCAGAAAGACAGAATAAGTAACTTCTTAAATGTATTTGACAATATTTCACATTTCATATCTTTATAGGGAAACATTATTATAATTTTGTTCAAAACTGACAAAATAAAAGAACAGGAACAATTTTAAAAAAAAAAGAGTGGACAGTGGTCATACAATGTGCTTTTTTTGGTTCAGATTTCTGTTTTGGTCATTTTTAAATAAGTCAAATACTTATTTGGACTTTAAATGCCGCTCCTGTGTACACCCCAGCTCTAAATTAAAATTTTAGTTTCATCGCTCCCCTGGGAGCCGGCCATTTTCTTAAAAGTGCCAGGAGACATTTGGATAATTAGCAAACCATGTTTCCTACCACCAGAGTGGGTCCCTTTGGAAATTCAATTAGCATAGTAACCCAGTTCAGTCAGAGAAAAAGGGTCCAGATGTGTGCAAGTCTTAATCATAAACTGCCAAGTGTTTCAGTCATAATACTTCCTTCCTACATGTTTCCAATATAAACTGTGAGAAGTGGGGATTTAATTACTGTTCATGGACAGAGGTAAGAAATTTGCTGTAAGTCTATTGAAAGCCATTACAGGTGATGATTGACTTTAAATTGAGTCTAATTAATCTTTCGACTAATCTCCAGCTGGTTTAAGCTTACTTTCTTAAAAACAGACTGACAAAGATAAAACTCCAACGTCATGCAACAGCCATGGTGTCATTATTCTTCAGGGTACGAACATTGGGGAATGTAATTTATTTCAAAGGTCCAATCTGTCTAATTGTTTGGTAGCCGCAACTTGTGACTTGCTGATGACTCAAGCTTCATTCACATCGCCCTCGGCAACGCACGTTCAAGCGACCACTTTTTCATGAAAAGTCTATAAACTCTCCCGTTCACCCGTTATAATGCACATTTTAAGACTGTTTTCAGGCTCTACGTTCAAAACGCGAGTCCATTAAAACCGGGTCAAAAGTTAAACCAGGTTGAACTTTGACCAATCAGGGGACGTGGCTTTGGTAGCGACATATGGTTGGCATCCTTTTTAATTCACGGCAGTGCCAACCATTTTTATATTGATCACGGAGGAGAATGAATAATTGTGTTTTGTACCCTGCTGCAATTATATGAAACTAAGTCTTTTGTAAAAGAACTGTGAAGGAAAAAACCTGGAGCAAGATTCACGAAATTTGCATTGACATTTTGCACCAAGCCTTTTCTAACTGTACGAGCTAGTTTTGGGTAGCGACAGTCCAGTGTGAACACCATTTGATAAAGACAGTCCGGACTTGAGTCACAATCTTCTCACTGTGAGGGGAGAGCAGTAACCACTGTGCAGCCCAAAGATTAATTCATTAACTTAATATACAAATTAACATAAAGGTAAACGAGAAGAGAAAATGTAAACAAAATCTAATACACTGAAAGATGACTGGACAGGATGAAGCAGATCCTGAAGTCTAACCCAGAACAGATGTGAGTGATGGTGAGGTTTCCCATTGTGGCTCCTCAGCAGGCAGACAGCATGGGCAGTGGGTTGCAGGGGGATGTTATCTTAAGTAGCACTTCTGCTGAGTCCAGATTAATCAGATTCTTCTTCCTTGTTTTTTTTTTCTTTATGTTACATTTAATGTCAACTTCAGTGTCCATTCTTTTGCATTTGGGATCCTTTCGTGCCATTTTAGAAGCTTTTACTGTGCTCTTACTGAATTTATATGAGGTAAATATTTTTGTAAATATTGCATGTCCTACATTTTCTGATCATCCATTGTAACTCCAGTCATTCAGTTACATTTCATAATTTACCAGCTTGTCACAAAAATATAGAGGACATGAGCGCCTGCTCATCCTTTTTTAGCTTGTTTTCTATAGAAAACAACTTGATACCTCACCATCACAAGATAGCGACAACTTTCTCAAGCTAACGGAATAAATTATGACAATTAATAATAATTAATAATAATTTAAGAAGAATAATTTGCTTAATAACTATTTTGGGTTTCTCAAATTTAGACATCAGGAGAAAAGCCTAAATAACATTTCATTGGAGATGTGAGCTAAAATGGAAAAACAAAACAGTGATCACTAATTGATCAACTTATCATTGATTACTTGAGTCATGAAATACCTTAGGTGGAAAATATGCTTAGGTTGTTCATCAAAAAAAGAAACTTTTGCGAAGATCAGTAATATTTAGTGATCCCTAATGAAAACATTTTTTTTCTCAAGATAGCCAATAATTAAGGTAATCTTAAGGTAACCATATTAATGTCCACATCACGAGCTGCATTATTTTAATGCTGCATCATAAATCCATAATTATCTCAAGAAATCAAACTGAAACAAAAAGTGTTTGGCAAAATAAGCCGTTCTTGTATTCTCACAATAAAAAATAAAAAAAAACGTTTAGGTGCAAAAAATCCATTTGTAATGAAACACCTGCACAACAGGTTTTTTTTTCTAAAATTAACTGCAATATCTGAAATAATGAAATCTGTGAAAGAATTTGAAGGCATAGCAAATAGCAATGAAGTGGAAGGTCAACAATCTCTGACTAAATAATAGTTAAGAGCTTTGTACGTGTCAGCTGTTTTTGGGTCAACATCTTAGCTGTATTTGGGTCATCTTTGTGTCACAGGAAAATAGAAAAGCAAAAGTGAAGGACAAAATAAATAATCCTCAGGTTGTGTCCCCTGATGGAAATTATTGCTAAGACCTACACTGCAAAAAAAGAAAAGTTTGTAGAACTTAAAATTGTAAGGCAACAAACTTCGGTAAAATTTTGAGTTAAGGACCTAAACTCAATATTTTAAGTTTTGTGTTGGAGTTTTCAAACTCATTTATCTAAGTTCTTCTAACTCAGTTGTAAGTTGTATGAACTTAAAAGTTCAAGTTGGATTAACTTTGAATCGTAATTTTGACCAACTCCGATGTAAGTTACAGTGACCTAAAATGTCACGTAATCCTAAATCTGAATCTTAACTTTTCACAACTCAGGCTTAGATGTACAAACTTAATTTTTTAGGCCGTAACAACTGTAAATTCCGATTATTGGTGACTTCACCAAGGTTGAAGTAACTTAACTTTGAGTTTTAAGAGCACCTCTGTTCTTGACTTTGAATTCAGCTTCATAATCACACATACTTTTTACCTTGCCACATTTCCACATGCAACCCAGATCTTTACAAGATCATTGGGTCACAGGTGTGCAGTTACAGCTCACCCGCATGTGTGCAGCAGGACAAATATTTAAATTTATCTTAGTCACTGCAACAACATGAGTGTCACTTCTCTTCACAGCTCTCTAACTCAAGGTGTGGGAATCAACACTTCCCATGAGTCTTAGTTGCCATGGGCGGGGCTAAGGCCCGGTTCACCAAAACATTGTTTACAAAATGGCTGAAGCCCTGGGGGGGGGGTGTTCCAGAAAGCAGGTTATAGTTATAACGGTAAGTTTGAGGCTAAGGAAGTTGATAACCTCAGCTTTCAGTTCCAGTGTTTCAGGATATGCCAAGTTGCCATAGCAACTCATGCTCTGAACATAACCTGGTCTGGAGCAGGTTTAGTTGAAGGTTAGTTTGTTTACAGAGAGGTGAAGCAACATGGCGTGTCCATTTGAAGATGATTTAGTGGATGAAGAAGCTCAGATAATACTTTTTCCACCATGAGAGGGAGATAAGACCACATATGGATGTTGGAAAGATAAACTTTTTTACTTTGATCTAACTTAGTTATTTGCTTCAGTTAAGATAAATATATTTCTTTGTTTAGTCAACTTAAAAATAACATGTAGTTATCAGACAGTTATTTTACTTTCATTCAAATCAATTCAATTAAGTAACTTTGATGCTGCTGTTAGATCGGCACCGCAAGGAATTGTGGGATACAACGTACTTTATGTACTTGCTAATACTTATGTCATTAAATAAGAGTAAAAACTTCTGCAGACGCTTCTTGACAAACCACTCAATCAGTGGACAATGCCAACTCCAAAAGTTGGAATTCCCGCATTTCACAATTAAAAAAGATAAGTTCACAGAACTTTATCACACTGTAATGAACTGCAACTTAGATATATAAGTACAGACAACTCAATAAATAATGTTGAACTGTTCGACTACCTTAACTTGCTGAACTGACTTAAATTTTTGAATTGATTGGTAGAACTTAGATTATATAGTTATTACAACATAAAAGATTTTGTTAAGTCAAAAAATTTAAGTTGGATTTATTACAGTGTACTCGAGTCTCCACATTTAACAGTTTACCAGCTGGATTTGTTTCTGTTTTTCTCTGCTGCACTGAATAAGATAAAGGTTTTCTCCTGGCTCAAAACGCAGTCATACTTATAGTTTGCCAGGACTTTGTTATAACTGTAAGACCAGCTTTCATTGTTTAGAGTTTTGTGGATTTTTTGGTATATTTTGCTGGAAACAGTTTTTAATGCTTAACACCTTGTTGGCTGAGTGGAGTTTGTCTTCAGCAAAGCTGCTCTTGATTCTGTAACTCTATATTTGCCACTTTTTTCCTTCCTTTTCTGTGTTTTATTTGACGTTTTCAGTTGTTTCTAAAAAGGCCTGCTTCCGTTTCTCTTCATTAAATTGTTAAACAGCCATCGTTTTAACACGAGGATCAGACCACCTTAGATTCGGAGGGAGAAGGTTCTGCAGTCATTTTCATATCCATAACTTCCATCTTTCCATTTAGAAGAATGTTTCCTCTTATCTATGTCACCTTTTGCTTTTTCTTCAGAGATGAGTCAGAAAAGGAATTTTCTTTCATATAATCTGTTAGTAATTGAAATTGACCATTAGTATACTGTTAAAAATAAATTCAGTAATTTTTCAAACTTGCTTAATTCCTGTTGGAGTTATAGGGTTGCTGGAGCCTATCCTGGCCACTGTTAGACGAAGGCAGGGTAGACCCCTAACAGTTCGCCAGTCCAAGACACGGCCACACAAAAACTAAGAACCACAGACTCACACTCACAATTAGAGTCACCAATTGACCAACTTTTATAATGTGGAAGGAAGCTGGAGCACCCAGCAAAAACCCAAACACCACATAGAAATGATGAAGCTGAGATCTAAACACAATCTGACCTCATTGGTGTGATTTTTACAACAGTTTTATTTTACAACAGGATTTATTGCCCCCCATATTTCAGTCTATATAGTAAATCTACTATATTTAGAGGCTCTTGCTCTTGCTTACGTTTCTGTCAACACTTGAGTCCTTCATGTTCACGTGCCGTCTAATTTTCTGAGGTGTTAATTTAACGCTTAAATGAAACTCAACAGTTTCTCTTCATGTTATTCCAGGTGAAAACTGTGACTTACCTGAACAATTTAAGCAGTTTAAGAGTTTCTACTAGAATATGTTTTTTTGTGCTATTTTTTTATAGTCAGATCAGACATTTCATTCAGCATTTAAGTGTGAATGCAACTGTAATAAATATTTATGTCTTCTAATAAAAGCGGAGAAGTTTATTTATGAAGAGCATTTATCTTTAAAATAAGCTTGATTTATGTATCCAGAATACATCTTTGGTTTTGGGCTGCAGGACATCATTCAAAGATTTTAGGAAAACTATTCCCTCTGAAGGCAGACAGCTCATCAGTGACTGCTCACAATCTTGTCATCAGGCTCAGATTCATTCATCTAAATATTTCCACCAATTTGTTTCTTCAAATTTTAAAGTTTGATGCAGCTTTTTAGTGGAAAAAGACTCAAACTCACAGGATTTGAAAACAAAAAAAACAGGCCTGCACTGCCCTCTGCTGGCAGGAGGTCAGTGAAAATTCAACATGAAAAGGTTTTCTTTCACACAAATAAAATGCTTAAAGTAGGGAATTTTATTCATAAAAACGCAAAACTATACATGAAAAAATATATCTTACAGTATCCTTAGAACCCAATCACAAAAATACTGCTTTATATAAAATAAAAAAACAAAATTTTGCTGACATGAGGCATTTATTACTAAATCCTTCAAGTGGGGCAGTTTGAGCTGCGCCTCGAGAATAATTTCATCAACTAATTAGCTTTGACAACAGATTTGAGTGACAGATGAAAATGTCCTTATAAGGCACATTCAGTGCAATGAATCTGATTTTTGTGAGTCATTCTGTAAATTCATGTGCAAGATGTTCCCTCAGACCATGACCGGTTCATGGTTACCCAAAGAACCTCGGATTCCATGAAAAAAGTAAACAAAAAGTTAGTCATTATAATGACTAATGTGATTAGGAAATGGATCTCTGCAACCTCTGGACCTCATCACCGCACGGCAGAGGAAATGTAAATGAAATACAGTTTTTATAACACATGTTGTTGATTTCACATGAATAAAAAAGATGTATTAATGATTTTAGACTCAAGAGACATCTACCAACTTAAATAACAGCCTAAGATATTGTTTGTGCTTGTTAAATGAACTATTGATCAGGGTAAAGTGCAAAAATTCTGTGAATCTGATCAACTGAGCAGCAAACTGAGTAAATCACACGAAGTTAACAATGTCCCAGTAAAATCTATAGTAAGTCCTGACTAAAGTAAACACTCAAAGGACACCCCGTTTAAAGCCTTTGATCATTTTCTATAATGGTTTGTGGTAAAAAATAATAATAATAATAAATCAAACATTATTATTATTTTATTTTTATTTAAATAATTTATTGGATTAAACTTTTATTCAGAGTCATTTGAACCAAAGTGAGGAAAATTTGATATTTTTATTGTAACACACACACACAAACACACACATATATATATATATATATACATATATATATATATATATATATATATATATATATATATATATATATATATATATATATATATATATATATATATATTTTTTTTTAATTTTGTTTTACTCTTATTAGGTTTAGTGGTTTAAAACTGGGGATTTTATTGAACTCATTCACACTAAAAATGTAGGAGAAACTTTTTTCTCCTACCTTTTTAAAAAAAAATCAAAGCTGTTAAGAGGAGTAATGGAAAGGAATGGGTTAATAACAGTTCAGCTGGCTAAAAAAAAGTTAGAGGGTTGACAGTCTCCCCATTGAGCATACAAACAATTGCACACAGATTTACCATTCAGTATTGCAGTCTGTCCACTACTACTAATTAAGACCTCTGGGGAAAACGGTAAGCTACACATTTAGGTGTTTTTTTCTACAAAATGGATGAAAAGAAGGTTAATATGTATTTCATTTTAAATCTGAGTTAGTATATTTATATCATGGTGTTAAAAATATCCACAGCTGGCATGAAAACCCTCATATTTCTTGGCGTTTGGGTGCTGGGAGCATCTCTGGTGTTGCCAGACCCCGACACGGCAGGACAGAAGGAGGCCGAAGACCCCGTCCGCTGCTCTAAGGGCTGCACCTGTCTGTACGATGACTACAGCTTGGAGCTCAGCGTGTACTGCAGCGCTCGTAACCTCACGCACATACCAGGTGACATGCCCTCGTCCACTCACTCTCTCTGGCTGGACATGAACTTGTTTACTTCCCTGCCGGCAGCATCATTTCGAGGCCTGATCAATCTGGATTTTTTGAATCTACAAAGCGGACAGTTGATTACCCTTGACCCTCAGGCTTTCAAAGGCCTCAGGTCATTGGCACATGTTCATCTGGAGAGAAATCGCCTGCGGGCGTTACCAGGTACAATCTTCCAAAACACACCTAACCTGGCTTCTCTTAGTCTCCATAACAACCAGATCAGTCGCATCGATGAAAGACTTTTCGCTGGACTGTCGCACATGTGGCTCCTTAACCTTGGGTGGAACTCACTAACGGTCCTGCCAGAGACGGTTTTCCATGATCTGCACAGTCTGAGGGAGCTCATTCTTGCAGGAAACAGACTTGCGTATCTGCAGCCGCAACTCTTCCAAAACCTCGTTGAACTAAAAGAGCTGGATCTGACCGGGAACCACGTCAAGGTCATAAAGGCCAATGTGTTTGTCAAACTCACTAAACTGCAAAAGCTTTACTTGGCCCGCAATCAGATTGTGACCATAGTACCGAGAGCGTTTGTGGGCATGAAGTCGCTCAGATGGCTGGATCTGACCAACAACAAGCTGACTTCTCTGCATGAAGACACCTTCTTGGGGCTGCACAGTCTTCACGTGCTGCGACTTTCCAACAACTCCGTCACTGGCATCCGGCCCAGGACATTCAGAGATCTGCAGTATTTGGAGGAACTGCAGCTCAGTCACAACAAGATTCGAGTTCTAGGGGAGAGAATTTTTGATGGGCTTGGCCATCTGGAAGTCCTGGAGCTGCAGCACAATCAGGTGCAGGAAGCACAGATGGGGAGTTTCACAGGCCTGTCCCATGTGGCTGTCATCAACCTGTCTGGCAGTTGCTTCAGCAGTCTGCCCGATCAAATGTTCAAAGGTCTGTCGAAGCTCCACAGCCTACATCTGGACAGAGGTTGCCTTACGCGCATCCCCGCTCAAGCATTTGTTGGACTCTCTGGTTTACGGAGGCTCTTCCTTCAACACAACAATATCTCTGTGGTGGAATACCGGAGCTTTGCAGATCTAGTGGGACTGCTAGGACTGGACTTGAGTTTTAACAAGCTGGAGGTTCTTTCCCCGCACACTTTCTCTGGTCTGAAGAATTTGGAGTATTTGCTGTTAGTCAACAATGATTGTCGACAGTTTTTTCCAAACGGAACAGAGCAACTGCTTCCAAAACTGCGTTACCTCGACCTCAGAGCGAATCTGCTGACAAGCGTGGTCCCGAACTTCTCAGACAGCATGGAAAAACTTTTGGTGTCCGGGAATCGATGGAAATGTGACTGCGGCGCTCTCCCCCTGAGGAGCTACAGCGTGGGGAAACCGCTGGTGGTCCCTCGGCAGGTGGAGACCCACGCAGAGGGTGAAGAACCAGACTCCACTATTACCATATATAACAACATCACCTGCACGAGCCCGCCACATCTGGTGGGTCAGGACCTGCGCGACGTGAGCGATGAACCCTTTCAAAACTGCTGAATACATAGAGAGAAGATGACCGGATTCCTAATCTAAATCAAAATCTACATTTTAGTCAGTCTTATCTCATACTTTAGCTCGATTTCAAGTAAAAGCCGAAGCAGAAGCTGAGTTTTGTTCCAAAATGTTTAGAGTTCTGTTGTGTAAAGCTTTTTTTTGACTCATTCTGAACAAAAAGAAAATATTACTGAATAAATGTTATTAAATATTATCTTATGTAAGTAAAAAAGTGTGATGAATTGTGTTTATTTGATGTGCCTAGGTCTGTTGAAGGTATTTAATAAAAACTTGATTAAAATGTGGTGCAATGTGAGCTTTTTCTTTATACAAAATACATTTATTTATTCCAATATTTTAATCATACGATCAATTTAACAAATGTCAATTTTAACAGCATGAAAAATGCTATTACTGGTGCCATACTGGTAATTGTTTCTATAATATTAATGCATTTCTGGTGAAATAAATACAGTTAAGGAATCACATCCTCGCTCTGGTTTTCTGAATATCCAGCAGCAGGAAAACAAAAGATTATCACTTCTTTTTGGAGATCAAATAGTGGAAGGAACAGGAGGAAGTGGAGTCCCCAGAAACTCCTGCTCTCTCAAAAACAGCGGCAGGATGATCGCCAAATTCCTCATTAGTTTCCTGGCAAACACACTGAAACCTGCAAAAGGTGCCACAGTTGAACAAATCTCTGCATCTTAGTTCATATCTCTTATAGGGAAACAAGCAAGAACATTTAAAAATGTTGAGACCAGAGCTGTCATTGGTTCAGCCAAATCTTCCAAAGTGCTGTTGAATTGGGGAATAATCTAGAATCTTGAAAAAATCCTCAGCTGCTAAAAACAATGTTACGGTTTTCACACAAAATGAGTATTGGTTGTAAATCAGTAGCGGGTTTTTTGAATTTGCTTTATTTTTTAAGCATTTAAAACAAAAAAAACACTTAGGAATACAAACAAAATAAATATCGCTGATTAGAAAAATAAGAAATTAAAAAGTAAAAGAAGATACATTTCCATTTATACATCCACATACACGTGTAAATGGTACCATTATACATTATAAATAGACATATTTGGACTCATACATACAGTACATGACATAGTGAATCCATTAAATATCAACTTTGTTAAATAGAGTTAATTAAATTGATATTTATTTGATATTTTTACAGCCAGTTCATATCTTAAAAATGTCGACATTTTTAGATTTGAAAATAATTTTATAGTGATTTAAAAAAATACTTTTGTAATAACAAATGATACCTAAACTTGTTGTCACTCATTATTTTGGGAGCTGCTCTCAATGCACACCTCTGGAGCCGTGTAGAGACAGGAAAGCGTTTGATAGAAACTCCGTTAGTTTATGGCTGCACAGAGTGGCTGCATCAGTTCTGTGCTTTGTTAGCACAGGGGTCTGCAACCTGAGGGTCTAGGCTCATTCACCCCTCCATTGTGGCCCTTCGGCTTTAAAGAAAAATGCTAATGATTTCAATGAATAATATTTGTAGTTTTGGTGTATTTGTTTTAGTAAATTAGGTTATGTCAACTGATTTTTAACATGTCAGATGAATAAATTATGGTAAGACTGTATTTTTATTAGAATAAGCCTAAAGCACAAATAGATTTAAAAGAGAAAGATTTTACACAAATGTTGTCATGTTTATGTTCTTTAGTAAAAGGAGAAAAAGGATGAAGATAAAGCAAAGTCATAAAGATGGAAAATATCATGTTGCATTTGGCTTTCTTGCATTTTCATTCAAGTAAATCTGCTGCAGCAGGAGGATCTTCTTCGGCATAGGATGGCTTTTATATTAAAAGGAACTTGTATGTAGTGCTGACAAAAGTAAAATAAGCTAAAATTTTTATATTTTGAAAATTACAATAATTCAACTAATGTAAATATTTAAAAGCTACATGTTATACATGATTGGCTAAATGGCCACAAAAGCATAAAGTATAATTTTTCAAACAGTGACTTTGTGTCTCTCGCTAGGTTTTGGTCGGTAAGAAAACTGGATCAAATATGCCTCTTTTACCGTTAAAGGTAGCAATGTCTGGGTCAACAGGAAGTGGCGTTTTTCTTTCCATGCATTCTATGTATTTTCAACTTTTTACTCAAATTTCATGCCTTGTTTCTGTTGTTTTGGTCTTGTCACAATGAAGAAGAGTTAGGCACAAAGGATTGTGGGACGTAAATGAGTGAGAGCAAAAGTGCAACTTGCTTGACTTTGGTTCTTTGTTAGTTTACACTAAAGAAAAATGAATACAATCCAGTTTAATAGTTTCTGGTAATCCAGCTGGTTTTGATGTATGTCATCCAAACATCCCAACACTGTGAGATTTGGGAGAATGTATCCAGATATGTCCAGATCGACAAGTGTATCCCATCATCCACCAACACAAGGCTCTACAAGCCACCTTCTGGCGTGACACGCTCTGGTTCAGCGCTCACCTGCTTTTGGGGAGAAAAGCCTCCTGGACTTGCTGGGTGATCAGACTCTGTGGTTGACCTGGTGTGGCTTAACCTACATTCAAGAAGCTGCTTCAGTTTTGGAAACAGAACCAAGGAAAAAATGTTTTAGTCTTATATCAGGAATACTAATGAGTAATGAATCTGTCACACAAGCACCAAATCAGGAGCCGTTTCTCTCCATAGTTACTGACAATGCATCTCCATTCTAAGTCCTAGTGCAGAACACTGTCCTGCTCAGGCTTCTCTCATTTATTTAATCATTTATGGGGCTTTGGCAGGAGCTCCCCTGTAAGTGATGTGGAAGCAGGACTCTGTTCCTAGTGAACTTTGAAAACTGAGCACAAATAATTGCTCTGTTTGCTTATTTATTGGTACCAGGGTCCGGGATTCACAAGGTTTTCTGGCAAACAGCACATCTGCTGATACAGTGTAATGTATCGGAAGGTAAAACACTCTAAATAGAAAAAAAAAAAAGAGAAAAAAAAAACTGGTGCTGAGGTTGGACTGCCATCTGGTGGACAATGAGTATAAGATGGAGCTTCTTTGGTCCTGGCCATAGTGGAGAGGCTGCTGTCTGGTGTGTAAAGGAAGACGAGCTACATTTTGTCAGCATCATAATGAACTGAATACTTTAAAACTCAAACAATGTGAATTCCTGGATTTCCATTCTTTCTTTCAGCTGACCCTGAAACGCGACCTTTCATCTTTTTGGTGGGACAATTTGCAGAAACAGTGACTGAAAAACACTTTTTGCCCCGCTGTACTTTACAGGCAGGTTTCTTCACAGCACATCTTAGTTATTAAATTGGTTTAATTTTAATTGATGAAGTTATACAATTTTAATGCACTTCTACAATATTTATAGCCGTAAATGGTGCCCTTGAAGAGGGTTTTTTAAAATAAAATAAAAATCTAAAAAAAAAAAAAAAAGGAAAGTTACTATTGAAAAAGTGAGAATATTTGCTGTATGTCCAGCAAGACATGAAGTCAAAAAGTAAATGAGCACATGCAAAATCAAATTATTACTCCTCCACTGAATGCAGAAGTTGCTCTGAAATATTAAACAAAAAAATATTTTTTTAGCTTAAAATGTTCAAATTTGCCCTTTTTAATAATTATTAATTAACAGCACTTTGTAAATCTAAACTGTGCGGATACATATATATATATATCTATTATAATTAAGACTTTTCCATGAAGATGCCTGTTTGCAAAAATAAGCCACTTACCAGTAAACCGATGTTTTTTTTTTTTTAGTACTAGGTAGATTTTTCTCAATAAATTTAAACTTAAAATGTCAATAAATGCAGTGAAATAAAACCATATTTTAAAACCCTTATCCAGAAAAAAAAGAATTCACACAATTACAAATGAAAAAATTACTTTAATTTTCAAGATGGTAAAAATAATGTGTAAATTCCATAAACCATTGCATAACTGTAGTGTAACATTTTAACAAGTGTTAACAAACTAGTAGCACACTACAGTAAATATATATAATGGTACACAATCCTCAATGTAGAAAAAGAAACATCTAATACTCTAAGACTTGCACCTGTTTGTGTTAACAACACAAAATACCAATATGCCAAGAAATTACTCTACAATTTTTTAGCTTAGATTACAATTTCCTACGTTTCCATACAGCTCCTCACAAAATCAGGGACATCCTTTTTCCCCCATATATTTATATATATATAAATAATGTGATTCAGTAAATAATTCAACGAAATGCAATTTCCTCGGACTAAACACATTCCAGATCACGTCACTGCTTTTCCCCTGAGAAAAATACATTTCTTTTCTTATAATGTCTCGATACATCGACAAATAGAAACTTGCAAAAACTTGCATTTGTTTAGATTCTAGTAGACTTTATTGAATATCAGTTTACAACTAGATGCTACATCATAATCAATAAACTGTGCTCCGTAATATCCAGTGACCTAATAGTTGAATATCTAATTTGGAAGAATACATTCAATATTTCAGGGCTTTAATGAAGTAAAAAAAAAAAAAAAAAAGTCTCCTTAAATGTAAGTACATGGACCTGCAGGTTCCACATTTTTTACTTTTCTGCTTTTACTTAATTCAAACAGCTCCATACATCATATTTTATAACATGTACAAGATTGCATAAATTTTCTGGCTCCATTTATAGAAGTTAAAAAAACAAAATAAAGACACAACAACTAACAATAATGCAAAATATATTGAACTATTCCAGAGCATAATGACACAAATATCACGAATAAATTTACAAAACGCGCCCTATTTGGTGCTTTTCTTGAACTTTGTGGTGCCGAATGACTCGTTCATAATTGTTGTGTTCAGTGGTTTGGTATTGTTGAGGTTTCTTGGACTGTATGGCAGACAAATATTTGTGAGTTGGTGAATCAAATTGCAATAATTTGTTGCTTTTAGCCTGAACACGCAGGGATTTTTGTGGTCTACGGAATTATTTAAGGCACTGGAATTTGAATTTCGAAATAACCGTAATTTCCCCCTCCCCCCTCCCTTCAGTCAGTCTATGTCATGTAAATATTAAAAAGGCACAGTTTTGTTAAAAAGTAATTGGTCCACTAAGAGATTAAATCGAAAGAAGCAGGAAAAAAACAATGCAGAGAAGCTATGCTTACCCGACATTTGTTTCTTTTCCTGAAATATGTCAATTGACACAAACGGATTTTCTGTAAGACCACAGACCTAAAAACGCACGAGCAACACGCCAGATCTGCCGGATTCTTCTGCCACTGCGATAAACTGTTCTCTGGTTAATGAGGAACAAAAACGACACCTTTGAGAGAAATCGAATAAAAAGCACCTGTAGGCCTACCATATCAATATAGAACACATACCGAACGACGTTATAAACTATCTCGATTAAGCAAAAATAAAAAAACAGTACAGTTATGAAGTTTATTTGGCCACTTCAGAAGCACAAACGTCATTCCCAAAAGCAATCCTTCACTGTAGACGACTATAAAACCCACACGGAAACCTCACTTATGGCCAGAATGTGCAAGCTAGCGTCGCACAATCCGCCGATGTACACGCGCCACCAAATCAAAATTACAAATACATGTTGGGAAGGATCTCACCCATGCATTTTTGTTCAGCTAATAACTCACTATGACTGCCGTTAAATAATTAAAAATGTAAAGAAAAGGTGTCATTTATCATTTTTATTGAATTTTTCCATCTATTTAAGGTTGCTAGGTGACATGATTCCTTTAATCTACTTAAGATTTCCTAATGAATAAGACAAATGAAATATAGTAGAAAGAAAGAAAGAATACAGGTCTTTGGTAAAACTGCAAAATATAATAAATCTATTAACGCTGCAAAGCAAATGTAAATCCTGTTGCTCAGGTTTAATAACCAAAATATGAAACATTAAAGGAAAAATCCTCCCTGCTTTTCAACGATTCCTTTATCATAAACGTCTGACTGGAACGCCGCTTTGGCTTGATCTGACATTTGTCACACCAGGCGCCTTTTTTTTCTTCCTTTACCTCCCAGGTAAAATAAAAACAAACAAAAAAAAAAGGCCAAAAGGTTTTCAAATTACCTGCAACGTACACCGCTATCCAGTGTACAGAGAAACCACAAAGCCAACAAAAGTATTTACGTTACATCAAAGTCAAAACAGGACAATCTATAGTAGTACGCAAGCCCATGACATCATTTGAAGTGATTTACAAAAGTATAGAAAATTGGACTCGAATGGATTAACAAATGCACAATTAGAAAAAAAACAAATTTAAGTTAGATACATTAGACAAATGGTTTCATAGTTTCTGAAATCTGAGCTGCAGGTACACAATAACATTCAAACATCTATAACAAGAAACTACATTTATACCTTTTGTAGTAGCAGCGAAGCTTGCAAAAGTTATTTAGCCTTACCTACATCAAAATAAGTCAATACAAATATTCTGGCAGTGTGACACAGTGCGACCATTTTTTTCTTTTCTTTTTTTTAAATAGCTGGTTACTTACATCGCATAACATGCAATACCAGAAGTGTTTAGCCTGCCTGTAATATAGTAATGATAATGCTCAAATACCATTGGCTCTCTTGATATTTTTCTTTTTCTTTTCCTCTGAGTTGCTTCATTGTCATTTGAGAGAATGTAAACAATGCATTATCCCATATTCATGTGTAGCAAAAGACTGTACCTGGAGATACATGTGTTTCTACTGGATTCAAAGCAAGAATATAAAGTTGTTGTTTTTTTTTCTTTTTTAAACACAGTAGAAGGTCGTTTCAATTAGAAGAACCTAAGCATAAATCCTATGCAAAATCCATTCTACGAGTAAACAATGAAACTTTTCATTCACTGCAGAATTAGTCCAAGAAAACTCCACAGTCCTAAAAGCCTTTTGTGTACGCCTTTATACAAGTTTCAATTGATGTTTGCATACTCCCAAAACAAACAAAAAAACGCCCATATCCTCCGAAAGGTGAAGCTGCACCAAAACAAAGCACCACAACCACAAGGAATTGTGGGTACAGGATGCTTTTCTGAAGGTCTGAACGCAGGCACTCACAATTGAACTTTTTTACCCCCCCTCTAAAATACTTTATGGATATTGGCCAAATACAGCAGAATACACTTTTACATATAGTTATACACATCTTGATGCTTTTGTAAGGTTAAATATACAGAAACATGTTGAACTACTAGTGTCTGCTCTGACAATTCTACACATAACCTGTCACCTAAGGCAAGGCACTTCTGTGGAGTTCGAGGGCGATATGTTCTAGAGGCTAGATTTCTATACAAAAACAGAAAAGCTAATCCATGCGTCTCTAATTGACAGCCTTGATCACTTTCTACATAACAAAACTGATTGACAAACAGCCTTTAACATGTAGCATGTGCCTCGCTGATATCATCTAGCTGCTGGTTATGCGTAAAATGCAGATTTCGTTTGCACTCGTTTTGATTGAATTTTATAAATCGAACTATGAAAGTAGAAACTATCTGGATTTTTTATAGGAAATCTTCAATCATCATGCTGTGATTTTACAACAGGAAATATCCAAATTATAGTTCACAGTTCTTAGAAAAGCTCCAGGTGTTAGCTTATGTGGAAAAACAAAGGAAATCTAAAAATAAAAAAGCAAACCCATTAATAAAGTCCCATTTTAACAAAGTGCTTTAATACAAAAGAAAGTTTTAAGATTATAACAGAGAAATATCCTTAGAAACTTGGTCAATATGATTGTTTGGTTAATTGCTTTAAGGTTTTTTGCATGTTAGCATCATTTGTTGCTGCTTTTTTTTTTTTGAGGATAATACTATGTTTTTTTTTGGACGTGAAGTGTTTTTAAGTTTAGCAAAATACTTAAGCCAAATATTTGAAATAGCTTTAAAATAAGAGGTGCTAAGTCAAAATATGAAATTTTACTCAAACATATTTCATAAGATTTTTATGGTTTAGCTGCCAAATTAATTTTATTTGCATTTAATTTGTGTTCCTTTTTTGCTTACTGAAAAACATTCATTTTTGTAAAAAAAAAAAAAAAAAAAAAAAAAAAAAAAAAATTTACATAAAAAATAAGATGCAATATTTGTATTTTGATATAAACTTTGGTGGGATCCAGGAAAAGACGCTCAAATGCGTTTTGAGCTAAAGCTTAGCTTAGTGACTGATAGATATTATTGTATGAAAAACACTGCAGTTTTTTTATGAACTTAAAAAGAATCACTTCTACAGTTGACAAAAAAACCTTCTCAAAAGCTTAATACAGATTTCTAAAATGATATACATGTATTTATATACATATATATATATATTTATCTGTTCATTTCTGAAGTTGTTTTTGTATATTTTCTTTTTTGAAAAGCTGGTGCTGAATGCCTTCAATCATTCTCCGGAAAGTTCATTTTGATGCTACCTCACTCCTCAGGGGGTTTCAATCTTTCATTCTCCTGACGTTTATCACCGCTGTCCATTTTAAAAGATGTCATTTTGCTCAACTTGTCTCACTGTTTAGTTCTTTTTCTGTTTATTTGGAAAAATCTATAGCTGTGTTTTGCTTTCAGATTAAATATGAAAATGTTGATCTGTAACTGGACCAAAGCCCAGCGCCTTTTACTGTGCCTAAAGCTGGAATAATACGGTTATTTATAATCTAATCAGAGAATATGCAGTATAAAATGTTATGTCCAACAGAACAGAAAATAAAAAGAGCTACCTTAGAAATGAATGTCTACTGGGAACACCTGATTTATAATACTGATTTCTAATATTGTGTAATTCAGATTATAGTCAGACGTCAGAAAAAAACAGACATCACTGCTTAGAAAAGGTGTGATTAGTAGTTCTTAACAGGATTAAGTTTCTAAATAGTAGCTCGAGTTTCTGTACATCACCACTTGACTATTTTTGTTTTACAATAAGGACATTCTGCTTTACTAGGTGCACAGTTCTCACAAAGTACATAATGTTGGCAAGGTTGCAGAACAACGCAACGATCATGGTTTTGGCAAACTATACATTTCTTTGACTGAAGCTGATAAATTACCTGTTGGGGGAAGAAAAGAGTCGATATGAGCTGCAAACTACAAGAAAAAAAGAAAACCTGTTCATGCAAATTGTTGAAATAAGCATGCTTCATGACAGAACGGGTGCTTTGTAACAACCTAACAAACGGTCTTACTCAGACGCTACAAAATGAAATGCTGTTTGAGATCTAGACTTTCTTACCCCGTCTATAAGGTCTAGGTCATTACGTAGCTGACTCTGGATAGAGTGGAGTTTGGACAGGGAGAGCTGGTCCAGCTCTCCGTAGCTACGGAGGAGAGGAGTTCCAGGGGTGCGACAAAACACGTCAAAGTCTCCCTGGAGTTCTTTCAGCTTGCGCTCTGCGTCTTCCCATTTCTGCTCTGCCAGCTGCCGCTCGGCCTCAGCCGTCTTTGCTTGCTCCTTCGCTTCGTGCGCGTCTTTCTGACAAGCTTCAAACGCCTGGAACGAAAGCCAAACTTGGCTTTTAACAACATCAACTTGAAGCTTTGTGCTGCGGCAGAAGTGGGGTTAGACGGCTGACCTGCTTGACTTGATGCCAGGCCTCCTCCCATTGTTTGATCTTCCTTTTAGCTTCATCCAGCTCTCGAAAAAGGCGGGCCAGATCAGTGCTGCTGGATGTGGAGGTCAGGCTGCTGAAAACTGGGGATGGACTTGGAGAAAAGCTGCCACTTACAAAGTCCCAGATGTTGCTTGCTCCTCCATTCAAACCTAGATGTGAAATAGTTTTACAATAGTTAGAAAAAGGATTTTTTTAATGAAGAAAATCCTTTTACAATCTAAGTTGCATCTTACTTTGAATCTAAAGAATGTGGTTGATTATACTGCATTTACTTTTGTAAAACACTTTTAATGTCTGCTGCCGCTTACCCAGGGAATTCTGGGAAGAGGAGGTGGGTGTTCCCAGGAGGCCATGTTCCTGCTTGGTTAACATGGCGGCATGGTTTTGCTGAGACACTGCTCCAGACAGCAGCGACTGTGACAGCGACTGGGAGAGGGAGCTCAGCGGAGAGGTGGAAAGCGATGACGAGGAATTAAAAGAGGAGGACCTCGCCAGGGAGCCGGGAATGTTGACGGGAGCCGACCCACCCAGCACCCTTTGACCTACGAAGCAACGTCAAAGCGGCTGTCACCCGAGAGAAACTAAAAACATTTACCGGCACAATTTGGAATCTCTTACTTGAAAGTCCTAAACTGTTATCTTGCTCCTCTAACTCCTTATCAAGAGATGCAACGTTGATGTCGCTGAAATTGAGGTCTAAAGCAGAACCTGATGAGGAGACAAAAGAATCTTGACTTACACCTGAAAGCAGAACCTTTCTAAGCCTGTTAACCCTCGGGGTTAGCGTGCAGTTACCGATGACGGACTCCACCGTGTTGCTCCCTGGATAGAAAGGAGTGGCCTTTGCATTCATGGTGGATAAGGTGGTGGGTGAAGAACTATCGGATCCAATACTGGAGGCCAAACTTGATGTGATGCTGGACGTGAAGCTTGATGCCAACGGGTTCACAGCAGAAAATACAGTATTTTGCATCTAAAGAAAAAAGAAAATATATATATATGTAACTATTAAAGAACGTTTGACAAATACTGGGTTTACATTTTACAGATTTATGTACAAACCTGCTTATCTTGGTCCATTAATTTTTGCTCCGTCTGTCCCTTACACTTTATCTATAAACAACATTGGAAACGTCAGTAACTTTCTCCTTATATCCAGTCTATATGAAATAAAATACTATTTCTGGGTTCTTTTGTTGCCGTTCTGACATCTTTGCTCAGAAACTAGTTCAGGATTGAGCCGTTTTAGAAATTAAATCGAAAAATTAAAAAGTTAAATAACTGCACAGATCAGGGCAAATACAATGAATCACACAAAATGATCTAAAATCGAAAATATGTGATAGCATGAACTGATGACGGAAGAAAACAACATCAAATAAAATCAAATAAACTTTAAATAATGAATGGCAGTTGATCATCCTAATATTTGTGCGTCTGTATACCTGATCCTCACGTTCAAAGCCCGGAGCTTTGGGATAGTTAGACATCAGAGATGGAACACTGGATGAACTGGACTCTGAACATAAACTACTACTAGTTAGGGACACGGGCCTGCTGATGGATCCCACTGGGGAGAGCAAGCTTTCGCTTCCTGAGGATGTTGTTACTGTTGTATTATTTGAACATGAAACCTGAGAAAGACAAGTGCACACGATCCCATAAAAATGACGATCGGAACATTACAAGCTACATGTAGCCATCATTTAGGAATAGAAGCAACAATTGCGATACTATTGGTTTCAATGAGAGTCTGTGTGTTGTCTGTTTTGTGACAAAATGTGAAAAAAAACAACAACTAATAAATGGATAAGAAATGTAAGACAAACTGAAAGATGGTAACACAATGACAACAAATGAACCGAATCTCTGACTAAATTCTGGCTCAAACAGCTTCAAAAAACGGGCTCCCTCTTAGCTTTAACACCCACTTTGGTCAAAGAATTTTCATAATAAAAGCACTGATAGAGAAAGAGAAAAGAACCTACACTTCCTAGTTGTCCGTTGCTACTGCTTGTGTTGGTGGTGGAGTTTCCCCCACTGTTCCACTCACCAACTGGACCCTCTAAATACTGCTGAGAGCCCAGCTGGGCCTGTGAACCCGACTGTATGGCTGACAGCAATGAGTTCATTGTCTCCTCTGTGGAGGGAATTCCTGAAAACAGTCAAAATACAGACTACTAAGTGACTTGTATCTAAGTAAAAGACATTTTTAAACTAGTAAAATGTAAAAATGAAAATATCAAAGCAGAATTTTCGACACTTGCAACTAAAAGGATCGACTTACTTTCTACATGTGCAAATGCACAAAACGGCCCTCTGGGGCAGTATCCTGTTTGACGCATATCATTGCATTTGGTAGATTTGTAGATCTGCATGCAAAAACAAACCGATTATTTTTGAAGCATCCACTGGAAGGTTTTCAGCAACCGGGCGTCCCAAATTCCACAAGTTAAGTTCATTATTTCCTTCAGAAACGCACACAGCAAAGAGGTTGAGGAACCTTCAGAAAGTGTCTCTCACCTCTGGGTGAAACTGCTGTTCAGTGCGAGAGTGACAATACTGGCAACTGTCCCCACTGTCACACTTTGAGGGTTCACCCCATTCATCCCCGTGTTTCACGTTGGGACAAGGAGTTGACCTGCAGGTCAAAGGCTTTATTATGACCATAATGTTGACATTAACGTGTTCATTCTAAATGACAAAACTCACCTGTACTTGAACTTTCGTGGATTTCGCCTTCGATCCCTACTGTTGTGGTAGTGAGGACATGCATAGCCCTGTCTGCATAGTCTGGGGGGTTTGGTACACTGATCTGTCTTATAATTGGCTAAAACAAAGTTGGTATCTGCAAAAACAAGTCTTCATGTTAAATTCTTGTGACTTTTAGCATTGCTGCATATTTCATTGTTTTCTTATATAAGCTGAGCTTATTTTAGAAAAAATATTTATTCGGGGGTTGCCCACCTTGCCACCTGGGATCTTCAGTTAAAGTTTTCTCAATCATAGCTTGACTAGCGAGCACACCAGGTTGTAAATCAGGAATACCATCCCCAGATCCCAACTGACCATTCTGGAGGGCCTCTTGTGCTTGGATCTCTCTGTGAATACACACAAAAAGATAAGGAGATATTAGAAATAATAATAATAATAATAATAATGAGATTAATGTGTAAATCCAACCTTCATTAAAACACTTTAAACACTTTGAAAATATATTTTCTTTGTTTTATTAAAACAATTTCAATTATAATGTGCAAAATGTTAGAAAACCCAATCAAGATATCTCATCATAAAACATATGTTACATTATTATGTTGATACTTATTGGTGCAGAAAGACAAATCGGAAATTACAAATAGTAAAAGTCATGCTGGTGCAAAACTAATCCTGCACTGAAGATGATCTAAGGCTAAACTAGTTGCTGCAAATGCTGCATTGTGAGGTTTATGGGAGGAGAAGCTCAAAAATATAAAAGCAAAGGACAACAGCTGCTCCGCAGGTCACCTGATATCATAGACTGGAGGCCGGAGATCGTGTGGGCCGTGAGCAAAAGCACAGTGAAGGCCGTTCTTCACACAATGCCCTCGAGCATCTGTCTCGTGGATACAAGTCCCAGTCTTGTAATATCGTAGATGGTACTTGCGCTCGGTGTCGCCCGTGGTTCGGTGTAGATAAGGACAACTGCAGACACAAAAACTCAATTTTAGAAGATCTAAATAAAACAAAAAAAAAACTTATTCTGAAAATAAAATATTGCAGAAGTATAAGCTTCAAAAACATTTTAGACTGAAACTTCAGGAACAAACATTTAATTTAAATGCTTAATGATGAAATAATCAAAACCTTTAGCATATTTAATGAATAAAAGAAATTAAAATAAATTAGCTGAAATTTTAGGGAATTTAAAAAAAAAAATAAACCTAAAAAAAAAGAGCAAAAACTATTATATTGATCCATATTTTCAGGGCTCCTAACACCTCTTTTACACAAATAGGCCAGTAAGCTTCTTGAATAAAATCTGCCTTCCTTGAGCAGCAACAGTTGCTATGACAACGCATAAGGTCATGCAAAAATAGCCTTGATCAGCAGAGGAGAACTTTCAACGACTACAATAGTCACAACCTATTATTATGATTTCTGTAATAAATAACTCTTCAAACATTTGAATCATAGTTAATTAAGCAGTTTACAGATTGTGTTATAGTGTGTGATCACATTTCCTCTGCCAGCTCTCCTCTGTTTAGTCCAACAGAGGCTGAACAAAAAACTGCTTTAAACATGCCAAAGACCTTTAGCAATAGGTTTTTTTTATATTACATTACAAAACTTAGTCTACGACAGAGTATAAGGACCAAAATAAAAGAAAAAAAGTACAAATAAATGAGAATGAAGTTGTGAAAAGTTACAATATTACAAGTACAAGATCCCAAACTTATGCTTCAAAAGTTGGAATTTTACATAAATATAATTTTTTTATGAAATGTTATATTTAGCTTTCCAAATGTTTAAACAAAGACAATCAAACATTATCTGTTTAGTATATGTTGCAAACAATTCAGAGGAACAGGATGAACATCACTGTTCAAGAATATCACTGAATCTGCCTAATTGGGGGGGATGTACAACTTTATTTTCATTAAAATAAAATTTTACTTCCAACAAAGTAGACTTTTTTCCTTTCAAAATTATGAATTTTATAAATTATAAAATGATGACCTTTCTTTAATAATGGAACAATGTTATTTTCATTATATTTGGACTTTTTTCCTCGTACGGTAATTTTATGACTGTCTTTCTAAGAATTGTACAATTTTTTCTCGTGTAAAGGAAACACAACACGGATCAGTTATCGGAGAAGTGAATAATGCTTAAAACTAGCATGTCTTTAATTATTTACTAGATAATATTTATTTAATTTCAGCTGATGACAGATCTGCATACAAAACTTAAAACCTTCATTTAAAAAAATAAACAACCACACGCTTTCTAGGTTTATATACCTTTAAAACCTAACCACTATAGTATACTTCCAAAAAACACTCAAAAGCATGAACTATTCAATCAACAGAATTAAAGTCAGAAACTCAGTAAAGTTAGTGCCCCCAAAAAATGTCTTTATTTTGGTATTTCTGGTTCACGAGAAAGAAATCCCTCTATGACGTATTGGACTCCAGTTATATAGCACAACATATAGCACCAAATTTTGACCGGAACTTACTCATCTCCATCTGGACAAATGCCTGTAGTCTCGTCGTATTTCGTGCAGTACACGTCCGGGCTGTAGTTAAAGGTTCCGTCTCTTCTTCGGATGGGTCGCCTGCGTCGCTGGTTAAGAAAATGCCAATGAAAGCAGGTAAAGGGTCTGTGCTGAGTGCACTTGTGCTGGAGGAACAACGGACACTGCTCTGTCCTGAACTCCTTTAAGTACCTGAAACAAGCGGACAAAAACAACAACAAAAAGATGTTTAAGTTACCCGTACAACGTCTACACAGCAACAAACGAAACCAAAACAAAGAAGGAGTAATGGTGTCCTGCCGTAATGGTCGTGCTGAAGCAGCTCATTTTAGGTCACTGACGTTGGCTTGGTATTCTGAACACAAACTGCGCAAGAGTTTCCGCGTGCGCTCGTGAGAAACCCCGCAGCGTACGTCAGTAAAAATACGTAACAAGGGGGAACACAAAATAAGGCCGAGCTTTGCCACAAGCAGACTGATTAGCAGGATTCTTGCTAACCATGTAGCACAGCAAGCTATAAACACAAGGCAGGCGCCTCGGAACGATCTCTTCAGGCTTTTGAAGGGATTTTAAACGAGCCAAACTGCGAATGGTTAAGGAATTTCGCGATTTAACAGTTCCGAATATCTTGGTGTCCTTAGCAGTTGCTGTTGCTGTGTGTTGCGTTAGGGAGTCACAAAGCCAGGAAAAGCACCATGTTTTAACGCACTCGCAAGAGTTGAGGAATGTCAGAAATGCAAACGCGCCACGGCAGACGAGTAGCCAGTAATTTTTTAGCAACGAGCATTTCTGCCTTATTCGCGCGGCAGCGCTACTTACGTATAGTGGGTCGGTTTCTCAGTTTGAGGAGACGCATTGGCCGCCGTTTTCGAAACCGACGGCATTTTCAATCAAAACAATGATGTGCGCATGCGCGCAGATCTGTTGCTGGCGTGCAGGCACGTCCGCCTGCAAACAACAGCAACACACGGATGTTGTTGTAGAATGAGACACTTGCGCTATTTTCCTGCCCTGTTGACACCTGGCCTCTCACTAAAAACACATCATTTACATATATTTAGGCGGATATTCTTATTTCTTATTTCAAATTTGCTGTTGAATTTACGTTTGAACCATGTTTTGAAAATATTGATGCAATATGAGGTTTATTTGAAGTCAGTGGCAAAAATATTACATTATTAAATGTATATTAAATGCATTGATCAAACAATGTTGACAGCTAGTATTGTGCATATGCAAAAGGATTCAAACAGCAAGGAATAAGCCTAAGCAGCGCAGCAACAAGTGGTTACATCAATTCAAGGAGTAGGGCAGAAACATACGACTCCAATAAACCCTAATCTAAAAGTAAATTGAAACAAATATATAAAAACAGGGGAGTAAATGCAGAAAGATCTGATAATCTTTATAAAGTGAGCAGCATCATTACATTTTTTTAAATTTAAAATTAAAAGGTCACATTTTCAAAAGAGATGTGTTTTTTTAAAAGATTTATTCATTTTTTATTTGTGTTTATGTGTATGCATGCATTTGTGTCTGAGTGTCCGTGGTCTCCTATGTTTGTGAATTCCTTTCAGTTATATAGATTTTGTCATTATCTCACAAACTTTTTTAGTCTGAACTTTTATTTAGAATCCACTGATTCCAAATAAAAGCCAGACTTTTTAGGCGTCTTTCATATTTTCATTTGTCATAAATGTTGATAATTTGAGAAATGCTTCTGGATAAAAAAACAAACAAAAAACAAATCTACTTTTAAAGTCATTTTACCTTAAGATGACATGTTGGTTGCTGCCAAACACTTCATAGCATCTACTAAATTATTTTGTGTAAATCTCCAATCCTTTTTTTTGTTTTGCCTCTGTATCTGGCAGGCTAATTCGTTCTACACAGCCTCTCTTCTTCCCTGCAGGGGTTTTTAATGTACAAATGCAATTATATGTCTAATCCATTATTTAACTGCAAAGGTCCACTGAGTGCACAGTTTTATTACTATACATAAGCCCTGGCTTATCCAGTTGTAATTACTTTAACACGTACAGAACATTCGGTTTACATTCAGACAATTTCCATCATCTTTCTCACATAACACACAAAATATGAAAACGTCTCACCTTTTAAGAAATGCTTTCGCTTTATCTTGTTTTTCAGACTGGAGGACTGTCATGACCGACAAGAGTTATTCAAACACAGCAATTTTGTATATCCCTTAGTATTCACCTATTAATTCACTTTATTTTAGAACTGTATCCTTTTTCTTATTTTTTTTATTTTTACAACGATTCTATTCTGTTTTCTTGCAGATCTAGATCTTTTCTGTTTTCTTTTTTTCCTTCTTGGTACTGAACATGGCAGGGGTAAAAGTCACACCCTTTTTCCTTTTCATGACGTGAGTCGGCGCAGACCCTTTAACCCTACTCAGTAGTCTCAGCTGTTCCCACAATTCACCGTGGAGCTTTCCTCACTGCATGTCACAGGAGTGTGTGCAGATGTGTGTGCATGTCAGGATGTAAAGACACAGCGTCTCGTCTGTAGCTGAACACTTGAACGTGGACAACGCCATTCATGCCCATGAATGTGGCAGCAAACGTTGCAATATCCCTCTTGTCTTTTTGTCTTTGCCACGGAGCCATGTGCTGCTTGGAGACAACTTTGCATATTTAAAAAAGTGTAATAAATTCATGCATGTATTACAATTTCACAGCCAGTGATGAGACTTAGGTTTCTGGGTTTTTTGACTAAAATCTCCAAAATAAAGGACTTATAGCCTAACAATCAAAAGTACTTTTTGTTTCCATGCAGCAAGCCGCTGGTAAACAAACCATCTGACAACCCTAGGCTCAGCTTTCCCAGGATGGCTACAGCTGGAATAACATTTATTTTTGTGCTTTTCCCAGTCAAGTTATTATCTCTGGCCGTCTCAAAGACAAGACTCAGAAGCTGGCAAAACAGAAACTGCTCTAACGTCTCCACAATCTGCCCCAGCATAGGTGGGATTCCTTTATTTGTCTTTGGTGTCTTCAACATTTCATATGCATAGGCATTTCTCATGATACTGTTTTTTAGGACAATGCAACTTGCACAGAGACATGTTAAATGATGCAGAACTACATGCAGGTTCAATAAGACGAAGGAACAAACACATCTGAAGCCTCAAAATTGCTTCTACTTGTAGCTTGATGCAATAAATTAAACCTTATTGAGCGTATTTCTTCTAAGAGAGTAATTAATTATGAACAAGTGGTTAAAGAGGTGGAATATGAGAGGCCTGCAAAGAGATCATGAGTCATTGGTTAAAATATGGAGCCATTATAGAGCCATTTTCTGTTTGATGTATTGAAGTATTGATTTACATAAAGGGCTCAGCCTCTTAATGAAAAAAAAAAAGGCAGGGAAACAGGCCACACATGAGTAAATAAAGTATGAAATAAATGAAATACAATAAATAATTAAATGTTAAGCCTTAATGGCTCATTACAGTTGTCAGATGTGAACCGTCGCTGTTCTTTGTTGCACACTTTACAATAAACCAATGCAGCAGCTTCAGGCTGTCAAAGATGAAGAATATGTTTATTCCTTCCTCTCAGTACACCTGCTTTGTCACTTGACAGCTACTGAGAGGAAATGACAAAGGGGTGATTTTCTGCAAATCGGAATAATCTTTAAATAGGCGCTTGCAATAATGCATGCACACACCTGCGTTCTTTTTGATTATTCTTACACACGTTGCATGCACACGTGGCATTTAAAAGTGTTCTCTTTTCTTTTTAAAACTGCACAAAAAAGATTTCTGTGTCATTTCCTTAGGGTCAGATGGATACAGCTGATGAATTATTTAATGTTGAAACATTTTAATGCAAGTGTGGAAATGACAGCAAGACAGAAAGGGTAAAAAAGATTAAACAAAGGGAAATTGACTTTAAAAAGTTATTGTAAAATTGTGCAAAGCTGCAGTAGAAAATTACATCCAGAAAAGTTACAAACTTAAATAAAACGATTAAATAAAACAAACCTATATTTATATATAAGTATTTGTACAACATTTTTTTTGGAGTACATTCAATGAAGTTTTAACTTTTCAACTAAATGACACTGACCACTTTTCCCCCCCTTTAATTTTTTTTAAATCAGCGCATCGTTTTCCTGAGTGCTTCACGTTGATTAATATACCATTATGACCTGTAAACTTTTTCTAAACAAATAAAGAAAGTGACAGGCAAATGTGCCATTTTTTCTTCAAACAACATTCGTTTGCATCTGAACTGAATTCTTGACATTTCAACTGACAATAGTATAAATAAGTAAAAAAAACCTTTACGTTGTTTTTTTCTTTTCTTTTTTTGAATGGCCAACTTTATGAATTTACAAAAATTATCATGTTTTTCACTGATTTTGAAAAGCACAATTAGAGCAGAAAAATAGATTTTTACTTTTTTTAATCAAAACAAGATACTGAATTTACTTGCAGATCTAATTACAAAAAAGGTTTCTGAACCACAATTACCTTTAATGATGAGTAAAGAAACTATGGTTTAATTTTTTCATTAGAATTCTGAGAGGAACGTCTAAATAATTAAGATTTATAAGAACAAATATAAAAGGCAAAACAAATTTGAGTGCATTTCAGAGAAAAAAGGGAAGAATATATTGGTGACTTTTTAGATTTACGGTAAAAAAAAAAATCCAAGTTTAGTTTGTAATTATGAAAATGAAACACAAGCCCCCATAATCCTATGTGATACCAAATTAATGCTTGTTTATTTTTTATCTTAAAACTTATGGAGACATTTATGTTTCAACTTAAAAAAAATAATTAAATCATTTTAAGACTTTTTTTATGCTTTTACTTTTAAAATTCTTTGACCCACTCCACTACTTAGCCACACTGGTAACTTAAAAATACAGATGAACAGATACATATAAATTCATTCATTCATTTTTTCATTCATTCATCTTCTAAACCCGTTTTGTCCATTTCAGGGTCACATGGCTGCCGGAGCCTATCCCGGCTACTCATGGGCAAAGGCAGAGACATCCTGTCGCCAGTCTGTTGCAGGACCACAAATCACACACTCATGCACACTGACACTCACACCTAGGAACAATTTAGAGTAACCAATTAACCTATGAATCATGTCTTTGGATGGTGGGAGGAAAATAAATTTAAAATAAAAAAAGCAAAATGGAACTTTGCATTTCCAAACCTATACTGAAGACATGAAATTCTTTGGGGTCATTCCTTCTTTTTGTTCCGTCGTCGGGTAGATTAGATCAACTTCTGCATGAAGGATAGCAGGAAAACAGCTGGAGGGAAAATATTCAAGAATGACATGAAGAAGGCAGAACCTATGGCTTCATGGAAAGTGTTTGCTGTCACACTTCAGACACTTTGCTTCGGACTGAGAGGTGTAAATCAAGGCTGTGGTGGCAAAAGCGGTTTACCAAAGACCAGCTGGCGTTTTGCTTAATGAAGAGGCGCAGTTTGTCCCTGAAGGTTTCGCCAAGAAAGCTGTAGATAATGGGGTTGAGACAGCTGTTGGAGAAAGCTGCCAGGTTGACAATGTGCCCCGTGAGGGGGTAGTCATGCCACAGGGTGACGGCAGTCCTCTGCGATGAGTCCGCTTTACCCTGCAGCAACTGGATGCTGATGAAGACGTTTTCTGGCAGCCAGCAGATGAAGAAGACGAGTACCACGACCACGATCATGCGCAGAGCTTTCTGCCGGCGCGGCCACAGTCCATGGTGCTTCTGGGCCTTCATGAGGATTCGCCCAATCAGGGAGTAGCACAAGCCGATGATGGTGAATGGCACCAAAAAGCCGATGGTTACCTCAAGCCACTGGATCTCGTAGACGTTGGCGAAGCAGAAGTGCAGCTCACCCCTGTGCTGCGTCTGCACGATGGTGAACGGGAGAAGCGTGGCCAGAATGGCAGCCATCCAAATGAGACCACAGCTGAGCTTTGCATGCTGCATGGTCCTCAGTGGGCTGCTGTTCATGGAGCTCGCCAGGGCCACGTATCTGTCAAAGCTCATCCAGGTGAGGAAGAAGATGCTGCTGTACATGTTGACCTGCAGGAAGAGGGACATGAAGGTGCAGAGGACCGCGTAGTCGTAATATTTCTCGTTCAGATTGAAAACCTCAATGAGGGAATCCGCCACCAGGATGAGGTCTGCTACAGCGAGGTTCACAAAGTAGACATCAGGGATGGTCATCTTCTCTCTGTGGTTCAGGTTCACCACCAGTATCAAGATGTTGCCAATAAATCCAATGGGAAAGAGGAGGATGGTGTACAGGCAGGACAGGAAAAGACCAGCTATGTAAGACTGGTACTTGTCTGAGATTTCACTCAGATCTGTGCAGTTGAATGCATCTGAAGTGTTCAGTGGTTCTGTGGTGTTGTCACGTATCCACATCAAAGCAGGAGTCTGCCGTTCCATGCCAACTGCGGTGGGCCCGTCTCAAAGGAGCCACGTGTACATCAAACGTAGCTCCTACATCACTGAGCCATGTAAGTCCCCAGTTTAGTCTCTTGGAAAGGAGGCTCATTTATCCTGCAGGCACATGTTGACAGAAGTCAGGTGACGAGAGTCCTTGACCCCATCGCAACATCAGGTTCCATCTGCCTGTACATTATTGATGCAAAGCAGAAGCCCCTCCATGTCTTCAAAGCGCCTGCGGCCTTCGCTGAGTCACGTTTTTCTTTTTTTTTTCTTTTAATTTGTGCCCCTGAGATTAGAGGGCGCCGGTTTTGAGTCATCCAATTGGAGGGCTGCTTTGTCTCTCCAAACACGTGAATCTTTATGCAGTGAGAGATGCTATTGCTGTGACACCTGAGCTGCGGAGTCAAGAGGAGGAGAGAACACGACACAAAAATATCATTAGAGGAAGAGGCTAAAAAAACATATTTTTTCATTCTGATAGTGTTTGTTCGGCTCCCCCAGTATTGTTTTTTTTTTTAAGCTTCTATAAGGCCACTTTAATCACATCTTTTACAAGGAGGAAAGTGGATAGCAGCTATAAGGACACATTAACATTCAAGCTTCAGACTTAAACAGATGCATTGAAATCCTCCTTCAAAATCCACAGATAACCAAAGCACACTCCAACTGGTTTTGGCAAGAATGAATCATTATTCATGAAAAAGTTGAACAACTTTGTTTATTTTAAAAGCAGAGCACTTAAAATTCGAAATTTACAGATAAAATTCCACACACGTTTTTGGCTCAGTGGATGTGGCCTTTAGCAGACGTTTATAATCTTTATGGTTATATTTTCATTAGAAGACATCCTCTGCAATATTCATGCAGCTCTAAAATAAAAGTGCACTGCAATCATTTAAGATGTGTGCATTGAATATTAGAACACAAGGGTGAATACATTTTAGTAGGCAAAAAACTGAACAATAATGCTTGATAATTTACTTGAAAAATATCAACTTATAAGTAAAAAAAAACAGCACAAACCCTTGTAGAAAAAAATAGTTCATGAACTTGTTTTACAAGCAATATCCAAGTAAGGACATGAATTACCCATCAAATAATGTGTAAAAACATAGTGTTTGAAAATTTTGCATTTTTTCCATCACGGACAGTGAAAACTAAAATTGCAGATAAGCTCTCACATGTGTGTTACAGAAAATAAGAGTGAGACTATGACATAGCATGCAACTGTATTTTCACAAAAAAAGGGGAAAAAAACACAATATTTGAAGAAACAACAGTGTCAGGATCAACAGTTGTACTCACGTTGAGTCTGGAATTTATTGCTCCTTCATGCTCGTCTGGTGCGGTCGAGGAGCTGTAAATCCCACGTCCAAACTTCCGCTTCTGCACCACCTGCTGCTTGGTCCAGCCCCGTCTTTGGATGCGAGGAGGGTGGAGATGCAGAAATCCAAGGGACAATCTCTCACTGAAGCTTTCTCACCCTCATAAGATCATAGGCCTCCATTTCTTTTATTTTCTTTTATCTATTTTCTTTTATTTATTTTTATTTTGCAGTTCAGGCAGGAACTTAAGTAAGTGCTGATTTTGAAGCAAAAGTGTGGACAGCAAATAAATGCAGTCTGGAGTTCCCCCTGTCAAGGCTGGGTCACCATGGAAACCACTCATATTTTTTACACTATTCGTTCACCCAGATTGTCAAGCTTTCAGCCTTAAGGATCATGTAAACAGAATGATTTGACACTGTTTTTGTAACAAATTCATTCCATCTGGACGTGATCGTCACCTGCAGCACTTCTATCATCAGCATTTATATTCATCTTAGGATAATAAAAAGACAAAGCTGTGACTTCAGTTTGAACTTTGGCCAGAAAAAAAAGAGCAGGTGTCTTACTTCAAGGTAAAGGGTAAAGATTTTGTCTACATTGCGTGTGCAGACGTGTTCAGACTGCAGGGGAGTCAGATAGTAGCCGCAAAACCAGATTATTAAAAACAAGTCTGCTACAGTGAAGGTCTCAATAAAGATGTATTATACCGATGGAATACATTCTGTTGTCATCATATGTCTCAGCCCTCTGCAGTATCAGATTTATGTTTCATAGGAATAAAGTGTTTTTTTTAAAGGAAACAAGCAAAATATCACCCTCCCATAACAGGAAGAATCTTGGTTTTACCTCTAAGGACAGAATGTGACTCCGAGAAGTCACTTCATTATAAGACAGCCAAAGGCTACTGAGAAGCGAAGACCGTGCTTTGAAAGCGCCTGGAGGTATGGAGTTGTGACTTCTGTGGTAAGTCCTGTGCAAAGCATCAGAATGACAGCTTTTTTCTTTCTTTTTTTTCAGTGTAAGTTGCAGCACTGGCAGGTTTCTTCACACAGGAAATGGGGAAATATTATTCTCAGAAATGGCAGCTATCTGAGTGCAATGCAGGGCTTTGGATTTAGCATCAACAGATTCTGAAATGAGCAATGTTTGTGTCCTTGCCTTGCGTTACTGTTAACTATAGAATCATTGTTGTGACAAAACTCACTGGATTAGTCGGTGTAAAATTCTGTTCAGATAGTTTTGTGTCTTAAAAGGAAGACCAAGCAGATGTTTTATCTGAAAGTGATGAGTGCTAATGAGTTGATTTTTGACATTTTATTTAAGTAGGTTTTTCTATAAACACGTGAAAAAACATTTTCTTATCATTTAGAGTGACGGCCATAATGCAAAGTTAAAATATATCCTTTAAGCAGAAAAGAGAAGATAGCAAATAAATAATTATTGTAATATTTAGTTCAATAAATTGTAAAAATGGGATGATATTCACCATAATTGATTACAGTTTTTCTCAGTCGCTTTAGTACAATTCTCAGATCAGAATTGAAGTTTGCAAATACGTGTGTGCATTTCTCAAAACAATTTGTACAAACAGCAAAACACTATGGATTTCTTGCAAAAGCCTGTAACTTGCTCAAAATCTTTAGTTTATCTCTCAAAACTAAGTCTTTATGTCATTGAACATGTCAGTGCCATCAGAATGTCAAGTCCTTGTGTCACTGTCTACGAACAAAACAGTCAAATTACTTAGTCATGTTGTCAATATAACTTTGTACTTTAGAGGGAGGTTCTGATGTAAACTATGGCTAAAGTTTTGATGACAATTATTGTAAAATGTAAGTTACACCTTTTTTGTTTGATTGCAAGAGAGTGGACAAGATTCACATTTACACTTTTATTGTTCATATTGTAATTTGTTGACAGACCATGTCATACCAACATAGAAAAAACCACTGCAAACAGTAACACAAAGGGAAAAAAAAGATAGGAACAATATTCTGTACAACAGTACAGGCAGTGCAGTAGGAATTGGTGTGGTCTTCCTACACCTCTTGTCGTTCCTGTATGTTAGGACACAAATTCTCATCCACATCACAGTGAATATCCTCTCTTGCAATCCAGCGAATATGTTTGTCACATCATGACAACTTGGTCAACCATTTTGCAGTTAATGACTTATACGATGAACAAATGACTTGGTGTTTTGAGGAGTAAGATTTTTGCACAGTGAACTATATAACACATTTTGATCAACATGACATGAACAATTGATAATGTAGCAAAGAGCAGAGAATTGTACATAATCATTTGCATGGATGTACCAAAGCAATTGCAACTTGTTCAAAGAAGTGAGAAACTGCTTATATGATGTGCACAAGGGACATCATGATGTGAAGATTGAACAAATAGTTTTGGGAATTTCATTCTGATCTGAGAATTGTACAAAAGCGACTGAGAAAAACTGTTATTCAGCTTCAAACCATCAAGACGAGAATGGAGTGTAGTTCTTAATTTTGACCACAAGATGGCGATCTAGTAAAGAAAGTGAACCATGTTTGGAAAGCACAAAATGTGAATTTATCGCACAGAAATTTAAGTTAAAGAAATAAACTGAATATAAACTGAATGTCGGCTTAGTACCTTTAAAAATGCAATGTTATATATCTGACATAAAATTCTTGTTTGATAAACAATCAAACAGGGTCAGACTCAGCATGATTGTTTTTTTTCCTTCTTTTTATTAAACCTTGTGCTATTCTGAATTGTTAAAACTAATTAGTAAAATTGATTGAGTATTGGAGGAAACACTTTCTCTATAGGGGGACGTTTGTGTGCAGATCATCGTCTGCCTCCACTTCCTCCTGCAGGTTGCTGTTGTCTCCTGCATCCACAACCCCAAACTCTGATAGAACTTCCTGTCAGTGTCTAGCTCCACTCCTCTGCTTCCAGACCAGTTTCTGACTGTCAGGCAGAGATTTCGACATTTTTATTTTCTTCTTCCTCTCTATGGAGGAAAAGCAAAAAAAAAAAAAATGGACAGGCGTGTCAGGAAAGAGAACTTGGGTTGATCCACTTGTTTCCCCCTGGAGCTGAAGTGGCACTGTGGTTCAAAGATGAAAAGCTCTGCCCTGAAGCAGATTTTATGAAGGATTGTAACAGAATATTTTAAAAGCAACAATTCAAACTGTTTCCTTATGATTTTTTCCTTCAAATATAGTTCATAGTTCATTTTAAAGGCCTTTGTTTTAGGTTTTCTGGAACAAAAACAGGAACCTGTTCAGTCTTGACACTTTACAGAACAATTTTTCCCCGTGTTAAGAAAAACAACGGCGGTCTGAGGTTATGTGTGAAATGTTCCCGACAGCCAAACAAAACCGATGAAAGTGAGAGCAGCATGTTCCCTCTTCATAGGTGGTCTGCCGCTGACCCTCCTGTTGCTGGAACGCCAGGAACCGCATGAAGGCCTAATGCAGCACATTAAAAATCGTGCTATATCAGCATTCCTTCATCACAAGACTGCAGCCAGTAGAGACTGATGAGGACTTCTGCACTGAAAGATGAAGACAAACTAGAAAAACAAGTCGATTGAAATGGTTTATGTTGTGTTCAAACCCTAAAATCCACAACTTTTAGTAAAATTTTCTTAGAAAACCCTAAATGAGTGACATCAGCTGGATGTTTGTGAATGGACAGTATTTCCCTACACCTTACCTGATTGTGCAGAACTTCACCTGACCTGATTTTTGTTGCCTTCCCAGGTTTTTACACCTCTCGTGGAGCTGTGAAACCCTGATGCAACACTGGTTTTAATTGGGAAAAGCAGCACTCTTTGTCTGCCATGCCCAAAGAGACAAAAAAAAAAAAACAATTCCCAGAATGTGTGGAATGCTGCAGTTTTCCCCACCGCTGTGGTAAAAGCTCCTTCCACGCACGCTGGCATCCGTCCGTCTTGGCGCTCGCCTGACATCTTGCCCAGACCTGAGCGGGGTTAGAAGTCCAAACCCTGAATATTAAAAATGTTTGGGGGGAATAAAACAAAGCTATGATGAAAGATAGTCGACATCCGTGTGTTAGTTGTTTTTTTTTTTAATCAGGCTTAGACTCAGCTGACAGTACATTAAAGGGTTTCTCTCCAAAAATACTGTATTTTTTTTAATAGAGCATAAGATTTTTAAGAAATTCTCTCAGAAACAATATTTACATTTTTTTATACAGAACTCTTGTATGCAAACAAAAAAAGGCATCACTTCTAACACAGATTTTAAGTTCAGTCACTGCAAGAAGGTAGGAGATAATGTGAGGAAACCCTTGGAAGCAGACAAACGGGGGGATGCCTTCGTCTCAAGGTGGAATTTTGTGCAGCAGCTCCACTTCACAAAGCTTCCATATCACACAGATGACAGGAAAGCAGAATCAAATGTCACACAACGATCAGTCACTTTCATGAAACTGAGCTTTCTGCATAAGTGCCTTAAGGATGATCAGTTCAGAGCTTAAAATGCTCATAAAACCTGTTCTTCACATTTGTTTTGTTCAAACTGAGATTGATGCAGCTTAGCTCAAACGGTCGATTTTTATTTTCTAAATGTTCAAGTGGGCATTTGGACTTCGGTCTGAGCTCAATGATTAACTCTGTCAGGGGCTTTTGAGGGAAAGAGGATGCTGCGTTTGGAAATGTAAACAGCCCGAGCAGAACGCTTCCTCCAGAGGAAATAATGATGCTGTCCTGCAAAAATTAAACTCATTCGCTTTCAGATTTGGAAAAAAAAAAATTAGAAAAATGAACATTCGTAAAGCAAACAAAGAAAAGAAAAAAAGGAATGTGCACGAGGGCTTTGTCTTCAGATTGGCAATAATAAATAAGGATCAAATTAGTCTTTGTGACTTTAAAGCATAAAGACTGAATCATTTATATTTGGAAACATAAATTAAACTCATCTGCAGTTGTTTCTTATTGGGGTTTTACACCACTAACACCTGCAAAAATGCCCCATCTGCCAGGTTTACGTTGACACAATATTGAGGAAAACGGCCCTTTTGATCAAAAATCATCATTTTCATGCAGTGACAGATTGTGCAATGTATCATTAACATGTTGTAAATCTGCTGAAAAAGCTCATTTGTTACTTTGATGCATGTGAGCAGCATTAGAGTTCCTGCATGGAACAGCGCTGATACCAGGCGTTTGTTATGCTTTCAGATTTCCACGCAGGATTTGGACCTCAAGGCGGAATATTTCCACCAGACAAAGCCCCCCCGACCCCTCAGGTGCTCGTGAGATGAGAGGCCTGTCCGTGCCTCCGCCGCCGCCGCCGCCTCAGGGCCTCACAGTAGAGTCTTTGTGGAGGCGGCTGCTCCTGCGTCAGCTTCTCCACGCACACTTTCTTCATCAGTTTAAAACAACTTAACAAGGTCCCACCCTGGGCTGTCAGCTCTGCTTAACGGGTGGATCTAAGCTGCTTATGATTAAAAGCTCATGTTTTTCAGCAGAAATCGTAAGAGGTACACCGGTTATGTCTGAACCCTGAATACAATCTTTGTTTTGGTTTCAAAGTGGGGGGAAAAAAAATGTACCTTGTGTTGGAGTTTGGCCTCACGACGGCCCCTAACTTCAGAGATTTCGCTTTTTTACACGTCATGTAAAGAACCACCAATGAATTGCTTTCAACTTTCATAAAATATTTTTTAAAAACTTCGGATCTCCACGTATTTTGGTGAGCCAGAACTGAACTGAATGGAATATTTTGACCCACATTTCCAGTTTGGAAGGAGAATGGAGGCAGAAAGTCATGAAGGTTCAGCAGCTAAACATCAACAACATCCATCAATACAAGACAATCAAGTGCTCAGATAAAGGAAATGAAAACCAAGCAAAAAAATGGTTGATTTTTCACTTGATATTTAAAAAAAAATGTGTCGTTGCTTGTGGGGCGACTTCTGCTGTCACTCCAAGACTTTGATGGCAGAACCTGCAAACTAGCTTTTGACAGATAGATTGCTTTTTTGTTCTGGTTTGAGTGGACTCTTACAGAAGTCCACTCTGATGATTGGAGGATTTTACACACTTTACAACCTCTGAACCAGAAGGCGAAGTGTGTTGGTTGAGAGCTTTATACGCTGACACAAAAAAAAGAAAGAAAAAAAAGCAGCACTTAGTGGTTTTGCTTGGTTGATCCCTGTCACTGCAAAGCTCCACAGATCAGATGAAGATCTGGAAAGTGACAGGAAATTCCACAGTTTGCTATGTCGCTCTTAACACAGTCCAGAGCGTGGAGGAAGCCCAGCCTGGCTCTGTGGAGGGGATAAGTGCTGGCTGTGCTGAGAGTTGGGAGTGGAAGCTGTGATCTCACGTCACTACTTGCTGCACCGCTGAGTGTTCGTGAGGGCAGGACTGGTCTCTAAAGTGCAGCCTCCTGAGCAGCCGCTGAAGCTTGCCGGAGAAGTTTTTGTTCATCTGTCTGTACATGAGTGGCGTGGCAAAGCTGCTGGAGAACGCCAGCAGCTTCGCCACGCATCTGACAAAATTGTACGTCGGAAAGTAATGTGCACGGCTGATAAATCCGGGTACGACAGCCACGGTGTGCACCAAAAGGGTCATGTAGTATGGGGTCCACAGGACAAACTGCACGCAGACGGAGGCCAGCAGCAGCCGGTGTATAGACGGGTCCAGGCGGGCCGACTCCTGATCCAGCGGCGTGGACTCCTTCCTGATGCGCAGGATGAGCACAAAGGCGTAGAGTACAGCCAGAGCTGGGACAACATAGCCGATGAACATCATGATGGCGTCCGCCGCCTCCTTGTTCTGCATTTTGGAGCATTCCACCATCTTCGCCGAGATGTGATTGCACACGTAGAACAGCAGCGACGAGAAGCTGGTCAGCACGGCGCCCCCCCAGATGAAACCGCACACGTGCTTGGTGTTGTACACGCTGGACATGTACGTGCGCGGCAGCGCTCGCTCGATGTAGTAGTCCAAACTGAGAAGTGTGGTGGAGTACATGATGACCAGAGACGAGATGTTGAAGAGGATGAGCAGCGTGATGTAGACCTCGTTGTTGTAATCCCACACGTGCCATCGGGTGAAGGTGGAGCTCAGCAGCTCCATGGGCGCCACCAGGTTGAGCACGAGACCCGCGATGGCCATGTTGACAAAATACACGTCCGGCATGGTCAAGGACACCTTGTTGGAGAGGTTCACCACCACCAGCAGCACGTTGTAGCACAGCCCCAAAGGGAAGCACACCAGGAGGTAGATGAGGGACAAGACTGACAGGATGAGGCCAAAGTCCCTGCAGAGCTGGAGGTCCACGCTGGTATCTGTCTCATTGTAAAGCATGCAGATCCACATCGCTGGGCTCTGAAACTACAACTTTCAACAGATGAGCTGCGGGAGGACAGATGAGAGATAAGCGTTAGCTTATTAAGATCACAGAAAATGTTTCAGGCTCTGCAAAAAAAAAAAAAAAAAGAGCAGAAAAAAGCCCCACAAGCCATTCTGCTTTGGGTAAAACTGTTAATTTCCCTTCACTGCATCTGACTGCCTGAAAACAAACGACAAACAATGAGCTTCATTTGCCCGCTCTGCCTCCAAACTCCACCGTTTTTTTCCCCCCACTGGCAAGAGAAAGTATGGCTATTGTTCTGTGGGAGAATACAAGACTGTATTTGTTTGACATGGTGGAAAGCTCGTCCTTCGGTCCTCTGCGTCTGTCTGCATCCGTCACGGTCACATGCGAGCACACCGCCACCGCCTGTTCAATGCCGGAGCTTATCTTTATTATAAGGCCCCAGAATGAAGTGGCACACCTCAGAGGCAGATGCATTCTGCTGAGCTACTGCAGCGTTAGCAAGACTGAGCATGCAGCCATACAGAAATATTAATAAGTAAAGTTCCAGGAAAAGGTTAAGGACGCAGATATGAAGTGGGGGTGGGGGGGGTTTCGAGTAAAGATTTCCTTAATTCAGTGTTTCACTTCCTCTGTCATGATTTAAACAGACATCAGCTCAAGTTGAGGCTGTCTGGCTGGCGATCAAATAAATATTACACAATCTAGAAGGAGATTTTCCCCCAAAGTATGAAGACGGAGTTTTGTTTTTAAGAGGAAAGAGTAATTATACAAGAAAAGGGGGAACATTCCTCTGTTCACTTACGTAATCCCACTACCAAGTTTTGGCCTCCAGCCACAGACAGACATACACTTCACGTCTCTGTCCCTGATCACAGTACACTGTAACTGTAATGAGCCTCCAGAGCGGGCCGCCTGGCAGAGCTTAGGTCAGTCAGGAGGAAGAAAGTGTAGGGTTACAGTCTTTAAAAAAAAAAAAAAAAATCACAACAGGAGGTGGTCTGGGCAGTTCTATGGTGAACGTGACTGTCTTGTGTTTCACTGACATGTTTAAAAGCTAAGCCGTCCTTTTCAATGAGTCTATACCTTGTTTATGTTAGAATAATAACCCTAACCAAACTGTTTAAGTAGTAAAAACATAAATCAACGTGATTTTTAATTGGGGAAACCAAATCCAAGACTTTGACGAGGATCCCCCCGGCCTTCAAATCACAGGGAAGTTGGGGATAATTAAAGGGCAAATGTGGCGAGATGCCACCTGCTGGTTACCTTTTCATTACCCCAGTGGCTCAAACAGCAACTTCAATTAGCTTCTAGATCTCCTAAAAACTGTTCTTTGACCTTCATTTTCCCACTTCAGAAACAAGACGTTTGCAAGATTTGATGCATACATAAATAAATACATTTGTATATATAAATGTGGTACTTTTTCGAGTTTCAGTGCCATCTCTTAAAGTAATGTTCTCCAGAAGTTTAACCCACTTTTGAAATGAATAGCCGCTTTTAAAAGTGGGTTAATTAATTGTGCTAACAATTATTATCCCACGACCTACGTCTCCGATGCAGCCCGGCGAGGATTTAAAGGCGAGAAGGAACCAGAAGAACTGACGAGAAGTCTTTGTCTGGTTCTTCGTGGGACATTAATGTTTCTGGAAAAGCTCCCTCTGAACTTAGCCATGTCAAAAGCGGTTAAGTTAAATATTCCCAGAGGGGGAGGCCCTGCCTCAGCAAGCTTCGGCCCCCACCGACGACAAACCTCCTGACGGTGACGCCAACATGCTTGACGTCTCAATGTTTTGAAGCCAGATCTCCCAGACTGATGGGAAGAGTGTGACATACTCGGCCCACACCCGCTTATGTCCTTACTGGAATTTCCAGGGCCTTCACAGAAGGTCCTGGATGATGTCACATGATTCTTCTACTCCACAGAGACAATCCATTACTACAGGAAGAGAATAAGATTACGTGATTCCCTTTAATGTGCCGCAGTGTCAGAGGCCAGGACAGCCTGTGTTTGACTTGCAAAACACAGATCTTGTTACAAGCTAAAGTACATACATGCAAGTCCTGTTAAACATTACATGAGGAAGAAAAAAGCTGCTGCTCAACGGCGGACATTTGCCTTCCTCGTAAACTTTGATTAAACGCTGGTCGACCACAGGTCACGGTCAGTCTCAGCGACCTCTTCAGCTCCTCTCAGGCGACAAGCTTGACTGTGACCGGCACCAACAAAGTCACAGTTCAATGGTCAGCACAAAGCAGGCTTACTGATTCTAAGCCAGGCCCATGCATGCCCACCTCTCTTTGGTCACATGGGTGACATTGACAGCAAAGCTTTGCAAAAGTGCAAAGCTACATTTTTTTTTTAGGAACATTTCAGTCAGGAAGCACTGATGCACCAGCATTAGAGAGCAATGTACCATTTAAAATGATCAAAATAACATGTATTTAGTTGCTGGCTACAACAAAGGCAGGAAATGTTATGGAAAATAAGTCTTTTCTACTTATCAATCAAAATGTATTTGTTTTTTGCACATCAAATTGTTTACAGTAAACTTGCACTCTGCGTGACATATCATATGTGGGCGTTCCCCCCCCCCCCCTAAGAGACTGTATTTCTTTGTTTTTGCTCTTGTGAGGAAACCTTTACTGAGACACAAACATCTCCAGGTGTTATTTTCCAAACTGCAGGCGGTTTTTTGGCATCGTGTTAACCTTCAAAACGTAAAAAAAGTGCAAAAAACATTAATATTTGTGCGCATAGTGCCTCAAAACCCGACTAAACCTCTGCAAGGACTTCTACTCACTTTCCGATGAAGACTGATGATTTTAAGATAAAAAGCCTTTTTTCTCCAGCACCTACCTAGCCACCCCCAGCCCGGTTAAACTGCTTTTCTTTTACTTTCGCTCAGGTTTACTTTACGGACTGAAAAAAGCTACTTTCGTGTTAGCGAGAGTTTAAAAACTCACCACAAACGACTGGCTTTGGATCCGTGACAAACCTAAGGAGGCATGGGGTTAGGATGTAGCATTTCCACTGGCATGTTTTAGTCGTTTCGGGGGGAAATTAAATGAAAAGAAAGAATAAAAAATGTCCTCTTCGTTGTGCACGAGCTCTCAAACCGTTACAGAGAGTGGGAAGCGCGAGCAGAATCGCTTTAGCGGATTTTTCTTGGGTCGCTCTTCATCTGTCAACGCGTCGTGCGAGGCATGGACTGAAAAGGGGCCGACCGTTACTGACTTTACTACTGCCGGAGTGCTGCTGAGCCCTACAGTGTGTACACACGTGACCCTCCCCCACAGCCTGCTCGGCTCGGTCCCCTTTCTCCTGCAGCGCTGAGGTCACGGACCCGAAAAGCCGTTCTCTACTCTGATTGGATGATGCTCAAAATGGGCGGAGCGTGAGGGAGATCGAGGGAAGAGGAAAACAAAAGACAAAACTGGTCTTTTTAGGAATGAATTAAACACGCGGAGAGAACAGGAAGGAAGTTTCTTATCTTGTTTTCATGAAAATAGTGGCAGACAGACTTGCTTTGAAAATATTCACATTAGATTTAAATATTACCAGTAAAAATCTTTTTTTTTTAAATATATATTTTTTAAAGACAATTGCATGAATTCTAACCCTAAAAACTATTTCAAACAATTTTTAAAATTCAAAACTTCAATTAATCCAAAATAAAATAACATTGAAAAAATCAATAAACACTAGGTCACAGTTTAATCAGGAACAAGGCTCTGATTGGGTGGGTGTTTATGATTTGGGCGCCTGTTTGCAAGGGCATATGCAGGTTTGATTAGAGCCACAGGTAAAGGTAGCCTCAGATTCACTTGCCTCGGGTGACTTGCTTGGCATGGTGTTAGATTTAAAACACAAAGCTGGGGCAATTATGGAGAGAAGAAGGAGGTAGGCTCTCTTTTGAGTATACTCATAAAGTAAGGATTAATTTTGACCTACAGAATTGACAAATTGCAGCTTTAGTTGTGATGGAAATGAAAGATTTGGCAATAGAAAAGTATTTTTTGTTGTAAAAGGAATCAGAGTGGATATCTTCACTGAAAATTACAGAAAGGTCTTGTTAGATAAAAAAAAGGCTGTAATTGATTTTGAAGTTTGAAATAAAAATATGATGATTTTAGAGTTTAAAGAAACTACGTATCTTAGATTTCTTATAACATAACAAACTCTTCATGTGTGAAACAATGGTGGTCACTTAGATAAAATGAAAATACTTTTATTAAAGATAATGCACCAAATTTGAGTTTTTTAATCTTCATTTTACTGTTAAAAGCATGAATTTAAAAACAAAACAAATACAATCTACAGAGCTTTATTTTAGTTTCTCTTCTACTGAGTAAATTTTAAATTTGCATTTTCTATCTGTTAACCTTTGAAAATCCCATTTAGTTATTACACAATGATATTGAAATGTGCAACAAGGAAACACAGGTCTTAAACAGAACCCATTAATCTATTTCAAGTAATTTTCATTATCTAAACTACAAAAAAAAAGGAAGATTAAGTTTATTGCGTAGAATTAATACCAATAGCCTGGCTGTTTTTCTGTGTACTGGATTACTTTATGACATGACAAAAATAGACAGATGTTATAAAAGAAGTTATAAAATATCATAATTTGGCTAACTTCTTTAAGGAAAGCTTCAAAATAACCACTCATTTTTCTTATCACTGATTTAATGTTTTTTCGTCTGACTTTGAAGACAGGCAGGCTAAAACCTGCCAATCCTAGGCCCATTTTCTTTTTTTTTTTTTTTTTACATGTTCTTGTTATTCCAAATTTTTTGAAGATATTTTTGTATTAAACTGACTAATCAGATTACAGGCAATAAAAAGAATGTTTTCTCTCTTTGAACATTCAAAATGGTTGATTGACAGACCCAAGCCCGCTTTCAAGTGGTAGGAATGGACTTTCAACATGCTTACTCTTGATTGAGAGCGGTTTTCATAGAAATGTTGACTCAGACCAATCACTGCTACTGACGTCAGCTGGTTCCAACATGGCGGCGTCCATTTCACAAAAAAATGGCGACTGAATTAACTTTATGAATTTGGGGCTGGACAAGGTATTTTCTACCAGTAACGTCACACTCACTTGGTTTGGTTCTCATATAGTTACTGTATGACACCAACAAACAGAATGAAATGTAAAACTTGCATTGGTGGGAGTAATCAGTGACAGAAGAAAATTCCAGTTATTCTATCTGTCTGTTTGCCATTTGGTAACTGATCCCCTAAATACACTTTTTTTGTCATAACACACAAAAACTAACGCAAGAGCTGCAGTTAAGATCACTGTTGGGATTTTTAACCCACGTTTGATCGATAACAGATGCATAAAACTACATTTACTGTTTGTTTCCATCTGCAACTTGGCTAGAAACGTTTGCTTTTCCAAGAAGCTGCAATGACTCACGTCTTTTGAAAAACATACTGCAGATATTTGTTTGCATGCTCTTTGCATTTAAGCTTTGGCTTACTTGGCTACATGACGGTGTGTTTGCCTGTAGCTGAAAACAGACCACTCGTTGTGCTTGCAATAAAGTCAAAGTCAACAGCGGAGTCATAAAATATTTCTTGTTGAGGCTCATTTTGGTTTCGTGTCGTTTGGGAATGACAACAGAGAACCTTTCCGTTGCGAGGAGATGATAAACCAGGAAGATGTACCTGTTTTACCTCATATTTTGATATTGATTTATGTCCAACTGTGTGACAGCAGCTCATTTTATTGGATTAAACCACCCTTTTCCTTTTCCCGCTTCAATCAACAGCCCGAGGCTGTGCTCAAACAGACACTGACTTTTTTTATGTGTCTGTTTGAGTTTGGGCCTCTCATTTTTCCCCCAGAGACTACAGATATTTTTGAAATCATTTGAGCTGAGCCAGCTGGTTCATGTTATCTGCTTGGTTTTTGAGAATGTGTCAATCTACCTTTTTAAAAATTGGCACTACAGAGCTCCTAATCATTGTTCAATCTTTAATAACACACAGATAAATCCAATTTGAACAGAATCTGACGGATTGTTGGCTGGGAAGTCGTTAGGAGTCATCTGACTAGTGAATGGGCTATTGAGGTTATTCCTGTAAGAGGAAGACATCAGAAATAAGAGAACGCTTGCAAAAAAGATCAATCTTTACACCATGTACATTTGCGATTACAGTTGAAGAGAAATTACATGCCACAGGTGATATGCCAAACAAGAAATTACTTGCAAAAACAGCAACAATTGAACCACAAAAAGGGAAACACGCTCCAGTTAAACCTGCTTTTGGATTGATAATTTCTAAAAATGACTGTAATCTGGGTTTATTTTATGTACAAAGTTGCTTGCTTTTGTTTGAGGACAAAAAACTATAGATATTTCTTTATAATGAGAATCCATGTTTAGGCCCATCTGAATAATTTTTGTTGTTTTTTTGTTAAATAGTTTAAAAAAAGGTGCAGGATTTTGAACAGAAATCAAGTTGATTAATGATCAATGATCAATTTTCATTTATTTTTTTCAGTGTACGATCTGCTGAACCTGCACAGTTTTGCAGCACACATGAGTCTAGTACCAGTACATAAATGTGTGCAGATGGAACATGTTAACAGGCTTTGTTTCTTGTGGTTTGATTGATGGAAACAGTTACCAGCACAGTTACTACACCAGGTATGATCGCTGACAAAAAGCTGTGAAACTAAAACAGCTGTTCAATTTATAGGATCTGAATTCTGACAATGGCCCAATCACTCCAGTATAAAGCCTAAAGATAAAAAAAACACAGACTTGCTGCATTCAATCAAATCAGCTGACAGCTGTTCCTAATCTTCCAAAAGTCTTGTTTGCATTCTTGATGCAGTGATAATAAAATAAAGCCAGCAGGCAACCGCCGCTTTTTAGACACATTTTCCATGTGTTTGTCAAAAGCAAACAATATCAGTCCTCCAGTCTCTTCTGAATAATGCTCTTTTTTTAACTCTGATTATCAATTTATTGCTTTAATAGATCAAATCCTGTTTCTTGTCCAATCAAATTTGATCAGAATTAATCATTTGTATTCAAATTTGTATTCTCTTTATTACAAACTCTAAAAAGTTCCAGAGAATAACTTAAAGAAACCACAGAGTCACCATTAAGCAGCACCAATCTTCAGAAAAGAAACGTTTTTATTTTTTTTCTCAGAATCCAGGCTCTGAATTCATTTTTTAAAAGGAATTATATTTTGAATGACGTTAGATCCAAAATGTGTCATCTGATAAATGGACTCAGTCGACTGAAGAACATTTTAGGATGCTGGACAATGCTTTTACAAGAGGTACAGACTGTTCTGTTCCACCTCTGCACACCAGGTGCGTAAAAAGATAAAAACAAAAAGAAAAGCAAGGCTGCACAGTCTGGAATAAGAAAAAACTGTTATGTCACTGCAAAAGATTCTAAACAAATGCTGCTGATTCTGAATCATGCTTTTTGTTATATATTTAAAATCTGACACTTTGTCAATCCCAGCTTCAGTAAGAGTTAAAGTCTGTAAAAATAGATGGTAGAAGCAAATTTAATTGGTTTGCATTGGGCTGAGCAAATTTTAGATGCTGGAATATGTCAATCTAGATTTGACTCTCCTACCCAAGTGAAATGTGGATCTCAAAAATAAAGAAAATTCATCAAAATTCACCTCAGTATTATAAATATATATCTAATTATAAATATTATACTTACCTATGAGTAAAAAAATAAAATTTCAGAAGCTAAACCTATGCGAATTTCTTTCATTAAGTTGGAGATATGAACACTGTAATGGACTATGCCAACAGTAGCTGGCATAGGCTCCAGCAACCCTGTGCCACTAAAACTGATTAAACAGGTTTGGAAAATAAATGAATGGATAGACACGTGTACACTAAATTAAACAAAAAAAAAAAATTCGTACTTTGTTATTTTTATTTTTTAAATAGCTACAAATGGGAACTCTTGGACTCTGACCACTTGGACTTAAAGGATGACATACAACAGAGTTCCATAGTACAACTTGAATTTATTACATTGCGTTTAGGATTATAAAAACCTTAGAGTTTAGTGATGTTGAAAATATGAACTGTTTTCATTGCTGACTACAAGTTTAAACTGGTAACACATGTCGATGCTGAATTGCGTTGAAGTGTATGCGATGTGGACATTTTCTGCTGTGAGGGAGAGAGTGTTTGCCAGAGCTGGGGAAAGGGTGAGTATTGGGTTTTAGAACAAAATCATCGTTTATCCCCAATCAAGCTGAGAAATCTGCTCTTATTCTTGGAATCCCCGGCAGCACTGAGGCCCCAGTCTGCATTTACTTTCCCTTAAGGATTTCCGCCTGCATTACGACATATGGCTTGTTTACAAGTGATACTCCAAACTCAGCCTGGGCAGTTTTGCACTTTCTCTTTGGCACCAGATGGTCACAGACACGCAACACAAGTCTAATCATAATAAATGGATCTCAGCATCTTCAGGCACAGTGAAGCTCTGAAATATTTACATAGTACTCTGAAATGCTGCTTTGTCTAACAAAGGGCTGGCACCGTAGTTGTGACATTGTTTGATAATTGTGACAAACACAGCACCAGACACACATCAGCGCTCATTAGTCTGGCTGGTTTAACTAAAAGTGATCTATCTGGGTTAGATGCCTGCTAACAGATAGAAGCAAACTGTACAGTGCTGCATCAGGAGCACACTGTGTTCATGCCTTTAAGCTCAGTGGCCTGAGAGTGCGCATTAAGCTCATTAAGTCTGTTGTGCAGATTATAGTCCGCTGCAGTCCGGGCACCAACCAGCATCCAGTAGCCAGGGTGTCTTATCATTTTCAGGGCAGGGAGGAAGTGGATAGATTAGGATGGAAGAGCTCCTTTTATCCGTTCTGTTTAGATGAATGCTTGGAAAAGCCCATGGTGAGATATGAAATGACAATGAAGATAAACAAATTTATCCGGTTTAAAGTGTATTTTAATGATGAACTTTTATTTTATTTATTTTTTTAAAATACAATCAACACATCCAAACCTTTACATAATGTGGAGTTAAAGCAAGAGGGCAGAGCCTGCATGAGCTGAGCTTTCCTGACAGTTCAAAACAAGTTCCCAGTATGAGCGTCAGCGTGGAGCCAGCAGCTTGTTTCAAGTTTGCCATCACGTTTGACTCTGCTCCCCCTGCTGAGCTCCATCGTGCTGTCAGATTGCTTTTGGGAAAAAGGCTCCCCAGGTAGCAGCTTGTGAGAGGTGGGGCACAACAGTGGCAACGGCTCTCCTTTTCCAGCATGAACGGAACAAGAAGGTGTCGGGGAAAAAAATACTTGATGGAATGGAATCCCTTCAGATGGCGTCGACATGTTTTCCAGCTAAACAATCAAACACTTTTTGGGTAGTGTCTTCCATCTGTCTGTGGTTTCCTGTTTTCCTTCAAATATCTATCAACTATTTGGTCCTGTAAGCCAAAAATGTTGGTATTAAGTTCTTTGCTGGCTGCCTACTATGTTTATGCTGAAAGTAGAAGCTCCCCGTTTGGCAGAAGATTGCAAACAGAACTTCTACCAAACGTAAGCAAACTCTTTCACTCTCTGTAATTCCAAAGGAGAGGCAATGAATTGGAAATTTCCAACACCAAGAGACAGCCAAACCTCATGTGCAATTATGCACCGTGAGTGTGCATCTCCTGGAAGCTCGTTTACAGAAACTTCTTCAGAATTTTCACAAAGCCATCAGCTGGAACTCTGTGTTTATGTAAGTGAATTTGAAATAAACAGGCATCTGCAGCAGGAAACCCTTCTGTAATTTTGTACTTTTGTGCTTTGCACCACATCTGCACAGACTTCTAAAAATTGCGACGAAAGTAAAATCAAAGTATTTATAGATTTTATACAGATTAAGCCTGGATTTCCAGCTGAGAACCAAAGATTGCATCTACTTTTTGTTAATCCTCTTCGTTGATTCTATTTTTTCCATTTCGATGCTGTTTGCTTTCCTGCATGACGTCCTAAAATGACACTTGTACTCCATAAATAAGCTGAATTCATTTGATTTTCTCAGTTGCAAATTGATCTCATATGACCTGGATTATTGTCATTAGTTTTTCTACTATCTGCTTTGGCTGTTTATATTCAGTGAGCATTACTTGTTCTTGACTCTGGCTTTACACATGGTAAGCATGCAGATGACACACAAGTACTTGACATTTCTCCAAAGAGACGCACATATCTTTAACATTCCTGATGTAAGTAAAGTGAACTTACGTTTCAGTGTATTTAGAAAGATGATGCATGCAGAGAAAGCAATAAGACAGCTTCTTACCTTGTCCCTGGTTACAGACTGAGCACTGACCCCGGGTCAGTTTTGTAATGTATACCTTTTAATAATATCCACCTCAGCCATATACTTTAGCAGTAGTTTTATGGCACGTTCCTGAGATTTTCTTTGTCTGTCAAGGGAAATCTGTCTGTTGTTTTTTGTCGCAGGAGGTCAGCCTGAATAAAGTTTTTTTTGTAAATGAAATCCAGAAGACCACGGCTGACCTCATAGGGGAGTGATAAAGGAGCTCCAAAGCTCTTCCTCCCTGTTGCAGATCGATTATCGCCTGGGTGTTTTTTGCCACTTACTTTGTCATGGAGTTGTCGTTTGGAGGGACGGGCAACACAAAGCCCTGTTTTGGGTTGCGTTATCAAAGCATCTCTGTAATGGTATGTTCTGTTGTCTGAACGAACACTTCAAAAGACTGAAACTTATCTTGCAGGAAGCCCATTAGGAGATAACACATTTAAAAGCTTAGAAAATAGAAAAAACAAACCCCTATGAAAGTGTTGGGAAAAAACAGCTTAAGTTTGTGTGAAAACACTTTACAGTGCCTTGTTTTGGTTACTGTTCACTCCTGTTCAGATGTTTGTTCTTATATGAGTCAAAGGGGAGCGTGAAAACCTCCTTTTATAGCTGATCTACTGAAGAATGTATTTGCTACATTCATATTGGCCGCGTCACCTCGCGGTCAAGTGGCCACTTTCAATAAAAAGTCTATGTAAAAGTACATAAACCAGAGTTTTAGGCTTCTGTGTCCAGAACCCTCGCTTTCATACATTGCTATGCAAGTTTTTTAATCCGGTCACGTGCTGAAAGTTCAACCAGTCTAACTTTTGACTGCTATAACGCGACAACGCTGAACTTTGACCAATTAGGGACTAGGACTTGGTAGTGACGAAAGTGCCAACCATTGCAAACATGATCCCAATAGGGGAAAACAATAATTATGGTTTGTACCACCAAGATGTACATTCAGAGGAAAAGAGCTGTGAAACAAAAATTCTGGAGGAAAAACTTGCGAGATTTGCACCACTTTGACATCTCGCACCAAGCCTCCTCCAATTGTAGGTGGCGGACATGCGCTAGTAAACAGTAAAAAAACAAACGAAGAAGAATCCCCTCCCAGCCGCTCCCTACTTGTCTGGTGTGAACACCACCGGCGGAATGCTCGTTCATGAAACCGTGTACAATGTGTTCTTGAACATGCAACACATGCCCGTGTGAAAGCCTCTTAAGACTGTTTACGTACGAAATGCATGGCAATTGAACGCTCGCATAAAGTTAAACCAGTTGAACTATGACCAATCAGAGACTAAGATTTGGCGTCCTTTTCAAAACACGGAAGTACCAACTTTTTGAAAATTGTTTATGGAGGAGAAATTAATTGAAATAAATAGAGGTTTGTTAGGGGATTTGTTAGATTTGCACTGCTTCGACATTTCACACCAAGCCTCTTCTAACTGTAGGTACATGAGATAGTATCGTTCTTGAATGGGCCACACTTGCCCGGTGTGTATGTGTTGTGTAGCCGGCGGCAGAAATCATCCACAAAACGGATCTTGTTTCTGGACTTTATTTTCAGCTTCAACTCACTACAACATGCAGCAGCTCAACTCCACACTCCCTTCTTCTTCTCCTTCCTCAGTCGTAACTCCTGCTCACTGCTCCGCCTAGTGGCGTCACGTGCTATAACAATAGCTGAACACAACATCCCCCCCTTACTTAAGGATAACCTGTGCTGTCACAAAAATCCCTGAATTTAATTCTTAATGCAATTTCCTTTGTGCATCAACAGCATATTTCAAGTAATGTCATTACTCACAGAATAAAGAGCAAGTAAGAATCAATTCACAACAATTGAACATATGTAGATTTTTTTTTTTTTTTTACATTACAAAGTCCTTAAGCCAACCTGGTGGCTTATGTGATCTGACAGGGCGATTTAGGGCTTGATGATCTTGATTAGGCTCCATTTCAACCCTTTCAGTACCGGCCTCTGGTGGTGAAGGGCATACAGGAAGCCTGTTTGGTACTGAAGCCAAGTGGGAAGCATGCCAGGCCCTTCCATCATCTAAGATGTAAGTGCTTGGGCCCACCTGCTGTTTGATCCTGATGGGAGCAGAGAATTGACGCTGACCTTTCTGCACGTGAACAGGTTTCCGTACACGCACTTTGTCACCTGCTCTGAAGAGAGGAGTGCGAGCACCTCTTTTAGCATCACAATACTGCCTCACGTGACTTTGGCGGAGTGACACTCTGTGACGTAGGTCGACAGCAGGCTGTTCCAGTGGTGGAGGAGGAAGAATGTTTAGTGTTGTCCTCATTTTGCGTCCGTGCATTAGCTCAAATGGTGACACACCAGTCATGGCATGTGGCGTAGCACGGTAAGCTTGAAGAGAAGAGGATGTTGCACTTTTCCAAGGTTTGTTTTGGATGATCGCAGCTTGAATCCAACCTTTAAACACTCTGTTAAATCGTTCTACTGCACCATTAGAAGAAGGGTGGTACACAGATGATCTTGTGTGCTTAATTCCTTTGTCGCGCAGAAAAGAGGAGAATGAAGCAGATGTGAACTGCGGTCCGTTATCTGTGACCAAACACTCTGGGTTGCCATAGCGACTGAAAAGTCCACTAAGAATTTGGATCACAGTTTCAGAGTTCACGGAAGGAGCAAAGGCAACTTCAGGCCATTTTGAATAATAGTCAGTAAGAGTGATTGCAAACTTACAGTCCCATGTAGCAGATTCAAAGGGTCCGACAATATCCAGGCCTAGCTTTTCCCAGGGACCCTCTGGCAGGGGCACCGGTTGTAGTGGGGCCTGAAAAACTTTGGCAGATTTGTCAGTTTGTTGGCACAAGGAGCATTCGGTCACTTGGGAAAGCACTAATGCATCCATACCAGGGAACCAATACAGGTCCCTCAGACGTTGTTTTGTTCGCACCACACCCTGATGACCTTCATGAGCAAGGGCCACAAGTGTGGAGCGGAGGGAAATTGGCACCACTAAACGGGATCCCCGAAACACCAGGCTGTCTTGCACACTTAACTCATGCCTTATTTTGAAATAGGGTTGCAAAACAGGACTTACTGATTTAGCAGATCGTGGCCACCGCTGTTGCACCTGCACACGCAAGGAGGAAAGCTCGGGGCAAGAAGATGAAGCATCTTCAAACTCTTTGGCTGTCACGGACACAGGAGTTGTAGCTAGTAAAGCCACCAACTCAGGTTCTGAGTCCTCAGGAGGAAAAGAAGCGGCTGGCAGAGGTAACCGTGAAAGGCAGTCAGCTGTTTGGTTCAGAGGCCCCGCTCTGTACACGACGTCATATGTGAAGCTGAGAAGGCGTGCAGACCATCTTGCAATGCGCATCCCTGCTCGATCAGCTCCTTTTGTAGTCAGAAGCGTTGTGAGGGCCTGATGGTCTGTGCGCGGTGTGAATTTTCGTCCCCACAGGTATGTCCGCCATTTTTCTACAGCCCAGACACACGCAAGAGCTTCTTTTTCCACTGTGGAGTATTTCCTTTCAGTGGATGACAATGTCCTTGATGCAAATGCAACAGTTCTTTCAGTGTTGTCCGGTTGCAGCTGGGAGAATACAGCACCCACACCATAATCAGATGCATCAGTGGAGATTATGGTTGGTAGCTCAGGGTTAAACAAGGCTAGCGCAGGGCTTTCTAGGAGTAGACGTTTTACAGTTAGAAAGCATCGCTGTGCCTCTTCAGTCCATACAAACTGTGTGCCTTGACGTAGACAGGCTCGAAGAGGCTCCACCACTGTAGCATAATTAGGAATAAATTTTCCATACCAGGATAGCATTCCCAGGAATGAGCGAAGGCTCACAGCATCTGATGGAGCAGGGGCCTGTGTGATGGCCTGCAGGTGCTCCGTGTCTGGTTTTATTCCCTCAGCGGTTACTAGATGTCCCAGGAACTTCAGGCTCGTCTGTCGAAAGTGGCATTTCTTGTCATTAAGCTGCAAGCCTGCTGTTTTGAGTTTCTGTCGGACTGTCTCTAGGGCAGCATCATGTTCATGTGCTGTGCGCCCGTAGCATATTATGTCATCGAGGTAGAACTGTACATTTGGCACTCCATGCAGCACTGTCGCCATTAGCTTTTGAAAAGCTGATGGGGCTGAGGCAAGACCATAAGGAACCCTGCAGAACCTGAACAGTCCCTCATGGGTGATGAAAGCAGTTAAATCCCTGCTGTCAGGGTGCAGCAAAACTTGGTGGTATGCGCTCTCCAGATCGATGGTTGAGAATAGTGTTGCACCTGTTAGCGCTGAGAGTAATTCCTCCATGTGAGGAAGAGGAAAACTGTCCACCACAATGGCTTTGTTAGGCTCTCGCAGGTCCACACACATTCGGATTTTTCCATTTTTCCTTTGTGTGACCACTATTGGCGAGACCCAGGGAGAAGCATCAATGCGCTCAATCACACCAGCTGAGAGGAGGCGGTTCAGCTCCTCTGACACAGCAGACCGCACAGAAAAGGGAAGGCGTCTCAATTTTTGACGCACCGGAACAGCTGTTTGCAGCACCTTCACCTTGTGTATGAAACCAACAGCACATCCAAGGGTTGCAGGGGCAGCTGGCTGAGACACAGAGCATTCCATTAGAGCAGCAGAGGGTAAAGACAGAAAATGTGTGGATGGCAAGTATGCAGCGTTGCCCTCAATGCGCAGATTGAAAGCAGCTATTAAGTCTCTCCCCATGAGTGCAGTTCCAGAGTCCACAATGTGAAATGTTGCAGGTTTTTCAAGGTTCTGTATGCGCACAATTGCCTCCATGCAGCCTATCACTGGAATAGATGTTCGGGAGTAGGTCACCAGTTGAACAGTGGGCTGATGAAGCGGAGCGCCCTTGAACTTTTCCTCATATATGCAGAGTGGCAAGATGGAGACGGCAGCACCCGTATCCACAGTCAGTTTCATCGACTGTGAGCTTTCAGCCACTTTGATGTTCACTGTAACTTGTATTCCACCTGAAGTGACTGATCTGTCCACCAACAGAAGTGTGTACTCTGGTAATTCAACTTCTTTAACTGTATGTGTCTGCAAAGATCTGCACACTCGTGCAAAATGGCCTCTTTTGTTACAGTTTCTGCAGGTTGCTTTGGTTGCTTGGCATTCACTTGAGTTAGCCAAGTGTTTCTCAGATCCACATCGGAAGCATGTGCGTGTAGAAGGGGTAGAATTAGATTTCTGTACGTGCTTTGCAGGAAAATGTTGGCGTGGCTGTCTACGCCTGCATGCTGATTTCTGTGTAGTTACAACTTGCACAGGTGCCTGCTGGATACCCGCCATTGACCTAGCTTGTTCATTAACGGACTCAGCTTGAGTGGCTAACGTGATAGCATCTGCTAGCGTCAAGTTAGTTTTAAGCAGGAGCCGTTCTCTGATGCGGGGGTCAGCAACATGCTCCACCAGCTGGTCCCGAATCATATCATCCGCATTAGCAAAGTCACATGTTGAAGCAAGTTCTCTTAGGGCAGCAATGTAATGTAGTATGGGTTCTTGAGCACCCTGCACTCTCTTTCTGAAGGTGTGGCGTTCCACGACCACGTTTACTGTAGGCGTAAAATGCGCGCGAAGCGCGGCAATGGCTGTAGCTAGCGTGGTACCTGTCTCTGGTAATGTGTGGAAAATCCGCTGTCCTTCGGAGCCCAGACAGTGTAGTAGTAAGGCACGTAGTCTTATCTCTGGCCATGCATCTCCACCGGCATTGATGACTAGAAGATAATTTTCAAACATCCGAATCCACGTCTTGAACGGCATAATCGGTTCTCCCGGGCACGGCAGAAAAACGTCTGGAAACGGCACATTTGAAGCCATCTTTTTTCACTGCAGACTATGCTTGTAGGTTCGCCTCGTCGCCAATTTGTTGTGTAGCCGGCGGCAGAAATCATCCACAAAACGGATCTTGTTTCTGGACTTTATTTTCAGCTTCAACTCACTACAACATGCAGCAGCTCAACTCCACACTCCCTTCTTCTTCTCCTTCCTCAGTCACTGACTGCTCTCCTTCCTCAGTCACTGCTCCGCCTAGTGGCGTCACGTGCTATAACAATAGCTGAACACAACAGTATGTAGCCTGATACTTTTCCTTGTTTCTCTGCAGGACAGTTGGGTGTGGCCCAACGCCAGAGGGGCATCCAGTAAGGGCCCCAAGGACTCCTGCTTCACTGGCCCCCGGGTGCTTTCTCCTGTGGTTGTGAGCCAGGATTATTCTGCTTTTTGCTTCCACCAGATGCAGCAGTGGATGTGCACTGTCCTGCTGCACAGCGCTGATGAGCAGATCTAAGAGGGATTAGTGGGCTGTTGTGGTGGACAGCGGGCGGCGGTCCACACACAGCTGTGTGTTTGTGTGTTTCATAATGCTCTGGCCTCTGGCTCTGCTCCCACCCTGAACCACCTTTCCCTCCCTCTGACCCCACAGCTAAAGGAACTCTTGGATTGTGGACAGCAGTAACTCCCAAATTTTTGGAATGACATGAAAGCTTTTAAAGAAATATGACTCTCCCAGAAGATTTGTGGGAGAGAAGTGCTCAGACACACACCATCATTTTTTTTTGTCGTTGCCACAAATGCTTGAAATTTATTCAGCTTTGCAAACATTCTTAAACGTGCAACACTTTGGAGTGGAAAATTACTGGTTTATCAGTGTAACAAGACAAAATAATCCCTGCTTGGGCTCTAAGGCTGCTCTTAGAGATCTAAAGCTGCCGCCTTTCCTAGTAAAAAAGGAGGCGTCTGTTGGTCAAGTTTTTGCCTTTTAAGTGATTTGGGATCATATTTCACTGTTAACTAGAGATCGTTTATTTACAGACAACAACTCCTCATGGAGCAAAAAATGTCAGATGAGAAGTGTTTGTGGAAAAACATCAGTTTAGCAAGTTTCTAAACCAGGAGATTTCCACTGAGTCACATTATTGTAGAAGTTATGAATCCTTGGAGTAAGTTTTGCAGACACGTCACGGCAGCTCGTGAAGAAAGAAGTTTTCCATTTGATTACAAATGCTTTGAAATATATCAAACAATATTTGAGCTTTTTTCAAATAACAAAGAAATCTGAGGGGAAAAAAAGTCCATTTCAGAGATGCTGTCAGCATTGTTTTTTTCCTCAAAGACTTTCCGGTTCAATTCAAAAGTGGAGTGTTGGTAGAAATTGCTAGCTTTGTAAACTTTTCTAGAAGTCCTTGGTCTGCACAAAAACACTGCTAACAACTGTCTGGCTCGAATCTCCCTGAACTCTCACTCTCTGTGTGTGTCTGTGTTTGATGTCGTGGTTTGGCTGTCCTCTAAAGTGTTCATTTCAAAGTGGTTACTTTGGACCTCAGCTTGACTTACTGGCTGTCTGCCTACACCCTGTGGTCTGCCATCCACTGCAACAACTGTGTGTGCATGTGTGTGTGTAATGGCATTCCTTGTGTATATGTACAGGTATTGTAAATGCCACAGTAAAACTATAATTTTTATAAACCGGTATGTCTAGTCTCTCCGAATGTTTGTTTAGTCTAGAAATATGAGTAAACTATAAAAAGTCACACTGAAGTGTTTGATTTTTTAAAATCTGACTAAAAAAACACCAAAAACTCAGTTTATTAACCCTTGCTTCAATCTTAAAGACCCAGTCTGATTAAATTTGTGTTTTGGTGTTTTTAAAATGATCTGATAACATGTTTCTGATCATGGAGGAGACGTCTAAAGAAAATAAGCTTAAAACTGCATTTCTGAGTCTTTCTATATTCAAATTGTTATGAATTAGGAGTAGGGGAAACAAATGCAGATTTAAAAAAGCTTGTAACAGTTATGTAGACGCTACAATGGGTGGGCCACAACCTCCATTCTTATGCATTCACTTCCAGACAAATAGATCCATGTACGTCTTCATTTTCCTCATCTGAGCTGACATCTGGCTCAAAACTGTGCAGCTGGATAGCTCCAACATTGCTTAGCATTTTTGTTGCCCCGCTAATGTTAGGTAGGGGTGTAAGGGGCTGTGAGCTAGTGGGAGAGCATGTAAACAGAGAGCTCTCAGCAATGGGGAGGGTAAAGGGGGTTGGGGTTGATCCGCTCCAACAGCCCCGCCCATAACTCAGAGGCGACTTCCTAATGGACTCCTGTTGCTCAGCAGAAACTAAACTTCGAATAACAATCTGCTCCTGATTCACAATGATTAGAATAAAAAAATACTCAGAAATGCAGTTGATCTTAATTTTCTATATACATGTCCTCCATCATGAGAATAATGCCTCAAAATCATGTTCAAAACACCAAAATATGATTTTCATCGGAGTGGGTCTTCAAACAAAAGACAAACTGTGAATTGTTTCGATAAAAGCTTCAAAATAGAAAGATTTACGTGCTTTTCATTGTTTGGGAATAAATCAAGGGAACAAGGTTGAAGTCCGCATTAGAGGAGCTCGAAACCTTTCTACCACACATATCTGTAAACATTTTTTTTTCTGCCTATTGTATTATCCCAGTTCAAACTGGAAATTTGAAGTAAAGATTTGAGATAAAAAAGCAAAAGCAAAAGCAAGGAAAAAGCAAACACAAGCAGACAAGATGTGATTGTTCAGCTTGATTTGAACTGAATCAGATTTTAGTAATTTCAAAAACACATGAAAAGCATGTTTTGTGTATCAAACTCATTAGGTTGAATGAAATAATATTTGTGTCCAGTGCAAAACAAAAATTCATCTACAGCAGATTTCAGATCGATTATAAATAATATTTACAGATTATTTATAATCTGTGAAGATTTATAATTTAATGAGCATGGACTTTCTGCAGTTTTCCATTCAGATTGTAAATGCATAGTATGAAATGACATGCTGATGTGTACAGAGATACAGGGACTGTATAGGAGAGAAGAAGTGCTCTCTTTAAAAGCAGAACTTGGGCTCCATGGAGCTCAGTGTTTATGACCCCTGATCAGCACATGGAGTTTGTTCTTTGCTGCTTTGTGAGCCTCTGGCGGTGAATTAGACCTGTCTCTCCGAGCGTGGAGAATTGAATTGATTTTAGTGTTAGTGAAGGGAAGGGGCAACGGAAGGAGATGCAAATCATCCCTATAGGTAAAAAATGGGACATTTGTTTTCAGGTTGATTGATGCACAGGACCTTTTAAAAGATTTAGTTAGGCTGGATGAGCGTCTGGGGAAGGCTGACGTCAAACAGTCTATTAAAATTAAGCAGAGAAGAGGAAATATAGAAAGGGGAGAGTTAACAATCTAAACCTCTTTTTTTATCTATCAGGGTCACAATGTTTTTTGCCTCACGATTACTGAAAGTGATTTCATTTTTCCAGATTCAGTCAAACATTTACTGACTTTGACGCAAAAAATATTTCAGATAGCTCCAGGTGTCTGGGCTCTCCTCCAAAGGATTATTGATCATTCTTCTGGCCAGCCTGTTTACGTAAGGATCTTTTCTTAAAAAGAAAAGGAAGCTTTAGTGAGATCCTCTGTGGAGGATCTGCACAACTCGTGCTGCAGGTTTTAATGGAGCAGAAAACCCCCATCTCTTGTGTTTTCCTCCCTCCACTCACATAAACCCTTTTTTCCCCTTCCCTCCTTCCTTTTCTTTACCACCATCAGGTTCCCCATGGCTTTGGGTCCTCCTCAGATGTGTTTTTTATTAAAAAATTCACATTTTTATTATAAAGCAAGTATGATTCACTGCATACAAAAAAAAAACAACAACCCTTTTTTTGTTTTCGTGTAAGAAAAGAACTACTTTCTTATCAATAATGTTGTCTCACCAATCCTCTTATCCAACTCCTGGTATAAAATCCTTATTTAATCAACATTGCTAATATCTAAGTATTTCTGAACAGTCTGTGCTGCTGAACAACATATTAGATCCATGTGTGTTCTAATCAAAAAAGTCTTCAGTGCTTTTTGATGTGGTTGAGCCTCACAGGCAAAAAGAAAAACACAGTTTCTAAGAAATTCATCATACCAGAACGTTGCGGTCTACCAAGAAGCAGTCACAGTGGAATCGAACCCGACTCAACCATTTGTAGTAAATAACGACACAGAATTAGTGGGCATGTTTTACGGTTACATGAACTAAAGGTATTTAAAAGTAATGATTTCGACATGAAAAATGGTACGGACATGTATCATGCAAATAAAAAAAAAAACTCAACTGTTATGCTGTGCTCACACGTTAGCATATGTCTGAAGCTATGTGCACGTGTGGCGCGCATTCATGAATGCGTTGAAAATCTTGTGAATCTTTTTCTTTTCAAAGTTATATTCCGATATATGAAAGACTTGGTGTCATATAATTCCAGCTGGGAACAGACGGTCATTCATTTCTCCTCCATGATCAATTTTCAAACAGTTGGCGGGACACCATCCAAACGTCACAACAAATCCCATTCTGTGATTGGTTCAACCTGGTTTAACTTGCAATGTCCGTTTGTATATAGAGCCCAAAAATAGTTGTAGAAACTTGCATAGCTACACATGAACCTAAGAGTTTTGAACAGGAAAGCCCAAAACCTGCATTCATGTCGACTTTTCATTGGAAGTGGCCGCTTGAACGCGCGCTGCCGAAGGCGGGGTGAACGTAGCTTAACATGTTAACGTACGAAAAATCATGAATCTATGCAAAGTCTTTTGATCTTCTTCTTTGCAATTTATATTTTTAACATCCATCCATGTCTTGAGATCCCACAGAATCCCTTCTGTGGTCACAGGGTTGTAGGAGCCAATCCAGCTACTGTTGAGTGAAGGCAAGGTCTACCCTGAACAGGTTGCCAGTCTGTTTCAGGGCCACTCACACACACCCACATGCACACCTGGGGGCAATTTAGAGTCACCAATCAACCTATGATGCAACTTTTTGAACTGTGGGAGGAAGCCGCAGTGCCTGGAGAAAACCCCACATGCATGGGGAGAACATGGAAACACCACAACGGAAATGTCTCAGCTGGAATTCAAACCAGGATCTTCTTGCTGTGAGGTAAGAGCGCTAACCATTGTGCAACTGGGTAGCTCAACAAGCTTTTTTTTTCAGCAATATTAAATATGCCCGAAAAATTTCAAATGAAACACAATCTCAGCTTCTTTGACCCAGAGAGGTCATTAACTCAGCTGTGGGCACATCTTGAGTCAGTGTGACTCCAGACTCAGAGATGAAAGTCAGTGTAAATTCAGAGAACACTTGTGTCCTTTTTCAAACGTTTCCCCACTGTGTGTAAAAATACTCATATTTGTGCCAAGGTGCAAACTCCACAAATAAGCAATTGTGCTCCTTTCTGTTCATGCCCTGTTCTTGATTAAAGCACCACTTGTGATTTCCTACTGTGTGAAGTCTGTTTCAAAGTAAAATCAAAGGTTTTTATATGGACTTATTTGTATTTGTGTGTGTTCTAGTGTAGCAAGGAGCGCTTGTGTCGTATTTGACAGACAGTTAATGCAACAGCAAAGTTATTTGTTTAGTGAGTGGGTGTCAGAGGGGTATTAGCTGTTGCACAAAACAAAGAAGGATGTCCAGTTCTCATGTCGTGTGCATTTGCATCACAGTTTGTAAGCATGCTTGCACTGATATGGAAGAAAATCCTTGATATGGTGCACATATGAATGACCCTTTTTACATTAAGCATTTTTACATTGAATTCAATGAATAATTATAGGTTAACAACTAAAATTGTTTGTATTAGCTGATACATTTCAGCTGTGTTTCAGCCATGTATAAAAAAGTAAAAGCCTTTTCATTTCTAGTTTAAAGTGATTCATATGTGCTTTCAGTCAGAGCACTGTGATTTGTGAAGCTGCACAGGAAAAAAGTGGCTGTTAAACTGACTTCCAATTTGAGTGGTGCCAAACATGATTTTACTTTTAACAACAATAGCACAGCTCAGGGGTTTGCAACTTTTAATGCTGAATGCGCCGAAAGGTTCGGGTTTTTTGTTGATCAAAAGCTCAGAGATGCAAATTCTCACATCACTGTTTAGAAATGTACACTTTATTATGTCTTTGTGTCCATTAAGCCATAAATGTAGCTTTTGGGTTGGTGTCAAGTAAAATTTTTAATAAAAATGCTATTCAGTACTTTAAGAACTTTGCCTCTAAACAGCAACTAAACTGTTGTGCAGCAGATATTCAGCATATGTGCTTTAAGGTTATTGTAAAAACAGTATATTAAACCTTTTACAATAATTTTGCTCAGTTATCTGACATGTTACATCCTACACACATATGACAAAACTTGATCAACTAAAACAAGTGAACCAAAACTAAAAATTATTTATTCCAATTAAAATGGAGAGGCAAAAAAGCATCATGTGGCATCAGAGCATCTAGTAGAAGACCTCTAGTATGGCTAAAATTGAAAAATAATTGCAAATAAAATAGTTTCAAATACAATTTTCGGAGCTGCTAAATGTGAATAATGCCCTGTAAAGTTATGACATGAATCATACTAAAAAACGTGAAAAAAATTCTTGCAAACTATATTGTCAGCATTGTGTTGTTAGGTTGAAGAAGCAGTCTAACATTTGGTGTTTTTTTCTGATGTATTACTGAGCTGAACCATTCACTCCAGAGACAAGGTTGCAAAATACATGAACAGTGCATTTTGAGCGGTGCTGCCAGCGTGGTGCTGAGTGCCTCACTCCCTTTTATTACTACACTGTGGGTCTTTCAGCTGCCCCTCTCTGGGCCCCCTTTTTCCTCCAAAGCCCTTCTACTCTCCATTGTTCCTGTGTTTGCTGCTTTGTCTGAGGCCTTCTCTTCATCAGGCTCCAAGTATCCTATTTACTGTACAATCTCACAAAAACCGCCGTGCCTGCTCTCGGAAATTGCCTTTCACCGCAACGTTGTGAAATATTTTTTGTCAGAAATTGACAGGAAGACAAATGTGTTTGTCTTCTGCCATCACATCACCTCCAGTTTTTTTTTTTACTACTAACCAGTTCTACAGGTTTTTCTTGCCAGAATCCATATTTATTGTCCTTTGAGAAGTATTTTTGGAGGTTTGTGCGAGGGGGTAGAGCTGAGCTGTCCCCCTGTCTGGGAGGCTTGTTTTTATAGGATGTCTGCATTTACCACACAGGATTTTCTCAAGAAATACAGCGTAAAAAAGAAAAAAAAAGAAATAAGCACTTCTCTCTCACACATGCATTTTTCAGGAACCGCTTGAGAAATATCTACTTCTGACACGTGTTCATTATTTATGTAACTGAGGGGGTGCAAGGATGACTTTGAAGGAGATGGTATAACTTTAGGTGCTTATTGTGAATAGAATTAGTGGACCAAAACAGTACAGTTAAACATCTAAAAGAACTGTCAGGCAACAGCAGAGAGAGTCTGTTCAGAAAAGTAAAGATGGATTGCTGTTATGCCCCACACACACCGGGCGTCAGGACCCAAAGCAATGGATTTTGTGGCAGAAACTAAAAGTTAAATAAAGAACCATAAGTATTTAAGCTCATACGTGACACATCAAGAAGCAAAGACAGAAACAAAAAAGGGGAACAAAGCAGTTGACCTGACAAAGCTGAACTGAAAAACCAGACAGACACTTACTGTAAATGCAAAGAAGATGATTAACTTAAATGAAGACAGCTGTGGAGAATTTGCAACTTAAACTTGGCGTGATTGTGACAGTGGAACAGAAAACACAAAAACCAGAGCACAACATGAACCAAGAGCACAAAGCAAAGATGCTCACATCATGAACACAATATTTTCTACAGAAAAACAAGTTACTGCAATAACACAAAAGTGTGAATTCTATAAATATTTTAAAACATCATAGTGGCATATTAATAATAATAACAATAATACTGACTGGCATTTATCCATATAACACTTGTCCATATCTATTTTTTTTACTTTGAACAGTTAGTTTCTCCCTTTCCTGATCAGTACCTCTGTAGAAACCCTTACCATAAAGTAGTCTATTTAAGTGAGGCAGTATTTGAAGTTTACGTTTTATATACTACCTATATGTTGTAAACATAAAGGTCGTGCAAAGTCAACTTTTCGAGCTTTTAAGTTTATTATAATGTTTATACCTCATAGAAAAAAACACCAGTGGTATTTGGATCCCTTCAGGCATCTCTGAGTATTCCTCTAAAAACCTGGGCTATGAGCACCAGCCCCTCCCAATCCATAGCAACGAGCGGGTCCCCACAATCACACGTATGAAAGTGAGGAACATCCCCTTCCAGGAAAAGTCTGTGCTGCCAGCATCGCCCTTAGGCTAACACACACACCCACTTTCTCTGTGGAGCTAGCGGTGATTAGCTAAACGCTTTCCTTTTATTATCACAATATGCAAAAGTTTGGATGTTGTTTGTTTTCGTGGGTGAAATGCAGACAGGCTACCAAGGCCGGCTCTAGGCTGATGTCATGAAACGGGAGCAAAAAGGCTGTGCCTCCGAGATCAAGTCGTCTTACTTCAAGATGGGAAATTTCATATTTTATATTTCTTAGAAAATATGTTCTTTAGTGTGCCAAAGGTAATATATATGGATATAGTTTACTCTGAAAGGCTTAAGAAAAGAATAACATAGGCCCTTTAAAATGTTCCAGTTTAGCTTGAAAAGGTATTCAGTTAGGAGACTTTCTACATTACATGTGCATGGTCTATTGTATTCTTGAAATACTTTTATTCAAGTATGCTTGGTAAAATAAACTTCAAGTGTACTACTTTTTGATAGGGAAGTGCACATCAGCCGGGAATAAGGTCCTCAATCACTGCATGTATGTATGAGAAAAACCGTAGTAAATGTAAGTAAATGCAAAGGCCTGCCTGTTATCCTTTAATCGGATAAGAATATGCCAAGACCTTTTCTGAGAATTCCTCTTCTGACAAGACGGCTTTTGTTTCGCCAAGATATGATCTAGGCCATATTTTGTGAGAGGTATGAGTAGCAGATTAAAATCAAAAGGTGAGACTTAAAAACTACCGTACATCATAAAAAACGACGAGGAAAACTGAACCTGCATCCTCCTCCACCTTAAGGAGCCAAGGCTTTCTTTGTCTTTGCCATGCTTTAGATTTGTCATAGTCACCAGCCACTGCAGGGTTTGACTATGGGAAGTTAGGAGAATTCAAATAAACCTGAAAATACGAATGCTTTCCAAAACAACATGAGCTGAGAGTATGTTGGTCATTGTTTTCCAGAGCCACAAAAAAAAACAAGTATCATTATTTTCCGAGCCCTTTGGGACATTTTGGATTCCTCTATCTTACTGTATTAAAGCCAAAGAAAATGTGCTCCTGAAGAAAAAAATCAGACCCCTGATTTATTTCACCACGATGAGTAGATTGTCATTGCAACGTGGTGATGGCAGATGATTCATCCTTTGTGATTTCAATTAGTCTTTCTGGTGTCTCAGAAGGGAATGAAGCATCACATATATCATTCAATTTTAAGTTTATTCCAATTTATATATGCAGTTGTGTTTGATAGATTTCCCAGAGCTAAAACATTTTTGCTTAAAGTGCTACACATGTCTCCAGTGCTTCTGTCATTGCTCGGAAGGTACCAGATTTACTAAACATATGGATTAAACAAAACCAATGCAAAAATTATTGAAATTTACTCATGTTTTAAATTTTCAACAGGGCACAAAAAAAGTTTCAGAAAACAAAAACAAACAAAAAAAAACGTTCTGCCCAATATTTCTCGATTTAAAAAGGCATTCTAAAAGACATAACCATGTGCTCATGGCACTTCAACAAGCTTAAAACAAATAGCTTGGTTGAACAGTGTCCTGTTTGGGCAAATTTGCATGTCATTGGGGGAAAAAAAGTATTTGTCAATTTTTTCAAAATTTTCATCAACCTAATTGCACAACTTGTTGTTGTTTGCTCGTGAAATGTGTTGATTTGAGCATAATTAAGATATGAGGACAAATTTAAACAATTCTAAAAATTGCTTTCATCTCATTCTGTCATTTTAGCAACATTTTATCTGCATTAGTTCCACCAATAGTGCTTTGACAGCAGATTTGATAAATAAGTTTTTGGTGCCAGATTTTTTTGTCAATGAGGTCATTCAGCTGCAAGCAGTTTGTGACCTAGATATTTTTATAGTGTTTTTTTTCTGGATGCAACATTTTTACATAAAAACTCCTTTTAAAAAAAGAAAATTTCTTTTTTATAAAACATCTGGAATGGTGAAATATAAAAAAGTCACTTTTTGTTTTTATAAAGTATTTATGATCTGGCCAAAAAAAATCGATTTTGTTCTTAAGCAGAAGTCCCACAAAGACACAAATGTACTATATGCTCTCTTCCAGACCTGCATGTTGTGGTGTAAACTGCATGATGGCTCTGTTGTGTAACAGCTTCCAGGATCTGAGTCAAATAGAGGCTGTGCATATGTTTTTGCCTGGCTGACTGATATGTGCAAGCCTGTGTGTGGGTGGGTGGATGCACTTGATCTGATAAAGTACAGTCAGTCTGCTCACGCTCTGATTATCTGCACGGTATTTTCTATAAAGGCTTTTGGAATGCAAACAAACAGTCGGTTGACCCCGATCCTCCTCACCGTACATTAGGTTGTGTGCTGACACAGGAACAAAGTGGCGCAACAGAAGGACAGGATTTTGAAGTGTAGTTACGACAGGAAATGAATGAGTCTGTCGAATTTCTGTTATCATGCTTAAAATAGCGAGAAGTTATGCAATGTGTAGTCAGAAATAATGGTCTCCCAAAAAACTTTTCAGAAAAACACTGTCAAAGCCAAGATTACTTGGGGCTCCTCGAACATTCAGCCGTGTGCTTGGTGAAATCCATACAAGGGTTTAATAGCATAAGACAGCACTGGTATTCCCAAATAAGAAGCATCTGGAATGAGTTTAAGCCCAGAGGGGCACGATTCTCAGCAGATGGTACTCACAAAACAAGCAGGTCTGATTAGAGCCAGAGAGACAGGCCCCTCATTTACTTTAAGTCCTCATGCATGCTCATCAGGTGGCCAGTTTCTGCAAAACATATTGAAAGGCGATGAGTTTTGGCTGTAAAAAGCTGACGATGATGTGTCTGGACCTTCGATTTTTGATCAAATTTACCCATTTTCAGCAGGTTGCAGTTTTCAACTAAGATCAACACGGAGGCAACCAATTTAGAATGAAAAAAATAATAATTTTAAGCAGATGGCGTTGTATAAACAGCACAGCTGAAGCTCAGAAACGTCTTCCATCAAGCTTGCCAGCAAGATTTAGACTTAACTTGCCCTTGCCTATTCCAGTCAAGATACTTTGCAGAGGAAGGTGGGTGCACACAGTTTTTATTCTGCTCAAATACAGCTTTTTTTTTTTTTTTTGTATAATCAGCCCACACAATTTAAAAACATACAGCTGGCCCACCTTGGCCACAGCTCACTGTCTGTGTGGGAGCTGATGAGAGTGTTGGCAGCTTCCCTGGTGGTCCCGGAGAATCAGTGACGACATCCACAAGGCTTTACGCTGACTTAAATAGTTGGATGTGGGATTTTGGCGGTGTGGAGCAATTACATCTGTGGTTGGGTGCGCAGCAGACTGTCACCTTTGATTTGGGAGCAACTGCCCTGCACTGACGTCACCGGTCCTCCTAGGCGGTGACAGCGGGGGGAATTTAGGGAATGATGCATGACCCCAAAAACATGTGCAATACTGAAAGGTGATTTCATTTCAGTAAACATGGAAAGATTTTTAAAAAATCCATGGCACCTTTTGACTTGACTCACTTGTTTAGATTTGTGTTTCAGATCTGGGCTCTCAAATATTTCATTTGACACTTTTCCTGTAAATTTTTCTCCCTGGCTCATGGAAAAACTAGCATAATCCAGTAGACTGTACTGCTCGGTGGTAAAATGCAGAAAACCCCACATTCATTTGAATTGATTTGCTTTCACATTCAACCCGGTCTCATCCTAAAATGTGTAGTAGCTACATTTGTCCACATGGAAATGCGTGAGAGTTTTACAAAAACGCCCCCTAAACTGTGAGGGGGATACGTTTCATTTTTCTATTCATTTTCTACGAGCCTTCTCAGGATCACGTGACTTTGGAGGTTTGGCCTGCCGTGAGCAAAAAACATGGCGGATGCACGTTCATTTTTCGGTGGAATATCCCATAAAACAAGATATTTTGAGGACTAATTTTTATTTTGACAACATTTCTAGTGAGAAATATACCATTTTCTTTTAAAATATGCTTTCATTTTGGACATACAGTTTGTAGTTTGCTTGTTTCGTTCAACTTTTTCTCCCAAAGGCTCTGTTACGTTGGAGAAACACGTTAACTTTCATTCATATCTGCAGACGTGCGCGTGGGTCACGTGACTAATATGATTCTCTTTTTTTCCGCAGAAAATGCCATAAAATAAGAGTGATTGTGGACTAATTTATTTTTGAAAACATTTCTAGCAGTATATATCCCCTTTATTTTCATAATATCCATTCATTGCAGACATGCAGTTCGTAGTTTGTTTGTTAAGTTCAACTTTTCCTCAAAGGATCTGAACGCGTCTGATCTTTTCCATAAATATATGCAGCCTGACGTGGGTCACGTGACCTGAGTTTCTCTTTTTTTATATAGAAGATCTCGTAAAAAGGTACGTTGCTATTTATTAATTAGTTTTATTTACATTTCTACGGACCCGTGTATAGGTTTCATGCTGTGTAGTTGCGACTTTGAAGGACATTTAATATACCGGAAGAATGTTGTTCAGGAACGGACTGGAGAATTCTCTAAATTTACTTAGCGATTTATTTTATTCAATATTCTTTTACATGTTAAAGTATTCACACTACAAGTCTAAATACTGTGTACAATGTCTGATCTTTCCCATCATATCTGTGGGCTGACGTGGGGTCATGTGACGCGAGTTTCTTTTTTTTCCCGTGGAAAAAAAATCTCGTCTGAGGTTTAATATTTACGTTTAATAACATTTCTAGGGACCGATGTACTCTGTCGTAACGTCCATGCAAGCGTATTTTTTCAACATCAACTAGTTGAGTTAAGAAATACACTGTAAATAATAAAAAAAGACGTTTGGCTCTAAACTGGTTTTGTGATTGCTCCCAGTCCCACGTTTATCGGGAAGATTAAGTTTTAAAATTAAGCCCAGCGACAAACAGGTGTTTATTTTTATTTTTTACAGAAATTAATGTTTCCATTACTAATGCAAACTTTTTGTTTTGCAGGTACTTAAAGAAACAAAACATCAAATGTTTTTCAGAGCTAAGGTACCTTGTCGCATGACAGATTGCAGTTGTTTTTTATTCAAACTTTATTGACTGTAACAATTCAAAACAACAATTCCAAAAAGCAACAAGAAAGAAACAAACCAGGGGATTATTATGAAATTTTTCACAAAAACATTGAAACTGACGCACAGATTGAATGTTTTAAATGCTTTCTTATTGTCAGAGTTTCTTATTGTGTTCATGTTTTGTTTGAACTCATTGATAAAGTTAGAAAAATGGGGGGTATGATTTATAACTTTGTATTTATGAATGTGCCATATGAATAAAAATAAAAAAAGGTTAATGATGTAGAATTGTTCTTTTTTATGGGATGGACAGTGGGTGAGGCACGACAGATTACAGTAAAACAGTCAGACTGCTACCACAATAGCGTTGAACTTCTGTTGAGAACAATTCATTCATAAATCTGTCTATATATTAGAATATCAGCATCTGGATCATTTACGTCCATTTTAACATAAAAGGGGCTAAAAAGAACTAACATCAACAAACAACAACTACTAATAAATATTATAGGAAATAAGGAAACTAAGTATAAAAAAGTAAAACAGAATAAATGTACATAGTATATTATTTATTATTGTAAATAAAAAAAATAAACATGTCTGACTAAGAGTGGGAGTTGAGGGCGGGGTTTTTTTTGTCTCTTTTTTGGAATCCAGCGTAGAGGCCATGACCCCCCCCTGCAAGAAAAGTAGAGAAGGTTCAATCAAACAGTGATAGACAATGGGCTACAGTTTGTTCACTCAGTGCTTACAGGACGACTGTTTTTAATTTGATTAGTGTCAATTATCCTTTGTAGGAAATATTAGTACTATTCAAATATTCATGAATAATTACAATATTACATTGATTTTTAACGCATAGCACAAAAGCATCAAATAATCAATATCTAACAACTTGTAGAACATGAATAATAAAACTTGGACATGCATCCATCATCTACCCCTTTTGTCCTTTTATTGACAAAATTAGAAAAGATTTATATAATTTTAAATAAACAAAAAAACAAATTAGGCTGATTATTATTTGGACTTATTTATTTGCGACCAAGCAAAAAAACTGATGGAAATTCATGTTGAAGAGGCACGTTGCTGGATTGTCCGCACGTATTTTAACCATAACCCCGGCTTCTTTACTTGCAAATAGGCACTTCAAAATAAATAAATGAATTCATTAATAATATATACAACATAAAACATGACGAGCACTCCATTCACTCCATCTGGGTTTCATAAATAAAATAAAAACGTTTACCACTCAAAACAATCATCAGAACTCTAACACAGTAAATATGCCAAACAAATTAATAAAAAAGCATTTATATACATTAGAGTTCTACTTTAAAATAGTAATAATGTAAAATAAAAACTGCTCCTTTTTTCTTTAAATGTCCTTATTGCATATTAATCTTTTCCTCCAATCACACGGCTGCATTCTGAAAGATGAAAAGTGTAAACTTGTTTAAGAGATGTTTAAGAGGACTACTGTAAACTAAGATAAATGTGTTAGTTAAAATAAAGTAATAATGCATAGTTATTTTATAATAAAAGACTAAAAAAGGCAAATTAATAATACAAAATCCAAATCTTTACAAATTCTGCAAGTATTTTGTCGTATTACTTTTTACTGGTGGAAATGCAAAGAAAAGCGACAACTTAGAAGAACTGGTTTGAACATGAATTATTGCACAAAGACGGAAAGGTGGGCGTGTCTCCAGGAAAGAGATCCTCATGACAACCAACATGATTTTTGATACGGAGGCTGATGCTTCAAGGAGAAAAGAAACGTCAACAGCCAGTGCTGATCAGAACACAATCCAATATTCTCATCATTTGAATAAATCCTGAAATGTTCATCTGCTGGTGTTTGTCTGCATTTCTTGATGAAGTTTTGCTGCAAAATAAACCCATTAACCATCACTGTTCTGTCTGTGATGGAATAAACGCCAGGGCTACTATGGGAAGATATACGGTAGTCAACATTTTCTTGGAAAGGAATCCTTTTTTATTTAAATAATATTTTATAGAATCTTTTAATAGTGTGTAAAATGTTTTTAACTACAAAGCATTTTAATTGCATGTTATATGTTTTATATCAACTGTAATGCCCATTAAAAAGAAAAGCATAAGTAAACTTGAACTGAATTATTTCTTTCTTATTAAAGATTTGAGGAAAAGTGTAAAAATAACCACCAGATGAATAATTCTGTAGTTTCACATTTCTTTTGAGAAACATTTGTTGATGATAAAAAAACACAGGAATTTCTTAAAAAACATATCATTTTTGCTAACTGTGCAGAAAAATAAGATTGTACCAGGATAGTAAAATGTCAGAAGTTGGCACACTGGTGGACGGCTGTGGGGCTGAAGTGGTGGGAGGATGGATGTCTGAAACGGTTGATGGTTGGACGGCTGAAGCACTGGAGGGCTGCTGGTTTTTCCAACCTTAATGGATGAAAATGATAAAATGATTAGTGTGGTTGTTTTGGTGAGACATGACCAGATCTGCTGACGGTTCACAAATGAAAGTTTCTAATCAAACTAGAGTTTATGCAGATTGAAGATGTCGTGTCATCAAGCTTCCATGAATAATGAGGAACAACAACAGACTGAGGTGAATGTAAAATTATTATTACCAGTATACCTGATACAAGGCCTTCATCCAGTCAAAGCACGTTTCTGCTTGATCAGGGAACTTAGGGCAACTTAGGGGGCACAACATGTGTGTGGTAAGAGACGGGACTTTTTGGCAGGTTTGGCAGCAATTTTTGTATCGTCATCGTCAAAATTTAAATTATCATATAACACTGTGAACAGATCGACAATTGGTTAATGACTCTGAGTCACAGATGGTAAATACATACCAATACAGACACTTCATCACATGTGAGGCGTTCTCTTTTGGCCTGAAATCTTTGTAGCCCGCCTTACATTTGGATGTTTTGGCGGCCACAGCGATCACAGTTGATGCAAGAAGTTGTCGAGCCTCGTGGCAGAGTCAGCTGAAAATAGGAAAAGCAGAATTTTTATGTCTCCAGTTCCCCATTCTGATAAGATTTGGGGAAAATATTGCCATATTAATGACAATTAATGGTTGTTAGTTTTACAATTAAATTAAGGTAGCAATTGAAGTCTAACAGTTTTGTAAGAATGTGCAGGTTATTATTTCTGAATTTTAAAAAGAAAAGTTATAAAAAAAGGTCATGAAGACTTGGTTTTGAGCTGAAGATGTCTTTCCTCTTGTCCAAAATGATTTCTGGAATAAAACTGGTAAAAAAGCAGTTTGACTGGATCAGAGAAAAGGTTTGAGCGAGTGTGACGTCACCCATTTACTTCCAGATCCATCATAACAAATTCAATTCTGTCGTCGTTTCTCTGTGATACAGACGTCACCACGTTGGAGCCAGTTGACAGTGATTGATCTGAGTCAACATTTCTATGGCAACTACTGTCGCCAATCAGGAGTAAGCTTGTTGAAAGTCCACACTGCTTCCACTGAAAGTGAGCTTGGTGGAATTTGTCAAACAAACATTCAAGGTGGCACATGCTATTACTGAGCCATCTATTGGTCAGTCTATAATTTGAATAACTTGTGATAAAGAAACAGTTTTGTAAAACAAATAACTGGAATTAGCAAAAACATGTTGAAAAGGGTATCACAACAAGAATGGTTAATCTGACCCATAGAATGACTAACTAACAGCTGTTGTTTCTCTTTAGAAGTCTATAGGATTTTGGCTCCTTGGAGCCAGCGGGTACTTCCTGTTTGGAACGTGAGGGGGAGGAGTCAGTCAGTCCAGGTCTCTGAGACAAAGACTGTTTTAAAATATTTACAAAACCAAGTCCAGATGATCGTTGTTACAACGTTTTTTGTGTAAATTTGGAGAAAAACCCTAAATAGGTCAATCATAACACTTTAATATATCAGTAAATTACTGTTCCTTTTTTTGCCGGGAAACCGGCGGTGGCACGAGCGCTGCCATAATTATTAGCTAATGTAACCCCGATTCTCACAAAGCCTCCCTTCCTCTGCTCCACCACAATAACTATACAGTCGAAACAAATAATTAATACATTTTTCTATGACGATCATAGTAACCTGCAGTCGTGTTACGTTCAGTCTCTCGATGGAGGCCGTATTTTTCAGCACCGCTCTTCCGTCACAGTGATAACAACAGCGGCATTCATCTGTCAGATGAAAATACATTCAGATGACCATAAAGTATTTTCATTACTGCCTCTTGTGTTTACATTTCTTACCTTTGAGACTTCTTTAGCTCGTGCAGAGATGCAGAACGCGCGACAACCAGATTACCTTTATTGACGCCCAACACCCCCCGACCGGCGCGCGGATACGTGGGGGTGGGGTGGCTTAATGTGCACGGCGCGCACGCATGCGTATTTGCACAAAAATTTTCACATGGCCTCTTTGACATATAAACCTAACATTTCTATCATTTGTGTCTAAATTACGAGCATTAAATAACACAACTTGATGTGTGTCTGTCATAAAATATTCCATGTTGGGTCTAAATCAGATAAGCATTGTTCATCACATCAAATATTTACATATTTACTGTATTATACTGTTTTCATATATTTATTACTTTTATCATCTAAATTGTCCTAAGATTTATGAAAAAATGAAAATCACACACTGAAAAATAGGGTTTGCTTTATCAGTTTATTCTGCATAATGGAATGTTTGGCTCAAAACTGAGCTCTTTGGCATCAACTCAACCATTGGTTTGGAGGAAGAGAATTGCTACCTATGACCCCAAGAACAGCTTAACCACTGTCAAACATGGAGGTGGAAGCATTATGCTTTGTGGCTATTTTTCTGCACAGAGCTACGTCACCACGTTGATGGAGCCATTAATGGAAAATCCTGAGTGAGAACTTCCTACCCTCCTTAAGCCAGGACCCTTCAAATCAGTCATGGATGGGTCTTCCAACAGGTTAGTGACCTAGAACCTACAGCCAAGGCAACCAAGGAATGGCTGAAGAACAATCATATCAAGGTCATTGAGAGGCCCAGCCCATGTCAATCCTATGGAGAGATCTCACAGTCGCCAAGCAACAACCACCAAATATTCTTGATGTAGAAGGGTCAAAAGAAGGGCAAATACATTTATATAAATTCTTTCAACTTGATTTCTTTCTAGGTTTGCAATTCTGCACAACAAACAAAGGACAAAAACTTTTTTTCCTCCAAATAAAGGGAAAAACCTTGAAACTTCATGTGAGTTCTTGGCAACTGCCATTTCCCAAATCCTGCTCATACTGGACCCACATCTCCATGTCTTGGATATAAGTAATTAACTTGCCAATAAAAAAGACTTATTAAAGGTCACTGAGGTGAACTTTGTAGACAAGTGCGGAAACTGTATAGTGTAAGGCTGATCGGCAAATAAAAGACCATGAAAGTCATCTTGGACTATAGTAGGCATAGAGGAGGGTTCACAGCTTCCCTTTCCTGGGCATCCCCATCTCAGCTGATCTAACTTGGTTTCCTAACATTCAGGACGTTATCAACAAGGCACATCAGCACGTCTGAAGCTGCTGGCAACCTACCGCTCAGCCAGTCCAACTGTATCATGGTCTGGCTCTCAGATCAAACTGAAGAAGAGCAGCAGAAGCTTCAGTGCTGAAGATACTGGAGCAGATCATCGGCTACCCCCTTCCCTACCTGTCATCCTGTCTGAGTAAAGGGACGTGTCAAGGACAGCACCCTTCCTGCAGCTAACATACTGATACACATATCACTCCACACTTCTAATATTCTTAATTTCTCATGTCATTTACCCCTAATTTAAGATAACTCATTGTCATTTTGCTACATTTTACTTCAGTCTTGCTACAATTAAAATGTAGTCTGTACCCTGACAAAGGATTTGGAGATGCATAGCACATTTATTATATGAGTTTAATAGGTCAGTGTTTCATTCTAAGGTGTTGGACATACAAATCAAAGGCCAAACGTTTGAGATAAAATGAGAAGTGTCTTCAGCACAGGTGTGAGCACTGAAATGTTTAGCTAGTGTTGTAGAAACTTGAACGGAGGTAAAAAACAATGTAATTGTTGAAATTTAGGTTGAAAAACCCTTCATTGGTGCAGTTCAGAAAAAAATCTCTCATTTCAATTAAAAGTCATTTATTGGTACAAAGTTGAAATGAGGTTTTCCTTTATATAAGCCTTTTTTTAGGGGTGGAGCTGGGGCTTGAACTGCAGAAAGTCTCCTCCTCAGCAGACAATTAGTCCCTCATGTTCTCTCTCCATCAATGACTCTGTGCTGCCTGAGAATGAAATGAAGAGGAAAACACATAAATGCCACAAGCCCTGGACATCCATGCAGATCACAAAGAGAAACCTCCTGGCTGTGTGGGGCAGAACCATCCAAAAGCTGGGAGGAGAGCTCTTCAACCACACTTCAAGGACCTGCAGTGCTGCTGGACTTCACCAACCACAGTCTGGTCAGCAGCATGACATCATAGAGCCTTTAGTTCTTTACCATGGCACCATAACCTGCAATCCATCACATCATGCTTGATCAGTTATGCAACAACTTTAGAAAGTGTAACCCTTGTGCTATCCTAGGCACTTTACCATTGGGAGTTGGGTCATCTAGACCCACTAGACAGTGCTCTGAACCTTTTTTCTTCAATAATTTGTGATCTTCACTGGTGTCCATGGATTACATGAAATCTTTCCACCTTTATCCACCTTTGTCATGGTAGGGAGAACACGTCAATGTAAGGGTGGGGTCACAAGATAGCACAAAGGTTACAAAAGATTTTTACCATAGGTTGATGACAGCTGATTCTTGTTTTCCTGATGCTCAGACAAAGCCCTTCAGTGTTTTTCTCTGGGTCATTTTGATTGGTCCTTGTGGGAAGAGATTAATGTATTAATAATACTGAAGAAATCAAGAGATATTCCACATCAACAGCATGAGAGTAACATGAAAGAAACAAGCCAACATTTATCTACAACATTACCACAGTCTTTACCTGGAGGTATCATTCTGGTCACGTCTGCTCCAGCTTTTCTGACTTCCGCTTGTTCCAGCCACCGGCCTGAACGGCGAGGATGTCTGTGCAGAATGAAAGGATCAAAATGTATTAAACTGAGAAAACAAACTACACAAAAAGGATGCATCTTCAATGAGTATTTACCAGTTTTTGACACATATGTACTCGGAACATGTGTCTGCTGAAGAGAGGAAGCTGTTCAGTTGGTTCAGTCCCTTTCCCTGATGTTGTCCCTTCTTGATTTCATCCTCGGATCCTCATCATTTCAACCAAAATGTATGTTTGCAAACTTTTGAAACATAAGGGGTTAGAAAAAAACTCCAACAGGAATGAGGGCAGAGGCCCTAAGGGAGACCCAGGACACGCTGGGGAGACTACGTCTCTCAGCTGGCCCCGGGGTCCCCCAAGAGGAGCTGGAGGAGAGGGAAGTGTGGGCATCTTTGCTTAGACTGCTGCCCTCACAACCTGGTTCCTGATGAATGGAAGAAGATGGATGCATGGATGGAACGTGTTCAGGCCTTTCAGCAAAACTCCACGATGGCAGACTGCGATCCTTCCTCATTTACTTTGCCAGAAGACTTTTTGGAGGACTCTGGTGCTGCCACAAACTTACCTGCTCCACATCTCCCATCTCCAGGATTCTATCAAAACAAATAAATGTCGTATATTAACATGATGATATGACACAAAATACAATAAAACATATATGCAGGCGTGTTCCTTTTCTTGAGGAAGAAGACATGAAAATAACTTTACATTTTCTATTTCCCCATGAATGCAGTTCACAAAGGAGGTCACCACAGTGTTTTTGGTCAAAAACGCATCTTCCAAATAACCACTGAGCCTAAAAGAACAGAAAAGTTTACATAAGAAAAACATTTATACCATCAAAAATGTAGGTGGAAAAGAATTTTACACACCCCAGTTGGCTCTCAAAACAGTACATTTAGCAAGTTCCATCCACTGCTACAGCCAACATGGAGGGAGAGCATGCAGGACCCTGAAACAGATGAACCTGACAGCCTCTCCATCTCAAAGTTAGCAGAAGATCAGTCCAGGAACTATTTGTACATGTTGTCTCCAAATAACTGACCAGTCTGAGAGAGGAAAGGGAAAAAAACATGAGGTTCTTTTATGTATATACATACATACAAGAATCAGGAATCAGACATTCTGTTGGAGTGGGACTTTAAGTCCCACTCCAACAGAATTTTTAGCTATTATAAAATCGTTCCCAGTGTTTTTTTTGACTACGATCATTTTGTTTTTTTAAGACATTTTTCTGCAGCACAGCAGCTCATAAGAATTTCACCTCAGAGCTGTGGTGCAGATGTTTGCCTCTGCTAATTTCCCATAAACCATTTGTTGATTCTCTCTCCCGCTAGCTTATAGCACCTCACAAGCCCTAGCCGACATTAGCATAGCAAAAAAAAAAAAAATCAATGAGCAACATTGGAGCTATCCATGTGTACACTTTTGAGCCAGATACCAGCTCAGACAAGGGAACTCAGGACATTAATGGATCTACTGGTTTTTGTCTGCAAGTGGATGCATCAGAATTGGAGCGGAGTAGAGACTTTGGCCCATTCATGGCAGTTAGAGCGTCACAACTATAAGCTTTTTGAGACAGTTTCATCTTCTCCTGATCCATTGAGATTTGAATAAATACTCAGAAAAAGTTTTAATCTTATATTATTGTGTATGTGTTTATATTTTTGTTAATGTTCTCAATAAAGAGAAAAATGTTTGATCTTAAAAACATGACTTCCATTGGAGCGGCTCTTTAACTTTGTTGACAACGCTAGGATAAATAAATGTGGTCAGCCAAATCAGCCATAATTGTTTAGACCAGGGGTTTGCAGCCTGAGGCTCCACAGCCACAAGTGGCTCCTTGACCCCTCCTCTGTGGTTCTCCGACAAAAAATAAAAATGTTTTTAATTCAAACAAATATCCTATTTTTCAGACGACACAGCGCATCACGCAAAACAAAACAGTCAGATAAGTCAAACTTTACTCAACTTGGTGATCTACTCAACAGTTGAAGCAAAGTATTACTATGCCAGGCTCCTGACTACAGTACCCATAATGCTTCAATAATCTATCAAGCGGTGATGCACAATATTTTAAGAAATTCCAGCATTTATGACGAATTTTTTTAAACCTGACAACGTACCCTAAAAAAATCAATTTGAGGTCAACACGCACAATTTAGAGGGCCTATACCATGCTAGCCATTTAGAATAAACTATTTCCTCGATCTCTGAGGCTCCGCCTTTCTCTTCTTGTGGGTGTCGCCTATTTCATGACAACCTAGAGTCGGCGTCGGCAGCGTTTCTGCGTTTCTTCCATCCAAACTTTTGCAAAGATGGATGTGAATATTGTGCAATGAAAGCATTTTGCTGATCACCACTAGCTCCATTGAGAAAGTGGGCGTGTCTGTTAGCCTGGAGGCGGTTTTAGCTGCACAGGCTCTTCCTAGAAGAGGCTGCTCCTCACTTATGATGACGTCACAATGTGAGGACCCTCTTATTGTGAATTGGGAGGGGCTGGTGCTCAGAGGGTTTCAGAGGAATGCTGAGAGATGCGTGAATGGATCAAAATACCGCTGTGGATTAGTTTTTGTGAGGAATTAACATTATAATACACTTTAAAATTTTAAAACGTTGATGTTGCATGATATAGGCCCTTAAAGAAATACTGGCTGAGATGTACTAACAACATAAAATCTACAATGTGTAAAAAAAAAAAGCCTTTGTAAACCCCAGTAGTTATCCAGTTTCCAAAATAACATAAATGCAAATGAGTGTTTGATTTTCTAAAGGCTGAAGAGACACCTTGTGTGTCCTACTGAGTTCTGGACAGTGAGACATTTGAAAGGCTCTTAGCTGTTTAAAGGGCTGCAGACCCCCGTTTCTGGCTAAATGACCCAAAAGGAAACTTACCTCTGCGGAGACCACGTGACGTTTCCGCCCCCGTCCTCTATACAGAAGAGGCCTTCACCGTGATCCTGCGGCCTTTTAAATTTAAGATGGAAAAACGCCTCGTCATTCAACGTTAATCCTAAACAGCCAACACGTTTTTACTAAAAACCCATCCCTGGTTTCCCAAATCTAAACATTACATTTCTACAGAGAAAAGTTCAAAGCATCGCCCACCTTCCAGCTGTCCAAGAAGTTCTTCAGCCGCGCGCCTTCCTGCGGGTTCATCCGGGGGTTTCCGGGGGAGTGGGGTGGGGGTGCCCGTATGACGCTGCGTTCACTGGCTTTTCGAAATGCGCACTTCATGTCAATTGGGGCAAATTGAAGGCTTAAAAGCCTGTTTACTTTAGATAATATATCCTATTTAATATATCCTATTTAAAACATTATTGAGAATTACTACAGGAAACAGTGATGAAACCTTTTTTAACAGATAAATTAGAGCACTTCATTGTAATACTATAATATATGAGATACGTCAAAAAATTGACAGTTAAAGAAAAAAGAATATAATAGATCCTAATATTTTATAAACTCCATCAAAATAATTTTTTCATCTCATTTATCATAATATTTATAGTTTTTTTTATCACACACCATTAGACTCGTAGTGTAAATAAATTAAAATGCAGAAAAATCAATTTAAAGAACTCTTTGGTCCGTCCCTGAACTCAACATTTTTCCGGTTTGTTTGTCACATGTCAATCAAAGCCTGATCGCCGCAACAGCAACACGGAACGAGAAAACCTATACACGGGTCCCTAGAAATGTAAATAAAACAAATTAGTAAATCGCAACGTACCTTTTTACGAGATTTTCCACAGGAAAAAAAGAGAAAGGCACGTCACGTGACCCACGTCAGCCCGCATATATGAATGGAAAAGATCAGACGCTTTCAGATCCTTTGAGGAAAAGTTGAACGTAACAAACAAACAACTTCATGTCTGCAATATTACGAAAATAAAGGGGATATATACTGCTAGAAATGTTTTCAAAAATAAATTAGTCCACAATCACTCTTATTTTATGGCATTTTCTGCGGAAAAAAAGAGAATCATATTAGTCACGTGACCCACGCGCACGTCTGCAGATATGAATGAAAGTTAACGTGTTTCTCCAACGTAACAGAGCCTTTGGGAGAAAAAGTTGAACGAAACAAGCAAACTACAAACTGTATGTCCAAAATGAAAGCATATTTTAAAAGAAAATGGTATATTTCTCACTAGAAATGTTGTCAAAATAAAAATTAGTCCTCAAAATATCTTGTTTTATGGGATATTCCACCGAAAAATGAACGTGCATCCGCCATGTTTTTTGCTCACGGCAGGCCAAACCTCCAAAGTCACGTGATCCTGAGAAGGCTCGTAGAAAATGAATAGAAAAATGAAACGTATCCCCCTCACAGTTTAGGGGGCGTTTTTGTAAAACTCTCACGCATTTCCATGTGGACAAATGTAGCTACTACACATTTTAGGATGAGACTGGGTTGTCACATTAGACTAGATTGTGCCCAGAAACGTTATGCAGCTGCAATAACTACTTACTTAGGACAATTTTGCCAAAAAACAAGCAATGACCAGAAAAAACTCACAGATTAACCATTTCCCACATCTTCTAACTGTTGCTGATAAGCCATTTTACCACACTGCATTTACTTTAGCCATTGATTTTTTCTGGGATTGAAACTATAGCAGAACCACACCAATAGTCACTTGGAATTTTAAGCCTGAACCACATGCACCCATATTGGGGTTAATGGATGCTGCAGGTTTTTGGGTCATCTGGAATTTTCAATCCAGACAACATGCCTACGTCTCACCTACTTCACCTCCCTTCCGTGTTGATCAAGTGTTTGCTATGACTTCTTGCTGGCAGCATGCCTGTAGAAAAAATTGAACATTTTTACTCTACGTGCTCACGGTGTGGTCTATGACTTGAATATTTTGTGGGGCTCACCTCTGTGCTCCATACAGGTTTGTTTATTTTCACCCGCAGATAGCCCGTATCCACTTGTGAGGGCAGTTGTGACTGAGACTTTAACCAAAACCCTCACTTTTCAGGCGCACCAGAGTTCTCTGGCTTGGTCTACATCAGGTGAGCTCTCACACCTGCCAACCAAAGCATACCTTCAAAGAAACAAAGCTATTGTTCTTTGACAATGTTAACCTTCCTTCAGCCTCCTTCAGAGTTACAAAGGAACAAACAGGTCGCATGTTCCTTTTCCGTATTTCGGCCACCAACCCACAATCAAAATACGTTGTTGCGTGCAGAGTTCATGCCTCTTCCGATTTGTTGTCAGGTTAAGACTGCCAGATGAAACAAAAACAAGCGACAGCAGAGTGGCTGGACAGAATAACATTTTAACAGCTGTTGAAAAAAAAACCACACAACTTGAAAATGCCAACAGCCCGTCACCCAGCCTCAGGCATCCACCTCCTGATGTGACTTATTTAGAGGCCCGGGGGCATGAGAGAGTTGCTGACACTGCACGCTTTTCTTCATGCTCACACAGTGTACCCACAGGCTGAGAAACCACAAAGCCTGTCTTTAGATTTTTGTCTCACCCTTTCTCTCCTGTGGGACGACGTCTTTAGTTCATTCCCACAGTCTGCATATGAGGGTCCGGTTCGGAAGAGGACTCGCTGCACCTCCCACCCTGTGATGCTGGGCCACTTTTGTGCCGCTCGAACAGTAACACACCACAGGAATGTTTTTTTCATTTTTTTTTACAAAGACAAGCAGGACACATTGTCTCATATGAAAAATGTGCAGTTTCTCGCACCCCTTTCTTCTGCTTCACCAAATCAGCTGCTCAGCCGTCTAATTAAGTCAAAATGTGGAAGGGGGCATGAGATTTGCCACGTGAGGAAACTGGAAACCCTCCAAAAAGAGTGACTGGAAACCTCGAAGAACCCTGATATATGAAACACTGATGTTAAACCAAAGATAATTTGTGAAAAGAGAGGAGGAAATCTGCAAACAAAATTCCACTAATGACACAAAGCGTTATATTACAGGAATCCACAGGGACTTGAGTTAGAAACATAAGTCTGCTCCAACGAGGTTTTAGAGGTGAGAAGCTTTTGTTGACCTTGGATTGAACTAAGATTTTTAGCAGCAGCGATGACTCACATTCTCCCTGTTTCACCGCTGGTGACCCTGGATACAGTCGTCTTTGTTAGTTAGCGGCCATCAAAGGCTTTAGAGACAAAGCTGTGGAAACATGTCTATAAGAGTGAACACTTGACCCTTGGTTGCCCCGTTCATAGAGGGCTTTGGCAGGAAATTAACTGAAACTTATTCCACAATAAGTTCTCAGTCAGCCTTCGAATCCAAGGATATTAGCCCGTGTAGCAAGAAAAGAGAAGAATGGGTTGCTCAATCTAAACTAAGAACTAGGGTGGTGGTCCTGGGGATTCAATTAATACTGACTTTGGGTGGCATGGTGGCCTTTTTTGAGGATTTTTGATGCTGCTAGTGGGTTTTTTTAAGTTTCTGAAAAGGGCAGCGAGAACAAGAAATGAATAACAAGTGGACCAAACAGCTGTAGTCAAAATGTCATCTTTAATGTCACTCCAGCAGTTGTTGTGTGTAGGACTGTACATCAGATCAGCAGAAGGAACAAACCTTTTGATTTTACTGCAGTTTTTGATATGTTTTTATTAGTTTGTGTTTTCTAAAAAATAACAATTCAAACAAATGTTTTTTTTTTTGTAAGAGTGAGTGAATTTTTTTATACATTTTCCAAAATTTGTATGCAAACTACTGCATGTCTTGCAAAGATCTAAAACCTTGATTTTTAGACATTCAAGATATTTTACCAGGTTCTAAGTTGTTGGAAATTATCTTTACACCTTTCCAAGCTTTTTTCCAAATGAGTGTTTTCTCATTAGTGGATCTAGAAATAAGGGTGTTATTATTGAGATGAGTCAATATCGTTTTACTTCTTACTCTTGACAATAGAAAAATTGATTTAAATTTCAAATTGCACTGTCATTTTTTGATTAAATTTAAAGAATGTTTTTTGAAGTTCGAAAATAGTTCACAAGCTAGACTGGCATTGATTATCATTATGTGGAAACAAAAAAATTAGGTCCATGTCCCAAGAATAAGTGCTACTTTCAGATTACATGGGGATTTTTGAAGATAGACCAACTAGACCTAAGACTGTATTCAGATTTTGCGCACATTTTTGTTCTGAAATGAGTGATTTTCACCTTTTACAATAGTTTTTTGTCACTGTAATAAAAATGGACTGTAATTATGTTCATAAACACTCAAAAAATACAATGCCTTTGCTTAAAACCAGCAAAAACATACTTATTGAGCTGTATAACCTATTGTTTTGAGTAATTTAAGTCTCCTAAGTTTGATATGTCATTGTATGAATGTATAACTGATGATTGTGTTGTTTTTGTGTATTATTCTTATTTGATTGCTAGAAATAAACCACTTCAAATCAAAAAATCAAAAATCAAATACATTTTTATTTAACAGTTTATTGTTATTGTAAAAATTCTTGAGGAGCAAAACAATACTTGCTGCATGAACAAATAATTTTACTTCTTTGTAGAGATTTTCTTAAAATTAGTGTACTTTTCCTATTCTTAGGATTTCTCCTTATACGGTTCATTCCAGCACAAATATTTCAGGATTTTTCCCTCCTCTCAGAGAGGGTTTAAGCATTTGTTTACAGCTAAAGGATTGCAGTGCAGCTTCTGAATTCTACTTTCCCTGTGAGGTATTGCCACGCAGAAAGCAGCAAATTGCACTGGCGTCTTTTTAAGTGCTCTTTAAACACTACCAGACTAGTCTGGAACACTTAGACTACCTATAAAAAACATTTAACAAACTGCCAACAAAAAAAAGGAAAGAAAATCCCAACGTGCTAAGTATAATTTCCATAACTTAAGGAGAATACCCACAGAGGTGATGAATAATGGGTAACGTTCACTGGCAGTCCTGTAATTACTGTAAAAGCATGTGTACAAAGAAACATTCCAATCCAGAAACCCTGTTATTATTAGTGCTAAATCAAGCAAACATTGACTCAAGACAGTTTTTTTTTGCACTATTGCGGATTTGTTTGTGAGCTTAAGGACACTAAAACTCAATTTCCCTAAGGAGTGAAAAGGCTTTTAAAATGCAGCTGAAGGTTGGATGAGAGACCTCATTTAGATGATTATTTCTACCCCAGGAGTTAAAATCCCTTAAGCATTTAACAAATGATGTTAGCAGTTTAGGTGAAGTTGTCCAAACAAAGCAAAAATGAACCAATAAGGTCATTTTAATGGACTGAGTTGAAGAGGCCTTCCAAAAACTGTAGATGCTTCCCCTTTGGGCCAAAAAAATCCATGAAAAACCGTCAAAGCCGCCTCTCACTCTTTTATAAATGCACATTAAATTGCTTGGTATGTCGAGTATCTCTGTTGTATACAGTACAGAAGCAAAATACTAAAAGAATCGGATATTTTCCTATAAAGCCTGTAATCTTCAATCCCCATAGTGTCCTGATTACCTGTTTCATCTGTGTTTCCCTGTGTGGGGCTCCGCCCTCTGTTATTCTGCGTAACTAATTTACTGTTGTGTTCATGACCCGATCATCTGTTCCCTAGATTACGAATAAGCCTAATCCTTCCAATAGGTAAGTCTCTGAACTTTTACCTCCAGGATTCTGACCTCTGGACTGATTTAACACCTGAAAATTGGATTGTGGGTTTTCGGATTTTATATTTTCAGCTGAAGGAATTTCCTTAAGTCGCACCTTTGCTAGTCTGCTACAGTTTGTGTTTGGATATCTCCATGCTTAAGGGAAAAATCCTATACCTCCCCCATTAAATCAAAATTTTGGTGTATATCTAATAGTGTTTTTTTTTAGCATTAATTTTCATTTACCTGTGCTGTTTTATTTTTACTGAGCCACTGCTGCTGCTTTAAAAAGACCAAAAATGTTTGGTTTGGTTCAAGTACGAAGCTCTAAACCCTTGGTAGTCCAGGGCCTTCTCAATTTTTGCTCTATTAATTTATCTTTAAAACTTTTTTGTACAAGCCCATGTTCTTTGTATTACTGATATTTTCAATACATTGAACAGAAAAGGTAAATTTTGTCATTTATTTACTGGAACATTCACAATACCACAAATTTAAAGGTAAGAACTTTTTGAAACATTCATGTTGAATTGTAAGTGGTAGTAAACAGCCAATGTGGTTGGCAAACTTAGAGACTACTAAGGATCAAGAGACAAGATGTTAGAACATGTGATCACACTGAAAGTATGGATTATTATGGAATAGACCAAACATTTGGTTGATGTTCTTCTCTGCCAGATCCGGAAACCTCCATCTATGTTGAAAACTGTACAAATATGATCATTTTGCACATTTGTTGTTAGTATAATTTTAATTAGGACAACAGAAGATTGGAAAAACATTGTCTGGTCTGATGAATCTGGATTTCTGGTGCAACATTGGAATGGTAGGTTCAGGGTTTGGCCTCGACAACATGAAAGCTTAGATCCATTTTGCCTTAAAGCTGCTTCCAGCAGGATAAGACGCCATGTCATAAAGCTGGAATCATCTCAGACTGGTTTCTGAGTTCATTGGAGTCAAATGGCCTCCACAGTCACCAGATCTCAACCCAATAGATCACCTTTGGGATGTGGAACGGGAGACTGGCATCATGGATGTTTAGCTGACAAATCTGCAGCAACTGTGTGATGCTGTCATGTCAATATGGACCAAACTCTCTGAGGAATGTTTCCAGTACTGTGTTGAATCAATGCTATCAAGGATTACGGCAGTTCTGAGGGCAAAGGGGGGCCCAACCTGGTACCAGCAAGGTGTACCAAGTAAACTGGACTGAAAACAAAGAACTCAAAAGTAATGTCTTCTGAATCTGATTTCTTCTTTCAGATTCAGGTCTGTCTGTTTTTCATTTTCAGACTTAGCCAGTATCCATGCAATGACTTAGCTATCTCTTGTTTTCCAATGAGGTAAGCACCAGTGATCTTAAAGGAACCCAAAGACTTCCCCTGGGCCGTCGCTGCTAACAACAATGACTACAACAAAGTCAGATGGTGTTCATGTGATGACTTCTCAGGCCGCCGTAAATCCAAAAACACCCATTGAGTTCCTCTCAAAGACATGAGATCATTTTTTTTCTGCACACAAACTGTCAGATTCAAGTCCATAGGGCCCTTCACAGCTTCCAGTGTGAGCACACAGGATACAGTTGAACAAAAGAGTGAGTAGAGAGAAGATGGGAGCCGAACTTTGAGAACGAACCAATAGGGAAGAAGCCTCGGAGGAGGAAGGGGTGTCTGCTTGACTAGTTTGTTCTTTGCACTCCTTTTAGGGAATACAGAGAAAACCGCTGGGAGGCATTTAATGTGACGCACTTGTGGACAAAGAACGATACATAATAAAAAAGAAAAACAATAATGGAATTGTGCTTGACAGGAGAAGAAAGAAAAGTATCTTTGATGTACAACAATGCCCAGTGACTTGTGCTTTTGCAAGCAACCGAGCTGAAAGTGAATGCATTAGGGTGTGCAGGTGTCAAGGAGATAGCTTACACTCAAGGTCCTGCATCAAATAAAACATGTGGCTCGGCTTCAGGAAGGAGGTATAGAAATGCTCACAAATGTTAATCCCCTAGTTAGCCTCTTTTATGCTTATTTTGTTCTCTAAAAGCATTTAAGGTCATCTAACCTTTCAGAACTCACAATCTATTGAAGAATGGGAAATGCCTATAGAGCTTTAAGGAAGTTTTTTCTCAAAAAGCCCCTAAATGCTTCCAATTTTCCGTCACTAGGATGTTTTAGGGTTTATTTGAATATTAACTAAGTTGAAGTAAACCAATGTCAACCACTATTAAACCAATTTTATCCAGTTAGTTAAGTTGCTGCAGCCTTATTCCTAAGCTCTTTCATATTTGTGTGTGCAACAAGATTGATGTTTCTGTCTGCAGGAATAAATATCCTAAAATCAGCACCAAAGGATGTAACCAGTGCGAAGTGGGACACCGTCGATTTTTAGAGCTCTATTGTGTGCCTTCCAATTCTTTATTATCCCTTTTATCATATTACACTCTGCAAATGCTGCACTAATCTTTCATGAGAGGACAGGAAATAAATCCCTGCTGCCGTTCTTCAAAGCCAAAACATACAAAAGGGTGGGTAATTTCTGTCATCCAGTCTTCATATTTCATGAATTTCAGATTGCATGAAATATAATTTATCTTCCATGACCATGATTCTCGCAAGATTGATTTTTAGTCCTAACCTCCAGTTTTGCACACAGGTGGGGCACTCTAGAACTTCACCTAATGAGAACGTGTTGAAGCCCCTGAGTCCACACTGATGGACTCATTCAGTCACTGTATTGGGATGTGTCTATCCATGTGTGTGCAGATGAAAGCAGGATTCTGCAGTGGCTTTGCTTGGAGGACCCTGTTAGTAACTGGCAGAGGCCCAGCCATTTGCCCATTTGCATTCCTCAAGGGCAAGCTGTCCAGCGTTATCTCTGCTCGTTTCAGCAGAGGCCCCCGGAGCCACAAAGACGGCGCTGTGTTGACTTCTTTCCACAAAAATAAGGGGCAGAGGCCGGTTTCAGAGGTGGCTAATTATGCTGACCCCTAAGGCAAGAGCTGCACCTGCAGAAGCAGGTGTTTATGAGCTTCACCTGGGAAGAATAGCCCTAAGGTCACCACACATATCTCACAGTGGAGGTGCTTCAGTGCTCACAAATTCCTCCTAACTTGGATGAAAGTCTGACGTACTCTCGCCCTAGCAGGTGTGGCAGGTGTGAAATGGTAAAACTGTAAGTATGTGGAGGGGTCCAGGCTGAGCTGCTGCTGCTGTGGGATGACACCTCCTCTGCAGTGGAACATGTCTGAGTTGAGGATTAGTGTTGTTTGAGGAGAGATAAGACCGTGCAGGATCAGTGTGCAGCTAAATGTATCTGCCAGAACCGCCAGAGAAGCGGCAGCAGCAGCAGCAGCAGAAGCAGCAGCAGTGCATCGACTCTGCCAACATTCCTTTGGATCAAAAGCAGAAAAAAAAAAAGAAATTCTCCCCACAAACTCAAAAAACATCTGATAGAAGCTCAGAGCAGCTTCTGAATTAAATAAATCCTCAAGATGTTTTGCTTTGTTTGAAATTGTTTATGTGAATGAAAATTATACAAAAGAAGAAAATGTGTTGCACTGACAGTTTTGGAAATTTGTTCAACACAACTGACTGTTGTTTATGACAAGTTCTGAGGCTCTGGTGTTTTTGAATTTCAGCTCCTTATTTACGTTTGGAGCAAAATCAACTCTTTTAACTTTGATATATGTAAAATACCTTTAAGGTCCAGATCCAAGAAATATTACTTAAAATGTCACATAATTACAAGAAATCTAATAAGCTAGTGAATTAAAATAGTCATTGGCTGCTCCCAAACGTTTACAGTTTGCTGTACATTGATCAGAATAAAATAACATAGATACCTTTGTGTTAGTCTAATGTTTAAAGGGTTTAAATATATGAAAATAGTCATTGCGATCCATCATTATGAGGATTTGTGAATTTATGAGGACATCTACTGGTGAGAGCTGGAACTTCCACACACTTCTTCAAAGATTTTTCCAAAACGCACAAACTTTTTGTTAAATTTTACCTCCAGAGAGGGACCCAGCAGGGTCATCACTGATGCTGTGCAGTAGCGGGAAGCCAGCAGGTGCAGTGAGATCAGGCCAGGGGCCATGGAGGCTCCATTAAATGACAATCCCCACCTGAGCCAACACGCTTTTCACAACCTTTCTGTCATCGTCGGCTTTCTAATTTAAAATCTATCGACTTCTATTCAGTGGAGGGCAGATGCTCATGTCCTCCAGCCAGGACAAAAGTCACGCAGCCCTGTAATTTCACAGAGAACATACCCAAACGCTGCTGTTTCTTACAGTTTGGACGTGGCGTTTCTGTAGAGTTGCTGCTGAGCCACTGGATGTTCAATCTCCTCTGCAATGGATGGAGGTAAAATGTCTGAAAAGGTTATAGACTCAACGCAGAGAGGGGGGGAGGGCCAGGAAAGGAAGGTGAGAGATTGACAGCAAAATGAATAGGTAAAAAGGTCATGTCTTTGAATGTGTTCAGGCTAAAAAGTCATGTAATGTTCCTAATCAATAATCACCATGGAACGGACAGCTGAAATTTCAGTAGAAGCTTTATTGGGGGGGGGGGGGGGGGGGGGGGTAATGGATGTCTCCCAAAGGCATAATTCCATAAACAGCAACACAGGCATTTATAATTCAAGGACAAAGAATTCACTTGTACGATAACAAATTGAAAGTGTTTCACATCTTATGCTACTTTTCACCAAACTGTTGCCTTTAGACCTGAACTCAAACCAGCAACTTGAAACATGGTCACTTTTAAAAATGGGGGAGAAAAACAAAGATTTTGGAGGCTCAGACTATGAAGCTGAACAAAAATTCTCTTAAACCTTTTTTTTATCCTTATGCCTCTGATCATCCAAATAAATCATACTAAAATGCCACCAGAGATCTTTTAATGTGCTTTAATTGCCCTAAAATGAAGAAGCTTCTGTTAGAAACTGTCATGTATGATTGGGTTTAGTGTAACTTAATATATTTATTTCTAAATTGAGGTTGTGTTGCCTCAAAATACCACACAAATCTTACCAATAGCTGATGTGCAGTTAGCTATAATGCTAGAGAGCGATTCATGTAAACATTTTATCTGTGTTTATCGAAATTTGACCTGAAAAAGCTGAAAAACCAACCCAAAAATGTTGTTCAGATGGACTGATTCCCTGATGTGTAAACAGTCTCTGTAATGCAGCACTTCCTCCAGGCATCGATATATTATTTTTCTTTTTTTTTTCTCTGTTTTGCGTGCTTCACCCTCACAACTCCACAGGGTAACGACAAAGCACAACACAAGCAGCTACTGTAAAGTTACATCACTATCAAAATGCTGTCGGTGTGAGTATTTTGGTGCTAGATTCTCAGTACATGCTACAGTGTTTTCACAACCTGTTACTACGCTGCAGTCACGCCATCTTCCACATTCCTGAACTGCTTCTGCAAATGCTTTCTGACAAACTACTCCACACTTGTTAGTCTGGTGTTTCTGCTCAGAACGGAGCCTCGGACAAGAGTCAGGCATGAACAAACTGTGCAATTACTGTTAGACGTTTAAAAATCTTTAAATTGCATAAGTGTTTTTTTTATTTTTTGTTTATTTTACTCACAAAATCATCAAGGTCCCAGTCTTTTCAGTCAGATTTGGCACACTGAGAGCAGATGAGGTTGAGTCCTGCCTGTCAGATCAATGAGAGCTGCTGCAAATGCTGAGGAACAATCCCACAGCTGCTCAGGTTCATTCTCTTCTTTTCTCTCTCTTTGCTTTGACAGATAAACTTCACAACACAAATTGAAATTCCAAAAAAGCCAGATTTTTACAAAAAGTCAAGAAAACTTTTTTTTTAATCTGTTCAGCAAAAGCTATACAGGTTTTTTTTTTAATTTATTTAACAATACTTGCCAATTGTTTACAAAGTAGCTCACAGTCTGAGCACGAGGCCACCCAAAGAAACAAATTGCATTTGATTATTTCAGGAATTGTGAGTAGAAATAATTTTCCATTACAGAATATAATTTTGAAAAATGTCTATTTGTAGTTTTTCTTTTCTACCTTCTGCAACCAAACGTTTAAAAAGTGGACATACAAAAAGTATAACATTAAAGATTAATATGGCGCTAAAGGGGTTAAAAATACATTATGAAACTGCCTTTGTTCAGTTAGTACAGCAGTAGGGTTCTGCCTTAACTTGGATTCATAAGTATGTCTGCTGTACTGCTTAACAGGAGATGGAGTTCTGAAAAATATGTCTTTTTTTTTGTTTTTTGCTGTAAAGGATAAAGGTGAAGGGTTAAGACAGTATTTCATTCAAAGCAGCAGCGCATGCAGTTTGGTTTTGACGAGAAGTATGTGGCTGCAGAGGTTTTGTTTTTGTCTGCTTTACTTTAGTTCTCAAAACGCAGCCTGAAGCTGGATCTGCCACAAACCTGCTTCTTAGATGAGGCAGTTCTTGAAGTCAACTGAAAAATTGGAGGGTCTGCAGGGGTTGGTATTTGTGACCAACAATGAAAAGGCAATTCTGTGTGAGGAAAGTCATCATTTATCTTTACAGACCTTCCTCCACTCATCAGTGTTTCTGTGCACAGATATGTTAGGATTTGGTTGTATTTACAGTTCATCTCATGTATTTTTAATTCAGGATTTAAAAGAGTAAAAAAAAAACAGTTAAAAAAAGAAAACTTTCATCTTAAAAAAATCACATTATGTCTATAAATGAAAGCCATGGTAAATGACTATAGTTACTTGGCTTTTTTATTTTTTTGACTCAATATTCTTTGTACTTTTAACTTTAGGAAACAATTGCATTTTCTAAAATAAACATTTGGATGTACCCACATAATTTTTGTTTATAAGTATATTGTTTTGATTTACTTGGTTTGACCCATTAATATAAATGTATTTCAATACTTTTATATTTTAAGTGTAAAAATTCATTCATCTTCTAATTTGTTTTGTCCCTTTCGGGGTCACTGGGCTGCTGGAGCCTATCCCGGTCACTTGCAGGCAAAGACTGAGGACATCCTTGACAGGTCACCAGTCTGTTGCAGGACCACAATCACACACCCATGCACACTCACATTTACACCTAGGGTCAATTTAAAGTGACCAATTAACCTATGAAGCATGTTTTTGGATGGTGGAAGGAAGCCGGAGTCCCCGGAGAAAACCCACGCATGCACTGGGAGAACATGCAAACTTCACACAGAACGGTCCCCCATTGATTTTTCTGTTTCAAGCCCCTCCAGCCGGGCTTTAAACCGGGGGCCTTCTTGCACTACCCACTGCGCCACCGTGCAGCTAGTGTAAAAATGTTGCAGCAATTTCATTAAGTAAATTGGGTTTTAATTTTTTGACTGTGATGTATAGGGCAAAATCACAATCAGCTTAAAGTGAGTGAAAATCCAGAAAGTAAATTTGAAAAATAGGTGTGACTCTGTAAATAAATAATAAAAAAAAAACGGTTTTAAATGGAAAGGACTCAATGTAAACCTGAAGGAAATATTGATAATGTGAAAAATAAATCTGTAAACATATTAAAAAAATTTTTTTAAACCCTACGGAAATTTTAAAAAGTTGTAATTTTGAAACTTGAATAAAAGAACCAGAAAAACTTAAAAATGTCACCAAATAAAAAATGTTTATATGTGACAACTGCTATTTTTTTTTTTTACTTAAGTTTTAATTCATAGTTTTAATTTTTTACGGTGGCCCATTGGCTACCTGGACATGATTGACATCGGGTGTTAGAGGTTAAACCTGGTGTCAGCGCCGCCTGTGTCCTTCCTTCTAGGATATGGCGTGCTTTGAAGACAACAGCAGCTGCTACAAATAAACATTGTTTTTCATTTGGTAACAGTTTTAGGTCTATAGTTTTTTCAAATGTAATTTTTTTTTCAAACAGGCAACATTTTTATTGTGCTATTGTGCAAATTGACCAATAATCTTTTTCAAATTTTCAATATTTTCTTAAATTGTCCAATTTGAAATTTATTTTCTATGTTGTTCTTTTTTTTCCTCCAAATTTAAAGTAAGGTAGTTTTTCAGCCACTTTCAGCTGATCCTGATTTGACCCCACAGTAATGTTTTCTTAAACAGGAGGGCACATTAAAAAAATAAGACAATCAAAAGATACCATTTGTTGTTAGTCGCCTGAAACACCTTATAACAGGGAGATAAGTGGTAGAATCACAGGGTTCCTGTAACACATTCAAATATTTTTTTCTCACTAACACAAATCATATTTAGGTGGAAAACGCCCAAAAGGCCCTTTTCCAACTCACAACAGAGTGACTTACTGCAACAAAGAACTGAAAAACAAAAAACCCGGAATCTTGCGGCAGGAAAGTAGCTGTGTTTTGTCTTTTCGGTGACCTGTGGCGAGCTATGCGAAGAGCAATCAGAAAAGTTGAATGAACCTGAGCAGTGCTGTCCGTCTCGAGGGAGACACTCCTCCCTGCTGCAGATCTCTATAACTGCCCCTTAAACCCCCCTGTCTCTGCCTCCCAAAAAGCTGTGCTGTCTCCATGATTTATGCCTTCCCGATTCCCTTTCAAGATGTGTTTGCTCACTTTTCATAACCGCTGGCTGGTAAGCGGCCGTATAAACCAAGAAATAACTGTGCAGTCACATCCTAGACAAGCTTTCATGCAGTTTATGTCCAAGAAAGTGAAATGTCTCAACATCTGTAAAACTCCTCTGCAACAAATAAACACAACTGAGGTATAGATTTTAGACTGATATCCATAAATTAGTTAATTTTGTCCACAAAATTGTTTTCTACTGTTAAATCTAACATTTTAAAGGTTATACAACAAAGATAACAATTAGTTTAAAAAAAATAGACTAGTGACATTTAGCATCAACTATTCAATAAATTCTAAAATATACTTCAACTTAGACAGTCAAAAAAACAGAGAGACACTTCACTGCCCTCCTTATCCTCTTTTCATTTTGGTGTAAGTACCGAACAGACAAAACTTTGGAAAAGTTTGTAGATATTGTAAACATTTTACCAGTACAAAAGCACACGACGTGATCAGTAAACACAAACACCGCCAACACTGACAGCTTCTATTCCTCCTCCATTGACTTCTCAATCTCCTTCAGCCTGCGGACAAACTCCTGAGCCTCTCTGTCTCCGGTGCGAGCTTCCAGCATCCTCATGATTGGCTTCTCTGGAAGGGGGAGAGGCAACACATAAGAGGGGTTACTGCACAAGTATCTCCGGACTGAAAGGCCTTTAATGTTGTAATAGGAATCCAGATTGATGCTTCCTGATATTCAGAAATACAGGAGCTTTTGTGTGAGAAAAAGAGACTACTCTACAGGGCCTGTGGTCGTACGTACCGCTGGGTTTACTGCGAGACAGGTGCAGAATGATGGGCTGGACACTTTTGCCCGCCGCAGATGCATTTGGCCTCCCTGGCCAGCAGAAGTCACTCAAAGGGGCGACGGCTTCGCCGGCGAAGTCGTTGGTGGACAGCCAGTCGTAGTCCATCACAGTGAAGGTCAAACAGGCGTATCTGTGTCTGTACTGTTCAGGACTCACATGGCTGCAAGACAAAGGAGCCAGTCAGGGACAGGAACACAAACAGCGAAAAAACAAAGAGGGACGTTTGCACTAACAAGTGAAAAAGTTCATCAAACACCGGGTGTAGCGTCTTCAGCTTCACTTGCGTGCGCTGGCTCTTGGCTGCTGGAAAGAGGTGGTGTGGACAGAGCTCCACTATGACAAAGGGGTCACTCAGACCTAAAGAAGACCAGAAAAATATCAAATCATTTCTTTTTTGTGTTTAAAAACATTTGTTAGAACCATTGTTTTACCATTGGCATCCAGCGCAATAATGTCTGCAGCATGCAGGATCTCCACAGTCAGTCTCTGATCTTGAGCGTCGTAGTAGCACTTCACACTGATCCGGCCATAACGTGTGTGTTTGAGTGTTTTCTGAAACATGCCGCAGCATATAAAAACACTTCAACCTGCAAAAACATGCTCAAGTGGCAAGAAAATGCAGAACTTTTCATCTATCTTTCCTCATGCTGTATTATCTGATTGCTTGAGGAGTTGGGCAAAGGCAAAATTTCAATCATCTGGCGGTAAAACAACAGAAGACAGAGCGATGTGCTGTCCAATCGATTTCTTCTGTCCGCTTAAATGAGATTGTCTGCCTTGTGGGATGAAACGCACCTGGTGGGAAATCTTCTCCAGATAGTACTGTTCAATCAGCTCAAAGGAGGGACATTTATTCAGCCTTAGCTCTTCATCCAACACCTAAACAAGACGCACAGACATAGAAGGAGACAAATGGCGTGGTAGATGAGAGGACATAAATCTAACAGGGAGTCCTCAAAAGACTGGGCTGCCAGGACGCGACACACCTTGTAGTCTCCGCTTTTCATGTCTTCCAAGCACAGACCTTCTCCCTTAACATGAAAGAACTGCAGCAGGGTCTAAAACAGGGAAGAAACAAATAACACGTATGGGCTGAAAGCATACATTTTTACAGGGACACCATAAACCTTAAGCAGTGGAGCCTATCTGTCTGACAAACTCCAGCCCCACTGCCAAAATTCTGGAACATTTGCTGACGGCAGAAATGAAAGACAGATGCATCTTTTTAAACAAGTTTCCTTGTTGCAGGGATCACCAACCTCCATGGTGTACTGGAATCGGTTGTAGAACTCCACCTGGACACCCCTGTTTTCTGCGACAGCGTCCAGGATCATCCGCAGCAGCAGCTCCCACAGGCTCTGCAGAACTCTAGCAAGAAGTAAATGTGGGTTTGCGTTAAGGTAGGCCCATTGACTGTATATGAGAAGTGGACTGAGTGAGCCCCTTCCCTATGGTGTTCCAAATAAAAAGTACCTGCTGCCTCCAAGAAGCCAAAATCACATAGACTTGGATTGAGAAATAAACAGCTATTACTCTGTCATTCTTTTTGTCAGAATAACCATTCTTGTTTTGCTATCTTGTCTTTTTTTTTAACAGATTGTTGCTAATCCTTTTATGATATGTTATTCAAGTGACCAACCAGACGCCTCAATATAAGTATGTGGTTTTGAAACGTTTCACAGATTCTCTAGAGGCCGCTTTCAGGTGGTAAGCTTGTGGACCTCCAGCAGGCTCACTCCAGATTGACTGGTTGCCATAGAAACGATGACTCAGACTGACTTGGACCAACCACTGCTTACTGACGATGTCTGGCTCCAACATGGCGGCGTCCGTATTGTGAAAAAAATGGCAACTGAATTCAGTTGGAGCTGGACGTGAGTGATGTCACACTCACTTGATCCAATTCTCGTTATAAAATCTATGGGTATGCCTGAAAGCAGCTTTTGTATAATGGTTGTGGATTATACACGGCTCTATCATAAATTAAATAATATTTTACCTGGTTAGGTTTTCCTTAACAAGGTGTTCCGTCAGGATGCCCACAGTGTCTTGAAGATACTTCATTAGAGGTGCAACAGCCTGAAGGAAAACCACAAGTCATAAATGCAGACTGTCACTCAGCTGATCCACAAATTAAAGTAGAGATGGACTTAAGATGCTTCCATACATCATCATTGTTGATGGAGTCTGGAGACAAGCTAATGTGCTGGATGTATCTCCGTAGCTCCGGTAGCATCTGTAAAGGAAGAGCCCATTTCTAAAACCCCTGTCTGAAATCTGCATTTACATATTAAGCGCACAGGCACACGTCTCATTTCATAGCAGCGTATTCTCACCCTGTCAGTCAGTAGAGCGATTAGGCGTTTGGCTTCCCTCTGCAGATCCAGGTCCATGTTGAAAAGCTGTCCATTCAGAGCTTTGTACACCTGCTCTTTGCCCTCCACCCCGCAGGACTCTTCCATGGCTCGCTCCACACCCAGCCAGTCCAGGTCACGGGGAAGGTGACTCAGGAACACACGCACGTGCTCCGTGCTGTTCAGCGCAATGCAGAGCTAGCAGAAAGCCAGGAGAAGCAAAAGAAAGGAAACACAGGGTGGTGGAGAAGGAGATATAAAGGAGAAAAAGAAGCAAAGCTACCAAGAAGAAGGGGGAAGTTGTGTAAATATTGTCATCCTGCACCCTCTGTGCTTCTGTTTGGTGACAAGCATTACCTGCACAATGAAAGCCTTGTGGTCTCGGCCCAGCTGGTTCCTCTCAACCTTGCGTGTGATCATCTCAGAGTAGCTAACAGCCTCACTGCAGAAATTCTGTGGGGAATAATACCACTCGTTTGACTGCTGCAGTCTGCGTGCACGTTTTTGCCTCCGAGTCATGCTTGTATTACAGCAGGATATGAATATTTTTGGGTGGCAACAGTGGAAGTGGCACTCACGTCTGTCAAGCGCGTGACAAAGATGAACGCCCCCGCAGAATCTGGCCATGCCAGCTGGAGCCACATCTCCCGTACCTGGCTGAAGCAGGCAGTCACTTCCACAGCCGAGGAGCTGTGCTGGGCTTGTTGAAGAGGCTGGAGCTGCGTTAACACAATGGAATGACCCATGAGAATGAAATCCCTCCTTTACCACAGCTTTTTGTATTGACATTTTTCTAAATAAACTTATTTTAAAGTTGCAGCAACTTTTAAAGCAATAGAAGGAGATGGGGTCTAGTTGCTCCCGTGGAAATCCACAGTAATTAATTGTCGTAATTGAAAAAAAATGCATTTATAGACTGATTTATTTATTGATTAAAGTAGTGGTGCGTTTGCCAACCGCAGCGGCTGTTTTTGATGAAGTATCAATGATGTGACTCCTCCCTTTTTTAGTGTTCTGCATAATATAACAAAAAGTTTTCCAAAAAGTTATTAAGTTGGAAAATTTAGGTTTTTAAAAAAACATAACAAGAGTTATGATACATAATTAACACGGTCCTTTAAATTTAATTGTCCAAAAATGCGCCACTGATCCGACTGTTTGTTGAGCCAAAGTTTCAAGGAATTCAAATAAATTCCATTCCCTATTATTTCACCTTTACATAATTGGATCAGCAAGCAAGACTGTCTAGAAAGTTTATGACAGTATGGGGTGTGGGAAAAAAATCAAAAATTAGATGCATCCACTACGATCCATAAATTAATCTGAATAGTCTTATGAATTTTAAATAATCCAAAAATTGATATGATTTAAAGTAAATGGGGCAGGGTTTCCTGTTCTTTCTTGATTGGCAAAGAGCTCCAGGTCCAAGTGTTTCTGCAGGGTGAGTTTTTTCTATTGCAGGGGATATGATAACCGCTCAACAGCACACTTGTATCTGAGCATTCGGATCAGCTTCACAAGAAGGTGCACATTTGCACCACACCAAGTAATATTTGACCCAGAAGACTATCCAACACTTTATTGTTTTCTTGCAACTTCTGTTAAAGGTCTTAGTTTTTGATTATTTTCTTTCTGAAAAAAGCAACATATGTGTTTGTTTATCAAGGCTACCAAGTAAAACACTGTTCTAAAATTTGTTCAGCAGCTAGATAGAATTCATTTTTGTTTGACGAGAGTCAAAGAGCGTTACGTTAAAGCTGGTCAAATGATAAAAAGTGACATTATCTTATTTAAGGTTGTTGAGTTCAGGGAAAACACTTTATTAGCAAATGAAACATTTTCATGTCAGAATTTTTATCTTCTTAATAAAAGTTAAACAAGTATATAGAGCTCGTCTTTACTTAAAAATGCCCTAGGTGGAGAAAAGTTAGTAAATAAATTTTGGTCTAGTGGGAGAGAAAACATTTTGAAATAAAAGGAGATTCCAGATGCATTGACAACCGTTTTATGATCAAATTAATTTAGAAATATGCTTGTTTTTAACTGTAAAGTGCTTTGAGGATGAAAAACATTTTTTTTATAAATAAACCTTGATTTGATTTGATTAGTTATAGGAAATAACTACCAACTTTATTCCACCTCAATTAATTTGTGTTTAAAGGAAAAAAAACACACAAAGGTAAAAATGTGGAATTTTTTCCATTTTTCTTTTTTTACAAAAAACTAACTTTATAGCAGAAATTATAGATTAATGTTAACGATTTTTTACAGAAATGATTTATTTCAAAATATACAGTACAGGCCAAAAGTTGTGTGTCCAAACTTTTGGTCTGTACTGTACCTCTCAAGAGCTTTTAATTTGAAGGAAACCTGCCATTATATTACAAGCTATTATCTTTTTTTTTCATGGACACATCACACAGAAAAGACATATAGCAATAACTTTTTAAAATATATTTCTGTGTTTAAATTGTTAAGAGCAGTAACTAAAACTGCGTCAACAACATAAAAGGACCTGATCGCTCTTCTCCTTAAGGCCTTCATTCTTAGCAGCCACTACCACAGCACTGAAGGACGCTACATGAAGAAAATGTGATCTATTTGTCCATGAATTATGATTCAATAAAGTGGAGAATAATATTAAACTGAACAGAGGCGCTCAAGGAAACCTTTTCTTGGATTTTAGCAGAGCTGGAACCTCACAATACCCAAGCATCGCATTATAATTCTTTGTATCCTGATTGGCTGAACAATAATTAATGTTTGTAATTATCGCTTCATATAAACAAGGGACCTGTATGAATGAATGGGGGCAGGGTATGGGAGGAGAACATCAGACAGTTCTGCACACTATTTCTAGAAACAAAAATTAACTGACATTTTTTTTTATTAATTATGTTTTACACTAAAATCCTTGCACGGTTCCATAAATGGGGTCCCAACTCACATCGCTTTTATTTGTCATGTTATTTCCTGTCCTTGGAAGTTGAGTGTTTTCTCCTCACCTTATCCATCTCCACTGCTTTACAGATTCGGTCATGTGACCTGTCATGAACAATCTGCAGCCACTTATGAATCGAGGACTTGAACCAGTTATTGTAGCCGGTCAGGGCTAACATCTTAGCATCTCTGGGGAAGAAAAACACATGCTTATTTACATAAAATAAGAAAAAGGACAAAATCCCTTGTTCCATGTTGATGTGTGAATATATTAAGAGTCAAACGAACTTCAGCGGAAGAAATTCACGAAAGCCTTTGAGGATTTTCAGGGACATAAAGAGCTCAAAGATGGTTTCTCCCATGGTTTGGGTCAGTCTGGAGCTCTCTTGCTCCAGGGTCCCGCACACCCGCTCCATTGCTACGTTTACATCATCGGCTACCTGCCGGAAGACAAGCCTTCAGGGCGCCTGACAGGAATTAAGCAACAGAGATTGCTCACAAAGAAGATGTTTCAAAGTCGCACCTGTTTCTCCAACTGCCGGTATGAAACGCTGAAGAAGTCTACTTTGACCGCACTGAGAGGAGACAAACAAACAAAAAAAAAAATACATCAAGACTTTAAAAAGATGCAAATGTATTTGCAGTCTGGGGAAAAGGGAAAAGATTTTAGAAGATGACTCTCACCTGTAAAAGAGTTTGTTGTAGATGTTCTGAGCTCTCTGCACATCTGCACACACGGCGTCGATGATCTGAACCAGCTTCTTCAGCTGCTCTTCCAGCGTCTGTAGCAATAAAATAACAGATTTTCATCCAAAAATTAACCTTTTTAAGCCCCCAAACAAAGGCTTTCAATAATGAAAGGTCACAAACTTACCCCTTCCTCTGGTTTATAGCGGGCAATTAAGCTTTCATACCATTCAGCCGCTCCTTTCTGTCAATTAAATAGAACATAAAGGTTGTAAAAAATTTTGATTTCAGGCTAAAATTTAAATTTTTTTATTTTTGGAGATCCTAACCTGGAAAAAAAAAATCTATGAATTTTCCAACATACAGACAAGCCCACACTGGATTAGAAAGCATTGTGCACCACATCAGGCCTGTTTTCACAGCACAAAAGTAACAAACTGTACAAAAGACAGTTCGAATCCTCTCCACCCAACTCCCAAACAAATTTGAAATTGCACGCTCATTGTTACCTTGACAGCGGTGGTGATGTCCAAATGCAGCTCATTTCGCAGAGGACAAACAGTCTTAAATGCCCTCATGTTTTGCATGTAGCCAATCCCCCTGGCATGCACAGACAGGGAAAAAAAACAATTACGATCCAAAAATTGCTCTTCAACTCATCACGCAGGAACATGTGGTTCACAGAATTTAGCGAGGATAAAAGGTTCCATCTCTGTAAATATGTTTCAGTTTAATTGTATCCCGGATGCTGGATTATTTGTGTGAGAGGAAAGATACAGCTCGGACTGTCGGCTGAGTCACCCTGTGCACTTTTATTTTTATATATTGTTCTGGCCCAGAACCTAACCTCTTGCAAATATAAAGTCATTTTTTTGTTTCTTTTTTTTTTAAAGCCAACTCTGGTAAAACAATAAAAGATTAAATGTGGAACAGAGATTAACACCAATTTTTTTTTTCTGTATGGCAACCTTTTGCTTCTGGAAAAACTGAATTATAATACTACATTTAGATTCACACATTTTCCCATAAATTATGCTGCTTAAATAAATAAATAAATATGAATGTATGTTCATATATCAAGAAAAGCACATAAAAATTGAAACATTTGAACAAGTCCAGAACACAAAGTCTTGTCTTTGCATTTATGCAACAGCATGTGCAGCGAGGAACAAATGTTCATGGCTTTTTTTTTTAGTTGAGCAATGAGAAATGATCAAGATATTACTGCTGTAATATTCCTGTTGCGAGGACCCCAACAGTGTCACTTCCACAGAGCGCGACTGACCGGTTGTAGTCTCTCTGTGTTTGTTGGGGGTGAATATGGGAGCAGGAGCGAGGTGCGTGATGCGATGGTGGTGTGACTTTACCTCAACATGAGCTCGTAGCGTGTGATGGCAGCGGCGCTGGTGCACGGGAAAACCTGACGCATGTTCTTCATCAGGCACAGGCAGTGCTCTATGTACAGCCTGAAGCTGTCTGACAGCTGCCTCTCCTGGACACAGGAAGGGCCCCCAGTTATAGCTTCCAGTTTGCAGGCTGTGAGACATTTTTGGCTGAACCAAAAACCTTGATGAATGCCAGTGAGGAGCTGAGCTAATGAGGTGACTGTTTCCCTGAGATGACAGGCTTTTCTTCTTCTTCTTTTTTTTATCTCGAAGCTATAATGCCTGACCTACCAGGTCTCCCCGCACAGCTTGAGGATCCCACTCAGCATCGATGGTCCTCAGGAGGCGCAGCAGCAGGGAGTAGCACAGCCTCTGGCTCCGATGATGGCTGCTGTAGCACTGCCAGCGGCTGCACACCGAGCAAATGCATCTTCAGCTTTCACATGCAACTCCATCGATTTGATGCAGCATTATTACTTACATAATAGCCTGCTGGAGAGGTGAGAGATCAGTTTGCACAGCATGGTGAATTAGCACAGTCCAAGCTGCAGGAGAAACCTGCCCGTTCCAGTTATACGGCTCTTTCTGTGGATTCAAAGATGAGGCACATTTGGAGTTATAAAAAAATACAATCTTGGTTGTTTTTACTAAAGAAAACGTAGTGTTTTTTATGTCTTATTCTTTGTTAAAATCCTAATGTTCAGAACGCCAGATTTTTTTTAAATATATTTTATAAGGTTATGAAAAAAATCTAATTGAGTTTTGGTTGCAAACTATATCTGACTGGCCTGTCGAAGTCTCAACATTGGGTTAAAACAAGCAGCAGAAGTTTATAGATATAATAATTGAACAAATCCACTAATTTGTTTGTTTGTTTACCTTACTACATGATATTTACTTTTTTAATACTGTTGAGATAGGCTAACTGTTACTATTAGTAATAGTATAGAATACCGGTAAATAATAAATGCCTACTGTGCACTATCAATGTCACAAAATGGGCAGACGACTGGTTCCAACTGCAGCAGGTTTTAATAGCTCAGCTAAAAGTCCACAAAGCTCAAAATCAGGGTCAGGCAGGCGGGGTCAAAACTGAGCATGGGAGCACCAGAGAAGAAACGGGAATAGTCAGGATCGAGGCAATCCAGGCGGCAGGCGAACTTAGTCAGAGGCTAAACTAGGTCAGGAAATCAGAAGATCAGGTCTGGATGTAACGGAGAGTGGCACTAACAATACTTCGCACTAAGTGAGGCTCACTACAGTGCTTAGGTGTACTGTGAGTGACTGGGAATGAAAGTGTACAGCCACGACTTGGTTGGTTTGAAATTTCTGTATGTTTCAAAAAATAAATAAATAAAAAGAAATATTGTTTTATTTTTCCATTTGTAAAATATTAGATTAATTTATTGCAGTAAAAACAATGATCAAATCATGTTGTATTTTTTCTACTTGCACTCTTGTCTTGTTATTGTTTTGTGTTATTGCCCATATTTCTAGAAATGCTCACTTTTTAAATTTGATACAAACAAATATCGTTGTTATCTTTTTGTAGACTTTTGTTTGAAGACTTAAATAGCAAAGTCTATTTTTTTAGCCTGGGTTTGAAAGGTTTACTAATTTGGCTCACATGACCCCAAGAAAAGAAATCTGTCTCACCTTCACGTTGCCATGTTCAAACTCTACAATCCTACTGAGCAGCTTCTTATGAACCGTTACGTTTGTATCCCTCTTAGCCAAAGTTGTTTCTCTCTAAAGATAAACGAAAAATAAATAAAGTAAAAATATGTTTTGGCAAGAAGAGCAAATAAAAACTGCTATGAATACCTGACTGGTAAAAACTTTTAGGATCAGATGACATTCTCCTTGAACTTTAGACGCGCTCGATCGCGGCTCGAGTTTAAACCAGGTGTCTGAACCAGCAACAGGGATTTCCTATAAGAGAAAAAAAACGGTTGACAGGAAAATCAAAGAAATCATATATATTTTCATTAAATGTATTCATAATGTGTTGCTAATGTCTCATTTTTATTGTCAGAGGAGACTGAAGCAGAGCGGTGACGGCTCACGTTTAGAGGAATGTTGATGCATCCCAGAAAATCATCGACGTTCTCCTCCGAGCTTGATGATGCTGAACCATTGGAACGAACTGACTTTGCAATTTGCTTAAAATACCTAAGTGGAAGAAGGTTATATGTAAAACAGTAGCTATTGTTAAACCCAGGTAGTGCTCCATGTTTATGTTTTTCCAGCTTTCAGATTATTGTTGGATCCTTAGCGATTTGCATCACGAGTATCATTCCCAATTCATTTTTGTGGTTCGAAAAGGAAAACAAAAATCAGAATATTCACCATCTCTGTTACTTTTCTACCTGTGTGTATTGTAGCTTTTATGATTTCAGCATCTTCAGAGCTGAAAAATGTGTGCTGAGTGTAGGACGCTTTCATTTCCTTTCAGCTGTTCTTTCATTAATTGCTACTTCTGGCTTTATTTTTTAATGAAAATGACCTTTTAATTGATAAATTGATGGATTTAACGACTCACCTTGGTAATGACACAAAGCCATCTGGATGAATGAGCTACTTAAAAAAACAGATGTAAAGTTGTGCAGAAAGTCACAATCTGTTGTGTACCGGGACATGCAAACAGTTGAGGCATTTTTTTCAAAATAAAGTGCTTCTTTTTAATATTAATAAAAAAAAATAATAATAATATAGTAAGCATGCATTGGATGGATCTTTGTAGTGCAGCTGAGAAAACCTTGCACAGTTCCAGATGTAAATAGAGCTTTTTATTCATCTTAGCCATTAAAATGTTGTGGTTTGTCTTGGGAAAGATCAGAAAAAGCTCTTTTGAGATGAATATTAATTTTCAAAAATACTTTTTCTTATTTTCAAGCCTTAAAGTCTAGGTATTCACTTGGGGAAAATAGCAACTTCAGAGCCACTGCAGTGATTCCAGGGTGAACATCTTGAGAAGAAGCTAAACTACTACTACTGATGGAACTCCTTAGAAGTAACTCAAAGGTTTCTGACTCCTCAAACCTGTTAGCACTAAAAGGATTTCTCTTTCTGCCACATCTATCAGTTATGTTTCTAGAATCTGAACACTCATCGCTGTCTTTTTATGTTATTTCAAGGCCAGAGCCTCTTTTTTTTATCTTTGCAACATTTTAACTTGCAAAAAAAAAATAAAAAAGAAACATATTTAACAATTAAATACAGAATTTTTTAGTTGCTTTTTCAATATGAATATAGTAATTATTGCTATAATTGTATCATTATAAAATTTTAAATCACCTTTTTTTTAATTTTCTGATTTTATAAACAGTAAATTGCTTGTTTCCTTTTACCTGCCCATTCCTCGAAGTCCACTGACTTCATTGAGTTTTTTGCAAGCCTCTGCCACAGACACGTCATCATCATGATCCCTGAGGATAGGAAAAAGAAATCCACATCTAAGAAAATGCTCTGCATTATGACGCTAAGAAAACTACGCAGGCAGGAAAAGACCTGCTAGGATCTATCTGAATGTTATTATGTCAGTTCTGAAAGTAGTTCTAACAATTTTTTTAATGGTGATCCTTGATTTAGTTTTGTAGTTTTATTTATATGTTTGTAATAAATCACAATTTCAAAAGTGACAACAATTTTAAAATAATAGTTTGAGCCACTTTGCTTAATTCTTTCCCAGGCGATTTGAAAGTAATTTAGTTTTAAAAAATATGGTTAAAAATGTAACAAAAGTTTATTTTTTTGTAAACTAATTTAAAAAATAAATGATCAAAACCACTAAAAGTACCACAGCTTCCCTATATTATGCTTCCGAAAGATTTGGTCCTGTAATTTCAAAAGATTGCTTTAGAAATTTAAAGACATATTCGAACTTTACAAAACTGAAATATTTCTGTCGAATAAAAGAAAACATGCGTCACATGCATCACATCAAAAAGATATAAACCATGATCTTACCATATGTCCAGATGCAAAAGGTCACTGTTGACATCATCTATCTCACTAAATGACAAAACAGAAGTCATTGATGAATCTGCTGCTGTTTGTGGGGGAAGCAGGTCTCTGTACGGTTCTGCTTTCACAGAGAAGACACTGTGCTGCTCTGATCATCAACAGCTTTAGGCGTCAGTGTGAAACAAATGAAACTGTGAACATGTTCTGGGACACTAATGTGAAAAAAGACGTGATCAAAGTTTGTATTTTACTCACAACACAAAGTGCTCGTCCCACACCGGGTTAAGAGTCTCCGGCTTGACCTCGGTCACCTGGATGCATCGGGCGGGCAGCACCTCCTTGGTACTGGAGCGTTTCTCCAGCTTTTCCCTCCTCTTCCTGAAGCTGAATTTTCTCTCCTTCTTCTCCTCTGTTTCCCGGGGGCTTTGGCCCACCAGGATTCCCAGCATGCAGTAGGGGTCACTGTAACCTGGAAAAGGAGATGAACCTTTGCCTGAGTGCAACTGTTGCATTAAACCATATTTACGAGGATGTTTTTTTCTCCATGAGAAACTGCTTGTTTTTGCTGCTCACCACAGGGGTGGACCTACCATTAGGAAAAGGTAGGCGATCGCCTGGGGCCCCCAACTTTCTAGACCTGAACACTTCATAAAAATGTCTAAAATAAATGTTACGCCCATCATTATTTAACTCTGACGTGAAAAATCCCTGAACTGGCATAAGATTGATCATGTGTTTGGTCCTCCCCTGTCCTTCTGCAGCAGTGGTATATTCCAGCCAACCACACGTGCAGAAACTCGCAAGTTAGCGAGCAGAGGCAGCATTGTTTGACTAACTGCAAAAGTATTGGATGTAATATTAATAAAATGTGTTAAAGTTGGACTTTCAATCAAATCAGGAAGTAAGAAATGATGCATAATTTCTGCTAATTAGTCACTGATTATATATATATATTGGATGGTTTTTTGTTGGGTCTGATGTGTCTTTCGATGACTTTTAAGCTGGAAAACCATAACTCTACCTGGCAACACTGGCAGAGCAAATCATGATTCAAAGCAATTTTTTTAAAAGTGGTCAATGAAGCAGATCTGAGGGGCTGTGAAAAGAGGAAAAGGCAAAAAGAAAGCAAGACATTTGTGGCCCTCCAAAAGTGCTGGAAGACAGATAAAATAGGAAAAACAAGAACAGAATCTCTTTAGTATAGCCTGATCATTAAAGAAAAGACAGAAAATCCTAATTTGTTCCTTCTAGTTAGTGATGGATTAACAAACTAGTGCATTTAATACATTTCCAAGTATATATAATGTATATCATATTAAATACTTTTACATTAAAATGTGAATTCAGTTTTGTAATTCCTATAAAAGAATATGAATTCTTGACACTGATGTTGTCTACAAGTGGACCAGTAAGGAAGTTATTTGGCGTTTTACCCTTTATTTTTAAAGAAAAAAGGAAAAAAGAAAAAAAGAATTGATATAACCGCTGCAGAGGGCCCCATGTTACTGTTCCCCAAACCGCTAAGTCCGCCATTGGCTCACCGTTTGCATCCTTGGCCATTAGATTCTTTGCTTTCATGACAGAAACTCTCAAGGAAAAGGTGGCTCGCTGTAAAAAAGAAAAAAAATAGATGGAATGTTGGTTCATTGTGGAGCTGCTAAAATATTTCAACAACACTGCTGCATGTCCTCCAAAAAACCACATCAGCATGCTCAGCGAGTCAGAACAAACGGAATCAATTTCTTGTGTAACGAAGAAAAACTCAGTGTGTGACCGTTTCAAAAGCCCACAGATCTGGATAGTTATTATCGGAGAACTCCTGGGCTTTGAGTAAAAGCACTAAAATCTGACTAAACGAGGCTTTTTGGAAATTACTGTTTTCACAACAAAATGCTTCTTTGCGGGAAACACTACACTCCAGCTGAGAAAATACAACCACACACACACAACACACACACGCATATATATATATATATATATACATATATATATACTAGCATGCATCATTTGTGGCTTTTTTAAATAAAAATTTTGTTCACAGATTTAATTTAGTAATTTGATGGTTTTTATAGTATACAGCGTCTAATCATACTTAAATCTTTATTAGGTTTGTTCTAGCAGGACGGTTTGTTTCATTATCAGCAGCACATACATGTGACACATGTATGTATTTTAAATACGGTAATTAGGTTATGCTTATAATAACATAAATATCTTCATTTAAATATAGGAAAAAACAACAATCCCTATCTGCTTGTCTCAAATCTTAAATAAAGTTCATTTTTACAGTACATATGAACAGCAAAGTCATATAAGTATGCAAATTATTTTAAAAAGTAAATTATTACATCTTAATTTAATCCACTTCAGATCAAACATGTTTCTTTAAGAAATTTGTAAAACTTTATTCGTTTTTTATATTTGCCCACAAATAAGGCTTTGTAGTTTTTTTCAAATTATTGTGTTATTTATTTAATAATTATGTAATAATATATATACTTTATGCCACTTTTGGGGCTTTATGCTGATTTTAATCTGGTTGAGAACACCTCACCTTTGATTCTTGAACTTTCTGGAGAATGATCTCATGTTCTTCTTCGCCCATATCAAACACCTTGAAAAGATAACAGATTCATCAAAGCGGTTTTATCATTCACTCCTAAAGTGAACAAAAATCCACTCAAAAAGTCAGTGAAATGTCACTAGAAGGTCTTTAATGCCGCCTCGTGCTTGTTATTACCTATAAGCTGTTGAAACAAAAGGGAGAGGCTACAGTTTTCAGTGTGACACCGTCACAGCTGAATATCAGTACACAGTGCGAGTGGGCTTTGATGTTTAATCAGTTTTGAGCCAAGGACATCTGCTCGGATTCTTACAGCCTCCTCAAAACAAATAATGCTTTCTGAAAGGCTGCCACCGGCGTCTCTGACAGATATTTAACGCAGCAGCAGCACAGTCTGCTCGGCACAGGAGTTCCTTAATCATGCAGGGCAGGCAGATCAAAAGGCAGACAGTTACCATTCGCAGGTAAGCAAACAGCTCATCGTCACTCTTCACGTGTTCGGGCGAAAGAACGCCGACCCTGTTGACCACCGTGTACACAGCTTCCTCATAAAGCAGATCCAGCTATGCAAAAAAAACACACTCCAGTTAATAACTGCCTTTCAGAAAGTAAATGCAGGCTTCCTCTTTTTCTTCATGCTTTTTAATCTGCAGCACATCGAGAGCGGGGACAAAGGCTGCAACGGTTACCGGGCCTTTTAGAATATAATCCCTGCTGAAGAAGGATGAGGAGAAAAAAAAAGGAAAACACAAACCTCCGTCCTGCTGATTCTTTCGGGGATAAAAGACTGGTCCACATGCTCTTGAGGGGGCGCCACTGTGCTGGCCCCTCTTTGACACTGGGAGATGGGGGGGAGACAAAGCATTAAGGTCAAAACAAAACCCAAACTCATTGAACGGTGGGGGCCATGAAGAAACTTAGTCGACGTTTTATGCTACTCAAGGCAAAAGAATGATAGCCACAATTACTCAGCAGGGAACACGAAGACAAGCGAAACAAAAGAACGCACAAATGTCATCAGCGTGAACACATTCACGCCACAAATTATCTGCTGTGTTCAGTTACCATGGAACCCACGAATAAAACAACATTTCCCTTCTGACTTTTACATTTCCACAAAGCGCCCTTCTGCACACATGTAAGATTGACATTAAGTGAAGACAGACAGTTTTTTTTTAACTTGTTGCACAGCATGAGAGCGGGAGTGTTATGGTCCGGGATGAATCTCCAGCTTGTTCCTATAACTCCAACTATATATTCAACATATTTTCTAATAACTAAAACCATTCTAGGTGTGCATACTTGTTGTATAACATGAGGGCGAAAGTGTGATGGTTCGGGATGAACCCACAGCTTGTTGCTATAAATCTAAATACATATTTAACATATTTTCTAACATCTAAAACCATTTACTTAATGGTAGAATGAGCAGACAAGGGAAAACTGTAATATTTCAATGGAAAGAGTTCAAGTCAAACTGCACAGAAATATTCCAGGGGGGGATCTAAATTGAGCAAAACATGCATAACAAGCCTTAAACATCTGAATGCAAATGCAAAAGTGTGGCAAAACATTTCAACAAGCCAATTACAGCGACAGGTGAGGTTTATGCAAAGTGCATGCAGGAAGATGCAGAAAAGGAAGGAGTCTGACACACTGACATAAAATACAACACAAACAAGCGATGCAAAGGTGCACAAAAATAACAAGCAACATGTTTACTGGCAATTAAAAAAAAACATTAAACAGTGTTTGCAGATGATTGTGTGATATAGAAAGTTTCAAAAGAAACAGTAGAAAAGAGGATATGAAGGGAACCTTCATTTTTTCAAATGAAGTAATAACCATTAAAAAACATTTGATCTCCAGTTTTTTTAATCATTTTTTACTTTTTAAACACAAATATCAATTATTATTCCAAACTTTTGGATGATTTTTTATATCATTCAAAAAATGCTTGACCAAGGTAGTTATCTTTCTAAAATGATGGATTTTTTTATATGAGTGGAAACATAAATCATTATGCTGATTTTTCGGGTGAAAATTAGAGAACATTAGGGAAACTGACATTGATTTTAAAGAAAGTTATATAAAGGTAAAAGGGACTTTCAGCTGTTTGGGTTTTAAGCCTACTTTTCTTCATTTGCTAGTGATGAATGGGATCATGTGTGGATCCTCTCTCTGTGCTGATCAGGATCAACAGTTTTCGGAGCTGACAAGCGGCAGTGTTGAGTGTGAAGTGATGACTTTCTTTCAGCGAAACGTCGCTGCTGCTGGCATTGGAGCCTGAGCATATTCATGGACAGCAGCTTGTCACAGCTGAGTTCTCAGTCCTCTGAGCTCCCCGTTTAACCCGCTCCTTCTGTCCACGGACGTCATAGCGACCGCGGTGGTGGGCCGGGAGACAGCTGAGGTCCGCTCGTGACACAAACTGTACATGTTTGAGGTGTGCAGCAGATGGATCGGTGGGAACCGAGTGTGGGTTACCTCCACCTGGGCGGCCCGCATCATGTTCTCCTGTTTCTGCAGGATGGCGTTCATACGCCCAAAGAACTCCAAGCTCTCCCCTGAAATCCTGCCAACAAGAAGGAGGAGATTGATAAATAGTCTGAAGGGTGAAAGAAAAAAGTAATTTCTCTATAAAATATTCATGATTATCAATGGCAACCTCAACATTGAACGTGTGATCAGTGTCTGAACTACTTGAGCGTGCCCCCCTGCAGGGTTCTATCATCTATCAAACTGACTTGGTCCTGCACTCAGTCATTTCTAAATTTTTACACTCTGCATGACTCATGCGATTCTGCTTTGATGAGTAGGGCTGTGTGCAAAATGGAAATCTCTGTTTCCTCCAGGTGCGAGTGAATCCCTGGACTCCCACCAGCCCGGGTTGTCATGGTGACACCGGCATATTCGGGGGCAGAGTTGCCGGCTGAACACCTTGGGAATCCCCCTCCGAAAAAGGAACTGCACCCCAACCTCTGCCTCCTCCCGGATCTCCCAGCGGGGAGGCCCTTCCTCCTGGCCTGTATGGAAATGAGCGCGCCCCGATGTGAGCTGTAGCAGAACCGCCGGGATCGGTTGCCGTGTCAGTCCCACCCTCCCTGCTCCTGCCCTCCTCCTAATCTGTCAGCCAGCAGCATCACATTATCCAGAAGAGCTCTCCACAGAGACCCAGCCCAGTCTTGTCTTGGCGTCATGCAGCCCATCCTGGCAACCCACCGACCCCACACAGGGTTTGTGGTTGCGGGGGTGGAATGGCAGCCATGTGTAGGGGAGCCGGCTCAGAGTTGCTGGTGCTGAGTCCATTCAAACTTAAATTGGCTGCTTTAATCCCAATTGACTTAAACTATGTGGCGGAACAACTATGAGGGTCTAAAATAATGTTTTTAGTGTTTTTAACATCTTCTTGTGGCATTTTCTTTATGAGGATGACCTATATAAAGAATATTAAGCTCAGAATTGCATTTCTAGGTATTTTTGGTGTTTGTACATCTTTGTTTTCCTCCATTTGAAACAGATCATATCCGTGATGTTGAAAATATGCCCACAAGCTCCCCCCTTCGCCCCATTCTGATGCATCCACCTGAAGACAGATAGACCCATGTACGTCTTGGTTTTCCTCGTCTAAGCTGGCATCTGGATCTTAACTCTACGGCTGAATAACCCCTATATTGCTTGACATTTTTGTTGCACTGATAATGTTAGTTTGGGCATGTGAGGGGCTGTAAGCTAGTGGGAAACATTTAACCTAATGGGTAACAAGAATCGAGGACAGGCTTACTCTGTGCCAACGATCCTGCCCGCAATTTAGAGGTGAATTTTTTCTGCAGAAACCCTGTACTACAAAACGACACAGGTTTTGATGTTGGCAAAAAATGGCTTAATCGTAATCAAAGGCAACTGGGAACTCTTTTAAAATATCTCAAAAGATGATCGGAGTGGGACTTTAACATCAGGGACTTCTCTTATCGATGATGGTCTGGGTTCCTTTGGTGTCCAACTAAAGATCAAAAACCAGAAAAAAAAGATTTAACGAAGAAGAGTAACAGAAAATGTTCATATGGAGGAAACTTTTTCCAATCTCAGTTTTGCTCATTTGATCTAAAATTCACTTTAAATCCCAGATTAAGCCTGAAAATCTAACCTGAATCATTATATCCAGAAATCTCTGGTCTTCCTGCACACCAGATCTTTTTGAGCTCTGGACAAACACAAGAGTGCAGAGACTGGTCGATGCAAATAGCAGGCTGACTCTTTAGATTTCATAAAACCATACGTAGATATATAGAATGAACATTTCTCTTTCAGCTCTTCTTTTCACTGTCTTCAAAACACACACACACACACACACTCAGAAGCACAGCACCAGAATAACAAAATGATTTGATGTTGCTAGGAAACAGATCTCTATTTTTTCCCCCCTAACTCATTTTATTATAATTTATTTTCAGAATTCATCCAAATGCTTCAATCACGATTTCCTGCATGGAGTAAATCAGATGAAAAGCATAAATAAAAACAAAAAGCTCGCTGCACCTCTTCGTCTTCTTCTCTCCGTTTAAACCACCGACTAATTGAGCATCTAAAGGTGACAGCAGCCCCCCTCCCTCCAATTTTCAGCATTATATGGCAGAGCATAGATAACAATTAATGCTGTCGACATCAGTCTCATCTCCGGCATGACAAAGAACTTGACGTCTGTTTGCATTCCAATGAAACAGAATGATTTTTTTAATCTGACTCCTTATGGCTGTCAGCCAATAAGGCTGCAGCTTAAATCATGACCAAAGGTTACCCCCCCCCCCCCCACCAACACAAAAGATTGTTTGTTTTAATTAATTACATGTTTAAATAAGCAATATAACATTTCAGGAGGATAGGCGTCGGTTTGGATCAAAAAAGCCCTAATTATAAGACGATTCAGGTGAATTTGGCTCCATCAATGTAAATCTAAATTCTACTGCATACAACTTTCACAAAAATTCTGTTTTTTGAGTATTTTTAAAGACATAAAATCTGACATATCTGATGAGCGATCAATGCTTGTACTTTATTCAAGATCTCACAGCTGATTTGACCTCACAGAGCGAAAACTGAACCATCCACCTATGAAACAGCTCCATTACTGCACAATGCAGGAGGCTGGGAACCATCAAAGGACTTCTTAGACCTGACTGCACAGCAAAAGTAGATAATTAAGGACAAAGGACTTTGGTCAGACAGGTAATCAGCAAGCTGGTGGTCACTGTGATTTGGATCTTTGCTTTCGCAGAGGTTGCACTACGACAAATCGATGTGGTGAAGTGGCGTGAAAAAAGACGTTCGAAAAGGAATACACCTGAGGACGCAAGCAGGGAGCTGAACTTTCGACAATAGTCATGAACTTCTACTTAAAAAGTCACTTTCTGATCTAAATAAATGTTGTTTTGTTACGTTTAAGGAGACAGTAAATGCATGTTGTTGAGCCTTCGGGGGGTTTTAAGGAGACACAGCAGAATGAGAACACTTCACCTCACTTGCACTTGTGACCAAAAACACCAGACGTCTGCCTCGTTTCTGTCTGGGAGAAGCAACTGAAACCAACAATTACTTTGTAGAGGGCTTTTCAAGTATCGCTCTAAAGAAAAAAGTAATAAAAAAGAGACATTTGAAGATCTTCTCTTAGACTTGACACGATCGAGATTAGCTGAAGTTCAGATCTTGAGATTGGGTCAAGCATCAGAAAATTTGCCTCAACAGGAAAAAAAATAATAAATATTTGCCCATTTTTTCTTTCTGACATCTGATTTGAAGATATGCAAAAGTTTTTTTATGACAAACTTTGAATAGAAGTGATGTTTCTATTATCGCATCATGAGGCAGCTATTTCCGGCCAAAAAAAGTATTAGCGCCCGGTCTAATTATACATAAATAAATAAACAGTGCAGAGGCGAGGAGTCTGAGAAATCATTGAGTCATCTGAGTGATAAATAAATAAAAAGGTGAGAGCTGGGATTCATCTAAAGAGCTTGAGGTATTCTGCATGACAAAAAAGCCTCAATATCGAGGAGATGGAACCTTTAAAGGCACCCAGATGCGAAACACGGTCAAATCAGGTGTGAAATCTCAAGTCCACTGGTGCTGAGAGAGAGTGAAATGAGCAAACAATCGTGAGCAGGAATATGAGTTCTAATATAAAGCCCTGTGGGGTTTTATACACTCAGAGGTATGGAGCCAGAATTTGCTCCACTGAAGGTGACGGTTCGGCTGCAATTCTCCGTTGTCTGCTCGGCTCTGACAGGCGATTGTAACGCCGGGTCAACAGCTACAGACGGAGCGGCCCAAATCCACCTGACCTCATTTGCAAATTCTCAATTAAAGCCGGAGTGCAGGCGGGTCAGCCGCAGTCTGACTGGATAACAAAGATCAACAGCCTGCCTCTAATGATGAGCGCTCCGGCTGAGACGCAGCAGGAAGGCGGCAGCACCGGGGAGCCGGACTGGCAAACGAGTGGAAGGTGAGATGCTGTCAGCTTGAATCAAGTCTATAAGCAAGAGCACATTTGATCTGCATAGAAACACAACTGCGTTGCGTGAAAATTGAGGCGAAGAGACATAAATGACTTGAAAAAATGAGCCCTTTACGTAAATCCAAAGTTTACCGATGAAAAACAGCATCCGACACCTTCCTCCGTGGTAAAAATAGCGACGTTGTTATTACAAGTATGAGTTCGCTTTATGACAGCAGGCTGTGTTTGGGTTGCTATAGCAACCTCAGGTTCACAAGATGACTTTTGGCTTCAGAAGAAGAAGCTATAGACAAAAGTAAAAACTTTTTTTTTAAGGAAAAATGCAGAAAAACTTTACCCGCTAACCCTGCAACAAGTAAAAAATCTTGCTGCAAACAAACATGGGGTTATAAAGCAAATACAACATTGCAAAAACTAATTCAATAAGTTCCTATTCCCCCAAAACTGGACATTGGGATGTTTTTAACAATAAAGATTAAATAATTAAATAAGAAATATCAGCAGCTAGGAAAGTGTTTTTCTAAGTTTGGGAAATGCAATGGATTCCAAATGGAAGAAAAGAGGGATCACAGATTAAAGATCACTCATTGAGAACTTTAAAGTTACCTTTCGCCGCACATGGCATGTGTGGCGCATTTAAATATGCACCAAACATGGGGTTTTTGAATGCACGTTTAGCATATAGTGTTCACACAGGTCTGTCACAGGTCTGATGCTATCGCATGTACTCCCAGTTGGAAGGGGCTGGGAGCAGGGCATATCTTGCTCCAGTCTTTTTCTTTCACAGCTCAATTCCTATATATCTATATATGAAAGACATGGTCTCATATACTGTAACTCCAGCCATGCACACATTAATTTCTCCTTCACGATTGATTTTTTATCGTTTGGCACCACCTTGTCATGAAAATGACCTACTCTGAGTCCCCAGATTGCTCAAATTTTAACTGGTTTAACTTCCAGCTAGTGTTCAATTGCCATGCGTTTTGTACGTACAGCCCAAAAACTGATCTAAAATCTTGTGTCGCGATGTTTGAATGCGAGAGTTGTGAACGTGGAGTTTTGAACATGGACTGTTTTTGGTAAACAGGTTTCCGAGCCTGGTGTGAATGTAGCATTAGGTTTAAGTTTTCAGCTTCAGCTACATTTAGTGTGGACACTCTTTTGCAAGAACAAAAGCTAGAAGAAGAAAAAAAGAAACTTTGTCACAAACGTTACAAAATGTCATCACTTTCAAGGTTGGGGTGTTTGAGATAAGTTTCGAGAGGAGGTACTTGAAAGAAAATCAAGCTTTAACTTAAACTTAACAATTTTTGTATTTCTCATGAAAGAAAGGATTTCAAATATTCAGAGATTTATTCATAGATCAGCTGTCATGTCAAATTTCATAAGATTGTCTATATGTTCCCATCAAAGTTTAGTTCAGACACAAAACGCCATGCAGACGTAAATGAGTCCTTGCCTTGTGGTGCTCAAAGGCGCCTTCCCCACTCGGATGAAATCAGCAGGCATTTGGGCATCACACCAATGTGCTGTGAGGCTGAGATACAAGGAAGCCGCATTTGCTCTCCCTTAAGAGCCTGCCTGTGCATGTAATGACGTGGCTGACAGGTCCTTTGGGACCAGGCGGCTTTTGAATGGCCCTCGCCTCGCAGCGAGACACAGCCTGGCTACAATCCAGACACATTTGAAACCATCTGCTGACAACAGTTTATGACCTGCAGCTCCAGCGGGATGACCAGGGAAAAGCAAATAATTAAAGGGTGCAAGTTATCACCTCAAAGCTTGACTGGCTTTGTTTTCAAGGAGAAGCTGCCATCATTTAAGCAGCCATGACTGACTGCACTTAAATTTCCAATCAAATGGCTCATAACCTGAACGAATACTCATCCTAACAGGCAGCATTCAAGCAAACATGAGTTGTGAGGGTTTTTGTCTCTGTCCAATATGGGTTTTGTTCAGAAAAATGTGCCCACAAAAAATCCACTTGGTACCAGCATGCTAAAGGAGACTGAACCAAGCAGCATCAGGACGGACCGCATCATCTCCTCTCAGACCATGAAGTCACGAGCGAGTGTGTCTGAAAGCACAGCAGTGACTCACCTGCGAGGTGACGGCTCGGGACTCTGCGTGAGGGGGCTGCCCACAGTGGGAGGGGGCGGCTCCCGTCGGCTCCTCAGGGACTGGCTCCTCTGCACCTGCCTCATCACACTACTCTTCAGGTCCAGCAGAGTTGTCATGATGCTTCACTGGAAGCAGAGGCAAAATGGAAAAATCAAGACAACGGCAATCTTTTATTCCACACCAACTATTGTTAGAATTTATTTACTTATTTTTAAACTTGTCCTGTCCAACAGCTGAGCAAACAGATGAAGGCCTCTTGTGTTGGACATATGTTACTGTTACAACATGGGGTTATGAATCTTCTGACACACAAGGTGTATATTTGAATAAACCCCTTTTGTAATGTATACTAAACTTCATTCATTTGGATTATATTTGCAACAGTTTTTTGTTGGACCGGACGGAAAAGAAAAGGAGGGAAGAAGAGAGGGGGATGTGAGGGTGATTATGGAAGGGGGTGGGGGGTAAAAAATCATAAAGCATCATAAATATTTCTATTGATATTATTTTTAAATAAGTAATTACATTTTTAAATTCAGAATCAATTTATCAATTTAGAAGTTAAATATATAAATATGTATAGGTTAAGTACCATACTATATTTCAATCTGGAGTATTTTGGAAGGTAAAAAAGCAGAGCATCCATTTTAGACCCACTTCAATCATCAATTGATCTACTTATTTCCCAGTGGTCTTCAATTTATGATTATGCTATTTTTAGCCAAAATCAGAAAACCTTTTTCCTCTGAGTTGTGGAAACAACTCATTAGGAGAGGACTGTTTGCAAAGTGCAACCCCCTTCCCACCCATAACTGAGAGCTCTCTGTTTACATGCTCTCCCGCTAGCTTACCGCTCCTCACACCCCCAACCTTTCATTACCGGGGCAACAAAAATGGCGTTCAATATAGGAGCTATCCAGCCGTACAGTCTTGAGCTACATGCCAGCTCAGACGAGGAAAACGAAGACATACACATGGATCTGATCTAGTCATCTACAGGTGGATGCATCAGAATGGGCCGGAGCACGGAGCTTGCAGCTCACCCAACATATTTTCTACATCATGAAAAATGCTCTTTTTTAAATGGCATTTTTGTCTCCTAATGATTGACAACAATTAGAATAAAAATACTCAAATTCTAAACAGTTTTTAGATAAATTTTCTATGTGATCATGCAAAAAATACCACAAAAACATGTTAAGAACACCAAAAACACAAATTTCATTTGAGTGGGTCTTTAAGAAAATATAAAGAAATTAACCAGTAAAAGGAATGACAAAGTGATTATTTAGGCTAGCTCATGTTAAATTACTATTATTATTTTATTTTTATCTAAGTTTGAAACATGGTAGATGTCCTCCAGACATTTATTGAGACAGCTATTCCTGGGTTATTTTTTTCTTTAAAGTGTGCCAGAGACCTTCCAAAGATTGGCACTGTGTTGCTAAGCAATTCAGTCAGACTGAGTAGGTCATCGTAAGGACCACTTGCTCTAAAGTGAATTCCTACTTTGGCTTTAGGGAGCATTCTGGGTGTAAATAAATTTAATAACAGTAACCAATCTCCAAAGACAAAAAATAAAATAAAAAAATTGTTACAATTTTCTGCCTGGAAGATAAATATGAAAATTATTTTCCTTAATTTTTTTTAATGCCATTTTTTTGCATTAAATCAATTAGAATCTCAGGTCACAGCAACCCTTAGCTGCTAAAAAAACAAAACAAAAAACAATATATCAGGCTTGGATATTATTTGTTAGGGCATTGCCCTTTTTGTGTTTTTTATTTTTTGTAAATGTCAGACAAAGACCTTTATTATATAGGATGTGCAGCCTCCCACCTTTTATTAAGACTTAGTCCTTTAATCACAACAGAAAGGTGGATGTCTATAAATACCAGCAGCTCATTATTAACACCTGCCCCCTCTCCCAAATGCACTGGAACAGGATAAATATTTGAATATCTCTTCTTAAGTTTGCATCAGAGCTTTTTTGAAACAGATTTTCAATTACAAAAGGTGTTCATGAAACTGAGACTGTTGGTGGCGCTAAACAAACAGCTGAATGCTGCACAATTCAATTTAGTTAAATGATCCCACTTCTTTCTTAATTTAGCTTTAATGGCAAAAATCTACTTAGCTGATTGGAACAAAAAAAAAAAATCATTCATCATTAGTGTTTCTGGGGTAGAAATAAACAAAGTGCATGACGAAAACAGAACGCCCTGCCTTGTTAAACCTGCTGGTAGATTGAGGGCTTTTTCTAAAACGGCTTTTCCTGCAAACCTGCAGAGTGTACGACAAAATGGATTCAGTAAAGCCTCCTTCCAAGAGAAAATGTTGTCATCTATGACAAAGCTGAGGCTTGGGCGTCAGAGGGGCCTCTGCTGCAGGAGAACGATAACAAACATACCTCGCTATGGATTTGGAGAAGGTGTTAGTCACATGCAAACCTTGGCGTCTTTTTCCCTTGGGGAATGAGATACTATTCCTACTTTTATCTAGCAGTGCATCTTAAATTCATGAATATTTGCAGTTTTTAAAAGGGGTTTCTTCATGTCAACAAAGCTGTGCTCTCCTACCTGCTGAAAACAATCTAAATGATTAATATTTTTAATTTTTTACTGTGCCTTTGAGTAAAATTTACTCAAAAACTCCCCAAAACTTGCATGTATTTAGTGCCCAGAGAAAATGAATTTGCAGACATAGTGACATAATTACCCCCCCCCCCCCCCCCCCCGCAAAAAAGTGATCACATCACAGCAGGCAAAACCGTCAACAACATTAAAATACAAAGAAAGTTTGAAATGATTAGGTGATGCTACAGGACCCACGGCTTGGTGGCCATTATGTGGCAAAGTGAAGTAGTTTTCACATTTTCCCACAATTTGGGAAAAGAAAACTTTTGTTGGAGAGATCTTTTACAAAGTTGCACACACATGCTACCAGCACAAGTCTACAGCCAGTTTCGTTGACCTTTGACCTAAGGCTGAGGGAGCCATCTTGAATAAAAAAAAAAAAAACACCTTTAGTAAAAGCTACAAATGTAAATACCTCCAAAAAATTTGAATCGATCGCCTCATAACTCCTCGAGCATCATTGGGAGCTACTATTTGTGCTACTTGCAGCTTTAATTTTACGTTTCTACGTTTATTCAAAAATTAGTCATAGTAGACAGTCTTAAAGATTTACAGTTACACACAGATTGGTGCATCATGGACCGTTATGAAAGGGGAGTGAGTTCGGTGTCCTGCCCAAGGACACTTCGACACGTTGCAAGTCAGAGGTTCAAACCAGCAAAGGCTTTACCATCTGAAACAACGCTCAGCCCCGCCAAAGAGACAGAGCACCAAAAGAGCGAAATGACAGCGACACGACAGACACAGGCTTTGATTGATGGAGAACTCCTTTTAGAAGACAGTCAAACCATCCTCAGATCTTTTCAACACATGACAGCTCACGTCTGCACCTCTCAGCCACAAAAAAATATTCTGCAAACGGACCATATGGGCTGGGAGTTCGCTCTGACTATTCCACACAGCGGAAGAATCATTAGTCACTGCAATTAACGAACGGTAACAGAAGACAATTAGCTTCTGGAATCAGTGAGAAGACAGGCTGTGCCGACGTAGTATGGAGAAAAGCAAATGCCAATCTTATAATGCTTCTTTTTTTTAATGAATTAAATGAATCAATTCTTATAATAATAATAAAGGGGTCAATTCTATATGTAAAAAATCGAAGGAAGGTGAGGGAGGGGGAGAGTAGCTGGCAGAGGCACCATGACAATTTGCATTTTTGAAAACATGATGTAATGAAATGCTTGAAGGTTTAATGTCTATTTGATATAATAAGTATATTTTTTCACATTAGATGTATATTTGAGGCTGTTTTCTAAAAGCAGCCTATTTTATGAGAGATGTGAATCCCTCTTTTTCACCTGTTTTTGGATGGCACAGTTGAAGGACGCCTGTTTTCAATTACAGGGCGAACAACAAATGGATCCAGCAAATGAAACATATTGGCCGGTACGAGTGAAACCACTCAGTTCTCCGGGCCAACTGCTCGCAGTGAGCAGAATGCACTCTGCTTTCCAGCCTGCAGTGTGCCAGGAAAACGCGCTTGGAGTTACGTTGAGCCAAAGAACAGTCTGTCACCAACCAACCAGGCTGTCATTGTTGAAGTAATCTGCCTGGAGTGTCCCCAGTTTGTTGGAATAAAGTGTCAGGACTCACTCACTGTCAGATATCATCAATCTGACATTTCCAGTGATCCACAAAAAGAAAGCTGAGTGGAATTTACCCCATTTTCCTGACAACATGTGACAACAGATTAGGTGTAAATTTAACAGTTCTAAATTAGTTTTTTATTCAATTTACCTTCGTAAAAGCCGAAGCAACATGTATTCATTGTAGCTAAATCCAATGTAAACACAACATTACAAACCACAATAAAATGGTCCATTTAGTTGAGTGTCTTCTATTTCGTGTAAACACACATTTACGCTAATTATTCCTAAAAGGAGTACATTTGAGGGTAATTTTGGAATATTTGACCAGCTAAAAGTCTGTGTTTTTCCAACACATTTGGAGTCACAAAATGTAGCAGCAGTTTCAAGGAAGCCAAAATGGACGCATTTTGAAGCTGGACAAATGGCTTAAACATCTGACTCAGATGGGGGTTCAGACAATGAAAAAAACGGGAGCCAAAATTCAAAGTCGGACGTTCAGTGGAGACATACTTGAGGTATCAGCATATTAGCAGACCCTCCTGGGTCTTTGTATTTTCTGGCAAAAAAGGTTTGCAAAGTCGGTGCATCTCCAACAACAACAGAACACAAAAGACTCTGAGTTTGAAGGACAAAAGACAAACAGAGCAAACAAACTTTTGTCTTGTCAGGAATTCAAATTGTTTGAATGCTAACATGTCTGTGTTTAACAGGCAGTTTTTGTATGATTAATTAAAAAGCTTTCAGGGTACCGCATATTTAAGGAATAAAACATGATCAAATGTAAACATGCATGGACTTCAAGATCTGTCTCAACTCGTATCCATCAGCAACAAGAGAAAACCAAAAGAGCAGACCACATATCAAGTGCTCAAATCATGTGGAGTGTGGAATCTGTCAGTTTTTGCACATGTAAAAATCTTAGTTTTGATTGATCTAAACAGCGTCCAGCTAAAAGTCTAACTCCTCTACATCCTAGAACAATGTTTTAAGTACAAAAGTTAAATTTGACTTTCAAAATATGTCCCAGTGTTACCAAAAGAAGTATTTTTGATCCATAAAATTCGATATATTCTATTAATATGCTCTCAACAAGGTCAGCAACATCAGTCCAGCTATTTTTTTTACATTTTCTTGCTTGCTCCTGATTCACGACGGAAATCCTTAGAAAGACAATTTTAACCTTAGATTTCTTCAGATATGTCCTCCATCATGAGGAAAATGTCCCAAGAACATGTTAAAAACACCATAAACACACATTGGTGTGGATCTTTAACACTTCCTTATCACACAGGGTTGATGGTTGTCTATGGGCATCGTGGCCTTCATTATATCAAACCAAAAGCAAGTTATTTGGAGTGCAATGGTACATTATTGTTTCTACATGTTTGCATGTTATTAAATAAAAACTAAAAGTGCTGACGAATCTGTTAAAGGTTGTGAAAATCTAGACTGTAATTACAGTGGTTAAAGTAATGGAGATTCTGTGTGATCTGCAGGAAAAGCCAGGCGGTTTTGGGGTCAGAGGATCCCACAGAGATATGAGGCGCTAGGTTTTTATGAAGGCGCATTTTATTTTGGCGAGTTTCTCTCAGAGTGAGGTGACGGCCCTGAAGTTTTTTCAGGAGAGCATGAGCCAAATACTAATTCCTCCATTTTTTTTCCAGTAGAAATGTTCAAATGTGTTTGTTAAGTGAAAACTAGTTATGTGATGTTTTCATTTTCATTTTTTCATTTTCAGAACTATTTACTTCATCTCATCTGGTAGTTAGGGAACACAAACTTTTCAAAGAAAGCACATTCCTTGGAGGTGTTTTTGATGAGAGACGCCAAAACACAGCTAAAATTGACCGGCTGCTGGTCATTTTGTCACGAATTCAATCAAAAACAAATCCTTAGTGACTTAAATGAACCCGTTCGTTCAAGCTGGAGGAGAAAAACACATTTCAAGACCCATTATTCTCCAAATTTGGTGTCCCAGATTCATTTTGTTTACATGTAATAGGTGTTTTTGTGTGATTCTGAAAAAATACAGAGTTAATACAAGACATCAATTTGTCACCTTGACTCCACCATGGCCACAAAACAAAAGTTACCCAGAAAATTACTGATTTTTTTATCAGGTTTCTTGAATATGGATTCTGTTTTCACCCTGTTGTACTTTCTTTTGTCGGAGATCTTCAGTGAGATCAAACAAAGTTTTGGAACCTCTCCTCCAACCCTCACAGGCATAGCGTTTCTATGGTGATTCCTTGTAAGTATTGCACCACTGATTAATGAATTAGCAAACTCAGGATGAATGATATCTAATGGCTAGCCAGGGAACACCTTAACATCACCCTAGAAGGCCTGGAAGAGATGGCTGATGGGAAGAAGGAGGTCTGAACTTCCTTACTATGACTGTTTAACCCCAGACTAGAAGAAAAATGGACATTTGATGTGTCTATGACAGAAAACGGATTTCTACATTTAAAATTTAGTCGTTTTGGAATAAAGGGCACCAAAGGATTATGGGTACAAGAGTGGCATTTAACTCTATACCAGATATTTTCTTTCATTTTTCTGACATCTGATTGGAAATTTAGGGTGAATATTAATCATATTCATGCTATAGTGACATATATTTTTAAAATCCGCTTTCAGCATTGCCTACTGCTCATGTAGACTCTGTGATAATAATGACGTTTTTCTCATTCCAGTGCATACAAAAGCTTTACATCTCTATAAAGAATGTTTAACCTCAATATTCAAACTTTTTTAAAAGCTTGTAGATCATTAAAAAGTATTTCAACTTACCTGGAATTTGACTTTTTTGTGTCGCTGTCCAATAAACAAAGACTGGAAAATGAAAGAGCCATTAACTTTAGCTTTGTTCAAACTGTTTAAGGGGATACATAGTTTTTAAAGTAATATATTCTTAGTATTTTTTTTTAATGAACATGTCTAGAGGTTGCCCACCGTTAGCTTTATGTGGAGCCTCCAAACAAGACGTGAAACATTTCGCTAAATCTATGAAGCTTTTCCTCCACATGGCCCTCAGATGGTAGCCATCTCTTTTAATTCCAAATGATGGAATGGGTTGAGTTTGAAGGTGTAATGCATTTGATGGATTTCTTGAATATGGACTAACCTAGTTGTAATACAACGACACAGTTGCCCTTTGGTGCTCACTTAGAAGGATGGAGTTCTAAATGTGGAACACAACTGATATTTTATTCATTTCAGCAGGGTTTATCAGTGGGACAGGGCAGAGTGCGCTTATTATTCACCTTTAATAAGGCATTGCTTCTGGAGTGTGTTTACTCACAGTGGCTCTGTCTCTCAACTTCTAATAACTGTGTCACCGACAGAATAAAACCTGCTGTGGAATTCTGTCATTTCCACTAACCTACATAGCATCCCGCGCTCGCCGACCGCCAGCAGGCTCTGCGGAGCAGCTGTCTCCCAGGTGAACTCATTTCAATTACAGGGGCGGATTTCTCCCAGCTGGATTTCACACTGTCTCGGGCGTCAACTCACGGTGACAAAACGGGGCGACGCGCCGCCATCGCCGGGACACCGGCTACCAAGGAAACCCTGTCAAAGCTAGGTAAATGCCTTCCTCGCTACGACGGTGCCGAAGTCGCGCCAGGAAGACACTTGCTTACCAGTGTCTCTCCTGTGAAAGCCAATGAGCCCTGCAGCCAAAGTCGACTTGCTGATGGGGATGGAGTGTCTCTATGGTAACGGTAGAGGGAAAGGAGCTGGTAAATACAGGTAAATGGAATTCTGCAAAGGCTATAAAAAAACCCTCCTTGAGGTTGCAATCTGTTCACCTACAGGCACAGGTTCTACTGACAGCTTCAACAGTCGAAAGAGACAACAAGGTTTGTAATTCTGCTGGTGTCAGTCATCCAACCTAAGTGGCAATGGTTAATTTGCACCTCATAACTCCTCACTGCTGTCACTCCTGATGCATAAATGCAAGGACAAAAACAGAATACAAATCCTCAAGGTGAAAACATTTCATTTTTCCCTTAGTGATTAATAGCAGCTTCAAACAGACACATTGGTCACGTCTTTGGTGCTTTCTTTACTATTCCCCCTATTAGCTGGATTTAATATATTACATCTCTCCCATTAAGCAAAAATAAAAGGAATCACTCACAACCTCTTTGCGTGCAAACCGCTGACAGTTTGCGTAAATGAATAAAACAAGACCTGCACTTAATGATCTTCATATTCCTCCAAACTTAATTTCAGCTCCGCAGCCAGAAGGCAGGCACATTCAAATCATTTCATAACTGGATTAACCGGCAGTGTTGCTTTCAGGGTGGGGCAAAAAGGCCTTATCATTGACCATTAATGCCATTAGGTGGCCGCCCCCTTTGGGACACGCGGGCCAAACGAATGAAGCTGCCAGGTCGGTGTCAACTCTTTAATGAGCTTTCCTGAGGGATGGGTGTGCAGAAAAAAAAAGTTCAGCCATAACCACTTAATCTATAATCCAGCTGAAAAAAAGTCTGTTGCTCAGACACATGACAGGCACTTTGGCTGGAGAATTGATTGCTGGAGAATATCCTGAGGAATTGATGATTGCGAGCTTTTGTAAAGTGTCTGCTGTGCAGCCAAGCAGGAGCAAATGACTGACAGGAGCACACAAGATGTAAAAACTGGTACAATGGCACCAAAGCCTTGCAGATAATACATCCTTTGTCCCCCTGATAACACTCCAGAAGTAACCCTCTTGTTGGAGGGGGGAAAAAAAAAATTGCACCCATTGAGTCTTTCTGCAGGAGCAAAAATTCCACCTCCGTAGTTTACATAAAAACATCAGTCTGCGTTTGTAAGACGCGGTACTTCTAAGACGATGCTCTGAAGTCATACAACTTCACACGCACTGACTGTGATTAATGGCAACACGAGTAGCCGACTTGTACTGCACTGCTATAACCTTTCAGTCATGCCTCGTTGCATGTGTTTTTGCAGACAGGACTTGGAGTAATGACCGAAGGGCTACCGTTTAATACAAGGTTGAGATCAATTCATGACTAATGGGTTTATAATGACGAGGCTAAAGTGGTGCTTTGACCTGCGTCTGCAAGAAAATAAAAGGCGAATCAGAGAAATTACAACCCGCAGATCTGTAAAATCCAAACATTTACAGTAATTATGTTCGGGGAAGAACCGATCTTCTGCTCTACTAGCCTGCAGCTTGATTTGTTTTAGGAATAATGGAAACCTAATCCAAGATAGTGTTATCCTGAATTCAGACAGGACAGGTAAAGACAATGAAATGTTGGGACTGTCAGTGGGTGGGAGGACGGAGAGAAAGAAAGGTTCAAGATTGATCAGCACCCAGCGTGAGGCTCGCTGAGGATTGTAGGTCAGCCGGTGAAGTGGCTGCAATCGCATCAAGATCAAAACGCCCCAAACCTTTGTTCAGACGGCGGAATGGCTGCCGACGACCTGCAGACCTGCAAAGTTGAGGGGCAACCCCAACTGAGAAGCAATTTTGGCAGGTTTATCTTAATGCGATGCAATGCTGCAATGTGGCGTGGAGGCTTTTATTTTTTTTAATCATTCCTTTTCCACCCACATTTTCTTTTGCTAGATTTTTTTTATATTTAATTGATATGTGGTGCAACTCCTTAATTGATTTGATTTACCTGAATTGATTGTCTGGATGGGACTGCTGTCGGTCGATCTCCCACCAGACAACTTGACCTACTGATCAAGCCTCAAGCATCAAGTGTGAAATCTAAATGAAAAACTGAAGTGGAACTTCAGTATAGTCCGCACTTCAGTGTGGACTGTGCTGCAAGTCAGAGTGCAGCAAGTCTGATTCTGGGTAATACAATCACATAAATCACATGTGGTGGATCTTTAATAAACATCAGGAAAAACATGAACTTTCATCAGCCTCAAGAGGAACACATTTAGATTATTTTATTCTTTTTTTTTTGCATCAACAGGTGTCAGTTTGCATGCGTCTATGAAAATCAGCACATATTGAATCTGTTTAGAAATAAATGTTGTATATTATTTGAATTATTTTTTTATGATAAATTTGCCCTTACCTCAATATACCTGTAGCTCTTGACAGTTTTCCAGTGAGTGTTTATTTATTTTTTTGCCTGCTGCGTATGGCAGAGTTTTCCCGGCAGTCAAAGCTGTGATCCGCGCAGCGGCGTGGCGCTTCTTGCTGTGATCGTGGCGCAGTCAACTTAAGAAAAAACAACGTTTGGATCTTTTTCTAGACATGGACCACAGACAAAAGCTCATTTTAGCCCCTCGAATTGCTTTCCTGGGCTCACGCTCCCCGATGCTTACCCAAATATGGCCATAGGAAGTGCATGATACTTCACGTGCCTAGTTCCCCGTCGGAATTATTTCAACTAAACGAAAGAGTGAAACACGGAAAACTAGATCCTTGAAAGGAAATATACTCGAATTTAAATAGTTAGAATGCGTTAACAGCTAAGCAAGCTAATTTCCTGTTTTGAAGTTGAAGATTGTTTTTTTTAATAAGGCTGGCTTTATGTTTTCTATTGATTCAAACAAACGGAAAATGAGCATTGTATTGTTATAGATTTAGTGCTCTTAATAACTTCTAAATATGTACACACACACATTTTTGTGTGTCCATCATAGACAAACGGTAGTTAAAACATCGTACTGTAGAACAAAGAATTTTTTTTAACAGCACAACTTTTTCTTAATCAATTTAAAGTGAGTTTTGGATCACAAACCGTTAAAAATGCGCCAAGAAATCAATGGATACAACATAGACCACTAATTGAAAATATGCAGGAATAAACGAGCTGCACCTGAAGGCATCGTTTGACTGTTGCTGAGGGATGTCGCCGAGAAAAATCCTCACAGAGGTGGGAGAGAGCAAGTTCACCTGTCAATCAAAGACCCCCCCTCCTCATCATTTTTTTCCTTCCCTAATTAGCTAACAAGCTTTTGACACTATCATCCTATTAAAGCCTGACTTATCGGAGGGAAATTAGAACTGTAGCACAGTGGTTTAAAATGTATGAAAATGACTAAATAAATTCACAAAAATAAGACAATAACTGTCATATTTAGGTCTGTTTCCATGAACACCGCATTTTCAGAATTGTATGCAAATATACAAAAATATAATATGCATGAATTAAACAAACTCCAAGTGATGACCCAGAATTCTGCTAAATATTCACAGACATGCTCTGGGTGATGCTGTGCAGAATTAACAGAATTATCGGCTGAATGATGTAAAAATTGGATTTTTTTTCCTACTATCCTTTTTATTACTTGTGTCCCACATGCAACAACGCTCGTTGTGACTGAATATTTAGTTTTGTTGGATAATTAACGACTATAGCTTTGCAAATTAGGTGAAGGTGCTGCCTTAAGGAAAATAACCTAGATCCCCCCCCCCCCCCATCCTCTGTATCTTGATGAAGAGAAGTAAAGCTGTAAATGGTAAATGACGGGGGGTGTCCATTGCTTTAAGTAGGCATGTGAACATTAATTAAATGGCTCCAGGGGAGGGGGCGCCTTTTTCTAAGTGTAGAAATTATTTCACACACGACTACTGTGTCAGAAGGTCCATGCATCATCTCATCCTTTGGAGTTATTTATCATTTTCTACAGTCTAAAGACTCCTTATTAGTGCATAATGCAAAAGCCTTTTAATAATGGGATTCAGAAAATACTCTTTAATGAACAAAACTAATTAATTACACATATCTATACTCATTTGCAAAATCCTCATCAATAATGTTTAGAGCAATTTGAGTAACTCTTTGCATTAATTAAAATGTTATTATTAGCAATTAAGCCTGATGATGTTTGCATTTTTTTAAGAAATATTCAAGTTTTTTTTCTACTCAAATAAATTGTTCTTGATTTTATTTTCTGATCACAATTTCAATATTTTTTTGACTTGATTATTTATGTTAAGAGATGCATCAACCGCACATGCGGCACAAGCTCATGAGGGTTGACAAAAATTTGAATTGCACTAAAGGAGACAAGGAGTCTGAAATGCAACACGAGAACAAATTGAAATACAGCTCTGCGGTTTTGACATGCTTTTATATTACTGTAACATCTCAAGCAGGGGGGCTTTTCCTGTGTTGAGTGAGAGAACATGTGTGACCAGTTGCCTTGTTTCCATGGACACATCATTAGAGAACTTCCCCAGCTGGTTCCAACTGCTTGAAGTGTTGATGTCAAACAGCAAGTGAAGGGTCTGGCCATCACACTGACAAATCCAGAAATGGCTTTCTACAAGATGGGATATAACAGTGTGTTTACATGACTGCAAATTCTGTTTTTTTTTCCTCCATCTGCTTTTTACTCATTTGGTTTCTGAGCAGTTTTCCCCCCCAAAAAACAGTCAAGTAATTTTGAAAAGAAAAAAATACATCAGGTGAATAATATTAATTAAAAAAAGAAAAAAAGTCTCACATATAGAAACCTTGTAGAAACAGTTAATTAAGTCTAGTTACCATGGGAATCAACAGGTTAAGCAGGAGCCAGGTTATGATGCTATGAAGCTTTTAGGTGTGTAATCGGAGAAAAGTCTCTAAGGAAATTCTAACATGCATACAAAAAACAAAATCTTCTTTAAATGGGTAAGAAATCCTCTAAATAATAGCAACATTTGTTGCATCTCAAATTCCACAAAAAATAAAAATAAAAAAATAAAACGAGTAGGTTTGATTCTGATGGGGTTGCCACAGTTTATGACACAAAACTAAGGTTTAAATGAGCTATAATGCATTTTTAGATTGATCAGCAGTCGCCTCTACCGTGCAGATTCTCATTTTGACATGGTTTGCCATCTAATGTTAAACTTATATGATGTTTTTTGTTTTTTTCACTTTCACAATCTTGAAAAGAAAATTGAGATGGTTTGGAGATGGGTCAAAGATATTTTGACACTTTAGAGTTATTTTGAGGGAATATTTTTTCTCACAACATGTTTGAAAATCATTCAAATGAAGGGGGAAAAGGAGTCAGACAGACCCTGTAACTAGTGCCAGAGAAATGAGATTTTCTGTAAATATTGAAACCGCCAGAAAAGCATGTTAAAATGTGTTGCAATTAAGATGAAGTGGAATGCCCAGATGTGCTAAACAAATGCTAATTGCCCTCTTTGAACTGAAAAAGCATTGTATTACAACATTTGGGGTGGGTGGGAGGCCTGTGGATGGTAAATATTGTCTCACAGGTGCAAACATATACTCATCAAGCTCAAGCATTTGGATTATTACACATTTATGTTCTATTAGAGACAGAGACATCCGTCCTCTTTTTCATGACTGTTGTGCCTCCTTCAGGCTGAGGAAAGAACTAAAAGATTAACCATTTAGCTCATCTTCACTCCACTCTAACCTGGTTTTGTATTTATAATTTTATCAATTCTTTATATAGGCCAAATGGAGTAAACCTTATACATTTGTAAAAATTAAAAAAATTAGATTTTATTATTTTTAAGGTAATTTCCACTTTGTAGATTCAATAACGTTTTCTTCTATTCTAAAATAACAGACAGGAAGCAGATATGTCGATTAAACTTTAATGTTTAATCTAATACATTTCAGTGAAAACGAATGAGTTGTTCTGTTTGCTCAATCATTTGTTTTATTTTCTCAGATTATCCAAACACTCTTAGCTGCACAAATCCAAAAAATCAATGAGGAAAAAACTGAAAACACTATAATCATCCAGGAAATTAAGTTCCAAAATAGATAATTCAGCAGCATAAAAATAGTAGTATATAGGTCACTTACACAATACCTGCCACGGTCAAAAAACTCCATTGTACACATCTGTCAGAACACTGTAGGAATTGACCAAAATCATGATAGACGAGAGGGACAGGTGGATGGACAGAATATTTCTAGGATCCAAGATGGGACACGGACAAAGGAATGCAACGGGTGGAAAATATTAGATTTTTTTTATTCAGAAACACCAATTAAAGGTGGAGAATAGCTTCAAAGACAAACCATTCCTTATCGCTGGATAAAATAAAAGTTAAAATAAGTTGTTTAGCACACGAAAAGAGAGTAAAAGATAAACACAAGTAGGATGGAAGATTTAGAAGATCAACAACAAGCAACAAGCCTTACATCCACAAAAGCTGATTATTGCAAAATAGATGTCAAGGAACCACGCCCAGTAAACTGCATCTTTATTCTTCTCATTTGTCTGACAAAATTCAGGCCTACATGTAACCGACACGGAGGCAGTGAGTCAGCAGCTTTAAGCTCATTTAGACACCCTACAGTACAGTATTTGAGATGGTCAGAGAGTAGAATTTTTCAATTGTTTGTAAATCGTTTGTATATATGACCTAAAAAATAATGTGTTTAAAATGTATTTACATTTTAGTTTGAAAGGAAAAATAATATTGTGAAACTGTTTTTTGCATTCCAGTCCAGTAGGTGGCAGTAAAGTGGCTGCAAACGGAGATGCATTTTTGTTCACTCCGAAAAGAAGACGACGTAAATCTTGCCTCTCTTTAACAAGAGTGTGCCTCTAAATCTGCTAAAATGTGAGGTAAAATACATCAAATGCGCTGTTCATCTTGAGCGTCGTTTTGTGCCTACCATGGTGGTAAATCTGTTTTTATTAAGTCGCATCATTTCGACGGATAGAGGCTGTCACCGCTGGCCATGGTTGTTTTGGAGCTAGCGCTAGAATTGTGGAAATAAGCTAACGCTGCTGTTTTCCCCCAAAACAGCTAAACTGCTGTTGGTTTTGCTTCTGCGGCGCAGGAAGCCGCAAAAACGAGGGAATTTCAAAACATCAGATTATTGGACGTTTATCTGAAACGTCATAATGTTATAGTTTTGGATATGTTTGGAATTTTGTAAAGGAAGGGTTAGGGCAGGAAAAATGCTGGTGTCTAAGGTTAGCTAACATGCTGCTCCCCCAGAGAATCTGATACCAGGTTGTTGTGTAGGATTGGAGATGGAGCAGCAGACAGTCCAACCACTTTCCTCCAGTAAGGACATCTCTGACTGAGTGAAATGGAAATCATGTCTTGCAAAGCCGCCACGAAGGACAAGAAGTCGGGCTTTGGCAAGAAGCTGTTCAGGCGAGGCTCGGTTCGCTCCGTGGGCAGTTTTATGAGCAAAGTGCTGCGGACGCTGACCGCTTTATCCCACTTTGGTTCCGAAGTCCCGCCCGAAGACGACAAGGATGATGGAGGATTCTCCGCGTTTAAGTCTGGAAACAATGATGTCGGAGTGGGTGACGGCGACCTCGGGGGGTTGCTGTTCGGGGACAGGATTCCCGGAGTGTCGGGGCTGAAGAACCACGGCAACACCTGCTTCATGAACGCCATCCTACAGTGCCTCAGCAACACCGAACTCTTCGCTGAGTACCTGGTTCTGGAGCAGTACCGAGGAGAGGATCTGGATGAGAACAGACCAAAGACTAACGGCGTGCATCTGCAGAGGAAGGGTCCTCTGGGGAAGGGGGAAGTGACCGAGCAGCTGTCAGGACTGGTGCGGGCTCTGTGGACGTTTGAGTACACCCCCCAGCATAGCAGAGACTTTAAGGTAACTCAAAGCTTCATTTACCAAACCATCATTCATGGCTTTAAACTTTGCAAACAAAAATTGGAGCATTTTGTTGAAATGAGGTGATCTACATTCACACAAATTCTAGATGTGACTCACTAATAGGTGCTCATCGCTCTTGTTTGTTGCAGAATGCTGTGTCCAAAAATGCAACTCAGTTTAAAGGAAACGCTCAACACGACGCCCAGGAGTTTCTGCTGTGGCTGCTGGACAGAGTACACGAAGATCTGAACTCTGTGAACCCCATCAGTAGGCCTGCTATGAAGGTAAGTCGGAAGGTCGCTAAACGACGTATACTTTAGTGCTTTTCACCATCATTAAATCTTTTGATCTATTGTTCCTGGTGGTCTTCTAATTATGATTATGCCTTTTTTAGACAAAATCTCTGTACACATAGTTCTGCAGAGTAGTTTATAAGAAATTTGCCTCAGAGTTGTGGGCAGGACTGTTGGTGTAGAATTAGCCTGCCCTCACTTCCCATCATCCATTTGTTTACACTCTCCTATTAGCTTACAGCCCCTAACACCTCCAACCTAACATTACTAGTGCAACAAAAATGGGGAGCAATATCCAGCCATGCAATTTTGAGCTGCTCGGATGAGGAAAACAAAGACGTATACCTTGATCTAGTCGTTTACAACTAGATGCATCAGAATGGAGTGGAATGAGGAGCCTGTGGCTTGCTGTTGTCGGTTTTACGTCACACCTACAAGCTTTTTTCCACTGCATTTTTTTCTCTGCTCCCGGTTTACAACAATTTGATTAAAGAACTACCGTAAATTCCGGACTACAAAGCGCACCCGATTATTAGCCGCACCCACCCATTTTCACGTGTTTAACTAATTTTATACATACACAAGCCGCGTCGGGGTACAAGCCGCAGGAATTAGGCAACATTGTCATCCTGACGGATCACTTCCTGACTCAGAGTGTAAGTGTGATTTATTTGCACACAGTGGGTGGAGTCATTTTTGCCTCAGGCTCATGTCTTTGAGTCTATCTGCAACTGCCAAACAGTATGCACCTCTATTCTGTTCACAAGTTCCTCAGTTATGGTTTTTATTTTTATTATTTTTTTTTAACTTATTGACAATCTAGGTATCACACATAAAATTACAAACAGTAACCATATAATCAACATTACATCCCTCAGTTATGATGAGGAAATTTACATCCGCGATCCCCCATTTCCCATGAGTCTTAGGGGCTAAAGGCGGGGCCAACGCCCGGCTCGCCATTCTGTTGTACGTGTTTAAGAATGAGCAGCAGTGCATGGAGGGGTGAACGGGTAAAGCTCTCCTTCCGCTTGTGTCGCGGCAGCGTTATGGGAGTAACAGGGCTGTTTAAAAAACACGCTAGTAAAATAAAGCAGCGACGACTGAAAAGCGCGCGCCTCAGCACGATACGCGCGCCTCCTCGCGGCGCGTGGGTCAGAAGTTTCCTTCCACAACAAACACTTGCTCCGCGGACGCCTCGAGTAAGCCCTGGCTGCAGCCTGCAGAATGGCTCGACGCCTCCGCGCTCCCGCGCGCTCCTTGTCTCCCCTTCCTATCTACTCCGACAGCTCTGGCCAGCGCGGCTACAGGGAGGAGCGCTTCGTCCCCATTGCGCCGGTGGACGGAGCAAATCGTGTCTGTGCAGAGCAATCGGACTTAATACTGTACGTTTTGTGTATGAGGGGCGGATGCGTTGTTACGTGTGGGAGCCTTCAGACTGCCATCGGCCCCGCAGCTCACACGACACGCAGTCTCCAGCTCACACGGAGGCTGTGAGCGTTTCAATGCAAATCTCTGCTCAGTCCTTAGAAACCGTTAACACGACCACGTCAATTTGTGTTTCCAGTCGTGTCCCGACAAAATAAAGGCTGATATTATTGCCACATATTTACGTGCAGCCAGCCGAGTCACTATGACTCAGAGGTAAATGCACTCCTGAGCATGCGCTGTTCTCTCCGTCACGCAGCTGACCGGCTTTTCCAAACCCGTTGGTGATTTTTTCACGCTGCTTTTAACGATTGCTTTTAACTTGAAAGCTTCATCATATTGTAGCGGCGATCACGTGCACGTTGGGTCTAATGGCACCAAAGGATTCTGGGATGCGGCTGGACATGCGTGTTTCGTTTTGTTGAACCATGACTGAAGTGTCTAAGACCTGAAGTCAGGTCCATGCTGTTTGGCTGCTTAGAGGTGTGTTGAAAAACAAATGATTTGTGTTTGATGTTAGAGAATACAAACCATTCACTGTGTCCAAAAATACGTACACGGCGGCCGCCAATAAAATCCAATAATTAGCCGCGTCACTGAATAAGCCGCAGGACTGTAAGCGCAGGAAAAAAGTAGCGGCTTGTAGTCCGGAAATTACGGTACTCAGAAATGTGAGTTTAAGCTTCGTTTTCTTTACAAACATCCTCAATGGTGAGAAAAATGCCTCAAGAACATGTTAAAAACACAATTTTTATCAGAGCTCATGTACATTTCCATGCTGATGGTGGCAGAACTGCCTTGCAAGGTGTTAACTAGACCCCCAGGAGCTGTGTGGGGGTCAGTTCATTGCCCAAGGACATTTTACTGGGTTTTGGACCATGGAAGTTCATTTATGGCACATGAAGTGTGTTCCAGAACTAATGTCTCTTTCAGTCTCTCACATAAAACAATCATGCCTCAAGTTTAGTTCATGAAAAGACTTTTTAAGTTTTTAACTGGAAATTGCATGTCACCTTTCTTATGTTAAACAAGCTGTGTCTCTGACATGGGTAAACTATGTCGCAGACATACTTGAACCATACTTCTTTCATAATAGAAATGTGGCTTTTCATAAGACCACGTTCTAAAAAAATAATACTTGAGTAGCAATATCATTGCATACATCTATAGATTTTCTGTAAGGCATTACATAAATTCCTCAAGGCATTTGTTGTTGTTTTTTTGCCAAAAATGTGGCTTGAAAGCTTTAAAAAATATATATTTATCATTTTAAAAATATAGTAGCCTCCGTGGATCACTTTTCCCATTGAATGTACTAGTTAAGACAAAGCTGTTTTTTAGAACCAAACAAAAAAGATTTTTTATGAAAAACAAAAAAAACAACAAACCTTTGAAAATGAGTTATGGCGTTCCACAGGGTTCTGTGCTGCCTGGTACCAACCTTTGTTTTTTTGTTGAATATCTGAAACCATATCAGAAATCTTGAATGATATGCTGCTTTTACTCATCTGTGTTATTTTATTTTTTTGTCCGTGAGTCTTGAAAGCCACTAAAGCTCTGGGCTTATTTTGAATCACCTTTAACTGTTTTCAGTGTTTGTTTGTTTTTAGCAAACCAGAAGTCTGTTCCTTTTATTTTAAATGGAAATTTATTAATGAAGAGTAATGTGAATTATAATATATATTTTTATTTTCAAATATGTTTTTCTTTTAATTTTCACAATGAAAAGGATTGTAAAATCGACTTTTTAAGCTATTGTGCTTTTCTCTGAAATGTTTCTGCAAATGTTGTAAAATGTTTGATTCTTTCAGACCACCTCAACAACCTGATGACTGACTGCCAGAAATGGGCAAAATACTCAATTCAGTTCATGGAATCTCTTCACCTTATCTTGAAAAGCTTTCTTCTTGCCTATTAATAGTTTTTTTTTAAAGCAGAGTCTTAAATCTGACTGATAAAGAAAAGGGAGATCATTTTTTACACCTCAGAGTTTCTAAATTGATTTTGCTTTATTCAGATAAATATTTTTGTGTCCAAGTGCACTAATGTGGCTACTTGATTTGGGAAACCGAATGCTAACTAGCTGTGTAACACTTTAATTTTAATAATAAAATCAGTGTCTGTTCTTTATGTTGTACTAATGAATACAAAAAAGAAAAAAAGCTGCTTCTGTTCCCCAGCCCCCCATTGAAGAAGATGACCAAAGCATGGAGGGGCCGTCTCCTCCCCTGTCCGCCGGCTCTTTTGTCCAAGAACTGTTTCAGGCACAGTACAGGTTGGTTTTGGTGTCCCCAAAGTGTAAAAGTACATGCAATTCTATCTTTCAGTATCCTTCAGATGGTCCATATTTTCTCCACAGGTCGTCTCTCACCTGCCCTCATTGCCAAAAGCAGAGCAACACGTTTGATCCCTTCTTGTGTATCTCCTTGCCGATCCCGCTGCCGCACACTCGGTGAGTTTCTCCTGAGTTTTTGTCTATGTCCAAATTCCCATCCTAAGCCCTAAGTACAAACAATCTATATAGCGCAGCACTATATAGTGACCTGAATTTTAAAAGCTATTCAGACACCATGCTCACTGATTTATTTATTTCATTTTTTTTTTTTTCAAACGGTGGATATGACGTCATCGATTTCACAAAGTTAAAATCCAATCAATGAGCGTTTTGTGACGATTATTTATGGGTCCACGGTCTTCTGAAGTCAAAAAATGTGGACGGTTTATTAAAAAATTACACTAACATACATTTTTTGGCAAATATTGTTCCGACGCAATGCATTGTGGTTTATATTCACCGATCTAGTAAACATCGATTCATACTGGTTTTTCACAGAGACCTCTAGGGCACTTGATTTTGGAATTGTAGATTCAGACAGCACTACAAAATAGCGAACACACTATATAGTGCACTATATAGTGCAGCCATTATTTACTTGGGTAAAAAGATACTTTGCAGGTATTAATACTATCTTCCTGTCCTTCCAGGCCACTCTACGTGACGGTGGTGTACCAGGGAAAGTACTCCCACTGCATGCGGATCGGAGTTGCTGTTCCTCTGAAAAGTACAGTCTATCGCCTCAGAGATGCCGTGTCACGTGAGACCAAGATCCCCATGGACCAGGTGCTATTCCTGTCTCTTATCAGGCTCTGACACAGTGAGACTACATTGCTGGCTCAAAGTGACAGCAGAAAAGAAAAGTAAAAACAATTCAGCCTGGAGATAGAATACTAGACCTCATCTAAATACGTTTTTCCTGTGAAATGATATTAGCTTTTGAACCACTGAAAATGACAACATAGGCAGATTTTCATTGTTGTTTTTCTAATGGAATCCTTTTTCCCCCTGTTTTTTACTCAAAGTTTGTTCTGACTGAAATGTACTACGACGGCTTTCATCGTTCGTTTTGCGACGACGACGACGATCTGGACATCATCCAAGAAAGCGATTCCATCTTTGCCTTTGAGACACCGGAGACCTTCAGACTGGAAAACATTCGCACAAAACGAGGTGAGTCCCACTTAAGGCCATACTCTGCCTTTAGACACTTTTCATAACTTTTAGGCAATCATAGATTTGTGCCTTTCTGTCCCAGGAAGCCTTCTGGCAAACCTGAATCACAACAACTTGAAGTACGGCGGAGAAATCAGCAGGACTCCATCATTCATGCAGGGCGCCATGACGCCTGTGAGCGGATCGCCCAACAAAAACCTGGGCCCTGAGAGAATCATCCTTTTGGTGTGCAACAGAGCATGCACTGGGCACCAAGCAAAGAGGTACTCACTTTCTAACAGTTGCCATCATTTCATATTTCTGTTGGGAAATAAATTGGTTAAGCAGGTTGTGCACTTCTGAAAACAGCTAATAGAAAGTGTGCATTGATGGTTTTTTGAGGTTCGGCCTCCCCTTTGTGCTTTATATGGAGCGCACCGTGACGTGGGACGCTCTACAGAAAGAGATCCTGGAGAAGATGCGTCATCTTTTGAGACCCGGAGTTTATATTCAGGTAGAAACTTTGTTCCAGACACTGTTCCGGATCAGCGAGCCTCATTAGTGGCATTTTTTTGATTTGGATGCTTACATTTTGAATATGTACTAGGTTGGGCCTTTCAGTCTGCGGGTGGTTGGTGTTGTTGGCATCACCTACCTTCTTCCCCAGAATGAACGACCTCTGTGTCATCCAACTGTGGAAAGGTCAGTCCTGATGTTCAATGCTGGAGCTGAGATCATTTATGAGTTTGGTTTCCTCTCAGTTTAAATACTGGCAGTAGTTTGAAAGTATCTGAAGTTCATATTTGTGTTTATTTTAGAGACTTCAGAAAGAAAAAACGGGTTGTTGTAATTCCTAAAACTAATAAAATGCAAGTTAAAATATCTGATCATAATTAATTCATTTAATTGAAAAATGTAGACTTTTGTGATTTCAACGTGGAAAAAATAGTGAAATAAATGACATTGGAGAAATTATAACTTATTAGTTTAAAGGAATTTTGAGCCCATGAAGGTAAACTTTTTATGTTTAGTTTTCACATCTATTTTAGCGAGTAGCAAATCTATCTATTTATTTATTTGTTTGTTTATTTTGTGGTTCACATTTGACCATGAATCTGCCATGTGAAGGTGAGGTCAGCTCTTTGTTTCCAATGGAGCTCCTTAATTTTAGTCAAACCAGTGGAGCTGAAAACACATCAGGGTGTTCTTTAATCTGGTTTTGGTTTACACGCTTCATTACTCGAGGACCTGATTCAACAGGGTTTTAATTGTTTGTCAAAACTCCAGTTTAACTCGTTCTTTTACTACACCCACTGCTACCCATAAACCCTCACTGTTCTATTCCTCTTATACTTTTGGACATCTTTGCTGTACGACAACATCTTACAATAAAGATGTAACAAAATAGAAAATTCTTTTTTCGGTTAAGAGGTGAGAAAATGATGCCAGAAGAAGCTCCTCGCTTTATATTTTCCATATTGTGTTTTATGCAGAGCGTACAAGTCCTGTGGGCAAGGGGGGCCTCCACATGTGAAGATTGTGGTGGAATGGGACAAAGAGACCAAGGACTAGTGAGTAAAAAAGGAAACGATGGTTGGTCCAAGTTGAATAATCTGAAAGAAACAAAATGTTTGTGGAACAAAACCACAAACATGTGAAGACAATGGTTTTTACTCACTTTAATTTTGCAGTTTGGTCACAGTTTAGTCAAAAAGAAAACCCGTCACATTCTAATAATCAATTGTCTGAAAACATTCATTATAATAGTCTATTCCTGAATCAGTCTGTCTTGTTGGCAGGTGCTTTAAATAAAAAAAGCAAACAGATTTTTTTGGTACTTTGTAGGCCTGCACAATATACCAAAATTTATCGTTATCGCAAGATCAAGCTGTGCAATATGCATATCGCAAAACACAGCAAAAATTGCAATAAATGGTTACCTTAAATGTGCTACAACAATCTTATGGCAGCTTAAATTATTTAACGAATCAAATAAATCCCTTTATGCATTTGACCAATCGGATAGACTCTTTAGCGTTGTTGACCAATCAGATGAGCCCTTTTATGTTAGATGTTCCATCCTATGTCAACGAGGGTCATTTGGAGTACAATTCTTAAACTGTTGCAATAAAATGGGAATGATGTTTTTGGTTGTTTTGCCATTTGTTTATATACCGCAAATTATATCGTTATCGCAATATTAATCCCTCATATCGCAAGTTTTCTTCATATCGTGCAGCCCTAGTACTTTGTTTGTTCAGGCGCTGAGCTTACACTGCTGTGCTGCCTGTCACTACACATATAATCACCAGTCGCATTTCTGTCTAAGGTTAAACGCCGATGTCATCTCTTGCAGTTGCAGTAAAATACTCACCTCTGATGAAAAGAACCTTCCCCAACCGGTTTTTTGTTGTTGTTGTTGCTTTCCCGCAGTCTTTTTGGGCACACAGAGGAGGAGTATGTCCCAGATGCTGAAAGCGTGTATTTGCACAGAGAACAGCACCATCAACCACAGGCCTGCACTTTGGCCCAGTGTTTTCAGCTGTACACCAAGGAAGAACAGGTGATTTTCTAAATCCGTCATTTGTGGTTTAATTTATGGATTTAAGCTGGAGTTTTTGTCAGTTGAACTCCGGGATCTGGACTCTGTTTATAAAAGAAATGTGCCATGTTTCTTTTCTTTTGGAGTCCGCTTCCACTTTATTGAAGCGTTTATGATAAATGTGGTTTAACTTTGGCAATACTCTTTAATCTGTGTACAGCTCGGATCCTCACCAGTGTGTGTTTCACAGTTGTTCTTTGGTGTGTGTGTGTGTTTCTTGCAGCTGGCCCCAGATGATGCCTGGCGTTGTCCACACTGCAAGCAGCTGCAGCAGGGCCGCATCAAGCTCAGCTTATGGACGCTGCCGGATGTGCTCATCCTGCATCTGAAGCGCTTCCGGCAGGTACTTCAGCTCAAATCCACGGAAACATTTTCCTTGTTTCAAGTCAGGATGGGATGGGGAGCCTTGGATCAAAGACATTCTTTTGTTTTTTGGTTTCGTTTGACATTTGTTCAGCTTTTGCCGATCCAAGATAAAAAATATATGAATAATAAAACGCATTTTTTTTTCTCTGCTGACAAACAAACACATAGTAGATCATGGTCGTCTTCTGTCTCTGCTACAGGAGGGGGATCGGAGGGTAAAGATGCAGAACATGATCCGATTCCCGCTGATGGAGATGGACATGGCGCCACATGTGGTCAAAAGAAGCCAGAGCAGCTGGAGTTTGCCCTCCCACTGGTCTCCATGGAGACGGTCTTATGGCCTGGGAAGAAACCCAGATGACTACCTATACGACCTGTATGCTGTGTGCAACCATCATGGCAACATGCACGGAGGCCACTACACCGGTGAGCATGGCAGCCCTTTGATGGTCTGTGTGTGTTTTTATGGTTTGTTCATTTTAATTCCTTTTTTTTTATTGCTGTTTGTGTCCCCAGCTTACTGTAAAAATTCCATTGATGGGCAGTGGTACTGCTTCGATGACAGCGAAGTTTCTCCAATCGCTGACGAGGAAGTGTGTCAGCAGAGCGCTTACATACTGTTTTATCAGAGGAGAAGTGCCATTCCCTCCTGGTCTGCCAACAGTTCTGTCGCTGGTCAGTTAGTGATGACAAGCCATTTCGGGTGGACATGTTGTGTTTTGGCTTTAGAGCTGTAGATTGTTAAAAACTGGGCTTTTGTCTCGATCCACCTATTGCGTCCACTCAGGTTCGACGAGCTCATCCCTGTGTGATCACTGGATCAACAGGCTGCCCGGCAGCAGGCCTGCTAGTTTGGCCTCTGGAGCTTCATCTAGACGCACTTCTCTGGCTTCACTGGCGGAGTCGGGCGAGTTTCCAGGAGAACGGATCGAGGACGATGGTGAGTCGAAGCTCTGTTCTCCAACGGGAACCAAAAGTTTGTCTTTCAAACGTTTTAGAATACTTAAAGGTTTCCAGTTTATCGTTGAAAGGCATTAAGTGTTATTCCATGTTGGACTCTGAAATGAAAAGATCGTAAAAAGAGAGGAATTTACAGTCCAAAGTTTCCCTAAAGTCTCTCATTCTTTAAGTAAGCCACTTTTTTACAGATATAACATTACATAATCCAAAAATGTCCATCTACAAAAAGATGTAATGCTCTTTAGAGAGTTCTTTTCAAGTTTCCTGCTGAAATTCCCTGAAATGTTTCATGCATGTTTGCTTTGCTCTCAGTCTTCTGACCACGTCATCCAAAACCAGCTTACAGGAGTTCAGGGCTAGAGACTGTGCTGACCACTCCCTGTTTTCATATATATCATCCTGTTCTTTTGTTCTTTGCTAAGTTTTGGGATAGAACCCAGACCATACCAGAAGGAACTTCACGGCCCTGCACGTGGGTGGATGTAATATCTGTGTTTGTTCGCAGCAGAACATCCCCATACCATCACACTTTCTCCTCCATGTTTGACAGTTGATTTCTTTCACCGTGTAGCTATCCTCTCTCTCTTCAGACTGCACACAAAGATGCTGGGCAATGAAGCAACAGTTTTAAATTTAGAATCATCTGTCCACAACACCTTCTCCCAGTCTTCTGTAGCCCAAATACCTCTCATCTTAGCTCTGACTATTGCTGCAACCGGTTCTGTCAGCCCTGCAGCTCACAATCTTCTGACTTACTACAACCACTGAGAAGCTGATCTTGAAACTCTTCCTGTCACAGTGCCCCCTAGAGCCCCTTTTTGATGGTTAAAGATTCAGCTCCTGACTTTCTTTGCAGTTTTTCCCACAGTTTATCAGTCTTCTGTTACTGCATTCATCCTCCATTGGTAGTTCCCTTTTTGTTTCCATTTTTGAATCACACCACTTTTGACCGTGCGAGGTTGTTCCGCTGACTAAGCGAGTCCAGGGTTTCCTCTCTGTATTGCAGTCCATCCTTCATGATCTCACAGTTTCACAGATTTGTTTGAGTGCAGTTTTGCCTTTTTACATGCCATTGTATTCTGCATCCTGATTGGCCGTTGTCAATCAATCTCCTCTGTACCGAGTCTGCTAAACAGAATGCATTTGCTAAATTTGCAGAAATCTTCAGCTGTGAGCAGATCTTTGTTTTTGTTCTATAAAAATTGACCTTTTTTTCTATCGAGGTTTAAACCATGGGAATTTAAACAAGATATAAAAAGGCGAAAATGTTTTAACCTGTTTGAGAAAAGTGTATAAAGTGTGTAATTAGCATTAAAACATCTATTATCCCGCTTGTCGTGGGTTATTTTTAGAAGGCAACTCCTGCGATAAACGAGGGAACACCAATCAAAAGTTGGAACCCAAAACTTTAAAGGCTTAATCAGCTTAAAGTATTCATGTTCCCTGGGAAGAGCTTTTTGTGTAAAACTAAAATATACTGTTTCTTGAATTTTCTGGGATGTTCTAAAACGTTTGACCAGTAAAGTGTATTAAACTTGTATTTTAGCAGACGTAAATGTATTTGTCTCTCCTAAATAATTAAAAACCATCCGAAGGATGATTTAATATAATTTAACTTTTTCTTGGAAACTGTAAACGTATCTTCTAACGCTGATCATTACACTGACATGGAAAATGTTTTTCAATTTGTGGTTAGTGATGCATAAACGCATAAATACATCCCAGTAATGTAATGCTAATGCAAAAACTGATAACGGACTTAGTAATGTAAGATAATGAGATTCAGAATGCATTTATGCCTTTATGCTCATTTTTAAAAGCTCAAAGTTATGAGGAAAATCACACTTTATGATGCACATCAACTGATTCATAAGATTTCTCATTTCTAAATACAACTTTCTTGTTGAATCCTGGTCTCATCTTCAGGAGGATTCTCCGTCCGGCCTTTCGTGAGGAGCATTCAGCGGCAGAGCCTGTCTTCCAGGTCGTCTGTTGCTAGCCCGTTAGCCTTCAGCGACGGCGGGATGAAGCCTTCGTGGTCCCTGTCGGCCAAGCTGCAAATGAGATCCAACTCTCCGTCACGCTTCTCCCTGGACTCTCGGTGCTCTCCCCCCCTGGAGAGGATAGGGGAGGCGTGCGACGACAAGGTTACCACATCCTGCTTTGGCAGCTACAGCAAACACGAACGTTATTTTGGCAGCAGGACCCCCCTATCCACGATGGAGAGCAGCTTCAGCGGCCAAGACGGCAACAAAAGGTTCTTGGATATGATGTACTGCCGGGCTCCAACTCCAGTGGACAAGAAGAGCACGAAAAACGAGGCGACCGAAAACAACAACGAGATTACAGCTGTTGACCAAAACATACTATCCACTCAAGCTGCTCCCCCCAAAGAGCAGAAACGGAAGAGCAGCATCGGAGGATTCACTCTAAAGGCCGAAAGCTCTGGCTCCACAAAGGTTTCCAACAAGGTGGAGCAAGAAAAAACTTCCAGGAAGCGGCTGTGTGCCACTAGTAAGAGCTCTGCATCCGAGACGTCTTCCAGTACTCCTGTCAAGGGCAAGAAGGGGAGCAGCACAAAAGAGAAGAAGAACCCGTCAACCCCCAGTGGAACCCCCTCAAAGGCAAAAGACTGCACCCCGTCTGCAGAATCAACGCCACCATCTAAGCCATGTGTCCGCTCCACACCTCAGTCTTCCGCTTCTCCGTCACCAACGGCGAAAAAGAACCAGAGCGTCGCCGAGAAAAACTCTTCAAGCAGTCGGAAGCGTCTGGTGGAAAGGAGTTTCAGCAGAGATTCAATGCACACCAGCCCGCTGGTAGACGCCGGCCGCTGTGCGACCCGATCTTCTCTTTCTAGGAGCGGAGACGTTGGGCGGATGGAGAGGAGATCCGTGCGGAGTTCCAGCAGCAGCTCCTCTGTCACCAGCCTGCGCTCGCCCAGCGTTTCCACCAGAGACCTGCAGCGCAGCAGCAAGTCTGAAGAAAAAGGCTTGTCCTTCTTCAAGAGCGCTCTTCGGCAAAGAGAAAGCCGCCGGTCGGCTGATTTAGGAAAAAGCGCCCTGCTGACCAAAAAGAGCTCAGACAAAAGCCTCAAGCAGAATGGACAAGCCAAGGAGACGGGAGGGGAGGAGCAAACGGCCCGAGAGGCGGGTCCTGCACAGACACGTGCGGACACTCAAGGAGGAGACGTCAAGACGGAGACTAAGGAGTCTTCCAAGCCCCCAAGCTCTCTCAGTCGTACTCTTCTCAATGTAGGAAAATCCAAGTCTTCCCTGTGTGATGTTAGCAAGTCTCCATCCAGCGGGAAGAAGCCTCTGGAGAGGAAGGCGTCCTCCCGAAAGCTGTCCTCCGGCATGCAGTCTCCTGCACGAACCACACAGAGGCCTCAATGATTCGTCTGTGGTAACTAATACTCGGCAAACAACATGCAGCTACTTTTTTGTGCCTAAGTTTCACGGAACACCTGGTGTGTTCACGACTCATGTCATGGTTTTGTACACTGGCTTTGAAGTTTCAGACTTTAATCAGCATCTTTTAAGTGATTTCTGCCAGTTTCGATAGTTTACATGGTTTTCCGCTTACTGTAAAGCCAGGTAGGTTTTTTTTTTTTTACGGTTCTTTTTTTTTTTAACACATTTTGAATGAAAAGTTTGACAGACAGGAATGCATCTCATTCAGCTTAAACTGCATCCTGAGAGCAAACGAAACCTATGAGGAAATGTTTCAATAGTCCATATCAATAACAGCTTTCCAATTTATGGAAAGATGGGGAGCAGAACCGTCACATTATTTTTAGCCTCTTGGATGTTAAAGCCCAAAACGTTCATTCCCAGTTTTCCAATAATCATGGAGACGTTTTTCTGTCACCTTCAACAGTCCTAAATGTTGGGCAAAATAAGATTTACACATTGTTTTTCCATTTAAAGCTTTAGGAAAGACCCACTTAGAGGTAATTTAACACTAAAGATCTCAAATATTTATTTTGCTTATTTAAAAAAAAAGCTCAATTCAAGGCCCTGGACCAAAGCTACATTTTTAAGCCTTTTTTTGTTTTTGAGTATTTTCTATAGAGAAATTATTTTATGAATTTGGGACCCCCCCCCAAACCATAAATTAAGTGATTTATTTTGGAAAGAAACCCTTAAAAACTCAAAATGTATAGATCTGTCTGTACAGATTCTTAAATGTAAGGCTGTCGTTTGTAGCCTGTTTCTTGTTTTGTTTGGAAGCACTTGAGTGACGGCGGCCTCTTCTGCTGTGAACAGGTGTTTGTGGTTCACACCTCCTACAGGTCAAAGGAGTCTTTCTTCTGTCGTGGTTTGAAAACATATCTTAAGGTAGTGGCGTGAAACATTCATCTCAAAAGTTTCAGGGGTCATTTTATTTCATCTCTGGTGCTTAAACTGGCCTCACAAGTTCAAGAGATCAAGTAGAAAAACTGTTGTACCTCATAGGAGGAGGAGGAGGAGCTCCACCGTGACCCCCGCCATCCGTGTGACCGTGTGACACCCAAGCATTGGAGTTAAAATGATGCCATGGTTGCCGGCCTTTCACCCCCATTTTTCTTTGCAAGGCTTCCACATTAGATCTGGTCCGTCTGTTCTACTAGAGTCTAAATGCAAATGTCTTAGGATGCAATAGGTTTACAGTTCTTCTCAGATGGTTTGTGAATATCCACCAAATGAAGCATTATCCGTAAAATGTCTTCTACAGGGTTTAGAATGTAGTTTTTCTTGACATTAACTAATCTGATGGTGTTGATATTTTTGAATGCAGTTTTAATGACTAAAAACCTTCCAGTTTGAATGTTTTAACACACAGTGCTCATATTTATCCAGATTTTTTCTTTTCTTTTCTTTTTTTAGGATCTCAGTAAAGAAACACAAAAAATTGGAGGTAAAAGTGACGGATTTGCAATTCCATGATCATAGCAATTTAAGCACCTTTCAGTGCTGCATAAAACCAACACGAAGTGCGGTACTTTTTAGTTTTTTTCTGAACAGGACTGCTTTTCAAATCTCTACACTTGTCACTTTACTAGCAACCAGTTATTTCATAGGAAAAATATTGGGTTTTTTTCCCCCCTAAATTTGGTGATTCTCCTGTAGCGTTGGTTTACCGTGACTCAAGAACACTTTTGTAGCGCTTTGGATCAGAGCAGAACCGCCTGTCTTTCAGTCTAACTGGCCTTCACCTGATGTCTGTAACGGGCTTTATGCTGGAGCTGGTTCTAGTCAGAACACAGAACCCTCCTTCAACCGTTGGATTATTGCAAGAAGAGAAAATTGCATAACGCTCAAACTGTAGTGCATTAAGAAGACTGCTTTTGATACTTAATGTAGTAGGAATAGAAAAAACTATTTTATATATATATATCTGTATATATATGATGGAAGGAGGAGGCAAGGCTCTTTGACAATCTATGTTGTACTGTACACACTTTAATCTGAAATTCTGTACATACGGCCCCAAGTTTTAGAACTTTTTATCGTTTTCTTTTAGCCTAAAAACAATAAAAGCCTCACTTTAATTCCAAGACTTTTAAAGGAAAGCGTCATAAAGCTTTGAAGAAGTTCTTAAATGTCTTGTCGTCTAGGAAAAGTATCATGAAAACATTTAATATAAATAACTTCTGATCACAGGGGAAAAAAACGAGAATTCTTTATTTTCTTTAGTTTGTCTTAATAAAAAGGATTCACTTTTGAGTGAAGATCCACCAGCGTGTTTTTGCACTTCAGAGGGTCGTGGTGATGTAAAACTTCCTTTTCTCCCCGGCTGCAAACCGTAGCTATTTGTTTTTATAGATTTGTCGTCGATGTACAAATATGAGAATGATTTAGGAATGCAGTAATGCATGGAAATGCTAATGCATGTTTTTATTTTTTATCAACTATGCAACAATCTGCAGCTGTGTAAAGTAGCGAGCAGTGCATGGCCCGTATATCCCATCGCTCAATTTGCACACCATTCTAATACTCAAAAGCTGTAAAGCGCATTATTCCACGTGGACGTAAAAGCATTCAAATATAAAAATGTGTGTGTAAGAATATATCTAATGGTATAATAACTATTATTTTTATACCATACCATCTCACTATTTTGCTGTTGTTTTTTTTCTGCGGCTGTGTGTTCTATGGGTGCTCCCGCCTCAGCGGTGGGTTTTATTGTGGTGGTAGTTTCTTACTTCCTGTTGTACACCAGCAGAAACACTCTGATCATCTGTGCTCATCAGAGCCGTCACCTGCATTATTGCGAAACGCCTTCCATTGGTTTTCCTGCAGTGACAGGGCCGTTGAACCTGCATCCGACCGCGCAGTCGGTCTCCAACATTTCAACTGAACACATGTATGTAGCTAAATGCAATAAAGATAGAAAAAGTATAGTTTTTTACTACAATCCTTACAATAAAACAAAAAGATGATACTGTGCAGTATTCATTGCATATCAGACATTCAGTGTAATTTATTTGTATTATTTATAATCCTAAAGGCTGCGTATCGGCAAACATTTGAAGCGTACACATCAATTGGAAACATTGCTGAAGAGCTTACAGGCTTCGCTGCAGCATCCAGTTAAGATTGTACAACTCTGTATTGAGTAAATGTACGTTTTAATATTTTTATGGGTTTGCAAATTATTGAAAATTTTGTTTCTCAAGGTGAAACAGGAGAAATGGAAATGTTTTGATGAGGGGTTTGGCTAAAATCTGGCAGGAAACCCTTCAACTAAATGAATATACTGTGGCGCTTCAAAATAAAAGCCTCTGCCTTTACTGGCTTTAACACTAGTGATACTTTGAACGACGTTTAGGGACTTGTATTTCAAACATAAAAAAACTACAAAATGGAGAAAATTCATTTCACGAGCCTTAAGCAAAACAAACTGTAGTCAATAGTTTGTGTTGGGGTTAGAAACTGTGTACGGAATGAATGTCATAACTTTCACTTTATTTTTTAAGCTGTAAAGAAATTGTGTTGTGCTAAAGGTACAGCAGTTTTTTCTTTTCGTTTTTTTTTTACTTTTTATGTCTTTCTTCAACTATTTGGTAAAGAAAAAAGAGCTGATTGCAAATACTGAAAATGTTTGTGGTTTTTAATGCATTGCAACCACAATATATCAGAATGGCTTTTATTTTTTTATGAGATTTTCTTTAGTTTTTTTTTTCCTCACTCACAGCAAATTCTTATAGGTTCATGAAGTGTGTTAATTTATTGTTTTTTTAAATATTACATGCACTTTTATTTTCATTTCTATAAATGGACAATTGTACATATCCTTTGCTGTCTATCCATTCAAATACAAAATAAAAGCCCTGATTACAATCCTGTCCATCCAAGGCTGATTTTTTTGTGTGTGTTGTGCTTGTTTTTCCAGTAGAGGGCGCTTTCCTTAAAGAAATTCAAAGTGTATTTCTGTGAAAAGAGGTTTTGGTTATTTTAAAAAATAAATCTATTAGCAAAAACATTGTGATACAACTAGGTTTATCGTTAGGTTTCAGTTTTCCAGAAGCATGTAAAGCTTTCAGCCACAAAACTGCTTCTTCTCACGTCTGGGCAGCTATGAATTTGATGGTTCTGTGTTTTAATGTTGAGATAAATTTCTCTTTTTCATTCTGTTCAGAGTCGGTTGTGTTTGCTCACCCAGGTGAACAAGCAAACAAATCCTCTGCTCATTGTCTTCCTGCAGCAGAGGCCGTTATCTGAGATCTCAACGCTGTGCAAGACATGAGAGATCCTGCATTTCTGGAAGACCTATTATTTCAGGCTTTTCATGGCCACACAAAACAGAGGTGTGAGGATGTGCAGATGCAAGTCAGTCTGAGCTGAGCTATTATTAGGGGATTATTAGAAGCCAATACACTAGAAATATGGTGAACATTTGCATGAATTTTTAATGAAGACGTTTATATGTTTGTGGATTAACAAAAAAAAAAAAGGAAGGATACATTTTTTTCCTAAAATTAAGTTAATAAACTGGTAAGTTGTGTTTGCAATTCAAATAAGAGGAGAGTGGAGAGCAGTATTCTGAGGGAAGTTAAATCCCTTTTTAAAAAGCTTCATGCAAATAATTATGTTGCAATGAAAGACTGAATCAGAATGTGTTGACTGAAATGTTCTGTTTTTGTGTTCTAAAAAATTCTTTTCAGATTTTGATAAGTTATTTTGAAAAAATACTATTAAAAAAATCAAGTTCTTGTGTAGGGATGTAACGATTAATCGACAAATCGATGTTTAGTCATTCAATAAGTCAATTAAATTGATATCTGAAGAGACCATTTGGATTCAGTCACTCTAGGTTTATTACACTAATAAGTGCATGTATCATAGTGAACACAAATAGTGATGGCAGCAAAAAATGATCAAGTCATCATTTCAGTCCAGTTTTTGGAAACATTTTGAATTATGCAAAGACATGTGACCATGTAGTGTGGAACAGTAAAGTGTTCTAATAATGTATTATTTAGATGTGAAAAAACAACAGTGGGCTGAACTTTATGAAACCAAAATGTAATGGATTTGACATTCATTCTTGTTTACTTGTTTTTACACATTTAATTTACACTTGATTATCTTACAAGGAATCTGGAAAACTCTACCTGCACTGTTCAGTATTCAGGTATTTAAAATGTTGAATATCTTATTTTACCTAAAAACTTAAAAATATATATAAAAAAAATCCTCTTAGTTATGCTACTCTGTGTCAACTTTCAATCTTTAAAACCAACGATTTACACTTTTTTAACGAAACATAGTTTTGCCAACAAATAACACCTCACAACTGGATTTTCAATGCGTTTTACTGGAAACCTTCTTGTGCATCATCTTAAGCTTCCAGGTGAGCAGCAGGTGCCACTTGGTTCTCATTGTCGAACCAGCCTCCTCTGGTGATGTGAGCAGAGCCCCGTGGAGCTCCTTTGGAAATCTTCCCGCGGTTTTATCTTCTTTGTCCCTTCTTTTGACTCAGCCCTCGAGAGTGCAGAGAAATCAATAGTAATTGATTTTACATGGCAGGAAAAGGAGGTTAGAATTCAGGGGAAGGAGTGAAGCAAGACAGAGACGGAGAGGTTCCAGCAGAGAGGTGAGAGACCCTCAGCGGTATATGTATGTGCCGGCACGGATAAAGGTCGTCAACATGAACCTGTCTGTAACAACAGATTATGGAGTGTCTGAGCCTCACAGTTACTCAGGTCCTCCACAGAAATTAAATGGTGACACCTTCAAGCTAGGGGAACGGGGAAGAAAAAAACAAAGTAACAAATAATTTCTTTTTTTTTTTTTTATCCTTTTGAATATGGAGACAGAATGGAGATGCCTGCTGTTTTGCCTCAGCACATTTATTTTAACTTTCAAAAGTCTAAAAACATCTGGAAGGATTTCAATGACGCTCCCGACTTCTGACAGCAAACAGAGAAAACCCTATGGAGAGAGGAGAACTCCTGCAGTGAAAACAACACAACAGTCAAATGCTCTCTGTGAAACAGTTGCTGCGTGTTCATCTTCTTCATAGGTTTTGCTAATAATCTGCATGTTGAATTTGTATGTTGAAGCCACTAATTGGCATTGTGGTAGCAATTCTTTGGACACAAATTAATACTTTTTTGGCAGAACTTCATATTTTGTGGGCGCAAATTGACATTTTGCGTGCACAAATTTCTGCTCACAGATTAGGAACGTTTTACAGTATGAAACTTCTAAGTTTTCCAAAATGGATTATTCTGATTTTCGATCGAATGACAGACTGACATCAGCATCAAAAATGCTAATTCTGTTTTTTTTTAACTCAAATTTATAGATGGAACTAAAACAATAAATATAATCCAACACTACTGAATGACTTCCAAACATAAGTGCAGTGGGGCGAAACATTTTTTTTTAGACACAACTGCCCCCTTTAAGAAGATGCGTGTGGTCTGTAAAGTTCATCATAGATACACTTCAAATATGTAGAGGGTTAGCTCAAATATTAGCTTGGGTCTTAAGAGGTCAGTTAGACTGCAATTACTCCAGCGTGATCAAGACCCAAAGAGCTGTCGAAGGACACCAGTTTACAGACCGAATAAGAGTGGCTTTGTAGAAATCCTTCCAAGGCTCTAGAGTGGTCCGTCTCTGGGTCTCAACCCAAAAGAAAATCTGTGGAGGGGAGTTGAAAGTCTGGGTTGCCCGGCAACAGCCCCCAAACATCCCAGCTCTAGAGAAGATCTGCATTGGGGCAAAATAGCAGCTATACAGTGTTTTTACAGGAAGCATTTGATGTTTGTCATTACTAACCAGGGTTGCTTTACGAAGTATTGAGGTGAAATCATTTAATTTCTGCACCATTATTCAACTATATATTTAAAAATCACACTGTGTAATACGTGTTTTCCTGGGTTCTTATACATTCTGTCTCTCACAGTTGAAGAGTTTCCATAGTTACCATAACAGATAATACTCATTTTTAAGTGGGACAACTAGCACACTGGTTTACTGTTTTTGTGTCTTCAATTAAGTTTTGTCTTACTTTGCGAAGGAAGTTGTATCTTTTAAGGATTTCACAAAAAGCTTCAGTAGACAAACGTAAAGTTCATGAATTAGGAAAATCAAATTTCACTTTTATATAGAAAAGCTCTTTAAATTAGAATTGAAGCTCAATCTGGAATAAAAGCTGCTCTATACAGTGACATTCACATTGTAGAGTTTTTGTTTTTCTCTTTTCCTGTCAACCTTCACAAAGCGATGCTCAAAGCTGAACAAGAAAGCATCAAACTTTCTCTACAGAAGGGCCTGACTGTTTGATTTCTGCTGCAGGATTTTTGTGGGGTCCTGTGGGGGGGTCAGTGAGCCTGACAGCTTGGAGATTGATGGTTCAGATTTTTCCCAGACGGAACTTCGTTGGACAGCATGGGCAGTGATCCGAGGCTCTGAGGAGGCGGCGGCCGCACATGCCTGTGCACATGTGTGTGCACATGCGTGTGGTCTTTGTGCTCAAGGCCCCGTCTCCGCCTCGTCATCAGCACTGCTTTATGGTACTTAGTACCTGGCGGCTCCTTTCTAAGCACCATCTTGGGAGCCATCCGTGGCTCAAGACGGGTGCGGCTTCAAGAGAAACGGTAGCTACTACCCCCCCACCACCACCACCTTTTCCCGTTTTATTTATTGAGTTTTTTCTCTGCAATCATTTCTTCTTCTTCCTTGTCAGCCATTTTCAGACAAAACAAACACCTCAAGATAAATAAAGCGTCACTCCTCCAGATTTTGATCTTGGCCATCAAAACGGTGAAGTGATTTTAATATAGATGCATGCACACATGCACACGGAGCCCGCTCTTTCTCATTTGTCATCTGCAGCATTATGAGCATTGTAAAAGGAATTCTTGGAACAAAAGATGTCACAACAGCAGCGAGTTCTTAAGAAGCACACAGCCGTCTCATCTGTTCTTACAGCTGAATAATTAGACAGGTGTAATGACCCTTCAAGCAGCTCTCATTATATGTGCAGACATGTTCAGTGTGTTCATAATTACTTAATAAAAGTTTTGTAAAAGAAAAATGATGAAAAACATCATTTTTGATTTTTCTTAAAAAAAAAAAAAATAACCAGACAATATAGTAAACTACAAAGCCCTGGACTTTGACATAAAAAATGTGTGCCCAGAAATTCACAAATTAGTATTTTGTGCAAACAATTTATATGTCAAGGCCACTAATTGGCATTGTGGTAGTATTTTTTTTACACAAATTAGTATTTTTTGGGCAGAAATTCGTATTTTTGCAAATTCTGCTCACAGATTAATATTTTTGGAACTCAAATTAGTATTATTACTTTATAGTCCTACAATTACTTTGTGGTCCAAAAATAATAATTTGTTCTAAAGAATTCTAATTTGAGTTCACAAAATACTTATTTGTGTGCACAATATCACATTTTATGCATAATTTGTGAGCACAAAATTAAAATGTGTGCCCACAAATACCAGTTTGTGCACACAAAATATTAATTGGTGCACAAAACACAGATTTGTGTATAATAAAATTAAATAAAAGTAGTTTTTGTTGTGACAAAAACTAATTTGTGCATAAAAAATATTAAGTTTGGCCATAAGTTATTATTCTAAATAAATTTATTTTTGAATGTCATGTCCAGGGCTCCATAGTAAACAAGTTGGTGCATTAAAACTTAAAAAATATATATATTTAGTTATAGTAATTTTCTGCTTCATCATGAAAGCTATAAATGACAAAAAAGAAAAACAAGAGAAAGACAACATAAAATATGATTCCATTCAGCGTTTGTGTTGCCACAGCAACCACTTATGGGTGCTCATGTTTGAGGAGTTTCTTCAAACAAGGTAGTTAACTGGGATAAACACACAACATGCAGTTTTCATTCAAAAAGTGAAGTCCCACTTTTTTTTTTTTAATTTGTTGTCTCATTTGACATCATGGGGGACAAACCAAAGAAAAAGTCCGACTTTAAGCTCTATCTTTGACAACATGCTTCTTTTTCAAGTGTTACTATTGGAGTTTTGGAACTGAGTGAGCTTTGATCCTTTGGCTGGTCATCTACTCAAACTCCTGCTAATTACATCCCAACTGTACTTGCAGGCAAAGAAACTGTTCTTATGTTGTGCAGAAAACTAAGATTACTGCTGCCTCTGCCCTGAAAACAAACTGGTGAGATGCCTTCATATTAACCTGAAATTCCAGGAGCAGGTCTTTCTATGTACACCTTTAAAAGCTTCCCCTTTAGCTGCCACCTGCTGCACTGCTGCAGGCGGGATTAGTCCTCCCAGCTCGGTTAGATTCCAGCTCACAGCACGCACTGTAAGTCTCAGTACTTAATGTTTTCCAACTTTAAAGAATAGAGGCACTCAGTCACTCTGTGCCAAGACATTGTATTAGGTCAGGGATATTCAGCTCCCTCTTTCTGCAGCAGAGTGATGCTCACATCCATCAGCACCAATGTTACAAAAAATCGTAATAGCCATCTAAGAACTGCCATTAAGGTCCTTTTCTTATCGTGATGTCACACATACATTAAATTATTATCTTAAGAAGATCATTTTAAAAGATAAATAGTATCCACATGGCTCTTTTTTCACGTTTCCACTTGTTTTTCTCTGAGATTGCCAACCAGTGAGTTTGACAACTTGAAGATCACATCAAAGGAATCTGTTTTTCTTGTCTAAATTGAAGCTTAATATCCATTTCCACCCTAAAAACCATTTCTATGGTATAGGATAAAAATGTGACCATTCGTGGTGTGCATAGAACAAAAGACTCGAGCAAAGCATATTTTAAGGAGGCCCAGTGCTCATGAATCCTGTTTATCATGATGCATGGTTTCATGAGCACAGCCGCTAATACCAATCCAGCGCCAGATGCCCCAATAAGCTGTTTCACCATCATTTATTTATGAATGAATATTCTCCAACTGCACTAATATGTCCCTGGGTGTTGGGAAATGCTGTAATGTATTTGTTAAGCTCGGCCTGGGATTCTTTATTGCCTGTCACATCTGTAAAGGTAGCACTTTGTCATGTGTTTTTATTTCTTTTCCTCCCCACAATGCGGAGGATCGGCGTGAGCTGACAGCAGCTGATAGCTGAGCACAAAGGTCTAAAGAAGTATTTTTCATAGTGTATGTGGCGGCTGCATTATCCAAACTGAAATGAAATGGTCAGGACGTTTGCAACCTTAGAAATTTATCACACGTCTCTGTCTGGAAAATGTTTGTTTGAAAATATCAAGAAAATTGAGCTTTCTAATGTTTTTGGCTCCAAAACAAGAATAAATGAGAATGTTGAAAATGTTCATCCTCTTATATTTCCATATAAAAACCAGAACCATGTGGAGTAGAGATGAAATGCTTCTTTGCTTTTCTGTTTTGGGCTTTTTGAAAGGGAGCAGTGTTGCTACAACAGAGAACGTTGTGCAAACGGCTCAAAACTAGATTAAAGGAAGAATTAAAATGAACAAAGAATTAGAGTGTTTCTCACATGTGGAGGTTTTTGACTCCTGAATCAAATCAATTTAAATCAAACTTTTTATCTGTTTATAAAAACAGATGACAGAGTGCTTTACACTAAAACAAAACAAATAAAATACATGATATAAAGTTGGTTGTTGGAAACGCTAATATTTGTGACCTCCCTTTCTGTAAAGAGCTGCATGGCCAGCCAAAAGCAGCATCACAGGCGGGGACCAGCCTCACCACGTCGAAGTGGCGATGTAGGTCCCATGTAGAGCTGCAACGTTTGAACAGCAGCTGACCCAGAGGGAGAGGATCCAACTGACCCCTGAAGCTATGGACACATTGGGCATGTGACACATGCCCAATTATGAGCTAATTGTGCGTTCCTAATAGCCCATGGTGTTCACACTGGACATGCAGGGAGGGGTTTCTTCTTCTTTTGTTTTTCTACTGTTTACTAGCGCATGTCTGCCATCTGCAGTTGGAAGATACTTGGGGTGAATCGTCGAAGCAGTGCAAATCTCTTCTTCTTGCTCCAGACTTTTTTTTTTTTTTTGACATCTCTACAGAATTAAAAATTTGGTGTCAAATTATTTCGGCTGAGCACCAGCCTCAATTATTATTTCTTCTCCTTGATCGATTGTCAAACTGTTGGCACCTCCGTGACTTAAAAGGGACGCCATTCGTCACTATCAAGTTCGAGTCTCTGATTGGCCAAAGCTCAACTGCTTTCAATTACACATATTCAATGGCTGCGCATTTTGTACGTAGAGCCCGAAAAACGGTCGTAGAAACTTGCATAGCTATGCGTAAACGGAAGAGTTTTAAAGGTGGAAGCCCGAAACGAGCATTTACTCGCATTTTTATAGACTTTTGATTGGAAGTGGCTGCTTGAACAGGGATTTGCAGAGGGTGGTGTGAACGCAGATTGACAGGCAAACATTTGGAGGTAGTCGAAAGAAAACACGGCTTTTAAAAGCACACATTTTTACCATAACTCCCCTTTTTGGCATTACTGGAATTAGCCAAATATGCTAGTTTCAAAGAAGTTGAATGAAGAAAAAGAGGGAAAATCCAATCTATCTGCTAATTAACAGAGAGAAAAGAGCCGATCACATTTGCCATGCAGTGTCCTTTTCATAGGAATAACAATGAACCTTGCAGAATGAATTATAGATTGCCCACACTGAAGGATAACTCTCAGGCTTTAGTACACAGTAAATTTCAGCGACTGTTTAAAGCTCTTTTGGGCTCTTGACTCCTCATAAACTGACTAATGAATTAGTCAGTGCTGTAATGAGTTAAACAAGCACCCTGAAGCTGAGCCATGTTGCTGCACTAGTGCTTTGCGTTTTTGTTATATTTAAAGAAAGTGAAATGTTTTTTTTCTTCAAAAGTTAACTCAATTTGTTGAGGTATTATTAATAAAATGACACATAAGAACGTTTTTAGAACACGTTTTTCATGCTCATAGCAGCTGGTTTAAAGGGTGATGTCCACTTATTTTGTACAACACTTTTCTTTGAATATTTTGTAGAATTTGGATTTATTTTATTTGTGTGCCCCGTGTGTTCGAAAAATCTGTTTTTCCTCACTATTTCCACTAAATTCCTACACAACATACCTTTAAAGTCTTTTCCCCTTTAAATCCTATACATTAAAACGCTTTATTTCCCCTATTTTTGTTTGTTTAAATTGCCATTTTTACTACTAAAACCAACAATCTTGAGCTAAAAACAAATGTTTTCCTTTTTTTAACCACTATTAAACTAAATGATTTTTATTGCTTCATTTTGTAGCAAATGGAAAATGTTTTACATTCCTTTCTGCACATTTCTGACCAAAATATGACAGATCTTAACCTTTAGAGAGCAAAAATGCCCTCAAGAGTTTTCTTAGCTTTTGCTGTGAGAGACGATATGAAACCTACAAGAGCTGCAGAAGATTCACTGCATCATAAATTAAGAAATGTCAGCTCTGACTTTAAGGCAAGCACCCAAAGTCTACCTCTGCAATTATGATATGAGAAAACCCATTAATGCATAAAATATCAAACTGTGCTTGGAGTTTATAAACTTAAAAAACCCCGAGGCGACTCATGAGAATCTTAAAACTATCACTTTCATGCATTTTTAATTGCTGGTAAAATAAAGCGAGGGGAAGAAAACAGACCAAAATGAACTCTGCGAAAAGTCTTTACATGTAATGCAGGGGCAATTTGCAGCAATTTAGTGTGGCTGCTATCCAGCAGCCTCCTCAGGCGCCTCTTTTATTTTCATAGAGGATTCAGTGACAATAATGAATCATAGTTAAGACCATACTGCCGTGTAAGCTTGCAGTTTAATAAACAGTCAGCAGGTCACTGAGTTTAATCCTTTCGAATGTCATTAGAACTGATTAAGGTCCACAGCGTTGATACTTTTCCAAGCCATCCTCCTTTGGCGTTCTCATGCCTTCATCGTTGGCAGATATAAATATTTTTTTGCAGTGGACTCCATAGCAGGCAAACCGACCCAAAGAGTCATGCTTTGGAATGTGAATGCGCTGACCTTGACTTGTGTTATCCTCTGGAGTTTTGAAGTTCTCCATGGCTGAAGGCAGGAATTTAATCACCGCTTCTTTTGTCTCTGAAACAGGTTCAGTCTGACATTCGGCTGAAGGACGAGATATGTTTGGGGAGACTTATCAGGGCTCGCGCAGACGCGGGTCATTTCAGTCTCACTTGACTGTAATATTTATCATCACATGATTGATGTTTATATCTGCGACTGCAACGGAATCGTTCTTTTTTAATTATTTTCGACATTTTTCTCAAGCGCCTCAGAACTGAGTCAGAACGGGGTCATTTAGAGGATTAGCGAGCATTAATGATGCCAGTCAAGTTCTTTAGTGTTGACCCACAAATCAATGGTTTTAGCTGGGAGATTAGGAAATGTGACACTAAGATACTTAAATAATATTCAAGGCTTTATTGTTCTCCTTTACCAACCTTTGTAAAATGTATATGGTTGAATTTTGGAGTTCATGCATTGCGCCCTCTGATGACCTGTCCAAAATGTGCCTTCCCTTGCCTCCCATGACCCTATACAGGTAAACCAGTGCCAATAAAGTTTTTTATTTAATGATTCATAAAATCACGGCATAAACAAAGTGATAAACTGGCTCATACAAATCAAATTTTCAGACTTTCTTGTCCATATTCTTTGTTTTAGCTCCTAAGTTTTCAAATGAATCAAACACATCTGCAAGCCACTCCAGACACACCGGTCAAGCAAAAGAAAACAGAAAAGATTGAACTTTATATTTATTATCACTGAACAGCCAAATGTTTTACTTGATAAAAAAAAAACGCAAGAAAGAATCTTTAAGATGGTCACCATGTTATTTTACTTCTTGTGTGTTCTTAATGCGAACAAATGGATGGATGGATGGATGGATGGATGGATGGATGGATGGATGGATGGATGGATGGATGGATGGATGGATGGATGGATGGATGGATGGATGGATGGATGGATGGATGGATGGATAGATAGATAGATAGATAGATAGATAGATAGATAGATAGATAGATAGATAGATAGATAGATAGATAGATAGATAGATAGATAGATAGACTTTAATGATCCCGAAGGAAATTTTAAGTGGCCAGCTGCACACTTAAAAACACAATCCTTCCTAAAACAAATAAAAACACAATAAATAGATAAAAAGATAAAAGGATAAAAAGATAGAAGCAAAAAATCACCAAAATGCAGTCTGATGGCTCGTGGGACAAAATACTTTATAAGTCTGTCTGTGGTGCAGCGTCAGCACTAAAGTCTGCTGCTGAAACTACTCTTCATCTTACTGAAGGCCTCAGGCAGAGGGTGTGTCACATTGTCCATGATTGCCCGAAGTCTGGCTAATGTCCGTTGTTCGGCCACATCCTCCACTATGGCCAGCTTCAGTCCCATAACAGAGCTAGCCCTCCTGATGATCTTATTTAACCGGGTCAGGTTTTTCTTGCTTGTGCTGCACCAGCACACCACAGCGTACAGCAGAGCACTTTCGATGACTGTTTGATAAAATATACTGAGAAGCTTGTTGGAGATGTTAAAAGATGCCAGCCTTCGCAGGAAGTACATCCTGGTGTTTGTTAAACTAAGAAAAAACTATTTTTTTTAAAATACAGTGAAAAAGAAACAAAAAAACTATTTTCTTAGAGGAAAAAAAAAAAAGATCGTTCTCATCTTCTTTGACTTCAGCTTTTATTTATACTTTTACTTTTTGTTTTTGTTTTTTGTCCTATGATAGGGGATAGAAAAAATTTCCATTTCCCGTTTCAATAGTTTTGTCATGTCTATCCTTTTGAGCTGCCAGAACCCTGTATGTGTTTAGCTGCCTCTAAACGCCCCGCCGCCCACTTGAACCAAATGCATTAAAACATGCCTGATTTCATCATGTGTGTAAAACAGTTTAGCGGCGCGTTGCAATCACCAGCTGCACATCCCTGTTCCCATGCTTGGTGAGAGGGTTGAACACCTTCAAGGACATAACACGTCCCAGATTGCATAGCAGAGCGCGTACGCTGGAGAAGTGCATGTTGAACAATGAGGCGCTTGCATTACATAACACGCCAGCTGCTCCTCGCAGATCCAAAGCAGGATTTCTCCACTGGTGACGTTCTCAGAGGAGAAGCGAGAGCTGCTGCTGGTCTGGTCCAAGCAACAATCAGAAAACTTCTTGTTCTCAGAAAAATTCCCACTTTTGTGAATTGTGGATGATGCATTGACTATGAATTGGGAACATTCAGCAACTGTCAGCAAAAGGTTGTTTTAAAAAGTCTGCATTTGAGTGTGAGAAAAAGCTACAAGTAAATAAAACTTCTCCTAACTCCTCTCCTAACAGTTGAATGGAGGAAAATCAAGAATTAATACTGCAAGATTTGAGACTTCAGTTTAGTGTACAAAACAGATAAAGTGTATGATTATACATATATACATAACTTCATCTAATTAAATGTTTTTACAATAATTTGCTGTAAAATACAGTTTTAAAAAAACTTTTGTGATATTTAAAGTCACAAAGTGTAAACTTATTTTACACCCTTGAGCTGAAACTCTTTTAAAACTTCAAATCTCTTGAATAAATGTCTTTAACTCAAAAAAACTAAGACCTGATTACCCTTTTAACAACGTTTTCTGCAAATAAAAAAATCCTGGATGAATAAGAGTCTTCATAGATTTGTTTAAGGTCCTACTTCGATCATCTTTTGATCTGTTGTAAAAGCGTCCCAAGTGGTCTTGTGATAATGATTATGCAGAGCAGCAACAGTTAATTAAATATTCATCTCTGACTTGTGAGCGGGACTGTTGGTGCGAAGCAATCCCGCCCCTACTTCCTGGAATCCATTTTACACTCCCTCCCACTAGCTTACAGCCTCTCATACTCCCAACATTACCAGTACATCAAAAATGGCAAACAATAGTGGAGCTATCCAGCCGTACAGTCTAGTGGATCTAGTCGTTTCCAAAGATACAACCGAATGGAGCGGAGCAGGGAGCTTGAGGCTTGCCGTAGTACCTTCTAGTCACACCAACGAGATTTTTTCAACACCATTTTTCTGTTTGCTCCTGGTTCACAGCAATTTGAATAAGGAAATATGCAGAAATGTAATTTTAATCTTAATTGTCTTTACATGTGTCCTCCATCATGAGAAAAATGCCCCAACATGTTCATTTTTGGAATAAAATGAACATGTTGATAGAAAGTTAGTTGAACAATGTCTTTTTTTTAAACAAAGTCCCGGCTGGGACTTTTCGGTGTGGAGTTTGCAAGTTCTCCTGGGGCACTGTGTTTTCCTCCCCAGTCCATAAACATGCATGATATTTGATACTCTTGTCGTTAGGTGTGCATCCAAATGCATGCATGTGATTTTGCGCCCTGCCACAAACTAGCAGCCTGTTCAGGGTGTACCCCACCTTTGCCCAACAGTAGCTGGGCTCTGGCAACCCGATGACCCCAAAAGGTTTAAAGGGAATTTGGAGACTGAATGGATGGATGTAAGGTGTTCAAAATCTTGATTTGGGTGCTGAACAAGCCACACCCCCACCATTAAATGAACACCAGCTGTGAATTATTGTTCTCACAGGGCTGTGATGGACCCAATCACACCAAGAGTCACCAACACGCAAGAAAAGAGGCTGTAATCAGTGTCATCATGTCTTGAGTCCACCGTGCCGGGTACTGTCAAGCTCCCGCCGCACAGAAAGACAGCTAATCCTCTACTTGCTTTGCTCAGCATGAAGAAATGTGAGGGCAATCTAAAAACGCTGCTCTGCTAACTGAAAGAGAGCGTGTTTCCAGGGGCATATAATTTCCCGTTTCAGCATATTGGCCTCTTGTGTAATTCATCTTAATTTAGGAACAGGGAGTGGCAGGGAAGGAGGTGACACAAGCTTTAGAGGTTCTCTCCTTTGAGGTTGACGGAATAGACGACAAACACAACACAAAAACGGAAAAACTTAAAAGTCACAACAGGTTGATTTCAGACTTTTCAGTGGATGCCTGGGTCCAAAAGTTGGGATTGTGAAGATTCAGGATCTTTTTCATAGCAGGATATTCAGTTTAAAAAAAAATACCATCACAACTTTGTTTGTTTCCAAATAAAACCCCCAAAATATCAGTATAACAAAACAATGGCATCATACTCACAACTGTGCTCTCATGCTCAGAAGCCCAAGCTGCTCCTGTCCTGTTTGCTCCCATAACCAGGTTTCTATTCAGAAAATTCTCTATAGCAAAAGCAGATGCTTGTGTAATTTTTAATTAATTTGATTTTGTCTCCTCATTATGGAAATTGATCCCCTGAATATGTGCTGGCCTGTCATTAACATCAGACACAGCACATTTAGAGCGTGCTGCTGAATAAAATATGGCCGTTCATGTTAAGCAAAACAGATGAAAGCAGAATGAATGATGACTCAGCGCTTGGGAAGTGAAGCCTAACGTGTTTACGTTTAATTGCGGCAATCTATTATTGAAATCTATTAAATGATACAAAGCAGAGTTGGACCCGGCATGGGAACTTTGGGGACACAGAGGAAGAGACCACATGCATGAATGGATGAGGGCTTGAAGTGGGAGGACATCAGGTTTTTCCATTCGAATGTGGAGCTGATCCAGCTTCATTTTACAGAACAATAATACTAGACGCTATTGGGGTCATCATTTCAAAAACTGGCTGTTTGTAGATGTTGAGAAGTCTCCAAGAAAGAGCTTAAGATTTTTAATTTCTATATTTTAAAAAAATGCTGATGTCGATCATCTACATTTGATGGCAAAATTATTTTAAAATCAAAACAATGCAAAATGCAAACTTTTCACTTGATACTGCTTGTCTTTGTGACTCATTTGCAGCTTTCTGCAACCATCTTCAAAGTCTCTGAACAACTGAGACTATGTCTTGCTTGGAGGCTTATGATGCTGATCTTGTAAGATTCACTGTTGAACACACAGATATGTAAACACAAACACATGTAAAAGCCTTCAATAAATAAGATGAATACAAAAGCTGTAGGTTTGATTTTATTTGAAGTGTTCTCTTTTCTTGCCAGTCTTTCTTCCCTTGTACAGTTTAACCACATCATCCCACATGCTGCACTTTAAATATTGTTTCCTGTTAGCATTTCAATGTAAACTCAAAACAAAACTTTGAGGAATTAGCTAATGCTCTCCCTGAAATATTGATGAAATATTGATTTTTCCTTTATTTTTGGCCAAAAGAATTAAACATAGAAACATTATTTGACAACTATTTTGCACACTTATAATTTTATTTAAACATTTGTTTTTATTTTACATTTGTTTTTCTAAAAAAAAAAAAAAAAACATATATATATATATATATATATATATATATATATATATATATATATATATATATATATATATACAGAAGCAGACGTTATTTCACCCTCACCTGAGCAGAGGGGGAGCGGCTATATATATATATATATATAAATATATATATATATATATATATATATATATATATATATATATATATATATATATATATATATATATAATATATATATATATATATATATATATATATATATATATATATATATATATATATATATATATATTTATATTCTTAAGAACATGAAACCTTTTATGATTATATGGTCAATCGAAGTACTTAAGGGTAGGAGACCAGAGTAGGTCTACAAAAAACTAATTAATAAATAATGGAAAAAGTAAAACTTGAATTTTTTTCTCAGAGATCAGATCAGATCTCAGAGATCAGATTTTAAATGTATGCATAACTGGAACAAAAATAAAAAATTAATAATTAAACAAAATAAGACAAATGATTCAGTTGGTGACGTACAGAAAATATGACATATTGGCAGAATCCGAATAGTTCTTCCTACCCCGACATTTAGCCCTCCAAATGGAGCATCATGGAAGTAAAAAAGTCTTCTGATTCGGACATCATTCCCACTTGATGATGATGTCCTCCATAGTTGCTGGTCATCCACGCTAGCATAGTTGGCAGCGCTCGGAAAATGCACAACATCAGTTTTAAAACTTTAAAAAGTCAAGTAGTGCACAAATTGTTTGCGTGATCGAATGAAATATTTCACACTAGTGTGTTTGAAGGCATAGGTATGCATGTGTGAACATTATTTGTATTGTGTACATGTTGACATGTGAACATTTTTGGAGCCAATTACAGGTATGTTAATAACATTTGAGTGTGTGTGTGGACATATTCTACCCTTATAGACTTGTATTACATCTGAACCTGACTGTAATGAGTATAACCATCCAGAAACTTGTTGCTTTAAGGCCTGTTCACACCGGGACGAATTTCGCCGGCGATTTTCGCCGACGTTTAACGCCTCGTGACTAAACAAAGGGCACCAATGAGAGTGTGCACACCGACGCGAAAAAACGCCAGGCGTTAAAGCGTCGAAAAAAAAAACGCCTCGGGTTCGTTTTTTTTTTTCGACGCGTCGCGTCGAAATCTACTCGACCAATGAGAACGGCGCTTTTGCTCACGTGTCTGGAGCTTCTGAAGTTACAGTAAAACACAACTTGGGGGCGCTCAAACACAAAACTGCCTTGCTGAGCACACATACCAGCGAAGAAGATAGACGCCAAGTAGCGTCTACACTGCCGCGAAGCAATAATGACGGACATTCTAAAATATCCCCGAACCAAGCACCAGTTGGAGCAACTGGTGCTTGAAATATTCATGTTTTCTTTGTTTGATTCTGACAAGCGCGTAAATACTTGCTCTCTTCTTCTGAGTGAAAAGCGACTTTAAGAAGCGTAAAGTTGCGCAGCGCCACCTTGTGTACAGGAGTATTTCTGTTTTACATTAAGCGCCATCTAATGTCAGGGAATGAAATTGCATGTTCACTCCACTCATCGTCAGCGAAAATCGCCTGGGTGTGAACACAAAAAACGTGACGAAAAACGCTGGCGAATAACGCCTGGCGAATATTCGTCCCGGTGTGTACGGGCCTTCATGCTGCTTCATGATTTTACACCCTCCCCCTTTCCATAATCACCCCCCCCCCCTTTCCATAATCACCCCCCCCTAACATCCGTCTTTCTTCCTCCCTCATTTCCTTTTCCGTCCGGTCCAACACAAAAGATTTTCATACATGATTAAAATTAATAAAGTTTGGCCTCAATTACAAAAGGGGGTTTATTCAGACATACCTCTGGTTTGTCTGAGGATTCATAATCCCTGTTGTTAAAGTAAAATATGTCCAACACAAGAGGCCCTCAGCTCTCATCTGTTTGCCCAGCTGTTGGACAGGACAAGTTAAAAAAATTACATTAAATTAAAATAAAGTCATGCTAAAACAAAAAGTCATTAAATACATTTACATGTGGTTGTCTATGCTTTAAAGCTCACCCACGTGAAGAAATTATACATCTCCTCAATCTCCCATTAAAAAAGCTATATCGGATACCCCTATCCCTCCAAATGCCCCTACAATTGTAGGGTTAGGGAGAAGCCGGAGGGGTAGTGGAAGATTCGGCCATACTTTTTTGTTGACAGGGATTCTTAGGAGAAGACGCACAGACAGCTTTGGTCATTAGCAACTATAACCTGGTGTGATCACAAAAGGCCTAAACTGAAATGACGGTAAGATAGGATGGACGGAAAATGACAAAAATACAACGGAATTGAAATGCCATACCAGAAAGATTAGATCAAATAAGTTTAGTTTTTGTTTAAGTGCACATCTTAAACGGTAAATTGCAGAGAAAGACCTAAATTTGGTATGTCTTTATGCTTCCGATTATTAAAGTCTGTGAAAAAGTAGGAGAACTGGAACATGTTTGTAATTTTTGGAACTTTTTTCTGTGCATGCGTGTCATTTTGGTCAACAAATATAGGTCACCAATACAGATTATCTTACAAATGTTAAACACTCATTAAAAATGCAACATTAGACAACGAAGAATCAGTTAAACGGAGACTAAATTGTTTTGTATTTATAAGTAATAAAAGGCCACATATACAGAATTCTATGTTGTGCAAACAACGCATCTGTAAGGTGTGTGACACCATTCTGATCAGCTGAGATGTTCAGTTCAATCGGATCAGCCTTACTAGCAGCTATGCAGCTTTAATTCTTTGCTTTGCACATATTCATTCAAATTATTGAACAATCTGATCTTACAATTAAATATTTATTTATTTTTGTCACAGTTAAGGACATTTTTGAAACACATAAACCACGTTTTCCTTGCAAATTTTAGAAAAAAAAAGAAAAAAGAAAAAAAACTTCCTCTGGCTTCAAGGTATAAAATTCAGCCCATTGATGTATTTTTTATATTTAGATGCGGGCTTCCGTCTTGTAATACACAGCAGTGGAGCTGGACGCGCCTTTGTGCCTTGAATAAAAATCTTTCATGTTTCACAGTGCAGCCTCTGAAGGGCCATCTTAACCCCCCAGTCTTCTGCTTTGTAAAAATGACAATCATTAAAGGTAATGATCATTATTCTGTCACTTACAGTCAAGGGTAATTAGCAGACTGCACATATCCTGAAAACACCCAGCAATTAGTGAGCCCTGCAGTGATGTTGAGGGAAACGAATCGGGCCTTAGAAGGCTGCCATGAACATCTAAAACGTTGCTTTATATACATCAGATAAATTATATAAGACATCTCTTGGACACGTTAGTTCAAAAGCATCTTCTGCACAATGCCATTCGCCTTTCAGAATAAAAGCCCAGAGTCTTGCTGAAACATCAAGGAGGACACAGTCAAAGTCTATTCAGCACATCTCAAAGAAAACTTCTTGTTTGCTCAAGTTTTGTGCACACTTGCAGCTCGCTCGTGCACATCTGCTCCAAACTTCTCACTTTGACACGTTATTTAAAATGTTCTTTAATCCGACACATCAGAACAACAAAAAGAGAATGGGGAAAAATGATGAAGGGATGCCAATCAAGGATTTCAAACATGGCAGACTAACTTCAGCGTGTGCAGCATTCATTTTTTTCTCTGAGAAGCACAGACTAAAAGGCAATGTTTGTGTTTTTTGGAAAACAGAAAGGCCTAGTGGTTTCAACTGTAGAGCCTTTATGCAGAAAAAACTAAAAAAGCTTAATACTAACATACATTTTTTACTCCTTTGATCAGAAATGAAAATACATTTTTAGCCATGCGTTATTGGTCACTTTATCTGTTGCTGTTTAAAAAGTGCTTTATAAATAATGTTCAAGATTCAATTTGAATCCAAATTAAAACTTTGCTTTAAACATCAGTTATCAAGTCTCTCCTATCTTTGAGTTGCTAAAGATTTTTTACCCCTTCACAAACAGCAGCTTCATTTTCGGCTTACAGAATTTTAAAATTTTGTTGTAATAAAGCTGTTGTAAAAAATGTGTTGGCATAGGTATTTATCCTAAGAAAAACTGTAAGCACGTTTTAATGTAAGGTATTAGCCAATCACTGTATTGTATTATTGAGAAATACATAGAACACTGGATAGTTGACCTTTTCTCTCCAAAAATGTTTGTCAAATATGTTGCTCCTCTTCGAAAATCCCAGATCTTTGACCACTTTCTCGGATATATTTTTAATATTTCATTAGAATTTGCGTTGTGGTCTGTTCTCCTTCTTCTTCCTCTCTCTGGTTTATCCTCAGCCTCTTCCCTGTGTGCCGCTCAGTTTTAAGGATGGCCGATGATACACGAGCAGTTAAAGAAGGGGGTCAAATTCTCACGCCTTTATTTCATCAGCAGGAAAAATGAGCAGCTTCTATCTGACGGGTGGACGGTTTAAGAACCACTATCTTGTTCCTATTCAGCCAAAGGTTTGTTCTTTCAGATCAGCTTGTTCGGATCAGGTATTCACAAGCTGAGCAACTTTGGATTTTCAAATTTCTATTAAGTGATGTTTGGCTTTGTTTACATGTTTGTTTGAACATATGTATAACTGAGTGTCTTTAGTCCTTTCTTGACCCAAACTAACTAACTGGAGACATTTTGATCCCTTAACCATCACAGTTTGGGTTTAGTGGAGTCAAGTTTTCCATACCGTCCCTTTTTTCGATCATTATGATCAGTGATGATACAACAGAGAGTTTGACAGAGGTTCTTTACTGCTTGATGTTTATTTCTCTGAGCTGCCAGAAGAAATCCAAGTCACACACACACACAGTGCCATGGAATTTAGAGAAATTAAGATGACTGGCTCTGTTTTTTTTATCATGAGTTTATCTTCTCACAGAGGGATGAGATGAGCTGAAAAAAATGTCAAAAAGTTTTCTTTCAAACACAGCAAGACTGAACTGTCTCTGTGTCAGGAAGGGATAATACAGAACAATGGGAGATGAAACGACACCATGATGGAATGAAATGAGACAATGAGGAATAGTAAAAGATGAAAAAGTTGAGATTTATTGCATGCACTTATCGGACATTACCAAAATTACCAAAAAAATAACAGCAAAAGGGATGATATAATCTGAATACAGATGCAAGGAAAAGTTGTAATCTTCCTCTCAGTCTCTACAATAGAAAAACAAAGTCTGTTTAAACTGGAAAATACAACCATTGTTTTCACGTTTTTACTGAACACAACGTGTTTACATTGACAGTTCAGTGATGAATTATTATGTGACAACTCTTAAAACACTTAGGTTGTTTCTTCAGCCCAATTTTTCATCTTGGGATATATTTTTGGGATACTTTTTGAAGCAATACTAGTTTTTTTGGGTTAAAGTGGTTTCACCCAAACGTGTCTCTGAGCTTCTTATTTTACATTTGAAACTCCGCTTTACCAAAACTGGACCCCGGAAAGCCGGCTGTGCTAATGATAATCTGATTTTCAGTCGCCATATGTTTTGAATTTCTTCATTTTTAAATATTTATTTGGAGTTAAAGCTTCACAAAATGCTCCACATCTTTAATCTTCAGGCAAGGCTCCGATAAACAGAGAACTTCGGTGTTTATTCCTTGTTAATTTACTAAACTTATGAGATTTTAAGTCGTAAATTCACCACTTTATTCTCGTAATTTATCTATTATGATTTTTTTTCTCGTAACTTTACGACTTAAAAGTCGTAAGTAAAAGAAAAAAAAGTTTGTACACTGGCCCTAAAACTCTGTCGTATTAAAGCACCTGGTATTGGGTCAATCAGAACTTTTCTTCGTATTGATATTACGATCACACAATCTGTGGCGGGTTGCTTGAGAAGTTGCTTGAAAAGCCTGAAGCATGAATAATCTTTGAACACATGAGATCAATTGTCTTTAATGATCAAAACCTCCAGTGCTGCAGTGATTTCCTTTGAAGTTTAAGGCAGTCCGCCCGACGGCTTCTGATTTCTAGCTTTGCTGAATCAGTTCCATTTCAAAAATCCCTGCAGAGGATCATCACCTGTAATCCATTTTTAACAGCCCAAAGACAGCCTTGATTGTGACAATGCAGAAAAAAATTGTGAGGACAAAACTAATAAAGTGTGATATACTGATAAAGATAAGGGTTTACCTTTTGTGCTTTGCTAAATAATTGATGTTCTGTTTGCTTCATGATCACACCAGACTCAAGTCACCGCAGGTTAACTGTCAGTAAATCAGTCATTCAGTTTATTTAAGCCTGTGGTTTGTGGTCAAATGTTTGATTGTCATAGTCTGCTTATTTACACTTATTTTTCTGTTTTTCCTGCACTCAAAAACCCTTCACATTGAATGAACATTAAAAAAAATTACGGAAAGGATTTCCACCTGATTATATAGCGTTACTTGAACAAAAATGAATCATATTGGTCCTACTTAATGTATCTCGTGGTTGTTTCATTTTTTTAAGTAGTTGTGTTTAAAACAGAGCATAAAATAACATTATAACGATGCGCAAAGGCAACCAAATAATTCGACAGCTTTCATGGATTTGATAAAAAGCTTTTGTTCAATACCCAACTGTCTTGAAAACAGTGAGATTATAAAACTTGTATAGCAAGAAAAAAATGCCTTTGATTGTTAAGTGCTGGCTGGTAAAACTATCCTCTCCAAGGAAAATAGATCATCTCAAGACTGAACAGTTATGTCTGTATGTTTGAAGTAGTTTTAAAAAAATGGCACACAAAGAAAAATATTCTTGAAAGAACCACTTTGATCAACTTCAACCACAATTTATGGAACTGCAGCAAAAAAAAGAAAAAAAGAAATCATCTATCATAAAGACAGTTTAGCTGCTTTTCTAAAAACAGGATGTGACTCACTTTCAGAGATGCTGGGGCGTATACATATTAAAATTCATCAAGATCTCAAAAACGATTTGTGTTATTTGTTATTGCAAGTTTTTTTAGTGGTTTTGTGATATAACCTCTTTTTTTTTTTTTTTAAGAAAAAAAGCATCTTGGATTCGCTTTGTTGCTTCAAAACAACAGCATCAGCATTTCAGTGTGTAAACCTTATTACGCCCAGCTTAAATCTGTTTTATCTGGGGTTGTGTTGGTGGGCCAGCTAAAGGTCACCAAAGAGAGAATTTAGGCTGGCAATCATTTTCCAAACAGAACGATTATGCAGTGTGAAATGAGTGGCTAAAAAACGGGCAGCTGAGCTGTGTTTTTCTAATAATCTGTACCAAACTGCAGCGTTAAAAGGCAGCTCCTGTCGACTTAACACGGTCTCTCTCTCGGGGTGCTCATCAGCCCCTCTGTGCAGCATTATCAGTGACCTTTACGTGATGAACCATGTGGGGCGGCAGTTCTGACATATCGTTTTGTCTTGGGAGTCTTTGGCGAAGGGGCCAAACTCTTTGCGGTGCAAGAATGCCAGCAGAACTCTGAGTTTTCTGAAAGGCCACTATCCATTTTCAGAACATTTAACAAGCAAGTATAGGACACAGTGTCTTCTTGGCCCCATGAATCATATGTGCTCACCCACATCATACCCATTTGTTTTCTCTAATGTGTTTTTGGCTGGAGGGGAAGAGAGAAACCTTAAAGTTGTCTTGACGATAATAGAGTCGTCTGCTCTTGGTTCCAATTGATTTTTGTTGTTGTCTTGTTTTTCTGAAATGATCGCTTAAAGTTCTGTTTGGTTGATATTAAAGTAAATTTAGTTTGGATGATTGGTGCTCTATTTATATACAGGAAAAAGTAGGTACGGACTTTCAAATTTTCTGCGTTGTCTCTTTGAGAGCTTTTGATAGCTTTAGTTGAATGGCTAAAGATGTAGATCAGATAGATGGAAATTCTGTTGAGCCCAATTAGTTTTAAGGAGCTGGTAAGGTTTTACTAGAGTTGCATGCAATTTCAAAACCCCAAATCTTTCAAACTGATTTATTTGTCCTTTTCACGAGCTGAAAATAACATATTTAAGAACTCTCAATGAGAGTTGTCTTGACTCAAAAGCTCTTCATGGCTTAATAATATAGCCGGGGGGGGGGGGTTCGGTCATTGAGGATTACTCATACCAACATCCCACGCTCTCTACCTTTTTTTCATTGAACAATTGCTTGACACTGCACGATTGTTTCATTTTAGTTGGTGTTAAAGACATGAGATGCTCTGAAAATTGACCCAAGCAAGATTTCAGCCTTGAAACATCCCAAGAACAAGAAGAACAAGAACTGAAATCAAAGTCTTCAATTGCTGAACATAGAGAAAGGGCCCAGGCATCCTTTTTTCTTTTTTTTTTTGCATAACATTTGAAAGTCAGAAAGTCCCACAATTTGGCACATCCCAGATGGGATTTTCACCTTTTGACTTTTGCTTTTAGTCAGGCAAGAAGACCAGAATAAGGTGACTGTTTGTCAGATTCAGCCAGATTTCACAGATAGATTGGACTTTCTTTTTTGCAATAGATCTTGAATAAATGAAGCAATTATGTTGTCGTTGAAGGTGACTATTCAAGAAAAGGGTCATTTTGCACCCTTCAGTGGTGGATGGTGACACTGCTTGATAGTTGCCATGAGCTAAACTGGGATTCATCTTTTGGGTTGTTCATATTTTTGCATATAGCTTTTGTTTTAGGGTTGAAAAGTAACAACAAGGTTCCCTCTCGTTCAACCAGTTTAATTTTTCTTCCACCTTCTTATCCCAGTTTTTGTCAATGTTCTGGTTTTGTCCAGTTTTGGTCTGATTTAAATCTAAACGTTTTTTTAAGCAAATCCAGGATTATAAAGTTAGACTGCATGTTTAAATAAGAACTACAAAGAAACAATGAACACAACACAAAACACAACTGCTGTCATGTGCAGCTTTGCCTGAGACACATTTTCCTTCTTTGTACTCAAGCAGTAAAAGCAATAGCGTTTGATGTTCACACTGGACAAGCAGGGATGGACTTCTTTTTCTTTTGCTTACTTTCAGATGTCCGCAACTATAGTTGGAAGAGGCTTGGTGTAAAATGTTGAAGCATTTCCATTCTCGTGAATCTTGCTCAAGGCATTATCTTTCACAGCTCTATTCCAATATACGAAGAACTTATTGTCATAGAATTCTGCTTGGAAACAATAATTATTTCTCTTCTGATCAATTATCAAACAGTTGGCACTTCCGCAAATTAAAGGGACGTCATCCTTATGTCTGATTGGTCAAAGTTCGGCCTAATTCAACTAAACACAAACAATGCATTTTGTACGTAGAGCCTGAAGACACTTGTAGAAACTTGCATAGCGACACATGAATATGCAATTTTGCAGAAGCCTGAAAACATGGATATATGCATGTTCAAATAGACTTTTCATTGAAAGTGGAAAAAAAAGGTTTTTATTTTTATTTTATTTTCCAGATTAAAACAAATTATATTACATTAAATTAAGTCACTTGTGATATAACCTCTTTTTTTTGGAGCATTTCTTGCTCCAAAAAGTCACGATTTGTTTTTTTTATTTTCTGATAGTGTTATTTTTAATCATTAACATGATTTTTCTAATGACGATGGGAGCTGGTTTAGCTCGTGCTGGTTTGCGGCACCTTCCGTCCGTGAAACCAGGGTTCGACTCCGGGCTGTTCCCTGTTCCCTTCTCTACCTCTGTGCCGGTCCCAAGCCCGGTTTGAGAAGGTTGCGTCAGGAAGGGCATCCGGCGTAAAACATTGCCAAATTTACCATGCGACTAGTTCGCTGTGGCGACCCCTGATGGGAGAAGCCGAAAGTGGAAGAATGATTTTTCTAATGACAATAATCTGAAAATATTTCAGATAACTGATCTGTATGTGGTATGTTATTACACAAAATAGATACTTAAGCATGCGTAATGACCTGAAACTGTGTTGGTAAGGCTTTGATATCCGATGAAAAGTTAAGAACTGGATAATGGTAAATCTGTAAAAAAAATGGTTACGGTAGAACAGGGGTGGGATTATGTAAATTTAGTTCCTCCACTCCCTTTCAAGTAATCTTTGATTTAATATCTAATTATCCTAAGTTTGATACGTCATTGAATGAATTTATGAATGCTTATTGTATTGTTTTGTGCATTATCCATTGATTGGTTGAAAACAACATTTCAAATTAAAAAAATCAAAAATGAGTTGTACACAAATTTTTGCATGCAATAATTGAAATATAAATAGTAAATGACGTATACTAATATAGCGCTTTACTACCTTTTTAGAAGACTCAAAGCGCTTTGATTGTTGAGTTAGGAAGCATTTGGTCCATTTTTGGAGATAATTTTGTATGACTTGACCATGGATTTAAACTCTCAACCTTCCAGGCTCAGGGTGGACACTCTACCACAAGGCCACTGAGCTGGTGATTCAGATTTCAATTGTAGCAACCACAGAAGTGCTGCTTCTGATTCCTCACATAATTAGAGTAGATTTGTTTTTATAAAATAAAAAAAGCTCATAGTATTAAAACAACTGAGGTCTCTTTAGCGTTCACTTTTTGTACTTTTAAAACAATTTTCATGCAAAAAACCTATTCCGATCACAGAAAATAATAGCCACAGTTAGACGTTTTTTGGTTGCAATCATATGATTTGTGATCTGAAGGGGAAAAGCACTTGTGGTGTCCTTGAACTGTGAAATGTTTTCTTTTGTTGCAGTTCTGGCTGCAAAACGACTTTTTCTGTTCAGTGAGAGAGAAAAACTCACTTGGAAATCTTCATCTTCAGCCCCTTTAAAGAACAGCGTTGGCGCATTTGAAAGACATTCGCTTCAAAGTCGAGCAGTAATTTCAGGCTGTGTCAAAGCAACAGCAAGACTTCCACAGAGAGGGAAAAAGAAACACACACTGGTTAACACTCACAGAAGTTGACTCACAAATTGGGGATGGTTGTTATTTAAAAAGCACAAAAAGTAGTGGTAATAATGTAGAAGTCTTTGCTTCAGCTCTGCCAGAGCTTGCTGTCCTCTGAGAACAGCATTTATCTGCAGAAGCTCAGAAATGTCTTCTGTTCACAGAAGATTCTTTAAAAGAATCATTAAAAGCTTAAAATTACTTCATCCCAATCCCTGTTTGACCTCAAAAAAATAGAAGATAGCAAGCTTCCTTTTTATGTATAAGATATGTTTTTAACTGAAACATCTTCCGAGCGATCGCTGTTCATAAAGCATTTTTAATAATGCAATACTCCAAAAACCTTGATGTTAAGACACCAAAGCTGCCAATTCCAGTGGTGCTCGCTGGAAGTCCCAGTTATGTCAGCAAACAGCAATAATTCTTCTGCATTCTGGACCCTTGTAGCGCAACTTGTCATACTTTTCAGACCGTCTCCTTGTTGCCTGCCCACCGGTATACGAGCTCTTTTCACAGCCAGAGAAAAACACGTTCTGTTTTTCTCATCAGAATTTAAGTGAAAAGAAAAAGTCAATCTCACAGAAATGTCTCGGCTCCCAATGAAAAAATGCAAAAGTTAAATGGGTTATTATCTGTCATTTAACAAGATGATGGCAGGCTCTTGGATTTTTTTTTAAACACACCATTTTCAGCACTTAACACATAATTTTGAAAGGTGGCAAAATGACGCATGTGCCTGTAATTACACCATTTTTTTTCTCTTTTACTTGGGGTTGGTTATAATTTCCTCAGAGCAAAATCCTTCTTATTTCTCTTGGTTTATTTGTCTGCTTTAAAACCAGAAAGGACGAGGGAAAAATTCCTCTTTCAGATGCATGAATTCATTCCAAATCCATTAAAGCAAAAACATTGAATTAATCATGTTGCCATGCTTTAAAGCTGTGGACTAAAGTATGTTGACAGCTCTAAATGTTATTTAGTTTCAACTCATTTTTTTAAAGTCCTCTCTCTTGATAACAGCAAAAACATCCCCCTGATCTCTTTGCAATCTGTGTGCCACCGATGATGATTATTTCTTCTGCATATTAGTTCGCCCTGCTGTGACGAGTTATCTCCAAGGTTTGAAGTGTTATGCTGTTGAAACATTTTTGTTAACTTGTTTTTTTCACATTTTTTTATAGAGCTGAGAGGGTTGACACATTTTCCACATCTGTCAAGTTAAAATTCCCATACTTATTATACTTAGTATAACACCTTAAGAAATTAGTGATATATCAAAATGTTGGTTTTCTTAATGAATTTAAGAAACTATGACTGTAAATACAAAATACTGTACTGTAATCTGTAGCCTTCTTAGCAACAGACTAAAAAAAAAATCAGCAAAAGAACATTTGAATTTCCTAGGGGTGTAACGATTCATTTTAACGATTCTATTCATATCATAATTTGTGGATGATGACAAGATTCATAGTTGATTTTGGTTTATTTTGAATTATCCGATTTACTGACTTAAAATGAATCAAGAGCATCTTTAGCCAAAAATGTAACAGTGTGACTCAGTGGTGAATACCTGGGTACTGAACAGTGCAGGTAAAGTTTTTCAGATTCCTTGTATTTTATGCAAGATAATTAAGTCCAAAGTAATTAGGTGTACAAACAAACAAGTAAACAAGAATGGCAAAACCATTCGTCCGGTATTTTAAGGCCATGTCACACAGCCACTATGTGCATTTTGCGCATTTTCCACTGAAATTTCTGTCTTTCGTGATAGATCTGTGACATACGTATTTCATAATTGCATTTTTTATTTGTCGATGTGTGCAGATGTTTTTACGTGAATCCAGTTTTGAGCTTTTCAAAATTTGTGGTTGTTTGAGCATTACGCAGTTTGTGCGAATTACACAATTATAACTTAAATCTTACGAAATTGTGAGTGATATTGTAAGATGAATGCACAAATTGGTGGCTTTCCACACACTAATATATATATATATATATATATATAGATAGTCATGACTTGAAGGATTGACAGACCCAGACGCTGAAACCCAGAGAGAGGACGAAGATAGGTGAAAGGTAAGAAATGGGTTTTATTTTCCTTCCAGGAAAGTTGGTGTGACTTGGTGGGCAGCTGGAGAGGAAAGCGGCTTGTGGCGTGGCTGGAGGTAAAAGCGCGGCTTGGCAAAGCTTGAGGGTTCCACCGGACTGCTGGAGAACTCGAGCTGACATCCACACTGGGGACTCTTGGAGGCTGGAATCCTGAGACAGAGAGAGGCAGGTTAAGCACTAGGCCAGACTTAAACAAGAAAACATGAACTAGACTTGAGACCAGGTAGAGTCACCATAGAGGGTAACGAACTGGCGTTGGCTAATGGGTCTGGATCTCCTTAAGAGCAGAGCAGGTGATGAGGTGAATTGGTCCCAGCTGGTGGAGTCAGGAGCAGAGCAGTAGGGGGAGGGGGAGGAGACTGACAGGCACCATAACATATATATATATACATTTTCTTTTCTTTTTTTCTTTTTTAACTATTGCACATGCTGGAAACAAGCACACAGTTCAGGGTTTGCATAGAATGACTGAAGTGCACACAAAATTAAAGTTAAACCCTACTCTTTTATCAAATACAATACCAAATAAAATATGTGGATTCAATTTTTCTTTTAATTCAGCAACCTTTTGAAAGATTGCTTATCTACACCTTTTTTGGATCTATTTGTTTTTGGTTCTTTACATTAAAATGCTGTGCTGCAGATACAAACTGCAAGACTTCCCCACGCTTTTCTCTTTTTCAATTTTTCAAATAAGTAAAAAAAAAAAGAAACCACAAAAAAACAAAACCTGCATCCACCGATTTTTCCTGCCTTCAAATGAAGAAGTATGCTGCAAAGTTACATGGTGAAAGCCTCCGAAAAAGAGCAATCAGAGCCAAGAGCTACTGAAGTGGGCTGGAAATGTCTTAAAATATTTAATGTTTTGGGGTGGGGGTTGACACTGGCAGAAAAGGGAGACAGGAAAAGATAAGAGAGTGAGATGGACTGATACTGACTGAATGAGCTCATTTTCACTAAAAGCAGGAAAGTAATGACACAATGGAAGTGCTTTAATGAGTTGCATTACACTGGAGCGGAGTCGGGGTGATTGCAAAAAGCTTTGAGCAATCTGTGATGATTTCCCTCTGAGAATCTATCCCAGAAGCCATCTCAATGGTTTCACATTTGCTGTGGTTATTGTCTCCTGTTCTCCAGAGTGAGGCCATTAGTTCCACAATTACAGTGGGATATATCCAAAACTGATTTGCATTTTTTTTCCTCAAAATGTTCACACATTAAGGGTCAACAAGGCAATTTATCAGCGTAGCACGTCTTCATCCATGTGTATGCCTGTGATGGCATTTACTTATGCACCGACAACAACAATGACAGTTTTATGATTCCCAATTTATGAAAGATGCTTTCATAAATCTCTACTTTGCAGTTGTAATTACAAAACAGCCCCATGATGCAGAATTAATTAAACTAAAGCGTATTTCTTCTGAAGAATGAATACAGAATGAATACCATAGGGGCTGAAATCAAAGTGCATTGCACGCTGCTATATTCTTTTCATGGTACTGATGTTGCAATTCAGCTTTTTTTGGTGTATTAACATACATTTTATTATTAATACTTTTGTTTACACAGCCAATAAAAAACAAAAAGTACAACAAAGATTATGACAATAACAAAAGAAAATGAAAATTTGATGAATTATCATCCAGTGATGGCTGTCAATCAATTATTTGGCAGAACATTGGTTAAATAATAATGAAAATCTTCTGCCTGATGACAGCAGATTTAATTAAATTTATGTTTTATTTTTTTATTTAAAACATCATAGCAATTTTTATAATAAGTACAATATGGAGCAGATTTAAAAAGAATGAAAAATATTCCAACATGGAGCCGAGAGGCACACCTAGGCTGAGAGATGCATGTCAGGATCAGGACAAAGCTCACTCTAAAATCCGACATACTGATTTTTTTTAAACGTATTGTGCAATATTCATAAACTGAACATCTGCTTTTCAAAATTCAAAATATTGCAAGTGATCATTTCTGTTCTCCAGCTGTGTTGAATTTTAAGAGTTTAAATAAATGTTGGTTTAATCCAGACGTGCATTGGTGCTGCTTTACAGCACATCTATTAGAGGTTCTGATGTGTTCATTGTTGTTGTGTAGTTAAAGCGACTCCTTTTTATACAGTTATCTGCCTGATATCGAGCATTTCAAGAACAAGGTAAGGATGTTTCACAAAGAAAAAAAAAGTAACTGAAGGAATTTAGCCAGTAACGCTGGTATAGCCAGTTAAAAAATCCTTAATACATTGTTGGATAATGAGTAATAATTGACCTGTTATATAACAGTGAACAGTTTGTTAAGGATTCATTAATGTGCCTTATAGTAAGCCAATAGATAACTAGGTTGAATAAATTATGAGGGTCTAGGTTGTGCTGAGTTGTGCGATATTAAATATGCCAATGGCTCTATAATTATCTATTTTGTTTTTCTGTTCTGCACAAAAAGTGCCCAAACAGCATGGGTTTGTTTACTGTTGTATACTGCTGCTCTGCTGTGATGGCTCAGTATGTGTTCATGTACGATAAACACAATGTTCAACATTTCATTTGTGGTGTTTCTTTGGTAAAACACAGAACACAGAAAGGCCTATGGGTGGTACAAGGCTGAAGTACAATATTATATATAATATATATAATATATAATACATATAATACCAAATTTCAAAAATAATTTAGTACAATGTCACAGTGACCTATATAAACTAGCAATTGATGCTTAACAAATCATGAATCAGTAACATAATAACAGCTAATTAATTGTTCATTGTTTATTAATAAAGTAAAGTTGTTGTTAATGTACAGTTAAAAAGTCAGTAATGAATCACTTACTAATATCTTGTTAGTCATCTATAGGCTATCTTTAAGGCACATTTATATGTACATTGATAACTTATGAACTAGCATAACTACTTACTACTCAAGTAAGAAAAGTAGGACAGTTTTTATAAAAAGAGTTACCACCTACTTCTGGTGCAAACAGTCAGAAATGGGCAAAGAAAACTTTTGAAAATAGTCTTACTCAAGTCCCAAGTTTGCACGATTCCAAAGAGTTAGAGGAACTAAACAGAAATCTTCAAATCTAACCCCATAATAGCAATCGATTTTACCTTGTAGGGGTCAACTGGATATTTATCACTTTGTGGGTAGGGATTAATGTGGCACTTAATAAGCCATAGATAGTTACAGCTTATGCCTATTGGTTTTGACAGAAAATGATAGATGAAGGAGAAGTCCATCAATCCTTTGGCAGAGCTATTTCTTCTTCACTCCTGAACTTGCTGCCAAGCACATTTGCTCAGTTGACTGAGCATTTAATTATTTAAATTATAAATTCATACAGGATGCATTTATCAGGCATCCCCAAGAAGTTGTCTCTTGTTGTTACATGGCCTCATATTTTATACAGTGAAAGGACGTCTTCTGGTATCTTACATTTAAATGGAAGGCGTCAGGCCGAGCTTCGTCTTCTGCCCACACATAGTCAATGTTTGACTTGCAAAACCACATCCTCCAGAATTGAAGCTAAAATTTGCTTTTTAAATTGGCTTTTTTGTTCAGAATATTGTTAACATGAAAATGACTTTTTCTATAAAGACTGTCTGTTTCTAGATAAATTATAGTGGCACACTAAAGTAACATTATTCAACTGTGTTGAGGATGAATGTAGTGACAATCAGTGACAACAAGCTTATTAAAAATCTAAAGTTTGTGAAAAATTCACAGTTTTTAGAGGGGAAGGTGAATACCGAAGTTCCTTGTGACCATAAATGTCTAAGAGTCATCTCTTGTTGCCTGGCAACTGGTGTAAGAAAAATTGCATAAAGTTCAGGAGGAGCAGAAACGGTAGCGATCAGCTCATCCTCTATTTCAGTTGAAGCTCAGCTGCTATTCACATCATCATCGCATCACAACTAAAGCTAAGCTCCTGATTGGTTGAAACAACACGGAGCTTCGCCAAAGTGCTAATATTTAAACTCTGGAAAGGATGTGCCAAAAGTTTGATGCCTGAAAAGCCAGGAGATAGAGAAATGTGCCGAGCCTAACGCTTGAAACACATTTCAGGATGGGGTCTGTACCTTTACCGTAAAATAGGATGTCGCTGATGCGTGAATCGCGTTCGGCGTGAACCCAGCATAATTCCTTCTCTTTAACTATCATGAAAGCAATGCGCACTCATCATTCGTGTGATAAAGTCAAAATATTAACCATGACACCAAAAGGAATCAAACCCTGACCTGCTAAATCAGTAGTAGCATGCCTAGTGTCTTTGGCGTTTTGATCCCATCAAGACCTTCATTCAAATTTACAGATAAATTATTTAGTCAACAGAAGAAGAAAAACAGGCAAGAAATATGTAAAAAAGTATTGACCATTGCTTAAATACACTATACTTAAATTCTGTCTTTCATCAGAAAGGCGCTACTTGCCCCACGGCACGTCAAGTCCCCGGCAGAAGACCACTCCAGCCCACTGGGGTGTTTATTGAGGCCCGGATCGCGTGCCTCCGCAGTTCCCGCCCGATGGATCCTAGCCCTCTGTGGCAGCAGTGTTTTCCGTTGCACGCGCTTCCCAAGGTGCTAGCCGCGCTTTAGAAATGCCATGCTGCCCCCATGGCGCGGTCACTGCTTTCTGTTTTTGTAATAAAACGCCTCATCTGTTAATACAAAAGAATCTCCTCACAAACATTTGTGTACTCTTACTGTGTAGTTTTAGAATGATCAGTACATAAACAATGTTGTGTACTAATAGTTCATTATACTATATTTATTAAACAGTATTTCAGTCTCAAAATACCATAATTAATAAAATAAATAGATCTTTAAGACACTGTCGTCTCAAAAGTAGCTCACACGCCAAAAAACGGTGGGCCCATTATAGACATACACCTTCTGACTTAATGTCTATTTTAGAACCACTTTTTTTCAACTTTATTTGAAAAAGAGAAACAGAAAAGCAACCTTGCACTGTTATGCAATTCTTCAAATCAGTGAAGTGCATATGCAATCGACGTAAATCAGCTGATTCGGTGGTGGAGAAAAGGGACCTTGCAAACGGCTTTATGAAGTTTAGAATATTAGTGCAAAGCTGATATGAAAAGCTGCTTTTTCCTGCATCAGGACCACCTGATTCACGATGATCAGGTGAACGACTGAAGTGTGCATGTGCTTTTTAGGTGTCGCTAGCAATATCTGTGGTGTTAAAGGGTTATATATAGACATACACCTTTTGACTGATTGTTTTAGAACCACTTTTTTCACTTTGAAATTCGAAAAAAGAAGGTTGTAATATGTTTCTGAAAACCAATGCAATATATAAAGCTCTCATTTTAATTTTCAATGATGATAAAGTTGTTACTCGGAGGGTGGTTACCAACCACACCAGTGTCCCAGGAGCATGTAAGTATCTTTCACCACTGCCGTTTAATTAGTTGACTGCGAGCCTGGAAACCCGATCTGCATTTGACCTTTTCTGAAGGTAAGGCATGTTCAGCAGACCACAAGAAATGAGATGAGGGGAAAGGTTTTTACATGGTTTCTGGTGTGTGTATCTACAAAACTGGAGACATTTGTTTGTGGGCATGTACTTCTCCAACTATGCAGGGTTTCTTTAATGGGAAACTTTTCATTAGTATGGCGCAGAGCATCCTGCGTGAGGGAATTGCAGACCGGCTGATATATTCAGAGAAAAAACTGAAATGCATCTGGAGGAAAAAAAAAATCAGTTTTTGTACATCTTTAATTCAAAGCAACAGCTTCAAGTACCTGAAGATTCATGGTGACAGTTTCAGGAAAAACTCCTGGGTCTGATGACATATTCAAAAGGTGCATCGATGCAGATAGAGGTTACTTCGGATGCCATTTTAGTTTTTAATGAGATTTCTTCTGGAGGGGTTTCTGGCTGGCAGGTTTCAAATCATCTAAAGGATAGTCTGTTTCTCTCATTGTCCAATGGAGAAAGGGAACATCCTCATTATCTTCAATGGCTTTGGCTCATTAAGAGGGACGAGGAGATGTCTCGATACAAATGTTTTCCATCTTTCCCTAAAACAGAGGAAGTTATATTGGAGGAACAAGGCAGAGATGTGTTACATAGGAAAATATCTACTGAGGAAATATAATATGGTGCATCACACATGACATGCCACATTGGGTTGGTTGGTTGGTACGAGGTTGTAGTTTTGGAAAGTATTTCTCGAGTGAGTCGGAAATTAACCAACCCTAATGTAGTGGAATTTAGAGTGTTTTCTGCTAAAATGTATTTTACCACCCAGTCTTTGAAAGTTCAAGACATTTACAAAAAGCTTCCTTGGTATTTATTCTGAGGGTGAAAATGCTCAGTCAGACAACCTCTAGTTACCTTTCATTTCTTCATAATGACAGGGTGAAACAAAACACACATCAAACGATCAGACAAGCTGAAAATGTGGTTTATCTAACCTTATGAGCTGAAAAAACATGTAAGGGGCGAGCTTCCATTTCTATTCCAGTTCAACCATGATATAAAAATGGCAAAATAAAACGACTAAACAGGATTTACATTCAAAGAAGCAACATGATGGACAAACAACACATTTTACTCAGCTGTGTAACTTAGCTCCTCACATTCTTTGTAGGAACTTATAATTAACTGAACAATGATAAAGTTGAGCTTATTGGAAAACTGCTGAGACAGATAACTTGTACACAGCTGTAGACAGTACTGACAGGTTTATCAAATATTAATGAGGATTATCACATGTGACAGGTTAAATATTGCTTCTGGACAGCAGGTTGAAGTGGAAGTGGAACGTGGAAGGACGGATTGTGACATTTTATAATTGTGACTTAGTGAAGCTGTGGCCATGATTATCTGTGGACTTTGTTCTTGGTTTTGTTTGGTTATATATAGTCAACACCTTATTCTGGTTCCTCCATATGATTTTTGGTATGTACAAATTTTAGTTTGCATTCAGCTTGTTTGTCTATGGTGGTACTAAAAGACCCTCTCAGATGAAATTTGTGTTTTTGGTGGTTTAACATGTTTTTGGAGCTAAAAAACGCATTTCTGTGTATTTCTTTATTCAAATTGTTGCATTGTTTTGTGAATCAGGAGCAGATGAAAAATACTGTTTGTAAAGATTGTATCATAATTAAAAGACCACAGGGAACAGTTTCAGAATCAATCAAAAGATGAGAATGGGACTTTATTGTTGTTTTGGCTTACTTTTATTGTTTTACAAATTAAACTGCCTTATTAGAATCAGAAAAGCTTCACAATTGTCCAATGTTCTTGCTTTCTAAAACCTGACAACTTAAAAAATTCAGAGACAATCCCACCCTTTCACGTGTTCTCTGGCTTTTTGATAGTTATTTCAGGTTCGGCCACAAAATAACAGACTTTTGTTTACTTAAATGTTATTTATGGTCTTTTTAAAAACATTTTAAACCTTTATTTCATGTATAAACTTACTAAATCTTTTAGAAAACGCAATTAAAAAAAAAAAGAAATTGCAATTACTTTTTAGCTGTTATCGTAGCAAATTCTATTGTTAATTTCTTTTTTCAAACTTTGTTACACTTGACAGATTTATCATTTATTTCCCCCTTTTTCAAGTATTTTGTTGCTTAATAATCTTTTACATGTTTTGCAGGAAAGCAATGATTTTCATTTGAACTTGGTTCATGTTTCGGCTCTTTGTCACGTTCACACCTGTTCTGAATCACCACAGCTGTTGCTTGTTTCTTAATTATTCCTCATTGTCTATTTAACTTCATGGTTTCCATTGCTTCCTTGCTGCTGGTTGTTCTTGGTTCATCTGATAATTCTGTAAACCTTCTGCTAACATGCCTATGTTTGCAATCCCACTGAAAGCCTGGGTTGAAGACTCTTTCAGTTCTTTATTTTGCAAGTCTCCCTCTACAAGATGCATTTTGTTTAAGATCTGATTTTTGGTTTTCATTTCACTTTTGCTTCAATCTCTTGCCCTTTAATTTTTGTCTGACGTTTTGTTTCCCTTGCTCTAGTTTCATTGCATTTTTTTTCTCTCCGTTTCTACATTGAAGCATTTCATTGGCATTTAGCTGCCTTGCAGTGTTTTACCAAGTATCCAAGAACCAAGGAGCCTTTTTCTTTACTGTTCTTTGAAAAACAATGATGTGATTATCACACAAATTCAAGCAAAGTACTTTATGCTGTCATTTCCACAAATTGACTTAATTATTTTCTGATGGTTTCATAAATGAATCTGGCATAACAGGAAGCAAAATATTTTGTTTGGTTTTAACTTTATAGCATGAAGCACACTTTCCTCTGATTTCTTATAAATAACTGACATATTTTGCATTGACCATCATACACGTCTTGTTTTGAAAATAATTTGTGTGGAATACAGAATCATATTAGCTTTTAAGTCCAGAATTACATTGAGCTAACTTATGAAAATGTTTTCATCTAATTTTTAGAAACACATTTTACTGCATTTAAAGCAAGTTCTCCTGTATGTTACTTGAGAAAATGATCTAACAACTGCATTTTGCAGGAATTTTGTAAATTTTCCAAAGCTGTGTTTTTATTTTTTTTTTACAAAGTTTTACCCTTCTCTCCTCAGTGCAAATCATTAGTGACAGCTCTGATTGGCTTCATAGAGAAAATTCGGAAGGTTAATAGAGCTGCTTGGTATGGGGAGCTGTTCGGTGCAGCGGCACCATCAACTCCATCAGAAAAGGGATTAAAGAAGCTAAAGAGATCAATGACATGCACCTAGAAGGGAATATTCCTTTTTTCAAGTCATCAGGAACGTGATTTTCAACCATATTTTCCATAAAACCCTCACTATGTATAGATTGAGATTCCAGATACTATATGCAGCTGTACGTTCAACCTTAAATGGTATCTCAGCTTGTTTTATGGGTTCAGGCTTTCACAGCTGGGAGAGCTTTAGACCAATTAAGTACAAACCATAGAGATGTTGCTTTTAAATGCACATATTTTTGACACAGTTTACATTTCATATCAGTGTTTGACTTAAAAAAATGTCCTTTTTCTATAAAAAAAAGAAATTCTAACTTAACCAATGGGTGGTGTTAAATATGGCAGTTTTTTCTTTGACCCTGTCATTTTTGTGATACACAGAATCCATAAGGCAACAACTGGGCTTCACGTGTTGACATGAAACTGTGAACAAAAGCTGAAAATTGGAAAGGAAACGTTCAAAATTCACCAAAACGTCCACAAATGCCAATTTCTTTGCATGGTGCAATGCCTGATGCCAGCGTTTCCTTTAAAATGTTCTTTTTTCGTTCAATTTGGTTGACCTCTGTCAGAAAGTGAGAGTAAAACTCGGATGTACTAGCATGTACTGTAATATCATTGGTAATCTCTGCAGAATCTATGTTGCACAAATTGACTAGAATACCTCTGAATTCCTTCATTTCCTTACAGTTTTGTGTCTTCAACTACGGTCAACAATTGAAGTAGAGGCAAATTGTGTCTAAGAAAAAGTTTCTAAAATGTTTTTAACCATTCGTGTAGTTTGAACCTCCTAAATAGTGTATACGTCCAACTCTAAAATTACAGTTTTTCAAGTAAGTCTCAGTCTCCGGGCTCCCTGGGCCCGGCGGTGCTCTCTCCGCACGGTGGGGGGGTTCATATTACACCTGAGCCGGGGGTGTTCGTGTCCCTGGGGGGTGGGTCCTGGTCCTTGCCCCTGGGCGCTGGGCCCCGCCAAACTTCCAACATGGCCGAGCCTGGTCGGGCCATATTTATAACATCCCTTGTGGGCCGCCCTTTTTTCCCCGGGGTTCCCCCCTCCTGGGCGGGGGCGGCGGGCCCCTGCCTTGCTCCTACCTGGACCAACCGTGGGCCGGGTGGGTGGCTGCCTGGAGTGCGGAGCGGGTCTCCCTTGGGGGGTCCTGGCTCGTACCTGGGGTCGGGGCGGGGGGATGCCCGGAACTCCTGGGTGGTGGTGGGGTGCTCGTCTGGGGCTGTGGGCGTCCCTCTCCGGTGGGGCCCTGCGTTGGGCTCTTCCGGCGCGGCGGGGGGCTGCTTTCCTGGCTGGGCTGGGGCGGCGCTCTCTTTCCCTCTGCGCCTCCCTGCTCTCTGGCTCTGGGGGCCTCGCGGCGGTCCGGCTGGCCCTGGCCTGGGTGGCGGTCTTGGTCGCCCGGGGGGCGGTTGTTCCCTGCCTGTTCCCGTGTGGCGTTGGGGGAATTCCGGCTGCCGCTGCTGCTGCGGCGGGGGTATGGGTGTGGGGGTGGCTGGGCGCTCCTCCTCCTTCTTTTCACATTCCACCATCCATTTTAGAAGAACATAAACACTCACCTGAGCACAGGTGTTAGCTCACCTTTGCACTAATAGTTTGCATGATTGAATGAATGAAAGATTTCACACTAGTTGGTTTAAAGGCATAGGTATGCGTTCGTGAACACTATCTGTTTTGTGTGCATGTTGACATGTGGACATTTTTGCGGCTAGCAGGTGTGTTGATAATATTTGAGTGTGTGTGAACAGGCCCCGCCCTTTTTGTACTACATTTGAACCGTACCGTAACGATAAACAACCAGTAAACCTGTCTGCTCTATGCTGCTTCATGGTCTTACCCCCCTTCCCCTCCTATTATCACCCTCCTACCCCCCCCTCTCTCTAACGTCCCTCTCTCTTCTTCCCCTCTTTCCTTTTCCGTCCGGTCCAACACCAAAGATTTTCAAACATGATTGAAATTAATAAATTTTGGCCTCAATTACAAAAGGGGTTTATTCAGACATACCTTTGGTTTGTCTGAAGATGAATAACCCCTCTTGTTAAAATAAAATATGTCCAACACAAGAGGCCCTCAGCTCTCATCTGTTTGCCTAGCTGTTGGACAGGACAAGTTAAAAAAAAAAAAAAAAAAAAAAAAAAAAAAAAAAAGTAAGTCTCAGTCTGTTGCCAATTAAATTAGTAGATGGTTGGTTTTCCTCTAACCATTTTGGGATTGGAAAGAAGAATGAGAATCTAAGATTACAGGCAAGCTGTTTGTAAAAAACAAAAAAGCTCAACATTCTACCGAACAGCAGCAACATTTTGCAGGCATTTTGCTGACAGTCGATGGAGCATTTCTACAACACAAATTCAGTGTTAATTTGGGTGAAAATTGATGCTATATTGTATAACATGGCAACCTTGAGTTCAGACATGGAAGTATCTGATCAGGTTAGACAACCCTAAAGAAACAAATCATGCAAAAATATTAAAGAATTTTGTTTTGCAATGTACTGTAGATTTATTTATTTTTTTTATACAAAAAAAGCATGTCTTCAATAGATACTTTGATTTAAATATTGGCCTTTTATTTTGGTGGTCATTACAGAAATTTCAACAAGAAGTGCAATTGAAAGAAAACAAGAGAAAACCTTTTATATCAGCTTTAAATTACTTTTCTTAAATAAACTCTCACCTTCATTCTAGTACATGTGACTTTTCCGGAGCCCCTTGATTTAACTGCAGAGTAATCAGATTGATTTTTGATTAGTTTGACATTTGGAAGGAAAGTTATTTTCACTAAAAACCAAGTAATTTTATTAAAAAAAAAACAAAAAAAAACTTTAAAAACCCCCCAGCAGAAATAGGCAATTAAGTTATAACATTCACTCTGTGTCTTTATTGTATATTCTTTGTGAGAAAATAATGCTATAAGGTGTCGGCAAGGAACCAAATGGTCTTTTGGCAGCATGAAAACAAAGAGGGGCATTTTACTTATCCATAAATGTAAATATTTTTTCTCCATAACACTTTACAATAGGAAGCCAAAAAAATGCAACTATTACCAGACCAAGATGACCCACATAATGACACATTCGCTGAATTAAACTTTATATTGTGACTTCTATACCTTTATGATAATCTGAAATTTAAATATATTTTAGGTATAATGTTATCTATTTGTATCATATCTGTGGAGGTAGGCTTTTTGAGAACAGCACATCTTTACATTCAATCCCACTTAAAATCTTGTCCCACAGTTTCATAGAATTTGATGTTAAACGGCCTATAAAACTCCTGCAGCTGCTCTATGGTGTCCCGTTCGATCTGTACGTGAGTCCGTCCCTTAGATTTGCCGAGGCATCGTGGCTGACTGCTGCTCTCCGGCTTTTTCAGACACGGGAAACCTTTGGTTCGATTGAAGTAAAAGTGCTTGTCTGTGATGATCCGTTTGAGGCCCAAAAAGTCCTGAACACGACCCATTTCACCTGCTGGATCTGTTATCAGGCGCTCGCCGCTCACAAAGTGCATCTGCGACAGGCGGAAGTACTGCAGCCAGTTTTCCAGGTGCAGGATGTACATCCCAATCCTGATGGCATTCCAGGAGGTGTCCACCAGACCTAAGCTTCTGTTTGTAAAGGCCAACTCCTCGAATGATGGGATGTCGGGCTTCTTGGAAAGTGTTTGTGTGTAGTCTGAGATTGCTCGGGTGACAGGGTTGCGCACCACGACGATCAGCTTGGTCTCATGAGACATCCTAGAGATGCGTCTTGGGGCCTCTCTGGTGACAAAGTAGCTGGGAGTCTTCTCCAAAGTGATCTGGCTGTCCAGCGTCCGTGGCATTAATCCCCTGGATAGAGAGAAGAATAGTGCACAAAACAGATATTAATGATAAAATATTAGAAACCAAAACTGTACACTGTGGAATCTGAGCAGTCTGGATACTCACAAATGAGTATCCAGAATATGTGCAATGTTGTAATGGTCTGCTACTCAATGCCAAGGGCAAAAAAAAGAACATAACCAACAATTCAGGAAAAACAATTTGACTACAAATCAATCTGCACAGGATTTCCTAAGAGATTAAAGTCCATCTTTCTACAGAAAGAAGGAAGATTTACAAAAGGAAAGCATTTAAGGCATTTGTGAATCTTCCCTGGAGTGAAGGTTCCAGTAAATTTGCCTCAGGGTCAGACTGCAGCGCTTAGAGAAATACAGGAAAAAACCAAAAGCCATATTTCAAACGCTACAAGCTTCACTGAGCTCGGTAAATGCTAAAGTCCATGACAGCACAATTAAACGAGGCTGAACAAGTGTGGTTTGTTTGGGAGGGGGGGTTGTTGCATGAGAAAGCCTGTCTGTGCTTTTGCCAGTAGGACGTGTGCCTGACAGCTTCAGCTCTGAAATCCGATTCACCAAGACAAAGATCTGACGCCTGACGTCATTCCTAAACAGAAATGACAGAAAGGGGTATTAGGAATTTGAGGGCCATTTAGTAGAGGTACAATCCTGAGATCTACAGAAAAAAATGAGGTTTTAAGAAGAATCAAGTAACATGGATACTTTTTGTAGTTTGTGTTTCTATCTTTGTTCATTTTTGATAGATACAATGCCAAGTTCATACCAGCCTCAGCAACACATGTTTAGGCAACCATTTTCAATGAAAAGTCTGTGTAAACTTTGGTATATGCTGTAACATCTTCCAGTTGTAGGTGGCAGAAAAAAAAGTATGGAGAAGTCGCTCCCTGGTTGTCCAATGTAGCACCTTTTTGCGTGTTCGTGAATGTGCGGTGCGAACGTAGTTTAACAGGAAAAATCAGGAAAGACTTCATCACTGTTGTTCATCTGAGGCCCAAAACCTCAAATGATCAACAGTGATGCCTTTTTTTTAGCTTGATATAAGGATTTTCCATCATTGTGTTTAAGCTTTGCCACAACTGCTCATAGTGGAAGAAAAGGGCTGTCTGTAGGCGAAAAATGGGCAAATGAGTACAGAGCATGCAGGGGAACAGCACAAAATATCAAGGTTGAAGACCGCTTGCAAGTCCTTAGTTAATATGTTCATGCACATTTTTTTTATGGCATGCAGTAAGCAATGGGTCATAGCAATCCTTTGTAGATCTGGCAAGAGTAAGTACTGGTTAAGTGGTAAGATGCAGCCATGCTATATGTTTTTTTTTCTTTCAACCTCGGCAAATCCGGGGCACTGCGCAAAGGGCCATTAGTGCTGTTCAGATAAGTATGGGCCCTTTTCATCCAGCCTGACTGTTAGAGATGAGGGAATTAGACAGAGTCTAGTTTGTGCACACCCTGTGAGTGCGCATTCGCAGGCTTTCAGTAAAAGGCCAGTAGTTGCACCTTACCAATGACAAGAGTGCAGCAGAAGGATACTATCCAACAGCACCACCCATTTGTTATAAGTGTGTCCAAGTTACTTTATCCTTACAAATACCTTACTTTCCTTACCTTCCTTACCTAACTTTTTAACAAAGATTTAAAATCAAATAAGGATCTGGCAGACCTCACAGACAAAGGGAGACAGTTTAGGCGCAACCACTGAAAAGGCTCTGTCAGCCTTGGTCACAAGTCGAGTCCTGGGAACCACTAGGAGCATCTGATCTGCAGATCGCAAAGTTCCACGAGGGTGACGATTCTGCAGGGGCACAGTAAGAGAGGTGCTAGACCATATAAACACTGAAAGTCAAGAGTAAAATTCAAAAATCGATTTTAAAAGAAACAGGCGGTGTAGTGTAGAGAGCGTAGTATTGGGGTAATGTGATCACGCCGTCTGGTCCCCGTTAGTAAACGGGCAGCTGAATTCTGGACCAGCTGAACACGGCGGAGGAGGGACTGCTCCATCTCAGAATAAAGGGAATTATGGTAGTCCAGTCTAGAGAAGATGAAGGCATGAACAACTCTTTCCAGAGTATCATGAGGGAGGTATGGCTTTACTGTATTGATTAATCTGAGATGATAAAAGCTAGCGTGAAAAACTGCACTAACTTGTCTATTGAATTTGAAACTACCTAAAATAACCCCAAGATTTCTGATAGAAAACAGATTCGAGTCCAATGATCCAATGGTACTGCTGCATTCTGTCAAAAGTTCAGTTTTCCCAAACACGAGTACTTCAGCTTTGTTTTCATTTAAGCAGAGGAAGTTTAGGTTCATCCAAGTTTAACTTTCTCTTAACATTTCTATAGGTTATCTACATACTGGGCTCCACCAGATTTTAACGGTGAATAAATCTGGATATCATCTGCATAACAGTGATGGGACACGCCAAAAATGGCGCCTAGTGGAAGCTGGTATAACAAAAATAAAATAGGGCCTAAAATTGAGCCTTGAGGTACCCCATGTCCAAGTGGGGCCTTTGTGGACAAGATTTGTCCAAGTTGGACAGAAATACAGAACTGATGAGGTCGTACTTAAAGGTTTTATTCTGGACAAGAGCAGGAGCATTCTGGATAAACTGCTTTACCATAAAAAATGTAAAACTTTTAGTGTCTGCCTGAGAAAAGTGTGTAGCAAGGGGTTTTATAGCCTTAAAAACTAAAACTTAAAACATAAAACTGACTTGCAAATGTAATCTGTTGCAGATTATTTTGAAATCATAACTCCTGCGAGACACAAAGGAACTCTCTTTGCAAAAGATTTTGGAAAATAGTTTGATTAAAAGAACTTCCTTAAGACCATTAAAAAAATAAAGAAACTTTCCTAAAGTAAAAAGGCATTGCCTAGCAAAGCAAACCAGAATAAAACTAAAAAAGTGTATATTTAATTTGCTCAACTAAGAACCGATTAAGGAAAAGAAAAAGGGGAATACCTAGGATCTAATTTTGGAATGACAGGTTTCCCTAAAGATTGTGTTTTCCAAGCACTGTCTCATTTTCAACAAACCCTCAAATGTTCCCTCAGTGAATATGTCTTTTAGATACTCTTTGATGACAGGGCAGGTTGTAAAATCAAAACATGCATCACAATTATAATCATCACGCTGCCACGATAATGGGTTTGCAAACCACAAGAAAATGACTGCATTTGTCATATTTGTTATGAGGGGTTTCCATCCAGGTGTAATATGTCATTCAGCTTTGGCACTTTGCTTCATAAACGTTGATTAATAACCATGTGGGGCTGGCAGTTTAGAAAATGAATGCCTCATTTTCCATTCAGAGATCCGCTATACATCTACCGCTCTCTGTTTCCCTCGGATTGAGAAGTGACTCGGCTGCAGCATCAGCATAGTAATTCAGAAGTTTGGGAGGAATTATGACTGTTGGTTTATTTATTTTTATTTCTCTTGTAAGACTGGAGGGCATATTGCATCCAAACTGGCACATTTTTTTAGTCTCTGCATGCCAACCAGTCTTTGGATTACAGGCGCATTGCTGCAACGTTCCGATGATGATAAATAGCACGCTTTTTTATTATTTCAGGAGGAAGGCTTTGATTAAAACCTAACCTTTCTCAAATCTTTCTCTCGGAGGGTAGAGGCAGCAATAGGTTACTGCTAAAGTCTAGGAAATATTGATCTGTTTAGTTTTATTTATGAATCTGGAACAGTTGGCCTGGGTGCCTCAGGGCCACCAGGGAAGTATTATTCTTTTATGGCAATGGTCCCTATCCTAGCAGCTTTTTTTATGGTATGGATACACAAACTATCTCACAAAAAAAAAGAGAAAAATTCTGTTATAAATTGGAGCGTATATAGTTTAAAGGCATCATATGTGTTCTGAAGAAAATGTCCTTGATATCTGCCTTGTCACTTTCTTCCCGAGAAGATTCTGTGTCTGCGGGATCAAGAAAAATAAAAATAAAAAAATAAACTCAGCAACATGTCACAACACAAAACCGAGCTCACAACACTTACAGTGAAAGGTCACATATGGTTCTGCTCAAAATAGCAAAGGCAGCTGGTGTCGGCAGACATGTTAGCACACATGCAGGCAAAGGGAAAGAAGCTGGCACCCTTTGCAAAGCTGATGCTAAATTGGGGAAGATAATTCACACCGGATTCCTTCCCTCATCTTGACAGCTTTGTTGCAAAAACAGGAGCCTGTCCATCAGGTGAAGTTTCAGCATCGCCTAACTTGTCTGGAGTTATTGATTTTTACAGTTACTGTGTTTGTTTACTCCCAGGGAGTTTTAGGAGTGGATAGATTAAATGATTGCTACACGGACACCGTGCACCACAAGATGTGTATGACAAATACACCTGAAGCACAGAAGTTTGCAGGATATTGACCCAAAAGAGATTAATTTTATAGTACATTAAACACATAAAGAGAAAACACTTTACAGATCAATTTAACAGAGGAAACCTTTTTGCAAAGGCTTGCTCAGACACATGTTGGCACAGTCAGTTCTTGATAAAATCCTATTTGCATGTGGTATAAAGATGATGTGATGTGGGAAAGCACATTTTCAGAGGATGCTCATCTATTCAAAAGAATTCCAAAATGCATTTGGTTTGCATCCAGTGGGGTTTGACGTACTGAGAAAGGAAGACGCAGAGAAACTACTCATCAACAGCAAAAAGTAAAAAAAAAAAATAGAAAAAGAGATGGGCATATCCATGTTCCAGGGGAAGAAAACTCAGTGGACTGTGAAGGGATTTTTTTGCCTCACTGTTAGGCTTCTCGTGTGATGGAAAAGAAGCAGCTGTGAAAAAAAGTTAAAAACACTTCTGAGCCACAAACCAAGTGATTAAGCTAAGCTAAGCAAATGAAACTAAAAGAGGGATTTTAGTGACACAACCATGCAAGCTACAACAGACTGTGTTATGGAAATGCAAATGTTTGGAATATTAACATTTTAACAAATTAATGGCTTGGATGATAATGGGGCACTGTGAAATTAACCCATTTCACTGAATATACATGGCAACAAAACTTGGATATATTTCATAGAATGGGTTGTTTTTAGAAAATATTTCTTAATACAAGTTATTTACATGCTTTATTGCCAAGTCTTTTGCTCATTAAAGTAAAATTGTTCTATATCTCATGTATATAATGTTTTTTTTATGTTTTTTTCTGGAAAATTTTTGTCAGTGCAAGTTGCTTTTCTGATATTTTGCCAAGTGTTTTTGTCTGTTAAAGACCCACTTTGAAGAAAACTGTGTTTCTGTTGTTTTTAAAATGGTCTTGCAGCATTTTTTCTTCTGATGGATGTATATAGAAAGACAACAGTTAACCTTAAAATGTCATTTCTGAGTATTTCTTGATTCAAACCGTGGTGATTCAGCACCAGACGGAAAAAAAATGCACTCTGTAACAATTTTTTTTGTTGGGTAGAAAATATTCTGGGGAGGACAAGCTTCTGCCTCATTCCGCTGCATCCACTTGTAGACAACTAGATAAGTGTACGTCTTCATGTTCTTTGTCTGAGCTGGCATCTGGCTCAAAACTGAACGTCTTGAAGGCTCCAATATCACTCGCCTTTTTTATTGCACCGGCAATATTAGGTTGTGGGGTTTTTGGCCTAAAAACTGCAACATAATATTTAAAAGACCACTGGGAACAATTTTAAAATATATTAAAAGATGATTGGAGTGCGTTAAAGAAGAAAGTTATCTATAATTATCTACCCCCCCTCCCCTCTTTTTTTTTGCTAGCTTCCTTACTCCAGACACATTTTTAGCCTCAATACTTTCTGGATAATTTACAAGAAATTAGCAGTTATAACAACTTGGAGTTTTAAGCGGCGGCAAAAAAGGTGCTAATCACAGGTTTTTTTGTTATTTTAAGTTTGACTGGAATGTTGACGTGTGCTAATGATTCCTTTCGTCTTTCCTCACAGTTTCTACATTCAAAAATAGGCTTAAAACGTTTCTCGTTGGACAGGCTTATTGTCAGGCTAGCTAGTAATCAGAGAATATTTAACTTACTATTAACATTTTTGAATTAAACTTAATAATTAGTTGTTAGTAGGCTGCTAGAAGTTTGAAGCTGCAGAAAATATGGTGCACTGGGGTTCTGTCCTCTGTTCTTGACCTTTCATTTATTTATCATTTAGTTCTCCATGCCTCTGTTTGGTGCAGTGCGATTCATGCATTGTCCCTCTTTCCCAGAGGAGTGTTAGAGTGTTCTCTGCTCCTGGTCCTACACTTGGATGTGAATCCTACCTCTGACTTGTCTCAAACCCCCCAGGCTGTCCTCCAGCTTCATCTGGATGAACCACATCTTCTGGGCTATTTAAACATGTAGTTGTAGAGTTATATAAGCTAATTCTTTCTAAGAGTTCTGGAATCCTTTTTTTAAGAGTTTTTCCTTACAGAGAAGGAGGGTCTAAGGGTAGGGATACCCAGTTTAGTTTAGTCTGTTTGGTTTAGTTTAGCCATATTAAATTCTATGATTTCATGTTCTTTATGATTTCATGTTTGCTATACAGTTACCAGTATGAAGCCCATTGAGACGACTATGGTTGTAATATTGTGCTATATAAATAAAATTACACTGAATTGAATTGGATTCTGGATCCCCTTTATCTTTGGGTTAGGTATCTGCAGTGTGACCAGCTTTTCTGGATACTTGGGAATCATTACCCCCTTTAACCCTATTAAGATCAGAACTTCATTTCTTTTGAACCCGAGGCTGTTTCTGGGAAGCAGTAATAATATATCTTCATTTTTAAAAATCCAATAAAAAAATGCTTCGCTCCTTCAAATGAAACTAGAAGCACAAACTATAGAAAAACACTTTGCATTTGTTCCTAATGGAGGTAATACAGACAAAAAAAATGTTGGATATTATTTTAATAAATCACCCTGGCAAATGGCAGCAGCAGCCTTGCTGAAGTGTTCCTCATTGAGATAGCTGGAGTCGGGTCAAAGGGAGAACATGAGATACCTGAGGCAAATGTCAGAACCGAGAAATAACAAATTTCTTTTTCGTGGGGACAATTTCAATCAGTGTGCCCTCGAGGAGCTATCTGCTCTGCACAAATCATTTTACAATAAGAAGATAAAACTGAATCTAAGTTCAGCTGTGCATTTAAGTAGCAACAGCTCTAAGAGGATGACGAATATTCCCGCTAATAGCATCAGTGGAGTGGATGGATGGCTGCTTTTGGAAACTTATATTTTATCATTTTGATTTTCTCTTCTATGCAGAGGGAAGAGAACACCCTCACACATGCACACACATCCAAAACCTATAGTTGATTAACTGACATTTGAGTGAAGTGTCCTTATTGATTACTCACTTAGAATCAACTGCAAATTTAGGGGCCATTTCCAATCTTTTCCACTCATCTTGGTTGAAGTCAGAATGCATTAAAAGCTTTGCTGTGACATTTTAATTACTTTGGTAAAATTAACACAAGTGCAGAAAATCTGAAGCAGTAATTGAAGAAGTTCCTATTTGGCTTTTTATTTTTGTGTCCTATCAGCCCAGTCTGATTAAACATGGGCTCACAGAACTTTACTGTAATTGGATGGACAGCTAAACACACACTGTCTCCATTTCATTTTGAACTGTCGGATTTCTGCTTCTCACTATTAACAAAACAGCACATTGTAGCACAGAAACATTGATGGTTTTGGTTACAACACTCCTCATGTTCTCACACAGGGGACTTGTGTTTGGACTTGATTTGAAGTAACTGATCATAGTTTTCTAAGAGTGTAAAAGTGTAAAAGTTGGCCTGTGTGACTTTAAACCCTGTCTTAAGTCACACTGTGACAGCATAACGACAGATTGACAGCACTGTCTAGCCAATGGCAGTGAAAAGCAAGTGTATGCCTTCTGGACCAATCAGAGGAGGACAATCTTCAGTTTATTGTCCTGTTCTGGATTTTGTAAAACGTCTCATAAAGAGTGAACAGTAAACTTTCTCTGTAACCCAGAAGTTTCTTGTCTTTTAACGGAGATTCTTCAACGGTAATTTGAACCTCAGATCAGACAGTATTTCCGATGTATTTCCGATGTTTTCATGCTGGACCAGCAAATACCAAGATATTTATTTGTCCCCTTGCAATCTGACCCCCAAGTCTTGGGGTTTTCATTTGTTTCTTGTTGTTGTAAGGAATTATTATTTAGTTTAGTCCAACACACAGAATAAAGGTTTGATAAATATTCTTTGATGTGGAATGTGTTTTTAATTCAATCTTCCAGTTTCCTGTCCAAAAACATACTTCATAGGTCCAGGCTTTGCAAACGAGAACTGGATCTCAATTAATTTAGCTGGTGAAATAAAGGTTAAATAAAAAAAAATTATTGAGTTAATAAAAAATGTAGCAATGGATCTGCAACAGACTAGACCACCTCAGTTTTTGCTTTCAAATTATTTTTTTGAATGTATTTTTTTCTATATATTATATTAAGACGGTTGTAAACTGATAAAAAGGTTAAATTGATTCACGTTAAATAAGCTTTTTTTAAATGCAGAGTATTACTAATAGATCTAGTCTGCTCTTTAAGCTACATGTCTGCATTATACGTGACAAAAATGCTAAATGTTCCTACACTAATCTCCAGCTGTCCTGAAGAAAGTCAACACAGCAAAAGCTGGAGAACTTGGCCGTCATATCAACACGGATCAGTGTGCCTTTCAGTGAACCGTTCAGCCCGCTCCAGACAGATGCCTCGTTGACCCGCTTTAACTAAATAAGAGCGTCTCAGGCTCATCAGAGATGCACATCGTTGGAACAAGCAAAGGTCAGCATTGATTACCGTTCCGCTTCCGAAAATGAACTCTGAATTTATTTATCCACTTTGAAGTAAAACCACATTCTCTTTAGTTTTTACATATTTTGGAACTCCTATCTTGCAACCATTAAAATGCAGTAACTAGAAAAAAAGTGTACATTTAACTTTAAATGTGTGTTCAACAAATATATATGAATAAAAAAACATTTTTTTGTGCAAGAATGTATACATTATTCAAACATTACAATGAATCAAAGCCTAAATTCCTGCCCCTTTTGACTCATTCTACCGCTGAGAAAAAACAGTTTAAAGAGAAAAAAAAAAAGATCCACCATAGACCGAATGTTGCATCCAACATGACAACTTTTTTGCATTGGATGGAAGTGAATGGCCCAACTATCTCACTTGACAACAACTGTTCTTCGTTACAAGATCCAATGATGAACTTTAACCAGTAAGTAGTGTGCAGACTTGCAAGCTTCCACACAGAGCCCCAAATCAAAGAGTCCATTACATTCCATGTTTGTCTGGTCTCTGGGGTAATTTAACAAAACTGCAACACAATAAATTCGGAGTCTTCACTGCTTGCATTGTTCTAAGCAGTAAGCATAGTAATGATCATCACAGGCTTTGGGAATAAAAGGACCTATTTAAAAAACTGGAATTTTGGCACTTAAAGGACGGAGATACATTCTAAAGCCAATCATGTTTATTTTTAATAATGTTATTTAGAAATAATTTTATTATGGAGATCCTAACATATTTTAAGGTATTTGAGTGTCTTTTGATTGATAGATGAATTGCAAATTAAAGGGCATTTAAATCTGATCACTTTTTTATTTAAAATTTGAAAAAGTGTCCAAAGTATTTGCTCCAATGTGTTGTGAAAAATCCAAAATTGCACCCAGACCTGCTACTTGCCATCCAAACCCATTAACAGTTTGTGTTACACAGACAGACAGAGCAGACAATTGCTCTTGTGCTGCAGGATTCTCATAATGTCTCTCCCTCAGCACTCCTAAAAATGGCAACCCCTTTCTTTCTGACATGACAGCATAGATCTACTCCAGCGAGGCTGCTCCATTATTAAACTATCACTCACTTAGATTACAGCTGTGATGACATGCGATCATTAATCACCAGCAACAGAAGCCTGCCACCTCCAGGAGGTTATTAAGAGTTAACAGTCCAGTAGTCCAGGTGATTACAACAATCCTGTTGCCAAGCAAGCTCAGTGAGCAACAGAAGTGAATAACAATTCCGAATCTGGAGAGCCCGGCTTCCATTTCTCTAATTTAACTGGAGACACATTGGCTAAAAATGCACAAATGTCTCAGCCTGTTGTTATCTTCATGACATCTTCTCAGCCAGATCCTCCCAGCCACACATGGAAACATTTAATAGGTTAGTTAGTCCACATATGTATGGTTTCAGAATCACATAGCTACATTTTTAGAATGTCTGTCTGTAAACAGGATTTTAATGCCTAACCCTTCAGCCAGAGCCAGTTGAACCCAAAACTCTGTCATATTATTTGGCTACCAGCTTGAACAAAACATACACTGAACACAGCTGGCTACTGATATCCTGCAGAATGACAAAATGTTGTTTTAAAATATTCAGGTCTGAACAAAATCCCATTAAACTGCTGTCAATTTAACTCCAGCTTCTTGTTTTCCCTTGAAATAACAGTTATTCATGGTTTGACCTGCAGAGAAAAATGGCTGACACTTGCTCCGCTGGAGCAATAACACGTTCAATTGAACTGATCTCTGAGCTGTCACATTAACATGTGGCAGAGCAAGGTGTGCTCAGACACGGAAATGAAGACATAACAACTGAGCTTAAAGCTTTTGAAAGGCTTAATTGAACCATTCCAAACGAGAATTGCTGCTCCAATGTTTTAATGTGATTTTTATTTATTTTTATAAAAACGTTAATGCTTTGAGCTGTCAGTGGAATTCCCTGATAAAAAAGATTCAATTAGGCTTGAAAAGGCTGTTTTGTCTTTTATAGCATGAATCAGCAGTGCAAACTAAAGCAGAAAATAGTTTACAGGCTCAAAATTGTCTTCAAATGCCTGCCCCTGTGACTATGTGAAGGTCCTAATCAGCCTTAGAGACAGATTCCTATCTGTTGCCGCTCATCTCCCTGCAGTTTCTACCTTTTTGAGAGCAGCTTCACAGCAAAGTATTAACTGACAACAGCACAGGAGCCCCTTAACTGCTCTCTCTGGCTTTACAGTATCGCCTCCAGCAATGTGACAGTCAAGGACATTTGCAAATGGAGAGCAGTCAAATTGCAGATCTTTAGAAGATTTTTTTTTCTAAAAATGTTGGGGGATAAAAGAAAGGGAGACAAAAAAAAGAGAGATGAAGAACACCGCAGACAGGATCGGATCTCTGCAAACAAATTAGGTTAGCCAAAAGGAGGAGACTAACAAAAAAAAAAGTCGGCAGGAAGTTGTTGAGCAAAGTAGTTTACATGCACGTTTTCTACAAAGACACTGTATGTGCACAAATATGTCACAAAAAAATAAAGAAACTTGTCAGACACGATATAATTTTGTCATCATTATTAGATCTACTCACAAAGTTTGAGGAAAAAAGGTTTTTAGACTGGCAAAAAAAACAGAGCTTACTTTAATTGATCAAAAGAGTTGGTTCTTGTTTGTAATCTTTGTTGTCTGTGGTATCCAGGCAGAAAAGGACATAAATAAATCAAGAGTCTTTCTAAAAATGGGGAAATTGAACTGAGATTACAAACAAAAGTTAGAAAAATTAAGTTTCTGAGTATTTCCATCAGTGTAAAAGGAAGTATCTGGGCTTGAAAACAAGTCTCAAGGGATTACTTTGTGAACTGTGGCTGCCTCCCGTTGGTTTTGTTTTTAAATGTGCTTCAATCCTGAAGAAGTATACTGATTCCTGTCTCTTTTTCTGTCTCTGTGGTTTTCAACATCACCTCAATGATCCCTAGACTTTCTTGAAGTGGTTAAATGGGTATTAAATCTGGTTAGAGTCAATCAGCTGTGATTTAAAAAAAAATGTTTTTTTTATTAAGTTGCACTGACAGTAACTGGTGAATTTTAAAGGGTCTACAACATGTTTCTCTTAAGCCTTTCAGAGTAAACTCTGTCAATACATATAAGATGTTACCTTTGGCACACTAAAGAACAACTTTTTTTCAGAAATAAAATATTATTTTCCCAAGTAATTTTCTACCTGGAAGTAAGACGACTTGATCTCGGAGGCACCGGCTTTCGTTGTGGGTTCCGCCCATTTTGTGACATCATCCTAGAGTCGGCCTCAGCAGCGTGTTTGCGTTTCATCCGTGAAAATAAACATTCAAACTTTTGCAAAGATAGTTGTGCATCTAAAATGAGAGCGTTTTTTCTGATCACTGCTAGCTCCGCGGAGTCTGTGTGTATATTAGCCTGGGTTTGGTGCTGGCAGCGCAGCCTCTCCCTGGAAGGGGCTGTTCTCACTTATAGGTATGGAGACCCTCTTGTTTTCGTGGAGTGGGAGGAGGAGGGGCTTAGAATTCAGGTTTTAGAGGAATACTCAGAAATGCTTAAAATGGTTCAAAATACAGCTTTTGGGTTGCTCATAGAGAGAAATGAATATTGTAATACACCTAATTGCTCAAAAACGTGATTTTGCATGATGTGTGCATGAACTGTGCTTCAATCCAGAATGATGAGAATTTTTTTTTTTTCCTTGATCCTGTGGGAAGCAGCTTAAATGTTTACACGTGAGTTGGCACAGGGGTTTGTGGGTTTGTACTAAAGCTGAATTAATATTTTCTAGGTGTTGAGTCATGCACTGATGACATAACAGTTAAGAAACCATCACAAACAGGCGACTGAGACACTGAGTGTCAAATGCGAAGGCCTATTAAATCACCTATCAAATTACCATCACAGTTGCTGTATTGAACTGATATGTCAGGTTGCTTAATTGACTGAAGATATGAGAGGATTAGGATCTTCTGAGCTATTTATTGGATTTCTGGTATGATCTCTCTATTTCATACTGTTAGCATTCTGAAAACGTCTCAGAGACCTTCTTCGTAATTGATGTTAACCAACACCTATCTGAGAGCTGGACTGGAATGCAGACAGCTCATTAATAATGCAGAGTTAGGGCTCGAAATCTCTCATCCTGTAATGTATATATTTTTTTTTTTTTTGTTTTAAATGAGGACCATCCAGCTTTCTCTCCTCATCAACCTTTTGCGGCGCTCCTGTTCTCCAGCCTTCCTCAAGCCAATTAAAGGGAACTTGGTTGAATTTTTGTAGCTGCAGCCTCTCATATAATTTCAACACTTTCCCAAGAAGCAACCACAAGTGCTTTTTACTTGAGTGAAATCAATAGAGCTGAGATGCCCTTTTAAGTTTTGATGGTGTATACCAATGTGTTTCTGTTTGATCTTTGTGATTCTGTAGAGGACGGGGAAAGCATATGGAAGAGACGCAGGAAATCAGTGGCAGAGGAATGTCTTTTTCATCAGGTCCTCCGTGGTAACACGGATGCCCGCACACAATAAATGAGAGAAAACCTGGGTTCTGTTCAGAAGGCCGCTTAATGAAGACTGCAGTATTTTTCTATACAGCCTAAATGGTCTGTGGTATTTAATGCAACAAAATTGATGAACAGTTCAGTGCAATGAAACTTAGGAGACTTACTTTGGCATTACATGTTGTATTTTCTGGACTTTTTAACAGGTAACCTTTACAAGCCATGTTTTTACACGAAACTAAAGTTTGAGTAACTCAGTTTTACACAGATGTGACAACATGTCTTTGAAATTCTCATGGTGGCAAAATGGTTTTCCTTGTCAACTTCCATTTTTGGGCCTTTATCCTCCAGCAGTAGCAGCAGAGAATCTTCTTTCTCTTTCAGCTTGTCCCGTCAGGGGTCGCCACAGCGAACAAGTCGCATGGTAAACTTGGCAATGTTTTACGCCGGATGCCCTTCCTGACGCAACCTTCTCAAAGCAACCGGGCTTGGGACCGGCACAGAAGTAGAGAAGGGAACAGGGAGCAGCCCAGATTCGAACCCTGGTTTCACGGACGGAAGGCGCCGCAAACCAGCACGAGTTAAACCGGCTCCTCCCGTAGCAGCAGAGAATACAAGGGCAAAATAGTTTTATCCTTAGACATGATACAAGCTTCCTGACTCACAGTCGTTTTATCTGTCAGAAAAATTGTGCAAAATCTGTCTGCACCCAGAACTGTGAAATACAGTTTTTTGTAGCATCCCCGTTCTGCATACTGATAGGTTAAAGGAGCTATCCGTGGTGCTGAAGTTTCAGGGCGCACTGGAATAATTTCTCTCTTGGACCCACCCTTTTGTCAGTTTTATCCAGAATGAATGATATTCTTTAATCTTTTGGTGATAAATAGTTTGCTGTAGACTATAAATTCTGTAGAATGGAGTGTCAGTATGTCACAGTCGCAGAGGAGCAAAAGGATTATAGTGACACACAGTAGCTTATAGCAGGTTTTAATATTGCTATAATCATTCAGGATGAAACAACACTTCACTGAAGGCATGCACGGAGACAGAAGTTTTATGACTTTTATTTTGTGCAACTTCGAAAAAATCTTTTAAAAGTTTTCAGATATTTTAAGTTGAAATTTTGATAGAAGGTAAAAGAAAATGTTACTTTAAAATATGTATAAATTACAAATGGCATAAACTTATCTACCGCTTTTCTACTTTACAGTCACAGTTCCATTGATCCATGCTTACACACATTCACACAATGATGGTGCCAACCCTAATCACAAGAGTAGAGTGGGGTTCACTTGATATGTATTGATACATGATGTGTATCAATACATTGATAATGATCACATACAATTTGATTACAAATAATAAATTAAGAAAACAATCAAATATTATCATTTGATAACTAAATGTAAATATTTAATAGTTAGAATAATTAATGACATTTAAAGATAAATATACAGTAAGTCACAACATGTGTTTGTCAATTTATAGGAGTAATACATTAATAAAGAAATATTAAATTACTTTATAATTGAAGCCATAAAAATAACTGAAGCTTTAAGTAAAAACCTTCTGCTGTTGCCAGTCTTTAAATTAATTGAAATAAAACTTTAATGACGCAGTAGATATTCCACTGTTTATTTGCACTTAACCAAATCTATTTTACAAAGCAGAAAGCATATATTTAAAATTAGATGCTCCATTACAGTTTTCATGGAAAATGAGAGGTCATGTCGAAGTCAGGTACTGCTAGTCATATGTAACTCATTTAATGGATCATCAGCAGATGTGCAGACCTCGAGCAAAGCAGGAGTCATGCAGTTTCCTCTGGAGCTTTCAGGTGTGTGCTAACACAACAAGACATTAGCAGAGATCTTCAAGAAAATAATTGCTGCTGTTTGTGAATCTAGGAAGGTCTCTGAGGCTATTTCCTAGAAACTTAGAATACACTCACCATTTTGAAATAACTTCCAGGACATTTTACAACAACCCAATGCTAAATTCTAGACTGGAAGGGGACTACGTCACAGAGAGAGTGTGGTGCTGTTTTTAAAATGTATATAAAGGAAATCTCCTTCCCATAAAATGTAGTTAAATAACTTAGATCTGGAAAAACAAAAACTTTTGAAACAGTGTTTTTATTTTTTATACTTTTCAGATTGGATTTAATACCAACTGTTAAGCATGGTGGTGGTGTAATAATGGTTTGGGCTTTTTTGCAGCAGGAAATTGTTGCATTTTGTCAATGAACGCATTCAAAAAAGGGAGTAAATATAGATAATACATAAATAAAAATAAACACATTTTAATTAAATTCAAAGATAAACAGTTAGTCCGTAAATAAAAAAATATAATTTTGTTAGCCCCATGTAAATTTCAGAGAAACAAAGTGGAAAAGCACATCCACTCAGTCGCGACCGAACCCTCAAACAACCACAAATAATTGTGTTATCTGTGTGCATTTTAATAATTCTGTATCTTTAAAAACATATCAAGCATAGCAAGTGCACTTTGTTCTTCAGATTCCACTTAGATTCACACATATTTAAGGAATGGATTTAACATTTAAAGTGGATCAGTTGAGGTGGCTCAAGAGGTACTGGAACTGTTTAGTAAATGCTCAAGATGCATTCAAACTACATAAAAAGGATGTTAGAAATATTAATAATAAATGTCACTGCATTTTATCTTTTTGCCTAATGAAGTGTTCAGAAAAGTTGTGGAAAACCCGCTGATCCTGGCTGACTTTGATGTTCTCTCAATCCTTATTTTTGTTGCAACCAAGGACAAAATAGTAAGCAGAATCTTAGGCTTTGGTCAGATTTTTGTCTGAAGTTTGTTTTTATACAGAAACTTTCTCTTGCAACTGTAGTTTTTTTTTAAGCTGATCATTATTGCTTTGTTGAGAAAAAATGAAATCAGCAAAGAGCTGCTTTCATAACCGAATGTGTGGCAGGTCTTTGTGAGAAGGCAGGAGTGTTGGATGAGGTTTTTCCTACACTTGTCTAAATAAAAACACATCAACAGCCTTTTCCTCTTGGAATTTTTCAGTTGTTTTGAAGATCAGGATTTTTTAAAGCACACGGAGCTTTATGATTTAACAGATTTATCTGTGAGTATTGACTGAATGCATGGAGAAAAGACATTTATTTCAAAGATGTGACTCACATAAATATAAAAAAAATATTATATGAGCTGCAGATGCTTGGCTTAAAAATCAGCTGACATAAATTCCATTCTTGGCCTGTATCAGAAACTTATTCAGATGTTACATCTCCACAACCTGACTATGGACTTCCTGTAATTAATCACTGACGTGGAAATAAAGGAAACCTATAGCCAGATAGAAATCAAGGTACATAAAGAGTTGAGCGTGATGAGATCTGCGGCAGCTATCAGCAGTCGTGATAGACAGTTACCCGACATGTTAATTTACTGCTTTAGTCCATCAGAGGAGGCCGCGAACATCCATTTTCTCTAGTTTTTATTTTTTGGATGTCACTTTAGGTGTGAAAATGACCAGCCAGGTAGAAAAAAGCAAACCTAGTTTCAAAAATAAGCAAGATCCCTTTTCAGAAGAAGCTCTGAATCTGTGTAATTTTAAAAAAAGAAAACATAACAGGGGTAAATGAAGAGTAATTAAAACAAATGGAAGAAACGATGAAGACAAGAGCGTGGCAATGCCTTGCTCAAAAGCAAATGGGAACCTATGGGCTATTTGTGCCATTTGAGGTGCTTCCTCTTTTGTTTCACGTGTGAACTATGACCTTGCATGTGCTGACAAGTGCACTGATGAAAAATTATCTCTCTGCTAAGTGGGAAGTTGTCATAAGGGTGCTTGATTGTGAAGCAACAAGAATGTGTTTGAGCTGTAGATCCTTGCTCCAAGGTTTTAGAATTCCTTAAAAATGATGTTGCAGCGATGGATCAGAAATCACAGACAAACGAGCACCTAGGTGGAAAGATAAGACAGTTTGACAAAGTATTCTGCTGGGTTTCTCCTCACCTGTACCAGTCCAATCCTCTGTCATAGTTTCTGTCAAAAAAGTGCGGCTCCGTCCCGAGAGCGCGCACATCGGGATGTATCCGGATGAACTCCAGCACCGCTCTGGTTCCTCCTTTCTTAACACCGACAATTAACGCAGTAGGCAGCTTCTTGTTTCCATATTTCTGCGCAACGCTCATGTTTCTTGAATTCATATCAGTCCACTGACCTCCAGCGGCCGCGGGGGTGTTTCTTTGAAGATGACTTGATCCCCTCTGAGCGGCAGAACTGGGTTCCAGCGAGGCGCAATTCTCCAGTTTCCCAAGAAGTTTCTTCCCTCCTGCGCTCTTGCTCGGCGGACATTGTTTCCCCTCGAATCCCTGGTTCCTCATGACTGCGCTGCGATAAATAATGAGGTTGTAGAACAAGTACGTGCAAGATACTGACAAGGTGAAGATGAAGGCGATTCTGGCGTTGACTCTGCTCGCAGAGAGGAGCCTATGTGCCATGTCTCCATGGGTTCAAAGTGCTGCATGATGTTCCATCACCCTCCTGCTGGTCTGCGCTCCGCGTCTGATGCAGGTTCCAATGTGAGGCTCACGTGCGCACATGAAGGCAAAAGAAGTCTAGGGGACAACCGAACTTGCACAGACTGATTACAGGTCAGAAGCTGGTGCAGCCCCCCCGGCTTAAAAATAAGTTCTCATCTGGGCTGATCGCCTTCTTGGAGCGCGCAGAGGAGGGTGTTTTGCGCGCATCCTTCTTTGCTTTCACTGAGGATTGCGGGAGAAATTAGGAAAAAGAAAAAGTCCGGCGCGTCCTCAGTGTCCCTGAAACTCAGCAGCGCGGCGCCTCTGCTCTCCTCAGGGATTTCAGCGCTCAGCCTTCCTCTCCCGCTCTCGTTATGAAGTTGGAAAGATATGCGCACTTGGACTACCAGGTATAAATATTTAATAAGCGCTCTGACGTCACGTGCTTGATCATAATTCTATATGCGGGTCAAATTTTAAAGGAACAAATACAGGGATTTCTAACATTTCAGGAAGAAATGATTGGGTTATTTTGCTTTGATGAAGGTGAATACTCAGGTGTGAAGGGCTAACACCTTCTGGAAGCTTTGACAACATTCATAAAGTGCAGAAAAAGTAAAAGAAAATGACAAACAAACAGATTAATGGGGTCCTAATGAACGAAATGATACACTTATACCTTTGAGACATTTATTGTTCTTTTTAAAATTAAAAATGGCAATGATTTGTTGCTGGTTTTGTCTGATTTTCTTTCAGTTTAAAGAAAAGTAGAGAGTCAGTTTTGCTTCTGTTCTTGTTTATTAAGCAAACAGGACCATCATAATTACTGCAGAGAGCTGAAAAGAATGTGCCTAGTTTCTACAATCAGCCTTGAACTGTTTTGTCATCAGTTTTCCGCTTTACCTGCTTGCTTTTGACTTGAAACAGAATGATTCATTAGCGCTTAGAGGTGATCCCTACATGCTGAGTGTTTTCTCTGCTCACATTTAGCCTCAAAAAGTCACCGCATCGCACAGAATTCTCTGTGTTGCAGGGATGAAGGCTGGAATGCAAAGTTCTGGAAGTAATATTTTTTTCTTTTTTTTGTGCATGTGTCAAGATATAGAGATTATGGAGTTTTATTTGATCTGGAAAACTATCATAGCACGAAAGCATGGCTTCCTCATTTCCATTAGTTTGGTTTGTGGACTTTTTTGTTTTTTTTAAAGAAGTCACAGACATGGTAAAAGATGCTTCATGTTTCACTCTCAAAAACTGAAGGAGGAGGCTTTTCATTTGCCTCTGACTCCCTTCTTTCCTGTCTTTTTGGTCATCATAAGTTTAAAACTGCATCAAAACAACACAAGATAACACCCGATTCATTCCTCTTATAGATTCTTAACCCCTGAACTAACTGAAGATTGACCAATCCCGATACGATTTGTGCTTTAATCTGTTTTACATTTACAAGTTCTTTACCTGTTTTTGATATCTAATGTCTGGTTTCTGAGTTTCCAACAGTGAGATTTCAGACGTGTTTCATTTGTTACTTTTATTTGTGAGGTTTCATGTTCAGAGGTCCTCTCCATTATTTAGTAGCGTAATTCATTATTTACTGTCAGCTGCAGAAAATCGGTGGTTAACTGATGTTCGGGGTTTAAATCTCAGTTTGTACCTTTAGAAGTTTTGTGTAAAAATAGATCATTCAGAAGTCAGTCATCATTAGAATTGGTTTTCTTTTGCTCATTGATGTATAATTGTAACAAGAAAAAAGAAGTTTCAACTTTTCTAAAGCTTCTTTTGCAACTAAAGATGACAGTGAGTCTTTTACACTATAGCAAATGAACTTTTGAGCAACATTGACATGTTTTCTAGTGTTTGGCCACACAGCACAGTCTCACTCAAACTGGCTATTCCAAATCCTTTTAAGATGTTGAGCCATTCGTTAGTAAATGTGTTGTGTGCCTGCCTGGTGTCATTATTCTAATGCACAACTTTATTTATAAACACATTTTTGATCTGACATTTTGCAGCAGATACGGCACAGAATTTGTGGTTTTGTACAATAAAGCATAAACATTCAGGTCCTGAAGCTGTTCAGCAGCCCAGACCACCACCCTACCACCACCATGTTAAACTGCAGATGTTAATTCTTTCAATAGAAAGTGTATCAGGATGCATGAACTTAACCTAAGCCTGTGTTTTATCAATCCTCACAAACTTTGATAAAAAAAAAGCAATTATAAAACTATTTTTGATATAATTTAGTCATTTTTGGTTAAGATCTTTATAAAGTCTTTTTTTTGTTGCATTGGTAATACTTGCCTTAAATGAATCAGGTGGGACCTGAGGTTTTGGCTCCTGAAAGAGTCGTTGTTGTGTTCTTGGTATTATTTTGGTCAGTTACTCCTGGGAAGGTTCACTACTGTTTTCTCTGTTGGTCAATAACAAATCATACTGTGGTTCCTAACATGTGTGATTTTTTATAACCCTTTTCAGAGTCTTTCATGTTAGTGGCTGTTTCTTGTCTGCTCTTGCATTAGTTTCACTCAACATTTTTGATTCAACGTGTCTCCTTTTTTGACAGATGTGTTCTTTTTCCAAACAATCATAAAGTGAGTTTTAACAAGCTAAATTGTCATTTTTTTATTTACTTGTATTTTTGCTTTTCATCCGTTTGTTTTTCATCTTCCTTCCTGTCTTTTATCAGCAGTCTCCTTCCAGTGTCTGTCTGTGCAGAGGAACAAAAACAATTAGACCGCTGAACAGCAGGTTACCTCTCTCCTCATCAAAAACATGTCAGATAATTGCTGCTGACATTTCACCTGTGTTGTTTTTATCTCCACTTTTTTGATGCTTCGGTTTGTCTCTGTCTTATAAAGAAAAATATCCCCAGTTTAGAAATGCCATCTTTGCTGTCCGCCGAGAATTTCAATATTTGGAGAAAGTGTCTCCTAATTGGCACACAGTTTGCTTTGACGGAGCTCAGCAGTTTTCTGAAGGTGGCAAAAATGTCTGATTTCAATGGGGAGGAGGCAAAAAATAACATCTACAAAGCAGGCAACCAGTAAGTAAATAAAAGACTAAATAATTATTAGCCTGAGTGAATTTAATTTGTAGTTTTTAGTTTTTTTTTTTTGATGGACACCAGATTTTAGAGGTGCATTGGTAGTTTTCCAAACCAACTCACCCAAGTGTTTTTTGTACTTCAGAACTTAGCACCTTATCGATTCAGACAAACCGCACAGCTGATGGATTTTTGTGAGTTTTATTTGGATCCCAGCGACACAGACAAAGAGCTGCTTCACTGACTGATTGATCACTGCGCATTGAGGGCAACACTCTTGTTTCTGTTGCCTATATGTAACATTTTATCGATGGCTACGAGGCGGCGCTCCTGGTGGCTCACAAATCTGTCTTCAGGCTGATCGGCAAAAACAGAAACAAACAGGACACTCCTGTCTGCTGGCATCCTAAGGCTCTCCAGTCCTGACAAAGAAAGCCCTCTACATTATTATAGCAACATTTTATAAATACATCACTGAGCAAAGTCACTGGTTAAATTCCAAGCCTTACTTGACTAGTTTTCATGAAGATTCAGATGAAATAAAGATTTTGTTTTAGCAGATTTCACATGTTACCGACCCCCCCCCATCACCACAATTACTCCAAGAGTAAATTAATGGAGAGAAAAATTGATTGGAATGTCTTGCGGGTCTTAACTTAAATGAGAATATTTAATTTGGTGATATTCTGCTCTAAGGCAACTATTCAAATTGTATTTTTTTTGCATGCATGCATGCATGACCAGAATATTAGGTGAAACACTTTTAAATGTGGTGCTTTGGTTTGCCAAAATGTTCACCCACTGTGATTGTACAGGAAGAGCTCACTTAAAATCAGAACTTAAGTTGAGAATGAAGTGTTTAAGTATGAAAGAAAGAGGAAGAGGATTGTATCTAAAAGGTTACTGTTAACTGGCTTTGTTCCATTTTTAAGTCCCACTTGGATCAAATTCGATCTATTTTAAAAGATTTTCTAGTATTTTTTCTAAACATGATTATGTTATTTTTAGGCAAAACTGTTGTTTTTTAGGACATAGTTTCTTACAGAGCAGCAGTAGTTCATCAGAAATGGTAGACAAAGGAGTTCTAGTTGTGGGTGGGACTGTTGGTGCAGAGTTAGCCCCCCCCCCATGCATCTGAAGAAAACAAAGCTGACATGGATCTAGTCATCAACAAATAGATTCAAGATTCAAGATCAACTTTTCAAGATCAACTTTATTAATCCCCAAAGGGAAATTTGGTAAGAAAGTTCCACTATCTGTCACACACCTAGGTGTGCGAAACTTGTTCTCCGCATTTGACCCATCCCCTGGGCGAGCGGTGAGCTGCAGACGAGCCGCGCCCGGGTGGCAGCAGCATTAAGTTTTCTGATAATGTGTCACTTTTAGCCCAAGAAGTCATGTCTGATTCAGCTCAGACTACTCTATCATCCTTGAAGGACATTCATCATAGTTTATGCAGTACATGATCTATTTTCTATGATAATATTTGTATAATAAGGATTAAGATCAATGAGCATCATATTATTGGAATACAAAACACAAGAATATGAATAAAATACAGCACTGCAGGGCAACAAATTGAGAAATAACATTTAAAATATGCATTAAGTCCTTCAAGGGATTTCGGATAGAAGCTTTGTGCTCATTTGGTGTTCATTTCTAATCCTCCTTTTTTATCTTAAGAGTCCATTAGGAGACAAGAGAGATGCAATTGGTGCAGAGAAACTCAGAAACTGGAATTGGGAATGTTTTGTTTTACAAAGTTTGAAAAAAAGTAAGACAAAGATCCTACTTTTCAGCTCAACTCTATCTGCTGATGGAAAAACACGTGGTAACCTTATCCATCCAGCTTCCAGTGCACCGTAGTATTGTAAAAAACATGCTCTCATACAGTGTTGTGAACAAAGATGGATTTAAATCCCACCATCCTTAATAAATGTTATCACTAATCTAAGTTTATTCTAGCTAAAATGACCCAAATAACTAACCTGCAAGACTTTTTTTGTCTTATTTTTGAATGGGTTGCACTGAAATAACATGTAAATTTTTTTTCTGCATGTAAGCTTTTATGATTTTGTACTACTTTAGTTTCCCCTACACTTATGGGTGTGTTTAATTTATTTTTTTTAGGGTGGCACAAACAAGAAAAAATATAAATAAACAGTGATTCCAGTCTTATGAAGCCAAATCCTTTTTTTTTCAATTTATCTGGTCAAGCCTGACACTGGAATCTAGTGAGACTGGCCTCACTTCTAACAAAAATTGCAAGTGACAACGAATAAAATAAAGAATAAACTGAGATGCATTTTATGGAAACTTGGCCCTCAACATCAATACATTAAAAATCCCCCAACAGTCACATGTGATGATGGTTGATTTTAATGGTGTGAGAGATTCTTCTGTGAGTCTATAGAGTCATTTTGCAAAGAAGAAAATCAATACAGTGACCTTTGAAGAGTTTGTACACTTTTCTTTTTCAACTCCAACTGGTATTCCAGATATTCTTGCAAAAACTGGGAATGTAGAAACTACTTCCACCCAGAATATTTTAAACATCATTATGCCAAAAAGAACAAAACAAATATGGAGTTTAATGTTTCTCTTTGATACAGATAAAACAGAGCAAGGCCTGTCTCTGTGGTGTTTGATGACATATTGGTCCGTAAGCTGTTTTATCCAGATTAAAATTGACGTTAGTGTCCCATGCTGCTGGCTCCAGTTCAACTGCTAATCTAAGATCTGGATGCTCTGCCTTGGAGCAAAAATCCCACCAAAGCAGCATTATGGATAAGGGTTGAGCTGGTGCTGCTTTGAAGGGATTTTCTACCAACAACCCAGCTTCCAAAATGCTGAGCAGACTGTCCGATATGACTCAAGTGGCAGAGATGAGTAGACTATTTGCCTGTCTCAATGCATCAATTTTTTAGGATACCTGCCACTGATTCCCCTACAGCACACTCCACCTTCAACAGTAATTTTAGAGCTTCCTGGGGAGCCCTGCGATTCATCAGACATGTATGATTTCTGTCAGTGCAGGATGAAGGAGCTTAGCTCTTACAGGGCATCCTGCTGAAAAATTGTCAGAATCTATTTTTTCGGGTCTGTTAGCGCAAAAGCTCTGCCCTGATCAAAATAAAACAACCTGCATTCTGCATGCAGCTATAAGAGTGTTCAATCTCAGAAAACACTCAAACTTGGAGGTTTTGTTCCACTTTTCCTTTTATTTTAATGCCCTCAGCTTTAGGGAAAACAGAATTACTGGACATGACTTCAGCAAACACCAGTATTTGAATTCAGAATCTATATAAACTGGAAGAGTACTCAAGCATATCTATTATTGAAGAGTGAGCGAGAATTTTTAGAACACTCAGAATTTCTGCCGTATTCATAATTTAAATTTAAATCCGTCTTGGTCTCCTCTGCATATTCACATCTCATTTGCTGTCATCCGTGCCGACTCGTCGCCTTTATCCTCCTGGAATCTAGTCTCAATTAAACTTCTTATTGGGATTTAAACGGGGGGAGGGGGGATTTAAAAGGAAAGGCAGTTGGCAGAGATCCTGAAAACCAGGTATCAGGAACAGTTTCTCCCACAGTGAAGTAACTCGATCGGACGGCGGCGCTTTGGCTGTCACCACAATCACACTGCGTTCAGCAAAATCCTCCATGAGCTCAATATGTTTATCAGAGCTTTACAGGATGTGCATGCACATATAAAGAGGAAGCCGTGGGATCACTGCGTAAATATCTGAACAACTTTTCAGATAAATTGGCTGTTGCAGATGATGAAAGAGGTTTTTTAATTTTCTGCTTAGTTTGTCCTGTCACAGAGGGCTGACTCCATATCCCTGCAGCATCCCTGCACTGCAGGCTGTGTCTGCAGAGGAGATTGTCAAGCCACAATAAAAGAAATATAACTTATTAAAGAATTTATAAAAATAAAGGTCAGCAGGAAAGGAGACCAATCATTTATTAGAGGAGCTTCTGTCGCAGATGAGTTATGAGAGCAAAGTTCAAGGATGCCCTAAGTGGAGAAAAGAAATGAGGGCTGTTTAAAAGGACTCTTTACTTTTTTCCTCTATAAATTATGAATTTGCTTCACATTTATGCGTTCTGTTTTTAGGGGAAGTATTTGTCCCACTTTTTTGTGATACAACACGAGTAATGTCAAATCTACAGGCGCTACTTGCGCAAAGTTTTTTCTTTGTTGAAAAGGACAAAAATGGTGTTTTAAAGTTTTATTAGCATGCTTGACTGCTGCAGAATTCATGTTTTTGCCCTTGTTTTGAGACAAAAAACTTTAAAAGTCAAACCATTTTACAATGATGCAATGATTTTTGTCTTTTATTGTCTCTGCCTTTTATTCAAAACCTATTAATATCTTGGTTTAAATTGAATTGGAATTAGTCTTAACCTACATGACTAATTCCTAAATGGAAAATTTGGCATATATTACATTTTAGGGTTCAATAACAAATAATGATTTAGCAAAGGGAATATACATTTTTTTAATCAAAATTATTTACTGTTTTTTTTTCAAATTGTTTTGGCATAGTTTGTGCAGTTGTCCAGTGTGCTACTTATACTCAGATATGACATATATGTGATTTTTTTTACAAATAAACAGCAACATTGGTGAAACTGCTGCTGCTGTTCATGTATCCAACAAGTGCATCACACATCTGTAAGCAGGTTTCCAGCTGTCCTTCTGGTTTTTCCCATTTGTCTGTCTAAGCTGCTATCGTTTTGGTAATGTCACATGATCAGGAGAAGAATTTGATTTAGTTGACCAGCTCATTTGTAGATTTTTTTTGTTTTTGTTGGCTGGTGTGTGGATAGAGTGCAGGCTCTAGAATTGTTTATTGATAGCTTCTTTTATTATTTTTATTTATTTATTTATATTGATTATGGGAGAAAGAGACAGCACATAACAGCAATGCCCAGTGGCTGGTCTCTCTGAGAAAAGAGAGCATTGCAACATTGCAACTTCCCTGAACAGAATCCAGTAACCATCACAGTGGCAGACATCCAAGAAAGAGTCTCAGGTATGAAGAACTGGACAGCACCAGACCCTGACATGATACATGCTTACTGGCTAAAGAAGCTCAACACACTCCACGAGTGCCTGGCAGCACAAATGAACCAGCGTCTAAGAGATGGGACTCACCCTGAATGGATAACGGAAGGGCGAACGTCATGTCAGGCATCATTGCAACCAAGATAAATATGGATCAATACATGAGCAACACACAGAAGGACATTGGTAGAGACTCCAGAGGAGCCAAACACCAACTCCTGGTTGACAGAACAGTCGCTCAAGACTGCAAGTCACGACACACCAACCTGTGCATAGCCTGGATTGATTACAAGAAAGCCTATGACTCAATGCCACACACATGGATCACTGAATGCTTGGAGCTGTACAACATCAACAGGACTCTAACTCAATGAAGCTGTGGAAAACCACCCTTGAAGCCAATGGGAAGCCACTTGCACAAGTGTCTATCAAATGTGGGACATACCAAGGTGATGTTCTGTCCCCAATGCTGTTCTGCATAGGTCTGAACCCCCTCAGCCAAATAATCAATAAGACTGGCTATGAATACCGACTCAGAAATGGGGCCAACATCAGTCACCTCCTCTACATGGATGACATCAAGAGCATAAGAGCATATAGCTTGATGTCATTAATTTGATGTCATTAATTTTCTTTATGTGTCCTACATCATCAGAAAAACGTGGGTCAGCGTCTTTAAAGTGGGTCTTTAAACCAAAATCCCAGACATGTCTGAGTACAAGAACACAAAGCTCTGATTGCTGAACTTACTCGATGCTGTAATGCAAACTCAGATGAGGTTCCCTCCTCCCTGTGGCTTACCAGATGCTGTTTGAAGAAGATTGGAATGAAGGACATCCAAATGAAGGAGATGACACATCTGAGGAGTGTGAGTTGGGGTGTGACTCCAATAAAGCTTTACTTATTTTACCTTTTTGCCCACTATCAGTTTGGATCTCCTGCTAAAGTGAGTTTAAGAAAAAAGAAAAAAAAGAACCTAAATTCTGCGACAGCTTACTCATCTCTAAGAAAGCAAACCATGGAAATGCTGTTTTCTTCCAAAACAATCTCCACACAAATAATCCACATTTGTTTGCTCTCATACTCTAAGCTGCTGCTAAATCAACCAAATCCCCCCAGGCAGCTGTTTTCAGCAAACAAGGTGAAGGAGGTGATGGCGCACCTTCATTTAAAAGCAACAGCAAAGAAAAGAACCTGTTCATAATTTGCAGACTGGCAACAATGACTCAACCTGTTGGCTCATTAGTGAGTGCAGATGAACTAGATGGGTCCATCAGAGAGGGCACGAGCGCAATAGCTCTGAAAACACAAGAAAGTTAATCACGTTTTTAGTTGAGAATCTAATGAGGAAATAAAGTGAGACTGATGTTCATTAAATCAGTCCGGCACTTTGTTAATTTACATTTTGGTTTCGGAAGGCTGCAGTTCCACCACGATTAGAAATAAGTGTGAAAGATGGCAGAAAAAATGTGACATGCAATGCTTTTTTTATATTTCTGCTTCTACATTTGAGGAATGCAGCAGTTTTTAGATCAAACGAGATCAAAGGCTAGAGGTTTTACCACCGTCTCAGCCTGCTTCATTTTATAATCCAGTCGAATCTAAACTAAATTTAGTACTGGATTTTATAAATGGCAAGAATCTTGTGACTCAGATTTAGGAAATACTCTTTTTTTTTAATAAAACAAATTTATCTTTTGGATCTCATTAAACTATTTTGCATTGAAATGTTTAAATGATGATCATCTTCAACATGATTCCACAAATAAATGCAGATATATGATGTGCATAGCTTTGATTTGTCCTGACAGCACCTCAAACTTTCATCGATTTGTTTGCTTTTGCTGAGTTTTGCATAGTTTTTGTAATCCGGTTCAGATCAGCTCAAGCGCCACGCCCATAACATGCAGATTTTTTCGAGTAATAAAATGAAATGCTTATTATTATCTTCAGAAAACATTCATTCATGATTTCAGTAAACTGTCACATGGCATGTGATTCAAGTTACAGATATCTAACACTCATTGATTATAATCAGAATACAATTTCATATTATTCCAGATATCATTGCTAAACATTGCAGATCAAGTAATGAAAATCAATAGCTTATTGATTGTAATTAAAGTATTTCAGTAATCAATAGTTGCACATTACACAATGTAATACTCTTTGTTGTAATTAAAAGAGACTGATCATTTAACCTCATTTAAGTTCACATATGTATTTAGAATTATTCAGACAACTGTTGATCCTTAACTCTTCTTATCTCCACATCTTGAAATCAGAGTTTCTTTATACATTTTCTTGAATATTTGGATATTTGAACATTGTTTGAGTTCATTACATAACCCCTTCCAAGGTTTAGTGCCACACACCGACACACAAAACTTTTCTCTGTGGTTCCTATCAAATCGATCTTAAAGTTCCAACATCCCCTTAGTTTGTAGCCTCCTTCATTTTCTGAGAACTGTTTCTAAGTCTGGATTGATAAAATAATTTTTTTGTATGATCAAGATATCCGGCTTTATGTACAATTCTGATGGCTCGTTTTTTAAAGTAAAAAGAGAAATAGCACCTGCTGTAGTCTAATTTAGATGTATTTATGATTGAAATACTTTTTCAACTTGAGTTGGTCCTCCTCTGCAGAGTTAGTTGTTTTTTGTTTAGTACAGCAGCTTTTTTGTTTGCTGATGGAAGAACTTGTCCGAGTCAACGCCATGCTGCTTTATATTTAGAGAAAAGAGAAGTTATGGGGGGGAGGGGAGGGTCTAGGAGCGGAACCCCAGACACCTGAAAGTCAGTGGTGCTAATGTAGGACCTGAGAGTGCAACCTCACTCCCAGTGTGCTCTGATTAAAGAATGATTTATAGGTCTGCTGGAGATCCCTCTCAGCAATCTGTCTCCTCAATGGTTTATTTTTTTCCCTCCTTTTCAAGAGGTTTGGTAAATCAAGCTATCTTTGAGAGGATCTCAGTTGTACAATGTCAATGTGTTACTATGAGAGAGTCATTAAACTCCATAATCATGAAAACATGCATGGGGGGGGGGGGGGGGGGGGGGGCTCGCAGGTGTACTGAAGTGATTTATTCTATGTTGTGGTGACGGATGTGGAATAAAAACATGTTTTTTTTTTTCTTTAGATCTGTGGAACTGTTGTCCATTCACATTTTTGCACAGATAGTATTTAAAAAAATTAAAAAACTTACAACTTCAAAGTCATACTCCAGTCATATTTTGATCTATTGTAAACATGTTTTAAGTGGTCTTTTAATTACGATTATGCTGTTTTATGCCAAAATATAAATTTGCCTCTGAATTGTGGGCGAGACTGTTGGCGCGGAAGTCAGCCCTCCCTTTGGTTACACACTCACCTAACATACAGCCCCTCACAGCAATATCAGGAACTATCCAGGGGGAGATGCCAGCTCGGACGAGGAAAACGAAGACATTAACATATCTATTTGTCTGCAAGTGAATACATCAGAATGGAGTGGAGCAGGGAGGCTTTGGCCCGCCCATTTCAGTTCCTGCATCCCAAAAGAGAGCTTTTCAAACCCTATGGTTTTCATTGAAGTGGGACTTTGATGGATATGACCCCCTTTAAAAAAAATGACCTCCCAGCGGCAAAACTGTCAAAGTAATGGGTGGCGCCAAAATCTCTCAAAGGAACTTGTTAAAAATCCACCAACAAAACCAAAATAGTCCAGGATATCCAAGGGACGTTTTAAACATGTTATAGGACCTATGGCTTGACGGCCATGTTTATGGCAAAGTCGTCACCCTTGTGCTAAAATAGGCAGTTTACCATTGGGAGTTGGGTCATCTAGACCCACTAGACAGTGCTCTGAACCTTTTTTCTTCAATGATTTGTGATCTTCACTGGTGTCCATGGATTACATGAAATCTTTCCACCTTTATCCACCTTTGTGATGGTAGTGAGAACACGTCAATGGAAGGGTGGGGTCATCTAAGATGGCACAAGGGTTAAATTTGCCATTTTTCACATTTTTGCACAAGAAAAGAAACTTTTGTTTGAGCGATGGTCGAGAAATTTCACAAACACGCCACCAGGGTAAGACTACAACCAAAACAAACAGCGTTAGCGTAATAGGCTTCAAAAGGGGCGTTTATCTGATGCTCGCAAATTTTTTACCGGACCATTTTGAACATGAATGAATCCAAACCATGTGACATGCATTGTAAACATACTCAGAATGTGGGTGTGGTTAATAAAAAACCTCCATTGCCAAGGAAATTCCAAAAAATTACTTTAGCAGATTTCTTCTAAAAAATTACATAGATGTGTTTGTCAACCCTATAGGTGACCACAAAATTAAAATGGTTGCTATGCAGATAAAAGCAACAGAAAAGCTGCCATTTTGAAAAAGAAGTGTGTTTCTTTGTTTTTTTATTTTTATGATTTTGTCACATGTAGCTCTGACCTGGTTAGCAGACGGAGAGATTGAGGGGAGTATAATAGCTGCCCCGCCAGTAAGGGCGGGACAAAGGGGGCGGCGATGGCGACAGGGGGTACAATGCTGCTCACGGCTTTAATCAGAATATTTTTCTCACAACATCAGCATTACAATTTTATAAAACCTCAGCATCCATTAAAAAAATGTAAAAGCTACAACTAAATCATTAAATCATTTTTAATTAATCACAATTTGTTTTTTTTTCCCTTTCAACTTGTCTTTATTGTGTATCATTTCATTATTTGGTTTTGTTTATTCTTTCTGTAATTTCTTTTAGCAATAAAGTTTGCTTTATGCAGCTTTTTAACAAGCACTGGCCCACACTCCCTGTTCCTTTTGTCTCCCCATTATCTCTTGTTGTTTGCTCATTTATATTAATTAGAGAACAAAGAATTTACATAACCCCCAACAAATAAGCCATCAAGCTAAACCTATTAAGCTCATGTGAGAATAATTAATCCATAAACTGTTGTCATTGTTTGCATAGTGTTATAACTTTCACAAGCAGAAGGTTACAGGTTTGTTTCCCCAGCAGGACAATTATTATGTATATAGGGACTGCGTGTTTAGTGCATTTATGTGAAAAAAATGATGTAAACAACGGTGCAAACATGTCCAAATGCACAAATGAGATCTAAAATGTTTTGTTTCTCATAAAGGTTGATCAACATTGTTTTTTATAAATCCATGTTTTTCAGAGTGGACTTTCTAATATGGCCTTTAACAATGTAGCCCACGTACGGCACATACCTGCTTGAATAACAGTGATTCAGCTGGCAAAGGGCTTGTTCATCATTATGGCACAAGGAGACAGCAGTCAGAGAGTGCTTTAAAGTGCTTCAACGGTAACAGAACACATTATTTTTCCACAATGATTAGCTCACCCGGCGCAGAAGAGCGCGGGTGACGTATCCCTCCAGATCAGAGGAGCAATCTTTTGAGATGCAACAGGGCTGTGCTGAATCTATAAATGTCCCGGTAAGCACCATCATTCAGTGCTGTAAGCACCATTTCCCTTGTTCCTTCTACCACCTCAAGTAAAAACAGGTTATCCTTGACTTTTATGCTGAATGTGGAGTCTCCTTGGCAAACACATAGACGGCATCCTGAATGTCAATTCACGAGGAAGGACGTTTATCACTGTTAGTTTGCTAGAAAACTCCCAATTTTACCAGATCTATCCTGGTTGGGTATGACATGCTCGATATAGGATGTTTTGAACATACATTAACTTTAAATGAAGACAGTGTAGCTCCTTAAAAATGTGTTGTATGTGTTCATGGAAAAAGTGCCAATTATAATACTAAAGATATCTGTACTGCTGACCTTTCTGCATTTGCTCTGTATGCTATTACACTCAATCAAGAAAGGTCAGCGATGGACGTGGGTCCCATGTAAAGCTGTTTTTTTCTTCTTATATTGTGTTTGTTCAATTTGTGACCCCATTGGTGCAATGTACAAACATACAGGTTGTTTTTCTTGAAAAAAAAAGTAAACACATTTCAGACTTACAAAAGCGAGAAATGGAATACAATTAGCTCTGCACGGAGCCACAAATAAAGATGTATACATTTCATTTATTTATGTTTTTCTTTTATGTTTTTTATTGCTTTAAAATCTACCAGAACCCGTTAAAAATAAAAATCTAAATTTAACTGTAAAAGAAAAAAAGGTCAAACTTTGAAAAGATTACAAATATAAAATTGACAAATTATCCCATAAACTGTCACAAAACCATTTTTAACGACTTTATAAGAAATAGCCACCAGTTTGAGTCCTTGTCACTTGAAAACAGTTGAAACTTGCTTCACACGTGAATGTGTTGGCGTAGGGAGCCCTCTTGTGGACAAACTCTGAACTTTTCTTCCCCCCCCTTAGAACATATAAATCTATTATATCACCTTTTTTTATTGCCAGACTGCACAGGCAGTAAAACAAATGTATGCAACATTTTTGGATCAATAATATTTGCTCTTTCAGAGTATACTATATAATATATGTCAGCTATATATACAATATATATAAGATGTGTTTTTATTTTTTTGCTTAATAATTAAATATGCTTTAAATGTGTTTTAGCTTCATCTTCTCAGTTCTCTAGGTGCTATGATCCGTTTTTCCTATAAAAAAAGAATCATACATTAACAGTTGTTTTCACCTTCATTAGTGAGAAAACACTACATAGCACATCCAGATCTGATTTGAGGGTGCATGCCCTACTGAAGAGTGGCGCCTGTCCAGGTGTCAGCCTGACTCCATCAGCTGTGTGAGGGTTCTACTTCTGCAAGACCCTGAAGAGACACATATGTGGAGAGTAGATGGATAGACAGAGGGCTGGACCAAAAATGCTCCTCTATTTTCTGGTATGTGATCATCAGATTCAATTTTTTTTTTCCAACTCCTAGCAAAGGTTTGTACAGAAAATGTAACACAGATGAGCATTGTCTTCTCCTTGGAAGATTGTTTGCTCTTGCAGCATTATTCTCAGCCATATTTGTGATACATTTGAGTTCCTTACTTTAATCCATTTGAGCAGACACTGTTTCTTTCAAAAATCCGACATAAATGTAACAATTTCTACAGCATCGAACTCATGGAGTCTTCAAAAATTGTTTAAATTGTTTATTTCATGAGAACTTTGAAAATAAATACAATCCAGACATAAAAAAAAATCAATCTACCATGTTCTGTACAGTGCATGAGGCATATTAAGTATGACAAAGGATAGTTTTCAGTACACCAGATCAATGAAATGAAATAAGCTCACATTAACGCCAAGCTATAATGGGGCCTCAGAGAGTAGCATTCATGAGTGCTATCTAATTAAATGAGTTTCCTTGATTACGTGAGCCTCCCATGTAATAAGTATCCTTTGACAGACTTTCAAATCATTATCAATGTTTCTTCAGCCTATTAGTGCTTTATTTGTTTTCAGATACAATCTGATTAAACTTTTATAGCGTTCTCAGTTAGTTCATTAGCGTCAAGCGTTGTGTGTTGATGTTTAAAATGCTCATTTAAACAGAAGGAAAGAGCACTGACAGTTTAAAAGAACAGTTAAAACTCGCTAAGTTGCTCTTTCTGAGTTTTTCTTTTCTTATATTTTTTTGGAGATTCAGTAAAGTAGTAATAACATGGTTGTAAAGATCTTCAAAAGTAAAGGTATTGTGCTGCAAAGCTCTGCTCTGCCTCAGTTGTATTCAATGACTTCTTCATGAATTCATTCATGCCTAATCCATTAGTCATCCATTAAAACAAGCGGAGCTCAAACTAACTCACACATTTCTTTATCCGCACGCAAAACAAAAACTTTCCCTGAATCCATCAGGTTGTTGATGCTAGAGATATCGTGCAATATTCAAATGTAGAGCTTTGTTGGGATTCATCATTAAGTTCTAAAAACGCAAAAGGTCAAAATTGTAGCTTTTGATGAATTTCTAGGACAAAAAGAGTCATTGTTCTTAATTGTTTAATATGCTGCTTTAAATGGAAAAGGCTGCAATGATATCAAAGCGTGGGGGGTGCTGGTGCAAGTTCAGAAGAAAGACCACGTCTCAGTCTGACTGACTCAGATGAAACACATTAGTGGACTTGCAATGGAGCATGCCTTCAGCCATCAGACAGTGGAAATTATTGGATTTAAAGTGACTTAATGGGGTTCTTGATTATTATATTTTTTTATGAGTCATCATACAACACTGTACATTCATCAAGCATCAATATGTGTAGGTATTCCTCTCATTTTCATGCTGATGTAGTGCCCCCCCCATAGACAGATCCATTTATTACATCTTTACATGATGTCAGACTGAGGAATTAGCTGCATGGGATGTAAAAGTGTATGCTGTCTCTGTCTCCCTTTAAATCTTGTAAAACAAAAAGTTTTTATAGAGGCCTTGGGGAATAATATATTTATATAATTTTAAGCAGTTTGGATGTTTATTTTTTTATATAAATCACATCTTAAAAATAAATACGTCACTATACTTATTTATTTAATACTATAAAATGTTCACATTACAACCATATTTGTTTTCTGACAACATATATATACATATATATATATATGTATATATATATATATATATATATATATATATATCAGCCATCTTTATGCTCTCCACAATGGGTGTGGATTGATCTGTTGCTGCAGTAATGGGGGAGAATTTGCTGTCAGCCTGCAGACGGTCTGTGAGTTCCACCACATTGGTTTTGCTTGATGGCACATGTCCTCAAGACCACGAAACAAAATAGTTTTTGAATGAATACTGGCAAATTGAATTCCTTCCTCATTTGCTGGATGCCACTGAAAATGGATGCTTATTGACACCCGTACTTCACAAGTGAGGAGGCCCAGCCCTCGACATCCTAGATCGATAACATTAACTGAGACATCCCCACAGCGAGCTTAAAAAAAAAAGAAATATATATATATATATATATATATATATATATATATATATATATATATATATATATATATATATATATATATATATATATATATATATATATATATAACTTGATTTATCCTTAAATGAATTCTTGTTGGTTTAGTGAGCTTTTTTGTGTTCTTCCTATTTTTTTAATGTCATTTCAGCAACTTTATCAATTAATAAAATAGCAGACATAAATAATGTGTTAAATTTAGGATTTTTAGCAGTTATTTATTAATAATTGTTGCACATTCTTGAACTTTTTGTTTAAAATGACATAGAAGTCTTACTAAATGTTGCTTTTTTTTGCAAAATTATAGATGCCAGTGAAGCATTTGAAGCTCCAGTATATATCTTTTTTTATACCCCCACCCTTTACCCAGCTTGTAAATCTGATGCAGCATGCCAAAGAGAAAGGCCTGCACACTTTGGAGGTAACTGGCTTTGTAGCTGTCACAGCATCAGGCTGTTGCGAAATGTAGCCGGAGACATGAAGTCTGAAAATATGCCCCCTGTCTCTTTGCGTAAACAAGCCAGCGTACATTCATTAAAGGGCTTTTGACCGCACCTCAAATACCTATTGATCAGCTGTGGACAAATGGGATCCATTTCCCTGTATGAGTCGTGGCCATTTGTTACAGTTCACGATTGATTCTTTGCCATGGCAACCGCCAGTGTGCGGCCATGAAAACAGAAATTGCATTATCTCAGTGGAAATTGATGTAAGAGTGTATGGTGCAATCAAAATGTAACTGAGTACTTATGAAACAAATCTTACAAAGAATTTTTTTAAACATTGATGTTTTTTCCCCTGTAGTTTTATTCATCAATTTATAGATTCAAAGTCAACTAATCCTGATGCTGGCTAAAAGGTAAGGTCAGCAGGTAAACCAAATTGAGAATTTAGAAAACATTCATTTTCACTTGCAATAAATGTAAAGACTTAGTTGAAGCCCAGCAGCTTAAAAAAATGAAAACTTTGTAAAAACTAACAGAAAACCCAAATTTCCTTCAGGTGGCAACACGTCTGTTTATTATGACGGCTTAATCCATGTTTCTTAAGTCCAGAACAAGATGTTTCTTTGCATTTTATAAGCTCTAAGGTTGGTGAAGTTTGCCTTAAGGACAATGCCAAAGTGGCTGATGTCAAATGTGACTTTTAGACACAAGAAGTGACACCTCGATATTAAAGCAAGTTGACTGACTGTTATGGGCATCTTTCAGAGACAGAGAACATTTTTGTATTTTATCTGCAGTAACACATCCAAATATTCCTAACAGACATTTTGACTTAAAAGGCAATTGAGAAAAATCACTGATGATTGTGGTTTGGCCGTGATTTCACACTGTGTAGTAAAAAAGGTGTCACAAGAGGTGATGTGCTGTTGCTTATCTAGCGCGTTGACCTTTACAGCTCCCTTATCTTCGTCTACACTGCATCTAGATGTTCAAAAATAGTGAATGGTGAATTCACATTTAGCACTTTACTACCCTCTTTGACAGTGCTGTGCAGTCACAGTCCCGTTCACCCATGCACACACACACATTCACACACTGATTTCGACTCCGCTCCCAAACACTGGCGCCAACCTATAACCATCAGGAGTAATGTGGGGTTCAGTGTCTTGCTCAAGGACACTTCAGCACACAGGCGTGCAAAATGGGAACAGTAAGAGTAGCTTTTCTAAACGGTTCATGTAAGTAAAAGGCACTTATTTTTACATTTTATTGTGAAAAAATCATCTTGATCCTTTTTAATGGATTCAAGAAATTTTGATTAAACTACTTACTTTCCAACTTTTTAGAAGGGTTTTGAATGTTGACTAGTGTTGTATGGAATAAAGCAATAATTTGAGACCTTGTGGGATATAAATGTGCAAAAATGAAAACCATAACATCTCATTTAAATCAATCCCTTGTACCTCTGTCACATCTACCCTCAGGCGTGGATACGGGCGGAAAATGGAACCATGAAACCACGATACACGCCTCCATGAAATTTTAAGATCGTCGACTGCTCAATGAGCCTATAGAGCAAACATTTTTGTTCACTTTTTTTTCTACAGGTAGAAAAAGTGAACATGTAGTGAGCACTAATGCAACGCGTAAGGGTGAGACACAAGCATGTCGTCGAGATTGTGCAATGAGCAAGGGTTTAGTTGGTGCATTTCAAGTGATAAGTGTTCGCTCCTTATGTACAGCGTGACTGTTAAAAATTAAGAAATTAGACAATCTGAGCACAGATTGTGCAGACATCGTACTTGCGTGTCACATGCGTATCAGCCAGTCTGCACAGCATTTGACTAGAGTGCAGTGTAAGAACATCATCTGACAGCACATTCGGATGTTACAAATGCGTGTAACTTTCATTAGCCTTCACAATACACTTACCACTGACAAGAAAATTGTTTATGATGTCACTTAAGATGGCTTTATAAGCCTCAGAGACCCGGGCAACCCAAAAACCTTCAGCACCCATGCAGGTCACCCCCATGCATGTGACTTATGCATCGCTTGTTTTTACAGTTAAAAAGAAAAGCTCAAAATTGTCTAAAAATGTTACATTACACAAATAATAGTGTGATTGAACTTTGAACTGCTAACCTTTGGTGTAAGATGTGTTTTCTGGTGAAACCCACCCTGAAAATGGATTGATTTAAAAGCAGTTTTCTTGAAAGCTCTTTTCATCTTCCAGCTCATTCTCGGAGTTGCTCTGTGTCACGAAACCTTCTGCTGTGTGCTCTGGCAAAGCTGAAACAAAGGCAGCATTTGCGGGGCCCTGGTGGGACCAAAATTGAGACGATCTCAGCAGGAACCCTAAATGTAACGAGCAGAGCTCTTTCTTCCTTCAAGACAAAAGCCAGACTTCTCCAACAAAGCAACACCGACACAGAATCAGTATTTCATTTAACACTGGTTTGGGAACACTTTACCCTGGCACATACTAGACACTTTTATTTAATCTACAAGCTGCTTGCTCCGTCCCTTTCCCAGACTAGCACAGCAGGTGCTTGTTCATTCAATCTGCAGTGACTGGAGAAATTTGATTATTGTTGAAGCCTGAAAAAGCTGGCAAGGAGCAAAGTTTACATTGACGCCTACAAGTACAGTTCCTTTTAGGCTTGGTGTTGCAGTTTATAGTATTTACAGTCAATCTGGAAATGATTTAGCCCTTAAAACTCCAAGATTTATCCGTTTCAGAAACAAAAAATAGCATAAGAAGATCAATAGTTTGTTGGATTTTTCCTCCAGAAAAAAATCTTCTCTTGCTTGCCTTCTACAGCTAATGAATAACATAGATGGTATCTTTGAAAATCCAGCAGTCTTATCTGACCACTGACCTCCAGAGCTTCAGATGCATTTTTGTGTTCGGGTTTTAACTGTTGTGAAATGTGAAGATGTCAGGAAGCAGATGTAGAGCATGCGCAGCAGGTTAGAGGTTAGCGTGCACGCTGTGCGCACAGATAAAGAAGCACATCCAGCTTCCAGGACAGCACCAAATAAACAGACTCCTGCTGTTTTCATCCATCCCATTCATGCAAGCAACCAATCTTAATGAATGAATTAAAGATAATTGAAACAATTTGTGAATAGCTGATATCTCAGTGTGCTTATAGGAAGAAAAAAACCACACACACACAAAGACAAATGCTATGTTTTTATTTTTTACACAGACAGATGTTCTGATATGTGTCCCCCTCTCCCTCTGTGGTCCCATTTCTGTGATAGACTGAATATAAATTGAAAATTTATATTGTCTCAGATTTTGGATTTCTGAAAAGTCATTTTTGAAGAGTCTTGGGGAAAAAAGAACAGTTTTTAGCTCACCCAGTTGTATTAAATAGGAACAAACTGGTCTGTTTATTTTCTTCTCCATCAAAAAGTCAAATCCACGTTTGTTGTAACTTTGAGGGATTTGTCTGCAAACTATGCCTGAGGTCTGTTTCCTGTGTGTTTTAATTATTCTTTCTCCACATTTCATGCTTGTTAGTTCTGCATACAATACAGAGGCACAGCACGTTTCCTGAAGCTGTAATTGAAAAGGAAAATCCGGCTGTGTTAGTAACGGGCTGCAGATGGCAGTAGTTGAACAGACACAAGCGTGTAAATTCTGCCTTTTTTCCCCTAATTTATTTCGTTTTTGTCTGAAACGTTAAGTCGTCCTGCAGTGACAGATGAGAAGTCGGAGCCTCCCCAACAGTACTTTTAATCTAGTTCAGATTTATGATATCAACAGAGGAAAATTCTCCTCTGCTTCTGGTCGGAGATGAAATGGAGAGTCTGCAAAGGCATTAAATGAAGAGGAGGGTGCTTTTTGTCCGTATAAAAGGCTTTGCCAAGTATTCACCAAAGTCAATGCCCCGTGTGATTCATCCCAAAACCTTTTAGGTCTGACTGAGGGAAGCCATGAGTTGAACTGATAACCACGTTCCACATCAGACGGGAATGAATTGAAAGACAAAGTATGAATGTCTCTAACTCCAAGAGAGATGAAAGGAAGACCTGAAAAAAAAAGTTCAAACTAGATCTTGAAACAGGGCAAGAAAATAAAACCCAGAAAAAAAAGATGAACAGCCAATGTGCTTCAGCTCTATCTAGTAGCTCATTCAGCATGTACACCCTGTGGCTGGTTCCTTATTTCCATAAAAGTCAAGGCCTTTATCTGACAAGGAGGAGAGAGGAAAAAAAGGCACTTGGTGAGGCTGAAGCAAACACAAAGCGTGACGGATGTTGCATCATAGCTTTATTCCGGAGACACCCTTACATTATGTGCTCACACTTGACACATCCATTCACACATTCGTATGCTGTGTGGGGATGCAGTGTCCCATTAAACATTGAATCCAGGGTTGAAGTGCAGTGCACTGTTAATTAATGGCACATTTCTCTGAGAAGTAAGAAGTGAAAATTATTTAAAATCGGACATGTAAGTAATCCTTACTTCAAATGTGAGTCATATTCTTTTACTGCATGAATTATTGCTGGGTATATTGCGTAGTGCTGTTTCAGATCATGAACTAATAATGCCTGTCGTTATAGGATAACTTCACATTTGAGAGATCATCAATTACTGATCGCACTGATTGATTGCTTCCTTCTTTTTATATTAAGTTGATGGTTTTTCCTGCAGAAATTTAACTGAGAAACAGCCTAATATATTCATTGTTATTGAAATGGGGTTGTTGCTGAACTCCTTTAACAATTTGATTGATCAAAGCAGGGTTAATACTTCTTACATTGAAGCTCATTATAAAAGAAAAAAAAAACATGAGTCATGAAGAAGGAAAAGGTCACAAATCAGTTGAAAAGACTAGAATATTGGTATTTATGGTCAAAAGATCTATGAATCTGTTAAGAAATCAGATAAATCTACAAAAATATGCTTTTTTTGTGCCTGCTGAGCAACAATAATTATACAAACTGCAATAATTTGTGATTAAAACCATTCATTTATTCATAATTTAGGAATGAATGAGGTCTTCATGTAAGAAAATGTGGCCATCATAATTATAAAGACAAGTTTGATCATAAAACACTTTCAGACGGACAAAACCCATTGTTTGCTGCGTCTGACCTTACTGATCTGTGCAACATTAAGTGTCAGATTTCACAGCTACTTGACCCAAGACAGAAAAAGGTACAGAGCAAGTTATATTGTGATTATGTGGGCAGGACTTGATACCCCTCACGCGGTCCGTGTTATGGAATCGGAGTCCGGCAGCAGAACACTCTGGGGAGGCTCGATGAGGACTTGGCATTTAGCCAAAACACAATGCCACACAGCTTTGCAATTTGTCTTCCTCTTCCTCCAGACGCACCTCATGAAAACTAATGACCTCTCACCTTTGCTGCTGCAGCCTGAAGGCGTGCAACATCGTTAGAGACAACAAAATGATGGTTCATGCGGGGTCTTATGCACTCCTTCTTTCCTGCTGGATCTACACCTTTGAGATACTTCATGAAAAAAATCGTAAAGGTAAAGTAAACGAATAAAACAGTCCCTGAACCATATCTACTGATGTTCGACATTTAAGGTTTGTGGACTAGATAAAAGACAGTAAGAAAAGGGAAAGTGTTGGAAATCACTTTAGGGTCAGAGTCCAGCTTCTGTATAAGCACTCACGCTGTTGGAAGATCATAAAGCAGTGGGTGGTTTATTGATTTCAAAGTCTTTATCAGTGTTTCTGTGTGGCCACTGGCTGAATATCTGTGGGAAGAGGTGTCTATCAACTTTCTGGAAACATCAGCTGCACCCAAGAGAAACGCACTGTTCAAGCCTTTTATTTTCTATCAACTACAAATGACGTCCTGTTTGCTTGTTTTCATCTGTTAGAATTTTTGCTTTGTTTTGTGCCCTGACAGCCTGTTATCAATGTACTGTATTGGGCTTGAACTACAATGTTTTAGTGTGTTGCTTTCATAACCATCATTTTTTTTATTGCAAAGTTTGACACCTAATAACAGGGCTCCAACGAGAGACAGACATAGCAACTGGAGAGGTCAGACAAGCCCAGTTATTACTGTTTTAAAAGGAAACGTAAAATAAAAACGCTTCTGGTGAACTGCCTCTTTTATTATGTGACAAGGGTGTAAAAGCGGTGATGGAAGTAAAGGTTATAAATTCCTATTTTTGTCATAATTTTTTCACTTTTTTTAACCCACAGGGTCCTTTTATCATCCACTGACTTTCTAGTAAAACACTTTTTCTCTCCATTTAAAGACTAAATCACCTCCAGCAGAGATGGATGGATGGATGGATGGATGGATAGATAGATAGATAGATAGATAGATAGATAGATAGATAGATAGATAGATAGATAGATAGATAGATAGATAGATAGATAGATAGATAGATAGATAGATAGATAGATAGATAGATAGATAGATAGATAGATAGATAGAGTATTGACTGTATGTGAAAATTGAATTAAGTGATACCGCCCCCTGCGGTTCCAAACAGGAAATGCCCTCGGGCTGCTTTCAGTGGTACAGGTGTGGTCTTCTAACATGCTCACTCCTGTTTGGAGAGAGTGTTGCCATACAAATGAGGCCTCAGACTAACTTATACCAATCACTGCTTACTGACAATTTCTGTTTCCAACACAACGATGACCATATTGTGAAAAATGATCATTTAGAGCAGTGTTTTTCAACCAGTGTGCCGTGTGAAATTTTTTTTTTTTTTTTTTTTAAATCAACTTTATTGCACATTATGTCATTTTACAAAGATGTACTTTTAGGTATGCAATAAAAACACAACTGCAAATATCAAATACACAACTGTAACAAACAGAAGAACAAGAATAGAGAGAAATAAGCCAGGGGGTTAAACTCTACGAGAAAATACTGAAACTATCACATACAGACAATGTTCTGATTGCTTTTTGCTTCTCTGAATTTCGAATACTGTTGATATACTGATTTAATTCAGAAAGGAATACAGTGAAACAAGGTTTTCTACCAGAAAATTTACATTTATGAACATGGAATTTAGCCAAAATTAGTAAAAGATTTAAAAGAAAAGCAGAGTCCTTTTGCATATTGTTTGATATTAGACCCAACAAAACATCTTTCCAAGATAAGACAAAACAAGAATGAATTTTATCATTAATAAAATCACATATCTTCTGCCAAAATACCTTCACTTTGGGACAATGCCAAAAAAGATGGATAACTGTTTCAGGGGAATTACAACCAAAACTACAGAGTGTGTCAATGTTTAATTTAAATCTGTTTTGAATAAACATTTTAGCTGGGTAAATTCTATGGATAAGCTTAAAAGAAACTTCTTTAACCTTATTAGTGATTAAAAATTTATTGGGTGTTTGCCAAACCTCCTTCCATGCAATGTCTTCAACAAACATGTTCCAATAAGGCATGCTACGAGGTAGTGAAACAACGTTCGTTTGAAATAATGTTCGTATTGCTTTGTTGTTTTTCCTAGGATAACCGGTCAGACATATTTTCCCCACAGGAGTATTTATGGGAGAGAGTAGAAAAGGCTCCTCAACATTAACTCTGTGTTGAAATTTAAACAGCATGCAGACACCAGAAGGAATAGCTCCAAACACTCTAGCATATTCTAAAGGGGGAACAGGGAGGTTAAATTTAGATAGGAATTCCTCATAAGTTAAAAGTAAGCCCTGGTTGTTAAATAATTGATACACAAAAATAATCTTATTTCGAAACCAATGTTCTATGAAGAGTGATTTACGTTTATATAAAATGTCCCTGTTATTCCAGATAGAATATTTGTGAGGTGAAAAGTTGTGTTTGTATACAAGGGACCATGAAATGAAGGCTTGGCGGTAAAATGCAGATAATTTTAGTGGGATTTTACATACATCATAATTACACATGAGAAAGAAATCAACACCACCAACTTTAGATAAAACATGAAGAGGTATAGTGTTCCAAATGGAGCTGGGATTTCTAAAAAGTTGTTTCAGCCAATTAATTTTAAATGTGTTATTCAAGGTAGAAAAATCGAGAAAATTGAGGCCACCTTTGTCATAGGAGTTCATGAGAACATTTTTTTTTAAGTAATGGGTTCTATTTTTCCAGATGAAATTAAAAAGCATTTTGTCAATTTCTTTGATAATTTTATCATCAACATGTAAAGCCAAAGCTGCGTATGTTAAGCGGGAAATACCTTCTGCTTTGCTGAGTAAAATCCTTCCTCTCAAAGATAAATCTCTGGAGAGCCACTGATTCAATTTCCTTTGAGTTTTTTCTATTATTGGGTTAAAATTTAGGGAGCTTCTTGCATGTTGGTCTTTTGTTATTAAAATACCTAAATATTTCACTTCAGATTTAACTGGAAGATTATACAAAGTACTAGCAGCACCTTCTTTAATTGCTATTAATTCACATTTATTCACATTCAGAAAAAGACCGGACGCCTTTGAAAATGTCCCAATAACGTCAAAAGCAACAGGAATTTGCTTTTCATTTTTTAGAAAAAGTGTAGTGTCATCTGCAAGTTGAGTAATAATTAGTTCTTTGTCAATGAGATTGATGCCTTCAACTGCACTGGATTTAATGTGATCTGTTAACAGTTGAGAAACTAAAAGGAAAAGATACGGAGAAACAGGACAACCTTGCCTAATTCCTCTCTCTAGATTTAATCTGGGAGAGGTGCCACCTGCTAATTTAATAGAGCTGTTACAGTTTTTGTATAATGTAACAATAGCTGAATAAAAGTATTCTCCAAAACCAAATTTTTGAAGACAATGAAAAATGAATTTATGTTCTACGGTATCAAATGCTTTGTAAAAATCCAAAAATAAAATAAAACCGTTACCATTTATAATGTCTGGATGATCAAGAATGTCCAAAACTAGCCTGATATTATTCATTATATGTCTTCCTGACATAAAGCCAGACTGGGTCTCATCAATTACTGAGTCCAGTGTCAATTTTAGTCTCTTAGCCAAGATTGTTGCGAAGATCTTATAATCATTGTTTAGTAGCGATATTGGACGCCAGTTATCTAAGAACAATGGGTCTTTTCCAGATTTCGGAATTAATGTCATCAAGCCTTGAGTCAATGTCGTAGGAAGAAGTTCTTTATCTATACTTTCTAAAAACACTTGATGTAAAAAGGGAGACAGATCCTCAGCAAAACATTTATAAAACTCTGAAGTCAGCCCATCTGTCCCTGGTGATTTATTGGATTTAAGTTGTTCTATGGCCTTTTGCACTTCCTCAAGTGTTATCATGCTCTCACATTGCTCCTTTTCACTTTCAGTGATTGTTTTGACTGTTAACGAATCTATGAAGGCATCTGTTAAAACTTGACAAAATCTAGAGCTATAAAGTTTCTGGTAAAAATCACAACAATAGTTAGAAATGACTTTATGGTCTTCTGAAATAGTTCCATCTATATTAATTTTGTGAATGCTACTACCTTTAGAATGGTGTCTCTCCAGATTAAAAAAGTAATGTGAATTTTGTTCACCATTTTCAAGCCATCTTGATCGAGATCTCACAAAAGCTCCCTTGGCTTTTTTAAGATATAAATGATCCAGTTCAGTTTGAAGGTTAGAGAGTTGAAGTTTATCTTCATCTGATAGTGTCAGCTGCATTTTGACACAAGTGAGTTATTTTTGAAATGACATTTGCTTCATGTGCTCTTCTACTTTTAGCTTTATCACTACTTACTTTTCTGAGATATTTACTTATTTCAAATTTAAAAAGCTCCCAGTGTAAACCATATTTCTTTTCTATATTAGCTTTAGACCAAAAATGTGCTATTTCTCTTTTGATTTGTTTTTTAACAGAGTCATCCAGTAAAATAGAGCTATTAAGTTTCCAATAAGCTGAATGAGTGGCATAAGACTTAGAGGTGGTAAACTTTATCTTAATAACTATGGCTTTGTGGTCTGTAAGAGGGGTGGGGCAAATGTTTACATCAATCTGATCTATGGCAACACTTTTTGAGATCAACCAAAAGTCAATTCTGGACTGACTTGTACCCGTTTTGTTACTCCATGTAAAGCATTTGACATCAGGGTTTTTCCTTCTCCATATATCATGGAGGTCAAATTTCTCCATAAAATTCTTTAGCTTGGTGTTGCTTCCATCCGGCGCACGAGGAGGACACCTATCTGCATTATTATCTGGGACATTATTGAAGTCACCCCCCAACAGTATGATAGCATTTGGAAATTTTTCTAACCATTTCAACAATATGTTTTCTATAGAGAAAAGAAGTTGTTCATTTTCTTTGACAGTGTTGTATCCATAAATATTGGCTGAAATAACAATATTATCATCACATTGTAGTATTTGGCAAATATAATGACCTGATGGATCACTTTCAGTAAGTAAAATATCCCCACTAAACTTATTTTTTAGAGTTGTTACCCCGGCCGATCGCTCTGTACCGTGTGAAAACCATAAAGAATGACCCCACTGACACTTCCAGAATTTGGCATCATCAGATATTGAATGAGACTCCTGTAAAAAACAGAGATCTGAATGAAACTGCTTAGCAAATAGAAATAAAGCTTTGCGTTTAACATTGTTGCGTAGCCCCCTGGCATTAAAAGAAACAAAAGATAGAGTAAACAGATTAACTAGAACAATAAACAACACACAGAAAAAAGATTTTGTTTTATAAAAACTATAAAGTTATTTAACAAACAGTGCAATATCGAGAACAGCACCAAAATAAAATCTTAGCAGCTTTAGTACGGAAAAGAGAACTTTTTTTTCTTTTTTTCTTTTTTAACCTCTACTTTCCTTCCCTTTCTGCCCCCTTTCCCCCTCCCTTTGCACCCCCCCCCCAAAAAAACCCAACTCAGATATAGAATTGAAAAGGGATTCGAGAGGGGGAAAAGTTCCTGAGAATGCAGAGGAGAACAAACTGGACTCCTCACATGGTTGGGAAAACAAAGAAAAAAAATAAAGAAAAAAAAATAAAAAATAAAGTCTCGTATTTATTTATTTTTCCTTTTTCTTCCTTTTCTATTTTCATGGGTGAACTTCTGACCCATTAATAAATCCACGGCCTCCCACGAAGTAAGCCGCCTTTCCCTCCTCGCGTGCTTTCTTGATTTTCGGCCACAGCTTCTGCCGATTCTCCCTGTCCTCCTTTGTTAGGTCCTCGTTGAAGCGCAGGCCTTTGGCTTGGAGAAACCCGTTCTTCTTGGCCGCTCTCCAAACCTCCTCCTTCAGACGCCGGGAGATGAATCTGATTAGAACCCCTCGAGGCCTCGGGTCCTCCTGGCGTTTTCTTCCCATCCGATGAGCGACATCAACAGCATCGGGAAACTTTTCTTTTTCTGAGGGCAAAACATGCTGGCAAATGTTGATCACCTCCTCGCGCACGTTTTCCTTCTCAGCCTCAGTAAGACCGTAGAGCCTCAGATTCCATCGACGACCATAAGCTTCCATTTCTGCAACCCGGGCCAAGCATCTCGATGTAAATTCCTCATTTTTTTCCACACGTTTTTCCATGACCTCAACTTTGTCATTTATGAGTTTAATTTCGGAACGGACAGTTTCAACCATTTTTTCAAGAGCATCGCTTCTTGAGTTGATTAGTTCGGCGAGCATATTGACTGCTTCATCTGACTTCATGGACCAGGGCATAGTAGGCTTTTTAGCAAGAGGAGGCTTACTTGGGGTCACTGGGAGTGAAGGAAATTCCTCCTCCGAAGTCACGGGAATGTCCATGCTGCTGCCGGAGTAGTCGTGCTCGTCGGCTAACAACAAGCTAGCGGAGCTGTGTTTGTCTTTTGAAGATTCGCTTCTTTTAGGAGGTTTGGGCATTTTGAATGGTGGGATTTTGTAAAAAGTATCCAATAAGTACAATCCACAACGTTCACCGATCGTTTTCAAGAAAAAGCAAAATGTTGCTGCTTCAAAAATGCTCAATAAAAAAGTTAGGTGCTCGGAGCTCGATAAAAACAAACCGGTCACGCCGCCATCTTGCCGGCCAGTGTGCCGTGTGAAATTGCCGTCATTAACTGATCTAAAAACATTTCCCATCTCCAGGATTTCAGCTCTGTGTTCATCCAAACAGGCCCTGATAAAACACTGAGGAGTTAGGAATATAAAAGATCGTAAAATACTTTTTCTTTGCGTTTATTTTATTTTATTAAAGACATTTTCATAAGAATGACGGCAGCGCGATTCAGCTGCAGCTCCGGCTGTATTTAGGAAAAGTCACGCTCCTTTACCTGTCTCCACCAATCATTCTTGGGGGGGTTAATCACATGTCATCAGTCTGCCCAATCAGAAGTGGTTAAAGTCTTCACTTCCTTGTCTCGATTTAGCTCGTAAAGTCGCTCAGTTCTAACAAAAATACCAGCTAAAGCTTGTCTTTAGCGGTGTAGATTTCCACAGAATCCGGTATCAGACCGTGGAACAAGTGAACAAAACCATGAAGCTCCGAAAAGCGATCTCCGCCGGCCGTTTTTATGCACTACATCTCCCATGATGCATTGGGTTGTGAGAGTGACAGCGTAAAAGGAGTTCTGTTGTTAAACGTCTTGAAAACAACGAACACACTTCAAACTTTTTTTTAAATCTTCTAACTTAACTTTTATTGCATCTTTTAGAAAAACAGCTGCAGCTTCCAGCTTTTTCTGCAATAATTATCACAAAAATGCATGTGAGATTGTGGAGGGGCTGTAGATCAATACAGACTATGAGTTTCTCCTTTTTTTTTCATTTTTGGATGCTGGTGTGCCGCGGGATTTTTTTTAAGCTTAAAGTGTGCCGTGGCTCAGAAAAGGTTGAAAAACACTGATTTAGAGGCATGGCGAGAAGGCCCTGGTTCAAATCCCAGCTGGGAACTTTCTGTGTGAAATCAAGTGAAATCAGTGAAATCAAAAATCTGCATTTGTGTGTAAAAATCTTCTGCTGTGAACTGACAAATTTCCATTTGCATGTGTTCATTTAGAGTTACAACTTCAAATCTGTTGTTACAACTGCTCAAATGTGCTTCTGCGTGTGCTCGAATCTGCTGGCGCAAATCACAAGTGCACTACAACTGCGCTCTGAATTCTGACACAGTCCTTGCGAGAAGCTTGTGTCTAAACTGATCTGTGTCCGATAATGGAACAAGGGGGGGAGGGAGGGTTAGAGGAGGCGGAGTCAACCAATCAGAGATCAGGACTCGGAGAACTTGGTAAAGTTAGAAAGATCTTCACAGATTCGGACTTCCTGCTTCAATAACTCTTCTGATAAACATTCAAATGTGACAGAGTATCTCAATCATTTTGTATTAACATGGAGAGTGAACCACGAATGCATTTCTAAAGAAAAAAGTCATTTTTTTCCAGCATTTTAACGAGAAATGATATCTTCGTGCTTAAATGCAGACATGCAGCGAAACGGCTGCCAACAGGAAAATCATCTTTGTTGTAGCAGGACAATAGGGCCAGGGCTATTGAGCATCTTTATTATAAATCATATGTATTAACATTTGAAAAAATATATTAGAAACCATACTGGGTCTGCGACACTGCGCTACACCGCTGCTCAGAGACCAGCCGCCGAACTCCGCGGAGGAAGGAGATGCGAGGACCCGCTGACCAACGGCGGAGCACCAGCGGGATCCTCAAATCTCCTTCCTCCACATGCAAATGGAAATTTGTAAGTTCACAGCAGAAGATTTTTACACACAGATGCAGATATTTGATGCACAAGTTTTCACATTCTATATTACAAGTTCTCACATCAAATCTACAAGTGCGTTCTTTTAGACACATTTTTACCTTCAAATGTATCAAGCTTTACATGAAATTTAACATTTAAATTTAGAACTTCCATTTAAAACCCTGAATAGGGGACTGATCAGTTAATAATCAGTCTGACTTCAATTTGGTTAAAATGCAGCAAATAAAAGTTGTCTGAATATTATATAACTGTCAGTTAACTTTAATTAGCGCGACTTTTGTATTTGAAGACACATAATTTATCATTTATCATTTACCATGCAACTAAATAATGTTTCAAATCCTGGTAGTGTGCACGTCCCACTACCTTGATTGGAGTTTATTTGAGCTCACCTGATTTTGGTCAATCTGTGGTCAAACTTGTTCTGTTTTACAACCCATTCAACATCTAAATTGTTATTTACAAAGTATGGTTATAGAAATTCAGCACATTTGGACTTTATTATAGAGAGTTTTCAACAAACATTTGCAGCTTCTTACCGATTTGCATGTATAAACTGGCATAGAAATCTGAATCTTCTGTTCAGTTTGATAGATTCTCACCAGCAGATGCTTTATGGTTTCATGTTTTCATTCAATATGAATTCAAGCAATTAGAGAAAAAAATGTTGATGCAGATTCCATTAGCAAACCCTTTCTTTAAGAAGCATGCTCATGTCAGGGATGTCTGAAGCCAAATGAGCTCAACAACCTCAGCTCATATGCAGGTTAATTATGCTTGAGCCTGTAAATAAATGCAGGTAGTTGCCTCTTTAACCTGCAGCTGCCGCCACCGTATTCATTGAAATTGACTTTCTTTTTGGGGGGGATTAGTTTGACCTGGCAGATGAGAAGATCAGCTCTTTCTGTGTACTTCAGCTGTGTAATCACATGGGAACATAGCGGTTCAAATGATTGAATGGTGGAGTGTTGTCATAATTTTGAGCAGTGATTAACTGTTGGGACTTCTTCTCTCCCAGACTCAGCGCCGCCAAGTGGAGTTCAGAACTCGCTTTGGAGGTGTCACTGACATTTTCCACCCAATAACCACAAAATCCATCTCATCATTTATAATTCATGTCAAGCAATAAAAGGATGTGCCAGCAGAGACACAATGAAGTCACAAGCAATTATGCAAAAGTTGAACCCGTCCTTTCATTATTATTATTATTATTGGTTGGAAAGAGTTATGATCATCTAACACCTACTGTCCTACACTTTTTGTAGGATTTAAAGGTCCATGTTGCTGTGAGATCTATCTTTATTTATGTCATTCAATCAAGGAATCTGAACTTGTCTAGAGATTTGTTCAGCACATCAATTGCAAAAATAAAAATAAATGAATTCCTTACAGACTTGTTTTCACTGAGTGCTCTGGTTTAGTTCTAATGGTCAAGGCATTTTAGGTGAACTTCTTTACTCAAAGTTAGACTTTAATAAGGCATGCAGGGTGAACCTAACAACAACAATGGAGGTCATAAAAGAGCTCATGTTTGTCTTTTGGGACTTTGTAAATACAAATCATTTAATGTTGTTTGAGAGAAGATGGCGGGCGGCGAAGAGGAATACGGCCGCTTTCCTGGCACTTTCTTTTTTTAGTGATGACCTTCAGCCAATCAACGTGTTTCAAAAGTAGCTCCATCCTAACCAGTCCGTTCCATTTTTCTATTGACCTAAATGTGGTATGGTTCGGTCCAGGTCAATGTCTCCATCTTATACTGGAAACACTAAAAACAGTGGACTGGACAAAGTAGAAGCTAAAAAGTCAGATTACAACCTTACTCATACAACATTTAGATAAATTCAAAAAAAGTCACTAAAAATTCAATTTCTAAATATAATACATGCGAACCACCATATAACCAACTTTACTAACAGGAACCTGATACCAATTGTTGAGTATTATGAATTATTATTATGTTGTGTGGGAAAAACAGTTGCAATAAATCCATATTTTGAGTAAAGACTCCTGGTTTTTGATTAACCCTTGTGCTATGCTATGACCCCACCCTTACATTGATGTGTTTTCCCTACCATGACAAAGGTGGATAAAGGTGGAAAGATTTCATGGAATTCATGGACACCAGTGAAGATCATAAATCATTGAAGAAAAAAGGTTCAGCGCACTGTCTAGTGGGGTCTAGATGACCCAACTCCCAATGTTAAAGTGCCTAGGATAGCGCAAGGGTTACGTGCAGCATTCTTTTATTTTGACGTTGAAGGCTATTCGTCTGTTTCCTCACTGTGAGAAGAAACTTTCCAACTATTCCTTCAGAATCAGATTAGATTAAACTAAAAAAAATGTAGGTCGCAATTTTTTGTCTGTATCGTTACAGCCAAAAAGGTTTGCATATATATATATATATGTGGTGTGGCTTAGACCAGATCTCAGACCAGTCGCACGCACTCACGCACTGAAGGAGGAGGGTTTGGGGAAGAGACAGAGGGAGCTAAAATTGTGTGCCTTGTCTAGGCTACCCCACCTTGGTGGGACACAGCCTTGGTAAATAATAATAATATATATATATATATATATATATATATATATATATATATATATATATATATATATATATATATATATATATATATATATATATATATATATATATATATATATATATATAAACCGGCATATTCTTCCTGCTCCATCATATATTTAATTTCATAACGCTTAAAAAGTTTTCAATGGATGACGGGTTTTGCATGCATGCAGGTCAAATTCAGCAACAGCATTCAGTATTTTATCAGCATCCTCTTGCTGATTAAAGTAATGTATTTCTTGAAAGATGCAAATATTGGCTGCGCAGCAAAATTCACTCTAAAACAAGCTGAAAACTCAATTATTTTATATTTTTCCCATTTGCCCTCAATATTTCACCAATAGAGAATATCCAACAGTTAAGTTATTTGGTCAGATTCTTTTATAAATAATTATCTCTTTGGCATGAAATACCAAATCATATATTTTTCTTTACAAATAAATGCTTCTTTTTTCTAGAAAGTTTACGTGATTAGTAAACAGACAGAAATAAATGCCTGATACCTTATGCTGCAACCTCAGGTGAAACTATTTCATCTTTGTGAACCTTGTAATGGAATTGGCCTTGTGTGTGTGTCTGTGTGTATGGGGGGGGGATAACTACTACAGCCACATTTTTTATTTCAAAAACCACAACCATCCTTTATTTAATAAATATTTTTTATAATATAAACCCCCAACAATACACAAAGCATATTATACAAAACAACCACTAATCTTAAATATGTGCATCATTTTCACAGTTTTACAGCCCTGTACATTTTTAAATTTGTTTAGCTGTTGCTGAATTTTTTTATGTAAAAAACAATTTTCTTGCAGGATGGTGGTTTTGTAAAAACATTTTTTTCATGCCTTTTGGAACTCAGATGGTTGAGATGCATGTCAAAAATTTTCTTACAAACTCCAGGTTTCTCTTGTTTTTGTTGTTGTAGGATAACTCAGCTTTCTATTGCCTTAAAGGCTCTTCATTAGTATTTTAAAACATGTACTTTTAGGTTTATATTCACTTTTTCTGCATTTAACAGCTGAAAAAGACATGCTCGTACAGTAAAGAAGTAGAATTGTTTGGTTCCTAAATTCCAGAGGTAGGGATTTGAAGAAGGGATGGGTTCAGGTCTTAACTAACTCTGTATGTTGTAGATCTGCTGGCTGGCTGTTGCCAAGTACACAAGGTGAGTTAGCTGACTGACCAGAAACATCCGATGATTCAGCCATTTAGTCCACAGATGCCGGTCACTGAGTTACAGTCGTTTGAATAAATTTGAAGTTTGCCAATATATATCAGTGCTACAAGGAGTATTTTTACACAATGGAGTTCAGATTATACGTGAAATGTTTTATGTTTATGCTGCAACAATATTAGAGTCTATACTTACCACAAACACTAATTTGATAACATTTTTGAAGAAAAAAGATGAAACCCTATTTTTGACCAAATAAGTCACAGAAAAGGACTCTGAAAAACCCAAAATTCAAACAATGACAGGCTCTGGGGGAACAGGTTAGCTTCACTTTTGCTTGACAGAGAAGGCTGCCTTTCGCTTGTGAGTAACGTCCGGTTCAAACGACTACGATTGGTGAACGCATTAAAATATTTGGCTCCACTCTGTCTCTTTCGCTTGCCTTGGAGTCAAAATGACTGGGACGGAATGTGTAGGAGTGGAAGGTCAACGGTACTGAGTATGCAGGTGTGCATGTGTCAGAAGTTAATAGAGGCAACGGTGGCTCTGTAACAGATTACAGCAGCTCTGTCAAAGGAAGAAAGGAGGCAAGGCCTGCAGCCCATTCATCACTGGCCCTGTCTTCTCCTCAGCCTCAGTCTCCTTAAGCCAAGTGATAAAGGTGCATGTCAGCTCCTCTCTGCTGCTCAACTGCATCCACTCTCTGCAGAATCCATACACAGAGGATCAGGTGCCTTTGGAGCTTGACACTATAGACACAGCAATACCAACACCACTGCCAGCCTGATAATGGAGTGCATGGGATAAAATAAGACTGCTTCTTCATATCTGTGCTATTTTACCTCTCAAACCATCTCAACTTAAGGAAATAAATTGAGGTTAAAGGCAATTGTGTGAAGATTTATTTCCGTACTGCCTTCTTTATTACAGAGTATTATTTATTTCTGCTATAACAGATTAAATATGCCTGAGTTTAGGGTTTAGAAAATCCTCAATCAGCTCCAATGCTTAGGGGACTTTGGTATTAATCTTGACAGTTTGCAGTATTTATAGCATCAAAATCGAAACGATAACTTCATTCAGCTTAAAAACCACTAGAAGGTATTTTATGTTTGACCTAGATTATAACACGAGGGGATATTTTTCCCCCATTAGTGACACAGGCTTATGTTTGCTCTCAACTGCATGTGTAGGTGGCAGTTGGTTGAGTCATTTTTATGAAGGATAAGTCATTAAATCACACCATGTTCCAGAATAAGATTTTTATTTTTTACATACAATTAAAAAAAAAATTGCAAGTTTCATCTTCATGGGGGGGGGAAAAAGTGTCTAAATGTTCTAAAACTTTAAATGATGCCAAATATGAAAATGCAGTCTCAGTTTGTTCCTGATTTCTTTTTAATCTTACAAAATAAAATCAAACATGAACATAACACCTTACGGTACTTTATATTGCCTGAGCAGATGAAAGCAAATGCACTCATGTAATTTTTTATGTTTAAAGACTTAATAAAAATCTGTTTTTATGTTTCCTAACTAGTTAAGTCAACACTAATAGCCAATAGGCTATAAAATTACATAGTTTTACTGACAGGAATCTAGTCATGGGAAGTGGTATATACACACATATATATATAAAAAAAAACAAAAAAAACTTGCCCCTTTCACCCTTTCGTGGGTGGTTTCTCACTCAAGCTCGGGTCCTCTACCAGAGGCCTGGGAGCTTGAGGGTTCTGCGCAGTATCTTAGCTGTTCTTAGCACTGCTCTTTTCTGGATTGAGATGTCTGAGATCTTTCCAGGTATCTGTTGTAGCCACTCCTCCAGCTTGGGGGTTACTGCCCCGAGTGCTCCAATTACCACAGGCACCACTGTCACCTTCATTTTCCAGGCTTTCTCCAGTTCTTCTCTGAGTCCCTGGTATTTCTCCAGTTTCTCATGTTCCTTCTTCCTGATGTTCCCGTCGCTTGGCACTGCCACATCCACCACAACGGCTTTCCTCTGTTCTTTATCCACCACTACAATGTCTGGTTGGTTCGCCATTACCATCCTATCAGTCTGGATCTGGAAGTCCCACAGGATCTTTGCCCTCTCATTCTCTACCACCTTCGGGGGTGTTTCCCATTATGGACCTTGGGGTTTCCAGTCCATATTCTGCACACATGTTCCTGTATATTATTCCAGCCACTTGATTGTGGCGCTCCATGTATGCTTTACCTGCCAGCATCTTACACCCTGCAGTTATGTGCTGGATTGTTTCAGGCGCCTCTTTGCACAGCCTACACCTTGGGTCTTGTCTGGTGTGGTAGATCTGAGCCTCTATTGCTCTGGTGCTCAGGGCTTGTTCCTGAGCTGCCAGGATGAGTGCCTCAGTGCTGTTCTGTAGGCCAGCCCTCTCTAGCCATTGGTAGGACTTCTTGATATCAGCCACTTCAGTTATGGTCCGGTGGTACATCCCATGCAGGGGTTTGTCCTCCCATGAGGATCTGTCCTCCAGCACTGTATCCTCTGCTCTCCATTGCCTGAGACATTCACTGAGCACACTGTCAGTTGGGGCCTTGAGCTTGATGTACTCATGCATCTTGGATGTTTCATCCTGGATAGTGGCTTCTACGCTCACTAGTCCTCGGCCTCCTTCCTTGCGGCTAGCATACAGTCTCAGGGTGCTGTATTTGGGATGGAACCCTCCATGCATGGTGAGGAGCTTTCGTGTCTTAACATCTGTGGTCTGTACCTCTTCCTTTGGCCATCTTATTATTCCTGCAGGGTATCTGATAGGGTGCGTAGCTGTTTATTGCCCGGGTCTTATTTTTGCCATTGAGCTGGCTTCTCAGGACTTGCCTTACCCGTTGGAGGTATTTAGCTGTTGCAGCTTTCCTTGTTGCCTGCTCCAGGTTGCCATTTGCCTGTGGAATTCCAAGGTACTTGTAACTGTCCTCGATGTCTGCTATTGTTCCTTCTGGGAGTGAGACCCCCCCTGTGTGGACCACCTTGCCTCTCTTTGTCACCATCCGGCTGCATTTCTCGAGCCCAAATGACATCCCAATGTCAGTACTGTAGATCCTGGTGGTGTGGATCAGGGAGTCAATGTCACGTTGGCTCTTAGCATATAGCTTGATGTCATCCATGTAGAGGAGGTGACTGATGTTGGCCCCATTTCTGAGTCGGTATCCATAGCCAGTCTTGTTGATTATTTGGCTGAGGGGGTTCAGACCTATGCAGAACAGCAGTGGGGACAGAGCATCACCTTGGTATATCCCACATTTGATGGACACTTGTGCAAGTGGCTTCCCATTGGCTTCAAGGGTGGTTTTCCACAGCTTCATTGAGTTTCCTATGAAGGCTCTTAGAGTCCTGTTTATGTTGTACAGCTCCAAGCATTCAGTGATCCACGTGTGTGGCATTGAGTCATAGGCTTTCTTGTAATCAATCCAGGCTGTGCACAGGTTGGTGTGTCGTGACTTGCAGTCTTGAGCGACTGTTCTGTCAACCAGGAGTTGGTGTTTGGCTCCTCTGGAGTCTCTACCAATGCCTTTCTGTGTGTTACTCATGAATTGATCCATGTGCCTATTTATCTTGGTTGCAATGATGCCTGACATGAGCTTCCATGTTGTGGAGAGACAGGTTATTGGCCGGTAGTTGGATGGGACTGCACCCTTTGAGGGATCCTTCTGGATCAGGATCGTTCGCCCTTCTGTTAGCCATTCGGGATGAGTCCCATCTCTTAGCAGCTGGTTCATTTGTGCTGCCAGGCGCTCGTGGAGTGCTGTGAGCTTCTTTAGCCAGTAGGCATGTATCATGTCAGGGCCCGGTGCTGTCCAGTTCTTCATACCTGAGACTCTTTCTTGGATGTCTGCCACTGTGATGGTTACTGGATTCTGTTCAGGGAGGTTGCTATGTTCTTCTCTCAGAGAGACCAGCCACTGGGCATTGCTGTTATGTGCTGTCTCTTTCTCCCATATACTTTTCCAGTACTGTTCAGTTTCTAGCCTTGGTGGGTCTGCTCGGCTGTTCTGACCCTGCCACTGAGCGTACACTTTTGCAGGTTGAGTTGCGAACAGCCTGTTTATCCGTCTGGCTTCATTGTCTCTTGTGTACCTCTTTAGGCGGCTGCTCAAGGCTAGGAGCCTTTGTTTGGCAGTTTCCAGTGCTTCAGGTATGGGCATCTGGCTGTATCTCTTAGGTACTTGCTTTCTCATTGTACCTCTTTGAGCCTCTGTCAGCTTACTCACATCCTTCCGAGTTGCCTTGATTTTGGCCTCTAACCGTTGCTTCCATGGTGGGTATTGTTTTCTCCCATGGTTACTCTTATAGCCAAGCATCTCAAGGATCACTGCTGCTGAAGTGTAAACCAGTTCATTGGTTTCTGTGATGGTTGTGGTAGGAATTGCCCTCAATGCTTCATTCACAGTTTCCAGTAGACTTTCAGGCGGTACATCACTTAACCGTTGTAGCTGGTGTCGAGGTTGCCAAGTGTTCATTCTAGACATGATCTTGTCTTTCAGGTCAGTTGCTGCCTCGCTCAGCGTAACTGTGGTTGTTGGGGCTGTGTACCCAATCTCAGGGTGGGAGTGTAGTATAGCCTGCTCTCTGACCTGTTGTTCTTCTGGCTCTCCCGGGGTATTGCCATTGTATTGTATCGCTTCAATCTCTAGTTGTGATAGGAGTTGCCGCTTGTGGATGTTCGAGCATTGGGCTACCAGTTGTTTGGCAGTTAGCCTTGATTGTGAGTTTCGAAGCATCCATTCATTCCACATTCTCTGCATGTAACCACGCTGGTTGGGATTACTTGAGTAGTAGCATTCTAACAGAACCTTGTTTTCGCACCTAGTCCATTTCCGTCTTGTTCCAGTAGCCCACTTTCCATCAGAGTGCTCTGGTCCCCCAGCACCTGATGCAGACCTTGTTTGGCCGGGCGACGTCTGAGCCGGCATGACATGTGGTTCATTGTCTCTCATGTTTGTGAGGTAGGCCATAGCGTAAAGGGTCTTGCCCAAGGACCCTCACTGGGTGATGTTAATTGCTCGCTATTGTTATGGTAATTGCCCCATTTCCATTGTTATGGTAATTGCCCCCATTTACCAACGCCATTATATTGTTCATTCCGCCCCTGGGAATCGAACCGAGGTTTCCTGCATGACAGTCCTGCACCTTACCAACTGAGCTACCCAGCCGCTATATATATATACATATATTTTTTTTTTATTTCGGGATTTATTAAAACTGTATCTATTAAGAAAGAGAGGATCATAAAAATGTAAAATGTCAGCATATAATAAATTCTGATGTTTATAAAACAAAACCCTCTAAAACACTCTAGCTGATTTCACATGAATCAAATCCAATTAACACACACCTGGTGATTAGTTTCATAACTCTATTTTTAAAATCCATAGCACAAAGAAATTACTAGAAAGAGGGAAAAGCATGTTAAATTTTAACCCTGTAAATCCCCCTACATCAACGATTTCACAGAAAATATTTCTGTTTCAAATTTGATCCAAATGTTTATAACATGGTGTAACTGTTTTGAAAAAGAGTAAACTATCAAAAAGTGTAACACACCCTGTAGACATTTAAAAAAAAATGGACAACGATAGATGAGTTATTCTCACCCTAAAGTTTTAAAATTTGCAAAAGATTTTTCCAACAGAAGTGTTTTTGAGAACTACTGCCCCAAGTGGACTTATAATGCATTACAGGGGAGAAAACTTGGGCCATTATGTACAACAGGATTTTAAAGCAGGGTTGGATCATGCTAGTTAGATAAGAGTCTCAGAATTTTTTTTATCAAATATGATCTAAATGGTACCACAGGGTTAAAGTGGTAAGTCTCCCGGGTTTTTTTTTAGCTTGAACAATCCCGTTTTCAATAATTGAAGCTTAAATGGAAACTTTCAAATCCTGTAAAATCAATATTGGACAAACTGTTTTAATTCTTTGGGTATACTGTACTGTGTATAGTGTGACCCAAACACCAGCTTTTATTTTGCAGTTTTTATTCTGCTTTTATGTATAACTAAGCTTAGATATAGGAGTAAAACTATCATTCAGGGCATGGATTTTCATGTATTTTCAATAAACATCTTTTGAAAATGTGCATAAGTAACTATGATTAGAATTAAGTCTCATTTTTTATTTTTTTATTTTTTTACTTTAACAAGAGGGGTTATGAGTCTTCTGACAAACCAGAGGTATGTCTGAATAAACCTCTTTTGTAATCGAGGCCAAACTTTTATTCATTTTAATCGTATTTGAAAATCTTTTGTGTTGGACCGGACGGAAAAGGAAAGGAGGGAGGAAGAAAGAGGGATGTTAGAGAGGGGGGGTAGGAGGGTGATTATGGAAGGGGGGTGGGGGTTAAACCATGAAGCAGCATAAAGCAACAAGTTTCTGGATGGTTATACTCATTACAGTGAGGTTCAGATGTAATACAAATCTAGAAGGGGCGGGGCCTGTCCACACACACACTCAAATGAATGTTATAAACATACCTGTTGGCTGCAAAAATGTCCACATGTCAACATGTCCACAGTACAAATAGTGTTCACACATGCATACTTATGCCTTCAAACCAACTAGTGTGAGATATTTCATTCAATCACACAAAGTATTTGTGCAAAGGTGAGCTAACACCTGTGCTTAAGTGAGTGTTTATGTTCTTCTAAAAAGGATGGTGGAATGTTAAAAGAAGGAGGGAGAGTGCCCAGCCATCCCCACACCAAGACCCCCGCCGCAGCAGCCGCAGCAGCCAGAAAACCCCCCAACGCCACACGGCAGCAGGCAGAGAACAACCGCCCCCCGGGCGATCTCATCCGCCACCCAGGCCAGGGCCAGCAGGACCGCCACGGGGGCCCCCAGAGCCAGAGAGTAGGGAGGCATGGGGGGGGGGGCAGAGAGTGCAGCCCCGGCCCAACCAGGAGAGCCGTTAGTTTAGAATGACCGATGATCCTAAACTAAAAAAAAATATAAAGATTAAAAAAAAAGAATTAAGTCTCATTATTTGATAGTCCTCTCACTTTTTTTATCTTACATTAACATTGTAATTGACAAATACTTTATTAGGAAATTCTGACAGTAAATTCATATTGAAACACGAGACCTGCACGGATTGTTATGAACAGCCTGGCTTAATTCTTAGAGCTTCTACAAATCAATAAAAATGAAAGGGAACATAAAGCTGAATGCTACAGTCATGAGGATATTTAAAGTAATTGATTAACACTGACATTTACTGCTTTTTTTCTCAAACACCACCATTCAGGATCCCGATTATGGCCAGGCAGTTTAAATTCTTCTGTTATGATTAAGTGCACACCGCTGCAATCGATAATGTCACACGTTGCTGCCTAAAAAATGAAATCAAGCTGTATGTCTTATCATTTCCTCTGTTGTTTATAGACCTGTGCTGCAAGTTATTGTGAGATGACCAATGTGCTGCAGGGGATTCAAACAAGATCCAAATGAATCATGTTTTAATCCTCTGTCTCAGCGATGTGTTTTTCTATTAAACCCTAGAAACACAGATGTTAACCTTACTGTACTCCAATAAAACAGGCTGACGTGGTGCATATCTTCAGCACAAAAGGGTCATGGATGAAAATCTCTGGATTCATTTACATAAATAGCTGCTTTATTTGTAAAAGAAGCTGGGAAGAAAGGATAGAAAAAATATTTTTAACAACAGTTTCTTTTCTTTTTTTATCATGTGTTCAGTAACCTTAATACCCTTCCAATCGTCCAGAGTCCTTTAAGTATACTCTTCATGAGCTGATGTTCAAAAGTGAATAAATGTTGTGCAGGAACTTGGCTACACTTCCTGTCATTTTGCAGCCAGTTCCCCCAATACAAGGAGAGTACTTCTGTTAACCACTCTGCCACCTGAAATCTAATCCTGCCACTTGAAGGCTGCTCTGAAATGATATTCCCTCCTCCCCCAAACAACACATGGTCTTAGGGATGCAGTGCATATCAAAGTGGGGAGAAGAACAGAGACGTTAGACAAAAAGCAAGGTGTAGCGTCCTCTGGAGAGTGCAATTTTAGGACTGATCAGGATTAAGCTCGGGGAAACCATTTCTATGGTGATGGGGATCAAACAGATCACATGAATTATTAATCATAAGCATTTTGTCCCTGATACCCTGAGGATAAAGCAGCTACTTCTAACACAATCCACATCTAATTTATTTTATGGAAAGTTATTAAAGTGTATACTTGAAACCAAACTGCTGGTGCAAACAGGGAATTATGATCGTAATGAATGTCTGTGTCTTGGTTTCAGAATATACAATTTTAAGAGACACAGATGTGTTGATAAACTCTACTCAAGGAATTTATTTATTATTTACAGGTTGTATTAAAAAAAAAAAAAAGATTTAAAAAAGCACAAAGCGATGACCTGTGTTGTCTCTAGGCACCAAAAAACCCGCAAGAAACATCAACAAGAGCAAAATAAATTTTCATTGTTTTATTCCATTTTATTCCAAATAATTAAGATTGCTGCAGTACAATTCAGGCTAAATTATTTTAATTAAGCAAATTGTCTCAAGTGTGCCTAACCCACAAATTACAACAAAGGATTTTTGGTCTAATCTCCTCACCGAGAAAAAAATGGGCAATAGTGGAGAGAAATACTCAGTAGTAAATTAAGAAAAAACAACCTCCAGCAGATTTAAACGTATTAGGAGAGATACTCTGCTATTCTCGGTTGGGGTTTGAGTAGGACAGGAAAGAGACAAACAGGAAAAAAACAAAACAACAACACTTCTGTTGAATGACATTTAGGCTAGGTTAGTAACTGCAGCAATTAAAGAACAAGAAGCAGACAAACAAACAGCAACACTGGAACATCTGTTCAAATACAAGAGAGACACAAGTTTGTGGCTAAAATACTGCATCAATTCAAAGATAAGGTTAAGAAAGAGGAAGGTGAAGACAACACTATCCTAAAATGACCCCATGGAGGCTAAATCTAAGGCAGCATCAGGAAAATACATGACTCATGGTCATGCATGCCAACCTTCTCTAAAGGTTTTAACAAAAGAAAACTTCAAAATCTATGTCTGTCCTTCAACATATAGATAGAAAAGTAAACTTTCAATTACATTTCTGAGTATTTCTTTATTCAAATCGTGGTTGATCGGGAGCAGATGAAAAAATGGAGTTGGAAAAAGCTACAGTGGGAGGGCCACAAGCCCCCTGCTCTGCTCCATTCTGATGCATCTACTTGTAGGCGACTTTGTTGTGTCTTTGTTTTCCACCACTGGGAACGATTTCAAAATAGATCAAAAAAGGATTGAAGTGTAACTTTACTAACTTGCTGATTATGTCATTGAAGGTTCAATTTCATTCAGATGATGTTGTCTTAAAGTTGAGTTATGGCAACTAGATCCGTGATTCACCTTTAAGACAACCTGCTGATTGGGAATGACGTTTTAAGGGAAATATGGAACTATTAGTTCTTTAAAATAAAATCATATAAGTTTGTATTAAGTTTTTTTTTTTAATTTAAAAACTATTTTGAAGTCTATTGTGATTTTAGGAGGCAGCCAATGTAGTAAACCTAGGCTAAATTAAGTACAACCTCTTTTACAACTGATTTAAGTTTCTGTTTGTCAAGCATTAACCCATTTTTAGTAAGGTCCAGGTGAAAAACATTATGGATGCATTTTGACCTGGTGAAACCTTTAGCTGTCAAACCCCCCCTTGTTCCAGATAAATCAGAAACATGCAATTTAAAAAATGGGGGATTTTTTTTCCAAGTTGTCCTAAGGATGGCATTTTAGAGTGTGGTTGTTGTCTGCATGTGGTCCTGCATGTGGAGCAGCAACATGTCTGAAGCATAAAGATGAGGCGGATGCTGATGCCTGAATCTTAAGGATTTAATTTTTCTTCACAGTAAAGTGAGAATTGGAATTAGTTTTAGTTGTATAGGTGCAGAATCTTGAGTGCTATTGCCAAACTAGATGCTTAAATACAAGCAAAGTTAACTTGTTATCTAGCATTTTCTAAGATATATTAAGCTGTCCTTCATACCTGAGATTATTATAAAGGAGTGTAGCTATGCGCTGGTCTAATGTTTGTAACATGATAGAGATCCGTTGACTGTAAAGTCTTCCAAGAAAATGTTCAAATGTAATTAAATAATCCTGGGGCAGGCTGAGGTCCTAGCCTAAACTCAAACTGTGTTTGCACTCAACCATGCCTGAAAATCACTATTCACTGCTTCTTAACCCCAACTGGCCTGTTCTCATAGTCTACTTAATTTTCTGAGCTTCAGCACATTTTTTTTTTAAACTAACACAGTGGGTGGTGGTAAGTACTTTTCATTGTCTTACTGTTTGCTGTTAAATTAAAGGAAGATGGGATTGTTTGAACATACATAGAAAACAATCTCAGTCTCAGAGAGCTATGGAACTCTACTTTCACCTATTTTCCACCTTATAGAGTAAATCATGTATTTATTTATTTATTTTTTTGCCCATGTGTGGCATAGGATATTATGCATAGCTCTGATCCACTTTTTTATGGCAATGGCACCATCACATCAGAGCTTGGTATGGAGCAATCACACAAACCAACCACAAACATTAATGAAATAATGCAGACTCCTTGATGTGCATAGAGTCTTTGCCAGCATCTGTTTCATTTATTTCATTATTTAACAATCACTTGTCTTTTTTTAAAAACATTCCACCCTGCCTTCCCTCATCAGTGATAGGCTCCAGCAACCCCAAGACCCTGAAGCCACATTCGCACCGCCCTTAGTGCATCCAACCGGCGTCTACCAATGGAAATCTATGAATATGTGTGTAATCACATGCTACAAGCTTCCGCATTTAAAACTTTCACCTTCACCCAAAGTTTTTACAACAGACAATGTGTGGCCAGTGAACGTGCGTTGTCAGTTAAACCCGGTCAAACTTTGACCAACAAAGGACTTTGGTTTGCCTGGTAAACCCAGCCTGACAAAGTCTGCGTTTGTTTTTTAAATAACAATAAACTAAGGCCACTCTGCTGACATGATGGTAGTGCATATCCGCCATTGCAAGGACGCCAGCAATGAACTGAACTGTTTCAGCTTCATACCCAAATCATGAGATTTTCGCCACTTCGGCATTTCACACCAAGCCTCTTCCAACAGCATGTGGTGGACAAGCACTAGTAAATAGTATAACAAGAAAAAGAAATCCCTCCCTGTGTGAACACTATAGGCTAAACGTGCATTCAAGAATGTGCGTCAAATGCCTGGTGTGTATGTGAATTGAAATAGAGAAGATTTGAAAATTGAGCATTCATTCATTCATTCCTTCATTCATTCCTGTAAATTTATCTCCTCAACCAGTTTTGTCCCTTTCGGGGTCACGGGCTGCTTGACAAGTTTGACAAGTTTCAAATAAAAAAAATTGAGGGTACTTGTAAAACTTAATGAGACGTGTGGATGTGTGAGATTGGCAGCAAAAAACAAAACAAAAAAAAAACGTCACACGATTTTCTGTGAAATTTTAGCCTGGACTTTAATGCAGACTGAGAGAAATAAAATGCAACTTTGAAACAACAAAACAAAAGAAACATTGATTTTATCCTAATGATCAATGAATCTCAGTCCTTGGTAGCACCAATACATGTGCTCAGAAAATTCCACTCAAGACCTAATTTTGTTCTCAATCTTTTAGTATTGCTGTTATTACTGCACTTTATCCAGATGCACACCTATTCCACACATTAATGAAAAAACCCTGAGCTTTTGGGGCATTTGGAAGTGCGGGCAGAACATCTCTGAAAACCATTAAATCAAACGGCTGCTTTGGAGCTGAACTGTCGTCATCAAATGTTTTCTGTGCAGAACTACATATCGCCTGTGATTTGCTTCCATATTCATTAATATAACAGCCTTGAGAAAAATATTAATGTGAAGCAAACATCAAATCACAGTGTCCCAGCTTGCTCCTGTTGATAAAAGCCTGTGCTACATTAGAGTGTGATGTAAACTCGCTGCAATCAAATGTAGTTTTTTTTTCTTTCTACATCAGCGCTGTTGGCACTTGTTCTTAAATTTTGCCAAGGAGACATTACTACAATTCAAAGCGTTCCACTCCAGACTACAGGGCTGCCTTCGCGTCTGCCAGAGTTTTCCTTCCAGCAGGGGATGTGGATGATGCCTTCAGCTCTCCTCTGTGATGGGGAAAGCTAATGAAGAAATACAATGCCATGGCCAACGGTCAGCAGTGTTTATGAGGAGTGTCATGATGGCTGACAGCCTTCCTCCTCTATGATTTATACACTTCCAATCACAGCAGGCACCTGCAGAAAAGTGACGGCTTGCCTACAGATGAGTATGGACCTGTTTCAAGTGAGGCTTGTCCTTGGTGAAATGACAATGTTTGTTTAACTGCCAGATTTCTTCAAAACTTTACAGAAAAATGTCTTTAAGGAAGCTTTTGTTAAATGCAGCTGTTTCTTTGTACCTTGAGTTTTAAAGAAAATATTGTTTATTTTTGTGTGTGTTTGTTCATATCCCACCAAAGATTCTACATTTACTTCTGTAGAAACCGCAAAATACAGCATACATTTAAAACCATGTTGCACAGACACTACGTACATTTTCCAAGTATGACATTTTGTTCTTTCACGATACATGTGTGATACTGTAAATAATTTATAAGTGTAACTTGCATTCGTCATTTCTACATGTGCTCCGATGTCTGTTGCGGGTTTCGGCTGACAGGTCTTCACGTGAATTCGGTTTTGAACAGTGCAAAATTTTTGGTCGGTTGAGAATTACGTACTTTATGCATATTTAAAGCAGTTTATTTTCAATGATCATACACAAATTTGTGCCTTTCTACTACTATTCCACGTATGTCTATGTTTGCCTGACAGACGTTGGATGCATGTACCACTGATTACATTACATTTACATTACATTACATTACACCAATCCCAAAATCTCTACACTGGCTCCCTGTCAGCTTCAGGATTGATTTTAAGATTCTTTCTAAGTTTTTAAGAGTGGCCATGGTCTTAGTCCTTCTTTTATATCCGACTTGCTTTTAACTTATAAACCTCCCAGAGCTCTTAGGTCCTCAGGTGCAGGCCTGCTGAAGGTCCCTAGTGTCAGGACAAAAAACCACAGCGAGGCATCGTTTAGATACTACGGGCCTCGTCTGTGGAACAGTGTACCTAAGGATGTGAGTACCTTATATGCTGTTTTTAAAAAGAGGTTTTCAAAAAGAAATTAAAGACACACCTGTTTAACTCAGCTTTTAATTAGATTTCATATCTTTTTTCTTTATCCTTTTTTTTACCCTTATGTTTTATGATGTTTTGTCGCATCATTTTATTATTTTATTTGTGTAATCTAGAATTTTTACTCTATTTTATGATATTTTATCACATACGTATTTGTATAATCTAGAATTTTTTTCTCTTATATTTTAAGATATTTTAACATATATTTATTTGTTTAATGTCTTTTAGCGCTCTTGCCTCACAGCAAGACCCCTGGTTCAAGGGGCCTTCTTGCTGTGAAGCAAGAGCGCTAAAAGACCTGAAACAGAACATCAATGGGAACCTTTCTGTGTGGATTTTGCATGTTCTCCCCGTGCATGCGTGGGTTCCCTCCGGGGTCTCCGGCTTCTTCCCACTGTCCAAAAACATGCTTCATAGGTCAATTGGCAACTCTAAATTTTCCCTAGGTGTGAGTGTGAGAGTGAATGGGTGTGTGATTGTGGCCCTGCAACAGACTGGCGAACAGTCCAGGGTGAACCCTGCCTTTGCTCACCAGTGACCGGGACCCCGAAAGGGATAAAACGGTAGAAAATGAATGAATGAATGAATGAATGTCTTTTAGCCAAGTTAGACTGTTTACGAGTGTTTTTTTACCCTTAGCTGGGGTGTTTGTGTCGATCTGTCACCCCGGCCAACAGGAGGACACGGCAAACGGCGCCCTTCTGGGTTCACTTTTCTTTAGCTTTTTTTTTTAATGTCATTTCTCTTTTACTCGTGTTTGTTTTTGTGTATTTTATTGTGCGGGGCCTATTTAATTATTTTATTGCTTGAATGGGTATTGGTGTTTTCTGCATTCTTGTTTGTTTTAATGTACAGCACCTTGAGCTGTTTTTTTACATGAAAGGTGCTATATAATTAAAATTAATTAGAATTTGATATTCCATACATGGTGCACATATCACCTTCAAATTACATAAATTATGCACAAATCACTCATGAATTGCATTTAAACAGCACAATTATCAGGCATGGCTCATGTTCTATGTTGATTTACGGGTCATGTGTGTCTTATTTGTACTTCTTCTGTGGTTATAATGTTATACATCTGTAAAAACATTTCACGAAAAGACCACAACTTTTCTCATTTTTTCCTTCGCATATTCAGGTGTGAGCAATTTTTATTTGTGCAATATGCGCAAAATAGTGGCTGTGTGACATGACCTATTCCCTTTAAAGCCAAACGTATTTGCAGACATGTTATTTAACCATCTAAATTTCTAAAAGCTTTAATATTTATTTTTATTTCAATATCAAATCATGTGCAGGCCTCTTTTTAGATTTTTTTTCCTAGTTGACAACATTTAAAATACTGAGCTTAATGGTTTTTAATTAAATTCACTGTGTTCTTTTGTATTCTACTTCAAATGATACCTTAGCCCTTACTCATGTTCCCCCATTGTCACTTTGTCACAATGTGCACTCAAATTTGTATATTGAATAGAAAAAAAGAGTTAAATATGAAATCCTTACTTTTCCAGTGCCACCCACCAAGAGGTTGAGTCATTTCTTTATTTCACGCACTCCAGCAGTTTGATGCACCATTAAGGATTAAATAACACAGTCAATGACTTTATCGCAAAGTGTCTATAAGACAGACTAGCATCATTTTCATCCTTGAGAGCCATCTTTTATTTTCATCTCCTTTTGTCATCTAGCAGCCATTCACTCAAAAAAAAAATACATATTGAAGTAGGTAAAGCCTTTAGAATCATTTCTAGTTAATTTTTTAAATGTACTATATTTAATTCTTGATAAGATTGATCCAGTTTTGTCACATTTCTGTGTGTGTGACACATCCCTGTTCTTGCATTGGAAAAATAAAAAGACTAATTGGACAGTTGAGGCTTGTGAATTGATGATGGGGCTTCAGTTGTTTTACATTCAAAACGTGACATGAATTGAACTACAAATGTCCTTCTTCCTCTTTTCCGCTGTCTGTGACCTTCACAGAGTTTCAGAATAACATTTTTTATATTGAATCTTAAAGTTATAGTATGCTGTAACTTTTAATCTGTGAACCTTTTACAAATGGATCAGTGGATGAAGTCCCTCATACATGATTCATACAGAACCAGCGTTATACTAACGCCTCAAAGGCTTGATATTCAAAAGAAAGAAGATGTTAGGAGTACCTCCACAATCTATGTACAGTTGTGCATCCCTTGTGTTTATAGAAAAGATTTAATCCCCCAGTGCCTTTTAAACACTATAACTGCTAATGCTAAGAAACATCTGCTTGAACTGAGTCCTGCAAAAACATACTTGCATGACCATTCACACTATTAACTCATGCAAATGTTTTACTTTCAAGAGGTCATAGAATTATGTTGTAAAGCCAGCTAATATTATTACTAGTAAATTTTATTCCAACATTTATTTTTATGTTACCTCAGTTTAAAACTGGTCCCCATTGGCACTCCAGTGTTGTAACGGTTTCAGTTCCTTTGTGTTTTGTTCCTGGGTTTCCTGTTTTATTTTGTAGTATTTGTCTGTTTTGTTGTTGTTTTGAGTTTTACCTTGCCCCATCAGTCCTGAGTGTTTCCACCTGTGTCTTGTTGCCTTGTATGTATTTAAGTGCTGTCTTTCCCTTCCTCCTGTGCTGGTCCATATTGTATTCTTCCCCGGTTTCTGAGCTTAGTACATTTCTAGTGTTTCGAGTTTTGCCTGCCGTATGCAGTGGTCTTGTTTTTTGTCTTTAGTTTTGTTATTAAACCCTAATCCCTGCATCCTCCTGCCTCCTCTCCTCTCTGCGCCTGGGTACTTCCCTTTTCCCCCCGTAACATTATGGACCAGCCAAACCTGTACCCAGCAGAGAGGACCTGGTTTTGGTGGACCCCTGAGTGCTCCCAGATCCCCTCGGACTTCAGGGGGAGTCGCCTAGCCTCAAGAGGGGGTCGTCGTCGTCGCTGCCGCCCTCACCGCCCTCACCGCCCTCACCGTAAGCCCTCCCCTGACTCCTGGATGGAGTGGGACATTCTCCAGCCACGGGCCTTCCTGGACCCTCTGGACCAGGACCTGTGGCTGTGGGAGGACCGTTACCTGGAGGAGGAGGGGGTCGAGTCCCAGTGGACTTTGGAGGGTCAGCTCCCCGCCTCCTTCTTCGACGGGCCTCGTTTGGCTGTGCGAAGGGGCCGTCGTCGTCGCCACCGTCCCTCTCGACGCCCCGTTTTGGTTCCGGAGGTGGAACTGGAGGCGTCCCAACCCGGTCCTGCGTTCAGGAGGGAGCCGGACCCACCACGACCCGTTCCGGCTCCTAGGAGGGTCCCGGACGCACCACGTCCCGTTCCGGCTCCCAGGAGGTTGCTGGACGCAACTCCTCCAGTTCCGGCTCCTAGGAGGGTCCGGGACGCACCTCGACCCGTTCCGGCTCCCAGGAGGTTGCTGGACGCAACTCCTCCTGTCCCTGCTCCCAGGAGGGTCCCGGACGCACCACGTCCCGTTCCGGCTCCCAGGAGGTTGCTGGACGCAACTCCTCCAGTTCCGGCTCCTAGGAGGGTCCGGGACGCACCTCGACCCGTTCCGGCTCCGAGGAGGTTGCTGGACGCACCTCGACCCGTTCCGGCTCCGAGGAGGTTGCTGGACGCACCTCGACCCGTTCCGGCTCCGAGGAGGTTGCTGGACGCACCTCGACCCGTTCCGGCTCCGAGGAGGTTGCTGGACGCACCTCGACCCGTTCCGGCTCCGAGGAGGTTGCTGGACGCACCTCGACCCGTTCCGGCTCCGAGGAGGTTGCTGGACGCAACTCCTTCAGTTCCTGCTCCGAGGAGGGTGTCGGACCGTCCACGACCGGTTCCGGTTCCGAGGTGGTTGCCGGACGCCACCCCTTCCGTTCCTGCCGCGGATCCCGAGCCCGAGCCACCAGTTCCAGACTCTGAGCCTGAGACGCCTGCCGCGGACCCCGAGCCGCTGCCGCCTGCCGCGGACCCCGAGCCGCTGCCGCCTGCCGCGGACCCCGAGCCGCTGCCGCCTGCCGCGGACCCCGAGCCGCTGCCGCCTGCCGCGGACCCCGAGCCGCTGCCGCCTGCCGCGGACCCTGAACCCGAGCTGCCCGCCGCGGACCCTGAACCCGAGCTGCCCGCCGCGGACCCTGAACCCGAGCTGCCCGCCGCGGACCCTGAACCCGAGCTGCCCGCCGCGGACCCTGAACCCGAGCTGCCCGCCGCGGACCCCGAGCCGCTGCCGCCTGCCGCGGACCCCGAGCCGCTGCCGCCTGCCGCGCACCCCGAGCCGCTGCCGCCTGCCGCGCACCCCGAGCCGCTGCCGCCTGCCGCGCACCCCGAGCCGCTGCCGCCTGCCGCGCACCCCGAGCCGCTGCCGCCTGCCGCGCACCCCGAGCCGCTTGCAGCGGACCCTGAACCCGAGCTGCCCGCCGCGGACCCCGAGCCGCCCGCCGCGGACCCCGAGCCGCCCGCCGCGGACCCCGAGCCGCCCGCCGCGGACCCCGAGCCGCTGCCGCCTGCCGCGGACCCCGAGCCGCTTGCAGCGGACCCTGAACCCGAGCCGCCCGCCGCGGACCCCGAGCCGCCCGCCGCGGACCCCGAGCCGCCCGCCGCGGACCCCGAGCCGCCCGCCGCGGACCCCGAGCCGCCCGCCGCGGACCCCGAGCCGCTGCCGCCCGCCGCGGACTCCGAGCCGCTGCCGACCGCCGCGGACCCCCAGCCGCCTGCCGCGGATCCCGAGCCGCCAGCCGTTTGCTGGTTAGACTGTCGATGCTGGTTGGCGCTGCCTCCCGGCCGCCCTCCGGATCCGTTTCGCCGGACAGGGCGGTCTCCGGGCCGTCCTCCGGACCCGCTTCGCCGGACTGCTGTTGGCCCTTGGATTGGCCTTTCGGGCCCCCTCCTCCTGGACTCTTGGAGGAACCTCGGTGCGGTTCCTTGAGGGGGGGGTTATGTAACGGTTTCAGTTCCTTTGTGTTTTGTTCCTGGGTTTCCTGTTTTATTTTGTAGTATTTGTCTGTTTTGTTGTTGTTTTGAGTTTTACCTTGCCCCATCAGTCCTGAGTGTTTCCACCTGTGTCTTGTTGCCTTGTATGTATTTAAGTGCTGTCTTTCCCTTCCTCCTGTGCTGGTCCATATTGTATTCTTCCCCGGTTTCTGAGCTTAGTACATTTCTAGTGTTTCGAGTTTTGCCTGCCGTATGCAGTGGTCTTGTTTTTTGTCTTTAGTTTTGTTATTAAACCCTAATCCCTGCATCCTCCTGCCTCCTCTCCTCTCTGCGCCTGGGTACTTCCCTTTTCCCCCCGTAACAAGTGTCATATGCAGTCTTTAACAAAGTGTATCTGAGGTTTCTCTGGCCCTGTACTGACAAAATATTTTTGCAGGTGGTGAAATAGCAGTAAATTTAATTGTTTAAATTTTAAGCGGCAGCTCTTTTCTTAAATGTCTTGTCAATGTGTGTTTCACACACATTGACAAGACATTTGCTGTCTCATTTCTTTCCGTGGAAAACCAGACTTGCCCATGGAATCAAAATCCATTTTTAAAATGATGATGTTATATATTTTCTGTTTTTCTATCCTTTATAGAAAAAAAAAAAGTATATCCGTGAGTAGTGGCCATAATACTTCTACCTGTTCATTTCTTGTAAGATTTTTGAATTATTTTCTGTTGTTTGTTGTCACTGACGCGGTTAAAGACATCATCAATCTTCAAAAAAGCATTAGTAAGTCATAAATTCTAATAAATTATAAAGCCATATCTTCAGTGAATTTTACTTACCTTTTCTCATTCAAATACACATTGAACAACTAACTAGTTTGTCTTTTGACCATGATAATTAAAAGGTATTTTCTACATTATGTTGGGATGATATTGGGATGTCAGTAAATACTGCAATAGTCTGTTTTTCATTCTCATAACTCAAGCTGAATTGAGCCATGTAATAACTTGTCAGTCCCTGTATGGAACCTAAAACAATAACACTGGATTCTTCTTTCCACAGTGTCCACCTTTAGTGATAAGATTTTTATTGTATTTGGAATGAAAAGGTAAAACAAAGAAAACAAACCTCAATCTTTATCTCTTGACATAGCAGATAAAGTTAACCTCTGCCTGGATGTTATCAAACGCCTGTGAACAGGACCATGATTCTTGTCCTTGTGAACGTTTATCCTGTAGTCTTCCTGGAAAGGAAAGTTACTGTATGTTCCAAAACAGGTTCTTAGACAAATGTTCCCTTTTGGACCCAGAATGCCGTGCCAATAATAAATCCTTTAAATTGCTTTACAAAGAGAAAAACATGCGGTTGGAGCTTCCAGTCATTCTAACTCATGTTTTGGGCATAGTCGTTGATTTGGCAGCTGTTTTTAAATACATCAACAGTATGCATTGACTCTATGTACATTTTTTAATGCTCAATTATTCCATGTGTGATGCAACGGCCTGAGGGTAAAAAATGAATTCATGGAGTCAATCCATCAAAAATTAATTGTGAACTTTCTTTTATCCCTCAAAAACTTCACCAAGTTGCGAAACTCTAATTTTTCCTGACATCTGATGCAACTTGTGAAAATAAATCTCAAGCCAGCAGAGCAAAGCAACAGTTTAGAGCTGCTTTATGCGCCAGCCATTGTTGAATCGGAAGAATACTGATCTGTATTTAGAAAGATGTGCCTGTTTTTATACATGATGGGGGGGGGGGTCATTTCAAAATATGTTTATATATTTTATTTTATTGTTAAATAATTTATATCTACTTAGAATGCCTTAAACAAACGCAGTATCTGAGCACCCTCATGTGAAAGCTAGTGGATGAGGCAAAACAATAGCAAATGGTAAGGCACAGATGAGTCTAGTTTAAAGAATCATGCATAGTAGAGTCGTTTTGCAAGTAAAATCTGTACTTTCCCATTGTTGCCATTTCCAATTTTTTTTTATCCAATTTTTCTTTACTTTGTATCATTTTCTTTTTTTGCATTGTGCATTATTATTCTTTGAATCCTTTATTTGGATTCGCAGTACTTACATGCCCCTTTTCATGAAAACACTTTTTCAGGGTTCCTACCAAAATTTCACTGATTTGTTATGGGTCTATGAGAACTGCTGTTTCTACAGCAGATACATTCTCCTTGTGCTAATCATCCTTGTTCCATGTTCCTGCAGTTTCCTCAGAGAAATACATGTGTAACCGCTGCTTTGATGGTGAATTTGCCAGATTGCAAGGCACAAGCTGCACCTGTGTGGTCTGATTATATGCACCTTCATCTAAGCTGCTAGTTGGAAACGTTCTGTCCATTTACGCTGGTTTTGGTAAATTAAGTTTAGCTCCATCCCAGATGTTACACGGTTCGCCACTCTGACTGGTTATAGGTGTAGCCAGTTGTGACCGAAGGCATTATGGTCTTGTAATTGCTTATATTTCTGAGAATGTTTGCACACACTTTCACTTGTTTTGTTGCAGCTTTACGCTAGCTTTTTGTCCATTTTGCTGCTCATGCTCAGAGCCTTACCTTAAAGTTTTTAGTGTAGCACCTTCTTGTGAGTCATTACTATGTGGAGGGGATAAAAGGATTTACATATGCATGACCAGCAGAATGCAGATGTATTTCTTTGCCAGCACTATTAGGGTGCTCTCCATTCATTGAGCATGCTTTGGGAACAGTATGGCATTCTAATTTTGTTTCCGTTTCAGGGGTTATGGTGGGAGCTAATCGGCTTGAGTCTTGAAGTCAGACTCTGGATGTTTCATCTACTACCGGAGTCAAGGTCGTGAGGATAATTTGTTTGCAGAAGATGTCATAAATAAAAACATCTCCATCTGACATGTGACTCATTTTTACAGGTCTCAAAAAATGTGACACCTTTATTTAAATGTTTTTTTTTTTCAATGAGGACATAAATTTAAGACAAGTCCTTAGTAAGAGTCAGAATTGGTTTGGGCATCATGGGAAAATGCCAACTGGATGCCTCCCTGAGGGGAGCTGAGGAGATTTTTCCTTTCTCAGAAACTGAAACTGTTGCCCCCATGACCTGAACTCTGGGTAAGCAGTGGATTACGGATGAAAGGATGAAGGAGCAAATCCTACCTTAAAAGCACAAAAAAAATTCATTCAGCGACACGACAGTCAAACTGTTCCTCCCTTTTTAAAACTAATGTCTAACATAAAAAAATTTAACTATTTTTTATAATATAGTCTGCAATTTTTGAAACTTTAAACACCTCTCTTTTGCAGGTTGTGACACTGTAACATAATGAGACTGTGGATTTAGTTTTGTTGTTTGATTGTTTTTGGAACACAGTTTTTTTCCTCATCTGCCACATTTTGTGTTGTGCACACCTCTTACAAGTTTGCAATCAACGCAGCTGCTTCCTGTCAGCTGATCACTTTTTCAGTCTTTTCTGTTCTGCTCCATTGTTTGCCTGATCATTTTGTCTGTAGTTCCTCCTCAGGTATTTTCATGTTTTATTGTTCTTTAGTTTTAGTTTGAGTTGTTTTCTTGATTTTCGGTCCTCCAAAATCCTCCCGCATTTAGCTGTAACACATGGCACACTGAAAATATAAATGTTTAGTCTAACCGTAATTATCTTTGAACAAACTTGAGTTTTCTGTTAACTGATTAGCGGAACTTCACTTTACTCTAAAAACCTTTTTTTACTGTAGTTGAAAAATAGTTATTTCTAAATTTTCCACGTCATCTTTCAATGAATCTTAAATTCTGGGGATGGGAATAGAAGCCCCATGAAGCTTCCCTTGGGGTTCATGTAATTGTGCCGGAAAAATGAACCAACCATTCGGGGCTTTGAAACCACACAGAACTGCATCTGGTGGTGGACTGGACGTATATCGACATGTGCTTCAACTAAACTCCTTGTAGCACTTCAATGTGGAAATGATGATGAAAAAACGTAAAACAAAACGATGTTGTTAATGATGATTTTAAAAAAAATTCAACGTAAAACAACACATTCAATGTTTTTTCTGTGAGAAGTGCTTGACACAGCAAAATACACATGACATGAAGAAAATAAACGCAAAGCAAAAAAAAAATAATAATAAAATGTAAAAGACTTATCTTTATCCCAGGACCTCCGGATGCAAACCCCATTGACTTTTCCACTGATAGTAATTCGCTTTGCCATCATAAATTCATTGAAGTATTTTTTTATACACAGCGTTTATAGTGTATTGTTTTATTAGGAAAAATCGAGTTGAAACGATCCAGAGCCACTGTGCGTTTTTTACCAGGAGTCATGGTAAATCACAGTGAAATGACACTGATTCCGATACAGGGGAAACAATAGAACTGGTCCGGAAACGTTCGTGATTCATTTCATGTTTCTAGAGAATAGAGCGCCCAACTGTTTGAACACAAGTGACATCTAAAGCGTGGTTCGACCAAACAATACATTTGGCAGTGACAAGTGGATGGTGTCCATTCTAATTCATGGAAGTGCCACCATTTGAGAATTGATCATGGAGGAGAAACTAATAACTGCGGTTTGTGTCCGGTCGGATTTCCATGACACCAAGCCAGTCATATATCAGAACAGAGCTGTGAAAAAAAAAAAAGACAAAACCAGGGGCAAGATTTGCCAAATTTGTACCGCTTTGACATTTCACACCAAGGATCTTCCAACTATAGGTGGTACACATGCGCTAATATCGCATAAAGACAGCCCCGTGTGAACACCATAAGCTTAATGCGCATTCTTGAACATACATTTAGCCCGTTTCCATGATGCCATCTGATGTATTTAAAGTTGCATGAATCAATAGAAATATTAAACCAATGTTTCGTGATCTAAAAAACAAACAAAACACACCTGTAAGACTAAAAAAACCTTGCAATCAACTTCATTTAAAGTTATTTCTGCATCTTAATTGTGACAGCTGCGCTCTGCTCATCCACACAAATATGCCCAAAGTTTCTATTTTTTTTTTTTAAATACACTTGATTGTTAAAAGCAGAGATAAATAAAAACCAGTACAAAAAAAAGTAAAAGTTGATCTATTATTAACTTTCAAATGTATTTCAAAAACTTTATTTTTCAACAGTCAGGACTTTGTCACAAACTGCAAAGGTTTCTTAGATTTCTCGACACTGCTGGAAGCAATTCTGAAAAAAATCCAGACCCAAATAAGAATCGTCTTGGTATTTTTTTAAAAGTCTAGAGTCATATTTATGGATCATTTGGATATTTTAGAAGTACAAGCTGCAAAATGACGCGTTTTGTAAGTATTCATGCTGTGCCAAGTTTTTGATGTGCTTTGCTATGTATTTGTTTATGTCTTGGAGACAGAATATGTGATTTATAGTTAGACTGGTGGGGGTGGCAGCAAGGGAAGCTGTTATGTTCTTCCTTTGCTGCTTGTCGTGCGCGGCTGCTGTTCTCTGCAGCTTGCTGTACGTTCACCCTGATATGCACCCTCAGGCAGTATGCCTTTCATTATTTCTTTTGAAACTTTCATCTGAAGTCTCTGAGGGATTAGCCCTCTTGATTCCTGACACAGTCAATGAAAAACAAGCCTCATATACAGGAAGGCTTAGAGCCAGAGAACCCGCACTCAGCCCCCCCTCTCAAATCTCAGTGTGAAACTGTAGAATGATTTAAACAAGGCGAAGACTGTCCTCTTATGTCTGGCCGTTTTGTATGCAGAATGAGTGGGAATTTATATAGAAGCTATGGATGTCATGAATTCAACACAATCTGTTCTTTTTTTATTATTGTGAAAAGCTTTTATTTATTATAAATACTTAATTGAGCCGGCTTCAAAATAGAAAAAACAAAAAACAGGTTTGTTTTTCAGGCTTTTGTAAATCTGCTTTGGCGAGATACTTGACCTGCGTTTGTATAATGTGTCACCCTCTGAAGCAGCAGCGTGCCTTTGTTTGCATGTATTTATTCAGCCAAAAACACATTTTCAATGATGGTTTAATGCAATATTAGATATTATGACAAAAAAAAAAAGATCTGCAAGGGCAAAACAAAGCAACCAGAAGCCATTTCCGTTTGTGTGGAGCTTTGTAATGAGCTTTAGGGTTTTGTTCGTGCTTCGGACTTGCAGCTTAATAGCAAAAAAGTTCCAAACACCCACATTACACCATGCGGTCAACACCAAATGGGAGACAGCCACATTCACAGATGGACAGTCCATAAAGAGAGCATGCAGAAATCTATTTCCATTAAGTTTGAATGAACCAGAACTGTGCTCCATTGTTGCAATGGTCTCTTATGTAACGGGCAAGCTTTTGAAATTGAAGCTGAAAAAGTTCATTTGTGTACTTTTAGGGACATTTTTGCAGTAATGAGGTCAACAAGTATTTGGCTTTCGGAAGAAGATTTATTTTTCAAGTTAACATGTCGAGTTTGATTGATTCCATTGTACAAAACAGAGCAATAATGAAACGTTTACCTGCTGTTATTTGATATGAAGTGATGATTACAAATAAGATTAGCATCAAGGGGCTATTTTATGATAAAATGTTTTTTTGTTTTTTTTTATTCTTTGCGTAGCAGTTTTAGCATCAACCTGTCAGCACGATCTGCAATAACTGAATGCTTAATAAGAGATGAGTTATTATTCAGATTTCCCTCAGGATCTATGTGTTGTGTAATAATGCATTGTCTGTTTTGCGCTTCCTGTTGTCAGCATCTTCATTACTCAGCACTTTGCCACTGTGCAGGTGGAGCTGATCTATCTAGTTTGCCCTTCAGTTATGGTTTACTGTCCAAGAGACTGGACACAAGTGTCTCCAATAACCTCTTAATTAGGTAATGATGGACTGTTCATTTAGTATGCAAAGCTGCAAATCTCCACCGAGCGCCGCTCTTCGCAGTCGTACACGGAGGCTGGCGCTAATGATCTCAGCAAGTGGCAGCAATCCATTGCAGCGCTGCAGCAAGCGCACATTAATCTAACTGGTGATCCAGTTGATGAATGACCCTGGCCCAGAAGTCCTGGCAGATCCCTCCTTAATTATGCTGAGGGATCCACACCTGGGAGGCACCAGGGACATTGCTAACTCAGGATCAACGATTTGGGAGCACGCCCACGGTGGTCGGGGAGCTTGTCCCATGCAAAACCAACGTTTTCACGGGTCTACTCAGGACGTTATTGCTCAAACTGGGAGAAAATGCAAGTCATTTTAGGTTACCAGAAGACAGATGTTACATGTTAATCCAGTGCAACCTCATTATCTTTTACAAAAAGTAAAATAAACGCTGGTTCTAAACTTTTTCAGAAACTGCTGAGAAAACTGCAAATATTTATGTATTTTGTTCCAATCTCATGGATATTGTTGTGAGCTTTTTTTCATGATCTGAAATAACAGTGTTGTCTTTTTTTTTCTTTCTTCATTTTATTTCAGACAACATACAGTCACCCATGTGTGAAGAGGAGGTGAGAAAAAGAGGAGCGTCTAAAATGAGTTTTTTCGCTCCAGAACAGTGCAGTGGTCATTTTGTCCTGTTGTAGAAAAGAATGATCCTAAGTCTTCCAACCTTGACTGTTTCCATTCTTTAAAGGTTTCTAATAGTGAAAAAAGCAGCTGATATAAAACACTTGAGAATTTAAAGGAACACACTTTAATCACCCTTTTGGGAATTCCAGTCCATGTGATGTACGGCTGCTTCATTTCCTTCCCAGTAATGGCAGAGTGGTCCTTGTGTTCTCATAGGATTCTATTGAGCCCATGACCCATTCATAAGGTTATTGGATTCCCCGGCAAAACACTCCTATAGGAATAATTCATCTGGTTTCATGAAGGAAAGTCATCGCAAATTTGTGAGATCTCATTATCTTTTTTTTTTTTTTTTAAGATATTTTTTCCCAAGCAGGATGTGAAAAGGATTCTTTAAAGACCCACTCCAATGAAAACCATCCTTTTGGTATTTTTAACATGTCCTTATAGCATTTTTCTCATGAACAGATTTGTAAATAGTTCAGATAAAACTACATTTCTGAGTATTTCTTTATTCAAATCATGATGGTTTAAGAGCTGATAAAAACCCACTGTTTGTTTGAAAAAGCTCATATTTGTGACGCAGCAACTGAAATGGGCGGACCAAAGTCTCCCCGCTCTACTCAGTTCTGATGGATCCACTTGCAGAAAAATAGATACATTAACGTCTCATTTTGCTCATCTGTACTGGCACCTGCCTCATAAGTGTCCCAGATAGCTCCAATATTGCTCGCCTATTTTGTTGCACCAGTAACGTCAAGTTGAGATGGAGAGGGGCTGTAAGCTAGCGTGAGTGAGTGTAAACAAAAGGATCATGGTCTCTCAGCGGAGGGTTACTTCTATGCTAATAGTCACGCCCACAACTCAGAGGTGAATTTCTAATACTGCCGCTCTGCAGAAAACATGTCCTGGAAAACTGCACAGCCTTAAAACAGCCTAACCATCATTTAAATACCACTTTTAAACTAAATCAATTATGATCAGAATAGGACTTTAATTAGTAATTCTAACAGCTGCAGTGCTTTATTAGAGTATCAGCTAAAATCTATTTTATCAATGCATTTTGCTCACCTTTCGTTGTGCACTAAAGCAAAATGCTACAAGGCGTTTGTTTTAACAATGCACACACATTGATTAGGTCAGGGCTTTGTGTTCCAGCTAGAATGACCCAAAAGTCCTGCTGAAGGCCAGGCTATAGGAGGGTTCAAAGCTCAAAATGAAGCTTCATGCTACATCTGACAATTTCCACCTGTCGAAACTATTTTTCCTGTAATTGACTATGTTTTGGGGTAATGTGGAGTTTAGTGTGTAGCACTTAATATGGTCCATTTATACAAAAAAAAACAAAATCCTGTTAGAGTGTGAAGTATGTTGTGTACAGCTGCAGAGCAGGGCACATATTTGCACAGTGTGTTTGTGTTTATACATCCCATGCTCTTGTTTATGTACAAGCCCCCAGGCTACAGGTCTCTGGCTGGATTTTTTGCTTGGTTCGACTTGTTGCTCAGGTCTAGTTTGCACATGAATTTACCAGATTTTCTGATTGTTTACTTTGTGTTAATAGTAAAATAATTTTTTTTTTCTCAAAAAAGGAGGAGCTTCATATATTTTTTTGCAGAACATGTCTCACGTTTTTCAGATTTTTGATTGTGTACATTGTTTTGTGTTACGTCTGGACCATTTTATGAAGTGCAGCAACGACACAGCAGTATGAAGTTTACATTTTCCCCCTGTTGCTCTTTTAAAACATTTCTGTGCAAGAATGAAACACTTTTATGACTAAATCGACTCATTGTTCATATCTGAAAAATCTGAAAGTACAAAACAAAACTGTTATTAATTTACATATCTAAACAATGCATTCAAGGTGATACAAGGCCTGTTTTTCACAGTCCAATCCTCAATAAAACCTTCCTCCATGCTCATTTCCTGCAGGGCGGACACGGTACGCTGACTTAAATTGCACCGAACATGGTAACATTCTGCTTGTCGTACCTGCTGCAGCCTCTCCACAGTAGCTGTTTGTCTCAGCCACGGCAGGAAAGCTCAGACTGTGGCAGAGCTCACAATCCGATCATTCCATATTAGAAAGTCTGAGTCTCAAAGGTAGTGCGGCGGTTCCTGAGCTGTTACTATATTGAAAGACTGCCACAGGCCTGATCTATTTTACACTGACTGGAACATCACATTTATTGCACCTTACAAATTTGGACAGGAATTATATAACAGTCTTTGGAGTTTTGACTCTTTTGTACTGCACATTGTGATGCTCAGTCACAGGCTGAAGGCGACTCGGCTGCCAGATTAATTCACTGTCAGCATATGAAGAAAAAGGCTTTATTTAAGATGCTAACAGCCTTCAGGCTTCCCAGGTCTCCACAACAAAAGTGTTCACCAAAAACTGGTGTGCAGCTAATATACTATGTCCTCTTTCTTTAGCTTTTATTCAGCTTAAATCAAGTAAGGTTTGTGGGAAAATGTGACGCAACTGCTGACAGCATTTCTCTTTTATTGATATTTCCAATCAATTAGACATAAATAATCAGGAAAAAAAACAAACGAACGGTGCCAAGACTGAAAATCCTGAATGTGACAGGATTCATGAGCTGCAGAGATGCTTTCATTTGAGGTGAAAGTCTAGTATGGATAATTCATATCAGAATACAACCGCCACGTGAGCTACATGTTAATGTGAGCGGCAGAAAGAGCTGCTTCTTATTGACTAGTCTAATTACGAAAACTCTGGCTCTTTGCTTGTGAATTGTGATGGGTAGCTGTCTTCTGCCACATTTACTGAGATGACACTAACTAGCTAGCTCTGTATGTAACTGCTTACTGGAAACAGCTGTCAGGCATGCTGTCATGGGAAAAAGTCTGCTTTTTGTCAGTCCTAAGAGTTTTCTGTGTATATGAGTGTGTGTGTGTGTGTGTGGATGTGTGTGTGTGTATATATATATATATAATGATTAAAAAATAGGAAGGCTGAGACCATAACTTAAAAAAAAAAATTAAACCAGTGACTGTATTGTCACTATCTCTATTATTGGCAGTCTTGAGGATTTAATTGGAATTGGACTGTCGGGACACAATACAGGCCCGAGTGAACTGAGTTTACTTTGGGTGGGGCAAAGTAAGGTGGAAGTTATTCCACCCACTTGGCAATCCAATAAACATGATGTAAAGAAAATATATGAAGCTAGACTTTGTAAAATCTGGATCCCAATTCATTTGCAAGTGAATATTTTTGAGTTTCATTACAATGTGAATGCAGACAGAAGAAAGAATGAAAGTAAACAAGAATTGAAGTATTTTTGAGTGGAAAATAAATACACTACACATCCAGAAAGGGAAAATATCTCATTGATGGATGTGGTTACGGTCAAGAATGTTTTACCTCCAGTTGGAGCTGTTAATATCATATTAGCTAGGTTTTCTATGCAGGAAGGACTTTTTTTGCATGAGTGTGTATGCTTTAAAACAGCATGACTTTGTAGATGGTTTCCTTTCTCAACAGTCCTGTGTGAGGGCACACCAGCAAAAAAAAAAAGGTTATGTGCTTCCAAAACAACTGTAAATGATCACCACTACCATACTTGACAGTTCGATGGAGCTGTTTTTATGATGTGATGTTTTGCTTCAGTCTTAGTTTGGTTCTCCAGAAATCCTGCCTTATCTGCTGCTGATTACCTGGATCAGGTGTGTATAGCCAATAAGGAGCTTAAATGGTTGGTTGTTTATAAAACATGTTGGACACTGGCCCTTAAGGCCTGGATTCTGACACCCCTGGACTAGGCTGTGGCGTTCGGGGACCCTACGGCAGCATCATCCATACATCATAAGTGTGTGTCACTTAGACTATTCTTTCACATTTTTCTCGATATATTTACCACACGCACAAAAATGGTACGTTCCATTATCATGACATCCCAGTGTAGATTAGTATAAGCAAATTTATTATTATGTATTTAATTAATAAGTCTGGTTACATAGACGCAAGGCATCTGACAGTACTGGTACTCATGTCTATCCTACAGATAGACACGATCGACTCGATTTCTGAACTAAAATACAGATTAGCCTCTGCACACTTTGAGTAAACTCTTGGTTGCATGTGTCCTGCTGAATGGACAGCTTTTGCAGCCACTGCACTACCAGAACAAACTCAGTGGGGCTTGCAGACAGAGCAGAAATGCTACACAAATGCTATATACCAGCACTGTGTTTGCTGTATGGGAGCTAGCATTACTTTTGGTTCCTTTATAGCTGCTGACTTGCCTTCCTAGAACATACTTGCAAAGATGGTTTTTGAAGATATGTTTCTGCCGTTTCTAATCACTGCAATCATGACTTTTTCTTAAACAGTTTTTATGGGGACAAAACAAATTTAGCCCTAGGTTTATATACAAACTCACACATGTTCCATGATTTTGTGAAGCAGCAAAACTCCAAATAATAACTTTGAGACCTTTTGTCCAAAGGGGAGGAATGTCATCTTGACCTTTCAGCACAGGTAATAGGATCTCTCCACAGCGAGGCAATTGCTCGAGTTTGAACGGAACTTCAATAAAGCCAGTTCTCTTTGAATGACTGCTTACTTGTAAATGCAAATAAACACAATCTCAGCGCCGAGCATCCGTGGAGACATACAATGTCTGAGCAATTTAGAAGTGGCGGAGATAACAGACGGAACAAAGGGGAGATAAAATGGCTCAATACATTGGCGCTTCTCTCAAATATTAATTTATCCTCGTGTTGAGGAGTTTTAATACAATATTACTTAAATTGGCAAGACTAAGACGTTCCCTTTCAAAGATTTCAGTGTGTGTGTGTGTAAGGGGGGTGGGCAAGCAGACAGACAGTCTGACAACTTTACAAACTGGGCAGTTGGTGTTTAAGAGCTCTCTGCTTCTCCGAGTGGCAATTTACGAATACAGCGATTTGAACAAACCCATTGAGCTCTCCTACGCTCTCTTGACTGCAAAACATGAAGTAACTATAGTGCTTCAAACATTAGTCAATACTTTCTCCATACCCCCATCCTGCTCTCCCCCACACACTCGTGTGCGTGTGTGTGTGTGTGTGTGTGTGTGTACACAAATCCAAACAACGGCTCGCACTGTTCTCCCTGTAAGTTTATGTGGAATCGTGTCCTCACGCCTGATTTATGTGCATTTATTATTCACCATCTTTTACTGTAGTTTAGCTTTTAGTCCCTTCCATCTCCAGTGGGAAATATCCAGATCTTAAGCTACTGGATCTGAGCTGAACACAGCATTTTTTTTTCTTTTTTTTTTTTTTTTGCAGAGTTAATGTTTAGTTGAGCTCAGATGCACAGAATTGCTCACAAATAAAGCCTTAAAAAAGACCAAAAAACACCTTATTTCCTAAAGGTCACTAGGTCAAAACCTTGTAACGAACCCAATGTGTGTGTAGGTGTGTGTGGGTGTGGGTGTGTGTGTGTGAGTGTGTTGGTGAGAGTACAGGCTGTGATGCCACCTGCAATAGTTTTATTTGAGTCCAAAAATCTGGCTCTCTAAATTCAGCAGCATCGGTAATGTGTTTTCCCTCTGTACAAGAAGCTTGCACGGTGACAGATTTTCTGATTTGCTTGGAGTGCACCGACTGAATGCTAAAGAGATACTTTGCTATACAGCTATCCTTTACTAACACCCTACAATAAAATGACTTCATATCACTCTCCCGGTTTGTATGCTCAGCCACCTACAGGCGCACAGAAATGACAAATCTGGTCAAACAGCGTATTTCCCACACTTTCAACACACAGATCTTTAAAAATAGCCGAGGCTTTTTTGTTTTGAGAGCCGGGCACGGCAAATTATTTGTGACCCACGACTTACTGTGACGATGTCTCCCTTGGTATGTTGGAGGTGTGTGATGAATGCGATTCCCTAATCCTGGGAGACGTGTTGGTGGTATTCAATTTTAGATCCTCATCTTGTGGCAGGAAAGTGGGGAAGTTAAGGTCCACTGAATATCCCAGCCAGTAATTAGAGTCTGGACCGGTATGATAAATTCAGTGAATATACCCGAGCAGCAGCACGGTGGAGAATTGAGGATTGTTTTTCACATGTGAGCATTCTGTTATTGAAATTCAAAGGGAAATAGAAAAATCCCGAACAGTGGATTCATTGTGATTGACTGATATTAGGGGGAAAAAACAACTTTCTGCATTTTAGATTTTTTTTGGGGAGTTAATCACAAAAACCAGCAGGGTGCAGGCATGAGCTTTTCTAAAAAAAAAAGCAAAAAAAACCTGTAAATTATTTTCTTTTTGTAAGTTAAAAGGCTAAACTTAATGAGGAAACATTCCTAGCTGTCTGATCTCAGTAAGCAGTGACGAGAGTGAAGAGGAGCTCCCCTGCACTGCCTCAGATCAGGAAAGCTCGCCGTGTTTGTACACGGAGACGGGGGGGGGGGGAGTGGGTGCACGCACACAGTAGTTGTGTTGTGTGGCTCCACGGCGCTTCGGCTCAGATGAGCTCACAACCAATGCGCACATCGTAGGATCCTATCAACGTGAGAAGGAGCAAGGACATCGAGCGGCAGCCTGGCAGAGTCAGTGGGAAGTGTGGGAGCTTTTGCGTAAAGCCTGTCGACAAAGTAAACAGGGAGAGCGGCTCCTCAGACTGGATCAACTCAGTTGTTTTGGGGTTTTATTTGATGGAAGAAAAAACACTATTTCTGAGGCAGAGGCGGGACTGGACTGACTGCTGGAGCGATGAGAAGAACCCCACTTTGGAGATGTTGTGAATGTTCTTTCTTGGGTAAAATGCAGCCTGTCGTCTGTCCTCCACTCTCCACTTCAAGCCAGGCTGCTCATTTGGAAGGACGCCAGACCTCCAGCCTCTCAAATCTGCAAGTTCAGTCCAATAATTTGTGACATTGTCCGTCAGCCCTGGAATAAGACATCGATACTTTCAAGAAGGGACGTGATATTCCTCCGGAATTTTAACGATCCCGCGCGCTTTCCTTATAAATATGCGACTCGCTTGGATTAGGATGGTGTGGTCCAGCCTGTCGCTTTTTTTGCTGGAGCAGCGCTGATAGTGACTGATTATTGCTGTTGATTTTTTTTTTTTTTTGTCCATGCAAGACCCGCGGTGGAAACATGTCTGGCCACTTCTCTGAGAGGATCACTGCTATCAGAGATGGCATTTTGGTCCAGCACTTCGGTTTTCACCTCTAAAGTGCCCCGGAAGATCTTATTCATGTTCACCCTTTCCCTCTCTGTCACCTACTTGTTTTACAGCTTGATGAGCTGCTACAACTCGCTGCAGTTCCCCCTGCAAGATAACTACGTGTTTCAGGGCCGCCTGGTGACAGAGGAGACAACTTTTGCCACATTGAGGGGGAAACTTTACTCCGCTTCCCAGGGTTTCACCCAATTCAGCGAGGCTGACCAGAGCGCGCTGGCCAGCGTCCGGGATCATGCCGAGGCCGAGCAGAGGACCGTGGAGTGGATTAGGACTCCGGCGTCTCCCACCAAGCCGGCGGCGGCGTTCCACACCACCGTGCTGGAGAGGGAGCACCAGGAGTTCAGCACCACGGACAGCGAACTCCGCCTCAACTGCACTTCGGATTACGGAGAGAAGAAACTTCCGCAAGCCATCATCATCGGGGTGAAGAAAGGGGGGACCCGGGCCCTCCTGGAGGCTCTCAGGGTGCACCCTGATGTGAGAGCCGTGGGGAACGAGCCACACTTCTTTGACAGGAACTACGAGAAAGGGCTGGACTGGTACCGGTGAGTTTCAGATCGAGTTCGCCTCAGATTTTTACTTTCCGCAGATTTAACCAAAAAAAAAAAAACAAAACAAAAAAAACTTCTGTGTTGGATCTGGAAATCCGAATTCTCCGGATATAGTTGACGCACTAATCATCAGCGTCATGTTTGCCGTCATGCAAACTTTTCAGCTCCTCAGGTGCACGTCCTACGTAAAAAAAAAAAAAAAAAGCCCATGTGGAAGACTCCCTCACCTCATTTAACACCAGTTTTTCCTCATTAATGTAACTATTTCCACCAGAATCTCATCATTTTTCCGGACATCATAACACAAACTATTCACTATTACATTAAAACTTGCCTTTATTTTATCTATCTATTATTTTATTTTTAAGTGATCATGGGAAACACACAGGCAGAAAAAGAACAGCTTCATCGTGTAAAAGTTTGGAAACTTCCATGTTCTCTCTTCTCTTCAGGACGATTTCCTTTGTTTTCATTTGCTTTTATAATTTGACGTTTCCAGCTTTCCCCACTTACCTATAAAAAAAAAGTAATAAAACAAATTAGTCTGCACCAGAGGAGAGATTAGTCACAGCGTGTTTATGTTAAATTATTAATGCCTTCCAAGATATCTCCAGATTTTTTTTCCCCCTACTGGCGGCAGGACCTGATCATTTTCAGCTCACAGATGCTGTTTACATTCAGATTTTTATTTTAGGTTAACTTTAATTAGGGTCACTTTTTGTTTAGTTAAAAATATCAAAATACCTTTTTTTCAAATTGGTTCTGATCTACATGTTGAAACACAAATCACACTAATAAAGGTCAGTATAATTAAATAATCAGAAATGCTTTTGTTCTCTACACTGACTGGATGCTGATCTGCCGGCTTTATCCTTATACAAAGCAGTTTTTAAGCGAAACAAATGTTTTATGAGATTCAGAAATTCATATCGCTCCTACTAAAAAGTCCCTTTCTTTATGTGAAACATGTTATTCAATTTGCCCTCAAGCCCCAAGTCTTTGATTTAGGACAGTGTCATATAACACATACTGCAGTTATCTCTTACAAAAGTTTAATAGCAAAGAAAATGTTCAGTCACACTTCTGACTTCTGACACTGAGGACTCAGGCACAACTGAAGATTAAAAACATACAGATAAATTAGAAAAAAAATAAAATAATAAGAAACATATCCAGTTTGAAAAGTTTGGGGGGGCATCTGTTAATTCAAAACTTTGGCATAGACTTCCTTGAAAGTCGGCATCAAATTGGGTGATCAAATTAAAGTTGCACTTTACCAAGATTTGTAATAAACTTTTCAGTTGGCCATTTACGTGAACTTTTAGTAACTCCAAACTACTTATTTCTTTTGTTCTTTATACCTCTGAAGGCAAATCATGTCATTTACTGAAATATATTAAATCGAATAAAGAAAACCATACTTACACATGCATTTCTGAAATCTCTGTAGGGGCGACATTGCCCTTGCTTTCTTCAAACTCCTTTTATCAGAGATGTAGGACATGCGTGTGAACGCCTTTCAAGGGGAAGTGAAATTGGGCTTTAAAACGTTTACAAACTGCTTACTGCTTCTTAGATTTAAAGCAAAGACATTAATCGCTGATGCATCTCCTTGAAATAACCTGTAATCCATGCATGATCCGGTTCCATATGTGCAGCAGTCTCTGTTGCTGCACTGCACCTGGATCTTAAACATGTGGGGATTGTTTACACCACCAGTCATGTGTGTCAGGGCTTAAGGATCCAGGTTTGTAAGCCAAAGAAAAACCTGCAACATGTTTATGGAAATAAAGTCGATTTGACTGCTCTTTCATGGTCAGTTGGTCAGAGTCTGATAAGGAGTTGTTCTCAGATATTAATGTCTGACCCAGGGATTTGTCTGTTGTATTCAGTGAGCTGATGAGAATGACTGTGACTCAAAGCCTTTGGTTCTTTGCAGAACTGAGCTTGTTGTTCCCGCGTTTGGGTCGTGCAACATCTGCTTTCATCTTGCTGCATCGACATCGGCTGCTCATTTAGCCCGGGCTAATGCAAGCTGTTTCATTATGCTTACGGTGAAAGGCTCATTAGACAGCGGGGTGACATGCTTGCATAAATAATAATAAATGCGCTTGTGTGTTTCAGGCCCCTTGAGCTAAATAGTTCTAGAAGAGACATCGTCAGACATTGTCACGTTTTGTTCATCCACCCTAAAACTCCAGATTTCCAAACATTTGACAGAGTGTGGACACTTTGCAGAAATTTGAACCTTTGACTTGTTTAAACTGCCAAAGGGATGACTGAAATCTGATGAGCCACTGTTGTAAAGAAATAAATTGTGGTGAAGTTTGTCTCCTTGATGCATTACACCACATCCTTCTTCCCATCAGGCTTTGATGCTTCGTCTAATGTGCACTTAATGATCACTTACAGATGTTTGAAACCACCAGTGTAGCTTGAGGGAAACCACAGATTTGATAATGGGATTCATACAATTCAAGCGTTCTTGGAAACACCTGCTTTCCATCTTTATGGACCAAAAAAAAATGAAGTCATGGGAAAACTACTGACATTATCTGGGTGGATTCTGCACAGGTTTTTTTTTTTTTTCTTCCCGTGGACACAGGAAGACGCAAGCAGAACTGAAGAAAAATCAACTACTCAGCCGAAGAAATTTATATACACAAAGGAATTATATCAATTTGATATAAATTGTTTTTGATTTTTCCTGTAGAGTAAGGCAGGATATTTGCAGCTCTGTTTAAAATGATCTGAGTGGAAAAAAAGAAGTAAATGGAAAAAAAAAGAGTTTTCAGTCTTTGTTAGCCTTGACCTCACTGTTGATATAATCTAGCGCTGCCTAATAGTTTTTCTTTTCTTTACATTTTCTGGATAAAAAGGTAGTAATACTCAGGAATCCTTTGGTAACAAATCTAAGGCTCTGTCATCTTAAAACCATCATTTTTTTCTTATTTTGTATTGTAATTTTTATTATTCCAAATGCCCGTTTTTGAAAATTCCTTGGTAGATTTGTGTTGTCAAATTGAGAAAAAGTAGAAACTATAGCATTGTTTCCCCAATAACATAGTAAAGAAAATGCAACTGTTGTAAAACTTAACACAAAATAAAATTACGGCAAACTAAAAAAAAGAAGAAAAGGTTTATTAATCAACATTCACAATAAACCATTATTGTAATCACATTTGCCCTCTTTGATTGTGGTGTAAAGTCAGATTATGGTTGCTCAATTATGTATAAACAATGCTGCAAACATTTTTCCATAAAAAGACACAAATTTCCACTTTCCCTGCAGTTTATTCCATTATATAGGAAATCCCAACAGAAAACATTTCTGATCAAACTCGCCGTCACCTTTTAATGGCACCACCTGGTACGTTTAGTATCTCAACTTTAAGTTCCTGCCTTCGCACAGTTTACATGTTACTGGGAAGATAATGGGCCTCATAAATTGTGCTGACGGATATCATCGATTATCAGTCATACATGAGGATTTGTGCCTGCTTTGGCTGAAAATTCACAGCAGGAATCTGCACTAAACGGGTCGGCTTAATGAGGATCTATCAGTGTGGCCGATTGTTTATTTCTGACACTTTAACAAAATGTCAAAACAACGGCGTTCAGCGTAAATATGATCTAATGTGGTTCGTAAGCAGCAACTGCCAGAGGAATAATCAATACACAGCAGTTGGAAAACCATTCGTAAAGACAGGAAATATTCAGCTGGGGGGGTTCCCAATTAAAGAAAACCAAATGATGAAATTTTTAAAGGACAAAATTGATTCTTTTCGAAGGACATCTCAGTCAACTTGGAAAGATATCCGCGGCTGTATCACCCTTCCACATTGTTAAAAAATAACACTTTTTCCAAGACGTGTCAGATTGTCCATTTTAAATTAATTCCAGATGAAAAGCACATGTGGTCGTGATCAAATAATACAGCTGGAGACATGAGCTTTCTCATCTCCCGAGGCTCAATTCTGCTCTGCACTGATGTCAGAGCTGGACAGTCGGCAAAGTGGGAGCACTTTTATTAGTCCTTTCAGAAGGTGCAAGAATGGCTTTCTGCTGAGTGAAAGGAGACGCTGTGGAATAATTGTGTTGGGAATTACACTATGTGGTAGCAATGATAAATGTTCAAGCATTAGAAGATGTAAGAATGAAATTTTGCTGCACAAAAACTTGGTGGCTTTTCTGACACCAAAGTTTTTACACTCTGAGATTTAACTTAGTTGAATTATAATTTTGTGAGAGCTTAATTAAAAAAAAAAAAAAAAAAAAAACACTAACGCCTGTGACAGTTAAGATTGATCTGCCATTCCCAGAACTTTAAAACATATAAAAGGCATACCTGCACACTCCCCTGAAATCCAAAAATCAGCTCCCATAAATCAACCAAACCCTCCGTGAGCCCTTTTACTTCATCTGTGAGTACGAACAAGGCAGCTCAGAGCTCTGCATTCGAGCCCACTACAACTGGCCAAAAGCCATAAATTATCCTTTGCTCATAAAGACGGTCACTATAAGACTTAACAGGATATAAAAATCGATTTATGTACTGAACTTGTTCAAATAACTGCCATCACGACTGGTTTAATACTCAAAGGTAAGGCTGCAGCCAGAAGGAAATGACACTACAGAGCACGGATCCTGCATATGAAATGACAAAATAACTTCCCAGTTGGGATTTGTCAGCTCAAGTTAAAGGATTACTCCTTGTGGGAAGGATACAATTAAATAAATAAAGCAAGTCTAATGTGGTTTTGAAATTTTTAAAAAAGTGCTTTGAATCAGATGACCCCCAGATTTAATGTAATGGTGAATATTTGTACAAAATTTTGCCCACTTCTTTTTATTTTGCGCATCAGTTTGCTTCCGTGCAAAAATATTTGAACATAAGATTGATCTGCCACCTGTGAAGTGCGGCTTAAGTTTTACAGAGGCTTGGAAGCTCTAATATCTTTCTGTTATTAAAATGACACTTTAACCCCTCAGCAATAAAAGCTCAGAGGAGGCGCTCATAAATCTTTTGGAAGACATGCTCTTACACATCCTTGTGCAACAAAAACAAGTCAACAAAAGCATTCAGGCTCATAATGAGGGGGTGGAGGGGACACGGGTTTTATGTACGCACAACTATCGCACTTTTTTTGTTTCTGCCGATCTTTTTTTGTTTTCAACAATCATTTCTTTACGCACAAACTGCTGGGAGACAATGAGCCGTTTCCAAGGACTTTTGTCATTGTGCTTGCTGATCAATGGAGCCTTCGAAGCTACTTTTGCTCATTGAAGGTTAAAAAAAAATCTAAATCTAGTGCCTTCCTTCCTGGCCTAAGTATATGAGGGAATAATAGGAAAAAATATCATTTTTTCATCGTTAAAGTAGATGGGCGTAACTTTTTTTGACTGATCTATTGCTCTGAAATAGTGTGGAGCAACGAAGGGGTTTAGTGTACCTGTGACCTTCCGTCACAAGACGGGACTTTGTGACAGAAGGTGTTTAATGGAGATGTGAATCCGTTGCCAAGCTCAGTGGCAGAAAGCCTAAATCCCACATTTATCCCTTGTTTAGCCCTTATTTTCCTCCCTCTCAGCTCCACGGACAGCTAAGCCCCAGAGTCCTGCCATCTCACCCAAAGCCCACGACTCCATTCAGCGGGGAGATGGGAGAGACCAAGGTGGGCCGGATCCCTGAGCAGGCAGGATGCCACCTCTTCCTGCCGGGCCTCTGTGCCACTTCAGCACCGCCCCGTCCCGTGCCTTCCCAACGTGGCAGAATCTGCCCGCGGTTGATAAGAAGCCTCCAAGACTCAGAAGGACGCACCTCCGAGTGCTCCGATGCCAGTGCTGCAGTTGCAGCATTAAACTTTTTAATTGGCGGCAAACCCCTGAGCTGTCAGGAAGACCGGGCCTCATCACTTGGGTCTTTCTTGTTGCCCAGTCTATTTCCACTTCATTTAACTACCAAACATCAGAGAGCCGTGAGATTTCACTTTCCACCGGAGCAATCACAACTTTCTTCTTTACCCTTGATAAGATCCTCAAATTCAACATAAAATTGACTGTTTTCTATTAAATGACATGCAAGGCGACCTGCTTCTCCTCTTATCAAACACAATTACTTCTGAATAAATACTTTATTCCCTTGTTACTCATGTCCACCTTTTATTATTAAATATGTAACATAGTTTTTGAGATTTGCTGGAAACTGTTTTTTCTTTTTTATAAAAGGATATCCTTTGAGGTTAGCAAACCAGATTGTTCCAGTTCCTTCTAAATGGCACTCGTATTTGATTCAAATATTAGGCGTGAATGGTGATAGCTGCCATTTTCATGTATGTTTATCTTTCCTGTTCTATGGAAATAGATTTAAAGATTTTTTCTTAGAAAAAAACAAAAAACAGACTGGTTTTCTTTTTATCGCCACTTTTATTTAGTTCATGAGAAGCTTCTTTCACTTCAAGATCATGAACAAATTTGATTCTATTACAGATATGCATAAAATATGTATTAAAGCTTTTACATTTTTTGGAGGGAGCAAAAATAAAAACAAACAAAAAAATCCTACAGCAGTTAGGGGTTAGAGTCATTTCCAGTCTTTTTGGGAGTTCATTAGCATTTTTCTGTCCTCTTTCATAAAACTACATCTCCTTGTTTTGCCCGGCTGTAGCTTTTTTCAAGTCTTTTTTTTTTTTTTTAAGTTTTTTTTTTTTTTTTTTTTACCTCTTTGTTGCTATGAGGTAACCATTTCTTTGCATATTTATCGAAGCAGAAACTCTCATTAAAAAAAAAAAAAAAATATATATATATATATATATATATATATATATATATATATATATATATATATATATATATATATATATATATATATATATATATATTTAAACGTTGACGTTGAAACTTTTATCTATCAAGAATAAAAAATAAAAAAATAAATTTCATGAATTTCAGAGTAGATGTGAGTCCTGATGTTAAGCAGCTAAAGGGTTCCTGGCTTTATAAATGTGTGTTTACAAAACACAATGGTTGTGCTTCTTAACAGTTTGCTGAAATGCTGAAATTCATAATAGTATACTAAAAAAAAGTCTTGGATGGAAAAAAAGTTTGTGGAAAAAAAGTTTACACAACGGTACATGCAACTCACAGTATTTCTCAAGCATGGTAGTGGACAAGTAATGGTGTGAGCTTTTAATGAAGTTATAAGACCTGGATTAGGTGAACCACAAATTTCCCTTGGCGGAATAGAATATCATAAATCAGAATTTGAGCTGATTTGAGGTTTTTGATGTAGAGTTAAGGTAAAGTCTTGAATATTAGAAACAAAGTCTTTGGTGGTATAAGTAATCAGTGGTGCAGAAACTCAGCATGCACAGGAGGGGTTGTGTGGGAACATCAGACTGATTGTGAAATCTGCTGGGGATAAAACCCAATTCAAGTCTAAATAACAGAATCAATTACTGCGCCTGACTTTAATGTGGTTTTCCACATAAAAATGCCAGATAATTCAACAGGAAGTTTACCTTTGGTTTTTCTTCTTTCTTTTGAACTTGTCCTGTCCAGTAGTGGAACAAACAGATGAGAGCTACCAGTTGTGTTACAACAGGGAATTGTGAACATTTTGGACACACAAGTTATACATTTGTATAAACCTCTTTTGTATTTGAGGTAAAACTTTATCTTAATTGTATTTTTATATATTTTATATTGACCATGATGTAAAAGAGAAAACTAAGACATTAGAGATGGAGAATACGTTTACAGTACATAAAGGAAATTTTCATTTATCCCCTAGAACAGGAGTTAGCCCAAATTTCTGCACTCTGATCAGAGACAGGGCATTCTTCCGGTTCTACAAGATACTCTGGCAATGTAGAGTTTAGTAACATTTACTCTGGGGTGGTGCAGTGACATGTGTCATGTTGTGTGTTTTTTTTGTTTTTTTTAGGTCCTGTAAGGATCTTCATGCATAAAAGCGCTGAATTGAAGGAGGGTTTGATTTGCTTTTTTATGTTGCAAATAGAATTCAGGACAGCATTTTTTCTTCCACCACTATTCGGAGGACTTGGGCTTTTTGCTCTTCCTCCACAACACGGACAGATTGTCTGAAAATGAAAGGCACAGATTTATCTGTTAAATTATTTATTTTAGACCGAAAATAAAGTATAAGCTGTAGTCGGTTTATGCTCAAAGGGATTCATTTCTCCCAAAAGATTATTTGCATGCAAAAGAATTGGAGTGATGTGCTTCTAGTCTGCAGGAACAATGACTCTGCTTGGCAGAATGCTGGTTTACAGACGTCTTTAAATCTCTGCAAATAAGACTACCTTGGGAAAAATGCGTATGTCAATCATACTTGTCAGGATTCCAATTTCCTTTCCACATCTCCTGGAGCACTTGTGCTGTTCATGCTCCACATTGGCTGGGAGGGATATGGTCTCATGACACCAGCTGATGCATTTGTTCAGTCAAAGGGAAAACCCTGACAGCAATGGCCGTGGAGCCAAGATACTGGGACCTCAGGGAGTATGTTTCAAATGTGTTTCCAGGAGCTGATAGGTGCTTCTGTGTGTACAGTGCTATGCAGGAATGTATAACTGGCAATACTGTCATTGGAGTTTGACCGCTATCCTGTAGATGTATGCACCAATATGCTGGACAGAAGGTTTTACTTACCCAAAAATGTCCTTTTGCAATAATTTTTATCCAACACATTTCAATAAAGTTAATAAAGTTATCTTTTGAGGCTTTACTAAGTTTGATTAAATTAACACTAACAATAGAGTGATTCTTTGAAGCAGAATACAGTTCAATCTCTTTTTAAGATTCACAAGTCAGGATAACATGACAAAGCTTATGCCACATGCACCCACACGCGGGTTGACCCACAAGGGTGCTGCTGGTTTTTGAGTTGTCTGGGCCCGTAGAGAGTTGTAGACAGGATGGGATGCATCTTAAGTGGTGTGCAGGTGTGTTTTGCAGTTCCCTTGATGCTAAGTTCAAACCGGGCATTTGATGGACATTCAAGAATGTGCGTTTAGCGTATTCTCGAACGTCCAAAGGCACATTTTGCCTATGATGTTCACACTGGACTGATACTACCCAATGCTAGTGCATGTCCACCACCTACAGTTGGAAGAAGCTTGGTACGAAATGTCAAAGACATAATCTTGCTCCAGACTTTTTCTTTCACAGCTCTATTCCCATATATGAAAGCCTTGGTGTCATAGAATTTCGATCAGGCACAAACCGTTGGCATTTCCATGAGTTAATAGGGACGTCATCCAAACATCACTACCAAAACAAAATTCCCAGATTGGTCAAAGTTCAACCCGGTTTAACTTTTAATACACTTTAAAAACTGTCTTAAAAATGTGTGTAAAGATGCATAAATGCGAGTTTTGAATGCTGGAGCCCAAAATGCACATTTTCGCACGTTTACATAGACTTTCATTGAAAGTGGCTGCTTGCACACGTGTTGCCAAGGGCGGTGTGAACGTAGCTTGAGGCTCATCCGCCCACCATAAGGGACGTCACGAAAACAGAATGTAGGATTGTCGTGCATGTGGTAAGTGTATCACAAAGCACTTCTAATGTTTAATGTAAGTAACACTCAAGTATGACTTCCGAGTGAATCTGTTGTTTGGTTCCCTTATCCCGTATCGCTTATGGATGCTCAATCCTTACTGACCATGCACAAATGCTGCATGCACAGGGTATGCAGGTGAAACATAAGTCCCTGTAGGATGCCCACACAAGCTACACTATGATTGTCTAGTTTCTTAATTTCTAGAAGTCACACGCGAGGGATGAACAAGGCTACTTGCATGCACTGGTGCACAGGGTTCTAGGGGATTGAAAAATCTGCACCTACTTAAGATGGAGAATAAGTTTACAGTACATAAAGAAAATTTACATATATCCCCTGAAACAGGATTTAGCCTAAATTTCTGGACTCTGATCAGAGACAGGGCACTCTTCTGGAAGTTTACAGAATTCCTGTTGCAGTTGATTGTCTAGTTTCTTAATTCCTAGAAGCCACACGCAAGGGATGAACAAGGCCACTTGCATGTTGCGCAGGGTTCTAGGGGACTGAGAAATCTGCACCTACTTAGATGGAGAATAAGTTTACAGTACATAAAGGAAATTTACATTTATCCCCAAAAACAGGAGTTTGCATAAATTTCTGCACCTACTTCACCCTTACTTACCCTAATGTGTTGTTTAAGTGTTTACTACGGCCTGTCACTTTGCAGCTTGCTCGTTAAACATCAAAATAGCAGTTGAGTATCAAGCATCAGTCCTATTTGTTGCTTGAAGGGAAGATCTCGTCAGAATAATCCAGATTCCATAACTTCGTGGTGAGACATTACTGAAGTGTGTACGTGCCATCAACATACTCCGTGCTTTTAGTGTGAAGCCATTAACGCAAGCTGTGGCATTTTCCAAACTCTCCGGAGACCTGGTTTAAGCCAATGAAATGCAAAAGGTTGCTTTTAGGGATTATGCTAATTGCTAATTGCTGTATTAGACAGTGATTGTTTTTCCTGAGTAATTTGGATTAGCGGCATTAGAGTCTTAGAAGAAAGTTAACATGTTCTGCCTCTGTAAAAGGACTGTCACCTGTTCTTTAGCACTGAGCCAACTCTTTGCTTCCATGCTTTCTGAAGCATTTTATATCTTTATATCAGATTATGTGCATTTTTTTTTGCATTGTAGGAAATAAAAAATCCCTCCGTAAAGTAAGTATTATGTTTTAGACAAGGAAACAGATTGGAAACTGAGATTTTGAGATAGTACTCATATAATTGCATTAGTGTTGCAGTTTGAAATCCGTTTTATTGCATTTTCTTGGTTTTTTGTTCAGTCAGTGGCAGTTTCCACTAAATTCTCAGCATGTGTGCGCACATGTGGAGACAGTTGAAACACTGAATATATGCTTTACCCTGTGTCTATAATTTTAAGGACATTTTTGGTATTAAAACTTTGTTTTTGCCAACATTTGAAGCTTGCACACTACCTATGAATTGATGCACGGTTCTCACTTTTAGTTGAGAACACATGTTCCACTATATCAAGATTTGTACCAGTTTTATAATATAATAATAATAATAATAATAATAATAATAATAATAATAATAATAATAATAATAATAATTGATACTTTAATGATCCCACAATGGGGAAATTCATTGCATTTTGACCCATCCTCTGCAGGAGCAGTGAGCTGCAGCCTAACCGCGCTCGGGAGGCAGTAGCGTTAAGGGCCTTGCCTAAGGGCCCTCACTAGACTGATATTACCTGTTTTGTGACTTTGTTATAGGAACAAATCCGTTTTTGTGTGTGTGTGCTAATGAAGATTTTTTGAAGACTCTTAAATAAAACATATATTGTTTCTACTCTTTTCAATGAAAAGTATGTTTCAAAATAGGCCCCTCCCACTCCCCAAAGCTCTCACAGTAAAGATTAAAAATAAAAACCACCAAATCAACAATTTTTTAGCGGTCAAGCTTGGAATTTTGTGTGTTGTGGGTGACAAAAAGACACACTTTATGAGGTGTTGGGGTGAAGAGTTGATAATTGTTCTAATTTACAACCCTTATAATAATAGAAAAGTGTGCGTGAAACAAACAGAGCAGTCCTCATCCTTCTCACCCAGCAGATGCACTTCTCAGGAATTTATCTCCTTTGAGTGCCAACATATCCCCCCCAAAAAAATCCCTTAAATGACTGGAGACCCATGTGGGATCACAGTTAATTTTTTTTCCTAAGTATCCAAAAGTGACTTCTTCTAGGCTGATTATCCTCTAACAATAACTGTTAATTGTTGCAACAGCAGAGGCAAGAAAATGTCAGCTGCTACTGGCTCATTATAACATTAAACTGATCAAAGAAGGTGGTGGTGATGTTTGCACCCAAACACTATTCTGAGGTTAATGTCAGAAACTCCTCTGTTTGCTTATTCAACTCAAATTACAGCCTGTAAATATTCAGTCAGCATCTGCTCTGCAAACACAAAGTCACTGAGAAACAGTTGAGTTGAATGTGTTTTGCTTTTCCATATCTGACAAAATATATTTTTTCAATGTCTTACAGGACACTTTTATTTAAAGTAAAAACAAGTGTGACACCTATATTTTTCAAATTTGACAACATAAAACTTAAATTTCATACATTTTTTAAGACATAATTAGGTTCACCTAAAACTTCTTTTCTGCATTTCTTGCAGTGTGGCTTATAGATTAGACCAATTAGTCCCTTAAAGTGAGAGAAACATGGTCCCTTCTGGTTTCTGTGGGGAGCACTGCAGCCCCCAGCACAGCAGCATTACAATGCTGCACATTTTCACAGTAACAACTGTGAAACAGTCAGAAATAAATCCCTCTTTCTCTGATTCACCGTTTTGCTCTGATTCTTTTTCTCAAGCATACTTGACCATCACGACTCATACTCTCCCCGAGCAAAGTAAAGTGGCCATGAAAGTTTAAAATGTTTGCATTCGGAAACATCTGCCACATTTGCTGTGGTGAAGATCTTTTCTGGAATAACTATTGCAGGGAATCAAATATTGGAGAAATGGAGCAGAAAAGATAAGACACTAAAATTGAGAAAAGCTTAACCTTAAGGCTGTAAGAATTTTAATGTAAAATTCCTTTCAGATTTTAGCATTTAACCACAAAATGTACTCCAATCCTTTTTACTACAGTTGGAGTTTTGCTACCAGGCAGGCCACAGTGAGTATAAGTGCAGAAACAATGGTTTAAATCTGGCATCAGCGTCCATCGAGATGCTTCAGATATTGTTCTAGTGTCTGAAATGAATCCTGCATAGGTTGCTGCTGCGAAAGCATCTGTGAAGTCCAGTTTCCATAACTGCAGAAAATACTACCAATTGATGCAGCTCATTAGGCAAAGAAAATGTTTATTCTCTTTTGTTAGTGTATTTTCTGCTGTCTTCACCAGGAGATTATTATTACAGAAAAAAAAGACTCTCTGTTACCTATATGGCAGAGTTAGCAAATTCAGGTATATCGTGAAATATAATATGAGTGCACTGACATTACGATATTAGGTAATGCTTCATAAGATTCCTTAATAATCTACTTAAAAGACATCACCAAGCATCAGTAATGTATTTTTAAGCAATTAAAGGACATTCAAGACATTCTATACCTCAGCGATGCCTCAGTTAAAAGTGTTAATATGCAGCATGAGGTCATTTAGTAGAATTTGTAAAGCTTTTATAAAAACATTTATTAGCATTTGTACAGCTTTTATGGAGCATTTATAAGACATTTATTATTATTTGTAGCTGTCTTACAAACACCCTGTAGGCTTGACATAATTTTGGACGTTTAATTTTTCATACTACCTTGTTGTCCATTGTGGCTACAAATAGCCCACATTAGATTAGGAGGCTGCAAAATACTCAACAAACTCTCACGAAAGATAAAGTTAATGTTTATCAGTCACTTATAATGAATTTATAAAAAAATGCTTGTGAAGATGAAAACATTGACACAACAATGACTGTCCTATAAATACATTACATACTTATTAACTCAAGAATCTTATTATAAAGTTTAACCCCTTTTTTTCTGGATTTTTGCTTCATTGAATCAAACATTATGCATACCCCTTTTATGTATAGAATGGTTAAATAAAGCAATCTGCAAGTTAGGCTTTTGTGTTTTTTCTGCACAAATATGTGGCAACTGCCAGCCACTGAAAAGCTCACACTGAGCCCTCCCCTGAGATTTCTACTTTAAGCTAAGATTTTTTTTTTTCTTCAGTTTTAGTCCATGAAAAAAACAAAAAGTTACTTAGAGGCTATGATCATTTCAGTAAAAGCACCTCACAGGGAAGTTTTATGGGTTGGAATTCATTTTATTTGAGACATGAATTTACTGTAGCGTTTTTGCAAGGAATTTCATTTTTGTATCATGATATTTTATTATTTCTTTTTCTAATCTCTCTTTTTTTTATGTTGGAACTAAACTGCTTCTTTATCCCATGAATCTTAAGCACGCCCCGGGTGAACCTCTCTTTCTGGTCTAATCGACCTTTAGTTTGTTTCATGTCTACAAGACAGAAGGAGGCAGAATCTTAACTATGAATTGATTTTTGAATGAGCATACATTTACTTTTAAACACATGCAGAACACACCGCAGCTGTGCTGTGCAGCCAACACTCCGTCTTAATTGATTTGAGTAATGAACATGCATTCTGTCTTTTGACTCAAGGTCATTTTGCCATCAGACTTAAGCATTGTCCTCTGGTCTTTATGAACGACCATGAAAGTGTATGTGGGTCGAGGTGAGAAGGTAGCTGCTGTAACTAATGGGTTTATTTAATTTAATTTATCATGGAGGCTGCTGTGTATAAGTTACGCCGGTCAATGAGAGATTGAGGTTTCACAAAAGAAAGGACGATTAACCCTCTTTTTTTTTAAAGGTTATAAAACTCTCATGTCATGCTGGATTTTGGGGGGATAGCTGGGTGTATAAATCCGCAGAACTAAATGCATATAGGTTTGTGGTGAAATTGGGGTCTTGGGCTTATTTTGTACGAGCTTTCTAATCAGCCTCATGCTGTTGCCACGCTCGCTGGGCCGGGAATCTAAAATAAATGAGGGCTTTGTCAACATGTCCGCCGTCGGAGCCTGTGAGGCAGTGTCTTTCACTTTTCAGTGTCAGCTGAAAGGCAGCCCGTCATATTTTCTCAAGCAAGCGTTTAGCATTCTGTGCAATCTTTTTCATCTCTTATTCATTTCTTTAGATTGACTTTGGCATTTTGTTTTTGTTATTTTTTTTTTTTTTGTGCCCTCAGCATATTGAAATAATTAATTCATGCACAGCACTAATATGTTGACTACATGTCAGACCATATCTGCCTCTTAACACATCATCTCCAATGAACGTTTCCCAAATTTGTGATGTAATCTGCAGCATACAAATGAAGTGGACCAGGCAGCTGCTGCAGGAGCGACTCGGCCCACAAAAAAGTGCTTTCGTTTAAAACTTCTTCTGCAGGGAACCTTGATTTTACAAGAATTCAACATCTCTGTACATGGGGTAATCTCAAAAGCTTAAGGGCTTGAAAATGTAATATGGCATGATAATTACCTAAGCAACAGAGCAAGGCCAGAGGAAAAAATTTCACACCTTGAGCTTAATTATAATACCCTAATTTTCCTTGCTTGGGATGTGCATATGTTTTTCCATGTCAGGTTCCAGCCTAAATGTTCTATAAACACAGAAAGGTGATACAAAAGTGGATTATTTTTTTTTTATTGAAACTTTTGTGACGAGTGAAATATCTGCAAAACTTTGAGGGGATTTTTCTAATTATTATGTGATGTAACAGCTTTGTATTAAATACAGTTTCACAAAATTTTTCTAAATCTCAGACGGTAAAAAACAAATACAAAACGGCACTCTTTCCCCATCTGCTTGTTAGTTGCTGGTAATTCCCTCTCAATGGTATCCCATACATGAAACGCCTCAAACCCTGGCTTTTGTCAAGTAAAGAAAATAAATATTAAACAACTAAGTGTATACATATATATTTGCACATGCAAATCTTTAGAGGTACTTTTGCAAATAATTAGATTTAATGAGACAGTGGGTAGTACTGGCACTTTGACTTCAGTCATGCCTCCTCCTGTATAAAGTGCTAATCCACTGTCAGAATTCAGGCGGCTTTTTGTTTCATAAGATTTATTCATTCTCTCTTTTTTCTCAAAATCTAAAAGAAAAACAATGTCTAATGCACTTTCTGTCAGCTTCCTAAAGTTTCTAAAGAAACAGTACAAGAAATAATAATAGTTATTCCAGCTCCTATTGTTTTCAAACAATATAAGCTGAAGGGGAACAGCAAGCATCAGGAAGTTGAGCCTTGAAGGTGTCTATATTTAAGAAAGTTTGATGTAAAATGAATATTTTTCCACCTTTAATAAATAAGGTGGCCACTTTTTTGTTTTTATTTGCTTTAAGTTTTCTCAAAAAGATTTTAAAGTGCAACTATGATCATCTTTTGATCTAAATACAAAAGTTTTATTTTCTCTTAATTATGATTGTACTGCATTCAGGCAAAATCAAAAATCCTGTGTTGTTTTCTAGGACATAGTTTCTGCAGAGCGGCAGTAGTTTAGTTGACATTCATCTCTGGGTTGTTGGTGGGACCACTGGTGCAAAGCAACCCCGCCCCCTCTTCCCGTCACCCATCTCTTTAGATACTCTCCCGCTAGCTTATAGCCCCTCGTCCGTTATGGGAAAAATGCCATAGGAAGATGTTAAAAACATCAAAAACACAATTTTCACGGAAGTAGGTTTCTATTTCAAGTAAAACATTGAGATTGCTGCCTTTTAAACATAGTTTGTTTGTTTCAACCTCATCAAATGCTTCCTTTTTCAGGTGACAAAGTTTTGATGGAGAGTTCCTGGAAACTTTTCCATGATAGCAACTTCAGTTTGGATGTCATTCACAGCTACACTTTTGGTAAAATGTTTTTCTTTACCTCCTTAAGAAACTGTAGTTGTCCTTAATCAAATTAATTGTCACAATATGAGATTGCATTTGCTGAATTGCCTTCTCCAGTACGCTAAAGCGAGAGCTGCAACCACCAGACAGCATTTGCATTTCGAGGCAGCTGGGAACTGCAAGAAGATTTTATGCACAAAATCCAAAGGCTTTCTTTTTATTTTAAAATTTTAGTTCTAAGATCTCCTTTTCCTGTTCAGAGTTCTTCCAGTCCACTGGGAAGAGACCAGTGAGTAACCAGGTTGCTTAAAATCTCTTTAGCCAAGTTTGGTTCTCTTTCCAGTCTGAAAAACTTCAACAAGATAAAATACATTTTTCTTTTAATGGTTATTGAGTTAATCTGTTGATCTGTACTAATGAAACCAGCCTTTATCAGGACGAGGCTCTTTTTGCAGACTAAAAAGGTGATGTTTCAGTCTGTTTTGGTCCTGACTATAAAAAGAAAGCTGGAACATAGTGGGACTTGTAAATTGTGAGTGTTTCTAGTAAATTATGTGCATCAACTCAGCTCTGCACTCACTTATGAACCAATCTTGACGCATGCAGAGTTCTCTCCTTAAAGCAGGAGCTCATTACCAATCAGGAAAGGGAAAGTGGCTTTTTTTCACTTGAAGACTATGGCCTCAGAGGTTTAATTCCCATCCTGGGTGTTTCTCCCTCAGCTGCACACAGCAGTGTGTGTTTAAGGTCTCTGCTTGATGAGTCCAGTCATACTGCATTATACAGAAAAGGCAAAGCTGCACCCTTAACTGACTCAAGTGAAAACTCTGGTACCGACTCAAAAGTTCACCACAAGACCAATTGTAGTAGTCAGGTTTGTCTTACTAACAACTGAGTTAGCCTCAAATCTAACTCCCATGGAGTCTGACTTTGGAGTCATTTTTGTCAAAAGTGTTTCCTCACCTTGATCATATATTTTACTTTTCCGTCCTTGACTCCTTTTATTTTTTGTAAAGTGAGAAACTAAAATTGAAAAACAAACCACATTCACCACGGAATAAAGAGGCAAAACACCAGGAGACAGTAGTTTGCTGCAGGATCCAAAGTTAAAAGCTGTTGTTTTTTTTTTTGCTTTTTTTAAGTGCCATCTGCCACTCTGCCTTTCCACATACTGACTTACCTGATGTTCCTGCATAAAACCCAAACGTCTTTTATGCGTGTGCACGTTGCAGCAGTGCCAAACCAATGCATTATACATCCACCACTTAACCATGGGCAACATTAATCTTCAAACTTTGCCAATAACAGTCTCCGCTTGTTTATCGAGGGGAGTTGCATCCTAAAAATGACTGCAATAGCATACAAATTTATCTAAGACAGACATGACCATTTTCAAACTTTTCTTTTCCTCTTGTTTAAACTCTCAAAGTTTAAATCTTTGCAGAAAAACAAGTTTTATAAAATAATAACAAATGTCTGCTCTCAAGACTTATGTAACTGTGTCAAACTGAATGCAATCTATACAGGAAATTGATTGATGATGTCAACAGCCAATCAGAATGCAGAACAAAATACGCTGGTAAGTACATTTATTGAAGAAACAAAACAGTGAGACTGCAAATAAAGGTAATATATATAGCGACCGTCCACTGTACGGTTTTTAGAATGTCTTTTTCATTTTGGAATGAATTAGAAGCAGATCACTTTTTTCTAGTGTTCTGGTTTGTTTTAGAATGGGTTCACCGCCTCACCTGGCCTCTTTGTTACTGCTTCCTTTCTAATAGCTTGATTTAATGCCCCCCCCTTGTAGGTCAGATATTGTTCTGGCAGCCACAGACTATTTGCGGCAACACAACCCCATTAATAACAGAAGGGAAACAGGTTACCATGAATCTCATAATAAACATATTGGATCAGTTTGGAGGTGAAGAAGCACCATTGATAACTTATAGTGTCAAGAAAAAGCATCTGTTTCCATGTCAGTCTGCGGTCCATTCCCAGGCTAATTAGAGACTTTTCCCCAAAGAACTGTTTGGTTTCATTAGAAACCCCCTTTAGAAGCTAAAATAGATATCTGGAGCACATATAATGTTTCTTACCAACAAACTGAGTATTTAGATATTAATTAAGGACTGTTTTTCTTCTTTTTTTGTGTGTGAAACAAATATTTGTTCCACGTTTTGAGAACTAACATGATAGAAAACGGTTTTGAAAGTAGCCCAGCATAATTTGTTAAAGTTGAAAAGTATGAAATAAGTCATTCTCAGCTCAGTAATGCCAGTAATTACCTTTTCCAGCAGCTCACTTTTTGCATATATCAGATTTTGTTTATCAGTCAATGACATGAATGTGGTCAGACAGAAGAATTATTATTGTTGTCAGCATGTGTTTATCTTGATTTGGCTCTGAATAATCAAGTTTCCCCAGCAAGGACCTTTCATTATGTTTAGTTGCAAATGCGCCATCAAACTCTTGTGTTTCTTGAAATTAGGCTCTGAACGAACACTTTGCCCCATTGCCTGTGCGGGGAATCGGCTTTTGAATTGGATACAAGAGAAAAAAAATCTTTACAGCTGCTTAAAACGGATTTGACATTTTAGAAGATTATCGGAATATTGAAGCTTATATTTGGCCAGAAAGTCTATAATTGAACCGTTTTAGCTACAATCACAAAATGTATTCAATGTTTCTTCTTTGTGGGATTTTTGAAGCTTAAATGGGAGTGCTGCTTTCCAATAGGTTTTATGTCAAAGAAAAAAAAAAACACACAAAGAACAACAACAAAAAAAAGGAAAAAAGATGACACCAGTTCTTCGCTTATGCAGTCATTTCTATTGTTGTTCCATTAATCTCTCCCGGCTTTCTTCCCCTCACTTTTTCACATAAAGACAGAAATTGCTCCAGGGTATTCACATGCAACAGCAGCTTGTATTGTCTTAGTTGTAACACAGAAGAGCAGACAGAAACCATATCCACACCACACTCCCTGCAAATAAAATACGGCAAAATAAAATCAAAATGAATTGGTGCAGACAGGGCCATTTAGAATTGCCTTTCTCATCCAGATTAGCTCCAATTTACAACCAAAAAGAATCCTCCTACCCCATCTGGACAGTTGATTGGCTGGTACGTGAAGCGGCTGACCATATTTTACTGGCTCTGTCAGCAGGACACCCGTGCTTTAGGCATTTCTGATTCCTAATTACAACGTTGCGAAAACGCATTTCAGCGAGACAGAATATTAATTTCAGGCTCGTCTAAAAATTGAGCTGCAGCAATCAAACACTCTGCATTAATTACATAAATGAACAAAGGATTGTTGTTGCTGCTGATAAACACCATCAAAGTTACAGGGAGAAGTTGATGCAAATGAGGTCCTTGGAGAATAACCGTGGATAAGGGTGTTCGCGGGACGACTCGCATGGATTCTGGGAACGATGTGGGCCCGTTCCGTTTTCAAGATAAAACCAGACATATCTAGGATTTCTTTAGCCTGGTTCTCTGATCCCTCTATTAAAAATGTACAAGCCCAGCATAGCTGCAAAACATGGCAGCAGAGACTTGATCGAGATTTGTGAGAAAGCCAGTAAAACGTCTTGGAGCGTTTGGGCATTCTCTTTGATGTGGGGATGGATGAATTATGGAGAGAGCCGCTATTCCAATATTTGTTGGATCAGTTCATATATGATATTTCTGATATTATGAAAATAAGCATGTATTCACACCCACAGCTCACATGTTCAACTATGAAATCGATCCTGTCACAACAAAAAGAAAAAAGAAATTACCACAAAAAGACAAATCTAAAGATCTAATGTTTGCTTGAATAATTATTACTTTAATAAACATCAAGCTAACATTTGTTATAGATCAGTTTTATTACTCTCCGTGATACAAATGTCTAGATTAAAGAAAAAAAAATGTGAGCGAGCTTGGTATGTTTTGTGTCTCATCCCCTCAGTTGTAATGCTAAAAACACTGTTTCTCTAAAGAGTGCTTTTCCTCTCCACCCACATTTCCCCAGGGATCCAGCTGGAAATTCCAGCCTAAAATTAAAGCTACAAGTAGCATTTAGCGGGCCCGAGCACGTGCCACCGCCTGGCACGAGCGACCGCCCCGTGAGCAACGCCCTGCTCGAGCCATTCTCGTCGTTTTTTCTTGTCCATTCTGGAGCTCCAAGCTAATGTTAATATGACAGCAGCCTGTGGGGGGGGGGGGGGGGGGGGGGACTATAATCTGTTGCCTTAAGGGACAAAGACTTTTGCATATAGCATTAAAAAAAAATTCTTAAATCTAAGCCTCGTTTAGACCTGCTCATTTTCTCATCAAGTAGAAGAAGGTTTTTATCAGATTAAGAAACAAGCAATGATGATAATTGCTATCACTGTCCCTAAGGATGAGAACAATAGAACTCATTCAATTTTCACTACAATGTCTAGATGAGTGTCAGCTATGTCTGATAACTTGGTGAATTAGCTGGACCGGGATCTTACAAAGTGCAGGTGGTTTAACGTCCAGTGTGATGAGTCTGTGGACGGCAACAGTACAGCATAGCTTTTGGTTTCCACAAGAGAAGAATTCCTGACACATCTGCCCTAACAGACAACAACAAGAGGAGTTGAAATGTATAACACGGTGAAGGAGTTTTTGTGCAGAAAAAGGTACCATTAGAAAAGCTGGTAGCCATACCTGCAGACGGGGCTCCTGCTATGATTGACCGACAAACAGGTTTCATCACTCACTGTAAAGCTGACCAAGACTTTCCAAAATGTCTGCATTACTGCTGCTTCTTTCACCAGTAGGCCTTATGTGCAGAAGTGATTGGCTCTGGACATATAATGACTCCTATTGTGAAAATCATAAAAAACCTCAGCTGCAAAGCAAAACAGAACAGGATTTTTAAGGTGCTATTGGTGGAGATATCTGCTGAATATGGTGAATATGAATATGGTGAATCTGAACTTGTATTCTTGACTGACATTACTGGAAAACTAAACCACTTGATCTGCGAGCTGCAAGACATTGGCAAAACTATATTTTTTTATTGACCAGCCTCCCTGAGCCAGTGTTTTTCTTGTGGGGATCTTTTCTGCCAGGGCTTTCCAGCTTGGTCAGTGGATGTTGCTGCAGTTGTCTCCCTTGCTGGGACAGCTGGAGTTAAACACAGCAGCCTCACGGCTGTGAAGTGGACCCCGTTGCTGTCCCAGTCTGGATGGGCACTGTGGTGATGTTCCAATGTTCAGGCTGGCTCCTGGTATGAAGAGATTCCCAATTACCATTTCCTAACCGCAGAGCCAAGGATGTGTTTACATGTTTAGGTCAAAAATGTGATGAACAGCTTCATGTTGTCTATTGATGTAAGTTTAAACCTAAACATGTTTCCCTGTTACTAATCCAGTTGATGTGGTTCTCCATCTGTTTCTAGGTGATAGAAAAGCATTTTTTTATATTTAGAGCTCCAAGCAAACAAACAGTTGTCTATATAAGAGCTTTTACAATTGTGGACTTTTAGCCGGTCTCTGAATACATGTGACCAATGTATGGTGGATTTTCACAGACTTTGTTTAAAACTGAAGGTGACAGAGACTTTGGAGAAGTGGCTACATTGCTCTGGACTTCTTTGTTTCATCCACAGAAGAGTAAAATATGTGATTGATTTTGAAAAGCTGCTGAAAAATGTATCTTTTTAAAATTGCAATTTCTAATTTGGGTTTTACATTTTGTGTTCCATTTTTTGTGATTGTATTAGAAAGATTTGTTATTTATTTGGTGTTTAAAGGTGGTACATATTGTATATACACAATCTTCTTAGAGACATTTGCTATATGTTGTGTTTGTTGTCGTTGTAGTTTAATTTCTTTGGATGTATTGAAAGGAAATGAAAAGAAGTTGCAGCATTGATTAAAAAAGCATAAAAGAGACATTTACTGTCTGATGTTACATCTGTAGGAGTGTACTGAGGCTGGGTTTTGTTTTGGAGCACATTCATATATTTTGTTTGTAAAAAAAAAAAAAGATAAAATATAAAGTTAATTGTATTTTGGATGAATAAAAAAGCAATGATTAGTGCTAAGGATGTATAAAAGACAAACAAAACAAAGGAAATTGCTGTAATTTAGTGTTGAACTAGGCTTTCTAACTGTTCTACTTTCTGTCTGCCACTCCTGGCTAATTTACATGTGAGCACACAGCCGGGGGTTGGGGGGGGGGCTAACTCCACTCCTGCAGCAGGGGAGACTGATGAAAAGCTTGAGGATGTAAGATTGAATAAATAAAATCCTAGAGTTGACCAGTTCATTTTATAAATGTAAATATTTTTTATTTTGGTGCTGATAAACTAAACAGAAGTTATGATAAAAATATTTGCTTGAGTCAAAATGTCCCAAAATTTGCTTTTAGCACAATAGGGTGATTAAGGTGGTTAAATGTTTCTCGTACGTATAGTGCTGCTTTTCAAACATGGAGCTTTGTAGGACGCATCTAATTCTGAAATCTCAGCTTCCTGAGACAAACGGCTGATTTCCTATGAAGCTTGATTAAATGATCATGCTTCATGATCATTTATGAACATATATAGCTCGTCCAAAATTGTCATATCCATGGGTTCAGAATGGAAGTTTCATCAAATCTATTTAATTTCAGTGAGATCAGACAAGGAATGTGAACGTGAGAGCAACATTTGTGCATGGCGAGATACCCAACTTCGCCGCTCTGTCACGACCACACCCCCGCGTTGAAAGATTTGTTTTTCATCAGAGTAAACTTCAATGGTTTTTCAACAGGTGGACGTCATTTTGAGGTGTGTTTGCTCATCCTACTTGGAGCAGTGATGCTCCAAGTAAAACATGTCATTTCCTGTTGCCAACAGGTGGCGCTACACCTGTTTCGGATTTTTCCACTGCAGATGTGTTCAAAGTCAGACTACAATCATGCACAACAAATTTGGATCAGATTAGATTATTTATGGCTGAGTAATGGCCATTTTTCTTTTCATGGCGTGATTTCGAAACGACCTCAAATTTTGACGCGCCGCCACGGTCACAAACAACCGTAAAAACTTAAAAGCTTCGCAATTTAAGATCGGACATGTGTTTAGTTTACAAAACCAAAGTTTGGAGTCATTGTTCAAAAATCTCTAGGAGGAGTTCGTTCTAGAACGAGGCCTGCAAATGACCAAAATACAGCAAAAATGACATATTGACACCAATATAGCAGACTTCCTGTGCGACTGACAGCTTGGTCCCAAGAGACTTTTTTGTAGGTTTCTATCTGATGAACATGTCCTGTAAAAATCAAGCTTGTATGTTAAAGAACATGGCGGGGCTCTCAAAAACAAACATGGTAGGTGGCGCTATTGAGCCGTTTTTTGTTCACCCATGCAAGTGCTGTGTATCTAAGTTGGAGATATGTAAGAGGCCTCTCATTCTGAAATCTCAGCCTCGTGATACAAACGGCTGATTTTTTATGAATTTTTAATTATCTGACTGCAACGCAATCAACCACTTCCTGTTTGGCACTGGCTTGCGCAGGCACCGTCAGGTGTACACCCATGAAACTTTAGACGATGAGAGAAGACCCTTATGAGTATCTCCTGTTGTAATTTTATGAATGTCGGACAAAGCACAGAGAAAAGATAGGTCAGAATGTGACATAAAATGTATTTGTCAATATCTAGGTGGCGCTATGGAGCTCGTCCAAGATTGTCATATCCATTGGTTCAGAATGAAAGCCTCATCACCTGTATTGAATTTCAGTGAGATTGGACAAGGAATGTGCACGTGAGAGCAACTTTTGTGTGCATGGCGAGACGCCCAACTTCGCCGCTCTGTCACGACCACACCCCCGCATTGAAAGTTATGGCTTTTTATCAGAGTAAACATCAATGGCTTTTCAACAGGTGGACATCATTTTGAGGTGTGTCGGCTCATCCTACTTGGAGCAGTGATGCTCCAAGTAAAACATGTCATTTCCTTTTACCAGCAGGTGGCGCTACACCTGTTCTGGATTTTTCCACTTCTGATGTGTTCAGAGTCAGACTACAATCATGCATATCAATTTTGGATCAGATTGGATTTTGCATGGCTGAGTAATGGCCATTTTTCTTTTCATGGCGTGTTTTCAAAATGACCTCCATTTTCGACGCGCCGCCACGGTCACAAACATCCGTAAAAACTTAAAAGCTTCGCAATTTAACATCGGACATGTGTTTAGTTTACAAAACCAAAGTTTGGAGTCATTATTCACAAATCTCTAGGAGGAGTTCGTTCTAGAGCGAGGCCTGCAAATGTCCAAAATGGAGCAAAAATGACATATTGACCTCAATATATCAGACTTCCTGTGCGAGTGACCGGTGGGTCCTTTCAGACTTTTTCGTAGGTCTCCATCTGAAGAACATGCCCTGTAAAAATCAAGCTTGTACGTTAAAGCGTATGCGGGGCGTCGGGACAAAAGTCACTGTAGGTGGCGCTATCGAGCCGTTTTTCTGCGCCCATGCCAATCACCTATAAAATACGAAATTTTTCGCGACTCCTGATGTGTGTGCCAAATTTGGTGAGTTTTGGGGTATGTTAAAGGCCTCAAAAAGGCGACTCTTTCGGTAGAATAATAATAATAATAATAATTAAAGCTACAAGTAGCATTTAGCGGGCCCGAGCACGTGCCACCGCCTGGCACGAGCGACCGCCCCGTGAGCAACGCCCTGCTCGAGCCATTCTCGTTGTTTTTTCTTGTCCATTCTGGAGCTCCAAGATAATGTTAATATGACAGCAGCCTGTGGGGGGGGGGGGGGGGGGGGGACTGTAATCTGTTTCCTTAAAGGACAAAGACTTATGCATATAGCATGAAAAAAATTCTTAAATCTAAGCCTCGTTTAGACCTGCTCAATTTCTCATCAAGTAGAAGAAGGTTTTTATCAGATTAAGAAACAAGCAATGATGATAATTGCTATCACTGTTCCTAAGAATGAGAACAATAGAACTCATTCAATTTCCACTACAATGTCTAGATGAGTGTCAGCTATGTCTGATAACTTGGCCAATTAGCTGGACCGGGATCTTGCAAAGTGCAGGTGGTTAACGTCCAGTGTGATGAGTCTGTGGACGGCAACAGTACAGCATAGCTTTTGGTTTCCACAAGAGAAGAACTCCTGACACATCTGCCCTAACAGACAACTACAAGAGGAGTTGAAATGTATAACACGGTGAAGGAGTTTTTGTGCAGAAAAAGGTACCATTAGAAAAGCCAGTAGCAGTGACTGCAGACAGGTTTCATCACTCACTGTAAGCTGTAAAGCTGACGCAGACTTTCCAAAATGTCTGCATTACTGCTGGGTCATTCACCAGTAGGCCTTATGTGCAGAAGTGATTGGCTCTGGACACATAATGATTCCTATTGTGAAAATCATAAAAAAAACCTCAGCTGCAAAGCAAAACAGAACAGGATTTTTAAGGTGCTATTGGTGGAGATATCTGCTGAATATGGTGAATATGAATATGGTGAATCTGAACTTGTATTCTTGACTGACATTACTGGAAAACTAAACCACTTGATCTGCGAGCTGGCAGACATTGGCAAAACTATATTTTTTTATTGACCAGCCTGCCTGAGCCAGTGTTTTTCTTGTGGGGATCTTTTCTGCCAGGGCTTTCCAGCTTGGTCAGTGGATGTTGCTGCAGTTGTCTCCCTTGCTGGGACAGCTGGAGTTAAACACAGCAGCCTCACGGCTGTGAAGTGGACCCCGTTGCTGTCCCAGTCTGGATGGGCACTGTGGTGATGTTCCAATGTTCAGGCTGGCTCCTGGTATGAAGAGATTCCCAATTACCATTTCCTAACCGCAGAGCCAAGGATGTGTTTACATGTTTAGGTCAAAAATGTGATGAACAGCTTCATGTTGTCTATTGATGTAAGTTTAAACCTAAACATGTTTCCCTGTTACTAATCCAGTTGATGTGGTTCTCCACCTGTGTCTAGGTGATAGAAAAGCATTTTTTTATATTTAGAGCTCTAAGCAAACAAACAGTTGTCTATATAAAAGAGCTTTTACAATTGTGCACTTTTAGCAGGTCTCTGAATACATGTGACCAATGTATAATGGATTTTCACAGACTTTGTTTAAAACTGAAGGTGACAGAGACTTTGGAGAAGTGGCTACATTATTCTGGACTTCTTTGTTTCATCCACAGAAGAGTAAAATATGTGATTGATTTTGAAAAGCTGCTGAAAAATGTATCTTTTTAAAATTGCAATTTCTAATTTGGGTTTTACATTTTGTGTTCCATTTTTTGTGATTTTATTAGAAAGATTTGTTATTTATTTGGTGTTTAAAGGTGGTACATATTGTATATACACAATCTTCTTAGAGACATTTGCTATATGTTGTGTTTGTTGTCATTGTAGTTTAATTTTATTGGATGTATTGAAAGGAAATGAAAAGAAGTTGCAGCATTGATTAAAAAAAGCATAAAAGAGACATTTACTGTCTGATGTTACATCTGTAGGAGTGTACTGAGGCTGGGTTTTGTTTTGGAGCACATTCATATGTTTTGTTTGTAAAAAAAAAAAAAAAAGATAAAATATAAAGTTAATTGTATTTTGGATGAATAAAAAAGCAATGATTAGTGCTAAGGATGTATAAAAGACAAACAAAACAAAGGAAAATGCTGTATTTTAGGGTTGAACTAGGCTTTCTAACTGTTCTACTTTCTGTCTGCCACTCCTGGCTAATTTACATGTGAGCACACAGCCGGGGGTTGGGGGGGGGGGGGGAGGGCTAACACCACTCCTGCAGCAGGGGAGACTGATGAAAAGCTTGAGGATGTAAGATTGAATAAATAAAATCCTAGAGTTGACCAGTTCATTTTATAAATGTAAATATTTTTTATTTTGGTGCTGATAAACTAAACAGAAGTTATGATAAAAATATTTGCTTGAGTCAAAATGTCCCAAAATTTGCTTTTAGCACAATAGGGTGATTAAGGTGGTTAAATGTTTCTCGTACGTATAGTTCTGCTTTTCAAACGTGGAGCTTTGTAAGACGCATCTAATTCTGAAATCTCAGCTTCCTGAGACAAACGGCTGATTTCCTATAAAGCTTGATTATATGACTGCAACGGAATCGACCACTTCCTGTTTGGCAGTGCCTTACGCAGGCACCGTCAGATGTGCAGCCATGAAACTTGAGATGATGAGAGAAGAGCCTTCTGAGTATCTCCAGTTTTAATTTCATGCACATCGGAAAAAGCACATAGAAAATACAGGGCAGAATGTGCCCCATGCAATAACTAGGTGGCGCTATAGAGCTCGTCCAAAGTTGTCATATCCATGGGTTCAGAATGGAAGCTTCATCATATCCATTGAAATTCAGTGAGATTGGACAAGGAATGTGCACATGAGAGCAACATTTGTCTGCATGGCGAGACGCCCAACTTTGCCGCTCTGTCAAGACCACACACCTGCATTGAAAGTTATGGCTTTTTATCAGAGTAAACTTCAATGGTTTTTCAACAGGTGGACGTCATTTTGAGGTGTGTCGGCTCATCCTACTTGGAGCAGTGATGCTCCAAGTAAAACATGTCATTTCCTGTTGCCAACAGGTGGCGCTACACCTGTTTCGGATTTTTCGACTGCAGATGTGTTCAAAGTCAGACTACAATCATGCACAACAAATTTGGATCAGATTAGATTATTTATGGCTGAGTAATGGCCATTTTTCTTTTCATGGCGTGATTTCGAAACGACCTCAAATTTTGACGCGCCGCCACGGTCACAAACAACCGTAAAAACTTAAAAGCTTCGCAATTTAATATTGGACATGTGTTTAGTTTACAAAACCAAAGTTTGGAGTCATTGTTCAAAAATCTCTAGGAGGAGTTCGTTCTAGAACGAGGCTTGCAAATGACCAAAATACACCAAAAATGACATATTGACACCAATATAGCAGACTTCCTGTGCAACTGACAGCTTGGTACCAAGAGACTTTTTTGTAGGTTTTCATCTGATGAACATGTCCTGTAAAAATCAAGCTTGTATGTTAAAGAACATGGCGGGGCTCTCAAAAACGAACATGGTAGGTGGCGCTATTGAGCCGTTTTTGTTCACCCATGCAAGTGCTGTATATCTAAGTTGGAGATATTTATGAGGCATCTCATTCTGAAATCTCAGCCTCGTGATACAAACGGCTGATTTTTTATGAATTTTTAATTATCTGACTGCAACGCAATCAACCACTTCCTGTTTGGTGGTGGCTTGCGCAGGCACCGTCAGGTGTACACCCATGAAACTTTAGACGATGAGAGAAGACCCTTATGAGTATCTCCTGTTGTAATTTTATGAATGTCGGACAAAGCAAAGAGAAAAGATAGGTCAGAATGTGACATAAAATGTATTTGTCAATATCTAGGTGGCGCTATGGAGCTCGTCCAAGATTGTCATATCCATGGGTTCAGAATGGAAGCCTCATCACCTCTATTGAATTTCAGTGAGATTGGACAAGGAATGTGCACGTGAGAGCAACTTTTGTGTGCATGGCGAGACGCCCAACTTCGCCGCTCTGTCATGACCACACCCCCGCATTGAAAGTTATGGCTTTTTATCAGAGTAAACTTCAATGGCTTTTCAACAGGTGGACATCATTTTGAGGTGTGTCGGCTCATCCTACTCGGAGCAGTGATGCTCCAAGTAAAACATGTCATTTCCTTTTGCCAGCAGGTGGCGCTACACCTGTTCTGGATTTTTCCACTTCTGATGTGTTCAGAGTCAGACTACAATCATGCATATCAATTTTGGATCAGATTGGATTTTGCATGGCTGAGTAATGGCCATTTTTCTTTTCATGGCGTGTTTTCAATATGACCTCCATTTTCGACGCGCCGCCACGGTCACAAACATCCGTAAAAACTTAAAAGCTTCGCAATTTAACATCGGACATGTGTCTAGTTTACAAAACCAAAGTTTGGAGTCATTACTCCAAAATCTCTAGGAGGAGTTCGTTCTAGAGCTAGGCCTGCAAATGTCCAAAATGAAGCAAAAATGACATATTGACCTCAATATATCAGACTTCCTGTGCGAGTGACAGGTGGGTCCTTTCAGACTTTTTTGTAGGTCTCCATCTGAAGAACATGCCCTGTAAAATTCAAGCTTGTACGTTAAAGCGTATGCGGGGCGTCGGGACAAAAGTCACTGTAGGTGGCGCTATCGAGCCGTTTTTGTGCGCCCATGCCAATCTCCTATAAAATACGAAATTTTTCGCGACTCCTGATGTGTGTGCCAAATTTGGTGAGTTTTGGGGTATGTTAAAGGCCTCAAAAAGGCGACTCTTCCGGTAGAATAATAATAATAATAATTAAAGCTACAAGTAGCATTTAGCGGGCCCGAGCACGTGCGACCGCATGGCACGAGCGACCGCTCCGTGAGCAACGCCCTGCTCGAGCCATTCTCGTCGTTTTTTCTTGTCCATTCTGGAGCTCCAAGCTATTGTTAATACGACAGCAGCCTGGGGGGGGGGGGGGGGGGGGGGGGGGGGGGCTGTAATCTGTTGCCTTAAGGGACAAAGACTTTTGCATATAGCATGAAAAAAATTCAAGCAATGATGATAATTGCTATCACTGTCCCTAAGGATGAGAACAATAGAACTCATTCAATTTCCACTACAATGTCTAGATGAGTGTCAGCTATGTCTGATAACTTGGCCAATTAGCTGGACCGGGATCTTGCAAAGTGCAGGTGGTTAACGTCCAGTGTGATGAGTCTGTGGACGGCAACAGTACAGCATAGCTTTTGGTTTCCACAAGAGAAGAACTCCTGACACATCTGCCCTAACAGACAACTACAAGAGGAGTTGAAATGTATAACACGGTGAAGGAGTTTTTGTGCAGAAAAAGGTACAATTAGAAAAGCTGGTAGCAGTGACTGCAGATGGGACTCCTGCTATGATCAATAGACAAACAGGTTTCATCACTCACTGTAAAGCTGACCCAGACTTTCCAAAATGTCTGCATTACTGCTGCTTCATTCACCAGCAGGCCTTATGTGCAGAAGTGATTGGCTCTGGACATATAATGACTCTTATTCTGAAAATCGTAAACAACCTCAGCTGCAAAGCAAAACAGCACAGGATTTTTAAGGTGCTATTGGAGGAGATGTCTGTTGAATATGGTGAATATGAACATTGTGAATCTGAACTTGCATTCTTGACTGACATTACTGGAAAACTAAACCACTTGATCTGCGAGCTGCAAGACAATGGCAAAACTATTTTTTTTTGACCAGCCTGCCTGAGCCAGTGTTTTTCTTGTGGGGATCTTTTCTGCCAGGGCTTGTCAGCTTGGTCAGTGGATGTTGCTGCAGTTGTCTCCCTTGCTGGGACAGCTGGAGTTAAACACAGCAGCTCACGGCTCTGAAGTGGACCCCGTTGCTGTCCCAGTCTGGATGGGCACTGTGGCGATGTTCCAATGGCCAGGCTGGCTCCTGGTATAAAGAGATTCCCAAATACCATTTCCTAACCGCAGAGCCAAGGATGTGTTTACATGTTTAGGTCAAAAATGTGATGGACAGCTTCATGTTGTCTAAACATGCCACCCTGTTATTAATCCAGTTGATATGGTTCTCCATCTGTGTCTAGGTGATAGAAAAGCATTTTTTTTTATATTTACAGCTCTAAGCAAACAAACAGTTGTCTATATAAAAGAGCTTTTACAATTGTGCACTTTTAGCAGGTCTCTGAGTTCATGTGACCAATGTATGGTGGATTTTCACAGACCTTGTTTAAAACTGAAGGTGAGAGAGACTTAGAGAAATGGCTTCATTGTTCTGGAGTTCTTTGTTTCATCCACAGAAGAGTAGAATTGGTGATTGATTTTGAAAAGCTGCTGAAAAAAGTATCTTTTCAAATTGCAATTTCTAACTTGGGTTTTACATTTTGTGTTCCATTTTTTGTGCTTTATTTGGGAAGCATTTGTTATTTGTTTGGTGTTTTTAAGGTTCTGCAAATATACACATCATTTTTTAGAGACATTTGTTATCAGTTGTGTTTGTTGATTTGTAGTTTAATTTCATTGGATGTATAGATGTCGTGTGGGGGGGAGGCTCGACAGCAGGTAGGACCCAGGCGCAGAGACGGGAGGCAAACGGGTTCAGGGCAAGTGGGTTTATTTAACTAACAAAAAGCGCTGCAGAGCAGGATGACAAAACTAAAAACAAAAACTTACTGTGGCATGGCAAGGGACATGGACGCCAGACAAGAAGACGTGATCAACATGAGCAGAAGTTAATGGACCAGCACAGGAGGAAGGCAGAGACAAGACTTATATACAGACAGGGCAGACAAGACACAGGTGAACACGATTAGGGCAGATGGGGACCAAAGGAAGTAAAACTCAAAAACATGACAAGACAGGAAACCTTTCAAAATAAAACAGGAAACAGAACCAAACAAGACAGAACAAGAACTAAAGCGAAAAAAAAGACAACAAACTGAAACCATGACAATAGAAAGGAAAAGAAGTTCAAACATTGATTATAAAAAAGGATATAAGAGATAAAAAAAAAGAAAAAGGAAAAGAAAAAAGATAAAATATTGATTTAATTGCATTTTGAATGAATAAAAAACAATGATTAATAGAATCAGAAATCAGAAAAAGTTTTATTGCCAGGTTCAGTAGAGCGCACTTTACAAAACGAGGAATTTGACTTGGTGTATAGTGCAATTAAGAATAAGTTAAAAATTAAGTTAACAACAACAACACACTATATACAGTAGAGTAAGGTGAATTAAAGTGGGAGCACAGATGGGCTGGGATGGTGGGGCCTGTAAGTGGCACCGACAGTCCTTTGGTGGGCGGGGGGGGGGGGGGGGGGTCACCTGGGGGAGTTGGGGTACTGTTCAGCAGGCTGACTGCAGTGGGGAAGAAGCTGTTCTTGTGGCGCGAGGTCCTGGTCCTGATGGACCGGAGCCTCTTGCCAGAAGGGAGGGGCCGAAAGAGATTATGTCCTGGATGAGAGGGGTTGGCTACAATCCTGGCTGCCCGCCTCCAGGTCCTGGAGATGTGCAGCTCCTGGAGAGACGGGAGGTGGCAGCCGATCACCTTCTCTGCTGAGTGGATGACGCGTTGCAGCTTGGCCTTGTCTCTGGCCGTGGCCGCAGCGAACCAGACTGTGATGGAGGACGTGAGGGTGGATTCGATGATGGCGGTGTAAAAGTCTACCAGCATCTTTTCAGGGAGGTGAAACTTCTTCAGCTGCCTCAGGAAGTACATCCTCTGCTGGACCTTCTTAGTGATGGAGCTGATGTTCTGCTCCCACTTGAGGTCCTGGCTGATGATGGTTCCCAGGAAGCAGAAGGACTCCACAGAGGTCACCGGGGAGTCACAGAGGATGACAGGGGGGAGGGGGGCTGGGGCCTTCCTGAAGTCCACTGTCATCTCCACTGTCTTCAGAGCATTAAGCTCCAGGTTGTTAGCGCTGCACTATGACACCAGCCTGGCTATTTCACTCCTGTAGGCCGACTCATCTCCGTCAGAGATGAGGCCGATGAGTGTGGTGTCGTCAGCAAACTTCAGGAGTTTGACAGACAGGTGACCAGCTGTGCAGCTGTTTGTGTACAGGGAGAGTAACAGGGGTGAAAGGACACAGCCCTGGGGGGATCCGGTGCTTGTGGTCCGAGTATCTGAGACGAGCTTCCCCAGCCTCACATACTGCTGTCTGTCCGTCAGGAAGTCTGTGATCCACCTGCAGGTGGAGTCAGGCACATTCATCTTGGAGAGTTTTTAATACTAAGTCTAGACAGATTTAACACAGGTTTTTGGATGAAAAAGGATTTTTTATAAATCATTTGTTACACTTTTAAGTCTGAAAAAAATATGGAAGGCAGCAAACACAGATCCCTACCGTTTTTAATTTTTTTGTGCTGATATTTGAAAGATAAGTTATGCAAAAAAATAGGTGTTTGCAGTTTTGCCTAAAAAGACGTTTTCGGACCTTTTTGGATCAAATGTTGTCTAAAAGTTCACCTGTAACTTCAATCATTCTGAATTTTTTTAGGAAAACTAAACCACTTCAACTGTGATGTGCAAGGCAATGGTAAAACTATATTTTTTATGGAACAGCCTGCAGTGTTTCTTGTGGGGATCTTTTCTGCCAGGGCTTGCCGGCTTGGTCGGTGGTTGTTGCTGTTACCAATCCAGTTGATATGGTTCTCCATCTGTGTCTAAGTGATATAATCAGAATCAGAATCGTTTATTGTCATTGTACATGGGGATACAATGAAATTGCAGCAGCCTTGGAGTGAAGGAGTTACATAAAATAAAAATAAAAATAGAATAGAAAAAGAAATACTGTATTTACAACTCTTAACAAAAAATCAACAATATGGACAGAAACTGTTAAATATTAAATATTTGTGAATAAAATAGAATGGAATTACATGAGTTGCTGTGAGCACAGCTTAATAAATATCAAGTTATTGCACAGTGACCCGGTTAGACAGTCAGGATATTGCACGCATTGTAGTAAAATTAGAGTGAGGTGTGGTTGGTGGACGTATGTGCATTCCGTATGATAATTGCCTGTGGAAAAAAGCTGTTTCTTAGTCTGTTTGTCCTGGTTCTGATGGACCTGTACCTCCTTCCAGAGGGCAGCAGTTCAAACAGAGGGAAAGCAGAATGGGTGGAGTTAGTGGTGATGCTAGTCACTCTGCTGAGGCAGCGAGACTGGTAAATGTCCTTCAGTGAGGGGAGGGGACAGCCGATGATCCTCTGCGCTGTCTTTACCACTCTCTGGAGACTCTGCCGTTCTGCTTCAGTGCAGTGGGAAAACCACACTGTGATGCCATAGGACAGAATGCTCTCAATGGTTGAGCGGTAGAACGTTACCAGCAGCTCCTGGCTGACGTCGTTCCTCCTAAGTTTTCTCAGGAAGTGCAGGCGTTGCTGGGCCTTCCTGATGACAGTCATGGTGTTGTTAGACCATGTGAGGTCAGCAGAGATGGTGGTGCCCAGGAGGGTGAAGCTGTGGACCCTCTCCACACAGTTTCCATCGATGTAGAGTGGGGGTGGATCTGTTCTGTTTTTTCTGAAGTCCAGGATGATCTCCTTGGTCTTGGTGGTGTTCAGGATGAGGTTATTAGCCTGACACCACCTTGAGAGTTTCAGGACTTCGTCTCTGTAGGCCGTCTCGTCGTCCCCAGAGATCAGCCCCACCACAGTAGTGTCGTCTGCAAACTTCACCACGGTGTTGCTGGTGTGGGCTGGTCTGCAGTCTGCTGTGTACAGTGTATACAGCAGAGGACTCAGCACACATCCCTGTGTGGAGCCTGTGCTCAGCGTCCGGGTGGAGGAGAGGTGGGGGTCAAGTTTGACTGTCTGTGGTCTGTTTGTCAGGAAGTCCTTGATCCACGAGCAGGTGAGTGGGTGGAGTCCTAGTTCAGACAGTTTGTTGACCAGAATGTCAGGAATGATTGTGTTAAAGGCTGAGCTATAGTCCACAAAGAGCATCCTGGCGTAGGTGTCTCTGTGTTCCAGGTGGCTCAGCGCAGTGTGGAGGGTGATGGAAATGGCATCATCCGTTGATCTGTTTGCTTTGTAAGCAAACTGGTGGGGGACGAAGATTGGAGGGAGGGAGTCTTTGATGTGTCCCAGGAGCAGCCGCTCCAGACACTTTGTGATGACAGCAGTGAGTGCAACTGGGCGGAAGTCCGTGAGGAAGGCTGTGGATGAGGACTTTTTGGGTATCGGGATGATAGTGGATGACTTCAGGCAAGCAGGGATGAAAGCCTGAGCTAGCGACAGGTTGAAGATTTTTGTGAAGACCTGGGAGAGTTGATCGGCGCAGGCCCGCAGAACCTTTCCGGGAACTCCATCAGGTCCCGCCGCTTTCCTGGGGTTTACCCTGCTGAACATCCGTGCCATCCGTGCCACGTCCATAAAGGCATTGTTTTTATATTTAGAGCTCTAAGCAACCAAACAGTTGTCTATATAAAAGAGCTTTTACAATTGTGCACTTTTAGCAGGCTGAAAAAATTATCTTTTTAAAATTGCCATTTCAAATTTGGGTTTTAAATTTTTTGTTCCATTTTTCTGTGCTTGTATTGGAAGGATTTGTTATTATTTTGTTTAAAAGTGCTACATATTGTATATACACATAATTTATTTAGAGAAATTTGCTATACGTTGTGTTTTTTGGTTTTGTAGTTCAATTTCATTGGATTTATATTAAGGAAAAGAAGTTGCAGCATTGATTAAAAAAGGATAAAAGAGACATTTACTGTCTAAGTCTTATGTTACATCTGTAGAACTGTACTGAGAGTTGGGTTTTGTTTTGGAGCACATTCATATGTTTTGTTTGTAAAAAAAAAAAGATAAAATATTAAGTTAATTGCATTTTACATGACTAGAAAAGCAATGATTATTCATAAAAATCTATGAAAGACATACAAAACAAATGAAAAAGCAGTCTGCCCTCCCTCTTGTGTCTAAACTCTTGTCACCTCACCTCTGGGTTAGTTAGCATATGAATAGGCAGCTGGTGTGTGTGTGTGTGGGTGGGGGGGGGGGGGGGGTGAAATTTGACTCCAGCAACAGGGCGGATTGAGGAGCAGGCTGCAGCATGAGGAAAAAACTGAAGCATGTAAGAGGAAATGACATCCTACAGTTGACCAGTTCATTTTATATCTGTAAAGAATATTCAAGAAGCATTTAGACATGTTCAGCTATATGCGTGTGAAACTTGGTGTGGATAATTGAAGCATAAGTAATTTTAAAACACACTTGTTTGGAGTCCAGACGGAAAAAGCACAGGTTTTGGGATGAATCAGGATTTTTTTAAAATCATCTGTTTCACCTGGACTTCTGAAAAAAATATGGAAGGCAGCAAACACAGATCCCTACATTTAAAAAAATAAATGGTGTTGATATATGATGATTAAGTTATGAAAAAAAATAGGTGTTTGTAGTTTTGCCTAAAAAGACGTTTTCGGACCTTTTTGGATGTAATGCTCTCTAAGATGTCACCTGTAACTTCAATCATTCTGAATTTTTTTAGGAAGCAGTAGCACATAAATGCCTATTAAAGTGTAGTCTTTGGTGCTGATAACCTAAACAGAATTTATGCTAAAAATCTTTGTTCAGTCCAAAATTGCATAGGAAAAAAAGAGGTATGAAGTTTCTCATAGACCCTTTTGTGTTACATATCAAAGCTGGAGGTTATTAAAGGCATCTAATTCTGAAATCTCAGCTTCCTGAGACAAACGGCTGATTTATAATAAATTTCTATTATTTGGGTGCACATAATCGACCACTTCCTGTTACGCAGGCACCGTCAGGTGTACACCCATGAAACTTCAGATTATGAGAGAGGACCCTTCTGAGTATCTCCAGTTTTAATTTCATGCACATCGGACAAAGCAAAGAGAAAATACAGGGCAGAATGTGCCCAATGCAATAACTAGGTGGCGCTATAGAGCTCGTCCAAGATTGTCATATCCATGGGTTCAGAATAGAAGCTTCATCATATCCATTGAATTTCAGTGAGATTGGACAAGGAATGTGCACGTGAGAGCAACTTTTGTGTGCATGGCGAGATGCCCAACTTTGCCGCTCTGTCACGACCACACCCCCGCATTGAAAGTTATGGTTTTTTGTCAGAGTAAACTTCAATGGCTTTTCAACAGGTGGACGTCATTTTCAGGTGTGTCGGCTCATCCTACTGGGAGCAGTGATGCTCCAAGTAAAACATGTCATTTCCTCTTGCCAGCAGGTGGCGCTACACTTTTTCCAGATTTTTTCACTGCTGATGTGTTCAGAGTCAGACTACAATCATGCACATCAATTTTGGATCAGATTGGATTATGCATGGCTGAGTAATGGCCATTTTTCTTTTCATGGCGTGTTTTCGAAACGACCTCCAATTTTGACGCGCCGCCATGGTCACAAACATCCATAAAAACTTAAAAGCTTTGCAATTTAACATCGGACATGTGTCTAGTTTACAAAACCAAAGTTTGGAGTCATTACTCTCAAATCTCTAGGAGGAGTTCGTTCTAGAGCGAGGCCTGCAAATGACCAAAATACAGCAAAAATGACATATTGTCATCAAAATATCAGACTTCCTGTGCGACTGACAGCTTGGTCCCAAGAGACTTTTTTGTAGGTTTCTATCCGATGAACATGCCCTGTTAAAATCAGGTTTGTACTATAAAGCATATGGAGGTGCTCGCGAAAACAAATTTTGCAGGTGGCGCTATCGAGCCATTTTTGTTTACCTATGCCGGTCTCCTATAAAATATGAAATTTTTCGCGACTCCTGATGTGTATACAAAATTTGGTGAGTTTTGGGGTATGTTAAAGGCCTCAAAAAGGCGACGGAAAAGTCGGAAGAATAATAATAATAATAATAATAATAATAATAAACCTAACAGATACAATAGGGTCCTTGCACTCCGTGCTCGGGCCCTAATAATAATAATAATAATAAACATTCGAATTACAATAGGGTCCTTGCACTCCGTGCTCGGGCCCTAATTAAAGCAGTATAGAGAGCAGCGATTGAGGAGGCAAATGAAGGATTGTGAGTGACGGTCTGATAATTGGGGTCCGCGGCTGCTCTCCATCCTCCCTCTGATTCGGAGGACAGGAAAGCAATGAGAGTCAGGGAGGAGGAAAACAGCAGGGCTTACTCAGCAGAAGGACCTGCTTGAAGCACACAAACAAAAAAACGCACACTCCTGCTCCCATAACGGCCATTTAGTACACCCTAAAGTGACTTGCTTGGATAGATTATGTAAGTCTTACCTGTTTTGAAAGTTATTCTTTCACTGTTTTATCAATGGCGCTTGCAGAGGGTGCTGTTGGCGCTGAAGCAGGAGGAAGGCGTGTTGACTTCTAAAGTGGTGCACCTTGGCGTGAGCTGTGTTTACCACTGAGCCACTCAGCACTGTGACACATGCGCTCACTTTGACTAATAAATCATTGAAGGTCTTATGTGCATCTATGGAAATGCAGTGTCAGTTCTGATGCTTGATGAGCATTTCTGTCACTTCGCCTTACGGTTAACATAACTCCAACCGTGCAACTCAATTCACGCTGCCCATGGGCATGACAATGAAGAGCCATTCCTCAAACTGACACCCGGTTGCAGCAGCACTTTGACTAAAGCATAATTTCACGGAATAAATGAAACAAATAAAATTCACTGAAAGAGAGATTTTGATGCAAAAAGTGAAATGACAAAAAAAGAAAAGAAAAACAGAGCTTTGACACTGTGGAAATGAAAGCGACATACATCTGCAGGACAGCTGGAACCACAATGGGATTGATATCGACAACAAACAGCAAACAATACAAACTTCTTTATAACAGAATCCAATCCCTGAACATCTCAGTGAAAAATACATAAAGTAAAGGAAAGGGAATAAGATACCCTATCAATACTTTGTTTGACACAGAAAAGTTTTAGACCAACTCTGAGAAAAAAAAAAGAGTTTTTGTTGTTTTTAAAGGGGTTTTTGTGGCATTTTTCTCTAGATGTAGGAAATGTACTATGAAAATTAAGCTCACAGTTGCATTTCTAAGAATTTCTTTATTCAAATCATTGTGAATCAGCTACGGAGAGGGAAAGGGGGGCGGGGTTGCTCCACGCCAAGTGTCTCACACATAACTCAGAGGCGAATTTCCATTGAACTACCGCCACTCTGCAGAAACTATGGCCTAGAAAACGACATGGTTTTTTGATATTGTCTAAAAGACCACTGGGAATGCTTTAAAAAAGCTTAAAAGATGATCAGAGTGGGTCTTTTGAACACACTGGTATATTGAATGTAGTGCAAACAAAAGTCTGCAGTTGGTTCACAAGGTTAATGTTCTTAATGTTAATTGGCCAGATAATTTTTCAGATTTTTAGGAAACAGTGACTTCATGCTTTAACTTCCATTAGATAAATCGTTAGAGAAACATTTCAGATGTTGAAAGGTCATGTTTCAAAATGCCAGTGCATTTGCTTTTTCTTATTTTTACTTTTTCAATTTTTTTATCAACCTGTTTCACTATGTTACTATTTTTTTTCTGTAATCATTATCAGTATCGAATGCAAAGAATCAATTAATACTTTTTTTTTTTAAATCATCATCTCAATAAACATTTATCAAGTATTGTCAAATTATCTTCAATAAATAATAATAATTTGTCTTTTCAGTCATAGCGAGGATGACGTTTTTTTTCCATCCATCAACTCTAATTTAAAATATTTGAAAACAGTTTTGCAAATTCTTTTTTGCTTCAGCTGATTATGACACTCTAGCTTTGAGTTCAAGTTTGGCGTCACACATTGAACCACTTGTAGCCCTTCCAGTGAGATGCAGCATTGCCTCTTAACCCTGCCTGAACGTTATACTCATGCTTTATTTATACACTGAATGATTCAGTCTTTAAGGTCTGCTGTTTGCATGCCGGCTAATGTTGAAGCTCTGCAGTGTATATTTAATAGCACGCAGTGTGTGCTTAACAACTGCCTCCAGAAATGGATGTAAACATTGTGCTTCTGTACAAATATGGGGCTTAGTGTCCTCTGAGTACTTCTGACCATCTGTCAAAAGTGTGAAGAGCTCAAACACGTCTGTAACACTTTGTGACAGATACGGCCATTCTGAAATACTGCATTTATTTGTTGTAGGCACAATGTTTTAAATATTTTTTTTTTCTTTATTAAAAAACTATAATGGTTAGATTTTTTTATTTGATTGTTTAGTTTTCTTTTTTAAGACAAAAAGTAATTATTTCATTTATATTGATTGTGTTTATTTAAAAGATAAATGGATCAAATGTCACAATTTAACCAATATAAAAAAAAAGGCCCCTCTCACCCTCCGCGGGTGGTTTCTCCTCCAAGCTCGGGTCCTCTACCAGAGGCTATGTATATATATATATATATATATATATATATGTATGTACTGACATGTCAGTCTTTACGGCAGTGTTTCACTGGTTTGTGTGTAACTGTAAATTTGAGCCTTGTCAGAATGGCTTCTGCCCACATTTCATTTTCAATATTGTGGCACTATAAAGGATATATTGTTAAAAAAAAAAAAAAACAGATCACTGTTTCTCTAAATGGACTGTGTTCACCTGGTGACAGGTCTGTTGGCTTCTGAGAGTGTTTTAGTGTTTTAACCTCTTCTTCCGTTCTGCAGCAAATCTCCACACCTCATTGTATCTGCACCAAACTAAGCTATATGTGACCTTCAAATGTAATTTAATTGAGAGAAGTGCTTGGGCCATAATTTTATGCACACTGTTAACGTGGCATTGGGAGATTATGGTAATGCTGGCTTTCATTCTTGTCTTTATTCATTCTGGCTGTAGTGATACCTGTCTATGGTAATGCCTGCTTTATTCCTTCTGATGGAGGACTGGCCTGCCAGGTCACTGCTAACAGAAACACTGTCAGCTCAGAGCCGGAGGCGCCAACATTCTCTGACATTGTATGGATGTAACTGACTTCTACTTTCCTGTTCAGCCTTAGAAACATGCAGCTCAGCAAATGAATGTGCCTCATTCCAGACATCCATCTTTTCCTTGAACCACCGTAGGAGTGACTTTTTTATAATGAATCGAGTCTACAGTTACATGTTAGAATGGGACGATGTAATTGGTGTTTTTTTTTTTTTTTTTTGTAATCATTGTTAAAGACCCACCGTAATGAAAATGCTGTTTTCCACATGTTCTTGTAGCATTTTTTTCTGATAATAGTGGACATTTGTAAAGAAAATTTAGCTTAATTTGGAAAAATGAGGGTCTGTAAACTAGCTGGAGAGTGTAAACAGAATAAAAGAAGTTCAGAAGTCCACCAAATTTGTGACAGCTTTCTTTGAAAAATCAAAAATAATTGGTATTGCACGCATGACTTTCTTGGAAATTTGGACTGCATTTGCAAGTCCAAAATGGCAAATTCCCAAGCTTCTTTCCAAATAATGTAAACTGAGTTTTTCAACCTCACAAAGTTATATTATTTTTGACTTTGAAGTACAGAAAGTTAATATTTTCAGATTGTGTCACATTTACCATCTAGCTTCTAGACTAGATTCAAAACTAGGCCTGCACAATAAACCCCAAAAGCTATCAGTATTGCGATATCAAGCTGTGCAAAAGATGATGGAAATCGTGATAAATGGTATCCTTAAATGTGCTGAAACAATCTTTTGGCAGTTATGCATTTTACCAATCGGATGGAGCCCTTCATGTTAGTTGTTCGCTTCTTTTGTAGGCGAGAGTCATTTGGAGAATAATTTAAGGTATCTTGACTCTTATTTAAATTAAACTGTCGGAGTGAAATGGAAATTATGTTTTGGGTTGTTTTGCTATTTGTTCATATATCACACATTATATAATTATACCAATATTGATCATTAATATTGCAAATAGCGAGTTTTCATCATATCGTGCAGCCCCTTTTCAAAACTATCAGTAACAGATGCCAGTTCAATTAACCAAACATCCACTAGGGATACTTGTTCAACGTATTATTTGAATTAAAATTTGCTCACAAACCAGGACATTTTTTAAAATCTTCAAATGGTTGGAACCTCCATTTTTGAACGACTGGCCTGTTGTCTTTGGTTTTTTTCCATTATGTCAAAAATCTCTCTTAAAATCATTAAACCAGTAATTGAAGATACAATTTCCCAATTTTCATCACGGTTATCAATTACAGGCAGTTTACATCTGCAAATGTTGTTGTAAATGATCACAGCTTGGTGAGTTAGTGTCTTTAAACATCACCTTTTATTCTCCATGAACTCCATAGATTAGTTTAAATGAAGAGCAGAAGAACCATTTCAAAATCTTTTTGAAAAGCCCGCATATTTCAAATATCTAAAAATAAATACATTTGTTGGTGTCTTAATGAAACTGGCCAATAGACCTGCTATGATAGAATCATTCAATAAAAAAATTTTTATTGAATGATACTGCAGTTAACTTCATTATAAAATGTTCAAGAAACACCCTTTATGTTACATTTTCACCTATTGGTATATTAGAGAACCATATAAAAGTCTTGTTTTTACTGATATTGCAACAGCAATAAGAATGGATCTGTGTTTCTTTTTTAATTCTTAAGTGGACCCACTTCTTTTAAATTCAAAAGGCACATCTCAGAAGAAGTTAAAGTGACACGTGGATCAAAGCGTTCTTATTTTTAGGTTGCATAAAAAATTCAATAGACTCTTAGATAACAACAAAATAATGAAAATATAAAGTGACAGTGTTCCTTCAGCGTTGCTACAGTCGTTTGACAAAAAATGTTTTGACAAAACGCAGCCCCGAATGGTTTGAGTGTAAAGTCTACTTTCTGATGAAAGTGAGCCTGAAAGTGTACAAAAATTAGAGCATCTGCTATAATTGATTCGTCTAAAAAAAAAGGCTTAAACACGCCACTTCGCTTTATGTGCCGTTAAACAACAACACTTCATACTTTTTGTTCTATTTATTGTGATAATTTTGCTCTTTGCTTTAAGCACAGAGTCTATGGTGGCATTGAAAAATGACTCGTTTATCTGTTTGTTTCTGTATATCCAGACTTCAACTTGATGAGGAACCAATATTGTTTGATTTGGTACCCCGAAAACATGTATTTTTGCATTACTGAAGCCCTAAATATAGCAAAACTTTCTAACAAACACATGCTAATTTTATGCAAATGAAACGTTGACTGCAATCACATCAGAGTAAAGAGGAATCCCAACAAGAAATCCAGTCTTTAGAGTGGAAATCATACACATGTGCTACTTCATAAATCTGTTTCCTTAGCATAGATGATTGTCCACAAATAAAAGTGGTTTTCTTCTTTTTAGACGTTGTACTCTCATGACAACCCAGGTTAAAAAACACAAAAAAACCAACACAGAAATAACTGCGTATTGAGAACTAAGAAAAACAATTAGATCAGAAACCCTAAAGGAGAAAGAAGCAAAACAAGGAATCATGTCTTACACAAAGCAGTGGTGTAATTATGTGTTTTCACCAATAGATTTGTTTGTTTTCCTCCAGAATCTATTAAAATTGGAGCATAAAAGCCCACCAGACAAGGGTTTAGTGGGTTTCTCTTGTTCCCTTTCAGGGTTGGTCAGAGAATACTCACTCTGACTTGACCTTTTCTTTAAAGCTAATGGTCTACACTGTAGTGGGTAAAGCAAATTGTATTTGTTTTTTTTTCTTCAAGAATATGTGAATCAGAGAAAAAATGAGTACTAAAGGCAACTAGGCAAGTTCGTCCTATATTGCTTGAGTCTGTATTATAATTATTATAAATGTGTGTGCTTGGTGTGGACCTGGGGGTGGAACTTTACAACCAAGACACTCAGATTCTTGCTGTATTCATGGAGAGTAGCCTGTGAAGTCAGCCTGCCTGAGATGAAAGCTTGGCATGGCTTTCATATCTTCTTATCTGTACAACAAAGACACGTGGCACTTCACCAGTCCAGTGGTAAAAGTGACAGTCCTTGGATGTAACTCAAATGGTGAAAAAACACATTTATCACGTCATTCAGAAATACATCAAGCATTTTTTCAAGTCGCGGTCCTTAACATACAACATTCTATGTCAAAGTCAAAATATGAACCCCACTTTTTTTATTTATTTATTTTATTACATGATTCATAATTTTCTTTACAGCCGATAGAAAGAAAAAAAATGCTCTAGAAGATTAAAAATTCATGAAACCTTGCAGTTCTTGTTAATTTTCTGTGAGCAAAGTATTTTTCATCAACCAACAAGGATTGCCGGAGCTGAAGATGAGCTAAACTGTACTATAAACCCTTCATCCAAAAAAAATATTTCATGCAACTCAGCATTCAGAGGAAGGTATTCAATCATTTGAAGGAAGACAAAAAAAATTAAAGCTACAAGTAGCATTTAGCGGGCCCGAGCACGTGCCACCGCCTGGCACGAGCGACCGCCCCGGGGGGCAACGCCCTGCTCGAGCCATTCTCGTTTTTTCTTGTCCATTCTGGAGCTCCAAGATAATGTTAATATGACAGCAGCCTGTGGGGGGGGGGGGGACTGTAATCTGTTTCCTTAAAGGACAAAGACTTATGCATATAGCATGAAAAAAATTCTTAAATCTAAGCCTCGTTTAGACCTGCTCAATTTCTCATCAAGTAGAAGAAGGTTTTTATCAGATTAAGAAACAAGCAATGATGATAATTGCTATCACTGTTCCTAAGAATGAGAACAATAGAACTCATTCAATTTCCACTACAATGTCTAGATGAGTGTCAGCTATGTCTGATAACTTGGCCAATTAGCTGGACCGGGATCTTGCAAAGTGCAGAGGGTTTACGTCCAGTGTGATGAGTCTGTGGACGGCAACAGTACAGCATAGCCTTTGGTTTCCACAAGAGAAGAACTCCTGACACATCTGCCCTAACAGACAACTACAAGAGGAGTTGAAATGTATAACACGGTGAAGGAGTTTTTGTGCAGAAAAAGGTACCATTAGAAAAGCCAGTAGCAGTGACTGCAGACGGGGCTCCTGCTATGATCAATAGACAAACAGGTTTCATCACTCACTGTAAAGCTGACCCAGACATTCCAAAATGTCTGCATTACTGCTGCGTCATTCACCAGTAGGCCTTATGTGCAGAAGTGATTGGCTCTGGACACATAATGACTCCTATTGTGAAAATCATAAAAAAAACCTCAGCTGCAAAGCAAAACAGAACAGGATTTTTAAGGTGCTATTGGTGGAGATATCTGCTGAATATGGTGAATATGAATATGGTGAATCTGAACTTGTATTCTTGACTGACATTACTGGAAAACTAAACCACTTGATCTGCGAGCTGCAAGACATTGGCAAAACTATATTTTTTTATTGACCAGCCTGCCTGAGCCAGTGTTTTTCTTGTGGGGATCTTTTCTGCCAGGGCTTGCCGGCTTGTTCAGTGGATGTTGCTGCAGTTGTCTCCCTTGCTGGGACAGCTGGAGTTAAACATAGCAGCCTCACGGCTGTGAAGTGGACCCCGTTGCTGTCCCAGTCTGGATGGGCACTGTGGTGATGTTCCAATGTTCAGGTTGGCTCCTGGTATGAAGAGATTCCCAATTACCATTTCCTAACCGCAGAGCCAAGGATGTGTTTACATGTTTAGGTCAAAAATGTGACGAACAGCTTCATGTTGTCTATTGATGTAAGTTTAAACCTAAACATGCCACCCTGTTACTAATCCAGTTGATGTGGTTCTCCACCTGTGTCTAGGTGATAGAAAAGCATTTTTTATATTTAGAGCTCTATGCAAACAAACAGTTGTCTATATAAAAGAGCTTTTACAATTGTGCACTTTTAGCAGGTCTCTGAATACATGTGACCAATGTATAATGGATTTTCACAGACTTTGTTTAAAACTGAAGGTGACAGAGACTTTGGAGAAGTGGCTACATTATTCTGGACTTCTTTGTTTCATCCACAGAAGAGTAAAATATGTGATTGATTTTGAAAAGCTGCTGAAAAATGTATCTTTTTAAAATTGCAATTTCTAATTTGGGTTTTACATTTGTGTTCCATTTTTTGTGATTTTATTAGAAAGATTTGTTATTTATTTGGTGTTTAAAGGTGGTACATATTGTATATACACAATCTTCTTAGAGACATTTGCTATATGTTGTGTTTGTTGTCATTGTAGTTTAATTTTATTGGATGTATTGAAAGGAAATGAAAAGAAGTTGCAGCATTGATTAAAAAAAGCATAAAAGAGACATTTACTGTCTGATGTTACATCTGTAGGAGTGTACTGAGGCTGGGTTTTGTTTTGGAGCACATTGATATGTTTTGTTTGTAAAAAAAAAAAAAAGATAAAATATAAAGTTAATTGTATTTTGGATGAATAAAAAAGCAATGATTAGTGCTAAGGATGTATAAAAGACAAACAAAACAAAGGAAATTGCTGTATTTTAGTGTTGAACTAGGCTTTCTAACTGTTCTACTTTCTGTCTGCCACTCCTGGCTAATTTACATGTGAGCACACAGCCGGGGGTTGGGGGGGGGGGGACTAACACCACTCCTGCAGCAGGGGAGACTGATGAAAAGCTTGAGGATGTAAGATTGAATAAATAAAATCCTAGAGTTGACCAGTTCATTTTATAAATGTAAATATTTTTTATTTTGGTGCTGATAAACTAAACAGAAGTTATGATAAAAATATTTGCTTGAGTCAAAATGTCCAAAAATTTGCTTTTAGCACAATAGGGTGATTAAGGTGGTTAAATGTTTCTCCTACGTATAGTGCTGCTTTTCAAACGTGAAGCTTTGTAGGACGCATCTAATTCTGAAATCTCAGCTTCCTGAGACAAACGGCTGATTTCCTATAAAGCTTGATTATATGACTGCAACGGAATCGACCACTTCCTGTTTGGCAGTGCCTTACGCAGGCACCGTCAGATGTACAGCCATGAAACTTGAGATGATGAGAGAAGAGCCTTCTGAGTATCTCCAGTTTTAATTTCATGCACATCGGAAAAAGCACATAGAAAATACAGGGCAGAATGTGCCCCATGCAATAACTAGGTGGCGCTATAGAGCTCGTCCAAAGTTGTCATATCCATGGGTTCAGAATGGAAGCTTCATCATATCCATTGAAATTCAGTGAGATTGGACAAGGAATGTGCACATGAGAGCAACATTTGTCTGCATGGCGAGACGCCCAACTTTGCCGCTCTGTCAAGACCACACCCCTGCGTTGAAAGATATGTTTTATATCAGAGTAAACTTCAATGGTTTTTCAACAGGTGGACGTCATTTTGAGGTGTGTCGGCTCATCCTACTTGGAGCAGTGATGCTCCAAGTAAAACATGTCATTTCCTGTTGCCAACAGGTGGCGCTACACCTGTTTCGGATTTTTCGACTGCAGATGTGTTCAAAGTCAGACTACAATCATGCACAACAAATTTGGATCAGATTAGATTATTTATGGCTGAGTAATGGCCATTTTTCTTTTCATGGCGTGATTTCGAAACGACCTCAAATTTTGACGCGCCGCCACGGTCACAAACAACCGTAAAAACTTAAAAGCTTCGCAATTTAATATTGGACATGTGTTTAGTTTACAAAACCAAAGTTTGGAGTCATTGTTCAAAAATCTCTAGGAGGAGTTTGTTCTAGAACGAGGCCTGCAAATGACCAAAATACAGCAAAAATGACATATTGACATCAATATAGCAGACTTCCTGTGCAACTGACAGCTTGGTACCAAGAGACTTTTTTGTAGGTCTCCATCTGATGAACATGTCCTGTAAAAATCAAGCTTGTATGTTAAAGAACATGGCGGGGCTCTCAAAAACAAACATGGTAGGTGGCGCTATTGAGCCGTTTTTGTTCACCCATGCAAGTGCTGTATATCTAAGTTGGAGATATTTATGAGGCATCTCATTCTGAAATCTCAGCCTCGTGATACAAACGGCTGATTTTTTATGAATTTTTAATTATCTGACTGCAACGCAATCAACCACTTCCTGTTTGGTGGTGGCTTGCGCAGGCACCGTCAGGTGTACACCCATGAAACTTTAGACGATGAGAGAAGACCCTTATGAGTATCTCCTGCTGTAATTTTATGAATGTCGGACAAAGCACAGAGAAAAGATAGGTCAGAATGTGACATAAAATGTATTTGTCAATATCTAGGTGGCGCTATGGAGTTCGTCCAAGATTGTCATATCCATTGGTTCAGAATGGAAGCCTCATCACCTCTATTGAATTTCAGTGAGATTGGACAAGGAATGTGCACTTGAGAGCAACTTTTGTGTGCATGGCGAGACGCCCAACTTCGCCGCTCTGTCACGACCACACCCCTGCATTGAAAGTTATGGCTTTTTATCAGAGTAAACTTCAATGGCTTTTCAACAGGTGGACATCATTTTGAGGTGTGTCGGCTCATCCTACTCGGAGCAGTGATGCTCCAAGTAAAACATGTCATTTCCTTTTGCCAGCAGGTGGCGCTACACCTGTTCTGGATTTTTCCACTTCTGATGTGGTCAGGGTCAGACTACAATCATGCATATCAATTTTGGATCAGATTGGATTTTGCATGGCTGAGTAATGGCCATTTTTCTTTTCATGGCGTGTTTTCAAAATGACCTCCATTTTCGACGCGCTGCCACGGTCACAAACATCCGTAAAAACTTAAAAGCTTCACAATTTAACATCGGACATGTGTTTAGTTTACAAAACCAAAGTTTGGAGTCATTACTCCAAAATCTCTAGGAGGAGTTCGTTCTAGAGCGAGGCCTGCAAATGTCCAAAATGAAGCAAAAATGACATATTGACCTCAATATATCAGACTTCCTGTGCGAGTGACAGGTGGGTCCTTTCAGACTTTTTTGTAGGTCTCCATCTGAAGAACATGCCCTGTAAAAATCAAGCTTGTACGTTAAAGCGTATGCGGGGCGTCGGGACAAAGTCACTGTAGGTGGCGCTATCGAGCCGTTTTTGTGCGCCCATGCCAATCTCCTATAAAATACGAAATTTTTCGCGACTCCTGATGTGTGTGCCAAATTTGGTGAGTTTTGGGGTATGTTAAAGGCCTCAAAAAGGCGACTCTTCCGGTAGAATAATAATAATAATAATAATAATAATAATAATAATTAAAGCTACAAGTAGCATTTAGCGGGCCCGAGCACGTGCGACCGCCTGGCACGAGCGACCGCCCCGTGAGCAACGCCCTGCTCGAGCCATTCTCGTCGTTTTTTCTTGTCCATTCTGGAGCTCCAAGCTATTGTTAATACGACAGCAGCCTGGGGGGGGGGGGGCTGTAATCTGTTGCCTTAAGGGACAAAGACTTTTGCATATAGCATGAAAAAAATTCAAGCAATGATGATAATTGCTATCACTGTCCCTAAGGATGAGAACAATAGAACTCATTCAATTTCCACTACAATGTCTAGATGAGTGTCAGCTATGTCTGATAACTTGGCCAATTAGCTGGACCGGGATCTTGCAAAGTGCAGGTGGTTAACGTCCAGTGTGATGAGTCTGTGGACGGCAACAGTACAGCATAGCTTTTGGTTTCCACAAGAGAAGAACTCCTGACACATCTGCCCTAACAGACAACTACAAGAGGAGTTGAAATGTATAACACGGTGAAGGAGTTTTTGTGCAGAAAAAGGTACAATTAGAAAAGCTGGTAGCAGTGACTGCAGATGGGACTCCTGCTATGATCAATAGACAAACAGGTTTCATCACTCACTGTAAAGCTGACCCAGACTTTCCAAAATGTCTGCATTACTGCTGCGTCATTCACCAGCAGGCCTTATGTGCAGAAGTGATTGGCTCTGGACATATAATGACTCTTATTCTGAAAATCGTAAACAACCTCAGCTGCAAAGCAAAACAGCACAGGATTTTTAAGGTGCTATTGGAGGAGATGTCTGTTGAATATGGTGAATATGAACATTGTGAATCTGAACTTGCATTCTTGACTGACATTACTGGAAAACTAAACCACTTGATCTGCGAGCTGCAAGACAATGGCAAAACTATTTTTTTTTGACCAGCCTGCCTGAGCCAGTGTTTTTCTTGTGGGGATCTTTTCTGCCAGGGCTTGTCAGCTTGGTCAGTGGATGTTGCTGCAGTTGTCTACCTTGCTGGGACAGCTGGAGTTAAACACAGCAGCTCACGGCTCTGAAGTGGACCCCGTTGCTGTCCCAGTCTGGATGGGCACTGTGGCGATGTTCCAATGGCCAGGCTGGCTCCTGGTATAAAGAGATTCCCAAATACCATTTCCTAACCGCAGAACCAAGGATGTGTTTACATGTTTAGGTCAAAAATGTGATGGACAGCTTCATGTTGTCTAAACATGCCACCCTGTTATTAATCCAGTTGATATGGTTCTCCATCTGTGTCTAAGTGATAGAAAAGCATTTTTTTTTTATATTTAGAGCTCTAAGCAAACAAACAGTTGTCTATATAAAAGAGCTTTTACAATTGTGCACTTTTAGCAGGTCTCTGAGTTCATGTGACCAATGTATGGTGGATTTTCACAGACCTTGTTTAAAACTGAAGGTGAGAGAGACTTAGAGAAATGGCTTCATTGTTCTGGAGTTCTTTGTTTCATCCACAGAAGTGTAGAATTGGTGATTGATTTTGAAAAGCTGCTGAAAAAAGTATCTTTTTCAAATTGCAATTTCTAACTTGGGTTTTTCATTTTGTGTTCCATTTTTTGTGCTTTAATTGGGAAGCATTTGTTATTTGTTTGGTGTTTTTAAGGTTCTGCAAATATACACATCATTTTTTAGAGACATTTGTTATCAGTTGTGTTTGTTGATTTGTAGTTTAATTTCATTGGATGTATAGATGTCGTGTGGGGGGGAGGCTCGAGAGCAGGTAGGACCCAGGCGCAGAGACGGGAGGCAAACGGGTTCAGGGCAAGTGGGTTTATTTAACTAACAAAAAGCGCTGCAGAGCAGGATGACAAAACTAAAAACAAAAACTTACTGTGGCATGGCAAGGGACATGGACGCCAGACAAGAAGACGTGATCAACATGAGCAGAAGTTAATGGACCAGCACAGGAGGAAGGCAGAGACAAGACTTATATACAGACAGGGCAGACAAGACACAGGTGAACACGATTAGGGCAGATGGGGACCAAAGGAAGTAAAACTCAAGAAACATGACAAGACAGGAAACCTTTCAAAATAAAACAGGAAACAGAACCAAACAAGACAGAACAAGAACTAAAGCGAAAAACAAGACAACAAACTGAAACCATGACAATAGAAAGGAAAAGAAGTTCAAACATTGATTATAAAAAAGGATATAAGAGATAAAAAAAAAAGAAAAAGGAAAAGAAAAAAGATAAAATATTGATTTAATTGCATTTTGAATGAATAAAAAACAATGATTAATAGAATCAGAATCAGGAATCAGAAAAAGTTTTATTGCCAGGTTCAGTAGAGCGCACTTTACAAAACGAGGAATTTGACTTGGTGTATAGTGCAATTAAGAATAAGTTAAAAATTAAGTTAACAACAACAACACACTATATACAGTAGAGTAAGGTGAATTAAAGTGGGAGCACAGATGGGCTGGGATGGTGGGGCCTGTAAGTGGCACCGACAGTCCTTTGGTGGGCGGGGGGTGGAGGGGGGGGTCACCTGGGGGAGTTGGGGTTCTGTTCAGCAGGCTGGCTGCAGTGGGGAAGAAGCTGTTCTTGTGGCGCGAGGTCCTGGTCCTGATGGACCGGAGCCTCTTGCCAGAAGGGAGGGGCCGAAAGAGATTATGTCCTGGATGAGAGGGGTTGGCTACAATCCTGGCTGCCCGCCTCCAGGTCCTGGAGATGTGCAGCTCCTGGAGAGACGGGAGGTGGCAGCCGATCACCTTCTCTGCTGAGTGGATGACGCGTTGCAGCTTGGCCTTGTCTCTGGCCGTGGCCGCAGCGAACCAGACTGTGATGGAGGACGTGAGGGTGGATTCGATGATGGCGGTGTAAAAGTCTACCAGCATCTTTTCAGGGAGGTGAAACTTCTTCAGCTGCCTCAGGAAGTACATCCTCTGCTGGACCTTCTTAGTGATGGAGCTGATGTTCTGCTCCCACTTGAGGTCCTGGCTGATGATGGTTCCCAGGAAGCAGAAGGACTCCACAGAGGTCACCGGGGAGTCACAGAGGATGACAGGGGGGAGGGGGGCTGGGGCCTTCCTGAAGTCCACTGTCATCTCCACTGTCTTCAGAGCATTAAGCTCCAGGTTGTTAGCGCTGCACTATGACACCAGCCTGGCTATTTAACTCCTGTAGGCCGACTCATCTCCGTCAGAGATGAGGCCGATGAGTGTGGTGTCGTCAGCAAACTTCAGGAGTTTGACAGACAGGTGACCAGCTGTGCAGCTGTTTGTGTACAGGGAGAGTAACAGGGGTGAAAGGACACAGCCCTGGGGGGATCGGGTGCTTGTGGTCCGAGTATCTGAGACGAGCTTCCCCAGCCTCACATACTGCTGTCTGTCCGTCAGGAAGTCTGTGATCCACCTGCAGGTGGAGTCAGGCACATTCATCTTGGAGAGTTTTTAATACTAAAGATGTATGAAAGACATACCGAAAAAATATGTCTTTCAGTGTTTAACTGGCTGTCTTTGGATTATGCATGCCTGAGTAATGGCCATTCTTACTTCTCATCTCTCTGTTCACTGCTTGCTAATTTACATAGCAGGGGTCCCAGCAGGAGGGGGCGGGGTTGTAACACGACTCCTTCAGCAGAGCCAGGCTGAGAGAGGCTTTGACATGTAAGATGTTAGATGTTAGAATGCCAGATGTTAGAATGACCAGTTCATTTTATATCTATGAAAATATTCAGGTAGCTATGGGACATGTTTAGCTATAGGTCTGTGAAAATTGGTGTCGATTGTTGAAACATAAGTTACCATAAAAAAATGTTTGTTTGGAGTCTAGACAGATTTAACACAGGTTTTTGGATGAAAAAGGATTTTTTATAAATCATCTGTTACACTTTTAAGTCTGAAAAAATATGGAAGGCAGCAAACACAGATCCCTACCGTTTTTAATTTTTTTGTGCTGATATTTGAAAGATAAGTTATGCAAAAAAATAGGTGTTTGCAGTTTTGCCTAAAAAGACGTTTTCGGACCTTTTTGGATGAAATGTTGAATAAAAGTTCACCTGTAACTTCAATAATTCTGAATTTTTTTAGGAAGCAGTAGCACATAAATGCCTATGAAAGTTGAATTCTTGGTGCTGATAACCTAAACATAATTTATGCTAAAAATCTTTGTTCAGTCCAAAATTTCATTAAAAAAATCAAGTGATGAAGTTTCTCGTAGACCCTATAGTGTTACATATCAAAGCTGGAGGTTATTAAAGGCATCTAATTCTGAAATCTCAGCTTCCTGAGACAAACGGCTGATTTATAATAAATTTCTATTATTTGGGTGCACATAATCGACCACTTCCTGTTACGGAGGCACCGTCAGGTGTACACCCATGAAACTTTACATGATGAGAGAAGACCCTTCTGAGTATCTCCAGTTTTAATTTCATGAACATCGGACAAAGCAAAGAGAAAATACAGGGCAGAATGTGCCCCATGCAATAACTAGGTGGCGCTATAGAGCTCGTCCAAGATTGTCATATCCATGGGTTCAGAATAGAAGCTTCATCATATCCATTGAATTTCAGTGAGATTGGACAAGGAATGTGCACGTGAGAGCAACTTTTGTGTGCATAGCGAGATGCCCAACTTTGCCGCTCTGTCACGACCACACCCCCGCATTGAAAGTTATGGTTTTTTGTCAGAGTAAACTTCAATGGCTTTTCAACAGGTGGACGTCATTTTCAGGTGTGTCGGCTCATCCTACTCGGAGTAGTGATGCTCCAAGTAAAACATGTCATTTCCTCTTGCCAGCAGGTGGCGCTACACTTTTTCCAGATTTTTTCACTGCAGATGTGTTCAGAGTCAGACTACAATCATGCATATCAATTTTGGATCAGATTGGATTTTGCATGGCTGAGTAATGGCCATTTTTCTTTTCATGGCGTGTTTTCGAAACGACCTCCAATTTTGACGCGCCGCCATGGTCACAAACATCCATAAAAACTTAAAAGCTTCGCAATTTAACATCGGACATGTGTCTAGTTTACACAACCAAAGTTTGAAGTCATTACTCCAAAATCTCTAGGAGGAGTTCGTTCTAGAGCGAGGCCTGCAAATGTCCAAAATGAAGCAAAAATGACATATTGACCTCAATATATCAGACTTCCTGTGCGAGTGACAGGTGGGTCCTTTCAGACTTTTTTGTAAGTCTCCATCTGAAGAACATGCCCTGTAAAAATCAAGCTTGTACGTTAAAGCGTATGCGGGGCGTCGGGACAAAAGTCACTGTAGGTGGCGCTATCGAGCCGTTTTTGTGCGCCCATGCCAATCTCCTATAAAATACGAAATTTTTTGCGACTCCTGATGTGTGTGCCAAATTTGGTGAGTTTTGGGGTATGTTAAAGGCCTCAAAAAGGCGACTCTTCCGGTAGAATAATAATAATAATAATAATTAAAGCTACAAGTAGCATTTAGCGGGCCCGAGCACGTGCCACCGCCTGGCACGAGCGACCGCCCCGTGAGCAACGCCCTGCTTGAGCCATTCTCGTTGTTTTTTCTTGTCCATTCTGGAGCTCCAAGATAATGTTAATATGACAGCAGCCTGTGGGGGGGGGGGGGGGGGGGGACTGTAATCTGTTTCCTTAAAGGACAAAGACTTATGCATATAGCATGAAAAAAATTCTTAAATCTAAGCCTCGTTTAGACCTGCTCAATTTCTCATCAAGTAGAAGAAGGTTTTTATCAGATTAAGAAACAAGCAATGATGATAATTGCTATCACTGTTCCTAAGAATGAGAACAATAGAACTCATTCAATTTCCACTACAATGTCTAGATGAGTGTCAGCTATGTCTGATAACTTGGCCAATTAGCTGGACCGGGATCTTGCAAAGTGCAGAGGGTTTACGTCCAGTGTGATGAGTCTGTGGACGGCAACAGTACAGCATAGCCTTTGGTTTCCACAAGAGAAGAACTCCTGACACATCTGCCCTAACAGACATCTACAAGAGGAGTTGAAATGTATAACACGGTGAAGGAGTTTTTGTGCAGAAAAAGGTACCATTAGAAAAGCCAGTAGCAGTGACTGCAGACAGGTTTCATCACTCACTGTAAGCTGTAAAGCTGACGCAGACTTTCCAAAATGTCTGCATTACTGCTGCGTCATTCACCAGTAGGCCTTATGTGCAGAAGTGATTGGCTCTGGACACATAATGACTCCTATTGTGAAAATCATAAAAAAAACCTCAGCTGCAAAGCAAAACAGAACAGGATTTTTAAGGTGCTATTGGTGGAGATATCTGCTGAATATGGTGAATATGAATATGGTGAATCTGAACTTGTATTCTTGACTGACATTACTGGAAAACTAAACCACTTGATCTGCGAGCTGCAAGACATTGGCAAAACTATATTTTTTTATTGACCAGCCTGCCTGAGCCAGTGTTTTTCTTGTGGGGATCTTTTCTGCCAGGGCTTTCCAGCTTGGTCAGTGGATGTTGCTGCAGTTGTCTCCCTTGCTGGGACAGCTGGAGTTAAACATAGCAGCCTCACGGCTGTGAAGTGGACCCCGTTGCTGTCCCAGTCTGGGTGGGCACTGTGGTGATGTTCCAATGTTCAGGCTGGCTCCTGGTATGAAGAGATTCCCAATTACAATTTCCTAACCGCAGAGCCAAGGATGTGTTTACATGTTTAGGTCAAAAATGTGATGAACAGCTTCATGTTGTCTATTGATGTAAGTTTAAACCTAAACATGTTTCCCTGTTACTAATCCAGTTGATGTGGTTCTCCACCTGTGTCTAGGTGATAGAAAAGCATTTTTTTATATTTAGAGCTCTAAGCAAACAAACAGTTGTCTATATAAAAGAGCTTTTACAATTGTGCACTTTTAGCAGGTCTCTGAATACATGTGACCAATGTATAATGGATTTTCACAGACTTTGTTTAAAACTGAAGGTGACAGAGACTTTGGAGAAGTGGCTACATTATTCTGGACTTCTTTGTTTCATCCACAGAAGAGTAAAATATGTGATTGATTTTGAAAAGCTGCTGAAAAATGTATCTTTTTAAAATTGCAATTTCTAATTTGGGTTTTACATTTTGTGTTCCATTTTTTGTGATTTTATTAGAAAGATTTGTTATTTATTTGGTGTTTAAAGGTGGTACATATTGTATATACACAATCTTCTTAGAGACATTTGCTATATGTTGTGTTTGTTGTCATTGTAGTTTAATTTTATTGGATGTATTGAAAGGAAATGAAAAGAAGTTGCAGCATTGATTAAAAAAGCATAAAAGAGACATTTACTGTCTGATATTACATCTGTAGGAGTGTACTGAGGCTGGGTTTTGTTTTGGAGCACATTCATATGTTTTGTTTGTAAAAAAAAAAAAAAAAGATAAAATATAAAGTTAATTGTATTTTGGATGAATAAAAAAGCAATGATTAGTGCTAAGGATGTATAAAAGACAAACAAAACAAAGGAAAATGCTGTATTTTAGGGTTGAACTAGGCTTTCTAACTGTTCTACTTTCTGTCTGCCACTCCTGGCTAATTTACATGTGAGCACACAGCCGGGGGTTGGGGGGGGGCTAACTCCACTCCTGCAGCAGGGGAGACTGATGAAAAGCTTGAGGATGTAAGATTGAATAAATAAAATCCTAGAGTTGACCAGTTCATTTTATAAATGTAAATATTTTTTATTTTGGTGCTGATAAACTAAACAGAAGTTATGATAAAAATATTTGCTTGAGTCAAAATGTCCCAAAATTTGCTTTTAGCACAATAGGGTGATTAAGGTGGTTAAATGTTTCTCGTACGTATAGTGCTGCTTTTCAAACGTGGAGCTTTGTAGGACGCATCTAATTCTGAAATCTCAGCTTCCTGAGACAAACGGCTGATTTCCTATAAAGCTTGATTATATGACTGCAACGGAATCGACCACTTCCTGTTTGGCAGTGCCTTACGCAGGCACCGTCAGATGTGCAGCCATGAAACTTGAGATGATGAGAGAGGACCCTTCTGAGTATCTCCAGTTTTAATTTCATGCACATCGGACAAAGCACAGAGAAAATACAGGGCACAATGTGCCCCATGCAATAACTAGGTGGCGCTATAGAGCTCGTCCAAAGTTGTCATATCCATGGGTTCAGAATGGAAGCTTCATCATATCCATTGAAATTCAGTGAGATTGGACAAGGAATGTGCACATGAGAGCAACATTTGTCTGCATGGCGAGACGCCCAACTTTGCCGCTCTGTCAAGACCACACCCCGCATTGAAAGTTATGGCTTTTTATCAGAGTAAACTTCAATGGTTTTTCAACAGGTGGACGTCATTTTGAGGTGTGTCGGCTCATCCTACTTGGAGCAGTGATGCTCCAAGTAAAACATGTCATTTCCTGTTGCCAACAGGTGGCGCTACACCTGTTTCGGATTTTTCGACTGCAGATGTGTTCAAAGTCAGACTACAATCATGCACAACAAATTTGGATCAGATTAGATTATTTATGGCTGAGTAATGGCCATTTTTCTTTTCATGGCGTGATTTCGAAACGACCTCAAATTTTGACGCGCCGCCACGGTCACAAACAACCGTAAAAACTTAAAAGCTTCGCAATTTAATATTGGACATGTGTTTAGTTTACAAAACCAAAGTTTGGAGTCATTGTTCAAAAATCTCTAGGAGGAGTTCGTTCTAGAACGAGGCTTGCAAATGACCAAAATACACCAAAAATGACATATTGACACCAATATAGCAGACTTCCTGTGCAACTGACAGCTTGGTACCAAGAGACTTTTTTGTAGGTTTTCATCTGATGAACATGTCCTGTAAAAATCAAGCTTGTATGTTAAAGAACATGGCGGGGCTCTCAAAAACAAACATGGTAGGTGGCGCTATTGAGCCGTTTTTGTTCACCCATGCAAGTGCTGTATATCTAAGTTGGAGATATTTATAAGGCATCTCATTCTGAAATCTCAGCCTCGTGATACAAACGGCTGATTTTTTATGAATTTTTAATTATCTGACTGCAACGCAATCAACCACTTCCTGTTTGGTGGTGGCTTGCGCAGGCACCGTCAGGTGTACACCCATGAAACTTTAGACGATGAGAGAAGACCCTTATGAGTATCTCCTGTTGTAATTTTATGAATGTCGGACAAAGCAAAGAGAAAAGATAGGTCAGAATGTGACATAAAATGTATTTGTCAATATCTAGGTGGCGCTATGGAGTTCGTCCAAGATTGTCATATCCATTGGTTCAGAATGAAAGCCTCATCACCTCTATTGAATTTCAGTGAGATTGGACAAGGAATGTGCACGTGAGAGCAACTTTTGTGTGCATGGCGAGACGCCCAACTTCACCGCTCTGTCACGACCACACCCCCGCATTGAAAGTTATGGCTTTTTATCAGAGTAAACTTCAGTGGCTTTTCAACAGGTGGACATCATTTTGAGGTGTGTCGGCTCATCCTACTTTGAGCAGTGATGCTCCAAGTAAAACATGTCATTTCCTTTTGCCAGCAGGTGGCGCTACACCTGTTCTGGATTTTTCCACTTCTGATGTGGTCAGGGTCAGACTACAATCATGCATATCAATTTTGGATCAGATTGGATTTTGCATGGCTGAGTAATGGCCATTTTTCTTTTCATGGCGTGTTTTCAATATGACCTCCATTTTCGACGCACCGCCACGGTCACAAACATCCGTAAAAACTTAAAAGCTTCGCAATTTAACATCGGACATGTGTCTAGTTTACAAAACCAAAGTTTGGAGTCATTACTCCAAAATCTCTAGGAGGAGTTCGTTCTAGAGCGAGGCCTGCAAATGTCCAAAATGAAGCAAAAATGACATATTGACCTCAATATATCAGACTTCCTGTGCGAGTGACAGGTGGGTCCTTTCAGACTTTTTTGTAGGTCTCCATCTGAAGAACATGCCCTGTAAAATTCAAGCTTGTACGTTAAAGCATATGCGGGGCGTCGGGACAAAAGTCACTGTAGGTGGCGCTATCTAGCCGTTTTTGTGCGCCCATGCCAATCTCCTATAAAATACGAAATTTTTCGCGACTCCTGATGTGTGTGCCAAATTTGGTGAGTTTTGGGGTATGTTAAAGGCCTCAAAAAGGCGACTCTTCCGGTAGAATAATAATAATAATAATAATTAAAGCTACAAGTAGCATTTAGCGGGCCCGAGCACGTGCGACCGCATGGCACGAGCGACCGCCCCGTGAGCAACGCCCTGCTCGAGCCATTCTCGTCGTTTTTTCTTGTCCATTCTGGAGCTCCAAGCTATTGTTAATACGACAGCAGCCTGGGGGGGGGGGGGCTGTAATCTGTTGCCTTAAGGGACAAAGACTTTTGCATATAGCATGAAAAAAATTCAAGCAATGATGATAATTGCTATCACTGTCCCTAAGGATGAGAACAATAGAACTCATTCAATTTCCACTACAATGTCTAGATGAGTGTCAGCTATGTCTGATAACTTGGCCAATTAGCTGGACCGGGATCTTGCAAAGTGCAGGTGGTTAACGTCCAGTGTAATGAGTCTGTGGACGGCAACAGTACAGCATAGCTTTTGGTTTCCACAAGAGAAGAACTCCTGACACATCTGCCCTAACAGACAATTACAAGAGGAGTTGAAATGTATAACACGGTGAAGGAGTTTTTGTGCAGAAAAAGGTACAATTAGAAAAGCTGGTAGCAGTGACTGCAGATGGGACTCCTGCTATGATCAATAGACAAACAGGTTTCATCACTCACTGTAAAGCTGACCCAGACTTTCCAAAATGTCTGCATTACTGCTGCGTCATTCACCAGCAGGCCTTATGTGCAGAAGTGATTGGCTCTGGACATATAATGACTCTTATTCTGAAAATCGTAAACAACCTCAGCTGCAAAGCAAAACAGCACAGGATTTTTAAGGTGCTATTGGAGGAGATGTCTGTTGAATATGGTGAATATGAACATTGTGAATCTGAACTTGCATTCTTGACTGACTTCTTCCACTTTCGGCTTCTCCCATCAGGGGTCGCCACAGCGAACAAGTCGCATGGTAAATTTGGCAATGTTTTACGCCGGATGCCCTTCCTGACGCAACCTTCTCAAACCGGGCTTGGAACCGGCAGAGGTAGAGAAGGGAACAGGGAGCAGCCCGGAGTCGAACCCAGGTTTCACGGATGGAAGGCGCCGCAAACCAGCACGAGCTAAACTGGCATTCTTGACTGACATTACTGGAAAACTAAACCACTTGATCTGCGAGCCTCAAGACAATGGCAAAACTATTTTTTTTTGACCAGCCTGCCTTAGCCAGTGTTTTTCTTGTGGGGATCTTTTCTGCCAGGGCTTGTCAGCTTGGTCAGTGGATGTTGCTGCAGTTGTCTCCCTTGCTGGGACAGCTGGAGTTAAACACAGCAGCTCACGGCTCTGAAGTGGACCCCGTTGCTGTCCCAGTCTGGATGGGCACTGTGGCGATGTTCCAATGGCCAGGCTGGCTCCTGGTATAAAGAGATTCCCAAATACCATTTCCTAACCACAGAGCCAAGGATGTGTTTACATGTTTAGGTCAAAAATGTGATGGACAGCTTCATGTTGTCTAAACATGCCACCCTGTTATTAATCCAGTTGATATGGTTCTCCATCTGTGTCTAGGTGATAGAAAAGCATTTTTTTTTATATTTACAGCTCTAAGCAAACAAACAGTTGTCTATATAAAAGAGCTTTTACAATTGTGCACTTTTAGCAGGTCTCTGAGTTCATGTGACCAATGTATGGTGGATTTTCACAGACCTTGTTTAAAACTGAAGGTGAGAGAGACTTAGAGAAATGGCTTCATTGTTCTGGAGTTCTTTGTTTCATCCACAGAAGAGTAGAATTGGTGATTGATTTTGAAAAGCTGCTGAAAAAAGTATCTTTTTCAAATTGCAATTTCTAACTTGGGTTTTACATTTTGTGTTCCATTTTTTGTGCTTTATTTGGGAAGCATTTGTTATTTGTTTGGTGTTTTTAAGGTTCTGCAAATATACACATCATTTTTTAGAGACATTTGTTATCAGTTGTGTTTGTTGATTTGTAGTTTAATTTCATTGGATGTATAGATGTCGTGTGGGGGGGAGGCTCGAGAGCAGGTAGGACCCAGGCGCAGAGACGGGAGGCAAACGGGTTCAGGGCAAGTGGGTTTATTTAACTAACAAAAAGCGCTGCAGAGCAGGATGACAAAACTAAAAACAAAAACTTACTGTGGCATGGCAAGGGACATGGACGCCAGACAAGAAGACGTGATCAACATGAGCAGAAGTTAATGGACCAGCACAGGAGGAAGGCAGAGACAAGACTTATATACAGACAGGGCAGACAAGACACAGGTGAACACGATTAGGGCAGATGGGGACCAAAGGAAGTAAAACTCAAAAAACATGACAAGACAGGAAACCTTTCAAAATAAAACAGGAAACAGAACCAAACAAGACAGAACAAGAACTAAAGCGAAAAAAAAGACAACAAACTGAAACCATGACAATAGAAAGGAAAAGAAGTTCAAACATTGATTATAAAAAAGGATATAAGAGATAAAAAAAAGAAAAAGGAAAAGAAAAAAGATAAAATATTGATTTAATTGCATTTTGAATGAATAAAAAACAATGATTAATAGAATCAGAAATCAGAAAAAGTTTTATTGCCAGGTTCAGTAGAGCGCACTTTACAAAACGAGGAATTTGACTTGGTGTATAGTGCAATTAAGAATAAGTTAAAAATTAAGTTAACAACAACAACACACTATATACAGTAGAGTAAGGTGAATTAAAGTGGGAGCACAGATGGGCTGGGATGGTGGGGCCTGTAAGTGGCACCGACAGTCCTTTGGTGGGCGGGGGGGGGGGGGGGAGGGGGGTCACCTGGGGGAGTTGGGGTTCTGTTCAGCAGGCTGGCTGCAGTGGGGAAGAAGCTGTTCTTGTGGCGCGAGGTCCTGGTCCTGATGGACCGGAGCCTCTTGCCAGAAGGGAGGGGCCGAAAGAGATTATGTCCTGGATGAGAGGGGTTGGCTACAATCCTGGCTGCCCGCCTCCAGGTCCTGGAGATGTGCAGCTCCTGGAGAGACGGGAGGTGGCAGCCGATCACCTTCTCTGCTGAGTGGATGACGCGTTGCAGCTTGGCCTTGTCTCTGGCCGTGGCCGCAGCGAACCAGACTGTGATGGAGGACGTGAGGGTGGATTCGATGATGGCGGTGTAAAAGTCTACCAGCATCTTTTCAGGGAGGTGAAACTTCTTCAGCTGCCTCAGGAAGTACATCCTCTGCTGGACCTTCTTAGTGATGGAGCTGATGTTCTGCTCCCACTTGAGGTCCTGGCTGATGATGGTTCCCAGGAAGCAGAAGGACTCCACAGAGGTCACCGGGGAGTCACAGAGGATGACAGGGGGGAGGGGGGCTGGGGCCTTCCTCAAGTCCACTGTCATCTCCACTGTCTTCAGAGCATTAAGCTCCAGGTTGTTAGCGCTGCACTATGACACCAGCCTGGCTATTTCACTCCTGTAGGCCGACTCATCTCCGTCAGAGATGAGGCCGATGAGTGTGGTGTCGTCAGCAAACTTCAGGAGTTTGACAGACAGGTGACCAGCTGTGCAGCTGTTTGTGTACAGGGAGAGTAACAGGGGTGAAAGGACACAGCCCTGGGGGGATCCGGTGCTTGTGGTCCGAGTATCTGAGACGAGCTTCCCCAGCCTCACATACTGCTGTCTGTCCGTCAGGAAGTCTGTGATCCACCTGCAGGTGGAGTCAGGCACATTCATCTTGGAGAGTTTTTAATACTAAGTCTAGACAGATTTAACACAGGTTTTTGGATGAAAAAGGATTTTTTATAAATCATCTGTTACACTTTTAAGTCTGAAAAAAATATGGAAGGCAGCAAACACAGATCCCTACCGTTTTTAATTTTTTTGTGCTGATATTTGAAAGATAAGTTATGCAAAAAAATAGGTGTTTGCAGTTTTGCCTAAAAAGACGTTTTCGGACCTTTTTGGATGAAATGTTGTCTAAAAGTTCACCTGTAACTTCAATCATTCTGAATTTTTTTAGGAAAACTAAACCACTTCAACTGTGATCTGCAAGGCAATGGTAAAACTATATTTTTTATGGAACAGCCTGCAGTGTTTCTTGTGGGGATCTTTTCTGCCAGGGCTTGCCGGCTTGGTCGGTGGTTGTTGCTGTTACCAATCCAGTTGATATGGTTCTCCATCTGTGTCTAAGTGATATAATCAGAATCAGAATCGTTTATTGTCATTGTACATGGGGATACAATGAAATTGCAGCAGCCTTGGAGTGAAGGAGTTACATAAAATAAAAATAAAAATAGAATAGAAAAAGAAATACTGTATTTACAACTCTTAACAAAAAATGAACAATATGGACAGAAACTGTTAAATATTAAATATTTGTGAATAAAATAGAATGGAATTACATGAGTTGCTGTGAGCACAGCTTAATAAATATCAAATTATTGCACAGTGACCCGGTTAGACAGTCAGGATATTGCACGCATTGTAGTAAAATTAGAGTGAGGTGTGGTTGGTGGACGTATGTGCATTCCGTATGATAATTGCCTGTGGAAAAAAGCTGTTTCTTAGTCTGTTTGTCCTGGTTCTGATGGACCTGTACCTCCTTCCAGAGGGCAGCAGTTCAAACAGAGGGAAAGCAGAATGGGTGGAGTTAGTGGTGATGCTAGTCACTCTGCTGATGCAGCGAGACTGGTAAATGTCCTTCAGTGAGGGGAGGGGGCAGCCGATGATCCTCTGCGCTGTCTTTACCACTCCCTGGAGGCTCTGCCGTTCTGCTTCAGTGCAGTGGGAAAACCACACTTTGATGCCATAGGACAGAATGCTCTCAATGGTTGAGCGGTAGAACGTTACCAGCAGCTCCTGGCTGACGTCGTTCCTCCTAAGTTTTCTCAGGAAGTGCAGGCGTTGCTGGGCCTTCCTGATGACAGTCATGGTGTTGTTAGACCATGTGAGGTCAGCAGAGATGGTGGTGCCCAGGAGGGTGAAGCTGTGGACCCTCTCCACACAGTTTCCATCGATGTAGAGTGGGGGTGGATCTGTTCTGTTTTTTCTGAAGTCCAGGATGATCTCCTTGGTCTTGGTGGTGTTCAGGATGAGGTTATTAGCCTGACACCACCTTGAGAGTTTCAGGACTTCGTCTCTGTAGGCCGTCTCGTCGTCCCCAGAGATCAGCCCCACCACAGTAGTGTCGTCTGCAAACTTCACCACGGTGTTGCTGGTGTGGGCTGGTCTGCAGTCTGCTGTGTACAGTGTATACAGCAGAGGACTCAGCACACATCCCTGTGTGGAGCCTGTGCTCAGCGTCCGGGTGGAGGAGAGGTGGGGGTCAAGTTTGACTGTCTGTGGTCTGTTTGTCAGGAAGTCCTTGATCCACGAGCAGGTGAGTGGGTGGAGTCCTAGTTCAGACAGTTTGTTGACCAGAATGTCAGGAATGATTGTGTTAAAGGCTGAGCTATAGTCCACAAAGAGCATCCTGGCGTAGGTGTCTCTGTGTTCCAGGTGGCTCAGCGCAGTGTGGAGGGTGATGGAAATGGCATCATCCGTTGATCTGTTTGCTTTGTAAGCAAACTGGTGGGGGACGAAGATTGGAGGGAGGGAGTCTTTGATGTGTCCCAGGAGCAGCCGCTCCAGACACTTTGTGATGACAGCAGTGAGTGCAACTGGGCGGAAGTCCGTGAGGAAGGCTGTGGATGAGGACTTTTTGGGTATCGGGATGATAGTGGATGACTTCAGGCAAGCAGGGATGAAAGCCTGAGCTAGCGACAGGTTGAAGATTTTTGTGAAGACCTGGGAGAGTTGATCGGCGCAGGCCCGCAGAACCTTTCCGGGAACTCCATCAGGTCCCGCCGCTTTCCTGGGGTTTACCCTGCTGAACATCCGTGCCATCCGTGCCACGTCCATAAAGGCATTGTTTTTATATTTAGAGCTCTAAGCAACCAAACAGTTGTCTATATAAAAGAGCTTTTACAATTGTGCACTTTTAGCAGGCTGAAAAAATTATCTTTTTAAAATTGCCATTTCAAATTTGGGTTTTAAATTTTGTGTTCCATTTTTCTGTGCTTGTATTGGAAGGATTTGTTATTATTTTGTTTAAAAGTGCTACATATTGTATATACACATAATTTATTTAGAGAAATTTGCTATACGTTGTGTTTTTTGGTTTTGTAGTTTAATTTCATTGGATTTATATTAAGGAAAAGAAGTTGCAGCATTGATTAAAAAAGGATAAAAGAGACATTTACTGTCTAAGTCTTATGTTACATCTGTAGAACTGTACTGAGAGTTGGGTTTTGTTTTGGAGCACATTCATATGTTTTGTTTGTAAAAAAAAAAGATAAAATATTAGGTTAATTGCATTTTACATGACTAGAAAAGCAATGATTATTCATAAAAATCTATGAAAGACATACAAAACAAATGAAAAAGCAGTCTGCCCTCCCTCTTGTGTCTAAACTCTTGTCACCTCACTTCTGGGTTAGTTAGCATATGAATAGGCAGCTGGTGTGTGTGTGTGTGTGGGGGGGGGGGGGGGGGGATGAAATTTGACTCCAGCAACAGGGATGATTGAGTAGCAGGCTGCAGCATGAGGAAAAGACTTAAGCATGTAAGAGGAAATGACATCCTACAGTTGACCAGTTCATTTTATATCTGTAAAGAATATTCAAGAAGCATTTAGACATGTTCAGCTATATGCGTGTGAAACTTGGTGTGGATATTTGAAGCATAAGTAATTTTAAAACACACTTGTTTGGAGTCCAGACGGAAAAAGCACAGGTTTTGGGATGAATCAGGATTTTTTTAAAATCATCTGTTTCACCTGGACTTCTGAAAAAAATATGGAAGGCAGCAAACACAGATCCCTACATTTGAAAAAATAAATGGTGTTGATATATGATGATTAAGTTATGAAAAAAAATAGGTGTTTGTAGTTTTGCCTAAAAAGACGTTTTCGGACCTTTTTGGATGTAATGCTCTCTAAGATGTCACCTGTAACTTCAATCATTCTGAATTTTTTTAGGAAGCAGTAGCACATAAATGCCTATGAAAGTTGAATTCTTGGTGCTGATAACCTAAACAGAATTTATGCTAAAAATCTTTGTTCAGTCCAAAATTTCATTAAAAAAATCAAGTGATGAAGTTTCTCGTAGACCCTATAGTGTTACATATCAAAGCTGGAGGTTATTAAAGGCATCTAATTCTGAAATCTCAGCTTCCTTAGACAAACGGCTGATTTATAATAAATTTCTATTATTTGGGTGCACATAATCGACCACTTCCTGTTACGCAGGCACCGTCAGGTGTACACCCATGAAACTTTACATGATGAGAGAGGACCCTTCTGAGTATCTCCAGTTTTAATTTCATGCACATCGGACAAAGCAAAGAGAAAATACAGGGCAGAATGTGCCCAATGCAATAACTAGGTGGCGCTATAGAGCTCGTCCAAGATTGTCATATCCATGGGTTCAGAATAGAAGCTTCATCATATCCATTGAATTTCAGTGAGATTGGACAAGGAATGTGCACGTGAGAGCAACTTTTGTGTGCATAGCGAGATGCCCAACTTTGCCGCTCTGTCACGACCACACCCCCGCATTGAAAGTTATGGTTTTTTGTCAGAGTAAACTTCAATGGCTTTTCAACAGGTGGACGTCATTTTCAGGTGTGTCGGCTCATCCTACTCGGAGCAGTGATGCTCCAAGTCAAACATGTCATTTCCTCTTGCCAGCAGGTGGCGCTACACTTTTTCCAGATTCTTTCACTGCAGATGTGTTCAGAGTCAGACTACAATCATGCATATCAATTTTTGATCAGATTGGATTATGCATGGCTGAGTTATGGCCATTTTTCTTTTCATGGCGTGTTTTCGAAACAACGTCGAATTTCTACGCGCCGCCACGGTCACAAACTTCTGTAAAAACTTAAAAGCTTTGCAATTTAACATCGGACATGTGTCTAGTTTACAAAACCAAAGTTTGGAGTCATTACTCACAAATCTCTAGGAGGAGTTCGTTCTAGAAGGAGGCCTGCAAATGTCCAAAATAGAGCAAAAATGACATATTGACACCAATATAGCAGACTTCCTGTGCGACTGACAGCTTGGTACCTACAGACTTTTTTGTAGGTTTCCATCTGATGAACATGCCCTGAAAAAATCAAGCTTGTACGTTAAAGCGTATGCGGGGCGTCGGGACAAAAGTCAGTGTAGGTGGCGCTGTCGAGCCATTTTTGCGCACCCATGCCAATTTCTCATAAAATACGAAATTTTTCGCGACCCCTGATGTGTGTGCCAAATTTGGTGAGTTTTGGGGTATGTTAAAGGCCTCAAAAATGCGATTCTTCCGGCAGAAGAAAAATAATAATAATAATTAAAGCTACAAGTAGCATTTAGCGGGCCCGAGCACGTGCGACCGCGTGGCACGAGCGACCGCCCCGTGAGCAACGCCCTGCTCGAGCCATTCTCGTCGTTTTTTCTTGTCCATTCTGGAGCTCCAAGCTATTGTTAATACGACAGCAGCCTGGGGGGGGGGGGGGGGGGGGGGGGGGCTGTAATCTGTTGCCTTAAGGGACAAAGACTTTTGCATATAGCATGGAAAAAATTCAAGCAATGATGATAATTGCTATCACTGTCCCTAAGGATGAGAACAATAGAACTCATTCAATTTCCACTACAATGTCTAGATGAGTGTCAGCTATGTCTGATAACTTGGCCAATTAGCTGGACCGGGATCTTGCAAAGTGCAGGTGGTTAACGTCCAGTGTGATGAGCCTGTGGACGGCAACAGTACAGCATAGCTTTTGGTTTCCACAAGAGAAGAACTCCTGACACATCTGCCCTAACAGACAATTACAAGAGGAGTTGAAATGTATAACACGGTGAAGGAGTTTTTGTGCAGAAAAAGGTACAATTAGAAAAGCTGGTAGCAGTGACTGCAGATGGGACTCCTGCTATGATCAATAGACAAACAGGTTTCATCACTCACTGTAAAGCTGACCCAGACTTTCCAAAATGTCTGCATTACTGCTGCGTCATTCACCAGCAGGCCTTATGTGCAGAAGTGATTGGCTCTGGACATATAATGACTCTTATTCTGAAAATCGTAAACAACCTCAGCTGCAAAGCTAAACAGCACAGGATTTTTAAGGTGCTATTGGAGGAGATGTCTGTTGAATATGGTGAATATGAACATTGTGAATCTGAACTTGCATTCTTGACTGACATTACTGGAAAACTAAACCACTTGATCTGCGAGCTGCAAGACAATGGCAAAACTATTTTTTTTTGACCAGCCTGCCTGAGCCAGTGTTTTTCTTGTGGGGATCTTTTCTGCCAGGGCTTGTCAGCTTGGTCAGTGGATGTTGCTGCAGTTGTCTACCTTGCTGGGACAGCTGGAGTTAAACACAGCAGCTCACGGCTCTGAAGTGGACCCCGTTGCTGTCCCAGTCTGGATGGGCACTGTGGCGATGTTCCAATGGCCAGGCTGGCTCCTGGTATAAAGAGATTCCCAAATACCATTTCCTAACCGCAGAGCCAAGGATGTGTTTACATGTTTAGGTCAAAAATGTGATGGACAGCTTCATGTTGTCTAAACATGCCACCCTGTTATTAATCCAGTTGATATGGTTCTCCATCTGTGTCTAGGTGATAGAAAAGCATTTTTTTTATATTTAGAGCTCTAAGCAAACAAACAGTTGTCTATATAAAAGAGTTTTTACAATTGTGCACTTTTAGCAGGTCTCTGAGTTCATGTGACCAATGTATGGTGGATTTTCACAGACCTTGTTTAAAACTGAAGGTGAGAGAGACTTAGAGAAATGGCTTCATTGTTCTGGAGTTCTTTGTTTCATCCACAGAAGAGTAGAATTGGTGATTGATTTTGAAAAGCTGCTGAAAAAAGTATCTTTTTCAAATTGCAATTTCTAACTTGGGTTTTACATTTTGTGTTCCATTTTTTGTGCTTTAATTGGGAAGCATTTGTTATTTGTTTGGTGTTTTTAAGGTTCTGCAAATATACACATCATTTTTTAGAGACATTTGTTATCAGTTGTGTTTGTTGATTTGTAGTTTAATTTCATTGGATGTATAGATGTCGTGTGGGGGGGGAGGCTCGAGAGCAGGTAGGACCCAGGCGCAGAGACGGGAGGCAAACGGGTTCAGGGCAAGTGGGTTTATTTAACTAACAAAAAGCGCTGCAGAGCAGGATGACAAAACTAAAAACAAAAACTTACTGTGGCATGGCAAGGGACATGGACGCCAGACAAGAAGACGTGATCAACATGAGCAGAAGTTAATGGACCAGCACAGGAGGAAGGCAGAGACAAGACTTATATACAGACAGGGCAGACAAGACACAGGTGAACACGATTAGGGCAGATGGGGACCAAAGGAAGTAAAACTCAAGAAACATGACAAGACAGGAAACCTTTCAAAATAAAACAGGAAACAGAACCAAACAGGACAGAACAAGAACTAAAGCGAAAAAAAAGACAACAAACTGAAACCATGACAATAGAAAGGAAAAGAAGTTCAAACATTGATTATAAAAAAGGATATAAGAGATAAAAAAAAAAGAAAAAGGAAAAGAAAAAAGATAAAATATTGATTTAATTGCATTTTGAATGAATAAAAAACAATGATTAATAGAATCAGAATCAGAATCAGGAATCAGAAAAAGTTTTATTGCCAGGTTCAGTAGAGCGCACTTTACAAAACGAGGAATTTGACTTGGTGTATAGTGTAATTAAGAATAAGTTAAAAATTAAGTTAACAACAACAACACACTATATACAGTAGAGTAAGGTGAATTAAAGTGGGAGCACAGATGGGCTGGGATGGTGGGGCCTGTAAGTGGCACCGACAGTCCTTTGGTGGGCGGGGGGGGGGGGGGGGTCACCTGGGGGAGTTGGGGTTCTGTTCAGCAGGCTGGCTGCAGTGGGGAAGAAGCTGTTCTTGTGGCGCGAGGTCCTGGTCCTTATGGACCGGAGCCTCTTGCCAGAAGGGAGGGGCCGAAAGAGATTATGTCCTGGATGAGAGGGGTTGGCTACAATCCTGGCTGCCCGCCTCCAGGTCCTGGAGATGTGCAGCTCCTGGAGAGACGGGAGGTGGCAGCCGATCACCTTCTCTGCTGAGTGGATGACGCGTTGCAGCTTGGCCTTGTCTCTGGCCGTGGCCGCAGCGAACCAGACTGTGATGGAGGACGTGAGGGTGGATTCGATGATGGCGGTGTAAAAGTCTACCAGCATCTTTTCAGGGAGGTGAAACTTCTTCAGCTGCCTCAGGAAGTACATCCTCTGCTGGACCTTCTTAGTGATGGAGCTGATGTTCTGCTCCCACTTGAGGTCCTGGCTGATGATGGTTCCCAGGAAGCAGAAGGACTCCACAGAGGTCACCGGGGAGTCACAGAGGATGACAGGGGGGAGGGGGGCTGGGGCCTTCCTGAAGTCCACTGTCATCTCCACTGTCTTCAGAGCATTAAGCTCCAGGTTGTTAGCGCTGCACTATGACACCAGCCTGGCTATTTCACTCCTGTAGGCCGACTCATCTCCGTCAGAGATGAGGCCGATGAGTGTGGTGTCGTCAGCAAACTTCAGGAGTTTGACAGACAGGTGACCAGCTGTGCAGCTGTTTGTGTACAGGGAGAGTAACAGGGGTGAAAGGACACAGCCCTGGGGGGATCGGGTGCTTGTGGTCCGAGTATCTGAGACGAGCTTCCCCAGCCTCACATACTGCTGTCTGTCCGTCAGGAAGTCTGTGATCCACCTGCAGGTGGAGTCAGGCTGTGTACAGTGTGTACAGCAGAGGACTCAGCACACATCCCTGTGTGGAGCCTGTGCTCAGCGTCGGTGGAGGAGAGGTGGGGGTCAAGTTTGACTGTCTGTGGTCTGTTTGTCAGGAAGTCCTTGATCCACGAGCAGGTGAGTGGGTGGAGTCCTAGTTCAGACAGTTTGTTGACCAGAATGTCAGGAATGATTGTGTTAAAGGCTGAGCTATAGTCCACAAAGAGCATCCTGGCGTAGGTGTCTCTGTGTTCCAGGTGGCTCAGCGCAGTGTGGAGGGTGATGGAAATGGCATCATCCGTTGATCTGTTTGCTTTGTAAGCAAACTGGTGGGGGACGAAGATTGGAGGGAGGGAGTCTTTGATGTGTCCCAGGAGCAGCCGCTCCAGACACTTTGTGATGACAGCAGTGAGTGCAACTGGGCGGAAGTCCGTGAGGAAGGCTGTGGATGAGGACTTTTTGGGTATCGGGATGATAGTGGATGACTTCAGGCAAGCAGGGATGAAAGCCTGAGCTAGCGACAGGTTGAAGATTTTTGTGAAGACCTGGGAGAGTTGATCGGCGCAGGCCCGCAGAACCTTTCCGGGAACTCCATCAGGTCCCGCCGCTTTCCTGGGGTTTACCCTGCTGAACATCCGTGCCATCCGTGCCACGTCCATAAAGGCATTGTTTTTATATTTAGAGCTCTAAGCAACCAAACAGTTGTCTATATAAAAGAGCTTTTACAATTGTGCACTTTTAGCAGGCTGAAAAAATTATCTTTTTAAAATTGCCATTTCAAATTTGGGTTTTAAATTTTGTGTTCCATTTTTCTGTGCTTGTATTGGAAGGATTTGTTATTATTTTGTTTAAAAGTGCTACATATTGTATATACACATAATTTATTTAGAGAAATTTGCTATACGTTGTGTTTTTTGGTTTTGTAGTTTAATTTCATTGGATTTATATTAAGGAAAAGAAGTTGCAGCATTGATTAAAAAAGGATAAAAGAGACATTTACTGTCTAAGTCTTATGTTACATCTGTAGAACTGTACTGAGAGTTGGGTTTTGTTTTGGAGCACATTCATATGTTTTGTTTGTAAAAAAAAAAAGATAAAATATTAAGTTAATTGCATTTTACATGACTAGAAAAGCAATGATTATTCATAAAAATCTATGAAAGACATACAAAACAAATGAAAAAGCAGTCTGCCCTCCCTCTTGTGTCTAAACTCTTGTCACCTCACCTCTGGGTTAGTTAGCATACGAACAGGCAGCTGGTGTGTGTGTGTGTGTGGGGGGGTGTGTGAAATTTGACTCCAGCAACAGGTCAGATTGAGGAGCAGGCTGCAGCATAAGGAAAAAACTGAAGCATGTAAGAGGAAATGACATCCTACAGTTGACCAGTTCATTTTATATCTGTAAAGAATATTCAATAAGCATTTAGACATGTTCAGCTATATGCGTGTGAAACTTGGTGTGGATATTTGAAGCATAAGTAATTTTAAAACACACTTGTTTGGAGTCCAGACGGAAAAAGCACAGGTTTTGGGATGAATCAGGATTTTTTTAAAATCATCTGTTTCACCTGGACTTCTGAAAGAAATATGGAAGGCAGCAAACACAGATCCCTACATTTAAAAAAATAAATGGTGTTGATATATGATGATTAAGTTATGAAAAAAAATAGGTGTTTGTAGTTTTGCCTAAAAAGACGTTTTCGGACCTTTTTGGATGAAATGTTGAATAAAAGTTCACCTGTAACTTCAATAATTCTGAATTTTTTTAGGAAGCAGTAGCACATAAATGCCTATGAAAGTTGAATTCTTGGTGCTGATAACCTAAACAGAATTTATGCTAAAAATCTTTGTTCAGTCCAAAATTTCATTAAAAAAATCAAGTGATGAAGTTTCTCGTAGACCCTATAGTGTTACATATCAAAGCTGGAGGTTATTAAAGGCATCTAATTCTGAAATCTCAGCTTCCTGAGACAAACGGCTGATTTATAATAAATTTCTATTATTTGGGTGCACATAATCGACCACTTCCTGTTACGCAGGCACCGTCAGGTGTACACCCATGAAACTTTACATGATGAGAGAGGACCCTTCTGAGTATCTCCAGTTTTAATTTCATGCACATCGGACAAAGCAAAGAGAAAATACAGGGCAGAATGTGCCCAATGCAATAACTAGGTGGCGCTATAGAGCTCGTCCAAGATTGTCATATCCATGGGTTCAGAATAGAAGCTTCATCATATCCATTGAATTTCAGTGAGATTGGACAAGGAATGTGCACGTGAGAGCAACTTTTGTGTGCATGGCGAGACGCCCAACTTTGCCGCTCTGTCACGACCACACCCCCGCATTGAAAGTTATGGTTTTTTGTCAGAGTAAACTTCAATGGCTTTTCAACAGGTGGACGTCATTTTCAGGTGTGTCGGCTCATCCTACTCGGAGCAGTGATGCTCCAAGTAAAACATGTCATTTCCTCTTGCCAGCAGGTGGCGCTACACTTTTTCCAGATTCTTTCACTGCAGATGTGTTCAGAGTCAGACTACAATCATGCATATCAATTTTTGATCAGATTGGATTATGCATGGCTGAGTAATGGCCATTTTTCTTTTCATGGCGTGTTTTCGAAACAAGGTCGAATTTCTGCGCGCCGCCACGGTCACAAACTTCTGTAAAAACTTAAAAGCTTTGCAATTTAACATCGGACATGTGTCTAGTTTACAAAACCAAAGTTTGGAGTCATTATTCACAAATCTCTAGGAGGAGTTCGTTCTAGAAGGAGGCCTGCAAATGTCCAAAATAGAGCAAAAATGACATATTGACATCAATATAGCAGACTTCCTGTGCGACTGACAGCTTGGTACCTACAGACTTTTTTGTAGGTTTCCATCTGATGAACATGCCCTGAAAAAATCAAGCTTGTACGTCAAAGCATATGCGGGGGCTCGGGACAAATGTCACTGTAGGTGGCGCTGTCGAGCCGTTTTTGTGCGCCCATGCCAATCTCCTGTAAAATACGAAATTTTTCGCGACTCCTGATGTGTGTGCCAAATTTGGTGAGTTTTGGGGTATGTTAAAGGCCTCAAAAAGGCGACTCTTCCATCGGAAGAAAAAGAATAATAATAATTAAAGCTACAAGTAGCATTTAGCGGGCCCGAGCACGTGCGACCGCATGGCACGAGCGACCGCCCCGTGAGCAACGCCCTGCTCGAGCCATTCTCGTCGTTTTTTCTTGTCCATTCTGGAGCTCCAAGCTATTGTTAACACGACAGCAGCCTGGGGGGGGGGGGGGGGGGGGGGCTGTAATCTGTTGCCTTAAGGGACAAAGACTTTTGCATATAGCATGAAAAAAATTCAAGCAATGATGATAATTGCTATCACTGTCCCTAAGGATGAGAACAATAGAACTCATTCAATTTCCACTACAATGTCTAGATGAGTGTCAGCTATGTCTGATAACTTGGCCAATTAGCTGGACCGGGATCTTGCAAAGTGCAGGTGGTTAACGTCCAGTGTGATGAGTCTGTGGACGGCAACAGTACAGCATAGCTTTTGGTTTCCACAAGAGAAGAACTCCTGACACATCTGCCCTAACAGACAACTACAAGAGGTGTTGAAATGTATAACACGGTGAAGGAGTTTTTGTGCAGAAAAAGGTACAATTAGAAAAGCTGGTAGCAGTGACTGCAGATGGGACTCCTGCTATGATCAATAGACAAACAGGTTTCATCACTCACTGTAAAGCTGACCCAGACTTTCCAAAATGTCTGCATTACTGCTGCGTCATTCACCAGCAGGCCTTATGTGCAGAAGTGATTGGCTCTGGACATATAATGACTCTTATTCTGAAAATCGTAAACAACCTCAGCTGCAAAGCAAAACAGCACAGGATTTTTAAGGTGCTATTGGAGGAGATGTCTGTTGAATATGGTGAATATGAACATTGTGAATCTGAACTTGCATTCTTGACTGACATTACTGGAAAACTAAACCACTTGATCTGCGAGCTGCAAGACAATGGCAAAACTATATATTTTTTTTGACCAGCCTGCCTGAGCCAGTGTTTTTCTTGTGGGGATCTTTTCTGCCAGGGCTTGTCAGCTTGGTCAGTGGATGTTGCTGCAGTTGTCTCCCTTGCTGGGACAGCTGGAGTTAAACACAGCAGCTCACGGCTCTGAAGTGGACCCCGTTGCTGTCCCAGTCTGGATGGGCACTGTGGCGGTGTTCCAATGGCCAGGCTGGCTCCTGGTATAAAGAGATTCCCAAATACCATTTCCTAACCGCAGAGCCAAGGATGTGTTTACATGTTTAGGTCAAAAATGTGATGGACAGCTTCATGTTGTCTATTGAAGAAAGTTTAAACCTAAACATGCCACCCTGTTATTAATCCAGTTGATATGGTTCTCCATCTGTGTCTAGGTGATAGAAAAGCATTTTTTTTTATATTTAGAGCTCTAAGCAAACAAACAGTTGTCTATATAAAAGAGCTTTTACAATTGTGCACTTTTAGCAGGTCTCTGAGTTCATGTGACCAATGTATGGTGGATTTTCACAGACCTTGTTTAAAACTGAAGGTGAGAGAGACTTAGAGAAATGGCTTCATTGTTCTGGAGTTCTTTGTTTCATCCACAGAAGAGTAGAATTGGTGATTGATTTTGAAAAGCTGCTGAAAAAAGTATCTTTTTCAAATTGCAATTTCTAACTTGGGTTTTACATTTTGTGTTCCATTTTTTGTGCTTTATTTGGGAAGCATTTGTTATTTGTTTGGTGTTTTTAAGGTTCTGCAAATATACACATCATTTTTTAGAGACATTTGTTATCAGTTGTGTTTGTTGATTTGTAGTTTAATTTCATTGGATGTATAGATGTCGTGTGGGGGGAAGGCTCGAGAGCAGGTAGGACCCAGGCGCAGAGACGGGAGGCAAACGGGTTCAGGGCAAGTGGGTTTATTTAACTAACAAAAAGCGCTGCAGAGCAGGATGACAAAACTAAAAACAAAAACTTACTGTGGCATGGCAAGGGACATGGACGCCAGACAAGAAGACGTGATCAACATGAGCAGAAGTTAATGGACCAGCACAGGAGGAAGGCAGAGACAAGACTTATATACAGACAGTGCAGACAAGACACAGGTGAACACGATTAGGGCAGATGGGGACCAAAGGAAGTAAAACTCAAGAAACATGACAAGACAGGAAACCTTTCAAAATAAAACAGGAAACAGAACCAAACAAGACAGAACAAGAACTAAAGCGAAAAACAAGACAACAAACTGAAACCATGACAATAGAAAGGAAAAGAAGTTCAAACATTGATTATAAAAAAGGATATAAGAGATAAAAAAAAAGAAAAAGGAAAAGAAAAAAGATAAAATATTGATTTAATTGCATTTTGAATGAATAAAAAACAATGATTAATAGAATCAGAAATCAGAAAAAGTTTTATTGCCAGGTTCAGTAGAGCGCACTTTACAAAACGAGGAATTTGACTTGGTGTATAGTGCAATTAAGAATAAGTTAAAAATTAAGTTAACAACAACAACACACTATATACAGTAGAGTAAGGTGAATTAAAGTGGGAGCACAGATGGGCTGGGATGGTGGGGCCTGTAAGTGGCACCGACAGTCCTTTGGTGGGCGGGGGGGGGGGGGGTCACCTGGGGGAGTTGGGGTACTGTTCAGCAGGCTGACTGCAGTGGGGAAGAAGCTGTTCTTGTGGCGCGAGGTCCTGGTCCTGATGGACCGGAGCCTCTTGCCAGAAGGGAGGGGCCGAAAGAGATTATGTCCTGGATGAGAGGGGTTGGCTACAATCCTGGCTGCCCGCCTCCAGGTCCTGGAGATGTGCAGCTCCTGGAGAGACGGGAGGTGGCAGCCGATCACCTTCTCTGCTGAGTGGATGACGCGTTGCAGCTTGGCCTTGTCTCTGGCCGTGGCCGCAGCGAACCAGACTGTGATGGAGGACGTGAGGGTGGATTCGATGATGGCGGTGTAAAAGTCTACCAGCATCTTTTCAGGGAGGTGAAACTTCTTCAGCTGCCTCAGGAAGTACATCCTCTGCTGGACCTTCTTAGTGATGGAGCTGATGTTCTGCTCCCACTTGAGGTCCTGGCTGATGATGGTTCCCAGGAAGCAGAAGGACTCCACAGAGGTCACCGGGGAGTCACAGAGGATGACAGGGGGGAGGGGGGCTGGGGCCTTCCTGAAGTCCACTGTCATCTCCACTGTCTTCAGAGCATTAAGCTCCAGGTTGTTAGCGCTGCACTATGACACCAGCCTGGCTATTTAACTCCTGTAGGCCGACTCATCTCCGTCAGAGATGAGGCCGATGAGTGTGGTGTCGTCAGCAAACTTCAGGAGTTTGACAGACAGGTGACCAGCTGTGCAGCTGTTTGTGTACAGGGAGAGTAACAGGGGTGAAAGGACACAGCCCTGGGGGGATCGGGTGCTTGTGGTCCGAGTATCTGAGACGAGCTTCCCCAGCCTCACATACTGCTGTCTGTCCGTCAGGAAGTCTGTGATCCACCTGCAGGTGGAGTCAGGCACATTCATCTTGGAGAGTTTTTAATACTAAGTCTAGACAGATTTAACACAGGTTTTTGGATGAAAAAGGATTTTTTATAAATCATCTGTTACACTTTTAAGTCTGAAAAAAATATGGAAGGCAGCAAACACAGATCCCTACCGTTTTTAATTTTTTTGTGCTGATATTTGAAAGATAAGTTATGCAAAAAAATAGGTGTTTGCAGTTTTGCCTAAAAAGACGTTTTCAGACCTTTTTGGATCAAATGTTGTCTAAAAGTTCACCTGTAACTTCAATCATTCTGAATTTTTTTAGGAAAACTAAACCACTTCAACTGTGATCTGCAAGGCAATGGTAAAACTATATTTTTTATGGAACAGCCTGCAGTGTTTCTTGTGGGGATCTTTTCTGCCAGGGCTTGCCGGCTTGGTCAGTGGTTGTTGCTGTTACCAATCCAGTTGATATGGTTCTCCATCTGTGTCTAAGTGATATAATCAGAATCAGAATCGTTTATTGTCATTGTACATGGGGATACAATGAAATTGCAGCAGCCTTGGAGTGAAGGAGTTACATAAAATAAAAATAAAAATAGAATAGAAAAAGAAATACTGTATTTACAACTCTTAACAAAAAATGAACAATATGGACAGAAACTGTTAAATATTAAATATTTGTGAATAAAATAGAATGGAATTACATGAGTTGCTGTGAGCACAGCTTAATAAATATCAAGTTATTGCACAGTGACCCGGTTAGACAGTCAGGATATTGCACGCATTGTAGTAAAATTAGAGTGAGGTGTGGTTGGTGGACGTATGTGCATTCCGTATGATAATTGCCTGTGGAAAAAAGCTGTTTCTTAGTCTGTTTGTCCTGGTTCTGATGGACCTGTACCTCCTTCCAGAGGGCAGCAGTTCAAACAGAGGGAAAGCAGAATGGGTGGAGTTAGTGGTGATGCTAGTCACTCTGCTGAGGCAGGTTGACTGGTAAATGTCCTTCAGTGAGGGGAGGGGGCAGCCGATGATCCTCTGCGCTGTCTTTACCACTCTCTGGAGACTCTGCCGTTCTGCTTCAGTGCAGTGGGAAAACCACACTGTGATGCCATAGGACAGAATGCTCTCAATGGTTGAGCGGTAGAACGTTACCAGCAGCTCCTGGCTGACGTCGTTCCTCCTAAGTTTTCTCAGGAAGTGCAGGCGTTGCTGGGCCTTCCTGATGACAGTCATGGTGTTGTTAGACCATGTGAGGTCAGCAGAGATGGTGGTGCCCAGGAGGGTGAAGCTGTGGACCCTCTCCACACAGTTTCCATCGATGTAGAGTGGGGGTGGATCTGTTCTGTTTTTTCTGAAGTCCAGGATGATCTCCTTGGTCTTGGTGGTGTTCAGGATGAGGTTATTAGCCTGACACCACCTTGAGAGTTTCAGGACTTCGTCTCTGTAGGCCGTCTCGTCGTCCCCAGAGATCAGCCCCACCACAGTAGTGTCGTCTGCAAACTTCACCACGGTGTTGCTGGTGTGGGCTGGTCTGCAGTCTGCTGTGTACAGTGTATACAGCAGAGGACTCAGCACACATCCCTGTGTGGAGCCTGTGCTCAGCGTCCGGGTGGAGGAGAGGTGGGGGTCAAGTTTGACTGTCTGTGGTCTGTTTGTCAGGAAGTCCTTGATCCACGAGCAGGTGAGTGGGTGGAGTCCTAGTTCAGACAGTTTGTTGACCAGAATGTCAGGAATGATTGTGTTAAAGGCTGAGCTATAGTCCACAAAGAGCATCCTGGCGTAGGTGTCTCTGTGTTCCAGGTGGCTCAGCGCAGTGTGGAGGGTGATGGAAATGGCATCATCCGTTGATCTGTTTGCTTTGTAAGCAAACTGGTGGGGGACGAAGATTGGAGGGAGGGAGTCTTTGATGTGTCCCAGGAGCAGCTGCTCCAGACACTTTGTGATGACAGCAGTGAGTGCAACTGGGCGGAAGTCCGTGAGGAAGGCTGTGGATGAGGACTTTTTGGGTATCGGGATGATAGTGGATGACTTCAGGCAAGCAGGGATGAAAGCCTGAGCTAGCGACAGGTTGAAGATTTTTGTGAAGACCTGGGAGAGTTGATCGGCGCAGGCCCGCAGAACCTTTCCGGGAACTCCATCAGGTCCCGCCGCTTTCCTGGGGTTTACCCTGCTGAACATCCGTGCCATCCGTGCCACGTCCATAAAGGCATTGTTTTTATATTTAGAGCTCTAAGCAACCAAACAGTTGTCTATATAAAAGAGCTTTTACAATTGTGCACTTTTAGCAGGCTGAAAAAATTATCTTTTTAAAATTGCCATTTCAAATTTGGGTTTTAAATTTTGTGTTCCATTTTTCTGTGCTTGTATTGGAAGGATTTGTTATTATTTTGTTTAAAAGTGCTACATATTGTATATACACATAATTTATTTAGAGAAATTTGCTATACGTTGTGTTTTTTGGTTTTGTAGTTTAATTTCATTGGATTTATATTAAGGAAAAGAAGTTGCAGCATTGATTAAAAAAGGATAAAAGAGACATTTACTGTCTAAGTCTTATGTTACATCTGTAGAACTGTACTGAGAGTTGGGTTTTGTTTTGGAGCACATTCATATGTTTTGTTTGTAAAAAAAAAAGATAAAATATTAGGTTAATTGCATTTTACATGACTAGAAAAGCAATGATTATTCATAAAAATCTATGAAAGACATACAAAACAAATGAAAAAGCAGTCTGCCCTCCCTCTTGTGTCTAAACTCTTGTCACCTCACTTCTGGGTTAGTTAGCATATGAACTGGCAGCTGGTGTGTGTGTGGGGGGGGGGGGGGGGTGAAATTTGACTCCAGCAACAGGGATGATTGAGGAGCAGGCTGCAGCATGAGGAAAAGACTTAAGCATGTAAGAGGAAATGACATCCTACAGTTGACCAGTTCATTTTATATCTGTAAAGAATATTCAAGAAGCATTTAGACATGTTCAGCTATATGCGTGTGAAACTTGGTGTGGATATTTGAAGCATAAGTAATTTTAAAACACACTTGTTTGGAGTCCAGACGGAAAAAGCACAGGTTTTGGGATGAATCAGGATTTTTTTTAAATCATCTGTTTCACCTGGACTTCTGAAAAAAATATGGAAGGCAGCAAACACAGATCCCTACATTTAAAAAAATAAATGGTGTTGATATATGATGATTAAGTTATGAAAAAAAATAGGTGTTTGTAGTTTTGCCTAAAAAGACGTTTTCGGACCTTTTTGGATGTAATGCTCTCTAAGATGTCACCTGTAACTTCAATCATTCTGAATTTTTTTAGGAAGCAGTAGCACATAAATGCCTATGAAAGTTGAATTCTTGGTGCTGATAACCTAAACAGAATTTATGCTAAAAATCTTTGTTCAGTCCAAAATTTCATTAAAAAAATCAAGTGATGAAGTTTCTCGTAGACCCTATAGTGTTACATATCAAAGCTGGAGGTTATTAAAGGCATCTAATTCTGAAATCTCAGCTTCCTGAGACAAACGGCTGATTTATAATAAATTTCTATTATTTGGGTGCACATAATCGACCACTTCCTGTTACGCAGGCACCGTCAGGTGTACACCCATGAAACTTTACATGATGAGAGAGGACCCTTCTGAGTATCTCCAGTTTTAATTTCATGCACATCGGACAAAGCAAAGAGAAAATACAGGGCAGAATGTGCCCAATGCAATAACTAGGTGGCGCTATAGAGCTCGTCCAAGATTGTCATATCCATGGGTTCAGAATAGAAGCTTCATCATATCCATTGAATTTCAGTGAGATTGGACAAGGAATGTGCACGTGAGAGCAACTTTTGTGTGCATAGCGAGATGCCCAACTTTGCCGCTCTGTCACGACCACACCCCCGCATTGAAAGTTATGGTTTTTTGTCAGAGTAAACTTCAATGGCTTTTCAACAGGTGGACGTCATTTTCAGGTGTGTCGGCTCATCCTACTCGGAGTAGTGATGCTCCAAGTAAAACATGTCATTTCCTCTTGCCAGCAGGTGGCGCTACACTTTTTCCAGATTTTTTCACTGCAGATGTGTTCAGAGTCAGACTACAATCATGCACATCAATTTTGGATCAGATTGGATTATGCATGGCTGAGTAATGGCCATTTTTCTTTTCATGCCGTGTTTTCGAAACGACCTCCAATTTTGACGCGCCGCCATGGTCACAAACATCCATAAAAACTTAAAAGCTTTGCAATTTAACATCGGACATGTGTCTAGTTTACAAAACCAAAGTTTGGAGTCATTACTCTCAAATCTCTAGGAGGAGTTCGTTCTAGAGCGAGGCCTGCAAATGACCAAAATACAGCAAAAATGACATATTGTCATCAAAATATCAGACTTCCTGTGCGACTGACAGCTTGGTCCCAAGAGACTTTTTTGTAGGTTTCTATCCGATGAACATGCCCTGTTAAAATCAGGTTTGTACTATAAAGCATATGGAGGTGCTCGCGAAAACAAATTTTGCAGGTGGCGCTATCGAGCCATTTTTGTTTACCTATGCCGTTCTCCTATAAAATATGAAATTTTTCGCGACTCCTGATGTGTATACAAAATTTGGTGAGTTTTGGGGTATGTTAAAGGCCTCAAAAAGGCGACGGAAAAGTCGGAAGAATAATAATAATAATTAAAGCTACAAGTAGCATTTAGCGGGCCCGAGCACGTGCGACCGCATGGCACGAGCGACCGCCCCGTGAGCAACGCCCTGCTCGAGCCATTCTCGTCGTTTTTTCTTGTCCATTCTGGAGCTCCAAGCTATTGTTAATACGACAGCAGCCTGGGGGGGGGGGGGGGGGGGGCTGTAATCTGTTGCCTTAAGGGACAAAGACTTTTGCATATAGCATGAAAAAAATTCAAGCAATGATGATAATTGCTATCACTGTCCCTAAGGATGAGAACAATAGAACTCATTCAATTTCCACTACAATGTCTAGATGAGTGTCAGCTATGTCTGATAACTTGGCCAATTAGCTGGACCGGGATCTTGCAAAGTGCAGGTGGTTAACGTCCAGTGTGATGAGTCTGTGGACGGCAACAGTACAGCATAGCTTTTGGTTTCCACAAGAGAAGAACTCCTGACACATCTGCCCTAACAGACAACTACAAGAGGAGTTGAAATGTATAACACGGTGAAGGAGTTTTTGTGCAGAAAAAGGTACAATTAGAAAAGCTGGTAGCAGTGACTGCAGATGGGACTCCTGCTATGATCAATAGACAAACAGGTTTCATCACTCACTGTAAAGCTGACCCAGACTTTCCAAAATGTCTGCATTACTGCTGCGTCATTCACCAGCAGGCCTTATGTGCAGAAGTGATTGGCTCTGGACATATAATGACTCTTATTCTGAAAATCGTAAACAACCTCAGCTGCAAAGCAAAACAGCACAGGATTTTTAAGGTGCTATTGGAGGAGATGTCTGTTGAATATGGTGAATATGAACATTGTGAATCTGAACTTGCATTCTTGACTGACATTACTGGAAAACTAAACCACTTGATCTGCGAGCTGCAAGACAATGGCAAAACTATTTTTTTTTGACCAGCCTGCCTGAGCCAGTGTTTTTCTTGTGGGGATCTTTTCTGCCAGGGCTTGTCAGCTTGGTCAGTGGATGTTGCTGCAGTTGTCTACCTTGCTGGGACAGCTGGAGTTAAACACAGCAGCTCACGGCTCTGAAGTGGACCCCGTTGCTGTCCCAGTCTGGATGGGCACTGTGGCGATGTTCCAATGGCCAGGCTGGCTCCTGGTATAAAGAGATTCCCAAATACCATTTCCTAACCGCAGAGCCAAGGATGTGTTTACATGTTTAGGTCAAAAATGTGATGGACAGCTTCATGTTGTCTAAACATGCCACCCTGTTATTAATCCAGTTGATATGGTTCTCCATCTGTGTCTAGGTGATAGAAAAGCATTTTTTTTTATATTTAGAGCTCTAAGCAAACAAACAGTTGTCTATATAAAAGAGCTTTTACAATTGTGCACTTTTAGCAGGTCTCTGAGTTCATGTGACCAATGTATGGTGGATTTTCACAGACCATGTTTAAAACTGAAGGTGAGAGAGACTTAGAGAAATGGCTTCATTGTTCTGGAGTTCTTTGTTTCATCCACAGAAGAGTAGAATTGGTGATTGATTTTGAAAAGCTGCGGAAAAAAGTATCTTTTTCAAATTGCAATTTCTAACTTGGGTTTTACATTTTGTGTTCCATTTTTTGTGCTTTAATTGGGAAGCATTTGTTATTTGTTTGGTGTTTTTAAGGTTCTGCAAATATACACATCATTTTTTAGAGACATTTGTTATCAGTTGTGTTTGTTGATTTGTAGTTTAATTTCATTGGATGTATAGATGTCGTGTGGGGGGGAGGCTCGAGAGCAGGTAGGACCCAGGCGCAGAGACGGGAGGCAAACGGGTTCAGGGCAAGTGGGTTTATTTAACTAACAAAAAGCGCTGCAGAGCAGGATGACAAAACTAAAAACAAAAACTTACTGTGGCATGGCAAGGGACATGGACGCCAGACAAGAAGACGTGATCAACATGAGCAGAAGTTAATGGACCAGCACAGGAGGAAGGCAGAGACAAGACTTATATACAGACAGGGCAGACAAGACACAGGTGAACACGATTAGGGCAGATGGGGACCAAAGGAAGTAAAACTCAAGAAACATGACAAGACAGGAAACCTTTCAAAATAAAACAGGAAACAGAACCAAACAAGACAGAACAAGAACTAAAGCGAAAAAAAAGACAACAAACTGAAACCATGACAATAGAAAGGAAAAGAAGTTCAAACATTGATTATAAAAAAGGATATAAGAGATAAAAAAAAAAAGAAAAAGGAAAAGAAAAAAGATAAAATATTGATTTAATTGCATTTTGAATGAATAAAAAACAATGATTAATAGAATCAGAATCAGAATCAGGAATCAGAAAAAGTTTTATTGCCAGGTTCAGTAGAGCGCACTTTACAAAACGAGGAATTTGACTTGGTGTATAGTGCAATTAAGAATAAGTTAAAAATTAAGTTAACAACAACAACACACTATATACAGTAGAGTAAGGTGAATTAAAGTGGGAGCACAGATGGGCTGGGATGGTGGGGCCTGTAAGTGGCACCGACAGTCCTTTGGTGGGCGGGGGGGGAGGGGGGGTCACCTGGGGGAGTTGGGGTTCTGTTCAGCAGGCTGGCTGCAGTGGGGAAGAAGCTGTTCTTGTGGCGCGAGGTCCTGGTCCTGATGGACCGGAGCCTCTTGCCAGAAGGGAGGGGCCGAAAGAGATTATGTCCTGGATGAGAGGGGTTGGCTACAATCCTGGCTGCCCGCCTCCAGGTCCTGGAGATGTGCAGCTCCTGGAGAGACGGGAGGTGGCAGCCGATCACCTTCTCTGCTGAGTGGATGACGCGTTGCAGCTTGGCCTTGTCTCTGGCCGTGGCCGCAGCGAACCAGAGTGTGATGGAGGACGTGAGGGTGGATTCGATGATGGCGGTGTAAAAGTCTACCAGCATCTTTTCAGGGAGGTGAAACTTCTTCAGCTGCCTCAGGAAGTACATCCTCTGCTGGACCTTCTTAGTGATGGAGCTGATGTTCTGCTCCCACTTGAGGTCCTGGCTGATGATGGTTCCCAGGAAGCAGAAGGACTCCACAGAGGTCACCGGGGAGTCACAGAGGATGACAGGGGGGAGGGGGGCTGGGGCCTTCCTGAAGTCCACTGTCATCTCCACTGTCTTCAGAGCATTAAGCTCCAGGTTGTTAGCGCTGCACTATGACACCAGCCTGGCTATTTAACTCCTGTAGGCCGACTCATCTCCGTCAGAGATGAGGCCGATGAGTGTGGTGTCGTCAGCAAACTTCAGGAGTTTGACAGACAGGTGACCAGCTGTGCAGCTGTTTGTGTACAGGGAGAGTAACAGGGGTGAAAGGACACAGCCCTGGGGGGATCCGGTGCTTGTGGTCCGAGTATCTGAGACGAGCTTCCCCAGCCTCACATACTGCTGTCTGTCCGTCAGGAAGTCTGTGATCCACCTGCAGGTGGAGTCAGGCACATTCATCTTGGAGAGTTTTTAATACTAAAGATGTATGAAAGACATACCGAAAAAATATGTCTTTCAGTGTTTAACTGGCTGTCTTTGGATTATGCATGCCTGAGTAATGGCCATTCTTACTTCTCATCTCTCTGTTCACTGCTTGCTAATTTACATAGCAGGGGTCCCAGCAGGAGGGGGCGGGGTTGTAACACGACTCCTTCAGCAGAGCCAGGCTGAGAGAGGCTTTGACATGTAAGATGTTAGATGTTAGAATGCCAGATGTTAGAATGACCAGTTCATTTTATATCTATGAAAATATTCAGGTAGCTATGGGACATGTTTAGCTATAGGTCTGTGAAAATTGGTGTCGATTGTTGAAACATAAGTTACCATAAAAAAATGTTTGTTTGGAGTCTAGACAGATTTAACACAGGTTTTTGGATGAAAAAGGATTTTTTATAAATCATCTGTTACACTTTTAAGTCTGAAAAAAATATGGAAGGCAGCAAACACAGATCCCTACCGTTTTTAATTTTTTTGTGCTGATATTTGAAAGATAAGTTATGCAAAAAAATAGGTGTTTGCAGTTTTGCCTAAAAAGACGTTTTCGGACCTTTTTGGATGAAATGTTGAATAAAAGTTCACCTGTAACTTCAATAATTCTGAATTTTTTTAGGAAGCAGTAGCACATAAATGCCTATGAAAGTTGAATTCTTGGTGCTGATAACCTAAACATAATTTATGCTAAAAATCTTTGTTCAGTCCAAAATTTCATTAAAAAAATCAAGTGATGAAGTTTCTCGTAGACCCTATAGTGTTACATATCAAAGCTGGAGGTTATTAAAGGCATCTAATTCTGAAATCTCAGCTTCCTGAGACAAACGGCTGATTTATAATAAATTTCTATTATTTGGGTGCACATAATCGACCACTTCCTGTTACGCAGGCACCGTCAGGTGTACACCCATGAAACTTTACATGATGAGAGAAGACCCTTCTGAGTATCTCCAGTTTTAATTTCATGCACATCGGACAAAGCAAAGAGAAAATACAGGGCAGAATGTGCCCCATGCAATAACTAGGTGGCGCTATAGAGCTCGTCCAAGATTGTCATATCCATGGGTTCAGAATAGAAGCTTCATCATATCCATTGAATTTCAGTGAGATTGGACAAGGAATGTGCACGTGAGAGCAACTTTTGTGTGCATAGCGAGATGCCCAACTTTGCCGCTCTGTCACGACCACACCCCCGCATTGAAAGTTATGGTTTTTTGTCAGAGTAAACTTCAATGGCTTTTCAACAGGTGGACGTCATTTTCAGGTGTGTCGGCTCATCCTACTCGGAGTAGTGATGCTCCAAGTAAAACATGTCATTTCCTCTTGCCAGCAGGTGGCGCTACACTTTTTCCAGATTTTTTCACTGCAGATGTGTTCAGAGTCAGACTACAATCATGCATATCAATTTTGGATCAGATTGGATTTTGCATGGCTGAGTAATGGCCATTTTTCTTTTCATGGCGTGTTTTCGAAACGACCTGCAATTTTGACGCGCCGCCATGGTCACAAACATCCATAAAAACTTAAAAGCTTCGCAATTTAACATCGGACATGTGTCTAGTTTACACAACCAAAGTTTGAAGTCATTACTCCAAAATCTCTAGGAGGAGTTCGTTCTAGAGCGAGGCCTGCAAATGTCCAAAATGAAGCAAAAATGACATATTGACCTCAATATATCAGACTTCCTGTGCGAGTGACAGGTGGGTCCTTTCAGACTTTTTTGTAAGTCTCCATCTGAAGAACATGCCCTGTAAAAATCAAGCTTGTACGTTAAAGCGTATGCGGGGCGTCGGGACAAAAGTCACTGTAGGTGGCGCTATCGAGCCGTTTTTGTGCGCCCATGCCAATCTCCTATAAAATACGAAATTTTTCGCGACTCCTGATGTGTGTGCCAAATTTGGTGAGTTTTGGGGTATGTTAAAGGCCTCAAAAAGGCGACTCTTCCGGTAGAATAATAATAATAATAATAATTAAAGCTACAAGTAGCATTTAGCGGGCCCGAGCACGTGCCACCGCCTGGCACGAGCGACCGCCCCGTGAGCAACGCCCTGCTCGAGCCATTCTCGTCGTTTTTTCTTGTCCATTCTGGAGCTCCAAGCTAATGTTAATATGACAGCAGCCTGTGGGGGGGGGGGGGGGGGGGACTATAATCTGTTGCCTTAAGGGACAAAGACTTTTGCATATAGCATTAAAAAAAAATTCTTAAATCTAAGCCTCGTTTAGACCTGCTCATTTTCTCATCAAGTAGAAGAAGGTTTTTATCAGATTAAGAAACAAGCAATGATGATAATTGCTATCACTGTCCCTAAGGATGAGAACAATAGAACTCATTCAATTTTCACTACAATGTCTAGATGAGTGTCAGCTATGTCTGATAACTTGGTGAATTAGCTGGACCGGGATCTTACAAAGTGCAGGTGGTTTAACGTCCAGTGTGATGAGTCTGTGGACGGCAACAGTACAGCATAGCTTTTGGTTTCCACAAGAGAAGAATTCCTGACACATCTGCCCTAACAGACAACAACAAGAGGAGTTGAAATGTATAACACGGTGAAGGAGTTTTTGTGCAGAAAAAGGTACCATTAGAAAAGCTGGTAGCCATACCTGCAGACGGGGCTCCTGCTATGATTGACCGACAAACAGGTTTCATCACTCACTGTAAAGCTGACCAAGACTTTCCAAAATGTCTGCATTACTGCTGCTTCTTTCACCAGTAGGCCTTATGTGCAGAAGTGATTGGCTCTGGACATATAATGACTCCTATTGTGAAAATCATAAAAAACCTCAGCTGCAAAGCAAAACAGAACAGGATTTTTAAGGTGCTATTGGTGGAGATATCTGCTGAATATGGTGAATATGAATATGGTGAATCTGAACTTGTATTCTTGACTGACATTACTGGAAAACTAAACCACTTGATCTGCGAGCTGCAAGACATTGGCAAAACTATATTTTTTTATTGACCAGCCTCCCTGAGCCAGTGTTTTTCTTGTGGGGATCTTTTCTGCCAGGGCTTTCCAGCTTGGTCAGTGGATGTTGCTGCAGTTGTCTCCCTTGCTGGGACAGCTGGAGTTAAACACAGCAGCCTCACGGCTGTGAAGTGGACCCCGTTGCTGTCCCAGTCTGGATGGGCACTGTGGTGATGTTCCAATGTTCAGGCTGGCTCCTGGTATGAAGAGATTCCCAATTACCATTTCCTAACCGCAGAGCCAAGGATGTGTTTACATGTTTAGGTCAAAAATGTGATGAACAGCTTCATGTTGTCTATTGATGTAAGTTTAAACCTAAACATGTTTCCCTGTTACTAATCCAGTTGATGTGGTTCTCCATCTGTTTCTAGGTGATAGAAAAGCATTTTTTTATATTTAGAGCTCCAAGCAAACAAACAGTTGTCTATATAAGAGCTTTTACAATTGTGGACTTTTAGCCGGTCTCTGAATACATGTGACCAATGTATGGTGGATTTTCACAGACTTTGTTTAAAACTGAAGGTGACAGAGACTTTGGAGAAGTGGCTACATTGCTCTGGACTTCTTTGTTTCATCCACAGAAGAGTAAAATATGTGATTGATTTTGAAAAGCTGCTGAAAAATGTATCTTTTTAAAATTGCAATTTCTAATTTGGGTTTTACATTTTGTGTTCCATTTTTTGTGATTGTATTAGAAAGATTTGTTATTTATTTGGTGTTTAAAGGTGGTACATATTGTATATACACAATCTTCTTAGAGACATTTGCTATATGTTGTGTTTGTTGTCGTTGTAGTTTAATTTCTTTGGATGTATTGAAAGGAAATGAAAAGAAGTTGCAGCATTGATTAAAAAAGCATAAAAGAGACATTTACTGTCTGATGTTACATCTGTAGGAGTGTACTGAGGCTGGGTTTTGTTTTGGAGCACATTCATATATTTTGTTTGTAAAAAAAAAAAAAGATAAAATATAAAGTTAATTGTATTTTGGATGAATAAAAAAGCAATGATTAGTGCTAAGGATGTATAAAAGACAAACAAAACAAAGGAAATTGCTGTAATTTAGTGTTGAACTAGGCTTTCTAACTGTTCTACTTTCTGTCTGCCACTCCTGGCTAATTTACATGTGAGCACACAGCCGGGGGTTGGGGGGGGGGCTAACTCCACTCCTGCAGCAGGGGAGACTGATGAAAAGCTTGAGGATGTAAGATTGAATAAATAAAATCCTAGAGTTGACCAGTTCATTTTATAAATGTAAATATTTTTTATTTTGGTGCTGATAAACTAAACAGAAGTTATGATAAAAATATTTGCTTGAGTCAAAATGTCCCAAAATTTGCTTTTAGCACAATAGGGTGATTAAGGTGGTTAAATGTTTCTCGTACGTATAGTGCTGCTTTTCAAACATGGAGCTTTGTAGGACGCATCTAATTCTGAAATCTCAGCTTCCTGAGACAAACGGCTGATTTCCTATGAAGCTTGATTAAATGATCATGCTTCATGATCATTTATGAACATATATAGCTCGTCCAAAATTGTCATATCCATGGGTTCAGAATGGAAGTTTCATCAAATCTATTTAATTTCAGTGAGATCAGACAAGGAATGTGAACGTGAGAGCAACATTTGTGCATGGCGAGATACCCAACTTCGCCGCTCTGTCACGACCACACCCCCGCGTTGAAAGATTTGTTTTTCATCAGAGTAAACTTCAATGGTTTTTCAACAGGTGGACGTCATTTTGAGGTGTGTTTGCTCATCCTACTTGGAGCAGTGATGCTCCAAGTAAAACATGTCATTTCCTGTTGCCAACAGGTGGCGCTACACCTGTTTCGGATTTTTCCACTGCAGATGTGTTCAAAGTCAGACTACAATCATGCACAACAAATTTGGATCAGATTAGATTATTTATGGCTGAGTAATGGCCATTTTTCTTTTCATGGCGTGATTTCGAAACGACCTCAAATTTTGACGCGCCGCCACGGTCACAAACAACCGTAAAAACTTAAAAGCTTCGCAATTTAAGATCGGACATGTGTTTAGTTTACAAAACCAAAGTTTGGAGTCATTGTTCAAAAATCTCTAGGAGGAGTTCGTTCTAGAACGAGGCCTGCAAATGACCAAAATACAGCAAAAATGACATATTGACACCAATATAGCAGACTTCCTGTGCGACTGACAGCTTGGTCCCAAGAGACTTTTTTGTAGGTTTCTATCTGATGAACATGTCCTGTAAAAATCAAGCTTGTATGTTAAAGAACATGGCGGGGCTCTCAAAAACAAACATGGTAGGTGGCGCTATTGAGCCGTTTTTTGTTCACCCATGCAAGTGCTGTGTATCTAAGTTGGAGATATGTAAGAGGCCTCTCATTCTGAAATCTCAGCCTCGTGATACAAACGGCTGATTTTTTATGAATTTTTAATTATCTGACTGCAACGCAATCAACCACTTCCTGTTTGGCACTGGCTTGCGCAGGCACCGTCAGGTGTACACCCATGAAACTTTAGACGATGAGAGAAGACCCTTATGAGTATCTCCTGTTGTAATTTTATGAATGTCGGACAAAGCACAGAGAAAAGATAGGTCAGAATGTGACATAAAATGTATTTGTCAATATCTAGGTGGCGCTATGGAGCTCGTCCAAGATTGTCATATCCATTGGTTCAGAATGAAAGCCTCATCACCTGTATTGAATTTCAGTGAGATTGGACAAGGAATGTGCACGTGAGAGCAACTTTTGTGTGCATGGCGAGACGCCCAACTTCGCCGCTCTGTCACGACCACACCCCCGCATTGAAAGTTATGGCTTTTTATCAGAGTAAACATCAATGGCTTTTCAACAGGTGGACATCATTTTGAGGTGTGTCGGCTCATCCTACTTGGAGCAGTGATGCTCCAAGTAAAACATGTCATTTCCTTTTACCAGCAGGTGGCGCTACACCTGTTCTGGATTTTTCCACTTCTGATGTGTTCAGAGTCAGACTACAATCATGCATATCAATTTTGGATCAGATTGGATTTTGCATGGCTGAGTAATGGCCATTTTTCTTTTCATGGCGTGTTTTCAAAATGACCTCCATTTTCGACGCGCCGCCACGGTCACAAACATCCGTAAAAACTTAAAAGCTTCGCAATTTAACATCGGACATGTGTTTAGTTTACAAAACCAAAGTTTGGAGTCATTATTCACAAATCTCTAGGAGGAGTTCGTTCTAGAGCGAGGCCTGCAAATGTCCAAAATGGAGCAAAAATGACATATTGACCTCAATATATCAGACTTCCTGTGCGAGTGACCGGTGGGTCCTTTCAGACTTTTTCGTAGGTCTCCATCTGAAGAACATGCCCTGTAAAAATCAAGCTTGTACGTTAAAGCGTATGCGGGGCGTCGGGACAAAAGTCACTGTAGGTGGCGCTATCGAGCCGTTTTTCTGCGCCCATGCCAATCTCCTATAAAATACGAAATTTTTCGCGACTCCTGATGTGTGTGCCAAATTTGGTGAGTTTTGGGGTATGTTAAAGGCCTCAAAAAGGCGACTCTTTCGGTAGAATAATAATAATAATAATAATAATAATAATAATAATAAACATTCGAATTACAATAGGGTCCTTGCACTCCGTGCTCGGGCCCTAATAAACATTCGAATTACAATAGGGTCCTTGCACTCCGTGCTCGGGCCCTAATAATAATAAACCTAACAGATACAATAGGGTCCTTGCACTCCGTGCTCGGGCCCTAATAACTCTTACAGATACAATAGGGTCCTTGCACTCCGTGCTCGGGCCCTAATAAACATTCGAATTACAATAGGGTCCTTGCACTCCGTGCTCGGGCCCTAATAATAAACCTAACAGATACAATAGGGTCCTTGCACTCCGTGCTCGGGCCCTAATAATAATAATAATAAACATTCGAATTACAATAGGGTCCTTGCACTCCGTGCTCGGGCCCTAATAATAATAAACATTCGAATTACAATAGGGTCCTTGCACTCCGTGCTCGGGCCCTAATAAACATTCGAATTACAATAGGGTCCTTGCACTCCGTGCTCGGGCCCTAACAATCACTGGCAAGGACACACATCAGAGCCATGCGTTGGCTGTTTGTAACATTCGTTGACAAAAGGAGAGAAGCGGCTGCACAGGTTACACAGTTTCTCACTGTAGGCTGCATGCAATTACTTTACCTGAGGAGCACGTACTATACGGTCCATAATGGGGAGAATGGGAACTGTTTCATTTCTAGTTGACATCCTGCTGCTGTTGGTTGCCCTGTTTATATGTTCTGTGACTCTGGCAGTGTCGACTCTTGCAAGAAGAACTCTGAGGAAAAAAAAAAAAAAACATTTGACATAGGTTTCAGGATCAAACTGCCAACTCGTTCGCTCCTTCCTCAGCCTACTGTAGATTAATGTGGTCCGCTTCAAGGATTTGACCCTATTTGTGCGATACTTGTAGGAGTTACATTTTTAGATAGTTTGCTCAATTTTATTGAGTGTTTCCATTCGAAAATGATTCACAGATTCAGATTGGATGTGTTGCTAATCTAATTGTTTTTGTGTAAAGTTTTAGCATGACAGACATTTTATGCTGGAGAAGAAAAAAAATTTTTTTTTAACCCTTTTTGAATGTCCTGGGTCCAAATCGTGCCGCAACGCCCAAAATGTCCTGCTGCGAGAACGACGCGCCTCACCCGGCACTCAAACACTGACTTACACAGGGAAACTGTCAAACAGTCCAGGAGTGGACAAGGAGCACTCCTGGACTGTGATAAGTGGGCGCAATTATCACAGAAAAAAACACAAACAGGCTCTTCGCACAGTCAGCAGGATTTGGTGAAGTTGAAAAAATTGAAAGTCTATACGACACGCTTGCGTCTCACCTACTTCACCCTTACTTATGTGTTGTTTAACTTATCATTGTGACCTGTTACCCGCATCATAACTGTAGGAAAAATATGTGCATGAAGATTTTCCCTCTATAGGTTCACAAAGCGGTCTACGACCTTTGTTATTTTGTGCGGGTCACCTGAGTTCCCCAGGTTTGCTCCTTTTTTTCACCCACAAACAGCCCATCCGTAGGGGCAGTTGTGACTAAAGCTTTACTGAGCTCGCACACACTCAGATGATTATCAGCATCAATGTCGGTTTTCAACATGCTACATCAGCTGCAGCTACAAAAAAATACACAGAAGAACTTTGAATGTGTCATCTTAGTGCCTTCACTGTAGGCATCTTAGATCAATGTTATCTTCATGTCAACATAAGTGAAAAGAAGGTTGACAAAGGATCACAAGGAGAAAAAAACGAGGGTGATTGCTGAAATAAGGTAAATCTTAGAACCTCTTTGTGAGTTAGTTGATTGCTATTGTTTAAAAAGTGTTTAATTGGACTTTTAATTAACTTTTAATCATCTTATTAAATTTGTATGATGGTTGTTTTTCTAGAAAACATGCTTTAGATCCCCTTGTTTCTGAATAAACTAGCTATACTTTTTTTTTTTTTTTTTTTTTTTTTACCTTGTCCTGTCCAACAGCTGGGCAAACAGATGAGAGCTGAGGGCCTCTTGTGTTGGACATATTTTACTTTAACAAGAGGGGTTGTTAATCTTCAGACAAACCAAAGGTATGTCTGAATAAACCCCTTTTGTAATTGAGGCCAAACTTTATTAATTTCAAACATGTTTGAAGATCTTTGGTGTTGGACCGGACGGAAAAGGAAAGAGGGGAAGAAGAGAGAGGGACGTTAGAAAGAGGGGGGGAAGGAGGGTGATAGTAGGAGGGGAAGGGGGATAAGACCATGAAGCAGCATAGAGCAACAAGTTTACTGGTTGTTAATCACCATGGTAAGGCTCAAATGCAGTACAAAAAGGGCGGAGCCTGTCCACACACACACCCAAGTGTCAAACACACCTGCTAGTTGCAAAAATGTCCATCTGTCGACATGTACACAAAACAGATAGTGCTCACACGCATACTTATGCCTTAACACCAACTAGTGTGAAACATTTCAGTCATTCAGTCACGCAAACCGCCAGTGCAAAGGTGAGCCAACACCCGTGCTCAGGTGAGTGCTCATGTTCTTCTAATATGGATGGTGGAATGTGTAAAGAAGGAAGGAGAGCGCCCAGCCATCCCCACCCCAAGACCCCCACCGCAGCAGCAGCGGCAGCCGGAATCCCCCCCACGCCACACGGAAACCGGCAGGGAACAACCGCCGCCCGGGCGACCAAGCCCGCCACCCAGGCCAGGGCCAGCAGGACCGCCGCAAGGCCCCCCAGAGCCAGAGAGCAGGGAGGCACAGAGGGAAAGAGAGGGCCGCCCCAGCCCAACCAGGAGAACAGCCCCCCCGCCGCGCCGGGAGAGCCCAACGCAGGGCCCCACCGGAGAGGGACGCCCACAGCCCCAGATGAGCACCCCACCACCACCCAGGAGTTCCGGGCATCCCCCCGCCCCAACCCCAGGTACGAGCCAGGACCCCCCAAGGGAGACCCGCCCCGCACTCCAGGCGGCCATCCGCCCGGCCCACGGTTGGTCCAGGGAGGAGCAAGGCAGGGGCCCGCCGCCCCCGCCCAGGAGGGGGGAACCCCGGGGAAAAAAGAGGGCCCACAAGGGGTGTTGTAAATATGGCCCGACCAGGCTCGGCCACAGTTGGAAGTTTGGCGGGGCCCAGCGCTCAGGAGCAAGGACCAGAACCCACCCCCCAGGGACACCAACACCCCCGGCTCAGATGTAATGTGAACCCCCCCACCGCGCGGAGAGAGCACCGCCGGGCCCAGGAAGCCGGCACCCCGGGGACACGGCCGCCGCTGCAAAGGGGCCCGTACCCCCCACCAGGGAAGAGGCAGGGGACAGATGGTCCCAGGTCCCACCTTCCTTGCAAAATGTGTGTGCGTATATGTGTGTTTAAGAGGGTGTGTGTGTGTGCATGTGTGTGTGTTTATGTTGGGATGTATATATTGAGGGGGGAGGGGTGTGTGTACTAAGGGGGGTGCAGTTAAAATTGGCGGGTAGGGCACTAAGGGGACATCTCCTGATTACTCACAGTGATGTCCCCTCACCCTCCCCACCAAGGGGCCCTAAATGTCTAAGGTGCGGTTAAAATTGGCGGGTAGGGTGCTAGGAGGACATCTGCTGCTTGCTGGCAGTGATGTCCAAGCACCCCCCCTACCAAGGGCCCTACATGTCTAAGGTGCAAATAAAACCGAAAGAGGGGGGGCCCACTCCATACGGCAACCATAGGAGGGGGGGCCACTGCCTAGTAAACCCCCCCCCCCAAGGCTCATCGCAGGCTAAGCCCCCCACCCCCTCACCCTATTATGAGGTTATATGAGGAAGGGGGTAAGTTGGGGACAGCTGGTAGACTGTCCCCCGGTGGTCAAACAGCTGTCCCCCGCCCCCCCCCCCCCAGCAAGGGGGCCAGGCCCACCCAGCCCAGGGGCCCCACCCCCGGAGGCGCCGACACCCCAGGCCCAGCACCACCCACCCCACACAGAGGGAGAGGAGCCAGAAAGCGCCGGCCCCCCCCGGAGCAAGCCCAGGCCCCCACCCCCAAACGCCGGCCCTAGAAGAGCTCTGGTCAGGCCTCGACGGGACCGAGGCAGCCAACCGGCCGGGGAAACCGCCGATGGCCTCAGCGGAGACCCCGACCCGTCAACCCCCCCTGCCCCGTACCAATAGCGCCCCCCCCCCTCCCCCAGAATGCCCCCCCACAGGACAGGGCCGACAAGACCCCCCACCCCACCCCACCCCAGACCCCGCAGCCGAAGCGGATGACACCCAGAGCGCCCGGGGGCCCCAAGAGGGTTGTCCCGTCCCGCCCCAGAGCCAGGGAAGGGCTGATCCCAGCCCCAGGCGTAGATGGGAAGCCCATCCAGTGCCGCTGGGCCCCCCCCCCCGAGCAGCGCCCCCCGCCAACCCCCCCCAGCACAGGCAAAGGGACCACCCCCCCAAGCCAAGCCGGAACACCACCCCACCCCCCCACCACGCACCCCCACACCCAAGCCCAGAGGACCACGCAGCGCCCCAGCCCGCCCCACCCCGGCGCCGGACCCGACCCCCCGACCAACGGAGCCCCCACCACCCCCCGCCAGGCACCGGAGGCCCCGGCCCCCACCCCGGCCCACGGCAGAAGGGCAAGGAGCAGCGACGACCAGGCCCCCCCATCCCCTAAGTCATGGAGTCAGCTATGGGAGACCAGAGAGACTGAATTCTTTCAAAGTTACTTGAACCTTGGGCTGACATTTTTTCCAAGCTGATCTGATCAAGCAGCAGATTTCTGTGTTGACTTATATTTATATTTTTCTTGCTTTTCCAATTTATTAAAATAGTTTTTTTAGCAATGCAAAGAGTTATGAAAATGATAGAGCCTAATCCTCCTTCTACATCGATGGCACTCATGTCACCAAGCACACAAAGTGACGGTGAAGCTGTGATTGAAACCTTAAGCCAGACTGATAAATCGGCACATACCTGCTGCCAGAGAGCCTGGACAGGCGTGCAGAACCACAGTGCATGCATGTAATTGTCGGGTAGATTACTGTCACAGTGCTGACAAATGTCTGAGTTGCTGAGACCCATCTTGAACATCCTCTGTCCAGTGTAGTAAATTCTGTGAAGGGTTTTAAAATGGATTAGCTGCAGATTTGGACTTTTTGTCAGTTTAAAGGTGTTTAGACAAAGTTCTGACCAAAAGCTTTCATCTGTGCTGATGCTCAAATCCGCATCCCATTTTGTTGTCGGAAGTGAAATGTTATTATCTTCTTCTTTCTCTTTCGGCTTTTCCCATCAGGGGTCGCCACAGCGAATCATCCTTTTCCACCTCACTCTATCATGAACATCTTCTACCCTAACGTTAGCCAACTTCATGTCCTCTGTTAAGACATCCATGTATCTCCTCTTTGGCCGTCCTCTTGCCCTCCTGCCAGGCAGCTCCATCTCCAACATCCTTCTACCAATATATCCACTATCCCTCCTCTGAACATGTCCAAACCATCTCAGTCTGGCTTCTCTGACTTTGTCGCTAACACAGGCAACATGAGCCGTCCCTCTGATGTACTCGTTCCTTATCCTGTCTAACCTGGTCACTCCTAAGGAGAACCTCAACATCTTCATCTCCGCTACCTCCATCTCAGCCTCTTGTCTCTGTCTCACTGCTACCGTCTCTAACCCATAGAGCAGAGCTGGTCTCACCACTGTCTTGTACACCTTTCCTTTGAGTCTTGCTGGCACTCTTCTGTCACACAACACTCCTGACACTTTCCTCCACCCGCTCCAACCTGCCTGCACTCGCCTCTTCACCTCTTTTCCACAATCCCCATCACACTGAACTGTTGACCCCAAGTACTTAAACTCCTGCACCTTCTTCACCTCAGCCCCCTGTAGCCTAACGCTTCTACCTTGATCCCTCTCGTTCAGACACATGTATTCTGTCTTACTACGACTGACCTTCATGCCTCTTCTTTCCAGAGCAAACCTCCACCTCTCTAGCTGTTCCTCCACCTGCTCTCTACTCTCACTGCAAATTACAATGTCATCCGCAAACATCATTGTCCAGGGAGATTCCTGTCTTACCTCGTCTGTCAGCCTGTCCATCAGCATAGCAAACAAAAAAGGACTCAAAGCTGATCCTTGGTGTAGTCCCATCTCCACCTTGAACTCCTCTGTCTGACCTACAGCACATCTCACCACCGTCATACTTCTCTCATACATGTCCTGAACTACTCTGACATACTTCTCTGCCACTCCAGACGACCTCATACAGTACCACAGCTCCTCCCTCGGCACCCTGTCATACGCCTTCTCTAAATCTACGAACACACAATGCAGCTCCTTCTGACCTTCTCTGTACTTTTCCATCAACATTCTCAAAGCAAAAATGGCATCAGTGGTGCTCTTATGGGGCATGAAACCATACTGCTGCTCACAAATCTCCACCTTCTTCCTAAGCCTGGCTTCCACTACTCTTTCCCACAGCTTCATTGTGTGGCTCATCAACTTTATTCCTCTATAGTTGCTGCAGTTCTGCGTGTCACCCTTGTTCTTAAAGATCGGGACCAGAACGCTTCTCCTCCATTCCTCAGGCATCTTCTCACTCTCTAAAATCCTATTGAACAACCTTGTTAGAAATTCCACTGCTGTCTCTCCTAGGCACTTCCATACCTCCACAGGTACGTCATCAGGACCAACGGCCTTTCCGCTCTTCATCCTTTTCAGAGCCTTCCTAACCTCATCCTTTCCAATCTCTGCTACTTCCTGCTCCACAACAACCACATCTTCCTCCCTTCTTTCCCTGTCATTTTCCTCGTTCATCAGCTCCTCAAAATACTCCTTCCATCTTTTCTGTACACTCTCCTGGGTTGTTAGCACCTTTCCATCTCTGTCCTTAATCACCCTTATCTGTTGCACGTCCTTCCCATCTCTGTCTCTCTGTCTGGCTAGTCTGTACAAGTCCTTTTCTCCTTCCTTTGTGTCTAACCTGTCATATAGCTCATCGTAAGCTTTCTGTTTGGCCTTTGCCACCTCTCTCTTCACTCTACGCTGCGCTTCCTTGTACTCCTGTCTACCTTCCTCAGTCCTTTCTACATCCCACTTCCTTTTAGCCAACCTCTTCCTCTGGACGCATTCCTGTACTTCCTCGTTCCACCACCAAGTCTCTTTACCGTCTTTCCTCTTTCCAGATGACACACCTAGCACCTTCCTACCTGTTTCCCTGATAATCTCTGCTGTAGTTTCCCAGTCCTCTGGAAGCTCATCCTGACCACCCAGGACCTGCCTCAACTTCTGCCTAAATTCCTCACAAGTTTCTTCATTCTGTAGCTTCCACCACTTGGTCTTATTTGCTGTTTTCCCTCTCTTCTTCTTCCTGACCTCCAGAGTCATCTTACACACCACCATGCGGTGCTGTCTGGCTACACTCTCTCCTACCACCACTTTGCAGTCATTAACCTCTCTCAAATGACCTCGTCTACATGAAATGTTATTATCTAAATTACATAAAAGTTTGTATATTTTGGAGAGAGTTTTATTCATTGAGAAATTGATCAGAGTGGTAACTACATCTGGTAGCTTTAAATCGTTGTCTCTGTATTTAAATTTTTTAGTAATACTTGATTTAAGTTGCTGATATTCCAAAAAGTTATTTATTCCATGTTTGTCTTGAAGTTCCTGGGGAGTTATGAATCTTCTATCAATAATTACGTGCTCTAGTTGGTTTATGCCCCCTGCTTGCCAAGCTGGGAAGTGGATAATTTTTTTTGTTTATGAGGATGTCTGGGTTGTTCCAGATGGGTGTCATTTTGCACGGTTGAATTGATGATTTTGATATTTTGAGAAATTCCCACCAGGCTGTTAAAGTGGCGTTTATATTAATAGTTTTGAAACAATCCTGTTTTTTAACTGTTTGGCTAATAAATGGAAGATCTGACAGGTTGATCTTTCCACATAACGCCTGTTCCAAGTCTAACCATGAGTTGGTTTCTGGATTATTTTTTAACCATTTTAAGATGTATTGTAATCTATTTGCAAGAAAGTATTTGTGGAAATTAGGTAATTCTAATCCTCCACAGCTTTTTGCAGATTTTAAAGTTTTTAGACTAATTCTTGCAGGTTTATTGTTCCATAAAAAGCTTGATATGGATGAGTCTAATGTTTTGAACCATTTTAGTGGCGGTTGTGTGGGAATCATTGAAAAGAGATAATTAACTTTGGGTAAGATTTTCATTTTTACCGTGGCTACCTTGCCCATAAGGGACAGAGGCTAGCTATACTTTTAAAACACCCCTACATTTCTTTTACCACACTTTTGGTTGAGGTTGTGGCAGGTTTGCAAGTTGCATTGGAAAAAAAAGAAGAAAAAAAAAGATTTTTGGTTTATTTCTTCCTTCATCTGTGCAAAGATGCATAAACAACTCCAACAGTTAAAAGTATTTATGCACAGCTGTACAGTTGTACTCCAAACCTGCAGGGGTCTCAGAAGTAAAAGGAAAATTCTTCATAGTGCCGGTTTAAGTGGTTACTTTCCAACCAGGATGTTATGAATCAGTCTATATTTGTAACCATCTTAGTACAGCTGTTGACAGAATCCATCGCTAAAAGCATGTATAAGCTACTGGCGGCTCATCTGTCCTGCTCTTACGGGCTCTGACAGCTTTAGTGACAGAACTGCATTAAACCATTACTAAGAAAAAGAGCTGAGTCTGCCAGTCCCAGGTTCCATTTTCACTGAGTGATCTCCAACTGGACAAAGACTCACACTTTGATCTGTGGAGTGAGCTCTGCACCAAAAAAAAAAGAAAGCATCTTAACTGCCTCCCGCGTTCTTCCCGAGCCTGTGCTGCGGCTTAGATGTGTGCTGGTTTTCTAAAGAACCAAAGAAGAGCTAAAAGGAAAACTGCTGGAGGCAAAATGCTTACTCTCAGGCAATCTTCAACACTTTTCCCTCGCCTAAGTGTCACTCTCCTGTGGCATTTCTTTCATTGCTTGAAAGCCACATATGTTAACAAAGTGACCTATAATGATGGCGTTCCATTAAGATACTCCACCAGTTGTCTATTCATCTCAAATATACAGTATGACAACTTAATAGGACAAGTTCAGAAATAGTCTGATAAATACAGAGTTTTAAAATAAAACCAAGTCATGAAAATGCCAAACATAAGTCCCCTTTTAACCTTTTAATTTTTTTAATGGAGTGTAAATTTGTTATTGAATAATTTCTTTCTGAGGACCCCATATAAGTGGAATGGCAGTTTGACCACAGTTAGCAACACTAAAGGTCATATATTTGGCGTAATTGTTACTCAGTCAGTGTAATTATATCACTGAATAGCCAATTAAAATTCTTGTTAGAGCTGGAGATATTCTGTTATGTCCCCTCTCTCTGTGGACTTCCTGGCTCTTGTCATTCTTCACAGCCTTCTCAGACGCACCACACCATCACCATTGCTCTCACCTTTGCTCTTGTCATACTGGCTAAATAAAAGAAAGTATTGAATTAGAGAAAAGAAAATATTGGATGTTTGCACTCCCCCATACTGCTGTTATGGGGTGAGGAAGCTGATTAAATACTAAGGGAGATTCTGCTTAACCAGCTTAGGCAGGAGGGATAGCAGGGAGATGTATATCTTTACATAAAGTTCCCTCAAAGTACAATAGAAATAAAGAATATGATGTAAAAAAATCAATATTCTTTCTTGAAATATTTCATATCAATGAAAAAAATATGACAACATACTTTAATGTTAAGTCAGCTTTGTGCTATATTAAGTACTCGAGCCTAGAAGTTGGGCTCTATTAAGTGCACATTTGCGATTTTTATCTGGAAATCTCTCAGAAATCTCTGCAAAAAAAACTAGTGTGCATCGATACTCACTAGATTGGCAAATACAGACCACAATGCATTACTAAAAATGATTTTTCATGTGAAAAAAATACATTTTAATTTGTATTATAAACCATCCAAGTTTCCATCATCAGAACACAGTAGATTCATAAATAAAATGTTTCTTTAAAAATTAGATTTCTACTTCAGCAAATGGGTGACAGGATATTAATACTAAAAGTCTCTAAAATGTTAAGCAACTGTGTTTACAATAATGTCTCCAACAAAAGCAAAAAAGAAAATCTGTTTTTTTTTAAATGTGGACTCTTGAAAAAAGTTGGATGAACATACAGTTTTGCATTGGTTTGAGTGACTCTTAAATGTACAATTTAAAAAGGGACCACTAAAACAAATAATTGTATCTATTTGTTTTTTTATTTACTTGTTTAGTTTGATTTTATTTTGTTTGATTTGTTGTTATTAAAGTCTCTTCCAAAGTTTGTGGTGATATATTTTTTCTATGATCCCGTCCATATTTGCTTCAGTAAGTTTCAAAATGTAATTGTTTTTTTTTTTCCTTTTTTTTATTTTGTGTGTTTGAGGTTTTTGCAGATCTGACCGTTGTGTTTTGGTTTCTTCACTCTTCTGGGGGGTATTCCAGAAAGCAGGTTATGCTAGCTCCCACGATAAGTTTGAGGCTAAGGAAGTTGATAACCTCAGTTTTCGGTTTCAGAAATGGAGGTATGTTTCAGGGTAGGTCAAGTTACCATGACAACTCATGCTCTGAACATAACCTGGTCCGGAGCAGGTTTAGTTGAAGCTTAGTTTGTTTACAGAGAGGTGAAGCAGCATGGTGTGTCCATTTGAAGATGATTTAGTGGATGAAGAAGCTCAGATAATACTTTTTCCACCGTGAGAGGGTGATAAGACCACATATGGATGCTGGAAAAATATTTTTTTTTACTTTGATCTAACTTAATTATTTGTTTCAGTTAAAATAAATCATTTTTTGTAAGTCGGTTTAAAAATTACACGTAGTTTCAGACAGTTATTTTACTTTCATTCAAATTAATTCAATTAAGTAGGTGTAACTTTGGTGCTGCTGTTAGAGCGGCACCGCAAAGTATTGTGGGATATCATTCCCTTTGCCTGTCTGGACGGATTTGGGTTTAAGTGTGGGATTTTGACCAAATGTGTTTAGTTGTTTAGCTGTTTTACTGTGTTTTGCCATGTTTCGCCGAGTTATTTTGTCCTATTGAGCTTACGTCTCTGCACCATGAGTGAGAGTGAAGGAAAGGATGATGAGTTTATATAGCACCCCTACGGCTTAGGATTGAAATGACCATCATGGTAAATTCTTTAACAAATCTTTGCATTGCATTATTCACCTGTCTTTTTTATTGTTATAAAAATGAGCATATCTGCCGGCTCAAACTTAGGCATTTGAGAGTTCAAGAAATGTAATTAATTAAGATGGAAAAAAATATTAATTGAATTGGAGTAATATGACATTTAGTTAGATAAATACGTAAATTTGAGTTGTATAAACAATTATTGAATTTTATAGACGTAAGAAATTAGGTTGAATAAATTTAACTCAATCTTTTGTTACCAATAGAAGTAATTCATCTAAGTTGGCAAAATTGGATAAGTTATATATATATGTGCGTCACAAGGAAAATGGAAATATACGACGGAGTTTTAGGGCCACGGTAAGGAAAAGAAATTTGGGCCAACGTGGCGAGATTAAAGTCGTCATGTCGACTTTAATCTCGTCATGACGAGAAAAAACTCGACACAAAGTTTCGAGAAAAAACTCGTCTTGTCGAGATAAAAGTCGAAATAAAGTTTCAAGATTAAAGTCGCAAAAAAACTTGTAAATTTACGAGATTATTGTGGGAGTGAGCATGCAGAGCAGCAGGTGAACGCCGCGCAGCAGCAAAGCAGACCGACTAAACCCAGTTGAACAGGTGAGCTGAATGTTTATTGATAACGTTCCAAATGTCTGGAGGCTCATTTGATTGATTTACAAGTTATTAAAGGTTTATTTATTGATGGTTGGTTTGCAGGATCTCTGCAGCCCCGATGAAGCCATCGGGTGTCCCTGCAGCTGTTTGCTTGAATCCTTTCTTCCTCCACCAAAGACCAGATCTCTATGTTTGTGTGACGCTTCTATCTGAGGAGGAGAAGCACTTTTTGCCTTTTTCAACGTTGCAATGCTAATATAACAGACTATTTTCATCTTTGTTTTTTAATCATCAAACGGGTCGCTTCATCTGCAGGAGGGGGCGTATGGAACACTGTTTACTTCCGCATTGGTGTTTGGATGACAGGTTCATGACGTAATGTGACAGATGAACTTCAGGTTATGTGAATAAAAAGGAGAATAAAGGCTGCAGCGGTCCTCTGCACCCAAACGTGTCTCTGAGCTCCTTATTTTACAGATGAAACTCTGCTTTACTGACACTGAACCCCGGAAAGACTGCTACACGGAAAATAATCTGATTTTGAGTCGCCAGAAGGCTCAGAATCTCTTTGTTTTAAACGTATAATCCGGAAATAAAGATTCACAAAAAACTCCACATATTTCATCTTCAAACTAGGCTCCCATAAACAGACAACTACGGGGTTTTCTCCTTGTTAATCTATGAATTTTTTTCCGTAAATTTACGAGTTTTTATCTCCTAATAAAATTACTTTTTTTTCGGTGGCCATAAAACTCTGTCGTAAACTCTGAAGTACAAAGCCACTAGCTCACTAACATTAGCCATAACACTGAATACTCCTGAAAGACTCAGCTTCACTGCTCTCGCGCAACATTGCAACTTTAATCTCGAAACTTTATTTCGACTTTTATCTCGACACGACGAGTTTTTTCTCCAAACTTTGTGTCGAGTTTTTTCTCGTCATGACGAGATTAAAGTCGACATGACGACTTTAATCTCGTCATGTTGGCCAGAATTTTTTTTCCTCACCGTGGCCCTAAAACTCCGTCGTAGAAATAAGATCAGAAACTCGTGCGTTTACTTTGTCTGCTCTTTTTCTACACGCAGAAACTCTTTTTTTTATCATGCAGCCGTGTTACTTTTTTGATGGTCGTGTAATCTTCATACGCCGTCATTAAAATCTCAGACTCCGTCTCACTGAAGTACAGCGTTGTCTTTTTTTTTCACCACGCATTTCCATGGTGACTCCAGAAATCGGCGATCCATTGAAAATGTCTTTATGTACCTGCCGTGCACGCCCATTAACCCAGGGTTACCAAGTCGAGCGTAATTACGCCAACTCATATCCGGTCTTTTGGAACCGACATACCCAGAGTAAGCAAGTTCAGGCAGATTTCAGCCAGAGTTCAGGCTTAAAGTCAGGCTAGTTTAAACATGCTTCCTGGAATACCCCCCTGCTCTCATGGAGTTGCACCTGGTTGTGTTTTTAATTAGCGCAGCTGCTTTTCATTATCGTTAGCCCCTTCAGTGACCATTCAGTCCATTCTTTTTGTTTCTGTTCAGATTCATTGTATCTTTGGAAATAGTGTCCTTGCAATGCCCTCCGTCAGTGTTGTTTATTCTAAATAATAGGACTGTCTTTATTCATCTTGCTCCGTTAACCCATAGCATTTTGGTGCTACACCCCCTCCACACCCGGTAAGGGACAAAAAAAGAAGTGACCCCACAAAATCATTTTGGATATAAATGACAATTCTTTGTTGCCGAAGACATTTTTTTTAAAGAAATGTGAGTGTTTGATGAACATGGTTATAAGTTATTTTCATTAGAAATAAATGTGTAGGTGTGCTCCAGCTCTTGACTAGCAATTTCTTTTTATCTCTGTAATACATTTTAATTTGAGACATAATAGACTGTCCATTGGTGGATGCAACAGTAAATATGATGGATGAAGCTCGAGCCAAACAACCTTTAATCTTAACGTCTTTATTCGTAATTCATGGGCCAATCGGGTAACACTGCCATTATTATTATTAATGAACATTCTGTAGCTCCTTTGCCAACAGGACATTAGAGGCGGAGTAGTGTTTGGTTTTTTAAAGTAACACACTGGGCCGTTTTTTTTTTTTTTTTTTTTTTTTTGTTGACGTTTCCTCACACAACACCCACTCTGTTCACTCTTTTGGCCGCTGGCATCAGGTGACAGAGAGGCCTGAAAGCTGGGTTCTCTGCAGCAAGGTGAGGCTGAGCGGCTCCTCCAGCAGATTGTCAGGTTGTTGAAATGTCTCTGGAAGCATCCTCTGCATGGAGTGGTGCATTTCAGAAGAAAATGACAAAACAGTGAACTGCTGTGCGAATCTTTTCAAAACTAAGCATACTATAATCACAACTTAAGTGTTTTATGGTCTTGTAGGTTTAGAAATGATTTATTTAAAGCTACCGCTGTTGCTCTAGTACATACTAAAAGGTGCACTGTGGTGGCCGGGCTTTAGTCCTTTAACTACTGCACTACAAATGGACTGTCACAGGAGCCCTGGGGTTCTTTTTTTTTCTAAAGATGGCACACTGTATGGCCCAGGATGCTATGGAAAGAGTTAGAAAGCCACAGCTGATCTTCTCTCATTTCAGTGCACTCAGCAGGTTGGACCCATAATGCCTTGAGTGCTTGCCTGAGCTACACGACATCACTCAGCACAGCCACTCTCCAATCCTAGTTTCTCCTTCGATATCCAGGGTAACAAGAAAAGAATAACGGACAGGGGAAAAAAAAAAAAAAAGGTGTAATAGAGGTTTTGGTGGGGAGGGTTGAGAAAAAAGAAAGCTTGCCCCGGGCAGAGAGCGCTCTCTGGTACACACTAATCTGGCCACCCGCTAGTTGTGAAGCGTGTATCCCTTGTGTGTGAGGCGGACTCAACGACAAGCCCACCCTTCCATCACTGTCACATGCTGCACTAATGAGTGCCAGAGGGCATGAGGTCAATGAATAAGCTGATTTGTCAGCTGATAAGCCATCGCCTGAAGATACTTCAGCATAAACTGAAAACTAGTTTTTTTTTTCCTTTTATTTTTTAAAGAAAATCTTTTTCCTTAAAAAAAATGTGGGCCATCTTCCATACTTTGAGCCCAAAAATGTTTTGCATCACAGAGAACCTCTATGCTCTTAAAACCAAAATACTATCTTAGTGACAATCCCACCCAAAGACATTGTTTCCAGCCTTTCAGGAAATTTTTCTACCAGTTAGAGCCCAGCTCTTTATCATTCTCTGTACATTAGCTTCTGCTATTTCTAATCACAGCATAACTGACTTGAGAGCTAAATTGCCGTGCAGTGTTTTCAGCACGCCGTGCACATAGGTAACTGATAACAGCCCCCAAAAACTAATTTGCATATGATTATGCAGCTGTTACCTAGAAAAGAAAGTGCAGCTCCTAATTGTCTAACTTTTCCACGGCAATTTGCGTTCTTTGATTTGAGATGCTAGACTGAGAAGTGTGTGAAGAAATTAAAGAGGTGCGCTTTCTTCATCGCCAAACCCATGTCCTTACTGTTTATTTTTTTATTTTTTCATCTGTATGCGAAACTATAAGTGTTTTGGTTGAATGTAAATGTTGCCACTTTATTCTTACTGAGGCAATATCCAGCACTTGAGAGGTAATTATATCATACTTTAACAAATTGGAAAGACTTTCTGCTCGTTTTCAACTATTTAGTTAACTCTGTCTCAAGTAGCATCAAGCTGTCAATTAGTTCCACATAAAAAAAAAAAAACTCTCTAAATATTGCAGAAATGTTAAAAAAAAAAAAAAGTTTAATTATGCGTTCAGCAAATCTCAACTTTGTAAATTCAGACACAGTTGAGACCTTTATTTTGGCAAGACATGAAATATTGGCAGGTCTTAGTGAGAGTGGCAGTAGCCGTAATCAATCGGGTCATCTGGTGTCAGGGGAAGACAGCTGAAACCGGAGGCTGCCTGTCCATCAGAGAGCATGGCAGCAATCCCAAACCACGGGCCCATCTACCTGCACCTCTGACAGTGCTCTCACGTGTGCATAAATGAAAAGGTCAGCTAAATTTGTTATTACACTCCTGATGTTTCTTCAATTTTAGGGATGCCCTGCATTGTTGAAGGTGGTAAAAAATAAATGGAGGGGGAGGGCAGTTTTGACCTCACAGTAGGAATGAGTCCCTTAAATCCAACTGTGTTCTATGAACATACAACTGACGTATAAGGAGGTTTTTGTGGACATTTTTAAGGGATGGCTTAACTTTTCTGGACTGAGAGGTCTGAGGTCTTTTCAGGGATCTGTTGCAGCCACTCCTCCAGCTTTTGGGTTACTGCCCCGATTGCTCCAATTACCACAGGCACCACTGTCACCTTCACTTTCTAGGCTTTCTCCAGTTCTTCTCTGAGTCCCTGGTATTTCTCCAGTTTCTCATGTTTCTTTTTCCTGATGTTTCCATTGCTTGGCACTGCCACATCTCCACATCTATATATATATATATGTATATATGTGTGTGTGTGTGTGTAAACAGACATTAGGAAAATGTGTCTGTAGTCTAAGGATTAAAGCGATTTGACAATCTTTTTCATCCTGTTTCTTCATGACTGCAGACATTCTGCAGAACTTTTGCAGCCAAATTCTAACATTTTTTCTAAATGTGTTTTTGAAACTAAATCCATTCCAAAGCATTGATGTTGAACAGGAGGTGTTTGCAGTAAACCCTCCTAACAGCAAGTCTATAAAGCCTAATCCAGTGTTTTTTTTTTCTTTCTTTTGTTTTTTTACTTAGCAGATCTTGAACCTAAACAAGCTCAGATCTGATTATCTTAAAGCTGGAAAATAAAAGCATCGCTTTGTGCGACTGATTCTTTGATTTGCAGATTCAGATTTTGCTTGAGATGGATGCGTTTGCATTGTGAGCATGGTATATTTTTGCAGCAGATAATACAAGAACTATCCAAGTTTTGGGATTTTTGTAGTCTTTTTTTAATTTTTTTTATCACATAACTTCTAAAGTAACAAAGACTTTTTGCAACAATCCATGCAGAACTCCTCTACAGTAGTGATGTTTTGGGGTTTTATACTGGGCAACACGGACTTTCAACTCCCTCCAAATATTTTCTTTGGGGTTGAGATCTGGAAACTGGCCAGGCCACTCCAGGACTTGAAATGCTTCTTACAAAGCCACTCCTTCTTTACCCGGGGATTTGTGTTCACCTTCAATGCTCTTGCTGATGGAAGAGGTTTTTACTCAAAATATGACTATACATGGCTCCATCTATCCTTTCCTTTACATGGATCAGTCATCCGGATACCTTTGCTGAAAAACGACCCCAAAGCATGATGTTTCCACCCCCATGCTTTACAGTAGGTATAGTGTTTTTTGAATGTACCTCAGCATTCTTTCTTCTCCAAACACGGTGAGTAGAGTAGTACTAAAAAGTTCTATTTTGGTTTCAGCTGACCACAGGACATTCTCCCAATCCTCTTCTGGATCATTCAAATGCTCTCTAGCAAACTTTAGACGGACCTGCACATGTACTGGCTTTAGCAGGGGGACACGTCTGGCACTGCAGGATCTGAGTCCCTGGTGGTGTAGTGTGTTACTGATGGTAGCCTTTGTTACTTTGGTCCCAGCTCTCTGCAGGTCATTCACTAGGTCCCCCTGTGTGGTTCTGAGATTTTTGCTCACTGTTCTTGTGATCACTTTGACCCCACGGGGTGTGATCTTGCTGGGAGCCCCAGATGGAGGGAGATTGTCAGTGGTCTTGTATGTCTTCCATTTCCTAATAATTGCTTCCACAGTTGATTTCGTCACACAAAGCTGCTTACTTATTGCAGATTCAGTCTTCCCAGCCTAGCGCAGGTCAGCAATTGTGTTTCTGGTGTCCTTAGTCAGCTCTTTCGTCTTGGCCTTAGTGGAGTTTGGAGTGTGACTGTTTGATGTTTTTTCAGGTGTATTTTATATAGATAACCCGTTCAAACAGGTGCCATTAATACAGGTAACGAGTAGAGGACAGAGGATCCTCCTACAGAAGAAGTTACAGGTCTGTGAGAGCCAGAAATCTTTCTTGTTTGTAGGTGACCAAATACTTTCTTTCCACCATAATTTACAAATTGGTTCTTTAGGAATCAGACAATGGATTTTTTTTTTGGATTTTATTTTCTCATGTTCTTTCTCATAGTTGAGGTATACTTATGATGAAAATTACACTCCCTATCTCTTCTAGTGGCTTCCTCTCTCAACTTGTGAGGGTGGAAGCCACTATCCAGGATGAAACATCCAAGATGCATGAAAACATCAACCTCGAGGCCCCAACTGACAGAGTGCTCAGTGAATGTCTCAGGCAGTGGAGAGCAGAGGATACAGTGCTGGAGGACAGATCCTCATGGGAGAAAAAAACCCCTGCATGGGATGTACCACCGGACCATGTTTTTTGGGAACGAGGTATTACTTTGTGGGAACGAGATATTTATTGTTTTACCCATGTCAGGTCACAGGCTCAGTACTGAAGCACTCATCCTGGCATCCTCGGGAACAAGCCCTGAGTACCAGAGCGATAGAGGCTCAACTCTACTACATCAGACAAGACCCAAGGTGTAGGCTTAAAGCCAGGACATAACTGCAGGGTGTAAGATGCTGGCAGGGAAAGCATACATGGAGCACCATAACCAAGTGGCCGGAATAATATACAGAAACATTTGTCCAGAGTCATAATGGGAAACACCTCCGAAAGTGGTAGAGAATGAGAGAGCAAAGATCCTGTGTGGACTTCCAGATCCAGACAAATAGGACCTTATTGGCGAACCAACCAGACATTGTAGTGGTGGATAAAAAACAGAGGAAAGCTGTTGTGGTGGATGTGGCAGTGCCAAGCAATGGAAACATCAGGAGGAAGGAATATGAGAAACTGGAGAAATACCAGGGACTCAGAGAAGAACTGGAGAAAGCATGGAACGTGAATGTAGCCCAGATAAGAAAAGAAGAGGAGGATTAAATAAATTAATCCTATAAATGATCAATATTGGTGTTAATATTGATATAACAGAGTTACTAAAAGGAAGACGTTTGAATGAGTCTGGGTGATGAGAGGAAATGGGTTAATTGTAAATATCAATGTTATTGTTGTTTATTGATTCATTTTGGATTATGTAACCTCAACAGTGTTAGCTTGCAGGACTATATTTTGTTTTGAAGAAATGCAGATTGTTCTGTGGAGTGTTCTTTGGTTTTCATTGGACTAAGCTGATTGGCTGAGGAGATGATCAAAGGAGAAAGGAAAAAAGAAAGAAGGTTCTGGACGTGGAAGAATACTGGGAGGTGAAGAAGAAAACGGGAAAAAGGAAACTTTCTGCTCAGAAAGTCCGGAGAAAACCTTGAGTGGTTTCCAGTGACAGAAAGTTTCGCCTTTTTGGAGTTTCTGGCTTGAACGGGACCCTGAGCCCACGGAGCGGAGCTGCAGCGTTGGATTTTCCCTGTGACGGACAGCAGGTGCTGCGGAAGGGCGGAGCTAAAGAAGGCTAAGGAAGTCGGTGATTTTTCAGGCCTGCAACAAGTTTTTTTCCCCCCCGGGGGTAATAACTCACAGTGTGAATGAGTTAGTGAGTATGGGCCCAATTGATTATTTTTCATGATGTGGTGAATTAGGGTAATATCTGTGTTTGTATAAGGACTTTTGAAACCAGTTTATGAATGCTCAGTTAAGTTTTGAAATTTACATTTTCTCAAGTGTTTATATTTTTTTATTTAAGAGGAAGAGTACAGAACCAAGATATTTTAACCAATATTTTTGTTTGTTTTGAGGGTCAAATCTTTATTTTATTAAATTTGAAACCGTGTTCAGATTTAAATGGTTGTCTGGTGTCATATTTTTTAGGAAGGCGTACTTGTCTGCTTTGAGTTCTGTGACGCTGTAACTTTTTTGACTTAAATAGGTAATCCGATTGGGAGCTACCATACCTCATTGAACCCAATCCCCCCATCACGACTCTGTAGGTTACTATTCTTCAAAGTAATGCTGAGCGATGGGGCTACATGAAGGTGACAGTGGTGCCCAGCAGTGGCTACAACAGATCCCTGACCTCTCAGACCTCTCAGTCCAGAAAAGCGTAGTGCTAGGAACAGCTAAGATACTGCGTAGGACCCTCAAGCTTCCAGGCCTCTGGTGAAGGACCCGAGCTAGTGCGAGAAACCACCCGTGGAAGGGTGAGAGGGGCATTTTTTAATATATTTATCTTTTAAAAAGAACAACATAGTTTAATTAAACTCTGAACTTGTGTTATCCATCCATATCCTATAAGTAACCCCCCCCCCCCCCCCCCCCCCAAAAAAAAAAAACAGTAGTTGTTTTTGTGTGGATGCTCGAGTGCATTTCCTGCTGAAATCTGGCACTTCCTTCTCCAAAGTTTTGACAGCTAAAGTCTTATGTTTGTTGAATGAGCCAAAAGTCTGCAGGCAGACTGAATAAACTGAGGATCTTAAAACAAAAATAAATGAACAAAAATAAAATAAAAAGCTGGAATAAATTCCTTTAATCCAAGCGGCTGCATACTTCTGCTCTTATGTTCAAACCGGTTATTTTCTTAAACAGTTGTGCTTTTGTTTATGCTTTTTTTTAAAATCTTTTTTAAGAGTCATTTTATTGACTGTTTGCTATCACCACTCTATGAATGACGCCTCCGCATATACAGATGCAGGGTGTGCATGAGCATTACCCAGGCCCACCTTTTGCTTAAAAGATAAGAAAAATATTAAAAGAAAGGTGTATGTTTGGCAGAACATTGACATTTTGAAACAAGTGATCCACAAAAAATAAAAACAAATAAAAAAAATGTAAAAGCATTAATGGAGTGTTACATTTCATAAAAGTGTGCTGTGCGATTCCAGCCCCACATAGGTCATCCTCACTCTGATGCTCCACAAACCTGCACAAATCATTTTTCCATTTTACTCTGCATGACTGATGTGGTTTAAAATTGGATTTTTGTTCATAAGTGGCTGCTTTTCTGATGGAAAAACAAGTAATATTGCCAACAGCATTTAACAACAAAGGTATATCCGACCGTCCATCCCAGTTTGATAATCATCTTATAGAGCTGGAAGAAAGGTCATTAGAGTTAATAGAAATAAAACAAGATATTTCTCTTGTCCCTCAGTCCCGTGGAGAGATGGCAGTTATGGGAAATATTACCTCCGGTGATCTTATTTAAAACCAAAGGAAATGTGTTCCATGACACTTTGATGAAAGCACAACAAAATCTGACAACATTTATAACTGAAGTAAAGCATTTCCATCTTTCGCTGTGAAATAAGATGTGTGACATTCTTGCAAAATGGTTGCAGATTTGCAGCAGACATTCAGGTCTGGCAGAAACGCAGGATGCTGCACAAAGTTGGATAAAGAAAAAACTTTCCTGAAGTTCAGTTTCCACATACAGTTAACTGTTCCCCATGTGTTCAACTTGCGATAGGGTGAAAAATGACATTGAGACACCTTGTACTTTTGCCACCTATAGTGTGAAGGACGAGTATAGTGTTTGTCCTCTGACACCCATCCCTTCATCTAGGTCACATGGTTTAAGGAAGCAGCTTTTTATGGTTAGAATAAAGGTTTGTGGTTGTGACTTAAGCTTTGAGGTAAATGGAGAGCAGTTAATTAAATTAAGTTATTAAATTATTTAAATTTGATCTCGTGTGGGTTCTTCACTACCGGAAAGAGAAAGTTGAAACTTTATCTATTCATTCATTTTAGATACCAATCTTGATTGAGTTTTTTTTATTTTATTTGTTTATTATGATTTTTTCCACTGTTTTTATTTTTATTGGTTCAGTCGTTCAACTCCTAGTTTCAGGGTAATAAATCAATGCTGTTTTGGGATTTCCTTGCAAAAAACTTTTTACCAAATAAAAAATTTTTTATGACGGCATACTCAGTTTAGAAAGGATATTCTCAACAAAACTTTGCGAAAGTGCACTCTTAAATGTAATTTTAATAACTTAAATATGTGCAGGTCATTTCACATGTTCTTATTTGAACTTAACAGAGCCAGCTTCGTGATGAAAGTGGGACTCACACATTGCATTTCTTGAAAAGCTTCAGATGAATCACAGCAATTAAAATAATGTTAACATTTTTTTGGAGTAACTAGTATTGTTTCCCACATCCAGGCACCCCAAGGAACAAAGAAAGAATTCTATCTCTCACTGCAGTCATTCTAATGGAAGATTTGTTATCTCTTTTTCTTCCTCCTTTAATTGAAAAAAGCAGCAATGTCTGGTTGTAAATTCTAATTGTTAACACATTAAAGAGTAGAGATAAAATGAAGCTTTAGGTAGCAGCTGATTGCGGTTTCTTCCAGTTAGGTTGGTGTTTGAAAAGAATTCTTACATTTTCTCCTTTCATGCATACAAATAGAGGAAACACAGGACATTATCCCGCCAAAGGTCCAGAAATACTAATTACCTGCTGTTTACTGGGCTTGATACACCCCACCTTCTTGGGAAATCAATAATTACATACAAAGGCAGAGGGAATGAATTCACCCTGATAACGATTAGCATAAAAGAGGATGAAGTTCATTAGTGATTCTGGGAGCATCGCGAGTAATATCCAATATTGGAGACAACTAGCTCTGCTATGCTTTTGTTTTTTGTTCTCATCCTGTGAGGAAGGTACACAAGATGGTTTTCTGTGACAATTAATTACAGCCTCATACACAACAAGCAAGATGATCTATTTACGATGCAACTTTATGCTGTTTACACAAGCTCTATCTCACTTTTCCAGACTTAAGACTAACAATTTAAATATGAGTCCAAATAAGAGAAAAAGGATCTGTATCTACAAAAGGGTGTGAGGTAAAGCTGCTCATCTTCAGATTTTACAATTAACTTTTTAGCTCACATCAAACTCAATTTCCATATTATTTTGCAGCATAACACTATAACCACCTTCCCCACTGCCAGTGTCTTTAAATGCATTAAGCATCATTTACTAACAGGCACTTTTCAAATTTGCACAATGTGGAGGGAAATCAGTGAAGCAGTGCCTCTTAACTAACAGGTATGTAATTATGGTACAGTAATCAGGGCATCTGTTGTGAGCTCATTTATATCAGTTAAAGCAGGGGTCATAATGTATAATCTGCAGCTTTCACACACATAGGCATTATTGCATATCACACAGAATCTGTCTTTGATCTTCTATGTCTGGTTCGTCTTCACCTGAGTCTTTGTGCTAAAAGCAGGAACAAGAAAAATTATTGCTATCCCAGTTTTTTTTTTTTTTTTCCAGTGTGGGTGGTAAATTGCATTCTGTCATCAATGCAAATTTACATTTACTCAAAGAAATGATTTTATGTTGCTTTAAGTTGACTTAGTTATTGTCATTTATACTACAGAACTACCAAACATTAACTTTTAATCAATTCAAAAAGTTAAAATTTGCATCTTATTCGTTCCATCTGTCTAATATGAGCAAACTCAAGTGATTTATGGCCATTTTATGAACCTGTGCTGGCTTTCTGCAGCTTCAATCATGCATCAATGTAAGGTTATTTGTCTGTATTCTTACTCTAAAACACTTACATACAGGCTTTACATACTTAAACTCATTTTTTATTCATTCATTTTAAACTCATTCATTTTTTTTTTAATGCCAGGTTTTTTTTCTACAATTTGCCAACAACGTTGGATGTTTTGGTGACTCCGCTAACTCCACTAACATGTAGCGATGTTGGACTAAAGTTACTATGAATGCTGTTAATACAGCCTGACTGATAGCTTATCTCTGACTCTTTCATCTCAGTGAAGCATCATATGTGACAGAGTTTAAAAAATAGATCTTTCATTGACCTTATAATACAATGCGCCTTATAGTGCAGAAAATATAGTTCATTTATTTGTTAGCTTCAAATATGGTGTTTGTAAGTTAATTCTCATTGTAGATTTATGGCACATTAATTGTATTGTTTGGTCTCCTTGGTTATTGATATCATGAATCATGAAAGGGGAAGAAATAACCCTAATCATTACAGATGGTGGTTCGTATTATTATTTTCCTTTGAACTATAGCATCAAAGGACAAAAAATTTAACTTCTTGACATAAAGTGTGACAGTCTTTGACCTGTAAACCTTTGGGAATAAAGGCCTTGACAAGAAGAACAGCTGAGAAAGAGCCCTTCACGCTGAGACACGGTTGTTGGTAAAAAAAAATTGCAAATGTAGTTGTTGCTGAGAGCTTTGGGAAAATGTTGAGATGGAGAAAAGGGGGTTTGTGCAGCACAGCTTAAAGGACAAAGAAACTGACAGTTTAAAGAGAGTTAAATGATTATGATTAGTTTCAGATAAGGCCCACAAAATCCCATTGGACTAGAAGAATAAGGATGGCTCCAGGTAAAGGTGTGATGCGCAGTTAGGGAAAGCCAACGTGACAGCAGCTAAAAGGTGATGTTTCTCCCGATGTGATGCCAGTTTCACATGTTTTTATTTGAAATATTTCTGAATTATTTGCTTTACTGGACAACAAATTTGGGTACTTTGGGAACTTATGGCTCAGTAACCCTGACAAGTGTTATGTGAGCCAAATGTGGCTCAAAGGTAATGAGCTGAGCATGAGTCGGGTTATGAAATGGGCTGTACGGTTCATATGTGGCCCAAATGTCATTAGCTGGCATGGATTAGGGTAAGTCTTGTGGGGAGTGGATGTGGCCCAAAAGCCCAACGATAACAGAGACTCAAGCTCTGATCGGCGAACATTTGGCTAAGCTGAGACTCCCATAGTCACCGTGAGTCAGCCATGTCTTTCAAGATTAGAAGTGGGCCAAGAAAAACAGCAGGTTAGGGGCCATCTTTGGGCCAAATGTTAAAGTAGGTGACTAAATTCTCAGCTGCACCCATAAGATCAGCTTGCACTAGCAAAAAGGAGACAGATGGAACACTGAAACACTTTCCACACACAAATGATCATTTTTATTGAGCATAATCAGGCTCATAACGGGTAAACATTTTCTTCTCAGTGCTAATAAAACAACACTTCCGTTTTCAGCTTCCTATTCTGGTGAAAATCTGATTTTTATTGCAGCAAAAAATTTGCACCGTCAGAAGCACTGACAGCAATAATATAATAGCGATGCCACTCAGGTTTTTCTCTGCCACTAATGATAATTTACAACCGGAAATTAGTGCGAAAGAGCACATGTTTTAGAGGGAAAAATATAATCCTGTTATTAAGATGTGTCTGGGAAAAAACAAACTAATCTCTGACATCAACTCTGCCTTGCTTTTATTCATTAAATATCAAGCAAACACAAATAGCAAAGTTGAGTGCACTTTTTTTTCTCACTTCGATCCCAAAAAAACACAGAAAACCCAAAGCATAAATCAAAGCACCAAATGATTTTTATTAAATCCCATTTAGACGGAAAACACATTGAAAATTGTTGACTGCTTGGGTGAAGAATTCTCACAGCCTTTCCACATGCAAACACTTCTTTTTTGAGAGATATCACTCTTTAAAAGATGCCACCCCCCCCCCCCCCCCAAAAAAAAAAAGGAGGCTATTTCTCTTAGTTCTAACTGTGCTTCTAAAATTTCAAAGTGCAAAAAAAAAAATAAAATGTACAGTGTGTCGGGAGAAGCCTTGCTTCCCTCTGGTAAACCTGTGTCTTTCATGTTTTCTTCTTCTGCTGTCTCTGCTGCATCAAATGAATTTCTCCTCCTGAGACACGGTTTGTTTCAGCTCTCAGAAAATCACATGGTCTGGTCAGAGTTTCAAGCTGTTGTTTGCGCGAGTTTAAACACTGTTTGGAAGGAAATCTGTCATGGTGTTTCTTTTTTTAGCTGCATGCAAACTGTAGGTTTAATTTTTTTTCTTTTTTTTTGTTTTGTTAGATTTGCATTTTGTTAAAGTTACTTCCAAAGGCGATGGTGTCCAAATGCAGCTTAGGGGGGGTTATCATCTAATTCTAAGCCTGCCTGTCTACTTCTCTCAGATATTTGATGAGACAGAGCGAACAAGTGTGTCTCAAGAACAGAGGTTAAAGTGCCCTGAATACCCTTCCACAGACACTATCTTAAGTGAGACTTATGCTAAGTGGACAAGAACAGAGAGTGGAAAATATCACGGAAAGAAGGGGAGATAACATTGATCAGGAAGAAAAATAGGCGCCTCCTTCAGAGCCATTTATCATCACCTCGCTGTGCTACTTAAAGTCCAGACTGCTCCAGAGGATGGGCAGCACTGATTATTGCTTCATAAAACAATGTTTAAAAACCTGATATCTGTAGGAAATGAAATAAAACGACTCAACGTGAAATTTTCAGATGCAGTTTTGGAAGTTTAAATATTTTAGCTATAAATATCTATAAATATTAGTGGAAATTCATGTAAACTTATTTGTTTTACTTGGAAACTTTGAGGCCAAAATTATTTGTACTCGTTTATTTTATTTTATTTTTTGCAAAACTGCAGTGCATCTATAAATTTTAGGTTGACATCATCCGATTTTTGTTTATTCCGTCAAAAATCTACTAACAAGGTAGATCTTGCATCTCTCCTTGCTGTCCTGGCTGCAGCGAAGCCACTAAACCTGATTGCAGACACTCAATCAAAATAAAATTCCACCAGTTTCACAACAGGGAGTTTGACAGACCCTCCAGAAGCAGCTGCCTGCATCACCAAGAGCAAATAGCAAAAAGCAAGAATCTGGGGTGGCTGCCAGCATCTCTTGCAGAATTCAGATCGCAATGTCAGACAAAAGATGTAGACCAGGTGAGGAATTTGAAGGTAGCAACTACAAATGATCTGTCAGAAAAATGTCCAATTTATTGCGAATTTTTTTCCTTGTCAAAATATTTTTTGGGTTAATCATAAAGTTTTTTCAAAAAAGATTTGAAAATACTGATTCCAAAATGCCAGAAGATAATTAAGGTGAATTTGTCGTTTGCTCCTGAGTCACAGCAATTTGAATAAAGAAATGCAATTTTAAGTTAAAAGTTCTTAATATGTGTTCTCCATCAAGAAAAAAATGCTACAAGAACATGTTGAAAACACCATTTTCATCAAAGTGGGTCTTTAAGCCCACTTGAAGAGAAAGACCTACAAAAGAACCAGTTTTCAGGCCTCAACAGCTGCAACAGATTTTATGAAATATGCTTTGATCCCTTTGCCCTCAATAATTACTCAAGCTCATATAAGCTGCCTTACTCTCCCATTATCTGCACACACGTGACCTTAAATGTTTCCATGCCGTTAAGCATACGGTGGATCAGGCAGGGGTTTTGAGCCGACTTTAGCTTTTAGCGCCTTTTCACCCCAGGCGTATTGCTTACAATAGCAGAACAGACTTTTTCTTTTTAACCCGTTCCATTCTGCATGCAACATATGCGAGCTGCTGCCTTTTAGGCCTGCAGCTACAAACAAGCCTGGTGTACATTTAGCTATGATAAGTATTGATTTTGGTATGGACTTTACAATAACAGTACACACAAAACCTCTCAGAAGTTTTTTTTTTTTTTTTTTATCATAGATTTTTTTAAAAGGTTAGCAGATTTATTAAAAAAAGGGATCATCCTTTTAGAAAGAAATCTCAATCATTTTAAGAGATATTTAAAGGACACAATGGTTTTAAATTGTACACGTCATTTTGAAATGAATCTTACATACTGTATCTGCGATGCAGTCTGAAGGCAGTTCTCATGTGTCAACAGTGCTGTTTACCATAAGACCTGATTTAAGCTGCATTTAAAATGGTTTGCTTGCTCACTTCTGTTCCGTGTTTATCCATTCAGTCTCCACGTCCCGGCTGGATTAGTTAAGTTTCAGTCTGAAAAAAAGGTTTAGCACTTTTGTTTTTATCTGTCAGCCTAAAAAGTCCTCAAAGAAATCAGGCCCGACTTGCAGTTTTCCAGGTAATTAAAATGGGATGGCAGCTACCTCCCTCGTGTCAGAGGGATTTTTTCATCGCTTCGGCTCAGTTTTATGAAGTCGGCCTGCGTGAGCCGTACACAGTCTTAACTGCTCACATCACCTTTTCTCGCCCAGGTTGGCGTTGTGGACTTGCAGGACGTGCGAGTTGATCATTGAAAGGTCACAGGCGGATGACATAAGACAGGCGGCGCAGCCACCTCTCAACAGGAATCATCTCATCTCGTTTGCAGAACAGTGGGTTGCTTTCGCAGTGCGCAGCTCGGCTATGTGATGCAGCTAAAGACAACTTTTAAAAAGCACGGGAAGGAGCAGCGAGAATTCACCTTCTGTCACGGAAAGAGGATTTGTTTAGAGATGCAAATTTTTTTCATTAAGTGCTGTCACACCTAACATTTCTGACAGAGCCTGTCACACGGCTGAGAACTGCTTCTAAACTGCTCTGCCTAACGATGTCGCCATTAATGAGGCAGTGTGAGTTGACACTTTGTTTAACATCAAATGAAGTTAAGCACATATAATATTAAACAGGCGATGCCACGTTTAGATATTATTGGTCCTATTTGTGTGCAAGTAAAAACCTACTCTGATGAAAATCATGTTTTTGGTGTTTTGGACATATTGTTGTGGCATTTCTCTGATGATGGACAACAAACATAAATACAATTAAGCTCAAAACTGCATTTTTTCATATCATTTTTTCTATTCAAATCATTTTTGAATAAGGACCAGATGAAAAAAATGGCATTGAAAAAATAATGTTGAAGATTTGACGGGTGGGCCACAAGCGCCATTCTCCATTCTGATGCATTCTTTGTAAACAACAGATCGATGCACGGTTTTCCTCATCAAGACTGTACGCTGGATAGCTCCAATGTTTGTCACCGTTTTTGTTGCCCCAGTAATGTTGGTTTGAGGGTGTGAGAGGCTGTAAGCTTGTGGGAGAGCGTGTAAACGGGGAGCTTTCAGTAAGATGGGGAAGGGAAAGGGGGGCGGGGTTACTCTGTGCCAATGGTCCCGCCCACAACTCAGTGGCAAATTTCTAATGAGCTACTTTGCAGAAATTATGTCTGATGTATCCTATAAAATTATGTCCTATAACATCAGTTTTTAATTTTGCCTAAGAACAACATACCCTTAAATAAATGCCTTTAAAGGAACACCTCTAAAATTGTTCAAAAGATGATTGGAGTGGATCTTTGGGGGGGGGAAGTAAAATTTGTCAAATAAAAATAAAAGTATGGTAGGAGATTAAATAAATATATATATATAAATATACAAAGTTGGTCAGATTAGAATTGAAATATTCCTATCTCCTATCAATCTAAAATAACTTTTTCTATGGAATAAAAAAAGGACACACGGATTCTAATTTATATTTATATCAATTGTTTTCTATTTATTTATTATTATTCTATTTTCCCAGATCATATATAATTGTCTATTTTTTTCTGAGAGTAGCTTTCTGAATTTTTCACCTCTGGTCTCGATGGTTGTAATGAATTCTGCAGGTGTTTTGGATCTTATTAAAGGTTAAAGTGACTTCCTGCAAGAAGCTCAACCACAGTGCTGCCGTGTTACTGGTCAGTGAAAAAGGATCTGAGTCATCTAAAAGAAATCACAATATTGTCAATTTTATAGCTTTTAGGCCTAATTAAGGCCAGTGTGTATGGCAGGACTGATTACATTCAGCAGGAGCGTTCCATTAAACGTCACATGAACTGTGTTGTTTCATGTTTTTATTTTTGATCGAAGAACCTAAAGAATTAAATAGGGATTCATAAGAGAAAAGGTCCAAAAAAAGTTTAAATTAATCAATTTTTCCGAATGAGTCTGTGGTCAGGGATTTGAATTAGGCAAACTGAAGGGCCCTACTCTAGGTTTTAGAAATAAGAGGTTTTAGAAATGGTGGTTGAAAAGTGGACATAAATGACCACTTCTCCTCTACCGAGCCTTTTTTTTCCCCTGATGCTCACTCCAGTAACATTTTTTTCCCTCCTTCTCCCTGTATACAACAAGCCCCTTGTCTGCCTCTCGTTTTTCTCCAAGATTATAAAGCTTTTAAACATTGATAACGCACGCCGAGGGCACACATGTACAAGTGGGAGAGCAGTTGGCAACCTCAGGTGATTTTGAGCACCTGGCTCTCAAAGAAATTGTGGATCTGCAGCTCCTGCTTTTAGACAGACACATTGCAGAAGACCCACTTTCTGTGACGGCCGATGAATACATCTTCTCAGCAGATGCAGAGGCACCTTTGATCGGCGTCTATTTTTACAGTCTTTCATCTGCAAGAAATAAAACTAATATGAGACTTAAAGAGATTACTGTTTTGGAATATGTAAACCTGGAATAAAAGAGACTGTTTGTCAGTGGATCCTGCCATTAGCTCGTTTCTGACAGATGCTTTGTAAATGCACATTTTCATCTGCATTTCCTGTGCAAGTCCTGCATGAAACAGCAAGACAACACATTGTAGTTTGTGATAAAAAAAGACGAGATTTAGAATTCAAAATTCTGCTGATTCCTTTTCCTTGCCTCTGCAATCAACGTCCTGCTCCGAGTTTGCAAAAGATTTTAATGGCAGTTTGCTTTCTTTTTAAAACTCAATGCAGCCTAATATTTCCAAGGAAACATTTAGTCATACCTCATTTAACTCTAGGACACTTTCCGCTCTCAATTAGCTTGTCTCTTCCATCAGTCATTTTGAAGATGATCATTGCTCGCTTTATTCTCAGATTTGATAATTGCGGCTCACGCAGCACAGACGCTCACTGGACCAAATGATTGCATGTGATTCCGGCCAAAGGGCATCTTTCAAAAAGCCGCAAATCACAACTGACTTTCTCTCAACATATGTGGCAAACAGCGATTTAGATGTCAAAACCGGCTCGGAACACTTAAACTAAAGCAGCATAGACATTTGCGAGCGGTCAAGCATGGTATTAGTTTCCCAAATTCTCTGAATTTGTTGGGTTTTAGAGGATTACCAGGGAGCACACAGCTCAGTATTACTCCGAAAGTTCCAGATTAAGCATTTGTAATGATATTTTTCCATATAGCCTCTCTGAATTGTACGTCTGTGTGTATTTGTTTGGCTAATCGACAGTGTGTAGAACAGTCACAGGCCCCTCTGATAACTGCACACCTTAAGAAAAGAACTTGTAAAGCTTTTATAGAATGGGCCACCTACCCGTGAGTCCTCACATAGCATTTGCTTCACTCTCCCATGAGGTCATTAGTCCACATCAATGGAAAGAAATGCTAGAAAAAATGGCGGGCTCAAAGGGCGGACAGCCTGAGGGTTGGTTGAAAAGTGTTCTGAAACACACAAAGCCCATTCACATTTGGAACTGTAAAAACATCACATCCAGACTTCTGGCAGCTGTGCAGAATAGAATGTTTGATGCTTTTAAGCATGGGAAATGGTTTACATAAGAGGGACATTGTTCAGACTTTATTTGAGAAGTTCAAGGGTTGAGGTGTGTAAAGAAAAACCCGAAGACTGACAGAATAAAAGGTGCACCACATATTGAATGATGTTAGTGTTATTGCACACTGAAAACAATCTGAATAAATGAATACTGATATCGGAAAAACACAAAAAATTGGTTTCTTTTTAGTTATAAACAGTTTACTGAAGCAAAATCCCACATGTATTGAATTTTCTAATGACCTGTTTCACCTTTTTAAAATTGAAAAGTCTGTGCATCATTTTTCATTTCAAGGCTTGAATTCAAGTATTATAATTCTGTGAATTAGTGTGATGCAAAAGAGATATTTTAAAGAAAATAATTATGTATTTGTGCAACAATCACCTGCTAAAATTAAGAAAAAAAGTTCACATGAGAGCCAAACTGACTAGATAAATCCTCAATTTCTAAGAAATCTTAGCATCCCAAAGTTACAATCATTCAAACCTTTAATTAAGTCTGGTAATTAAAAAAAAAAAACACAGCTCGTCAGTCACATGTTTAAATCTCAGCTTTGTTGTAGGCCAATAAATTCCATTGTGACTCAGCTTGATTTTTTTTTCCTTTCCTCAAAGTACGTTTTGAATTTTAAAGCATGTTTTTCAAAAAATGAGCTATATTGATATAGATAGATAGATAGATAGATAGATAGATAGATAGATAGATAGATAGATAGATAGATAGATAGATAGATAGATAGATAGATAGATAGATAGATAGATAGATAGATAGATAGATAGATAGATAGATAGATAGATAGATAGATAGATAGATAGATAGATAGATAGATAGATAGATAGATAGATAGATAGATAGATAGATAGATAGATAGATAGATAGATAGATAGATAGATAGATAGATAGATAGATAGATAGATAGATAGATAGATAGATAGATAGATAGATACTTTATTAATCTCCCAAAGGAGAAATTTAGGTGTCCGGTGGCAAAACACACAACCACACACAATAAACAACAGTAAAAAGACGGTTCACAAAATAATATCAGTTCATATCAGGCAGGTTCATTAAACAGCCTGATATGGGACAAATGAGTTCTTAAAGCGCTCTGTCCTACAGCGCAGTGAAAGGAGCCTATTACTCCGTGAGCTCCTCTGACCAGACATCGTGTTGTGCAAGGGATGTCAGGGATTGACCAGGATGCTCTGAGTCAAGGCCTTCATCCTCTTCTGCAGCACAGATCTTACGCATGAATTATGAACATTTCGTTAGTCCACAGTCTAACAGAGTTTGTTGAAGGACATTTTTTTTGCTGTGTATGCACTATACATATTTCCTTAGTAGTGACCAATTTTAAAATCAACTGAAATGAAATGTCCCAAGTTCAAATGGCGTAGCTTAGAATGCCGGAAGTTTAAATGATGCAGCTCAGAATGTTAGGAGTTTAAATGATACGTTTAGAATGTTAGAAGTTTGTATGATTCAGATTAGAATGTCCAAAATGTAAATGATGCAGATTGGAATGTCAAAAACTCAAATGGTGCACAAAGAATTTTAGGAGATTAAAAGATGCACTTGGAATGTTTGAAGTTTAAATGATTGAGTTCAAATGTTGGAAGTTGAAATGGTGCACTTGGAATCTCGGAGGTTTGAGTGATGCACCCTGAATGTCTAAAGTATAAAAGACGTGCTCTCAATGTAGGAAGTTTATAGAATGCAGTTCAGAATGTTCAATGTGGAAAGGCTGCAGTTTGGAATGTTGGAAATTTCAATGGTGGACTCGGAATGTAAAAAAGTAAAATGATGCCCTCAGAATGTCCAGAATTTGAATTAAGTAGCTTGGAATTTTTGAAGGATAAATGTTATGCTTGCAATGTCTGAAGTTAAAATGATGCAGTTAAAATGTTAGAAGTTGAAAGTATGCGCTCAGAATGTTGGAAGTTTAAAAGATGCAGCTCGGAATGTCAGGAAATTTAAATGATGCACTTGGATATCCAAAATGTAAATGATGCCGCTTGGAATATTTGAAGGATAAACAATATGCTTAGAATGTCTAAATTTTAAATGATGCAGCTCAGAATGATGGTAGTTCAAATGATCGGATTCTCTGAGTTTAAATAATGCAGCTCAAGATGTCCAAAGTTAAACTAATACATTTCCATCCATCCATCCATCCATCCATCTTCCTCCGCTTATCCGGGACCGGGTCACGGGGGCAGCAGTCTAAGGAGAGATACCCAGACTTTCCTCTCCCCGGCCACTTCCTCCAGCTCCTATAGGGGACACCCCGAGGCGTTCCCAGGCTAGCCAAGAGACTTAGTCTATCCACCGTGTCCCGGGTCTTCCCCGGGGCCTCCATCCAGTGGGACATGCCTGAAACAGCTCCCCAGGGAGGCGTCCAGGAGGCATCCGGACTAGATGCCCGACCCACCTCAACTGGCTCCTTTCGATGTGGAGGAGAGTTTTCCCAGCCACCCTACGTATGAAGCTCATTTCACCCGCTTGTTTTTGGGACCTCAATCTTTCGGTCATGACCCAAAGCTCATGACCATAAGTGAGTATTGGAACGAAGCTCGACCGGTAAACTCAGAGCCTCGCTTTTTGGCTCAGCTCTTTCTTTAACACAACAAACCGATACAGTGGCCGCATAACTACAGACGCTGCTCCTCTCCGTCTGCCAAATGACAATACATTTCTGAATATTTAAAGATAAAATGATGCAGCTTGGCATGTCAGGAGTTTGTAGATGCCCTCGGAATCTTGGAAATTTAAATGAAGCAGCTTGGAATGTTGGAATGTCTGAAGTTCAAATGATGGAGCTCGTAATGTTAAAGGTCAAATTTCTAATATCATTTATTTTGAAACTTATCAATCTTTAAAAAAATCTATAAAGAAGATCAAATAAAATAAAAAAAAACAGTCTTGTATAGGTTTCTGTCACTTTTCCACCCAACAGATGCATCTATACCAAGTCTGAATAAATCGAAAGAATCACATGAAACAAACAAATATGGCTGCTTTCCGAGTTAACCAGCATTCAGAAGGCAGTATGAGGGTGTGTTCCCCTTTCCAAATGTCCCTTTCCTTTAGTTTTAAAACCAAGCAACATGCCACTTTTATCCCAAATTGCTGTAGCTTAAAGTTAATTGTGCTCTCTGAGTTAACTAAGATTTTCCATCTGATGGTAAACATTTTCACCCGCTGCAATTGGTGCAATTAAAGACACAAAAGCAACTCCACATGATAATCTTCTTAGGAGCTCTCCAGCACTCTGGCTTGTGTGCGACCCCCTGCCTGCCCATTCATCTCACTGATAAAATCTCTCAGAAACTTAAAGTGGTTTTGGAGGGAAAATGGAAGTGGCCCTTGAGGGAAAAAAAAATATGTTCCTAGGCTATGTCGATGGCATGTCAGAATAAGAGTTTGTCACATTTTGATATACAAAACTATCAGAATACTAAGATCTTTCCTGGGGTGCTTCCAAAGCACTTCCAGTTTTTTTTCCCGCCATTATATTATATTGCATTGTCTTGCTCGAGTAGCCTTTTGTCTTTGTGTTTCAACTGTTGTGTGAACATTGCATTACTTGGTCAAATACACTCTTTTACAAGAAAAAACCAAACTGTTTCATATTTAATGAAACAGTTTGTTTCTGCATCTCTCGACCCCTCAATGGGACCATCTTAGTTTGTGTGTTGCACTCATAGCATACATTCAGTTTTTTTTTATTTATTTTTTTTCCGTCCCCCTGAGAAAATCCATGCTTAGATGTGGCAGGCTGATTAAATGATTGCCACACAAAACTGACATAAAGCATCTATAATTTAGTTTCTGCTCTCCTGAATGACATTGCCGCAGATTAATGTTGCATTATCTTTTGAGTGTAACTGCCATAGACGTCACCCTGGGTTTATTTGTTTTTTATGTGTGTGTATGTGCCAATGCCTCTTGGCCAGGTCTCTCTCAAAAAATACATTTTATCTCAAGGGACTCGCTGGTAAAATAAAGGTTAAATAAGTAAATGAAAAATAACGTACGTTCAAGCAGCTACTTCCAATGTCAGGTTTAAACAGGTGTTTCGGGCTGGTCCGTTTATGAGTAGCGAAACCAGTTTTTACAACCGTTTTTGGGCTCCTTGTACAAACAGCATGGCCATTTTGTGCGAACTTTGGCCAATCAGGTACTCGGATTTTATAGTTGTGCATGGAATTGGTTTATCTGGTGAATCCAGATGATATCTGCGTTTGTGTTTCAAATAAGGATAAACCGAGGCCACTCTCCTGACATGATGGTAACTCCATTGCAAGGATGCTAGCAACCATCTGAATGGTTTAGGTTTTGTGCCCAGAGTGCGCGATTTTCACTGCTTTAACATTTCACGCCAAGCCTTTTTCAACAGTAGGTGGTAGACATAGTAGACACTAAATAAACAAGAAGAAGCCCCTCCCTGTAGGTCCATTGTGAACACCATGGGCCAACCACTGGTTCGAGAACAAGAATATGTTCAAGAACGGTGTGTACCTAGTTTGAGAGATACAACATAAAATATAATGTCTTTTTATTGTTAGTCAACTATCAATCACTTGATATTTATTTTTTGTTCTTTTACTTTCTTTTTAAATGAGCATTTTCTGTTTATTTAGCACGTTGTCCTCGAGCTTTTCTTTCCTTTCGCACCATTCCAGACATCAAGTCTGAGACCTGTCACTGTATAAAATTCCTTCATCATTTAAAACCTTTTAAAATAACCCTTAATTTATACCTTAGAACAGTGTTTTTCAACCTTTTTTGAACCACGGCACACTTTAACCTTGACAAAAATCCTGCGGCACACACAAAAAGGAGAAACTCATAGCCTGTATTGATCTACAGCCCCTCCACAATCTCACACGCATTTTTGTGATAATTGTGACAGAAAAAGCTGGAAGCTGCAGCTGTTTTTTTTCTAAAAGATGTAATAAAAGTTAAGTTAAAAGATTTGAAAACTGTTTGATGTGTGTTGACAACGAAGATTCATTGTGCGCTAAGACGCTGTCACTTTAACCCAATGCATCATGGGAGATGTAGTGCAATCAGCCGCCAAATGCAGAGAGACTCGCTTCTTTGAGCTTCATGGTTTTGTTCACTTGTTCCACGGTCTGACACCGGATCCCGCGGAAAGCTACACTGCTAGAGTCGAGCTTTAGCTGGTATTTTTGTTAGAACTGGGCGACTTTATGAGCAGAATCAGAACAAGGAAGTGAAGACTTCAACCACTTCTGATTGGTCAGACTGATGTCATATGATTAAGCCTCCAAGAATGATTGGTGGAGACAGTTAAAGGGGCGGGACTTTTCCGAAAACGTCTGAAGCTGCGGCTAAATCGCGGTAACGTCATTCTTATCAAAATGTCTTTAATAGAATCAAATAAACACAAAGAAAAAGTATTTTACGTCCTTTTTATATTCCTAATTACTCTGTGTTTTATCAAGGCCTGTTTGGATGAACAAAGAGCTGATATCCTGGCAATGTTAAATGTTTTTAGATCAGTTAATGAGGGCAATGAGGGCACACCTGACCATCTCCGTGGTTGAAAAACACTGCCTTAGAAAATGCAAATACATGAACTCCTTGACGATATTCATTAGGACATTTGCAGGGAAGTAATGTTGGCCATACACTGCTCTGGCCTTGCTACGCTGTACAAATTGTACAATATCCATTCACTGTTTCCATCTTCGTATTAACAATGTTAGCAATCCATTTCAGCAAAGGTTAATTGAGTGCAAATGATGGAACAAAGGTGGAACTGAATGTACCATCTGTTTCAAGTTTTGATCTCTCATGACAAATCTCATCACAAATCTTATTTGCTGAAGTCTAAAAAGCTTCCCCTTTAATAATTAATAAATAAATAAAAAGCAACGGTGGTGCTGGGATTCAGACGTTTTTATTTCCCACTAGTGTTATCCTTTAACTTCTTGCAAACTGGAACTGGTTGTTATGATAATGTGAAACATTGTAAAATAACAATTAAACCATCTTGCTTCAGAAAAATTTATCCAAAAAAGATAAAATACTTTTAGAATTTTCTCACAGGTGTTCTGCAGAACAAGACATTAAAAAACAAAAACCCAAAAACCCATTTTATCTTTAACTGATGGGCCCCCCCACTGCAATTGCATAAAAGCGAGTATAACACTCTGAGGCGGCAAAGGTCAAAGGCCTCCATTTGAACTAACTGGTGTCATGTGTCAAGTCCTATTAGCTCCTCACGTCCTGCTGAGCAGCTCAGCTTTCATGAGAACTTTGATGCTCCAGCAGACTAATTACAAAGAAACACAAGTGACCTGATACCCTAACATCTCTGGAATCAGTCTGTGGCATATTTATCCTTAATTGGCTGCAATGGAGTTTTAAAGCTTTGATCCGTACTCTGCCGTTTAGTCGCCTTCGCTGACACCAGCTTCGTCTTTTTTTTCCCGCAGGGGATCCGCAAGCCATCAAAACAGCGTTACAGACCTCTCTGTGTATGAGGGGTTCAGCCTCGTCATCTTCTTTGTGCAACATTTGAAATAGCTCTATTCCTGGGAAACGACAGCCATTTACGCTGGATTTGTTTTGGTGCAAAAGTAAAGCAAATACATGCAAATGCAAAGACAAAACAAGCAGCAATTGCACTTGTTTCCACTCTGGCGTTCATTTTCAACACTGGAGCACAATGACACTGTAAAGACGTGTCTACAATGCAACTCCTTTTTTGTGTTTTTATTTTCATCCTAAACAGATATACAAACTTTTATTTTCTAACTGTTCCACAGCACTAAGAATGTTTCAGATGGCTATTCCCTGTAGAAATCCCGTTGATCAGACTCGACTGGCTGTTGTAATGACAATGAATCTTTGTGATGTGCAGTCAAGTTACTGAAATAACTAGGTATAGGAAGACAAGCGATGTGCAAAAGTGACTTTGGCACAGCAAGCCTCTCTGGTAGAACAATGTTAACAAGAAAAGATGCAAGTCTTCAACTTGGGTGGCAAAAGATGAAGGCTGCAGTCAGAAGCTCTGACTGTAAGAAATGTGTGAACACCACTGTGCTTGTTGTCACATACGTTGTTCAGAGACAGATTTCTGGCTCTGCACTCTGAAACGGACGGTTGCTTTTGTAAATGCTAGCAGAAATGTAAAGCCAGACACAAACAATGATAGTATTTGCAATGCAAACGATAATAAAAGGTTTAATTAAACATAAAAAACAGCAGAACCCCGTATCAGCAGCATTTACTCTTATTTATTTAATTTCTACTGATTGAACAAGCAAGATATGATTTGTTATTAAGCCCCATTCAAATAGAGAAAAAGACCTGTGATCACCTGGAATTTTTCTTTTGTCTTCGGTGGCAAAAGACACAATTGACTTTCAGTCATAGGTCAATAGTTCCAAAGAGTCTTTTTTTTTTTTTTTTTTTAGCACTTCTCAGTTTTAGGACAAAAGCCTAAGCAATAACCACAACCAAAGCTGAACCTTTTTAACCCGTTATTCATGCTTACAGGATAAACATCTTAATATGGAAAATAAAAAGTGTAGCTATGGTAAAATACATAAATTTCCTAATTTCCTCATTTTATTTCATGTATACGTAATCGGTCATTTATTAAAAATAGTTAACATTTATTATATTATTTTGTAATTCCTAAAACTTTTAGTTAAACAATTGTATAGAATTTTTTGAATTGACCAAAAAAAGTTGTTTGATAAATCTGAAGTATATGTATTTAAAAAGTAATTGTTTCCAATAAAAACATACAACAACAATACAACAACAACAACAAAATGTTAACCAGAGCTTTATACCCAAAAAATTGTTTGTTTTCACAGGCTAGCTGACAAATAATAATAAACTGATTGCAACTTTCTTGTATTCTATTAATGTAATTAACTTATTTTGTTTTTTTTGTGTTTATTTGTTTTCACACTCAAAAAGGGTTAAACCTATGATGCCTTAAACAAATGTTTTTATTTATATAACACAAGTTTGAAAACTAAAAAACAAAAAAAATAAAAACTAAAAACAAAATAAATATCTTGACAGCATAAAAGCTATGGCCACAAAGACTTGAACATGATGTAAAAGTTCGAAACTCAAATGTAACATTATTAAAATCTGGAAATGCGTAACAAATGAACTCACTGTTTTAATTTGAATCATTTCACATTTTAGACCCACATTAAAATAAATGAAATTAAAATTAATTTACATGTCAAAAAAATAAACATAATCCAAAAATAAAAAATATAAAATGACACAGAGAATGTACAGGAAGGCATTACTTTATGCTTCACAGTGCTGTTAAGAAAAGAAAAAACACAATCAAGTTGCATAAAACTGCACCATCCCTTATATTTGTGGTTCATTACTATAGACACACAGTCGTTCATCTGTTCTGTGATGATTCAACACTTCTAATGAAGCAGTTAGTCTGGATTATTTCAAGAAAAAGAGCAGGAATGAGCAAAGCTCCAGGTGAGCAGACCTGAGTGTGGAGACATGAAACCGGAGCTTGAAGACTTGAGACAACCTCAGAAAGGTGATCAAACTGACTTAATGTGTGTGTGCTGCACTGTAGGTAAACCTTTTTGCTTTTCTGCTGGTGTTTTAGCAAACAGACGTGGGGTCATTGCATTAGTTCCAACGGAATCAAATGTCTGCAGCCATAAGGAAGTGTCCTACTACCTGGAGATTTTATTCTTGTCATGGACCATTGGATCACAGTTTCATAACAGCAAGAAAGCTGACATGTGCATGCTTGGTGATCAACCTATTTGCATGTATAGTAGATTTGGAAAAGACCTCCGTTTTAGGATCAGGCAGCTTTACGTTATCCTGTAAACTTACTGGAGCAAATTCTGCTATTTGCTCTCTGTGCACATTTTACCTTAAAAGGTTTAATGTAGAAATTACTTTCAAAAAGGACTAGGTTCCCCCTTTGTTGGTCAGTTTGGTCAGTTCTCCAGATCTCATTCTTTCATATTTTTGAATGGATGGGGAGGAAGTCCCGTCAATTACTCATACAAAGACTTCTATCTGACAATTAACCTGTTTTTCTGTTTTTAGCCAGGTGTGTGTAACATGTGGGGACTTTACTTTGTTTTTAAAGATTTTCAGAATTTAAATATGACTAAAAATCCATAAAAAGGGCCTGTATCGTCTAACTAGAAGTCAAAACCATTCAAACTCTGTTAGGCGCCACAAAGGAGGGTTTTATTTACACGTTTAAAGTTTTCTTGTGAGGGTCATTTTCCAGAATTGTGAGGATTGTGCACTTTTGTTTGGATTTTAGTAACATTTACATGGTTCTTGTCATGTTCTGCTTTGAGTTGTCCTCCTGTCAGTCACAACAGATTAAGGTTGATTACCCACAGCTGTCTTCATTTAGATAATCACCCTCAGTGGATTCAAACATCCGGTTTTCAGCTCTTCTTGGTCAGGCCACCTGCTTTGTTGTTCCATAGGTTTTTGGCAAGTTTGGGTTGAGCTATTGAATGTGCAAGTTTTCTTCCATCAAGTCCAATCAACACCATCAAAAATAATTAACACTACAGGAAACAAACAAGTAAAATATCCGGAAAAAAACAAAAGAAGTCCATTGTGGTAACCAAGGAGAATAAAGGAAAGTCACTTTATTTGAGCTTTTCTGTGCTCACCTGTAGCTGTTATCCAATGGGCTGAAAGCCTTTATAAAGTTTTCGTCTGCATCCATGTGTTTCTAATTTAAAGCAGAAAAGTGTTTTTTGAATCTTAGTTGTGATGCTTGTTACTGCACATAGACTTTCACTCAGTTAAGCACATTGTTTATTCATTGCCATTTAGCTAAGCTAAGCTAATTGGCCTCTGGTTGTAGACTTTAATTAACTGAGAGGCAGACGTTTCAGAAAAAAATAGAGACAAACGATTTTCTCTTTTGTTGCTGGATAAATTATTTGGTCAAAAATAAGGAAAAGTAAAATACCAGAGTGTTTGCAAAGCTGTTGATTATCAAGCTCACAGAGACTTTAGCCCTGGGTGGAGCCGGAGGAGAGCATTTCGGAAAAAGAAAACTAACTGGAGCAAAACAACGCCGGCTGACCTTATACGATGTGCTCTGGTTGTCAAACCAATGATGCATTTAATTTAAGGCAAGCATAGAGTAACATTAATGCTAATTCATTGATTAGTATGAATACAAAAGAGCAAATCCTCCTGAGGATGTAATGATCACCATGGAGCCTAAGGAGATTTAGTGTTATACAAAAACCTCAGCATTTCAATGATATAAAGTTTGTAATATCCCATGTGTTTTATATTAGTGCTTTTTCGTTCTGCTGTTTAAAAATGTCCGACACGCAGAACCACCTCAAGTCTAGTTTTGCCACTGCGGGTGACGTCGGGTTTTCACGGTTTTGCACACAGCTCATTCCAGATGAGATAAAGTGTCAAGGTTGCGCGTGGATTCCGAGCAGAATGATGTGTATGCACCCCACATCCATGTGGTTCTCTGTCATGGTCTGGGCAAATGACAGCTCGGCGCTTCTCTCTGTCACATCATCTTGCAGGAGAGGTGGAGGATTGTCTGGGGCCACGAAACACGCACTTGAAAACATGGCAAAGGAGTGTCATATAATCAAAACATCACAAAACACCCCGAAAGCTGGGAGAAATAATGTTTTCAAAGCATTACGATACTGGATTTGTTGCTAAGCCTCACCCATTCCTGAATAAAGCACATCAAGATGGTTATTTTCCAAGCACAATTGAATGCATATGGGTTAAAAACTAATATAATCTAAATTTAGTAAAATGACACCAATTTTCATTAAAAAAAAAAAAAAAAAAATTATTTTCTTGCTAAAAATACTACATTACATGGTGATCTTTGAAGTCCCACTCCGATCATCTTGTTTTAAGATCCTTCCCAGTGGTCATTTAATTACAATTTTACCATTTTTTTACCAAAATAAAGAAAACCTTTAGTTTTCTCGGTCATAGATTTCAAAAAACTGCCTCTGGGTTGTGGGTGGGACAATCAGGGTGTCGTGTTGTAAACCTTCCCTTATTTCCCATCCTCCCTTTGTTTGCAATCTCTCTCACTAGCTTACAGCCTCCTCCCAACCCCTATCTAACATTACTGGTGGGGAGCTTGTGGCCGGCCGACTGTAGCTGCTACCTACATCACTGCTGCTGGCTTTGTCCAAAAGCATTTTTTATTTTATTTGCACCTGATTCAAAACGATTTGAATAAAGAAATACTCAGAAATGCAATTTTAATTTCATTTTTCTTTATATTTTGCCCTCCACAATTAGAAAAATAAATAAGAACATATTAAAAACACCAAAAACTCATCGGAGTGGGTCTTTAACTGCTTTAGAAAAATAGATATTAAAGTCTTTATTGTTCCCAAAAGAACAGTAATTACACATCATCCCAACTAAAGATAGGGTGTGAATTACAAAACATCACTTGCAAGGTGGATCAGAGCGGGAATAAATAAATTCCAGTTTGTTCTGCACCAGGTGATAACAGCAACAACTAAAAACAGCCAGTATTAGAATATTTGTTAATTAACTGAAAGCACTATTTTTCATGCTTCAGAGAGCCTTCAGGCTACAGAGAATGACACATCCACATTCACATCAAGTTTGCTTCATAATTCTGTTGACTACATACTGTGTGTGTGAGGATCTGAAACAGACATGTCAAACTTGACATTAATGGTGTCTTGGATGTGTTAAATAAAAACAAGCATAAGTCGCTTTTACTTAAATGCCCCCCCACAGCATCATTCCAGCATCTTGCTGTGATAAAGGCTGCACAGTTTATTAAGGGCGGCACAACAAATCCTGCATTGCTATAGTAACGTGTTTTTTATGGGGTATTGCTAGGGTAACATGTGAACAATGCCGGAAATGTCACTTTGTACATATTTTAGGTTAATAAGCAGGTGGAGGGATGAATGTCTACTTCGTCAGTAGCATGATTCCCTTTAATGACAGGGTAAACAGAGGAGGTTTGACGACATATTTATTCATCTGTCAGAATATTCATCGTAAATCAAAACTATTTTGTGTGTTTACCAATTATCGAGAAATTTGAGGAGCAACAGGTTTCATCAAAATAATGGAGTAATCATAGTAATTTTGGTTCAATTGTTTTTCTATTCTTGACTGCGAAAGCGCAACATGTTTGTATTTGTTTTAACAGCTTTTCCCCCTCACTCTGGTTGTGCTCCGTCGGATCGGCTGAACATCTGGTCTGAGAATAAGCGAAGAATAATTTGGGTACGCTATGTAGCTTTACAGTGATCACATCACCATAATCAGACTCTGATTTGATTACTGGCATGTCAGGGAAATGAGAAAACACTGTCTTGGGTAACAAAATTAACCTTTGAGGTATAGAAACACACCAGCTCTGCATTTTAATTGCTTAAAGACACCTACGAATCTGGAAAACTTTGATCTGTGGGGGCTTATGCCTTACAGCTGGGGTTTTTCCAGGACTTTAGTTTTGTCTCCAGTGGCTCATTGTTCTTTATAACTTAGAAAAAAAGAAAAAAAGAACAAATAAATCCCATGTTCTTGCAGACAAGCATTCCCCGCTTTATGAAGAAAAACAAATTATTTATGGTTTCACTGGAAATGTCTGACAACATGGTACTAAAATTGTTTCCACTTATCACATGCATTATAAGACATCCTCATGAATAGGAAGCAGTGCAAAGAGCTTTAGTGGTGTGTTTGTGAATAAATGTCCTTTTTTTCTTTCTTTCTTTTCTAGAAATATTTGTCTAAAAGAAAAGATAGTTTGCTCTAAATCAGCGTGTAAAAAGATGGATCATCCTTTCCCAAAAGGACATTATCGTGATGATGTTGCCACATATTTTAGTCACTTAATTAAAATTAATTGTGCAAAAATATATGCATATTAGGCTTATCTGAATCCCAAGCCTGAGGCTGGTCACTTTAGGGTTTTTTGTTTGAGCTCTAACAAATAATGAACATGCGAAGTGAGGATAATGCATCCTTTAATAGCGCTCTGTCTTGCTTAGGTAAAAGTCAATGTGGAGACCATTTATAATGAGGCAATCATCAGGTGGAGCCTGCGATAATATTGTTTCTCATAATAAATCCTGCAACTCTCCTGGCCCCAACCGTCCCCAAGACAAGCAGCTGCTCCATGAGCTTGTTAAAAAAGGAGAAAGCAACAACACCTCGCAGCTCCACGTATCGCGTCAACGCTAACATGCATCATGCCCACTGAAGAGGTCTGTTGCACCACATTCAGCCTGCAGATGATTAATTGAAAACAAAAATGATTCCTGATGGGCACAGATACATAAAGTGTCCACTGAAAGCATTAATAATTGTGTGTAATCTGCGATTATCCATGTTGAAACCTCTTAGTTTCATAATTTCTTGAAGATTCAACTGTTTGGAAAATATATTTCTAGTTGATGGTGGGAGGGGTAATAATCTTTAACTTAATAACTTAATAACTTGGGTGTGAGTGATCAGACTGGTGTTATAGTAAACATTCATGTTAAGACAAGACCCTAAAGAGGATAAATCAATGCTTAAGAGATGTTAAACAAACAAAAATACATTGGATTTTAGGGCTTTACAGAAACCACTTTGATCATCTTTTGAGCTAATTTAAAAAGCTGGTATTTTAATTATGATTATGCCAACTTTAAATAGAATAATAAAAAAACTGTGTTGTGTTCTCTGACATAGTCTCTGCAGAGCAGCAGTAGTTTATTAGTAATTGCCTCTGAGTTGAGGGCGGACCATTGGAGCGGAGCAACCCCATCCCACTTCCCCTCTCTGTTCCTGAGAGCCCAGAGCTTGAGATATATATTTTCTATTTCACAAAAACAATCTTTTACAAAACAGCATTTTTTTCATCTGATTCAGATTCACAACACTTTGAACAAAAAAGGCTTAATTTTCTTTATAAATGTCCTCCATCATCAGAAAATGCTGATATAGAATTGTCATACAATGCAAATCTCACATTTGATTGGCTATAATCAATTGAAATGTGGATAACTGATGACAGAGAAGTCAAGGTGTTGGTAATTTAAAAGTGTAAATGGCTAATGTCAACAGTTCACAAACTTCTTTATAGTTCAGGAAATCTCAGTGGAGGAAATGTATGACTCCAGGCTTGATGAGGAGACAGATAGCAGCTGTGGCGAATGATCAATGGGAAAAAAAAACGGGTTATCGCACCCACAGAACACACACGCTGAAAAGAAAAGACAGTAAGGCAAAAGGGAAAAAAAAAAAAAGGAAGAGACTCCAAAAAACTGCCATTACCAGATTACATGGCAAGTCTGCTCTCTGTCTGTGTAAGCCTGCGATGGAAGTGTAAGGCTTTCTGTTCCATCACTGCCTTCGTGGAAAAATATGGCTTGTATGTACAAGCATGATTAAGAAAACAATTTATTGTAGAACTTTACACACCCCAATGATCATGATCAGTTCGATTTATGAACACGCACCGAATGTGAAATGATGTGTTATGGAAACAAGTTCAACCCTTACAAGAGCAGCACAAAATAACCCTTTTTAAATTGGTCTACTCTGCACACTACAGAGATGGTAGAGCATCTTCCATTGAATGGAACTTAAGACCAAAAAGACCAGAAAACTGCAATGCAGGTTGCACTGCCAAATCATTTGATCACAAGGCTTAGTTGAATGCTGATGTGAAGTGCAGAAGGCGAGAGATAGCAGAGCAGACTCCACAAGTAATTAAAACATGCTACTGAGCCCATATGGATCCTTTGCTTTAACTCATGTATGCTCCGTGGTGGACCTGCACTAAAGCAGCGGCTGCTCTGTTTTATGGGAAAATCCATCCAATTAAACCTTTGAACAAATAGCCATCACATGCAAAAATCAAGAACTTTACATCAGGAGCATTTCACAAAAAGCCAGGTGCAGATGTTGCAAGATGGCAAAAGGTCATATATGTGCATCTAATTTGTATTTTATGGTAAATGGTAACACCCAGGATGAAAGAACAACACTGCAACTCACCATGTAGCTTTACCATTATGCATTCTTCAACTGAAAATGTATGTGCGACAGGAAGCTGTGACTCACAGCATGATTCTCAGTGCATTATCCAGTCAGCAAGTTTTATTTGGCAGAGATATGATCCAAATAAACAGCCAGGCGCTGGCACAGGTCTTTCCATGAATAATGGACAAATGTGGTTCATATCTGCTCGGCCAAAGTTGAACCGTGACGCTGTCATGTCATGACCAAAAGTAAACTCGCACCGCCTCAATCTGCAGAATTCAATTTCATCCTCAGGTTTGTGAAAACCACTGCAGCACGGGCAGGGAGAGCGGGTGGATGTGCAGCTATAGAAAGGCTTTGTCACTTCCCAAACATCAAACATACGATATCGGAGATAGTTTCCATGGTGACGCTTTATAACCTTTAGCTGTTTGTTCACGTAGTTTGTTTACCTCACTGTATCCCACCTCTACACGACACCATAAACAATGTCTCTGAGACATCGCTTGTGCCTAGAAAAAAAACACTGTTTTACTTAAAGAAATATGTTTTTTTTTTTTCAAATTGATTTCTAAATAATCAAATAAAGTAGATTTAACTTTTTTTGTGTGTTATTTTTTTGTTTGTTTCTGAATTGGTCCGATTGGCTGTGCAGTAAACTCTCTTCCAACACAGTAAATTATAGGTCAGGCAATAGATGTCTGTTATCACCCTATTTCCCCAAAGTGAATGCAAATTGCATTATGTCGTCTGGATAACTCAGTAATGGAATGGAATTTAAAAGAAGTGGTTTTTAGATCAAGTTGACATCACTTAAATATTTTGTAATTAATTAATTTAAATATTTGCAGCCTTGCAATTAAGTTTTCGTTTAAAACGTTCACACAAGATTATTTGAAGTTCTAAAAAGTGGTCAAGACAAATCTTGTTTGACCCATGACTTCAATGTTTCAGTGCAAGATGTCAGTGCAGACGGCAACTGCACAGATCTTCTTGGACTTGACTTATAGGATTCTGAAAATGAAATAAAAATGTTGCAGCCATATTGGTTGTGTTTTTTTTTTTTATAGTAAATTTATAAAAATGGGCAGTTATGTGGAGCAGGATGAAGTGAGAGTATTGTTGGGTCTGATTGATAGCCTTTTATCTCCCCAATCATTTAATCCATTTTCCAAATCTCTTTTGAGGTCATGGGGTTGCTAGAGCCTATCCCAGTGCAAAGGCGGGATACACCTATCGCAAGACCATCCCCCACAAAGCAGCATAAATGTGAACTCCCTCATAATCAAAATTAGCATCTATATGTCAGACGGTAGATATTTTGTATGAACTGAAATGTCCTTGTCCTAGTGGCCATTTGAGGAACTGCTGATTTGGCACATACTGGATGCGTTTAACTCAGGAACAGAATGTGGGGGCTTGGCTCTCAAAAGCACTTTTATAGTAGAATGAGTCAACAAAACATCATCTAATCAACTGTGAAAATCCTAATATTTACTAACAAAAAAATGCTAGTCCTGAAAAATCATTATATAATCAATTATGCCTACTTCCTGCTTTTACTTGAGAATATATGTTATAATTTGTCTCCAAAAATGTTGTGTTTCTTCAGATCTTTCTTTTGTTTTTCTTCTCTTGCTTGTTATGCTTCTTTATCTGGAATAAACTCTACTTTCTTAGAGGCAGATTCTTTCTGATAATCATGTGTTCTCTTGGGTGATTGGTGATTTTCTTCAGCTCTTGCTTAATGTTGTCACACTTGTTGATTCACGCTGATGATGCTAGTTCTGAAGCTTGATTACCTCTTCCTCAGAGAAGAAACATAAAGTTTTACAAGAAGTCATTTAACATTTTACAAAAAATCCGTTTGTCTAAAGTTTAACTGATTCAATTCAATTCAATTTTATTTGTATAGCCCAAATTCACAACAACAGTCGTCTCAATGGGCTTCATATCAGTAATTGAAAAAGTAAAACATAAAATCAAAAGGATCATGAATACATAGAATTCAATAGGAAAATACTAAAATGAACTAACAAACTGACTAAACTAAACTGGCATCCCTGCCCTTAGACCCCCTTCGCGGTAAGGAAAATCTCCTGAAAAAAAACAGATTCCGGAAAAAACGAAGAAACCTCAGGTGTGCCCACATGAAGGAGGGACCCTCTCCCAGAACGGACAGGCGATTTACCATAGAGAAGAATTAACTCAGGCGTGGCCAACCCTGGTCCTCAAGAGCCTCAACCCTGCCTGTTTTCCGGCTCTCCCTGGAATGCTTGATGCTGATAACCTAAATCAGGTGTGTTCAGTCAATCAGGATGTGAAATCACTTGAGTCAGCTAATCAACAGCAAGGTGGTGAGGGAGAGCTGGAAAACAGGCAGGGTTGAGGCTCTTGAGGACCAGGGTTAGCCACCCCTGAATTAACTTATTTAACTTTAAAACTACACATTTAAAGTCCAGCAGACGAGCTTCATCCAGATGTAGTTGGGGGGACGGCCAGGGGCGTGAGTCGAGCCGGAGACAGGATCCACAGCCAGGTGTAGGAGCAGGAGCAGAGACGAGGTACACGGCCAGGTACAGGAGCACGGATGAGGCAACTGGAATCTGGAAGCACTCCCACTCACCCGGAGGGGACTGGGAAAGAGGGGCAGTCCATGAATTGCACTGCACCAAACAGAGGCATGGAGAACTAAATGATGAATAATGATCAAGAATAGAGGAGAGAAGGAGGGTAGAAGTAGATGAGAAAATAGGACAGAACCCCAGCGCACCATAGCTACCCCAGCTTCAAAATTACTAGCAGCCTAATAACAACTAATTGTTATTAAGTGTATTTTAAACACATTAACATTAAGTTTGATAATCTCTGAATACTAGCTATTCTGACAATAAGCCTGTCCAAAGAGTAATGTTTTGAGCCTAACTTTGAATGTAGAAACTGTGTCGGCCTGTCTGACATGAGCTGGGAGTTTATTCCATTAAACAGGAGCTTGGTGGCTAAACGCTCTACCTCCAACTGTACTTTTACTAATTCTGGGAACCACATCAGTCCTGCATTTTGGGAGCGAAGTGTTCTCTTTGGATGGTAAGGCACTATGAGGTCTTTGTTGTAGGATGGGGCCTTACCATGTAAGGCCTTATGCTGATCCACTCTAAACTCTGAGAGTGAAGCAAAACGCAAGTATAACGACAGAAAAGAGCCTTTGGAGATTAAGTTTTAATATTTGGTTTTTACTCCATCCATAAACATTTGACACATTTCCCTTTAAGCTCTCCTTTTGGCAGGCCGGATTACATGAGCTAATCTGTATATCTCTAAAACATTATCCTGCTTTGGTGATGTGTGTTTGTGGCAGATTCCCTCGCCGTTGTTGAACTACCTCTGCTGGGAAGATTAAATGTGTGTGCCGGGGTTTACTGGAAGTGCTCAAAAAAAGCTGCTCAAAGGTCTGAAGGCTGTTCTGAGATCCATTCAGGGATTACATTCTCATATCAACTCTCATCTTGAGTTTTGAAAACCACCAAGATGTTCAACGACTTGCGTCAGCCATTTCACAGCTGAGGTGTTGTCTGTCCATTTCCCACGAAAGATAAAGAATATCTTTCTTTTGAGCCAAAGAGAGTAGAGCAAAGCTGTCACAGTGTTTAGAAATATATGCATAAATATATATATTTTTTGTAAATACAGATTTCTGGACTGTTAGCTGATTTTATGGGTGCAAACGTCTGGGTCCATAAAATGGGGAAAGAGGTTTCTCCGCTTTGATCTTGAGAATGATTAAATATACATGACAGAAAGCAGAAAGCTCAGAAGCCATGATATGAAGCCATTCCGCTATAAAGAGAGGCATTTAGTAGAGTGGTTGTTGAGCTATTTTCATGTTTTTTTTTCTGACAGAACGGCGAACCCACTCATGCAGCAGTTAGGTGCTGGTTATAGTGGACTGCCTGTTTAATCTGTTATCCATTCAGGCTTTACAGCTTTGAACCTCTACCAGGAGGAACAACCCACTGAGATTATGGTGTTAGATTAAATCTAACAATGATTGAATAACCAACCATTATATGACTGTGGCAAATTAATTTCCCCAGTGCCATGTCAGCTTGGGTAACACATTCTATGTATGCAGCACACTGTGAACTGCTGATATAGAATTGTGATACGATGCAAATCTGTAATAAAACAATAATAACTAGCCTAAAAGAAGCAGAATCAACAGAAAAACAACATAATAGAAGTACACCTCTGAAGAGGCCATATCATCCAATTTAAAGTCTTTTTGATCTTAAATATGCATAGATTGCCATTTCATTTTAACATTGGTTTAGAAAACCTTTAAGTGTTGTTACTCCATTCTGTTTTTGTTCAAAGAAACAGTCAGAACAACATGGAATAAACACTGATTATGATTATGTACTAAAAAACTACAACCCCTGTTGTGCATCCATGATAGGGTATAGCTGTCTTTGTCCTCCGCCTTAAGGAAATTATAAATACTTTGAAGCTTATACGAGCATACAGAACATGGTAAATTATACTATACAACATGTATTCCTCACATCCATTTCTTCTAAAGGAATAGCTGTGTGGATGTTTGGAAGAAATACAGACATTTCAGCAAAATCCTGGTCAGTTAAAATACATCGTGAATGAAGAAGCTGCTTGATGGCAAAAGCAGATTCATTTTCAGTTTATAGAACGTTCTCCTCAAAGTAGCACAAAAAATAAAAACTCCACAGCTGAAAAAGAAACTGCATTCACTGCTGTCTGCTATGATCATCATTTGGAAACAAGCAAACAAAGCATACTGGTTAGGGCCTTGAAGGTCTTGGTTCAGATCCTGACTAGGATCTTTCTGTGTGGAGTTTGCACGTTCTCCTTGTATATGAATAGGTTTTCTCCAGGCCCTCTGGCTTCCTCCCACAGTCCAAAAACACGTTTCATAGGTTAAGTGATGTCTCTAATTTGTCCTTAGGTGTGATTAAGTGCGTGTGTGTGGCCTTGCAACGGACTGGCGACCTGTTCAGGGTGTGCCCCGCCTTCGCCCAACAGCAGCTGGGTTAGCTCCAGCAGCCCAAAAGGGGATTCTGAGGATGGATGGATGAAACAAACGACTGTCTTTTACAGCCAACAGCATAGTTATGTTGCAGCTTGACAAAACCACCAAATTGTGGTGTTGTCCTTTAGTCTTACAGCACGGCTGAATCACAAATTTCCCAATAAATCCCCAAACTACCAACTCTGCTGTGTCAGTCTCATGACTTCAGAACATTCATAAATCACTAGAAGAAATGTACTGACATAAAATAAGGTGGTTCTAGTGTAGTCATAAACCAACTATAGACGTTGACCTTTGAACCATGTTAAATACGAATAAAAATCATTAGGAAGCCATTTAGTTGACTCTTATATAAACCAGTCATCTAAAAACTTTTGCTTTCTTTCCTTCTTTGCAACTTTAACCTAACTGCCACTTGCCTCATTTACCTAAGGCCTAATTATGACACCTGCAGCTATTCAATTTCTGTCAAATAATAAGCAATCTTAAAGCAGCTTGAGCTACTATTTTATTTTAGCAATATCATGCTGAAAACTGAGTTTTACTGAACAAAAAAATAAAAAGCTCAGATCTTGTGCATTTTTAATACCAGGAGATAAATATCTCAAACATGATAGCAGCACACATGGCAGGTGAACTGTTTCATCTTTTCACCCCTCCCAGCCGCCTGTCTGAATTGAGCAGTCTCTGCCAGCTAAAGCACAATTTGGATTAGCAAAAGCCCCACTGATAGGTCAGCTTAGCCCGTAATGGAGCGGCTTAGACCTCGTCTGCGTGATTATAACATTCTGAGCAGCATTTTCCCTTCATCCAGATGTTACAGCAAAAAAAAAAAGAAAACGAAAATCACTGCTGCCTTTAGGACCGTGACTAATTTTAGCTTGCATATCTTTCATGCACTTGTGACATGAAAGTTTATTGCAACTCTGATTTTATTAAAATTTGTTTTGCCACAATTAAACACTTTTACAGGTAAACAAAAAAAAAAAAAAAAATTCGTGACATGGTTTTAGCATATTAAACAGCATTGACTTTGAAAAGGATTTTAGCTATAAAGCAGGTGTTTTATTTCGCTAATGCTGGCTGGAGAAATGCCTTGATTAATATTAAGCAGAGTTGTTATTGAAGAGCATTTTTTTTTTGCTTTTAGACATTCAAAAAAGTAGCTTTACGTCCTTGTACTTCTCAAACTTTACATTGTGATACATATTTTTTTTTTCTGAACCGTTGTGTGGTTTGTAAAGTTGTCATGGTTTTAGCAGTTTTGAAGAAACTCACCCATGACGAAGTGAATTAATATAAACATATAAACAACCTGCGTGATACCTGAATATAGAATTAAAGGCTGCGTTGTTATTAATAATTATTTCTCATTGTTTGGCCCTCAACATTGTGCACAACTGCAACAAAATCAATTATCTGGTGGAACAGGTCAAGACAGAGCTAGAGGTTTTTTAAGGTTCATAAATGATGTGGTCAGCAGTGGAAATCACTTGATGCAGCGATTACTTGGGAAGTCAATAGTTCAATCTTGCAGAGGGCAGCATGTTTTTTGATGCAAACTTCTTTGTGGTTTAGAAGGTATTTGGTTCCTCCAGTCTCTTTTAGTTTGATCTTGAGTTGAGTTTTCCATCAAGGTTGATTTTTAAAATGCGATATTTACATCATTTGTCTCTGACATAACAACATTTGTGTTAATGGATACAAAAACACACATTTCCTGCTAATATCAAACACAAGCTTCCAACATTTAAGTGAAAACTCATGAGCGGAGCACACAGGAAGCACCCACCCCTCCAACACACTGCTGCAGGGCAGCGCTTTGTGAACGCAGGAAACACTGAGATAAATGTTGTGCTTTGAGTGAACCACATAACATCTCATGATCGGAAAACAGGGATAATCCTTTGCACTGTTTCATCTGCATAATCTGCAGGCGTTTCTTGCAGTTGGTGACACAGTAAACAGAGGTGCACTGCAGCTGCGCCGCTTTGCCAACTTCATCTCAAAAAGATGAGACACGACGACGCAAAAACACCGCCTTTGCCTTGAACCTCAACACTTAAAAGGCTGATGTTATCTTTAATATTCTAATCTAATTTGCATGGGTCAGAAAAATAAGACACAAGTGCACGGATGCTAATTGATTAATTAATGGAGATTTAACCTGCTGTTTAGGAACAATGATCTAAAATTAAGAAGCTACTGAGGACACTGAACATTCACTTTCTTCTCATCGGCAGCTAAAAAATATATATTTTTCTCTTTTATTGGTTATGTTCCTGCAGACAACATTAATATTTTACTGTGTGTTGCGAAATAGAATTAATGACCTGCAATAGCAGCCGAAAAATTTCTATTTTTGTCTCATTTTGAAGGGTTAGAATTACGCACCTGATTTGGAAGCAGACACAAGCGGTCATATTTCATTCTAACGTAATAAATAAAGTTTAATTGATCCCATTAAAACCTAGTTTTTACTGCTTTTTTTTCTTCCTAGAGCAACAATCCACCACATTGGTGGATTGTACTAAATGTGACAATCAAAGTATGGCATATTCTCAAGCACAGGTGAATTTCCTCCTCATCTGATGCTCCGACAGCCAGTAATGGCAGGATTAGCACCTGCGGTGTAAAATGAGCATGTCAGTAGCAGAAATAACAGTCAGAAAATGACGACAAGCTCCACCACAGTAACTCATCATACACCAACCACGCCGTATCTAAAATGAAATACAGTGTTTACAAAGGACTGGCCACACCGTCTCGTAAATATAATGCACATCTGAAATCATTCAACGGCAGACTGCAAGACTCGCCGTGCACTGTAACCCCCCCCCCCAACCTCCTCAGGGGACAAAATCATTTCTGTTTGTCACATTTAGCTGCTGACCAGTTATATCAGTAAAAAGCTGCAGGAAAGACCTTATGCACTGTGCTTTTTGAAGGAAAAAATAAAAAATACATTACCGATGAAAGCGGTTTATCTAAGTATTCCATGTTGAGTCACTAAAGTTCAAGGCTTTATTTAAACCAAACTTTACATTATGCTGATGAATACTGAATTGAATTATTGCAGAGGAATTCATTTTATCCATGAAACACATAGATGGACTTAAAAGAATAAAAAAAACGTATAAACAGACGAGAGAAAAACCATTTCAACTCTTAAAAGATAAAGTCAGAAGAACTAAGCAGTTAGAACAAGTGCTATTTTCTAGTGCGATTTCAAGACAAAAAAAATAAGTTGATGCTAAAAACATGAATGTTTGCCCTAAATAAGCTCAGATTTGTCTAACAATTATTTAAGATGAAAGATTTAATTGGTTTAGGATTTGTCTTTCTACGGGAGATTAACCAAAGCAGCACTTTCCGTCACAAAACATCGTCGAGTGCCATTTTACTGCCTCAACACACTCATCCTGCTAATAGTGACTCCAATTTGTGGCTTAAGAAACTATGCAGTGTGTAAAAGTCACCATCTGCTCTGTAACGGCAAAACTATCCGGCAACCAACCTGCATGAAGCTGCAGAAGACATGAGCTTGAGGCCTCCTGCTGAGACGGGACTTCCAGTCCTCAGAGAGGCTCGAGGCATTGTGAGGGTACATGGTAAACTGCCTGCAAGGGGGGTTGGAACACTGTCTATGTACTGCTCTGTTTGGGGATAAAGCATGGTACCTGTCAGGGGCAGGCCCGATCGCGACAGAAGCTCTGAAACTGCCAGAAAGGAAGGGTAAAAGTAATGTGCTGCAGCTTTATAGAGATGAAGGCCATGACTAATACTCAGTCAGCCGAAAGGCTAGCCTCCCACTGTGAAAATGATCACGTAGAGTCACAAACAAATATTAGAGAGCCAAAAGATATCGAAATCCGTGTGAAAAATGCTACCAATCTGTAAAAACAAGCAATGGTGGTAATTTTGTCTCTTTTAGAAAATATTTTTTTTTCCATTTGTTCACACTGATCTGTTGTGAACTATAAAATGCTTCTCCAAAAGTAAAAGGCTGATAAGGTTTTGATCTGTTCCTTGGGACATTTTCACTAAATGGGAGTTTTCTTTTCATTTGCGTGTCACACTGACCTCCAGCTTCATAACAAATGGGGGGGGGAATGAAGGAGCATTGCTGTCTGAGGTCGATGCTACAAAAAATACAAAATCTTCCTATTAAAGATCCACTCTGATGAAAATGGTGCTTTGTATTACTTTTTTTCTGATAATGGAGGAGTTATATAAAGAAAATTAAGCTGAAATTGTTTTTTTTTTAGTATTTCTTTATTCAAATTGTTGTGAATCAGGAATGGTTGAAAAAAATGCTGTTGGAAAAAGATTGTAGTTGTGACGTAGAAGCTACAATTGGCTCCATTCGGATGTGTCCACTAAGTTTTCCTCGTCCGAGCTGGCACCTGGCTCAAAACTTTACAGATAGATGATGGGAAGTGAGGTCGGGCTTCCTCAACACCAACCCTGAAGCAAATTTCCAATGAACCCCTGCTGTATTGCAGAAACTGTCCAAGAAAACCTGTTTTTTTATGTAGATATATATGTTTTGGCATAAAACATCATAATTATAACTAAAAGACCACTGGGAACCATTTTACAAAACCCTAAAAGATAATCGGAGTGGGTTCTTTAGACTTCATATTCTAGTAACTGGGGGCAGAAAGTTTTGTTTAGCCTTCTCAAAATTAAGGATGCTTTGCTCCTTCCACAGAAACAGATGTGGTTTGATTAGGTGACTTTAATGACTCATTTTATTTCATTTGTTTCTCCTAATGGATTCAGCCTTATGGAATCGGTGAAAAGCAGCCGTTTGTATGTTCTGTGCCTACTTGTTTATCTGCACGGTAATTAATGCCCCTCAGTCTCCTTGTCTTCCCAGGAGATGCTGTATCCGTGCAGTGTTTACTCAGAAATTACAAATTTCAAATGCCACAAATGCTGTCTCTTTGAAACTTTGGAAAAGGTTACAACAATTACTTTGCAAAGACACGCACTATAAGGTATGCCTTAAAAGAAAAGAAAAGAAGAAAAAAAAAATCAATGTTGTGCACCAAATGAATTAACATAAGCTGTTGCCCCCATATGTTGCAACTAAACAGATGCAGAGTTTCGCAGCGGTCAACTTAAAATGATTGGATCCTGAAGTGCTGGACGTTTTTCTCCGGCAAGGAAATCTATCATGTTCAAACTGTCATATTAATTGGTTCTGCTTAAGTGAACTGGATCTGCAACATTTTCAGGATGTAAATTTTAGCCTTTGACTCCGATGTACTCAGGTGTGACTTTCAATTAGAGCAGCCTGTTTTGTGCTTCTTCTTGAGTTAATATGCATTTCTGCCCGTGACAGAACATCGCTGGAAGATGGAGAGTGTCGGAGAAGTTTTTTATCTTTATTACAAATGTAAAAGGTGAGCCACCATTTTTCTGGGGTTGTCTTTTGCTGCCGCAGTTCTGGGACCTGCATGCCGTGACAGCTTGTTTCTGCTGCTGCATCATCAATAAGGGAATGGTGAGGCCAGCGCTGATCAAACTAAGGGAGCCTGGATTCTTACCACTTTAACACAAAGGCAAATACTCAGATTTGTTAAGAGCACTCATGGAATACAACCGATGGATCTTTTTTGAGCTATAACCTTCAGATTGCATCCTAAAATAGGGGTCTTTGTTTTCATTTTTAGATTAATTTGAACGCTTTGATAACTGTTGATGGCACGATAAAATAAAAATAAAACATTTGAAATAAAATTCTTTTCATTCTCTGTTTGGACTTTTCTGTCAGGGTAAAAACAGACACATTATAGTATTGATTTAGTATGGTACATTTCTCTAAACGTGCTCAGAGTCTTTCTCACTCTGAGGCTTCATTTCTCAATGTTTTATGTCCAAGCTTGAACAGCCTCAGATCTCAGCACTGCAGTCTGGCGATGCAGGGAAAGAAATACCTGGCTCGTCCATTGTTGGAAGTGGGACGGTCTGTGGGGGATCCCGGGAAGTGAGCTGGGAATAAGGTTTTGATCAGGACCAGCTGTCTCTTCTGTCCTCAACTGCTCCGCCGAAATCCAAAGTTTTACAGAAAGCAGGCATATATAATGGGTGGATGTAGGGTGTATGGGGGGGGGGGGGGGGGGGGCATGTTTGGTTTTAATTAGTCTCATGGTTTTTTATTTTGCTCGCAGCACAACACGTGTGTGCTTATCACAGAACCGAGCTTTTCTCAGAAGACAATTAACGTGATGCCGACAGGATTTAAGAAGGCATAATTGGACGCAAATCCTTCCATCCGTCAAAATGTTACATTTAATTGATGATAAATGTGAAGGTGGTGTTGGGCAGATAATGAACTAAATGTGCTCTAAAGTTATGGAGGAGAGGCAAATTACAGTGTCATTGTGAGACAGCATGATAAGAATGCAGTTTGAATGGAGAAGCACTTTTTGAAGATTTAGCACACAAACGCTTTTGTGTCTGTGTGGGTGGGACTTGATGACCCATTCCAATTAAAATGGTGGATTTGTTGTTTTAAACATCTTAATGTGGCCTTTTTCTGATGATGAAGGACATACATAAAGAATTTTAAACTAAGAATTGCCCTTCTGAGTATCAAATCATGATTAATCAAGAGCAGACAAAAAATTGCGGTTGGAGGAAACTTGTTGCTGTGACGCAGAATCTACTACACCAAGCAACAAGCTCCCTCCTTCACTCCATCCAGGTGCATCCTCTTGTAGACGAGATGCATGCACGTCTTTGTTTTCCTTGTCTGTGCAGGCATGTGGCTTAAAACTCTACACCTGGACAGCTCCAATATTGCTCACCGTTTTTGTTGAGGGGAAGTGGGTGGGATTGTTTTGCATCAATGGTCTAACCCACAATTCAGAGGTGAATTTTTTATAAACAACTGCCGCTCTGTAGCAACTATGTCCTAGTTGTTTTTTGTTTTTTTTTCTTTCTTTTTTCAGTTAATTGTGGCATAATTATCATTAAAAGACAATTGGGAACACTTTGAAAATAGCTCAAAGTTGATCGGAGTGGGACTTCACTGCAAAAACAGAATCTTAAGAAAGTAAAAAGACCTTTTTTTGAAGAAAAAGTGTCTTAATGTCTACCGTGCAAGATACATAGTGACTAGAATTCATGATGGCCGTCTTTTTTCCCCATGGGCAGATTTTTTTTTTTTGCTTAGTTAAAGAAATTTGTTTCAAATTATTAGTATTTTTTGCCTATTTCTGTTTTTTTCGTGTTTAATTGATGACTACATGATGCCTCTGTCTTCAGATTTTCCTTGTTTGCTTCTACAGTTACAACCAGCACACATATTTATGTTTTTTGGAAAAATCAAGGTTATATCTAAGACATAACAGAAAGCTTGCATCCTAGAATATTGCAGATGTAACTTAGAGTAATAAATGGCAGCTTTTTGCCCTGGCTTTAGCAACAACAGGTTTTCATAACTGAAGCAACTCCTAAGAAAAGCTTGAGATGCTGCAATGTCATTTTCACCTATGCTTTGAAGAAACTTGGCAATCACTTGCAAGTGAGAACAAGTACACATTGTCCTGGGGATCAGTTCTGAAAAAGACATCTGGCTGTTGCAGCCTGAATATGGCCTGAAAGATTCACAAAAAAAAAGCGCCAAGTCACCTGTGACCAGACGGAAGTCACACAAAAGTAATGAGGAAAGCATTTACACCAGGTCAAAATGGTTGGAACTCGACAGTCAATGAAAGAAAAAGCCATAATGGTCACTAAAATGCCTTATTACTGATAAAACTGATGAAAACAAATGTTGAAAAATCAATAAGTAAAATGCTGAATGCCTTTTTTGAGTAGTTGTTCAAGATCATAAAAAAATAAATGAATAAAGCTGACGTGGAACCAAAATGAAGACACCCAAATGAAATGTTTGTCCCATTTAAAACATTTTTTTTTACTACAATCAAATGTTTTTCTGTAACTTCCAATGCAAATGTTAGCAGCCAATATAGCTCACCTCTCAAAAGCAAACTGCTCAAGGTTCTTCCTGCTGTTCAAAAGACATTTTTTTTTTCCAAGGTGTGTATTTTTCTTTTTTTTTTATATAAAGTGTTCCAAATCGTGCATGGTTTGACACTGAGCTTTCATTTTGGAGTTTACCTTTAATCTCTTTGGAGGTCATCTGTCTCACTTTCACTTGTTATCTGAGGTTCTGTAGACTTTAAAAATTTAGAATGCCATGCGGCTGTAGTCACAAGAACATTAAGGATAGCCTTTAGTATGATTTCCTTTCTAAACTCTGTCCTTCTCTTTTTGTGATTCATTTTCAGTGTGGTGCATCAAACGGCACATTGACTATTTGTGACCATTTCAACAGGCAGACTTGCATATAGCAAGTTTGAAGACAACTTTAGCTCAACATGTTAAATTATAATCAACAATTATTTTAATTAATTATTTTTAATGCTTTCGTAAAATTCATGGAAATTCTGTGGGTTTTTCTTTCCTTCACACCATGATGCAGCAACTGCTTTTAGAGATTTGAACTGCATTTATTGTACAAAAAGATAAAGACCTTTTCTGTAGATGAAAGCAGGATTTAGCCAATTTATTAGACTATCAAAAATAAGAAGTAGACTGTAGAAAAGACGTGTAAAAGCACATGCACAGGATCATCTGTTCCTCATGCTGGAGAGACCATAAAAAGAGAATGAATGGCCCTCTGTGTGAGGAGCAGGGTGCACGGTATCAGGATAAAAGGATGCTCGGGGGCAAGATAGCTCTTCAAAAGCTGAAGTTGAGAATGAAAAAAACTGGAGAGCATCTGATTGGTTTACAAAAACATCCCCCTACCTAATGATTCCCCTCCCTACGTAACAAATTACATAATACTGGCAACACAAATAACTCAGTTTAGCTTTTACCCAATTTATTGCATAACCAGCTCCAGAATGTGACCATCATAAGGTTCCTTTCCACATCCACCGTCAAGAGGTCAGGTTGGAGTCGAGAAAAAACAAAGACAAAGCAAAATCTTTGGTAATATTTCAGTCGTCTCCCATTTCTTGGAATGGCTGTGTTTTCCGGATTTGTTATCCTCCTGAAAGTTGCACCTTCAGAGTGACAAAACAATGCCTCCCACTCCAAAACAGACCCGCTAGGACCCCTTTGCTCTGGCCTGTGGGCTTGTTGATGCGCCTGCCAAATATGTACGCTTCCACTCTTTGAGAGCGGAGCCGAGAATGAGTCATTTGACCATCCTTTGTTTTCTTCGCTTTGCAGTAAACCCATGTCTTTCTTCTTTGAGCGGCTGTAATCACAAACATGTCACTCAGGGTGAAATAATTGTGTTATTCATTGCAAGCTGACCAAAGTATCTTTCACTTCTCATGAACAGACCGACTGTCGGTGATGAATAGAGGCTCCCACCTTTGATTGATATTTGCAATTGTACGCCGAGTTATACAATAAAAGAATTGCCATTCATTATTTTTCCATTGTTTGCCTGTATTCATTTCAAAGGTACTGATTTCTTGACAGCAGAACTTTATGAAAAACACATTTTGTATTTGCCTTCCATGTGTTTTTACACTTGAACATTTCAAACAACCTTCATGACTCTGCTTTATGCTGGGAGAAAGTACAAATGAGAGATTTGTCCTTCTTAAACTTCAAAATGATCACAAAACTTTTAGGAAATCTTCAAAGAATCAGTGCCAAATTAACCATCTCCAAGCCCCAATGAGTCTGGAGCCTATTACTTGTGCTCTCGCTCCGAATAATTGATTGTATTTGACATGACATTGAGGAAGTTTGGCGGATGATGCTCTTCAACGGAGATGAGATCAATCCCAATAAGAAGCTTTCATTCCGCTGACACACTTTAAAAGAAATAACTAAGCTTTTCCAAGAAACGGCTCAGATGTATTAGCATCTCAGAACAGAAAGTCGTCTGATTGCCCCACTGCCTTAAAATATTTCAATCAAGAAACAATGACTTTTAGATAAATGTTGTGGTTTGGATGTATGCATGAGACGATTATGTGCCCACATTAGTGTCCTGCAGTTGTAAAAAAAAAATAAAAAATAAGAAGAATTGTGACGGCAAAGCAAATGCCACACATTCTGAAAAATAGTTAAAAATAGTTAAATTCTTTATATCTGAACTTACTTCATGAGTGATGAGTTTTTGCTCATAGATAAAGACTTTTTTTCTTTTCTTTTTAGCTCCATGATGTTTCACAGTAAATTACCCAGTAGTTTAAAATATGCGTCACATTGCAGAGATCTTTAACGTTAATCGAAAATTGAAGCACCTTTAGTGTGTCTTCCCTCTCCTGTTTACTGTGTAGATAAAGCTTTGGACATGTGTTAAAATGCAAGAAAATGAACGTTATGTGTTATGTTCTCGACGTGAGGCGGTAAACACCAGATGGTCGGAAAGGCCTCTTTAGTGCTACGGATTTTGTCTAACTACCCACCTGAATGACCTGTGCCGAGCTGAGCAGCTGACGCAAAGAAGAAAAAGTGGGAGTTAACTGTTTGTTCTTGTTTACTTCAGTTCCACTTGACTGCAAGGCCAGAGGAGACGTTTGCCATGCATGCAGAAATTAGCTTGTTTATCAGCATTTTGATTTCCGTCCCACATCGCCATCCCACTTGCATTTTAGGTGGAGATGATCCATGACTGATTTCCAATCAAAAGCACAATAACAAAGCACTTGGCTTGTGCTATCTTCATTGCTTTATAATTAAGTGTTGGATCATTGTGACATTGCTATGCTATGTGCTCAAACTTGAAACGCCACAAAGCTTGTGAGCTGCTGCACCTGCCCTTCATAATGTATGATATCAGTTGCCTGAAGGTGATTTTTTATTTCTCTCCTTTTTACTTTATGTTGTGCCCACAGACCCCCCAACTGTACTTTGAAGTGAAATAGCAGACTGAGCAGAAGTCCTTGAAAGGTCACAAAAATCTTTAGCCATTCATTACTGCAAGGAGGAAGTGGGAAAAGTGAGGGAATTTAATGAAAACTAATACTCTTTCTAGTCACCACGCTATCTGTAGTTATGTTTGATATCCTATTACCAGTTCAGAGGTAACCACAGCTCCATACTGCCAAGAGACAAATATAATCCAGAGGGAAATTACCCATCAGGAAAGCAATACTCTTACTGAGATGCAATTACCAGGCCACTTGTGAGACTTTCAGTCCAGTGTCCGTAGCTGCATGTGTGCGAAGGCGGTCAATATGTGCATAACGGCTCTTATGTTCAGAGGGGTAAATTGGATTCTTTGTTGGAGAACAGTTAATTTAAAAGATGTCCAAGATGCAAATGATTGATGTGACTGCATCGTTACATCTGTAGATTCATGGTGCAGGACGGCCCAGTGCAACATCATACTTTAAGAGGGCGGAAAAGACTTTCTTTGGTACAGTGGTACAGTGAACCAACCTCTGCAAGACTTGATCATTAGGAATTTGGTCGTCGTGTTTACACTGGAATTTTTCGGCAAGCGTTGCCTAATTAAGTGTACGTATGGATCCTGTTTCTTCCTGTATTATCTTGCCGGAGCTCGTGTGTTTGTATTTGTTAGTAGTTAAGTAATCTGCATGTCTCACAGAGGATTTAATGTACCGAATTAGCAATGAATCACATAGCCTAAAACAAAGAAAACACTACGGTTTGGAATGAACATGAGTGTAAACATCTGATAAGGATATGCTGGAGGCAGTCGCTATGGTTTATTATTGATACAAAAATATAACCACAGAAAAAAAAAAAACCTGCACTTGCCTCAGCAGTAGTCCATTGTACAATTTATTTTCACAAGAAACCTACCGGGCTGAACATAATTGTGACATTGGCGAGTAACTGTCTCCAAGATAAATATCCTAAGCATTAACCTTCTCCATACATCAAATTAACTCTTTGAATCTCATAATTCCTCATAAACATCTTCAGTGTTTAACCTTAAATGTGGCACAAAACGGGAACAGGAAGGAGCTCAGTGCACCCTTTGCTGAGGAACTGCATGTGGATAAGAACTAAAAGTGCCAGGGAAGAGTGTGAGCCCAGCATGCATTATAAATGTATGACAAAACAATACCCCAGGCACCCCGGTATTAATGATATGCAGTGAACTCATTATTAAAGTTCCAAAACAGCTCCTGGAGTAACACAGATGGAGTCAATTAAGCAATGAGCATACTTGCTTGCCTGCCGTTTCATCTTCTTTCTTTTATCTTTTGCATATTACTCCATGGATGTAATTAGCTGTATGTTTCTCCTCACAACATAATGTCCGGTAATAATAACAGATATTTTCACTTGTAATTTCAAATAATGCTCTGCTTAATAAATGTACCAAATTTGCTTGTGCCATGTCCTTGGGTGTTCCGTTTACACGCCGAGGTGCTAAGGATTAAACTGCTTTTTCTCTCTTTCTGTTTCCCAGAGACCTGATGCCTTCAACGCTGGAAGGGCAGATCACCATGGAGAAGACGCCCAGCTACTTTGTAACTAACCATGCCCCTAAGCGCATCCACTCTATGGCCAAGGACATCAAGCTTATTATTGTGGTGCGTAACCCTGTCACTAGAGCCATTTCAGACTATACCCAAACTCTGTCCAAGAAACCTGAAATCCCCACCTTTGAGGTTCTGGCTTTTAAGAACCGGACGCTGGGTCTTATAGATGCCTCCTGGAGCGCATTGCGTATAGGAATATATGCCCTACACCTGGAAAGTTGGATGCAGTATTTTCCTTTGTCCCAAATGCATTTTGTCAGCGGAGAGAGGCTCATCGTCGACCCAGGAGGAGAGATGGCAAAAGTACAGGACTTCCTGGGACTTAAACAAATTGTCACTGACAAACACTTTTACTTTAATAAAACTAAAGGATTTCCTTGCCTGAAGAAGCCAGAGGACAGCAGCACTCCCCGATGTCTCGGAAAATCCAAAGGGAGAACTCACCCTAAAATTGACACAGATGTGATCCGGCGACTGCACAAGTTCTACAAACCCTTTAACATGATGTTCTACCAGATGACTGGTCAGAACTTCCAGTGGGAGCTGGAGGAGGACAGTGAACCTCGCAGCTCCCAGGACTAGCATGGCACAACTCGGCCACACCACCAGCCTTCTCACTGATCCTATCGTCCTGCTTCATCATAAAAGAGTGCTCAAGCAGGCCGCGGCTGTCCTTGCAGTGTCTGTGTTCATTAGCAAAGGTTTACTGACATGCTTTTTTGACGATGGCCAATCATTATTGTGTATACATAAAAATATATTTATATTTGTGTAAATGAGATGATTTATTCCTTTTGTTTTCTAAAGCATTGAACTGATAAAATCATGTTGACTATGGAGATGCATGCGATGAGTTAAGTGTCCTTACCCCTCATGAGACCTAAGGCTAAACTCTGCCTGTTTCTTCTCCCTTTATTTTCCCTGCAGTTTGTTGCCCTAACACCCACTCAGCACCGTTCAGCACAAAAGATCTTCTATTTTAATGGCTGAGGCCATGGAATACTTTGGGTTTTTTTCTTTCCTCAACACACGTCTGCTGCTTTAGAAGAAGGAGAAAGGAGGACATATATAGTACTATAATCCTTTGACATGTGCTTATCTTTTTATAGTTCATATTCTGAGTTGAGACAATCCTTTTAAGTTTGCCAAAGTGTTCATTTACTGTGTGCCACTGTTCTGGTTGCTCGGCACTCATTAATTGCCTGCACATTCAATAGGGGAGATGATGTACATTGGCCATCATTCAATAATTGGATTGTTTCATTGCACAGTTGAACATTAGCATACTGATGACCATGCACTCTGATGTGGCGCAGTATCAATGGCTTGGGTTTAATTTCACAAATGAGTCCCTCCACTTCCTGTGCATCAGACGATCCTGCATCTGGACGGAAATATTTCGCCCCGCCAGAGCACACCTAAAGTACTATTTGGCCCAGTTTACCTTGTGAACTTCTTCACTTTTATCCCAGTAATGGTGCAAGTGACTGGGAAAGGAAACTACAGCAGGACCTAGCAAAAGTTTGTCACCAAACATCTGCAGCAACGTGGCCTGTCTGTCATTACAGATTAATGGTGTGTTAAATAAACTGCTGCTGCTGGAACAAAGTCAATGTCAGAGGGAATTTGCTGTCAAGGTAAAGCCACATACATGCCCAGGTAAATTACAAAGCCATTACAGTATGTGCTTAACGTGAATAAGGCCATTTCAACCAGGGAAATGTGGTGGAACCAGAGGTTTATTAGCAAATGTGACAAACACAGATCTGCTTTTAAGTGTCGAATACTCATGCACTGACGGAACGTGACACATTTTCTCTTTATTACTATTATATATATTTTTTATTTTTCATTTCCCGTTGTGTGTGTCTGTTGTCTCTGAACTTTTCATCAATTGAGACAATCAATACAGTCAATGAGTCAATAAATACAGTCTGCAACAAATCGATGGTTGCTACAGCTATGATGCATTGCTCTGTTAATCCTTCCTGTTCTCTTGCCATGGATGGCCGGATTGGTTCACTCTCTGCAGACCTCTCTGTCACCCCAGGGACACCGACACCAGCAGCTACTTACACAGAGCAATTGATTCAATCAAAGTAAGAGCCATTCTGCCCTTTGTAGCACTGAACCTGATCACTTACCTCCAAGTTGTAACATCCCACAGTCACAACTTCCACTTTGAGGTTTTTCCTGTGCAACCATGCCTTGGCGTTTTTTTCAGCCATCTCTCTGTATTTACCACCTCTGCTTTTCCATGTCTGCTCACACATGTTATCCTCTGACTCAATGCAAAGCCACCATCCAGGGGAGCTGTACCCTAGAGATAACCACACTGCAAGCCCTACATGCTAATTACGAATTTATAACAAAAGTTTATTATTTTTTTTTTCCCCTGCAAGTTGCACAACATATATCACCCACCTTTCAAACCAGACAATCCCACCAAATAAGGCATTAAAAGAAACAACAAAAGGTCCCCTGCAGTGTTTTTCAGAGAGATGAAGACTTCATTTTTTAAGCATGAATATGCAGTGTGGTGTCATTTGCATTTTTAAAATCATATGCTTTGGGGAATTCTCCAAAAGGAGAACTCAGATCCGACCTTATTAATTGCAACACACTCGCACCTGTTTTTTTGATACTTCTAGTTAGTTTTAGTTACAGACAGAGGGCTGGTACACGTCCTAAGAGGCTGATGGTGCATGAAAGACATGCTAAACTGCCCTTCATTTGTTCCTCCCATTGGGAGGCGGACCATGTTATATGGCTCAACAGTGTTTCCCTTATCACTTAAGGAAAATTGTGATGGCAATCATCTGCTCACCATACTGCCATTGCTTCAGGAGCATCCTTTCTGAAACAAATTATTGACAATTTCACTTTGATGGTGCATTAATTTAGGTCACTCTTGTGCTGTCTGTACAGGACACGTTTTTGGTCCATCATAGGATTTACAGTTTTAAAATGATAACCAAAGGTCGTTTCCCAGATACATTTGTAAAGAAAACCTCTGTAAGGAAATGTTGAGGGGTGGCCTTTATGCCTTAATGGATTCAAATGCGACTCATGCATCGGCATGTTATTGATCTTCAAACTAGAGATCAAATCCATCCTGATCTTTTATGTTTCACCATCTTAATCTTCATGTGAACGTGTGGAGGTGTGTGTGTGTGTGTGGGTGTTGCCAAGGACAACCCGTGTGCTGTAACTGAGCACATAAGACTCATTCTCTCCTTTATCTTCAGCAAGACTCCAAATTACCATTTTAAATTTATTCAAGTGGTGCCCTGCTTTGTGGAGTAGAAATGATTTTCTATGCATTTTAGAGTTGGAGCCACTGTTGTCACACAGACTCTAATAGTCATTACAAAACACAAGACGGGGAGTCTGAAATAATTCTTGAAACAATTTCCTTTCACACATGGTTCCAACAATATCAAACAATCTTGTATCACAAATGGTTCCAATAACATCAGATGAGCAGTTCCTGCTCCTTTCACGGAGCAAAGTCAGCACCAGAAGTAATCATTTTCATCTATCGCTGCTCCCCAAAACAGAAACTTCCCCTTTAACCACCTTTGGAGAGGAAAAGCATCCGCTCATAAATCTTAACTCTGTTCTGTTGTCTGTACCGCGATGTGTGATTTCCTATCCCTGCTGCCCCAACACATCTCTGAGACCACCTTTATCACACAACATTCCAAAAGATGTTTTTACAACAGCATGATCCACATATTCTTCTGCAACCACTTCAACCATTTTGTTTAGAAATGAACAGATTGTCATATTTGACAGTTTTGCAAAAATAAAGATTAAGTTCCACCTAAATCTAACACAAAGAATTGGTATTTTTAACTCAGTGTTTTGCTGATTCCTAATTCATCCTTTTGTGTGGTTGTAATTAATGAAGCTCTTTGTGTTTGTGGGAGGCACTGGGAGACCTACAAAGGTCTGCCTCAGCACACACAACTTCAAAAACAAATAAAAAAAAAAAGATCTGTCATTAAACGTCAGCGCCCACAGTTGTCACCTAATAACCAATTAAACAGTAATCAGCGAAAGATAAACATGTTGATAATGCAGACCAATAAATTAGGCATACATAATTAATGGACGTTTTATGAAATTGGCAGAAAATTGTGTCGGCTTTTCAAACTGTTTTATGATAATGTGCACTAATCCAGTTGCAACTGAATGATATTAACCCAGTATCATATCCCTTTGCTTTATTTTCTTTTTTTTATTATTATTTTTTTTTAATCCAACCACAGCTTCTCTTTTCATAGTGATCTCTGTGTGGCTTATGCGTAATTATCCCGTTATAAAACATTCTAATCAACAATGCTCTACGTTTTAAAGAAGGTTTAGAAAACTGAATTTGGTATTTAAAAAAAAGCCACCCAGCTTGGTTGGAGTTTTAAAATAAAAAAACACAATGTCTAGGGGAGTTACGAATTATTTTAACAGCGATTTTATTCATATCATAATTTGTGGTTGACGGTGCGATTTATAGTCGATATTGGTTCGTTTTGAACAATCTGACTCACTGACCTAAAATCGATCCAGGACATCTTCAGCCAAAAATATAATTTAGTCTGACTTAAAGGGAAACACAGTGTAAAGTTTTCCAAATTCCTTGCATACCCTGCAAGATAACTAAGTGTAATTCTAATATGAGTACAAACAAATGAGTAAACAAGAATTATAAATTAAGTTAAGTAATTTCTACTAAAATAATGTCCATCAAACTTTATTTCAACCAGTTTATGTGAAAAATACACAGATGTAGATACTTGTTAGAACAAAAAACGTAATCACGATGACTTATCTAATTATTTACCATGAATGAAACTTAACTCTGATATTTCTGTATTTTAAACTCAAAAACAGAATTAACTTCTGTCTTTACAATACAATATTTATGAAAAGTAAAAATAGAATTAAAATATACAATAATGTAACTGCTGCAAAATTCTTACATGGATGTTTATAAAGTTTATCTCTTCGTATGAAAGGCATTTCACCAAATCCAGTCTCTTCTTTCATCGATTTTGACCTCCAACATCAAGGATCGCTCAGCAAAGGCCATCTGGTCAAGGGCTTTACCAACAGATGCATTATTTTTCAAATCAATATGTCCACATAGCAGACAGTCCCACTTTGAAACTAGACTAATTTCATTATCAATCCATGCAGGTAATGATCTCATTAATTTACTGTTGATGCATTTTCAGCTGAGTGGATATTAACCTTTTGCCAGTAATCATTAATTCTCTGTGGGAGAGGTGTGGTATGTTGTGATTGGAGCTGCATAAACAAAACAATTAATAGGCTCCCACAGCAGAGGTCCTCCTTGATGTCCAGCTGACTTCTAACACTTGGATGATCAATGTATTGATCCCATTACACTTCACAACTACCAGAGCTGCTCATCTTCACACCGGATAAGTTCTGGCATGGAAGTGACTGCAGGAATTTTTGTGCTGCTTTGTCTATCCATGCATATATTTTCAGGACAATTATCATGCTCTGAAAACTCGTAACTGTGCAGCACCTGGTCACATTCCGGTTAGCCTGAAATTGCAACCTTATTTCTCAATCTGTCATCATTTTTTTCTTTTTTTTTTTTTTAAATAAAAGTACACTTTCATGCAACACCTTAATCAGAATGTCTGCTTCTACAATGTTGGAATTTTTTTTTTTATTTAACCTTCTGATTTTTGGTGAATGGAACAGCTAAAATGTTCAACATATGTTCCAAAATGATGCACTCTCTTCTTTATATTTCTATTTGATTATGTGTTCTTTATAAAAATAAATTTTAAAAACTTACTGAGTACAGCATACTGGAGGAAAAATAGTTTCCATTAAACATAGAATGAAAAGAAAAATGTAAAGAAATGTCTTATGACTGTGCAGTTTGCTTTTATTGGATAGGAAAAGTAGGTGTAAATGATAGCTTTTCAATTAGAATAAAAAAAATAAAAATAAAAAATAAAATAAAAAAAGAATAACTAAATTATAGAAATTACTCAATAATCTTTCCTTGAAGAAAATAATAGATCACATTTCCCAAAAATGCCAAATCAGAGGCTTTGACTTGAGTATTCAAGTGGTTTTTATTTCCTTGTGAGGTTGTTCATTAAAAGATCCACAAATTCATTTTTACAGGCATTTATTTATTTATTTATTTATTTTCTGTTTTTCTCGAGAGCTTGATAAGGGTTTGGCATTCAAAATATCACCAATGGTAAACAAAACCTAGGAAGCAGAGGATTAGAGAGCATTCTCTGGGTTGGTGTTTAATGTTGACAGCTTCCATTTCACATTTACATCTTCAATAAAGAGAGGCAAATGAGGCAGGAGGAGCCAGGAAAAGGAAAAGCTGAAAAAACAAAAGAAAATATGTTTTTTTTTAATAGAAAATTAAACACAATTGAGATGCATGACAAAATTGTTAATCATCAGTGTTTGGGAGGACACATTCAGAGAGAGGTATAACTGACATTAAATAGCGAGGAATGAAATAAGCCATCTTCGTCAAGAAGGATAAACCTTCTTTTAATAAGAATGGTGGTCTCAGGTTTATTCTTCCATCCATCTACGGCAGTGTTTTGAAAACTAAACAACCCAAATCAGTTCCACCTGAGTCGTTAACAGCTGAAAGAGATGACCAGTTTGGGGAGGGAGTCACTGGCTCCCCAACCCCCGGCTGAGGACAAAGGACTCTTAACGCCCCTAAACCATGCAGGCAAAGTTGACAATACCATCCAGTTTCCGGCCTGACTCCTCCCCCAAGAGCGCATATATACCAGCTCCTCGACCAGCTATTTCAGAATTGACAAAGCCTCTTGGATAAGAGGTGAAACGTCTTCTAACTGTAAAAAAACAAGTCCAGATGACAGCCCCTAAACCTACTACAACTGACATTAAATAGTTTCTATAGTAAAAACACCCATGCAGTTTTTTGTTATATGTAATCACTCACTATTAAATATGTTCGGAGCAGAATAATGACAATACTTTCACCGGGTAAATATTATGCAATTATAATTGTGCAGAAGCAATATTTCTGCACAATATCTTCTTCTTTCAGTCAGGAGATAAAGTTTGAATAAGGTTGTTTGACCCCACAAGTGGGATTTATGAATCTTTGGTTAGAATATATCATCTCAGTCCTGAATACACTGAATACAAATAAGGCTGGAGTCATAACTTGACACAATTTTTTAAATGCTTGATTTTCTACAAAAAGATGGAGTCTTTATCAAGAATTTTTTTTTTTTTTAATATCTATTTTCCTCTTTAGTCTTTCACAATTTATAACGCTTTAGGTTTTGTAGTAATCTCTACATTTATTTTGCTCTCTCATCCAATGAATTAAACATCAGGACTGTGGAAGAAAGGACCTTCATTGTTTTTACAGGAACAATATAGTTTGAACAGTGGCTCTGATTTGCTCTTATATTGAGTGGCAACTTGTCAATATGTTTGTTCACTGGGCTGAGTCTGCTGCAGCCACAGCATGCAGATGCTGACAATGTATAAATGATGCAGGACTCAAAGTAATGTCAGGTTTTAGCCTCGAGCAGTCCAACTCCAGAGCAAAACACTGCAGTCCAATGCTAAGGGACTGGAAAATACGAAATGTGAAACATGCATTATTAACAGTCACTCGGACAGAATCATCAATCTTCAACTTTGGAATGCAACTGTTTGCTTGAAAAAACAAAAAAAAGTAGGATATTTGAGTGATTTGTAGTTTCATGTACCTTAATTGTGATCTTTTTAGGACCACACTGACACAACCATATCATGTTTTGGGACCGTAAAGCTTTTGAGGAACAAAGGTCCAGATTTTAGCCTTTAGATTAGACTAAACATTTGAATGACAAATAAAGTTGAGTTGCAGTGTTGATGGTTTAAGCAGCAGAAACATGAATGAAAAATAATTGTCATTTTTTTCTTGTGGGAACGAATTTGTGTTTATGAGGTGTGTGTGTGTGTGCGTTTTGGGCTTCCGTGTTGAAAACTCTTGTATTCACGCATTGTTGCGCAGGTTTCTATAAACATCTTTGGGTTCTACATACTAAACATGTTGAAAATGCATAGAATGTTAAACGAGGTTGAACTTTGACCAATCAGAGACTCAGATTTGGTCGGGACATATTGATGACGGTGTTTTTTAATTTACTGAAGTGCCAACTTGTTTGTAAGTTGATCATTAAGGATAAATTAATAATTGCGATTTGGGCCTGGCCGAATTATATAACACCAAGTCTTTCATATAGCGGAATAGAGCTGTGAAAGAAAAAGCAGTGGAGCAAGATTCCAGAGATTCACACCATTTCAACATTTCACACCACGCCTCTTCCAACTGTAGAGGGTGGGCATACGCCAGTGAAAAGTAAAGAAAGAAGAAGCCCCTCCCTACTTGTCCAGTGTACGCACCATTTACTAAACAAACCTTTTTAAGGATGCACTTTTAGCGCCATTCTTTTAGTGCGTTCGTCATATGCCCGGTGTGAACGTAGCATCATAATTCATTTACCCTTTTTGGTCCACACCTCCAGAATGATCTGGTGATAAAAAGGTAAGTCAGATCATATATTACACAAATTCCTGTGAGACCGGGAGACAAAGCAATAATAAAATGTTGGGTAAGATTTATTTTTTTCTTTATAGTTTAATCTGTGAATAAGATCAAATTTGTATTGCACTAGTTGCATAATGGGGCAGACTAACAGACTGAAAAACGTTTGATGAAAGTTAGAGGTTTTCTTAATTATGCTTAGTTTTTTAGATCATGTCTAGAAGATATCAGGATTAAAGTATTTGATATTATGCTTTTTTTCTGGTTAGTTTAGGTATGCTTCATTAAGTATTCAGGCTGTTATTTGTTCACATGTTCTGCTTTCCCCATGATCACATCAGAATTTTTATTGTAATCAACTGCTTTGATTAGATTTTTGGTCAGTCACTACTTTTCTTATTTTTTTATTCTTTTTTTTATTTATTTTTTATCAAGTTTAAGATTTCTGTGGTTGGTCAGCTTGGTTTTATTCTTTGAATTTTGCCTAAGATTTACTAATTTATCATAATTTCACAATTAGTATTTTTAAGTCAAAAGCATTGATATGTGAGCCAAATGGCTTCCTCTGTTCCCTTTTTCACTCATAATTCCTTTTGTCATTTTTTTCCAACAAATAAAAATAGGTTTGTGAAAAGTTTTACTTTCAGAAATCTGTTAACACACTGAGATTAGGCCTAAAGCCCTGTACAAAGTTTTTGCTGAAATTTTCTGTATTAAAAACCAAGTATAGTGAGTTTGTTTATTTTTTTAACCGGTACTTCCCTTTTTTTTTAAAGACATTTTTGTAGAGGGCTCTTTTTTCAAACTGTGTATACTGAGTTATTTTCTGTATTAAACAAAACATGCTTGATGATTAGTGGAGAGATTAAAGTCAGGTCTCCACTTTCTCCTTTCAATGAATGCTTGGACATTGTCCTGAGTCAAAAGATTGATTTAGAGTTTTCGTCTTAATATTTTCACTAAATTAGTTTTTCCCCTCTAGGATTTAGCCAAGGACCGTTTCCAGGAGACACAACAATGTGAGTCTGTTTAAGTTTAAGTGATTAGGTAATGGGAGTCTATACAATGTCCTAATACAAATTTCTGCACAAATGCGCGTGCATGTGTGTGTGTGTGAGCAACTGACAGTGTTTCTTGGACAAATCCAGTTGGCAGTGAGGTTTAAGGAGATTTAGCATAATTAACTTTCCTGGGATTACACAACAGCAAACAAGTATTCCTGGCCTACTGTCAAATGAATATATATGTTAATATATTTGACAAAATGGAAAACTACTGTCTTCCAGAATGGCCAATTTGTGTCTTTTATTTTTATATGAGAGAGCAAAGTATTAGTCATGAAAAAGAAATGCATTCCCTTGCAGGCACTGACAGTATACAACTTTTTTTGATTTGACTCTTTTCACATAGAAACACTTTGCACAGGTTTAAAGTAACAAGGAAAGTTGGGAAGTTTAAAGTTTTTTTTTTCTTCCTCCTTATTTTTTCTGGACCAAAAGATGTTAAATTGAAGTAGCTTAACCTCTATTCCTTAACCACTTTTGGGAATGTAACATCATTTGAAAGGTGAAAGAAGTCTTATCATTTAATTGAATTTAACTGGCAGCAAAAGAAATCAAGTAGATAGTAACACGTGAAACACTGAGCAGAAGAGACAAAATAGGCGCATCTCATATGAGATTAATGGACTAGAAGAGAAGTGCAGCCAGAGCAAGCTTTCATACAGCAAATACTGTATATATGTTGCTAAGATTTAAGATGGAGGAAGGAACACTATAAATAATATGTTTTTGTTAAGCTTTTAGATACAGGTAAAAAAAAATACATTTTCAAGATACCTCATTGCAAGATAACCTTTGTTTAAACATTTGCTCTAAAGTCAGAACAAATATATTTAGGGCATCAGTTACGGTAAACTGAACATAACTCCCCACTATTAGTAAATGTCCAAAGGCATTTCCAGTGTTGTTACTTGAATTAAATTGTTGCTGAAGACCATGCGGACATTGAAGACCCACTCCAATTGAAAATTGTGTTTCTGGTGTTTTTATTGTAGCATTTTTCTCATAGAGGGGGACATGTGTAAAAAAAATAAGATTTAAACTGCATTTCTGAGTATTTCTTTATTCATACCCCATTGGATCAGAGGCAGATGATAACCGGATGTTTGAAAAAGCTCGGACTTATGGCACAACTACTGCCATGTGAAAGCCAAAGTCTCTCTTTCTCCAATCCAATTCTAAATTCTCCACCTGCAGACAAATAAATGCATTAACATATTCCTTTTCCTCTTCTGAGCTGCCATTTGACACCACACTGTGCAGCTGGATATCTTCAATATTGCTTACTGTTTTTTTTTGCTACGCCTATGCTAGATTGGGCTTGTGAAACATAACTATGATAAAAATTACAGGCCTCTCTGATGTTTTTAAGCGGGAAAATTGCACAATTGGTTGCTGACTAAATACTTTTTTGCCCGACTTTGTATATAGATAGACAGACAGACAGTTAGATATAGTTGTAAAGCATGATTTTATACCCTAGAAAACGCTAATAATTTTATTTTAACACCTACTCCACATATCCACTTACATAATAATAAATAGGGGGCACCATATGGAAGAGAAACACGCATCCCAAAATATAACTTGAAGCCAATAAGCACCTTTTACCTTTCTATTTTAACTCTGTGTGAAGTTTCTAATTTTAAACTATGTGTTGGATTTGGCTTCTATCTCCATCCCACAGTTTGGTCCTTCGTATTTCTGTCATCACAGTTTACATTGAGAATTAACAACTGTTCGTGTTCTGTCGACAGCTTTCAGGTTCATTTAGTTTGTGGCAAATGAAACCCCACAAACTTTTTTTCCGTGGCTAAATTTATTTTGTGAAAGATTAAATGTTCATTCGTCAGGGGATATCAGATTTATTTTGCAGTTTTACATCTGCACATGTGTAAAATAAATGCAGGACTCATGAGACCTCAGTGTATCATTGTGAGTCCAAGGCAACCATCATTTTCCCCTCCTGAAGCGCAAAACCAAGAACTGCAGCAACACATTTTCTAGTTTGGTGACCTATTACTTGACATTAAAATAGGAATTCCACAGTTGGTGCTGCAATGTTTATAAATAACAGACTGGTGGTGGGTTTAAAAAAGCAACAAAACGTCAACTATTATGTTAATATTAGTATTTGGAATTCCCAAAAATCCATCTATACATCGGTCTTGAAACCTACTGAATCCTTTTTAAGGTCATGTGGTTTCTGGAGCCTATCCTAGCTACTGTTGGGCGAAGACAGGGTACTTTCTGGGCAGGTTGCCAGTCTATCACAGGGCCACACAATCACATATACACTCACATCTACACCTGTGGACAATTTTAGAGTAAACAATTAAAGGAAGGAAGAGGGAGGGAGGAAGCAAGAGTGAAGAATAAATACATAAAGACCAACCGTGGGCCCGGTGGGTGGCTGCCTGGAGCGCGGAGCGGGTCTCCCTTGGGGGGTCCTGGCTCATACCTGGGGTTGGGGCGGGGGGATGCCAAGAACTCCTGGGTGGTGATGAGGTGCTCGTCTGGGGCTGTGGGCACCCTTCTCGGGTGGGGCCCGGCGGCGGCTCTCTGTCCCCCTGTGCCTTCCTGCTCTCTGGCTCTGGGGGCCCCGCGGCGGTCCTGCTGGCCCTGGCCTGGGTGGCGGATATGATTGCCCGGGGGGTGGTTGTTCTCTGCCTGCTGCCGTGTGGCGTTGGGGGGTTCTGGCTGCCGCGGCGGGGGTCTTGGTGTGGGGATGGCTGGGCACTCTCCCTCCTTCTTTTCCCATTCCACCATCCTTTTTAGAAGAACATAAACACTCAATTGAGCACAGGTGTTATGTCCCTTTTGCACTAATAGTTTGCGTGATTGAATGAAATATTTCAAACTAGTTTGTTTGAAGGCATAAGTATGCATGTGTGAACACTATCTGTATTGTGTACATGTTGACATGTGGACATTTTTGCAGCTAACAGGTTTGTTTATAACATTTGAGTGTGTGTGTGGACAGGCCCCGGCCTTTGAGATATGTATTACATCTGAACCTTACCATAATGATAAACATCCAGTAGCTTGTTGCTTTATGCTGCTTCATGGTTTTATTTACCCCCCCCCCCCCATGATCACCCTCCTATCACCTCTCTAACATCCCTCTTTCTTCCTCCCTTCTTTCCTTTTCTGTCCGGTCCAACACAAAAGATTTTAAATATGATCAAAATGAATGAAGTTTGGCCTCGATTACAAAAGGGGATTATTCAGACATACCTCTGGTTTGTCAGAAGACTCATAATGTTGTAAAAGTAAAATATGTCCAACCCAAGAGGCCTTCAGCTCTCATCTGTTTGCCCAATCGTTGGACAGGACAAGTTATAAAAAAAATAAAAAATAAAAAAAAGCATCAATACATAAAGGTCCTACCCGGAATTCAAACCAGGGCCTTCTCACCATGAGGTTAGAGAGCTCACCACTACACTACCATGCAGTCCTAAAAAGGGCTCACTGCTAAAATTGAGGTTATATTTTCTATGGCTTATGCAAAGGTTTCTACTAAACAGAAATGGAAGGAGAAAAGACCTTGGGAGACGTTAAAAAAACATTTTCAGGACAAAGGAGGCTAATTTTGGAAGGGATGGGGGTTTCAGGGTACAGAAAAACAAAAATAGTAGAGAGAAAGTTTAAATAAACCATAAAATGTGTCATGAATAAATGCTCATGACAAGGCATATGGTGGGCATGTTAGTTGCTTAGGTAGCTGGCGCCCCTGGATACCCCCATGGAAAAAGAGCCTGTGGATATTCACCCCTGGGCAACCAATACCAGCAACCTAGAGTCAGGACAGGATTGTCTACCGCAGGGTTCTCCGTCACTGGAAAGTAAGAGTGCAGTAGTACAGCTTGGGCGAGATTGGACAATTGAGTGCCTGGGTTTCAGAAAAAGACCCACATGGCTAAAACACCACCAGTCCCAGATATGACGATCATAGAAGTGTGATTAAATGTAATCTAATCCCCACCAGTGTCTGAATGTGTGTGTGACTGGTTGAATGGGTTTGTGACTGTAAAGCGCTTTGTCCTTGTAGGAAGAAAGGCGCTATATAAGTATACGCCATTTACCATTTACCATTAAATCTACTTATCTAAAAATAGATGGAATCATGAAACCACAGTCCTTTTAATGAAAATACAGTGGATTTTTTATAAAGTAACACTCTAGCTGTTTTAATCAAAGAATTTCAACATTTAAAGTTTATAGCTCTGTAGACAAAGTTGATGTTTTTTTTTTGTTAAATATTTCTGTAAAGTACAGTCTATTTCTCTAAAAACTCAAAAATATGTTCCAATATTAATTAACAAGACCAAAGAGTCTTTGAAATGTTCATTAAGCTTAGAGACACAAGCTTTTATCTTTTGAAACTCTTGAAAAAGTATTTGTTTGCAGTGGAACATGTCTATTTCTTTGCTTTTAAAGAAAATAAAATCATCTTATCAATAACAAATCAAGGTCACCCTGTGCCTATATACGTCATTTTATTCCTGTTGAAGTGCTTTCTCTTTTACAAACCAAAAAAAAAAATCTCTCCCTGGCTGTGGTGTGCTGTAGATGACAAGGTCAAAAGGAGATGGCAGAGGAGTCTTAATTAAAAGTCACCAGCGATACAACCCAAATTCAGCCTGTCCAGTCATCTCTTTACTGACAAAGAATCATTACATTAGATGTCAGAGTGGATCAATATTCTGACAGGGTGAGGTACCCTCATCCCCAATCTTGTGCTCTAAACCTGTGCATTGACTGCAAACCTAAAGCAACAAGAAGGATGAGGTCAAATCAGCACCTTCATCCCTGCAGCCAAGACAGGGGGAATCACTCTTCGTTTGTTGAGGCAGACTGTACCAGCGAGGCATCATTAAATTTCTTCTCACTGCTTATTGTGCATAATTCATATTCAGCCGTTAAAATATAAATGTTGCTGTGTTGCAGAAACTCTGCTAGACCAAGGCACAAGATGAGGGCCAGAATCAAACCCCAAGTGGGAATTCAGGTTCAAGGAAAGACGTACGGGTGAGCACTTCTTTGGACAGTTCTGGATTGCCTGCAGCAGAATCAATTTTGAATGTTATTCTGAGACATGCAGAGAGCAGATAAACCATGAAGGCCATTTAATGGGATGTTATGTGAATATTTTTTTCAACCGTCTGATTGTACTTTGCAAAAGATTTCCGCCATGCAATGCTAAGATATTAAATTCACAGCAGCCCATCATAAAAATGCATTGAAAAGATAAATGTGTTGTAGTCATTTTCTCTTTGATTAGACGAACAGCTGAACAGTCTGAACAGATGCTACCGGGAGGCATTAGATCTGCTTCCGTTATATGCAGTCATTTGCAAAAAAAAAAAAAAAACATCATCGCTATTAAGAAATGTTAGGACTACACAGGAAAGAAATACTTTAAGTTTAATACTGCAAGACAATCTACATTTTGACAAAATAAAGTAATACACTTATTGTAATTATCTGAAGGAACACCTTTCAGCTTTACAAAAAATAGAGAATTCTTATTAAACAATTAAAAGAATGACTAAAATTACCAAATTATCGCATAGAAAACAGCTGATTAGAGAAAAGTTTTTGTAACTCTGTTTAATGGTGAAAGGCTGAGCCAGTGAACCACCACATTAACAAACAAAACAGGAAAAATCTGCTTCTATTTGTATCTACCTCTTTTCTGTGCTGCCTCAAGTGGCAGAGAAAGGAAAAACAGAAGAATATGCACAGTTTAGTGTTAAGTCCATGCAAATGTGATGTTAAAACCAATGACTGTCTACATAGATGGATGGAGATCACAGAATGTCCTCCATTGGTCTAAGTTGGGCTGTTTGAGGCAAATTTTTTCAAGATTGTTGGGATAATTTACCAAACCTTGGAGTTTTAAAAAGTTTTGGAATCGGACTGTAAAGATATTTCTGCAAGGTTGAATATTTTAAATTATGTTGATAGCCCCTACCTTTTGGTACTGTCCACAGGTGTACAGGATTACACCGGATTTTCACTGGTCTGTCTGCGGGCCGTCTCCCTTGAGTTATGTAGGTCCGTCTCATGACTGTCAGTTTATATTGTCTCCGTTACGTGTCTGGTCTGTCCCCCTTGCTTCCAGAGGAGTGGTTTGTCCTGCCAACCTCAGCTAAGGTAGTTCAACAGAAACTCTGGCAATTAGGCTCCATGCCCATTTACCCTGGTGCTATCTTAGATGACCCCATCCTTACATTGACGTGTTATTCCTACCATGACAAAGGTGGATGTAATCCATGGACACCAGTGAAGATCACAAATCATTGAAGAAAAAAAGGTTCAACACACTGTCTAGTGGGTCTAGATGACCGAATTCCCAAAGTTGAAGTGCCTAGGATGGCACAAGGGTTAAAGTAAGATGTATGTTTTGAGTCAGAAGGGATGTTTTACTTCCAAAATTAAATGTTCATCATCCCAGGCAGAAATGGGCAATAGTGTAATCTGTGGGGTAACGTGCATTATCGTGTGGGCACGCTACCTAAAACACACTGGATTTATAATTCCTGCGTAAAGCTAGCGTTGCAGGCGGACAGATGTCAGAATGTAAACATTCAGACTGATTAATGACTATTTTTTTGTGTCAACGCAACAGACAGACCAGTGTAAATCAGCCTTAAAAGGTGGGAATTCCAATCCAATTTATTCTATCACTACAGTCTTTCCACTACTACCCAGTAGTATGGGGACCATTTTACTGTAGTGTGGTATATGTCCTGGATTGTTTATGTATTGATCCAGTCTTCATCTCTGATCCAGTCTGCTCCTCAACCCATTCTGACAACCGATAATATCATCCTTCATCAGCCTCTACCGCTCACTCTGGAATTAATGAACTTATTCATACCACTGAGAAGTCTCTCCTCCTCTGATCAATACATGTTTGAAACCACCAAGCAGCATCTTGGTGAATTGACTTGGCTCCAGTTTTTTTTCTTTTCTTTTTTATATACTTGTATCTGTGTCCAGTAGTCAGAATGGTCCACCTTTGGTCAAAACACATCAAACGATCAGATTTTTTTTTAACAATAAGAAGGAAAAAAAAAACATAAAGTAAAGTCCATAAAGGCAGTAACATAACATAATATATAGATATTTTACATTACAACTGTACATAATCTGTTTTTTTTAACTTCTTTCCATAAGAATGTGTGACATGCTTCTTTCTTACATTTCCCAGGGAGGAATTGCAATCAGATGTTCCCTTCTTCTCTATATGGTGTATTACAAAGATGCCGACTGCGATGAAGGGTAATTTGCCCACCACAGGAATCACTAGCAGATGAGCTTGTGCTGAAGTCCTGGCTTTACTTGCCTTTAGATAAGCCGCTCCTTTTGTGCGCTGATCTCTAAGAGCGCTTCAATGTCCCTACATCCAACCAAATCCCTCTGAGTTGGCCTGCTTTCAAGCCTCTCAAACATTGTCAGTCGATGGGCATCACGCTCACTTTCAAGTGATGGGCATAATTTATGTAAACATAGCATTTTCCAGCTGTTGGTAACTTCATCCACCAAAATGAAAAACTTCCAAGAATGAAGTGCCACCTGTTCTAGCAGTGATAGACTAGTTTTTTTTCCCACCAGCTTTTTCAGCACATTGTGAACAAAAGATTTTAGCATCGGCCTAACATTGGACGGGCCCTTGTTTGCTTTCAGTGTTACACAGATAGAATTTGGTTTGCATGTGTGAAAGGGGTCACTTAGCGGTGGCCTTGAAAGCAGGTTGCTTTTTGGCAACAGCTTAGTATTAATGATGGAAGAGCAGGTTTGTGTAGTTTCTATCTATAACACTCATTCATTATGCCTTTCCTGTCACGGCACCGTGTGGAGAAAGCACATAATGACTAATATACCAGAAGACTAACAGCAAGGTAATTACAGGATAATGAATACACCTGCATGTTGCCCTCAATGTAAAAAAAGACAAACAAGCATGACTTGAAATGAGCTGAAAATCAATGCCAGTCACCTCTGTTGAGGAAGAAAAATTTCTTCTTGGAGGTTAAAGCTCAGATATACATGTGTTTTCTTGGGTCCATTGACAGTATTGTTACATCAGAGGACAAAAAACAAAATTCTAATGCTCTCCTCTGAGAAGTGATCCAGTTTTATGTGTCCAAATGTGGGTCATCATTGTCATTCGTCTCCACACTCAACGAAACCCAAGTTTTTGATTAATTGGCTCTTGAACTGTCTGACTTGTGGCATTGTGTCTATGACTAGACCTTTTCCAAATTGCCTTGAAGTTTTAACAACAACAGTGTTGCTGTAAAGGAAAGCTGTTGTTTGCTAAATTATTAATTATTTTGAATTTTGAACAAGTCATCTGGAAAATTGATCAATATTATAGTATCAATTCATATCCAAGCTTTGCTTTGGATACAATTGTCGACATTAGACAAAACATCAAACCAAAGAAAAAGTAAACATATTAACGATTGATATAATCTAGTTTAGTCTCAGTTTCATTAAGTCTAAATCTACTATATTAGTAACCATTATTAATAAGTAATCAACAGATTTTATCAAATGTCATGACAAGTGTGTTCCCCCATGCTGAGCATTGATTCTGGCACCTGCAAGTACTACAGAACCGGAACCGGTTCAGGTAACCATCTGCCATGTGTGGTTAGGGTCTGAGAGTGCAGAAAGGAAACTGCAACAATGACGTATAGATTTGCGGACATAGAAGGTGGTAAACATGGAAAAGGTCTTTACCATATAAATAATTGATATATCCCACTGAAGAACAGCTGCCTACTTATGTAGCAGCAGAATAAAAGCACACATCAGCCAACCTTAACTTCATTCTTTTTCATAAAGAAAAGTTTTAAAGCTAACCTCAAGGATAGGTTTGACAGATAAGACCTTGATCGCTGAAGCTCTGGCTCTCAATCCAGTTTTTTAAACTCAAGGAACGACCACATATTCTATAGATTAAGAATGAAATCCTCTATTTAAAAAGTAAACTGAGGTTTTTTAAACAAGTTGGACTTGTCCAGCTGTCTCTATATGCAAATATAAATAATGAGACTACAGACTATTAACATTACCGGTGCAACAAAATGGCAAACAATATCAGAGCTATCCAGCTGTAGTCTTGAGCCAGATGCCAGCTCGGGTGAGGAAAACAAAGCCGTACATGAATGTATTTTTCTGCAAGTGGATGCATTAGAATAGAGTGCAGCTGGGAGCTTGTCGACCTCCGATTGTAGGACCTCGGTCACTTCTACAGGCTTTTTCCAATGGCATTTTCATCGGCTTCTGGTTCACAATGATTTGAACAAAAATATACTACAAAAAACGCCCCTCTCACCCTTCAGCGGGTGGTTTCTCACCCAACCTCGGGTTCTCTGGGCCTGGGAGGTTGAGGGTGTGCGCAGTATCTTAGCTGTTCCGAGCACTGCACTTTTCTGGACTGAGAGGTCTAAGGTCATTCCAGGGATCTGTTGTAGCCACTCCTACAGCTTGGGGGTTACCTGGGGGTTACTGCCCCGAGTGCTCCATTCACCAGGGGAACCACTGTCACCTTCACTTTCCATGCTTTTCTCATGTTCCTTGGGTTAGTGGGCTACTGGAACGAGACTAAATGCACTATATATATATCTATAGATGGATGGATGGATGGATGGATGGATGGATGGATGGATGGATGGATGGATGGATGGATGGATGGATGGATGGATGGATGGATGGATGGATGGATGGATGGATGGATGGATGGATGGATGGATGGATGGATGGATGGATGGATGGATGGATGGATGGATGGATGGATGGATGATAGATAGATAGATAGATAGATAGATAGATAGATAGATAGATAGATAGATAGATAGATAGATAGATAGATAGATAGATAGATAGATAGATAGATAGATAGATAGATAGATAGATAGATAGATAGATAGATAGATAGACAGTTTGGACACACCTTCTCATTCAAATGAATGGGAAGGTGTTTCCAAACTTTTGGTCTGTACTGTACATACACTCTATGAAGAGAAAAATGCTAGTAGGTCCTTAAAAATAAATGTTCTGGAGGTCTTTTTTTGTCCCTCCTTTTACCACCATTTGTCCTGAAATTGAAACTATTCTCAAAAGGCACCTGGCGTTTTGAGGCGTTTCAAGGCCATCAAATCCTGAACGGGCTAAATGGCTTTAATGTACCTTTCAACATCTTATTTGCGGCTGTGTTGGGGAATGTAAAGTAGAGGGAATGGAGCCTGTACTGTCCTGTTACAGGACAGTGCAATACAATATCCCTGTGAAAATCTTTTTATTCAATGTTGTAATGTCGACCAGATTTGATGGATTGCCTAAAAATGTACAGCAATTAGCAGCCGTAGCAGCATCCTCTAAACCCATATGGTATAATTCACGCCTTTTGAATTATTTTTAATCTGATGTAACAAAACATTGAAATCTCCAAAGGTTTTTCATGATTTATTTTAAACAAATTCAAAACCTGTGATTTTTGTTGATCGTATATAACTATAGGTAAACACAATATTATAAATCCAAAATTAAAAATAATATTTTCCTAGACTCCTTTATATTCTGTGGTCAGGCACAGTTCCAAGTGTTCTCCAACAATAAATCAAACAACTGTGTCTCATATCACAAGTCTGTCATTCCTATTACAAATGGTGCTCAGCGCCAGTTTATAGAGAGCTGTCTGTGGGTGTATAAGTCCCAGCATGATTCTTTTGTCTCTTTCTGGTTCATTTTATTTTAAGGAGAAAATTTCTTTATCTGACTTCTAATATTATGCTTCACCAACAATTTGTTAGAAAATCTTTTAGCTCTCTTGTTATTCTTGTACCTTGAAAGTTGACAGCAATTCAACTACCAACACATAGTCTTTTTTTCTTTCAGATCAATGTATATACTTTTAAAGCTGTTGCAGCTGGGGTGGGCGCCATTGTGAGATGGTGAGAAATGAACATATTAAAGCCAGCTGAACATGTTTTACCGCGTATTTTACTGAGACTACATTGATTGTTTGAAAGAGTCACCGCGTGAATCATTGTTTTATGGATTTGTCTAACGGAGTAAACGGCACCATCACTACTGCCCAAGAATGCTCACCAGCCACATGAAGCCACTGCTGAGAGCTTGAGCATGTTGCTTTGTGCTGCACACAGTGTGCTGTAACTTGCTCAAAGTCCTTCTTGTTTCGTTTCTGTCACTAAAAATGGTTCTTTTCAAACCAAACAGTTCCTGCTATTCTCTTATTTATATAAAAAGAAAAGTATGTAGGCAATGTTTGCTAAAATGAGACAGAACTGACAGGTCTGTTTTGTGTTTCACTATGGGAGATTTAAAAAAATCCAGCCGTTAATGGGCTGATAATTGCACATATTCTTGCCATTCTTTCAATTTGCTCCCTAGTTAGTCTACTTTACCCTGTCACAGTGATTTTTTAAAGGGCAATTTCTGAAAATTATTTTGGAAAAATAAAAGCCCCCCTAAAAAACAATTCTTACCATATTTGCTCAAAAAGTCAAGTTGTAAAAATTTGGAAACAGGAACAGGCCCTCCATGACAATTTAGTCTTTGTAACCGAATAGCTTGACTGTTGACTTCCCAGGCTACTAGAGTCATATGGTAAATGTGAATGATTTAATCTCGTGAATTATCTTAACCCTTTCAGACTGGAGCTTTAGCCTCAGTGTTTAAATTCTTTCGACTGCCGTAACTCTTCAACTGCTTACACAATCCATGTAATTCCAGCTGCTTCTGAAGCTGAGAAAAGATGCCTTACGCTGGTATGCAACACTACACAGATATGTGTTTACCCTACCTGATTCTGACACAAAAAAGCTTATTTGCCAGAGTATACAACTCTCTACTTTCGCCGCATTAGGATGAACTGATTCACAGAGATCATGTAAACAGTTTAAGATTTATGGTATGTCAAATAGTGTGTTCTAAAGGGTTAAAGGACATAGCTATTCACATATATGTATATATATATATATATGCGTATTTCTTTCAATGTTCCAGTCATTTCTTTTGTGTTCCTCAGTCTTTTTTGCAGCTGTTTTGGAGCAGAGGCTTTGATTGAGTTCAATGATTTTTTTGCAGGTCAAGATATTAAGGATTTGTGTGAAAATTAAAAATCAAAAATAAAAACAACTGATTCGTTTGTGAACGTTGTTGCACAAAGCAGTCGAGATGAAGGTTTGCCAAGCTGAAGCTGGCAAATCTTTCTTCGTAAAATTTATCTGGTTTTTCACTTTTGAAACTATCCTTTCCCATTAATAGCTAATGGAAACAAAACTGAAAACATTTGAAAACAGACTACAGTGTGAGACAAAAAAAACATGACTAAGCCTTCTGATAGTCTGAGTCTTGAGCATTCCCTGGGTGTTTCAGGGCATGAATCAGTCATTTCAGTTTAAATTTGCCTTGACATTTATTCTTGCCCGCTCCCAGTTTTAACAGATGTGCAAAACAGTTTTCTGTCAGATCGGAAAGCTTTGTCTGATTGTTACTTTTTTGAGAGAAAGAAGGGAACATTCTCTGAGCATTCCTTTTGTCAGTATCAAATCTAATTATTCCAAAACATTGTTATTAAGGTTGATTGACTGTATTATATTTTAAATTAGCACATTCTTATTATTTACAATTAGAATCAAAACTTGAAATTTGAGATTTTTTTTTTTTTGCATACATATGTCTTAAATGTCTAAATTACCGTAATTACTTAATTAGTTAAGTTGATTCAAGTTGGTGTCAGTAGCATGTTAAGCTTGTGGTGGTAAACGTTCGCTCATTTGTCGTCTTTGAGCTCTTTGCGACTTTAGTACATTCCACCGTGAACCACTGGGAAGCAGTGACTCAGGATTGACCTTGTCCAGGACAATCATTCAACGATATTGAGCTGGGATGGCAATGACAACTGAGAAATGCTTGGTTACACCAGTGAGAATTCATCATTGGCTAAAATTGTCTTGATATTGACCTTCTTGAAATGAATTGACTCATTTTTGCAGTGGCCAGAGCAAAAAACCGAAGTAAGGATAAGGAGTGCACAGTAACAATTGATGTGTGGAGGTTACACGGAGGTGCGGACCATTTTGGATGACTGTTTTAAACATGAAATGCTACCTTAAAAAAAGACAAAAATGTAATATCCTAGAACTTTTCAGTACTTTGTGACATTAGGAATTTTCATTTACACAAATGGAAGTCTTGGTTTCATCCAGCTGAGAACTTTTAGGGACAAAACTTGTGAAGTGCAGGGCTTTATGAAGTTTAAAGTATTAAAGTTTACATAAATGAGTCTGACACAAAGTTCTTTCTGTCCCTGCATGACTTGTTTTTCTCAGGTAGGCCATTAGCTGACAGTTTGTTGGCGTTTAAAGATTTCTTTTTTTAACGAAAATACCATCTTGACGCCTGTTGAGCCAACAGCATGGAAGGTACAAGAAAGTGCAGATAATGGAAATGCTAATAGTGTTTCTCAAATAAAAAAAACAAGCTTTAAATGCTTTACAAGCTTGATTCCATTGCAGCATTTTTATTGTTTTTCATCACTCCCTTTTTTTTCCTTTCAATGTTGAAAGAAAATCTCTATGAGGCACTTAAAAGCTTCATTGCTCAGTATTTGTACATTTCAAACTATAACATCCTTAGTAAAAGCCTTGCCAGCACACATCTGTTTATATCATTTCTTCTTTAAATGAAAAAGGCAATGGTAGGATTTCTTTGTTAGAAAGAGAAAATAGAAAAAGGTATTATTTGACTTTTGGTTTTACTCTCCAGTCATTTCTTTATTACCTTGCGTTTAATGCTTACATATGTATAATCTTTGAATTATTAGTGTTACGTCTGTCAAAGTATATCTTTGCAATGTTGATGAATATACTCTAGCTGGAGTTTTGGCCATTAACCATATGAGAACTGGACTGAGTGAGTGATGTCACCCATTGAAAATGGCTATTTTTTTTAAACCCAACATGGTAAAATAAATGGGAAAACCCTTCCCTTTTTAATAAATTATAAAAAGTCATTAGTTAGTAAAAACCATTTTGCTGTATTTGAGGTTTAATTATGTGGATTCATTTACTTTATAAAAACAGAATTATTGACCAGGATGTGCAAAATATTTAACAGTGCTGCAGCTTTAGCTACAACACTTTCACTTCTATTTTATTGATGAACATAAACTCAAAACATGCTTTTATTATGTTGCACTCTTTCTCTTTTGTGTAATTTGTTATTCAGAGAGTAAATAACACTTGCTACGCTGAAGATCATGCCTCTTGCAGCGACCCTTCAGTTTCTGCTTTGCGACCTCCTCTGATGCTTTATGTTGAGAAGCCCCCATTTTGATCTTGCACTTAATGTTACAGAGACCAGTTTTTAATGTTTGTAGCGCCCTGCAGATCTGCTCCAACACCCTGCTGACAGGAGTTGGGGGCAACCTTTTCCTCTAACTCTTTCCAGCACAGTTTTCTGCACTACTGTTCTTAATTAAATACAACTTTGGAAGAGGCACAGTAGACAGAAACAAAAAGTTCCTTTAAGGGAGCATAAAGAAAATTTTCACTCTACTTATTTCAACTGGAATGAGCAATTAACCAATGCAAAGTTATGGGGAACTGCAGATGTTATGAGCATGAATACAGCATTTCTTTTTTAATTTTCTGTCTCTTTTATACAGTCAGTAGTGTTCACAAATGCAAAGAAGGGCTGCTTCAGTGCATCTATTGTTCAAAGCTACACCAATGTGCATCCTTTTTTCGTGGTCTGTGCATTATCACAGTGTCTGTATTTTAAAAGGTTTTTAGTATGTTCATAATTTTCAAAATTTTACTGAGGAAAGATTTGAACAAACAAGTATTTAAATAACTTTTTGTGACATACATGGAACATTCACACACCAAAAAATACACATCAAACAATATTAAAATAGAGTAAAACAGATTTTCGGTCTAAATCCTGTACAGATGAAAACAGGTCATCATGTTTGCAAAGAATTAAGTAATTTAGGGATTAAGCTGAAAAAGTATCAAATTATTTTGTTTTATATCACCACTAATAAGAAGTGATGGACAAAAAAAGTGTGCACATTTAGTGTTGTAGAGTTGTAGCACATAGAAAAATGTAAGTAAAACAATGTTCCAGACAAAGATTATGAAGCGTGCACACTATTGTGTTTGCTTCTTGGATAATCTGCTCAATTAATCAGGCATAAAATATTGAGTGAGTTCCATTGTGGACCAAACAAGTAAAGATTTTGATTGCAAGTGAACCTTGGTGGAGTTCCGTCACAGTGTAAATACAGGTGGACCACCCAGAAGAACAATAAGGGGAAGAAAATTTTGAAAGATAAAAAAAACAACATTGTCATCCTAATGCTGTGTTCACACCGAACAAATGTTTTGTGCCAAATTTGTGTCTGCTGCCTCAGTTACTAGAAGATGCTAGTCCAAAGGTGTGTTCATAAACCTGACCAAAGGTGTGTTCATAAACCTGATGCTTCTGACACGAATTCACCTGAAAGAGGAGCTACAGCCTTCTAGCTACATTGTGCAAGACAAGTCCTTGCGCAATTACGCGAATCAGCTGATCTGCAGAAAAAAGTGGCTTTGCGTCGGAATACTAATTTAAAGTGTTGCATACCAGCACAAAGCCAAATCTAGCAAAGTCCTCTAGACAATTACAACTTTTTAATTTTCTTAGATGTTTGTTCAGAAATAAATCCTATTATACATTTCCTATCTTCTACATTTATGTTCTCTGTTGAAATAAACCAGTTGTAGTGTTTTAGCCCAAATGCTAAAGTTGGAGAGGAAGCACATTCTCCAAATTAAAGCTACAAGTAGCATTTAGCGGGCCCGAGCACGTGCGACCGCATGGCACGAGCGACCGCCCCGTGAGCAACGCCCTGCTCGAGCCATTCTCGTCGTTTTTTCTTGTCCATTCTGGAGCTCCAAGCTATTGTTAATACGACAGCAGCCTGGGGGGGGGGGGGGGGGGGGGGGGGGGGCTGTAATCTGTTGCCTTAAGGGACAAAGACTTTTGCATATAGCATGAAAAAAATTCAAGCAATGATGATAATTGCTATCACTGTCCCTAAGGATGAGAACAATAGAACTCATTCAATTTCCACTACAATGTCTAGATGAGTGTCAGCTATGTCTGATAACTTGGCCAATTAGCTGGACCGGGATCTTGCAAAGTGCAGGTGGTTAACGTCCAGTGTGATGAGTCTGTGGACGGCAACAGTACAGCATAGCTTTTGGTTTCCACAAGAGAAGAACTCCTGACACATCTGCCCTAACAGACAATTACAAGAGGAGTTGAAATGTATAACACGGTGAAGGAGTTTTTGTGCAGAAAAAGGTACAATTAGAAAAGCTGGTAGCAGTGACTGCAGATGGGACTCCTGCTATGATCAATAGACAAACAGGTTTCATCACTCACTGTAAAGCTGACCCAGACTTTCCAAAATGTCTGCATTACTGCTGCGTCATTCACCAGCAGGCCTTATGTGCAGAAGTGATTGGCTCTGGACATATAATGACTCTTATTCTGAAAATCGTAAACAACCTCAGCTGCAAAGCTAAACAGCACAGGATTTTTAAGGTGCTATTGGAGGAGATGTCTGTTGAATATGGTGAATATGAACATTGTGAATCTGAACTTGCATTCTTGACAGACATTACTGGAAAACTAAACCACTTGATCTGCGAGCTGCAAGACAATGGCAAAACTATTTTTTTTGACCAGCCTGCCTGAGCCAGTGTTTTTCTTGTGGGGATCTTTTCTGCCAGGGCTTGTCAGCTTGGTCAGTGGATGTTGCTGCAGTTGTCTACCTTGCTGGGACAGCTGGAGTTAAACACAGCAGCTCACGGCTCTGAAGTGGACCCCGTTGCTGTCCCAGTCTGGATGGGCACTGTGGCGATGTTCCAATGGCCAGGCTGGCTCCTGGTATAAAGAGATTCCCAAATACCATTTCCTAACCGCAGAGCCAAGGATGTGTTTACATGTTTAGGTCAAAAATGTGATGGACAGCTTCATGTTGTCTAAACATGCCACCCTGTTATTAATCCAGTTGATATGGTTCTCCATCTGTGTCTAGGTGATAGAAAAGCATTTTTTTTATATTTAGAGCTCTAAGCAAACAAACAGTTGTCTATATAAAAGAGCTTTTACAATTGTGCACTTTTAGCAGGTCTCTGAGTTCATGTGACCAATGTATGGTGGATTTTCACAGACCTTGTTTAAAACTGAAGGTGAGAGAGACTTAGAGAAATGGCTTCATTGTTCTGGAGTTCTTTGTTTCATCCACAGAAGAGTAGAATTGGTGATTGATTTTGAAAAGCTGCTGAAAAAAGTATCTTTTTCAAATTGCAATTTCTAACTTGGGTTTTACATTTTGTGTTCCATTTTTTGTGCTTTAATTGGGAAGCATTTGTTATTTGTTTGGTGTTTTTAAGGTTCTGCAAATATACACATCATTTTTTAGAGACATTTGTTATCAGTTGTGTTTGTTGATTTGTAGTTTAATTTCATTGGATGTATAGATGTCGTGTGGGGGGGAGGCTCGAGAGCAGGTAGGACCCAGGCGCAGAGACGGGAGGCAAACGGGTTCAGGGCAAGTGGGTTTATTTAACTAACAAAAAGCGCTGCAGAGCAGGATGACAAAACTAAAAACAAAAACTTACTGTGGCATGGCAAGGGACATGGACGCCAGACAAGAAGACGTGATCAACATGAGCAGAAGTTAATGGACCAGCACAGGAGGAAGGCAGAGACAAGACTTATATACAGACAGGGCAGACAAGACACAGGTGAACACGATTAGGGCAGATGGGGACCAAAGGAAGTAAAACTCAAGAAACATGACAAGACAGGAAACCTTTCAAAATAAAACAGGAAACAGAACCAAACAAGACAGAACAAGAACTAAAGCGAAAAACAAGACAACAAACTGAAACCATGACAATAGAAAGGAAAAGAAGTTCAAACATTGATTATAAAAAAGGATATAAGAGATAAAAAAAAAAGAAAAAGGAAAAAGATAAAATATTGATTTAATTGCATTTTGAATGAATAAAAAACAATGATTAATAGAATCAGAATCAGAATCAGGAATCAGAAAAAGTTTTATTGCCAGGTTCAGTAGAGCGCACTTTACAAAACGAGGAATTTGACTTGGTGTATAGTGCAATTAAGAATAAGTTAAAAATTAAGTTAACAACAACAACACACTATATACAGTAGAGTAAGGTGAATTAAAGTGGGAGCACAGATGGGCTGGGATGGTGGGGCCTGTAAGTGGCACCGACAGTCCTTTGGTGGGCGGGGGGGGAGGGGGGGGGTCACCTGGGGGAGTTGGGGTTCTGTTCAGCAGGCTGGCTGCAGTGGGGAAGAAGCTGTTCTTGTGGCGCGAGGTCCTGGTCCTTATGGACCGGAGCCTCTTGCCAGAAGGGAGGGGCCGAAAGAGATTATGTCCTGGATGAGAGGGGTTGGCTACAATCCTGGCTGCCCGCCTCCAGGTCCTGGAGATGTGCAGCTCCTGGAGAGACGGGAGGTGGCAGCCGATCACCTTCTCTGCTGAGTGGATGACGCGTTGCAGCTTGGCCTTGTCTCTGGCCGTGGCCGCAGCGAACCAGACTGTGATGGAGGACGTGAGGGTGGATTCGATGATGGCGGTGTAAAAGTCTACCAGCATCTTTTCAGGGAGGTGAAACTTCTTCAGCTGCCTCAGGAAGTACATCCTCTGCTGGACCTTCTTAGTGATGGAGCTGATGTTCTGCTCCCACTTGAGGTCCTGGCTGATGATGGTTCCCAGGAAGCAGAAGGACTCCACAGAGGTCACCGGGGAGTCACAGAGGATGACAGGGGGGAGGGGGGCTGGGGCCTTCCTGAAGTCCACTGTCATCTCCACTGTCTTCAGAGCATTAAGCTCCAGGTTGTTAGCGCTGCACTATGACACCAGCCTGGCTATTTCACTCCTGTAGGCCGACTCATCTCCGTCAGAGATGAGGCCGATGAGTGTGGTGTCGTCAGCCAACTTCAGGAGTTTGACAGACAGGTGACCAGCTGTGCAGCTGTTTGTGTACAGGGAGAGTAACAGGGGTGAAAGGACACAGCCCTGGGGGGATCCGGTGCTTGTGGTCCGAGTATCTGAGACGAGCTTCCCCAGCCTCACATACTGCTGTCTGTCCGTCAGGAAGTCTGTGATCCACCTGCAGGTGGAGTCAGGCACATTCATCTTGGAGAGTTTTTAATACTAAAGATGTATGAAAGACATACCGAAAAAATATGTCTTTCAGTGTTTAACTGGCTGTCTTTGGATTATGCATGCCTGAATAATGGCCATTCTTACTCCTCATCTCTCTGTTCACTGCTTGCTAATTTACATAGCAGGGGTCCCAGCAGGAGGGGGCGGGGTTGTAACACGACTCCTTCAGCAGAGCCAGGCTGAGAGAGGCTTTGACATGTAAGATGTTAGATGTTAGAATGCCAGATGTTAGAATGACCAGTTCATTTTATATCTATGAAAATATTCAGGGAGCTATGGGACATGTTCAGCTTTAGGTCTGTGAAAATTGGTGTCGATTGTTGAAACATAAGTTACCATAAAAAAATTTTTGTTTGGAGTCTAGACAGATTTAACACAGGTTTTTGGATGAAAAGGATTTTTTATAAATCATCTGTTACACTTTTAAGTCTGAAAAAAATATGGAAGGCAGCAAACACAGATCCCTACCGTTTTTAATTTTTTTGTGCTGATATTTGAAAGATAAGTTATGCAAAAAAATAGGTGTTTGCAGTTTTGCCTAAAAAGACGTTTTCGGACCTTTTTGGATGTAATGCTCTCTAAGATGTCACCTGTAACTTCAATCATTCTGAATTTTTTTAGGAAGCAGTAGCACATAAATGCCTATGAAAGTTGAATTCTTGGTGCTGATAACCTAAACAGAATTTATGCTAAAAATCTTTGTTCAGTCCAAAATTTCATTAAAAAAATCAAGTGATGAAGTTTCTCGTAGACCCTATAGTGTTACATATCAAAGCTGGAGGTTATTAAAGGCATCTAATTCTGAAATCTCAGCTTCCTGAGACAAACGGCTGATTTATAATAAATTTCTATTATTTGGGTGCACATAATCGACCACTTCCTGTTACGCAGGCACCGTCAGGTGTACACCCATGAAACTTTACATGATGAGAGAGGACCCTTCTGAGTATCTCCAGTTTTAATTTCATGCACATCGGACAAAGCAAAGAGAAAATACAGGGCAGAATGTGCCCAATGCAATAACTAGGTGGCGCTATAGAGCTCGTCCAAGATTGTCATATCCATGGGTTCAGAATAGAAGCTTCATCATATCCATTGAATTTCAGTGAGATTGGACAAGGAATGTGCACGTGAGAGCAACTTTTGTGTGCATAGCGAGATGCCCAACTTTGCCGCTCTGTCACGACCACACCCCCGCATTGAAAGTTATGGTTTTTTGTCAGAGTAAACTTCAATGGCTTTTCAACAGGTGGACGTCATTTTCAGGTGTGTCGGCTCATCCTACTTGGAGCAGTGATGCTCCAAGTCTAACATGTCATTTCCACTTGCCAGCAGGTGGCGCTACACTTTTTCCAGATTCTTTCACTGCAGATGTGTTCAGAGTCAGACTACAATCATGCATATCAATTTTGGATCAGATTGGATTATGCATGGCTGAGTAATGGCCATTTTTCTTTTCATGGCGTGTTTTCGAAACAACGTCGAATTTCTACGCGCCGCCACGGTCACAAACAACCGTAAAAACTTAAAAGCTTCGCAATTTAACATCGGACATGTGTCTAGTTTACAAAACCAAAGTTTGTAGTCATTATTCACAAATCTCTAGGAGGAGTTCGTTCTAGAGCGAGGCCTGCAAATGTCCAAAATAGAGCAAAAATGACATATTGACCTCAATATATCAGACTTCCTGTGCGAGTGACAGGTGGGTCCTTTCAGACTTTTTTGTAAGTCTCCATCTGAAGAACATGCCCTGTAAAAATCAAGCTTGTACGTTAAAGCGTATGCGGGGCGTCGGGACAAACGTCCCTGTAGGTGGCGCTATCGAGCCGTTTTTGTGCGCCCATGCCAATCTCCTATAAAATACGAAATTTTTCGCGACTCCTGATGTGTGTGCCAAATTTGGTGAGTTTTGGGGTATGTTAAAGGCCTCAAAAAGGCGACTCTTCCGGTAGAATAATAATAATAATAATTAAAGCTACAAGTAGCATTTAGCGGGCCCGAGCACGTGCGACCGCATGGCACGAGCGACCGCCCCGTGAGCAACGCCCTGCTCGAGCCATTCTCGTCGTTTTTTCTTGTCCATTCTGGAGCTCCAAGCTATTGTTAATACGACAGCAGCCTGGGGGCTGGGGGGGGGGGGGGGGGGGGGCTGTAATCTGTTGCCTTAAGGGACAAAGACTTTTGCATATAGCATGAAAAAAATTCAAGCAATGATGATAATTGCTATCACTGTCCCTAAGGATGAGAACAATAGAACTCATTCAATTTCCACTACAATGTCTAGATGAGTGTCAGCTATGTCTGATAACTTGGCCAATTAGCTGGACCGGGATCTTGCAAAGTGCAGGTGGTTAACGTCCAGTGTGATGAGTCTGTGGACGGCAACAGTACAGCATAGCTTTTGGTTTCCACAAGAGAAGAACTCCTGACACATCTGCCCTAACAGACAATTACAAGAGGAGTTGAAATGTATAACACGGTGAAGGAGTTTTTGTGCAGAAAAAGGTACAATTAGAAAAGCTGGTAGCAGTGACTGCAGATGGGACTCCTGCTATGATCAATAGACAAACAGGTTTCATCACTCACTGTAAAGCTGACCCAGACTTTCCAAAATGTCTGCATTACTGCTGCGTCATTCACCAGCAGGCCTTATGTGCAGAAGTGATTGGCTCTGGACATATAATGACTCTTATTCTGAAAATCGTAAACAACCTCAGCTGCAAAGCTAAACAGCACAGGATTTTTAAGGTGCTATTGGAGGAGATGTCTGTTGAATATGGTGAATATGAACATTGTGAATCTGAACTTGCATTCTTGACTGATATTACTGGAAAACTAAACCACTTAATCTGCGAGCTGCAAGACAATGGCAAAACTATTTTTTTTTGACCAGCCTGCCTGAGCCAGTGTTTTTCTTGTGGGGATCTTTTCTGCCAGGGCTTGTCAGCTTGGTCAGTGGATGTTGCTGCAGTTGTCTACCTTGCTGGGACAGCTGGAGTTAAACACAGCAGCTCACGGCTCTGAAGTGGACCCCGTTGCTGTCCCAGTCTGGATGGGCACTGTGGCGATGTTCCAATGGCCAGGCTGGCTCCTGGTATAAAGAGATTCCCAAATACCATTTCCTAACCGCAGAGCCAAGGATGTGTTTACATGTTTAGGTCAAAAATGTGATGGACAGCTTCATGTTGTCTAAACATGCCACCCTGTTATTAATCCAGTTGATATGGTTCTCCATCTGTGTCTAGGTGATAGAAAAGCAATTTTTTTATATTTAGAGCTCTAAGCAAACAAACAGTTGTCTATATAAAAGAGCTTTTACAATTGTGCACTTTTAGCAGGTCTCTGAGTTCATGTGACCAATGTATGGTGGATTTTCACAGACCTTGTTTAAAACTGAAGGTGAGAGAGACTTAGAGAAATGGCTTCATTGTTCTGGAGTTCTTTGTTTCATCCACAGAAGAGTAGAATTGGTGATTGATTTTGAAAAGCTGCTGAAAAAAGTATCTTTTTCAAATTGCAATTTCTAACTTGGGTTTTACATTTTGTGTTCCATTTTTTGTGCTTTAATTGGGAAGCATTTGTTATTTGTTTGGTGTTTTTAAGGTTCTGCAAATATACACATCATTTTTTAGAGACATTTGTTATCAGTTGTGTTTGTTGATTTGTAGTTTAATTTCATTGGATGTATAGATGTCGTGTGGGGGGGAGGCTCGAGAGCAGGTAGGACCCAGGCGCAGAGACGGGAGGCAAACGGGTTCAGGGCAAGTGGGTTTATTTAACTAACAAAAAGCGCTGCAGAGCAGGATGACAAAACTAAAAACAAAAACTTACTGTGGCATGGCAAGGGACATGGACGCCAGACAAGAAGACGTGATCAACATGAGCAGAAGTTAATGGACCACCACAGGAGGAAGGCAGAGACAAGACTTATATACAGACAGGGCAGACAAGACACAGGTGAACACGATTAGGGCAGATGGGGACCAAAGGAAGTAAAACTCAAGAAACATGACAAGACAGGAAACCTTTCAAAATAAAACAGGAAACAGAACCAAACAAGACAGAACAAGAACTAAAGCGAAAAAAAAGACAACAAACTGAAACCATGACAATAGAAAGGAAAAGAAGTTCAAACATTGATTATAAAAAAGGATATAAGAGATAAAAAAAAAAAAGAAAAAGGAAAAGAAAAAAGATAAAATATTGATTTAATTGCATTTTGAATGAATAAAAAACAATGATTAATAGAATCAGAATCAGAATCAGGAATCAGAAAAAGTTTTATTGCCAGGTTCAGTAGAGCGCACTTTATAAAACGAGGAATTTGACTTGGTGTATAGTGCAATTAAGAATAAGTTAAAAATTAAGTTAACAACAACAACACACTATATACAGTAGAGTAAGGTGAATTAAAGTGGGAGCACAGATGGGCTGGGATGGTGGGGCCTGTAAGTGGCACCGACAGTCCTTTGGTGGGGGGGGGGGGGGGGTCACCTGGGGGAGTTGGGGTTCTGTTCAGCAGGCTGGCTGCAGTGGGGAAGAAGCTGTTCTTGTGGCGCGAGGTCCTGATAAAACGGAGCCTCTTGCCAGAAGGGAGGGGCCGAAAGAGATTATGTCCTGGATGAGAGGGGTTGGCTACAATCCTGGCTGCCCGCCTCCAGGTCCTGGAGATGTGCAGCTCCTGGAGAGACGGGAGGTGGCAGCCGATCACCTTCTCTGCTGAGTGGATGACGCGTTGCAGCTTGGCCTTGTCTCTGGCCGTGGCCGCAGCGAACCAGACTGTGATGGAGGACGTGAGGGTGGATTCGATGATGGCGGTGTAAAAGTCTACCAGCATCTTTTCAGGGAGGTGAAACTTCTTCAGCTGCCTCAGGAAGTACATCCTCTGCTGGACCTTCTTAGTGATGGAGCTGATGTTCTGCTCCCACTTGAGGTCCTGGCTGATGATGGTTCCCAGGAAGCAGAAGGACTCCACAGAGGTCACCGGGGAGTCACAGAGGATGACAGGGGGGAGGGGGGCTGGGGCCTTCCTGAAGTCCACTGTCATCTCCACTGTCTTCAGAGCATTAAGCTCCAGGTTGTTAGCGCTGCACTATGACACCAGCCTGGCTATTTCACTCCTGTAGGCCGACTCATCTCCGTCAGAGATGAGGCTGATGAGTGTGGTGTCGTCAGCAAACTTCAGGAGTTTGACAGACAGGTGACCAGCTGTGCAGCTGTTTGTGTACAGGGAGAGTAACAGGGGTGAAAGGACACAGCCCTGGGGGGATCCGGTGCTTGTGGTCCGAGTATCTGAGACGAGCTTCCCCAGCCTCACATACTGCTGTCTGTCCGTCAGGAAGTCTGTGATCCACCTGCAGGTGGAGTCAGGCACATTCATCTTGGAGAGTTTTTAATACTAAAGATGTATGAAAGACATACCGAAAAAATATGTCTTTCAGTGTTTAACTGGCTGTCTTTGGATTATGCATGCCTGAGTAATGGGCATTCTTACTCCTCATCTCTCTGTTCACTGCTTGCTAATTTACATAGCAGGGGTCCCAGCAGGAGGGGGCGGGGTTGTAACACGACTCCTTCAGCAGAGCCAGGCTGAGAGAGGCTTTGACATGTAAGATGTTAGATGTTAGAATGCCAGATGTTAGAATGACCAGTTCATTTTATGTCTATGAAAATATTCAGGGAGCTATGGGACATGTTCAGCTTTAGGTCTGTGAAAATTGGTGTCGATTGTTGAAACATAAGTTAGCATAAAAAAATGTTTGTTTGGAGTCTAGACAGATTTAACACAGGTTTTTGGATGAAAAGGATTTTTTATAAATCATCTGTTACACTTTTAAGTCTGAAAAAAATATGGAAGGCAGCAAACACAGATCCCTACCGTTTTTAATTTTTTTGTGCTGATATTTGAAAGATAAGTTATGCAAAAAAATAGGTGTTTGCAGTTTTGCCTAAAAAGACGTTTTCGGACCTTTTTGGATGTAATGCTCTCTAAGATGTCACCTGTAACTTCAATCATTCTGAATTTTTTTAGGAAGCAGTAGCACATAAATGCCTATGAAAGTTGAATTCTTGGTGCTGATAACCTAAACAGAATTTATGCTAAAAATCTTTGTTCAGTCCAAAATTTCATTAAAAAAATCAAGTGATGAAGTTTCTCGTAGACCCTATAGTGTTACATATCAAAGCTGGAGGTTATTAAAGGCATCTAATTCTGAAATCTCAGCTTCCTGAGACAAACGGCTGATTTATAATAAATTTCTATTATTTGGGTGCACATAATCGACCACTTCCTGTTACGCAGGCACCGTCAGGTGTACACCCATGAAACTTTACATGATGAGAGAGGACCCTTCTGAGTATCTCCAGTTTTAATTTCATGCACATCGGACAAAGCAAAGAGAAAATACAGGGCAGAATGTGCCCAATGCAATAACTAGGTGGCGCTATAGAGCTCGTCCAAGATTGTCATATCCATGGGTTCAGAATAGAAGCTTCATCATATCCATTGAATTTCAGTGAGATTGGACAAGGAATGTGCACGTGAGAGCAACTTTTGTGTGCATAGCGAGATGCCCAACTTTGCCGCTCTGTCACGACCACACCCCCGCATTGAAAGTTATGGTTTTTTGTCAGAGTAAACTTCAATGGCTTTTCAACAGGTGGACGTCATTTTCAGGTGTGTCGGCTCATCCTACTCGGAGCAGTGATGCTCCAAGTAAAACATGTCATTTCCTCTTGCCAGCAGGTGGCGCTACACTTTTTCCAGATTTTTTCACTGCAGATGTGTTCAGAGTCAGACTACAATCATGCACATCAATTTTGGATCAGATTGGATTATGCATGGCTGAGTAATGGCCATTTTTCTTTTCATGGCGTGTTTTCGAAACGACCTCCAATTTTGATGCGCCGCCATGGTCACAAACATCCATAAAAACTTAAAAGCTTTGCAATTTAACATCGGACATGTGTTTAGTTTACAAAACCAAAGTTTGGAGTCATTATTCATAAATCTCTAGGAGGAGTTCGTTCTAGAAGGAGGCCTACAAATGTCCAAAATAGAGCAAAAATGACATATTGACACCAATATAGCAGACTTCCTGTGCGACTGACAGCTTGGTACTAAGAGACTTTTTTGTAGGTTTCCATCTGATGAACATGTCCTGTAAAAATCAAGCTTGTATGTTAAAGCATATGCGGGGGCTCGGGACAAATGTCACTGTAGGTGGCGCTGTCGAGCCGTTTTTGTGCGCCCATGCCAATCTCCTGTAAAATACGAAATTTTTCGCGACTCCTGATGTGTGTGCAAAATTTGGTGAGTTTTGGGGTATGTTAAAGGCCTCAAAAAGGCGACTCTTCCGTCGGAAGAAAAAGAATAATAATAATAATAATTAAAGCTACAAGTAGCATTTAGCGGGCCCGAGCACGTGCGACCGCACGGCACGAGCGACCGCCCCGTGAGCAACGCCCTGCTCGAGCCATTCTCGTCGTTTTTTCTTGTCCATTCTGGAGCTCCAAGCTATTGTTAATACGACAGCAGCCTGGGGGGGGGGGGGGGGCTGTAATCTGTTGCCTTAAGGGACAAAGACTTTTGCATATAGCATGAAAAAAATTCAAGCAATGATGATAATTGCTATCACTGTCCCTAAGGATGAGAACAATAGAACTCATTCAATTTCCACTACAATGTCTAGATGAGTGTCAGCTATGTCTGATAACTTGGCCAATTAGCTGGACCGGGATCTTGCAAAGTGCAGGTGGTTAACGTCCAGTGTGATGAGTCTGTGGACGGCAACAGTACAGCATAGCTTTTGGTTTCCACAAGAGAAGAACTCCTGACACATCTGCCCTAACAGACAACTACAAGAGGAGTTGAAATGTATAACACGGTGAAGGAGTTTTTGTGCAGAAAAAGGTACAATTAGAAAAGCTGGTAGCAGTGACTGCAGATGGGACTCCTGCTATGATCAATAGACAAACAGGTTTCATCACTCACTGTAAAGCTGACCCAGACTTTCCAAAATGTCTGCATTACTGCTGCGTCATTCACCAGCAGGCCTTATGTGCAGAAGTGATTGGCTCTGGACATATAATGACTCTTATTCTGAAAATCGTAAACAACCTCAGCTGCAAAGCAAAACAGCACAGGATTTTTAAGGTGCTATTGGAGGAGATGTCTGTTGAATATGGTGAATATGAACATTGTGAATCTGAACTTGCATTCTTGACTGACATTACTGGAAAACTAAACCACTTGATCTGCGAGCTGCAAGACAATGGCAAAACTATTTTTTTTTTGACCAGCCTGCCTTAGCCAGTGTTTTTCTTGTGGGGATCTTTTCTGCCAGGGCTTGTCAGCTTGGTCAGTGGATGTTGCTGCAGTTGTCTCCCTTGCTGGGACAGCTGGAGTTAAACACAGCAGCTCACGGCTCTGAAGTGGACCCCGTTGCTGTCCCAGTCTGGATGGGCACTGTGGCGATGTTCCAATGGCCAGGCTGGCTCCTGGTATAAAGAGATTCCCAAATACCATTTCCTAACCGCAGAGCCAAGGATGTGTTTACATGTTTAGGTCAAAAATGTGATGGACAGCTTCATGTTGTCTAAACATGCCACCCTGTTATTAATCCAGTTGATATGGTTCTCCATCTGTGTCTAGGTGATAGAAAAGCATTTTTTTTATATTTAGAGCTCTAAGCAAACAAACAGTTGTCTATATAAAAGAGCTTTTACAATTGTGCACTTTTAGGAGGTCTCTGAGTTCATGTGACCAATGTATGGTGGATTTTCACAGACCTTGTTTAAAACTGAAGGTGAGAGAGACTTAGAGAAATGGCTTCATTGTTCTGGAGTTCTTTGTTTCATCCACAGAAGAGTAGAATTGGTGATTGATTTTGAAAAGCTGCTGAAAAAAGTATCTTTTTCAAATTGCAATTTCTAACTTGGGTTTTACATTTTGTGTTCCATTTTTTGTGCTTTAATTGGGAAGCATTTGTTATTTGTTTGGTGTTTTTAAGGTTCTGCAAATATACACATCATTTTTTAGAGACATTTGTTATCAGTTGTGTTTGTTGATTTGTAGTTTAATTTCATTGGATGTATAGATGTCGTGTGGGGGGGAGGCTCGAGAGCAGGTAGGACCCAGGCGCAGAGACGGGAGGCAAACGGGTTCAGGGCAAGTGGGTTTATTTAACTAACAAAAAGTGCTGCAGAGCAGGATGACAAAACTAAAAACAAAAACTTACTGTGGCATGGCAAGGGACATGGACGCCAGACAAGAAGACGTGATCAACATGAGCAGAAGTTAATGGACCAGCACAGGAGGAAGGCAGAGACAAGACTTATATACAGACAGGGCAGACAAGACACAGGTGAACACGATTAGGGCAGATGGGGACCAAAGGAAGTAAAACTCAAGAAACATGACAAGACAGGAAACCTTTCAAAATAAAACAGGAAACAGAACCAAACAAGACAGAACAAGAACTAAAGCGAAAAAAAAAGACAACAAACTGAAACCATGACAATAGAAAGGAAAAGAAGTTCAAACATTGATTATAAAAAAGGATATAAGAGATAAAAAAAAAGGAAAAGAAAAAAGATAAAATATTGATTTAATTGCATTTTGAATGAATAAAAAACAATGATTAATAGAATCAGAAATCAGAAAAAGTTTTATTGCCAGGTTCAGTAGAGCGCACTTTACAAAACGAGGAATTTGACTTGGTGTATAGTGCAATTAAGAATAAGTTAAAAATTAAGTTAACAACAACAACACACTATATACAGTAGAGTAAGGTGAATTAAAGTGGGAGCACAGATGGGCTGGGATGGTGGGGCCTGTAAGTGGCACCGACAGTCCTTTGGTGGGCGGGGGGGGGGGGGGGGTCACCTGGGGGAGTTGGGGTACTGTTCAGCAGGCTGACTGCAGTGGGGAAGAAGCTGTTCTTGTGGCGCGAGGTCCTGGTCCTGATGGACCGGAGCCTCTTGCCAGGAGGAAGGGGCCGAAAGAGATTATGTCCTGGATGAGAGGGGTTGGCTACAATCCTGGCTGCCCGCCTCCAGGTCCTGGAGATGTGCAGCTCCTGGAGAGACGGGAGGTGGCAGCCGATCACCTTCTCTGCTGAGTGGATGACGCGTTGCAGCTTGGCCTTGTCTCTGGCCGTGGCCACAGCGAACCAGACTGTGATGGAGGACGTGAGGGTGGATTCGATGATGGCGGTGTAAAAGTCTACCAGCATCTTTTCAGGGAGGTGAAACTTCTTCAGCTGCCTCAGGAAGTACATCCTCTGCTGGACCTTCTTAGTGATGGAGCTGATGTTCTGCTCCCACTTGAGGTCCTGGCTGATGATGGTTCCCAGGAAGCAGAAGGACTCCACAGAGGTCACCGGGGAGTCACAGAGGATGACAGGGGGGAGGGGGGCTGGGGCCTTCCTGAAGTCCACTGTCATCTCCACTGTCTTCAGAGCATTAAGCTCCAGGTTGTTAGCGCTGCACTATGACACCAGCCTGGCTATTTCACTCCTGTAGGCCGACTCATCTCCGTCAGAGATGAGGCCGATGAGTGTGGTGTCGTCAGCAAACTTCAGGAGTTTGACAGACAGGTGACCAGCTGTGCAGCTGTTTGTGTACAGGGAGAGTAACAGGGGTGAAAGGACACAGCCCTGGGGGGATCCGGTGCTTGTGGTCCGAGTATCTGAGACGAGCTTCCCCAGCCTCACATACTGCTGTCTGTCCGTCAGGAAGTCTGTGATCCACCTGCAGGTGGAGTCAGGCACATTCATCTTGGAGAGTTTTTAATACTAAGTCTAGACAGATTTAACACAGGTTTTTGGATGAAAAAGGATTTTTTATAAATCATCTGTTACACTTTTAAGTCTGAAAAAAATATGGAAGGCAGCAAACACAGATCCCTACCGTTTTTAATTTTTTTGTGCTGATATTTGAAAGATAAGTTATGCAAAAAAATAGGTGTTTGCAGTTTTGCCTAAAAAGACGTTTTCGGACCTTTTTGGATCAAATGTTGTCTAAAAGTTCACCTGTAACTTCAATCATTCTGAATTTTTTTAGGAAAACTAAACCACTTCAACTGTGATCTGCAAGGCAATGGTAAAACTATATTTTTTATGGAACAGCCTGCAGTGTTTCTTGTGGGGATCTTTTCTGCCAGGGCTTGCCTGCTTGGTCGGTGGTTGTTGCTGTTACCAATCCAGTTGATATGGTTCTCCATCTGTGTCTAAGTGATATAATCAGAATCAGAATCGTTTATTGTCATTGTACATGGGGATACAATGAAATTGCAGCAGCCTTGGAGTGAAGGAGTTACATAAAATAAAAATAAAAATAGAATAGAAAAAGAAATACTGTATTTACAACTCTTAACAAAAAATGAACAATATGGACAGAAACTGTTAAATATTAAATATTTGTGAATAAAATAGAATGGAATTACATGAGTTGCTGTGAGCACAGCTTAATAAATATCAAGTTATTGCACAGTGACCCGGTTAGACAGTCAGGATATTGCACGCATTGTAGTAAAATTAGAGTGAGGTGTGGTTGGTGGACGTATGTGCATTCCGTATGATAATTGCCTGTGGAAAAAAGCTGTTTCTTAGTCTGTTTGTCCTGGTTCTGATGGACCTGTACCTCCTTCCAGAGGGCAGCAGTTCAAACAGAGGGAAAGCAGAATGGGTGGAGTTAGTGGTGATGCTAGTCACTCTGCTGAGGCAGCGAGACTGGTAAATGTCCTTCAGTGAGGGGAGGGGGCAGCCGATGATCCTCTGCGCTGTCTTTACCACTCTCTGGAGACTCTGCCGTTCTGCTTCAGTGCAGTGGGAAAACCACACTGTGATGCCATAGGACAGAATGCTCTCAATGGTTGAGCGGTAGAACGTTACCAGCAGCTCCTGGCTGACGTCGTTCCTCCTAAGTTTTCTCAGGAAGTGCAGGCGTTGCTGGGCCTTCCTGATGACAGTCATGGTGTTGTTAGACCATGTGAGGTCAGCAGAGATGGTGGTGCCCAGGAGGGTGAAGCTGTGGACCCTCTCCACACAGTTTCCATCGATGTAGAGTGGGGGTGGATCTGTTCTGTTTTTTCTGAAGTCCAGGATGATCTCCTTGGTCTTGGTGGTGTTCAGGATGAGGTTATTAGCCTGACACCACCTTGAGAGTTTCAGGACTTCGTCTCTGTAGGCCGTCTCGTCGTCCCCAGAGATCAGCCCCACCACAGTAGTGTCGTCTGCAAACTTCACCACGGTGTTGCTGGTGTGGGCTGGTCTGCAGTCTGCTGTGTACAGTGTATACAGCAGAGGACTCAGCACACATCCCTGTGTGGAGCCTGTGCTTAGCGTCCGGGTGGAGGAGAGGTGGGGGTCAAGTTTGACTGTCTGTGGTCTGTTTGTCAGGAAGTCCTTGATCCACGAGCAGGTGAGTGGGTGGAGTCCTAGTTCAGACAGTTTGTTGACCAGAATGTCAGGAATGATTGTGTTAAAGGCTGAGCTATAGTCCACAAAGAGCATCCTGGCGTAGGTGTCTCTGTGTTCCAGGTGGCTCAGCGCAGTGTGGAGGGTGATGGAAATGGCATCATCCGTTGATCTGTTTGCTTTGTAAGCAAACTGGTGGGGGACGAAGATTGGAGGGAGGGAGTCTTTGATGTGTCCCAGGAGCAGCCGCTCCAGACACTTTGTGATGACAGCAGTGAGTGCAACTGGGCGGAAGTCCGTGAGGAAGGCTGTGGATGAGGACTTTTTGGGTATCGGGATGATAGTGGATGACTTCAGGCAAGCAGGGATGAAAGCCTGAGCTAGCGACAGGTTGAAGATTTTTGTGAAGACCTGGGAGAGTTGATCGGCGCAGGCCCGCAGAACCTTTCCGGGAACTCCATCAGGTCCCGCCGCTTTCCTGGGGTTTACCCTGCTGAACATCCGTGCCATCCGTGCCACGTCCATAAAGGCATTGTTTTTATATTTAGAGCTCTAAGCAACCAAACAGTTGTCTATATAAAAGAGCTTTTACAATTGTGCACTTTTAGCAGGCTGAAAAAATTATCTTTTTAAAATTGCCATTTCAAATGTGGGTTTTAAATTTTGTGTTCCATTTTTCTGTGCTTGTATTGGAAGGATTTGTTATTATTTTGTTTAAAAGTGCTACATATTGTATATACACATAATTTATTTAGAGAAATTTGCTATACGTTGTGTTTTTTGGTTTTGTAGTTTAATTTCATTGGATTTATATTAAGGAAAAGAAGTTGCAGCATTGATTAAAAAAGGATAAAAGAGACATTTACTGTCTAAGTCTTATGTTACATCTGTAGAACTGTACTGAGAGTTGGGTTTTGTTTTGGAGCACATTCATATGTTTTGTTTGTAAAAAAAAAAGATAAAATATTAGGTTAATTGCATTTTACATGACTAGAAAAGCAATGATTATTCATAAAAATCTATGAAAGACATACAAAACAAATGAAAAAGCAGTCTGCCCTCCCACTTGTGTCTAAACTCTTGTCACCTCACTTCTGGGTTAGTTAGCATATGAACTGGCAGCTGGTGTGTGTGTGTGTGGGGGGGGGGGGTGAAATTTGACTCCAGCAACAGGGATGATTGAGGAGCAGGCTGCAGCATGAGGAAAAGACTTAAGCATGTAAGAGGAAATGACATCCTACAGTTGACCAGTTCATTTTATATCTGTAAAGAATATTCAAGAAGCATTTAGACATGTTCAGCTATATGCATGTGAAACTTGGTGTGGATATTTGAAGCATAAGTAATTTTAAAACACACTTGTTTGGAGTCCAGACGGAAAAAGCACAGGTTTTGGGATGAATCAGGATTTTTTTAAAATCATCTGTTTCACCTGGACTTCTGAAAAAAATATGGAAGGCAGCAAACACAGATCCCTACATTTAAAAAAATAAATGGTGTTGATATATGATGATTAAGTTATGAAAAAAAATAGGTGTTTGTAGTTTTGCCTAAAAAGACGTTTTCGGACCTTTTTGGATGTAATGCTCTCTAAGATGTCACCTGTAACTTCAATAATTCTGAATTTTTTTAGGAAGCAGTAGCACATAAATGCCTATGAAAGTTGAATTCTTGGTGCTGATAACCTAAACAGAATTTATGCTAAAAATCTTTGTTCAGTCCAAAATTTCATTAAAAAAATCAAGTGATGAAGTTTCTCGTAGACCCTATAGTGTTACATATCAAAGCTGGAGGTTATTAAAGGCATCTAATTCTGAAATCTCAGCTTCCTGAGACAAACGGCTGATTTATAATAAATTTCTATTATTTGGGTGCACATAATCGACCACTTCCTGTTACGCAGGCACCGTCAGGTGTACACCCATGAAACTTTACATGATGAGAGAAGACCCTTCTGAGTATCTCCAGTTTTAATTTCATGCACATCGTACAAAGCAAAGAGAAAATACAGGGCAGAATGTGCCCAATGCAATAACTAGGTGGCGCTATAGAGCTCGTCCAAGATTGTCATATCCATGGGTTCAGAATAGAAGCTTCATCATATCCATTGAATTTCAGTGAGATTGGACAAGGAATGTGCACGTGAGAGCAACTTTTGTGTGCATAGCGAGATGCCCAACTTTGCCGCTCTGTCACGACCACACCCCCGCATTGAAAGTTATGGTTTTTTGTCAGAGTAAACTTCAATGGCTTTTCAACAGGTGGACGTCATTTTCAGGTGTGTCGGCTCATCCTACTCGGAGTAGTGATGCTCCAAGTAAAACATGTCATTTCCTCTTGCCAGCAGGTGGCGCTACACTTTTTCCAGATTTTTTCACTGCAGATGTGTTCAGAGTCAGACTACAATCATGCACATCAATTTTGGATCAGATTGGATTATGCATGGCTGAGTAATGGCCATTTTTCTTTTCATGGCGTGTTTTCGAAACAACGTCGAATTTCTACGCGCCGCCACGGTCACAAACAACCGTAAAAACTTAAAAGCTTCGCAATTTAACATCGGACATGTGTTTATTTTACAAAACCAAAGTTTGGAGTCATTATTCACAAATCTCTAGGAGGAGTTCGTTCTAGAAGGAGGCCTGCAAATGTCCAAAATAGAGCAAAAATGACATATTGACATCAATATAGCAGACTTCCTGTGCAACTGACAGCTTGGTACCTACAGACTTTTTTGTAGGTTTCCATCTGATGAACATGCCCTGAAAAAATCAAGCTTGTACGTTAAAGCGTATGCGGGGCGTCGGGACAAAAGTCATTGTAGGTGGCGCTGTCGAGCCGTTTTTGCGCGCCCATGCCAATTTCTCATAAAATATGAAATTTTTCGCGACTCCTGATGTGTGTGCCAAATTTGGTGAGTTTTGGGGTATGTTAAAGGCCTCAAAAATGCGATTCTTCCGGCGGAAGAAAAATAATAATAATTAAAGCTACAAGTAGCATTTAGCGGGCCCGAGCACGTGCCACCGCCTGGCACGAGCGACCGCCCCGTGAGCAACGCCCTGCTCGAGCCATTCTCGTCGTTTTTTCTTGTCCATTCTGGAGCTCCAAGCTAATGTTAATATGACAGCAGCCTGTGGGGGGGGGGGGGGGGGGGGACTATAATCTGTTGCCTTAAAGGACAAAGACTTTTGCATATAGCATGAAAAAAATTCTTAAATCTAAGCCTCGTTTAGACCTGCTCATTTTCTCATCAAGTAGAAGAAGGTTTTTATCAGATTAAGAAACAAGCAATGATGATAATTGCTATCACTGTTCCTAAGGATGAGAACAATAGAACTCATTCAATTTCCACTACAATGTCTAGATGAGTGTCAGCTATGTCTGATAACTTGGCGAATTAGCTGGACCGGGATCTTACAAAGTGCAGGTGGTTAACGTCCAGTGTGATGAGTCTGTGGACGGCAACAGTACAGCATAGCTTTTGGTTTCCACAAGAGAAGAACTCCTGACACATCTGCCCTAACAGACAATTACAAGAGGAGTTGAAATGTATAACACGGTGAAGGAGTTTTTGTGCAGAAAAAGGTACCATTAGAAAAGCTGGTAGCCATACCTGCAGACGGGGCTCCTGCTATGATTGACCGACAAACAGGTTTCATCACTCACTGTAAAGCTGACCCAGACTTTCCAAAATGTCTGCATTACTGCTGCTTCTTTCACCAGTAGGCCTTATGTGCAGAAGTGATTGGCTCTGGACATATAATGACTCCTATTGTGAAAATCATAAAAAACCTCAGCTGCAAAGCAAAACAGAACAGGATTTTTAAGGTGCTATTGGTGGAGATATCTGCTGAATATGGTGAATATGAACATTGTGAATCTGAACTTGTATTCTTGACTGACATTACTGGAAAACTAAACCACTTGATCTGCGAGCTGCAAGACATTGGTAAAACTATATTTTTTTATTGACCAGCCTGCCTGAGCCAGTGTTTTTCTTGTGGGGATCTTTTCTGCCAGGGCTTGCCAGCTTGGTCAGTGGATGTTGCTGCAGTTGTCTCCCTTGCTGGGACAGCTGGAGTTAAACACAGCAGCCTCACGGCTGTGAAGTGGACCCCGTTGCTGTCCCAGTCTGGATGGGCACTGTGGTGATGTTCCAATGTTCAGGCTGGCTCCTGGTATAAAGAGATTCCCAAGTACCATTTCCTAACCGCAGAGCCAAGGATGTGTTTACATGTTTAGGTCAAAAATGTGATGAACAGCTTCATGTTGTCTATTGATGTAAGTTTAAACCTAAACATGTTTCCCTGTTACTAATCCAGTTGATGTGGTTCTCCATCTGTGTCTAGGTGATAGAAAAGCATTTTTTTATATTTAGAGCTCCAAGCAAACAAACAGTTGTCTATATAAGAGCTTTTACAATTGTGGACTTTTAGCAGGTCTCTGAATACATGTGACCAATGTATGGTGGATTTTCACAGACTTTGTGTAAAACTGAAGGTGACAGAGACTTTGGAGAAGTGGCTACATTGCTCTGGACTTCTTTGTTTCATCCACAGAAGAGTAAAATATGTGATTGATTTTGAAAAGCTGCTGAAAAATGTATCTTTTTAAAATTGCAATTTCTAATTTGGGTTTTACATTTTGTGTTCCATTTTTTGTGATTGTATTAGAAAGATTTGTTATTTATTTGGTGTTTAAAGGTGGTACATAATGTATATACACAATCTTCTTAGAGACATTTGCTATGTGTTGTGTTTGTTGTCGTTGTAGTTTAATTTCTTTGGATGTATTGAAAGGAAATGAAAAGAAGTTGCAGCATTGATTAAAAAAGCATAAAAGAGACATTTACTGTCTGATGTTACATCTGTAGGAGTGTACTGAGACTGGGTTTTGTTTTGGAGCACATTCATATATTTTGTTTGTAAAAAAAAAAAGATAAAATATAAAGTTAATTGTATTTTGGATGAATAAAAAAGCAATGATTAGTGCTAAGGATGTATAAAAGACAAACAAAACAAAGGAAATTGCTGTATTTTAGTGTTGAACTAGGCTTTCTAACTGTTCTACTTTCTGTCTGCCACTCCTGGCTAATTTACATGTGAGCACACAGCCGGGGGTTGGGGGGGGGGCTAACTCCACTCCTGCAGCAGGGGAGACTGATGAAAAGCTTGAGGATGTAAGATTGAATAAAATAAAATCCTAGAGTTGACCAGTTCATTTTATAAATGTAAATAGTTTTTATTTTGGTGCTGATAAACTAAACAGAAGTTATGATAAAAATATTTGCTTGAGTCAAAATGTCCAAAAATTTGCTTTCAGCACAATAGGGTGATTAAGGTGGTTAAATGTTTCTCGTACGTATAGTGCTGCTTTTCAAACGTGGAGCTTTGTAAGACGCATCTAATTCTGAAATCTCAGCTTCCTGAGACAAACGGCTGATTTCCTATGAAGCTTGATTATATGATCATGCTTCATGATCATTTATGAACATATATAGCTCGTCCAAAATTGTCATATCCATGGGTTCAGAATGGAAGTTTCATCAAATCTATTTAATTTCAGTGAGATCAGACAAGGAATGTGAACGTGAGAGCAACATTTGTGCAGGCGAGATACCCAACTTTGCCGCTCTGTCACGACCACACCCCCGCGTTGAAAGATTTGTTTTTCATCAGAGTAAACTTCAATGGTTTTTCAACAGGTGGACGTCATTTTGAGGTGTGTTTGCTCATCCTACTTGGAGCAGTGATGCTCCAAGTAAAACATGTCATTTCCTGTTGCCAACAGGTGGCGCTACACCTGTTCCGGATTTTTCCACTGCAGATGTGTTCAAAGTCAGACTACAATCATGCACAACAAATTTGGATCAGATTAGATTATTTATGGCTGAGTAATGGCCATTTTTCTTTTCATGGCTTGATTTCGAAACGACCTCAAATTTTGACGCGCCGCCACGGTCACAAACAACCGTAAAAACTTAAAAGCTTCGCAATTTAAGATCGGACATGTGTTTAGTTTACAAAACCAAAGTTTGGAGTCATTGTTCAAAAATCTCTAGGAGGAGTTCGTTCTAGAACGAGGCCTGCAAATGACCAAAATACAGCAAAAATGACATATTGACACCAATATAGCAGACTTCCTGTGCGACTGACAGCTTGGTCCCAAGAGACTTTTTTGTAGGTTTCTATCTGATGAACATGTCCTGTGAAAATCAAGCTTGTATGTTAAAGAACATGGCGGGGCTCTCAAAAACAAACATGGTAGGTGGCGCTATTGAGCCGTTTTTTGTTCACCCATGCAAGTGCTGTGTATTTAAGTTGGAGATATGTAAGAGGCCTCTCATTCTGAAATCTCAGCCTCGTGATACAAACGGCTGATTTTTTATGAATTTTTAATTATCTGACTGCAACGCAATCAACCACTTCCTGTTTGGTGGTGGCTTGCGCAGGCACCGTCAGGTGTACACCCATGAAACTTTAGACGATGAGAGAAGACCCTTATGAGTATCTCCTGTTGTAATTTTATGAATGTCGGACAAAGCACAGAGAAAAGATAGGTCAGAATGTGACATAAAATGTATTTGTCAATATCTAGGTGGCGCTATGGAGCTCGTCCAAGATTGTCATATCCATTGGTTCAGAATGGAAGCCTCATCACCTCTATTGAATTTCAGTGAGATTGGACAAGGAATGTGCACGTGAGAGCAACTTTTGTGTGCATGGCGAGACGCCCAACTTCGCCGCTCTGTCACGACCACACCCCCGCATTGAAAGTTATGGCTTTTAATCAGAGTAAACATCAATGGCTTTTCAACAGGTGGACATCATTTTGAGGTGTGTCGGCTCATCCTACTTGGAGCAGTGATGCTCCAAGTAAAACATGTCATTTCCTTTTACCAGCAGGTGGCGCTACACCTGTTCTGGATTTTTCCACTTCTGATGTGTTCAGAGTCAGACTACAATCATGCATATCAATTTTGGATCAGATTGGATTTTGCATGGCTGAGTAATGGCCATTTTTCTTTTCATGGCGTGTTTTCAAAATGACCTCCATTTTCGACGCGCCGCCACGGTCACAAACATCCGTAAAAACTTAAAAGCTTCGCAATTTAACATCGGACATGTGTTTAGTTTACAAAACCAAAGTTTGGAGTCATTATTCACAAATCTCTAGGAGGAGTTCGTTCTAGAGCGAGGCCTGCAAATGTCCAAAATGGAGCAAAAATGACATATTGACCTCAATATATCAGACTTCCTGTGCGAGTGACAGGTGGGTCCTTTCAGACTTTTTTGTAGGTCTCCATCTGAAGAACATGCCCTGTAAAAATCAAGCTTGTACGTTAAAGCGTATGCGGGGCGTCGGGACAAAAGTCACTGTAGGTGGCGCTATCGAGCCGTTTTTCTGCGCCCATGCCAATCTCCTATAAAATACGAAATTTTTCGCGACTCCTGATGTGTGTGCCAAATTTGGTGAGTTTTGGGGTATGTTAAAGGCCTCAAAAAGGCGACTCTTCCGGTAGAATAATAATAATAATAATAATAATAATTAAAGCTACAAGTAGCATTTAGCGGGCCCGAGCACGTGCGACCGCCTGGCACGAGCGACCGCCCCGTGAGCAACGCCTTGTTCGAGCCATTCTCTTTGTTCTTTCTTGTTCTTTTCTGGAGCTCCAAGCTAATGTTAACATGACAGCAGCCTGTGGGGGGGGGGGAACTGTATTCTGTTGCTTGTTGTTTTCAGTTTGAGAAACAATCAATGATGATAATTGCCATCACTGTCCCTAAGGATGAGAACAATTGAACTCTTCTAATTTCTACTACAATATTTAGACAAGTGTCAGCTATGTCTGATAACTTGGTTAATTAGCTGGACTGGGATCTTACAAAGTGCAGGTGGTTTGATGTCCAATGTGATGAGTCTGTGGACAGCAGCAGTACAAACTTTTGGAGTCCACAAGAGAAGAACTCTTGACACAACTGCCCTAACAGACAACTACAAGAGGAGTTGAAATGTATAACATGAAGGAATTTTTGTGCAGAAAAAGGTACCTTTAGAAAAGCTGGTAGCAGTGACTGCAGACAGGGCTCCTGCTATGATCAATAGAAAAACGGGTTTCATCACTCACTGTAAAGCTGACCCAGACTTCCCAAAATGTCTTCATTACTGCTGCGTCATTCACCAGTAGGCCCTATGTGCAGAAGTGTTTGGCTCTAGACACATGATGACTCCTATTGTGAAATCAACTTCTGCTGCAAAGCAAAACGGCACAGGATTTTCAAGGTGCTATTGGAGGAGCAGTCTGCTGAATATGGTTAATATGAATATGGTAAATCTGAACTCGCAGTTTGACTGATATTACTGGAAAACTAAATCACTTGAACTGTGATCTGCAAGGCAATGGCAAAACTATATTTTTCATGGAACAGCCTGCAGTGTTCCTTGTGGGGATCTTTTCTGTCAGGGCTTGGTCGGTGGTTGTTGCTGCAGTTGTCACACTTGCTGGGGCAGCTGGAGTTTAACTTTGCAGCCTCACGGCTGTGAAGTGGACCACGTTGATGTTCCAGTCAGGGTGGTTACTGTGGGGATGTTCCTATGACGAGATTTATAGAAATTTCTCTATGATTAAAAATAGACGAGAGTTATTTCATGAAGACACATATATGCACTAACATTAAAAAAGTGTTTATGTGACCTCAGAACATGGACATTGTAGGGAATCGAACCCCATCCCAGTAACTGAGAGTACCATTACCAATGTCTTTTGCTTTTTTTGAGGTCACATGGCAAGGAAAGCAAAACCTGCATCATGAATAACTAGGCCATAGGAATGCAATAGATACATAAATTTCAATTACTTTCTAAAGTACTTTTTAAGTACTTCGAATATGTTTGTACATCAGATGGTTTGAAATTTAGAAATATGCAAAAAAAAGCATTTTGATTCTTTACTCAATTGCTAATTACAGAAAAAAAATGTAAATTTGTAATGCCTAATATGTATTCATGATGCAGGAAAAGAAACCACATTTCCATAAAGTCAGAGGATTGTGACTTAACAGAGATAAAAATGTCGCAGATGCGTCATTTCTCCCCGCCTCCTTCGCCACAACAACTGACACCAGCATGTATTTAGTTCAACATTTGACATTAAGTCAGAGGATTGTGACTTAACAGAGATAAAAATGTCACAGATGCGTCATTTCTCCCCGCCTCCTTCGCCACAATAACTGACACCAGCATGTATTTAGTTCAACATTTGACGTTTTACATTAAGTCAGATGTTTGTGACTTAACAGAGATAAAAATGTCGCAGATGCGTCATTTCTCCCCGCCTCCTTCGCCACAATAACTGACACCAGCATGTATTTAGTTCAACATTTGACGTTTTACATTAAGTCAGATGTTTGTGACTTAACAGAGATAAAAATGTCGCAGATGCGTCATTTCTCCCCGCCTCCTTCGCCACAATAACTGACACCAGCATGTATTTAGTTCAACATTTGACGTTTTACATTAAGTCAGATGTTTGTGACTTAACAGAGATAAAAATGTCGCAGATGCGTCATTTCTCCCCGCCTCCTTCGCCACAATAACTGACACAAGCATGTATTTAGTTCAACATTTGACGTTTTATATTAAGTCAGACGTTTGTGACTTAAAAGAGATAAAGATGTCCCTTTCTCCTTCGCCACAATCATCAACAGTCACTTACATGTTTAAAACGACAAAGAATCCCATCATGATCACTAAAGTATGTTTGTACAACTGTACATTCGACTTTATATTTTGTTGTTTTTAAGTACACATGATCGATTATCGTATTTTTTAACGTTGTGTTTTCAGAAACCAGTTGAATAAAACCTTTATGTGCCATGAAATCAGTTATTGTCTTCGAGTTTACTAGATTGTCATTGAAATCACCCATTATAGCAATGGTATCACCCAGGGGCTCCAACAGATCGACTAATTTCTTAAGGTTTTCTCTAAATAATGAAATGGCATATGATGGTGGACGATACAGAACTGCCACGACTATGTTCGATTTAATAAATCTGTGCACTAAACATTCAATATCTACACTTTGTACCTCTACATGTTCAAACAGGATATTTTCAACGGTGTACATTCCAACACCACCATGTTTTAAGCCTTTAATGACATTCAGTCTAGGATCTACTCCACTATAAGACAGTGAGCGTGGCATACTATAAAAATTGTAGCCACTGATGTTCAATGCATCAGTAAAAGGGGCATTTGGAAGCCATGTTTCAGTTACAGCTATGCAGTTAGCATGTAACTGTTTTGTGCACAAAGCTAAGTCCTTTACATGCCACTCTAAATTTTGCACATTCATAAGGAAAATGCTAAAGTCACATGAACTAGAAGTGAGATTTTCTTTATTTATTAGATATTGAGGCATGTTTGCCACATATTCAGAAACTGTTTTGTTACAATAAATGGCCTGTTCCTTAAAATCTTGAATAATTAAACCAGACAAACTTGTTACGCGGCTTAATGCAACATAAGCCTGCCCAGGAGCAAAGGTTTTTTTCAAAGACACAACAACATTATCAATGGTAAGACCCTGAACTTTATGAACAGTACAAGCCCAAGCAAGTTTTAGAGGAAACTGACGTCTCAGACCACCTCTTCCTGTGAGTCGTTCCTCTTCTGGAACAATGGCTACAGAACCTGAGACAAGCCCTGGATGATTTTCATACTGTTTCTTCCGTTGTCTTCCAATGTCTTTATTATCAAAATTCACAAAAACAATTTGTGGAAAGTCAGAGTTTCTATAGACAATATCAGTCACAATTCCACATGCACCATTGACAAGACCATCTGCCACATCAACATTTTTACAAAGCATGACACGTGCATTTTTCCCCAAAAGAAGTCTTCCTGCTAAACAAGTATTGTTAGCGTTTGAATGATTACCACTTAGTAACACTTGTCTACCTGTTTCCTTACAATTTACATAATCTTGAGCTTTAATAGTTACATAATCTGGACAGGATGAATGTAGATGGGTTAAATTATGTTGATTTACTTGACCATTAGTTGGGAAAATATGTAAAGCAGCGCTGCCTTCTCCCGTTTCACGTGACTTCAATTGTTGGATATCACTTTTTAACATTTCAGTACCTTTGCATCGTGTCCTAACTCTGCCGAGTAATTTGGCAAATTCCTGATCTTTTTGGCGTACAATGGTTTCCAGGCAAACAATTTTAAACACACCACACCAAAGATCCATACCCACATTTTCTACATACAATGGTTTTCCTCTCACTGGAGGTAATTGAAAGAAATCCCCAACTGCAATAATACAAACATTTCCAAACAATGCAGAGTTACCAGTTTGCTTTATTTGCCTCAGACGCCCATGAATATATGCTAATAAATTATGATCTACCATGGATATTTCATCAATTATCAAAATCTGTAAACTGCTGTAAATGGCACGTAAAGAATTTAATTTTTCCTCACCCAGTGGTGTGTAAGGTAAGCGGACATCTTTACCAATACAGAAAGTGTTGTGTATAGTACTTGCTTGTACATTAAACGCAGCAATTCCTGTGGGAGCTGTCAACAAAACACAGATGTCATCTACATGACGACAAAGAGGAGACAATAGTCTATTTGATTCATATTGTATTGCTTTAATTAGGTGAGTTTTACCAGTCCCTGCACCTCCTGTTATGAACAGGTGGAATGGTTCTGGCTTTTTTCCCAAAACCTTTTCCACACACCATTTTCTCACTTGGTAAAAAATATCCATCTGAATTTCATTTAAAGAGCGAATTAAAGCCAAGCCATCACTACGAGGCATTTTTGTTTTATTCAGTTGAAAGAAATGGCTATGTTGAGCTGAAACTCTTAAATCAGGAATATCAAATTCCTGTTCATCATCTACACTTTTTTGGTTCTGCAACAACTCTTGACACTCAAGTCTTTCCAATTCTTGCTCAGGGCATAATTCACACCAGCCATCTTCAACTACACCAGCATTATCTATCCCTTGCTGAGCATTAACCAATTTATCACCATCAATTTCAAATTTACTTCTGTTTAATGTTACCACGGACTTTACCAACTGCAGACCTGAATTACCAAGTCTTATCGTGCCCTTATGAAAAAAGTCTTGATACGTTTCAAAACCTTGAGGTTTCAGCTGGCTATCGCTGTAGTATGGCAAAAACAACTGCAGATTGCTTTGATAAAACAGTTCAGGCTGTTTTGTTTCAGAGAACTTAACGTAACGTACAACAGCAGGTTGTGTGCGGGTTCTTTTCACAACATATCCAGTGTTGTTGTTCAACTTTATTCGCTTAGCAGCACTTTCATTTTTTGACAACACACGAAATTCGGAAGCAAATACTGCTAAACACATTGAAGGAAAATCATCACTCTTAGGTCTGTTCTTATATCTATCCACAATGCTTGTCATCCACATATCATCTGTACTAACAGAATGCTTTGATGCTTTTTCTTTTAGTACTTTTAACGGTAAACTCATTTTAACAGTATTTTCACCAACAGGAAGAAACACAACTTTCCGAGAGCACTCTTTCAAATGTGCATTTGTCAGTCTATAAACACTTTCTTGAGCAGATACATCTCTGTTGTGCAAATATGTACTGCCTAATGTTTTTAGACTCTCTTTGGCAGAAGCATTTCCATCCCTGCTTGCTTCCTTTTGTGCACACTGCAATAATAAACCCATTTCCTTCTCTGATTTAGAGATGTAAGAAATGATGTACACAACACATGCGTATGCGTCGACAACAAACTGTATATCCATATTAGCATTCCAGCATTTTAACAGTGGCTTGCTATATTGATTAATCCAAACTTCTTTAAGTTGACGTTTCAGCACAACATGGGTTTTCCGAGCACAACAGTTATATGCAGTTTCAAATGTGCTTTGGTGTAACCCAACAGATTCAAACAAATCCTCAACATTGTCACAAGTTGGCCCATCAGTTGAGAGAGCAGCTTTAATGTGTGCAATCAATGCAGAAGCCTCTTTTTTCTTCAATTGCTGTGTCTGTGCATTTTCTTTACAGTTGCAAGACTCTTTCTGTGATAACACACATTGACAAGACTGTGTCTCTTCAGCACTTGTGCTACGTGATATGAATGTACGCGCAGAAGGTGGTCTAGGAAAATTAAAACGACACACAGTTCCTTTTTTTTTACATGTTTTCGCATGTGTTTCAGAGTGTTTTTGCACAGATGTTACAATTTCCAGTAAGTCAATATTTGATGGTAACTCACAAGTCACATAACGATCAATAAATGCAATCACTTCAGCATCTGTATTTCTGTCAATTACAGGTGCATCCTCTATCCAAAACAGGCAATGAAGATGTGGTGAGCCTCGTTGCTGAAACTCCACCCTATAAAAATAATCCTTAATTTTTCCTATAGGACATGCAGGCGACATAAGAACCTCTTTCAGAAAACAATGCCAACGAAAATCAAACATCCGAGCAGCAGTGACAGGATTCCGACGCAAAAGCTCACATCTGTCTGCCCATTCCAACTGCTCCACAGTTTCAGTTCTACCTTCGTGCTTCAGAATGCAGGAAAGTAAATTCTTCCACCGCATATCAGCTGAAGAAAATGAACAGAACCATGTGGGGATTCCAAGCTGCCTCACACAAGCCATGAGGTCTTTCTGGGCCGCCTGCCAAAAAGCTGGCGTACCTCTAATTGGTTTTAAAAATCGGTACCCATCATCAAATTCCAACATCCTTTTAATGGAATCATCACTATTCAACAACTCTCCAGTAACTACTCGTTTATTTTTAAAATTATACTTACCTTTTCTTACTGCAATCGAAACATTTGAAACGACCTTTTCTAATTCTGTCATATATTGGGCAAAAAAAATATATTCCACATTTTGTGCAAAACGACAATCAGCATTAAGAATCCTGTTGTTAAAATATCGTGATAGAGTTAAAGGATGTTGTCTTCCATCATGATATGTTGGTCCACCCTTGGGAAACAACACAGGAAAACACTTAGCCTCATTTGTAATATCGGACAACAACTTCACCGGACTATTGCCTTCAGCGGGAGCTACATTCAAAATGTGATCAAAATATTGATCCAAAGCCTCTTGACCAATGTCTACTGGCATTAGACAAGTGTCCTGGAACATGCAATGCTGCTGTCTATCATGCAGAAGTTCATCTCCTAAAACATTTGAAACGTCAACATCTGCAGTGCATTCAACATTTTTTTCTACAACATCAGATTTTTCTTTACAAAAACCATTAATCCAATCATTATTAAATTTCACGTTGTTATAATAAGAATTATGGCTTTGTAAAAACTGTAAAGCCTGCTTAACACGTTCCGTATCAACATACTGATATTCATAATGTCCTTTATAAGTAAGCTTCCGTTTTAATTTCACAGGCACAAGAGAACCCTCAATAGACATGCGTGGTAACAAAAAACTGGTTTGTTCAGTATTTGCAGGAACACAAGTAATAGGTCCATGCACACCATTCTGCCCACCTTTGGGCAATGCTAACAGTTTCATAAATGGAATATGTAACGCTATTAGATGTTGTTCTAATTGATTTAAACATGCCAATTCTGCTGGTATAGGTTCAAGTTCTAAGTTATTTTTAACACTTTCAGCTGGTACTTGACCTTTTTTTATTTTAGCATGACACGTGTAACAAATCCACAACTTGCTTCTTGGTGTTTTCATCCATTCACAATTTTTTGAGCAGTTAGCATTACAGGTATGCAAATAATCAGAAGTGATACATTGATCAGCAATAAGTTCAAGTCCTGCATTACTGTAGGACTCTTTTCTACAATGTAATACTTGATGTTCAAATAACAACCTATGACATACACAACAAACAAACCCGGGTCCATCCTTAACTTTATCCAAAAATTGTTTCATCACAACATCAAACTCTTCTAACCGTTCTTTATTCAATTGTCGCTTCAATTTATTCCCATCCAACACACTTTTCCTAAAGTGAGGATCTTGATGATATTTTCTAGAACTCAGTGCTTTAACATTTTCTCTATGAGTAACATTACTGTGATATTTTCTAGAACTCAGTGCTTTAACATTTTCTCTATGAGTAACATTACTGTGATATTTTCTAGAACTCAGTGCTTTAACATTTTCTCTATGAGTAACATTACTGTGATATTTTCTAGAACTCAGTGCTTTAACATTTTCTCTATGAGTAACATTACTGTGATATTTTCTAGAACTCAGTGCTTTAACATTTTCTCTATGAGTAACATTACTGTGATATTTTCTAGAACTCAGTGCTTTAACATTTTCTCTATGAGTAACATTACTGTGATATTTTCTAGAACTCAGTGCTTTAACATTTTCTCTATGAGTAACATTACTGTGATATTTTCTGGAACTCAGGGCTTTAACATTTTCTCTGTGAGTAACATTACTCTGATATTTTCTTTTACTCATTTCCTTAACATTACATTTGTGTAACAAATCCAATTTATACTTGTTTTTACTTCCATTTTTTTTTTTATCTCTGTGTAAAGGATCAGTTCTGTATTTTGCAGCACTACGTTCTTTAACACACGTTCTATAGATAGCATTTTTCTTATACTTATTTTTACTCAATTCCAATGCTCTGGATCTATGCAAAGAATCAGATTCATATTTCCTTTTACTCATATCTTTTTTCTTTTGTTTATGCTGTTCAATTATTTGATAATGCATTTTGTGGTAAAAGGATCTCTTTTTTTTTAGATACTTAGAAAAAGAAGATTCACCAACTGAATCACAACTAACATTATGTGGTTGAAAAGAACGGCATCTTAGCAGTGGTGTGTCAGAACAAATACTATTGCTTTTACACCAATTGGCACATCCAGCTTCACCACTACAATGAACACAGACAACAACCTCATAATATTTCTTATCACATTCTCGCAAATAAATTCCTTGATTTCCAAATATTCTATTTACAGGCTTATACTTTCTCCATATGCTACCATTGTGTACAAAAATTTCTACTCCCAAAACATTTGAAGTAGCTTGAATGTCAATCTCAGATACAAAACTGCCAACATATTTCATACGTGACTTCTGAATGTACTCAGACACTGTTCCATAGCCTTTCTCCAGCAACTTCATATGAATGTCACTGTTCTTTAGCATAAACTTAACAACAGCCAGTCGAACTCTTCTATGACAATTTTCAGATCCACTAATGACTCGAGAAATAGCACGAAAAAAACTATTGCCATCATTTAATGTGACCTCTGTCTTACAAATAGAACCAAGCGTTACATTATTAGTTGGAATGTCTTCATACTGCTTCACAAAATCTAAATCAATATGTTTTGACAACAAAACTGCACTCTCAAACGACAATGGATAAAAACTGAAAGCATTTTCAACTAAATTGTTACTTTGATAGATTTCACTGTTTTGGTGATCATTGTTAACCAATGCACTAAACAAAACTTCATTACAATCACCAACTTCAGACCTGCCATGTTTAACACTCTTGCAATCTCCTTCTGACAGCATTTCTGAGTCTCTTTTGCGTTGCCTCATATTATGACCCAAATTATTTTTTTCCATAGATTTACACAACCCAAAACAACGCTGCTGCTGAAAAATTTCAACGCAAGTTACAACTTCATAATGACACTCATTTATATTTTGCAAATATATGCCTTGTTTAGATATGGCCTTACGTTGACAGGCATATTTCAACCAACGTTCATTGTGAAATGTATACACACTCACACCCAAGTAGTCAGCTGTAGCTTGAATTTCAACCTCTGTAGCCCAACTACCAGAAAATCTCATTCTAGAAACATTGAGATATTCATCCACAGACATATTTTCAGATCTCAAAAGAGAACTATAATTTCCAACATTCTTTTGTAAATGTGTGACAACTGCACGTCTTAACTTTATGTGATTTTTCTCTGTACCACTAATAACTTTGGACACAGCCCTAAAAAAACAATTGCCATCGGCTACTATATGATCAGTTTGACATGGAATTCCCAACATATCAACCTCTAGAGGGTTAGAACAAGCAGTGTTTTCACAATGCACATTCAGTTGTTTACACAATGCTTGTGTAACATCAAAATCAACAGGGTAAAACTCAAGTTTCTTTGATGAAACATCACCAAGAAACTCAACATCCAAACTAGCTTCATTAGCATCATACCATTTTGTCTTCTTTGATTCACGTTGCACAGTAGAAAGCTTACGCTTTCTGTTACTTTCATGCAACAGTAAGGGACTAGTTTGAACATCTAAACTGCACCCGAAACCAAACTGTGACCCAGTATTTAATCCAGTTTTACAATCCTTCTCAAGCACACTTTGTTTATTTTTCTCACTATGATCATTGTCAGTAACAGCAACGGATGCAATTTCAAAAGCCATTTCTTTCCCTGCAAGTGAAATACTCAAGCAACAAATATAATTGTATAAATCATTAAGACTAGGAAGGTACATGATAATACTTCTTCCATTTACATCTGCCATTCCAGTACCACTGCGTGCATGTGAATCCACCACAGCATAATGGCCGTTTTCTGAAATAACAGCACAAGTACTACTGCCTATGGTCAAAAAACATGTTTTATACTTGACAAGCATGTGCTCCAGTCCCTTTTTAAGAGTTATCACTTCACCACTGTCAACAAATTTACCATTACTCACATTAACAATCCCAGAAACGTATTCACCATACTCAAACTTAAATAATTTACCATCAATTTCAGAATCCATGGGCAAATCAGGTACTGACAAAAACTTCAAATTTCCAGGGATGATTTTGTTTTCACACACCGAGGAGTAAAGCTGATCACCAAGAAACACAACATGGTCCAAGTCTGTTGCCTCCCACTCAAAAACACTACGATCCGTGTGTTTAGCCATACTCACCAGGGCTATTGCCATGCACTGCACACCTCTGTTTTGAAGCTGCCGATCTCCTTGATGAAAAGATCCCCTTACACAACGTTCTGTGTCAAATCTGTTACAATTGTTTTCATTTAAAATCACTGAAGATGATTTTTTTTTTAAATTAATGCATTTTTTTCCAATTTTCAATGAATTTTTGCGTTCCATTAACACTTTACATTGTTCGCCAACCACAACTTTGTCATTTAACTCCTGAACATGTTCTTTTATAAAACCAGTCTGTCTTTTGCCCAAAACTGACTGATTCACACGTGCATCCTCTGCTCCCAAACCAAATGTATTATTACACCCATCCCAAGAAGCTTCTTTCACAAACATTGAACTGATGCCAAACCATTCTGCATTCAAAGACTTTTTCAAGTTCCAAATGTGCAACATCAAGTCATTAAAGCAACTGTTGAAAACAGCCACAGATGTTCCAATATTAGAAAACATTCCAGATGAATCTCGTGCACCACAATCGACCACAACAAAATACTCTTTGTGATGAATGACAGCACAAACGAAACCCTGCAAATCCAACAAACACAGATCTTCCTCCATCAGTCGCTCCTGCATCATTTCATACAGTGAAAAATCTTCACTCTTTGAATCACCAGAATACACAGGCTCATTGATAGCAACATCCCAAATTCTTCCAAACACACTGAGCTTTTCAGAAACCTTGAATAACTTTTCGGAATTGTTCACACATCCATCACTTCCATTAAATGAACAAACCAACTGCACACCTTCATTTCTAATATTGTCAACATCAGCGTCCCTCCATGTACACACTGGAGCAACAACATGGTTGATTGCAGCCACAACACAACATGTAAGAGATGTTGTACTATCACTTGAATGTGTTAATCTTACTTTCATTCCAGAAATCAAAGGCTTCTGTATTTGCTCCTGACACACACAACCAGAAGTTTTACCTTCTTCTTGAACCTTACACACTTTGGTGCGACGCATATTAAATCCCTTCTTTCGTGGCATCTATAAAAAAAATATATAAAAATGAAACCACCAGTAAAATAAGATCATCATTTCTATTATGTATACCTAAAGCAATACATTTATGCCACACAGACCAATAATCAAAAACAAACAATATTTTCAGACTATTGGAAAATAGTTCTACACAAATAAAAGTAAAAATAATAATAAATGTGTCCTAAAATACAGTGTTCCCCAACCCCCGGGCCGCGGACCGGTACCGGTCTGTGGGTCATTTGGTACCGGGCCGCACAGAAATAATAACTTACTTCCGTTTTTTTTATATCTGAATCTGAAAGAAGTTTTATTTAGAAAAGTTGCCCGATTCTGTGTGACTGTCACACCCGTCTGTCAACAGTAACGCAGACCAAGGTGCTCCTCTCGGCCACGTGATAAGTTACTGCTAAAATAAAACCCAGAAGCTAGCAAAATGAGCCTAGGGGAAAAGGCCCGGCCAGGAGACAGGAGGAGCCTTCCACTTCCAGAAAAGAAAGCTACACTTAACAGACAGTACTTTTTTGCACCATGAGTATGAGAAGGGGGGAGGATGATGAGACCCATGCAATGTTCCATTCATGGGTGTCAAAATTAAAGCTCGGGATGTGTGTTGTCACGTATCTGTTACTCCTTCTGCGTGGCGTTGCTACAGTAATCCTCCACCAACATCTCAAAGACCGATCCATTAACTTAAAAAATGTGCAATAAAGTTTATTGAAAAAAGAAACCTTATCCGTGAAAACCTTGAATTACGTCATACCGGGCCGTGGCGCTAACTAGGTTGGGGAGCACTGCTATAGATTATTAAACACTGCAAATTTAACTTACCTTTACCAAACTCTTAACTGGCTTACAAAACAAAAGGCTCTCTGGAAAAACCAGCAAACAGCTCCTCTCTGTTGTCCAGAAATGGTCAGCCACTGGTGTGGAAGATCCCTCAGAGCAAAACTCTGGAGTTACAAATAAAATGTAAAAGGAATAAAAAAAATTAACATTTATTTAAAACAAATACATAAACTTTAATAGACATAAAATGGTAAATGCTCTCTGGGAGGCTAATCCATAGAGGAGGTCCATTAAAACTGAATGAGGCCTTTCAGTGTGTTTTAACTTTTGGGATAACCAAAAGGCCTGTATCAGAGGACCTCAGGGTCCAGAGGGGATCATACTTTAAAATATCAGATAAATATGAAGGCCCAAGACCATACAAACATTTATAAACTAATAAAAACTTTAACATCAATCCTAAAGCGAACAGGAGGCCAAGCAGCCATTTTAAAATCTGTGTTCCTGCAAATATATTCATACTGGCTGCCACACACTTATAGATTATTTGAAGAAATTTATACACAAATTTAACATGTGTCCTATATTAGATTATTAAACACTGAAAATTGAACATAAAACCTAAAAAGTACTAAATACGTTGGAACTGATCTTCAGTGGAAATACCCACGGGTCGGCAGGCGTTTATAAACCGCGGTCAGGTGAGCCGACATCTGTGGAAGTGCGGTCTCGCTAGCCGTCACTGACTTTTTGCATGCGGGTTTACATCATAGTTTACATCATAGTTTACGGTGCACACCGCCAGCGAGCTGAAAAGACGGTATAAAGCGCTAATATCACCCATGTCAGTTACTCATCAAATAACATGTACTGTGCTCAGAAATCAATGAGAGATATTGCAGCTCTAGATTGTCTTTTGATGTACAGATTTATTCCTTTATTGCATGTCTGACCATTCTATAATCAACTACCAAGAAGAATGTGTTTGTTTGAAATTATGCAATCAGACAGATTCTAAAGGTGAGTTTGAACACTAACAAGTGTTTTGTGTGTTGTTGAGCACGGCATGGAATGAAACAGAAATAAAGATTCTCCACGTAAAATGACATCTGATCCAGTCATGTCAATTCATTCTAAAGTGGCTTCTGTCCAAGATTACACAAAACTTTCAGTGGATTATTGTTGTTAATGATGTTCACTAATATAACAGCAAGTTTGAAGAAGATTTACTGTATAAAATTAGAGATATTGCCATTATAGTCTCACTGAGGCTGTCTCATTCAGTCAGCATAACATGGAAACCACCCAAAATGCCAATTTATTAAAAGATTACACAAACATTTCAATGGATTATTGTTAGTTATGCCTTTTCATTCATAGTATTACGTATAACCATCCAAAATAAAATTTGGTACAAAGGTGACGCCAAACATTTAACATATTATTGTTGGAAGTGTTGTTCACTAACTACACGGCAAGTTTAAACAAATTTGACTGAAGAATATAAGAAAGTCAAGTTATAGACCACTTCACAGTCATAGTGTAATATTTAAACCTTACAAAATACCCTTTTTTCAAAGGTGACGCTAAACGTTCACTGGATTATTGTTAGTAATGGTGTCCATGATCATCACAGCAAGTTTGAAGAAGAATGACTGTAGAAAAGTAAAGATATTGACATAATAGACCAATTCAGGCCTCCTTATTCATAGTATAAAATGTTTATAAACCGGTTAAAGTGGCATTTTGGGTGGATCAAATGTTCTTTAACTATGAAGGCAGGATGCCTAGGAGAATTAAACTTTAATATCTGTAATTTTCTCCTGTCAATATTCTTCAAAATTGCTGAGATTATCATGAACATTATTACCAACAATAATCCAGTGACTTTTTTGTGTAATCTTTTAATAAATTGGCATTTTGGGTGGTTTCCATGTTATATGCTGACTGAAGGAGACAGCCTGAATGAGACTATAATATCAATATCTCTAATTTTATACAGTAAATCTTCTTCAGGCTTGCTGTTATATTAGTGAACATCATTAACAACAATAATCCACTGAAAGTTTTGTGTAATCTTGGACAGAAGCCACTTTAGAATGAATTGACATGACTGGACCAGATGTGTCATTTTACGTGGAGAATCTTTATTTCTGTTTCATTCCATGCCGTGCTCAACAACACACAAAACACTCTTGTTAGTGTTCAAACTCACTTTTACATTCTGTCTGATTGCATATATTTCAAACACACACATTCTTGGTAGTTGATTATAGAATGGTCAGACATGCAATAAAGGAATAAATCTGTACATCAAAAGACAATCTAGAGCTGCAATATCTCTCATTGATTTCTGAGCACAGTACATGTTATTTGATGAGTAACTGACATGGGTGATATTAACACTTTATACCGTCTTTTCAGCTCGCTGGCGGTGTGCACCGTAAACTATGATGTAAACTATGATGTAAACTATGATGTCAACGCGCATGCAAAAAGTCAGTGACGGCTAGCGAGACCGCACTTCCACAGATGTCGACCGCGGTGTTTAAAAAGTATTATGTGAACTGCTATATATTTGATCAATTAGAAAGGAGTTTCACTACTTAATGTGGTTTAAAAACTGTAAAAACTACGTTCGAATTCCAAGAACTATAAAGATGGCGGAATGACTACAAAAACCGATCTCTGAAACGGATAGAAAGTTGTTGTTTGTCGATCAGTATCGATTCTACGTGTCATTTTGTACATTTGTGTCCGTTAAAAAGAAAATTCGTCGGTTGGTTTGCTTTAAAAAGTATTTTAAAAATTACGTTCGAATCAAATTGCCATGACCACTTCCGGTTCAACGAAGGAAAAGTTCAAATCATTTACGTTCGTCCTATCGATTTTAAACTTGTACGGTTTTTATTCAAAAAAATTGTTTATCAGAGGGTGAGTAGTGTTGTCTTAAGGCCTGTTCACACCGGGACGAATTTCGCCGGCGATTTTCGCCGACGTTTAACGCCTCGTGACTAAACAAAGGCCACCAACGAGAGTGTGCACACCGACGCGAAAAAACGCCAGGCGTTAAAGCGTCAAAAAAAAAAAACGCCTCGGGTTCGTTTTTTTTTTCGACGCGTCGCGTCGAAATCTACTCGACCAATGAGAACGGCGCTTTTGCTCACGTGTCTGGAGCTTCTGAAGTTACAGTAAAACACAACTTGGGGGCGCTCAAACACAAAACTGCCTTGCTGAGCACACATACCAGCGAAGAAGATAGACGCCAAGTAGCGTCTACACAGCCGCGAAGCAATAATGACGGACATTCTAAAACATCCCCGAACCAAGCACCAGTTGGAGCTACTGGTGCTTGAAATATTCATGTTTTCTTTGTTTGATTCTGACAAGCGTGTAAATACTTGCTCTCTTCTTCTGAGGGAAAAGCGAGTTTAAGAAGCGTAAAGTTGCGCAGCGCCACCTTGTGTACAGGAGTATTTCTGTTTTACATTAAGCGCCATCTAATGTCAGGGAATGAAATTGCATGTTCACTCCACTCATCGTCAGCGAAAATAGCCTGGGTGTGAACACAAAAAACGTGGCGAAAAACGCTGGCGAATAACGCCTGGCGAATATTCGTCCCGGTGTGTACGGGCCTTTAGTGTGAAAAAGGTCGTTGATTTACAGTAACGGTCCTTTTAAAGTCGCGGGAAAATTCATAATGGTCGTGACTAACCTCGAGTAAAGTTGAAGACCTCCTCCTTCTTCTCACTGGGGGTCCGGTGGTCTTCCTTGCTGGTCAGGAGCGTCGAAGATCGAAGTGTAGTAGAAATGAGGAAAGCCCTTAAAAGAGCTGTTTTTGCTCTAGTTCGGCAACCTTGAGTGAAATTCTCCGTGGGGTGTGGTTCTCCAGTCGTCCAGCAGGGGTCGAGTAGAGGGAAGATTGATATGAAAATCCCCTGGGGTGATTGGCTTGACCAGCTGCTTGACTCAAGGTTTCCCTTTTCTCGTTCGTATTTGATGAAGTAGGTTGATTACATGTTATTTTTTCATGAAATAATAGAAGTTCTACTTAGTTTAGTTCCTTATGTATGTGTAGAACATTTTATAGTAATTATTGTATTGATCATTAATCCGTTGTTGAACATTCTAGCTATTGAGTTTGTTCTCATTTGCATGAGCTCTCCCATGGACCAATCAGACAGCTCCGTTTTTAGTTTGACTCCCAAGGGTTGAAATCTAATAAAATTACATTCCAATCCCAAAGTGGTGGTGTGCTGTCTTCTTTGTGTTATGTCTGTGTGTTTTGTGGGTGATTCTGTTAGATAATTCTCACAAGAAACGTGTGCTATTCCGGGGTCGTGACGTCATACTTCCCATGATGCTTTGCTGGTGGGGGAAATTTCAAAAGAACTCTCTTTTTAATCCCTTGGAGAGTTTGTTTCCAATAAGCAATAATTTTACAGTACTGTTGAGATGTGCTTTGTATGATGTGAAGGGTAGAGTTCCAAAATATTTTTTAACTTAAAAACCATAACTTTGGGTGGTGTTGCCAACAAAGGTGTTCCAAGATACAGGCTGGTTCAACTTAACGTCAGTTCATTCTGAATAGAGTCAGTCTCCTGCAAAACAGTTGATCATCAAGTGATCCTCAGAAGACTCAGACTTTGTCAGAATTCCTGTTCTCTCCTGTAACTCCTGGAAAGCCTTCAAAGATCGGCATCATGCAGTTCCCTGAATTTCATAACAATTTGGACACCCCGTGCTTTCTACTTTTCTATCTCAGGTGTTTACATAAAGCGCTTGACACGAAACAAAAGTGGCGCATTACCGCCACCACCTAGTCTGGAGGGGAACTACTACTATTTAACACGGAGAATGACACCTATTTGTCAAAGTACAAACATAATACATATGAACATTTTACAAAGACTATTTATGAATCTGCTATGTTTTGACCATGGAAAACGTGGCCGATTTTCTAAATAATAAAATTACAAACACTTTGGTGGCGATTTAATGTATTTGTTCAGAAATAAACCCTCAAGTCATTAGTCTATGGCAATATTTTTTTTTTTTGCCGCTGAACGATTTACAGGGTCTTGCGAGGAGGCTTTTTTTCAGTAGTTTTCTCTTCCGTCTTACTGAAAATAGCTTTGAATATGAATCTGACCCTGTTCCTGTTGGCAATAATTCAACCATTTCTTGTGAGATCAAACCGAAAACGAGCAGATATGCAGCATCACAGGACAGCAAGGAGGAGAAGTTGACGTCTCAGAAGATTTCCTCTGGATGGCCTGGCCAGACATGAACAACCTGTGAGTCAAACTTAAAGTTTTTTTTTTTTTAGTTTAACTTTTTTAGTTAAAGCATTTGTCACTAATTGTTCTTAAGGTTACACAATCTGCTGGGTAAGAGTTTAACATTCTTTTTCAACATTGAGTTGTATAGTCTAACTACATGAAACACTTGACACCTGAGTTCAAAGTTTAGTATTTTTTATTCAGAGTCAAACCATATCACTTGTTTGAAAACAAAAATACTTTCATTTATTAAATACTTTCATTTTTCACCCAGTAAAAAAAAAACACAAGATTTTTCAGCATTTAAAAATACTTCATAAACTAAAATGTAAGACATCAAAAATAAATAGAAACATTCAAAAAATGAGATTTAATTTCCTCAATGAAATACATTAATGTTCCATTTTACAGAGTCTTCCACGTCTCTACTGCTTTGCCAACAGAATAGGGTGATTAAGGTGGTTAAATGTTTCTCGTAGACCCTATAGTGCTGCTTATCAAACGTGGAGCTTTGTTAGATGCATCTAACTCTGAAATCTCAGCTTCCTGAGACAAACAGCTGAAAGGTTTTTTATCAGAGTAAACTTATACCCTTGTGAGGATCTCCTGTTGTAATTTTGTGAACATCGGACAAAGCACAGAGAAAATACAGGGCAGAATGTGCCCCATGCAATAACTAGGTGGCGCTATAGAGCTCGTCCAAAGTTGTCATATCCATGGGTTAAGAATGGAAGCTTCATCATATCCATTGATTTTCAGTGAGATCGGACAAGGAATGTGCACGTGAGAGCAACATTTGGGCATGGCGAGACGCCCAACTTTGCCGCTCTGTCACGACCACACCCCCGCTTTGAAAGTTATGGTTTTTTATCAGAGTAAACTTCAATGGTTTTTCAACAGGTGGACGTCATTTTGAGGTGTGTTTGCTCATCCTACTTGGAGCAGTGATGCTCCAAGTAAAACATGTCATTTCCTGTTGCCAACAGGTGGCGCTACACCTTTTCCGGATTCTTCCACCTCTGATGTGTTCAGAGTCAGACTACAATCATGCACATAAACTTTGGATCAGATTGGATTATGCATGGCTGAGTAATGGCCATTTTTCTTTTCATGGCGTGTTTTCGAAATGACCTCCATTTTCGACGCGCGCCACGGTTACAAACAACCGTAAAAACTTAAAAGCTTCGCAATTTAACATCGGACATGTGTTTAGTTTACAAAACCAAAGTTTGGAGTAATTATTCACAAATCTCTAGGAGGAGTTCGTTCTAGAAGGAGGCCTGCGAATGACCAAAATACACCAAAAATGACATATTGACACCAATATAGCAGACTTCCTGTGCAACTGACAGCTTGGTCCCAAGAGACTTTTTTGTAGGTTTGCATCTGATGAACATGTCCTGTAAATATCAAGCTTGTATGTTAAAGAACATGGCGGGGCTCGCGAAAACAAACATTGTAGGTGGCGCTATCGAGCCGTTTTTGTGCACTTATGCAAGTGCTGTCTATATAAGTTGGAGATATGTAAGAGGCATCTCATTCTGAAATCTCAGCCTCGTGATACAAACGGCTGATTTTTTATGAATTTTTAATTATCTGACTGCAACGCAATCAACCACTTCCTGTTTGGCGGTGGCTTGCGCAGGCACCATCAGGTGTACACCCATGAAACTTTAAACGATGAGAGAAAACCCTTGTGAGTATCTCCTGTTGTAATTTTATGAACATCGGAAAAAGCACAGAGAAAAGATAGGTCAGAATGCGACAAAAACTGTGTTTTTCAATAACTAGGTGGCGCTATAGAGCTCGTCCAAGATTGTCATATCCATTGGTTCAAAATGGAAGCCTCATCACCTCCATCGAATTTCAGTGAGATTAGACAAGGAATGTGCACGTGAGAGCAACTCTTCTGTGCACGGCGAGACGCCCAACTTAGCCGCTCTGTCACGACCACACCCCTGCGTTGAAAGTTATGGTTTTTTATGAGAGTAAACTTCAATGGCTTTTCAACAGGTGGACGTCATTTTCAAGTGTGTCGGCTCATCCTACTTGGAGCAGTGATGCTCCAAGTCAAACATGTCATTTCCTTTTGCCAGCAGGTGGCGCTACACTTTTTCCAGATTCTTTCACTGCAGATGTGTTCAGAGTCAGACTACAATCATGCATATCAATTTTGGATCAGATTGGATTATGCATGGCTGAGTAATGGCCATTTGTCTTTTCATGGCGTGTTTTCGAAATGACCTTGAAATCCGACGCGCCGCCACGGTCACAAACATCCGTAAAAACTTAAAAGCTTCGCAATTTAACATCGGACATGTGTTTAGTTTACAAAACCAAAGTTTGGAGTAATTATTCACAAATCTCTAGGAGGAGTTCGTTCTAGAAGGAGGCCTACAAATGTCCAAAATAGAGCAAAAATGACATATTGACACCAATATAGCAGACTTCCTGTGCGACTGACAGCTTGGTACCAAGAGACTTTTTTGTAGGTTTCCATCTGATGAACATGTCCTGAAAAAATCAAGCTTGTATGTTAAAGCATATGCGGGGGCTCGGGACAAATGTCACTGTAGGTGGCGCTGTCGAGCCATTTTTGTGCGCCCATGCCAATCTCCTGTAAAATACGAAATTTTTCGCGACTCCTGAGGTGTGTGCCAAATTTGGTGAGTTTTGGGGTATGTTAAAGGCCTCAAAAAGGCGATTCTTCCGTCGGAAGAAAAAGAATAATAATAATAATAATAATAATAATAATAACTCTTACAGATACAATAGGGTCCTTGCACTCCGTGCTCGGGCCCTAATAATAAACATTCGAATTACAATAGGGTCCTTGCACTCCGTGCTCGGGCCCTAATAAACCTAACAGATACAATAGGGTCCTTGCACTCCGTGCTCGGGCCCTAATTAAAGCTACAAGTAGCATTTAGCGGGCCCGAGCACGTGCGACCGCATGGCACGAGCGACCGCCCCGTGAGCAACGCCCTGCTCGAGCCATTCTCGTCGTTTTTTCTTGTCCATTCTGGAGCTCCAAGCTAATGTTAATACGACAGCAGCCTGGGGGGGGGGGGGGGGGGGGGGGGGGGGGCTGTAATCTGTTGCCTTAAGGGACAAAGACTTTTGCATATAGCATGAAAAAAATTCAAGCAATGATGATAATTGCTATCACTGTCCCTAAGGATGAGAACAATAGAACTCATTCAATTTCCACTACAATGTCTAGATGAGTGTCAGCTATGTCTGATAACTTGGCCAATTAGCTGGACCGGGATCTTGCAAAGTGCAGGTGGTTAACGTCCAGTGTGATGAGTCTGTGGACGGCAACAGTACAGCATAGCTTTTGGTTTCCACAAGAGAAGAACTCCTGACACATCTGCCCTAACAGACAACTACAAGAGGAGTTGAAATGTATAACACGGTGAAGGAGTTTTTGTGCAGAAAAAGGTACAATTAGAAAAGCTGGTAGCAGTGACTGCAGATGGGACTCCTGCTATGATCAATAGACAAACAGGTTTCATCACTCACTGTAAAGCTGACCCAGACTTTCCAAAATGTCTGCATTACTGCTGCGTCATTCACCAGCAGGCCTTATGTGCAGAAGTGATTGGCTCTGGACATATAATGACTCTTATTCTGAAAATCGTAAACAACCTCAGCTGCAAAGCAAAACAGCACAGGATTTTTAAGGTGCTATTGGAGGAGATGTCTGTTGAATATGGTGAATATGAACATTGTGAATCTGAACTTGCATTCTTGACTGACATTACTGGAAAACTAAACCACTTGATCTGCGAGCTGCAAGACAATGGCAAAACTATTTTTTTTTGACCAGCCTGCCTGAGCCAGTGTTTTTCTTGTGGGGATCTTTTCTGCCAGGGCTTGTCAGCTTGGTCAGTGGATGTTGCTGCAGTTGTTTCCCTTGCTGGGACAGCTGGAGTTAAACACAGCAGCTCACGGCTCTGAAGTGGACCCCGTTGCTGTCCCAGTCTGGATGGGCACTGTGGCGATGTTCCAATGGCCAGGCTGGCTCCTGGTATAAAGAGATTCCCAAATACCATTTCCTAACCGCAGAGCCAAGGATGTGTTTACATGTTTAGGTCAAAAATGTGATGGACAGCTTCATGTTGTCTTTTGATGTAAGTTTAAACCTAAACATGCCACCCTGTTATTAATCCAGTTGATATGGTTCTCCATCTGTGTCTAGGTGATAGAAAAGCATTTTTTTTTTATATTTAGAGCTCTAAGCAAACAAACAGTTGTCTATATAAAAGAGCTTTTACAATTGTGCACTTTTAGCAGGTCTCTGAGTTCATGTGACCAATGTATGGTGGATTTTCACAGACCTTGTTTAAAACTGAAGGTGAGAGAGACTTAGAGAAATGGCTTCATTGTTCTGGAGTTCTTTGTTTCATCCACAGAAGAGTAGAATTGGTGATTGATTTTGAAAAGCTGCTGAAAAAAGTATCTTTTTCAAATTGCAATTTCTAACTTGGGTTTTACATTTTGTGTTCCATTTTTTGTGCTTTAATTGGGAAGCATTTGTTATTTGTTTGGTGTTTTTAAGGTTCTGCAAATATACACATCATTTTTTAGAGACATTTGTTATCAGTTGTGTTTGTTGATTTGTAGTTTAATTTCATTGGATGTATAGATGTCGTGTGGGGGGGAGGCTCGAGATCAGGTAGGACCCAGGCGCAGAGACGGGAGGCAAACGGGTTCAGGGCAAGTGGGTTTATTTAACTAACAAAAAGCGCTGCAGAGCAGGATGACAAAACTAAAAACAAAAACTTACTGTGGCATGGCAAGGGACATGGACGCCAGACAAGAAGACGTGATCAACATGAGCAGAAGTTAATGGACCAGCACAGGAGGAAGGGAGAGACAAGACTTATATACAGACAGGGCAGACAAGACACAGGTGAACACGATTAGGGCAGATGGGGACCAAAGGAAGTAAAACTCAAGAAACATGACAAGACAGGAAACCTTTCAAAATAAAACAGGAAACAGAACCAAACAAGACAAAACAAGAACTAAAGCGAAAAACAAGACAACAAACTGAAACCATGACAATAGAAAGGAAAAGAAGTTCAAACATTGATTATAAAAAAGGATATAAGAGATAAAAAAAAAGAAAAAGGAAAAGAAAAAAGATAAAATATTGATTTAATTGCATTTTGAATGAATAAAAAACAATGATTAATAGAATCAGAATCAGAATCAGAAATCAGAAAAAGTTTTATTGCCAGGTTCAGTAGAGCGCACTTTACAAAACGAGGAATTTGACTTGGTGTATAGTGCAATTAAGAATAAGTTAAAAATTAAGTTAACAACAACAACACACTATATACAGTAGAGTAAGGTGACTTAAAGTGGGAGCACAGATGGGCTGGGATGGTGGGGCCTGTAAGTGGCACCGACAGTCCTTTGGTGGGCGGGGGGGGAGGGGGGGTCACCTGGGGGAGTTGGGGTACTGTTCAGCAGGCTGACTGCAGTGGGGAAGAAGCTGTTCTTGTGGCGCGAGGTCCTGGTCCTGATGGACCGGAGCCTCTTGCCAGAAGGGAGGGGCCGAAAGAGATTATGTCCTGGATGAGAGGGGTTGGCTACAATCCTGGCTGCCCGCCTCCAGGTCCTGGAGATGTGCAGCTCCTGGAGAGACGGGAGGTGGCAGCCGATCACCTTCTCTGCTGAGTGGATGACGCGTTGCAGCTTGGCCTTGTCTCTGGCCGTGGCCGCAGCGAACCAGACTGTGATGGAGGACGTGAGGGTGGATTCGATGATGGCATCGTAGAAGTCTACCAGCATCTTTTCAGGGAGGTGAAACTTCTTCAGCTGCCTCAGGAAGTACATCCTCTGCTGGACCTTCTTAGTGATGGAGCTGATGTTCTGCTCCCACTTGAGGTCCTGGCTGATGATGGTTCCCAGGAAGCAGAAGGACTCCACAGAGGTCACCGGGGAGTCACAGAGGATGACAGGGGGGAGGGGGGCTGGGGCCTTCCTGAAGTCCACTGTCATCTCCACTGTCTTCAGAGCATTAAGCTCCAGGTTGTTAGCGCTGCACTATGACACCAGCCTGGCTATTTCACTCCTGTAGGCCGACTCATCTCCGTCAGAGATGAGGCCGATGAGTGTGGTGTCGTCAGCAAACTTCAGGAGTTTGACAGACAGGTGACCAGCTGTGCAGCTGTTTGTGTACAGGGAGAGTAACAGGGGTGAAAGGACACAGCCCTGGGGGGATCCGGTGCTTGTGGTCCGAGTATCTGAGACGAGCTTCCCCAGCCTCACATACTGCTGTCTGTCCGTCAGGAAGTCTGTGATCCACCTGCAGGTGGAGTCAGGCACATTCATCTTGGAGAGTTTTTAATACTAAAGATGTATGAAAGACATACCGAAAAAATATGTCTTTCAGTGTTTAACTGGCTGTCTTTGGATTATGCATGCCTGAGTAATGACCATTCTTACTCCTCATCTCTCTGTTCACTGCTTGCTAATTTACATAGCAGGGGTCCCAGCAGGAGGGGGCGGGGTTGTAACACGACTCCTTCAGCAGAGCCAGGCTGAGAGAGGCTTTGACATGTAAGATGTTAGATGTTAGAATGCTAGATGTTAGAATGACCAGTTCATTGTATATCTATGAAAATATTCAGGGAGCTATGGGACATGTTCAGCTATAGGTGTGTGAAAATTGGTGTCGATTGTTGAAACATAAGTTACCATAAAAAAAATGTTTGTTTGGAGTCTAGACAGATTTAACACAGGTTTTTGGATGAAAAAGGATTTTTTATAAATCATCTGTTACACTTTTAAGTCTGAAAAAAATATGGAAGGCAGCAAACACAGATCTCTACCGTTTTTAATTTTTTTGTGCTGATATTTGAAAGATAAGTTATGCAAAAAAATAGGTGTTTGCAGTTTTGCCTAAAAAGACGTTTTCGGACCTTTTTGGATCAAATGTTGTCTAAAAGTTCACCTGTAACTTCAATCATTCTGAATTTTTTTAGGAAAACTAAACCACTTCAACTGTGATCTGCAAGGCAATGGTAAAACTATATTTTTTATGGAACAGCCTGCAGTGTTTCTTGTGGGGATCTTTTCTGCCAGGGCTTGCCGGCTTGGTCGGTGGTTGTTGCTGTTACCAATCCAGTTGATATGGTTCTCCATCTGTGTCTAAGTGATATAATCAGAATCAGAATCGTTTATTGTCATTGTACATGGGGATACAATGAAATTGCAGCAGCCTTGGAGTGAAGGAGTTACATAAAATAAAAATAAAAATAGAATAGAAAAAGAAATACTGTATTTACAACTCTTAACAAAAAATGAACAATATGGACAGAAACTGTTAAATATTAAATATTTGTGAATAAAATAGAAAGGAATTACATGAGTTGCTGTGAGCACAGCTTTATAAATATCAAGTTATTGCACAGTGACCCGGTTAGACAGTCAGGATATTGCACGCATTGTAGTAAAATTAGAGTGAGGTGTGGTTGGTGGACGTATGTGCATTCCGTATGATAATTGCCTATGGAAAAAAGCTGTTTCTTAGTCTGTTTGTCCTGGTTCTGATGGACCTGTACCTCCTTCCAGAGGGCAGCAGTTCAAACAGAGGGAAAGCAGAATGGGTGGAGTTAGTGGTGATGCTAGTCACTCTGCTGATGCAGCGAGACTGGTAAATGTCCTTCAGTGAGGGGAGGGGGCAGCCGATGATCCTCTGCGCTGTCTTTACCACTCTCTGGAGACTCTGCCGTTCTGCTTCAGTGCAGTGGGAAAACCACACTGTGATGCCATAGGACAGAATGCTCTCAATGGTTGAGCGGTAGAACGTTACCAGCAGCTCCTGGCTGACGTCGTTCCTCCTAAGTTTTCTCAGGAAGTGCAGGCGTTGCTGGGCCTTCCTGATGACAGTCATGGTGTTGTTAGACCATGTGAGGTCAGCAGAGATGGTGGTGCCCAGGAGGGTGAAGCTGTGGACCCTCTCCACACAGTTTCCATCGATGTAGAGTGGGGGTGGATCTGTTCTGTTCTGCAAACTGGTGGGGGACGAAGATTGGAGGGAGGGAGTCTTTGATGTGTCCCAGGAGCAGCCGCTCCAGACACTTTGTGATTACAGCAGTGAGTGCAACTGGGCGGAAGTCCGTGAGGAAGGCTGTGGATGAGGACTTTTTGGGTATCGGGATGATAGTGGATGACTTCAGGCAAGCAGGGATGAAAGCCTGAGCTAGCGACAGGTTGAAGATTTTTGTGAAGACCTGGGAGAGTTGATCGGCGCAGGCCCGCAGAACCTTTCCGGGAACTCCATCAGGTCCCGCCGCTTTCCTGGGGTTTACCCTGCTGAACATCCGTGCCATCCGTGCCACGTCCATAAAGGCATTGTTTTTATATTTAGAGCTCTAAGCAACCAAACAGTTGTCTATATAAAAGAGCTTTTACAATTGTGCACTTTTAGCAGGCTGAAAAAATTATCTTTTTAAAATTGCCATTTCAAATTTGGGTTTTAAATTTTGTGTTCCATTTTTCTGTGCTTGTATTGGAAGGATTTGTTATTATTTTGTTTAAAAGTGCTACATATTGTATATACACATAATTTATTTAGAGAAATTTGCTATAGGTTGTGTTTTTTGGTTTTGTAGTTTAATTTCATTGGATTTATATTAAGGAAAAGAAGTTGCAGCATTGATTAAAAAAGGATAAAAGAGACATTTACTGTCTAAGTCTTATGTTACATCTGTAGAACTGTACTGAGAGTTGGGTTTTGTTTTGGAGCACATTCATATGTTTTGTTTGTAAAAAAAAAAAGATAAAATATTAAGTTAATTGCATTTTACATGACTGGAAAAGCAATGATTATTCATAAAAATCTATGAAAGACATACAAAACAAATGAAAAAGCAGTCTGCCCTCCCTCTTGTGTCTAAACTATTGTCACCTCACTTCTGGGTTAGTTAGCATATAAACAGGCAGCTGGTGTGTGTGTGTGGGGGGGGGGGGGGGGGGGTGAAATTTGACTCCAGCAACAGGAAAGATTGAGGAGCAGGCTGCAGCATGAGAAAAAGACTGAACCATGTAAGAGGAAATGACATCCTACAGTTGACCAGTTCATTTTATATCTGTAAAGAATATTCAAGAAGCATTTAGACATGTTCAACTATATGCGTGTTAAACTTGGTGTGGATATTTGAAGCATAAGTAATTTTAAAACACACTTGTTTGGAGTCCAGACGGAAAAAGCACAGGTTTTGGGATGAATCAGGATTTTTTTAAAATCATCTGTTTCACCTGGACTTCTGAAAAAAATATGGAAGGCAGCAAACACAGATCCCTACATTTAAAAAAATAAATGGTGTTGATATATGATGATTAAGTTATGAAAAAAAATAGGTGTTTGTAGTTTTGCCTAAAAAGACGTTTTCGGACCTTTTTGGATGAAATGTTCTCTAAAAGTTCACCTGTAACTTCAATCATTCTGAATTTTTTTAGGAAGCAGTAGCACATAAATGCCTATGAAAGTTGAATTCTTGGTGCTGATAACCTAAACAGAATTTATGCTAAAAATCTTTGTTCAGTCCAAAATTTCATTAAAAAAATCAAGTGATGAAGTTTCTCGTAGACCCTATAGTGTTACATATCAAAGCTGGAGGTTATTAAAGGCATCTAATTCTGAAATCTCAGCTTCCTGAGACAAACGGCTGATTTATAATAAATTTCTATTATTTGGGTGCACATAATCGACCACTTCCTGTTACGCAGGCACCGTCAGGTGTACACCCATGAAACTTTACATGATGAGAGAGGACCCTTCTGAGTATCTCCAGTTTTAATTTCATGCACATCGGACAAAGCAAAGAGAAAATACAGGGCAGAATGTGCCCAATGCAATAACTAGGTGGCGCTATAGAGCTCGTCCAAGATTGTCATATCCATGGGTTCAGAATAGAAGCTTCATCATATCCATTGAATTTCAGTGAGATTGGACAAGGAATGTGCACGTGAGAGCAACTTTTGTGTGCATAGCGAGATGCCCAACTTTGCCGCTCTGTCACGACCACACCCCCGCATTGAAAGTTATGGTTTTTTGTCAGAGTAAACTTCAATGGCTTTTCAACAGGTGGACGTCATTTTCAGGTGTGTCGGCTCATCCTACTCGGAGTAGTGATGCTCCAAGTAAAACATGTCATTTCCTCTTGCCAGCAGGTGGCGCTACACTTTTTCCAGGTTTTTTCACTGCAGATGTGTTCAGAGTCAGACTACAATCATGCACATCAATTTTGGATCAGATTGGATTATGCATGGCTGAGTAATGGCCATTTTTCTTTTCATGGCGTGTTTTCGAAACGACCTCCAATTTTGACGCGCCGCCATGGTCACAAACATCCATAAAAACTTAAAAGCTTTGCAATTTAACATCGGACATGTGTATAGTTTACAAAACCAAAGTTTGGAGTCATTACTCTCAAATCTCTAGGAGGAGTTCGTTCTAGAGCGAGGCCTGCGAATGACCAAAATACAGCAAAAATGACATATTGTCATCAAAATATCAGACTTCCTGTGCGACTGACAGCTTGGTCCCAAGAGACTTTTTTGTAGGTTTCTATCCGATGAACATGCCCTGTTAAAATCAGGTTTGTACTATAAAGCATATGGAGGTGCTCGCGAAAACAAATTTTGCAGGTGGCGCTATCGAGCCATTTTTGTTTACCTATGCCGTTCTCCTATAAAATATGAAATTTTTCGCGACTCCTGATGTGTATACAAAATTTGGTGAGTTTTGGGGTATGTTAAAGGCCTCAAAAAGGCGACGGAAAAGTCGGAAGAATAATAATAATAATAATTAAAGCTACAAGTAGCATTTAGCGGGCCCGAGCACGTGCCACCGCCTGGCACGAGCGACCGCCCCGTGAGCAACGCCCTGCTCGAGCCATTCTCGTCGTTTTTTCTTGTCCATTCTGGAGCTCCAAGCTAATGTTAATATGACAGCAGCCTGTGGGGGGGGGGGGGGGGGGGGGGACTATAATCTGTTGCCTTAAAGGACAAAGACTTTTGCATATAGCATGAAAAAAATTCTTAAATCTAAGCCTCGTTTAGACCTGCTCATTTTCTCATCAAGTAGAAGAAGGTTTTTATCAGATTAAGAAACAAGCAATGATGATAATTGCTATCACTGTTCCTAAGGATGAGAACAATAGAACTCATTCAATTTCCACTACAATGTCTAGATGAGTGTCAGCTATGTCTGATAACTTGGCGAATTAGCTGGACCGGGATCTTACAAAGTGCAGGTGGTTAACGTCCAGTGTGATGAGTCTGTGGACGGCAACAGTACAGCATAGCTTTTGGTTTCCACAAGAGAAGAACTCCTGACACATCTGCCCTAACAGACAATTACAAGAGGAGTTGAAATGTATAACACGGTGAAGGAGTTTTTGTGCAGAAAAAGGTACCATTAGAAAAGCTGGTAGCCATACCTGCAGACGGGGCTCCTGCTATGATTGACCGACAAACAGGTTTCATCACTCACTGTAAAGCTGACCCAGACTTTCCAAAATGTCTGCATTACTGCTGCTTCTTTCACCAGTAGGCCTTATGTGCAGAAGTGATTGGCTCTGGACATATAATGACTCCTATTGTGAAAATCATAAAAAACCTCAGCTGCAAAGCAAAACAGAACAGGATTTTTAAGGTGCTATTGGTGGAGATATCTGCTGAATATGGTGAATATGAACATTGTGAATCTGAACTTGTATTCTTGACTGACATTACTGGAAAACTAAACCACTTGATCTGCGAGCTGCAAGACATTGGTAAAACTATATTTTTTTATTGACCAGCCTGCCTGAGCCAGTGTTTTTCTTGTGGGGATCTTTTCTGCCAGGGCTTGCCAGCTTGGTCAGTGGATGTTGCTGCAGTTGTCTCCCTTGCTGGGACAGCTGGAGTTAAACACAGCAGCCTCACGGCTGTGAAGTGGACCCCGTTGCTGTCCCAGTCTGGATGGGCACTGTGGTGATGTTCCAATGTTCAGGCTGGCTCCTGGTATAAAGAGATTCCCAAGTACCATTTCCTAACCGCAGAGCCAAGGATGTGTTTACATGTTTAGGTCAAAAATGTGATGAACAGCTTCATGTTGTCTATTGATGTAAGTTTAAACCTAAACATGTTTCCCTGTTACTAATCCAGTTGATGTGGTTCTCCATCTGTGTCTAGGTGATAGAAAAGCATTTTTTTATATTTAGAGCTCCAAGCAAACAAACAGTTGTCTATATAAGAGCTTTTACAATTGTGGACTTTTAGCAGGTCTCTGAATACATGTGACCAATGTATGGTGGATTTTCACAGACTTTGTGTAAAACTGAAGGTGACAGAGACTTTGGAGAAGTGGCTACATTGCTCTGGACTTCTTTGTTTCATCCACAGAAGAGTAAAATATGTGATTGATTTTGAAAAGCTGCTGAAAAATGTATCTTTTTAAAATTGCAATTTCTAATTTGGGTTTTACATTTTGTGTTCCATTTTTTGTGATTGTATTAGAAAGATTTGTTATTTATTTGGTGTTTAAAGGTGGTACATAATGTATATACACAATCTTCTTAGAGACATTTGCTATGTGTTGTGTTTGTTGTCGTTGTAGTTTAATTTCTTTGGATGTATTGAAAGGAAATGAAAAGAAGTTGCAGCATTGATTAAAAAAGCATAAAAGAGACATTTACTGTCTGATGTTACATCTGTAGGAGTGTACTGAGACTGGGTTTTGTTTTGGAGCACATTCATATATTTTGTTTGTAAAAAAAAAAAGATAAAATATAAAGTTAATTGTATTTTGGATGAATAAAAAAGCAATGATTAGTGCTAAGGATGTATAAAAGACAAACAAAACAAAGGAAATTGCTGTATTTTAGTGTTGAACTAGGCTTTCTAACTGTTCTACTTTCTGTCTGCCACTCCTGGCTAATTTACATGTGAGCACACAGCCGGGGGTTGGGGGGGGGGCTAACTCCACTCCTGCAGCAGGGGAGACTGATGAAAAGCTTGAGGATGTAAGATTGAATAAAATAAAATCCTAGAGTTGACCAGTTCATTTTATAAATGTAAATAGTTTTTATTTTGGTGCTGATAAACTAAACAGAAGTTATGATAAAAATATTTGCTTGAGTCAAAATGTCCAAAAATTTGCTTTCAGCACAATAGGGTGATTAAGGTGGTTAAATGTTTCTCGTACGTATAGTGCTGCTTTTCAAACGTGGAGCTTTGTAAGACGCATCTAATTCTGAAATCTCAGCTTCCTGAGACAAACGGCTGATTTCCTATGAAGCTTGATTATATGATCATGCTTCATGATCATTTATGAACATATATAGCTCGTCCAAAATTGTCATATCCATGGGTTCAGAATGGAAGTTTCATCAAATCTATTTAATTTCAGTGAGATCAGACAAGGAATGTGAACGTGAGAGCAACATTTGTGCAGGCGAGATACCCAACTTTGCCGCTCTGTCACGACCACACCCCCGCGTTGAAAGATTTGTTTTTCATCAGAGTAAACTTCAATGGTTTTTCAACAGGTGGACGTCATTTTGAGGTGTGTTTGCTCATCCTACTTGGAGCAGTGATGCTCCAAGTAAAACATGTCATTTCCTGTTGCCAACAGGTGGCGCTACACCTGTTCCGGATTTTTCCACTGCAGATGTGTTCAAAGTCAGACTACAATCATGCACAACAAATTTGGATCAGATTAGATTATTTATGGCTGAGTAATGGCCATTTTTCTTTTCATGGCTTGATTTCGAAACGACCTCAAATTTTGACGCGCCGCCACGGTCACAAACAACCGTAAAAACTTAAAAGCTTCGCAATTTAAGATCGGACATGTGTTTAGTTTACAAAACCAAAGTTTGGAGTCATTGTTCAAAAATCTCTAGGAGGAGTTCGTTCTAGAACGAGGCCTGCAAATGACCAAAATACAGCAAAAATGACATATTGACACCAATATAGCAGACTTCCTGTGCGACTGACAGCTTGGTCCCAAGAGACTTTTTTGTAGGTTTCTATCTGATGAACATGTCCTGTGAAAATCAAGCTTGTATGTTAAAGAACATGGCGGGGCTCTCAAAAACAAACATGGTAGGTGGCGCTATTGAGCCGTTTTTTGTTCACCCATGCAAGTGCTGTGTATTTAAGTTGGAGATATGTAAGAGGCCTCTCATTCTGAAATCTCAGCCTCGTGATACAAACGGCTGATTTTTTATGAATTTTTAATTATCTGACTGCAACGCAATCAACCACTTCCTGTTTGGTGGTGGCTTGCGCAGGCACCGTCAGGTGTACACCCATGAAACTTTAGACGATGAGAGAAGACCCTTATGAGTATCTCCTGTTGTAATTTTATGAATGTCGGACAAAGCACAGAGAAAAGATAGGTCAGAATGTGACATAAAATGTATTTGTCAATATCTAGGTGGCGCTATGGAGCTCGTCCAAGATTGTCATATCCATTGGTTCAGAATGGAAGCCTCATCACCTCTATTGAATTTCAGTGAGATTGGACAAGGAATGTGCACGTGAGAGCAACTTTTGTGTGCATGGCGAGACGCCCAACTTCGCCGCTCTGTCACGACCACACCCCCGCATTGAAAGTTATGGCTTTTAATCAGAGTAAACATCAATGGCTTTTCAACAGGTGGACATCATTTTGAGGTGTGTCGGCTCATCCTACTTGGAGCAGTGATGCTCCAAGTAAAACATGTCATTTCCTTTTACCAGCAGGTGGCGCTACACCTGTTCTGGATTTTTCCACTTCTGATGTGTTCAGAGTCAGACTACAATCATGCATATCAATTTTGGATTAGATTGGATTTTGCATGGCTGAGTAATGGCCATTTTTCTTTTCATGGCGTGTTTTCAAAATGACCTCCATTTTCGACGCGCCGCCACGGTCACAAACATCCGTAAAAACTTAAAAGCTTCGCAATTTAACATCGGACATGTGTTTAGTTTACAAAACCAAAGTTTGGAGTCATTATTCACAAATCTCTAGGAGGAGTTCGTTCTAGAGCGAGGCCTGCAAATGTCCAAAATGGAGCAAAAATGACATATTGACCTCAATATATCAGACTTCCTGTGCGAGTGACAGGTGGGTCCTTTCAGACTTTTTTGTAGGTCTCCATCTGAAGAACATGCCCTGTAAAAATCAAGCTTGTACGTTAAAGCGTATGCGGGGCGTCGGGACAAAAGTCACTGTAGGTGGCGCTATCGAGCCGTTTTTCTGCGCCCATGCCAATCTCCTATAAAATACGAAATTTTTCGCGACTCCTGATGTGTGTGCCAAATTTGGTGAGTTTTGGGGTATGTTAAAGGCCTCAAAAAGGCGACTCTTCCGGTAGAATAATAATAATAATAATAATAATAATAATAAACATTCGAATTACAATAGGGTCCTTGCACTCCGTGCTCGGGCCCTAATAAACCTAACAGATACAATAGGGTCCTTGCACTCCGTGCTCGGGCCCTAATTAAAGCTACAAGTAGCATTTAGCGGGCCCGAGCACGTGCGACCGCATGGCACGAGCGACCGCCCCGTGAGCAACGCCCTGCTCGAGCCATTCTCGTCGTTTTTTCTTGTCCATTCTGGAGCTCCAAGCTAATGTTAATACGACAGCAGCCTGGGGGGGGGGGGGGGGGGGGGGGGGGGGGGGGGCTGTAATCTGTTGCCTTAAGGGACAAAGACTTTTGCATATAGCATGAAAAAAATTCAAGCAATGATGATAATTGCTATCACTGTCCCTAAGGATGAGAACAATAGAACTCATTCAATTTCCACTACAATGTCTAGATGAGTGTCAGCTATGTCTGATAACTTGGCCAATTAGCTGGACCGGGATCTTGCAAAGTGCAGGTGGTTAACGTCCAGTGTGATGAGTCTGTGGACGGCAACAGTACAGCATAGCTTTTGGTTTCCACAAGAGAAGAACTCCTGACACATCTGCCCTAACAGACAACTACAAGAGGAGTTGAAATGTATAACACGGTGAAGGAGTTTTTGTGCAGAAAAAGGTACAATTAGAAAAGCTGGTAGCAGTGACTGCAGATGGGACTCCTGCTATGATCAATAGACAAACAGGTTTCATCACTCACTGTAAAGCTGACCCAGACTTTCCAAAATGTCTGCATTACTGCTGCGTCATTCACCAGCAGGCCTTATGTGCAGAAGTGATTGGCTCTGGACATATAATGACTCTTATTCTGAAAATCGTAAACAACCTCAGCTGCAAAGCAAAACAGCACAGGATTTTTAAGGTGCTATTGGAGGAGATGTCTGTTGAATATGGTGAATATGAACATTGTGAATCTGAACTTGCATTCTTGACTGACATTACTGGAAAACTAAACCACTTGATCTGCGAGCTGCAAGACAATGGCAAAACTATTTTTTTTTGACCAGCCTGCCTGAGCCAGTGTTTTTCTTGTGGGGATCTTTTCTGCCAGGGCTTGTCAGCTTGGTCAGTGGATGTTGCTGCAGTTGTTTCCCTTGCTGGGACAGCTGGAGTTAAACACAGCAGCTCACGGCTCTGAAGTGGACCCCGTTGCTGTCCCAGTCTGGATGGGCACTGTGGCGATGTTCCAATGGCCAGGCTGGCTCCTGGTATAAAGAGATTCCCAAATACCATTTCCTAACCGCAGAGCCAAGGATGTGTTTACATGTTTAGGTCAAAAATGTGATGGACAGCTTCATGTTGTCTTTTGATGTAAGTTTAAACCTAAACATGCCACCCTGTTATTAATCCAGTTGATATGGTTCTCCATCTGTGTCTAGGTGATAGAAAAGCATTTTTTTTTTATATTTAGAGCTCTAAGCAAACAAACAGTTGTCTATATAAAAGAGCTTTTACAATTGTGCACTTTTAGCAGGTCTCTGAGTTCATGTGACCAATGTATGGTGGATTTTCACAGACCTTGTTTAAAACTGAAGGTGAGAGAGACTTAGAGAAATGGCTTCATTGTTCTGGAGTTCTTTGTTTCATCCACAGAAGAGTAGAATTGGTGATTGATTTTGAAAAGCTGCTGAAAAAAGTATCTTTTTCAAATTGCAATTTCTAACTTGGGTTTTACATTTTGTGTTCCATTTTTTGTGCTTTAATTGGGAAGCATTTGTTATTTGTTTGGTGTTTTTAAGGTTCTGCAAATATACACATCATTTTTTAGAGACATTTGTTATCAGTTGTGTTTGTTGATTTGTAGTTTAATTTCATTGGATGTATAGATGTCGTGTGGGGGGGAGGCTCGAGATCAGGTAGGACCCAGGCGCAGAGACGGGAGGCAAACGGGTTCAGGGCAAGTGGGTTTATTTAACTAACAAAAAGCGCTGCAGAGCAGGATGACAAAACTAAAAACAAAAACTTACTGTGGCATGGCAAGGGACATGGACGCCAGACAAGAAGACGTGATCAACATGAGCAGAAGTTAATGGACCAGCACAGGAGGAAGGGAGAGACAAGACTTATATACAGACAGGGCAGACAAGACACAGGTGAACACGATTAGGGCAGATGGGGACCAAAGGAAGTAAAACTCAAGAAACATGACAAGACAGGAAACCTTTCAAAATAAAACAGGAAACAGAACCAAACAAGACAAAACAAGAACTAAAGCGAAAAACAAGACAACAAACTGAAACCATGACAATAGAAAGGAAAAGAAGTTCAAACATTGATTATAAAAAAGGATATAAGAGATAAAAAAAAAGAAAAAGGAAAAGAAAAAAGATAAAATATTGATTTAATTGCATTTTGAATGAATAAAAAACAATGATTAATAGAATCAGAATCAGAATCAGAAATCAGAAAAAGTTTTATTGCCAGGTTCAGTAGAGCGCACTTTACAAAACGAGGAATTTGACTTGGTGTATAGTGCAATTAAGAATAAGTTAAAAATTAAGTTAACAACAACAACACACTATATACAGTAGAGTAAGGTGACTTAAAGTGGGAGCACAGATGGGCTGGGATGGTGGGGCCTGTAAGTGGCACCGACAGTCCTTTGGTGGGCGGGGGGGGAGGGGGGGTCACCTGGGGGAGTTGGGGTACTGTTCAGCAGGCTGACTGCAGTGGGGAAGAAGCTGTTCTTGTGGCGCGAGGTCCTGGTCCTGATGGACCGGAGCCTCTTGCCAGAAGGGAGGGGCCGAAAGAGATTATGTCCTGGATGAGAGGGGTTGGCTACAATCCTGGCTGCCCGCCTCCAGGTCCTGGAGATGTGCAGCTCCTGGAGAGACGGGAGGTGGCAGCCGATCACCTTCTCTGCTGAGTGGATGACGCGTTGCAGCTTGGCCTTGTCTCTGGCCGTGGCCGCAGCGAACCAGACTGTGATGGAGGACGTGAGGGTGGATTCGATGATGGCATCGTAGAAGTCTACCAGCATCTTTTCAGGGAGGTGAAACTTCTTCAGCTGCCTCAGGAAGTACATCCTCTGCTGGACCTTCTTAGTGATGGAGCTGATGTTCTGCTCCCACTTGAGGTCCTGGCTGATGATGGTTCCCAGGAAGCAGAAGGACTCCACAGAGGTCACCGGGGAGTCACAGAGGATGACAGGGGGGAGGGGGGCTGGGGCCTTCCTGAAGTCCACTGTCATCTCCACTGTCTTCAGAGCATTAAGCTCCAGGTTGTTAGCGCTGCACTATGACACCAGCCTGGCTATTTCACTCCTGTAGGCCGACTCATCTCCGTCAGAGATGAGGCCGATGAGTGTGGTGTCGTCAGCAAACTTCAGGAGTTTGACAGACAGGTGACCAGCTGTGCAGCTGTTTGTGTACAGGGAGAGTAACAGGGGTGAAAGGACACAGCCCTGGGGGGATCCGGTGCTTGTGGTCCGAGTATCTGAGACGAGCTTCCCCAGCCTCACATACTGCTGTCTGTCCGTCAGGAAGTCTGTGATCCACCTGCAGGTGGAGTCAGGCACATTCATCTTGGAGAGTTTTTAATACTAAAGATGTATGAAAGACATACCGAAAAAATATGTCTTTCAGTGTTTAACTGGCTGTCTTTGGATTATGCATGCCTGAGTAATGACCATTCTTACTCCTCATCTCTCTGTTCACTGCTTGCTAATTTACATAGCAGGGGTCCCAGCAGGAGGGGGCGGGGTTGTAACACGACTCCTTCAGCAGAGCCAGGCTGAGAGAGGCTTTGACATGTAAGATGTTAGATGTTAGAATGCTAGATGTTAGAATGACCAGTTCATTGTATATCTATGAAAATATTCAGGGAGCTATGGGACATGTTCAGCTATAGGTGTGTGAAAATTGGTGTCGATTGTTGAAACATAAGTTACCATAAAAAAAATGTTTGTTTGGAGTCTAGACAGATTTAACACAGGTTTTTGGATGAAAAAGGATTTTTTATAAATCATCTGTTACACTTTTAAGTCTGAAAAAAATATGGAAGGCAGCAAACACAGATCTCTACCGTTTTTAATTTTTTTGTGCTGATATTTGAAAGATAAGTTATGCAAAAAAATAGGTGTTTGCAGTTTTGCCTAAAAAGACGTTTTCGGACCTTTTTGGATCAAATGTTGTCTAAAAGTTCACCTGTAACTTCAATCATTCTGAATTTTTTTAGGAAAACTAAACCACTTCAACTGTGATCTGCAAGGCAATGGTAAAACTATATTTTTTATGGAACAGCCTGCAGTGTTTCTTGTGGGGATCTTTTCTGCCAGGGCTTGCCGGCTTGGTCGGTGGTTGTTGCTGTTACCAATCCAGTTGATATGGTTCTCCATCTGTGTCTAAGTGATATAATCAGAATCAGAATCGTTTATTGTCATTGTACATGGGGATACAATGAAATTGCAGCAGCCTTGGAGTGAAGGAGTTACATAAAATAAAAATAAAAATAGAATAGAAAAAGAAATACTGTATTTACAACTCTTAACAAAAAATGAACAATATGGACAGAAACTGTTAAATATTAAATATTTGTGAATAAAATAGAAAGGAATTACATGAGTTGCTGTGAGCACAGCTTAATAAATATCAAGTTATTGCACAGTGACCCGGTTAGACAGTCAGGATATTGCACGCATTGTAGTAAAATTAGAGTGAGGTGTGGTTGGTGGACGTATGTGCATTCCGTATGATAATTGCCTATGGAAAAAAGCTGTTTCTTAGTCTGTTTGTCCTGGTTCTGATGGACCTGTACCTCCTTCCAGAGGGCAGCAGTTCAAACAGAGGGAAAGCAGAATGGGTGGAGTTAGTGGTGATGCTAGTCACTCTGCTGATGCAGCGAGACTGGTAAATGTCCTTCAGTGAGGGGAGGGGGCAGCCGATGATCCTCTGCGCTGTCTTTACCACTCTCTGGAGACTCTGCCGTTCTGCTTCAGTGCAGTGGGAAAACCACACTGTGATGCCATAGGACAGAATGCTCTCAATGGTTGAGCGGTAGAACGTTACCAGCAGCTCCTGGCTGACGTCGTTCCTCCTAAGTTTTCTCAGGAAGTGCAGGCGTTGCTGGGCCTTCCTGATGACAGTCATGGTGTTGTTAGACCATGTGAGGTCAGCAGAGATGGTGGTGCCCAGGAGGGTGAAGCTGTGGACCCTCTCCACACAGTTTCCATCGATGTAGAGTGGGGGTGGATCTGTTCTGTTCTGCAAACTGGTGGGGGACGAAGATTGGAGGGAGGGAGTCTTTGATGTGTCCCAGGAGCAGCCGCTCCAGACACTTTGTGATTACAGCAGTGAGTGCAACTGGGCGGAAGTCCGTGAGGAAGGCTGTGGATGAGGACTTTTTGGGTATCGGGATGATAGTGGATGACTTCAGGCAAGCAGGGATGAAAGCCTGAGCTAGCGACAGGTTGAAGATTTTTGTGAAGACCTGGGAGAGTTGATCGGCGCAGGCCCGCAGAACCTTTCCGGGAACTCCATCAGGTCCCGCCGCTTTCCTGGGGTTTACCCTGCTGAACATCCGTGCCATCCGTGCCACGTCCATAAAGGCATTGTTTTTATATTTAGAGCTCTAAGCAACCAAACAGTTGTCTATATAAAAGAGCTTTTACAATTGTGCACTTTTAGCAGGCTGAAAAAATTATCTTTTTAAAATTGCCATTTCAAATTTGGGTTTTAAATTTTGTGTTCCATTTTTCTGTGCTTGTATTGGAAGGATTTGTTATTATTTTGTTTAAAAGTGCTACATATTGTATATACACATAATTTATTTAGAGAAATTTGCTATAGGTTGTGTTTTTTGGTTTTGTAGTTTAATTTCATTGGATTTATATTAAGGAAAAGAAGTTGCAGCATTGATTAAAAAAGGATAAAAGAGACATTTACTGTCTAAGTCTTATGTTACATCTGTAGAACTGTACTGAGAGTTGGGTTTTGTTTTGGAGCACATTCATATGTTTTGTTTGTAAAAAAAAAAAGATAAAATATTAAGTTAATTGCATTTTACATGACTGGAAAAGCAATGATTATTCATAAAAATCTATGAAAGACATACAAAACAAATGAAAAAGCAGTCTGCCCTCCCTCTTGTGTCTAAACTATTGTCACCTCACTTCTGGGTTAGTTAGCATATAAACAGGCAGCTGGTGTGTGTGTGTGTGGGGGGGGGGGGGGGGGTGAAATTTGACTCCAGCAACAGGAAAGATTGAGGAGCAGGCTGCAGCATGAGAAAAAGACTGAACCATGTAAGAGGAAATGACATCCTACAGTTGACCAGTTCATTTTATATCTGTAAAGAATATTCAAGAAGCATTTAGACATGTTCAACTATATGCGTGTTAAACTTGGTGTGGATATTTGAAGCATAAGTAATTTTAAAACACACTTGTTTGGAGTCCAGACGGAAAAAGCACAGGTTTTGGGATGAATCAGGATTTTTTTAAAATCATCTGTTTCACCTGGACTTCTGAAAAAAATATGGAAGGCAGCAAACACAGATCCCTACATTTAAAAAAATAAATGGTGTTGATATATGATGATTAAGTTATGAAAAAAAATAGGTGTTTGTAGTTTTGCCTAAAAAGACGTTTTCGGACCTTTTTGGATGAAATGTTCTCTAAAAGTTCACCTGTAACTTCAATCATTCTGAATTTTTTTAGGAAGCAGTAGCACATAAATGCCTATGAAAGTTGAATTCTTGGTGCTGATAACCTAAACAGAATTTATGCTAAAAATCTTTGTTCAGTCCAAAATTTCATTAAAAAAATCAAGTGATGAAGTTTCTCGTAGACCCTATAGTGTTACATATCAAAGCTGGAGGTTATTAAAGGCATCTAATTCTGAAATCTCAGCTTCCTGAGACAAACGGCTGATTTATAATAAATTTCTATTATTTGGGTGCACATAATCGACCACTTCCTGTTACGCAGGCACCGTCAGGTGTACACCCATGAAACTTTACATGATGAGAGAGGACCCTTCTGAGTATCTCCAGTTTTAATTTCATGCACATCGGACAAAGCAAAGAGAAAATACAGGGCAGAATGTGCCCAATGCAATAACTAGGTGGCGCTATAGAGCTCGTCCAAGATTGTCATATCCATGGGTTCAGAATAGAAGCTTCATCATATCCATTGAATTTCAGTGAGATTGGACAAGGAATGTGCACGTGAGAGCAACTTTTGTGTGCATAGCGAGATGCCCAACTTTGCCGCTCTGTCACGACCACACCCCCGCATTGAAAGTTATGGTTTTTTGTCAGAGTAAACTTCAATGGCTTTTCAACAGGTGGACGTCATTTTCAGGTGTGTCGGCTCATCCTACTCGGAGTAGTGATGCTCCAAGTAAAACATGTCATTTCCTCTTGCCAGCAGGTGGCGCTACACTTTTTCCAGGTTTTTTCACTGCAGATGTGTTCAGAGTCAGACTACAATCATGCACATCAATTTTGGATCAGATTGGATTATGCATGGCTGAGTAATGGCCATTTTTCTTTTCATGGCGTGTTTTCGAAACGACCTCCAATTTTGACGCGCCGCCATGGTCACAAACATCCATAAAAACTTAAAAGCTTTGCAATTTAACATCGGACATGTGTATAGTTTACAAAACCAAAGTTTGGAGTCATTACTCTCAAATCTCTAGGAGGAGTTCGTTCTAGAGCGAGGCCTGCGAATGACCAAAATACAGCAAAAATGACATATTGTCATCAAAATATCAGACTTCCTGTGCGACTGACAGCTTGGTCCCATGAGACTTTTTTGTAGGTTTCTATCCGATGAACATGCCCTGTTAAAATCAGGTTTGTACTATAAAGCATATGGAGGTGCTCGCGAAAACAAATTTTGCAGGTGGCGCTATCGAGCCATTTTTGTTTACCTATGCCGTTCTCCTATAAAATATGAAATTTTTCGCGACTCCTGATGTGTATACAAAATTTGGTGAGTTTTGGGGTATGTTAAAGGCCTCAAAAAGGCGACGGAAAAGTCGGAAGAATAATAATAATAATAATTAAAGCTACAAGTAGCATTTAGCGGGCCCGAGCACGTGCGACCGCATGGCACGAGCGACCGCCCCGTGAGCAACGCCCTGCTCGAGCCATTCTCGTCGTTTTTTCTTGTCCATTCTGGAGCTCCAAGCTATTGTTAATACGACAGCAGCCTGGGGGGGGGGGGGGGGGCTGTAATCTGTTGCCTTAAGGGACAAAGACTTTTGCATATAGCATGAAAAAAATTCAAGCAATGATGATAATTGCTATCACTGTCCCTAAGGATGAGAACAATAGAACTCATTCAATTTCCACTACAATGTCTAGATGAGTGTCAGCTATGTCTGATAACTTGGCCAATTAGCTGGACCGGGATCTTGCAAAGTGCAGGTGGTTAACGTCCAGTGTGATGAGTCTGTGGACGGCAACAGTACAGCATAGCTTTTGGTTTCCACAAGAGAAGAACTCCTGACACATCTGCCCTAACAGACAACTACAAGAGGAGTTGAAATGTATAACACGGTGAAGGAGTTTTTGTGCAGAAAAAGGTACAATTAGAAAAGCTGGTAGCAGTGACTGCAGATGGGACTCCTGCTATGATCAATAGACAAACAGGTTTCATCACTCACTGTAAAGCTGACCCAGACTTTCCAAAATGTCTGCATTACTGCTGCGTCATTCACCAGCAGGCCTTATGTGCAGAAGTGATTGGCTCTGGACATATAATGACTCTTATTCTGAAAATCGTAAACAACCTCAGCTGCAAAGCAAAACAGCACAGGATTTTTAAGGTGCTATTGGAGGAGATGTCTGTTGAATATGGTGAATATGAACATTGTGAATCTGAACTTGCATTCTTGACTGACATTACTGGAAAACTAAACCACTTGATCTGCGAGCTGCAAGACAATGGCAAAACTATTTTTTTTTTACCAGCCTGCCTGAGCCAGTGTTTTTCTTGTGGGGATCTTTTCTGCCAGGGCTTGTCAGCTTGGTCAGTGGATGTTGCTGCAGTTGTCTACCTTGCTGGGACAGCTGGAGTTAAACACAGCAGCTCACGGCTCTGAAGTGGACCCCGTTGCTGTCCCAGTGTGGATGGGCACTGTGGCGATGTTCCAATGGCCAGGCTGGCTCCTGGTATAAAGAGATTCCCAAATACCATTTCCTAACCGCAGAGCCAAGGATGTGTTTACATGTTTAGGTCAAAAATGTGATGGACAGCTTCATGTTGTCTAAACATGCCACCCTGTTATTAATCCAGTTGATATGGTTCTCCATCTGTGTCTAGGTGATAGAAAAGCATTTTTTTTTATATTTACAGCTCTAAGCAAACAAACAGTTGTCTATATAAAAGAGCTTTTACAATTGTGCACTTTTAGCAGGTCTCTGAGTTCATGTGACCAATGTATGGTGGATTTTCACAGACCTTGTTTAAAACTGAAGGTGAGAGAGACTTAGAGAAATGGCTTCATTGTTCTGGAGTTCTTTGTTTCATCCACAGAAGAGTAGAATTGGTGATTGATTTTGAAAAGCTGCTGAAAAAAGTATCTTTTCAAATTGCAATTTCTAACTTGGGTTTTACATTTTGTGTTCCATTTTTTGTGCTTTATTTGGGAAGCATTTGTTATTTGTTTGGTGTTTTTAAGGTTCTGCAAATATACACATCATTTTTTAGAGACATTTGTTATCAGTTGTGTTTGTTGATTTGTAGTTTAATTTCATTGGATGTATAGATGTCGTGTGGGGGGAGGCTCGACAGCAGGTAGGACCCAGGCGCAGAGACGGGAGGCAAACGGGTTCAGGGCAAGTGGGTTTATTTAACTAACAAAAAGCGCTGCAGAGCAGGATGACAAAACTAAAAACAAAAACTTACTGTGGCATGGCAAGGGACATGGACGCCAGACAAGAAGACGTGATCAACATGAGCAGAAGTTAATGGACCAGCACAGGAGGAAGGCAGAGACAAGACTTATATACAGACAGGGCAGACAAGACACAAGTGAACACGATTAGGGCAGATGGGGACCAAAGGAAGTAAAACTCAAAAACATGACAAGACAGGAAACCTTTCAAAATAAAACAGGAAACAGAACCAAACAAGACAGAACAAGAACTAAAGCGAAAAAAAAGACAACAAACTGAAACCATGACAATAGAAAGGAAAAGAAGTTCAAACATTGATTATAAAAAAGGATATAAGAGATAAAAAAAAGAAAAAGGAAAAGAAAAAAGATAAAATATTGATTTAATTGCATTTTGAATGAATAAAAAACAATGATTAATAGAATCAGAAATCAGAAAAAGTTTTATTGCCAGGTTCAGTAGAGCGCACTTTACAAAACGAGGAATTTGACTTGGTGTATAGTGCAATTAAGAATAAGTTAAAAATTAAGTTAACAACAACAACACACTATATACAGTAGAGTAAGGTGAATTAAAGTGGGAGCACAGATGGGCTGGGATGGTGGGGCCTGTAAGTGGCACCGACAGTCCTTTGGTGGGCGGGGGGGGGAGGGGGGTCACCTGGGGGAGTTGGGGTACTGTTCAGCAGGCTGGCTGCAGTGGGGAAGAAGCTGTTCTTGTGGCGCGAGGTCCTGGTCCTGATGGACCGGAGCCTCTTGCCAGAAGGGAGGGGCCGAAAGAGATTATGTCCTGGATGAGAGGGGTTGGCTACAATCCTGGCTGCCCGCCTCCAGGTCCTGGAGATGTGCAGCTCCTGGAGAGACGGGAGGTGGCAGCCGATCACCTTCTCTGCTGAGTGGATGACGCGTTGCAGCTTGGCCTTGTCTCTGGCCGTGGCCGCAGCGAACCAGACTGTGATGGAGGACGTGAGGGTGGATTCGATGATGGCGGTGTAAAAGTCTACCAGCATCTTTTCAGGGAGGTGAAACTTCTTCAGCTGCCTCAGGAAGTACATCCTCTGCTGGACCTTCTTAGTGATGGAGCTGATGTTCTGCTCCCACTTGAGGTCCTGGCTGATGATGGTTCCCAGGAAGCAGAAGGACTCCACAGAGGTCACCGGGGAGTCACAGAGGATGACAGGGGGGAGGGGGGCTGGGGCCTTCCTGAAGTCCACTGTCATCTCCACTGTCTTCAGAGCATTAAGCTCCAGGTTGTTAGCGCTGCACTATGACACCAGCCTGGCTATTTCACTCCTGTAGGCCGACTCATCTCCGTCAGAGATGAGGCCGATGAGTGTGGTGTCGTCAGCAAACTTCAGGAGTTTGACAGACAGGTGACCAGCTGTGCAGCTGTTTGTGTACAGGGAGAGTAACAGGGGTGAAAGGACACAGCCCTGGGGGGATCCGGTGCTTGTGGTCCGAGTATCTGAGACGAGCTTCCCCAGCCTCACATACTGCTGTCTGTCCGTCAGGAAGTCTGTGATCCACCTGCAGGTGGAGTCAGGCACATTCATCTTGGAGAGTTTTTAATACTAAGTCTAGACAGATTTAACACAGGTTTTTGGATGAAAAAGGATTTTTTATAAATCATCTGTTACACTTTTAAGTCTGAAAAAAATATGGAAGGCAGCAAACACAGATCCCTACCGTTTTTAATTTTTTTGTGCTGATATTTGAAAGATAAGTTATGCAAAAAAATAGGTGTTTGCAGTTTTGCCTAAAAAGACGTTTTCGGACCTTTTTGGATCAAATGTTGTCTAAAAGTTCACCTGTAACTTCAATCATTCTGAATTTTTTTAGGAAAACTAAACCACTTCAACTGTGATCTGCAAGGCAATGGTAAAACTATATTTTTTATGGAACAGCCTGCAGTGTTTCTTGTGGGGATCTTTTCTGCCAGGGCTTGCCGGCTTGGTCGGTGGTTGTTGCTGTTACCAATCCAGTTGATATGGTTCTCCATCTGTGTCTAAGTGATAAAATCAGAATCAGAATCGTTTATTGTCATTGTACATGGGGATACAATGAAATTGCAGCAGCCTTGGAGTGAAGGAGTTACATAAAATAAAAATAAAAATAGAATAGAAAAAGAAATACTGTATTTACAACTCTTAACAAAAAATGAACAATATGGACAGAAACTGTTAAATATTAAATATTTGTGAATAAAATAGAATGGAATTACATGAGTTGCTGTGAGCACAGCTTAATAAATATCAAGTTATTGCACAGTGACCCGGTTAGACAGTCAGGATATTGCACGCATTGTAGTAAAATTAGAGTGAGGTGTGGTTGGTGGACGTATGTGCATTCCGTATGATAATTGCCTGTGGAAAAAAGCTGTTTCTTAGTCTGTTTGTCCTGGTTCTGATGGACCTGTACCTCCTTCCAGAGGGCAGCAGTTCAAACAGAGGGAAAGCAGAATGGGTGGAGTTAGTGGTGATGCTAGTCACTCTGCTGAGGCAGCGAGACTGGTAAATGTCCTTCAGTGAGGGGAGGGGGCAGCCGATGATCCTCTGCGCTGTCTTTACCACTCTCTGGAGGCTCTGCCGTTCTGCTTCAGTGCAGTGGGAAAACCACACTTTGATGCCATAGGACAGAATGCTCTCAATGGTTGAGCGGTAGAACGTTACCAGCAGCTCCTGGCTGACGTTGTTCCTCCTAAGTTTTCTCAGGAAGTGCAGGCGTTGCTGGGCCTTCCTGATGACAGTCATGGTGTTGTTAGACCATGTGAGGTCAGCAGAGATGGTGGTGCCCAGGAGGGTGAAGCTGTGGACCCTCTCCACACAGTTTCCATCGATGTAGAGTGGGGGTGGATCTGTTCTGTTTTTTCTGAAGTCCAGGATGATCTCCTTGGTCTTGGTGGTGTTCAGGATGAGGTTATTAGCCTGACACCACCTTGAGAGTTTCAGGACTTCGTCTCTGTAGGCCGTCTCGTCGTCCCCAGAGATCAGCCCCACCACAGTAGTGTCGTCTGCAAACTTCACCACGGTGTTGCTGGTGTGGGCTGGTCTGCAGTCTGCTGTGTACAGTGTATACAGCAGAGGACTCAGCACACATCCCTGTGTGGAGCCTGTGCTCAGCGTCCGGGTGGAGGAGAGGTGGGGGTCAAGTTTGACTGTCTGTGGTCTGTTTGTCAGGAAGTCCTTGATCCACGAGCAGGTGAGTGGGTGGAGTCCTAGTTCAGACAGTTTGTTGACCAGAATGTCAGGAATGATTGTGTTAAAGGCTGAGCTATAGTCCACAAAGAGCATCCTGGCGTAGGTGTCTCTGTGTTCCAGGTGGCTCAGCGCAGTGTGGAGGGTGATGGAAATGGCATCATCCGTTGATCTGTTTGCTTTGTAAGCAAACTGGTGGGGGACGAAGATTGGAGGGAGGGAGTCTTTGATGTGTCCCAGGAGCAGCCGCTCCAGACACTTTGTGATGACAGCAGTGAGTGCAACTGGGCGGAAGTCCGTGAGGAAGGCTGTGGATGAGGACTTTTTGGGTATCGGGATGATAGTGGATGACTTCAGGCAAGCAGGGATGAAAGCCTGAGCTAGCGACAGGTTGAAGATTTTTGTGAAGACCTGGGAGAGTTGATCGGCGCAGGCCCGCAGAACCTTTCCGGGAACTCCATCAGGTCCCGCCGCTTTCCTGGGGTTTACCCTGCTGAACATCCGTGCCATCCGTGCCACGTCCATAAAGGCATTGTTTTTATATTTAGAGCTCTAAGCAACCAAACAGTTGTCTATATAAAAGAGCTTTTACAATTGTGCACTTTTAGCAGGCTGAAAAAATTATCTTTTTAAAATTGCCATTTCAAATTTGGGTTTTAAATTTTGTGTTCCATTTTTCTGTGCTTGTATACGAAGGATTTGTTATTATTTTGTTTAAAAGTGCTACATATTGTATATACACATAATTTATTTAGAGAAATTTGCTATACGTTGTGTTTTTTGGTTTTGTAGTTTAATTTCATTGGATTTATATTAAGGAAAAGAAGTTGCAGCATTGATTAAAAAAGGATAAAAGAGACATTTACTGTCTAAGTCTTATGTTACATCTGTAGAACTGTACTGAGAGTTGGGTTTTGTTTTGGAGCACATTCATATGTTTTGTTTGTAAAAAAAAAAGATAAAATATTAGGTTAATTGCATTTTACATGACTAGAAAAGCAATGATTATTCATAAAAATCTATGAAAGACATACAAAACAAATGAAAAAGCAGTCTGCCCTCCCTCTTGTGTCTAAACTCTTGTCACCTCACTTCTGGGTTAGTTAGCATATGAACTGGCAGCTGGTGTGTGTGTGTGGGGGGGGGGGGGGGGGGGGTGGTGGTGAAATTTGACTCCAGCAACAGGGATGATTGAGGAGCAGGCTGCAGCATGAGGAAAAGACTTAAGCATGTAAGAGGAAATGACATCCTACAGTTGACCAGTTCATTTTATATCTGTAAAGAATATTCAAGAAGCATTTAGACATGTTCAGCTATATGCGTGTGAAACTTGGTGTGGATATTTGAAGCATAAGTAATTTTAAAACACACTTGTTTGGAGTCCAGACGGAAAAAGCACAGGTTTTGGGATGAATCAGGATTTTTTTAAAATCATCTGTTTCACCTGGACTTCTGAAAAAAATATGGAAGGCAGCAAACACAGATCCCTACATTTGAAAAAATAAATGGTGTTGATATATGATGATTAAGTTATGAAAAAAAATAGGTGTTTGTAGTTTTGCCTAAAAAGACGTTTTCGGACCTTTTTGGATGTAATGCTCTCTAAGATGTCACCTGTAACTTCAATCATTCTGAATTTTTTTAGGAAGCAGTAGCACATAAATGCCTATGAAAGTTGAATTCTTGGTGCTGATAACCTAAACAGAATTTATGCTAAAAATCTTTGTTCAGTCCAAAATTTCATTAAAAAAATCAAGTGATGAAGTTTCTCGTAGACCCTATAGTGTTACATATCAAAGCTGGAGGTTATTAAAGGCATCTAATTCTGAAATCTCAGCTTCCTGAGACAAACGGCTGATTTATAATAAATTTCTATTATTTGGGTGCACATAATCGACCACTTCCTGTTACGCAGGCACCGTCAGGTGTACACCCATGAAACTTTACATGATGAGAGAGGACCCTTCTGAGTATCTCCAGTTTTAATTTCATGCACATCGGACAAAGCAAAGAGAAAATACAGGGCAGAATGTGCCCAATGCAATAACTAGGTGGCGCTATAGAGCTCGTCCAAGATTGTCATATCCATGGGTTCAGAATAGAAGCTTCATCATATCCATTGAATTTCAGTGAGATTGGACAAGGAATGTGCACGTGAGAGCAACTTTTGTGTGCATAGCGAGACGCCCAACTTTGCCGCTCTGTCACGACCACACCCCCGCATTGAAAGTTATGGCTTTTTGTCAGAGTAAACTTCAATGGCTTTTCAACAGGTGGACGTCATTTTCAGGTGTGTCGGCTCATCCTACTCGGAGCAGTGATGCTCCAAGTCAAACATGTCATTTCCTCTTGCCAGCAGGTGGCGCTACACTTTTTCCCGATTCTTTCACTGCAGATGTGTTCAGAGTCAGACTACAATCATGCATATCAATTTTTGATCAGATTGGATTATGCATGGCTGAGTTATGGCCATTTTTCTTTTCATGGCGTGTTTTCGAAACAACGTCGAATTTCTACGCGCCGCCACGGTCACAAACTTCTGTAAAAACTTAAAAGCTTTGCAATTTAACATCGGACATGTGTCTAGTTTACAAAACCAAAGTTTGGAGTCATTATTCACAAATCTCTAGGAGGAGTTCGTTCTAGAAGGAGGCCTGCAAATGTCCAAAATAGAGCAAAAATGACATATTGACATCAATATAGCAGACTTCCTGTGCGACTGACAGCTTGGTACCTACAGACTTTTTTGTAGGTTTCCATCTGATGAACATGCCCTGAAAAAAATCAAGCTTGTACGTTAAAGCGTATGCGGGGCGTCGGGACAAAAGTCAGTGTAGGTGGCGCTGTCGAGCCATTTTTGCGCACCCATGCCAATTTCTCATAAAATACGAAATTTTTCGCGACCCCTGATGTGTGTGCCAAATTTGGTGAGTTTTGGGGTATGTTAAAGGCCTCAAAAATGCGATTCTTCCGGCAGAAGAAAAATAATAATAATAATTAAAGCTACAAGTAGCATTTAGCGGGCCCGAGCACGTGCGACCGCATGGCACGAGCGACCGCCCCGTGAGCAACACCCTGCTCGAGCCATTCTCGTCGTTTTTTCTTGTCCATTCTGGAGCTCCAAGCTATTTTTAGTACGACAGCAGCCTGGGGGGGGGGGGGGGGGGGGGGGGGGGGGCTGTAATCTGTTGCCTTAAGGGACAAAGACTTTTGCATATAGCATGAAAAAAATTCAAGCAATGATGATAATTGCTATCACTGTCCCTAAGGATGAGAACAATAGAACTCATTCAATTTCCACTACAATGTCTAGATGAGTGTCAGCTATGTCTGATAACTTGGCCAATTAGCTGGACCGGGATCTTGCAAAGTGCAGGTGGTTAACATCCAGTGTGATGAGTCTGTGGACGGCAACAGTACAGCATAGCTTTTGGTTTCCACAAGAGAAGAACTCCTGACACATCTGCCCTAACAGACAATTACAAGAGGAGTTGAAATGTATAACACGGTGAAGGAGTTTTTGTGCAGAAAAAGGTACAATTAGAAAAGCTGGTAGCAGTGACTGCAGATGGGACTCCTGCTATGATCAATAGACAAACAGGTTTCATCACTCACTGTAAAGCTGACCCAGACTTTCCAAAATGTCTGCATTACTGCTGCGTCATTCACCAGCAGGCCTTATGTGCAGAAGTGATTGGCTCTGGACATATAATGACTCTTATTCTGAAAATCGTAAACAACCTCAGCTGCAAAGCTAAACAGCACAGGATTTTTAAGGTGCTATTGGAGGAGATGTCTGTTGAATATGGTGAATATGAACATTGTGAATCTGAACTTGCATTCTTGACTGACATTACTGGAAAACTAAACCACTTGATCTGCGAGCTGCAAGACAATGGCAAAACTATTTTTTTTTGACCAGCCTGCCTGAGCCAGTGTTTTTCTTGTGGGGATCTTTTCTGCCAGGGCTTGTCAGCTTGGTCAGTGGATGTTGCTGCAGTTGTCTACCTTGCTGGGACAGCTGGAGTTAAACACAGCAGCTCACGGCTCTGAAGTGGACCCCGTTGCTGTCCCAGTCTGGATGGGCACTGTGGCGATGTTCCAATGGCCAGGCTGGCTCCTGGTATAAAGAGATTCCCAAATACCATTTCCTAACCGCAGAGCCAAGGATGTGTTTACATGTTTAGGTCAAAAATGTGATGGACAGCTTCATGTTGTCTAAACATGCCACCCTGTTATTAATCCAGTTGATATGGTTCTCCATCTGTGTCTAGGTGATAGAAAAGCATTTTTTTTATATTTAGAGCTCTAAGCAAACAAACAGTTGTCTATATAAAAGAGCTTTTACAATTGTGCACTTTTAGCAGGTCTCTGAGTTCATGTGACCAATGTATGGTGGATTTTCACAGACCTTGTTTAAAACTGAAGGTGAGAGAGACTTAGAGAAATGGCTTCATTGTTCTGGAGTTCTTTGTTTCATCCACAGAAGAGTAGAATTGGTGATTGATTTTGAAAAGCTGCTGAAAAAAGTATCTTTTTCAAATTGCAATTTCTAACTTGGGTTTTACATTTTGTGTTCCATTTTTTGTGCTTTAATTGGGAAGCATTTGTTATTTGTTTGGTGTTTTTAAGGTTCTGCAAATATACACATCATTTTTTAGAGACATTTGTTATCAGTTGTGTTTGTTGATTTGTAGTTTAATTTCATTGGATGTATAGATGTCGTGTGGGGGGGAGGCTCGAGAGCAGGTAGGACCCAGGCGCAGAGACGGGAGGCAAACGGGTTCAGGGCAAGTGGGTTTATTTAACTAACAAAAAGCGCTGCAGAGCAGGATGACAAAACTAAAAACAAAAACTTACTGTGGCATGGCAAGGGACATGGACGCCAGACAAGAAGACGTGATCAACATGAGCAGAAGTTAATGGACCAGCACAGGAGGAAGGCAGAGACAAGACTTATATACAGACAGGGCAGACAAGACACAGGTGAACACGATTAGGGCAGATGGGGACCAAAGGAAGTAAAACTCAAGAAACATGACAAGACAGGAAACCTTTCAAAATAAAACAGGAAACAGAACCAAACAAGACAGAACAAGAACTAAAGCGAAAAAAAAGACAACAAACTGAAACCATGACAATAGAAAGGAAAAGAAGTTCAAACATTGATTATAAAAAAGGATATAAGAGATAAAAAAAAAAGAAAAAGGAAAAGAAAAAAGATAAAATATTGATTTAATTGCATTTTGAATGAATAAAAAACAATGATTAATAGAATCAGAATCAGAATCAGAAATCAGAAAAAGTTTTATTGCCAGGTTCAGTAGAGCGCACTTTACAAAACGAGGAATTTGACTTGGTGTATAGTGCAATTAAGAATAAGTTAAAAATTAAGTTAACAACAACAACACACTATATACAGTAGAGTAAGGTGAATTAAAGTGGGAGCACAGATGGGCTGGGATGGTGGGGCCTGTAAGTGGCACCGACAGTCCTTTGGTGGGCGGGGGGGGGGGAGGGGGGGTCACCTGGGGGAGTTGGGGTACTGTTCAGCAGGCTGACTGCAGTGGGGAAGAAGCTGTTCTTGTGGCGCGAGGTCCTGATGGACCGGAGCCTCTTGCCAGAAGGGAGGGGCCGAAAGAGATTATGTCCTGGATGAGAGGGGTTGGCTACAATCCTGGCTGCCCGCCTCCAGGTCCTGGAGATGTGCAGCTCCTGGAGAGACGGGAGGTGGCAGCCGATCACCTTCTCTGCTGAGTGGATGACGCGTTGCAGCTTGGGCTTGTCTCTGGCCGTGGCCGCAGCGAACCAGACTGTGATGGAGGACGTGAGGGTGGATTCGATGATGGCGGTGTAAAAGTCTACCAGCATCTTTTCAGGGAGGTGAAACTTCTTCAGCTGCCTCAGGAAGTACATCCTCTGCTGGACCTTCTTAGTGATGGAGCTGATGTTCTGCTCCCACTTGAGGTCCTGGCTGATGATGGTTCCCAGGAAGCAGAAGGACTCCACAGAGGTCACCGGGGAGTCACAGAGGATGACAGGGGGGAGGGGGGCTGGGGCCTTCCTGAAGTCCACTGTCATCTCCACTGTCTTCAGAGCATTAAGCTCCAGGTTGTTAGCGCTGCACTATGACACCAGCCTGGCTATTTCACTCCTGTAGGCCGACTCATCTCCGTCAGAGATGAGGCCGATGAGTGTGGTGTCGTCAGCAAACTTCAGGAGTTTGACAGACAGGTGACCAGCTGTGCAGCTGTTTGTGTACAGGGAGAGTAACAGGGGTGAAAGGACACAGCCCTGGGGGGATCCGGTGCTTGTGGTCCGAGTATCTGAGACGAGCTTCCCCAGCCTCACATACTGCTGTCTGTCCGTCAGGAAGTCTGTGATCCACCTGCAGGTGGAGTCAGGCACATTCATCTTGGAGAGTTTTTAATACTAAAGATGTATGAAAGACATACCGAAAAAATGTCTTTCAGTGTTTAACTGGCTGTCTTTGGATTATGCATGCCTGAGTAATGACCATTCTTACTCCTCATCTCTCTGTTCACTGCTTGCTAATTTACATAGCAGGGGTCCCAGCAGGAGGGGGCGGGGTTGTAACACGACTCCTTCAGCAGAGCCAGGCTGAGAGAGGCTTTGACATGTAAGATGTTAGATGTTAGAATGCCAGATGTTAGAATGACCAGTTCATTTTATATCTATATAAATATTCAGGTAGCTATGGGACATGTTCAGCTTTAGGTCTGTGAAAATTGGTGTCGATTGTTGAAACATAAGTTACCATAAAAAAATGTTTGTTTGGAGTCTAGACAGATTTAACACAGGTTTTTGGATGAAAAGGATTTTTTATAAATCATCTGTTACACTTTTAAGTCTGAAAAAAATATGGAAGGCAGCAAACACAGATCCCTACCGTTTTTAATTTTTTTGTGCTGATATTTGAAAGATAAGTTATGCAAAAAAATAGGTGTTTGCAGTTTTGCCTAAAAAGACGTTTTCGGACCTTTTTGGATGTAATGCTCTCTAAGATGTCACCTGTAACTTCAATCATTCTGAATTTTTTTAGGAAGCAGTAGCACATAAATGCCTATGAAAGTTGAATTCTTGGTGCTGATAACCTAAACAGAATTTATGCTAAAAATCTTTGTTCAGTCCAAAATTTCATTAAAAAAATCAAGTGATGAAGTTTCTCGTAGACCCTATAGTGTTACATATCAAAGCTGGAGGTTATTAAAGGCATCTAATTCTGAAATCTCAGCTTCCTGAGACAAACGGCTGATTTATAATAAATTTCTATTATTTGGGTGCACATAATCGACCACTTCCTGTTACGCAGGCACCGTCAGGTGTACACCCATGAAACTTTACATGATGAGAGAGGACCCTTCTGAGTATCTCCAGTTTTAATTTCATGCACATCGGACAAAGCAAAGAGAAAATACAGGGCAGAATGTGCCCAATGCAATAACTAGGTGGCGCTATAGAGCTCGTCCAAGATTGTCATATCCATGGGTTCAGAATAGAAGCTTCATCATATCCATTGAATTTCAGTGAGATTGGACAAGGAATGTGCACGTGAGAGCAATTTTTGTGTGCATAGCGAGATGCCCAACTTTGCCGCTCTGTCACGACCACACCCCCGCATTGAAAGTTATGGTTTTTTGTCAGAGTAAACTTCAATGGCTTTTCAACAGGTGGACGTCATTTTCAGGTGTGTCGGCTCATCCTACTCGGAGCAGTGATGCTCCAAGTCAAACATGTCATTTCCTCTTGCCAGCAGGTGGCGCTACACTTTTTCCAGATTCTTTCACTGCAGATGTGTTCAGAGTCAGACTACAATCATGCATATCAATTTTTGATCAGATTGGATTATGCATGGCTGAGTAATGGCCATTTTTCTTTTCATGGCGTGTTTTCGAAACAACGTCGAATTTCTACGCGCCGCCACGGTCACAAACTTCTGTAAAAACTTAAAAGCTTTGCAATTTAACATCGGACATGTGTCTAGTTTACAAAACCAAAGTTTGGAGTCATTATTCACAAATCTCTAGGAGGAGTTCGTTCTAGAAGGAGGCCTGCAAATGTCCAAAATAGAGCAAAAATGACATATTGACATCAATATAGCAGACTTCCTGTGCGACTGACAGCTTGGTACCTACAGACTTTTTTGTAGGTTTCCATCTGATGAACATGCCCTGAAAAAATCAAGCTTGTACGTTAAAGCGTATGCGGGGCGTCGGGACAAAAGTCAGTGTAGGTGGCGCTGTCGAGCCATTTTTGCGCACCCATGCCAATTTCTCATAAAATACGAAATTTTTCGCGACCCCTGATGTGTGTGCCAAATTTGGTGAGTTTTGGGGTATGTTAAAGGCCTCAAAAATGCGATTCTTCCGGCAGAAGAAAAATAATAATTAAAGCTACAAGTAGCATTTAGCGGGCCCGAGCACGTGCGACCGCATGGCACGAGCGACCGCCCCGTGAGCAACGCCCTGCTCGAGCCATTCTCGTCGTTTTTTCTTGTCCATTCTGGAGCTCCAAGCTAATGTTAATACGACAGCAGCCTGGGGGGGGGGGGGGGGGGGGGGGCTGTAATCTGTTGCCTTAAGGGACAAAGACTTTTGCATATAGCATGAAAAAAATTCAAGCAATGATGATAATTGCTATCACTGTCCCTAAGGATGAGAACAATAGAACTCATTCAATTTCCACTACAATGTCTAGATGAGTGTCAGCTATGTCTGATAACTTGGCCAATTAGCTGGACCGGGATCTTGCAAAGTGCAGGTGGTTAACGTCCAGTGTGATGAGTCTGTGGACGGCAACAGTACAGCATAGCTTTTGGTTTCCACAAGAGAAGAACTCCTGACACATCTGCCCTAACAGACAACTACAAGAGGAGTTGAAATGTATAACACGGTGAAGGAGTTTTTGTGCAGAAAAAGGTACAATTAGAAAAGCTGGTAGCAGTGACTGCAGATGGGACTCCTGCTATGATCAATAGACAAACAGGTTTCATCACTCACTGTAAAGCTGACCCAGACTTTCCAAAATGTCTGCATTACTGCTGCGTCATTCACCAGCAGGCCTTATGTGCAGAAGTGATTGGCTCTGGACATATAATGACTCTTATTCTGAAAATCGTAAACAACCTCAGCTGCAAAGCAAAACAGCACAGGATTTTTAAGGTGCTATTGGAGGAGATGTCTGTTGAATATGGTGAATATGAACATTGTGAATCTGAACTTGCATTCTTGACTGACATTACTGGAAAACTAAACCACTTGATCTGCGAGCTGCAAGACAATGGCAAAACTATTTTTTTTTTGACCAGCCTGCCTGAGCCAGTGTTTTTCTTGTGGGGATCTTTTCTGCCAGGGCTTGTCAGCTTGGTCAGTGGATGTTGCTGCAGTTGTTTCCCTTGCTGGGACAGCTGGAGTTAAACACAGCAGCTCACGGCTCTGAAGTGGACCCCGTTGCTGTCCCAGTCTGGATGGGCACTGTGGCGATGTTCCAATGGCCAGGCTGGCTCCTGGTATAAAGAGATTCCCAAATACCATTTCCTAACCGCAGAGCCAAGGATGTGTTTACATGTTTAGGTCAAAAATGTGATGGACAGCTTCATGTTGTCTTTTGATGTAAGTTTAAACCTAAACATGCCACCCTGTTATTAATCCAGTTGATATGGTTCTCCATCTGTGTCTAGGTGATAGAAAAGCATTTTTTTTTATATTTAGAGCTCTAAGCAAACAAACAGTTGTCTATATAAAAGAGCTTTTACAATTGTGCACTTTTAGCAGGTCTCTGAGTTCATGTGACCAATGTATGGTGGATTTTCACAGACCTTGTTTAAAACTGAAGGTGAGAGAGACTTAGAGAAATGGCTTCATTGTTCTGGAGTTCTTTGTTTCATCCACAGAAGAGTAGAATTGGTGATTGATTTTGAAAAGCTGCTGAAATAGTATCTTTTTAAAATTGCAATTTCTAACTTGGGTTTTACATTTTGTGTTCCATTTTTTGTGCTTTAATTGGGAAGCATTTGTTATTTGTTTGGTGTTTTTAAGGTTCTGCAAATATACACATCATTTTTTAGAGACATTTGTTATCAGTTGTGTTTGTTGATTTGTAGTTTAATTTCATTGGATGTATAGATGTCGTGTGGGGGGGAGGCTCGAGAGCAGGTAGGACCCAGGCGCAGAGACGGGAGGCAAACGGGTTCAGGGCAAGTGGGTTTATTTAACTAGCAAAAAGCGCTGCAGAGCAGGATGACAAAACTAAAAACAAAAACTTACTGTGGCATGGCAAGGGACATGGACGCCAGACAAGAAGACGTGATCAACATGAGCAGAAGTTAATGGACCAGCACAGGAGGAAGGGAGAGACAAGACTTATATACAGACAGGGCAGACAAGACACAGGTGAACACGATTAGGGCAGATGGGGACCAAAGGAAGTAAAACTCAAGAAACATGACAAGACAGGAAACCTTTCAAAATAAAACAGGAAACAGAACCAAACAAGACAGAACAAGAACTAAAGCGAAAAACAAGACAACAAACTGAAACCATGACAATAGAAAGGAAAAGAAGTTCAAACATTGATTATAAAAAAGGATATAAGAGATAAAAAAAAAGAAAAAGGAAAAGAAAAAAGATAAAATATTGATTTAATTGCATTTTGAATGAATAAAAAACAATGATTAATAGAATCAGAATCAGAATCAGAAATCAGAAAAAGTTTTATTGCCAGGTTCAGTAGAGCGCACTTTACAAAACGAGGAATTTGACTTGGTGTATAGTGCAATTAAGAATAAGTTAAAAATTAAGTTAACAACAACAACACACTATATACAGTAGAGTAAGGTGAATTAAAGTGGGAGCACAGATGGGCTGGGATGGTGGGGCCTGTAAGTGGCACCGACAGTCCTTTGGTGGGCGGGGGGGGAGGGGGGGTCACCTGGGGGAGTTGGGGTACTGTTCAGCAGGCTGACTGCAGTGGGGAATAAGCTGTTCTTGTGGCGCGAGGTCCTGGTCCTGATGGACCGGAGCCTCTTGCCAGAAGGGAGGGGCCGAAAGAGATTATGTCCTGGATGAGAGGGGTTGGCTACAATCCTGGCTGCCCGCCTCCAGGTCCTGGAGATGTGCAGCTCCTGGAGAGACGGGAGGTGGCAGCCGATCACCTTCTCTGCTGAGTGGATGACGCGTTGCAGCTTGGCCTTGTCTCTGGCCGTGGCCGCAGCGAACCAGACTGTGATGGAGGACGTGAGGGTGGATTCGATGATGGCATCGTAGAAGTCTACCAGCATCTTTTCAGGGAGGTGAAACTTCTTCAGCTGCCTCAGGAAGTACATCCTCTGCTGGACCTTCTTAGTGATGGAGCTGATGTTCTGCTCCCACTTGAGGTCCTGGCTGATGATGGTTCCCAGGAAGCAGAAGGACTCCACAGAGGTCACCGGGGAGTCACAGAGGATGACAGGGGGGAGGGGGGCTGGGGCCTTCCTGAAGTCCACTGTCATCTCCACTGTCTTCAGAGCATTAAGCTCCAGGTTGTTAGCGCTGCACTATGACACCAGCCTGGCTATTTCACTCCTGTAGGCCAACTCATCTCCGTCAGAGATGAGGCCGATGAGTGTGGTGTCGTCAGCAAACTTCAGGAGTTTGACAGACAGGTGACCAGCTGTGCAGCTGTTTGTGTACAGGGAGAGTAACAGGGGTGAAAGGACACAGCCCTGGGGGTATCCGGTGCTTGTGGTCCGAGTATCTGAGACGAGCTTCCCCAGCCTCACATACTGCTGTCTGTCCGTCAGGAAGTCTGTGATCCACCTGCAGGTGGAGTCAGGCACATTCATCTTGGAGAGTTTTTAATACTAAAGATGTATGAAAGACATACCGAAAAATATGTCTTTCAGTGTTTAACTGGCTGTCTTTGGATTATGCATGCCTGAGTAATGGCCATTCTTACTCCTCATCTCTCTGTTCACTGCTTGCTAATTTACATAGCAGGGGTCCCAGCAGGAGGGGGCGGGGTTGTAACACGACTCCTTCAGCAGAGCCAGGCTGAGAGAGGCTTTGACATGTAAGATGTTAGATGTTAGAATGCTAGATGTTAGAATGACCAGTTCATTGTATATCTATGAAAATATTCAGGGAGCTATGGGACATGTTCAGCTATAGGTGTGTGAAAATTGGTGTCGATTGTTGAAACATAAGTTACCATAAAAAAATGTTTGTTTGGAGTCTAGACAGATTTAACACAGGTTTTTGGATGAAAAAGGATTTTTTATAAATCATCTGTTACACTTTTAAGTCTGAAAAAAATATGGAAGGCAGCAAACACAGATCTCTACCGTTTTTAATTTGTTTGTGCTGATATTTGAAAGATAAGTTATGCAAAAAAATAGGTGTTTGCAGTTTTGCCTAAAAAGACGTTTTCGGACCTTTTTGGATCAAATGTTGTCTAAAAGTTCACCTGTAACTTCAATCATTCTGAATTTTTTTAGGAAAACTAAACCACTTCAACTGTGATCTGCAAGGCAATGGTAAAACTATATTTTTTATGGAACAGCCTGCAGTGTTTCTTGTGGGGATCTTTTCTGCCAGGGCTTGCCGGCTTGGTCGGTGGTTGTTGCTGTTACCAATCCAGTTGATATGGTTCTCCATCTGTGTCTAAGTGATATAATCAGAATCAGAATCGTTTATTGTCATTGTACATGGGGATACAATGAAATTGCAGCAGCCTTGGAGTGAAGGAGTTACATAAAATAAAAATAAAAATAGAATAGAAAAAGAAATACTGTATTTACAACTCTTAACAAAAAATGAACAATATGGACAGAAACTGTTAAATATTAAATATTTGTGAATAAAATAGAAAGGAATTACATGAGTTGCTGTGAGCACAGCTTAATAAATATCAAGTTATTGCACAGTGACCCGGTTAGACAGTCAGGATATTGCACGCATTGTAGTAAAATTAGAGTGAGGTGTGGTTGGTGGACGTATGTGCATTCCGTATGATAATTGCCTATGGAAAAAAGCTGTTTCTTAGTCTGTTTGTCCTGGTTCTGATGGACCTGTACCTCCTTCCAGAGGGCAGCAGTTCAAACAGAGGGAAAGCAGAATGGGTGGAGTTAGTGGTGATGCTAGTCACTCTGCTGATACAGCGAGACTGGTAAATGTCCTTCAGTGAGGGGAGGGGGCAGCCGATGATCCTCTGCGCTGTCTTTACCACTCTCTGGAGACTCTGCCGTTCTGCTTCAGTGCAGTGGGAAAACCACACTGTGATGCCATAGGACAGAATGCTCTCAATGGTTGAGCGGTAGAACGTTACCAGCAGCTCCTGGCTGACGTCGTTCCTCCTAAGTTTTCTCAGGAAGTGCAGGCGTTGCTGGGCCTTCCTGATGACAGTCATGGTGTTGTTAGACCATGTGAGGTCAGCAGAGATGGTGGTGCCCAGGAGGGTGAAGCTGTGGACCCTCTCCACACAGTTTCCATCGATGTAGAGTGGGGGTGGATCTGTTCTGTTCTGCAAACTGGTGGGGGACGAAGATTGGAGGGAGGGAGTCTTTGATGTGTCCCAGGAGCAGCCGCTCCAGACACTTTGTGATTACAGCAGTGAGTGCAACTGGGCGGAAGTCCGTGAGGAAGGCTGTGGATGAGGACTTTTTGAGTATCGGGATGATAGGGGATGACTTCAGGCAAGCAGGGATGAAAGCCTGAGCTAGCGACAGGTTGAAGATTTTTGTGAAGACCTGGGAGAGTTTATCGGCGCAGGCCCGCAGAACCTTTCCGGGAACTCCATCAGGTCCCGCCGCTTTCCTGGGGTTTACCCTGCTGAACATCCGTGCCATCCGTGCCACGTCCATAAAGGCATTGTTTTTATATTTAGAGCTCTAAGCAACCAAACAGTTGTCTATATAAAAGAGCTTTTACAATTGTGCACTTTTAGCAGGCTGAAAAAATTATCTTTTTAAAATTGCCATTTCAAATTTGGGTTTTAAAATTTGTGTTCCATTTTTCTGTGCTTGTATTGGAAGGATTTGTTATTATTTTGTTTAAAAGTGCTACATATTGTATATACACATAATTTATTTAGAGAAATTTTCTATAGGTTGTGTTTTTTGGTTTTGTAGTTTAATTTCATTGGATTTATATTAAGGAAAAGAAGTTGCAGCATTGATTAAAAAAGGATAAAAGAGACATTTACTGTCTAAGTCTTATGTTACATCTGTAGAACTGTACTGAGAGTTGGGTTTTGTTTTGGAGCACATTCATATGTTTTGTTTGTAAAAAAAAAAGATAAAATATTAAGTTAATTGCATTTTACATGACTAGAAAAGCAATGATTATTCATAAAAATCTATGAAAGACATACAAAACAAATGAAAAAGAAGTCTGCCCTCCCTCTTGTGTCTAAACTATTGTCACCTCACTTCTGGGTTAGTTAGCATATAAACAGGCAGCTGGTGTGTGTGTGTGTGGGGGGGGGAGGGGGGGGGTGAAATTTGACTCCAGCAACAGGAAAGATTGAGGAGCAGGCTGCAGCATGAGGAAAAGACTGAACCATGTAAGAGGAAATGACATCCTACAGTTGACCAGTTCATTTTATATCTGTAAAGAATATTCAAGAAGCATTTAGACATGTTCAGCTATATGCGTGTTAAACTTGGTGTGGATATTTGAAGCATAAGTAATTTTAAAACACACTTGTTTGGAGTCCAGACGGAAAAAGCACAGGTTTTGGGATGAAAAAGGATTTTTTTAAAATCATCTGTTTCACCTGGACTTCTGAAAAAAATATGGAAGGCAGCAAACACAGATCCCTACATTTAAAAAAATAAATGGTGTTGATATATGATGATTAAGTTATGAAAAAAAATAGGTGTTTGTAGTTTTGCCTAAAAAGACGTTTTCGGACCTTTTTGGATTAAATGTTCTCTAAAAGTTCACCTGTAACTTCAATCATTCTGAATTTTTTTAGGAAGCAGTAGCACATAAATGCCTATGAAAGTTGAATTCTTGGTGCTGATAACCTAAACAGAATTTATGCTAAAAATCTTTGTTCAGTCCAAAATTTCATTAAAAAAATCAAGTGATGAAGTTTCTCGTAGACCCTATAGTGTTACATATCAAAGCTGGAGGTTATTAAAGGCATCTAATTCTGAAATCTCAGCTTCCTGAGACAAACGGCTGATTTATAATAAATTTATATTATTTGGGTGCACATAATCGACCACTTCCTGTTACGCAGGCACCGTCAGGTGTACACCCATGAAACTTTACATGATGAGAGAGGACCCTTCTGAGTATCTCCAGTTTTAATTTCATGCACATCGGACAAAGCAAAGAGAAAATACAGGGCAGAATGTGCCCAATGCAATAACTAGGTGGCGCTATAGAGCTCGTCCAAGATTGTCATATCCATGGGTTCAGAATAGAAGCTTCATCATATCCATTGAATTTCAGTGAGATTGGACAAGGAATGTGCACGTGAGAGCAACTTTTGTGTGCATAGCGAGATGCCCAACTTTGCCGCTCTGTCACGACCACACCCCCGCATTGAAAGTTATGGTTTTTTGTCAGAGTAAACTTCAATGGCTTTTCAACAGGTGGACGTCATTTTCAGGTGTGTCGGCTCATCCTACTTGGAGCAGTGATGCTCCAAGTCTAACATGTCATTTCCTCTTGCCAGCAGGTGGCGCTACACTTTTTCCAGATTCTTTCACTGCAGATGTGTTCAGAGTCAGACTACAATCATGCATATCAATTTTGGATCAGATTGGATTATGCATGGCTGAGTAATGGCCATTTTTCTTTTCATGGCGTGTTTTCGAAACAACGTCGAATTTCTACGCGCCGCCACGGTCACAAACAACCATAAAAACTTAAAAGCTTCGCAATTTAACATCGGACATGTGTCTAGTTTACAAAACCAAAGTTTGTAGTCATTATTCACAAATCTCTAGGAGGAGTTCGTTCTAGAGCGAGGCCTGCAAATGTCCAAAATAGAGCAAAAATGACATATTGACCTCAATATATCAGACTTCCTGTGCGAGTGACAGGTGGGTCCTTTCAGACTTTTTTGTAAGTCTTCATCTGAAGAACATGCCCTGTAAAAATCAAGCTTGTACGTTAAAGCGTATGCGGGGCGTCGGGACAAACGTCACTGTAGGTGGCGCTATCGAGCCGTTTTTGTGCGCCCATGCCAATCTCCTATAAAATACGAAATTTTTCGCGACTCCTGATGTGTGTGCCAAATTTGGTGAGTTTTGGGGTATGTTAAAGGCCTCAAAAAGGCGACTCTTCCGGTAGAATAATAATAATAATAATAATAAACATTCGAATTACAATAGGGTCCTTGCACTCCGTGCTCGGGCCCTAATAATAAACCTAACAGATACAATAGGGTCCTTGCACTCCGTGCTCGGGCCCTAATTAAAGCTACAAGTAGCATTTAGCGGGCCCGAGCACGTGCGACCGCATGGCACGAGCGACCGCCCCGTGAGCAACGCCCTGCTCGAGCCATTCTCGTCGTTTTTTCTTGTCCATTCTGGAGCTCCAAGCTATTGTTAATACGACAGCAGCCTGGGGGGGGGGGGGGGGGCTGTAATCTGTTGCCTTAAGGGACAAAGACTTTTGCATATAGCATGAAAAAAATTCAAGCAATGATGATAATTGCTATCACTGTCCCTAAGGATGAGAACAATAGAACTCATTCAATTTCCACTACAATGTCTAGATGAGTGTCAGCTATGTCTGATAACTTGGCCAATTAGCTGGACCGGGATCTTGCAAAGTGCAGGTGGTTAACGTCCAGTGTGATGAGTCTGTGGACGGCAACAGTACAGCATAGCTTTTGGTTTCCACAAGAGAAGAACTCCTGACACATCTGCCCTAACAGACAACTACAAGAGGAGTTGAAATGTATAACACGGTGAAGGAGTTTTTGTGCAGAAAAAGGTACAATTAGAAAAGCTGGTAGCAGTGACTGCAGATGGGACTCCTGCTATGATCAATAGACAAACAGGTTTCATCACTCACTGTAAAGCTGACCCAGACTTTCCAAAATGTCTGCATTACTGCTGCGTCATTCACCAGCAGGCCTTATGTGCAGAAGTGATTGGCTCTGGACATATAATGACTCTTATTCTGAAAATCGTAAACAACCTCAGCTGCAAAGCAAAACAGCACAGGATTTTTAAGGTGCTATTGGAGGAGATGTCTGTTGAATATGGTGAATATGAACATTGTGAATCTGAACTTGCATTCTTGACTGACATTACTGGAAAACTAAACCACTTGATCTGCGAGCTGCAAGACAATGGCAAAACTATTTTTTTTTTACCAGCCTGCCTGAGCCAGTGTTTTTCTTGTGGGGATCTTTTCTGCCAGGGCTTGTCAGCTTGGTCAGTGGATGTTGCTGCAGTTGTCTACCTTGCTGGGACAGCTGGAGTTAAACACAGCAGCTCACGGCTCTGAAGTGGACCCCGTTGCTGTCCCAGTGTGGATGGGCACTGTGGCGATGTTCCAATGGCCAGGCTGGCTCCTGGTATAAAGAGATTCCCAAATACCATTTCCTAACCGCAGAGCCAAGGATGTGTTTACATGTTTAGGTCAAAAATGTGATGGACAGCTTCATGTTGTCTAAACATGCCACCCTGTTATTAATCCAGTTGATATGGTTCTCCATCTGTGTCTAGGTGATAGAAAAGCATTTTTTTTTATATTTACAGCTCTAAGCAAACAAACAGTTGTCTATATAAAAGAGCTTTTACAATTGTGCACTTTTAGCAGGTCTCTGAGTTCATGTGACCAATGTATGGTGGATTTTCACAGACCTTGTTTAAAACTGAAGGTGAGAGAGACTTAGAGAAATGGCTTCATTGTTCTGGAGTTCTTTGTTTCATCCACAGAAGAGTAGAATTGGTGATTGATTTTGAAAAGCTGCTGAAAAAAGTATCTTTTCAAATTGCAATTTCTAACTTGGGTTTTACATTTTGTGTTCCATTTTTTGTGCTTTATTTGGGAAGCATTTGTTATTTGTTTGGTGTTTTTAAGGTTCTGCAAATATACACATCATTTTTTAGAGACATTTGTTATCAGTTGTGTTTGTTGATTTGTAGTTTAATTTCATTGGATGTATAGATGTCGTGTGGGGGGAGGCTCGACAGCAGGTAGGACCCAGGCGCAGAGACGGGAGGCAAACGGGTTCAGGGCAAGTGGGTTTATTTAACTAACAAAAAGCGCTGCAGAGCAGGATGACAAAACTAAAAACAAAAACTTACTGTGGCATGGCAAGGGACATGGACGCCAGACAAGAAGACGTGATCAACATGAGCAGAAGTTAATGGACCAGCACAGGAGGAAGGCAGAGACAAGACTTATATACAGACAGGGCAGACAAGACACAAGTGAACACGATTAGGGCAGATGGGGACCAAAGGAAGTAAAACTCAAAAACATGACAAGACAGGAAACCTTTCAAAATAAAACAGGAAACAGAACCAAACAAGACAGAACAAGAACTAAAGCGAAAAAAAAGACAACAAACTGAAACCATGACAATAGAAAGGAAAAGAAGTTCAAACATTGATTATAAAAAAGGATATAAGAGATAAAAAAAAAGAAAAAGGAAAAGAAAAAAGATAAAATATTGATTTAATTGCATTTTGAATGAATAAAAAACAATGATTAATAGAATCAGAAATCAGAAAAAGTTTTATTGCCAGGTTCAGTAGAGCGCACTTTACAAAACGAGGAATTTGACTTGGTGTATAGTGCAATTAAGAATAAGTTAAAAATTAAGTTAACAACAACAACACACTATATACAGTAGAGTAAGGTGAATTAAAGTGGGAGCACAGATGGGCTGGGATGGTGGGGCCTGTAAGTGGCACCGACAGTCCTTTGGTGGGCGGGGGGGGGAGGGGGGTCACCTGGGGGAGTTGGGGTACTGTTCAGCAGGCTGGCTGCAGTGGGGAAGAAGCTGTTCTTGTGGCGCGAGGTCCTGGTCCTGATGGACCGGAGCCTCTTGCCAGAAGGGAGGGGCCGAAAGAGATTATGTCCTGGATGAGAGGGGTTGGCTACAATCCTGGCTGCCCGCCTCCAGGTCCTGGAGATGTGCAGCTCCTGGAGAGACGGGAGGTGGCAGCCGATCACCTTCTCTGCTGAGTGGATGACGCGTTGCAGCTTGGCCTTGTCTCTGGCCGTGGCCGCAGCGAACCAGACTGTGATGGAGGACGTGAGGGTGGATTCGATGATGGCGGTGTAAAAGTCTACCAGCATCTTTTCAGGGAGGTGAAACTTCTTCAGCTGCCTCAGGAAGTACATCCTCTGCTGGACCTTCTTAGTGATGGAGCTGATGTTCTGCTCCCACTTGAGGTCCTGGCTGATGATGGTTCCCAGGAAGCAGAAGGACTCCACAGAGGTCACCGGGGAGTCACAGAGGATGACAGGGGGGAGGGGGGCTGGGGCCTTCCTGAAGTCCACTGTCATCTCCACTGTCTTCAGAGCATTAAGCTCCAGGTTGTTAGCGCTGCACTATGACACCAGCCTGGCTATTTCACTCCTGTAGGCCGACTCATCTCCGTCAGAGATGAGGCCGATGAGTGTGGTGTCGTCAGCAAACTTCAGGAGTTTGACAGACAGGTGACCAGCTGTGCAGCTGTTTGTGTACAGGGAGAGTAACAGGGGTGAAAGGACACAGCCCTGGGGGGATCCGGTGCTTGTGGTCCGAGTATCTGAGACGAGCTTCCCCAGCCTCACATACTGCTGTCTGTCCGTCAGGAAGTCTGTGATCCACCTGCAGGTGGAGTCAGGCACATTCATCTTGGAGAGTTTTTAATACTAAGTCTAGACAGATTTAACACAGGTTTTTGGATGAAAAAGGATTTTTTATAAATCATCTGTTACACTTTTAAGTCTGAAAAAAATATGGAAGGCAGCAAACACAGATCCCTACCGTTTTTAATTTTTTTGTGCTGATATTTGAAAGATAAGTTATGCAAAAAAATAGGTGTTTGCAGTTTTGCCTAAAAAGACGTTTTCGGACCTTTTTGGATCAAATGTTGTCTAAAAGTTCACCTGTAACTTCAATCATTCTGAATTTTTTTAGGAAAACTAAACCACTTCAACTGTGATCTGCAAGGCAATGGTAAAACTATATTTTTTATGGAACAGCCTGCAGTGTTTCTTGTGGGGATCTTTTCTGCCAGGGCTTGCCGGCTTGGTCGGTGGTTGTTGCTGTTACCAATCCAGTTGATATGGTTCTCCATCTGTGTCTAAGTGATAAAATCAGAATCAGAATCGTTTATTGTCATTGTACATGGGGATACAATGAAATTGCAGCAGCCTTGGAGTGAAGGAGTTACATAAAATAAAAATAAAAATAGAATAGAAAAAGAAATACTGTATTTACAACTCTTAACAAAAAATGAACAATATGGACAGAAACTGTTAAATATTAAATATTTGTGAATAAAATAGAATGGAATTACATGAGTTGCTGTGAGCACAGCTTAATAAATATCAAGTTATTGCACAGTGACCCGGTTAGACAGTCAGGATATTGCACGCATTGTAGTAAAATTAGAGTGAGGTGTGGTTGGTGGACGTATGTGCATTCCGTATGATAATTGCCTGTGGAAAAAAGCTGTTTCTTAGTCTGTTTGTCCTGGTTCTGATGGACCTGTACCTCCTTCCAGAGGGCAGCAGTTCAAACAGAGGGAAAGCAGAATGGGTGGAGTTAGTGGTGATGCTAGTCACTCTGCTGAGGCAGCGAGACTGGTAAATGTCCTTCAGTGAGGGGAGGGGGCAGCCGATGATCCTCTGCGCTGTCTTTACCACTCTCTGGAGGCTCTGCCGTTCTGCTTCAGTGCAGTGGGAAAACCACACTTTGATGCCATAGGACAGAATGCTCTCAATGGTTGAGCGGTAGAACGTTACCAGCAGCTCCTGGCTGACGTTGTTCCTCCTAAGTTTTCTCAGGAAGTGCAGGCGTTGCTGGGCCTTCCTGATGACAGTCATGGTGTTGTTAGACCATGTGAGGTCAGCAGAGATGGTGGTGCCCAGGAGGGTGAAGCTGTGGACCCTCTCCACACAGTTTCCATCGATGTAGAGTGGGGGTGGATCTGTTCTGTTTTTTCTGAAGTCCAGGATGATCTCCTTGGTCTTGGTGGTGTTCAGGATGAGGTTATTAGCCTGACACCACCTTGAGAGTTTCAGGACTTCGTCTCTGTAGGCCGTCTCGTCGTCCCCAGAGATCAGCCCCACCACAGTAGTGTCGTCTGCAAACTTCACCACGGTGTTGCTGGTGTGGGCTGGTCTGCAGTCTGCTGTGTACAGTGTATACAGCAGAGGACTCAGCACACATCCCTGTGTGGAGCCTGTGCTCAGCGTCCGGGTGGAGGAGAGGTGGGGGTCAAGTTTGACTGTCTGTGGTCTGTTTGTCAGGAAGTCCTTGATCCACGAGCAGGTGAGTGGGTGGAGTCCTAGTTCAGACAGTTTGTTGACCAGAATGTCAGGAATGATTGTGTTAAAGGCTGAGCTATAGTCCACAAAGAGCATCCTGGCGTAGGTGTCTCTGTGTTCCAGGTGGCTCAGCGCAGTGTGGAGGGTGATGGAAATGGCATCATCCGTTGATCTGTTTGCTTTGTAAGCAAACTGGTGGGGGACGAAGATTGGAGGGAGGGAGTCTTTGATGTGTCCCAGGAGCAGCCGCTCCAGACACTTTGTGATGACAGCAGTGAGTGCAACTGGGCGGAAGTCCGTGAGGAAGGCTGTGGATGAGGACTTTTTGGGTATCGGGATGATAGTGGATGACTTCAGGCAAGCAGGGATGAAAGCCTGAGCTAGCGACAGGTTGAAGATTTTTGTGAAGACCTGGGAGAGTTGATCGGCGCAGGCCCGCAGAACCTTTCCGGGAACTCCATCAGGTCCCGCCGCTTTCCTGGGGTTTACCCTGCTGAACATCCGTGCCATCCGTGCCACGTCCATAAAGGCATTGTTTTTATATTTAGAGCTCTAAGCAACCAAACAGTTGTCTATATAAAAGAGCTTTTACAATTGTGCACTTTTAGCAGGCTGAAAAAATTATCTTTTTAAAATTGCCATTTCAAATTTGGGTTTTAAATTTTGTGTTCCATTTTTCTGTGCTTGTATACGAAGGATTTGTTATTATTTTGTTTAAAAGTGCTACATATTGTATATACACATAATTTATTTAGAGAAATTTGCTATACGTTGTGTTTTTTGGTTTTGTAGTTTAATTTCATTGGATTTATATTAAGGAAAAGAAGTTGCAGCATTGATTAAAAAAGGATAAAAGAGACATTTACTGTCTAAGTCTTATGTTACATCTGTAGAACTGTACTGAGAGTTGGGTTTTGTTTTGGAGCACATTCATATGTTTTGTTTGTAAAAAAAAAAGATAAAATATTAGGTTAATTGCATTTTACATGACTAGAAAAGCAATGATTATTCATAAAAATCTATGAAAGACATACAAAACAAATGAAAAAGCAGTCTGCCCTCCCTCTTGTGTCTAAACTCTTGTCACCTCACTTCTGGGTTAGTTAGCATATGAACTGGCAGCTGGTGTGTGTGTGTGTGGGGGGGGGGGGGGGGGGGGGGTGGTGGTGAAATTTGACTCCAGCAACAGGGATGATTGAGGAGCAGGCTGCAGCATGAGGAAAAGACTTAAGCATGTAAGAGGAAATGACATCCTACAGTTGACCAGTTCATTTTATATCTGTAAAGAATATTCAAGAAGCATTTAGACATGTTCAGCTATATGCGTGTGAAACTTGGTGTGGATATTTGAAGCATAAGTAATTTTAAAACACACTTGTTTGGAGTCCAGACGGAAAAAGCACAGGTTTTGGGATGAATCAGGATTTTTTTAAAATCATCTGTTTCACCTGGACTTCTGAAAAAAATATGGAAGGCAGCAAACACAGATCCCTACATTTGAAAAAATAAATGGTGTTGATATATGATGATTAAGTTATGAAAAAAAATAGGTGTTTGTAGTTTTGCCTAAAAAGACGTTTTCGGACCTTTTTGGATGTAATGCTCTCTAAGATGTCACCTGTAACTTCAATCATTCTGAATTTTTTTAGGAAGCAGTAGCACATAAATGCCTATGAAAGTTGAATTCTTGGTGCTGATAACCTAAACAGAATTTATGCTAAAAATCTTTGTTCAGTCCAAAATTTCATTAAAAAAATCAAGTGATGAAGTTTCTCGTAGACCCTATAGTGTTACATATCAAAGCTGGAGGTTATTAAAGGCATCTAATTCTGAAATCTCAGCTTCCTGAGACAAACGGCTGATTTATAATAAATTTCTATTATTTGGGTGCACATAATCGACCACTTCCTGTTACGCAGGCACCGTCAGGTGTACACCCATGAAACTTTACATGATGAGAGAGGACCCTTCTGAGTATCTCCAGTTTTAATTTCATGCACATCGGACAAAGCAAAGAGAAAATACAGGGCAGAATGTGCCCAATGCAATAACTAGGTGGCGCTATAGAGCTCGTCCAAGATTGTCATATCCATGGGTTCAGAATAGAAGCTTCATCATATCCATTGAATTTCAGTGAGATTGGACAAGGAATGTGCACGTGAGAGCAACTTTTGTGTGCATAGCGAGACGCCCAACTTTGCCGCTCTGTCACGACCACACCCCCGCATTGAAAGTTATGGCTTTTTGTCAGAGTAAACTTCAATGGCTTTTCAACAGGTGGACGTCATTTTCAGGTGTGTCGGCTCATCCTACTCGGAGCAGTGATGCTCCAAGTCAAACATGTCATTTCCTCTTGCCAGCAGGTGGCGCTACACTTTTTCCCGATTCTTTCACTGCAGATGTGTTCAGAGTCAGACTACAATCATGCATATCAATTTTTGATCAGATTGGATTATGCATGGCTGAGTTATGGCCATTTTTCTTTTCATGGCGTGTTTTCGAAACAACGTCGAATTTCTACGCGCCGCCACGGTCACAAACTTCTGTAAAAACTTAAAAGCTTTGCAATTTAACATCGGACATGTGTCTAGTTTACAAAACCAAAGTTTGGAGTCATTATTCACAAATCTCTAGGAGGAGTTCGTTCTAGAAGGAGGCCTGCAAATGTCCAAAATAGAGCAAAAATGACATATTGACATCAATATAGCAGACTTCCTGTGCGACTGACAGCTTGGTACCTACAGACTTTTTTGTAGGTTTCCATCTGATGAACATGCCCTGAAAAAATCAAGCTTGTACGTTAAAGCGTATGCGGGGCGTCGGGACAAAAGTCAGTGTAGGTGGCGCTGTCGAGCCATTTTTGCGCACCCATGCCAATTTCTCATAAAATACGAAATTTTTCGCGACCCCTGATGTGTGTGCCAAATTTGGTGAGTTTTGGGGTATGTTAAAGGCCTCAAAAATGCGATTCTTCCGGCAGAAGAAAAATAATAATAATTAAAGCTACAAGTAGCATTTAGCGGGCCCGAGCACGTGCGACCGCATGGCACGAGCGACCGCCCCGTGAGCAACACCCTGCTCGAGCCATTCTCGTCGTTTTTTCTTGTCCATTCTGGAGCTCCAAGCTATTTTTAGTACGACAGCAGCCTGGGGGGGGGGGGGGGGGGGGGGGGGGGGGCTGTAATCTGTTGCCTTAAGGGACAAAGACTTTTGCATATAGCATGAAAAAAATTCAAGCAATGATGATAATTGCTATCACTGTCCCTAAGGATGAGAACAATAGAACTCATTCAATTTCCACTACAATGTCTAGATGAGTGTCAGCTATGTCTGATAACTTGGCCAATTAGCTGGACCGGGATCTTGCAAAGTGCAGGTGGTTAACATCCAGTGTGATGAGTCTGTGGACGGCAACAGTACAGCATAGCTTTTGGTTTCCACAAGAGAAGAACTCCTGACACATCTGCCCTAACAGACAATTACAAGAGGAGTTGAAATGTATAACACGGTGAAGGAGTTTTTGTGCAGAAAAAGGTACAATTAGAAAAGCTGGTAGCAGTGACTGCAGATGGGACTCCTGCTATGATCAATAGACAAACAGGTTTCATCACTCACTGTAAAGCTGACCCAGACTTTCCAAAATGTCTGCATTACTGCTGCGTCATTCACCAGCAGGCCTTATGTGCAGAAGTGATTGGCTCTGGACATATAATGACTCTTATTCTGAAAATCGTAAACAACCTCAGCTGCAAAGCTAAACAGCACAGGATTTTTAAGGTGCTATTGGAGGAGATGTCTGTTGAATATGGTGAATATGAACATTGTGAATCTGAACTTGCATTCTTGACTGACATTACTGGAAAACTAAACCACTTGATCTGCGAGCTGCAAGACAATGGCAAAACTATTTTTTTTTGACCAGCCTGCCTGAGCCAGTGTTTTTCTTGTGGGGATCTTTTCTGCCAGGGCTTGTCAGCTTGGTCAGTGGATGTTGCTGCAGTTGTCTACCTTGCTGGGACAGCTGGAGTTAAACACAGCAGCTCACGGCTCTGAAGTGGACCCCGTTGCTGTCCCAGTCTGGATGGGCACTGTGGCGATGTTCCAATGGCCAGGCTGGCTCCTGGTATAAAGAGATTCCCAAATACCATTTCCTAACCGCAGAGCCAAGGATGTGTTTACATGTTTAGGTCAAAAATGTGATGGACAGCTTCATGTTGTCTAAACATGCCACCCTGTTATTAATCCAGTTGATATGGTTCTCCATCTGTGTCTAGGTGATAGAAAAGCATTTTTTTTATATTTAGAGCTCTAAGCAAACAAACAGTTGTCTATATAAAAGAGCTTTTACAATTGTGCACTTTTAGCAGGTCTCTGAGTTCATGTGACCAATGTATGGTGGATTTTCACAGACCTTGTTTAAAACTGAAGGTGAGAGAGACTTAGAGAAATGGCTTCATTGTTCTGGAGTTCTTTGTTTCATCCACAGAAGAGTAGAATTGGTGATTGATTTTGAAAAGCTGCTGAAAAAAGTATCTTTTTCAAATTGCAATTTCTAACTTGGGTTTTACATTTTGTGTTCCATTTTTTGTGCTTTAATTGGGAAGCATTTGTTATTTGTTTGGTGTTTTTAAGGTTCTGCAAATATACACATCATTTTTTAGAGACATTTGTTATCAGTTGTGTTTGTTGATTTGTAGTTTAATTTCATTGGATGTATAGATGTCGTGTGGGGGGGAGGCTCGAGAGCAGGTAGGACCCAGGCGCAGAGACGGGAGGCAAACGGGTTCAGGGCAAGTGGGTTTATTTAACTAACAAAAAGCGCTGCAGAGCAGGATGACAAAACTAAAAACAAAAACTTACTGTGGCATGGCAAGGGACATGGACGCCAGACAAGAAGACGTGATCAACATGAGCAGAAGTTAATGGACCAGCACAGGAGGAAGGCAGAGACAAGACTTATATACAGACAGGGCAGACAAGACACAGGTGAACACGATTAGGGCAGATGGGGACCAAAGGAAGTAAAACTCAAGAAACATGACAAGACAGGAAACCTTTCAAAATAAAACAGGAAACAGAACCAAACAAGACAGAACAAGAACTAAAGCGAAAAAAAAGACAACAAACTGAAACCATGACAATAGAAAGGAAAAGAAGTTCAAACATTGATTATAAAAAAGGATATAAGAGATAAAAAAAAAAGAAAAAGGAAAAGAAAAAAGATAAAATATTGATTTAATTGCATTTTGAATGAATAAAAAACAATGATTAATAGAATCAGAATCAGAATCAGAAATCAGAAAAAGTTTTATTGCCAGGTTCAGTAGAGCGCACTTTACAAAACGAGGAATTTGACTTGGTGTATAGTGCAATTAAGAATAAGTTAAAAATTAAGTTAACAACAACAACACACTATATACAGTAGAGTAAGGTGAATTAAAGTGGGAGCACAGATGGGCTGGGATGGTGGGGCCTGTAAGTGGCACCGACAGTCCTTTGGTGGGCGGGGGGGGGGGAGGGGGGGTCACCTGGGGGAGTTGGGGTACTGTTCAGCAGGCTGACTGCAGTGGGGAAGAAGCTGTTCTTGTGGCGCGAGGTCCTGATGGACCGGAGCCTCTTGCCAGAAGGGAGGGGCCGAAAGAGATTATGTCCTGGATGAGAGGGGTTGGCTACAATCCTGGCTGCCCGCCTCCAGGTCCTGGAGATGTGCAGCTCCTGGAGAGACGGGAGGTGGCAGCCGATCACCTTCTCTGCTGAGTGGATGACGCGTTGCAGCTTGGGCTTGTCTCTGGCCGTGGCCGCAGCGAACCAGACTGTGATGGAGGACGTGAGGGTGGATTCGATGATGGCGGTGTAAAAGTCTACCAGCATCTTTTCAGGGAGGTGAAACTTCTTCAGCTGCCTCAGGAAGTACATCCTCTGCTGGACCTTCTTAGTGATGGAGCTGATGTTCTGCTCCCACTTGAGGTCCTGGCTGATGATGGTTCCCAGGAAGCAGAAGGACTCCACAGAGGTCACCGGGGAGTCACAGAGGATGACAGGGGGGAGGGGGGCTGGGGCCTTCCTGAAGTCCACTGTCATCTCCACTGTCTTCAGAGCATTAAGCTCCAGGTTGTTAGCGCTGCACTATGACACCAGCCTGGCTATTTCACTCCTGTAGGCCGACTCATCTCCGTCAGAGATGAGGCCGATGAGTGTGGTGTCGTCAGCAAACTTCAGGAGTTTGACAGACAGGTGACCAGCTGTGCAGCTGTTTGTGTACAGGGAGAGTAACAGGGGTGAAAGGACACAGCCCTGGGGGGATCCGGTGCTTGTGGTCCGAGTATCTGAGACGAGCTTCCCCAGCCTCACATACTGCTGTCTGTCCGTCAGGAAGTCTGTGATCCACCTGCAGGTGGAGTCAGGCACATTCATCTTGGAGAGTTTTTAATACTAAAGATGTATGAAAGACATACCGAAAAAATGTCTTTCAGTGTTTAACTGGCTGTCTTTGGATTATGCATGCCTGAGTAATGACCATTCTTACTCCTCATCTCTCTGTTCACTGCTTGCTAATTTACATAGCAGGGGTCCCAGCAGGAGGGGGCGGGGTTGTAACACGACTCCTTCAGCAGAGCCAGGCTGAGAGAGGCTTTGACATGTAAGATGTTAGATGTTAGAATGCCAGATGTTAGAATGACCAGTTCATTTTATATCTATATAAATATTCAGGTAGCTATGGGACATGTTCAGCTTTAGGTCTGTGAAAATTGGTGTCGATTGTTGAAACATAAGTTACCATAAAAAAATGTTTGTTTGGAGTCTAGACAGATTTAACACAGGTTTTTGGATGAAAAGGATTTTTTATAAATCATCTGTTACACTTTTAAGTCTGAAAAAAATATGGAAGGCAGCAAACACAGATCCCTACCGTTTTTAATTTTTTTGTGCTGATATTTGAAAGATAAGTTATGCAAAAAAATAGGTGTTTGCAGTTTTGCCTAAAAAGACGTTTTCGGACCTTTTTGGATGTAATGCTCTCTAAGATGTCACCTGTAACTTCAATCATTCTGAATTTTTTTAGGAAGCAGTAGCACATAAATGCCTATGAAAGTTGAATTCTTGGTGCTGATAACCTAAACAGAATTTATGCTAAAAATCTTTGTTCAGTCCAAAATTTCATTAAAAAAATCAAGTGATGAAGTTTCTCGTAGACCCTATAGTGTTACATATCAAAGCTGGAGGTTATTAAAGGCATCTAATTCTGAAATCTCAGCTTCCTGAGACAAACGGCTGATTTATAATAAATTTCTATTATTTGGGTGCACATAATCGACCACTTCCTGTTACGCAGGCACCGTCAGGTGTACACCCATGAAACTTTACATGATGAGAGAGGACCCTTCTGAGTATCTCCAGTTTTAATTTCATGCACATCGGACAAAGCAAAGAGAAAATACAGGGCAGAATGTGCCCAATGCAATAACTAGGTGGCGCTATAGAGCTCGTCCAAGATTGTCATATCCATGGGTTCAGAATAGAAGCTTCATCATATCCATTGAATTTCAGTGAGATTGGACAAGGAATGTGCACGTGAGAGCAATTTTTGTGTGCATAGCGAGATGCCCAACTTTGCCGCTCTGTCACGACCACACCCCCGCATTGAAAGTTATGGTTTTTTGTCAGAGTAAACTTCAATGGCTTTTCAACAGGTGGACGTCATTTTCAGGTGTGTCGGCTCATCCTACTCGGAGCAGTGATGCTCCAAGTCAAACATGTCATTTCCTCTTGCCAGCAGGTGGCGCTACACTTTTTCCAGATTCTTTCACTGCAGATGTGTTCAGAGTCAGACTACAATCATGCATATCAATTTTTGATCAGATTGGATTATGCATGGCTGAGTAATGGCCATTTTTCTTTTCATGGCGTGTTTTCGAAACAACGTCGAATTTCTACGCGCCGCCACGGTCACAAACTTCTGTAAAAACTTAAAAGCTTTGCAATTTAACATCGGACATGTGTCTAGTTTACAAAACCAAAGTTTGGAGTCATTATTCACAAATCTCTAGGAGGAGTTCGTTCTAGAAGGAGGCCTGCAAATGTCCAAAATAGAGCAAAAATGACATATTGACATCAATATAGCAGACTTCCTGTGCGACTGACAGCTTGGTACCTACAGACTTTTTTGTAGGTTTCCATCTGATGAACATGCCCTGAAAAAATCAAGCTTGTACGTTAAAGCGTATGCGGGGCGTCGGGACAAAAGTCAGTGTAGGTGGCGCTGTCGAGCCATTTTTGCGCACCCATGCCAATTTCTCATAAAATACGAAATTTTTCGCGACCCCTGATGTGTGTGCCAAATTTGGTGAGTTTTGGGGTATGTTAAAGGCCTCAAAAATGCGATTCTTCCGGCAGAAGAAAAATAATAATTAAAGCTACAAGTAGCATTTAGCGGGCCCGAGCACGTGCGACCGCATGGCACGAGCGACCGCCCCGTGAGCAACGCCCTGCTCGAGCCATTCTCGTCGTTTTTTCTTGTCCATTCTGGAGCTCCAAGCTAATGTTAATACGACAGCAGCCTGGGGGGGGGGGGGGGGGGGGGGCTGTAATCTGTTGCCTTAAGGGACAAAGACTTTTGCATATAGCATGAAAAAAATTCAAGCAATGATGATAATTGCTATCACTGTCCCTAAGGATGAGAACAATAGAACTCATTCAATTTCCACTACAATGTCTAGATGAGTGTCAGCTATGTCTGATAACTTGGCCAATTAGCTGGACCGGGATCTTGCAAAGTGCAGGTGGTTAACGTCCAGTGTGATGAGTCTGTGGACGGCAACAGTACAGCATAGCTTTTGGTTTCCACAAGAGAAGAACTCCTGACACATCTGCCCTAACAGACAACTACAAGAGGAGTTGAAATGTATAACACGGTGAAGGAGTTTTTGTGCAGAAAAAGGTACAATTAGAAAAGCTGGTAGCAGTGACTGCAGATGGGACTCCTGCTATGATCAATAGACAAACAGGTTTCATCACTCACTGTAAAGCTGACCCAGACTTTCCAAAATGTCTGCATTACTGCTGCGTCATTCACCAGCAGGCCTTATGTGCAGAAGTGATTGGCTCTGGACATATAATGACTCTTATTCTGAAAATCGTAAACAACCTCAGCTGCAAAGCAAAACAGCACAGGATTTTTAAGGTGCTATTGGAGGAGATGTCTGTTGAATATGGTGAATATGAACATTGTGAATCTGAACTTGCATTCTTGACTGACATTACTGGAAAACTAAACCACTTGATCTGCGAGCTGCAAGACAATGGCAAAACTATTTTTTTTTTGACCAGCCTGCCTGAGCCAGTGTTTTTCTTGTGGGGATCTTTTCTGCCAGGGCTTGTCAGCTTGGTCAGTGGATGTTGCTGCAGTTGTTTCCCTTGCTGGGACAGCTGGAGTTAAACACAGCAGCTCACGGCTCTGAAGTGGACCCCGTTGCTGTCCCAGTCTGGATGGGCACTGTGGCGATGTTCCAATGGCCAGGCTGGCTCCTGGTATAAAGAGATTCCCAAATACCATTTCCTAACCGCAGAGCCAAGGATGTGTTTACATGTTTAGGTCAAAAATGTGATGGACAGCTTCATGTTGTCTTTTGATGTAAGTTTAAACCTAAACATGCCACCCTGTTATTAATCCAGTTGATATGGTTCTCCATCTGTGTCTAGGTGATAGAAAAGCATTTTTTTTTATATTTAGAGCTCTAAGCAAACAAACAGTTGTCTATATAAAAGAGCTTTTACAATTGTGCACTTTTAGCAGGTCTCTGAGTTCATGTGACCAATGTATGGTGGATTTTCACAGACCTTGTTTAAAACTGAAGGTGAGAGAGACTTAGAGAAATGGCTTCATTGTTCTGGAGTTCTTTGTTTCATCCACAGAAGAGTAGAATTGGTGATTGATTTTGAAAAGCTGCTGAAATAGTATCTTTTTAAAATTGCAATTTCTAACTTGGGTTTTACATTTTGTGTTCCATTTTTTGTGCTTTAATTGGGAAGCATTTGTTATTTGTTTGGTGTTTTTAAGGTTCTGCAAATATACACATCATTTTTTAGAGACATTTGTTATCAGTTGTGTTTGTTGATTTGTAGTTTAATTTCATTGGATGTATAGATGTCGTGTGGGGGGGAGGCTCGAGAGCAGGTAGGACCCAGGCGCAGAGACGGGAGGCAAACGGGTTCAGGGCAAGTGGGTTTATTTAACTAGCAAAAAGCGCTGCAGAGCAGGATGACAAAACTAAAAACAAAAACTTACTGTGGCATGGCAAGGGACATGGACGCCAGACAAGAAGACGTGATCAACATGAGCAGAAGTTAATGGACCAGCACAGGAGGAAGGGAGAGACAAGACTTATATACAGACAGGGCAGACAAGACACAGGTGAACACGATTAGGGCAGATGGGGACCAAAGGAAGTAAAACTCAAGAAACATGACAAGACAGGAAACCTTTCAAAATAAAACAGGAAACAGAACCAAACAAGACAGAACAAGAACTAAAGCGAAAAACAAGACAACAAACTGAAACCATGACAATAGAAAGGAAAAGAAGTTCAAACATTGATTATAAAAAAGGATATAAGAGATAAAAAAAAAGAAAAAGGAAAAGAAAAAAGATAAAATATTGATTTAATTGCATTTTGAATGAATAAAAAACAATGATTAATAGAATCAGAATCAGAATCAGAAATCAGAAAAAGTTTTATTGCCAGGTTCAGTAGAGCGCACTTTACAAAACGAGGAATTTGACTTGGTGTATAGTGCAATTAAGAATAAGTTAAAAATTAAGTTAACAACAACAACACACTATATACAGTAGAGTAAGGTGAATTAAAGTGGGAGCACAGATGGGCTGGGATGGTGGGGCCTGTAAGTGGCACCGACAGTCCTTTGGTGGGCGGGGGGGGAGGGGGGGTCACCTGGGGGAGTTGGGGTACTGTTCAGCAGGCTGACTGCAGTGGGGAATAAGCTGTTCTTGTGGCGCGAGGTCCTGGTCCTGATGGACCGGAGCCTCTTGCCAGAAGGGAGGGGCCGAAAGAGATTATGTCCTGGATGAGAGGGGTTGGCTACAATCCTGGCTGCCCGCCTCCAGGTCCTGGAGATGTGCAGCTCCTGGAGAGACGGGAGGTGGCAGCCGATCACCTTCTCTGCTGAGTGGATGACGCGTTGCAGCTTGGCCTTGTCTCTGGCCGTGGCCGCAGCGAACCAGACTGTGATGGAGGACGTGAGGGTGGATTCGATGATGGCATCGTAGAAGTCTACCAGCATCTTTTCAGGGAGGTGAAACTTCTTCAGCTGCCTCAGGAAGTACATCCTCTGCTGGACCTTCTTAGTGATGGAGCTGATGTTCTGCTCCCACTTGAGGTCCTGGCTGATGATGGTTCCCAGGAAGCAGAAGGACTCCACAGAGGTCACCGGGGAGTCACAGAGGATGACAGGGGGGAGGGGGGCTGGGGCCTTCCTGAAGTCCACTGTCATCTCCACTGTCTTCAGAGCATTAAGCTCCAGGTTGTTAGCGCTGCACTATGACACCAGCCTGGCTATTTCACTCCTGTAGGCCAACTCATCTCCGTCAGAGATGAGGCCGATGAGTGTGGTGTCGTCAGCAAACTTCAGGAGTTTGACAGACAGGTGACCAGCTGTGCAGCTGTTTGTGTACAGGGAGAGTAACAGGGGTGAAAGGACACAGCCCTGGGGGTATCCGGTGCTTGTGGTCCGAGTATCTGAGACGAGCTTCCCCAGCCTCACATACTGCTGTCTGTCCGTCAGGAAGTCTGTGATCCACCTGCAGGTGGAGTCAGGCACATTCATCTTGGAGAGTTTTTAATACTAAAGATGTATGAAAGACATACCGAAAAATATGTCTTTCAGTGTTTAACTGGCTGTCTTTGGATTATGCATGCCTGAGTAATGGCCATTCTTACTCCTCATCTCTCTGTTCACTGCTTGCTAATTTACATAGCAGGGGTCCCAGCAGGAGGGGGCGGGGTTGTAACACGACTCCTTCAGCAGAGCCAGGCTGAGAGAGGCTTTGACATGTAAGATGTTAGATGTTAGAATGCTAGATGTTAGAATGACCAGTTCATTGTATATCTATGAAAATATTCAGGGAGCTATGGGACATGTTCAGCTATAGGTGTGTGAAAATTGGTGTCGATTGTTGAAACATAAGTTACCATAAAAAAATGTTTGTTTGGAGTCTAGACAGATTTAACACAGGTTTTTGGATGAAAAAGGATTTTTTATAAATCATCTGTTACACTTTTAAGTCTGAAAAAAATATGGAAGGCAGCAAACACAGATCTCTACCGTTTTTAATTTGTTTGTGCTGATATTTGAAAGATAAGTTATGCAAAAAAATAGGTGTTTGCAGTTTTGCCTAAAAAGACGTTTTCGGACCTTTTTGGATCAAATGTTGTCTAAAAGTTCACCTGTAACTTCAATCATTCTGAATTTTTTTAGGAAAACTAAACCACTTCAACTGTGATCTGCAAGGCAATGGTAAAACTATATTTTTTATGGAACAGCCTGCAGTGTTTCTTGTGGGGATCTTTTCTGCCAGGGCTTGCCGGCTTGGTCGGTGGTTGTTGCTGTTACCAATCCAGTTGATATGGTTCTCCATCTGTGTCTAAGTGATATAATCAGAATCAGAATCGTTTATTGTCATTGTACATGGGGATACAATGAAATTGCAGCAGCCTTGGAGTGAAGGAGTTACATAAAATAAAAATAAAAATAGAATAGAAAAAGAAATACTGTATTTACAACTCTTAACAAAAAATGAACAATATGGACAGAAACTGTTAAATATTAAATATTTGTGAATAAAATAGAAAGGAATTACATGAGTTGCTGTGAGCACAGCTTAATAAATATCAAGTTATTGCACAGTGACCCGGTTAGACAGTCAGGATATTGCACGCATTGTAGTAAAATTAGAGTGAGGTGTGGTTGGTGGACGTATGTGCATTCCGTATGATAATTGCCTATGGAAAAAAGCTGTTTCTTAGTCTGTTTGTCCTGGTTCTGATGGACCTGTACCTCCTTCCAGAGGGCAGCAGTTCAAACAGAGGGAAAGCAGAATGGGTGGAGTTAGTGGTGATGCTAGTCACTCTGCTGATACAGCGAGACTGGTAAATGTCCTTCAGTGAGGGGAGGGGGCAGCCGATGATCCTCTGCGCTGTCTTTACCACTCTCTGGAGACTCTGCCGTTCTGCTTCAGTGCAGTGGGAAAACCACACTGTGATGCCATAGGACAGAATGCTCTCAATGGTTGAGCGGTAGAACGTTACCAGCAGCTCCTGGCTGACGTCGTTCCTCCTAAGTTTTCTCAGGAAGTGCAGGCGTTGCTGGGCCTTCCTGATGACAGTCATGGTGTTGTTAGACCATGTGAGGTCAGCAGAGATGGTGGTGCCCAGGAGGGTGAAGCTGTGGACCCTCTCCACACAGTTTCCATCGATGTAGAGTGGGGGTGGATCTGTTCTGTTCTGCAAACTGGTGGGGGACGAAGATTGGAGGGAGGGAGTCTTTGATGTGTCCCAGGAGCAGCCGCTCCAGACACTTTGTGATTACAGCAGTGAGTGCAACTGGGCGGAAGTCCGTGAGGAAGGCTGTGGATGAGGACTTTTTGAGTATCGGGATGATAGGGGATGACTTCAGGCAAGCAGGGATGAAAGCCTGAGCTAGCGACAGGTTGAAGATTTTTGTGAAGACCTGGGAGAGTTTATCGGCGCAGGCCCGCAGAACCTTTCCGGGAACTCCATCAGGTCCCGCCGCTTTCCTGGGGTTTACCCTGCTGAACATCCGTGCCATCCGTGCCACGTCCATAAAGGCATTGTTTTTATATTTAGAGCTCTAAGCAACCAAACAGTTGTCTATATAAAAGAGCTTTTACAATTGTGCACTTTTAGCAGGCTGAAAAAATTATCTTTTTAAAATTGCCATTTCAAATTTGGGTTTTAAAATTTGTGTTCCATTTTTCTGTGCTTGTATTGGAAGGATTTGTTATTATTTTGTTTAAAAGTGCTACATATTGTATATACACATAATTTATTTAGAGAAATTTTCTATAGGTTGTGTTTTTTGGTTTTGTAGTTTAATTTCATTGGATTTATATTAAGGAAAAGAAGTTGCAGCATTGATTAAAAAAGGATAAAAGAGACATTTACTGTCTAAGTCTTATGTTACATCTGTAGAACTGTACTGAGAGTTGGGTTTTGTTTTGGAGCACATTCATATGTTTTGTTTGTAAAAAAAAAAGATAAAATATTAAGTTAATTGCATTTTACATGACTAGAAAAGCAATGATTATTCATAAAAATCTATGAAAGACATACAAAACAAATGAAAAAGAAGTCTGCCCTCCCTCTTGTGTCTAAACTATTGTCACCTCACTTCTGGGTTAGTTAGCATATAAACAGGCAGCTGGTGTGTGTGTGTGTGGGGGGGGGAGGGGGGGGGTGAAATTTGACTCCAGCAACAGGAAAGATTGAGGAGCAGGCTGCAGCATGAGGAAAAGACTGAACCATGTAAGAGGAAATGACATCCTACAGTTGACCAGTTCATTTTATATCTGTAAAGAATATTCAAGAAGCATTTAGACATGTTCAGCTATATGCGTGTTAAACTTGGTGTGGATATTTGAAGCATAAGTAATTTTAAAACACACTTGTTTGGAGTCCAGACGGAAAAAGCACAGGTTTTGGGATGAAAAAGGATTTTTTTAAAATCATCTGTTTCACCTGGACTTCTGAAAAAAATATGGAAGGCAGCAAACACAGATCCCTACATTTAAAAAAATAAATGGTGTTGATATATGATGATTAAGTTATGAAAAAAAATAGGTGTTTGTAGTTTTGCCTAAAAAGACGTTTTCGGACCTTTTTGGATTAAATGTTCTCTAAAAGTTCACCTGTAACTTCAATCATTCTGAATTTTTTTAGGAAGCAGTAGCACATAAATGCCTATGAAAGTTGAATTCTTGGTGCTGATAACCTAAACAGAATTTATGCTAAAAATCTTTGTTCAGTCCAAAATTTCATTAAAAAAATCAAGTGATGAAGTTTCTCGTAGACCCTATAGTGTTACATATCAAAGCTGGAGGTTATTAAAGGCATCTAATTCTGAAATCTCAGCTTCCTGAGACAAACGGCTGATTTATAATAAATTTATATTATTTGGGTGCACATAATCGACCACTTCCTGTTACGCAGGCACCGTCAGGTGTACACCCATGAAACTTTACATGATGAGAGAGGACCCTTCTGAGTATCTCCAGTTTTAATTTCATGCACATCGGACAAAGCAAAGAGAAAATACAGGGCAGAATGTGCCCAATGCAATAACTAGGTGGCGCTATAGAGCTCGTCCAAGATTGTCATATCCATGGGTTCAGAATAGAAGCTTCATCATATCCATTGAATTTCAGTGAGATTGGACAAGGAATGTGCACGTGAGAGCAACTTTTGTGTGCATAGCGAGATGCCCAACTTTGCCGCTCTGTCACGACCACACCCCCGCATTGAAAGTTATGGTTTTTTGTCAGAGTAAACTTCAATGGCTTTTCAACAGGTGGACGTCATTTTCAGGTGTGTCGGCTCATCCTACTTGGAGCAGTGATGCTCCAAGTCTAACATGTCATTTCCTCTTGCCAGCAGGTGGCGCTACACTTTTTCCAGATTCTTTCACTGCAGATGTGTTCAGAGTCAGACTACAATCATGCATATCAATTTTGGATCAGATTGGATTATGCATGGCTGAGTAATGGCCATTTTTCTTTTCATGGCGTGTTTTCGAAACAACGTCGAATTTCTACGCGCCGCCACGGTCACAAACAACCATAAAAACTTAAAAGCTTCGCAATTTAACATCGGACATGTGTCTAGTTTACAAAACCAAAGTTTGTAGTCATTATTCACAAATCTCTAGGAGGAGTTCGTTCTAGAGCGAGGCCTGCAAATGTCCAAAATAGAGCAAAAATGACATATTGACCTCAATATATCAGACTTCCTGTGCGAGTGACAGGTGGGTCCTTTCAGACTTTTTTGTAAGTCTTCATCTGAAGAACATGCCCTGTAAAAATCAAGCTTGTACGTTAAAGCGTATGCGGGGCGTCGGGACAAACGTCACTGTAGGTGGCGCTATCGAGCCGTTTTTGTGCGCCCATGCCAATCTCCTATAAAATACGAAATTTTTCGCGACTCCTGATGTGTGTGCCAAATTTGGTGAGTTTTGGGGTATGTTAAAGGCCTCAAAAAGGCGACTCTTCCGGTAGAATAATAATAATAATTAAAGCTACAAGTAGCATTTAGCGGGCCCGAGCACGTGCGACCGCCTGGCATGAGCGACCGCCCCGTGAGCAACGCCTTGTTCGAGCCATTCTTTTTGTTCTTCCTTGTTCTTTTCTGGAGCTCCAAGCTAATGTTAACATGACAGCAGCCTATGGGGGGGGGGACTGTAATCTGTTGCTTGTTGTTTTCAGTTTGAGAAACAAGCAATGATGATAATTGCCATCACTGTCCCTAAGGATGAGAACAATTGAACTCTTCTAATTTCTACTACAATATTTAGACAAGTGTCAGCTATGTCTGATAACTTGGTTAATTAGCTGGACTGGGATCTTACAAAGTGCAGGTGGTTTAATGTCCAATGTGATGAGTCTGTGGACAGCAGCAGTACAAACTTTTGGTGTCCACAAGAGAAGAACTCTTGACACAACTGCCCTAACAGACAACTACAAGAGGAGTTGAAATGTATAACATGGTGAAGGAATTTTTGTTCAGAAAAAGGTACCCTTAGAAAAGCTGGTAGCAGTGACTGCAGACAGGGCTCCTGCTATGATCAATAGAAAAACGGGTTTCATCACTCACTGTAAAGCTGACCCAGACTTCCCAAAATGTCTTCATTACTGCTGCGTCATTCACCAGTAGGCCCTATGTGCAGAAGTGATTGGCTCTGGACACATGATGACTCCTATTGTGAAATCAACTTCTGCTGCAAAGCAAAACGGCACAGGATTTTCAAGGTGCTATTGGAGGAGCAGTCTGCTGAATATGGTTAATATGAATATGGTAAATCTGAACTCGCAGTTTGACTGATATTACTGGAAAACTAAATCACTTGAACTGTGATCTGCAAGGCAATGGCAAAACTATATTTTTCATGGAACAGCCTGCAGTGTTCCTTGTGGGGGTCTTTTCTGTCAGGGCTTGGTCGGTGGTTGTTGCTGCAGTTGTCACACTTGCTGGGGCAGCTGGAGTTTAACTTTGCAGCCTCACGGCTGTGAAGTGGACCACGTTGATGTTCCAGTCAGGGTGGGCACTGTGGGGATGTTCCTATGACGAGATTTATAGAAATTTCTCTATGATTAAAAATAGACGAGAGTAATTTAATGAAGACACATATGCACTAACATTAAAAAATGTTTATGTGACCTCAGAACATGGACATTGTAGGGAATCGAACCCCATCCCAGTAACTGGGAGTACCATTACCAATGTCTTTTGCTTTTTTTGAGGTCACATGGCAAGGAAAGCAAAACCTGCATCATGAATAACTAGGCCATAGGAATGCAATAGATACATAAATTTCAATTACTTTCTAAAGTACTTTTTAAGTACTTCGAATATGTTTGTACATCAGATGGTTTGAAATTTAGAAATATGCAAAAAAAAAGCATTTTGATTCTTTACTCAATTGCTAACTACAGAAAAAAATGTAAATTTGTAATGCCTAATATGTATTCAAGATGCAGGAAAAGAAACCACATTTCCATAAAGTCAGAGGATTGTGACTTAACAGAGATAAAAATGTCGCAGATGCGTCATTTCTCCCCGCCTCCTTCGCCACAATAACTGACACCAGCATGTATTCAGTTCAACATTTGACGTTTTACATTAAGTCAGATTTTTGTGACTTAACAGAGATAAAAATGTCACAGATGCGTCATTTCTCCCCGCCTCCTTCGCCACAATAACTGACACCAGCATGTATTTAGTTCAACATTTGACGTTTTACATTAAGTCAGATTTTTGTGACTTAACAGAGATAAAAATGTCGCAGATGCGTCATTTCTCCCCGCCTCCTTCGCCACAATAACCGACACCAGCATGTATTTAGTTCAACATTTGACGTTTTACATTAAGTCAGATGTTTGTGACTTAACAGAGATAAAGATGTCGCAGATGCGTCAACTCTCCCAGTCTCATTCGCCACAACAACTGACACCAGCATGTATTTAGTTCAACATTTGACGTTTTACATTAAGTCCGATGTTTGTGACTTAACAGAGATAAAGATGTCGCAGATGCGTCATCTCTCCCCGTCTCATTCGCCACAACAACCGACACCAGCATGTATTTAGTTCAACATTTGACGTTTTACATTAAGTCAGATTTTTGTGACTTAACAGAGATAAAAATGTCACAGATGCGTCATTTCTCCCCGCCTCCTTCGCCACAATAACTGACACCAGCATGTATTTAGTTCAACATTTGACGTTTTACATTAAGTCAGATGTTTGTGACTTAACAGAGATAAAAATGTCGCAGATGCGTCATTTCTCCCCGCCTCCTTCGCCACAATAACTGACACCAGCATGTATTTAGTTCAACATTTGACGTTTTATATTAAGTCAGACGTTTGTGACTTAAAAGAGATGAAGATGTCCCTTTCTCCTTCGCCACAATCAACAGTCACTTACATGTTTAAAACGACAAAGAATCCCATCATGATCACTAAAGTATGTTTGTACAACTGTACATTCGACTTTATATTTTGTTGTTTTTAAGTACACATGATCGATTATCGTATTTTTTAACGTTGTGTTTTCAGAAACCAGTTGAATAAAACCTTTATGTGCCATGAAATCAGTTATTGTCTTCGAGTTTACTAGATTGTCATTAAAATCACCCATTATAGCAATGGTATCACCCAGGGGCTCCAACAGATCGACTAATTTCTTAAGGTTCTCTCTAAATAATGAAATGGCATATGATGGTGGACGATACAGAACTGCCACGACTATGTTCGATTTAATAAATCTGTGCACTAAACATTCAATATCTACACTTTGTACCTCTACATGTTCAAACAGGATATTTTCAACGGTGTACATTCCAACACCACCATGTTTTAAGCCTTTAATGACATTCAGTCTAGGATCTACTCCACTATAAGACAGTGAGCGTGGCATACTATAAAAATTGTAGCCACTGATGTTCAATGCATCAGTTAAAGGGGCATTTGGAAGCCATGTTTCAGTTACAGCTATGCAGTTAGCTTGTAACTGTTTTGTGCACAAAGCTAAGTCCTTTACATGCCACTCTAAATTTTGCACATTCATAAGGAAAATGCTAAAGTCACATGAACTAGAAGTGAGATTTTCTTTATTTATTAGATATTGAGGCATGTTTGCCACATATTCAGAAACTGTTTTGTTACAATAAATGGCCTGTTCCTTAAAATCTTGAATAATTAAACCAGACAAACTTGTTACGCGGCTTAATGCAACATAAGCCTGCCCAGGAGCAAAGGTTTTTTTCAAAGACACAACAACATTATCAATGGTAAGACCCTGAACTTTATGAACAGTACAAGCCCAAGCAAGTTTTAGAGGAAACTGACGTCTCAGACCACCTCTTCCTGTGAGTCGTTCCTCTTCTGGAACAATGGCTACAGAACCTGAGACAAGCCCTGGATGATTTTCATACTGTTTCTTCCGTTGTCTTCCAATGTCTTTATTATCAAAATTCACAAAAACAATTTGTGGAAAGTCAGAGTTTCTATAGACGATATCAGTCACAATTCCACATGCACCATTGACAAGACCATCTGCCACATCAACATTTTTACAGAGCATGACACGTGCATTCTTCCCCAAAAGAAGTCTTTCTGCTAAACAAGTATTGTTAGCGTTTGAATGATTACCACTTAGTAACACTTGTCTACCTGTTTCCTTACAATTTACATAATCTTGAGCTTTAATAGTTACATACTCTGGACAGGATGAATGTAGATGGGTTAAATTATGTTGATTTACTTGACCATTAGTTGGGAAAATATGTAAAGCAGAGCTGCCTTCTCCCGTTTCACGTGACTTCAATTGTTGGATATCACTTTTTAACATTTCAGTACCTTTGCATCGTGTCCTAACTCTGCCGAGTAATTTGGCAAATTCCTGATCTTTTTGGCGTACAATGGTTTCTAGGCAAACAATTTCAAACACACCACACCAAAGATCCATACCCACATTTTCTACATACAATGGTTTTCCTCTCACTGGAGGTAATTGAAAGAAATCCCCAACTGCAATAATACAAACATTTCCAAACAATGCAGAGTTACCAGTTTGCTTTATTTGCCTCAGACGCCCATGAATATATGCTAATAAATTATGATCTACCATGGATATTTCATCAATTATCAAAATCTGTAAACTGCTGTAAATGGCACGTAAAGTATTTAATTTTTCCTCACCCAGTGGTGTGTAAGGTAAGCGGACATCTTTACCAATACAAAAAGTGTTGTGTATAGTACTTGCTTGTACATTAAACGCAGCAATTCCTGTGGGAGCCGTCAACAAAACACAGATGTCATCTACATGACGACAAAGAGGAGACAATAGTCTATTTGATTCATATTGTATTGCTTTGATTAGGTGAGTTTTACCAGTCCCTGCACCTCCTGTTATGAACAGGTGGAATGGTTCTGGCTTTTTTCCCAAAACCTTTTCCACACACCATTTTCTCACTTGGTAAAAAATATCCATCTGAATTTCATTTAAAGAGCGAATTAAAGCCAAGCCATCACTACGGGGCATTTTTGTGTTATTCAGTTGAAAGAAATGGCTATGCTGAGCAGAAACTCTTAAATCAGGAATATCAAATTCCTGTTCATCATCGACACTTTTTTGGTTCTGCAACAACTCTTGACACTCAAGTCTTTCCAATTCTTGCTCAGGGCATAATTCACACCAGGCATCTTCAACTACACCAGCATTATCTATCCCTTGCTGAGCATTAACCAATTTATCACCATCAATTTCAAATTTACTTTTGTTTAATGTTACCACGGACTTTACCAACTGCAGACCTGAGTTACCAAGTCTTATCGTGCCCTTATGAAAAAAGTCTTGATACGTTTCAAAACCTTGAGGTTTCAGCTGGCTATCGCTGTAGTATGGCAAAAACAACTGCAGATTGCTTTGATAAAACAGTTCAGGCTGTTTTGTTTCAGAGAACTTAACGTAACGTACAACAGCAGGTTGTGTGCGGGTTCTTTTCACGACATATCCAGTGTTGTTGTTCAACTTTATTCGCTTAGCAGCACTTTCATTTTTTGACAACACACGAAATTCGGAAGCAAATACTGCTAAACACATTGAAGGAAAATCATCACTCTTAGGTCTGTTCTTATATCTATCCACAATGCTTGTCATCCAGATATCATCTGTACTAACAGAATGCTTTGATGCTTTTTCTTTTAGTACTTTTAACGGTAAACTCATTTTAACAGTATTTTCACCAACAGGAAGAAACACAACTTTCCGAGAGCACTCTTTCAAATGTGCATTTGTCAGTCTATAAACACTTTCTTGAGCAGATACATCTCTGTTGTGCAAATATGTACTGCCTAATGTTTTTAGACTTTCTTTGGCAGAAGCATTTCCATCCCTGCTTGCTTCCTTTTGTGCACACTGCAATAATAAACCCATTTCTTTCTCTGATTTAGAGATGTAAGAAATGATGTACACAACACATGCATATGCGTCGACAACAAACTGTATATCCATATTAGCATTCCAGCATTTTAACAGTGGCTTGCTATATTGATTAATCCAAACTTCTTTAAGTTGACGTTTCAGCACAACATGGGTTTTCCGAGCACAACAGTTATATGCTGTTTCAAATGTACTTTGGTTTAACCCAACAGATTCAAACAAATCGTCAACATTGTCATAAGTTGGCCCATCAGTTGAGAGAGCAGCTTTAATGTGTGCAATCAATGCAGAAGCCTCTTTTTTCTTCAATTGCGGTGTCTGTGCATTTTCTTTACAGTTGCAAGACTCTTTCTGTGATAACACACATTGACAAGACTGTGTCTCTTCAGTACTTGTGCTACGTGATATGAATGTACGCGCAGAAGGTGGTCTAGGAAAATTAAAACGACACACAGTTCCTTTTTTTTTACATGTTTTCGCATGTGTTTCAGAGTGTTTTTGCACAGATGTTACAATTTCCAGTAAGTCAATATTTGATGGTAACTCACAAGTCACATAACGATCAATAAATGCAATCACTTCAGCATCTGTATTTCTGTCAATTACAGGTGCATCCTCTATCCAAAACAGGCAATGAAGATGTGGCGAGCCTCGTTGCTGAAACTCCACCCTATAAAAATAATCCTTAATTTTTCCTATAGGACATGCAGGCGACATAAGAACCTCTTTCAGAAAACAATGCCAACGAAAATCAAACATCCGAGCAGCAGTGACAGGATTCCGACGCAAAAGCTCACATCTGTCTGCCCATTCCATCTGCTCCACAGTTTCAGTTCTACCTTCGTGCTTCAGAATGCAGGAAAGTAAATTCTTCCACCGCATATCAGCTGAAGAAAATGAACAGAACCATGTGGGGATTCCAAGCTGCCTCACACAAGCCATGAGGTCTTTCTGGGCCGCCTGCCAAAAAGCTGGCGTACCTCTAATTGGTTTTAAAAATCGGTACCCATCATCAAATTCCAACATCCTTTTAATAGAATCATCACTATTCAACAACTCTCCAGTAACTACTCGTTTATTTTCAAAATTATACTTACCTTTTCTTACTGCAATCGAAACATTTGAAACGACCTTTTCTAATTCTGTCATATATTGGGCAAAAAAAATATATTCCACATTTTGTGCAAAACGACAATCAGCATTAAGAATCCTGTTGTTAAAATATCGTGATAGAGTTAAAGGATGTTGTCTTCCATCATGAAATGTTGGTCCACCCTTAGGAAACAACACAGGAAAACATTTAGCCTCATTTGTAATATCGGACAACAACTTCACCGGACTATTGCCTTCAGCGGGAGCTACATTCAAAATGTGATCAAAATATTGATCCAAAGCCTCTTGACCAATGTCTACTGGCATTAGACAAGTGTCCTGGAACATGCAATGCTGCTGTCTATCATGCAGAAGTTCATCTCCTAAAACATTTGAATCGTCAACATTTGCAGTGCATTCAACATCTTTTTCTACCACATCAGATGTTTCTTTACAAAACCCATTAATCCAATCATTATTAAATTTCACGTTGTTATAATAAGAATTATGGCTTTGTAAAAACTGTAAAGCCTGCTTAACACGTTCTGTATCAACATACTGATATTCATAATGTCCTTTATAAGTAAGCTTCCGTTTTAATTTCACAGGCACAAGAGAACCCTCAATAGACATGCGTGGTAACAAATAAGTTGTTTGTTCAGTATTTGCAGGAACACAAGTAATAGGCCCATGCACGCCATTCTGCCCACCTTTGGGCAATGCCAACAGTTTCATAAATGGAATATGTAATGCTATTAAATGTTGTTCTAATTGATTTAAACATGCCAATTCTGCTGGTATAGGTTCAAGTTCTAAGTTATTTTTAACACTTTCAGCTGGTACTTTACCTTTTTTGATTTTAGCATGACACGTGTAACAAATCCACAATTTGCTTCTTGATGTTTTCATCCATTCACAATTTTTTGCGCAGTTTCCTTTACAGATATGCAAATAATCAGAAGTGATACATTGATCAGCGATAAGTCCAAGTCCTGCATTACTGTACGACTCTTTTTTACAATGTAAGACTTGATGTTCAAATAACAACCTATGACATACACAACAAACAAACCCAGGTCCATCTTTAACTTTATCCAAAAATTGTTTCATAACAACATCAAACTCTTCCAACTGTTTTTTATTCAATTGTCGCTTATATTTGATCCCATCCACCACACTTTTCCTAAAGTGAGGATCTTGATGATATTTTCTAGAACTCAGTCCCTTAACATTTTCTCTATGAGTAACATTACTCTGATATTTTCTTTTACTCCTTTCCTTAACATTATGTTTGTGTAACAAATCACATTTATACTTGTTTTTACTCCAATTTTTAACACGAACTCTGTGTAATGCATCAGTTCTATATTTTGCAGAACTACGTTGTTTAACACACATTCTATAGATAGCATTTTCCTTATAATTTATTTTACTCAATTCCAATGCTCTGGATCTATGCAAAGAATCAGATGCATATTTCCTTTTACTTTTATCTTTTTTCTTCTGTTTATGCAGTTCAATTATTTGATACTGCATTTTCTCGTAAAACGATTTCCTTTTTTTTAGATACTTTGAAAAAGAAGATTCAGCAACTGAATCACAAGTAACATATGGTTGAAAAGAACGGCGTCTAAGCAGTGGTTTCTCAGAACAAATACTATTGCTTTTACACCAATTGGCACATCCAGCTTTACCACTACAATGAACACAAACAACAACCTCAAAATATTTATCACATTCACACAAATAAATTGCTTGATTTCCAAGTATTTTGTTCACAGGATTATACTTTCTCCATATGCTACCATTGTGTACAAAAATTTCTACTCCCAAAAAATTTGAAGTAGCTTGAATATCAATCCCAGATACAAAACTGCCAACATATTTCATACGTGACTTCAGAATGTACTCAGACACTGTGGCATATTCTTGCCAAAGCAACTTCATATGAATGTCAGTATTTTTTAGCATAAACTTAACAACAGCCAGTCGAACTCTTCTATGACACTTTTCAGAACCACTAATGACTCGAGAAATAGCTCGGAAAAAACTATTGCCATCATTTAATAGGACCTCTGTCTTACAAATAGAACCAAGCGTAACATTATTAGTTGGAATGTCTTCATTCTGCTTCACAAAATCCAAATCCAGATGTTTTGACAACAAAACTGCAGACTCGAATGACAATGGATGAAAACTGAAAACACTTTCAACTAAATTATTACTTTGCACAATTTCACTGTTTTGGTGATCATTGTTAACCAATGCACTACACAAAACATCGTTACAATCACCAACTTCAGACCTGCTATGTTTAACAGTCTTGCAATCTCCTTCTGAAAGCATTTCTGAGTTCCTTTTACATTGCCTCATATAACCCAAAATATTATTTTCCATAGATTTACACAACCCAAAACAACGCTGCTGCTGAAAAATTTGAACGCAAGTTACAACTTCATAATGACACTCATTTATATTTTGCAAATATATGCCTTGTTTAGATATGGCCTTACGTTGACAGGCATATTTCAACCAACGTTCATTGTGAAATGTATACACACTCACACCCAAGTAGTCAGCTGTAGCTTGAATTTCAACCTCTGTAGCCCAACTACCAGAAAATCTCATTCTAGAAACATTGAGATATTCATCCACAGACATATTTTCAGATCTCAAAAGAGAACTATAATTTCCAACATTCTTTTGTAAATGTGTGACAACTGCACGTCTTAACTTTATGTGATTTTTCTCAGTACCACTAATAACTTTGGACACAGCCCTAAAAAAGCAATTGCCATCAGCTACTATATGATCAGTTTGACATGGAATTCCCAACATGCCAACCTCTAGAGGGTTAGCATATGCAGTGTTTTCACAATGCACATTCAGTTGTTTACACAATGCTTGTGTAACATCAAAATCAACAGGATAAAACTCAAGTTTCTTTGATGAAACTTCACCAATAAACTCAACATCCAAACTAGCTTCATTGGCATCATACCATTTTGTCTTCTTTGATTCACGTTGCCCAGTTAAAAGCTTACGCTTTCTGTTACTTTCATGCAATGGTAAGGGACTAGTTTGAACATCTAAACTGCACCCAAAACCAAACTGTGACTCAGTATTTAATCCAGTTTTACAATCCTTCTCAAGCACACTTTGTTTATTTTTCTCACTATGATCATTTTCACTCACAGCAACGGATGCAATTTCAAAAGCCATTTCTTTCCCTGCAAGTGAAATACTCAAGCAACAAATATAATTGTATAAATCATTAAGACTAGGAAGGTACATGATAATACTTCTTCCATTTACATCTGCCATTCCAGTACCACTGCGTGCATGTGAATCCACCACAGCATAATGGCCGTTTTCTGAAATAACAGCACAAGTACTACTGCCTATGGTCAAAAAACATGTTTTATACTTGACAAGCATGTGCTCCAGTCCCTTTTTAAGAGTTATCACTTCACCACTGTCAAAAAATTTACCATTACTCACATTAACAATCCCAGAAACGTATTCACCATACTCAAACTTAAATAATTTACCATCAATTTCAGAATCCATGGGCAAATCAGGTACTGACAAAAACTTCAAATTTCCAGGGATGATTTTGTTTTCACGCACCGAGGAGTACAGCTGATCACCAAGAAACACAACATGGTCCAAGTCTGTTGCCTCCCACTCAAAAACACTACGATCCGTGTGTTTAGCCAAACTCACCAGGGATATTGCCATGCACTGCACACCTCTGTTTTGAAGCTGCCGATCTCCTTGATGAAAAGATCCCCTTACACAACGTTCTGTGTCAAATCTGTTACAATTGTTTTCATTTAAAATCACTGAAGATGATTTTTTTTTTAAATTACTGCACTTTTTTCCAATTTTCAATGAATTTTTGCATTCCATTAACACTTTACATTGTTCGCCAACCACAATTTTGTCATTTAACTCCTGAACATGTTCTTTTATAAAACCAGTCTGTCTTTTGCCCAAAACTGACTGATTCACACGTGCATCCTCTGCTCCCAAACCAAATGTATTATTACACCCGTCCCAAGAAGCTTCTTTCACAAACATTGAACTAATGCCAAACCATTCTGCATTCAAAGACTTTTTCAAGTTCCAAATGTGCAACATCAAGTCATTAAAGCAACTGTTGAAAACAGCCACAGATGTTCCAATATTAGAAAACATTCCAGATGAATCTCGTGCACCACAATCAACCACAACAAAATACTCTTTATGATGAATGACAGCGCAAACGAAACCCTGCAAATCCAACAAACACAGATCTTCCTCCATCAGTCGCTCCTGCATCATTTCATACAACAGTGAAAAATCTTCACTCTTTGAATCACTAGAATACACAGGCTCATTGATAGCAACATCCCAAATTCTTCCAAACACACTGAGCTTTTCAGAAACCTTGAATAACTTTTCGGAATTGTTCACACATCCATCACTTCCATTAAATGAACAAACCAACTGCACACCTTCATTTCTAATATTATCAACATCAGCGTCCCTCCATGTACACACTGGAGCAACAACATGGTTGATTGCAGCCACAACACAACACGTAAGTGATGTTGTACTATCACTTGCATTTGTTAATCTTACTTTCATTCCAGAAATCAAAGGCCTCTGTATTTGCTCCAGACACACACAACCAGAAGTTTTACCTTGTTCCTGAACCTTGCACACTTTGGTGCGACGCATATTAAATCCCTTCTTTCGTGGCATCTAAAAAAAAAAAAAAAAAGAGATAAAAATGAAACCACCATTAAAATAAGATTCTCATTCCTATTATGTATACATAAAGCAATACATTTATACCACACAGACCAATAATCAAAAACAAAACAATATATTCAGACTATTAGAAAATAGTTCTACACAAATAAATGTAACATGTGTCTTATAATAGATTATTAAACACTGCAAATTTAACTTACCTTTACCAAACTCTTTAATGGCTTACAAAAAAAAAGGTGCTCTGGAAAAACCAGCAAACAGCTCCTCTCTCTTTGTTGTCGAGACAAAGGCTCAGTCACTGGTGTGGAAGATCCCTCAGAGGAAAACTCTGGAGTTACAAATAAAATGTAAAAGAAACAATAAAAATTAACATTTATTAAAAAAAAAAAAACAAATAAGTACATAAACTTTAATAGACATAAAATGGTAAATGCTCTCTGGGAGGCTAATCCATAGAGGAGGTCCATTACAACTGAATGAGGCCTTGCCGTGTGGGGATAACCAAAAGGCCTGTATCAGAGGACCTCGGGGTCCACAGGGGCTCATACTTTAAAATCATATCAGATAAATATGAAGGCCCAAGACCATAAACATTTATAAACTACTAAGAACTTTAAAATCAATCCTAAAGCGTACAGCAGGCCAAGCAGCCATTTTAAAATCCGTGTGTGTTCCTGCAAATATATTCATAGTGGCTGCCATACACTAATAGACTATTTGAAAACATTTATACACAAATAAATTTAACATGTGTCCTATATGAGATTATTAAACAATGAAAATTGAACCTAAAACCTAAAAAGTACAAAATAGGTTGGAACTGATCTTCAGTGGAAATACTCACGGGTCAGCAGGCGTTTAAAAGGTATTATGTGTGAACTGACATGTATTTAATCAATTAGAAAGTAGTTTTGCTCGTTAATGTGGTTTAAAAAACGTAAAAACTACGTTCGGATAATTCAAAGAGAACTACAAAGATGGCGGATTGACTACAAAAAAAAACGATCTCTGAAACGGATAGAAACTTGTTGTTTGTCGATCAGTATCGATTCTACATGTCATTTTGTACGTTTGTGTCCGTTTAAAAAGAAAATTCGTCGGTTGGTTTGCTTTAAAAAAGTCTTTAAAACTTACGTTCGCATCATATGGACGCGATCACTTCCGGTTCAACGAAGAAAAAGGTCAAATTATTTACGTTCGTCTTGTCGATTTTAAACAACTTTTACGGTTTTTTATTCAATAAAATTGATTATCAGAAGGTGAGTAGTCATTGTGGCCATGTAAAAAAGGTTCGATGGTCGATTTAAAGTAACGGTTCGTTTACAAGTCGCGGGAAAATCCAAAATGGTGGTGACAAACCTTGGTACCGTCCTCGGTGCGTCGCGTCTGGCCAGGTCGAGTTCTTCTCACTGGGGGTCCGGTAGTCTTCCTTACTGGTCAGGAGCGTCGAAGATCGAAGTGTAGAGGAATTGAGGAAGTTCTTAAAAGAACTGATTTGCTCAAATTCGGTAGGCTTCAGCGAAATTCTCTGTGGGGTGTGATTCTCTAGTCGTCCAGCAGGGGTCGAGCAGAGGGAAGATTGAATTGAAAATGCCCTGACTTGAATGGCTTGACCAGCTGCTTGACTTGTGGTTTCCCATCATGCATTTTATCGTTCGTTTTTGATGAAGTAGGTTGATTACATGTTATTGTTTTCATGAAATAATAGAAGTTCTACTTCGTTTAGTTCCGTATGTATGTGTACAACATTTTATAGTAATTATTATATTGATCATTAGTCCGTTAGGGAACATTCTAGCTGTTGGGTTTTTTCCCCATTGGCATGAGTTCTCCCATGGACCAATCAGACAGCTCCGTTTTTAGTTTGATTCCAAAGGGTTAAAATCTAATAAAATTACATTCCAATCCCAAAGTGGTGGTGTGTTGTCTTCTTTGTGTTATGTCTGTGTTAAAAAAATGTTTTGTGGGTGATTCTGTTAGATAATTCTCACACGAAACTTTTCCCAATCAGGGGTTGTGACGTCATACTTCCCATGATGCTTTGCTGGTGGGGGAAGTTTGAAAAAACCTCTCTTTTTAATCCCTTCCAGAGTTTGTTTCCAATAAGCAATAGTTTTGCAGTATTGTTGAGATGTGCTTTGTATGATGTGAAGGGTAGAGTTGGAAAATATTTTGTAACTTACAAACCATAAGTTTGGGTGGTGATGTGAACAATGTAGGTCCACATTACAAGCTGATTCTAATCACAGTCAGTTCACTCTGCTCAGAATCATTATGTTTCAAATGGGTTGATCATCATGTCCCCCTTAGAAGGTTCAGACTTTCTGATATGTCTTGTCTCATAACATCATAAGGCCTTGGTGGAGGTGATGAAAATTATTTTAGCGTAAGCAATTGACAACCTGATTTCCCCCTAGAGGCAGAATCGGAGTCCCTTTGGCGCCCTCTGGTGGACATTTCTTGAAAGTCCATGGGGTTGCCATGATTAATTGAGAACTCTTTACTTCTATAAATATATAGAAAAAGTATAGCAAATCTTTTTAAAACACAACTGCCCTTACAGACAACTAAAAGATGAGTTGAAATGTATAACATCGTGAAGGAGTTTTTGTTCATAAAAAAAGTACCATTAGAAAAGCTGGTAGCAGTGACTCCAGACGTTGCTCCTGCTATGATCAATAGACAAACAGGTTTCATCACTCACTGTAAAGCTGACCCAGACTTTCCAAAATGTCTGCATTACTGCTGCTTCATTCACCAGTAGGCCTTAAGTGTAAAAGTGATTGGCTCTGGACACTAAGTTAGAGATATGTAGGAGGCATCTCATTCTGAAATCTCAGCCTCGTGATACAAACGGCTGATTTTTTATGAATTTTTAATTATCTGACTACAACGCAATCAACCACTTCCTGTTTGGCACAAACAACCGTAAAAACTTAAAAGCTTCGCAATTTAACATCGGACATGTGTTTAGTTTACAAAACCAAAGTTTGGAGTCATTATTCACAAATCTCTAGGAGGAGTTCGTTCTAGAAGGAGGCCTGCAAATGTCCAAAATAGAGCAAAAATGACATATTGACATCAATATAGCAGACTTCCTGTGCAACTGACAGCTTGGTACCAATAGACTTTTTTGTAGGTTTTCATCTGATGAACATGTCGTGTAAAAATCAAGCTTGTATGTTAAAGAACATGGCGGGGCTCGCGAAAACAAACATTGTAGGTGGCGCTATTAAGCCGTTTTTGTGCACCCGTGCGAGTGCTGTATATCTAAGTTGGAGATATGTATGGGGGAATTTCATTCTGAAATCTCAGCCTCGTGATACAAACGGCTGATTTTTTATGAATTTTTAATTATCTGACTACAACGCAATCAACCACTTCCTGTTTGGCAGTGGCTTGCGCAGGCACCGTCAGGTGTACACCCATGAAACTCTAAACGATGAGAGAAGACCCTTGTGAGTATCTCCTGTTGTAATTTTATGAACATCGGACAAAGCACAGAGAAAAAACAGGGCAGAATGTGCCCCATGCAATAACTAGGTGGCGCTATAGACCTCGACCAAAGTTGTCATATCCATGGGTTAAGAATGGAAGCTTCATCATATCCATTGATTTTCAGTGAGATCGGACAAGGAATGTGCACGTGAGAGCAACATTTGTGCATGGCGAGACGCCCAACTTTGCCGCTCTGTCACGACCACACCCCCGCTTTGAAAGTTATGGTTTTTTATCAGAGTAAACTTCACTGGTTTTTCAACAGGTGGACGTCATTTTGAGGTCTGTTTGCTCATCCTACTTGGAGCAGTGATGCTCCAAGCAAAACATGTAATTTCCTTTTGCCAGCAGGTGGCGCTACACCTTTTTCGGATTTTTCCACTGCAGATTTGTTCAAAGTCAGACTACAATCATGCACATAAATTTTTGTTCAGATTAGATTATGCATGGCTGAGTAATGGCAATTTTTCTTTTCATGGCGTGTTTTCGAAACGACCTCCAATTTTGACGTGCCGCCACGGTCACAAACAACCGTAAAAACTTAAAAGCTTCGCAATTTAACATCAGACATGTGTTTAGTTTACAAAACCAAAGTTTGGAGTCATTAATCACAAATCTCTAGGAGGAGTTCGTTCTAGAAGGAGGCCTGCAAATGACCAAAATACAGCAAAAACGACATATTGACACCATTATAGCAGACTTCCTGTTCAACTGACAGCTTGGTACCAAGAGACTTTTTTGTAGGTTTTCATTTGGTGAACATGTCCTGTAAATATCAAGCTTGTATGTTAAAGAACATGGCGGGGCTCGTGAAAACAAACATTGTAGGTGGCGCTATTGAGCCGTTTTTGTGCACCCGTGCGAGTGCTGTATATCTAAGTTGGAGATATGTATGGGGGAATCTAATTCTGAAATCTCAGCCTCGTGATACAAACGGCTGATTTTTTATGAATTTTTAATTATCTGACTGCAACACAATCAACCACTTCCTGTTTGGCGGTGGCTTGCGCAGGCACCATCAGGTGTACACCCATGAAACTTTAAACGATGAGAGAATACCCTTGTGAGTGTCTCCTGTTGTAATTTTATGAACATCGGACAAAGCACAGAGAAAAGATAGGTCAGAATGTGACAAAAAATGTATGTGTCAATATCTAGGTGGCGCTATGGAGCTCGTCCAAGATTGTCATATCCATTGGTTCAGAATGGAAGCCTGATCACCTCCATCGAATTTCAGTGAGATTGGACAAGGAATGTGCACGTGAGAGCAACTTTTGTGTGCACGGCGAGACGCCCAACTTCGCCGCTCTGTCACGACCACACCCCCGCATTGAAAGTTATGGCTTTTTATCAGAGTAAACTTCAATGGCTTTTCAACAGGTGGACATCATTTTGAGGTGTGTCGGCTCATCCTACTTGGAGCAGTGAGGCTCCAAGTCAAACATATCATTTCCTCTTGCCAGCAGGTGGCGCTACACTTTTTCCAGATTCTTTCACTGCAGATGTGTTCAGAGTCAGACTACAATCATGCATATCAATTTTGGATCAGATTGGAATATGCATGGCTGAGTTATGGCCATTTTTCTTTTCATGGCGTGTTTTCGAAACAACGTTGAATTTCTACGCGCCGCCACGGTCACAAACAACCGTAAAAACTTAAAAGCTTCGCAATTTAACATCGGACATGTGTTTACTTTACAAAACCAAAGTTTGGAGTCATTATTCACAAATCTCTAGGAGGAGTTCGTTCTAGAAGGAGGCCTGCAAATGTCCAAAATAGAGCAAAAATGACATATTGACATCAATATAGCAGACTTCCTGTGCGACTCACAGCTTGGTACCTACAGACTTTTTTGTAGGTTTCCATCTGATGAACATGCCCTGAAAAAATCAAGCTTGTACGTTAAAGCGTATGCGGGGCGTCGGGACAAAAGTCAGTGTAGGTGGCGCTGTCGAGCCATTTTTGCGCACCCATGCCAATTTCTCATAAAATACGAAATTTTTCGCGACCCCTGATGTGTGTGCCAAATTTGGTGAGTTTTGGGGTATGTTAAAGGCCTCAAAAATGCGATTCTTCCGGCGGAAGAAAAATAATAATTAAAGCTACAAGTAGCATTTAGCGGGCCCGAGCACGTGCGACCGCATGGCACGAGCGACCGCCCCGTGAGCAACGCCCTGCTCGAGCCATTCTCGTCGTTTTTTCTTGTCCATTCTGGAGCTCCAAGCTAATGTTAATACGACAGCAGCCTGGGGGGGGGGGGGGGGGGGGGCTGTAATCTGTTGCCTTAAGGGACAAAGACTTTTGCATATAGCATGAAAAAAATTCAAGCAATGATGATAATTGCTATCACTGTCCCTAAGGATGAGAACAATAGAACTCATTCAATTTCCACTACAATGTCTAGATGAGTGTCAGCTATGTCTGATAACTTGGCCAATTAGCTGGACCGGGATCTTGCAAAGTGCAGGTGGTTAACGTCCAGTGTGTTGAGTCTGTGGACGGCAACAGTACAGCATAGCTTTTGGTTTCCACAAGAGAAGAACTCCTGACACATCTGCCCTAACAGACAACTACAAGAGGAGTTGAAATGTATAACACGGTGAAGGAGTTTTTGTGCAGAAAAAGGTACAATTAGAAAAGCTGGTAGCAGTGACTGCAGATGGGACTCCTGCTATGATCAATAGACAAACAGGTTTCATCACTCACTGTAAAGCTGACCCAGACTTTCCAAAATGTCTGCATTACTGCTGCGTCATTCACCAGCAGGCCTTATGTGCAGAAGTGATTGGCTCTGGACATATAATGACTCTTATTCTGAAAATCGTAAACAACCTCAGCTGCAAAGCAAAACAGCACAGGATTTTTAAGGTGCTATTGGAGGAGATGTCTGTTGAATATGGTGAATATGAACATTGTGAATCTGAACTTGCATTCTTGACTGACATTACTGGAAAACTAAACCACTTGATCTGCGAGCTGCAAGACAATGGCAAAACTATTTTTTTTTGACCAGCCTGCCTGAGCCAGTGTTTTTCTTGTGGGGATCTTTTCTGCCAGGGCTTGTCAGCTTGGTCAGTGGATGTTGCTGCAGTTGTTTCCCTTGCTGGGACAGCTGGAGTTAAACACAGCAGCTCACGGCTCTGAAGTGGACCCCGTTGCTGTCCCAGTCTGGATGGGCACTGTGGCGATGTTCCAATGGCCAGGCTGGCTCCTGGTATAAAGAGATTCCCAAATACCATTTCCTAACCGCAGAGCCAAGGATGTGTTTACATGTTTAGGTCAAAAATGTGATGGACAGCTTCATGTTGTCTTTTGATGTAAGTTTAAACCTAAACATGCCACCCTGTTATTAATCCAGTTGATATGGTTCTCCATCTGTGTCTAGGTGATAGAAAAGCATTTTTTTTTATATTTAGAGCTCTAAGCAAACAAACAGTTGTCTATATAAAAGAGCTTTTACAATTGTGCACTTTTAGCAGGTCTCTGAGTTCATGTGACCAATGTATGGTGGATTTTCACAGACCTTGTTTAAAACTGAAGGTGAGAGAGACTTAGAGAAATGGCTTCATTGTTCTGGAGTTCTTTGTTTCATCCACAGAAGAGTAGAATTGGTGATTGATTTTGAAAAGCTGCTGAAAAAAGTATCTTTTTAAAATTGCAATTTCTAACTTGGGTTTTACATTTTGTGTTCCATTTTTTGTGCTTTAATTGGGAAGCATTTGTTATTTGTTTGGTGTTTTTAAGGTTCTGCAAATATACACATCATTTTTTAGAGACATTTGTTATCAGTTGTGTTTGTTGATTTGTAGTTTAATTTCATTGGATGTATAGATGTCGTGTGGGGGGGAGGCTCGAGAGCAGGTAGGACCCAGGCGCAGAGACGGGAGGCAAACGGGTTCAGGGCAAGTGGGTTTATTTAACTAACAAAAAGCGCTGCAGAGCAGGATGACAAAACTAAAAACAAAAACTTACTGTGGCATGGCAAGGGACATGGACGCCAGACAAGAAGACGTGATCAACATGAGCAGAAGTTAATGGACCAGCACAGGAGGAAGGGAGAGACAAGACTTATATACAGACAGGGCAGACAAGACACAGGTGAACACGATTAGGGCAGATGGGGACCAAAGGAAGTAAAACTCAAGAAACATGACAAGACAGGAAACCTTTCAAAATAAAACAGGAAACAGAACCAAACAAGACAGAACAAGAACTAAAGCGAAAAACAAGACAACAAACTGAAACCATGACAATAGAAAGGAAAAGAAGTTCAAACATTGATTATAAAAAAGGATATAAGAGATAAAAAAAAAGAAAAAGGAAAAGAAAAAAGATAAAATATTGATTTAATTGCATTTTGAATGAATAAAAAACAATGATTAATAGAATCAGAATCAGAATCAGAAATCAGAAAAAGTTTTATTGCCAGGTTCAGTAGAGCGCACTTTACAAAACGAGGAATTTGACTTGGTGTATAGTGCAATTAAGAATAAGTTAAAAATTAAGTTAACAACAACAACACACTATATACAGTAGAGTAAGGTGAATTAAAGTGGGAGCACAGATGGGCTGGGATGGTGGGGCCTGTAAGTGGCACCGACAGTCCTTTGGTGGGCGGGGGGGGGGGGTCACCTGGGGGAGTTGGGGTATTGTTCAGCAGGCTGACTGCAGTGGGGAAGAAGCTGTTCTTGTGGCGCGAGGTCCTGGTCCTGATGGACCGGAGCCTCTTGCCAGAAGGGAGGGGCCGAAAGAGATTATGTCCTGGATGAGAGGGGTTGGCTACAATCCTGGCTGCCCGCCTCCAGGTCCTGGAGATGTGCAGCTCCTGGAGAGACGGGAGGTGGCAGCCGATCACCTTCTCTGCTGAGTGGATGACGCGTTGCAGCTTGGCCTTGTCTCTGGCCGTGGCCGCAGCGAACCAGACTGTGATGGAGGACGTGAGGGTGGATTCGATGATGGCATCGTAGAAGTCTACCAGCATCTTTTCAGGGAGGTGAAACTTCTTCAGCTGCCTCAGGAAGTACATCCTCTGCTGGACCTTCTTAGTGATGGAGCTGATGTTCTGCTCCCACTTGAGGTCCTGGCTGATGATGGTTCCCAGGAAGCAGAAGGACTCCACAGAGGTCACCGGGGAGTCACAGAGGATGACAGGGGGGAGGGGGGCTGGGGCCTTCCTGAAGTCCACTGTCATCTCCACTGTCTTCAGAGCATTAAGCTCCAGGTTGTTAGCGCTGCACTATGACACCAGCCTGGCTATTTCACTCCTGTAGGCCAACTCATCTCCGTCAGAGATGAGGCCGATGAGTGTGGTGTCGTCAGCAAACTTCAGGAGTTTGACAGACAGGTGACCAGCTGTGCAGCTGTTTGTGTACAGGGAGAGTAACAGGGGTGAAAGGACACAGCCCTGGGGGGATCCGGTGCTTGTGGTCCGAGTATCTGAGACGAGCTTCCCCAGCCTCACATACTGCTGTCTGTCCGTCAGGAAGTCTGTGATCCACCTGCAGGTGGAGTCAGGCACATTCATCTTGGAGAGTTTTTAATACTAAAGATGTATGAAAGACATACCGAAAAATATGTCTTTCAGTGTTTAACTGGCTGTCTTTGGATTATGCATGCCTGAGTAATGGCCATTCTTACTCCTCATCTCTCTGTTCACTGCTTGCTAATTTACATAGCAGGGGTCCCAGCAGGAGGGGGCGGGGTTGTAACACGACTCCTTCAGCAGAGCCAGGCTGAGAGAGGCTTTGACATGTAAGATGTTAGATGTTAGAATGCTAGATGTTAGAATGACCAGTTCATTTTATATCTATGAAAATATTCAGGGAGCTATGGGACATGTTCAGCTATAGGTGTGTGAAAATTGGTGTCGATTGTTGAAACATAAGTTACCATAAAAAAATGTTTGTTTGGAGTCTAGACAGATTTAACACAGGTTTTTGGATGAAAAAGGATTTTTTATAAATCATCTGTTACACTTTTAAGTCTGAAAAAAATATGGAAGGCAGCAAACACAGATCTCTACCGTTTTTAATTTTTTTGTGCTGATATTTGAAAGATAAGTTATGCAAAAAAATAGGTGTTTGCAGTTTTGCCTAAAAAGACGTTTTCGGACCTTTTTGGATCAAATGTTGTCTAAAAGTTCACCTGTAACTTCAATCATTCTGAATTTTTTTAGGAAAACTAAACCACTTCAACTGTGATCTGCAAGGCAATGGTAAAACTATATTTTTTATGGAACAGCCTGCAGTGTTTCTTGTGGGGATCTTTTCTGCCAGGGCTTGCCGGCTTGGTCGGTGGTTGTTGCTGTTACCAATCCAGTTGATATGGTTCTCCATCTGTGTCTAAGTGATATAATCAGAATCAGAATCGTTTATTGTCATTGTACATGGGGATACAATGAAATTGCAGCAGCCTTGGAGTGAAGGAGTTACATAAAATAAAAATAAAAATAGAATAGAAAAAGAAATACTGTATTTACAACTCTTAACAAAAAATGAACAATATGGACAGAAACTGTTAAATATTAAATATTTGTGAATAAAATAGAAAGGAATTACATGAGTTGCTGTGAGCACAGCTTAATAAATATCAAGTTATTGCACAGTGACCCGGTTAGACAGTCAGGATATTGCACGCATTGTAGTAAAATTAGAGTGAGGTGTGGTTGGTGGACGTATGTGCATTCCGTATGATAATTGCCTATGGAAAAAAGCTGTTTCTTAGTCTGTTTGTCCTGGTTCTGATGGACCTGTACCTCCTTCCAGAGGGCAGCAGTTCAAACAGAGGGAAAGCAGAATGGGTGGAGTTAGTGGTGATGCTAGTCACTCTGCTGATGCAGCGAGACTGGTAAATGTCCTTCAGTGAGGGGAGGGGGCAGCCGATGATCCTCTGCGCTGTCTTTACCACTCTCTGGAGACTCTGCCGTTCTGCTTCAGTGCAGTGGGAAAACCACACTGTGATGCCATAGGACAGAATGCTCTCAATGGTTGAGCGGTAGAACGTTACCAGCAGCTCCTGGCTGACGTCGTTCCTCCTAAGTTTTCTCAGGAAGTGCAGGCGTTGCTGGGCCTTCCTGATGACAGTCATGGTGTTGTTAGACCATGTGAGGTCAGCAGAGATGGTGGTGCCCAGGAGGGTGAAGCTGTGGACCCTCTCCACACAGTTTCCATCGATGTAGAGTGGGGGTGGATCTGTTCTGTTCTGCAAACTGGTGGGGGACGAAGATTGGAGGGAGGGAGTCTTTGATGTGTCCCAGGAGCAGCCGCTCCAGACACTTTGTGATTACAGCAGTGAGTGCAACTGGGCGGAAGTCCGTGAGGAAGGCTGTGGATGAGGACTTTTTGGGTATCGGGATGATAGTGGATGACTTCAGGCAAGCAGGGATGAAAGCCTGAGCTAGCGACAGGTTGAAGATTTTTGTGAAGACCTGGGAGAGTTGATCGGCGCAGGCCCGCAGAACCTTTCCGGGAACTCCATCAGGTCCCGCCGCTTTCCTGGGGTTTACCCTGCTGAACATCCGTGCCATCCGTGCCACGTCCATAAAGGCATTGTTTTTATATTTAGAGCTCTAAGCAACCAAACAGTTGTCTATATAAAAGAGCTTTTACAATTGTGCACTTTTAGCAGGCTGAAAAAATTATCTTTTTAAAATTGCCATTTCAAATTTGGGTTTTAAATTTTGTGTTCCATTTTTCTGTGCTTGTATTGGAAGGATTTGTTATTATTTTGTTTAAAAGTGCTACATATTGTATATACACATAATTTATTTAGAGAAATTTGCTATAGGTTGTGTTTTTTGGTTTTGTAGTTTAATTTCATTGGATTTATATTAAGGAAAAGAAGTTGCAGCATTGATTAAAAAAGGATAAAAGAGACATTTACTGTCTAAGTCTTATGTTACATCTGTAGAACTGTACTGAGAGTTGGGTTTTGTTTTGGAGCACATTCATATGTTTTGTTTGTAAAAAAAAAAAGATAAAATATTAAGTTAATTGCATTTTACATGACTAGAAAAGCAATGATTATTCATAAAAATCTATGAAAGACATACAAAACAAATGAAAAAGCAGTCTGCCCTCCCTCTTGTGTCTAAACTATTGTCACCTCACTTCTGGGTTAGTTAGCATATAAACAGGCAGCTGGTGTGTGTGTGTGTGTGGGGGGGGGGGGGGGGGGGGGTGAAATTTGACTCCAGCAACAGGAAAGATTGAGGAGCAGGCTGCAGCATGAGGAAAAGACTGAACCATGTAAGAGGAAATGACATCCTACAGTTGACCAGTTCATTTTATATCTGTAAAGAATATTCAAGAAGCATTTAGACATGTTCAGCTATATGCGTGTTAAACTTGGTGTGGATATTTGAAGCATAAGTAATTTTAAAACACACTTGTTTGGAGTCCAGACGGAAAAAGCACAGGTTTTGGGATGAATCAGGATTTTTTTAAAATCATCTGTTTCACCTGGACTTCTGAAAAAAATATGGAAGGCAGCAAACACAGATCCCTACATTTAAAAAAATAAATGGTGTTGATATATGATGATTAAGTTATGAAAAAAAATAGGTGTTTGTAGTTTTGCCTAAAAAGACGTTTTCGGACCTTTTTGGATGAAATGTTCTCTAAAAGTTCACCTGTAACTTCAATCATTCTGAATTTTTTTAGGAAGCAGTAGCACATAAATGGCTATGAAAGTTGAATTCTTGGTGCTGATAACCTAAACAGAATTTATGCTAAAAATCTTTGTTCAGTCCAAAATTTCATTAAAAAAATCAAGTGATGAAGTTTCTCGTAGACCCTATAGTGTTACATATCAAAGCTGGAGGTTATTAAAGGCATCTAATTCTGAAATCTCAGCTTCCTGAGACAAACGGCTGATTTATAATAAATTTCTATTATTTGGGTGCACATAATCGACCACTTCCTGTTACGCAGGCACCGTCAGGTGTACACCCATGAAACTTTACATGATGAGAGAGGACCCTTCTGAGTATCTCCAGTTTTAATTTCATGCACATCGGACAAAGCAAAGAGAAAATACAGGGCAGAATGTGCCCAATGCAATAACTAGGTGGCGCTATAGAGCTCGTCCAAGATTGTCATATCCATGGGTTCAGAATAGAAGCTTCATCATATCCATTGAATTTCAGTGAGATTGGACAAGGAATGTGCACGTGAGAGCAACTTTTGTGTGCATAGCGAGATGCCCAACTTTGCCGCTCTGTCACGACCACACCCCCGCATTGAAAGTTATGGTTTTTTGTCAGAGTAAACTTCAATGGCTTTTCAACAGGTGGACGTCATTTTCAGGTGTGTCGGCTCATCCTACTCGGAGTAGTGATGCTCCAAGTAAAACATGTCATTTCCTCTTGCCAGCAGGTGGCGCTACACTTTTTCCAGGTTTTTTCACTGCAGATGTGTTCAGAGTCAGACTACAATCATGCACATCAATTTTGGATCAGATTGGATTATGCATGGCTGAGTAATGGCCATTTTTCTTTTCATGGCGTGTTTTCGAAACGACCTCCAATTTTGACGCGCCGCCATGGTCACAAACATCCATAAAAACTTAAAAGCTTTGCAATTTAACATCGGACATGTGTATAGTTTACAAAACCAAAGTTTGGAGTCATTACTCTCAAATCTCTAGGAGGAGTTCGTTCTAGAGCGAGGCCTGCGAATGACCAAAATACAGCAAAAATGACATATTGTCATCAAAATATCAGACTTCCTGTGCGACTGACAGCTTGGTCCCAAGAGACTTTTTTGTAGGTTTCTATCCGATGAACATGCCCTGTTAAAATCAGGTTTGTACTATAAAGCATATGGAGGTGCTCGCGAAAACAAATTTTGCAGGTGGCGCTATCGAGCCATTTTTGTTTACCTATGCCGTTCTCCTATAAAATATGAAATTTTTCGCGACTCCTGATGTGTATACAAAATTTGGTGAGTTTTGGGGTATGTTAAAGGCCTCAAAAAGGCGACGGAAAAGTCGGAAGAATAATAATAATAATAATAATAATAATAATAAACCTAACAGATACAATAGGGTCCTTGCACTCCGTGCTCGGGCCCTAATAATAAACCTAACAGATACAATAGGGTCCTTGCACTCCGTGCTCGGGCCCTAATAATAATAAACATTCGAATTACAATAGGGTCCTTGCACTCCGTGCTCGGGCCCTAATAATAATAAACCTAACAGATACAATAGGGTCCTTGCACTCCGTGCTCGGGCCCTAATAATAAACCTAACAGATACAATAGGGTCCTTGCACTCCGTGCTCGGGCCCTAATAACTCTTACAGATACAATAGGGTCCTTGCACTCCGTGCTCGGGCCCTAATAATAAACATTCGAATTACAATAGGGTCCTTGCACTCCGTGCTCGGGCCCTAATTAGCAAGGGCTGACATCTGAACCCTTTTAGTTATGTATTCCTTAAATAATTCATTCACTGTAATGGATGCATGACTGTCTGCAGACAAACTGTGTGGATTTCTAAAAGATGTATGAAGAATTTACACTGGAGCTTTTTTCAAAGTAGTTCTTCAAAATGTTATTTTAACAGAGATCTACGGGAAATGATGCATTTAAAACAACAAAATATCATATATGTTCTGCTTATGTCATCATGTGACATATTTCCATTTCTTATGTCCTTTTTTGGTATTTGGCTTGTCTGTCAAATCCAAGTTTTTTTTTGTTTTTTTAAAGTACCACCAGTTCTTTTGTAATCACTCACGTTGACTAAGGTAAAGACTATCTAAATCAGTACTAGACAAGCAGACACCAGCCAACTCAACTGCTAGAGACACAAAAATCATGTGTGCGAAAAATTTAACTCCTAGAACTTATTTCCACATTAATTTACTTTATTGTCCATTCGAAATTTGACAAATGTTACTGCCCTAAGAGAAAGTTCAAATACAGTGAAGTCGAGTAAGCATTGATATAAATGCCCAGGTTTTGTTGCTTAGTGAGACAGAGAAGCCCTTGCATTAGAATAAAATGGAACTGTAGTTTGTTTTTTCCTCAACTGCACAACAAAAATCACATTCACTTTTGGATCCCATTCACACATAAAGGTTAAATTGAATATCCTTGGGAACACCTATATGCCACTTTCACTGTCATTCAGTCAATAGAGGAGGAAACCGTTTTCATCTGGTTTCCAGCTGAGCAAACTTGCTATTACTCGACTATGAGCTGCATGTGTAGAGATGGAAAACAAAAAAGATGTTTAAAGACAAAAAATATTTACCATAAATTGGGTTTGCTTTTTCAATTTAAATCAGAACTCAAAGTGTATACTTTTCCGAAAGAAGCAAAAGAGGAAGAAATATATTTGACTCTTCTGCTGCTTTTAGATCTACATAATTCTTAGGAAGAAACCCAAACTAAATTGTTTTAGAGATTTAAAGCAATAAATTATTATTTTCAATTGTTCAAGAGATTATTATTCTGCCTTTAGGACAATTATTCTAGAAAACCTTCGAGAAAGTCGTTTTTCTTTGAGTGGGTGCCACAGAAAATTCGCTCAAAGACCAAATCCTATAGTTTGCAGGGGGAAAAAAAAGCAATGATTCAATCTCAGCTTTTTATAAGAAACTTCAAAAAGCTCAGGTGGAGACCTCTGTAAGTGTTTGAGTAATTGACCACCTTACAAACCGCAGTCGGTGAGCCTGAAAGGTTGTTTGTCTGAGTGGGTAGTCGACAGTACAGGAGCTCCACAGGGGACCCTACTCTTACCACTTCTCTTTCACCCTTATGCCTCAGACTTATGGAGGAGCTCAGCTTCCTATCTGCAGAGTAAGTGAAGGATAGGGAGATTTTAGTCATTACTAGATCAGTGGGGGCTCTATGCTAGCAAAACGTGTGAAAATACGGTGCGGTTGTTAAGAAAATTACTGTGACTAATTTTTTTTTTTTTTTGGGAGGGGGTTATTCTAATTTCCAATGTGATCCTAGCTGCTGGACATGGACTAAAATTTTTGAATTTAAACACTTTGTGATATGCAGTTGACCAAGTATTTTATTTTAATACAAATCTTGCATTTACACAATAAAAATGAAATATCAGCGTTGGGAATACTGTTATCTGCTGTCAAGTTTTTTTGTATACGTTAACAACTTTTTCAATAGAAATCCCAACTTGGCAAAAATGTTTCATTAAATTCCTCCTTTTAATCATTTTTTTCATGGAAAAAAAACTGAAGGACTAAAAGAGAAAACATAAATAAACAATCCTCCAATGTAAATGAAACTTAAGAGGACTGAATGAAAATGTTACTGTCCATTCAGTTTGAACTTTATCAAGGGAGCAGCTTATCTGCAGCTTTAGGGCACAGATGGCAAACACGCTCTCCCCTTTGAATTAAAAACTTGTCCTTGGGACAGCCAGACCCTGGAGAAAAGATGAAAGAGGCTTAACATTTCAATAAAAGGGCAGAAATGCAAATGTGCTCTGAGAGGCGTTGCACTGTTGATCTAAAAATTTAAACATTTAATGCACATAGTGAGCCATATCTTGATAAAATATCACGGCACTTTGTTTTTCAATTTTGCTTTGAATGATGAAGTCGTTAACAAGAAGTAATAAATAATCAAAAGTTTCTCATTAGCATGCTTTTCCTGATACATTTAATACTTGCCATATTTTTACCAATAGGATAGAAGTAAGGCTACGTTCACACAGCCTTTAAGCAACCACTTCCATTGAGCAACCCATGGTTTCAGCCGTCCACGTTCAAAACTCCCACATTCACATGTCGCTACACAAGTTTTTTGGGCCTCCTCGTACAAAATGCGTCCATTCAACCTGCGATGCATGTTTAACAAAGTCAAACTTTGACCAATCAGGGAATAAGTGATTAAAGATCATTTCAATGTTTGAAAATTCATCATAGAGGAGAAATTAATATTTACAATTGGCGTCTGGCGGAACTGTATGACACCAAGCCTTTCATGTATCGGTATAGAGCTGTGAAAGAAAAAGCCTGGAGCAAAATTCACGAGATTTGCACCACTTTGACATTTTGCACTAAGTCTCTTCCAACTGTATAGGTGGCAAACATGTGCTAGTAAACAGTAGAAAAAAATAGAAGCCCCTTCATGCTTGTCCAGTGTGAAGACTATCGACTATAACCGTGTTCAGTTACAAACACGCTTTTTGCTTGTAAGTCCTTATTTTCAGTTTTCTACCTAAGAAAAAGTTGAAAATATCATTAATTTCATTTCATGTTTCCTAAGCCACTAAAAATCTATTAATCAAGCTAAAGCAAAAAGAAATATATGCTTTCTTTAGAATAAAAAAAAATTGAAATGATTTTCCTAATCTCTTTTTCCCCTTGGAATTAAACATTAAAATCCTTCCTTTTCTGTATTTTCTTTTTATTTCTTTACTTGTTCGGACTGGAATCTGCATTTTGCTAAATGGTTTTTAAAATTATTTTAACCAGGATCTTTGAAAAAAAAAAAGTACCAGTTAAAATAAACCAAAACCATACTCCGATACATGCATCTTAAATGGCTCACACAAAAGTATCCAATTAAAGAAAATGATCATGTTTTTTACTCTATTACTTTACTCTTTTTTTATCATTTTGAATTCTGTATTTTTTAAACACACAAAAGAAAACAGACTTTTTCTTTTACTTTTTTTTTTTTCTTTTGCTTGCGCACAGTTAAGCAATATATATTATTGACCACAGCCCTTAACTTTTATAAAGATATTTCCAATTAATAGACAAACCTAAGAAAAAGACAATTATACATTGTACACTCATAATTACTGAAAAATTTGCAAAATCTGGATTGCAAAGCAACAATGTCATTACAGTGGTTAAAATGCCCCGTCTTTAACACTCAATGCCATTTTGATTGTACTATGCATAAAAAATGGTCTCCAAATGAGGCAGCTTTTGAAATCCTGGTCTCATTAGGCATCAGATTGTTTTGTGAGGGAAACTGTAGTGAGAAGAAAACCTGATTTGCTACTTTGATAAGTGAAGCGGGTGAACATGTTCAATTAAAGATTTCCCTTTGACATGGATCAACGTAGTCCGCAGAGATTGTTGGCTATAAAACACTACCCTGTTCAGAGGAACGTCTTATAATGAGAAGCAGGACGTAATGGCTTCCGCCTTGTTATTGCACCTCATATGCTAACAGATCTGCTGTCACACTTCTGCTGATGTGTCATTTGCTGCAGGAGAAACCTCTGCAGGCCGTCACTTGAACACTAGACTCTGAACAAATATTCTAGATGATAACATTACACCATACACGTGTGATATATCTGCATTTAAATGTACTACAAACAAATGACTTTTTGTTGCTACAGAGAATATATTTAGTATGACAGAGTTTTAGGGCCAGTGTACAAAATTTTTTTTTTTTTAACTGGGACTTAAAAAAAAAAAAAACGAGAAAAAGGTCATAACTCTTAAAAAAAAAGAATAAAGTTGTACATTTACGAGAAAAAGTCATAAGTTAATGAGAAAAAACACCAAAGTTGTCTGTTTATCTGAGCCTTGCTTAAAGATGAAAGATCCTGAGCATTTTGTGAAGCTTTATTTCAAGATTGGTTTCAAAAACAAAGAAATTCTGAATCTCTGAATTGACTCGAAATCAAATTATTGCCAGGGGTTCGGTGTAAAGCGGAGTTTTATATAGAAAATAAAAAGCTCAGAGACACGTTTGGGTGTAGAGGACCGCTACTTTATTCTGCCCTTTTCATTCACATACCCAGAAGTCCATTTGTCACATTACATCATGTAAATGTCATGCACACAAGAAAGTAAGTAAGTAAATCTGTAATTTTATGTTGCACTTTTCTCAGAGAGCAACCCACAAAGTGCTTCACAATGTTAAAACAATATCAAATTGGTAGTGAGACCTAAATTAACACACACAGGCATATTACTGTGAACACAAGTAAAAGTCAGCTAAAAGCTCTCCTAAATGAAAATGTCTTAACTTGAGCTTTAAAACACTCGACTGAGTCAATCTGGCGCAGAGAAAGGGGGAGGTTGTTCCAAAGTCAGGGAGCGACTGCCTAAAAGGCGAGGTCCCCCCCTAATTTTAAAAAGAGTTTTTGGAACACATCAAAGATTTTTATCAGTGGACCTCAAGGAACGTGCAGGAGTGTGGGGGGTTAAAAGGTCAGAAATATAGTTCGAGGTTTGTCCGTGCAAGGGTCTAAAAACTAAAATCATAATCTTAAAATCTATTTTAAATTTAACAGGAAGCCAATGTGGCGATAAAAGCAGAGGGGTGGCATGAGTGCGCTTATTAGTTCTAGTTAAAAGCCTTGCAGCAAAGTATCTGGATCATTTGGAGACGTTTAAGAGACTTTTTGTTAAAACAAGTAAAAAGAGAATTGCAGCAGTGAGAGTCAAGAGACATAGCTTTGTCAAACCAGACACCAAGATTCCTGAGACTGAGGACAGAAGAGCTAAGTGAACCAAGGTGTCTTTTGATGCAGGGAATTTTGTCATCAGAAGCAAAAATTATTGTCTCTGTCTTATTAGGATTCAGGACACCAAAGAAACACCAAGGCGGAAGGAAAACTGTGTTACATAAGACCCCTCCTCCAGGTCTTGTTTCAACATAAAACAACAAAGAGGAATTAAAATACTCTGTTATATTGGCACAAGAATGTTGAAAATGCCAAAAAGTGTGCCTCCTCAAAATCAGAAGCTTCACACAGAATTGTCTTTTGCAGAGGAAGAAAGACTTGAAGTGGACAGCTGCAGGGATACCAATGGCTTCATCAACGGGCTGTAGAGTTCCTGCAAGCCATCAATCAATCAATAAAACATGAATAAATCGTGAATCAAACAAATGAGCTTCCAAACATTTGTAACATTTTAAATAAACATTCAGTTCACCTGTTAAACTAAGTTTAGTTGGTCTGCTCTGCTGCTGCGCGGCGTTCACTTGCTGCTCTGCATGCTCACTTCAACTTTAATCTTTTACATTTACTAGAAAAAAGTCGTAAATTGATGGCTTTAAATCTCGTAATATAACATTTTGGGTTTTTTGGGGCCCTTAAACCCTTTCATAATTTAGTCATTTTTGTTAGTGTAAATCTTTATTCAACCCTCCTATGGCCTGGTGGATGTAAAACTGCATGTTTTCTGAAGCTTGTGTAACATTCCTGTTTTCTATCAGCTGTCAAGAGTTCAGAGCAGACCCCAACTCAGAGCCAACCTTCTTTATCAGTTTGCTGAGTTTTCTTTGAATTGCTGGCTCTGTCGCTGCTGCCCCCAACAGATGGCTGCAAAGTAAATTGCAGTCTCTGCCACAGAGAAGATATGCAACATCTTTGTAAAAACATTGATGGATCTTAGATTCCTCAAGGAGTAAATTCTGCTCAGTGTCTTCTTGTCAACTCCGCTCATGCATTTCAATCTGCTGCCTGACACCCAAGAAACTGTTTCTGCCAAAAAAAAGGCACTTCTCTCAAGATAAACTGTCCATTTTCTTCTCAAATGATCACCTTTGACCGTTAGTTTCCTCTTAATTATTTCCTTGGACTCCTGTCCTTCACTGACACCAGCCACAGCTGCCATCTGAACATTCACAGAGATGACAGTCCTCTGAAGATTTCTTAAAAGACTGATGCTTGGCGTAAAAACAAAGAAACGTGTAAGTGCTTAGTCCCTATGCTGTCACATCTATGAACTGTTAGAGGTTTGTGAGAAAATCCACCAGGTCTTTCTGAAACTTTGCTGACAGATCATCCTAAAAAGGACCAGAGAAGTCCAAGAGAACAATCCTTATTGAGAGGAATGAGATTTTTTTTTTTTTTGTTTACTGTTGCTGGAAAGATGTTTTAAATGTTTTTTTTTTTTTGCTTCATGTTCTGTTTTCAGGATTGTTTTTATTCTTTACAGAGTCTTTCTTGGTTTCATTTGCTAATTACCCACAGCTTTCTTCATCTATGTAATCATTCTCAGTGTATTTAAGGGTCAGGTTTTCAGGACATTCCTGTCAAGTCAGCTGCTGTGTCAGCTGCTTTTGTTTTATGCTTTTGTCAAGCTTAGTGTTTTGTTTTAATTTTTTTTAATAATTAAAGTTGTAATGCCCAATCTCCTGTTATTTGGAGTCTTTCTCAGTTCCTTACTTTGCATGTAATTTACAGTCATATTACTGGCCCACATATAGTCATAGGTATATTTAACAAGTGGTTAGGAAAGGACAGCCTATTTTGACATCAGAGACAGAAAAAAATGGACAACTAGACTGAACGGATATTCATAGCTAAAATTGGCCCATTGATATAATGGAAAGAATAGTGAGTTTATGGTGTTTTCTTTTGTAAAAGGCTTTATTTTTTTCCCCATTTGATAACAATATTGTCTGCCAAGTGAACCATTTAGGCTTATTTTTTTAAAAACCTGATAAGTTGGTCAGCACTACTTTTTACATTAATTAGCCCACCCCGTATTCTGACATGGAAAAAAGTGGTATTTCATATTAGCCTTTTTTACATTCATTCACTACTGAAGGGTTGCTTCAGATTCCGCTGAAATCACTGTAATTGCTTCAACGGTTGCATCAGTGGTGTAAACATTACGTCATTTCCTCAAACCCATTGTATAAAGACGAGTTACGCAGAAAAAGTATTGTTGTTCATATAATCCAAAATCGTTTTTATTTATTTTTACTAGTCCTTCCTATATAATTGACGAGTTATCGTATGAACGATAACCCACCAGTTCGGAGTCTGGGGAGGTCAGCAGCAGAGCCTGTGGCTGCACCAGCACTGCAGTCAATGTGAATCATCTGCCGTAGCTGGACCGCTCCGGTGGCCGCACTTTAGCCGACCAGTTTGAGCCCAGGGTTATGGTAGTTGAAATAATGTAAAGTGGCGTCAAATATAAAAGGGTTAAAACTCTTGCTACATTTTTGTATTCACATTTTATGTATGTGATGAAGAACCCATTTAGATTTTGCAGCGTTTTAAAATAAGACTTTGCAGCTGTTGATCGTTCTTAAAACAGCTTTTTTTTTACTGCATTTTCAAATAGCACTGCATGCAAAGCTCACATACATCTGTGTGTTTTCGTAAAAGAAGAGAGGCATACACCTTTGAATAGTGAACCAATCAAATGCCAGTTTGCTTGTCACAGACTGAGAATTATACCAGCATGTGCCTTATACCATGAGTTTTAAAATATATCAAGTCAAGCTTTTTATTTATTCATTTTTACATTTTGCGGCTGGAATACATAAAGTCCATCATTTGACTGTTTTGTTTTGCATGACAATTTGTTTGCAAACTAGCTCTGAACACAGATGTGCCGTTTCAAACCAGAAAAGCATCTGTCCTACTCACTGAAATTGTTTTCTTTTATACTAGGTAGGATCCCGTCAGCTTTACTTCATAAGAAAGATCTTCCATCAGTTTGGAATACTAGAGTCTGCGTGAAATGCACAGAATATATTTTTTCCTCTCTAATTGTGCACAGAGCGCACAACATTCAATAGGCTTTTCATTAATATTGCATACTGCAACCAATTTCTTTCCCTGGAGACTCTTAAGGTGGTGCAGTGGATAGACTGGCATTATTTGCACTCAGTCTGCAGAGACTTCATTAAAAAACCTAATTACAGATTTTAATTACAGTCTTTTCATTGTCATTTTCTATCATAAATTTAATAATAATATCCACTTATAATGTCTGTGTTAACATTTGGTTGAAGGTTTAACATTCAGCTTACGTGGAAAAACAAGTCGGACATAAAAATGTTTTCTCACTTAACATAAAGAAATTCAGTCAAACGTGCTGCACTATTATGTGGTTCAACATAAACTGGTTTACATTTATCTAAAAAAACATTTTTTTTGTTCAGTTGCCATGAAACACCATGTGCTATGGGTTCCACTTAAAGGTCTTCTTATTAATTATCTTATATAATAAAGGAGTAGAGTGAATCAGTCCTTGAGAAACTGTCACCATGGATAAGTACTCAGGCTGCAATGTGGTGGAGGTTAGCAGTGTTTTCTCATAGCAGGGGGGCCGTGGTTTCAAACCCGGCTTTTCCTTTATGTTTGTGTCATTCCTGTGGATGCGTTGTTTTTTTTAGGGGGGTCATGGTCCCAAAAACATGTTTTATTGGTAAGCAAATGGCAATTGTTGACAAGCCCTGCAGTAGACTGGACAACTGTTCAGGTTACCCCCTGAATTTGCACTAAAGTAGCTGAGATGAGCTCCAGCAACCCCTGTGACCCAGCATGGGTCTAAAGGAGAATAGAAGATGGATACCGAGTTAGCATACATATGTCTGGCCAACATCAGCTAGGTATTTTTCATTATTATCATTGTAATTTAATCATCCACCCATTTTGTAGAAAATAAAATAAATAGAAGAAACTTATGGTGGGCCAATCAGGCTTGATTTTCTATTTAGGCAAAAACACATCCTTGTTGAGCTTCAAAGATCACACAGAATCAGACGTGCTTCCTTTCGTTTGATTGTGAGCAATGGTATCGATGACAGATTTTGTCATTCTGTCTCATTCTCTTGATTTAAATAAGCCGTGAGGGATAAACAAACATGGATCCCACTCCATTGTGGATGTTTTGCCTGTTTTGCTCTTTGGATTTTCCCAAAAGTTGAGTCAAGCCAGGGGAAGATCCTTTGATGGGCTACAGCTTGACCAACAAGAACAAAATTATGTAAACATGCAAAGCAGGAAAAGCTTGAGCAGTAAAAAAAAAAAGAAGAAAAAAAAAGGAAATCAATAGAAGTTTTTGGTGACGCGTTTCTTTGTTTTTCTTTCTTTTTAACTTGTTCTGTCCAAAAACTGAGCAAACAGATTAGAGCTGAAGGCCTTTTGTGTTGGACAGGTTTTACAATCACAAAAAGAGGTTATATAACTTCAAAAAACCAGTGTGTACATTTGTATAAACCCCTTTTTGTTACTTTATTATTTTTTATTTCTTCGTAACATTTAGTGTGTGTGGGGAGGGAGAGGGGAAGAATGTGGTGACGCATTTCTGCCCATCCTTGGGCTTGTTGTCTTTGTGTATATAACTATTATCACGGGTTTATGATTAAGTAAATATAGACCAACTCAGGTTTGGATTGCAGGCTGACCTCTAGGTGATAATGGACAAAAACTCTGCCTGCAATGTCATAATGATCATTTTATTAAATATCTGGCCAAGATGACCCAAACACACATGTGCTGTCTGAGGGGCATCAACCTTGAGCCTTGGCTCATTTCAGACTGTCACATTTGAGAAACTCAATAATTATGCATTTTCCCAACGCAGTCCAGCAAGTTTTCAGGGTTTGCATTTGTTTAATATCTTTTGGGATCTAAGTGAAACTAAAATGAGCTGGAAAACTCAACTCATTTGTGCAGACTGGTGGTTGTTGACACAAGTTAATTTTGCATGTAGTTTTTTTTCTTTTTCTGCTTTTTTGCTGGTTTGTTAGTTGGCAACTTGAGTTGAGGTTCATGTTTTTATTTATTATTGGAATATAAATCAGTTCTTTAAAACTTGAGTCCTTCTGCAGCTGCAAAACTAATATAAATCTTTTTTGTCAACTTTTTGTCTGGACTGCAGCATCTTTCTTTACTTTCGTCAGACCCACCACTTTGACGATGGATTGAACTGTTCTGCACACCTTCAAAATGGTCTAAATGCCCAATACCAAATAAATGCTGACTTGTTGATTTAAAAAAAAAAAAAAAAAAAGTTAGTGTGGAAGCCAGTTTCCGCTGCCATGACATAAGTGCCTCTGCTTTTTTATTGTGAGGAAACCAGCAGAGTGCAGAGTACTGCATCACAGTAACAGTGTGGCAAAGATAACAGTGAGGGCAGCGGAGACACTTATCCCTGCTGCAGAATTTCCCAAGTCAAGCACACCCTACATTTCTACACACAAACAGCCTGTCATGCTGATAACAGCTGAGACTTGAAAGCTGTTGCATATTTTAAGGTAGAAATGGAGGATAATGGAGCTCAGGCTCGGAGATGCTGCAGAACGAGAACTGTCAGTGGTGTCTGCTGAAATCCAGGTGAAGTCATCTTAAGAGCTCCAACTTTAAGGTTAAGCCCCCAATGCAAATGATAGGTCTAAGCCATGAACTAATAATGGGGTACAACACCGCTTATAACTTTAAAAACTCAACTTTACTCAACAACAGCTGAACAATGTGGCATACGATGAAACGTAAAATTAAAACAATAGGTAAAAATGCAAGAAAACTGTTTGAATAAATCAAAGCTAAATTGAGAAAACATCTGAGAACGGTGTCATGTGAATGTGTTTTAGGTGTCTGACTGTGATGACTTTTGTTAGTAAAAACAAAAATCAGCAGCTTTTGATCATTTTCTAGATGTAAAAGATGTTAAGCTTCATAATGTAGTGCAGTTTGTTGGCTTTTTAGGATTTTGCCTTTGTGTGTACACACCAAGACCTCCTAATCCAGTACGGTGTTGTTACTCTTCTCTTCATTCGATCATGCTTCTCTCTTTTTTCCTCCTCTTGGGCTTGCTTAGCTAAAGCCTTGTAAAATAAGCACAAGGCCTTAATCATAAATATTTTAATTAATTTTGGTCTTATGTATCATTTATCCTACAAATGTGAAACCTAAAAAAAGGTGCGATTTGTAGGCCCATTCGATGAAAATTAATTTGTATTTATACATAATTAATTTAAATACAAATAGAGATCCTATTAGCATAATTATTGAGTTTCATCAACATTCTTTGCACGATAAGATAATGTTTAATATATGTAAACAAAACACCAGCATTGCAGTGTATACTGTAAGTGATAACACATTAATATTAATTACACTTAATTAATTAAATGTAGAAGTGAAATTTATTCCTTGTGGTTGGAGAGCATTGTGTTATTTAAAGGGGCATCCATCAATCCCCTGAAAACAAACTAGCTTCTTTACGGGAACAAAGCTGAAGGTTCAGGATGAAGTGACACTTCTGAAGGAGGAAATTATGGATGGAAAAGCTGAACTCAAGTGACGCATCACATCACACTATCAGCCACCATATGTGGAGAAAAATATGCTTATTTTTACCAAAGATATCAGGATGAAAAATGATCCTACTACTTTGTCAAGTGCAGAAAGGAGCATGGTAGGATTTGAATCCAAAGAAACTAAGTTATATACAGTATATTTATATATGTATATACATATATATATATATATATATATATATATATATATATATATATATATATATATATATATATATATATATATATATATATATAGTTGTATTTTTAAAGTAGCTTCAATCTGGAAGTTGGAGGACTGACCAGTCCTGTCCTGTGATCTGCTAACATGTAAGTGATCATTCTTTTGTAATTTAAATTAACTTCTGCTTGGCTTGAGCAACTAGACAGATTTCTTTGTTTTTTTAAAGAATGCAGCTGATTGTTTGTTATACGAGGACAAAAAGAGCTACCGGGTGACTGAATCACACAAATCATCACCACTGTGCTTAATAGAAGGTGGTTTCACAATCATAAAATTTGATTCTTTTTGCACAAGAGTCTTCTGCCAAATTTCTTGTTCCAGAAATTGTCATCAAGAGCTTATAGATAAACTACAAATCTTTCTACCTTGATGCAATGTTTTTATCCACAAATCCCTTTCCACGAGCAAAACTTGTTTTTTGTTTCTTTTGGTAGGCTTCATGTTAGATTATTCCTGACCTTTTTTCTATTATGAATAATCTTACAAACAGCAAAAGGATGAGCTCATTTTAACTCAAGTGTCTGGATTGATAAACAATTGTTTCTCTCGGGTCATTGCGAATCTTCCCCCTGGGTTTTTTGGAAACACACACCTGAATGATGTTTGCTTTTCTGACGTGGGGCAGTAAGTGCACAAATGGCCTGATTTCTGATATGAAGTTAGATTTGCTTCACACTGTTAAAGCTTTATGAATTCCAAGTCTTTGTCTAGTAAGAATATTAGGCGTGTCAATGGCAGTAGTTACTCTTCTGCACTTTTAGTTTAACCTGCAGGACTTAAAACACAATTAATACTGTGTTTGACATTTGGAATTACACTGAAGGTATTATTACAAATAATTTAATCACCACAACTAGCATTCCTCAGCAGCAGCAGGTACTTGTTCCCTTTGGCAATTGCTTAATCATTCTCATGTCCCACACTAACCACCTAACAAGCATTTTAGGCACAATGGCCTTTTCCTTACAATGAAAGGATACAAACAAATAAGCAGTATTTTTGTTTTATTTTTTATTTTAATATATTTACAGTTAAGCAGAATTCCTACAGAAAATTAAAATGAAAAGCGCTCATAATTAATCATAATTAATTACAGCGGGTTGCATGAGTAATTGCAATTAAAAATGTAATTAACTTGATAGTTTAATATAATTTTTTTTTTTTTTTCTTAAGTTGAGAAGTCTTGCTGCATATCCAAGTGTAAAACTTCAAACCCATAAAAACATGAGCATACAAGTTTAAGTTGTTTTCTCCCCAAAAAATAAAAAATTTTAAAAGGGAAATTTTTGGGAAAACATCTACAGACCAATAAGATTCGTGTTTATAAATTGGGTTATGATTTTTTTTATTTAAACCCTTTTTTATTTTAAAATAAGTTTAAAATGTATTGCTGACTTTTTTTTATGAATCTTTGGAACAAATTATTTTCCTAGAACTTAAAGTCAGGCCATAACCTTTAACCTTTAACCTTTAACCCTGATCAGCCATGACTGTGCGTCTCACATCCACCAACTCTATGCAGTTCTTCATTAAACAATCAGCTTTATTAAATGAATGACTTATTATCTTTACAATCAAAAGCGTGCTCATGCAACTGTGCTTTCAATAACAGTGTTCCTTTTCTGCTTTGCCTCTTAATTTGTATGCGGCCTCTTTGATTGCTTGCCCTCAGGAGAGCAAAAGGTCCATAAAACGGTCATTCAGAGGGCCATGCTTGAATATTTCAAATGGCTCCAATACAACTCTGAGGAAATCAGTTTGGTATAGATGGATTAATCAATCCTTTGGTATTTGACAAAGAAGCCTGGGTTAACTTCAAAGTGGGGGCCTTGTTAGCTAAACACACATGGGGGATGATGCATTATCTGTCTTCTCTGGAACTGCAGTCCATGCTTCAGTTCATTGATATTTTTATAGACTTTCTCATATTGATCTGTGCAAAATGTGAAGTGTTTTACTGAATAGAGGAGTTCAAATGATAAAAAAAAAAATTGTGAGCATTAAAAGAACAAATAACTAAATACAGTATCAAATGAAAATCAGTTAAATCTCAGGAGATCCTTAGGAAGGTGTGTCTTAGGTTGAACTACGTTGTCAAATAAAGTGGTTTCTCCTCGAATGATTCATCTTTTACTTGTTGTAAGTGTACCATGAGGTATCTTTAGTTACTCCTCAAGACCCCTTGCAGTGACGTCACACGAGTGCCATTGTACGCCATTTTGGGAATCAAGCATACATTGTTTCGATACATCCAACGGGTAAAATTGGTGAATTTGGTGTAGAGGAATAGTCACCAAATTGGTACACATGCGTTGCTGTTGGTTGTCACAACAGAAAATCTCCAAATTCATAATACCAATTGCCGCGGGATGAAGACAGAAAACGATGGATAACTGCTGGAAGGGTGGAGGCCTATAGATGCCGCCAGACTCAGTAGTGAACATTTTATCTAGTAGGCCTATGATTTCACATTTTATTTGTCCTAAAAGGCCAAAAAAAGGACAAACATACATTTTTTGGAATGGATTTGGGGATTATCTGGGGAAACGGGTGCCAGGTGGAAGCAGTACTTTTTTTTGTTTTTATGATCAAATAACGGGGGGGGGGGGGGGGGGGGGGGCTGCAAAAATTTCACCAAAATGTGCAAATGTGAGGAAGCAGCATCACAGGTTTCTGCAGAGGCTGAATGCACCTGAGCTGTGTTTGTTTCTCTCCCTCCGTCTCCATCATCCTCACCCTCACTATGTGGAGGATAAATTATTGCTGCAATATTAAGGCTAACAATGCTAATTCCATTATCACCTTTTGTATTTAGTCAACATATAGGAATATATTTTACTATTATGCAACTCAGTCTGCAACCTCTTCCCTGCGGCCCAACAGCTCTGTGTTGTTTGTGTGTTGGTGCGGGGGGCTGCATCCGAAGAGACACCAGGCATTGGTTCCGATCCGTAGCAAAGCTTGCAGCCCTTTTTCTACTTGCCAACAACTCAGAAGGAACTGAGAAAGACAGACAGTAGAATGGACACGACAAAAGATCAACAAGACAAAGATCCGCAGCATGAGCGCTTTCTGTTTTACTTCCACTATTTGACTACCAAAATGGCAGAGAGGGTGTTCTCACACGCACTGATGTCACATGCAAAGGGTCTATAGAGACTCTAGTTTTACAAAATATATGTGTACATATATATTTTTCTTTATAGGATATATTTTAATGTTGGTCAACAGAAAGATTTTCAAGCATATTATTCCAAAAATCAAAGTGAAGCTTCTTGGTTTTTATTGGCTTAAAAGATTTCTCCCAAAGCAGTGTTATGCACTGCATAACAAGGTCAGAGTTGTTTTTGAAAAATTCTTTGTATCTCATTTATTTGTCCACCACCATTCAGTCTTCAAAAACTATAAAGTTTAAGTGTAAATCTGTATGTTTTAGCAAAAACTTAATAAGTTTGATCATTTCTAATCTTAATATAAATCAATTGCACTTCAAAGTTTTATATTTTATGTTGTGAGATTATTTGCTAAATTTAAACATTTTTGCAATTAATTTTATCGTCTAAAGGAAGGAAATAGCCTTTTAGTCTAAGAAAAAATCTTTGTAGCAGATATATTTGCAAAAACTCTTCAACCCACAGGAACTATGTATTTTTTTCCCCTCTCATTGTGCAAGTCGACTTGACAATCAATAAACCTCATTCAAGAAAAAAAATAGCATTTTTTTTCTTAAATCAAGTGCAAATTCTGCTTTATTGAAGCCAACTCAAAGGAGAAAGCAGCTTTAACACTCATGCATGAAACTCCCAAACAAGATCTTGCATCTATGCTGCAGTGTCGGACTTAGCACTCCAAACACGTCATAGTGAAGCACAATAAGGATGCCAAGTCTGAATGCCTAATTTGCGGCCAGTGGGATGCTTTATTCAGTGATATAAACAAGTGCAAGCCCTACTGCATGCGCTGTCACGTGGGCCAAGCACGGGCTGAATTTGTAAACAGACTAACGGAGACCCCTTGTTAACCCCTAAAGCCAGAAGCAGTCATTCAAGAGAGACTACAGACTTTGAAAATCCAGTTGTGCATAGCAATTGAAATCATAACTCCAAGGATCTGGCAGAGCAACATATGAAGTCTTTCATTATCCTTGACTCTTTGGAACAATGGCAGCAATTCCCCCTGAATTCAAATGACATAAAAACAAAATACTGCAAACAAATCCATTTTTCATGTGAGCATGCAGAGAAACATTCCATGTGCAGCTTATCGGGGTTCATTAATTGTTCAGAGAAAAAGACATTCCTAATGCAATTGATTGTTTACTATTAGTAAAGGGTCTGCTAAAAGTGTCAGTGGTCCAAACAGCAATCTTTTTATTCAATGAAATATGAATTTCATGTAAAAGAGCACACACACAATTACGTGTACACAATTATTATAACTAAAACTTAAAAGTAGAAGGAAAAAAACATTAGATTTTTTATGTTACTTCTTTGAAGATTTTTTTTTATTTTTGGGACTGACATAATTTAGGCAAAATTAGGTGTTAATTTATTTAGGATTTAAGTTGCCTGAAGGATTGGAAGCAGCTGCTATTTGTTGCCAGTTTTTAGACAGTCGTGACAGACTGCAACAGTTGCTAAATGAAAAAAAAACCTCCCTCTCAAAGTGCTGAAATATTCAGTCCGCATAATAGGTCTGCACATTTGCCGTATCTGATGTTCAAAAGTTCTAAGACATTAAATCTGCATTATAGCCTTTGACTCACACTGAATAAAACTGTCACATTTAGAAAATCTTAAAGCATCTTAGCTGCTCAGTGTCTGGCCTATAAATTGTAACATTTGTTTATTTGTTCTGCCCGTGTTTCTGTTGGAACTTTCCTGCATAACCTGTTTGGCTGATGGGAGCGTATTTGCTGCTCGCTGCGACTCTGCAGGAAATCATTTACACAAATGCCCCCTGCCGCTGCTGGTGTGCTGCTTTGCAGTCCAATCAAATCTCATCCCCTAATTTCACTAATCAGCTGCTTTGAACCAGAACGAGGAAGCCATCAAGCGGTGGTGGTGGACAGAGCTGGATTGTCTCGAACATTCAGCCCCTTTCCTCGCCTCACCCATAAGGCCTTTATGCTTCGTTTTAATGCAAACCAACATCCATGTGGAAACCAACATACATATAATCTAAAAATAAAAACAACTGGTGCATTAGTTATTAAATTAAAGACTCAGTCATTTATCTGTGATTACTCATTCATCCAGGATGGTTCCATTGGAAAATACATTTTTAAAAGGCATGTAAACTTAGTGTATCCATACTGGAAAAATTATTCGGTCCAGACCAAGTCCGCTTAATTTGGTCCAGATCAAAACCTGAACCTTGTATTCAGACTGTTGTCAAGCGGACTTTCCTATTTCAAACCAAAGTTGTAAACCAAAGCATGTGACTAAAGATCTATTCACTCATTACCCAGGAACTATGAGGGCGGGTCATAGCAACTGGAGACAGAAATTATGCAAGTCCTGCGCTTTGCAGTCCTTGTCGGGGTAGTTCACTTACTTGGATACACCCTAAGTCTACATGACTTTTAAGCACTTTGTGTTGTGTTTTTATATGAAAAGTGCTGCATAATTAAGTTGATTATTCAAACTTTATATTCCGCTGAGCAATTTTAAAGGCCTGTATCAACGTCAGATACAACGTTTTTCACTGTTACTTTGGTCCAGCGGAGGCATGCTGCAGGGCGGTTGCCAAGGAGACATTGGCTGTGAAGGTGCGCTGATACGTGTTTATGAAAAATGCATCGTCTTGAAAAAAGTGAGAAGCAACGTGTATCACATTTAAAGTAGTTTTGATGAGCCTGCATTGATCCAACCACATTTCAGTGAGTTGCTTGGTCTCATCTTGTGATGTTATGGCATTGTTTTAAGAGAACCAATTTCTAAGCTCCCTTTCCTTTCGAAGGTTTTGGAGAAAATTGGGTACTGCCAGTTTAAGAACGTTTTTAGAGGAGAACAGCATTCTTGAGGTGTTTCAGTCAGGATTTTAACCCCCGTCACAGTACTGAGTCTGCGCTATTGAGGTTTTCAAATGACATTTTTCTAGCAACGGATGCCGGTCACCATGTTGTTTTGGTTCTGCTCAATCTGGCAGCTGCATTCGACACAGTTGACCACCAAATCCTTTTGTCTCACCTGGAAAGCTGGGTGGGCCTTCGAGGTAGTGTTTTAGAATGGCTCAGATCGTACTTAACTGAGAGGAGGTTCTGTGTCCGTCTTGGACGTGCAATATCCCGTAGAACAACTCTTACATGTGGTGTACCTCAGGGCTCTGTTCTGGGGCCTCTTCTTTTTTCATTGTACCTGCTTCCACTTGGGTCTGTGCTCCGCAAACACGGGATTTCATTCCACCTCTATGCTGACGACAGTCAGATTTACATACCGTTAAAGCAGGAAGAAGCATATTCTGCTCAACAGTTATTAGAGTGTCTTGATGACATTAAGACATGGATGTCATGTAACTTCTTACACTTAAACCAGGAAAAAACTGAGGTTCTGTTATTTGGTCCAAGTGACATCTCTAAGGCAAATGTCAACTTAGGCATTTTAAATGATCACCTAAAGCAGACAGCAACGAGTCTAGGTGTGAAACTGGATAGTAATTTAACTTTTAATGCTCATATCAACTCAGTGGTCAAATCCATTTTTTTTCACCTGAGACAACTGGCCAAGGTTAAACCTCTCCTCTCTCGCCATGACTTTGAGATTTTAATCCATGCTTTTATTTCAACACGTTTGGACTACTGTAATGCTCTCTATGTTGGGCTTTCCCAGAAGTTACTTGCTCGATTGCAGTTAGTCCAAAATGCTGCTGCCCGTCTTCTAACTGATACACGGAAACAACAACATATTATTCCCATTTTAGCATCTCTTCATTGGCTCCCAGTTCGCTTACGCATTGATTTTAAAATTCTCCAATTCGTTTTTAAATGTCTCCATGAACTTGCTCCAAAATATCTGTCTGACCTGATTCAGATGTACACTCCCCCCCGCTCCCTTAGGTCAACAAATCAGACACAGCTGGTCGTCTCGAAAAAAACTGAGAGAAAACTGAGAGGTGACCGAGCCTTCTCAATCTTCGGACCAAAAATCTGGAAGGAATTGCCCTTGTACCTCAGACAGATAGACTCTCTTGGTATTTTTAAATCTGCTCTTAAAACATATTTTTTCACTTTGGCTTTTAACTGAGTTGGAATCCGGACCTATTTCATGTGTTTTTTACGCTTTATATTGTCATGTGCTTTTATTAATTTTTGTGTTGTTCCGCACTTTTGTGAACCTTGTTCTGTTTAAAGTGCTTTATAAATAAAGTTGAGTTGAGTTGAGTTGAGCTGTATGGGTTAATGGCACTCAAAACAATTAAATACATTGTGTCTTTCTCATTCATTTTGACAAGAAGGTCTACAAAGATAGCAAGGAAGTCATTACAGTAGAGTAGATGCAAGAAAATAATCTAGAAACCTAAAATGCAACCAACAAACATGGAAAAAGTCTTCACCAAATATATTTTACAAGCTGAAAAAACCATCTTGAGGCTACAGCTCCTGCTTACAGTCTACTGACGTCTGCTTCAGCCTGATGGGCATTTTAACTATCTGTTTACAATGTAGCTTGACAACAATGAGCCGACATCTCACTTCCCCCATGTGACCCCTGTCAAAAAGATATTATAATCCATACTTATGACATTTTGTTCTCTTTAGTCACAGAAGGTCATCTGGGTGATCCTGCCAGCCTGTTCTGTCGCAAGAACTTCTTGCTGTAACTTTAATGACATCTACAATAACAGACAGGTTAATTTTTTAAGTAAAAATGACTTAAAACTTTAGAGTTTTACCTGTGTTTTATGCACAAAATAATTGAAAACCTCTCTTTTTTAAGCTTGTAAGTCTGTGAGCTTCAAGTCAGTGTGTATTAGATTTATCACTTTCTTGTCCCTACACCTTGCTGATGTCTCCAGAGTATGACTACATTGGTATGAGAGTGGGGGCTTGAGCTGTGACTATGACATCTTTCTTGGTGCATTATCTTCACACTCAATCTCCTTGGGGTAGATGGAGTGCACAGAGGAAGTGCTTCCACCAGTTAAGTCCTAGCATGTAACTAGACATTGCTTTTAGAGGTCGGCTGTTAACAGGGTTGACAATGCTCTTTTATAGCCTTGAGATTGAATATTCTGTCAGCCTCACATGGCACATACCATGTGATTACAACTGATAGTTCCATTGTTTTTTAAAGGAGTTAGATGGAATCTTTTCTGTTTAATGCACTTAACAGCTGTCCTTTTTCCTTTTCTTTTTAGTCTTGTGTGTGCTTCTGAATTGACATGTTTAGTAAAAACATCAGGATTTAAGCTTTCTATAGTTACTTCTTGAAGTAAAAAAGACTTAGGATGTGCATAGACTTCATTGGAGGCGGGTGCTTCAACTCACGTTTCTAAACCCGGTGTGAACATAACCTTAGTGATTTAAGTTGTGAAACATAAAAACATTTTGGAATACTTGGTTTCACAAGAAAGGAGAGTCACTCTAATTTACCAATCAGGTTTTGTTTTGCCATGAAGCAGTACTTGTAAAGTTCAAAGGCATGCATGTGTGGTACTTTTATTTTAAAGGGTAAAATGGAGAAGTCTTCTTATAAAGTTCAACCAAAACTTTGATGTTTTCAATATCAAACTGTCACTGTGAGCTTGACTAAAAGCTCAGTGCAGCTGAGGTTTCCCATATGCAAGGGCTTAATCCATGCATATGGGTTAAAACCATACATCTAACCCCAGAGTGAAATTCATAAATGAGATAAAACTTTGATTAGCTAAAATGGATGTTTTGCTTTTTGGACTACATGAGTTACAAAAGGGCTCCTTCATGAATTACTGATGTACATGTTTAATGATGGAGTGGAAAATAGCATACACTGTGCTAAATTGGCCAGCCTTTCCCTCGTTGCCTCCTCTCTCGTGCTTACCCCTTTCCCATCCAAATTACTTCCTGTAGGAGCAGCGAGAAAGCTGCAGGATCTATTCCCAATCATCTTCACTCTGCTGGGTTTCCCTCTAAACGTCTAATCTGGTAATTTAGCACAGGAGGAAAGATTTAAAAGAAGGAGTACCCTTCGCCTTGGGATAGGAAAAACAAACTGGATTTCATGAGCAAACCAAATTGAGAAATTAACTCATTAATTAAGTGGATAAATATAACATATAGAGAACATTTTAAGCAAGGAAAAGAAATAAAATAAGAGATGTGTAAACTTTTTAACCATCACTGCTTCCCCATGATGGTCATGTTGGATAGGACTTACAGTATATTACTATTGCACCTGCTGTTTTAATGTCACATCCTTATTTATGGAAACAACTTTACATGAGGCACCTTTTTATTATTAATTACATAAAAACATGGAAAGATCCAGGCAAGCATGAACACGTGTAAAAATAAAAAGTAAAAAAGTCTGTTGCTTTTAGGCCAGTAAATATTGAATACGTAAATTAAGTAAGTAAGTAAGTAAATTAAGTAAATAAGTAAATTAAATATTAAATATCTACTTCAAGCATACTTGCTCAATAAACTGCATTTTTAAATAGATCTTAAATATAAAGAAACGCTTTTTTTAAACCAAGGAATTCAAAGTTAAGAATACTGTAAAGGACATTGGTGAAGGGTGAGCTGTTCTAAAAAAAAATAAAAAAGGGTATATCAGAATCTACAATCTGAGTCAGAATCGACTGGTTTGTGAGAACTTGTGTTGAACCCAGTATGTGGTAATGTATTTTAGTGTTTTTTCTGATAATTGATCTTCATTCTTTTTTTTTTTTAATCTTGAAGGGTTTTGTAATAATCTCTGTCACATCTGTGTTTAGTAGCCGTTCCTTGTTCAGAGATTACAGCATAAAAAAAAACTAGTTTACTTTCAGATTTTCTTCCTTTATGTTGTCATGTTGCTTTTGGGCTCCTGTTAAGAGCTGGCTAATTTGTTGATTTTTTTATTAATTTTTTTCAGATTTTTACTCATCAAATTAGTTTCCTTTTCTGTCTTCTTGTTACCATTGACGTATGGTACATGCCTCTTCTCCATGCTGCATGGTTTTCAGTCTCAGACCTTTGTGAGAGCAGCTACTGCATCTAATGGGCTGTAAATGTGAACACAGATTCTTATTGATTCATTTTTAAACCCACTTTTAAGAAACCCATGTAATAAAAATAGGAGATATTATCCAGGTTTTCATAGGCTTGATGGTTTGCAAATAAATATAACATGCTGAAATTTTAACCTAAAATTCAAACTTAAGAGAATTCAACTTTACTTTTATTTATCAACATAACTTTTAAACCTTGATCCCACCCACTTAAAAGCAAGTGCTGGTAACTCATCTATCCTGATGGTATAAAGGTTGTCTTTGATTAAGAACTGTAGTTATAACGGATAGTCTGACGTCATACTTAGATGGAACGTCAAAATGTCATCTTTAATTAATGCAATGTTCTCAGTCAGTCAGTTCTAGTGCTCTTCAGTGTAGGAGCAGCTTTTAAATTCTTAACATGAACTTTAGAAAACATTCCCCACATTTTATATCAGCAACAATAAAAGAAACGCAAACGAATTCATTGATTTTTTTTCCCACTTATCAGTTTGCTAAACATTTTACATCATAAAATATTTTAGTTGATTAGAGCAAGTATTGACTCCCACAGTCAGAAAAAGAAAATGCAAAGAAAGTTACACTAAAAGATGTTTTTATTCCAAAGCTGAATAAAACTGATGTCTAATTAAAATCCTGAACTTTCTATTTTCAGAGGTGAATTTGCTTGTCACCGTCTCCAGCTGTTGACAAGTTTGTGTGTCTTTAAAAAAAATAAAAAATAAAAAAAGGTAAAATAAACTAACATCTCTTAAAAAACAGTTCATAAAAAAGACCACTAGAATCAATTCACATGTTATCTCCTCCCTGCTCTTTATTTGTGTGACACTTAATGTTTCTCACTAAATGTCCATTTCCATTAGTGACTCATTTTATCTTTTAGACTCGTTCCAGAATAGCTATTACATTTTTTTTATACTTTTAAAATCCATTAAAACCTCAGAGTTCACCTTACAGTCAGGATTTGTCACTAATATTTTCTAATGATTGGTATCCAGACAAAACCTTGACAAAAGGATGTGCAGGTTAGACTCTGCAATGAATGAGGATAAAAAAAAACAAAAAGGAAATCCACGCTCACATACATTGGCATAAAATTACACTTCAACAAAAGCATCTACAATTATAAATGAAAGGCGAGAGGTTGGGTGAATGCATTATGTTTCATTGCTTTCTGAGAAACAAAGGGGCAAGGATCTATTTTCCCACATTCAGATGCAACTAATGTTGTCAGTGAAATAAAAAATTACCTTTGGTATAAAATCCAGGGAAGTTATTTGGAATCTCTGCATGTTAAATAATGTTTTATTTCTGTTTCTGCTTTTTTTTCTCATATTGTTCTGAAATAAAGTTTAAGAGTTTTTGTCTTTGTCCGTGTTGCCAAATAATAGATGAAAAAGAAAAGATTTTTACATTTTATTTTTAGTGATCTGGAGTCTAGTGTGGAAACAGAGTGTGAAGTCCCAACATGTCGATTTTTAAAGTTTGAGTACAGTAGTCTTCAAACAGAGGCGAGAATCTGTCTGGAAATGCTTAAGCAAGGCCACCAAATCGCGGACTTAAATTATGTGGGTACCAACCAGATAAGACTTTAACATGTGCCCCATAAACATGGCTTCTGCAATGAAAAGAGCTTCCAAGAAGGAGAACAGATTAGTACTCCAAATATATTGCACAGTAGTTTTTCTTTCAGGTTACGCTTCAGTGTAGGCTAGAATAGAAGTCCAATTTCCAACTGGGGGCAGCTGGAGGCTGCATAAGTCCCTTTGAGGAATGTAACCCCCAACTGCTAACCATGTGATGTGATTCACCTGATTATTCACCTCTTTTTTGTGTGTCTTTCTCTCTGTATGCATATCTATATCTATCTATCTATCTATCTATCTATCTATCTATCTATCTATCTATCTATCTATCTATCTATCTATCTATCTATCTATATATATATATATATATATATATATATATATATATATATATATATATATATCGATCGATCGATCGATCGATCGATCGATCGATAGATCGATAGATCGATATATAGATATATAGATATATATTTATACACACATATATATATATAAAAATAGAAAGATAGATATAGATATATATCTATATACCTATATCGATAAAAAATCTTATGGGGAATAAATGGACAATTGGAAAATAAACATAAATGGCAAAAATGTTGTGATGCGCCTTGGAAAACATCCCCCAAAATGTTAGGTTTTACTTTTTCCTTGCACAAAGATGCAATAAATGTATAATTTGGATGCAGAGCAGCAACACTAATTTTGTGTAATCGGTCGTCAACTGTCACAAGTAGCAATCATCTATAATTGTACTTTTAAATTGTTTTCTTATTTTTTAAATTTTGCTTTGTCATAATAGGGAAGAAATGACCCACAAAGGTCAAAAAGTCTTAGCTAAAGTGTTGTCGTTTTGTAGCACAAAAATATATGAAATCTTAAGGGAACTTTTACTTAATAGTGAAGGATTCCTGCATTTTACAATGGTATAAAAAACACAGCAAACCAAACTGACTTAAAACGTTTGGGTCACAATAAACAAAATCACTGTTTAAAAGAAAAATGTGTAAAAAGTGCTTGATTATCGATAAAGTTCCTCCTTGCAGGCAAACTGAGGAAATCTTTTTCTGAATTCCAAAGGATTCTGGCAAAAAATTTGATATTGGTTGTAAAAAATCTTACTGTGGCCTAAAATCCACTCCTATTAACTTCACTGACACTCTGTCAATGGATCTTGAAAGAGCAGTTTGCATGCACAGGTCCAAAACATCTCACAGAAGTACAAGAATGTAGGAGAAGGAACTGAAGGACATCCCCAAACAAAGAGGAAAAAAAGACTATTTGATGTGGGCAAACAGTTTGTTTGAGGACTTTTTTTCTTAAAACTCATCCGTGTCAAAAAAACAGTATTTATTCAGGTTCAAGGCCAGTCGAGTCAGAATTTAAAGAAATGAGGTCAAACTACTGTAATTGATGGAAAAAAGTGGAGATTTCTGAGCTACTGTAAATACACAATTCTGTAAAAGAGTGAAAACCTGCAGCTGAATAAAGCTACTGTAACCCTGCTTAAGTTAATTAGTTATTTGTTCTCTTTTATTTAGTGTAATTTTCAACATTTAACATGTTGGTTTTTTTTTTGGATTTGCCAGGAGTGATCATCCTGTCATTGTTTTCTCTTTGACGTCTTTTCAACTTTTCTTAAAGTACAGCGTCAGCGGAAAAAAGACTTGAGCGAGGTAAAGAGGGAAAAAAAACAGACTGAAATTAATTGTGGTTGTTAAAACTGTATTTGTTCTAAGTTTTGGGGAAAAAAAAACTCACTTCCAACAGTTAGTGTACCCAGGAAGAGAAATCTGGTTAAAGAGCTACGTTGGACACTGATAACTTTGTGGAGAAATACGTTACCTCGGTGAGTGGAAATAATATCGCATTGATGTCGGAGAAACCTGCTATATTCACTGGTGATGTGTATTGATTGATTTGAAAAAACAGTGATTTGCAAACCAAATATTATAGAAAAAAACAGTTTAGGTAACTATGGAAATATGTGATCAGTATTGTAATGTTCTGTTAAGTTTAATGCACGGAGTCTCCTCAGTTGGCCACGTGTTGCAGGCTAGCTGCACAGTAGTAAGCTAGTTTTGACTTGTTTTTTGCATACATGTTAAGTTATATAATTTTGGTGTGTATATTATATTGAGTTAAATTCTTGAAAAAAAGGAAAATGACTGAAGTAATGTTAAAAGGACAATATATATGGACAATATTTAATGATTTTCTGCACATTTGTGTAGACTGTTTTTTTTCCTTGGTGTACATCTGGATCCCCGACCTTCCTTCGGTCAACTCATCTACTCCATCATCATTCCGTCATCTTACCTCCTTGGTTCATCTCATCTCATCTACTGTTTGGACATTAAGTGGGTTACCTTTATTTTTTTTGAGTGCACTCAAAGGGTTATTTATTTTATTCTAAAGAACAGAGAAAGTTGGACTCAGATTTAAGTTTACGTTTTGAGATCTCAATTTTATTTGAACCTCCTTTTCATGTCAGTGGCCACTTGTTTTGTTGTGAAGTGTTAAATATAAGAAACTTACTCAGTTCTTTTGACTGTTATTTTGTGTTATTTTATTGCCTAAAACTAAGTATTCTTTTTTCTGGTTAAACTGTAAATGATACAACTTCTTTGGGGTGGAATTTTCCTAGCTAAATACTGGAATATATGACAGTAAACAATCTCCTCATTGAACCTAGACTTAGAGTAACTCCATTTGAAGTTATTTAGAGCTGTCAGACACAGCAGCACCACCTAGGGGTTACACTACATTTTAAATGTTGATTTTGAGATTTCAGGTTTCAAATATGTTTATTAATGCAGTATGTGATGTCACAGCAGTATATATAAAAAAAACGATATGTAAAAAGAATATATAAAACTCTTCAACCTCTAGTGAACTGACAGGGGTTTTGTTTTTTTAGTGAGCTTCTGGACGTCAAATGGTTGTTAACACATTTTGACCAAACCTCCCTGAATTTAGTGCAAACCAAGAAATACTAAATGTTCCCCCAAAAACCACTGGAGGTTGATTGTAAAACGGAGCAATTTCTCATTGACTTTGTTCAAAACCTCAGATTTAACACCAAAAATCAACACATTCACAGTCGGGTTTCAAGGATTTTGAATTTTAAATACTCTGTTTTACTGTTCAAAGCAGCCACAAGAGCTGAATAGTTTTTGTCAAGGACGCAATCTTTTTTTTTCCCCTTCACAAATAAATAAAAATATATGATTTTTGATTAAAGGATTTAACAGTGTCTTATGAAAAAATATGCTAGCAGGATAAAGTTTTGGTACTATGGATCAAGAATTTAATGTAATTTTCATTGTGTTGTGAGACTGATATTGATTTTTTTCTCTTAGAATTTAATTTACATTAAAATATGATGACATTATGAATAAAAACATTGCTTTTTTTATTGTCTGGACATCGATATCTTTAAAAAAATGTATATTTGAATTTCTGCAAAACACCTGAATCACATTTTAACACATTTATTAACCCAGTCTGTTGCTGAGCCACTTACAAAATCAAAAATCAGATACATCCCAGTATGTTTTGGAGTTTGTTACAACTCGTGTTTTCCAATGAAGCAACTCTTTTTAGCTCCACCGTTTCATGACATCAGGTGTGCCAGGATTTTTTTTTTCTTATTTAAAGATTCTCCAGGAGGAAAGTCCATCCCAGCAGCAGCACTCAGTTCAGAACTGTTTCTTCACACCAAACAGCAGACCTGCCACCTCCTGCAGAGTGTGCTGACCCTTAACAAAGCCCCTTCTTCCCAGCTGCTGCAGAGCTCCGGAAGCTTTGTTTCACTCCAACAGCGTTCAGCTTTAAGTCTGCACAGAGCTTCTTCCATTCTAACCCCAACCTCCGCTGGCCAGAGGTGGGCTTCTTGTGTATGTACTGTATGTCAATTAGAGGTCAATTAGGGGGTTAACCCCAAATTATAATATGAATCAAATCCTTAAAATGAATCATCATACCCCTAATGTCAATAGAGGCAAATTTCAATGTCCACTTTAAAAAGAATGGTTTAACAACAATTTTCTTCAATGTGCTCCACACAAACAGATTAATAAAACACATATTTTATGAGCTTTTCTGTTTGTTTCTCTGATTTGACACAGATCAAGTCCAGAATGGATAGGATACGATTCTTTTTTTTAACTATTTTGCTTTATTGCAATAGATCACAAGATCCCATTTACACACTACATGTTGTTTTTGTTACACTGCAGTACTCTTTACCTTCTCTTCAGTTTCCTAATGTTGTAAATGCATTACGCTAATTATGGTATTATATGCAGCTAACATTAAAGTTTCATAATCTAATCATCTGCAGTGTTGAGGCTGGAGCGTAAACAGCTCCCGCGTCGTTTTATTCCACAACACATACATCTCAAAACGTGGGCTAAATTTGAAGCTGCTAATTGCTTTACAAAAAAGCCACCATCTGTTTACAGTAGATGCAAAGATGAAAACGGATTAGCTTATCGCACTATCAGTCATATTTGCTCTCTCCACTGGGTTTTCTGGGACTTTCTTGAACTGCAGTTTCTGCAGACAGGCTCTTGTGTTCTACAGAATTATTTTGATGGCCGTCCTCAGCCGCTCCAATGATTTCTCTTTGGCTGCTTCATTTGAAACTCAATTCTTAAAGTAGCTCTTTATAGCTAGTTAATAACTGCAACCCATAATTGATGTCCATCATTTAGCACTCCTCATTTGATGCTTCCACGCTTCATTGCATGCATAAGATGAGAGCGATGTAAAATGTCAATACCACTGACAAGTGCATTTAAGCAGCATGCCCATTGATTGTATCACATATTAGCTGTTTCTTTGTCTTTGAATGTTTGAATTATGACAGTTTGTCAGTTTTGTGACATTTAATTTTAAAATGATGAGTTGCCGTTGAGAAGATTGTGCTGGAATTGCACTACATAAACTGTTTTGTTTTTGAAATCTTTGACATGTAAGATGGTCTAAATTAGATAGATTCTCCTACAAGTACATACGAATACATGAAAGTAGGAAAAGGCTGAAGATGCAGAAAAAAAAACATCCTGTGTATGTCTTCACGCTTGGCACAGTTACCGATTTGTAGGTCAAATGAGTTTTGGAAGTGTTCAGTCTGCAGCCCTAAATCACTGTTGCCGTGTGCATAAAAAACAGCAGAAGAAACTTGAAGCATAAAACCCCCTCCAGGTCGTGTTTTCGTGTGTAAAACACAAGTGGATCGTGAGCCGTGACGCCTGCAGACAACTGGATTGACTAAAGCGAGAGCATATCGGCTTCTCTGTGTGAGACGGACGACTGAAAAATGCAGCTAAAATGATTTCTTTGTAGCTTTACAAGGTTTCACATTTTTTTAATCAAGTCATTTAAGCGAAAACACACACACAAAACACACATGCAAACACCTAACTTCAGCATTGCATTTGCAAAACTTCAGCTTCATGATAAACAGCCTCCACCAGGGACTGTGTCTGAAGTGCCTGTGCAGCTTTTTGTCGGATTTAGCCCTTCATTAATTCACAGTTCTCTACCTTATCCAATCTGCACATTTGTTTAGACATTAGGCTCCTTATCACCGCGTCACATGTGGGTACATTTTTGATGCCGTTCACATTACTGGCACCATAAAGTTAAGGCAAGCAAAAGAACTTTTTCCTGGCGTCACTGTAAACAGCTTTAAGATTATTATATTTATTCTCTCGATGAGCGCCAAAATCTTGACACACACTAATCACCAAGTTGAGACTACGTTGTCTTTAAGTAGTGATCTAAAAGACACAAAATATGCACAAATGGGGATGTCCAATTGTGTTCTTTAATTCAAATCTCTCTTTTTCTGTGATATTAGCTGATCTGTGCAGGTCATTTCTTTGTCCTCTAGATTGATGTCAGTTTAAAGACTCACTCAGATAAAAAATGATATTTTTAGTGTTTTTAACATGTTCTGTAGTATTTTTATTATGATGGAACGCATATATAAAGAAAATTAAGCTTAGCATTGTACTTCTATATATTTCTTTAGGAGTAGACAAAAATAGCCCTTGGAAAAGCTTGTAAGTGTGTAACTGTAAAACGGCAAGCCACAAGCTCCCTGCTCTGCTTCATACTGATGCATCCTCTTGCAGACAAATAGATCCATGTACGTCTTCCTTCCCCTCATCAGAGCTGGCATCTGGCTCCAAACTGTACGGATGGATAGCGCCAATGTTGCTTCCCATTTTTGTTGCACCGGTAACATTAGGTTAGGGGTGTGAGGGGCTGTAAGCTTGTGGGTGGAGAGTGTAAACAAATGGATGATGGGAAGTAGTTGCAGGCTTACTCTCAGAAATGTGCATACTTACAACTGAGTCTTAAAAGTTTGGGATTGCTTTTTTTTATCATTTAAAATTAAACTATGCACTAAAGTAGGACTATTTTTTACATCATCCATGCATGAAGCTAAATAAAAATAGGAATGGAATAATCACTCTAAAGACAAATGGGTCACATGATCACATTTCTTTTATCTACAGTAAGATTCTTTTTTCATTGTAAATAAAACTCAGTGAACAGTGTTTACAATCAATGGGAGTGTTTTCTGTGTTCAATTAAAAAAAAGCCTGAGCTAGCATAGCCTGAAATAGCCTGTAAATGCACCAATAAATCTTCTTACTCCGTAGTGACTAAGTGTTGCTCAGGGTTATCTGCTACCTAATTACCTCAGTATTTGCATGTGTGTGTGAAATTTGTGCTCGGTAATTACAGATGCTTTAGCATGATGCGGTTGATATAACACATGACCTTGACAAGAAGAGACCAGCTGGTCTAACACAACAAATAAACAACAGCTAAACATATGTTTGTGTCATGGACTGACCTGGAGACAAGCCAATGAAAAAGGCACAACTTCTGAGTGTGATTTCTTCCAACAACTCCCCATTTAAAATGTTAGCAATGAGAAGCAGTGATGTTTTCACACTTTCTAATTTTCATCGAACAATCCAGCTGGAGTTCGACGAAGAAAATGGCGAAGAGAGAAGAATTCCAGAGGTTATTGAAGTTTTCAGCTAGAAACCAAACTGACAGCCGGAATCAGGAGAAATTTCCTCGGGCCAAGCCGAGCTCCTGTCCACTGTGACTTTGCTGCGTAAATGAATCAGATGTCTGAGTTTGATATTCAAGAGATATTCTGAGCCTCCAGTCAAACTTGAGGGTTTGCATGGTTTTGTAGCACTGCAGCTTTTTGAACATACATCTTAAGCAAACAGCACCTGAGGTTGTTTTTCTCCCACTGAAGTGGGTGGCGGTTACGTTAGGAATAAATATAAACAGAATAAGCAACAGCCTTTGACTCTAGATAAACGTTGGATAGGCTTGTGAATGGATATCCGTTTGCTGTTTAGATTAAATACATGCACAGTGGGGTTTCTGACCAAGCACGAAAAAAGATTCAGATTTGGTTGGTCATTTTGAAGGTTTACAGAGACTTTCCCATCATCAGCATAAGGCAGGTGTGTCAAAGGGGAAGGTGGAAAGTGAAAGAAAACCGCAGCCTCATCGGGGGCCAGTATGGTGGTTGTAGATCAAATATATTCACAGGAGCTGGCACTCGGGTGCTCCAGCAGAGTCTCAGGAAGAGGAAGGTTACCGGGTGAAAGGACAGCATGTGGCGAGGAGGAATAAAGCAAGAAAAGGAAGGCAAACTAAATTCATCACTTCTGCAGCTCACAGCAACATATGTTGCCCTTTTTGCATGAAAAAATAATTAACTTTAGGATTACCACTGGTTAAATTACAAGCTTTTTGGTACCTTTAATTAATTTTAATGGTAAGGAGATAGATAAAACATAAAAATACGTTTGTTATTGTTATTAATGAAAAACTTTCAAAATTTCACTTTGTGTAATCGTTTTAAAAATTAAAGTATGATTTCTGAAGTGAATCCCATGTATGATTTTAAAATTCTTCCCAATAGCTGTTAAAATGTAATTATTACATTCATTAATGTGGTTGTAATGCATTTATAATCAAAATACTAAAATATTTTACTGCAATTCTTTGTGATTGGTAACTTCACCAACTAAGATTTGTTTTGCAAGGATTTTTGCTAAAATATTGCAGAAAAGTAATCAAAACTAAACATGATATTTGTCAATCATTTTTCTTGTTGCAGAAATCAGTACAGGACAAATGTTTTGACCAAAGTTAGCTCATGCAATGAAACCGTGTGTCAAAGCAGTTCAGGGAACTTTGTTAGATAAAACCCAAACCTGTGTTCAAATTGTGGTCAAAAAGAAAAACTTAAGAGACTTTTTAGGAAGGTTTATCTGTAACACTCATATGATGGGAAAGTTTAGGCAGAGTAAGAAGAGCAGCAACAGTGACCCCCCTCTGCCTAAGATGGGAATAGCTCAAGTAGTCCCTCCCAAAAATGTTAGTTTATGAAGAGTCTCTGTAACCCTTTTGCTATGATAGCACAAGGGTTAAAGATGGTTTCATTTGTCCTTGGAGAGCACTGTTTAGAGGAGGCTGAGTGTTTCGTATGCGAATGAGTGCAGAGCACGACCACGAACGTAAGCAGTTACCAAGCAAGTGAGGATTTGCAGGTATTCAGAATCTACAGTATAATAACATGAGGCATCCAGCAGCAGAGTCAGAGCTGCAGGGGTCTGAGAGCTGAGATACACAAACTGAAGAGGGGCCCGGCTTACTGAGAAGTCCAGAAGTTCAGATCAAGAGCACCACAGGATGACGGAAATCAGCATCCAGGAGCAGTGATGCCTTCAGGGTAGCTGGAAAAAAGTGAGGAAAACTTGTAACATGGGACATTTGTTCTATATTTTTAATTAGCACTTTTCATATCAAAATGATTTTTAGCTTTGTTGCACTTCAGTCTACTACAGTCATTAATTCTGTAAAAAAAAAAAAAGTTAAAGCTTTTAAAATATGCAAATTATCCATTTAAAAACACTTTTAAAACCATCAGTTAGATCAGAAACATAAAATCTTAATACAGAATGGTAAGCTTGAAAGGTTTTAGGGAAATAAATTAAATAGAAATTTGGAAAAACAAGTGATCTATCTGTAGATAGTAAGCAGAACTATCATGTCAGATTTGATGTTTACTGCTGCTGACATGCTGGTAAACATCTTTGTGAGAATCCCAATGTTAGCCTATGAGTTACTGTATGAGCTATGCTCATGTGTCACGCTTTGTTTGAATTTTTCAAAGGCATGGATTCTTCTTGGGAAATATGTCTTTCTGGACATTTTTGCTTCAAGTTGCAATTACCAAAAAACACAATTTCTGCAGAATTGTTCACAGCATACAGATGCTTCATGACTAAATTAATTGTTATGATGGAAACATTTTTAGTTCTTAGCTGTGGTCCATCTGGATATCTCTTTCTGTGGACTGTAGCACAGCTCGTGGCTTTTTTTTTTTCCCTTTCTCTGCACCTCATCTGCCTCAAGGCTAAAATTGTGTATTCTGAGCGACTGTTCGGCCCCGCGCTGTTGTAAAGCGTGGTTATTTGACTCAGTGTAGCCTTTCTGTCAGCTTCAAACACTCTGCCAATTCTCCTCTGACTTCTCATCAGCAACTGTTTCCTTCTGCAGAGCTGACACTCACGTGATGTTTTTGTTATTTGAGTGTTTTTGGAGAAGCTTTGTTCGGACTTTCTTCACATATTCTAAAAGCTGCTGGTCAAGTACTGGAACTGATACCACGACCAAGATCGGACGAGTTGTCAGGAATATTTTTAAGATTTTGCAATTAACGTTTTGCTGCAACGTGTCTGAATAAAATACAAACGTCCCAACAGTTGCTTGTTGAGTACAACATGAAAAAACAATAGCGCACACCGGTTCTTTTCCCTAAAAAATTAGCCACGTTTATTGAAATAGTTTCTCCAGGTCTTTGTTTTGTAGCAAGGCTTTGACAGTGTGCTGAAAAGCTGCCTCAAAGACTGTTGAGAATTAGAGAATCTATTCCAAAATCAATGAACAAGGTTGAGGGAAAGGTCTGAATTAAGTTGGAGCACCACTTTAAAATTCTCTTTTTGGTGCTGTTTGAAGAATATATCCATGAAATTCTGTCCTTCTTGTGTCCATTAGTTCTTGGTTTATTGATCCTCGGTGCCGCTGCTTCCCAATCTACCACTGACCTTGCTTTTTTGTGTGGCAGCTCTCATAAGCGGCTTTGCAACTAATGAGCATCAACTCGCTTGCAGATTTTCTTCTTTTTTTAATCATTATATTTATCTTAGTGGAGTTTTACCTTAAAAATCTTTTAGTCACAACACATACATGCACTGCTTATTGGTGTTACAGCTGTTTGTTTTACATCCTGCCAACACTTCAAAAAATGACTGAGTAAGACAGCTTTCAAAAAACTATTTTGTGCTTCTTTTGATATGCATTCACCTTAACAAGGTGCTAAATATTAAACTTAAAAAAAAAACAAGTTAGTGAATCTGTATTTCTAATGTTTTCTTGTTTTTGTTTAATTTAATATTATAGATTTCCAACAAATGTGGTCAAAAGATTAAAATCCTAAATTCAAGATTAAAGATCCATCTATTGTCAAATGTGCACTATATTACAACGTTGCACACTCATAAAACCGATGTCCTCTCAGACCCCGCTGCAAACATGCAGAAAACTAAATAAATATATTTGGCAAATTATTACATTGCATGGACTATGACAGTTACTCTCCATCCACTCCTTCAAATAATTATTATTTGGCACACTTTCTATGGATGTATTAGTTACTTCCAAAAGATCTTCACAACATCCTCTGTCAGAACATTCCTGACTGTTGAATATCAAACAGGTCAGTGCAGTGGTCAACTCAAGATCCCCCTGACGACATTCATAAATGTCTCTGTGGTGTTGCTCAGACGAACCACCACCAAAGCTTCCACCATAGATTTAGGAAAAATGTTGTCATCTCCAAAATAATTACATTTAGCAGCAGTGGATGCAGTTTTTTTATGCATGTAAACAGTGAAAGGGATTATGTTTCTTTAATGGATGCAGACTGTTTTAAGTTATTCAACAAGAGCAAATAAGCTTTGATCAGTTCTGCAACTACTGAGAGAGAGAGCCGGACAGGGAGCTCTACAAATGAATTCTTGCATCCAAAAACCTTGTTTTTTAAGCTTTATTTTTGAGATGAAGTATCTTCATATTTCCCTGGAGATCAGCATCTATTTGTCATAATAACTTGGTAGTTGTTTTGTGGTCGGTCGGTGAGTCAATTTTTGGCCTTCTTCTTTGGTGGGTCAGGTGTGTTGTCGTTTAGTATCAAGAACCTTTTCTGAAGCTCAGTTTGTTTCTTTGGCTCTGACGCAAGCGTGTTAAAGCTCCCACTATTTCCATTTGACTACAGAGGCAGTGTGAGTGAGTAATAAAGCAGATTTAGCCGTATGGATTTTAAAATTATGAAGCCTTCCTTTAATTGACCTGCCCAGAGGTTAATTCCTTCTATCACTTCACAGGAGCAGCATTGACTGTGCAATGTGGCTCACAATCAAGAGTTCTTGTTTGATGAATATAAATCATTTCAGGGACTGTGGGAAATATCTCTCAGCAGTGGCATCACTGTTAATTGATTTCGAACGGGAAAATGCGCGTGAGAGTTTAATCTGATTCTTTTCCTTGGAAAAACACTATTGATCTGTCAACTTTAGTAGACTTTTGGATGAATCATACTTAGTGTGTTTGTCTTTGGTTGCCTTACTCCTGTTATGCTTCATGAACAAACACACCATGAACGTGTCTACAAGTCATCAACACAAAGTTTGTGTTGTACGGAACAGCTTTGAACTGTGGAGATAAATCATCTGACCATCTGTATCTGAAACATCAGACGCTAGTTTTTCTTTTGACTTTAATTCACTCTTAAAGCCTCCTAAAGGATGGAGCTGCTACTCTTCGTCACCCTGGGAGGGAATGGGTTTTGGGGAACATTAAGCGTAGATGACGTAAGGCTAACTTTTAGACAAGCTCCGTTTGCTGCAGGGGGGATGTGATGATGCAGCCACCCAGAAATTCTCTTGGCACAACATCTGAACCTTTCTTGGTGCTACCTCAGGCTACTTCAGAAAATCTGTGCATATTCTCTGCTTTTGTTCTCTTTTCAAACTCTTTTAGCCTTGTCCCGTTTCTGATAAAATCATCTATTGAGTTCAATTTCTATACATGAGTTAACTTTAATGTCACAGCTACTGCTGTACCTTTGAGGATAATTGAATACACCACGCTGACTTTATATATTATTAGATCATAGGTAGACCAGCAAAAAAATAGTTGTCAGATTGTGTAAATTAAACAGATTTGAGACCTGCTCTATTTTATTGCTGAAATACCTTATATAATATTCAAAACTATGTTGGTGCCACTTTTCCACATAGGGAAAAGCTAAAGAAACATACTGTGCCCTAAATCAAATGGCACAGCTTAAAAGCAGATCCAAAAAGAGTTGCAAGTTACAGATGAGGACATATTGAAGGCTTGGTCTGAAGATTCCCATCTCCTCAAGGTACTAAATTAAAATAATAGGAGCAGATGTAGCTGATTGCTTGGCAAACTAGAAGAAACACGGAGGCAAAAAAAACCTGTCTCAAAACTTGTACAAAAGAAATCTGCAGCCCCCACTCCAATCTCTTTTCAGGGTTAGGGTTCTTTTTTATTTATTTTGTATCATTAAAAAAGTTTCCTCTGCCTCGCCTTCTTCTCTGTGGACATCGAACTAAAGTCCCATTAGTTGTCATGCATATTTGTTTTCCGTGTTTGACCCTTCCACTGGGGGAATGGTGAACTGCAAACAACCGCAGTTGGGAACCATTTGGCAGTTTAATCCCAGTCCAACCCCTTTTTGCTGAGTGTCAAGCAAGAAGGCAATGAGTACCATTTTTATAGTCTTTGGTCTGACTTGACGATAAACTTAGACTCTCAACCTTCCAGTCTCAGGTCGAACACTCTTCCTCATGGCCACTGAGCTTGTTCAGATCTGGTTTCTGAGCTGAGAGCTCCCAATAGATTGGAGCATGTACTGAAAACATGGGGAGACTACTGTACGTGTTATGTGTAGGATGAAACTGTCCATGGCCTTTGTGTGTGTGTTTGTGCAGGAGTCATCTTCTTCCAGAACGTCCAATTTGATGACCCATCCATCAATTATCTAAACCTGTTCCGTCCCTTTGGGATGAGTTGCCTGAGCCTATCACAACTACTGTTGGGTGAAGATGGGTTATATCCTATTGCCAGTCCATGCCAGGGCCTCACACTCTTTTACACATACTCACTTTAACACCTCAGGACAATTTAAAATCGTCAATTACAGTAACTGTACAATAAACTGTACAATGGATTGTGGGTGGAAGCAGGAGTCCCCAGAGAAAATCCACGCATGCGTAACCCTTGTGCTATCCTTGGCACTTTAACATTGGGAGTTGGGTCATCTAGACCCACTAGACAGTGAGCTGAACCCTTTTTTCTTCAATGATTTGTGAACCTCACTAGTGTCCATGGATTACATGAAATCTTTCCACATTTGTCATAGAAGGGAGGACACGGCAATGTAAGGGTGGGGTCATCTAAGATAGCACAAGGGTTAAGGAGAACATGCAAACTCCACACAATAATGTCCTAGTCGGGATTCCAACCAGAGCCTTCTAAATTTGAGGCAAGAGTGCTAACCACTTTACCACTACAGCAATTTGATAACCCAAAAAAGCCTATTTTTTATCTTTTTATCTTTTTATAGATTTATATAAAATATAGTAGGACCTGATTAATATAGAAACATAAATAACTTTGGCTGATTGAGTTGATTATTCAATTATATAACAAGGTGATAAAACACTCCATTAAAATTGAATATTTAATTTTATTCCATGCCAATTTTAAATATTAGAAAACAAGAAGACTTTGCAGCCAACTGTGTGTAAGAACAATCAGAGTGTGGGATATTAGTGCGTACACCATTCAGTTCCAAAACAACAGTTTTAGTTGTATCTGCAATCAGAAATAGAAAAGCTTTTGTATTTTTTAAGATGTTTTAAAGTATTGCTAAGTGTGGAACTGCATGGTTATTCAATAATGTGATATAAAGGAGGCACTGGATTTGACCAAGTATTCAGCACCCCCCACACACCCCACCACCACCACCACACACACTTCGATCTCTGGTCCCAAGAAACCACATTTTTTACCCATCTTCTGAAAGTTCCAGGAGTCATTTAAAAAAAAAAGTGAATTCCTTGCAGACTCGTGTCAAAGTATCTGCTGATCTGAAGCTCTTTAATTTCCACATCTTTCAGACAAATTGCTGCATGGTGGTCGCTTCTTCCGGGGCATTTCCAGATTCTCTCCTTAAACCAGATATACTTTTCCTTTCCATGTCTCTGAAGACTCTCATTCATCCAGGTTGATTCCATCATAGTAGGTTTAGGGGCTGTCATCTGGACTTAGTTTTTAAAGTTAGAAGACGTTTCACCTCTTATCCAACAGGCTTTGTCAATTCTGAACTAGCTGGTAAAAGAGCTGGTATATATGCGCTCATGGGGGAGGAGTCAGGCCTGAAACTGGATGGTATTGTCAACTTAGCTACATGGTTTTGTGTCGTTAAGAGTCCTTTTTCCTCAAATGGGGGTTGGGGAGCCAATGACTCTCTCCCCAAACTGGACATCTCTTTCAGCTGTTAACGACCCAGGTGGAACTGGTTCGGTAAGTTTGGGTTTCAGAACACAGCCGCAGATGGATGGTAGAAAATAACCTGAGACCACCATTCTTATTAAGAGAAGGTTTATCCTTCTTGACAAAGATGGTTTCTTTTACTCCTCGCTCAAACCATCCTTTCTCTCTGGCTGGAATTCGGACTTCAATCTCCACGAACGAGTGGTTAGTGGCCTTCAGGTGGAGGTGCACAGCAGACTCAGATCCACTTGGGTTGGCTCTGCAATGTTGGTAAAGCTGCTTGTGTAGAGGTTGTTTGGTTTCTCCTATATACTGTTCATTGCAGTTCTCTTTGCACTGGATAGAGTACACAACATTACTCTGTTTGTAGTTAGGAATTTTGTCCTTTGGATGAACCAGTTTTTGTCTGAGAGTATTAACTGGTTTGAGATTAACTGGGATGTTATGTTGTCTTTCCATGCATTTTTCCTTTCAGCTGTCTTGTCTCCTTTTCTGTCATCTGTTGGAGATCCCCAGTTGTGCCACGCAGCAGATGTAAACCTTGACAGCAGCTCAGTTTCAGCCTCACTTCGGTTTTCTCCGCCTCCTAAAGGTTTGTCCTCACTCTGCACGGTAATGAGTTCAGCCGGGCTCACTGCAGGTGTGATGACCCGTGCCAGGACTCGGCTTGCAAAATAACTGAACATTGCTCCAGCATCACACTGGGTTTAGTTGTCAGATAAAGCAAATACAAAGTAATCTCTGCTGTTAACAGAACATCGGCAACAGTTAGAGCATTGCTTTAATTAAGTTTTACAAACTGAGAGGGGAAAAAAAACAGACCGTGAAAACATGTTGACATTTCATTTGATCTGCATCAGATGGTGACCGCCCCCTTAAAGTTCTCCAGAGGGAGGGGTGCTGAGGCCTAAGGCAGAAAAGCCTCAGAGATGAAAAGAGGGAGCATTACTTCTGTTCTTGAACACCTTTAAGCCTTCAGCTACATCAATTGTGATGAGATTTTGAATCAGTGGCTTCGCGTATAAAAGAATACCTTCCTTTTGTCACTGTATTGTGTAACTGACTTGGATGCCAATTAGCCATGAATATTTTTTTCTTTTAGTATTTTTTCTTCCTCCTTTTTTAACTCAAAAAAGCATCAAAACTTTTGTCTGTTTCCTGTTTATGTTTAACTTCTTCACGCCGTACTTTGGTAATTCGCAACATATAATCTTATGCAGGGCTCCACTTAAAGAGCCATATTTTATGCAAAATCATCTTTTTTTTAAAAAAAAAACACCCCAAAGCAGTATTTTCATCCCTTCACGCATCTCTGAGCATTCCTCTAAAAACTGCGCTCTGAGCACCAGCCCTCCCAATCCACGAAAACGAATGTGTTCTCACATGATGACATGGAGAAATGATGAACAGCCCCTTCCAGGAAGAGTTTACGCTGCCAGCCTCGCTGCTCAGCTAACATACACACCCACTTTCTCCACGGAGCTAGTGGTGATTGGCGAAAACGCATTCCTTTTATATCGATTTTTCCCAAAGTTCAGAAGTTGTTTGTTTTTGTGGGCAAAAACGCAGACATGCTACCAAGGCTGGCGCCACAAGGAGCGAAAGACGGAGCCTCAGAGATCAAGGCGTCTTAGTTCCGGTTAGGAAAATAAACTGCGAAAATAACTAATATTTTATTTATTTTGCCAAAAGTAATATATTATCATATTTAGTGGAAATAGTTTATTCATGATATAGGGCATTTAAATAACAAATGCAGATGTTATTTTTTCTAACAGCATAATGCCAAGCCCTAAATTTCTTATGAACTCAAAACGTTTTCCCAGATAATTTGTGGTATTTTTTGTGTAGCAACCTAGAAAAATTACACAAAGTAGAAAAAAGGAAAAGATCATTGTTGTTAGCAAAACTTTTATCCTTGAGGCCTGAATTTGTTTCTTTTTTCTTTGTTTTTTTTATTTAAACTGAATTTGTCTTTAAAAGATTTATCTTCTTTTAGCTCTAGGGCATTCTTGTTTAAACGTTTGTTCTTTTATTTCCACCTTGAAAAAAAATGCAGCTCTCACAACGAAGAAACAGAAGAAAGCAATTCTCTTTTGTTTGACTTGTGTCAAATGTCAAGAGTAAATATTTTTCTCTCAAACAACAGACTCCTTTAGTCAGTGCCTAGTGTTTGCTCAAGGTGACCGTGTGCACCGAAGGGGCCAACCATCAGAGGATGTCCTAAATATTTCAAGAGCGATGAGTGAAATGCACTGGAAAAAAGTTGACTGTGTTGAGGAAAAAAAGTCTTTAATAGTGACAAATACATTCTGAGAAAAATAAAAACTGTTGACTTTTAACTTAATAGCATTATTCTAACATTAAGCAGCACTTTTAACCCTTGTGCTATCCTAGGGACTTTAACATTGGGAGTTGGGTCATCTAGACCCACTAGACAGTGCGCTGAACCTTTTTTCTTCAATGATTTGTGATCTTCACTGGTGTCCATGGATTACATGAAATCTTTCCACCTTCATCCACCTTTGTCATGGTAGGGAGAACACGTCAATGTAAGGGTGGGGTCATCTAAGATAGCACAACGGTTACAGAAAAAGAAATATCTCAAATGCCAAAGATCTTTGTGAAAATACAAATATTGATGTATAAAAAGCTATAAGAATACTTTTGTCCCACAAAAGTAAAAAAAAAAAATGTTTTTAATTGTTAAAGGTTGCTTTTGTTTATCTTCAAACCTTCCCACCGATGATTAGAGTGATACTGAAGGCCAACAAATAACAACTACCCTTGGCGTTGGAGGCAGAAAGAGCTGAATTGGAAACCATGGCAACACAGTGCTTTTCTCTCTAATCCCTTGGCGCTGCTAGAGAGTACAAATACCTGCGCATGCCCCATTCTCTCTGCATAAAAGACAACCTTCTTAATTTACATGGTACAAAAAAAATCACAGTCAATGAAGGGATACGGTAAGACTGTAAATCCACATTGTTTCACACATTTATATGCTATTACTTGAACAAACTTGCCATTTCTCTATTGAAAATAACTAAAACCGCCTTTTTAAAATCCTTTTTGGTCAAATTTTCTGACTAAGACACGACTGGCATGAGGATTTCTCCAAAAGAAAGTTTTTTTCTTCACTATACTTTATCAAAACAGGGTGAAAGCATCCTTTCTGTAGTGGAACCTTCTCTGCTTGTTTTACAATTCGTCTTTTAAGAAGTGCATTGGGAGAATTGCATCTCAGCAGCAAAACTTCCCTTCTTCTGAAGTCTCAGTCTCAGTCTCAGAGAACATCCTCCATCCGTCCCCTTGTGTCCGAGTCCTTCCATCTGTGTAGCAATCTGAGGAGGCAAAGAAAGGATGCAGTAGCTAGTAGTCAAGGTAACGGGAGAAACATCCCTGCTTTATCATTTTAAAGTAGACAGTAGAAAGAAATCGCTATCAAGAGATTTGGTCCTTTCTTTACTTTTTTTTTTTTTTGGCATATATGAAAGAACTTAAACCTTCTGAAAAAATATTATGGCTTTTTAGTGCACCTAACAGGGCAGAATTACAGAAGGTATTTTATGTTGTGATTGTTTTTTTTTTTTTAATCAGACAATATATTAAGAAAAATAGAAACCACCCTTTAAATGATTTGCTTTTTGCTTGTTATTTTTTATTTATTTATTTTTACTTTTTGTGTTAGTGGTACTTGAAGACAACTAGCATGTTTTGTTTTGAAAGAGCGGGGTGGGTTTTTAACGCAGTACCGGTAACGATGTCTAAAATTATAGAGAAACATATTAAAATGTTCCTTGGATGTACATCACTGCTCTTCTTGGTATGGTAAACAAAAAAGTTAAAAACCCAACAGTTTTCATTTCTATTCCTTTAAATTATATGAGAGCAATAATCTGAGCGTTTTATCTCGATGCCCTTCGTCTTGTAAAAGAAGAATTCAGTTCTTAATCAAAGAATCTCAAGAGAAGACAGCTGGAGTTGATGTCCTTGAACTATTATTGTAAAGTTAAATATTCAAGATGGATACTCCAAATGAATGTTTAATAATGTGTGTAATAAATAATTATAGCAAGATTGCTTTGTTAATAAAGCGTGTGTTAATATCCTAAAGGGGGAAAATTATGGACTATTTTAGACTCAACTGTGCCTTTCTGAACCTCTCTGCTGTCACTCTGTTGAGACTCAAAACAGGAATTTTAAGAAGAGCTCTGAAAAATGTGCAACTTAATTTGAATGTGAAAATGGCTAAAGACACACAGTCCATACAAAAAGAAAAAAGCATTTTGTTCCTTTTTTTAATCACATCGCTTTTATTTTTTTAGAAGCAAAACTGACCTCAGCCACAAAGTAATTATATAAAAGAACTTAAACCATTTTGACAAACATTTTATAACACACCTACATTCTCTTTTGTGGAAACCTTCAGTACAGTCCGTTCAGACCCATTGAGTTCACTGAATGCCTTTCTTTTATGGATGCCAAGGCTACCATAAATGGTTTACACTTTTCATCCTGCTGTGATTCCACTTTTATTTTGGAACTACCAGCTTTTCTTTTTTTTGTTGTTTTTGCTTTCTCCTTTTGTCGTATTGTTCCTCTTCCACACTGAGCGTGTCTTTTGCCAGCTGCTTTGCACAACAGTTACCTCGCACATTGTCACACCACCACATTCTATTACATGGAAACCAGAGGGATATTTATCTATGGTAACTTGACGCTAATTGGGCAGAGCAGACACATGACAGACAATGATCCGAAATGAAGCAAGCAACCATGTCTCCTTGAGAACCGAAGATACATGGGATTTAGATTTTTTTTTTTTTTGGTGGGGGGAGGGTTTAAGTAAAAAAAATGTGCATATTAAGGAAGGTGAGACCGGATCACTTTGGGAGAAAGGCCAAGCTTATTGTCTTTCTGTTTCCAAGTTTGCCTCATCAAAGTTAAAATAGTGTCAAAGGAGCTTATTGCAAACATCTAGTTACATCCTTTGATTTTTAACCCTTGTGCTATCTTAGATGACCCCACCCTTACATTGACGTGTTCTCCCTACCATGACAAAGGTGGATAAAGGTGGAAAGATTTCATGTAATCCATGGACACCAGTGAAGATCACTAATCATTGAAGAAAAAAGGTTCAGCGCACTGTATAGTGGGTTTAGATGACCCCACTCCCAATGTTAAAGTTCCTAGGATAGCACATGGGTTAATAAACAACAAAACGGATGATAAAGATTAAACACATGTACGAATGGTGTCCACTCCAGTTCTGACAAGAGTTCTTTTTTTGAAACAGCAGGCAGAGGAAGGGCAATTTTTTTTTGTTTTGTTTTGCCAGCGTGGTCGCAAGATGGTTTACAAGGGGAAGCACATCCACCTCTAATGGAATGAATAAAATGATTTATTTAGTATGTGCTTCCAGGATATTTGATATGCTTGACTACGTTTAGCCCATAGCCTCATCATAATGAAACAGCAAGCAGTCAGAGTTGCAGGGAGGCATCTTACTGGAAGAGGAGAGAAAACTGCGCCTGGGGTTCTGTTAAATGATGCTCCTCGTCCGCAGTCACACCCTCATTTCTCTTCTTGTCAATACAATGCTCGGTTGAAGAAAAAGAAGAAATACATCAAAATATATCTGAATATAAATGACTGTGTTTGAAAAGAACGCCTCTAAACATGCTGAATTTGCATTCACTCTTGCCATGTGTTTTGAATACCTTTGGATTCTTGTAATTTAGCTGTGTAAATAACAGTTTTTAGATCATTTGTTTTCCATCCATCTTCTTTCGATTATCAGGGACCGGGTCGCGGGGGCAGCAGTCTACAGTCTAAGCAAAGATGCCCAGATTTCCCTCGCCCCAGCCACTTCCTCCAGCTCCTCTGGGGGGACCCCAAAGCGTTCCCAGGCCAGCCGAGAGACGTAGTCTCTCCAGTGTGTCCTGGGTCTTCCCGGGGCCTCCGCCCACTGGGACATGCCTGGAACACCTCCCCAGTAAGGGGAGTACGAGCCACCTCAACTGGCTCCTCTGGATGTGGAGGAGAAGCGGTTTTACTCCAAGCTTTCCGTGGGTGACCGAGCTTCTCACCCTATCTCTAAGGGAGTGCCCAGCCACCATACGGAGAAAGAGCTCACGACCATAGGTGAGTATCAGAACGAAGATCAACCTGTATATTGAGAGCTTTGCTTTCTGGCTCAGTTTTCTTCTGACCAAAACAGACCGGTACAGCAGCCGCATAACTACATACGCTGCTCTGATCTGCCTGTCAATCTCACACGCCGGTCTTCCCTCACTTCTGAAAAAGACCCAGAGATATCTAAACTCTTCCATCTGGGGCAGAGACACTCCACCCACCAAGAGATGGCAAACTACCTTTCTCCGGTCAAGAACCATGAGATTTAGCGGTTCTTGACCAAAGAAAGATAGTAATTTTTTTTTAATCAAGACTCGAACTGTGCTCTGAAACCAAGAATTTTTAAAAATTCTTTTTCATACAATGCTATGTACAAACTGGGCATGTGATGGGCGTTGAAGAACGCGCCAAACAGGCATTCTATGAACACACGGTTGACACATGAATTCACACTGGACAATTGCTACCTGAAGCGTTGAAAATCTTGTTAATCTTGCACCAGGTTTTTTCTTTCACAACCCTATTCTGAATTAGGATAGAGCACAAACTGCAATTATTATTTCCTGCTTCATGATCAATTTTCAAATGGCTGATATTTCTGTGTATTGAAAAGGATGCTACCCACACGTGACTATCAAATCAGAGTCCATGATTGGTCAAAGTCCAAATGGTTTACCTTTTTTGATGGCCGCATGTTTTGTATGTGGAGCCCAAAAATGGACTTAAAACCTTGCATAGGGACACACGGAAGCCTGAAATGCGCATACATGTACGTTTACGTTCACTTTTCATTGGAAATGGCCGCTTGAACCTTCGTTTTTGAGATTGGTGTTAATCTGACATTACACTTTAGTAAATTAGCATTGGTGATTTTTTTTTTCCCCACATTTTTGATGCAGTGTTGTTGATATAGTGTTGGTCCCACTTCTGTCCTCCTTTTGTTTTCAGGTCAGGAACTGGTGTTGGTCAAGGATAACAGCTTCCCGCTAACTTTTTCTTTGTTTTTCTCTCTAAAAAATGTATTTCATTGATTATGGATGAACAAAAAAACATCAGACTATCAAACTGCAATATTAATTTTCTTTAAGTCACATGTACTACCAGCTACGCTTCTGATGCTGACACATAAAACAACAACATATTGTGTGGAAGCAATAAGAAACTGAACCACAGCTTTTCACAGAGTTTGAGCGGAGAAGATATTGATCAAGTCTTTACTTTTTCTTCTAACTGGCTTCTTTGCACTATGAAAAATATTTTTCAAAATTTCTGTCTTCAGTCAGAGACACATGGCAAACTGGCATTGGCCTAGATGGCCTTAAGCTTTAAAAGAATGAAATCTCTTTTTTTATTTTCTCTTAAACCCCTTGTGTTTTGCCTCGGTCAGTGTTGCTGACCTTTTACTGACCCCAGCGTTACAGAGAAAAGCTTTTGTCCGTTTCAAGGTCAAAGCAGAGATCTGGCACCATCATGACCCTCTGGGTTTCAAATGTTCTGGCTGAACCCTCAAGAAAAACTTCAGTTGATCCCCGGATTTCCTGTATTTCTTTATTATTCTGTGTATTTTAAATTAAACACTTGTGAAAAAAAACAAAGACATTACAAAGCCGTGTCCAATGTGGTTTGATCAATATTTTCTGCCTACTCTTTATGGATTGGGAAAAAAAAAAAAAAAAACTTGTCCTGGACTTAGTTAATACTTTAGTATAGAAAATGTCTTGTCAATGGTGATATACAGAGCTGGTCAATGTGCTTCTAAAAGGTGTTAAAGATGTGACCCCCCACTTATTTTATAGATTAGTAGACAAGCAATTCAGCAAAATTTTGTTGTTGTCATGGTTTTGGTGTCTTTGCATTAGTTTTTGCTTCCTTTTTTTCTGTCATGTTTGAGTTCTATTTCCTGTCTTATTTTGGAAAGTTTCCTGCTTTGTCATGCTTTTAAGTTTTACTTCCCCGGTTCTAATCTCTCCTGATCATGTTCACCTGTGTCTTATCAGTCCTGTTTTTATTTAAGTCTTGTCTCTGCCTTCCTCTTGGGCTGGTCCATACCGTCTCTTCCGTGACTGTCTTCTGCCATGGTTTCATGTTTTGCCTATAGTAAATTTGGTTTTGTTTCCCTGCTCTGCACCGCCTTTTATTAGTTTAATAAACCCCTTGCCCTGGAACCGTGTGCCTTCCTACCTGACAGTTGTATAAAATAAAATAAAATAAATAAATAAATAAATAGTCTTTTTACAGTACATTGTTATTGCTGTGTTTTCTAGAGTATGGCTTTGGCAGGACACCTAAATTGCCAAGAAATAAGAGTTTGAAAATAGAATGGAAATGACTATTTTTGTGTGTGAATGTTAGAAATGTTAGAGATGTTTCTGGAATAGACAATGTCTGTCAGTGCTGTCAATTCCACAGAGAATCTTGCATCTTTCAGACATTTTTTCTTCTCATGCTAGTCAGAAGTTGCTTTTTTGCCGTTTGTTGGACAATTCTCTAGCTTCCTATGCCTTCAAAAGTCTTTGACTTTCATTTACACACAGGTACATTGACTGCACAAAGGATTTATTTGCTTTCATTCTTAGAATATGTAGTACTCTTGAATATATGCAAGCAATTTCTAAGAATGCAAACATATTTTTTATAAAAACTGTCCAACTTAGACTTGGTTTGTATCCTTGAAGCCTGCAAACAAATAAATCAAATAAATCTAGTCTATCATTTTTGCTTTCAGTACTTGTTATTAAACATTAAGCAGCACCAGCCATGCTCTTCTTTGGATTCTCTGAGAGCTTTCTCCAGGAGTGAATTTCTTCCAAGCAAATCTGTTTGCAGCACCTGGTTGGTCTCTTCATTTCTCTACAGGCCAATATGTTCTGTGTGTTTGCCTTTTTGCTTTCCTTCAGTGTTTGCATCATGTGTCGCTCTCCAAATGAGTTCTACCTGTCTGTCCTCGGGGATCCTTCTTGCACTGCATCATCAATAACCTGGCAGTCTGTTCGCTTACATTTTTAATGAGCACAGCCCATCACTGATGGTGTTGAAGAGTCATTGTGTTGCCTAACATCTATATCAGCACATTTAATTAATGATATTATAAATACACTGTGTGGCAATTAAAATGCACATTAAAGAGCTAAATTATTCACCAAGCGGAGCGCTTTGAAAACTAGCAATGCCATAACAAATTCAAGTTTTTACTTTTTCTTTTATCACTATGCATGACTTTAGAAAGACCTTGGTTTTGGCTGATGAATAGGGAAAAATAATGACTAAAGTAAATAGAAAACACTTTTTTTCCCCTTAATTAACCCTTTCTCAAATGTGTAAGGCCTCTGTCATGTAATGATCATGTGAAATGAATGTCAGCTCACAGATTTTTTTTTTTTATTCATTCATCTTCTTCCGTTTTATCCCTTTCGGGGTCACGGGGCTGCCAAAGCCTATCCTGGCCACTTATGGGCGAAGGCAGGGGACACCCTGGACAGGTCGCCAGGTCACAGATTTTTTTCTTTATTGTATTTTTTTCACCTTTTTGGAACAAGGTGCCGTAGTTGAATGGGTGGAGGAGCTCACTGTGTGGTGTCCCTCCTCCACCTTGAACTCATCTGTCACACCTATAGCACATATCACCACTGTCTTTGTGTTCATATCAGGGGTGTCCAGTTTAACTGTTAATTCAATGTACAGATGCGATCAGAGGTCCTGCAGTGCAATTTGAGCATCCAGCAGTTGTGCATTTTGGGCATTGCAGTGTGATGCATCCAAAGTTAAGATATCTGAACTTTTGTGAAGAAGTTACGTCGTGTCAACCAATTACTGACTCAGTTTTGGCCTGTGATGTCGATGACGGGATCAGCAGGTGGAATCCAAAACCAACATGGAGGAGAATCTGATAGTTTCCTCCTGAAACTCCTCCTTGTTTCCATCTGGACAATAACAAGAGACCTGCAATTCTATTTCAATTTGTTTTTTTTCTTCCTCTAAAGTGGGACTGCAAGTCATCATATTGAGTCACAGAGAGACAGAAGTACCGCTGACCTAGCTCCAGCAGTAGATGGTGAACCTCACCGTACTTGTCTGGGATCTCATGAACCCAGGCATGGAGACGTGTTTACTGATACTTTGGTAGAGATTTTCAAACTTGATAAACTTTCTTTCTTTATTTGAATTATTAAAGTGCATATTATTCAATGTTCCAGCAGCTACTTCAACATAAATATGCCAAAGTTAGCACAGGACCTAAACTTGATTTCTCAAAGTTATCTGCATCTTTCATGCACTGTAAATGAGATATACAGTCAATGTATAGAGATGAAGCAGAAAACTTGACAGTAGTTCCTCCAATCCTTAACACAAGATAAATGGCATATACTTAGATAGCGCTTTTCTACCTACAAGGCCCAAAGCACTTTACAGTCACAGACCCATTCACACACTGGTGGCGACTCTGCTGCAGAACACAGGCGCATGTGTCTTGCCCAAGGACACATCGACTCATGGGCGTGCTAGGCGGAATTGAACCTGCAATATTACGATCATGGGTCAACCATCCTACCACTGCACCACGGCCGCCCATTGTTGACAGGCCTTAAATTTGTCGGTATTGGTGTGAACGTAGCTTTATAGCTTTTATACATGTTTCATGTTGCTGGAACCAGACCTAGATGGGGAATTTTAGACCAGTAGCAAACGGCACATAGGCTAGAGTGTGTCACTAAAACTTTAAACGGAGGAAAGTTAATGTGTGGTTCAAGCCGTCAAAGCAAATCTGTGGTTCTTTCTTCCTGCATAAAATCATGCTTTTGCTCAGAAATTCTTATGCTAAACTCAGTTTAGTTTTCAGTCCTCTTTTCCAAAAACTTAATTGTGTGACTCATCAGCTTTATTCCTCTGTGATTTCCAGAACTCTGCACGTTTCCTTCTTCTTAAAAATGGGCAGAAGATCATTTTACTCTTCATTTTGTACTGATGTTTGCCCCGCAGCAGCCACTTCTTCTCCTTTATATTAGCTAATATTTCCCTCAATCATCAATTCTTCAAAGTTTTCCTCCCACCTTTCCATCACTCGTGTGGAACCTGTCACAACATTTACACCTCCATCCTTGATCAGCCTAACTTGCTGCTTCTTATCTGTGTTTCTCTGCCATGCCAACCTGGACTGATCCCCTTCTCCCTCCTTCCTCTCCAACAATCCTCATACATCCTTTATTTGGCCATCACCTTGTGCTGCATCTCGGAACTCCTGTCTTCTGTTTAAATGTGTTCATCACTCCAATTTCCATCAATTAAACAAAAAACCCCACCATCTGTATTCTTCATAAATTCTTTGACATCACCCCTATGACCGCCCCAATCATCACTTTCTCCTTCTCTTCCAGCTTTACCTCCAGAACATTCTTAGCGAACAGGAACCCCTCTTTTCAGTATCTCTTTCCATCCACATCAAAATAAAACAGCTTTTCAACCTTCTCCCAATCTATAAGCCCCTTTGTCCAAAGCTCCCTTTCTCTTCTTTTTAAGATTGGGTTATATAAAAGAAATTCGATCTTTAGTAGTATATTCCTTGAAATCTTCTCTTCTTATTTTAGCATTAGAAAACCATTTAAACCATGGTCTAGCAATTGTGTTAGAGAAAATCCCTGTCCTGAAAGCTTGAGGTTTTGTCTGCAGATGTTTGGTTGCTAAAGTTGCTTTCTTTCAGCAGTTGCTTTCTCTCGTCTGCAGCAGTGACAGCACTGCATCTAACCAACATTGTTTGGAAAACTATGAAGGCCCTTCTGGGATCACATCAAACAACATGACTTCTTTACTTACTGCTGTTGATATCCAGCTCTGTGTTGTATCACATCCTCTTTCCACTTCCATGAGTCCATTTTTTTTTTTGTTTGTTTTTTTGTTTACTGTATTTTTAGGAAAGAACAGGCATGCTGTTGACTGAAACAGGTAAAGGTGCAACTAAAGTGATAGCATCTTTGATTATTGATGATTACTGCTGTCATCTTGCCTATTTCAGAGAAGCCAATTGTTTTCTCCTTCATAAATAGTTAAACACAAATCACAAACGAACAGTCATCTCCTTTGAAATGGATTCTCATTGCAGTGCGCTAGTACGTCATGCAGAGTTGCTCATCTTTTGTTTACCTGGCACGCTGCATATTACATTTTTAATTTTGATGACATATTTCTGTGCTTTTTCTCTAAAAACTATTCTATTTTTTTTTTATTTTTTGGGGGCGCCTTTTTATGTAATTATACATATAAATATTTTTTGTTATTGTTCAAATGTTTCATTGGACTTATTTTTTTTGTTTGCTTGTTTGACGTTTTGCTGTATCTTTCCTGCTTGTTCTGTTTCTGGAGGTTTAGTTTTTGTCCCGGCAGGATCACTGCAATAAAGTAGGAAACAAAAGTGAAATGAATGGTTGAGATCAACAAACAAGAAAATGTCATAGATCTTCATTTTTAGGGACTTGAAGAATTTTCATTTCAACCCTTGTGCTGTCCTAGGCACTTTACTATTGGGATTTGAGTCATCTAGACCAGTGTTTTTCAACCTTTTCTGAGCCGCGGCACACTTTAAGCTTAAAAAAAATCCCGCGGCACACCAGCATCCAAAAATGAAAAAAAAAGGAGAAACTCATAGTCTTCTGTATTGATCTACAGCCCCTCCACAATTTCACATGCATTTTTGTGATAATTACTGCAGAAAAAGCTGGAAGCTGCAGCTGTTTTTCTAAAAGATGCAATAAAAGTTAAGTTAGAAGATTTAAAAAAAAGTTTGAAGTGTGTTCGTTGTTTTCAAGACGTTTAACAACAGAACTCCTTTTACGCTGTCACTCTCACAACCCAATGCATCATGGGAGATGTAGTGCATAAAAACGGCCGGCGGAGATCGCTTTTCGGAGCTTCATGGTTTTGTTCACTTGTTCCACGGTCTGATACCGGACTCTGTGGAAATCTACACCGCTAAAGATAAGCTTTATGTCATGGTGAGGTGGCTCGAGAGCCGGTTGGACCCAGATGCAGAGGCAGGAGGCAAGGATCAGGGCTAGTGGGTTTTAATGCACAAAAAGAACAAACAAAAGGCGCTGCAGAGCAGGATGACAAAACTAAACAAAACTCACTGTGGCGTGGAACAAGAAACGAGGAACATGGCATGACAAGGACAACCAGGACAGGAATAACTAATGGACCAACACAGGAGGAGGGCAGAGACAAGACTTAAATACAGACAGGGCAGACAAGACACAGGTGGACACGATCAGGGCTGATGGGGACCAAAGGAAGTAAAACTCAAGAAAACAGACAAGACAGGAGACTTTCAAAATAAAACAGGAAACAGAAACAAGACAGAACAAGGACCAAAAACAAGACAACAACTTCAAATCATGACACTTTAGCTGGTATTTTTGTTAGAACTGAGCGACTTTACGAGCTAAATCGAGACAAGGAAGTGAAGACTTTAACCACTTCTGATTGGTCAGACTGATGACATATGATTAAGCCTTCAAGAATGATTGGTGGAGACAGGTAAAGGGGCGGGACTTTTCCTAAATACAGCCGGAGCTGCAGCTGAATCGCGCTGCCGTCATTCTTATCAAAATGTCTTTAATAAAATAAAATAAACGCAAAGAAAAAGTATTTTACGATCTTTTATATTGCTAACTCCTCAGTGTTTTATCAGGGCCTGTTTGGATGAACACAGAGCTGAAATCCTGGAGATGGGAAATGTTTTTAGATCAGTTAATGAGGGCAATTTTCCACGGCACACTTGACCATCTCCCACGGCACACTAGTGTGCCGCGGCACACTGGTTGAAAAACACTGATCTAGACCCACTAGACAGTGCTCTGAACCTTTTTTCTTCAAATGTTTTGTGAACCTCACTGGTGTCCATGGATAACATGAAATCTTTCCACCTTTTTCCACCTTTGTCATGGTAGGGAGAACACGTCAATGCAAGTGTGGGGTCATCTAAGGGTTAATAAAGCTTTAAATCATGATTTTGTTTCAGGTTCTGTTTGTTAAGCTCAGCTAGAACCCCTTAGTAGAGCTAAGAAGAACCATATCACACTTAAAACCTGGGTTAATGAGTTATACTGAGAAAATGAACATGGATGTAACCAAAACTATACATTTTTGATGGAATTTTTCTCTTTAAAAATAAAGTTCATAACATAACTTTCATAAAATTAATTGGAAATTGACAAAATGAAGGTATTTGGGTTTTTTGGGTGTGACAGAGGGGTTCTTTTTGAGGAGATGAAGTGCCTTAAAAAACCTCATATCTAAATTAATATGACATGTTCAAGTATGCCACAGTTGTCATAGCCATTAAATCCAACTGGAGTCCACCCACCTACCAAACATGAACCTAAAATTATGAATGAAACATTTTTTCATTGCACTTTACAACGCCATCAGGGTACCAAAGTGCTTTGCAATAAAAAGAGAGATAATGAAAAAAAACAACAGCATAAAATTGCAACAGGCAATAAAATGCATAAGCAACAGATAAAAATTCAATAAAAGGAGTAAAATAAAATAGGATCCTACCAATACGTTAAAAAAGTTTAGGTCTGATGTCCTGCACAGCTTAGCAGGAATATAATTCCATAGTGAGTGCAATAGAAAAAGCTTGTTTACCCCAGTGTTTCTGTTGTGACCTGGGCACATGAAGCACAGACTGGTTGACAGACCTTAAACCTTCTAATGGCTGCAAACAGTTAAAAGCTCTGGAGCTGAAAGCTGGAACAAAACCATAAGGGCTTTGAAAACAACCAGTAAAGGGTAATCTGTATTCTAAAATTTACAGGCAGCCCAGGACTGGAGTGAACCACTGCTTTATATAGTTAATGCAACCAGAACATTGTGTGAGCACTTTTTTTCCCAAACTGCATAATAGGGAAAAGAGATGTTGTACCGTAACAGATCCAAGTGATTGCAGATATGAATAAAAAAAAAATACAGGACCAAGAATAGAACCTTGTGGTACCCCACAGGAAAGAGAATTAAGTCACAGATGAGAATGCCTCGCCAATCCTGACAGAAAACTTGACATTACTCATATTTGAGAACTAATGAAGATTTTAAAAAATTCTGACTTGTCGTAAATACAATAAAAGCTCATTAAGGTTTTTTTTTTTCTAAACAGTCTGTAAAATGTTTATTTCAGTCAGACAACTCATGCACTAAAAATATTTATTTTCACATTCTTTTAGTTTTGGCATTAACATTCTTTTAGTTTGGCATAAGGCTCCGTACAATTCCATGAGACAAGATTTCCATAAAACTTTTGGGTAATAACTACCCCTAACGGAGCTCACAGGTGGAAGCCGGGAAGGAGGGTGGGGCGACGAAAGCAGCGCTTGCAGTAAAGGAAGAGAATGAACAACTGCACACCTGGAATTGAATAGGACGCTGAACAGGTGAGTTGAACTGACTCAGACCCACAAGGAAGAACCTACTTTGCATTGAAGTTAATAAAAATTTGACTGTTTAACATTGTTTTCTTTACGTACACATTGAAAAACGATGTTGAACAGTAAAAGTACTCTCTGTTGCACTTATGACCAAACAAATATAGCACATTAGAGTGAAGGAAAAGGAGGAAAAGCCTTCATCTACATGATCCCACACAGGTTTTACACACAAATGAGTTTTTCACTGATTTCCTTCAGCCACAGCCCATATTGAGTTAAGCATGTCTCTCAGGTGCACCAGCACGCCATTTTTGGGAAAATAATTTGCACTCTGCAGAACTGGCACCAGCACTGAAATGAGTCATAATCACTGTTGTTGATGCAAGTCTAGAGCTTGCAATTCTTTTTTTTTTTTTTCCATTGGAGTTAAGGAACTGATTATACATCAACAGAAGTTTAACATTCACGCATAATTAATCACTCCATGACACAATCTTCATTCTAATGAGTTTTCCGCATTGTAAACATTTTAACATAAACTGCTTTGGAGTTCTAAAAATTATGCGCACATGGAGATAACTTGTGGAATATTTGTTGTTCTTCTACCAGAGCGGGATGAGTGAGGCTTTGACAAATAATTTCATAAACAAGTCATGTGCGAAAAGTCAGATCTCTGGGATTCTCTGTGGGAATAGAGTGATACAAAACCCGATAGTTCAACTTTTCCATCACATACTTTTCAGGGTATCTGCATGAAAACAAATAAGATTAAAGCCGCAAGCGGGATTGTATGGCCCACAGGCGTTGCCCCTCACTCTCGCCCTGTGCCTCTACCATCCTGGTCAGAGCTGCACATGACAAATTCATGTAAGAAAAAATTATTTTCAAAATATTGGGTTCTCTGTTGGTTTTATCTCAATAGCAACCTTTTAATTTGTTGGTCACCTGGGGGTAACGAACAGGTCAGTCATTTTTAGAGGAATTGTCAAAAGTAAACTTTTGGATTTCCTTGGCAACAAAGGTTTTTAGTTAACCACGTCCACATTCCTTATATGTTTGTATCGTATGTTGTATTGTTTCATTCACCTTTACCTAACAATTTCAACAATATTTCAAGAGAAAATGTGTAAGCAACAGGGGAACGACACTTTTGAGAGCTCAGCTTGCTACGGTGTTAACAAATTACTTCTTCTAATTTCCAACATTTTTTCCCGAGTGGCTTTCCAATGATGCTTGAGGAGTTTCCAAATTCAAATTAGGAAAATTCAAGATGGCTGCCTTTTCCAGAGGTCAAAGGTCACTGAAACCTTGGTAGTGATTGGAGACTGGCAGCATAAGTTTGAAACTGCTTGTACAAAAATGTTCCCATGTTGTGTGAAAACGTGAAAAGCATTAAATTTCACGCTTTGCCACAAATTGCCAAAGACAGCTATATAGATCGTGTGGCCATCCCATAATAGTTATAAAACTTCTATTGGATATCCCCAAAAGGTTTGGTTTGATTTCACAGACATGTTTTTTTTTTTTTTTGGGGATGATTTCTCCTGCCGTGAAGTCATCTGTAAGAAAGAAGAAGTGCAAAAAAATTAACAGACGTAATTACCAAAAAGATTGTTTATCAACTTTTAAGTAAAGGTGTAGTGTTTAATTAAATAGGACCAACATAATAAACAGAAATAAAATCTAGCCACAGGGGTTGCAAGCCAGTTACTTCTGTGCCGGTCCCAAGCCCGGATAAATAGAGAGGGTTGCGTCAGGCAGGGCATCCGGCGTAAAAATTGCCAAAATAACCATGCGAATCATCCACAACACTTTAGACATACCGGATCGGTCGAGGCCCGGGTTAACAACGACCGCCACCGATGCTGTTAACCTACAGGGTGTCGGTGGAAATTTGACTACTGTTGGTCGAAGAAAGAGGGGAGGCAGAAGGGTCCGTGGCCAGAGAGAGAAGGGAAAAGGCAGGAACATAGGTTTGAGAATAGGGACTCTTAACGTTGGCACAATGACAGGGAAAGGCAGAGAGCTGGCAGACATGATGGAGAGAAGGAAGGTAGATGTACTGTGTGTGCAGGAGACAAGGTGGAAGGGCAGCAAGGCACGTAGTATTGGAGGAGGATACAAACTTTTCTATCATGGTGTTGATAGGAAAAGAAACGGGGTAGGTGTGATTCTGAAGGGGGAGTTTGTAAACAGTGTTCTAGAGGTGAAAAGAGTCTCAGACAGGATGATGAGCCTAAAGTTAGAAATTGAAGGGGTGATGGTGAATGTAGTCAGTGGGTATGCGCCACAGGTTGGCTGTGAGTTAGAAGTGAAGGAGAGATTCTGGAGTGAGTTGGATGAGGTCATCGAGAGTATCCCCAGAGGAGAGAGAGTTGTTATTGGAGCAGACTTTAATGGGCATGTTGGTGAGGGCAACAGAGGTGATGAGGAGGTGATGGGCAGGTTTGGTGTGAAGGAAAGGAATCTGGAGGGACAGATGGTGGTGGACTTTGCAAAGAGGATGGAAATGGCGGTAGTCAACACTTACTTCCAGAAGAGAGAGGAACATAGAGTGACATACAGAAGTGGAGGTAGGAGTACTCAGGTGGACTACATCCTATGCAGACGAGGTCATTTGAGAGAGGTTAATGACTGCAAAGTTGTGGTAGGAGAGAGTGTAGCCAGACAGCACCGCATGGTGGTGTGTAAGATGACTCTGGAGGTCAGGAAGAAAAAGAGAGGGAAAACAGAAAAGAAGACCAAGTGGTGGAAGCTACAGAATGAAGAAACTTGTGAGGAATTTAGGCAGAAGTTGAGACAGGTCCTGAGTGGTCAGGATGAGCTTCCAGATGACTGGGAAACTACAGCAGAGATTATAAGGGAAACAGGTAGGAAGGTGCTAGGTGTGTCATCTGGAAAGAGGAAAGATGGTAAAGAGACTTGGTGGTGGAATGAGGAAGTACAGGAATGCGTCCAGAGGAAGAGGTTGGCTAAAAGGAAGTGGGATGTAGAAAGGACTGAGGAAGGTAGACAGGAGTACAAGGAAGCGCAGCGTAGAGTGAAAAGAGAGGTGGCAAAGGCCAAACAGAAAGCTTACGATGAACTATATGACAGGTTAGACACAAAGGAAGGAGAGAAGGACTTGTACAGGCTAGCCAGACAGAGAGACAGAGATGGGAAGGACGTGCAACAGATAAGGGTGATTAAGGACAGAGATGGAAAGGTGCTAACAACCCAGGAGAGTGTACAGAAAAGATGGAAGGAGTATTTTGAGGAGCTGATGAACGAGGAAAATGACAGGGAAAGAAGGGAGGAAGATGTGGTTGTTGTGGAGCAGGAAGTAGCAGAGATTGGAAAGGATGAGGTTAGAAAGGCTCTGAAAAGGATGAAGAGCGGAAAGGCCGTTGGTCCTGATGACCTACCTGTGGAGGTATGGAAATGCTTAGGAGAGACAGCAGTGGAATTTCTAACGAGTTTGTTCAATAGGATTCTAGAGAGTGAGACGATGCCTGAGGAATGGAGGAGAAGCGTTCTGGTCCCGATCTTTAAGAACAAGGGTGACACGCAGAACTGCAGCAACTATAGAGGAATAAAGTTGATGAGCCACACAATGAAGCTGTGGGAAAGAGTAGTGGAAGCCAGGCTTAGGAAGAAGGTGGAGATTTGTGAGCAGCAGTATGGTTTCATGCCCCGTAAGAGCACCACTGATGCCATTTTTGCTCTGAGAATGTTAATGGAAAAGTACAGAGATGGTCAGAAGGAGCTGCATTGTGTGTTCGTAGATTTAGAGAAGGCGTATGACAGGGTGCCGAGGGAGGAGCTGTGGTACTGTATGAGGTCGTCTGGAGTGGCAGAGAAGTATGTCAGAGTAGTTCAGGACATGTATGAGAGAAGTATGACGGTGGTGAGATGTGCTGTAGGTCAGACAGAGGAGTTCAAGGTGGAGGTGGGACTACACCAAGGATCAGCTTTGAGTCCTTTTTTGTTTGCTATGCTGATGGACAGGCTGACAGACGAGGTAAGACAGGAATCTCCCTGGACAATGATGTTTGCGGATGACATCGTAATTTGCAGTGAGAGTAGAGAGCAGGTGGAGGAACAGCTAGAGAGGTGGAGGTTTGCTCTGGAAAGAAGAGGCATGAAGGTCAGTCGTAGTAAGACAGAATACATGTGTCTGAACGAGAGGGATCAAGGTAGAAGCGTTAGGTTACAGGGGGCTGAGGTGAAGAAGGTGCAGGAGTTTAAGTACTTGGGGTCAACAGTTCAGTGTGATGGGGAGTGTGGAAAAGAGGTGAAGAGGCGAGTGCAGGCAGGTTGGAGCGGGTGGAGGAAAGTGTCAGGAGTGTTGTGTGACAGAACAGTGTCAGCAAGACTCAAAGGAAAGGTGTACAAGACAGTGGTGAGACCAGCTCTGCTCTATGGGTTAGAGACGGTAGCAGTGAGACAGAGACAAGAGGCTGAGATGGAGGTAGCGGAGATGAAGATGTTGAGGTTCTCCTTAGGAGTGACCAGGTTAGACAGGATAAGGAACGAGTACATCAGAGGGACGGCTCATGTTGCCTGTGTTAGCGACAAAGTCAGAGAAGCCAGACTGAGATGGTTTGGACATGTTCAGAGGAGGGACAGTGGATATATTGGTAGAAGGATGTTGGAGATGGAGCTGCCTGGCAGGAGGGCAAGAGGACGGCCAAAGAGGAGATATATGGATGTCTTAACAGAGGACATGAAGTTGGCTAATGTTAAGGTAGAAGATGTTCATGATAGAGTGAGGTGGAAAACGATGATTCGCTGTGGCGACCCCTGATGGGAAAAGCCGAAAGAGAAAGAAGATAATAAACAGAAATAAAATAAAAAGTGATTGAATGATAAAAAGTAACAAACGCAGACTGTTTTCTTACTCCTCATGTGGACCAAAGTGTTTAACAGTTGGTGCTGGACGGGTGGGGGTGTGTGATAGATGTGTTCGTGTGCAGTGTGATGACACCCTGCCAGTGTTTATTATGGGATGGTGTCCTGGCATGCTGCATTCTGTAGGGGAAACAAATCAAGCTCCCATCGTAAGCTCGTCACTCATTACTGCGCTCTGGCAAGGCGCTCCGCTCTCACAGCAGGCAGCTGGCAGCAGTGCTTCTGCTGTGTCAAAATATTGATAGGACACTGCACAATTTTGCCTCAACTTAAGGAAAATCTTTCAGAAGTTGTGATAAAAACAGATACGGCTTGGAACAACAAATGGGTCACAACTTTAGATGTTTTATCGCTGACTCTGTATTGTAAACAGGATTAGTTATATTCAATGCCCTTTCATAAAAATGCTTGAATATCTTTTAAAAACTTTCCCGTTTCATAGAGGTAAAGCAGCAACAATATTTAATATTTTAAGTGTCAATCAGATTCATGTTTGGTTTAGCTTCATTATTAATCATTTCAAATATTAGGGGAAATTTTGGGTTTAATAATTTTTAATCAATCACTTTAACTTCAATGCTTAAATTAAGTAATTTTAAGCATTGATGTGATTGCCAAAACAAAAGCACCTCAACATTTTTTTTTGTTTTAATAAACTAAAAGGTTCATAAGAATGTTCACTGAAGTTATGTAAGAACGATTTCTAAGAATTATCAATAGGAATTCCGTTTTGTTACTTGATAAACAATTTACACTTGATCTGATAAGAACTGGATCCTGGCAATACATAGATATATAAATACAGCAGGTATAGAATTATATATATTTGCTTCTTCCCACTCCCTTTTAAACGATAAATTTAATTCTACTTGGCTTTATTTGACTTGAATTTTTATATTTAGTTAATCTAATGTGGCATGTGTGTGTACTCTATGTATGACTGCATCTATGTTTACTTATGATTAAGTAATTACACTGCACAGAAACACATTGTATTTGTTTCCTTTTTTATTTCCAGTAATAATTAATATCTCTTTTTTTTTTTTTTATAAAAAAAAGATTTATTTTGCACTAGCAAGAGCTTCAAGACAAAAATTAATCCTTGATATTTGAACACAAAGTTTAGGCATAAGTCTAAACTGTGAAGTTTTCAATCTTTTAAATTATGATTTATTTTTTTGTTTTTGCTGTTATTTCTTGAATCCCTTTTTCATTTCACCCCCAAAACAAAGACAAAAATTAGACAAAATCTTGGTTTTCTTGGGCATGAAGGCATGTTTGAAACATTCAAAGAGGGGGGTGTTCTTTATAGTAAATGTTAGACTGCAGACAGGCTCATCCTGTCAACATTTACTTGTTCAGCTCACTGTTATCAAAACCACAAACAAGACTGGATTGGCACGAAGGTTGCATACAAATGCCATTCAGCAGATGCTGCTCCTCAGAGATTCATTGAAGAACAGCAAACGTATGCATGACTGGGTTTAGATTGTTGGCTGCAGACCTCATTAAGTTTATGGGCAAAGCACGGACGTTTGAAGTTTATTTTGAGGGACCACAAGAATGGCGTCTGCTGTTGGGTTGACTGAACAGCAGACTTGCCATCACTTTGGGGTTGAAGTCTATAAGCTAAAAACGTAAAAAAAAAAAATTAAAAATGAAAAAAAGTTGTTCAACTCATGACAGGTCTTGACTAAACCTATCTTTAAATACTTCAAAATTCTTTTGAGATAAAGTCAAAAAGGTTTAATTGACTGTGTTGGGGTTAGCTACGATGAATTGTGATGCTTAGTTTTATTTTTACTCCGTTAAGATTCAAGCATTAAAGAGTTGAATTTTTTTAACACAGCATCACGCAAAAAACAATGGTTTTCCTGAGGCTGAGGTATAGCGTTGTCATCGCCTGCCTAATGTCGTGTTGCTGCCAAAACATGACCCGTTGGGTCAGGCACTCCACCAGACCCCTGAAGGTGTGATGTGCAATCTGGCACCGATATCTGGCACACAGCCTCCAACACTTCTGAGATAGTTGGGAACAGCACTTCCACGTGGACGGCTGCACACAAAGTTTCCCATGGTGCATCCCTGTGGCGGTCAACTGAGTCAGCATGGGGGTCCCGGCCGGTCTTAATGCTTTCTTACTTACTTACTTGCTGCACAGCAAACAGACTTTGCAGATACATATTTCTATGAGAACCATACATGCATGTGTTATTAAATGATTAATTTTCCATTTAAAAAATATGACTTGTATAAACAAACATCCATGTAAATAGCTGTTAACTACTGTTACTGATTTCAGACATTTCAGACAATCTCAGAGTCAAGAGCATCAACTGGCCGGGTTTGAACCTTCAACACACCGTTCCACACAGTTTAATGCCGCGGTCGCTCAAGCTTTCAGAAACATCCTGGCAGAATGGGATCTCACCTCGGACCACTCAGACTTTTCATCATCTTCCCAGCAGAAGGCAGAGGAAAACCTCAAAGGCTGCCTGCATAAGTTGGTTCATGAATGTGATAACCTGATTCCCGCTCTGCGGAACAAACAGGTACAAACAAAAAACGGCACAGGAGCCCCTTTCTTCAATGCAATTCAGCTAAATATAATTTGTAACTATGTAAACAACAACACACACTGCACACATCTCAGACTTCAATCTTGTGCAAACTAGCATAATTTGAACTTTCGCTCTTTTCTGTGCAACCCCTGTTTTTCACCTGTTTCCCGGCTAAATTGTTATCAAAAAAGGAGCTGAGAAACATACAAGTCCTCTTGGCTGTTATTTTGATCCTCATGTACCCCAATTTAGAAAAATCAAAGGCTTTGCCTCATAATTTGTGCCTGGCCAATGTGGCTTAAAAGTCACTGGTGCAGAAAAAATAAAGCTGCAAATTAGGCCATGGTTGCTGACAAAACGTACACAGTGCCCCTGATTACACCTTTGAGGAAGGGTGTATGTAATCCAGAGTATTTTTACTTTTTATTTGACAAGCACAGAGCTTGAAATCCACCACCCCACTCTGTCCATCAGCCCGGATCAATTTCTGTACCCTTAAATGAATGCGTGATTGTCCAAGTGGCCAATTTGTACACTTATCTGAAGCCCGGAGAGGCTGTGTGCTTATAAATCACCGAGTGCATGCAGTATAATTATGTTCTTTGTGCTGAAAAGGATGACCCTCCTTGGCATATTGAACGTTTTTCTTCTCTGCAAAGTTTACTGCAGTGCAGCTTCACTTAATCTATCGAGCTTCTGCTACTGCATCCCACGCCCATGCAGACACAACTTGGAGCATCACTGGGAAACGGGTCACTGACAAAAAAGTCCTCTTGTCGTGGACACGGAGCTAATTTCAGAGTTTGCTGTCCTCTAAACACTAGAATGAAGTCACAAATAAAGGTGGTGCTGCCAAAAGACAGTCTTTCCACAATCCCACACCTTCACGAGCAATCCTTCACAAACAATGGGCTCACAATTTGTTTGACGTCACCACTTGTTAACTTCTAACAATTACATACCCCTGTGGGTCCGCAGGATTACGCAGTTAATAAGTGTTGCTTGAACGCAATCAAGTGTCGAATTCCCACACCCACATACTTACAAACACAGACAGTGCACATTTGCACACACACAAACGTACAAATACCAATATTTTTAGCTGTTCCCAAATGTATCTTCACTTTACAGCTCTTTTAACTGAAAGAGAGAATGAGTGGGAATAGGTGTTTGTTGGATCGATCTCACACTGATACAACAGAACGAATAAAGAGAAGAGACTTAAAGAGAGCCGAGCACGTGGTTCAACTCCACTGAGGCTCAGACGTCAAAGTGAAAAGAAACACAACACAACACTCTCAAAGGAAAGACAAAATATATTTTTTTTTACATTTCATGACATTTCATCCATTTTTGAAAAATGTTGTCTTAAAGTCTGGAAAGTTTTTCAGAAGATTTTCCATAAAAAAACATTTCCCTATTACATTTTGTAATAATTTTGTATGTCTTACGTTTTAATATCTGAATCTCTATACATGAGAAATAATTTAAAAATATATTTTGATAAAAAATGTTGAATTTATAGTTACAAACGTGTTTGGTTTAGGCTTTGGGAGAAAAAAATATTTTTCAATGGCACTTTTAAATGCAAGGTTGTCCCTACATGACTTTATGGAAAATAAAGTGAGAAGCTCAGGCATTTGAACTTGAATATAGGCTTTTGGTGCAGTTTTCAAAAGCCTGAAGGTCTCTTCTTCATATATATCAACCAATAAATCTCATGTCATCATATCCCTCAAAAAGTAGATGGCTTCTGTGTCCCAAAGGTGAGTGCTTTCATATAAAATTTGCATATCAGCGCCAGAACAACAACAAACGACCTTGTAAAAATTCTGGTTAAAACTGTTAATAGAGTCTCAGAATTGGCAGTAAAATATGTGATGAAAGGCCACCCAGCAAGGAGAAAAGCATTCTTGCGAAGCCAATACTAACTGGCATTAAAGTTGCAGCTGCACTCTGGGATTCACATCCAGCTTTTTGGAGATGTTTTATGGTCCAGTGGTTTAACTAAAGTCCGAGAATTTGGTCCTGGACAAGTTGGTCCTGGAGGACACATTTGGAGGACAACATGTAAGCATGGAGGTGGGTTATAGGGGGCTGAAATCTCAGATAAGACAAGACTCCCACCTGGCCATATTTGAGATATGGGCTGCGCAAAGTTCAGGCTCCAGAATCAACGGTCACTTGTCTCTGCACTTTATGGAAGAGGTCCACATAGGCCTGAACCCCCTCAACCTGATCATCACAAAGACCATTTAGGAATATCGACTTCAGAGTAAAGCAAATATATGAGGAGGCCACAATACCTATGTCTTCAAATACCTACTCAGAGTAAAGCATGTGGATGAAATCAACACTTGCCCTCTGTAAGTCATCAGGTACTTTGACGGATTAATAAATTGGTCAAAAGAGGAGATAAAGGCCACTGACAACAAGACAATCTAGTACCCTGAGACTGTGTGGAAGGATGGATGTTAAGGACCAGTAACCACCAGCTACCATGCAAGGTGAAACACCAAAGATCCAGAAGCACACTAAAATGGTGGCGAAGAGCATAAACCATCATGGAAGGACAAATCCCTGCACAGTGTGGATTACCAGTATTAGAAGCAGAGAGTGACATTCTAAAATCCTGCCAAAGGTAGACTGAAAGAAAGCACAGAAAGACTAGTTTAGGCACCCCAAGAGCAGACTTTATGCACAAGATGAATAAAAGCCAGAATCTAGCACGTCAGGTAGGACTTTAGTTTCAAAAACACCAAGACCCACTTCAATGAAAATTGTGTGGAACTTTCAGACCCAGAAAATAAAATGGTATGGACAAAACATTGATAGATGCAGCAATCTTTAGTGATAACACCATCAAAGAGGAGGAACATGAGAAGACTGATATGTACCGGAGGCTGAGGAAAAGAGCTGGAAAGAATGTGGGATATGAGATCAACAAAGTTGCTCTTAAAATTTTAAATTACTTTAAAAAAAACGTGAAAGTGGAAAGCTAACAAAAAATTGAAGCGTTTAAATAGATAGCCTCACTCTGCAACTGTTTGTTGAATTTGGTTAATGCAGGATGAAGAATGAGGCAGTGCTGGAACATACACTCCCTCGTGCTGCCTTTAGTCCTTTTAAAGATTGTAATCTACTGTAAATCAATAAGGCCTCTCACTATTCCGGTGAGCTGACTCAGCTAATTACCCCTCTGCTCTGACCTTTAAATTATATAAACGAGATCAAATAAATAATGACCACTTAAAGCAGCCCTGCACTTTAAAGCACCACGGTGCTTTACCTAGTTGTCACAGCGGGGAGGGCCAATCTGAGGACCATCTGGCATTTGGGGTGACAAATTGAAACCAGGAGAACGCCTGAAACTGTCTGTCTTAGTGGCAAGTGAGACAGATAATCTCTATGCCGTCCTCGTTGCCTAATTCCTATCCCAATGTGACACGCTGGCCATTTTTCTTGGATTTCCTAAGTCTTCTTAAGGTAATTTTGCATTCTTCTGACAACAGGAAAGTGGATTTAATGACAATATTTTTGCTGCAAGATAAAAAAAATTAAACATTTCAGACACTGAAGGCCCGTACACACCGGGACGAATATTCGCCAGGGTTTTTCGCCACGTTTTTTGTGTTCACACAAAATCATCGCTGACGATGAGCCGAGTGAACATGGAATTATATTCCCTGACATTAGATGGCGCTTAATGTAAAACAGAAATACTCCTGTACACAAGGTGGCGCTGCGCAACTTTACGCTTCTTAAAGTCACTTTTCACTCAGAAGAAGAGAGCAAGTATTTACGCGCTTGTCAGAATCATACAAAGAAAACATGAATTTTTCAAGCACCAGTTGCTTGGTTCGGGGATATTTTAGAATGTCCGTCATTATTTCTTTGCGGCAGTGTAGACGCTACTTGGCGTCTATCTTCTTCGCTGGTATGTGTGCTCAGCAAGGCAGTTTTGTGTTGGAGCGCCCCCAAGTTGTGTTTTACTGTAACTTCAGAAGCTCCAGACACGTGTGCAAAAGCGCCATTCTCATTGGTCGAATAGATTTCGACGCGACGCGTAAAAAAAGAAAAAAAAAACGAACCAGAGGCGTTTTGTTTTTTTTACGCTTTGACTCGTGGCGTTTTTTCGCGTCGGTGTGCACACTCTCATTGGTGCCCTTTGTTTAGTCACGAGGCGTTAAACGTCGGCGAAAATCGCGCACGAAATTCATCCCGGTGTGTACAGGCCTTAAGAGGATATTTAAAAGACATTTACCGTTGTTTAAATATATTCAGAAATAAAAAGATGAAAAACAGCAGATAAAGATCTTAAAAAGTCCAACTTTTACTTTTATTATTTACATTTTTAAATCAAATCTGAGAAGACTGACTTTCATCTTTAAAAACACTAAAAGCTGAGGTGAACTACTTTTTCAGTTTAAAAGGTGCAAACAAAATGGGTTACAAAACATCGCTTTGCAAATCTGAACTGTGCCGTCTTTATTAAAAGGCTCAGAAATATTTCTTCATGTTTTCTTTCACACAAACCACTCTCAAAGCTCCTGCTTTCATGCCTGTTGGGCTCATGCTGTGGATTTGAAGAAACCTTAATCAAGAGCTCCTGTTTTTCCCAGAAAAACTGGAAGTTTAGTTGTAATTTAGATGTTTTTTTGTTCAAAAACCATTAAAACTTGACTTGTAAATGAATCATCCTTTTTGAAAGACACAGGAAATGAATAAAAGTCTTCAACACCATCTGATCAAACTTCACAGGGTCCAAGTGATGTTTAAACACTATAAATTAAAATATTACAAAAAAAAGATGACTGTAATTAAATTTGCTATCAAAGACTTACTGATGTAGAATGAACCTTGAATTCTAAAAAAAAAAAAAAAAAAAAATGAAATCCTGTTATTAAAACTTTATGCTTTATTAGAAAATAATTAGTTTTTCCCATCAAGGCTTCTACTTTAGTTGAACTGTTTGGATGTGGTCAGCAGGCTTGCGGGAATTAAAAAAGATTTTTTTTTCTTTAACTACAAAAATCAGTGTTTGCATTTTCTAAATGGTTTTATCTGCAAAGTGAAAAGTAAGTCAAGTGGAATGTTAATTAATTTTACAGGCGGCTGACATTCATTCAGACCTGCAGGGGAAGGCTTTGTACTTCAGTGTGAACTCATATTCAATAATCTGACTGAGAAGGGGTGTGTTTTAAATTAAATGTCTTCCTAATCCTAATCTCATAGTTTTGGTTTTAAATTCATCCAATAAATTGGAGCAAAACAGCAAATAAATCTGAAGTAAACAACTTTTCCAATAAACTCAGCCGAGGGGCTTCAGATTCAAACCCCCATTTATCCTCTTTTTTAATATATGGATTTTTGTTAGTTTAGATCTGAGACTAAAGTCAGAATTTTCTATGCCCTTTTTTTTTTTTCTCCATGGCCCTAATCCTCTTCCCTCGAGATTTGTATTTCAGTAAAGCAAATATTATAAAAGAGTTGAATGACTTTTTTTATAAGACTGGCAAAGAATTGTTGTGTCACGAAAGATTAATTGCATTGGAAAACCTGCAGTAAATTTGCCTCTAACACAAATATAGAAAATGTTGGAGTAATTATTTAAACCCATTACATCACCTTAATCTTAACTGTTCACAAATCATATGATTGATTTACGGAGGTTAGAAAAAGGCGTCATGTTAAAAGACTTTCCAGATCAATTGTAGCCTGTAGGTTTTTTTTTGTTTGTTTTTGGTATTTTGGTTCCTTTTTTGATTATTTTTACACTCGATTTGTGCTTAATCCATAACTAAAACAAAAATTTGGCCGATAAATCAAAGTGAAAATCTCAATATTATACTCCCACTGCTGCAAACAAGCCTTCATGGACAGTTTATAAAAAGTTTTTCAGAAAGGCTAGTTTTCAGACAAAAATGCATAGTTTATACGCCTCTGAGTTGTGGGCGGGACTGTTAGTGCAGAACAACCCCCCCCCTTTCCCATCAGCCATTTGTTTACATGATCTCCCGCTATTTTACAGCCCCTCACACTCTAAACCTAACAAAACCAACGAGCAATATTGGAGCAATGGCAGTACAGTTTTGAGGCAGATGCCAGCTCAGAGGAGGAAAACAAAGGCGTACATGGATCTGTTTCTCTACAAGTGGATGCATCAGAATAGAGCAGAGAAGGTAGCTTGCCTGCCCAGTGTAAATTCAAAGTAACAAATACTCTTTTTCCGACTGCATTTTTTCATCCCATCCTGATTCTCAATGACTTGAATAAACATATACTCAGAAATGCAATTTTCAGCTTCATTTTCTTTTTTTCTTCCTCTAAAATGAGAAAACTGTTAAAAACACAAAAACCACCAATTTCATTGACACATTAATCCATTCAAATGTTTGGGATTTTTTTGATAAATCTGTTATTCATTAAATGCAAAATTTCACCGCTTTAACTTCTTACTTGTTGAAATAAATTTTGCACGGCAATGATTCAACTTTGACATACGCAACTTCTTTTCGGGATGCACTCTCTAGTTTTGTGTCTTTTGATTTGCTCTAACTTTTCTTTTTTTTGGATGGTAAAACATCTGCTGTGCTACTTATTGTCTTACTTTCCATTGAGTCGTTGATGCCTTTATTTCCTATTGTATTATAACGAGAAATCCTGGAATTGAAGTAAGCTGCTGACAAAGCTGTAAGCAAACATGTGAGATGCTGCGTGCTGAGTGTCACTCTGTGGTGGCGAAGCCCAGTATTATAACCGAGGCTCTCATTTGCTCTGCGGGTCATTAATAGCTCCCTACGACATGTTTCTGCCAAGTTCTCATTTATCTCTTAATGCTCCTTAATTAATTCCCTTTCATTTACCTTGGTTAGAAGAAATCAATAGCACAGGTTTCACTTAATTTGACAAATGTTCTTTTGCTTTATCTCTTGACTCCGCATGTGCGAGAATGAGGGAGTGTGCGAGGATTAAGTGATGTGGGGAGAAGTTTGAAGTTACTAAATTGAGCTGTCTGAAAAAAAAAGGCCAATTTGTGAGTTATGTTTTCAGGACTTACATTTTTTGATCCAGCTCCAATAATATTCTCGACTCCAAGGAAGTTAAGAAACACATTGTTAGTCAGTGTGGCAGTGGAGCGAACTGACAGATTTTTCTTTTTTTCCCCTTCATATTGTTTTTCACCACTGAGGCCCCTGATCCTTTGAGCCGTTTGTCTCTTTCTCAACATTTATTTAAAAAAAAAAAATTCTGAAGCTAAAAGTGCAGTCCCGGAGGTTTCAATTAGAAAAGTGTGGTGCGTCTAAGTGTGCTGCGTTTAATAGTAGAACGGTCTCCTGAGTGTATCAGAGGGGTACCAAGGAAGGAGAAGCTCTTCTGTAACTCGGGTTAATTAGGTTCCTTCCAGCTTTTTTTTTTTACCCACAAGACAAAGGAAAAAGGGAACAAAGAACAGTTTAATTGTGACCTGAAAAGTTTCTTGCATACACAGATTTTTTTGTTTCTTTCATTTAAAATTGTTTGTCATCATAAATCTACAGTCTTGACACTTTGGGGACTCATGCTCATTAACAAGAGGCGTGGAAGAAAAAGTGTTGACGACAAGAAGAGGAGGGACACTATGGTTGTGTCCAAATTCCATTACTACTAAGTGCACTTTATAGGGCCTTCACCATCTTGTTGGGGTGTCCAAAGTTACGATTACCCTACATATTTTCCAGAAGTCTCAGACTAAAATTAGTGTGCATCTATGCTTACAATATGTAGGGTTAATGGCCAAAGTATACATTGTCACTTTTTGACGCACCCCGTGGAAGCCTCTCATCGGACGGTTGCTTCCGCGAAGTGCATTAAAAAGTGATAATGCACACTTCGAAGGCCATTAACCCGCTTATTTTCCATGGTCCAGGTGAATAATCGATTCTGATTGGCTGCTGGGTGTGCATTAAAAAAAAGAAGTTCCGGTCACCCAGCTTAAATGTTTTGTATCACTGCGCCAGCATCTTTAAAACAACCTTTTCCTCCATCATTTGGACAAAAACAAGCGGTAAAAGGTGAACTTTCTCTCTGAACTGATGCTTTATTCAACCCATCAGAAAAATCAGCATGTATATATCGCTTTATATCGCCGAATCTTGACTGCAGCGGTGGTGCAGCGTGACGCGGACTATTTGTTACGTGGTGCGGGTAAGTATGCATTATCACGCGGAAGCAACCGTCCTGAAGCATCAGACGCGAAGGCTTCCACAGCATGCATTAAAAAGTGATAATGCATATTTCATCAGCCATTAACCCGCTTATACCATGGTCACTTACAAAAGAAATAAATAGTAACCAGTTTTTAGTCCTTAATTCTTGCTTGACCGGAGAAAGGTAGTTTGCCATCTCTCAGTCGGTGGAGTGTCCTTGCCCCAGGTGGAGGAGTTTAAATACCTTGGGGTCTTGTTCACGAGTGAGGGAAGATCGGAGCGTGAGATTGACAGGCGGATCGGAGCAGCGTCCGTAGTTATGCGGTCGCTCTATCGGTCCGTCGTAGTGAAGAGAGAGCTGAGCCGAAAAGCAAAGCTCTCAATTTACCGGTCGATCTACGTTCCAGTACTCACCTATGGTCATGAGCTATGGGTCATGACCGAAAGAACGAGGTCCCGAATACAAGCGGCTGAAATGAGCTTCCTCCGCAGGGTGGCTGGGCGCTCCCTTAGAGATAGGGTGAGAAGCTCGGTCACCCGCGGAGAGCTCGGAGTAGAACCGCTTCTCCTCCACATCGAAAGGAGCCAGTTGAGGTGGCTCGGGCATCTAGTTCGGATGCCTCCTGGACGCCTCCCTGGAGAGGTGTTCCGGGCATGTCCCACTGGGCGGAGGCCCCGGGGAAGACCCAGGACACGCTGGAGAGACTACGTCTCTCGGCTGGCCTGGGAACGTCTCGGGGTCCCCCCAGAGGAGCTGGAGGAAGTGGCTGGGGTGAGGGAAGTCTGGGCATCTCTGCTCAGTCTGCTGCCCCCGCGACCCGGTCCCGGATAAGCGGAGGAAGATGGATGGATGGATTCTTGCTTTATACCAATTTGGATCGCTTTTCTCACAAAAAGCGAACTACTTGCTATTGTTTGCGTCACGCCGCACCACCGCTGCAGTCAAGATTCTGCGATATAAAGTGATATGAATATGCTGATCTTTCCGATGGGTTGAATAAAGCATCAGTTCAGAGAGAAAGTTCACCTCTTACCGCTTGTTTTTGTCCAAATGATGAAGCAAAAGGTCGTTTTAAAGAATCCTGCACAGTGATACATAACATTTAAGCTAGGTGACCAGAACTTTTTTTTTCACCGTGCAGTCATCCTGTGTTATATCACTTTTTAACGCACACCCAGCAGCCAATCAGAATTGAGTATACGGTATAATGGCAAATATAGACCACAATGCAATGTGTTTGAATTATTTGTCATTTGAAAAAAAATTATTTAAAAGTGTGTGTGTTTTTTATTGAATCATCCAAATTTCCTTTACCAGAACACTGTGGAATTATGAATAGTCTGTAAAATGTTCATATTTATTAGAGTGCAAATGGGTGATTTAATCGTTACCATTAAAGGGGTTATATCTTGCTTTAATGCAGTAAGTCAAAAATATCTAGATATGGTAATATAATACCTTTGGCGCACTAAAGAACAATTTTTTTGATAAATATTAGTTATTTTCGACTGGATCCCTGAGGCCCCGCCTTTCGCTCCTTGTGGGTGGCGCCCATAACGTCAGCCAAGAGCCAGCTTCGGCAGTGTGTCTGCGTTTCGCCCACACAAAATTTGCAAAGATGGATCTGCGTATTGTGCATTAAAGATGAAATAGTTTTGCTGATCACCGCTAGTTCTGTGGAGAAAGTGGAGGTGTGTGTTAGCCTGGGGCGGTGCTAGCAGCGTAGACTCTTCCTGGAACGGGATGTTCCTCACTTATGTACACCACAATGTGACAACCTGCTTGTTTTTGTAGATTGGAAGGGGCTGGTGCTCAGAGCGCAGGTTTTTGGAGGAATGCTCAGAAATGCATGAGGGGATCAAAAGGCTGTTTAGGGGTTGTTGGTTTTTTTTGTGAGGAATTACAAAAACACCAAAAAGTTTATTTTGAATGATATAGGCCTTTTAAAACTTATTTTTTTCTATTTTTAAATGTCCTTTTTTCTTTTATTTCTCTTTTTCACTAAAACCTATTGTGGTCCCATTGATGAACCCAGATCTCATTTGGGTTGAGACCCCCAGTTGTATGTGGTTTTTCTCAAATAAAAGAAATTAGTGTTCCAGTTGAAGATAAGCAGCTAGATGTTTAGATGAGAGCATGATTCTAAATAAAATAAAAAATTATGTGTTGCCTTAATGTTAGAAATAAAAAAGAGTAAAAATAAAGCAGATCAAATAGTTTCATTTTTAAGAAATGTTTTGACAGACAGATGACACTCAAATGCACTTCAAAACAAATTATGGTTTTTAATATAAATGGAAGTTAAATTAGCATTTTTCTGTTTTAACCAAAAAAAATGGAACTTGTATTATTGAAATTATAAATAAAGTAGGTAAATGAATCACTGTAAGCTGAGTAAACTCATAAATCCCTGCAGGGTTTAAAGACCTCACAAAGCCCCTGAATGGTCTGTTAATTAACACCCTGTCCTGCAGGGAATATGAATATGGCACTGGCATGGTAATGGTTTGGTGACTTCATTGGTTTTTCACAACAAAATAATCAAAGAAAGATGACAAAATAAAACAAATAACAGCTTCCTCTTCTTCTCCAACCTCTCTTTGTAGGAAAACGCTTAAAACAAACCCTCAAAAAAGTACTTCTGCATTCAGAAAAGGCTAAACACTGAAGTACACAGCTCTGAACATGAGTAGAAAAGAAATACATCTATAACCCTTGTGCTATCTTGGATGACCCCACCCTTACATTGACGTTTTATCTCTACCATGACAAAGGTGGATAAAGGTGGAAAGATTTCATGTAATCCATGGACACCAGTGAAGATCACAAATCATTGAAGAAAAAAGGTTCAGAGCACTGTCTAGTGGGTCTAGATGACCCAACTCCCAATGTTAAAGTGCCTAGGATAGCATAAGGGTTAAAGCTGAGTTAAAGAAATCTGGTAGACTGTTAACTGTGAAGTGTTTGAATCATCCAGGTGGCTTAAGAGAGAAGGACAACTGAACAGACATCAACAAACAAGCTAAAGATTTGCATGTAGAGCATTAAAGAAGTCAATGTGGCACACTTTTAGAAAGAAAACATCTTGAAAGACCCACCTCGATCATCTTTTGAGCTAATATTATTCAAATTTTTTCCCAAATAAAAAAACTGATGTTTTCCTGGACATAGTTTCAGCAGAGCTTCAATAGTTCATTAGTAATATACCTCTAAATTGTGGAAAGGACTTTTGGAGTAGAGCAACCCCACCTTTCTTCCACTCCGTTTTGCTGAGAGCTTGGAGAGGGACATTTTTGGCCCGCCAAGCATATTTAGTCAGAAATAAGCTCATTTTCGAACTACATTTGTTTTCATCTGCTCCTCTTATTTGAATAAATAAATATTCAGAAATGCAGTTTTGAGCTTATAAATTTCCTCTGTTGTCACAAAAAATCAATAAGAACATGTCAAAAACAGTGGGTCTTTAATTCTTTGATGGGTTATCACCAGACATTTGACTCAGCTGCTAGTCTCAAGGAATGTAAATGTGACAAAAGGCTCTTCTTAACGCCATCAAGCTAAAATATACTATATCAAAAACAAAAACTCCCCTAATGAACCTGAAGGCAAAAGGAAGGTTTTATCCCATCCTGTTCCTGTGTTCATTGAAGGTCAATGACTTTGCACCAAATTAGTATAAAAACAACCACATCCTGTGGAAAAATTGAAGTTGATTTTTCGGACCTTTAACTTTAGCAGAAACGGAGATGTGAAAAGCAGTGAGTGGTGGTAAACAGCTTGTTAACAAACATTCTGATTAGAATGTGTATAGCAAAGCATTTCTGCTGCTTTCATAAAGTATATTGGCCTCATTTTCTCAGCACCAGTGGGTTTGATTGTGTAAAAAGCGCAATTATGTTTTACTAACTCTGATTTCAAGCCCGGCTAGCATCTGTGAAAACTGGGCGGTTCCACCAGCAAGCGCGCGAGGCTGGAATCCTGCAGGAAGAGGGGAGCCGCGGTACAGGAAATCCCAGCCATCCACACAAAGAACAGGATATCAGAAACAATAGATGGCTGAGCTGTGGCACAGACCTCCCAGTGTGCAATAAAACCACATGAGCAGAACTGAACTCTGACAATAAAAAATAGAATCGATGTGAGTGCTTCACATCTCCCACCCCATTGACAGATTATTTCATGGATCGCAGCCGATATAAATGTGGCTCATTCGACAGAGAGAGTATCTGGGCTCCCATTGTCTGATATGTTCTGCGGGTCGCTTTAACGCCGGGGCTGTTTAAGCTCGGCAGCAGAATCAGACAGACAGCGCAGGTTGCCGGAATGGAGAAGCTTTGACATACTGCAAATGCCAGAAAGGAGACAGTGAGATGGAGAGATTCACATAATCGAAGTAATTATCAGACGTAAATGAACAGAAAGTGCAACCATCTCAAACGAACAAAGTGATTTCACAGATCACTGACACCCTTTTCGGGAGATGGCAAATTAATGGCTGCACTATATATATTTTTTCTCCTGTAGTGAAAGTCCTCCGGAGTGCAATAACGCTGAGTGTTAGGGCCTGCCAGCCAAGAGGTGCAATCTTTCTGTGGGGTAAAGTAAATGAGCGGATTGATAATGAGATTCACTTAATTGTAAATTAACAAAATCGTGTTAATAGGGTTCTGTTAATTCAGGATTTATTTCCTTATTGATTGATTTAGCTCGTTCTCTGGGATGTTCAAGGATCGGTACCAGCATCCTTAAATGATCAATTCGGCACATCATTAATCAAGCGGCAGATCATGAATGAGGACGCAGGTTTACTTTATGCCCACAGGAGCGCTGACAGGCAGCCTGCAAATCCTTGTTTGTCCAGAACTGTTATTGATGCAGTGGAGTGAGTGTTATAGCACTAAACTGATTTATTGCAAATTCCTTCATTTGTACAGATGTGTGGCGTATTTTATTTTTTATATATTGTGCACACTGAGGATGCAAATGCCTTGCAAAATGACAAAAGAGTTGAAGGAGGCTCCTAAATCACACCGATTGAATTAGTTTGGACCCGTTAGTTTAGTCAACACACAATCCTGGAAACACTCCTTCAGAACGGTATCGAGCAAGCAATTTGAATGTATAGAAATTCCTGCAGGGGAGCTCACAATTTATTATCTTGTTGAAGCTGCCTCTGAGAATCTGAATCAGTGCAGTCAGTGTCTTCACAAACATTTTGTAAAATTTAAATACTATTTGTCCAAAGCAGACCCCCAGACTCTTCCCATTGAAACTCGCCAAACTGCTACAGTAAATCATGCTTTGTTTTTATTTGCACCTTCTGGCAACCGGTCTGAAAGAGAAGAAAAACTGAAAACTAAAAATGCAAGCTACTTTACCAGCTAGTGTTATGATTTCCAGTAAGAAATAGTTAAGTTGTAATTCAGTTTTTACTGTTAAACTAAGAAAAAATTGATCATAAGAAAAAAATGATCATAGGTTGTATCTGGAAAGTAGAAACTACCTAGACAACAAGCATTGATAGAAAATGCAATTTACTACCAAATTTGAATAAAAAATCACACTCAAAAGGCATGGAAGGAATGTCACACAAATCCTAAGCTTTACTACACAACTTCCACAACGCTGCAGTGTCAAATAGTCAACAACCCCACATTAAGTTGTTTCACAACATTTACAATATAATATATATTTAAATTTGACGTGTTTTTTGCAATTTTCTGACTTTCCATTTCAAAGTTGATATGTGGTCACTGATAATATTGAATAACTTTTGTTTTACTGACGTCCAACTCTTTCCATAATTTATTTGACTGTTGCCTTATACTTTATGGTCTTTTTAATGAACCACTCCAAAATTTTATTTTTGGATTTTTTTAACATGTTTTTCTGATGATGACAAATATAAACAAAATAAGAGCTCAAAATTAAATTCCTGAGTATTTCCTTATTCAAATCATTGTGAATCAGATGCAGATGAAAAAATGCTGTTTTAAAACAAGCTTAGTTGTGACGTAGAAAACACACTGGCCGGGGCCACAGGCTCCCTGCTCCGAGCTCTCAGCAACAGGGAGGGGAAGAGGGGCGGTGTTGCTCTGCGCCAAAAGTCCCGCTTTACAAAGGTTATAATGTTCCAAAATGCACAAGCTTGTACACCTCAGGAGCAAATTTGTTCTGCTGAAACTAGACCCAGAAAACGACACAGGCTTTTTGGTTTTGGCTAAAAATGGCATAATCTTAATTAAAAGATAATTGATCGCAGTGGGCCTTTAAAGAAATTAGTTTGATGCAATTTTGTCCCATCTATTAAAAGAAAAGGACAAAAAATATTCCCACTGTTTCATTAACTCCATCTTCCTTCAATACCACTTTTTGCAGCAACTTTTTAAATGAAAATATGTACAAAACTACACTATTTTCACAAAAAAATAATGCTGAACTGGTATTTCTGTTACTGCATGAACTTATGTTTGAATTTTGGCCAAAGTTTGGGCTCACAGACATACATCCTCCAAAAGGTTAGTTTTTATTTTTAGAATAATTTATCCTTTTGAGTTGTTGAATTCCTTGTCTAGTCTCCAATCCATCCCAATCTACTGTCTTGGTCCTATGTCTTATTATTCTCTCACATTTTTATCACATTTTGTGACCCAGGGAAAATTAAACAGCTTAAATCAACTTTGACTGTGTTGAAGAAGAAACTTCATGAACAGTTCAAATGAAATGAAAAAAGATTTTAAAATTAAAGCAAAATTTTAATTGATTTCTTAACAAAAGATGTTTTAAAAAGACAGGATATAATGAAGGGTGACTCATTTTAGCAATTGCTGATATTCACCAGCATTTTACCTTTCATGTAGTTGTTACCCATTCTGCAGAACTAACAATATCAGCATGACAAACAAAACGAGATTATATTATCCTCCGAAGAGCCTTCCATAAAATTGTTTTTTTTTTCTAATTATTTTCTTCTGCTTTTGCAAAAAAATATTGTTCATTTTTCTGAACCTTGCCTGAGATTTTACCCCGGGGTCCAGAAATTACTCTAATGCTCTTCTTTTAGTCTCTTTGAAAAGCAAAACAAAGGCTACGATTTACCGCCTTTGAGATGCAGGCTTTCTAATCATCAACGGAATCCATTTTGGCCTTTTGATAGCATCCCCTCACACATCTCTTATGCAGGCAAAAAAAAAAACATTGTTTGATGTCAATGATTGGTCAGAGCACATGCAGACCTACAATTAGTTTAGCCAAGGAAAGCAACAGAGGGAGGTGGAAGATTCCTGTGAAATGCTTTCCTTCAAAGAGTCTCAGTACTTCACCTTTTTTTCTGTGTCGTCTCTGGACCGCAATTTCTCTCCTCAACTGGAGACCGTGCGCACGTCTTATCTGTACTTTACTCAAATTTTAGAGTAATTATTCACACCAAGTAGAAAAACCTCAAAAATAAGATTTACATGGAAGACACTCCTATTCAAACCAAGTCAAGCTGCAGAACTGTGACTTCTGTTCAATGTCCCCCTCAAAGAAAAAGAGTTTTAGCTGTCATTACAATAGGAAGGAGACACTGAGCGGAGTTTGGCCCAATTGCCTGAAGTTATTAGCTCACGGTAATTAAGTTTGTATCACCCCCCCCTAACATCAAAATGATTCTTTTCAGCTGTCTGTCATTGTGCTGCAGGCGTTTGCCGGTCTGACTCTGGGAGATATCCGTGAGCTGACCCACAAGGTTATAAAGACAGACGGCCAGAGAGACACTGAGACAAAAGAACTACAGTGACCTTGTTAATGACTTCAGAGATCTGTCAGAGTTCTGTTAAGGTTTTGATTGGAAGAGTGTGAAAATGGACAATTGTTTTAAACTGTAGTTTTTTACTGAAAAACTAACAGAAAGGAAAGAGTCAGAGGTCGTGCTTTACCTTTAGTTTGACAATGAATTTATGACACTCGTCGTACTCTTCAAGTATATTGTAAAATGAAGCCATTTCTCCTGCCATCAATGTCTAAAGTATCTTTCGTTGGCAAATTTGACATTTTTAAAAGGTATTTTCTCATTCTCTTTATTTTTTATTTCTTTGTGAAAGTTAAATGTAGTTTTATTTTGTAGTAATATGCAAAGACAGAAGCCACTTATGCAGGTATTTTTGTCACCTTGAAACTACAAGTCAGAGGAGTACCTGCAGAAATGTGTCAAACCAGGCAATGAATTGATATCTGATAATGAAAAGATTTATTAAAGCCTGTGGCCTGTTGTGGTTTCTACAGTAGTCCTAGATTAACCGAAGTTGTATCAAATGACACATAAAGGCACGTGGAATTTCAGATTTTTGTTTCCAATCTCTTAAATTATATTAAATTGGTGGCAATCCCTTAAACAAATCAGAAAAAGGTTGCATTCAATGAAACAAAACAAGTGGGACAGGAGAACTCCTAGCACCACTCACAACTGCTCCTATGTGGTAAACTCATATCGCGCTTTACAGTCACAGTCTCATTTGCCCACGCACACACATTCACACACTGATGGTGGCTCTGATGCCGAACCTTGGCGACAACCACCAGGAGCAATGAGGGGTTCAGTGTCTTGCCCAAGGATACTTCAACAGGCAGGGCGGGTACCGATCCTGTGGTCCTCCGATCAGAGATTGACCGCTCTACCTCTGCACCATGGCTGCCCCGGCTGTTGTTATGGGCTGTCTGGGGGGGGGGGGGGGGGGGGGGGGGGATGGGCAAGGTCGTAGACCGCTCGGTGAACCTGTAAAGCCAAGATGTTTATGCACATTTTTTCCTACAGACATGCAGACATGCGGCAGGCGACAAGCTGTAGTGAACACTTATACACGACAAGAAGTAGGTGAGACACAGGCGCACTGTGCAAAATGCCTATTAGTGCTGTTCACACAATGAGTGCACTCTCCTTGCGAGCATCCCGATAATTAGAAATGAGGAAATTTGATCATCAGAGTACAGTTTGTATCAGCATCCAATAGGTGTCCTACAGAAATGTACCTATCACCTGCACACCCAGTGCATTTGGCAAATAAAGGGCCAGTACAGCACCACCCGAATAGCATAGGTGTGTACAACTTACATCATCTTTACAAATACTCACTATACTCCTCTTAGGGTACGGCTGCTTCTTTTTACGACCCTCCATGGACCCAGACAACCCAAAAACCTGCAGCACCCGTGCAGATTGGTCCCACCATACAAAAGCATGTCACTAAGGCTTAAGATCCAGAAGCATAACGTGTGTATAAATGCTGTTTGTCATGTCAGATCAAAGCTTTATTTGAAATGATGCAATGATCTTGTACAGATATGCTGAGGCAGTGAGATGATATTTGAGTTTTTATTTGTCCATTTAGGTATCTTTGCCATGTTCTTTCTTTATGCCTTTTGGTTTGCTTTTGTCATCATTTTGTTTTTGCAGCAGCACCGTGATTTTCATTTTGTACATACTTTGAAGAAAGCCAACAAAAAGAACAACAAAAGATTTTAACTTAGAAACAAGTTTAGAAGCTTGTTTCATTATTCCAGCTTGATATACAGTACTACACAAAATCGTCCTTTTTTCCCCTCAGTGGTATTTTAATCTTTTTCATTTAAGCTGAACAGAAACCTTAAGACTGAGGTGGAAATGAGAGAAAATTGTAATAGGGTGATGTATGATTCAGCTTTCTACAATTCAGTACTTCACTTCGGCATCTGCAAAAAAAACTCCTTCTGACAGCGACAATGGCATAAACCACACCAGTCTCACAGAAACAAACAAGCCCGGTGGAGGAACACATGTACAGTAAAATGCACTAGAGTTGCTGTGAGACTGTACAGCCTCTCTGCTGTTGTGTCAAAGCTGCAGAGAGCTGGCTGAGAAGACAGCTAAAATAAACACAGCCTTCTCACAACTCTGGTAAAAGCTCATACCCTTTATTAATTCAGCGGCCTTTACGGTGTTTTGGACGGCTCCAGGTTCGCCTGTCAGTGCTTCTCTGGGTATAAATAAATTAGTAGATGTTGCAACTGGAATTCTAGACACTGAAGCATGTAACATTGTAGCAGGCCTTTTCTTTCCTTTTCGGCTCTTTCACTGCAATTTTTATCCCATACATTTAAAATGGTTAAGAAACATGTCGGTTAAATTTTGTTTAGCTGCATATTTATACAAAAAAAGGAACACTCACTACACATTAGCAACTGGCAAGTATCTATATACCGGTACTACATATTGATTATGTACTTGACTCAGCATGAGCTTGTAAAATACAGCTTAATGAGCAGAGAGACTAACAGTGGCTCAAAGGTTAAAGCAGCATGTATCTGGGAAGTTAATGAGCACTCTTTTCCCCTCACTCATTGGAATATTCACCTTTTACGTGCCCTTGAGCAAGGAACTTAATCCTGCTGAGTGGCCCAGACTGAGAAAGTGAGTCTGGGGTTGCATCAGGAAGTGCTCAGATGTGTCAGTCATTGCCTAAAACTATTCTTTTTTTTTTGCTATTGTTTTTTTTAACCCATTACTCATTTTGCATAAAGAAGCTGGCTTCAGTGTTGTCACAGTGAAAAGTGAATGTTGCATGCCAAATCTTCATGTGTTCTTCTTTGGTGCTTCATCAAGCAAATTGAGGATTTTTACCAATAATGTTCCTTGAGATAACTTGTGATATTTGGCAATGGCAAGACAAAAAAGTGCAAATCTTCCTGTTTTTCAATCGACAGTGATAAATTGTGGACGTTTATTCACAAAATGGACATCTTTGCCTCATATTTCCTACTGAATAAAAGGGAAATACTGTTCATATTAAAGTAAGTAATATATCCAGCTTAGAATAATGATACTTTAATTTTATGTTTTGTTTTTTTCAAAAACAGAGTCAACATTTTTGAACCTTCCAAACTTTGAGAGTCTGCTTTGGACAAACAGTACTTAACATAGTGTAGATCAGTCATGAATAAATGTATGAACATCAAAAAATAAAGTTGCCAGGAGAAAACATTCAGAGGTCTGAGTTTTTGCTGTCTGCAAAGAAAGCAGTAAAACAAACACGTTTTTAAAAGTGAAATCACACAGCGTTGTACCTATTTGAGTATCATCTAAAAAATTGTGAATCTTTTTGTCCTTAAAGATATCTTTTTGCTTTAAAATAACCCTGAATACAATTGGCCTAAAAAAAATCATCCAAAGAGGCTAAAGGGATTTTTTTCTTTTAGACCTTTTAAATTTGTGCAAATAATGTTACTTGGGTATTTGATTAATTATACATGTGCCATATTTTATTGTAGTTTTGATGAAGCTTCAACCAGGAAGTCTTAATGCTCAGTAGAAACTACAAACACACTGGGCAGATAATTGCTGATGCCACACGAGATTTTCAGCAGTCAAAATAAGTTTGATGGGAACAGAAACCAGAGGTTAGTCTGCCCACCTCAACAAGCTTCTAAAAATGAGTGATTGATCACGCCAAATGTCAGAGAGAGTTTTGTTGAGTACACCTGACGATCAAAAGAACATGTCTTAAGTAATTATCAAATTAGAGCTCTAATAGAGTAAAAAAAGCTGAGTTTTAAAAGAAAAAGTGTCATTTCTTTCACAATAGTCATGAATGAAACAATAAACCAGAAAACATACATTTGAAACTGTTAATTTGTGGTGTAAATCTGACTTAAAATGCACAAGTTACTGGAAAAATGCTCCTTTTTGCAACCTACTAGTGGTCTCTTAAGGAGCCGCCACGTTTGGGAGCGCTTTGATTCCAGGAAGAGTTGATGTAGAAACCAGTGTTAGAGAAACCTTCAAAGAATCCTCTGACGGAAAATACTGTCTGAGAGCAGACGGAGGGCACTGCTGTTTTGCTCTAAATGGCAGATTTTTCTACAGAGAACAACAATACAACAAAAAAAGACAGAAAATGCACAGATGTCTACAAATTGAAGTTTACTCGTTGAAAATCCTACAGGTTTAAGTGTAGAGATGTGTTTAAATCCACTGCAAAAACTAAAGGTCAACCTCTGATTGGAAGGTTGCAGGTTCAATTCCCGCTTTGTCTGCCCCGTGTGTCGACACTGAGCTGGCGGTCTGAGCATCACCTCGTACAGTGGACCTGCCACCATCAGTACGTAAACATGTGTGGGTGGGTGGACAGGTGAATGAGACTTGTGACTGCAGATCGCTTTGAGCCTTAGAAAAGAAAAGCACTGTATAAAAATATGGTTTCTACAATATACCAAGAATAATGTGAAACTGAAAAAAAAGGATCACAAAGAGGGGGTGTTTGTATGTAATGAGTCCAAAAAAGAAAAGAGACCAATAAACAACCATTACAGTGAAATTCTTTCATGTAGAGAACCACAGAAAAACTCTCTGTGCTGCTGTATTACTGACATTTCCTAAGTGCTGCTGACAGAAATCTACAGGTTGCTATTACTTATTAGAGTACAACAATATTTGACATGATGCTTTAATGTTGGAGTGCTGAACAGACATTAAAGAGAATCTACTAACAAAGGATCAGCTGGTGGGCTATTAGTCATATCCCACACGGTCTAGCAAAGCAACACTACATGTTACAGTGCCAGAAATGTTGGAGCACAAAAGCAAGAAATGGAAATGAAAAATTGCATAAAAAAGAAAGAATGAACAGTTTCAGTCCCACATTTAATATAACATTCTCAATACTGCTTGTTATTACCTTTGTCCTAACCACAAAAAACACTAATAGCTGCTGCATGACTCCAGTGGAGAAGCTCATAATGTGTGGCACATTGTGATTTTAATTGTTGCTTTGTGCACAAAAACACCAAGTTTGATTATAAGTGCCCATAAAAATCTTGACTGAATTTGGAACATTTCCATCCACTTATTTGGTCAAATCATCTTTGGAAAATTAGCTGTAAGCCGCACTTTGTTCAGCATCAGGAATGACAGGATTTGAAATAAACTGGGTTGAAGCAACACACGAACACAACAATTCAGAGTTTATGCGTCTTCAAAGGTCACATAGCTTCACTTTTGTAATCCTATAACTCAGTTTCTCGCCTACCTTCTGGGAAAGCTGTTAGCCATTCACAATAATTTGTTTTTGACAGCTGACTGCCAACAAATGTCTGCTGGGCTGCATATGGAAAATTCACCTTTTTGGTGAGATGGAACCCAATGTGCAGCATTTACTGACATAAAAAACCACAGACTATCATGATTAGTAACTAAAGCATTGGAAAAGAAATTCCCTAATGGGTGAATATTGGCTGTCTGTGCAAAAAAAAAAATGGGGAAAACTGTAAACAGCACCAAGTGGCCAAGAGGAATTAGCCAGGCCGTAGACCGCTCTGGGAAGCTGTAAAGCAAAAATCTCCAAGCCTATTTTTTGTTTCCACAGGCATGCAACAGGTAGCACATAGCAAACACTTAAAAAACGCTTAGGTATGGGTGAAATAGAGGAATCGCGGGCTCGTCATATGGAATTTTCCTTTTTCGATCCTCGAAAGAACGAAAGGAGCCCATTAGTGCTGTTCATGTGTTAAGTGCATGCTCCTTACTACCAGCTTGACTGTTAGGAATGAAGAAATTAGACTATTAGAGTGTACTTTGTGTGGGCATCCTACAGGCATCCTATGGGCACTTACGTATCACCTGCACATCCAGTGTGTGGGATATTCAGGCGTTACCTGCGTTACCCTTTAGATGCAGCCATTCCTCTCAATGACCCTTCAGGGGCCCAGACAACCCAAAATCCTGCTGCACCCATACAAATAAACGGATGTGTGTGACTACCTTAAGTCTTTTGTCCCCATACCCAAACATTCTTTATAAAGTCACACTAGAAGAGCGATCAGCTTGATCATTCAATCTAAGTTCAAATACAGCAACAGGTTCAGCTATGAGAAAACTGAATTTGGTTCTGACTTTTATGTTTCCTAAATAAATTTCAACAAAGTAAATAAATATAAATTAAGGCTGATTACTGATAAGGTTTTTTTTTTTTGGGTGACTCAAATTAGTTTCACAAATCTCTGTTAACCCAACACACTGTTTTAGCTTTACTCAATTAGGATACCATGAATGCAGCAGCGCACGTCTCTGAAGATTTGTTGTTTTTTTTTCTCATGCCTTGTTTTAATTCAGCTCACTTTACTCCTTATGTGACTGGCTTCTGCTCTGCTTTAGAGTTTCTCAGCTGAGAGGGTCATAAAAACTGAGATAATAATATCCATCTGCAGTATGAAAACTCAGACCAGATGTCTACAGTTTGATGGCAACGGTCATTTCAAAAAGCGCTTTTCGACAAACTTAACACATTTTCCTTTTTTATGACAACTTGTACTTTTGGTAATTAATAGTTGGTAATTACTGAAAATTAAAAGACAAATGTATCAACTTTTGCTAAAATTGCAAAAATAGTTGCTATCTCTTTAAGAGGCAATCTAACATGGTTGCAAATTCCCTTCAGTGCTCAAAGCTGACAACGTGAACTCTTAACATCACAGTTGCTGTCTGTCTCATTTCACAGTCAAAGAAGAGAAGCAGGACAAAGACCTCATAGTGTACATGGTCTGAATACAGAGCTCTGTGTGGCTGCCTCACACATGTTTGCTTGAATCTTCCCAGCCTTTCATCCCAAAACATAAAAGTGCTGAAAGAGAACCGTGTCAGGGAATCACTTCTAACCAGCAGCAACTGCAATGTTCCAATTACTGCTGAATAACATGAATGTAACTCCATCCAGCTCTAAAGAGCCAAATGAAATGCTGACATGCGTTTATTAGCCGGCTTCATTGTGAGAGATCTCAAAGGATAGCTGTTTTGCTGTCAGATTTATGCCAAAGGATGTTTGAGGTGATTATTGTCTGGAGCTGAAAGACAGAGACTGCACAGCTCCGGGTGTCTTGCAAACATAAAGAAAAAGAGCCTCAATGGACTCGACTATTCATTTAATATTTGTTTGTTAACGTGTTGCCTGGTCCTTCTATTCATTAAAGAGTGTCAAGACCAGATTAACATTACAAGAAATACTTTTTTATTAATTAATTTATTAACATAAAAAGACAGATTTTTATTTTGTTGTATTTTCTTTTCATTACTCTAATGAGTTGCTTGAATTATATGGCATATATGAATGTTTTCACATTCCCCTCGTTTAAAATCTTTCTTTATAACCTCAAGCAATGCCAATATTATGAAAATAAAATATTTCAAAGCTGCTTTTTATCTACTCATTCAGTTAGACATGTGATCATCTTTTTTGTTTCATTACTCCCCACCAAACGGGAAGCTGATTGGCCAGCTCTAGCTGTGTTACCAAGCAGCATTTTTTCACTGCGTAAATGACTGCCACAGCCATCATAACACACACTTTTTACCAGCCCATGTTGCATTTATGCATGTACAGAACGCAACGCCTTAGGCAAAAACACCCCAGAATGTGGAATACTTCCTTTAGTCTGCAGGGCAGAATGTAGCTGTTTTTATTATAACTAAAAAACAGTCTTTGGGCTTAGCAACACTGTCTTTGCGAAACTTTTTTGTAATAAATGTGCTTTTTATTGTATATTTTAACATTTCGCAATGCAAAAATACACTTAGATACATCAGAAATAGAATTTTGGGTTACAAAGTTGACTTCTAAAACTGAGTTTATACCCAGTCCTTTACTGTGTTCATGTAAACCTTCAGTCAGTATGGATTTTAAAATATATTTTCACATATGAGTCTGTTAACATAGGTAAATGTATTTTAGACATGTGGACAGCAGTGTCTCAAACATATTTAAAGATACTGTGGGGTTTTTTGTTAAGGCCCACAATGCAGGCGCCAGAGAGCAGATTGGCAGAGACTGAAAATTGAAACTGAAATTAAATAAACATCACAAGCGAGTTCAATTCCTTCTATCATTATTTGTGACAAATACTGAATATTCAGGTGTCCAGGCTTTTGTGTGCCCCAAAGACTCACAGCTAAATACAGATGGAAAACTCAGCTAGTAATTGAAACTATCTGCACGTGCAGAAGCTGGAAAAGATACTTGGTTTGAGCAGCGAAACGTCCTCTGGAACCACCTTTAACCCACAATCCTTTGCAGGAAGTATTGCTTGTTTTGTGGGAGCACAGCTATCACATGCTTTCGTTGGATAACAAATTTATTTGAACTCTCACAACAGAAACTCAAACTCAGTGTGAATAAAAACATAAAAAAGAGAATTCAAAAAACAACACTGATATTAAATGAAATGGTGATGAACTTTCTGCAGATTCACTTTATACTAAATATCCCAAATGGGTCTGTTTTGGTACCAGAACTAGTTTCTTTCCAGATAAATATTGCCTTGCATAATTTTTGACTGAGTTTTTCGATTCCAAGGTCATCTGGACCGGACAAGTGAATCCAAGTGCTGCTGTTTTCTGAGCAGCAGTGGACACTCCGTCACAGTAGAACACTAAAAGAAATGGTTGATTGTTACAGAGTGGAGAGGCGGAGCCTATATGGCCACCCTGCAGCACATAACCCTTGTGCTATCCTGGGCACTTTACCATTGGGAGTTTGGTCATCTAGACCTACTAGACAGTGCGCTGAACCTTTTTTCTTCAATGATTTGTGATCTTCACTGGTGTCCATGGATTACATGAAATCTTTCCATCTTTATCCACCTTTGTCATTGTAGGGAGAACACGTGAATGTAAGGGTGGGGTCATCTAAGATAGCACAAGGGTTAAGTAGCTGCATTTGCCCCGCTGATGCTGAAGCAGTTTCAGTAGTTTCAAACGATACAGTAACCTATCCTGGGAGGGGCCTGATTTGTAGATGGGTGGGCCTGGCTAGTCCAACCTAGCATCACCGATGCAACAAAAATGGCGAGCGATATTGAAGCTGTCTAGCCGTACAGTTTTGAGCCAGATACCACCTCGGACAAGGAAAACGAAGACGTACAGGGATCTGTTTGTTTGTGAGTGGATGCATATATGGAACTGAGCAGGGAGCTTATGGCCTGCTGATTGTTGATTTCACGTCACATCTACAACCTTTTTCCAACATTTCATCTGCTCCTGATTCACAATGATTTGAATACAATTTTAGGCTTAATTTTCTTTATATATGTCCTCCATCGTCAGCAAAATGCCACAAGAAAAATGTTAATACACCAAAAACGCAATTTTCATTGAAGTGAATTATTTAGAAAAAGAGATCCTGCATCTTTGTCTTCTCATAACTTTCCTATCTTTTTATTGTCTGGCCTCTGAGAAGACTTAATCCAACTTTAGACAGCACTATTGTTTAAACCAGGCTTGCTTACAGTGAGGTCTGTTGCCTCACTGTCTTTCAAATATCCGTTTGGAAGTGCTCAGTTGCGCCTCTCAGCTGTGACTTCTCCCTCGCTTTGATGAAAGTGGAGCCATGCCACGCTCGCTGGAGTCTCGCCTTCAGCACCTGGCTGTCACATCAGTGATGACTCTCTCCTCCCAGCGCTTAAAGCATAAGATATCTAAGAGTCCTTCCTTTGAGGCGCACGGCCATAATAGCTGCAGAAGAAGAAGCTGGAGAGATCCAGGCGGACGAAGACAACGTTAACTGACTGAAACGTGAATTTGACAAAATGAGGCCTGGCCTGCTGGTGCAAAGAACAAGAGAACTCATGGTCCATTACTTGCTTCCTTCCTTTTTTCGTGCCCTTTCCCACCATCTCACTGGTGTATGTATCACTGCTGAGACCAATTATCAGTGGAACTGCTGCTCCGTATCCTTCCAAATGACATTTTGTCTGCCATCATCTCAATTCTTCTTAACTTCTCCACTGTCTTCACTGAAGAACTTCTCTTTTTCAGTCCTTAACTTTGACCCCTCTTTGTAGACAGCAGAAGTTTTTTTTTCTTTTTTGCCACTATTTTAGTCTGTGAAAACCTTTTTCTCACAGTCAGTTTCCGTTCAGTTTGATCCTTAAAGAAGTGACATCCTTAGGCCTGTTAGATTGGTTTTGGAGAACTGTTTTCACACAACCGAAATGAGGCTGCTCTAGACTGATATATATATATATATATATATATATATATTTAACAGAATCTAATTTGACTTTATAAATGTCTTGCATGTGCAAATTCAAGGCACTTGCCTTCATTAGAAAGGAAAAAAACAAAATTAAGTCTTAAGTTACAAGTGTGCAACCTGAGTAAATAAGCTCCTGCGGAACATTAGAGACGACTTGCTCTTTGCTCATGCAGTTTTCACACGGCTTCTGCTGCACTCCTGCTTCTGTCGGGGTTATAAAGGTGAACAAGTTCAGGGTTTCACAGGAATAAATAATGTTGAGCTAACATTCTTCCTAGATGACACAATAAATCATTAGAACCAGCGTGTGCAAAGGATAATCTCTCTCCCCTGTGAGGTTGTTGTCTCATTCTGTATGCACAGATTGCAGTTCAACACAAAATTGTGTTGATTTTGTGCCATATTTGTCTGCGTGCTCACTTTCAGATCTTTTGAGGCTGGTTTTATGTGTCTGTTGTTGGTTTGTACGGTGGCCTTGAAGTGCAAATAACATCAACAAATCCTTCAGTTCAAAAACATTAAAGAATAATATGATGATAATAATGCAGACAAAAATGTATTTTACATAATCCCTCCAAATGTTGCTCATATGTTAACCTTAATTAAATTAAATTAAATCCCTAAATCTGTCACACACCTAGGTGTGTGAAATTTGTTCTCTGCATTTGACCCATCCCCTGGGGGAGCAGTGAGCTGCAGACACAACCATGCTTGGGAACTTAACCCCCAATCCAACCCCTTAATGCTGAGTGTCAAGCAGGGGGGCATTGGGTCCCAATTTTAAAGTTTTTGGTATGACTCGGCTTGGGTTTAAACCCACGACCTTCCAGTTACAGGGCAGACACTCTAACCACAAGGCCACTGGTAAATTATACAGTAAATCAAGTGAGTTTATTAAACAAACATATCCATTCTTATTAATTCATATATCTTCAGGGTCACAGGGCTGCTGGAGCCAACCCAGCTGTTGTTGGGAAAAGGCAGGGTACACCCCGAACAGGTTGACAGTCTGTTGCCACACTCACACCTAGGGGCAATTTAGAGACACCAATTAACCTATGAACCATGTTTTGGTCAGTGGGAGGAAGCCGGAGTGCCTGGAGAAAACCCATACATGCATGAGGAGAACCTGCAAACTACACACAAAAAGGTCCCAGCTGGGATTCAAACGAAGGCGCTCTCGCTGGGAGGCAAGAGTGCTAACCGCTGTGTCACCATGTAGCTCAACTCAAAAATCAAAGTTTGTATATTTTAGGGCACATTTGCAAACTCCTACTGTAACTTTTTTTGCAGCCAAAACTGTTTTACCAATAGCTTAAACTCATGACATACTGACCAACAGGCTCAAAGCAAATTACTGACAAACTGCTTTTTTGAGTTAAGTTTTAAGACACTCACAGCAAAAATCACCTTTTTTTTTTTTTCTTGGACCCCACTCTGTGCATCCTCACACATGCAGCACCAGAACACAGCGATGAGATGGATCGCCTCTGTGACCCTGCCCATAATACTAATGCTCATTACTAGCTAATGTGAAACTTTCAAGTTCCCCAGATGGTGTTGGTTATTATCATTCATGCTTCACGGTTCAGGCTTCATGGTCTGTAAATAATACTCTTAACTGTGTTGTTTTCTAAGCTAAAAGTGCAAGTGCTTGTTGAAATATCTGTCACACTATTCTTCCCATAATCACTGTGTTTGCTATTTTACAAACTCATTCATGGAGTTTTAAGTACAGTGACAGTAAAGTGGATGACTTTAATTATTCCATGTAGGACTCTGGCTGCAAAACAACTGTTTGCAAACACAGCAGCATAAAACATTGATACCCTTAAAGTGCTGCAGCAACACCAAATGCTGCAAAAAAGGAGAACATGAGGCTCATGCAGCTGTCACGTAAAAATTACCAATATTTCCATCTTGAAATTAACTATTTGCAAATATGCATCAAACCATTTTTGCTCTAAACTTACCTTAATTCAGCATCTACATGAAAGCAAAAAACAAGTGGTTTTTTTTGTATAGTTAGAAATTAACCCAGCCATTGAAGGGTTAAAATTCTGCAAAAATAAAAAACGTCCTTTATTTTCCTAAATAAAAGTGGGTTTTATTTGAGTGTGAGACCTTTACGTGCCTGCAAAGACTAAACATATTAAGCCTGCATAATTTTGCTAAAGGTTGAGAGTCAAGCCTCATTTTCCTCTCGGTGGTCATGTTATCCACAGCCTTCTGGTCTTGGATCTTGTCTGGCCTTTAAAAGGGATTTCTGAAAAATCAGTTATGTTTTGGGCGGTGAATTGGGCTTTTTACTGACTGCAAATTTGAGCCGTTAAGTGTCTGTGCGCTGCAATCTTGATAAATACAAGCGTCTCTTTAGCATTCAGGTGTAGTTTGGGTGGCTATTAGGGATAGCTTTACACGTCCTGAATTAGAACGAGGTGCCGCTGATCCTAACTGATCCTCTGCTCAGGGCAGGTCTCGGCTAACAGCGCCATGACTCATCCTTTCATACGCTCAGTTTATGTAAAGGATAATATTTGAAAATATAAATCAACTTCCACTGTTCTTAAATGTCTAATATCGTCTCTTGAGGCCAATGTTCTCTTTGATTGTTTCTCGGGGCTGTACCTGCCATTTTTACACAATCTGTCAGCTTATAATCATTACATTTGGCTCAGAGGCCTGAAACAGAACATGCCAGACTTTCAGTCAAAATAATGAATTCTTCATTTTTGCCGATATGTAGATGGAGATTTTTGTGCCCAGCAGGTTTAAAATGATATGGAACTAAGCATCCAATCTAAGATATAACTATGACTTAATTGTGGCCCTAAAACATAGAAATTCTTTGTTTAGGTTGCATCACGAGGTCTCCAAAGTTACAAAAATTAAGGTCAACTTCTCTAAGATATTCCTTCTGACTGAAACAGTTCATTTGTAATTCAGGCTCGTTTTTTTTCTTCTTCTTCCACTGAAGCCAGTTTGCACCGCGAATGCACAGAAAAACAACACTTACTTTCACCGGCTCAACAGTCAAAAGCAGACTGAGCTTCTGGGAGAAGGGGCAAAGGTGAGAGCTGCTCCAATGGAGCATTTCAAACAACAACAAATAAAAGCCTTTGCTGTTTATTTGTTCATTTTTGATAACTAAATGTAACCAGTCATGAGAAACATTAAAGCAAAAAAGTTAAAAAGTTTTATGCCAGCCTTCATTTTTTTGCTTAGAGCTTGTAACATGATGGGATATTCGCAATTATGTTTAATGAAAAAACCTTACATACAACAGATTTCTTTATTGATCAGAAAATGATAAAACCCTCAGATCACAATGCCTTAAAGTAAATCAGATTCCAAGTAAAAATTCTACCAAAAAGAAGATTTCTGAATCATTTTTACTACGGCAATTTGAACTCTGCCACCTAAAGTGAAATAAAGTTTTTGTGATGCATAAGTACACGTCTTGTAAAAATAACAGAAAACTTCAAATTAAATCATAAAACATTTTTTTTCTTTCTGTTTTTGGTTGGGGTTTGAGCGCTTTAGTGTGTTCTTGGTTTTGTTCATGTGCTTGTTTGCTGTTTTCTAACTTTCAGTCACACCAGGTTTAGGTTGTCAATCATCCTCAGCTGTCGTGATTTGTGTTAATAAGCCTTAGTGTATAGAACTGTCTGATTTATCCTACATTTGTAGGTCATCTGCATTGTTTCAGTTTTGTCTTGCAATGAGATTTGTCATGTTTAAGTTCAGTTATTATGTGTTTAAGTTAACATAGGAGCATTTATACGATACTCTCAACTGCTCCACTGCCTAAGCTGCTACATGCCCCTCACTCTTCAGGGAAACACCACTTTTGAGAGCTTGCCATGCTGACGACATTCAAAATATACTAACTTTAAAACCAACATTTTCCCCAAGTAGCTTCCCAATAATGCTTGGGAAGTTAAAAGGGGATGAACTGAAACCCCAAAGAGGAGTTTAAACTTGTCGCTGGTACCAAAGGTGTTTTTGTTTTTTGAAAAATTCAAGATGGCAGCCTCTTCCAAAGTTCAAAGGTCATCAAAACTCTGGTTATAGTTGTACACTTCACCTGGTGCAGTGTGAGTGTAACATTTAGTGAAGAATGCTTGAACAAAAATTTTCATTTCCCTTATGTGAAAATCGCCAAATTTCAAACATTGCCACAAAATGCCCACTAAGCCACAGGGCCTGTGGCCATCCCATAATCATTTCAAAACATCATTTGGATATCCCCAACACTTGTGTTTGGATTTCGTTAGTGGATTTTGAATTCCATAAAAGATTTTGGCTCCATTCATTTTTATGACAGTATTGCCTGGTGTGATGTCATCAGTTTTGAGGGAGGGGTCGTTTATCCTTCCCAATACATATTTCTTTAGACTTTAAGAGCGTGCTAATTTTGGTGGGTTTTTGAGCATGTGTGCAGTAAGAAAGAGGAATTGCGAAAACAATCTGGTCCTTGCGGTCGCTGCGGGACGGAATGAAATGTGCACTTACTGTCCAGATTAGCATTTATCGTCTGGAGATGATGACATCACAGCAGGCAAAACTGTTAGGTCAATATTGTTCCTAAAACAGCTTCAACCGAGGTGTATTTTATTCACTCAGTTGACTTTTATTTCAGAAACCCTCATATGAAGTATTTTTTATACAATATGTGTCCATTTAAATTTTAGATTCATTATTCAAACATAAAGAATAAAAAATGGCATTTGTAAGTCCCTACCATACCTCTATTCACCTAAAAACAATAAATAAACATGAAGTGTGTTATCTTTGTCCACACTGAAGGCTTTCTGCTAAAGCAAACCAGTGAGTCTGTGACTTGGGTTTGTTCAGTCGTGCCATTGTAAACCAAATGATTCTGTTTGCTTTCCAGCTCACAGATTCTCTGTTTAATATGTCCGACCATCTGTTACATGCAACACGACTGATTTCAATCTCTGCGAGTTCAAAAGAGGAACATGAGCAGTCAAACCCCAGCATTCATTCACCCAGTGTACCTGCAGTCTTCTGTTTGACCCGATCAAACGGCACAAAAACCAGCCAGGATGGGTCAGCAGTCTATCGCAGACGAACACAAATTCACAGCCGCATTCACACATCTGAGAAAGTCAACTTGACCCGCGCGTCTTTGGACTGCAGGAAACTGCTTCACCCAGAGGAGAAGCCGTGTGATGTCAAGTCAAGTTTATTTGTGCAGCACAATATCACATGAGATATCTCTGTGGGCATCACCGACTCACAACAACACCAGCTTCTGACCCGGGCTCTCTGAAGCAAAGGAGAGGCCAGTTCAAAGAAACTATTAAAGAATGAAAAAGGAAACCTCTGGAGACACATTCAAAGAGAAGTTCCCATTCTTCTGAGCTGGTGAAGGTGCACAGGTTTAAAGCCAGATGTACAGTTAAAAGGTTCTGGAAATATTAGAACGTTGACATGGACTCCTTTATTCAGCCCTTACAGTAACAACTATGAAAGAATAAAATAAAACGAGGTTCAAAGTCTGTGTGAGGGTGCAGAGCAAAAAATTTGAAAGAGTGCTTTGATTTATCATTAAGCCACCAAGCACAAAACTGAGATAACATTGGTTAGGCCTTCTGAGTTAAGCTTCCATGCAGGAATGATATTGGTGACATGATGCAAATTAGAATTCTTTTAATAAACCAAATCAAGAATAAGATTTTATTTTAAACCCACTTTTACAAGAAATGAAAAGCCGCATTAAAAACTGTCAATATAAAACCATGTTGAGAGTTTTTTGTCAAGAAGAATAGAACCTCTAAAATACCAAAGTTCTGATAATTTTAGTGAATTTCATGTGTTATAGACCCTTGTGGCATTTTTCTGATGATGCAGGACATACATGCGCTGTATAATGGTAAAATGAAGCTCAAATTTACATTTCTGGTTATTGCTTTATTCAAATTGTTTTGAATCAGGAGCAGGTAAAAAAAAGCAGTTTGAAAATGAGTGTATTTGTGACGTAGAAAATAATGCAGGGTGGGACACAAGCTCCCTTCTATGAGCTCTCAGCAATGGGGAGGGAAAAGGGGGCGGGGTTGCCAACAGTAACAAATTTCTAACAAGCTACAGCCACTCTACAGAAAACTACAAAGGTTTTTTTTTTTTTTCTTATTTTGGCTAAAGGCAGTATAATAATCAAAAGATCAATGGGAATTCTTTTACTATAGATCAACTACTATAGCTCTGCCACCATCGGTGTGTGATGGTATAAAACTTGTGACTGATAAGCACTCTGGGCCGTAATGAAGATAGAAATGCAATATATAAGTACAAGCCGCTTGCCAGTTTGAGCACCAAAACCAAAAAGCCTCCCATTTGAAAATGTTTACATATTCAGTTCTTACATTAAGTGTCGAGAAAAGGGATAACTTCACAAATAAAGTTAATCCGTGAGAAATTCCTGCCCTTTTTCATGACTTAAAGGTCATAAGGAAAAAAAAACTCCTATCAGTATTCACTGGAATATTGGAATATTTGGAGATTTTTCAGATGGGAGATTTTTTGTATTTTGGCCATCGATTTACCATTTAACAATCAATGCTCCCTAAGCTGATCTCATGCAAAGGTGCTATGCTAGCAATATCATGGGAAAAAGAACACAAAGTACAACAATATCTTTATAGTTGTGTAAATACAGTAAAGATGATTAGTTTTGACTAATCTTAACCAAAAAAAAAAGACTTCTGTGGTCATTTGTATGACACTGTTACATGTTTGTTCAACAAATCTCTTACGCAAGCAATGTCAGGAGCAACTGATGCAGACAGGGAGGTTTCTATGGAAACACAATGTCATGAAATATTGAACTTTAACACCAAAGACCACTGTTCACCTCCAGTTTCAAAGAACTGGTCAACATTTTCCTTTAAAGGGGAAATGTGATGACATTAAACACCACAAGCAAGGGCGTTGTAACTATGGCAACGACAGCATCCTCCTAAGAGCCACATCAATAGAGGAGGAAAAGCAACTCAGGTTTTATTTTATATTTTAATAAAAGATGTGCTGCGACATTTTATCTCATCCTGTCAGCCCCGCAGGAGTCATGTCACGGAGACTTCACAGTTCAAACTTTCTGGGGACAATTGCACAAAATGATTGAGAGAGCCGCTGTAGAGCCTTGTAGATGCTTAGGTGGAGGAGTTTTCTCATGTGCTTGGGGTAAATTGTGTTCAACAGCTACACATTTTAACACATTAAGTAGTTGAATAAATTCCGGCAATGGTTTAAAACTGATTAAGGCCCAACACACGTTTCTAGGGTTGTTTTTTTATTTTTTTTTATATTATTGTATTTGGGGTGGCAGAATGGGATAATTGGGCAGAAATCACACAGAGGTCTTTGCAAAGACATGCAGCCTTTTTAACACAAGATCAGCTAAATTATAAAGTCGGCAGAATTGTTTAGCAGTTGTCTATAGAAAAGAGCAACAGCCCTCGTCTGCAGACACTTTACCACCAGTGCATATCTAATTTGAAAAAAGAAAGAAGGGGAGGGCTGGCAATTTCAATGAGCCAGGAAATGTAATGCTTCTGGCCCAGCAGCTTTGATGGGAGTCGATCAAGTCTAGTATGAATGTGAGGATTTGCGTGGCCATCCATGTCTCATGCTGTCCAGATGAGAAAGAGCACGGTTGTTCTATTACACAGGTTGGGTCTGCAACGGAGCGCCCCTGGGTTCCTGCCGGACAGTTTTCCTCCCCCTCCCTCTCCTGCATTGTCACGGCTCTGCTGGTAGAAGTGCAGTCAAACAAAATAACACCCACAGGATACAACTGGAAATGGAAAAATGTGTTATTTGATTCACTTAAGAGCTCTTGTTGTGTCATCAAGAAGCAAATTACAGGAGCTTTTTTGAATGGGAGACTGATTTGTAGACATGGAAACAGCACCCAGGTTGATTTTGCAGAAAATATTGGGATATGTTTTCTTTTCCAAAACAGAACAATAAAAGGAAGCATATGCAGTAAATTTACATGTGAATTAAAAATAATTCTACTTGATTTTTTTTTTTTTGTCAGTCAGATATTTGGGATTTCAGAGGGGCTCATTCTGACTAAAAAAACAGCAGCATTTTGGGTTCCGATGAACAGCGTTCTATGTTTAGTCACAAAGCCCATCCAAGTCCTTTTTTATTAGAGTTATGCAAACAAAAACTGGAGGGAGGGGGGCGTTATTCTTCTTTAATCTTCCTCAGAGCCTCATTTGTTGACTTCTTTTCTGTGGTTAAAGTTAGCAGCATAGTAGAGCCGGTGTCACCGTGGGACCCACCGTTTATTTTTTGACCTCCGTCTCTTGCCTTGGGCAAAGTTAAAACCCCTCCTGCTCCTGCGAGGTTTGTATCAGGCCCAATCCCAGCACACCCCAGTAATGCACACCTCAGACCCTTCTGACTCTGCAGACCTTTCATTACCAAAAGCACATATTATCCCCTTAAATCAAGGTAGGGGCTTCCAAAAAGAATCATCTGTCATAATAGTTTGACCTCTTTTCTATGGTGGACGTCATAACAGTTTAGCAAAAATACAAAGGGATACCAGAGTGTCTTTGCTCATATAAGTGGCACATTTACCCTAACTACTAAAGAAGTCAAAGAGACAAAAACACCTAGAAAAGGCAGCTAGGGGAAAGTTACCTTCATCTACATGGTGAATGAAAACCTCCAGTCCTTGACTGTGTCCCCCTTTCACCTCTGAGCTCCTCTTCTGTTTTAACAGACTTTGAAAAGTGAAGTCAGAGTTAACGGAAAACTTCTTCTTTCAATTATTTTCTTATTCTTACAATAAAGAATAAATGCAGCAGATCCGCTCTGCATCTTCACTGTTTCTATTTTTACCTCTAATAAAAGTAGAGAGCCTTTTTTGCTGATCTCTGAAGGCTATTCACACTGGGGCAATTTATAGTGTGACATAACCAATGTCTGCTTTATTTACATAGCTCCTTTATCACAGTACATGCTGCCCAACAAACAGCACAAAAGCAATAAAAGGAAAAATGTGGAACTGGTTTAGAAAAAAAGCACAAAAAGCATACATGCAGGTAAAAACATTAACACCAATCAACTTGGTCTGAACGTTTAGCAGGATCCGAGCAGATCTGATTAAAGAGAGAAGCTCTAAAGTCTAGTACCAGCCTCGAAGAAAGGCTCTATCACCTCTGAATTTCAGTTTCTGTCCCGTGAATGGCTCAAAGCAGTAATGGCTCTCATGGTTTTTGGTCACAGAAGTATCTCAAAGAGGAAGGGAGGTGCCAGTTCGTTTAATGCTTTAAAAATAAGATGCAAATTCCTTATAGTCAAATCCAAAGCTAGAACATGCTAGGCTGACCTCACAGGAAAATCTTTCAGACTTATTTCAACCAATCTGGAAGCCAAAGACTTCTATAGATATTACTCAGTCATTATATTTGTCAGAATAACAATTCTTGCTTAACTAACTTTATTTTTAACGAATTCTCTCTTTTTTTAAAGGATTTCTTGTATTGAAAGTTACTTAATTCATAAACTGGCCAATCAGATGCCTCAATAAAAGTATGTTGTCTCACATGGAACATTCAAATCACTTATTGATGCCATCGAAACAATGAATCAGGCCAATTTGGACCAATCAGAACTTTTTTTTTTTTTTTTTTTTTTTTCTTTTTGGACCAATCAGAACTTACTGACATCATCTGGTTCCAGTGTGGCGGCATCCGTATTATGAAGAGCTGAATTGACTTGATTTGGTTGGAAATTCTCTGAAACCAGCAGAGATCCTGATCTTTTGTGTACATTGGTGTACTATTTAGGGCTGTTCATGTAAGCTACTTCATTTGCAAACTAATGTTCTTGCACACGTGTGTTTTACACTCAGTGAGAGTAAACATTTGATTATTGAGACTGAATTACTCTCCTGGGAGTACAAATTCTCAAAAGTTTTATTTCTTGTGATGAAACTCGGTAATCTCCTCATAACTGCTAAACACTAAGAAACATCTAATACTTGAAATCTGTCTTTTAGCAGATTTGTTCATAAATAAAAAGTCCCACATGAACCGTGCAATAATGTCAGAAACAATTTATTATTGGGGGTTGAGGTTCAACAAGTTGAATAATAACCTTATTTTGGGGAGTGTGTGATTGTTAACTTTGCATGCATAGAGGCAGAAACATACCAACCCCACACAGAGAGGCTTGAGATTTTTATCCAGGACACTCCTTGTTATGAGTGCTGAACATCACACCAACATGCAGCTCTACTGTGTTACATTTTAATTCATCAATAATTCAAAATATCTCCTCAAAGATTTAAAGTTACACACGCACACACTGGCAGTGTCTTTTTTTCTTTTAGTAATTTTTCTGATGCACAAATGGAGAGAAACAGACAAAGCACTCAAGCACAATGCTGCAGCCTTGCATTCCAAGAGTGCAAAGGGCATTTAAGTTCAGCGAGGAGCTCACTGGCTGGGCTTCTCAAATAAGCACAACAGCACACCAGTGGTGGGAAATCGAGGACATCTTGCCAGGTTACGACTTCAAACGTGAAACAGCCTCTGCAGCTCCAGGCCAACAGAACAGATTGCTCCAATTACAGCAAGCCTCACGCACCAGAGTCCCCTTGACACATGCAACGGTCTATTGGAGTGGACTTTGGATAGTGGCACGCTGCTCTGGAGCGCTCGGGCCCCACACATCCCACTGCCAATCTGTATTCTGTTTGAACCTGCAGACATCTCCTTTTAGCCCAGATTTTGTTTCAGATTCTGCTCAGTCGGGTTGTTTTTGGCTGACCAGCACAGGTGATTGGCATCTTCTCTGAATTTATAACAAAATCAATTTTTAACAGCATCCCCGAACGCATCGGTCTGACAGAGATGCTTCCTCATTTTCAGCTTCACAGGTTCGGGGTGGTTGTTGATAAATCCCTCAGAACGCGTACCTCCAGCAGCTCGGAGAATTGCAGCACGGCTCTGATTTAATTGGCGACGTCAAATAATGCACAACATGTTAGGAGGCAACAGCATCGGGGATTGTTAATTGAAGGCCGCACTTGAGAGATTGACTAATTGATCAAAGCTTTACAGAGGTGGATAATTCATGGCAGGAACACCAGTGGGGGAGGAGCCTTGTCAGTGATGATTCATGTGTCTCTTGGAGGAGACTTGGTCTCTGTGGTCTTTTTTGTTCTGTATGTAGGGGATGGTTTCATCAGCACTCTCACCTAACCGCTTGTTTCTCCCCTGAAATCGGACTTAAAAAAGGTGAGGCTGGTGTTTATAGGTTGGCACAAATGATACAGTGGTGTATGCCTGTATGCTTCCCCAGATGGTGCCGCGCTCCCGAAGCGCCGTCAAGACAGAAGGAAGATGTATGGTTGTGTTGTAATCAAAGCATGAAGGGGCCTCGAGTTGCTGCGGAAACGTCTCCATCACAAAGGTAGAGAGGTAATCATGCCCCTGTGTACTGTACTCCAGAAAAATAATATGAAATTTGTGACAACAATGCAAAGTTTGTGAAGTTCTTTTTTTAGCGATTCGCCTTCAGCAGAGGTAATCGTGAAGGACTTGAATTTATTTTAGCTGTATTACTGTTAAACTAGTATGTTGTGGCGGTGTAAGTAAAAAGTTTTGTTTTTATCCTAACAGGGCTAAAAAAAAAAGTGTGGTCTACATAGAAATTGCTAACTTAAGTGAAATAATTGTTTTTTTATGTCCAAGCAGAGTGATGTTTAAGTAAACTAGACAAATAAAAGCATGCATAAATATAAAAATATGTGTAAATATTTATTTGAAGGCCATAAGTAGATTAATCTCTCAGATTTTAGACTGTCAGATGTGTAATCTCATTCCAGAAAATATCTGTTTATTGCAGCCCTGTGTGCAAAACTTTTTTTCAAGTTCTAAACATGAGAAAAACACAGGTTTGTACAGTTTATGTTTGTACACAGGAGAAGCCTTTGCCCTTAGTGCCTGCATGCCTGTGTTCCAGAATAGTGCAGTTTCTTGTCCTTATGATTATTAATGCGACTGCTCCCATTACAATGTCCTTGAAGGTTCTTGACGGCAGCACACAACCTAAATACGGATCTTTATTAGGGATGTTTCAAGTATGGACAAACATGTCTTGGAAAATGAGCACAATTAGCCTTCTGTCAGAGCCACCAATGCGACCTGAAAATCCTTTTTGAGAATCAGGTGACCTCCCGAAGACAAAAGAAATCATCATACCAAATCTAGTCAACCTTGCAAGGAATATACAACTCAGTCCATCATCTTTCAGAGTTGCTTCACATCAGCAAAACTCTGGCAAACTCCTTTTCTACATCATCACAGACATAAATAAACAGTTCATCCTGGTCAATTGAACTACATCCAATGTTTTGCTTTGTAACGTTTGTGGATAAAGTCAGTAGCAAGGATAAAACAGACTGCGGAAGTCGTGACAAGCACATAAACAATTTGAATCGTTGACGCGAACACATTGTGACTTTTCATCTTTCAATAGCAGCTCATCCTATAGTTTTCACGAGCAGATGAGTAGAGCTGCGTGTCACCAATAATTTCCAGAATCGATCTGATTCGATTCACCAGAGCCTGGATCAATTCAATTCACAATTCAATTTTGAATTTACATGCTTTTCCCATTTAGACATATCTGTATATAAATACATTAATAATCTATACATTTTCAGCTTCTCCCCTAAATGAAGTACGCCTCCATATGTGCTTTGCAGAAACTCCTCCTCTACTACACGACACACGCCTCAAAGCCTCGATCACTAAAAAGAAGGGAACCTTGCCTTTACGTATGGACAGTGGTTTGTTCTTCTGACAATGATGTTCTCTAACTTTCATGTTTATCCCCACACTTTTTACACTTTTCATTTATGTTGCATAAACCAGTGACACTACAAGGCTGATTCACCTCAGGCCTCAAAAAGATGTGCAGGTTTAAATTAACTCTGGAGCGTCCTAAATCCTTGAGGTGATGATTGTAGAGGTTAGGGGTGAAATTAGGCTTCAGCTAAACTCTTCTAATGAGTAATTTACTTTGTGAAAGGTCCATATTGGTTGATATTGATTTTTTTACTTGAAATTATCTTCAAAAGAAATAAAAAAAAATAAACACAAGGGCAAAATCCTCTTGTGGTTTTGAACTTCTTCATGGCTTCTAAATCACCTCAGCATACTTCTTAGAACAGTGCTCACCAACCATCATGAAATGAACAAAGATTTAAATATTGATATAGCGTCCGTGATGACCCCAGCATGAATCACCCCACACAGGCAGCAGCAAAACTGGGACAAGCGAGTTTGAAACATCGCTGGGATCCTGGCCGAATCCGGTGCCAGACCATATCAGAGCTGCCATCCCCTGCTTTACTGGAACATCCTACCACCATGCTACTCATGACTTATTGATTATAAAAAGTAACGACACTGAGCCTTTCTAGGCCACTGCAGCAGCTTCGAAAGCCAAGATGTAATCAGCAGAAATTAACTGATTAGATGATATTTGATGTGCCAGCCTTCAGTTACTCGAGCCAAAGTATGGCAGAGATTAGTATATCTTCATCTTAGAATTTAAAGAAAATAAAGAAAAATTGAAATTTTTTTTTTTTTTTACATTTACACTAAACGTACTAATAAATAAGATAATGAATGCATTTTAGTTCATTTTTGAATGTTTTTTTCACCACTATTCTATTTTTTTCCTGCATTTTATTTTTACAACACACTCTGTACAAAATTTATTTCTAAATTTTAACTAGTTTATGTGTATGTAGTGTATTTTTATAAGGTTAAAAAAATCATAATTAAATGTATCATTTAGATTTTGGTCTCTGAGACTCTACTACACCAACAGAAGTTCCTTTGTGCCTTCATCATATTAAAATTATTAAAACTTTTCTTGGTCTGAAAGCATTATATGGGGTCAAATCCGGATCAGCATAAGTAAATGAAAAATCTGATTGTAAATGTAAAAAAATGTAACATTTTTCAAAACTTTTTTTTTTTTAAATTTACAATCTGAAATACTTTAATTATGGCCCGCAGCAGTCATAGACTGCAAGGACCATATTGTAACTGCTACGAGGGTCGAACACTCAAAAAGGTCCAAAACGTCAAAAAAACGCGTCAAAACGCCAAAAAATGGGGTCAAAAGTCGCCCAAAGCACAAAACGACACGACAATTGTGTAACGCAACAAAAATACACACACACACGCACAACACCAACGCACAAACGTCAAAATTGTAGTCGCAAAAATGACGACAAAAACCCAAAAAAGCCCCAAAAAGCCCTCAAAAGACGGGTTTAAAGCCAAAAAGACATGCCCAGCCTATAGTAAAAGACAGGCCGCATTGAAATACATAGGCCACCTGACTGCAAAAACTTCTATATTGTTTCTGCTTTGTTTCATTATTACGTTTCTTCTTTCTTACGGATCCGTTGATCGCAAATTTGACCCCCGCCACATACCCGAAAACTCACCAAAATTGCCACACAGCTGGGATAAATTGAAAATGAATTTTCGGCAAAGAGAACGTCACCCACCCCATGACGATGACATCACGGCAAGCGTTCCCGTAAAAAAAATGAATGGGCCGAAAATCGCTTATGGGGCCAAAAAAAAAAATTTCAAATTAGAGCAACGAAACCAAAACACGCGTGTTGGAGATATCCCAAAGAAGTTATGAAATTATTATGGGATGGCCACACGACCTACGGCTTGGCGGCCATTTTGTGGCGAACTCAAAGAAATGGCGATTTTCGTGTTTTTTCACAATATGGGAAAACGACACTTTTGTTCAAGCGATTTTCACGAAATTGCACACACATGCCACAAACACGATTCTACAACTACCAAAGAAGTTTTGTTGACCTTTGACCTTGGCAAGGGACGGCCATCTTGAATTTTCATAAAAAAGCACCTTTAGTAACGGATACAAACGAAAACTCGTCCTAGGGATTTTTATCAATCTTTTTGAAACTTCTCCGGCATCAATGGCAAGCTACTGTGGACAAAATGTTGGAATTAGAAGTTGTAGAATTTGAAACGCGTGCGCGTGGCGAATTCGCAACCGTCGCCATTTTAGCTAGCTCGCACATATTTTATCGGAATAGCCTGAAACTGAAATATGCGATACCCTGGCCCACACTGAACAAAATGATGTCACATACGACAAAATCGATAAAGGAATGTGGCCGTGGTAAACAAAAAACCATCGCAAAAAAAAGTGCTGACTCGGCAAAAAAATGTTTTTTCGGATTTTATTTTTAAGAATCGGCTAACGAAACCCAGATAACTTTGTCGGGTATATCCAAAGAAAGTTTTGAAATCATTACGTGATGGCGACACGACCTACGGTTTGGCGGCCATTTTGTGCCAAAATCTACCATTTTGAGTTTTTCGCGATTTTACACAATATGGAAAAATGAACTTTTTTTCGAGCGATTTTCACGAAATTTGACGCGCATGTCCCTAGCGTAAGTCTACAATCACCTCTGGAGTTTCGTCGACCTTTGACCTCGGGAAAAGGCGGCCATCTTGAATTTTCTATAAAAAACACCTTTACCACCAAATTCAAACGTAAACTTGTCGTTGGAATTTTCAGCGATCGTCTCGAAACTTTTTGGGTATCAATGGCACGCTACTGTGGAAAAAATGTTGGAATTAGAAGTTGTAGATTTTAAACGGCGTGCGCGTGGCGAGCTAGCAAAGTGGCGCACTGTTATAACTCCTATGTTTTTCAATGGACCACTGTGAAATTTGAATGCATGCAATAATGCCTGAAACTGCATACATTGAAAAACACTGGATATGGACATATAAGGAATGTGGGCGTGGTTAGCATAAAACCACTGTTGCTAGGGACGACAAAAAGTTTACTTTTACCGATTTGTCCGAAACTGACGTCAATCTGTTCGTCTTCTCAAGGGGACCAAAACATAAAATGGTTGCTATGGAGATAAAATCAACAGAAAAGCCGCCATTTTGGAAAAAGTGGGTTTTTTATCAACTTATGGCTTATAGCTCTCACCAGTGGAGGAATGTGTTTTTCTGAGTCAGTTGATGATGCTGATCGCTATGCTAGCACTTTTAGCCACATTAGCATAGCTAGCATAGTTAGCATGATTAGCATTTTAGGTAATGTATTTTTCTGAGTCAATTGATGATGCTGATCGCAATACTAGCACTTTTAGCCACATTTCCATAGCTAGCATAATTAGCATAATTAGCATTTTTAAAAATGTATTTTTCTGAGTCAGTTAATGATGCTGATCGCAATGCTAGCACTTTTAGCCACATTAGCATAGCTAGCATAGTTAGCATAATTAGCATATTGAGCAATTTATACTAGCCTTTATCAACGTGGGCGGTGAGGACGGTGGTGCGTAGAGTTGGGCGTGGAAGGCGGGTTGCGTCTGCGGGCCATACAACGCCGCTTGCGGCTTTAATTTCTTTTAAGTTTACGACGTGCTGTTTAAAGTTTAAAGCTGTTTTTAATTTTTCGGTTTATTTATTTATTCATTTCAAATGTATTATTTATTTTTCATTCACCTCAAGATGATCGTGATTTGACCCCACAGCATTGTTAAAGTATAATTGTGGCTTGTATCCGTGCGCAGATTTCTGATTTGGTGAGCATTTGTTCTGTTGTGAATTATTATTAGTATTTCATTAATTGGTTTTTATCTTCTAATTGTTGGCATGTTTGAAGCAAATAAGGTCCGAAAGTTGTTCCAGATCTACAGAAAAAGCTTGAGTTTGAAAGTTAGTCTCCGTCACACTGATGCCTGGTCAAGCAATATTTTAGTTCTTGCAATTTCGTCAAGATTAGAAGAAAACATCAAGGGAAAGACTTGAGTTTGAGCTTCCAGTCTCTCTAAACTAAAACATTCAGCTTGCCAAGTTTCCCTGCAGAGAGTAAACTGCCAAATCTCTCCCGTCCTACATGCAATTCATCTCAGCATCTCATTTCAGTTGCAGAAAATGTAAAAACTGGAGATTCTGTCTGTGACCAGACACAATCAAAGAAACTTTTAGAGCTACATCCTCAAAATCTACTTTTTATGCTGTAAATTATGTGACGAATCATCAGAAAATATACGTTTCTGTTAGAGACGTGTTAAAATATGTAAATATTTTTTCTTTAACTTTTAAAGTGGAAATGTCAAAGCAATCAAGGGCCAACAGAGCAGACTGCGAGGCCCATGGGAAAGCGGGACAAATCTCCCTTGAGGCGGATCCTCTCTGAGCAAACGGAGAAAGCCTGTGAGTTTCTGGGCTTTTTGATTTCAAAGGAAATATAAGAAGCTTTGGGAGGACAGCATTCCTTCAGCCAGATCAACAGCGTGTCCTCAGTGCAGCTTTAGACATTTCATTGATTTCCTTCCTTTAAGAAAGTTGTAAAGTGATTGCATGCCATGCCATGCCATTCTGCTGATTTTTAACACTTAGTTTCACACTTTCTATGCCGCTGCAAATCTGGTGAGACAGAAGCGTGCACCAAGTTGTCCTTTCAGACGTTGTTTCGTCAAAAAAGAGACGTAAAAACAAAAAGGATGATGCCACATAAATTTCAAACAAGACAGCAGTTTCCAAGGTTACCAGTAATGTTATTTTCTTCTGTTGCTACAAGGACATGAGGATGGATAGTAGTTTGCTTTAGATGAGATGTAAAAGAACCAGAATAAACTTGTAATACGAAATCAAGTTTTTTGTAATTGGATTGCCATAAAAGACCAAGATTCTGGAAAAGACATGGCATCATTTTTTCCGTGCATTTTGCAAATTACAAAGGGTGGCGTCTAGAAAGCACACAAATGTCAGATGAAAATGATGGGAAGTATTTTAGTGATTTTGAAAGGACAAAAGCCCTGGACATTCGAACAAAGTACATTTTATTTCAAGGGTTAAAGTGTCAAAATGTGAACACAAAAGACAGGTCATACGAGAAAAGCCATGATGATTTGTTTTTAAATATTGGTTCTATTAGAAATAGCATGCACCTTTTTTAGAAAAGTAATATTGTATATTTGTGCTTTTAAGGTGTTTTAGGTGTTTTTACATGTATTTTTGGTATTTTTTCTCAAGATGGTGGAAATATATCAAGAAAATGTAGTTTAAAATTGCATTTCTGAATATTGTTGTGAATCAGAAGCAGAAGAAAAATACAGTTGGAAAAAGCTTGCAGCTGTGATATAGATGGGGCAGTCGGTGGGCCACACGCTCCCTAATTCCGCATCTTCCTTTTCCTTGTCCGAGCTGGCATCTGGCTCAAAACTGTAGGGCTGGATAGCTCAACACTTTAATTACACCGGTGATGTTGTATTGGTGGTGTGAGGGGCTGTAAGCTAGTGAGGAAGAGTGTAAAGGGGATGATGAAAAACTAAGGCCGACTTACTCCACACCAGCCCACAACTCAGAGACAAATTCTGATGAACTCCTGCCGCTCTGCAGAAACTATGTCCAAAAAGACAACCCAGGTTATTTTGGGTTTTTTTGGCATAATTATAAAAAAGACCACTGGGAATGCTTTGAAAATAGATCAAAAGATGATTGTAGCAGGACTTTCAGTAAAGACTTAAAAAAAAAATTCATAAGAAAGTGATGAGTCATTGTTCTTCACAGGATGGAAATCATCACTCAGCACCTCGAGTCTGTCAGATCTTCCCGCACTGGCAGCTTTGCATCCAACGTCTAAACAGAAAAACAAAATGCCTCCAAATTTACCGTGAAAAAACCTCATCTCCTTCTTCTCGTACAATGATTCTAGTTTGTGAGGGGAAATAAAATATAAAACAGTGGAGGGGCACAGGTGCCACGAAAATTAACCATCTCCTTTTCTCCACTGCAAACAAGAACATTTACCGTTCCGCACACCGGCACAGAACTCTGCGGACGCATTCATCCGAAGCAACATTTGGCTTGTGCACAAATGAAGAATAGACTCTTCTTCTCAAGTAAAGGTGACTGCTGACCCAGTTTGGAGCTGGTAATGTGTGCCAAGGTCAGACGCCCACAGCTTTTATTTGTTCACAAACAACCAGAAGGCATCCTTGAATCAGGTGAGTGCTCTGTTGTGTGGTCTTCGAATGTGTTTATCTCCATTTTTATAAGTCTTTTTGGTCCTCTGACACCTGTGGGGGCATGTGTTATGTAAGAAGAATAAAGCACCTTTTCTGTGCGCTGAGGCACCACTTAAGGATAAAGTTACTTCTGTTTCATTTTGTTTCACACATCTAACCTTTATTATGACAAAAGAGTAGACCAAATATAAAACTGTAATTTAGTTTGAGGTTTAATGTACCTTTATTGGACTTGAATAAGCCACACTTGTGTGCAGAAACGACACGGAAGAGGTGTAATTGTCAGCACACAGTGACAATACAAATACCTGTGTCTTGACTGTGTTTTGAAGTCCTAATCTCTGCTTTGCAGCCTCGCTCTGTAAGGATGTCATTCATAAATCTGACCTGATGAAAGGTCTATGGAGTCTGTCAGAAAAGAAAGCATGACAGCCACCTCTGTTTCCGCTCTGCATACTAAATTACAAAGCAAAGTGGTGGGGAGGCCCCTTTGCTGCCACAACACTGCTCTCTGCTGGTAATTGAACCTCTCACGTTGGACGCTGAGCAGCTGCAGTACGAGGCTGGAGAGATGTCATCAAGGGGTTTGTTGGTTAAAAGAAAGATTTAAACTCAATACAGGATAGAACTGTCGGTGTATTAACAATAAAAAAAAAAAAATTGGCTTACTGGATTGAACTAACTGGAAACTAACATAAGAAATACCTTCAAAGATTTGAGGCAACCAGATGCAGAAAAGCAGCTCCAGACCATGATTAAGCCCCCTCCATGTTTCACAATAGGAACAGTCCGACATTCTTGGCATGCTTCATCGATACGTAAACCTGATGTTACCAAAAGTTTCTGCGTTCTCTCAGAAAATTTGTGGCTTGTAATATTTCAAGTCTCTTTTCACATTTATGTTTGACATTCACATCCTCCTTAGAACTCTCTAATTGATCTACTGTAAAAGCATTCCCTGTTGTCCTTTAATTATGATCAGGCCATTTTAGCCCAAAATAAAAATAAAAACCTGTGACTTCTTTTAGAATATAGTTTCTGCAGGGCAGCAGTTCATTCCAAGTTGTGAGCTATACCGTTGGCGCAGCGTCAGCCTTCCCCAATTTCCCATCATCCCTTTTTTTACACTCTCTGCAGCCAGCTTACAGACCCTCAAACCCCCAACCTAGCGTTACTTGTGCAACAAAAATGGCAAGCAATATTGGAGCTATACAGCCATACAGTTTTTTGAGCCAGATATCAGCTTGGAAAAGGAAAATTAAGATGTACATGGATCTATTTGTCTGCAAGTGGATGCATCCGAATGGAGCAGGTCAGGGAGCTTGAGGCTTGCCGTTGAAACTTCTATGTCACAATGATATGTTACAGGCGTTTTATTTTTTTGCCTGCTCCTGATTCATAAAGATTTGGACAAAGAAAAATCCATAAATGTAATTTTAAGTTTATATGTGTCCTCCATTATCAGAAAATGCCACAAGAACAAGTTAACAAAACCAAAAACATCATTATCATAGGAGTGGGTCTTCGGGGTGCCCAGTCATAGTGCATCTGCTTTTTCATCCTGCACAAGGGCATCAATTCACACGCACCGACAAACAGGAAGTTAGTGTTCTTTTATTTCTTAGTATGAAGGGTAAATTTAGACCTGAATGAATTTTAAGAATCTCTGAGATGCCTCACACTGGCAACAACCTATAACCACCAGGAGTAACGTGGTGTTCAGTGTTTTGCACATAGGCGCTTCGACACATGCAAGCGAACCTGCAATTGAGGTTGACCACTCTACCTCTGTACCAAGACTGCCACAAAGTCCTTTTTCCAGACTTGTATCGTGTCTTTATGTATTATTCTGAGCAACAATTCAGTAAATGTTTTCTTCTGTCAGTTTAAAGTTAATTTTGTGGGTTTTTCATTGACAAAGGAGTAAAATTATTGCCTCCATCTGTATAATAGTGTTGAGTTCAATGCATGACCTTTTGTTAGGCACCTGCCACAAACCCTGCTCCACTGTGATATCCATTTGCAACAGAAGTTTTCCAGCTGCAGGGCCTCTCAGGACATTTGGAGTCATTTCATTTTGTTCAGCTGCTCTGCTTGTATGCCTGAGCTTACACTTGCACCTTTATATGGAGCTAAGATTTTCCCTCAGAACCCCTGGAGCTGACCACCCACCTCTTCTTGGCCCTGATAAAAAACCAAAGGGAAAATCATATTTCAAGATGATACTCTCTCTTCATCTGCTACATGCTTATTACTGCTTCCAAGAAAGATCAAAGCTACCTAAACTACCCTCAGAGCTTGCAGCCTACTGAAGATTCTTCACAGTCTTTGAATAAAGAGGTGAAGACTGCCTCCACTTTTATCCTCACCTTCTTAGCAAGTGACTCATATTTATCAGAAGTTAATCTTTCTCTGCCAGAAATGCCATACTGCTCTCAAAAATGTATGAAAATGAGGAGCGAGGGATTATTCATTGTGCCATTACTATTTCATTTCCAACATAAAATGGCACGATTTATTTCCCTGCCGCCTGCTATTGGTTGCTGTATCAATATTCTTCTAATCTTGCAGAAATAATGATCAGTATTAAGCGCTGAGTGAGACCACAGAATACCTAGGGATCCCCCTCTTCTCTGTCTATCCTGAAACAGCTGTTTGCGCTCTAATTAAAGGGAAGTAGCAGGTGTCACCTGAGCCCAAATTCAGGGGCACACCTGGCTGCATTGATTTGATCCAAAGTGGTTTTGACGGACCGTCTGCGCCCCTGTGTCCCGCATTAGGTCCCCTGAAACTGAGCACCTGCTTGCAGCGAGCGTGCCTAAGCTAACACCACTCCGAGGCGCGCCGTGCTGGCAGGCTCGTGTCTTTGCAGTGACCCGAATGACAGCTCCATCATCCCCGCTTCTGACTCACCAGAAACATCTGTAAGCGAGCAGGCCCGCGCCGCTGACCTGTAGTCACACCGAGCTCGGGGCTTGCTGTGCGTGAGATAATTGTCTGTTGAAACCTCCCCGAGGCTGTAAAAGCAGCTTGTTTCCGATCTCCTGATGATTTCACAGGACATTTAACTTTACACCTCTCATTTGTTAGCTCTCTAGGGCATTTCCAAATATCCATTACCGAGTTTCCAGGGGAGTTAGCAACCCTTAGCTGCTGTTAGCTTTTATGAATGCATAAATTGCCCTGAAGATAAATGCGATGTTGAATTTAGAGGCACTGTCATTAAGCATGTTTGTGTGTGAGGTTGAGCAAAAGATGACCTCTAAAGCTCAACCAGCAACAACAACAACAACAAAGATCATTGGGTAATTACACATGTGATATTGTGCTGTCTTTCTGACACTTCAATTGCCTAATGAAATTTACATGATCCAAGTCACAGCGGTTCAAATGCCTCCCGCTTCAGGTCATGCTGACTCTCTGTGGCAACACTTTCATTGTGCTTCGACAATACATTAATTTCATGAGTCAACAGACTACGACTGGCATTTTGTGTCAAACTAAACAGTGTTTAATTGGATTCTGATCCATGGCAACGCCACCCGAGGCTCCTATCCATCTTTTCTTTTAGCAGCACCTGGAGCGTAATGCTGGTGATTACATCCCTCCTGTGGTGTCCCGGTGCTCCCACCCTTGCAGGCCCCTGGGAGCACGCTGCCGACAGCCTTGGTATGTGCAGACCTGCTGCTCTGTGTGACTGCTGGAAAACAGCAGTTTCTGTTACTGCGACGAACACAGGTTCAAAAAGAATCATGATCACAAAAGCCAAACAGTTGTTTTCTTCAGAGGCTCCAAAAGAAAAATTAGGAGAGATCACCATCTGCGGAGGCTTTGAATGAACTCTGCCTGTTCCAGCGTAAACAACAATCCTGCTGGAGAGACATCTAAAAATAAATCATTTTCACCTTTTATATCATATTATGTCACCTCCTGATTTAAATCTCACCTCAATTTTTAGTGTTGATTATTTCCTCAGTCTGAATGGATGGATGGTAAAAGTTTATATATTGATTCACTGAGAAATTATACCATTTACAAAGATTTGAGACTTTAAAATCTCTTCCTGCACAGAGGAAAGCCTGTTGTACTTGAGTCTACATAATTATATAGAAATATTACATTAAGTTGCTAAGTCAGCTGCAATGTGGTGTTGCGATTAGCACCATCACCTCATTGCAAAAAGGCTCCATGGTTCATATTATTTTTTTGGGACTCTCCAGCTTCCTCTGAAAAAAAGTTTTATTGGTTGGTGACTAAATTCCCAATTGGAAGAGAATCAGGGAGTGTTTGGATTTCTGTCTGCCGCGCCATTGACTGCCAATCTGTTCAGGGTTTACCCTTCTTTGGCCCTATGATGCCACAGATACACGGATACCCACACTGCTACGATGAAGCAGATGCACACACCTATACTGGATAGTAGGAGTTTGTGCAGAAAAACGTAAAAGACTATTTGTGAGCTGATATTAAATCTCATGAAAAAGGTTATTTCAGCAGAACATTTGGAGATGAACAGTTCACAGCATGGTTTCTTAGCCTGGTTAGAGATTTTTAGATGTAACATTTCAAAAACAAAGCAGAATTTTTCCTGAAAAAAGCATGCGGTATAAATCAAACCATCTCCTTTTTGATGCAATTCTACCCAAATTCACAGTCCAAATGAAATGGAGAATCTTGTCTCAGTTGGGGGTAAATGGAGTTTTACAATTAAAGAGAAAAAAAGTTGCTGACCTTACAGTTCACAAACAAAACTTTGGCTTTTATTTAATACCTCAGTGTGGGTGGAGGGCGAAATACATTTGTACCACATATAAACCATTAAGAAAATAAGAAAAGCAGTTTTATGTTTTTCATTTATTTTAAACAAATCTGAGAACTTTTAATAAAACCAAACTGTGATTGAAGTGTTGAAAACAAATTCAAACTCAAATAAAATAGGCTATATTTATTGACATGTCTTTTGTCAAATAAAGGCTGAAAAAATCCTTTCCCATTTTTATTTTACTCTAAAGCTATATAATCAAACAAATTGTCATATTAAATCAATAAAGCATTTTTTTGTATTTATAACATGTAAAAATAAAATGGATAAACTTATTTTACTGTCTGAAAAGCAATACACTATATATACAATATAACTTAAAGAATGCCAACAAATTTCTTATGATTTGAAGATTTATTTTCATTTTTTGCACATTAATAATGTGAAACTTTTATGACAGGACCTGTATTTTTGGTGTTGTATCATGAAATGCAATCTTTTGAAAATAATAGGAAGAAAAGATTCTTTTTCAGATTCTTGTCTGAAAAATTCTTTGAACATCACCTGTGAACAAGTTGCAGAAAAAAAAACAACCAGCGATCCCGCCCTTTTTCCTCGTGGACAAAAGAAAGGTTGCTGACCTCTGTGCATGAAAGTCTGTCCTGACAGCACAGGGGAGAAGCGGCAACAGGCAGGTCTGTGACCTTCAGTGCAGCCCCACACTGTCTTACAACCACAGAGTTGGACATGTGTGAATAATACATCGCTCTCTCCTGCTGGGACCAACACTCACACAAGCAGAGAGGCACGCAGGCTGCATTCATGTCACACAGTCAGGTTCCTCTTCCCCAGATTCCCCTACAACACTGAAGTCAGAATGTTTGATCAGCTGATGTTGGTGTCTCTATTTCTCAATAATTGTCACTGTTTTATTCATTTTGTAAATCTTTTATCTTTATTCTGCACTGACACAGAATTTTTCTACTTTTTTATCAAAAGATTTTTCTTTAAAATCCTAATGCGATCATCTTTTAGCTTTATTAAAAGCGTCCTCAGTGATCTTTTAGTTATGATTATGCTGTTATCAGGCAAAATAAAAAAAAAACTGTGTCGTTTTCTAGGACATAGTTTCTACAGCAGTAGGAGATTAGAAATTCATCTCTGAGTTGGCAAGGAGTGACCCCACCCTAACTTCCAGACATCCATCTGTTTACATGCTCTCCCGCTAGCATACAGTCCCTTAAACCCCCAACCTAACATTACCAATGCAACAAAAATGGTGAGCAATTATTGGAGCTGTTCAGTAATACAGTCTGCAGTCAGATTCCTGCCCAGACGAGGAAAACAAAACATATATGGATCTAGTCATCCACAAGTGGATGCATCAGAATGAAGCAGAGCAGGGAGCTTGTGGCCTGCTCATTGCATTTCCTAAGTAGACCTAACAAATGTAATCTTTTTCAAAAATTATTTTTTTCTTATTGACAACGATATGAATAAAGAATTAATCAGAAATATTATTTTAGGCTTAATTGTCTTAATTTATGTCCTCCATAATCAGAAAAAGGCCAAAAAAGCACATTAAAAACCCTAAAAACACTATTTTCATTGCAGTGGGTCTTTAATTTCGTTCCTTGTTGGCTTCACTGAACAATAAGTGTAAAAGCGTAATTCATGTCAGTATTATGAGAGTAACAACAAAATCTGACCATCAATTATCGTGGCTGAGAAAATAATTTGTTACTCTCATCAAAACAAGCAAACAACATCAGCCACCCCCCCCCATCCCCCCAAAAAATAAAAAAGTCTGCACAGTGAAAATAAATCGAAGTGCACATTTCGAAATCTCCTGTGATTCTTGAAAAGGCAGCATACCTTTTCATCGTTTCCAGCTGCTTTGCATACAAGAACAGCTCTGCGGTTTACATAGAGATTATTTGAGTTTCACAGAGTGTTTGACATTTGGTAATAGTGTGGAGAGTTTATAGATTCTAGACTGAAGGTTTGCTGTCATGTTTGCTCAGACTACCTTCCTGAGAAACGGCAGCTGAATATGAAAGAGCTGAAGGTGTCAAAATGACATCAAAAAGACAAACCCGATTATTGTCTTAGACCCACATGTGCAGATAAGTATCAGTAGCCCTTGGGGAGGGGGTGGTGGGGGGGGGGGTGTATTTACATAAACCATCATGAGCAGAACTGAGGAGAAGAAAACAAATGTTTGTGCAGCCGTTGTCTTGTCATTTGTTGTGACAGGATTTGCTTCAATGCTACATTGTGATCACACACACTGACGTGTCGACATCAGCGTAAGCGAAGCTGCACTGTCAACAGATCTCTCATTTGTTTGGTGCTGAATGATCCTGCCTGATCATTTGAAAAGAAGGAGATCGGAGATGAAATGATCTCCTTAGTTGCAAAAAGAAAAGAAAAAAGCAAAAAGTAGTACACTTGAAGTATTTTTTGTTAAGTATGCATGAATGTAAGTATATCAAGCATATTATAGATCAGAGGTCTGCAACATCTAAAGTGAAAAGTGTAACTTGGGTCTACATCTTAACACCTAAAAACATGCAAGAGTTGCAAAATTCCACTTCACTATTAAGAATAAATTATATTTTTGTGACAATCAGGCCACTCATTCATAAAACGGCATAACGGCTGCACAGCTTTAAAATGTTTTCAATATTTGCAGTACAGCTGTTTAATAAATATATAGCAATAAAAATGATATATTTTTCTATTTATAACAATTTTAAATCTTTTTACTTTTGAAAGTTAAACAAAAAGTTCCTTTCAAAATAAAATGCATCCTATGTCAAATAAGACAGGGCTAAAGTTGCAAGAATGCCAAGTCAAACGTGACATTTACCATCAAATGACTTCGGTGCACTGTCATCCTTTTTCCATTTCCTTACTATCCAAAATAAGCATGACAAGATTGGTGCAGAATACTGGTATTTTTTTTTAGATCCAAAGGCTACTGCAACCAGGAGCTTTGCCTCTGAACATCAACCAGACACTTTGTACAGCCAAAGATAGTAATATGTGCTTTATATGCATCCATATCATCTTGCTCAGTTATCTGACATGTTAAAAATCGAAACATAAATAAAAACCTAACGAAAATAAATGTACCTAAACAAACACCCTACTGTGCATTTTTCTTCAAAACCAAAAAGTCATGATGAAGGGACAAAAGAGTTGCATGTGGCTCCAGAGCCACAGGTTGTGGACTGTTGCAGACCATGTAAGTGTAGAGTAGGAAGTATACTGACTGAATACTTTTTAAGACTAAATTGTTACATTTAAAGTTTACAATATATGCTAAAGGTAGTAAATAAAAAATAAATGTCAATTATAGTGTCTCAATTTCAGCATTCACCAGGCCCAAGAATACTTGTAGTAAACTTAAATAGTATGTTTTGCTAAGGGGAATATTACTGCACACATGCAATACCATGCAAATGACAATTTAAAAAATGTTTAGAGTGTGCATATTCATATTCTCTACAGGTGTACTAAGATTTGAGCATAAAAAATGCAATGCCACTATGATTTTACAACATAATTGGTGTGTAGGGTGAATACACATTAAGGAGCTTCTTAAAAATGAAAGGGTACAAAATGTAATGTTATCATATTTTTTCAAGTGTTACATCATGTACTTTTGTAAATATTTAAAAAGGTTTTCAGGGATTTCGCAGTGTTTTTTGACATCTTTGAACCCTAGATGGAACGAATGTTTCCCGCCGCTGAGTTTCCCTCCGGTGGGGTTTTGTCTGCCCACCGGCAGCGGATTTTTGTTTTGCACCTTCGTTAGCTGTCAAACCTCTTTTTTAAATTAAAAGTAATAATGATAAAATAAAAGATCTGATAAACAGTTTAAAATCTGGATGTGGAAGGTAAAATTTATTGTATTTATTTCCAATTCAGCAGTACGTCAATACGTGTTTTCATTTTGAATAATTTACGGTAACGGTGTAATTTAATTTTAAATATCCTGGGAGTATGGAACTCAAAAGGTGTTCTGTGTTTTTGCAGACTAATTAAATTACCTTAAAGCAACAATGCTTTGTTTTGTAACGTGGGTACCTTTTAAGATTGAATCTAGAAATGGTATAAACCATAGTTACAACATTCTATTGAAAGGAGCAATTATATACATTATATATGCTAAAATAAAAAAGATCACGTGTTAAAATCTATTTTGTGGGATTTTCTACAATCTGAGAGAACCTCGGGGTCAAAGTATTCCATAAAACCATTTTTTTTTCAGCTTAGTCAAGTCAGTACTATTTCCACAGCCATGTTTGTGTCTGTGTAGAAAGGAATCAGGTGCTCAGAGTTTGCCTGTTGGCACCTTTGCAGGAACTGATGGAGTCATGCAGAGGCAGCATTCCAGAGAGCCTGCTGCAATCTTGTCATTCTGCCTGAGTCTCATGCACGGTTCTGGCTCACTGTAGCCTCACCTGTGTGCTTTGTTTGCCAGTTTGCAGGCTGTTGAAGATGAAATAAACAAGCATCCTCTGTGAGGATGTGCTGATAGGAGGCAGATTTTTTGCACTGATTGCCCATAAGTGATCCCATTCCAGCCTCTGAACCATTGTGAATGTATATTTAACATTTTCTTGTGTTCTTTTACCTGTGTTCAGAACAGAAAGACACTCTTCTGATCGATGTCGTCTCTTGGGTCAAAAATCCTCTCCACTCTGCCGGCTGATGAGGAACAGTTCCCTCTGCAGTTCAGCGACAAAGTAGACCCAAGCGTGGTGGAAGTACTGAGGCGCTGTCGGAAGCAGTTGTACGGTAACGCGACGTGCGCCAGCCAGGGGCTCAACGCCCAGATCATTCTAGACATTTCATGGGAAAGATTGAACACAGGGACGTGGCGCCACGTGGACAAGGAATGGAGACGGGTTTACTCGTATGGCTGCCTCTTCAAAGTGGCCGCACTGTGCCGAGAAAATCCATCACAACAGGAGATCCTGGAGGCCGTCAGGACTTGTGACATGGGTTTACTGATGGGTGCGGCCATCATGGATGACATACTCCAGGTTCTTGTTCGAATTCTGCAAAATGAAATAAGCGAAACCAGTAAAGACGAGGAGAAAAGTGTAGAAGTTGTTGCTAAGGTTTGTTATGATTTTCGACACAAAATTACTAAATGTTTTTGTCATTTTGCTCCATCGCTGGTTTTTATTTTTCGCACATGCTAATCCTTTTCATTTCTGGTGGCATTTCATGAAAAAATTGATGCATAAAACATTTTTTTCTATTCCTTTTGCACTTGCCTTTCTCAGACCCGACATGGCTGAGTTTTTTAAATTCACACTTGATAAATGCTCTTTCAAAACTAGCTGAAACATTCAAGGTTGCTGCGAAGAGCTGCACAAAGTTCAAGGATTTTTGGTTATTTCTTCCTCCTGCTGCTTGTTTTTTTTTTAAGCTTGTTTTTTTTTTTATGTTAAGAGGGAGAAAATAACCTTTTACACAGTCCAAACCACATTTCATTGACATGCACGTCTTTTTGTTCTGTCACGAACAGAAATTAAAGACTGAGGGCCCCCGCAGTCCTTCAATCAGAGAAGAGAAGGCAGTGCCCAGGATCAAGTGTCCTTCCCTGGAAAGCTTCAGCACAAACTACCTGCTTCCCCTCAAACCGGTGATTTTAGAAGGAATCATTGACCACTGGCCCGCTCTCAACAACCACCCCTGGAGGTTTGTTTTATTCTCAGGAAACACTAAACTATGGCTGTCAACAGGGGGAAAAAATCATATTTGACTTGTGTTTCCCATTTTTTTTTTTTATTTTGATAGTTTGTAAAACTAACAAGTCAAAAATGTCTTGTTTTTGAAACAACACAGTCTTTCTAATGTTTAGAGTTCTCTGATGCTGCTGAGATGACTGAAACACGCAGAGGAGCATGAGAGTCCTTCATGCTGTGTACAAACATTTACAGGTTTAAGAAACCATAAATAAAAGTTGACATAGTGATGCTGTTTAAACAAAAACGTTTTTTCCCCTGTATTTTATGTTTTAATTTTCAAGAACACATTTTCATCTTTTAAAACAACGCCCTCCAATCATTCTGCAAGCTTTATTAATTTTTTTAAAAATAAACTTGACATCATTTTTGCAAGGATGTCGACCTGATTTATTCAAAGCAGCTTTCTAACTACTTCTTGTGGTTCGATTCTGTCAACCAGCATGACAAAATCCCAGAAAGAAACTTGTAGGTAATAAAAAGCATTAAAAAACAAACAAACTCCATAGGAAAAAACCTTATGAAACCCCAAGGATGGAAATATTCCCCCCAAAAAAGTACAAATGTGCTCAACTACAAGCTAGTAAACCGATTAGGTCTGGTTTAAAACAATAGATTCAAAAAATTCCTGTATTATTTCAGGGACAAACACTGAAATTGAAGGAAAGTAGCAATGGCAGCTATAAAATAAAAGCATGGGGTGGGATTCCCCTGAAGTGTCCTGTGACACTTCAGAAGTGAGAAGTGGGACAAATATTAGAGTTCTGTTCTGCAGAAACAACAGAGTAAAGGATTCTGGGTGTTATGTAGACCTTTTGCTGTTCCTCCCATCTCTCCTGACCTCTGATTGGTTGACAGACCTGTCATCTTTCAAAAGAGATGATAGATTTCTGGGAAAACAGCTAACAAGCTCAACTGCATTGAAAATGGAACAGTCCTTAAAAAGTGGGAGCTCATTTTACAGTAATGTTGGCTATAAAAAAGGATACATTTAGATGGATTTGGTAACTTTAGAAATATTTGCAAAATAGGATTTACTCCAGTCAGGAATAAGAAAAGATGAACCTGTGCAGTTTCTCCACACATCTTTTTCAGTCTTGCTTTTTTCTCATCCTCTACCTCTGATGTTTCCTTGTTTCTAAAGAGCACACCTCACAACAGGTCACGCCGTAGTTTGGGTGTAGGACTATTTCTGCTTTTTACTTTTTTCCTGGAAAATGTGGTTGAGGTGGACCTTTTCCTTTTTTTATTTCTGAGGATTTTCTTTGAATTTTGCTGAGTTAATCTGGAAAAGAGAAGGGAAATCTGAGAGTAAAATGATCCTGTTTAGCCGTTGCATTGAGGGCGTTTCATGTGTATAAGTAAATATTATAAGTACCGGTATATAAGTAATATACGTGAGAATTGGAGATTAATTCACGCAAGTAGCTGAAACGATTTCAACAATTGCATCTTGTCCTTTGTTGTAAATATCTATTAAATGTGATTCAATGAAGTTCATTGTGTCTATAAGTTCTATTAAGCAAATATCTATTAAATGTGTCACAATAGTTTGTAATATTTGGATAAAACTAGATATAAAAAACAGTTTTTCAATAGAAATCCGTTCAAATGTAATCATTCTGACTGACTCTCTCCCTCCTGAAAGCATAGAGTACCTGAGGTCTGTGGCCGGTTTCCGGACCGTTCCTGTCGAGGTGGGGTCTAGATATACCGACGAAAACTGGTCGCAAACTCTCCTTACTGTCAATGAGTTTATCGACAGGTACATTTTGAATGAAGTGAGTGCTTCCCTGAACTAGACGTTGGTGAACAGACATGGGGCATTGTGGGATTTCTGACAACTTTTCCGGACTTGATTTGCAGATCTCCCAGGATGGCGGTAAAAGTCGGGGTTATCTTGCTCAGCACCAACTTTTTGATCAGGTGCGTTTTTTTTCGTTTTGAAATGACAAGACTGTCAGGCATTATTTACATTGAAGTAGCAACAACAAAGTGCACTTTTTCATCACAGTGTCATATTATATGTGTTTAGATACCAGAGTTGAAGGAAGACATTCGCATCCCAGATTACTGCTGTCTGGGTGAAGGAGATGAGGATGACATCACCATAAATGCATGGTTTGGACCTGCAGGCACTGTGTCTCCGCTACACCAGGATCCCCAGCAGAACTTCCTGGCTCAGGTGAGGCCATCACCTTTCTGAGGACCCCCATGGGTTTGACCACACAGGTTTCTCTTGGTATGAATCCCAGGTGGTTGGAAGCAAGTACATCCGTCTGTTTTCCCCTGAAGACACGGACAAGCTCTACCCGCATCAGTCGCAGCTTCTTCACAATACCAGTCAGGTGAGTGTGACGGTTGCAGAAAGTACAAATTCAAACCTGCACTGTCTGACCTTTTCCTCCGCAGGTGGAGGTGGAGAATCCCAATGCTGAGCTTTTTCCGGAGTTTTCCAAAGCTCCGTATCTGGAATGTGTTCTGGAGCCAGGAGACGTGCTGTTCATCCCTGTCAAACACTGGCACTATGTCCGATCCCTGCAAGTCAGCTTTTCTGTCAGCTTCTGGTGGTCTTGACGACAGATTTCCAATAAAAATATGATCTGGACAACTGACAGTTAATGGCTCATGTGTGTTTTAAGCACTGAAAACACAAAAAATGTCCCTTACCTGTTTGTCTTTTTTCTTTTAAGTAGTTTCTGTAAATCTTACTTGACATAGTTCTATTATTAGGGAACATTCATCTTCTAATCTGTTTGTTCCCTTTCAGGGTCACAGGGCTGCACCACAGCCTTTATCACTATAACAGAATTTTTGATACAATTTAGAAATTCTAACAAAACTCGATTTTTTATTTTCATTTTGGGTAGTTTGTAAAAAAGCTTTTCTCTTAAGTAAACGTAGACTTCAAGGATACGAGGTACACTTTAATTGTGAAACACAACATGAAAAAAATAATCCACAAAATCACATTGTATGATTTTTCTAAAGAATGTATTTGTACAATGATGCAGAAAATAAAAATTTAATAAAATTTTTAATAAAATGTAATAAAATAAACATGACAGATCGCTTCTTTTTAGGTGGCACAACCTTCAGAAGCCATGAATAACAAATTATTATTTTTTTTGCCCCAATGTAAAATATCTACACACTATCAGCCCAGCTGTTTTCCTAAACTAAAAACACGATTACATTTGGGGGAACCAGCAGCGTGGTTTAAGCACCATTTGTTTATCCCAATGGTGTTTTTCAATTAAATCTTTTGCAGTTTTGATGTGAAAATGTGACAGACCTAAACAGATTGGCCCTGATGTGTACATTTGTTCTGCTTTTCAAACAAACGCACAGACGGCTTCAATGCTGCTCTGGGAACGCAGGGCTGGAACAGGCAGGTGTGGCTAAAGAGATGTGGGGATTTTATAGCAAATGAGCAGAAACAAGAACCGTTTAGGTGCATTTAACCCTTGTGCTATCCTAGGTACTTTAACGTTAGGAGTTGGGTCATCTAGACCCACTAGACAGTGCTCTGAACCTTTTTTCTTCAATGATTTGTGATCTTCACTGGTGTCCATGGATTACATGAAATCTTTCCACCTTTATACCCCTTTTTCATGGTACACGTAAATGTAAGGGTGGGGTCATCTAAGATAGCACAAAGGTTAAATATGTACAAATAGAAGAGAAACCATGTCTGCTCAGGTTATAGACATATCCCGTCTAAATGATTTATATAAAGCCATATATATCCTGCTTTGAGGAAATTTTGATTTTGCATTCTTCAACCCTATATGACCCTCAGTATCCTATTTGATACAGGCATTTCTGAGACCCCTATCTCATTAGCATGATCCAAACTTTCCTTAAAAACCTGTTGTACTTCATATCCAAGTTTTCTGCCCTGTTATGCATTATCGTTCCACTAGGGGCAGTGGTGCTCATTTTAGAATGGCTGCTTCCATGAAACTTCAAAAACCCTCTTGAAAACTTGATGGTGAGAATAACTAATTGTCATTCTTTTGAATGACTACTTCCTGTATTGAATGTTTAATTGTTTAGAATTCATTCTTTTACTATAGATAAACAATTGTAAGAATATGTGGATCAAATTTGAGAAATAGGTGTTTTTTTTTTTTTTTATTAACACTTGTGCCAAAAGTATTACATCTTTAACTAACATTATTGTGAGCAAAAACTTAGCAAATTACACAGTGGGTCATTATTGGTACTTTATATCAATTAAAATATATATATATTCCAATTAAAAAAACATTTTTAATTCCAAAACATTTGACTTTTCTTATAATTTGATGTAGTGGACTTTTCAGGGTTAAAAAAAGTTTATAATTTAATTTAGTAACCCTTGTGCTTTCCTAGGCACTTTAACATTGGGAGTTGGGTCATGTAGACCCACTAGACAGTGCTCTGAACCTTTTTTCTTCAATGATTTGTGATCTTCACTGGTGTCCATGGATTACATGAAATCTTTCCACCTTTATCCACCATTGTCATTGTAGGGAGAACACGTCAATGCAAGGGTGGTGTCATCTAAGATAGCTCAAGGGTTCAATGCATTTATTTTCATTTTCATTCCGATTTTTAAAACTACTCTAGCAATTTTTACAGAGAGAGACAAAAAAACAATTTGGCTAAATTCATACAAACAAAATCTTGGAAACTATTATTTAGGGCCCGTTTATTAATGTCAGTTAATGCATTATTAAGCATGATTATGTAGCATTAATAAAGGGGCCCATAGCATAAAGTGTTACTTATTATTTAATAGGTTAAATCATTAGTTGTGTTTAATGTCATCTGATCCGGACAAAACAGCTTAAGCAGTTCAAAATAGGAAAACCTTTATTCACTGAAAGGTCACAAAACAGAAGAAAGCAATACAAATATCAAAAGTGTATAAAAACATCAAAAGGCAGTGATTGTCAAGCATTAATAGACATTTAAGTTTTAGCTTTTAACTATTATAAACGAACACTAAAGCGATTTTTTTATTTAAGGACTTTACCTTGTACTATTTTTTCCACAAACCTGAGCTGGAGGGGCAGCACAAAGCAAGATAAAGGGATTATCAAAGCCTACGAGTCAAGTGCAGCTCAGCTGATGAGATCAAACATAAATAACCTCCATGTACAGCTGAGCGATAAGGAAAATCTGCAAAAGGAGGATGTGCACATCTTCATAACCATGGGATACTTTAGACTTCTCTGCAGCCTTCTGTCTAAACTTAAAGCAATGACACAAAAATAAACAATCTAGGTTTTCTGGCTAAAAAAAGTAGAAAAGGTTTCCCAGAAAAGGAAAAAAAAAAGTAGCTGGAAGATCTTAATATTCTTGTGGATCCACAAATACGTCCTGCATCCTTTCCACCACGAAGAAGCAGAGGGTTCCAGTGAATCCCAGGATGACCATCAGCAGGAGCTGCCACATCAGCATGAGGTAACCGCTGTAGAAGAAAGCCACTGCCGCACTAACAGACTAACAAAGGACACACAAAATCCACAGGTAAGAGCTCATTTCCTGGCATTTCACATCCTCTCACCTCACAGCAGATTTTCCTTGTTTTTCTTTTAACAAGCAAAACAAGAGGATGCTCTTGAGAAAGTCAGCTTGCTGTGAGTAGTTTTAAGACAAAAAGTGGTTACAAACCCCCTTTTTGATAAGGCTACAGGTGAATTTATTTCCTTCCTGGCAGCAGAGTGGTTTGATCGAGCTCTGCTTGGCTCAGCTTACATCTCTGGAAGGCGAGCGCAGATTACCTGGATGAATTTGAAGATGGCGAAAGCCGGCATGCTTTCTTCGGCATAGACGTGGCCTAGAATACTGTAGAGCTGCGTGTTGAAGCAACTGTCTCCAAGTCCGAGTAGGAAGCTGCACAGCAGAGCGATGGACACGCTGGTAGAGAACACACAGCTCAAGTTAATACCACCGACCTCCTGCCAGCCATTTTCAGAAAAGCTCCCCCACCTTGGGTTCAGATACGGGCTCAGCTGCGTGGTGGTTTCCAGGACGATGGGTGCATCAGCCGGGATGTTAAGGAAAATCAAATAGGAAGCGATGAAGTGGACGACCATTCCCAGAAACACCACAGAGGTCCGTCTGAAGCGGCTGTTCTTACACAGCAGACCGAAGAGGCCGCCACCTGATGGGTCAGAGGGAACACTTTCAATCCGAGCTTCACGGGAGCTTGCTTTCCGAGAGGAAAGTAACCCACCTACGATTTCTCCAACGCCTACCACAATCCCAGAGATCCCGATCAAGCCTTTGGCTGCTTCTCCAAAATGTGTAGTCGCTCCGATACAGGTTCCATACACCCCACTGTAGAATGCCAGCTCCAGGCCTGAAGAACAATAATGCATGCTTGCTGTTGCTGCATGTCCTCTATTAAAAACTAAAGTGGAGTTCGTAAATGGCTGTTTTTCTGACCACTGTATGCCATGCAAGGACTCAGAAGCAGGATGGTTTTAGTCTTCAGGAGGTGCAGGATGGTTTCTGAAAGACAGCAGACTTCAGCTTTGCGCTTAAATCCAAATGCAAACATTCCTCTGACAATTAGTTCAAAGGCAGCAAACATGGAGAAATCATCTGTGGCAATCCGCCACATTGGAATGCAGACAGAAAAGCTCCCAGGAGAGACCGACACTGTCGTTTTTTCTAAACAGCGATCCCACTGGATTTGTTTGTGTACACTTTGATGCCCTTTCCTGACACGAACGCATCTCTGATAAAGCGGTTATCTCTGAGGTGGGTGTACGCCAGGGTACCGGCAAATGGGGAACACGCGCGACACAAAGAGCAATCTGATTTTCCAAATAGTGGGTAAGGGTCGGGGGGGGGGGAGTGTTTTTCACCCCACAAACGCAGAGATCATCTTAGATAAACTCGAATCCTGACAGTCTCTGTGCACTTCGTTGTGATATTTGGGGATTTTTGTGTACATGACGGCAACTTTCACCTAAGTAAACACTTCTGGATGGAGGCTACATGACTGAGCTCAAGTTAATAGTTAGAAACCAACAATGAAAGCTTTCTTTTTCAAAGAACTATAATGAAAACAAGTGAGTATCAAATAAAAGTATAAATCAACCTCTTAGTAAGTAATTAAATTAAATTTTGCATATTTCTTTTTATGGAATGGACTTATTTATACTTCAAATCTGATCAATTTTGGATTTCAGTGTCCCATTTCTCCAAAGACACCAGCATATATTTCAAATGTTTATATCGAAACTTGAAGACTCACTCCAATCATCTTAAGCGCTGTTGTAAAAAACAATTAAAAGATTATAAAAATCTTCCTAGTGGTCTTTTAATTATGATTTTGCCATTTTTCGCCCAAACCAGAAAACCTGTGCCATTTTCCAGGACATAGTTTCTGCTGAGCGGCAGCAGGTGTTTATTAGACGTTCACCTCTGAGATGTGGGTGGAAACTTTGGTGCAGTGCAACCCCGCCCCCCCTTCCCCTCCCTGTTGCGGAGCAGGGAGCTTGTGGCCCGCCCAGCATATTTACATCACAAATTATTTTTTTCCAACAGCATTTTTTTTTCTGTCCCTGATTCACAACAATCTGAACAAAGAAATACTCAGAAATCTAATTTTGAGCACATTTTTCTTAATAGATGTTTAGAAAAAAACTACAAGAGCATGTTAAAACTCCATTTTTATTAAGTTTAACTTAATTATGTTTCTATAAAAAAAACATGCAATTCTTATTCCTATTTTTCAAAAAAAAGTATGTCTTTCTTTTTCAAACTTACTGAATTCTGACTTTGCATCCTGCAGTGCGCTGTTTGCTCTGCTCTTGTACCTAAATCGCAGAAACAAAGTCAAAATTATCATCAATCACACTGTAATTCATCAACAGCAGTGAGCAGCACGCATGGAAAAACAAAAAAAAAATAATAATAATTGGTTGTTTGCAAATCAAAGAGGTGGGAGGATTTCTCCCTGCAGGATTCCTTGTTTTTCTGCTGGAGTCAGTGTTTAGTCTCAAACTCAGCCAATAAGCAGGGATCAAAACGAAAAAGTGTTTCAAACACAATCTGCTCCCAAACAGAAACAGATGAGGAGAATTTGTTTTATTCCTGCTGGCAAGCTAACAGGACGTATATGTAATCAGTGGATTAACTGTAGTTGACTTTCTCCTGACTTTGAGTCGGCTTTGACTGTCATTTCAAGATTTTTGTCTTAAACTTTGACTTAGATTCATAAAACACTGAAAAAGGAGCGTTGAGGGCTATCCATGTCACTCTCAAAAAGTCTCCATCCCAGTTTCTCTGGATCTGCCTGATTGCCTGCTACTTGTGTAAAGTGCTATGATTGAGCTTGACTGTCAAAATTGCACTGATCTAGAGAAAAATTGTCTTTTTTGTGAAGGGCAAAAGTGGTTTAAATCTCCTGCACCACTACAATCTTGAATCATCTTGGAAAACCTCAGGTGTTTGGTTTTTTTTCCAACTGTTTTTTTTCTTCTTTCTAAATCCTTCGTGTCCTTCCTGAGTGTCAGTTTTGATCGTCTCTTCTTTTATTGCAAGGTGAAAACAGGTATATTTTTTCAAAAGGATGGTTGTTTACATTGTGCGAGCTGAGAGCAGCGATTGCCCTTCTTCTTCGGAGAGCATCTCCTCTTCGTTGTGGCTCTTTCTCAACACCAGGAAGCTGAGCGTGCCGAGGACAGAGGCCACCAGCAGGAAGAGAAAGATGTTTCTCCTGCTGCTTTCTGAAATCATCAGAATGTTACGGTGGGACTTGTGCAAATTTTTAAAAAAAAAGCATCACTGCATTATGATTTTACCTGATATCTCAGTTTCTCCATTCCAGTCCAAATAAATGTACAGATTCCCAAACAGCATGCTGCAAAAATGTAAACATCATGAGTTACAGGCATTGACAACATTTCATGCTCATTATGCAAGCTGGACCTTCTAGAATCTGCATTATCATTTCACCTTGAAACATGAAAATGATGTTTTGCGGTAGAACAGGGCCCTTTTATTTACGGGAAGCCATTTTACTCCTACGCACAGCAACATCCCAAAAACATAAAAAATAGAAACGCAGCTTGTCTAGAATCCAAACAAAGGCTCAATGTGCTATTATAAACTCCTTACAGGAAATTAATACAAGAATAAACCTTAGAGACATGTGAGTCAAAGAAGCACATGTCCACTGTTCCCTCACTCTGGGCAGTTTTCATACTGCAGCATTGCAAGTTAATAAAACCAAGTTATTGCTGATACTGGAGAAAGTTAGAAACGCAGATGAGATAGTGGGTGTGTTTGATTGGTTCCAATTAACTGAAGTCATTTTTTTTTATGGAGATTTGGTTTCAAGAAAAATCCGTTTATAGCGTTCATATGCACTGCAGTAACTAGGTTTGAGGAACTCCATTACCTCTTTTGTAAATCATCTCTGTGCTTTAGGTTTGCAGCATTTATTATGTTGCATTTCTTTTTCATTGCCTAAACTTTGATGATTTAAGCAACAAAATAAAAAAAAATGCTTACAAGGTAACAAATTCTATTTTAAGGTTTGTGGTCTTAATTTGTGACAATCTGTAGGCTTGTCAATTGTTCAAAACTATTTTTTGATTTATAGAAAAGTGCCTGCGCTTCTAAAAGTTGTGTATATTTGTGCTATTTTATGGATATACTTTGCTATAAAACTGCTTCCTTAAAGACCCACTCTGATGAAAATTATGTTTGTGGTGCTTTTTTTTATTATGATGGAAGACACACACAAAGAAAATTAAACTTAAAATTGCATTTCTGAATAATTCTTTAGTTAAATCATTGAGAATCAGGAGCAGACGGAAACATGCTGGTGGTATTTGTGTCATAGAAAAGCTTTGATGAAATAAATTTTACCTGAAACCAGAGAAATCCGTTAATTATTGCAGACATTTGCAAATCTCCTCCCTCATCTCTGTGTTTCTGGGCTCACAGATAATGCAAGACCTCACCTCTACACAGTTAGCTCAATTAAAGACTGTGATTATGTCATACTTTGAAAGGTTAAACAATCCAAATAAAACCCTTTTTGTCAGCAATAGTTGGTGTCGCACACAATTTGATAAAAAATGCAAACTAATTAAACTTTCCTTACCTTGTTACCTGCATCCGAGAAGCATTTTTAAGCAAGCAGGTTAAAAAAATAGGACGTGCACACTGATCAATAATTGTCAGAGGGGTTCAATTGCAGTTATTGAGGGTCACAATAGATGCTGAAAATACACAGACGTAGCTGCATACCTGCACTGGAGGAGAGCCCAGAACATCCCAGTATTCCTGTTGATGGTTGATGCTTCTGAGTTTTCTATCAGAAATTCTCCTTGAGCGGTCCATAGCACTGTGAGACAGCAGAGTGGAGGGAAAACTATGTAATAGTCAGTTAATTACACACATTAAGAAAGAATCTTTGGTACTATGTAGGTAAAAAATGCATTAACATACGACCACAGAGGGTTATAATAAAAAAAGTCATTACACAGGAGTGATCAGAGGCTGTGTCTCATATATTTATGAATACATGTTCCTAATTTTCCTTTTACAAACTCAAATATATTTTCCTTTCTACTAACCTTCATGAGCAGAGCTCAAAGTGCGGTGCATCACTTAGAGAAGTAGTCCCTAACCCATTTAAGGTTTAATTAAAGACACCCTGTTTATAGCATCATCACCATCATCATCATATCCCATCCGTGATAATCCCTGTATGCATGATTACTCATTACTTTGATTTTTGAAAACAGAATTTGAGCTTTCAGGGGCTGCAGCAGCCTGAGGCAACTAAGTACTTACATGCCTCAATTTCTTGTGCTTTTGTTGAAACACCAGCTTTCTCCAGGGATCATATGCACATTTTGGTAAACGGGATGTGACTGCACATGCACTAAAACAATCACTGAACACTAATGTTGGAGGAGGAAGTGAGGCATGAATAAATGTTTCGTTCCAGGGAAATTATAGTAGGATTTTTGATGGTTTCTTTTTTTTACGAAAATACTGATAGAAAATAAAAATATAATTGGAAGTACTCCAAAACCCATCAGATCAACAAATACTCATTTTTGTTAACTTAAATTACATAAATTTATATTTAAAACCCTACTTTTTTGATGGCGTTATGATAGTTTAAAAGGAAGAAGAAAAGAACTTACAGGCTGCTCCGATGCCAATAAGTACGGAGGTCAAGTAAAAGGACCAGGTGGAGGGGATGATAAACACTGCAATGTAACCACTAGACACACATATAGTAATAATAAACCAAATATTTCAGCATCAGTCCTGAAAAATGTCACATTTGAGCTCCTCCCTACTTACCTGTATAGAAGACCACTCAGAAACATGGACACTTTTGCACCAATAACTTTTACAACAGTTGGTGCAATCAGATTGGAGAAAGAAAAAACTCCATAAATGATGCCGAGACTGCAAAGGAGTGAGAAAAAACAAAACAAAATAAAAAGCCTTTTCTTATGCAGAAAGTAAAAACTATCATTTAAAGTAATAATAATAATAATAAATAACAATGATATTTTGTCTACCTGTGGTACCCACTCCCAGTAAAAGTAGAATTGTCCAGACTTTTCACTACAGTTTGCTAAAATAAGAGAGAAAAAGAGTAATCTAGTTCAGATCATGGTCCGCAGTCATGCATCTGCTGCTTATTTAATGACCATTTAGAAAATCAGAAACACGAGCTTCGCCTGACATACTTCCGATGCTGACCTTTATCCTGCTGTCAACGTTTGTACTTTAAAAAATATAATAAAATCTGCATTCACAATAAAAAAAAAAGATTATAGAATATATATGCAAGTTATTTTACATTGTTACAAACTTAGGTGAAGAAGGAGTGGGGGATTTTCTGAGTTTTTCCAAAGTTATCTGTTTTCATCACAAAACAGAAACACAAAGCGACATTGAAGTTATTGTTCTTCATGATAGATTACACAAGTTTGACTTACTTCAACGTTTCCACAGGTGGTGAAAGCGGTGAAAATGAACAGAAACCCCAAACCTAAAATCACGACGTTGTAAGTCCTCCTGTCTGCCATGCTGTCTTCTTATTCCTCCAAACACATGTTCAATGTGGTTGCTTCTGCTAAAACAGTTGCGTTGGTTAAGCTGGAACTTAATATTTCCACACGGACTTGAGTACATGCATTGAAATGAAGTTTGGTTACACTTCAACCGGAGCAGAGACCGTGGGGTGCACAAAGAAAGTAACAGTGCAGCACATTCAGAAGGACACTTCCTTCTCATAATTTACAAAGTACACATGACAACTTGTGACTTTCATTACATCCAGTTTTCCCCCCTTTCTGTTTTCTTTTTTACCCCTCTGCCTCGTCGTCACGGATGTCGTCACTAACCGTCAGAAGTTTTTTTTTTTTGTTTTTTTATTTCTCCTCTGCTGCTTCTTCGTCTTTATCAAAAATTACTACATATCTTTGCTGCCGTCCAGAGGTGAACATGTATACCTCCGTTTGTTATTGTTAGATGCCATAAGGTTTTATTTTTAAACAAAAGATTGAATAATAAGTCGACGATAAATACATAAAATAATTTAAAGTATTTGTTTTTTTTTTAAATATACTTTAAAAAAAGGGAGTTGTTAAAAAAAAACAACACGTTGGGATATTTTATTATTTGGATTTAAAACCCGCCTCTAAAAGAAACAAACGGCATTTTATTGTTATTTGTTATTATTGTGCATTTAAAATTCCTTAAAACAACAACAACTAAAAGAACAAGTTGTATGCCTTTAAATGCTATCGTAAGATGCTTTGTGGCTTTTGCTGCAATGCCGGCGTTGCAACAAAGAACCGTGTCAAATTAGAATGACTAACTGTGACTCACTTCCGGGTTTGCTACAAAACAGCACAATTATTTGCCGTGAGTCTTTTCAATTATAATATTTTCCCTCTTTTATTTAATAAAGTAATATTCTACTTTTTTAAGTTTCAGTGTTTCATATTATAGTTAGATTATAAATTATGAGCTGCTTTATTTTTTAGGATAAATTATTCTTGGAGTCGCATGCGCAGCTCTCTAATGAGACTATCCTAAGCATTGAATGTTCCCATGCGGTAATTACACTAAAAATCTAAGACCCTTTTATTGTTATTTTTAGTTTTAAGTCTTGTAAATTTATTGACGAGCGTTTGTCGGATTGTTCACGATCTTTCTTTTTTTTTTTTTTCTGGAGAGAGTCCTCTTTTTTCCTCTACTCTCTTTGACACAACCTACAGCAGATTGTACACAATCATCATGGCGACCCAGGATGGTAGGTTTTTGGAAAATGCTGAAGTATTTCCTTAATATTGTAAACTGTTTAATGATTATCAGTGATTGTATTTTGTTCGGTTTTTAAAAATACATTAGCGTCGTAAGGCCTTCGCGTTGGGTTTAGTTCCTTCTCAAAATGATCTTCCAAAAAATGTTGTCCAGTGATGCAGCAGGCTAACGTAAACGTTATGACATGAATTGCTAACATTACATGAGTTGAATTTAGCAACAGTTTCACGACCATTAATCTTCATATCTATGTAAGTATGAAACATTTAGTTAGCGGCGGTAAGTTAAACATTAAATTAAAAAGGCTGCTGGTGGTTTAGGAACGTTACCGAAATACCAGCGCAATATTATATTTTACGTTCCCAAAACAGTTTTTGTAACCGCGGAGGCTTGAATGCGGTGTTTTTCTAGAGAAGCCACGTCTCTTTGAAGACAGTTCACGTTCATGTCTACGTTGAAATCAGACGCGTAGATTAAACTTAAAGGCGTCCATTGGTTTGAGTCATGGAAAGAGCTAGAAAGAGTACGACAAGAGAAGAAAAGCGAAAGTAGACATTAGCTAAAAAAAAATCAAGACTCACCGTCAATAAAATAATCTGTTTTTTCCTGTTTTTCCCAAGACTTTTTACATACTTGCGCCTTTCTTATATGCTTGTATATGTGTATGTATAAAGTGTGCATTTCTTCATCTTTTATCCGTTTTTAAAGTTTCCAATCAACTAATTTTTGTAATTTTTTGTTTATTTATTTTCATTTCCATAAAACAACTATATATATATATATATATATATATATATATATATATATATATATATATATATATATATATATATATATATATATATATATATATATATATTACACAACCTCTTATGCCTATAAAATGAAAATGAACAGATCGTAGAAAACTTATGTCTGCCCCTTTTACATGCTTGAAAGAAAGAAAAAAAAAATACTGATGAATTAACTTTATTTTGTTAGAGCTAGAAGTAAGCTTCCATTTTCTCAGTGCCATTATACAGTCAATAGTTATATCGCAATTTAAAAAAAAAGTAAAGTATCCATAGTTTTGCATCCGCAAATTATATTTTATAAGAAAGACCTATTTATTATATAAAGTTCTGTGATGTGTTGGTTATCCAGGAAGTGCAGTAGTAACCATGGAAACTGAGCCACAGCCAAAAGCAGCTGAACTCCTTGGCGATGATGTTGAGAAGACGGATGAGAACTCATCGAGCATAGACACGGGAAACTCAACTCAGGACTGTCCTCTCAGCAATGGGGACGACGCAGACGACAAGCAAGAAACCGTCGACTTGAAGATTATCTGGAACAAAAACAAGTACGATCTGAAAATTCCTGTCGACAGCACAGGAGCCAAACTAAAGGAGAGAATCCACGCACTCACAGGTAAAAAAAAAACGCTCAAACGTGCCTTCTAGTTGTGGATTCAGAAATTCGGAGAGGGAAATGACGGTTTTCCATGTGTTTAGGTCTTCCGCCAACAATGCAGAAAGTAATGTACAAAGGATTACTTCCAGAGGACAAAACGTTACGGGAAATCAAGATAACAAGCGGGGCAAAAATAATGGTGGTAGGATCGACAATAAATGATGTTTTAGCTGTTAACACGCCGAAAGAGGTTGTTCAGCAGGAAGTTAAAGCTGAAGAAAACAAGAAAGAGCCTTTATGCAGGCAAAAGGTTAGATCTCTAATAGTTTTCTCCACATCATGTCAGATGTTTTGGCTATTTTTAATCCTGCACTGTGATTTCAGCAACACAGGAAAGTATTGGACAAAGGAAAACCAGAAGACATCATGCCAGCTATTAAAGGAACGAAGGTAGGAGCTGAAGGAAGCTCACTTTAGGTTGTAAAGTTTAAAAAATAAAATAAAAGTGTAATCCTAACAAAACAGCCTCTCCATCCTAACAACAGGAACGATTACCAACAGTGCCTTTATCTGGAATGTTTAACAAGTCGGGAGGAAAAGTTAGACTCACATTCAAACTGGAGCAGGATCAATTATGGATTGGAACAAAAGGTGAGAAAGTGGCCTAATTTAGCTGGACTCTGTGTGAGGTGGAGATGCTGGTTCCACACTGAGTGTTTTATTCATCCACAGAGAGGACAGAGAAAGTCCCGATGGGCTCCATTAAAAACGTCCTGTCGGAACCCATTGAAGGCCATGAGGACTATCACATGATGGTAACTGGCTGCTGTGTGTGTGTGTGTCGCTGTTTAATGATCAAAAGTGGAAAAAGCTACAGCACCGACTGTAACAAAGACAAAACTTAAGACGTTCACGATCTAGTCGTCTACTTAAGACGTTCACGATCTAGTCGTCTACTTAAGACGTTCACCATCTAGTCGTCTACAATTAGATGCATCAGAATGTCTGCTCAAGATTCACAACAATTTAAAGAAAAGAAAAATAATTTCTCTAATACATGTCCTCCGTGATTAGAAAAATGCCACAAAAACATGTTAAAAACATCAGATTGTTTCTTTTTTGTTGAATGCCAGGACAGTCTTTCCTTTTTGCCTTCTCTCCTTCCTTTGTTTGATAACCACTTTATTGTTCTCAGAAATGGCTGTTAGGTCAAACGTTCCCACTCCGCTGTGCTCTCTCCAATGGAAGTTGCAAACTGAAGCTGGGTGGTCTTGTTTTCCTTCTGGAAGCCCTCTACAACAAGTCGTACTTAACCACGGAATGCACCACGATCCAACACATTTCTACTTCCTTGCCTTTCGGTTGCTCCCTTTTAGGGTCACTACATCAAATCGCTTGGCTCCATTTTGCCCTCTGTTCAGCATTCGCCTCACTCCTTCACTACATCCATCAACCTCCTCATTGGTCTTCCTCTAAGCCTCTTTCCTAGACCCCCGCATCCTCCTCACTGCTCCTCCTTTGAAGCCTCCTTCTCCTCTAGTTCATCCAGAACATTCAGTAAACTACATCTGGGTGCTACTTATCCTCTCATGTCCTATAGAGATTTGTAGAATGACACAGTCAACGTCCAACCAACTCCTGCAGACTGATGGGTAAAATCAGTTTGACTGCATTTGAAATAATTTTCACTCACTTATATAAGTTACAGCTGAGTCGCAGCCTCAGTTTGAACGTTTATCATACTAACCTCACAGTTAGTCTTATTCATTTTCATTCCAATGCTGAATCTTTAGAGGCTGGTGTTTGTATTTGTTCACCTGAAGCTGCGCTCAGCTTGACAGTGTCCAAAGGTAAATGCATTGAAGGCAGAGAACCTCTTAGACAGGGATCATGTGTGGTCAGACGCATCCTTTCATTGGAATGAATCACAGAACGATCAGACTCGGTCAGACGGTAAACAAAAGCTTCTTTGTCGTGAGCTTTGTGTTTGTTTTTCACAGCAACATGTTTTATTTAGTATTCAGCTAAATGGTCGAATCAGAACTTTGGATGTATGATGGTGTTTTCCTTTTTATGAAAAGGCGTGTTCTCATCAGTGTGTTTCTGTTCTTCCAGGCTTTTCAGTTGGGTCCGACAGAAGCTTCTCAGTATTGGGTCTACTGGGTGCCTGCACAGTTTGTCGATGCAATCAAAGACACAGTCCTTGGAAAATGGCAGTATTTCTAATGTGCCTCTCTTTTGACAATGAAGAACTGGAACTAAGAGGAAGCGCCAACGAAAAAATGAAACGGGAGTCAGCGAGACTTTAGGATCTCCTCCTCTGAGTTTGTTTGAAGGAAATTGACAGTTGCCTGTGGACTAATCATATTGTTTGTTTTTGGCTATAAGTGCACTACATGGCAGCAAAATATTTCTAAGCCCTGTTGATCATTCTTGGTTTTCAACAAATTCAAGGGAAAGCGATTTTAACAAAAACTGTACAGAAATTGCTAACACTTTTCTTCAGTTATTCTTAAAGAAATAAAACAAATTATTTAATAAAATTACAGCCCCGGGTCTTTGTTTTCTCTGCTCTGATTTAAAAGCTTTTAATGACTAGTTCCTTTGTAGAGATAAAAATAGAAAAAGAAAAGACCAGCCAAGGATTTTCAGAGGCGTTTGTTACTTCTTGAATAACCTGTTCTTTTTTTAAAAAACTCTTTTAGCCAAGCATTTATTATTCTTTAAAAAAAATCATCTTGTGCTTTGGTAAATTACACAAAATAAATGACAAGTTTTCATTATAAGCATTTATGGGGAACTTTTTTAGATCCACCTTCTATTTTCAGAATATTACTGAGTATACCAGAGCTCTGCAACCTGAGGGTCTGAAGCCACATGTGGCTCTCTGGTTAAAGAAAATTAAAATATCTTTAAATTTAAAACTAAGTGTTAATTAATAATGAAATAGTAAAGTTAAAGAAAAATGAAAGTGAGGCTCCTAACTACAGTAGTCACAATGCTCCAATAACCCAGCAAGCAGTTCAACTTTGTAGTTTAACAACAGACTAAATAATTTTGACAGACGTACTGGATTCCCTGTTTTTTGAAAACAGGATTTTAAGTGCACCTTATTGTTAAAAAAAAAAAAAAAACAGAATTATTTAATTATTTCTGATACCATTTTAGTTTGTTAGATTTGCAAATTTCTGGCTGAGATGTGCAAGTGGTTGAAGAAATAGTCTTTATATATATATTTTTAATCACTACTTATTACTTGGCTTTGCTGCTGCATTGTGGATAAACCAAACCTTTTATTATGATGAGTTTGCCTGACTAAGTACTTCCGGGGAGTGATCAAAACAACTTCCGGTTAACAATTTCTGGCGGGTAGTTAGAAATGTGAGCTAAAAACTCTCCAAACCAGAGAGAATGGCCGCTGAAAGGAGTCGTCCACCGCCCGTTAAAGTGTTATCCGGTCAGCTGCGAGCGGCGGGGAACGGAGGCGAGGCAAACGGCGGGGAGGGCTGCGTCATCAGGGCGGGTAGAAAGGGCAGTTTGCGGGTGTCGCTGGTGTGGATGCAGGGGACCGTGGTGGAGGTTCAGCTGGACACGAACAGTGTGTTGCTGATGGATGAGACCGGAACCTTTACTGTCCAGGGCGTCGACAGTGTTCCTCAAGGAAAACCGTGTCTGGCTAAAGGTAAACACTGAATTGACTTAAATTAAGTTGAAGTCTTATTGGATTTCTTTCTCCTAATTTTGGATAAACTATGAAACTGTCACCTGGATTTTGTCAGATTTACTTCAGTTCCCAGATTGTGTTCAGTACATTATATTCTAATACATGCTGCTCAACAGTGTCTAATGTTCATAGGCAAAATTATCCAAGTATATTATTGTTCTAACATCTATATATATAAAAAAAAATTCTACATCAATGTTTTGTCAATTTTCTATGGTAAATGTCATGATTGACTTTATTTTCTTGCATTTTTAATTCTATTCAATCTGCCAATCTTTTTTGACATGGTGTTCCTAAAAAGGCTCTTTTAGGGTTAAAGGTCCCAGACCCCTGAACTAGGAAAATAGAGAAGTATTGCGAGGTGAATTAACCTAAATAAAAAAAACTTCTCCACTTGTGTTCTCATCAGGGAAGTACGTCATGGTGATGGGTCTCATCCAGACCGTCTCCCCGGAGCCGATCATCCGTGCCGTGAAGATGGCCGACCTGTCTGAGCTGGCCGTCCTTCACAGACGGATGTGGAAGCTGGAGGTGGAGGACCTGCAGCAGGTGCTGGCCTGAGCTGGACTCATCACAACCCCCCCCCCCCCCCCCCCCCCCCAAAAGAAAAAGACTCAACTAAGGAGACGCATCTTTTTGTGAGAAGTTCTTGCTGAATGTAAATAAAAACCGTGTTCTTTTACTCAGTAAAGCAGTTAATAAAACACCAGTTTCAGTAGATTAAAAAAAAGCTTTATTTGGTAGTGCCCATTACACTGGTAACACTGTTAGATAAATGGAAAGTGTTAAGTGACCTATATTGGCTGATTAAAACAAAAAGATCAACCGAACTCTCAATTTAAGTAACCCATACTTAAAACTGGAAAGTTCATTAACAAACTGTTTTGTCAAAAGAAAAATCGGGTTTTTAGGTCAACTCGTTAAAACTTCGATCAAGTTTAAACATGCTATGTTTGTCGTTGTTTTCAGCTGTTCTACTGAATGATGACTAGCAAAGACTGAAGTGTTGCACACTGTACATTTGCTAATAACACTCTGTAGTTCAGGTCAGAGAAACAGCCAGCAGTGAGAAGGTCGACCCCGATCGTTCCCCTTCCAAAATAAAAAAACAAAAAAGAAATCATGCTGCGATCAAACCACCTTCTCTGGGATCAGCAGAGGTCCTGAAGACCCTTTTCTCGAGGCTGTTTTAAATACTGCGTTACCTGCAAGTAAGACTATTGACAGCATGTCATTATTTAATGTCCTTAAGGAGAAAACTGTATTTTCCAAAGTCATTGTCGTTCGGTGCTATAAGATGGTCTTTTTTGGCTTTGGCAAGTTTCATCAAAAGAAATTCTCTGCGCTCCCTCCACTCCCTCAGCTCCTGCTCTCCATGGGCCAGTTTACACAAGTCGTCCTCTGTGCATGTGCCTTTAAGGAACCTGCGGAAGGTGAAAATTCCTCATCAGAAAATGGGAAAAGTGGTCAAAGACGAAGGTGCTTCTGACGGTTTTACCTCTCACAAACTTTGAAAGTGCCGGTGGGAAATCGGTACTGCCAGCAGTTCTGATCATCCTCGGAGTTGAAAACTCGCTCTTTGTGTTTTTCTGAAGTGATATGCTGCTGCCACTGCTTCTCACTGTTGCAGTTTTTACCGCACAGCCAACAATGATTCCCAGCCTTCAAGAGACACAAATCAACCCTTCAGGACTGGCAGCTTTCGTCAAATCCGTCCAGATCAAAGATATATGAAAATGTCTACTCACCACCTCCTCGGCGTAGTCTGTCGGCATGTGGATCTGTTTACCGTTCTCCCTGACAGAGTTATTGGAAGTGTCCTCACTCCAGCCGGGTTTCTGGGACTGCAGCCATCGTTCATAAAGCTGATCCATATCTGGAACTATGTCAGAGTAGGGGGTGAGAGTGCAGCCCCACACACAAACCTCTGATCAAATCTGGAGGACAAAAAAAAGCTGAAATCTCACTGTTGTTTTCCTTCATGTAGGTCCAAAGGTCTCTTTCTTCAACACTGTGAGCAAATGTGCAATTCCCAATGTACTGACACTTCTTGCCAGCAGTCACATGCATGCAAATCTGGAAGAGAAAAAGCACAAGTGGATGAAATCTCATTCAGTAAATGCAGCATAAAAGACATGAGAGTTGTACCTCAAACTGAGATGGGATGGGTTTTTTGGTTGGGAGTGGTCTGACTGTCGTCCACTTTTTTCTTTCATGGGAACTTACGAGCACCACCCGCCTGTCTTTGGCCCACCTTCACCGTAAAAATATGACGGGATTTAGCAGGGGGGAAAGGTTTTCCCAACAGAAAATAAGACACCGAGCGAATACTCACTGATGTCTTGCCTTGGCAGAACAATACTTCTTGTTTCTGTCAGCTTCACTTAGCTGGCCGTTCCTCCAGCACTGGCCACAAACAAACATCATTTTCAGGTTGGGGGGACCAAACCTCCGCGGAACCATGGAGAGCTGCAGAGAAATCCCGTTATTATTTCACGGCACACCAGACGCTGAAAATAAAAGATCAACTCTGCAGCCCCGTGAGAGGCTAAAGCTGTGTAAAAACTCCAGTTTAAAAGACTCATCACTGTATCTGCAGCACTATGCGGCACACTTTCAACCCTTCCTCTTTTTCAAAAAGCGCAGTGCCCCTTATATATGAATTAATTATGATTGTCGAAGTGATTTTGCGTCAAAATACCAGTCTGTTTTTTTAAGGAGTTGCAAACATGGTTGGATGTTATTGTAAATACGCTAACGTGGCGTCAAAGTGCTTTTTTAACTTGTTACTAACAACGTCGGGAGTTAGCGGGGTACAGTACGGTTTGTTTTAGCGGCATCAGTCTATCTTTTAACGTGTTGCAAATAAGGTTGGGAGTGAAGCTACATTGACAACGCCCTCAGCAATGCATGATCCAATGAAACGTTTACGCAAACATGCGTTAATGCCCGTTCTTGGCCTTTCTGTTCCAAACTCTATTGATCAACTTTGAGTTTCTACGATCGTTTTTGAGCTTTACATGCAAAATGTCCAGGCATTAAAGGCATGTTGAAGGCTGAATCAAGTCAAACTTTGACCAATCGGGGACTTGGATTTGATAGCGACGTATTGACGGCGTCCCTTTTAATTCACGGACGTGTCAACGGTTGGAAAAGTGATCCGGAGGAGAAATTAATAACTTTGGTTTTTGCCCGGCGGGATAATGACAGACAAAGCCAGAAGCAAGATTTGCACCGCTTGACATTTCGCACCAAGCCTCTTCCAACTGTAGGTCGTTGACAATAAGTCAGGTAAATCATTACTGCTAACATGAAAAACAAAAAATATAAAAAGAAGGTATAACGATTAAGTGTTTGTTGTGGTCCCACCTGTGTGCCCTGTAAAGACGCTGTAGCGTTCCAATACCTCTTTGCCTCCTGAACTATCTCTTCAGGTGTGATTCCTGCAAGAGGAAAGCAGTTTAACGGCCTGCCACAGGTCTCCCACTCGACTTCAAAAAAGTCAGCCTCACCGCGCTCATGCTGCATCATCCAGACCTTCAGCTCCACCAGGCTGTGAGCATAAAAGCAGTCATCCTCCCTTACACAACCGTAGCGCACTTCATGGCGACAAAGGTCCAGCTGGCTCTGAGGAGTCAACGGTCTGATTTTGGAATAGCAAACTGTAGTTTCCTTTAAAATGTGGACCAGGCACCTGAAAAAGAGAAACTTCTTTCACATCATCTCTTCTTTCCAGACGATCCACACAGTGGGCGATCAAATGAACTTACTTATGATCCTCAAAGTCATGTTTGGTCACCGGATGAGAACAGAGCAAAGGATCGTCTTTGTTGGTTTTGCTTATTATTCTGGGTTTATGGTCAAAGCACACCTGAGGAACCACCAAAAAGGAAAATATTGAACTATAAAAAACAAAAAAGCAGGCATTTAGATGAGGAGTTTGTGCTGCCATGTCAGGAAAAATACTTGATAAAAAGAACCCCTAAATAAAAGTACTGATTGAAAAATGATCAGACCTAGTATTATCAGATCTAATGAGAGGTTTTGTGTAATATTTTGTTTTTAAATTTAATTTAAAAAAAGGTTTGTTACACCTGGTTTTGAAAAGCCAAAACATACTCAACAACTGTGGTTATTAAACACGTCTTAAAGTATCACTAAAACTTAAATAAATAAATAAATCTCAAATTGGTTTTGAGGCTCAATTTCATCAAGATAGGTTGAGTTTCAACAAGAAAACAAAAAAGTCTGTACTGCTGATGTTGCAATGATTACTGCTTAATATTTTGGTTTTATTCGTCTGTGGTTTGACTATAACGACCAGTATGTGACCACCTGCATTAGAGCGCCATCTTTAACTAAATCACAGGTTTCTGCCAGCGTTTAGTAAGTTACACATTTAGCTAAATGTTCCTTCTTAAGATTTATCAGTTTTATTTTGATTTTCAGCCGAAAGTTGAATTTTAGCTCCTTTTTTCATCATTTTTTTAGCACAACCTCACCTAGGTTTTTTTATAGCATTTTTGGGGGATATTTTATCAACATTAGGTCTAAAATAGCATTAAAAAAACAAAACAAAACGTGAATTGAAGCATTTTTAAAAGCTTAAAAAAGAAAAGAACAGGAAAAAAAGCTCCAACCTTTTGAACTAAAAATAAAAATGTACAGTGCAACTTCAATTAAAATGCAATGCAAACCTTTTACATTGAAATGCAGCCAGCATCTCAGGCGGTTTTTTTATTGTAATTCCTCAAAAACAAGTTTCAAAATAAGACCAAATCATTTATGGTCGTCTCAAAAACAATTTTAAGTTTTTTTCATGCCAATCATGAGAGGTAAAACAGAAACAGAACAAGACTGGTTTATAGTTAGAAGCTCTAACTTTAAAAACCAGTTGAAGTGGCCTTTAAAAAAAGGTCATGTTATTTGAACCATCCGTCGACATCTTACGGGTTAAAGGCCTTTAACCAAATCTTTAAAATCTCAGCTATTAAAAGCAAACATTTACATTTAAATTCTAGGGTAGGAAATCAAAAAAAACAATGCAGCTGATGGTTATACTTGTATAAAAAGAGAGAAAAATAAAAGGCTCACCCCACAGAGAAACATGAATATCCCCCGATGCTCCTGTAAGATTTTGGGAACCGTCAACCTGATGTTTGAGTTTGGCCCAAAAGGGTCAAAAAGCAGCTCTCTGGAGATGAAGCCTTTCCTCTCCAGAGTCCAAACATCGATCTCCTCCTGGCAGTATGCAAACGTGCAGTGGCCAGGATACAGGCACTCCTTTCCAACAGCAACCTCTGAGACAGAGACCAGCAGTTTTCAGCACGGCCTCCATCCATAAACGTCAGAAAACCCCAACATCACAGTGACAAACACAATGAGTGATCTCAACAGCTGTTAGTTCAAAAACACAAAGAAAAAAAAAAACGTATAGAACTCAAACAACTGGCATTATGCCCCAACAAACATCTATGAGGTAATTTAAATGAATGTTTACATGAAACAAAAACTTCTCATTGTGATTCTTCATTTCTGATTTAGTTGGACCAGATATCAAATATCAAAATTCCACCTGGGACATTTGTTCCTGTTGGCTGATAAAACAGAGCAACAACAAAATAGTGAACTTTTTCCTAAGGAAAAGGTAAAAGCAAGGGGTTATTGATCAGGGGTTTGTTTTTGGAACACAGTTGTGTTCACAAAATCAGAAATGCAGAAAATAATGCTTGCAAAATAATGGATTTTTCTCTGAAGGTACCTTCATGATCACATTATGCCGCAGGCAAATCTTTTAGGAGTTTGACAGACTCAAACCACACTGAAACAGGATTTCAAGCTGTTCTGAGAACCAAAGCCTTTTAAATCAGAATATGAAATGAACACGAGAAAGTTACGTGTTAAACTCGGGACAACAAATCTTTCTAAAAACTGGATGATACCATTCTCCAACAAGCCATTTCTGTTCTTTTCACAAGGTACAGTGTTCCCCTGCCTATTCGCGTTTCAATATTCAATATTTGAGTTTTTATTTTAGTCACGCGACTCCTCAGCTTCATCACAAAAACTCAGCTCAAGACGCTTGTATGAAACTTTTGCGTCCAAAGGAGGTGCTGCGGGGGAGGAGGGGAGCGGAGAGGAGGAGCACACCGGCCCGTCAGCTCTTTGCCAGCTCCTACAGAAGATTTCTCAGCTATTTCCACTGGTTCCTAACTCGCTATAACCAAAGTTTGTGTCCATCCACGGAGAAAAGGGCATCAGCTGACTCAGAAGCAGCCGGAAAATATCCTGATTTGCCGAGGAAGATAATGGATGAATGAATGACGGACGAAACTGGCTTCTTCTGGAAGAAGCTGATCTCTCCCACTAAACTGATGGAGGAGGAAGCACGGATTCCTGGCCTTAAGGCCCAGAGTGACACTCCTAATTAGGGCAGCACGACATGAGGAAAACTTGCGATATGCAATATTAGTGCAATATTGCGATGACGATATAACTTGCGGTATCTGCACAAATAGCAAAACAACCAAAAACATTTCCATTTCATAAAAACAGTTTAAAAATTACATTCCAAACGTCTACATAGGAGGCAAACATCTAACATTTAAGGCTCCATCCGATTGGTTAACAATGTGAAGGGGTGCATCTGATTGGTCAAATACATAAATGGATTTATTTAATTTGTTAAATACTTCAAGCTGTCATAAGATTGTTGTAGCACATTTAAGGAAACCATTTATTGCAATTTTTGCCGTCTTTTGAGATATGCGTGCTGCACAGCTTGATCTCGCGATAACGATAAATTTGCGATATATTGTGCAGGCCTACTCCTAATGTGCGTTTGAAGTAGGCTACTGTACCATCTGTTACTCTGAATTAAAAAAAAAACACCTATATGCTGAGCAATATGAATAGTAAAAATAAATGAACACTAAGATACATTCAAATCCTGAACAACTTTACACTTTAGTAGCCTTTAGTGAAAGTATTTTATAACTTAGCATACAATCTGCATTTGTTTAAACAAGTGAAAACATAATACTGCAATGGCTTCTGGGTAAAAGCCAAAGTTTCCCTTAGTAATAAATGTGTTTTCTTAAGCTTCTGACCGTTTGTTTGATGATTTGGTTCACATGGTAAAGAGGTGGGGTTTTTTTTTTATCTTTTCAAATAAAAACTTTATTTAAAACACTAGTTTCAAAGCCTGAATAATGTCAGTGACTGTGCTCTGGACCATTGTGCTTTCAGGATAAACTGGTTACCTTTGCAGATGTAATACGGTCCGACATACTGAGTTTTCGTTGGTCTGGGTCGAATGAGCTTCCACATTTTGTCGGGCGAGTGCTTCATTCTGCCGAGTAATACATCCTTTTTGCATTTATGCTCTTCTGTGTGAAGCGTGTAATCCAACACTCCAGGACCTGCAGGTGTGGAGAAGGCGTTTTTACACGGAGCGTCTTTCACTCGGTGACCAAATGTCAGGGAATGGACCGTTTCTTACCAGTTTTCACGTAGCACATGGCGCACGCCTGCCGGAACTCATGCGTATCAGCTAAGGGGTTTTTGGCTAAATCCACAGCAGCGGGGAGGTTTTTCACATCGGGCATACCCACAGCCATCCCCATGGGGGGTTCATCATTGCTAAGCTGTAATAAAAAGAAGTTGAAGGAACAGAGTGAGAACTTACTAAGCCATCAATGGCTATACTTTAGTGAGTCCAAAACCAAAGGTGTTACCTGTGCCATGAAGGGAGAATGAGTGAAATCTACAGTTTGGACAAAAGAAAAACAAAAAAACACAGATTTTCAGTAACACACATTTTGATTAAAGGCAGAGTAAAATGCCTGAACGATGAAGTAACTTACCCGTTTTATAATCTGATATTGTGAGACTATCCAGAGAGTCTAGAGGCTGGGACAGTCTTTGAAAAGTGTCCATACCTAAATACGTGCTTGACCCCGACTTGTGGTACAAAGGCGGCAGATTTACAGTGCACTGCTGGGAACCGCTGGATAGAAATGGGTTTATGTGGGCTGGCATCAGGAATGGACTTGACATGGAACTGCCTGAGCCAATACTGGTTGGCAAAGGAAGAGGCCCCTTCACTGTGGGAATGTCCTGATAAAGAGAGGAAAACACGTCACACATGAGTTTAAAAAGCCCCCTCTGACGTGTTTTGGGGTCACACCTACTAACCGATAGTGACTCGGGACCAGCTTGGTCGAGAAGATCATCTAGATCGTCCCCAATGATATCTGCATCAAAATCCTGATTAGGCTCAAATATCGGAGAAGGCTTGTTGGTTCGGCACCCGTTGACGTATGTGAGCCCGTGGAGGGGAACTGATGGGGGCGCAGACAAAGACAGGGACTCGAAGCCTGGAGGCTCTGTTGGGGGTGCTGATAGGATGCTGTTGCTGGGAGGGGGCTCGTCCACCGCCGAGTCATTCAGAGGTATATGAACCGTCAACGGAGGCTGGATTGGAGCTGGACCTGGAGCCAGAATGTTGCTTTCCTGGGTCACCGGAGGCACTTCTAGCACACAGAAACGGGACGTGAGGCTTTTCTAAAAGGCGAATCGAAACTTCACCGAGCAACAAACTCACCAATTTCTATATCTTCTACCGTAGTCGTGCCATGAGAAAACTGAAAAAGAGGTACAGGTTATTATCTTCCATTGGAGTCGGTTCAGCTGGAGTATTGTGCCAGGGGGGATGCATACTTTATCACAAGGCGCATCTTGATAACTTGAGCCTCTCAAAACATTCAAGGCAGGCTTTAGAAAAAGAAGGAAAGACATTTATTCTGTAATTCTCCTTTCTTTCAAGTGAACGTTCAAAAAGCAGCAGTCTGAAAGAGCAGACGAGACGTCCCCGGAGGAGCGTATGCTTTGTTTTCCTTTTTTCTACGGTTAGATCGGCGCTGGGATTAAACGCGGCACACACATACCTTACTTCTCACATAAGCTTTACGGATTTTCAATCCCAAAATTTTGGCAAGGTCCTGAGTCAGCTGTGTGACATTGGAGTCCTGTCAAAGAGAACAGAAGGTCATCAGCAACCTCGTTCCGTCAGAACACCCAGCTTTTATGGAAAGGATGTTTATCATTTTTAAAAGGGAGTCTTAATAGCCATTCGGGTTAATTTCTCACCAGCTACAACCCAGCAGGAGCCACAAAGTCTCAATTCACCCATTTGAGCAGTGAAACCTTAATTTATATTCATGTCGTTACTATTATGACAAACATAAATATACTATCCATTTCCGCTTTGCATAAATAAAAACCAAACACGAAGAGAAACTAGCTTTTTTTACATTTATTTTAAATATGAATTAGTTCATTTATTTAGACTGATGTTTACATGACTTCCTTTCAAAATAAAAGACATCCCATGTCACATAGGATCATCTCACTGGAGCAATTTAGTAGTAGGTAGTGTCATTTCAGCAGGGATTAAAAAAAGGAAGTATTTTACTGTTTGTGGTGCATCTCAACCAGAAATTAATAATAAAGTAATTAAGGGACCCCAACCGTTAGGGCTGTCAACCATTAGTCGACATCGTACTATTAAAAGTGGTTAACGCTAATTTGGTTTTGCCGACACGTCTGTTTTCTTGTCCTTCCGGTTTTATGAACACACATCCAGCAGGTTGTGTTCATATCGGACTAGTGCCAGACACACAGGTAGCAACAGGGAGAGGATTCTTCTTCTTTTGTGTATTTACTGTTTATTAGCGCTCGTCCGCCTCCTACAGCAGGAACAGGCTCGGTGCACAAAGTAAAACGGTGCAAATCCAGCAAAACTCGCTCCAGACTTTTTGTTTCCACAGCTTTGTTCCTATAAATGTCCATCTTGGAGTCAGACCATACACAAACCAATTATTGATGTCTCCTTCGTGATCATATTGTGAATTATTTTCCTTTACTGTAATACTTATTTACTTTACTGTAAATTTTTAAAACTATTAGCTTTTTTATTTTTCTTTAACCGTAGAGCTAAATGGAAGGGTAAAAGAGCCCCATTTGGTTGCAGATGCCTTTATGATTAACAGTAAAATTCTGCAAGAAGAGTTAAGAAAGCTAGCTGTAAAAAAAAAAAAAAAGTCACGAGTCTAGATTCCCTTCAAAAAGTGGTGAATGTAACAAGAGCAAAGCATAAAATGAAGCTGCTGCAAAATATTTAGCATTAACCGGTACCCCAACATGACGAGAAGAGCTGAAATCAGGAATAACATGACACTGAAATGCCAACTCGGAAAAGAAAAACACTCCTGTCTGTTAATAGAAATGATAAAATAAGGAAAATGTTAAGACAGTGTGTTTAATTTTGAGTCATTGGCAACATCATCGGCATTGAAGTGTTAAGCGTAAAACTATTTACCTAGCCATGCAAGCATTTTTTTTCTTTTCAAAATTTCAATCCAAAGAATGTGCACTGTATGTATGTGTGGAAATCTGTTCTTTATTTACCTGAGGCACTACAAGAGAGCATTTGGCAACAGCCTCATAGGCCTCTTGATGTCTTCCCAACTCTTTCAAGGCTTTTGCTTTTCTGTACAGTGCTTTGTAGTTGCCTTCATTCAAGTGGAGAGCTTTTTCACAGTCTTCTAATGCTTGGTCATACAGTCCCTGCAAGGAAAAAACAAAAATATAACCACTTTAGTTTACACAACTAGGAGTTTTATATGTGACACAACGCGTAGAAAGAAAAGATTGGATTCAGGAAGCTATTTTTCCTGATTCTAAAGCGTTTAAACTAATCTGTTAGATATATATGGAATTTGAGAAGGGACGTCACCCATGGAAAATGACTTGTGGCTCCAACGAAATTAAATCAATTCAGTCACCACATTGTTGTGATATGGATGCTGCCAAGTTGGAGCCAGACATCATCAGTTAGCAGTGATTGGTCCGAGTCAGTGTTCCTATAGCAACCACTCTTGCCAATCAGAGCGGTGAGCTTGTTAGAAGACTACACAAAATTTGTTTCAAACTTTTGGACGTAGGGTCAGCATCAATTTAAGGTATCTGATTGGCCATTTTGTAACTTGAATAACTTGCATAACAGAAGAAATTTAATGGAAGGAAAAAAAGAATAAGGATTAGCAGCAACGTGTTTAAAAAGAGTAGAGAAAGAATGATTATTCTGACAAATATAGCTGTTTATTTCCCTATGAAAGTCTATGGGACTTTGCGGGCACTTCCTGTTTGGTCACTCAGTCCAATTCTCATATTGATCTACACTCAGTAACCATAGCAAAGTAATAGTAAATCACAGTTGACAAAACTGTGGATTAAACTCTGATATTCCACGGTCCGGGTGAACACTCGATTCTGATAGGCTGCTGGGGGTGCATTAAAAAGTGATAACGCACAGTGATAACCGGACGCCTAAAAAAGAAGTTCCGGTCACATCGCTTAAATCCGTGCTTCCCCCCTTAGGAAAAAGAAAATGTTTTGCGCCCCCCTACCCCCACCCACACACACTCGCCGCAGTGACAATATATTAGGTTAATATCTATAAAAATTGCGTTAATATACATTTAATTGTATCTTTTAACATTAACAAAAGAAAAAAAGTGAAATAAATCCACTTTTACCTTTATTTTGCCACACAGAAACCCAGTTATAGTCTAAAACAGAAAAAAGCTTAAAGTGCCTGAAATAAAAATCTGTCAGTCCATATTTAAACTAGAAACATTTTTGACCAATGGAACTATTTGAGGCTGAGAAAAATAATTCAATCAATACATAATATTAAATGTAAATTGATCTGAAACTTTAACACAGCAGCACCAATATATTTAACGTTTTTAATCTGAAGAAACAGGTAAAAAAACATTGTGCTGATTTTTTTTCTAAATGATGGATTGTTTATTAATGATCTCATAAAGTGCAGCTGTTTTACTGCATTACTTGCTGTTCTACTGCATTACCTGCTGTTCATTTTCTAATTCCTTTTATCCCTTTCAGGGTCAAGGGGTTGCTGGAGCCTATTCCGGCCACTTGTGGGCGAAGGCAGGGGACACCCTGGACAGTTCGCCACAGGTGCTCTGTCACAGGGTAGAGCAGGGGTCGGGAACCTATGGCTCGCGAGCCATCTATGGCTCTTTTGATGGTCACATGTGGCTCGCAGACAAATCTTTAATTATACTTTTTTTTCTTTCTTTAGACCAGTCCTTCTCGGGCGCGATGCGATGCCAGAGGCGCGCAGTAGTAGCGGTGCTTAGAGAGAAAAATCTGCGCCAGCGCTATCAGTTACTATTATCTATTATTTCACAGAGTTTGTACCAGCCGGAAACCTGTGAATTGCCGTGCCTAAAACTGCGCGCTCCGGTCTCTGAGAAAGAGCGCGCAGATGAGGGGACGGGATGTGTGAGGGAGAAAGCAGAGGGTGGGGGTGAGGGGTTGTGGGGACAGGCAGCAGGTGAATCGCGCAGGGATTGTAAAAACGTAAAACCCGCTGCCCGTCATTCACTGCAGCGTGTGAGTGTGTGTTTGGCTCCCGGTCTTTATGTGAGCAGTCTTTGTCACATCTACAGAACATTCAGACCAACCTAAGATCACATTTAAAGTCTCAACGCCTGCATGAAGCAGAAACTCACCACGTATCAACCAGACTAGACCATCAGCAGAACTACCACGAGAAATACTCATCATTTATTAGCTACAGCATTACAATGTTATTAAAAAGAATCCACAGACTTATTGTACTTTAAAAATGTTGAAATTAAATCAAATGCTCACATTCACTTGTATATTTAGTTTTAAACATATTGTAGCGGACTGAGTTGGACTTGGCTGTTGGGTTGGTGTTTTTTGGTCCAGGTCCCCCAGCCGGGACTTGAACTGGGGGCCTTCTTGCTGTGAAGCAAGAGCGCCAACCACTGCACTACCACGCAGCATTACCTGCCGTCTTTCGGTCAAATACTGACACCAACTAAACGACAGGCAGACAAAGATACATATATGGGAAATAAAGACACGTCATCAAAATGTCTACAATAGTTCATAAAGAATGACACTATTAGCATGAGCTGAGTCATCAAAAGGCACGCGATGATCCTGGTGTTGCGCAACAGAGGCAGCGCTCTGCGTGCGTGTTCTACCTCGCAGCCTGAACCCACTAGCCCTCCCCTTTCCTTCTCACACACGCGTGTGACAGGAGACAAGAGCAGCTGCAGGGACGGCAGTTCACAGTTTCAGGCTGTTACAAACTCTGTAGTATAACAGATAATAGGAAACCAATAGTGGCGCAGATTATTTTCCAAGCACTGAGCCGCTGTCACCACTGCCCCCACGTAAATTTGCGACCCGGGCAATTGCCCGTATTACCTGTGCCTAAAACCGTTACTAATATTTACGAATATTTATTTATTTTGTGAGTGACCATGGTATAAGCGGGTTAACGGCCTTGGAAATGTGGATTATAAGAAATTAACACACTTCGTCGGCCATTAATTCTTACATAGAACAGCCTCAGATGGAGCAGTTACAGCTTCCTGTTTGTATTGACAAAGAAGAGAAGGCTAAGATCACAACATCCTCGTAAATTTGCCTGAACCTGCTTATTTTCAGGGTTTAATCAATATACAGGTTAGGAAAGGCACCTAAGGCCACATACAGGCTGCAGTAAAAAAAAAAAATGCATGGCGTCCTTACCGGAACAATGTTAAGGTACGCTGCAGCTCGATTTGCATACAGCTTTTCCAATAAACCTGCTGAAACGCAGATTTCCTCGGAGTCCGCATAGTCTGCTATACTGAGCGCCTCGGTGTACATCTCAATAGATTTTGTCCATTCGCCTTCTTTAAACACGTCGTTTCCTTCTCCAAACAAATTCCACACAAGTTCCTTTATGAACACCTGGAAACAGTGAAGGAAAAAATGAATTAGAATGAAAATCAAATATGAGAAGTACAAGTCAACTTTGTCAAGGGCAAACTGAAGTGTGAGCTACTCATTTCCCCCCCGCCTGAGCCCTTTAATTTGGTTAACCACCAGAAGTGTAAAAATAAAGATGAAAGGTGAAGTGCCCATGTTTAGGTTTATAAAACCTCACCTCATACTGGTCCTGACTTCCGGGGAACGGAAGGGTTGATCTAAAAAAAAAAAAAAAAATACAAAGTTTTAGAGTGACAAAGGTTGGTTTGTGTGGCATCAACAACTTTAGGAGTTCACTTTATTTAAAACAGATAAAGAAAATGTTAATGCTGTCCCATTTATTGTATGTTAAAGACTCAAACACCTCCTTTGAGAATCAACTGGTCGGATGCTTAGAGGGCTTCATCGTGAAACATCAAGAGAGCAAAGTTGCTTTAATGATCCTGCAGGTCTGTTTCAGCTGTGGTGGGAGAGTGAAGCAGCATTTCCTGCTGTACACAGAAAACCATCGAAGTGCTACAAACTGCTGGTCCTAAATCAACCTGATGGAGCCATTTTAGAGCAAACTAGGTTGTGCTTCTTTGCATAGTTCGGTCAAAGGTGCGACTTCTATCTGGGTTTTTCTTCCTTTATTCTGCTTTCTTGGCTCCTGCGACGTATACTCCAGAAAACACGGTAGATTCATTTTTAAAGTAAACCTCTGAAGCACAGCTGTCATGTGTTATTGTATCAGCAACCTAGGCACTTAAGCCAAGAATCCAAAGGCCTCAACACTCAATCAACCTTTAATTCAGGTATTTCAAGTTTCTTTTTCCCAGAAAGTTCAATTTTGTTCTTAAAATTCCTTTTAAAAACGAAGCACAAGGTTATGCCTTAGGTCAATTTAAGTGATGAATCTGGATCAGCATGTTAATCATATTTGATTAGATTTCACTTTTGATTCAGCTGCAAAAAAAGGCTGGGTATGAGTAAACATCTTTCCACTGGCCCAGCAGAGCTATGCAAACAAAGAGGACGAATGGAGCATGCCGAACAAATGAAAACAAGCGCCGTCCGTCAGAAGAGCGACTGAAACACAGCGGGAAATCAGCTGCGTCACTGCATTACCGCCACACCGAACAACAAAGAGTCCACGGACCGACATTTCTAAATTGTGAAACATTTCATTATAAAGACGGGGATTTCCACAACTAACCTGCAAACATATGTGTGCAGGTTGAAAGTAAAACAAAATGTCACAGGAGCTTAGCCTGTGTGACATATTTTATAACAAACTATAAAGTCAGTGGACAAAGTCAACACTTACAAAAGAACATTATTCATTAACCCAGGAATGTGATGTAATTAAGAAATAAGATGATTTAGAAAAGTGGAACAGAAGATGACAATTTTACAAAAAAATTCTCATAGATAGAAGTTTTGAGGATTGTTATAATAATGTAACTTCGTTTAGCTTTGGCCCTTTGATATGCATTCATATTCTCAGCAGTCATGTTCTCATATGTGTCATGCACTGAGAATGCTATTTTTTTAAGCAACAGCACTCCTATAATTGATTTCATCACAGCTGCTAGTCTGCTCCTCCAAAATATTTGTTTTATGCAATGTGAACGGTAACCAGGAGTTCCTTATGTTTATAAGTAAATAAGAATCTTTCAGCTTTAGTTTAAAGCTCACAAAGATCACATTAGATCTGGACAGGTGCATCATTGAAGAACCAGGAAGACACTTACTGGATAAACTGCAGGCCTTCTTGAATTTCCTGCCATCTGCTCCTTCTGTCCCGACACGCTCCAGACATGTTTGCGTGTTTTAATTTCTTTTCTTCAGACAGCACCTACAGAAATTTTGACAGATTAAATTAAGCCGGTAAAAAACTAGAATTGGGACACAAAAAAACAAACACACACAAAATGACATATTTCTTGTTTGTCAATATTGCAGATTACTCTACTTTTTTGCTGACAATTCCTACAAAAGGAAACAGCCTCAAGCTCCCGCCCCGCCTTCCCTACCCGATTCTCACTTCCGCGTATAAGAATGACGACACAGACCCAGTTCCGGAAATTAGTCAAGGAAACTTCTCTTCTCTTTAAGAAGTCAACAGTTAATTTCACTCAAAAATACACATTTATGTGAATTTTGATCTTATGAAATAATTATGTTAGAGAATAATAGCAATGGAGTATATGTTCATCGTATAATATTGTTGCAGTTAGCATGAATAGATGATAACTCCATTATCGGACAAAAGCGCCACTCTTAAATGTAATATTTTCTAAGATCAGAAGCGAAATAAACTGATTAAAAGCAGCATACATGTTAGGGTTTAAAATGTTCACAAATAATACACTTTATATATCAGATTCTCTATTTGACATAATTTTTTTGACGATATTTATTACATTGATACATAAATTAGTGCCAAAAAAGAATGGACATAATCTTGAGTAATGATGGGTTGTCAGTTTGTGCCTTCTCTTTTAATTACACAACAGTCATGCCAGTAATTTATAAATCTTTACAGGCGGCCACTTTATCATAATCATTTCCAAATATACAGATCTGAATTTTCTGGAGAAAAACACCCCCGGCTTTGAAGAAGGTTTTCAGACTGTCCGATAATGGATGCACGACTTTTAGCACACGTGTGTAAACCCGCTTTCAGGGACCATCGATAATATTTTATGTTAGCCATCACTATCATCCGCTAGCAAATTTTAAGCCATTTAAATCAAATCTATTTGAAATTCAAAACCCAACTACTTCGCCAACTACTACTCAAATATGCCTCTAAGTTTGTAGGAAGTAGCCTGGACTTCACAAAGCGAAGGCATTTCCAAGTTAAACTAGTTCCTCCACGCAAACAATAGCGCGAGCGGTGGAGGAGACGTTTAGCTCTGAGCTGAAACCGAGTACAAAAACACAGAAACTAACGAACAGCCATTTCTGTATATACTTACATGAATGGGTCTGTATTCCGATCACCGCCTATATCAGTATCTGACAGATAGGAAAGTATTTTTTCTCGTTATGGCTAAAAGAACTTGGCCGTTACTGTCGAAGGCCGCCCTTAGCTTCCTCTTCTTTTGTCATGTGAAGGAGCGTGATCGTGGAGAATAGCGGCCTGCTGCCCCCTACCGGCGAGGACCGGAACAAAAAGGGAAAACATGTTTGCATGCTCCGCCCACAACACAATTGCAAATGCAGTATAAAAACACAAAACAAACTAGTTTTATCTTTATAATAAATGAATACCATTTAAGTTTGATGGATGTGAAACATTTCTGTACTTTTATTATTATCTTCTTTGTTTGGAATTTTCAGTGGAGTATGTTTAGTTAGAACAGTTTTGGAAACAAAAGGGTATGTTATAGAAAATTGAAATGCTCATCCTGTCAGTTTTATACAAAATCTGGGAGAAAAAGTATATTAATGCATATTTCACAGCATTAACTTCTAAAAATTTGTTTTGAATTTGCTAAATTTTATTTCTGTTAATTGATACAATGTTTTTTTCAATAGGCAAATAATCGTATTTAACTCATTTCAATACCACAGTAACACTATACTGATATACTGAACTAAACAAGTCCTAGCGACTGGAAAAAATCTTCCTCTTTCCTTATTCTCCATCTCAAATCTCTCATCATCATTATTATTATTATTATTATTATTATTATTATTATTATTATTATTATTATTATTATTATTATTATCTCTCAGATGATGGCTTTTAGTTTTTTAATATTATTTATTCATTATTTTTCTTTAAATTATAAATCACATTTTTTTAATGCAAAGTTATTTAACGGAGTGATGAGTACGGATAGCTGGTTTGTGTGTGTGCGCATGAGTCAGTCTGGACATACTGTGAGCTTGATTGTACTTTGCTTGTTTTTTTCCTCTTTTTGTTGCTTCTGATCTTCTCATCTAAATGTCTGATTTAGAGAACCCCTTCGAAAACGAGATGTTTCATCTCGAAGCGGCTTATCCTCAAGTTCAACTGTTTAAATAAACAATATCTATTTGACATGTAATAAGTTTTCAAAAAATGTCAAAAGACATTTTTATAAAAGAGCCATAAAAATGTTGTTTATTTCAAACAATAAAAAAATGAAAACAGCTTTGCTTTCTGAACGGTTTCACCCTCAATCCTCTCCCTGATGAAAGGAGATTTTTGATGTCATGATACAAATGAGTCGTTCTGTCCTCTTTGCAGAAAAGCCGCCTCAAAGCATGATGTTTTCACCTCCATGCTTCACATTGCGAGTGATGATCTTGGGATAAAATTCATCTTTCTAGTGTACCTATGATAAATATTAAAGACATGTCTCATCAGTTCAATAAGATAAACTTGCAGCTTCAGTGATTGTCAAATTTGATTTATAAAAAGCTAACAGCAAATTATAAGTACAGTGTTAAAAAAACTCAAGGGAATGCATTCCTGCAGGGGGAGCCCAGCTCCATAAACACTGGATTAGCTTGTGACCATGTTCAGGAGATTACTTAGACAGCCTCTAAAAAAGGCTCCTGCTTCACTCTCCACTCAGAGGTCGGTAGTCGAGGAAGACTTGCCGTGAAGAGTTCAGGCTCTCGTTTCGTGTCATGATGGCTTTTTGCCGAATACTTCTCATTTCATCTGGTAAGATGATTGTTTACTTTGACTATTTTGCAGTTTGTGAAGCAAATCTGTAGTAGACTAAAAGTACTATTCACAAGAAAACTGTGCAGGCACCAGAAGAGACTTGAGTTTTGTTTGCAGACGGTGTAATATAACTTTAAAATGCAATTTCATGTGGAAAGTTTTGTTATTTAGAAGAGGCGAGTCTTTTTTAATAGTCGTTCTATTGCATCAGGCAAGAACTCTGTGTGCAAAAAAACAAAGAAAAAAACAACAAATGTTTCTTTCTAAAATGTAACTTTCTATTAGTAGGGAACTCATTTTAAAATAGAAACCGTTTAGAACATTAGAAAATAGGTATTTGGGACATTTATAATAAAACACATTGTAGCTTGATTTTGAAAATCTGCTTCTAACTGTATCAAGATGACAATGGATGAGAGCTCAGACAAAGTTTTTTCTGTTTCTCAGCAGTGGCTGTAGCCTCTGTAGCAGCACACAGTTCCCAGAGGACCAGAAGAGGTTTACTGGAGCTGGCAGGGGCCATCAAATGCAGCACAGGGAGATCTGCCCTTGCCTATATGATGTATGGATGCTACTGTGGACTGGGTGGTCAAGGATGGCCCAGAGACCGAGCAGACTGGTAAGGTAGCAGCTATAATCAGACTCCTGTCTGCAAAAGTCCATTTAAAGCCTGCTTTTTGACATTTTTTTTTCCTATAATAACACACTATACCTGATGATAGAGCATGCCAAATTGCAAGGAGTCTGTTTATTCTGCAACCTATACATTATGTCATTCAAAGGATGGCATTCAGAGCACACATGCAGTCCACCAGAAATGATCTGTTTTCCCTTATTGTCTGTCCCTCTTTAGTTATCCAGATGTGTGTGCGTATTCATGTTTCTGACTCACTGAACCACAAATGTGTGATGGGATGGAAGGAGGAAGTGGTGTCTCGATCCAAAAGTTCCACACCCAAATCCTAATTAACGTCTTTTCCTTTTCCCTTTTTTTTTTAATCACCACAAGACATCTCGCCCCCTGAAAGCCAGTTGTCTGCAAACTATCTGTTGTGAAAAACCATTGCTCGGATCCTGCCCTGTCTTTAAAATAGCTGTGGTGTGCTGTGACCATTGTTTGTTCACTTTAGGTGAAGCTTTAGCCTTCAAAATAAAAGCGCTCCATCTGTTCTGACTACAGGTGCTGCCACAGGCATGACTGCTGTTACGGAGATGCAGAACTCCTCGGCTGCCACACTAAAACAGCCCAGTATCATTGGACGTGTGAGGACAGGAAAGCTGAGTGTGGTAATTGTCTGAAAGATTCCAACATTTCATTTTGAAAACAAGACAAATGATGGATGAAATTGTAGTCTTTTTTTGCTAAGAGTTGTCTGTGTTCTTCTTTGTAGATGACTTGAAGGACAAATGCGAGAAGATGCTGTGTAAATGCGACCGAGAGGCGGCTAAGTGTTTGAGAAAAGCCCCTTACATCCAGAAATATGCTTTGTGGCCAGATTTCATGTGCGGCTCAGAGCACCCAATGTGCAATATTTACTGACATAAATTCAATTTTTACGTTTGAGTGCCTTTTTAATATTTTCTTCTTAAAAAATGATTAAAATCAGGAACATATGTTTCCTAAAAATAAAAGCTCATTTCATAAAAAATTTAATTTAACATAAAAAGAAATATATCATATTAAACAGATTTTTATTGTGTTTTCATTAAAACATACGTTCTAGTCAGACCTGCCTCATAGTTTTAAGCTGACAAATTCATTTGCTGTGTTACATGTTTTCTTCAACAACCTATGGAATAGGGTCAGGATTTTTGCCAAGAAAATTGTGATTTTTAACGCTTGTTGTCATGAGAATGCTTTGTTTTGCAAATGACAGCTCATTTTCCTGAAAAAGAAAAATGCTTAAAAAAAATTTTAAAAAACGAAACAAGTTTCAAACAGTTTTCTTTTTTGGGAAAACCTTGAGAAATACAGAGAAAAGAAACTTGATTGTGTCTTCTGGTCAAAATCAACCAGTGCTCTGCCACATAGTGATCAATAGATAGTCAACCCTTGCAAAACTTTCAAAAGTTTTTAAAAATTATTATTATACAAGTGTTTCTGTCAATACAGTAAGAGTTAGATGTTGCTGCATAAGCAATGACTTATCCATCAAGTCACATGCAATGAATACTTTGAAGGTGATGTCACAGCCTTTTATGTGGAGATCACATGCATTCTCTAATTGCATTTAGAACCAATGTAAGTTGCCTAAATGAACCAGGATATTTTACATTTGCAAAAAGTGTTTTACGTGAAGTTCTTATTTTACCCAGCAGGTAGAGCCACTTTCCTTGCAAAACCCACCCAAAAGCAGCTGTATGAGCAAAAAGAACTTTAATAAAAGTCAAATCTTTCAATTTCACTGTGTTTTTAGGCTTTGAGGACACATAGCAAACTTTTTTTTCTGTGAGTAGTTTAGTGCACGAGTTGAGACTGAAATGGGACTCGATACCAAGGTGGAATATAGTCCAGCAAAATGGGTCAAAGCCCCAAAACACTCATTTGATTGTATCCCACCTTTGCAAGGACTATATGATTACAGAAGAAAAGAAAGTCATGTCACGCTCTACGTTTTAGGCTGCTTGATTTCTTGGTGTTCAGTCTTAACCCAAACTGCTAACTTGTGTTTTATGAGCTACAACTATTTCCTTTGTTTTAAACCTATTCTTATCCTTATGAAGATGCTTTAAGATCAAGAGACAATCTTTCTCATGTACGGTAATAGTGTCTTTGTTGTGGTTTCTTGTTGTTTACCAGATAATTAAAGTAAGATATTTTTCAAACTACGACTATATATTAAAGTCTGTTTATTTTTAGTATATAATCTTGTTCGCATCGCCCTTAATGACGAATTTAAAGGAGACAGACAAAAGGCACGGACGGGGTTCGAACCCGCGATCTTCGGTTTACGAGACCGACGCCTTCCCACTTGGCCACCGCGCCTGCGCCGTCCGAGCAAGATTTTGGGGTTTTCATCCGATAATAATATAATAGGGACCCTAAGCAAAAATAATGACAACTGTCTGAAAACAGACATGTTTAGTGAAGGTAGATTAACTTAAGAAAGACCTGAATGAAGGGCTTCTGTTGTAAAGACTCACAGAGTATGGTTAAGGGTAAGAATGTTAATAATATGTCATAAAATTACACGATCCAGCAAAATAGAAAACCTTTCCTTTTTTTCTAATACATTTTACTGCTATGGAAGCTTTAGTGTCACCAGTCAGAGTTCATAAACTGGATCAGGGACATTTGTAGTTTTTCATAGGAAGCTGACCCTAGACAAAAAATTCCACTTTGGTTCTCAAATTTAGTTATTCATTGCTGTGTTTTTAATATCTCCTATCTATTATGTATGGGAAAGAACATCTTTGCCCTGGATTTCTGACATTCATCTTTTATAGTGAGAAAATTCTGATTTCTGAGAGTTGATGGATGACAAATTTATATTCTGGAGCCTGCTTTGAACAGTTCTTCATTCATTTTAAGAAACCAAAAAATTATTTATAGTTTGGCACCATCTCAACATGGGTAACTTGGACAAATCTTTTCGAAGAGTCATTTTTTTACCCCACTCTACAATTAAATAAAGCAGCATCACATTAAAAAAAACTGAATAGAAGTTAAGACCCAAATTTCTACACACCATGTTGTCTTAAACAGCTGACATTTTTCCTTCTCACTTTGTGAGCATGTTATAAGTTAAAGTGCCAATGTGTAAATACATTTGTCCACAGCAGTTACATTCTGCTCTTATTCGATTTTTTTCCTTCTTTTTTTTGAGTGAGGTTACATGGGAGAAAATGGACAGGTGGAAATGATTGGCAGTAGAGAGCAAAACAGAGCTTTGTGAAAATAGATGCTCAAGTTGGGATTTGGATACATTTAGCTAATTTAAGATTGAGAAGAGCAGGCAAAGAGTAAATTTTCATCACTTCATAGAACCACTACTAGGAAAATTCTGTTTTTTTGTGTTTCTTCATTCAAATTGGGGTGAATCAGGAGCAGACGAGTAAATGTCATTTGAAACTGTTTGTAGATGTGACGTACAAACTACAATCGGCAGGCCACAAGCTCCCTGCTCTGCTCCATACCGATGCATCCACTTGAAGACAAATAGATCCATTGATGTCTTTATTTTTGGGCTTGTGAGGGGCTGTAAGCTAGTGGGAGAGATTGCAAACCAACTACTGCAGAAAATGTATTTAAAAAAAAAACACAGGCTTTTTGATTTTGGCTAAAAACTGCAAATTTATAATTAAAATACTACTGGGAACACTTAAAATAGATCAAAATATAGTTGGAGAGGGACTTTCATCAGCTGATTTTGCCCTTCAGTGGTTAGTGGAACTCATCGATCTGCATTCCCAGCTAAATATTTTTATCTATTTTAAACTTACCAAAACAGCATTTTTCTCTGTGCTAACCTTGAAATTGTTGCAGACAATAGCCGACACTAGTACATTTTCCATGGGAACACAGGAAGCCAAAGCTAGCAAACTTATACACACTGGACTGATAATCTCTGATTCATCCAAAGCTTCCACTGTATACAATCAAAATGAAGCCTGAAGTGCGTCTGGCATTTTAACTTGAGTTTTATCTGCCAACTTAACAACAATCCAAAAAATGGTCCAAAGAGTATGGAGTTTACTCAGTCTCAATAATCAGAAATGCACACAACACAACCTGTTTCACAAATACACAAGCACTGATTCACAATTGTAATTTTACGCAAACGTGCAATATAAATTTGAAGATGCACACATTGTGTTTCACACATGCACACTAAATGCTTCACACATGCACAATAAGTGTTTCTCACAAGTGTTTTGTTGAGTCCACCTATGAGTTCACTCACGTCAATCAAAATAACATAACCCAAATAATATACAATAATATTCAGCTCTGGTCATAATTTCTTGCAATTTTCCATAAAATGAAACAAACCACAAAATAATGAGCTGAAACCAGATTGGACATTTATTGAATGATAATTTTTTTCTAGTACAAAAACATAAAAGTGTGGAGGTTTTTGCATTTGACATTACATCTTGTTCAAAACAACAAATGTTCCTCTTGGTAAAATTCATTTAAATAACATACACTTGGAAATTTGACACCTTTAAGAATTCTGATCAGATTAAAAATCTAAGCAAATGATGCAATAAAAAAATACCAACAGTGTGTGTATTGATGATTTGACTCATCTACCTTTGCTTTAAATTTCTTTATCAGCTAAATAAATACAGTGCCGAATGCAAATAGCTTAATTAGCCTCACAGCTGCAACAGTTTGAGGAGAAAACTGGTCATTGTGTGACTAGTCTTCTGGATGTGACCCGGCTCCCAGCTCAACACACACCCGTGAAATCCCCTTGATGGGTGAGCAGCTGATGGCGCTTCATTACAAAGGTCATATCGTGTCTCCTCCTCTTTTTTCATGTCTTTGCGTTCCCTCTGCCTTGTTTTTCGTATTAATTCTGTTTGACCTCGAAAGGAACAAAGATGCATGCTATTTGATTTAATCATTCTTTACTTTGAAGTCATTGCTAGAATTAGAAGGATAAATTGTACTCATTTTGTTGTTGAGTCTGTTACCATGGTCACAACATGATTCTGCAGGCGTTCTTCTGGTCAGCTTTTGCCCCAATCACATTGCACGCCTATAGGATCTGGCGTTTTTAAGTAAAGATTTCCATCTTTCAGAAAGTGAGAAAAAGGCTGCATGGAGATGACGTCCAGTTATGGAGGATCACAGAGAAAAGACTCCAAGGAAGAAGGTGAGGGCAAGAGCCATTCTGAAATTTTATGAAATTTAATGAAATAACTCCTTTTCCTTTGAGATGAAAGTGAAGTGGTTAAATCAAAGAATTCCAGCTAAAGTTTGCCAGAAAAAGCTTTTGTGTGAGTTCGAAAGAATCACACAGATGTTGCCTCAGTCAAAAAAGGAGTTTCAGATGCTGATTTAAAAAAAAATTCTGAGAAAGACGAGATTTGAAATAAGTCCTGAGTTAAAAAAAAAAATCTCCAGTCAGTCTGTCTATGAACTCCTGAGAAGAATGAATGTGGTTTGTTCATCTGAAGCTTGGAAAAGGACAACAGTGTGTTCAAGCCACCCCCCTGCTGGGCGGCCCATGAGCCTGTCGATATGGTGGTTTGATGCTGGATGGGAAATAAGAACAACCCCCCCACAACAAACAGAGGGCTGGAACAGAGAAAGAGGGGAACAGAGGGAAGAACCATCGACAGATGGACTCTGTTGTGATAAAAGATGGCGGCAGTCTTCACCGCAGACGACGAAGGACTGTATTCCGTCCATAAAAAAGCAGTGGGAGTTGTCTGCGGTTCAGCTCAACAGAACCACGAAGCACACGGAAAGGTAAATCAGGAGGTCGAATGTCTGCCTTTGTATCAGCAAAGAAGAAAATTTGCCGTTACCAGTAACTCGCCATTGTGTTGCGCATCGCTCTTTAAAGTCTGGCAACGTTTTTCTGTGTCTGAGCCATATTGTTTGGTTGCTTCTTTCTTTTCATCAACACCAAGGCACATCATTTGATTTGACCAATGGTTGTCCCATTATTAAAGACCACAGTTGGCCATTAAAATACTAGATTTTCGTCATTCGTCCGCCTAATGTCGGGCAGTAGACCAATCGTTCCATGTTTTTTTTTGTGTGTGTGTCTTTGTCATTGTGTCTGTAATTGTTGGAATGAATGCTTTCAAGATTTTTCTCCCATTGCCAGTATTTGATCCTCTATAAGCTTTATAATATGGAGTAAAAATAAACTCCAATCTGCACATTGCTCAATCCTGTGTGTGTCTAATTCACTCCAAGACTTGTCTGTTCAGCCTGGACAAAGAACACCAGCAGGACCCCAGAATACATTTTCAGATAGGTTTTTGATGTTGTTCTTTGAAGCTTTTATGGATATGAAATTGTAAGAAGTCTAAATATGGGCTAAAAAATAAAATAAATGATTAATATAAACAGCATGACATTTTTTTGTCTGTGTTTTTGTTCATTTCAGCTTATTCATCCAGCATTAAAAAATTGGAAATCTTTGTTGTGAGCATTTCAGTTGAAAGCTTTCTTTTAAACGTCTTAATGGGCTTTTGTTCATCAGAGAGTCTTCAGCTAAGATAAGCCTTTTTCAGCCTGTTCCTATAAGAGAGTCTAAATCCAAAGTGACAGGTGGAACAAAAAAAAGCTCTGAAAGGACTGAAGGAGACATGGACTCAATTCAGCTGGTAAAGAAAAAAATTAAGATTTTTTTAATGTATATTTCATCTACTTGTTTTAAGGAGTTTTAAAAAACGTTTGCAAAAATATAAGTATAAAAAAGGTCCAACTTGAATGTTTTAAATAACCAGAAACCTCAGTTTCACCGTCATGACAGGAATAGACCCACCTCTTCCATTGTTTTTTTGCCATTTGCTTCCCTTTTTGCCTGTTGGAAAGTGTTTTTCATTCGCTTGTTTGTAGATATCTACTAGATTTAGACTCACAGCCTTGTAGTTACTGTTTGATCCTGAAGTACTTTAGCCCATTGCTGCTGTTTATGCTCTCCTACTTTTTCTGTGGTCTTCAAATGGCGTCCCGAAAAATGTGGAACTCGGCTGTTTATCTTGTTTGTATTGTTTTGATGTTGGTACGTGTTATCTCAAGCAGAATTAAACTTGAACTAAAAATGTTACTCTTACTGGGTTTTTAAACTTTTTAATTAAAAAAAAAGGGTATCAAAGTCAATTGTTTTTTTTGTTCTGTCCCAATTATTCTAATTTTAGTGAATTGAATTTCACTCTGTTTGCTTTCAAGTTGTGGGTTATGGGCTTCAAACAAGCCTACTCACTCACACAAACAAACAACACATATAGTACCTTACACAAGGAAGGTGGGACCTCTGATCATCTACCCCCTACCCGATCCCTGGAAGGGGGAACCAGGCTCTCGGCAAGGTGGTCCATGTTCCTTGAGTGCTTCCTTGCCGGGCTGGGAGAAGGATCCCTGAGTTCCCTGGTTGGGACCATGAACCAGGGATCATATCACATCTGGGGGTGTCCATGTCTCTGTGGTGTGGGTTTTGGTCCTTGCCCTCGAGCGTTGGCCCCCTCCAAAATTCCAACAGTGGGTGAGCCTGGTCGGGCAATGTTTACTACGCTCCTCTGGGACCCTCATCTTTCCTGGGTGTCCTTCTCATGGGCTGAGGTGGGCGGCCTTTGCCTACCACCCTCCCTGCCCCTCCAGGGGCTCCAAGGGTGGGGGTCCCATGCTGGGCACCCTGAAGGGGCGGAGTGCTATCCTCCTGGTGGGCTGGGGCCTGCACTCTTCGTACTCCTGTGCCTCCATCCTCTTCAGCGCACGGGGCCCCTGTGGCGGTCCTGCTGGCCCTGGCATGGTTGTCTGGCTGGAATGCCTGGCGGGCAGATTACCTCAATCTGCTAAACCATGCCAGTGTCGGGGGGCCCTGCCTACCGCCTTCTTTGGCGGGGTCTTGGTGTGGGGATGGCGGGGCACTCTCCCTCTTTTTGCCTTCTATCATCTACCTCAGCAGGACATACTCACCCTCCTAAGCAGAGGTGTCAGCTCACCTTTGCACATTAGTATGTTTGACTTATTGAAATGCTTTAGATGTGTTGGTTTGTATGCATATGTGCGAGTGACATGATTGTATGTGAAGACCTTTGGAGACAACAGGTATGTTTGTGACACTTGAGTATGTGTATGGACAGGCCCCGCCTCTTTTGACAAACATTTACACCAGAGAGTGATAATCCTCCAGCATCTTGTTGCTTAATGACCACCACCTCTGTAATCATCTTCCAGATTCCTTAACTCCCCTTTTCCCCCTTTCTTCTGTGCCCTTACCCCCTGTCTCCAACATCCATCCCTCTTCTTCTTTTCCATCCGGTCCAACAAAAATAAAAAGGATACAAATGAAATCAATACAAATAAAGTTAACCTAAATTACAAAAGAGGGTCACTCCCAATTGGCAATAGTGGTTGCCATAGAAACCATGACGCAGATCAACTTGGAGAAACCACTGCTTCCTGACAATTTCTGGTTCCAACATAGTGGCATCTGTATACATGCAAATAGAGAGTGAATTAACTTCATTTTGTTGGAGCCAAAAGTAAGCATTATTCTAAGGGTGAAATCACACTAACTTGGTCCAGTTCTTAAAGTTCTTACAGTCAATGGTTTGGGAGCAGAACTATGACTGGACTATCTTACGGCACCTCAAAACAAAGGCAGTCAAAGCAACAGGCAGGGTTTGTCTTTATTCTCTATTACCAACACTACCATTAGTTTTTTTGAGTCTTTCTTTAGCTCTCCTAACCATTTACTTGTTCTTCAGACCCATTGACTCATCAATTCAGTCCTTACTTTTTACCCACACTCCATCCATATTCATACTTTGTTGGCTTTTCACATCTACTCATCTTTCACCCAGACACCCCTCTGAATTATTTCCTCTCCACATCTTTAATTCCTCGTTTGCGCATTCATTTTTTTCCAACTCTCATTCTCTCCCGTTCCCTCTATTCTCTATGTGCTGTTTCCCATTTCTCCTCTCAATACGGACAGGCCTTGGCTTTTGACATTAGAAAGAATATCCTAACAGTCTGCAGCTTTACCCTTTATTGCAAGAATCCCAGGCATCCTGGTTAAATTCTCACATCCTACGTCAGTAAACTGTTTGCATTATAATCTTTGAACAATCACTGTGATGCAATCACGGCTGGAAAAAATGGTACCTTGTTCAAACCTGTGTTTGTTCTCTGCTCATTTTTTTGTACCTTTGGGTTTACAGCACTTCTTTGTGTGTGTTGTCTCAAAGACTCTGCGATGGGCTGGTGACTGCTGACTGGTGTACTCTGACTTTTGCCACAATGACAACTTATTCATTAAAATATTATCTGCTGCTCTGGAGTTGCCTGATTTATTTATTTATTTGTGTATTTTGCTTCAGTTTGCACCAATATTGCTGAAACTGTGAGCCGAAGAAGATGCTAGTGAAACTGCGACATTAAAAATTTCCGTGCATTTATCACATTTAATTTTCAGGTACAAGCTGAAAACAAAGGAAGGTTCTTATGGCGGGGTTTGGTTCCAAACGTACCTTTCCGTTTCATCCCGGTGAGATTGGCTTCACCTCTCCAGCGCCAACAGTCAAACAGCAGTGCCATGGGATCCTCAATCACAGGACACATTGCTGGAAGATGTAAGAGGAAGACGATCAAACTCAAGGTAAGACGTGTTGATCCACAAAACTGTTTGTCCACCATCTTTATGAGTTTTTAGGTTATTACAGAGAGAATGCTATCCTGGGAGTCTCTGTAAAAGCTGAAGAGCTGAACCTGGTGAAGGGCTATTGTTTGCCTCTGGCTTAGGAGAAGTTATAGAATTTTTTTTCATGATTTATGCTGCTGTCATAAATTTTTAAAGAGTTCATACGTTAACACGGTTCTAGGTTTGAACAAGCTTTTCAGGGGACGTGAAGCTTCTGGCTTCTGCTGACAGCAGGAGCCAGACTTTGGAATTTTAAATGGAATGAAAATTCCATTATTATAATCTATTTTTGCTTTTTTTTTTAGTGAATGTTTTTGTCTGAAATTGCATTACAGATATTTGAAGGCCTACTGGCCGCACATACCATACCGTCAGGTTTTGATTCATTGGTATCAGGCAATCAACAATTTATTTTCCGCACTATTTAATTCAAACCTCAATTTTTACATAACAATTTTGTTTCGATTTGACATAAGTTTTGTTCTAAAAGTAACTCACAATAGGTGAAACCAGCAAAATGAGACTTACAGATGTTGTAAGGCTGTTAAACTCCTGACTACACACTTTATACACTTTCATCAGACAGATGTTAATATCTTCGCACTTTTCTTTCTTGTTTAAACTCCTAAAGTTCAAACATTCATAGAAAATAAGTCCAGTATTATATGTAAAAACATAGACTTGATTGCAATCAAAGATCTATAGATTTGGCAAACCAAACACAGTCTGATGCGGGAGACTTAGCACGGACGAAATTGATTGACAGCCAATCAGAAACACAGTTGGCTGTAAAACAAAACAAACAAACAAACAAAAAAGCATACAAAATTGAGGGAACACTGTATTCCAAAACAATGACAAAAATACAAAAGAAATGAGAAAAAAAATATGAATTTGCTAATTTGAACGTAGTGAAAAATAAACTTTCTATTGGCTTATACTAAGCCTGTTATATGTAAAATAATATATAATAAATTTGACTTAAGTTTAGCACAACTGTTTTATACTTTCAAAGTAGAATCTAAGGGCAACCCCACCCCTCTTCCCCTCCCCATTGCTGACAGTTCTCACCCCCAATCTAAGATTATCGGTGCAACAAAAAGCATTATTGGAGATATCTAGACGTACTGTTTTGAGCTAGAGGACAGCACAGACGAGGAAAACAAAGACATACATGATCTGGCCATCTATTCATCACAATGGAGCGGAGCAGGGAGCTATGTCACAAATAAGCTATTTTTCAAAAGGCATTTTATTCATCTGTTCCTGATTCACAATGATTTGAATAAGGAAATACTCAAAAATCCTGATTCAGTCTTAATTTTCTTTGTATATGTCCTCAATCATGATACAAATTCTATACAAGAACATGTTTAAAACACCATTTTCATTGGAGTGGGTCTTTAATAACCTATTCAAATGAAGTAGATGGTGCTTGCTGCTCAATTAAAATTTGTGAATTAATTTTCATTAAATTGGTTTTGATAAATGGATGAATTTGGGGCAAAGCGGCTTGCCAGAGGACACTTTGACACTGTCGTGGCTGGGAATCAAACCAATGACCTTCATATTTGGCAAAACCTGGTTTCAGTCTTCGAGTGCAGTCGCTCAGAGGACCATCAGTGATCATAATTATATTCGTGGTTGTGTTCTAGATGCTTATTACGGCGGTGTGAGACACCTGAGAGGTGGAGGGGGAGAGGATGAGGGCATGAATGGAAGCGGTGACAGTTTGTGTAGTGAACGGGCGAGGCGCTGTGCATCATGATCCTCTGCAGGAAAGCTTCAGCTCTGCACAGTCAGTGAGAGACAGCCATGGAGAGCGGAGCGTCTTTGTTATTTCTGAGGTCCTGCACTTGGCAGCCATGAAGCCGTTCGCCGCGCGCGCCGTCCGCCCAGCTGATCCCCGCAGACGGGAGCTGCCGGAGCATTCCCAGCGCTCAGGTCCGCGTCACTGCACCCCCCGCCGGAGATCGCGCTAGTCAGTGGGGGGAACAGAACATCGCTTCGCTTGTAAGTCTGGTGATCATCGTTGCGGGGTTCCTGCTGCGTCCTGTGACGTTTGCGGTCGCTTCCTGTTGAGTTTCTGGGCTGTTTGGGGCCACAGCTCTGGAACGAAGTGTCCGACAAAGTTGAGCACTTGTCAGTGGGCTGCTGCCTGAGAGGCCTGGCTCCGGGTGGATCACGTGGAGTTTGTTTGGGGCTCCCATCCCCCACTCTGCCGCTCCGCTCATTCTGCTGAAGCCGTGAATGTGATGAGAGCCCCACTGATACACTTTACACGGAAAAGACGCGGAGTTTCATCCCAGGTAAGCAGAACTACTGCAAACGCGCGACCTGGACAAGCCACCGCTGCAGCGCAACTCCATCTTATGGCAAGCCACAAGGGTCAAATATCGCCTGGATTGACATCTTGGCCGCAAATCACTTTTTAATGGAAGTAATTATGTAGCCTACCTCTGTGATTTGTTATAGTAAATTACTAATGATAATAATAATAATAATTTGTGTCAAAACTTTGTGGACTATTCTTATTTGTAAGAACAGTGTTGAATATATTGTGTTGGGAAAAAACTAAACAAACCAACCCTTCAGTTTATGCCTGATATTAAAGATCCACTCAGATGTACATTGTGGTTTTAACATGTTCTTTATAAAAAAAATGCTTGAAATTAAATTTCTGATTATTTCTTTATTCCAATTGTTGTGAATCGGATGCAAAAATGCAGTTTTTTGACAAAGCAGCTTCTACGACAATCCACACGCTCCTTGCATCCATATTTGCAGACAAAGAGATGCATGTATGTCTTCATTTTCCTCATCCAAGCTGGTATCTGGCTCATAATCGTACGACTATTAGTGGGAGAGAGTGCACACAGATGGATAACGGGAAGTACGGGCAGGCTCTCTCACCTGCTCTCATCTCAGAGGTGAATTTCTAATGCCGCTCTGAAGCATTAGAAGTTTTTTTATTTATTTTTAATTTTGGCTAGAAACAGCAAAATCATGACAAAAAGACCACTAGGAAGACCTTTTGGAGGGGAATTTGATCGGGGTAGCACTTTTATTCAAAATTATGCATTAGCCTTTCGTTCATTGGCAATGATTTCATGTGATTCACGTTTTGGACCTAAACACAGTCTAAGAACCTGGGTCAATTCATATTTTTAATTAATATATTCTTTTTTTTTTAATTAAAATCTTTAAACAAAATAGATTTTAACTCAAAATGTATAACTTATAGATGAGTCTACATGCCTACTACCATCAGAAAATCTGTTTTGGTAAGTAGATAATTTAGGCAACCATAGATGGAAATTCATTCTTGGTCTGTTTCAGATCAGATTTTGATCTATTTTAAAAGCATTTACAGTGGTCTTTTAATTATGATTATGCTGTTTTTAGCTAAAATAAAAAAAAAAAAAAACTTTTTTAGGACATAGTTTCTGCAGAAGGGCTTAATTTAGTAGAAACTTTCTTGTATGTTGTAGTGCTGAGCAACCCCACCCCCTTCCCCTCCACATTACTCAAAGCTCGCCGATTATGTGCTCTCCTGCTAGCTTACAGTCCCTCACTTCCCCAACAGTACCAGTGTAAAAAAAACAAACATGAGCAATATCAGAGTTCTCCAACCGTACAAGTTTTTCAGCCAGATGCCAGCTTGAAGGAGAAAAATAAAGACATACATGGATCTTGTCTAGTCGACAAGTGGATGCATCAGAATGGAGTGGAGAGCTTGTAGCCCACTCAGTGTATATTCTACATCACAAATAATCTTTTTTCAAACCGCATTAATTGTCTGCTCCTGATTCACAACAATTTGAATAAAGAAATACTCAGTTATGCAATTTTAAGCTCAATTTCCTATATATATGTCCTCCATCATCAGAATGTCTAAAGAACATAAACACAAATAAAAGAAATAGGATTTTCCTTGGAGTGGGTCTTTAATATTACTAGTTTATTTGTTTTATACAAAAGTTTTGCAATTTTTATGGGTGATCTTTCATTTGGCATTTACAGATCTCACAAAAATCTCGAGAATACGTCATCTTAGTGAAACAATGTCATTCTTACAATCTTCTTACAAAAGGTGCCAAAGCACCTTTATTTGAATTGGACAGTTAAAACCTATTTTTTTACATTTCCATCGTCCATTTGGATTAAAATTTTCTATTGAGTAAGATGTGGGTGTGGCTAAAAAAAAAAAAAAAAGATTCTAGCCACCATTAAAACTATTTTTAATGTTATCACACAGAAACCAGCTCCAATCTTCTCTTCTCCCCAGCATTCATTTTAATCCTATTAGAGTCAACAAGTGCTCAGAGCTAAAAATAGGAAAGTCATTTAGACCGAAAATGTAAAATCTGCTCCATGTTCATCTTTTTTTTTTTCCTTACTAGGTTTGAATCTGCCAGCAGCTGTCAAGAAATAGTAGCTTCTCTGTGGAAGTGTAAATTTGAACAGTCAGCTGCAGCTATGAGAGACGCTAAATTAAAATTTGACAATGTATTTGGGAGGCAACACATGCAGCACACATGTCGAGTAGGCCTGCACAATATACCGCAAATTTATTGTTATCGGGACATCAAGCTGTGCAATATGCATACCGCAAAAGACGGCGAAAATCGCAATAAATGGTTACCTTGACCCTTGTGCTATTCTAGGCACTTCAACATTGGGATTGGGGTCATCTAGACCCACTAAACAGTGCGCTGAACCTTTTTTCTTCAATGATTTGTGGTCTTCACTGGTGTCCATGGATTACATGAAATCTTTCCACCTTTATCCACCTTTGTCATGGTAGGGATAACACGTCAAAGTAGGGGGGGGGGTCATCTAAGATAGCACAAGGGTTAAATGTGCTAAAACAAACTCATGGCAGCTTGAAATATTGAATAAATGAAATAAATCCCTTTATGCATTTAACCAATCGGAAGGACCCGTTTACGTTGTTGATCAATCAGATGAGCCCTTTTATGTTTGATGTTTGCCTCCTATGTCGACAAGGGTCATTTGGAGTGTAATTTTTATACTGTTGCATTGAAATGGAAATAATGTTTTTGGTTGGTTTGATATTTGTTTATATACCGCAAATGATATCGTCATCGCAATATTAATCACCAATATCGCATATCGCGAGTTTTCCTCATATCGTGCAGCCCTAATGTCGAGTAACTTTATTTCTTTCCTGTAAAATCATCTAGTTCCCCACTTTTCAGCTGATCAGGAGGGAATTAATTAAAACTGTCCGTACTTAACATTAAAATACTGTAAAGTAAAAAAAAGAATGGGCTGATTCATAGTTAAAACGATAAACCCCCTGTGAATTAAACTGGACGGCTTTCTACTCTAATTAAGATGAAATGAATGAAGTAATAATATGCCCTGTGCATGCAAATCAAGAGCCTATTACTGATCACAGGAATGCAACAGTATATTCAGGGGAGAGGTAAGAAAATGCCTTGAGACTATCGACCGACCTAAGATTTAAGTTTCTGATCAGGGTGGAAAAAAAGAGGTTTTCAGATTCTTGTCAAATTTTATGAATGTTATTCATGAACCTCTCTTGCAGAGAGTTTCTCGCAAAGGTGCTCTGTTCACGCTTTAACCCCCTCCGGCATTACTTTTGAAACCTTTCCTGATAAACACAATTCCTCTTCACAGTATCTGAACATTTGTGTGAAAATGGAACTGATCAATTGCTGAGTACAGATTACTGTGAGATCGATGGGAGAACGTGAGTTACAGAAATAATGCTCAGATTAGAGCTGCGGTTCCATCCAGTGATGTGAGCTGAATCTCATTACGCTTTCTCCCTCTTGCAGGAGTGTTTTCGCAGTGGCACAGGCAGAGCGCTGGATCGCACCACTGTGCAGGGCGGGCTCTACGGCGAAGACGTACATGGATGCAGAGACTATGAACATAAGCGAGAAAAGGAGCCACATAGCCGACCTCGGAGGCAGCTTCACCGAGGATGCTCCTAGACCCCCGGTCCCCGGGGAAGAAGGGGAGTTTTTGTCAAGTGAAGGTCGCCTAAACATCAACCTTGGCTTTTCCTCAAAAAATGAGAGCCTTAAATGTGAAGCACCTACGGCTACACCACGGAGACCTGACTTGGATTTGGGTTACGAGCCAGAAGGCAGTGCTTCCCCAACACCACCCTACTTGAAATGGGCTGAGTCTCTACATTCTCTGTTGGATGACCAGGATGGCATCCAACTGTTCAGGAAGTTCCTCAAGCAGGAAGACTGTGCAGATATGTTGGATTTCTGGTTTGCGTGCAGCGGCTTTAGGAAGCTTGAAGCTCATGAGGGGAACGAGGAAAAGAAGGTAAAACTGGCAAAAGCGATTTATAAGAAGTTCATCTTGGACAACAATGGGATTGTTTCCAGACAGATCAGACCAGCGACAAAGTGCTTCATCAAAGACTGTTTGATGAGACTGCACATAGATCCTGCCATGTTTGACCAAGCTCAGGCTGAAATTCAGACGATGATGGAGGAAAACACTTACCCCCTCTTCCTTAAATCTGATACATATTTGGAATATGCGCGGACTGGAGGGGAAAGCCCTAACATGCACCACGACCACAGGTCTGAGTCTGAAAAAGGACAGGGGTTGTCGAGTTACTTACCGACTCTGAATGAAATTGACGAGTGGAGATGCGACCAAGGGCCGGCAGAGCAACCCGAGTACGACTCCCAACCGAGCATGCAGCTCACTCAGAAGCTGTTGATAGAGACGGTATCGCAGCGAGTCGCCAGCAGCTCCAGATGCCAGGACAGTTACGAGTTCAGGTATAAATGTTTGCCGCTTTGCTCAATCTGCACTCAACAAACTGCTGCATTAGACACAAGATTAAAACCTCACTGGAGATTAAGTTTGACACAAAAATGCATTTGTGGCACTGATAGAAGCGAAGATGAAGACTAGTGGAGAATCTGCACTTGAGGTAGAGAGGAATTATGAAAATGAGGCTAATAATAATTTAGGCTTTCTTAAAATCAAGTCAAATTTTTGATTGTGGAAGCATTTTCTGAAAGGATTCTTGTTTTTTATTATACCTGAATTTAAAAAGTTTCTTTACCTGATATCTGTTATTCTTGTCTACTAGATTGATCATTAGGCTGTGGGTTTTTGACTTTGAAGTCAATATTCTGCATTTTCAGTCTACTTTTTTGCTTACTGTTACCTCCTTAAACCCAACAAGCTCTGCTCATTTAAAGTAGATGCTTCAGTATAACGTATGATGCCTTTGGATTGCCGTGCAGAAAAGTTGGCTTTAACGCACGCTCTTTCCTGTGAACTGAGAGGCAGATTTCCTTTATAGTGAAGGAAGATATGCAGATGCTTCTCTAGTCTCTTTAATATCTAATCTGTTGATGCTTGTTAGTATTAAATGGGCCTCTAAGTGGATGATTAGACTTCTGTACTCGTATTGAGAGCATTACGCCGTTAATTGCAACGACTCTGCAAGACTGAGCATCTGGGGAGCCGGTTTAGCTCGTGCTGGTTTGCGGCGCCTTCCGTCCGTGAAACCAGGGTTCGACTCCGGGCTGCTCCCTGTTCCCTTCTCTACCTCTGTGCCGGTCCCAAGCCCGGTTGCTTTGAGAGGGTTGCGTCAGGAAGGGCATCCGGCGTAAAACATTGCCAAGTTTACCATGCGACTCGTTCGCTGTGGCGACCCCTGATGGGAAAAGCCGAAAAAGGGAACAACTGCAAGACTGAGCATCATTTTTCCCCTGGCTGTTTCTGTTGCGATTTTTTTGACTTCCACTTCTGCACTTTCACTGTTTTTATGCTGATTCATGCAGAACTGATTACTTTTAAGTGTTAAAAATGTTTTATTTGCTTTTGCTGGATGATTTCCTGCAGGCCAAAACATTGAAGCAGTGTCTGAAAAACACACATTGCCGGCTTTTGTGGTTAATCAACACAGAAGTAAAGTCAGTGTTTATTTTATTGCATAATAGAACCTCCTGTCTTTAAAGAAAGCGCTCTTTAAATGCTACATGTATGCATACAGTATGATGCAAACATTGCTACTTTTTTTCAATAAAAAAGAAAAAAAAATCCTTATTTTGAAGGGAAACAGTTTCCAGGACACTGTAATAAATAGGTTATTATTTATAAATTCTGCAGAAAGAACGAGACTGAAAAACACAATAAAAATATGACTTTGGATTGATCCCCATTGGTATTTCATGAAGAATTTTGAATTTAGAGGCTTTTTAGGGTTTTTATTGACATTAAAAAAGGCTGAACGGGGGCATAAAGGTTTATAAAGGAAACAGGTCAGGAAAGGAAAAACTTCTTTGAAGAGTCTTATTGTGTAATAGGATTACATCTTAGGGGATTGTGCGTTATAGAGATCCAGTTGTGACCTGTGGGAGATTTATGTGTCAGTAGCTGCTGTCCTAGTGTTTGGCTTAAACAGAATTATGTCAGTTGCGTCACGGTGGCATAAAACAGAGACGTCCCTAAATTTGACCTCTGCTGCTGCTGCATTCCGGTCCAGACGAGAGGCAGGAATTCACGTCAGCTGACAAACAGACAATACCTCACTGATAAAACTTGCTTAATGACAGAAACACAGCAAACAGGGCTGCCCTCTTTACTGCAAACTGAACAGGCTCTGGTTATGATTTGGTCTCTGTAAATGCAGTTTGCCAGACGGAAATTAGATTTCACTTGGTTGGGCAGCCGCAACCTCTGACAGCTTTTCTTTATTTTTGTTAATCATCAAACTTTCTAGGATTGAAATCAGCAAAATCCAAAAGCTTTTTTTGTAGAAGTAGGAAACAGAAAGTATAGTTAGGGTATTTTTTTTTCATTCTTTTTTGAAGGTCAGTTTGTAGAAACCTCTGAAATGTAGGCCAAAAGAAACCACCTCAGGCGTTTCAGCCACATAGATTCGAGGATCTGCACTGCAAACAATTAAAGGCACGTTAGTCAGGAAAACTTTTGTTCTTGTTTTAACATAATTATTTCAGGAATCAAACAGTTGGCTAGAATTACAAAAAGACACGCTTCATTTTTAAATAGCCTCACAGCATCACCCGGTGGGTTTTTGTGAGACTAAATTTTACAGCAGTCGTGTCAGATCTCTTCAGAGACATGCAACAGAAGACATTAAAAAGTCTTTCAGATCAGCTCCGAGAAATGAATTGACTTGAAAGAGAATGGCCTTTATGTTCATTAATGTTCAGGGGGAGCTTTGAAACAAGAGCACTTTCGTTTTGTTGTCAATCTAGCGGGACCTGAATTTCCAAGAGTTGTTTATTGGATCTCGATGAAACTTGAAGAAATTTCAACAACAACCCCCTTTCTCCAAACAGTTAACATGCAAGAACGAGAAGTCGACGTGCAGGAAATAATGAGCAAATGTGTTTCTGTCAGATTGTCGCCCAGAAATGGTGTGCTGTCTGCTGTCGGACACAAAAGTGCACGATTGACGGAAGCATATCTGTCTTTAGCATGCGGCCGTTCAGCTCTAGTGAAACTTAATTTCATGGTCTGGCTTTTTTTCTTATAAAATTGTACAGTTAACCTGACAAAATGGAAAGAATTTAGCAAACAATCATTTTAATTGATTTTGGGTACCTTGATTAAGCTCTTTAAAAAGATTTGGCCCATTCATTCATGGAAGGTTTCTGATTTCAGACCTATTGATGTCAAAAAGTACAACTTTGGTGCAAACATTCCTAATTTCCCCAAAACGTTTGGGCTGATGATTGTTTGTTTGTTACAGGATTGTATAAAAAAAATTGTTACTTAATTACTTTTTTGAAAATTTAACAGCAAGACTAAAGCTACTTTCACTCTGCTCTTGGCAACGCATGTTCAAGTAACCACTTCCAATATAAAAACCATGCGAACACGCATAAACACGTGTAAACACACATAAACATGTATTTCGGGGTGGCGTAGCTCGCATTCACACATAGCTACGTGCATTGCTAGTCGTAGTGACAAATGGATGACCTCCCCTTTAGTTCACGGATGTGCCAACCACCTGAAAATGGATCATGGTTAAAAAATTTAAATTTTGGTTTGCGATGAGCCGGAATTTTATGGCATTAAGTCTTTCATATATCGGAACAGAGCTGTGAAAGCAGAAGTCTGGAGGAAGAATCATGAGAACATTTCACACCAAGCCTCTTCCAATAAACAGCAGAAAAATAAAAAGAGACAAAGCACCTCTTGCTCATCCAGTGTGAACACCATACGCTAAACATGCATTCTTGAATGCCAATCAAATGCCCAGTGTGTGCGTAGCTTAAGTTGAAAACCAGTTACATAGATTGCGCTTCTACAGTGACAAACACGTTTATTTGATTTTTATTGCAAATAAGTTTAATTCGTTTTGGCTTAATTATAAGCTAGAATTGAAAACCTCATAATTGTTAGCTGATGATGCTTTATCTGTTCTTAAGTCACTCATTTACTTTTAACTTTCTTGTTTAATCGGATTTGTTCATCAAGCCGTAAATTCAAAACCTACTTTCTGTCATTCTGGATGCATTCACACCAGTTTGTTCATCAGGGGTAAGCAATTCTAGGCTCCAAGGGCTGGTGTGTTCACATGTTTTCTTGATATCCTTGCTCTAGTCATGGCTGATTACCTGGATCAGGTGTGTCCAGGCAGTCAGAGACATGCCAGGGCTGCAAATGTTAGAAAATGAGCAAATGTGGCCCTTAGTTTCCACTGCTTGTTTTAAATAGATAGTACCCCTTGTTTGGTAAGTTGAAAAGTTCATCTGAAGATCCATTAAGATCTGAAACAGAAATTCACAAGAGCGTGAAACCAAACATCATAAGAGCATCATTTTTGAGCTGGAAAAAACCCCTGGCCTCCTGATTTGTGCTTTTTTTGGCAATATTCACGCCCAAATGAGCAACTGTTGTTTCTCTATAAAGTTTCTGAACAGTTTGGTGTGCTCATCCCAATTTTTTGCATTTTCAGCATTCTCTGGCCTGTTAACCTTTGTCAGTCGATACTAGAGCGAATCAAACTGCTTCTGATCAAACAAGCATACCTCGAACCAGCTGAAATCAAGGGACTTTGGTTTCCTTCTTGCAAGTGAATCTATAAGGTGTAAACGCCAATGAATTATCCAATGGACAAAAGCAAACCAAAAAGAGGAAATCACAGAAGAGCTGTGGAGGAAAATAACATCAATCAGGAAAAGTCAGAAACCATGAAAATGTGGAAAATATCTTGTCAAGTGCCGATACTTTGTGTTTTTATTTTTATTTTTTAACCTTTTTTTGTGAAAGCTGCATGTTAACAAAAATATTGATGTAATGGGCAAAATCCTAGGAACAACCACATTCCAGCTTTCTTGTTGACATTAGAAAATGTGGTCACACGTTATTGTATTTTTACATTTATGTTACAACCTGGTGCTTGTAATTATTCGCTGTCGAATGTAAATGCAAATGAAAAGCTGCTGGTCACAAAGGTTTCGTTTCTGCTCTCGGTGCTTCTGCATTCCAAGCAGGGAGACAGCTCGGGGTAAGAGCTTTAGGGAATTCCAATTTGAATATAGAATAATGATGGCTAGCATCTATAATTCATGTATACAAAGCCCTTTAAGAAGTGGGTTCAGCAAAGTTGATGCCTGTGAATGGTGTCAAATAAAGTCCCCCAATCTTTCGCCAGATGCTTTCTAGGGAATGTAGCCAATATACTGTATGTCTACTAACCTGAGAGGTTAGTAGACATACAGGATGAAAAGAAAATGTCTTTGCACTATTTGCCTTTATTTATTTTTTCTTTTGTTGCAGGCATGCAGCATGTTGGGAGCCTGTCAATCCATACTATATCAACTCTGGTCATGTCATGGCTCCCGCCACCAGTGCCAATGACAGTGAGCAACAGAGCATGTCCAGCGATGCTGACTCGCTCTCTCTCTTAGACATCAGCATGTAAGTATGTTGTCATCGGGACTCACCAACCATTTTTAGCAGTTGTTGCCATGTTATGAAGGTGATGCCAGTTTTGAACGTCTGTTATAAAGGTTTCGCCACATCTGTTATCTAGATTTTGATTAAAAAAATGGCTCTATTTGACCATTTGATCAGTAGATTGTGGATAAATGAGAGTTCTCACCCACAGAACATAATTAGGAGCTTATTATTGTTTGTTTTTTTAAGGAGACATATCGTGATTTTTAGCTCCATAGCAAACAGTTGCTTAGATGTGGATGTTTTATGATGCTAATGTTTTGCAGTTGTCCTGTTTATATTTAATTAGCTCTGCAGAGGTATCCAAGCGGGAAGAAGTTGAACTCAGACAAACTCTGAAGTCTTTTCCATAACTTTACACATTTCTTAAATATCTATGTTTCTTTCCAAACAAATAACGTACATCATACCTATAAAGACTTAGGCATCACATGGGATTCCAAGGGGCCAATCACAGCTCAGCATTTGGACCAAATTGTGTCAAAAACATGACATTGGGTGTATTCTTTGCTCTCCCTCGCTTTGGTAAAAGTTTGTGCCTGGACATAGTTACCTTGATCACCAGTTGAAAGCTGGAGGGATCTACCGGTACTCCTTCTGGCATCCAGGAGACACAGCCCAACTCGCCCACATCCCCAACACATGAATATGTTGGTCTGCTGATGATGAGTCCAACAGATACTTGGCTTAATCTTAGCTTCGGACCAGAAAACCCCCTTTTGTTGTCATGTTTGTATGTTCTTTGTCCCAAAAGGAATGGTCTCATTTAATGACCCACGATTGATGTATGAATGCATCCTTTAACTTTTTCACACCAGAGCTGAAGCTCCAGTGTTGACATTCTTTCGTCTGCTGTAACTTTTCAACTGGAATTGTGCAGTCAACGTGATTCCAGCAGATTCCAAAGGGGAGAAAAGTAGCTTTGCACAGATATGGAGCACTTTACAGTTGGGAAGTTGCTTACGCAATCAACATTAATCAGCTCGATCAGAATCAGTTGGAATTACGTTAATCGCGTAAATGGTTGTAGAGTTACAGTAGTTCGAAGAGCATGTACTCTTTAGGTGTCGCCGGTGATATCTCCGGTGTTAAAGGGTTAACTGTACTCCTCTTGATATCAGGAAATGCTATGGCACACCTCTGCATGTATACATGGTTCTACCCAAAAACAGAACAAGAGGGATCACAGCAACCAAACAACTATAGGGTCAGATGTGCTCAATCACAGAGAGGGCCCTTAAGTCATAAACCAGTTGGGCGAAACGTGTCAGTGGGAGCAAGGCACTACTCCAAAAAACATGAAACTGAGAGGGACTGCATGACTATTTTGAATTGATGCAAAAACGTAATCTTAAATGAAGGGATGTGAGATTAGGATAATCTCAACTAAAAAAGCGGATTCTTTTGTCCTGCAATTGTCGGATTTATTTGTGAAAGCTGCTTTACAGCAACAGCTTTGGAAAACTTATCCATACTGTTTTTTTAAGTGTTTTATTCTTTTAAGTCAAAGGAACCAGTTTTATCACTCAAACTGAATCCATGTAAATCTTTTTTAGATAATGCATACTGATAAAAGGATTGTTTTTGTCGAACAGTTTTTATTCCTTTTTTACAAAGCAACAGTTTTTTTTAACAATGTTTTAATGATTTTTATGGATATTGATTTTAGTCAAAAAACAATACATTTTAGTTAAACTTTTAAGTAATATTTTACACACAAAAAACTTTAAGCTGATAGAAATGATGTCTGGCATTTTTCAAAGCGTATGCAGCTGGACTAAAAAGTGTTTTATGATGAAGGACTTAGTGTCTAAACCACTATGACTTTTATGAAATTGAACTTTGGTAAATTCCCTGTTGTTGCGATGATGTGCCAGACCACTTACAGTGCAGGGGGAGCACTATAATCCTGGGGGATTACCTGTCCTGCTGCAATGAATCACCAAGCCTGCATGTGTTTCTTTCTCTTTTCTTTTTTTATAGAAAAAGAGAAACTTTGAATTTCAAAGTTTTATCTGTTGTTTATTCATGAAAATGTTTTATGAAGATTTCTTTTGTTGTTAATTCCAGAGATGGGATTCCACCCCACCAATACCGTAAACAGCATCGCCGGGAGATGCAGGAAAGTGCCAAAGCGAACGGGCGGGTGCCGCTACCTCATTTTCCTGTGAGTTATTCATGGGTTATTTCCCTTCCATCTCACTCTTCTGCCTCTACACCTCCCTCTCTCTGTAACTGTCTGTCTATGCATTTTTTTCCCTCTGCTCCACCATTGGAGATGTGCAAATTTAGGCTCTGCTGTGTGGCAGAGTCTGTGATGGAGTATAAGAATAGCTGATGGGGAAAGTGAAGGCTGTCTAAATGCAGCTTGATGCCTTCCTAAGCTGTGTGCGCTGAAGCCTAGCAGACATGAATCCTCCCCAGTGACAGCGTGATGCCTCCCTCTGCAGCTTGGGATGCTGCTGGGAAAATCCCATCCCTAATTAGGCCTGGGAGTAAAGAGTCAAATTAAAACTCCACACGTAGCATCCTATTAGGATGTATGAATTGACTGTATAGTAAGAACGCAAATCCCCAAACACATTTTCCTGCCCAAACAAACGAAATGTGTCTTTTTGAGCTGTGCAAAGAATGACAGGGCTTGGAAGTGGTTTTGTTTCAAATGTCACTGTGTTTTCCAGCCTATTTAAAAACATTTTGGCTCTGAATTGTGGTTGGGAAACTCTGACTTGCAGAAGAAGAAGCACTAATTAAGGAGTTTATGTCTGTTTTGAATTTTTTAATGAATGTCTTGGGTACCAGTTATTAATTATTGCATTCGAAATACAAGGTTATACATCTTAAGGTCATTCAGACAAATTTATATATTTCTGCTATGTATATATTAATAGAAAGGATAAAAATCAATGTCATTAATAATTTCTTGTAAAATACAGTTTGCATGGATAGATAGATAGATAGATAGATAGATAGATAGATAGATAGATAGATAGATAGATAGATAAACAGATAGATAGATAAACAGATAGATAGATAGACAGAAAGAGAGAGAGAGAGAGAGAGAGAGAGATTTTGTTTTTATTTTACAAACTTGGTGAAAGTTAAAGCATCTCCAACTTTTTATATATTGACATGTCCATTCTGGGAAAACGTCCTTGAGAGTAAAAAAATAAAAATCTAGGAAATTCTTACGGTTTAATATTTCTCCCCGCAGCGCACAAACCGGATTCCAAAGGATATACATGTGGAGCCGGAAAGGTTTGCTGCCGAGCTCATCAGGAGGCTGGAGAGCGTCCTGAGGGAGAGGGAAGCTCAGGAAAAACTGGAGGAGCGGCTGAGGAGAGTGCGGCTGGTAAGGGTTCTTTATTTTCTGATGTTTGGAGCACTGACTGCTTCAGTGATTTTCTTCATATTTGTCCAAAAAATTATGAATCCAAACCCACTATTTCTAAAAAAAACCCAACAAAAATATAAGCATTTTAATAAAACAACAGCAAGAGAAATGTCGTATAATTCTATAGCACTTTACAGTCACAGTTTCAGTCACACTAATGGTGGCTCCGCTCCCAAACGCTGGCACCAACCTTTAACAATTAAGAGCAATGTGGGGTTCAGTGTCTTGCCCAAGGATAATTCGACACATGGGAGAGAGAGCAAGGCGGGAACCAAACCTGCGACTGGCCAATCAGAGGTCGATTGCTCTACCTCCTCATCACAGCTGGCTGGATAAAGTCCAGTGAGCTAAAGTAGACCACCTTAAAAAGTAGTCCAACGTGAAAAACCTTTGCTTGCAAGTGAACTCTGATACGGTTCACTTCAGTGTGAGCGCAGATCCAGTTACATTAACTCATAATTCGAACTCATAGAGATCATAATTTTATATTTTATCACGACTTGTGAAGCTATGGTGGTACCTTGATGCTTATCTTAGTGGGGTTTTTTTGTGTGTGTTTGTGCTTTTGTGAATAAAGATTACATGTTTGTTGTGTAAAAATATACTCATAAAAAATAGTAAGTAAGTAAGTTAGGGTAAATTATTGAGAATTTATTCTACCCACTCCTTTTTCAAATACTTTATTACCTACTGTTTGCTTTCTTATTAATCAATCAAGGATATCACTCAATCAAGCAATCAATCAAAATATTATTTTTGCGTTTGATAAAACTTATTTAAATTGGCTAACTTGGGGAACGGCTGATAAAAGTCTGGTTAAAAGTGTCTGTAAATGTTAGTGAAGTTGTGACAGGTCGAAAATCTTTACAAACAAGAGACGCTTGAATCTTTCAGGTTGTAATGAAATAATTGAGACCACTTGTGTGGCAAGGAAAAGAGCCAAATGACTAAACTGGCCAAAAATCTGTTGGTCCTCTCGGCAACTTGGCTTTGGTGATGAATCAGATGGAGCACCTGCACACTCCGCTTGTCGTAAGCCTGGAACACGGAGCCGCTTGTTTGATGCCGCGATGAAAAAGGGTTGCTGTTTCCTCAACCGAAATCCCCCTCAGTGTACAATGCCAACCGTTGCGTCTCTAGAGGGACAGCTTACATGGCTGGCCCTGAAAGAAGAAAATCTGTCACTGAGCTTTAGGTGTGCCGTAGGATATCATCTGAGGAAAAGAAAAAGAGGGCTGGCCTTATCAATTTACAGCCTGGGTGTGCGAGGGTGAAATAACCGTAAATCTGTAAAAATCATTGACAAGAGACGTTTGTTAGATTAGAAATAAGAGTTTTTGCTCTGTGGATGTTTTATAAAGATTAAAGCAAAGTTTTATCACAGATCAGTCATTCTGGTTATAACTTTGTGTCTTGATTTAATACAGTTTTGGCAAAACTAAACTGTGAAGACACACAAAAGCAGCAGATAGGAAGGTCAGAAAGAGCCTTTAGTATGATTTTTCTATTTAAAATGTGTAAAAATATCGACTATTGCCTTTAATTCATGACCTGACACAGATTTCCTTTGTGAAAGGCTGTTGCTTTTGTTGTTTGAAAGGGATTTATAACATATAAAGGAGGTGGAAAGAAATAACAAAAGGTATAATGTTCCAAAAGGAACCTTTTGCCACGTCTCCTTACATTGAAATAGTAAAATGTGCTGCATCTAACTAGCTCTACTTTTCTGTTTTATATTTTTTTTCACTGATCTTAAATAACATTTTTCCATTTAAGATGCACAACTAAATGTTCCCAAAAGTAATATCAGAAATGATAAAACACTTCAATTATAGTATTAGTAATACATATATGTTATATATGAGCTTTGATTTTTTTTAACTTACTTTTAAAAAAAGGATGATATTTTAATTAGTTGAAATTACCCTGCACAAATCTATTCATTATAAAAAAAATTGAGATGTGACAGAAAAGGCGTAGTCTAATCAGCGCTGTTGTTTGAAAATGACTGAAGTTGAAGAAGTTTGTTCTAAAAAAAAACCCAAACAAGTAGCATTTTTGTTGTTGATGATGACATGTTGAAAGTAAAACTGTTGGGTTTGAGCTGGCCTAAAAGTAAAGTGACACCCATCTTCAGTGTTTTTCCACAGTTCTGCACATCATATCTTTTTTATTTTCTTTAGAGGAAGCGGGGAAAGATGAAAGCTCTGTCATCCGGAGCTCACTCCTCTAGCTGCATCGGAAACAGCCTTTTACAGCTCAAACTGCAATCTTTCCTGCACATTGTTGATGTGGATTAGAATATTAGTCTGATGTCGCTCTGCTATACAGAATAACGCCATACATCTCCAATGTCTCCTCTCACCAATGGGTTTTCCATCTTATGCTCAAATCCTTCCTTTTTATCCCCAAATGAACCAATTTTCAAAAAACGTATTACAAATGTTCGCAGCATCTGTAAATCAGAGCAAGATTGTTAAGTTAAATCTAGACTAGCTGCTGTCTTCGTGACATGGGATAATAACAATATGGCATGTACATACTGCATAAAAATGACCATTTTACCTAAATCAGATTTTTTCTTTAGATTGAAGCCATAAAGTACAAATATTTTTAAAGGTCTAGCATCTTCATGAATATCATTTATTTGGATTTTCTTTTTGTGTGTCTCTCCGTCTCCACTGAAGGAGGAAGAAGGGGAGGAAGTCGACACATCCACATCCTCATCTGGTTACAGATTCCCCCCTGCTGCTCATTTGCAGGACTACAACCCCGGCAACGCTGATGGCAGCCACAGCAGTCCCCTTTCAAGAGACGCTCATGAGGAGAACCCTGAAAGCATCTTAGATGATCACGTTCAGCGGGTCATGAAGACACCGTGCTGCCAGTCTCCAAAGACTGGTCGCCACTCTCCGAAGTCCCGCTCTCCGGATGTGTTCCCAGGGGTGAAAGGTTCTGGACATTCAGGCCAGGGTAAACACTCATCCAGGCCTAGTTTTGAAATGAACCACTTCTACCACCACCAAAATGTGCACCACATCCATCATTTTGGAACTGGGAAGGGCAAATCGCAGGAGGCAGAGGTACCCATGGGTGCATTTCCATGGAACATGGAGACAAGCCATTATGGGTCCAAGTGTCGCAGCTATGCAGATGGAATGAGATCCAACCCCATGGAGCAAACAGGGTACAAGTATGGATACAATTCATACACCTTTTTCTTTTTATTATTTTAAGATTCACAGCCCAGATCTTTTTGTTTTTCTTCATTAATGTTTTCTTTCACGCAGAAGTAGAAGTGGTTCACAGTTTAGAAGGCCGTTCAAAAAAGATGAAGATGTGCGTCCTGGAAGCATACTAGAAGAGGAAATGGAGAAAAACCAGAAGATTCTTGTGTGGCTGACGGAGGGACAGAAAGAAATGGTTCAACACAAAAGAAGCCCATACGGGTCTGTCATAACTCTCATTTCCTCCTTAAAGGTGTATTTAACACCAAACAACAGTTTGATTGGTGCTATTTGATGTATTTAGGAGTGTCAGTGGGTCCAGGCGAAGCACAAGCCACGAGAAATCCCAGCTCGGTTGTGTGGACAGATCTGGGTCGATGCACCCGTGCCTCAGCTCACAGCCCCGCAACAACGCGCAGCCGTCCCACCCTTTCATCCAGGATCCCACCATGCCCCCCAACCCCGCTCCCAGCCCCCTCATCCAGCTGGAGGAGGTTTGCCGGCGGCTTGAGGAGGAGAAGATTAAGATGGGGCCTTTACAGCCCAAGCAGAGGTGAGAGGATGGACATCCTTTTGCTTTTCGCAGAGGAGAGTATGTTCTGAGCTGTTCCTGGGTCGGTGTGTTTAATATCGGGGGTGTTCGGTTCCTCAGGTATGTGATGCAGGTGATCCAGAGAGGGCGCACCGCGGTAAGGCCGGCAATGTTTCCACCTCTCAACGCGGTCCCTGCTGTTTCCGACAACGAGCTCTTCAATTCTGAGTATGTGCAAAATGACTGCGATCAGAGCTAAACATCACTGACAAAATACAATATGCATTTTTAAAGGATTTCAATTGAAATCAATGGTTTTTAATCAAACAAAGGTGAAACCTTTATCTATGAAGCTGGGAATTCTTACATTGAAAACTAATTGAAACCATCTTTGCTAGAAATTGCTGTAAATGAGTGAAAAATACTAACTAATATTGCATTTCCAAGTAAAGAACATTGACTGTATGTGAAACCTGGATTGAGTGACCCTTCCCCCCTCGCATTCCAAACAGGAAGTAGCTGCTGGCTCAAAGAAGCCAAAATCCCATAGACTCCTATAGAGAAATAAACAGCTGTTACTTAGTCAATCTATTTGTCAGAATAACAATTCTTGCCCTGTTATCTGTTTTTAACACATTCTTGCTAGTTGTATTTCTTTTCTGCACTGCAAGTTATTTATATATTATAAACTGGCCAATCAGATCCCTCATATAAAAGCCTGTGGTCTCCTGTTGAACATTCAAAACATTTGATTTACAGATTCTTCCAAGCGCACTTTCAAGTGGTAAACTTTCAACAAGCTCATTCCTGATTGGCGCCACTGGTTGCCATAGTAATGATGACTCAGACCGACTCTGACCAATCACTACTTACTGATGATTTGTGGTTCAAACATTGTGGCATCTGTATACTTAAAAAATAGGCAACTAAATTGATGTGATTTTATTAGAACCGAAAATAAGCTGTTTTCTATGGGTGGCTCACTCGTTCCAGTTTTCATAGGGTCAATGCTAAAAAACAAAATTAAATTAACATTTCTCCCTGATGTTGTCTCTCTCTCTCTTTATTTATTTTTAGTCCTGATCAAATGTTCAGAAAAATATAAACTATAAATAGCATTAAATAGCTTTATTGCAGTTTTCCTGTTGTCTTCTTTTCTGTTTGAGACATTCTTAGGGTTCACTCTGAATTAACCATTTATGGTAAATTCAATTCAATAGGAAAAAAAACCCAATTATTTTCAAACTTGTTATAAATAACTGATCGGGCTTTAAGGATGAAAGCACGAGTGCTCTTGTTTCCCATGGAGAGCAGACAAAGGAAGTAGAGGTGCGTGTTTTCTCTGCTCCTGCAGAGGCGAACTCACCAGAGTGTTGAAGATCAGGTTGGTTTTTTATGTATTATGTGAGAAACTTTTCTTTTTCGTGCTAGCTCAGGTAGCTACTAAACACAGAGGAGAACAGTAGAAAGGTGTAAGAAGACATGAAAGGCAGATAAGCTGCACACCAGCAAAAAAATAAAATAAACGGCAGTCAGCTACACTTGCAGCCCCCTCAGTATCTGCCTTTACGGTCTTAAAAGAAGTAAACTAACTATACTTCCTCTATTTTATTTTTTTAATAAAATGTCAGTTTCAATTGATGTACATCACCTGTTATTGCCAAATAGGAAAACGCATATGTATTTAATAAATAAAGACACTTTCTCTATTGTATCTAAAAAAAAAATCATAATTTTAGATTTAAATATTATTCATATACTTTTAGAGGTTTCTTGTTGTAGCAGAGGCTTTGCGCCCTTTTCTTTAATTGCCATTAGTTAGTTGAACAAGTTCACACCCACTATTGTTTGAACGTAGTTTGGAAATTTCAATTATTGTTGTAATTTTAATTGATTACTTACTGAATCTGTAACTAGTAACTCAAAATCCCAAAAATGTGTGTGGTTATTAAGGAAAAAAAATAAAGTTTTGGAGGTGACCACTTATCTTTTACCAATTCAGCTTAAACTAAAGATGAAAAATAAGCTTTTGCAGTACTCAAATACATATCAAGCATGGGAAAAGTAAAACAAAACAAAGTTAAGTTTGAATATATAATCATGTAATGACATTTATTTAGTTTCTTGTTTAAATATAGACATCAATTCAATGCATTTTCTTGTATATTAAATTTAACACTAAAAATGCCTTTCAGCCACAAATTGCCCAATTTTTCTTCTTTTATTTCTCTGTAAATCATATTTATTTGTAAAATGTTGATACTGTAGTGGTAAAAATGTTTTCGTAAAAAAAAGCCAAATTTCTTCCTCTAAAAAGTTTTCTTTTTAAAAAACCTACAGGCAGAAAGCCACAAAGAAGGCAGCGTGTGAAAACCTAACAGTGGCGTATTACTTCTGCGAGGAGCTGATACCATACAGGACGTCGGTCAAAGGGACGGTGGTCACACTGGGCCAGTTCAAGGAACTTCTGACAAAAAAAGGAAATTACAGGTGCATTTCATGCTGCTGTTTGATGGAAAATTGTCATTTTGATGCTTTTTGGAAAAATGTAGATGAATTTCAAAGAATAACTGCTCAGAAAAAGCTGAAACCTCAAGTAGTTGTACATTTTTTTTTAGATATTATTTCAAGAAGGTGAGCGATGAGTTCGACTGCGGGGTGGTGTTTGAAGAGATTCGAGAGGACGGCGATGTCCTTCCGATCTTCGAGGACAAGATCATTGGGAAAGTGGAAAAGGTCGATTGAAGTGTAAGTTAATGAAGACGACGCAGTGAGGAGCAGAAAGTGTCTCAAGATGGACGGGACATGAAGAACAAATGACAATAATACGAGAAAGGGGTCTCTTTCTCCTCTGAACTGTGTAATGTAGCACTGTAAAGTGTACTAAATAAAGAATGCTACTAAATCAACACATATTTTTGATAAAATAGTATCTGAGGGTTTTCTGAACTTGTCAGTTTAATTGCATTGTAAAGCCAGATGTGTACAGTTTGTGTAATAGAATAACAAAAATTTCTATCTATTTAAGTATTTAAAATCCAAACTCCTGATTTTATTGAATTTAGATAAGTTTGTTGTTGATCAAAATTGTTTTATAGAGAGCGTGTAACAATGTGTAAAAAAGACTCATGGGCTGCAGCTTTTATTTTTTTCATTTCTTTAAGCTCTAAAACACAACTTTGAGTCAGTCAGTTCAGCTGCTTTCTCAGTAAAACAAACCACTGAGCAGAAATCCTTTTTACATTGGTGCAGCCCCGTGCATTTACATGATCAAAACATACCTTTTAATGCGCTTTTATTTTTTTTTCATGCAGAAGCAATTTTATGATAGAAGACACAGCAAAAATGTGTAATTTTATTTATATTGAGACCAATATTCAAGCATTTAAAGACCCACTCTGATAAAAATTGTGTTTTAATATGATCTTGTGGCATTTTTCTGAAGATGGAAGAGATTTATAAAAAAATATAACTAAATATTTCAATTCTGAGCATTTCTTTATTCAAATTGTTTTGAATCAGGAACGGATAAAAAATGCTCTTTAAAAAAAATGATTTTGGCTAAAAGACCACTGGGAGCGATTTGATAATAGTGGATCAGAGTGGGACTTTAAGGGCCTCTTGCTGTAACTAACATTCCCAACATTTTGCTGGATTTTTTAAGTTTTGTGGGTTTTTTTTTTTCCATCATCTGCTACGTCATTTTTACTTATCCTCGCTGAATTTTTCAAACATTTTTGGGACAAATAAATTAAAGACAAGTTGTAGTTTTATTCCTTTGCTTCACCCATACCCTCTGAAAGAGGAACCACAAAAACATTTCAGCGCTTTGAGGTTTACAGAAACACTTTTTGAGCCTGTTTTAGTTCTAATAATTGATTCAATTAAAAAGTATTATATTCGGGTTCAAATGTGTAAACATAAAGGACTGCTCTGCAAAACTTTACTAAACTTGAAGATGACTTAGCCCTTTGTTTGTATTGTGGTACTTTAGACTTCTGATCCCTTATCCAGGTCCGGTCTTAGAGTACTATTGGGGTTCAACGGTGTCCAATAGGAAAAGACCAGATTCACAAAGTCCATCTATGCATAAAATAATACTAAATGGAACATTCACTGAACAGTTATTGCATAAATGTGATGGTTATTATTGTTTAAATAAACTTCTATTTGAGTCCAAACAATCATTTTTTAGACCAGCCTAAAAATATTGTGGTTTTATAACCCAAAGGACACGTTTGCACAAAACAACAAAAATTTTTTATCTGTTTAGTGGAGTATTTATTCATTTTTACGACTGCAAAAACAAACAAAGAATGTTCCTTTGGTGTCTGCTTTATTTATGTTCTGGAACAGCCTTATTTTTATTTTTTGTCTTGGTGGAACCAGATCTTAAAGAGATGTGAAAAAAATGATCGCTTTGTGGACTTTTAATTGACTGTGCCGTTTTGTAAAATGTTCGTACATAGAAAGTAAGTTTAGTATTAAAAAAATACTAATGTATTAAGAAGAGATTGTTCTTTTTCTTGTCTAAATTAAAAATATCACTTTTTTTTCTTCCATTGTTAACTCTTTTGCAGCATAGATGGGTCAACTGAAGTGATTTCTACTTCCAAAGCCCCAAAAGGGAATTTTTTATATTCATTTTTAATAAAATCTGCACATAAGCAGCAGAGTGTCTTTATTGCTGTTTTATTGTTGTCTTTAGTGCTGTATTTCAGAGACAGAGAGGAATTTCCTTCATGAATCATATCAATCACTTATTTAATTTGTCATGTTATGTTTTCTTTCTTAGTTAAGCAAACATGTACAAATTATGTATTGTCATTCAGTGGAATTATGATTTTTTATGAAAACTGTTGGCAGCCTAGTTGTCAGGTTCCCCCCCTTGGACCTGTTTGAGTTAATGAGAAGACTTCAAGGAACCCGGACCAAAAAGGCAATAAACCACAAATTGATCCGAGTGTCAGTTTTGTTCATCCACATCCGTTGCATTCAGTAAACAAATGCCTCATAAACTCTGCAAAACATGCATAGATTTGGAGAAACTCATTACCAGTTGCAGGTAGGAAAAAACAAAGTATTTCTCCATGTCTTGAGGAGCTAAATGCAGCTGCAGTGCTGCGTTGAAGCCTGTAGATGGCACTCTCACTGTTCCTCTGAAGACAGAGTTTAGTTACACTTTTTTATCTCTACTGAAAAAATAAAAGTTTACAGCAGAAAAAGGCAGAAAATCACATTTCAAATGCACTCACCAATGACAGAAAAAGCAAAAACAGATATTTGAAGTGGGAATATGCTGGAACTAATTAAGTCATAAACTTAACATAAACTAAAATCATCTATGCCACAGACTGGTGACCTGCCCAAGGTGTCCCCAGCCTTCGGCCACGAGTGGCCGGGATAGGCTCCGGCAGCCTAGTGACCCTGAAAGGGACAAAAAGGGTTTAGAAGATGAATAATGCCTGAATGAATCATCTATTTAATATCTCTAAATTCATCTTTTATTTTTAGAAAGATTTATATTTTTTATTTGTATTTTACGTGACTAAACAGAAAGAGTTTAATTTGAAGGTTTGAATTCTTTGTAAATATGCATTTTAGATGTCTTTATAAAAAAGAAAGTATAACATGTTTGTTTTTCACAACATAAACAGGTGATTTATATTTTTGAATTGTGCAATGCTACCATGTTTCACAGAAGCACCCTTACAGATGTCAACATAAAGGTGCCATAATAAAAAGATGCACAGTACTATCTTTCTGACTCTTGATTTGGTTTCTCCTGCAGCCTTAGACAGATCAGAACAGGCGTCTGATGGCTGCAGGTCAGGACCAGTACGTCTGTCAGTCTGAGGGTCAGTTTGCTTCCTGACCCTGCTAATCCGTCGTCTTGGAAAAGGCATTTAACCCCCCATCGCTCCCAATATGATCTCATTCAGTTGTGTGAGTGCTGGGGAAAAAAAGAAGTGGTTATAAATGGATTTTGAGTGGTAACCATGACGAGAAAGTGTGACAGAAATGTGGTCCATCTGAGTGATGATAATGTAACCTTTCTGCCGTGCTTCACGACAGGCCTCTTTGTCCTCCTAAATTGTTCAGATTTATCCTTTAATGTCAAGCTCCTGTTATATGAGTCAGATAATCATAAGTGCAGTGATGCTTAAAGTAGAAAGACCAATACAGGACTAAATCAGAGTGAATAGTTCAGCATTTTTCCATGCCCTGTACGTTCACATTGATGTTCTTTGTTTGTTTTTCTGCCAGAAATGATCTGTTTTTGTCTGCTGTCAGGAGACGCCTTCTCTGAAGCACAATTCCTTCTCAAAAGTCTCCTGAACTACAAGAAGCTAAAGAGTTTTCATTGATTTTTTTCTCCTGTTTTTTTTTTTTAAACTTGGAAAAAAAACAAGGGTAACAAGTAAACTGCATTAGAAAGAAAAACCTGTCAAAATACACACAAACGCACACACACACAGAAATCCAATTGTAAATCTTGAGGATAAACCACTGCAAACTGTCCACCAAATCCAACTATACCACATCCCAAAGCAGTCTCCAGAAAGAATTGCAGAGCAGTTTCCAGAGCAACGAAAAACCCAACACAGATCCAGTCAAGGTCATCAGTGACGTCAGTAGTAATTGATTTTATCGGAATTACTTCTAACCTTCTGACAGAGGTAATTTGTGCGTCCTCATAAGTGACAATTTTAACACTCCTGATATAGAGCATTCCTTCTTTTTTCAGCCCACTCAATGCACACCCATGTAGAGATGATTGTTACATTAAAAGCTGCAGAACTTCTCTAATAAAGGAGATGATGCTGCAGAGCTAAGTGTGCCTTTGTCAGTGGGACAAAAAATAAAGGAGAACGTGATTGTACTAAAATCCATTATCGGTTCACTTTTTTCATAGTATGCTGTCATACCAAAAATATTATTGTCTGTAAATTACATATATTGTTGTTTTTTTACATTTGCTAATGTATTTCGTCTGAAATCTACGGAGCCCCTAAAGGGCCATTGATGAAAAAAAAAAAGAAAACTGGAGGAAAAAATATTTTTTTTCAAGTAAAAAATACGGAGCCCCTAAAGGGCCATTGATGAAAAAAAAAAAAAAACTGGAGGAAAAAAATTTTTTTTTCAAGTAAAAAAAGATTTTTTGGGAGTAAAATATTTTTTTTGAAGTAAAAAGGAAAAAAAATAAATTATTGGTGCGCACCAGTTAGTATCAGGTGCGCACCAGTTAGTTTCAGGTGCGCACCAGTTAGTTTCAGGTGCGCACCAGTTAGTTTCAGGTGCGCACCAGTTAGTATCAGGTGCGCACCAGTTAGTTTCAGGTGCGCACCAATTAGTTTCAGGTGACATTATGACATTGTCAGTAATATTTCTTGTTTTCAGAAAGTTTACAAGGTCCATATCCTCAACTTTAGCCATTCTCAAGACAACTGTAGCTACTTGGTGCACAATGAGCAAGTAGGTCAACTCTCTGATATCTTCTGATACTAACTGGTGCGCACCAGTTAGTATCTGGTGCGCACCTGAAACTAACTGGTGCGCACCTGAAACTAACTGGTGCGCACCTGAAACTAACTGGTGCGCACCTGATACTAACTGGTGCGCACCTGAAACTAACTGGTGCGCACCTGAAACTAACTGGTGCGCACCTGATACTAACTGGTGCGCACCTGAAACTAACTGGTGCGCACCTGATACTAACTGGTGCGCACCTGAAACTAACTGGTGCGCACCTGAAACTAACTGGTGCGCACCAGTTAGTTTTTTTTTTTTTTTACTTCAAAAAAAATTTTTTACTTCAAAAAAAAATTTTTTTTCCTCCATTTTTTTTCCTATCAATGGCCCTTTAGGGGCTCCGTAGATTCCTGCATAGCTTTTTTATTTGTTAACTCCCTTACTGCTTTAACTCTGTTTTTCTTTTCTGCAGTGCTAGTTCATTGTTATTCCCTGCATGCTGTCCCCATATCTAATTAGCCGCTTCCTAATTCTGCCTAATTTTAATTATTATATTTTTTTAACATATGTTTCTAAAGTTCCTTCTACTGCAGAGATTTTGTAATTTAATGAAGCCTTGAATTTCTCATGCACCTGGCATCTGCCCTCCTGGGTCCTCTGCCTATGCTGCAGACTGGATGTAAAAGCAATTTGAGTGCACTTAACTCTAAAAAAGAACACCAGAAAAAAACCCAAAACAAGTGTCTCTTGTTAAACTCCAACCACAACCACTTCCACTTATACTGACATAATGATAAGCTTTACGTCAAGCATTCAAGATGCTTATTTTTATGCATTAGTTCTGTAAAAATGCACAACTGTATTAAAAATATATATTTTTTCTCCCTCCAGATCGAGACAATAATTTAGAATACGCTATAAATGTTTACACAAAACTAAAAATGCCTTGCTTATAATAATACTGCATATTTGCTTGTGGGATTCACTCAATAATAGATAACTGAAAGCTGACATGTCACTTGGTGAAATAGAAACCATTTAATCCCATCCTGAAGTTCATGTGTGCTCTACCCCTCACTACCTATGAAACTAAGAATAGATTTTTCATATAATTACAGCATCTGCACATTTCAGTTTTTGCAACAGACACGAATGGGGTTAAAAAAATATTGTTCAGACCTTCCAGTAAGCCCCATGGTACCTTCAAAGGTCAGAGGTCTTCGTTGTCTAATATTTCCTTGAATGAACTTCATTTATGAACACATTCGATCCATAAGGCAACAAAACCTTTTGGACAGCCTCCGCCTGCCCTAATTGCTGATTTTCCTGCACATTGCGGTTTAACAATTCACTTTTTTGCTGTTTACTCATTAATTTGTCTTCCAGGGCCTCAGGCTCTGTTCTAACCTCACAGAGAAAGGGAATTCTCTTGGGATCCCCTCCGCTGTGCTCCGTGTTCTCGTTAGTATTTCTTATTGTGCTGCAGAGCAGCAACAGGCCCATATGGAGCTTCAGAAAAGCAAACGGATGTTTAGGGTCCGTCTGGAGCAGATGTACACGGGTAACCTTCCCAAAAACATGGCACAGAAGAACAGTGGGTTTAGCGAATTCAACAGAAAGTCGTGAAAAGGTGAAGCTGTTCTTATACAATTGGAAATCCCCAGTTTGGTTTATCCCTAAAGAGATAGATTCTTCCTAATTATGTTTTAGTCAAATTTATTAAGAGAATACAAGACAATCCGACAATCTCATGTAACCTGTCTGTTTTTCCGCATTTGATGTAATGAATTTCAACTTTAAAGACCCACTCCGATTACAATCCTTTTTATTGTGCTTTTAACATATTCTTGTGGCATTTTTCCTATGATGGTGGACATTTACAAAGAAAATTAAGCGCAAAATTGAATTTTTGAGTATTTTGTTATTCAACTCCTTGTGAATCAAGAGCAGTAAAAAACAAAATTCAGTCTGAAAAAGAGCATGTTTATGATATAGAAAATACACTTGGTGAGCCACAAGCTTGTCACACAGTTTCCCGTATTTGTTGTACCAGTAAGGTTAGGTTGGGGTTGTGAGGGGCTGTAAGCTGGTGTGAAAGCATGTTAACAGAGTGGGAGCAGACTTGCACAATACACTAGTCCTGCCTACAACTCAAATGTGAATTTCTAATTAACACCTGCCGGTCTGCAGTAACTATGTCTCAGAAAACGACACAGGTGTTTTGATTTTGGCTATAAACGGAAAGATTCTTCTAATATTCTTTTAAATTCTTCTAATAAACAAAGCAGGTTCCTATTGGGCCGATAAAGAATGCAACCTGTACATTGTGCGTTAGTATTGCTCCACCAAGGCAGATGCTGCAGACAGAGTACAACAGGTCCTCCTCATCTTATTTTAGTTTTAGAAGTCTCTCAGTCTGAGTGAAAATGTGTTGGTCCAGCTCATCCAACATTGCCATTTTTGCAGTCAGCCAGGGCAAAGCTTAAAAAACTTTTTTTACCAAACCACCAAGAACAAACAACGGTTCATAGGCGCCCTCTACATTGAGGCAGAGCTACTGCCTGCTTCACCTAATGTCTTTTCAGAGCAGCTTTATGTCAGGTTTGAACACTAAATAAACAATAGACAAATGTGAAACACATCTTATCAATGGAAAGTGAGAAAACATTTTAAAGAATATGTACAGTTTTTCAAAATAAAGCATTATTCTGAGTGAGCCTAAGCCTCAAACCAGTTTGAAGGGTATTGCACAATGTGCCATGAGGCAGAACTCACCTCACCTTACAGCCCATAGAGTAATTAAACAGGAAATACACAAAATACAGGAATTTTGTGTATAAAATGTTTAAACTGATCTCCTACATATAAATAATGGCACAGATTAAAGGACACATATTAATTCAACAGTTAATAGTTGATGGCAGATGAGGCCCTTGTGAACATGTTGCTCAGCAGGTGGTTTGTTCTATATAGTATTTATCCTGCTGAATCAAAACAGAGCCCACTCTCTTATTCTGGTCTAAACAGTCAATTTGGTAAAATGCTGCTCTGGCCAAACAGCAGACATAATTTTGGAAGAATAATCACAGATCAACCCTTGTGCTATCCTAGGCATTTTAACATTGGGAGTTGGGTCATCTAGACCCACTAGACAGTGCGCTGAACCTTTTTTCTTCAATGATTTGTGATCTTCACTGGTGTCCATGGATTACATGAAATCTTTCCACCTTTATCCACCTTTGTCATGGTAGGGAGAACACGTGAATGTAAGGGTGGGGTCATCTAAGATAGCACAAGGGTTAAACCTACACACTTAAGGCAGGCAGGACATGACTATTTTCCTTTTTGTATAGAACCTTAGACACGGACATTTCAAAATGCTTTGGGTTTCAGGTCCTTTTTTGGGATGTATGTTTACACTTGTCATTGGAATCAGACTTGAATAAAATTTTGGCATGAATGTACTGGAACTTTAAAGTAAATGTTTATTTATTTTTCTTTTTTAAATAAAATAAGGATGACATATTTATAACAAGAAAAAAGATTTATAAAAATGTAAATTTATTTCTGTGATTGTGGTAATTATAAATGTTAAATAGTTGCTACCAGGACATACAAGGTGAAAAACTTTCACTTAAGACCATATTTTTGAGCTATATGGACTGGAAAAAAAACCCAACAGATTATATGTCACTTTAAGTCAGTTATGGCCAAAAAACAAAGACAAATTTCACTTTAGCTTACAGAGAAAATGCAGCTTAAATGGTAGAGATGAAGCCTAAAGGGGAATTACCATATTACTGGATGCTGCTCAACTTTGCAGTATTTCCAAAAGGAAGAGTTTTCTTGGGTCCACCCAGCAGCAAATCAGACAAGAGTGTTTCTGTTTTTCTATAAATACATTGAATTTTGTTGAATTACACTGTTCAACAGTGGAGTCAACAGGAAAATCCTTTTTTCTCAAGTCAGTGATCATTTAAAAAAATGGACCAAAATAAATGGTTACCAATAATTTATGTAAAAAATGGTTTTCAGCTGTGTTTGTATATTTAAATTCCCAAATCGTTAAAATGGTTCTGACGTTTATTTGGACTAATCAACAATATGTGACACAGCAAACAAATACAGTATACTTGTTGAGTATACTTATTTGAGTTATATTGGGCAATGTAGAGTTGAAAAATGGTTTTAAAAACGTGATCATTTTGTAGAGTGAAATTGGATGTTAAACACTCTGACAGTTGAAACGGGAAAATCTTAGGCAAAACAAGAAATAGAGGATTTTTTACAACCATGAATCATCTGTCACATATAACGTTTGCTTGTAAGTCGAGAAACAAATAGTGGTAATGCAGGATATACAATTTTCCTAAAGATTAAAGTATATACAGCTACTTAAAATGTAGTTTTCTCAAACATACAACTGCACTCATGAATAAACATAGAAATTCATATGCATAATATTTTACAACAAAGAGGAACATGCCATGTACATAAATACAAGTAAAGTACAAGGAAAAAGTATTCACATCTTTTTGGAGCCAAAAAATACTTAGATTAATACAAAGATTAATTCAAAGATTAATCTTTGAAAAGATGTATTTGTGTTAAATATTGATCTGTTTTCTGTTCGTGTGCCTTCGTCTCCTCATCCGAGTCTCAGGCCGAATCAGAATTTTTCCCCTTCCCCTACGGCTTCTCCTTATCCCTGCAATTGTGGGGTCATTTGGAGGGATAGGGTTGTCTGAAATACCCTCGGGGCCAACCCTCGGGGCATCTCTCCGCTTTATGTTCCGTGTCGCGTTGAGGAGAAGTGCATTTCCTCACTTGGGTGTGCTCTGAAGAATAAAAGTTTACATGTAAATGTAAGTTATGACTTTTTGTTTTGGCATGACTTTGTTAAAGTTATAAAACCGATGTTGTTATGCATTTAACCGAGTCCTAGCAGCTCCGCGCTAACGTACCAGACCGGATACCATTAATGACATCATCAAATGGGTAAACGTCCGAATTCGAAGAAACTGGCTATGTCCGAATCCCCAGCCTAACCCCTAACTACTAAAAAACTGTATATAGTGCGGGACTATCTAGTGCCCTGGATTTTAAAAGCAATTCGGACACTGTGCTCACTAATTTTACTTTTTTTTAAACGGCGAATATGACGCCATCGATTTCACGAAGTTAAAATCTAATTGATATGAGCGTTTTGTGACAATGATTTATAAATCCCCTGTCTTCTGAAGATAAAAACGATGATGGTTTATCAAAAAAATAGATTTTTTGGCAAAAACAGTTCCGAAGCAATGCATTGTGGTCTATATCTAGTTAGCATCGATGCACACCGGTTTTTCGCAGAGACTTCTGGGAAATTTCTAAGGTCCTCGATTTTGGAATTGTAAATTCGGACAGCACTACAAAATGCCGAACGCACTATGTACTGCACTATGTATTGAGTAGGGAAGGAATTCGGACACAGCCTCTATTTTTCCATAGCTCTCCATTTGGAGGCCTAAATGTAAGGATAGGGAGAAGCTGTGGGTCTGGGGTATAATTCGGATTCGGCCTTACACTTTCAAATAATCCAAAAACTATTGAACAATCTTGTGAATGTGATTACTGGCACATAAAAGTACACACAAAAAAATCCTGTCACAACATGCTGGCTTTTGCATGCAAGGTACAAAGCAAACCCCTTCGGTCCACAAATACTACAACCTTGATGACAAGCTTTGATATTATAAGATTAACAAGACTCTGTGGTTGAAAGACGACATCGAAGGTCCTGCACATCAAAGCTGAACCTCGACCTGTGGTTGGAAATCTTTTGGCATGGATGTTGGTGAGTCAGAACTATGGAGAATCCTTGAAATCTCCCTTTTAAACACATGCTTGAACAGTAATGTGTTCCCACAGCATCATTGAACCATTCTGGAATTTCAACAGAACAACAAAAGCATTTATATGAATACTGATCCCAATGTTGATTATCTGCTCGTAAGAATTAGACATCGTGGGATCATCTGAAAAATATATATATATATATACACGAAACATTCCTGTGCTGCTTTTTAATATGAAAATTAGGGTAGATCCGAAGTGCAAATCGCACCAAAAAAAACAACATATCAAAGACCACAACGACAATTAAAAAAGCAAAACAGAAAAAAGCAGAAATAAAAGCAAAATTCCAAAAACCAAATAACCATCATCCAATTAGCCATGCCTTATAGTACTTACCTTTACCTACCTTTTCTGTAAAAAGAAAAAAATAATTTCAGATAAAAAGAATAATTTCTAGAAATCAAAATGAATTTTTTAACAATTAAATAAAAAGAAGAAACCGTAAATGTAATATTGTTATTTTAATATTTGTTTTGCTATTTTGTCGTTGTGATCTTTGATACGTTTTTGCATTAAGCGCCACCTTAGAAAATCCATACAATCAGTGAAATGACTTAAAATAAAATAGCTACATTTGAGGCAAATAGTAGAGATCAAATATTGAGAACTTTCTGTAAAATTCTAACAAAAAGTTGTATGTGTGCTTTACCAGAACCAAAGCCTAGATTGATGAAAGACAACATACATTTTGGTCTTTGTAAACATGGAAACCCTTGGTTTCCTTCTTTTTTTTAACACTAAATACATGGATGTCACAATATAAATAAAGCATGATTTCTAAAGTACTTGACAAAACAGTCTGCATTGAGCTTTAGGAAAGCTCACTCATCAAGTCGGTTGCTGAAACGGCAAAATCATGGTCACCGTGGCCTCTCTTGGCTCCACCAGTCTCGGCCTGTTGATCATTTCACATTCGTTCTGCCGCATGTTCTCCTCGTTCATCTGTGATACTTCTGTGGAGGCAGCCTCGAAGCCTGGCCCAGTGTTGGCCACGTGCACCACGTGAACTTTATTCCTCCCGTTTGCAATGAGGATGCAGCTGAACACTTTCTTGAAGCCTTTGCGAAAGTGCTTAGACACCAGAGCATACACAATGGGGTTGACGCAAGAGTTGGCGTAGGCCATACAATGAGAGAGGAGCCTGAAGGCATATGTGGTCTGATTGAAGGGGAAATCTCCATAGAGATAGCACAGTATCACCACATGGTATGGCAACCAGCAAATGCAAAAAAGTACAGTGACAATGATGATCATTTTGGTGACTTTGCGCTTGGCCCTTTTAGACTCTGACATGCCGTCCAGAGGGTCAACGGCGGTCCACAGGTACTTGATGGTTCGAGTGTACGAGAGGCTAACGATCAGCACAGGGATGACGTAGCCAAACAAGAAGGTGCACGTGTCTAGCACCTTGCGGTCCTGCTCCTCCCAGCCTGGGATGCACACGGTACTGTTAGCGTAATCAATCAGATCATAGTAGCTGAGATATGGACCCGCAAAGACAAGAGAAAGACCCCAAATAACCACCATGGCGACCACAGCATTGCAAGGCGTTCGAAGCTCTCTGGAGCGCAGCGGATAGCGAATGGCCAGATACCTAAAAGGAACAAAAAAAAATAATAGATTTACTAATTAGAGCTTTATATCATGTTTTTTATAGTTCAAATTATGACAACCCCCATCAAAAAATATATTTATTTTCTCATTTGAAAACAAAGGGATGTGCTCGTGTGTTTTTGACTGTAAGAGCACTGTCTTCTCCATTCCAAAAGATGTAAACAGTGGATGCAGTTTGTTTTTTCTGGTTGGTAATATAGCTGTAAAAACAATTTTTTTTTTGTGCTCTTTTATGGAGAATAGCTTTGAAAACAAAACATATTAAGACATTATGTTTAGCAAAAAGCTACATCTTTACCCTTTTACACTGGAGCTTTAGCACCAGTGTTTAATTTCTTTCGACTACTAAAAAGCTATGTACACACCGGGGAAGTGATGCGCTTTTAGCATATGGAATTCACACTGGACAAGCAGGAAGAGATTCTTCTTCTTTTACTGCCTACTAGCACATGTCCGACACTTGGAAATGGCTTGTTGCCAAATGTTTTAGCGGCACAAATGTCCAGGCTTTTTTCTTTCACAGCTCAACTCCAATTTATGAACGACTTGTCATATTATTCTGGGCAGGCAAAAACTGCAATTATTAATTTCTCCTCCATGAACACTTTTCAAATGGTGGGCACTTCTATCAAGTAAAGGTGACATCTTCCAAACAGCAGTACCCAATTATGGTCCCTGAATAGTCAAAGTTCAACCTGGTTCAACTTTCAAAACCCGTTCGGTGGCTGCGTATTTTGTATGTGGAGTCCCAAAAGGTCATAGAAACTTGCGTAGCTCTGAGTTGACATGGGAGTTTTGAACGCAGAAGCCCCAAACGTGCGTTTTACACGATCACTTGAACGCATGTTGTCAAGGGCGGAGAGAACGTAGCCTAACTCTTCAACCCTTTACAAAACTGATGTAATTCCAGATTTTTTGCCAATGAAGAAAAGCAACCTTGCGCTGATGTACAACACTTTTTGGTAGTGAAGCGCTGATGCAATCAACATAAATGAGCTGATTCTGCCGTGGAGAAAAGTGGCTATTAACCGTGAGGCAACAATGTAGTTTAGTAAAGGGTTGCATAATGGTGCAAAGTGAATATTAAAAGCAGATTTTCTCTGTGTCACCGCCAACATCTCCAGTGTTGAAGAGTTAATCAGGGAGTGTTTTACCCAAAACTGAACAGGAATCTGGTTAAAAAATCATGAGAAAAGATTTCATGTATCATGTTGTGTTTGTTAACACTTCCAAAGAATCTTCCCATGATTACATGTATGAAATATAAAAGATTTTTGTGTGGAAAAAGTGTTTAATATTTCTTTTTACTTCCTGTGGAAAATGCCCTTGTAAAATAATGTCATCTAAAGATGCAGAGCAATTCCTAGCTGGTTGTGTTTCTGCAAAGGGATAAGAAAGCTTAACTCATCACAAAAGCGTAAAATAATAAAACAGCCAGCATAAAATAGGAGGTTTAAATGGGATAAAACAGGTCAAGTTAACAAATCAAAAGAGACTCGGCCTCCCTTCAGGTGGTGCATCGCCTGACACAATGTTAGGCACAGAGACCTGAGAGAACATAGTTTATATATTTATCATCTTTTTGAACAATAGCCATAATTATTGGTGATGTAAAGGTTAAAAGATTAACCTGAAACAGCTTGATATGGCCTCTTAACCTTTTTAGCTCTTTTTGTGGGTACAGTCAGTAACTCAGTAAACTGAGTTGTCCAAAACTCTCAGATGACCCTGATCCAGCTTTATTTCTTCACGTTATTTAAAATCTTTTTGAATTAGATCTATATTTTTTATTTTCTTAGTTTTTCCAAAAACCTTTTAGAAAAACAATTGATGAGCTTGGTGTTTTTTGTGTTTTTCTGCTAAAAGCCTCTCTGCCTATTGTTGTCATTTCTAAAATGTTGATATGCTTCAGCGTTTTTCTTCTGTTTTGTCAGCAGTTGTTGTGGTTTGCACCTCGGGGCCATCAGATTTTCCAAACAAAGCATTCATAATCAGATTCTGAAAAAGGCTCAAAGCACCCTATTTGTGGATATCACTCACAGAAGCACACCGTTCAATTTTTGTTTCAATAAGCAGCAACAGACAAAGGGCTGCTTTTGCAAATGGCTGTCATCCAGCACAACATCCTCAGTGTGAGTCATGCTAACATGTGTAGCAGCATTTTCAGTAAATATTTGTCTCCATATCTGACTCAAACTGTTGGCAATTATAATCAAACCTGCTTATGAAAATTTCCAAAATGATTTTCAATTTTTTTCATTGAGATTGCTTTGATTTTAGCTTTTATTCAACAGTAGTTATGAGTAAAAAGAAGCTCACATACATTATTTTGCCATCATTATCAACTGCAAAACTCATGCAACCTGAGTTTTAAACCTTAAGAAATTAACTAGATGAAACCTTTAAATGCATTTTAGAATTATATTTGTCTAAATTTTGTATGACATCTCACTGGTGTTTTAAGGTGGTTTGCCCAAGGCAGGGATAAATGCAGATTCTTCCTTTTCACATTTACAAAACACTTCTGCTCTCCAGAAACACAGCTCGGCTCTTTGAACCATCACTAAAACAGGGAAGCGGGTGCCCATGCTTGACATGAAAGTAAATAACCGTACACTTTGAAATGACTCCCATAAATCCTTCTCTAATATTTACAATTTTTTAGGTGAAATTCCTCTCTAAGTGATAGCTGGGCAAAAACAGTTTGTTGGAAATGACAGGACATTTTAGATCTTTAGCCTAGTAAATCGAGAAAATGTTAATTTTGAATAAAAACATGCCGAGAAACATTCAATAATGTGTCCTTAGGCTCGGTGCTAGATGGTTTTCAATCACCACTTGTGAAAGCATGGAGAGAATTTGCTGTGCGACCATGTCATGCATTATTAAGTGTTTTCTTTCTGTAAACTTTAGCACATGTCAGCTCCTTTATTTGATCTGAAATGGGGCATAAATGCACTGCAGCCGAGAAAGCTTCTCTGCAAAGGGGTGAGTGTGAGTATGTGTTTAATGCTCTTTGTTGAGACTCAAGCGTGATTTCAAATCCTCTGAGAATTTCTGTTTTAAAGTGCAGCACTGCATTGTGTCTGTGCGCCAGATAAATGTATTAAACAGAGACAGAGGAGGAAAACAAGCGATTCATTATTAACCACCTGACTCAAACGCTTCTGCTCTTTTCCAGACTGAGAAACTACTGATGCCTCTAAAATAAAGATGCAGCCATGCTGAGACATGCTGCTGCTGCTTCTGCAGAGGCTGATTGCTTACCGACTGTCTGTATTGACTGAGGTGATTATGTTGTTCAACAGCTATAATGATGGCTTAGAGTATCATTTTCAGCCATGGATACTGCGTGATTATCTCATTAGATATTCAATCACACAGTTCCTGTCTTTGAGGGATCATATGAACTGTTCACAAGATTGCTAAAAGAGAAACCTGGGGATCTTCCTGTTTGTGATGTTTTCCAACTTTAAGATAAGAGTTAAGTTGTGAAAATACGTTAAAAAAAAGATAAAAGATGCATAAAAAGTCACTTAATGGCTTTTAAAAATAAGTTTAAAGCCTTCTATATAGGCTTAAACAATAGTTTTTCCACATTATCTTCAGATGTATTCTTTTTGCTAAGAAACATGTAAAGCTATATGAGGCAGAAAAGTGATGGAAACTTAAAGAAGCTATTTAACAGCAAAGGAAAACACATTTTGGTGACATAAATATACATCTAAATATATTTGGTGAACGTAAAAACCAATAGGCAACTCTCTGACTTCCAGATTGAAGTTAATTTGAAAACGAAAGGACAATCAAATCATCATGAATTGTTGGTTCCAAAGGCAAGTCAGATCTAATTTTAAGAAATGATTTCAAAAACAAAAAAAGAAATTCAAAATTTGAATCCTGTCAGACATACTTTAACCCAAGCAAGACGCAATCAATGAAAAAAAAAGGTTTTTTTTTGCTGCTTATTGCCTTGGAGGTTTGAGCATGATTTGAATTCTTAGCTAGTGTTTATTGAACTAACCAAAGCTACTGTACTTTCTTTGCAAACTCTTAAAACCCCTTGAGTTTTAAGGAGAGAATGACTTCATGAAATATTTTTCAAATATTTCCTGATTGTCTTTTTGGCAGGGAAAACCACTTTAGTGCAACAGATCCTACATTCTATTGAAAATTTGGGCGGTTAAAACAATAGCCAAGGTGCTCAGAAGGTATGATTACCGCTTGTGTTTCAAAGTAATATTACTGAATATAATGAGATCAGTGACCTGCTTTTGTGTTTGTTTGTTTTTGATATCAAGATTTTGTCTGCTCTTGAACATGAAGGAAATTCCAGGAGAAACATCCCTCTGTTGAGTTCAGGTGCCACACATCTTCCTCAGACACTTCTGCAGTCAAGCACAGTGGAGGGGTGGTATTGATATGGGACTGTTTTTTTTACCCACTGACCCTAGCTTGCTTGCAGTTTTCAGAATCTACCACAAGGAAGTGAACATCTTCTGGTTTTATTTTTTTTCCTCTGCCTTATCTCTTCCTCCAAAACCCAACTCTGCAAAGGAGTTTCTCACATGCGAGAAATAGTAGCCACGGCAACCACCATGGTGCACAATGTGGATTTTTGAAAAGTGTATTAGAAGTTAATTCTGCACCTTTAGTGATCTTCAGAGCATGGAAACAATTTTTATGATTTTAGACACCACAGAAAAATCTTCTTGTTTTCTCTGCACTACTTAAAAAATTAATTTCTAGATGAGCCACGGGAATGCGTATATGCAGTAAAATCCTCTGCAGGAATGCGTTTGGTGATTCATGCCCTTGAATGTCTTCATTCATTTCCTCAAATAAATAATTCATTATGTTTTCTTTCTGAACAGGAAGTCCCCGCAAAACCAGGAGAATCAAACAGCATTTTTTTAGAGAACTTGACATTTTTAATACTAAACTGCTCTAATGATAAAACTTGTGGTAATATAAATTGAGTTAGTTTTAATACAATTTAAGCATTTGTTTTAATTTGAAGGGTTAATATTGAATATATTGTTTGACACAAAATAAGCCAAATTAAACAATAGATGTATGTGAGTGCTGTGGATAAATGAATGCATGGAGCATTTAAAGTACTGAATTTAAATGGTTCAAAGGATGATTTCTTCTTTAAAGGACCATAAAAAAAAGGTTTTCTTTCTATTGCCTGACATTTTGTTAGTTGGTGAAAATTGTGTTTTTGATGTTCTTATCATGTTCTTGTGGCCTTTTTCTCATAAAGGAGGACATGTTCAAAGAAAATTAAGCTTAAAGTTGCATTTCTGAGTATTTGGTTTTAGAAATCGTCATGAATCAGGAGCAGACTAAAAAAATGCCATTGGAAAAAGCTTGTAGTTGTGACATAGAAGCTACAATCAGCGTGCCACAAGCTTCCTGCTCTGCTCCATCCCGATGCATCCACTTGTAGACGACTATCCACGTACTCCTTTGTTTTTCTCATCTGAGCTGGCATCTGGCTCAAAACTGTACAGCTGGATAGCTCCAATATTGCTCGCTATTTTTGTTGCACTGGTAATGTTAGGTTGGGGTTGTGAGGGGCTGTAAGTGAGTGCCCTTAAATCAGAGGCAATGTTCCAGAAAATAAATTCTGGCCAAAAATGTCAGGCGCAGCCAAATGGATGAAAAAAAAAATAATATTTATGTACATTCTCTAAAATGTGAGAAATTCTATCAATTTGTAAAACTCTAAGCACATGATTGTGTTCTTCAAATGCGGTCCATCTTGTAAATATGAAACCTGAACCCACCTGTCAACAGACACAGCAGCCAGCGTGAAGCTGCTGGCGTACATGGTGAGGTTGATGAAGAAATGAACCACTTTGCACATGAAGGAGCCAAACACCCATCCTTCCAGAGAGTAAATGGTGGCTTGGAAAGGAACGCAGAAAATAATGAAGAAGAAGTCGGCCACACTCAGGTTGAGGATAAACAGATTGGTGGTATTGTATCCGACCTGTCCACTTCGGAGCAGCACGGCGAGCACCAGGCTGTTGCCGATGGTGCCAAGCAGAAAGATGAGGGAGAAGACCACTGACACGATCACACTGGTGGGGTTGATCTGGTAGCTTTCAGACACGTTAGAAAGTCCCCCCGGCCTGCTGAAATCCTCGAAATCAGCCATTTTGTAAGTCTGGAAAGAGAAATTGGAGAGACATGTGAAAAAGATGCAGACCTTTGGCTTGTATTAAATCCAAACATTTCTGAAGGTCCAGTCTTGAGCTGAAGCTCAACAAAACAATTTTTACAAATGTACCAGAACATCATCCTCTCCAAATATTCATGTAGCCTTTCTTAATATTCAAAAAACAGACTAACTAGGGCTGAACTTATGATTTTTCTTTTTTCTGCCATGTGTCCGTATAATGCTCAGTCGTTTGCTAAAAATACCAACTGGAAAGTTTTCAGGTAAGTGGACCACTGATCCATTCGCTGCAGCCTGTTCAACTCCACTCATCTCTAATTGAATGGATTGCTTCTTTAAGCCACTCTGTCGGTTCTCTGATTAAATTTACTCAGCAAAACAAAAAGAGCACAGGCTTTCCTCTGCCTGAGAAACTCTGCTTGGAGCCAAAATTATAACAGACCAGATCGTTTACGTTGAACAGACGAGCAATTTGTCACCATCAGTTCATGATCGGCCTTTGATGGTGAGTCACGCCGCATTCTCACACAAGGCTGAATGTTGCAAAGTATATGTATTTGGTCACAGAGTTGGAAAAAAACAATACTTTGACTACACAAAGTAAAAGTTCTTAAAAATTCCTTGCATAAAGTGATCCTAAAGCTACATTCACACTTGGCGTGTGCTAGACATTGGTTCTTGAACAAGCATTTAAACCAAAGTGTTCACAGTGGACTGTTGCTACCCGATACTACCAGGTTCGTCATTACCAAACCCGAGCCCCTGATTGGTCAAAGTTTCACCTGCATTAATTTTCAACATGCGTTCAATGGCCATACGTTTCGTATGTAGAGCCTGATAACGATCTTAAAAATGTTTTTTTTTGTTTTGTTTGCTTTTATTTTATTGGGCTGCTCTAAAAAATGTCATCCCAGGGTCATATACAGATGGACAACACTTACTTCAAAGAAACCACCTAATAAATACCTTTACTTTTACCATCAACCATGAAATAAAAAATATGTGAATTTAAAAAAATAAAATAAAAAAACCTTTTTGAAGTGAGATTGCAGGACGTTTTATATTTGTTACAAAGTTGGACTATTCACCATTACTTTTGTCTAAATGGGGACCACCTGTGTAAAAAGCAACGTTGTACTTAGTAAGTGATACCTGGCTTTTGCTACATTTCATTTTAAAACGTACTTCAACCCGGAAGTCAAAGAGCGGCACTTTGACTGCATTGGTTAGGCATTTGACATCATTGACCGGTGGAAACCTACGCTTTAATGATGCAAGACATTTGACCAAAGCTGTTTTTAGGAGAGCAAAAAAAAAAAAAAAATTTGTAGTCATAGTTATTCAGCAGCACACATTGCAACATTTAAATGTGGGCAAAACAAAAATTGTAACTGTTGGTTCAATTAAGAGCTTTTTCACTTGTTGAACAAATCGTTGAGGGTCAGCTATGACACCCTGACACTCTGACTCAAAGGCTGAGAGTTCAACAAGTACTGATGGGCAGCTGGAAGAGCTTGCTGTGTTTTCTTTTCTATCATATTTGAATTTCCGCTTTGAGTGTCTTTTCCAAGGAAAAAAAGGCAAGAGTGCTTCTCTGAAGAGCTGAGACATCTTCATAGCAACTTGTTTGCCAGTCACAAGTGTGTGCTGTCAGCTCCAACATGGATTTAGATTTCATAACACGGTAAAGTCAGTGTCAAACACTAAAATAAGAGCCCATTTGCATGCAGGGTCTACATTTTCATCAAATATTTCTATTTTCCTTCTGAACTGCTATCATGTTGATTGAAAGCACAGAATTTGTGTTGTGTTTGCAATTTTCACTCATTATAGAGATTAGAGGGAGGAAGCAACCCACGCATCTGACACCAAAGCAGACCAAGCTCAAGCTGCAAGCGTCAGTGTGCAGAAGAGAGGAAACAGAAAGGCGTTTTCGGCTCAAGCCTTGACCAAAGACAAAGCTAAATTGGAACTGAAATGTCGATGTGTAAACGAAGTTCGCTTCATCCTCAAATTGGCATCCCAATGAAAAATTTAGAGATAGAAAGACGCAGCATGAGGACCCTCAGACAGCACGACTGCTCTTGATTTTGCCTGTGGTATCTGTCCTAGTTGTCTAAAAGTAGAAATGCCCTTATTAAATCGGGATGCAATATTCTCTAATCTGTTGGCTTTTACAGTTGAGGTTTCAGGATTTGTAACCTCATCATTTTGTGGCTGATCACCCAAATCCCTCCATAAAGGACAACAATCTGGATTGCCAAAATTTTGTGAGATATCAGGTTAGACTTCAGACGACAAAACATCTTAACAGTCTCAGAGAGATCAGAGGAAATGAGCTCAAGAGAAATTGGAACTTTGATCAGACGACTCTGCCTGAGCTTGGCGTGGCCAGAGTGAGAAGATCATTATCTTAAGAAATAATTATTGAAGCAGAGCAGGAGAGAAAAGAGGATGGTGACAGGAAAGATTCGCTGGCGTAGACAGAACTACACACATTCCTTTGTTATCAAAAAGCAGCAGCAGCAGCAGCTTGGGGATGGCCCACATTTTGCTGCATTGAGGTGAATAAACTTTCAACACCAACTGAGCTTAAACTATTCAAATGTGAATGGTGACTAGAAAAATAAGAGCAGCCACTTGCTATCATGCATGAACAAGAGCGTTGGTATGCAGATATGCAGATCAGGCGGGAAAACGTACCGGTGTGATGTGGGAGGACAGTATCCGAAGCTTTGGCGCTCCCCTCAGATCAGGAACACTCCCAGGAGACCCACTCTGGTAAAGATGCTCATTCTCCTTCCACAGCAACCTCTGCTCTGTCGGTGAACGCTACATGCCTGTGTAGCTGGTATCTTACTCTTCCTCAATCTGCTAACCCCCTCCTCCCTGTCCCTCCATGGACTCCTCCTCTACATTCACTTTAATGTTCACACTTCACTGCAGAACTGGGGGGCAGAGTGGAGGTTTGGAGGGGGGCTGCAGCGTCTGGTGGTCTTTTCAGAGCTTTAATCAGGAGGTCCTCTGACGAGTGGCTTCTCAGGCAGTGCTGGGTGTTCTTCAGAAGAGCCTCCACTCAAATGTTGTTTTGTTCTTTAAGACTACTATGGCTATAAATGTCAGGAAAATAAAGGAGCGCAAGATCAGCTTCAACAAGTTTTAGCTACGCATTTGGAAGTTTTAATACTGTGATTGTGTTGAAATTACAAAGTATAAAGACTCGTTCCAATGTGTTTCGTTGTGTTTTTAACATGTTCTTGTGGCATTTCTTTCAGACAATGGAGGAAATAAATTATAAAAGAATTCAGCCTAAAATTGCATTTTTGAGTATTTCTTATAGACGACTAAATTCATATACAATTTCTAATGAACAACTGCCGCTCTGCAAAGAAAATGACTCCAATTTTATTAATTATTTATTTATATATTTTTGGGTACAAACAAACTGCATAATCATAATTAAACAGCCACTGGGAACATTTTAAAAATAGATCAAAAGATTATCACAATTGGATTTGCTTTAGGGCGGAGCTAACTTATCATTAGCACTTCACATTTAAGACAGAAGACACATTTGGACCTGAACTGGGCCATATCTGGCAAATCAGATTGACTTTCATTCAGAAACCTCTTCATTTTGATGCAAATTTGAGTCTTCCATTTTCATACCGTTAGGGGTTTGGTGAGACTGTACCAACTGCCAGTTCTCTCAACAGGGGTGTAAGTTAAGCCTGCAGCCTAGCAACATTTCATTGGTGGCTGACTAATCAATTATTTGTATTTTTTTTTAAACAGTCAGGAACATTTTGACAGCAACTACGACAGCAGATATAGAAAATATTTATGTGCATCCTAACAACACTTCTTGTATAGTTGCTGTAGGAAACATGCTGGCTTTTACATTCTGTCATGTCCTTGGTTTTATGGAGAACAAATAGGAAGTGATGATGTAACAAAACAAAACAAAGAAAAGCATGTTGCAATCGCCAAGCTGTCCTTTTATTCAGATATTCCTACTTCAGCTGGGCTTTTTTCAGGTTTCTTTGTCTTCAGTTGGCCACCAGATATCACTGTTCAGTTTTTTTTTGACATTTTAACTGTTGTAATGCTTTCTGAGGCTTAGATTGCTCATCTGTAAGAAGTTTTTTAGGTCTGACAAAAAGTTTTTATTGCTTATTGTCTTTTTTGGTGCTCTTTAAACATTCATTTATAAACTTCCTCTAGCAAGTGTGCAAATGAAGATGCTAAGAGTAAATGGAAACAAACAATCAGGTATATTCATAAAATGTTTACAACAAATTAGGTTAAGGAACCATTCCAGTCATCTTTTGATGTATTTTCAAAACAAGTTTCCAGTTCTTTTAGTTTTTTTTTGTTGGTCTTTTTTAGTGATTATGGGGTTTTTAGACAAAAAAGGGGACATAGTTTCTGTAGAGCGGCAGGAGTTCAGTAGAAATTCACCTCCGATTTCTGGGCTGGACTGTTGGTGTAGGGTAAGCCCGCCCCCCTACCATCATCAATCTGTTCACACCCTATCCTGCTAGAACCTCACATCCCCAAACTAACTTTGTCAGTCCAACAAAAAAAAAAAACGGGTGAGCAATATTGGAGCTATCCAGCCGTACAGTTTTGAGCCAGATAGCAGCTAGGACGAAGAAAACCAAGACGAACGTGGATCTATTTCTACAAGTTGATGCATTAGAATGGAGTGGAGCAGCGAGCTTGTGGCTTGCACCAAATGATGTTTTATTCCAGTTATTAAAAAATACAGTATTTCAAGTATATATGTTTATTTTAAATCTCTTTACACATAAGCTTTGTATGAAAGTAGTTGACGTGTTGCTTGGGTGCATTGAAAGTCCCTTTTTCAAGGTTCAATGTGAAAATATGAAACTATTCAAATCTTAAAATGCAGAACCTGCTTGTCATTATTTCTGAGTTTGGCTTTATGAAAACTGTTTGCAACAAGGAACTGCTATCATGGTGGTAACTACTGTTTTCTCCTCCAGTGTGAGCAAGGTTCTAGTTATTGACTGAGTGTGTTATCTGAAAGTGCCACTGCTTTTACACCGCTTGTGATTTTATCAGTTTATTGGTCGTTTTTTTCCTGAGTCCATTTAGTCCACAGAAAACGGAGACAATTTTCTCACCAAATCCTTTCTAGCCATTTGCCGGGACTCTGCTCGTATTTCCTTGAAGTTGTGCACACTCTGGGAGAATGATATAAACCTAGGGAAATAAAAGCAAAGGTGTTATTGAGCCTCTGGCTTTTGTAGAACACATTGTAACCTTTTATGCTATGTCTGTGCCCGAATTAGCACTTTCCTCTGGAGCTGGTTGTTGTGAGTTCTTTCAAATTTCATGCTACACTTGTCGCTATTGTCAAACAGGCTCACTTTGCATTTAATTATTGCTGCAACAGCTGGATGGGATTTAAATATGGAGAAACACCATCATAGTTATCCAAGACAGAAAATGAAAATTGGTTTTGGAGACAGTCACGGTTCAAACTGACTTCTGTGCTAATTAACAGGACATGTAGGAGGGTTCAGATGGAGATGCATGAACAGAGAATAAACAGTCTCAATGATGTCAGCGAATGCTCATTATGAGCTGTGAACCCTCTGGTTCTCATCCGCACCATGGGACATATTGTCTGGGGGCTGATCTGGCTTCAGTTCCTGAGTGAAATCTGTCTCTACAGCTGGATCTCTTCCATATTTCTCCAAGGATGGGCTCGGTGTGATAAACAGTATTTTTGTCATTATTGTAAATGCTTTCTAATGTTTTTCTTGTAAACCATGAAATGACAATTTCCTGCCTTGAAATAATCATGGATGAATCCATTTAAAGAGATCAATTTAAGCAAATCTTAGCCTCCTTTGGTGCTTTCATTTGATAGACTTTCTAGTCATCTTTTAAAGTGCACTGGATGGTTTTTCCTTGCTTTTCTTAAAGACACTGACTTTTCCATTTTTTTCAGTCTAGATTTGCTATTTAAAGAAAGGTGTATTTATTATTTGTTGCATTAATCTTTTCCCTTTTTTGCTGTCTCACATTTGCAAACAGGTAAATAGAAATGGCAACACAAAGAAATTGAAAAGAAAAATACTTTAAAAGATTTAGCTCTGAAGAAATCAAGTCAGTTTTAACTGATCACACAATGGTTACAATATATATATATATTATATATATATATATATATATATTTTTTTTTTTTTTTTTTTTACTCGTTGCACATTCAAGCTCCAAAGCTCAAGCCACATTCTAGGATGGCTTGGGAAATTTCCCAAAGTCCCAGGGATTGATACCCTGAAACAACCAGAGGAGCACAGCTCTGCTGAAACAACTGGAAAACAGCAGCCTGCTAATGTTTATAATAATAATAATAATAATGGATTGGATTTATCTGCGCTTTTCAAGACACCCAAAGCGCTTACATTGTGTCCATTATTCATTCACTCCTCATTGGTGATGGTAAGTTACGGTTGTAGCCACAGCTGCCCTGGGGCAGGCTGACAGAGGCGTGGCTGCCAGTTCGCGCCTACGGCCTCTGACTTTATTGACACTGCTTATGGTGTAAAACTTGGAGTTGACTCCAAGTTCAATCTTAAGTTATTTTCATCAGAACAGTGCATGATTTTTCAGTTTTCCCTGCACAAATGTTGCTCCAAGGTTAGTCTGAGTTTACCACTAGTGTAAGACTGCATCCAGTGTTATCTGTTGGCCTAAACCATGACTCCCTGTAAAGCCTTGAGTTTATTGAATGTAGATCAAACATGGATGAAATGTCTTTGATTTCTTTACTTCCCTTCTGTTTGTCTGCAGTGCTAATGCAAGCACAGAGAAAGAAGTCATTGAAAGTGCTTGAATGCTGAGAGAAACTCCAGCTTCCCTGCTGTGAGTGCATCTATCGCTGCAAAAGTGAAAGTCTACAAATTGCTGCTCTGCCTTCTTCCTTTGCAGATTCGGAAGTTTTGCCAGATTTAGAATATAGGTTTTTATTTTTAAATAGTTTACATTTTGAAACCATCTTCAATGCAGGACTGTATAAATCTGAGCAGAATACCTTTTTTTTTTATATTATTTTTATTGTTTTTAAATGTTGACAAAAAGAAACTGCAAAAACACAACAGTGACTGCCAATACAACAAATCATTCAGCTGACTTTTGTATATTACAATACAAATGTAATATATCAATAAAAATAGTGAGCCAAAAATGTAATGTCACGATTATCCGGGTTGTGAGGTGATTTGGCACTGAGCCAGGAAGGGTCCTCATTGTGTCTTATAATAACTTATAATAACTGGGGGCCAAACCAGAAAAGATGAGCTTGTGTTCCTTCTGAAGCAGAACCTGTATTACATTGAGGGGAAACTGATTAAATTTTTTTTACAAGATTTTGTTTTGGAGTGATGTAACCTGTGTATCACCCTAAATGAGTCGATAACGAGTACTAGTGGAGCAAGCGTGAACGTGCGCCATAGCCTTTTCCCAAAGTTTTATTGATCCGCTCGACAGTACAGACCAAAGGTTTAGACACACCTTCCCATTCATTTCAATGAGAAGGCGTGTCCAAACTTTTTGGTCTGTACTGTAAGGCCTTGGCCCAGGCTTCTTGCAAATGATCAGAAGAGATAGCTTTAGTGAAGCAGTCCAAGAATTTGTAAAAAGGCGTTATAAAACGAATGGCCGGATAGAAAAGATTCAAAAAGTTCTTAAACTATATTGGTAAAAGCCGAACAATTGCATCGGACATGCTTCTTTGAAAAACCAGCAGCCTTTACATGATGGCTGTTGAAGTCAAGAGAGATATGCTGTTAGTCATTTTCAGGCTTTTTTTATGACTTTCACTTCAACTCTAAAGCAAACTGTCAAGTTTTCAGGCGCACTTCTTGTGCCAACATTTACCATTAATATTGTGTGCATGTTTTGTTACTGTATCCTAATTAAAAAAGAAAGAAAGCTGCACTTTGAGAAAAAAAAAACAACCTTTGTTGTCCTCTTAAGAAGCCAACCCATCCATCAAATTGTGGACTGTGCACATGTCACCACCCGTAGCTCTTTCTACTTCAACCTCTCTAACAAAGCATGCTATCATGGTGATGTCATTTTCCAGTTACTGAAGCTGAGAAGCTTCAGTAACACAAGTGACATCAGAGATGCGTCGATATAATCTTCATATTTTAGGCGTTAGTGAAACCAGATGGATAGGATCCGGCAAAGTCATAACATCAACAGGAGAAACATTACTGTATTCAGGCAGAGAGGATAGTAAGCATCAAGAAGGAGTTGCCATCATTTTAAAGAAAGGAGTAGAGAAAAGTCTAATTGAATGGAAACCTGTCAACAGTAGATTGATTAAAATCAGGATGAGAGGGAGACATATGAACATGACCATAATTCAGTGCTACAGTCCTACCAATGACAGTGAGGAAGAAGCAAAGGACTCTTTCTATGAACAGCTAGATACAGAAGTTAAGCTCACACCAAGACATGATGTTTTGATCATCATGGGAGATTTGAATGCAAAAGTTGGAAAAGACAACAGTAACAACGAGAGAGCAATGGGCAAGCTTGGATGTGGGACAATGAACGAGAATGGAGAAAGGCTGATTGACTTCTGCAATACCAACAATCTTGTAGTGGGGGGCACCTTGTTCCCACATCGTGATATCCACAAGCTGACATGGTACTCACCAAATGACAGAGACAAGAACCAAATAGACCATATGATGATCAACGGGATGTGGAGAAGGTCATTAATAGATGTTAGGGTCAAGCGGGGAGCAGATGTTGGAAGTGACCATCAACTTGTTACGGCAATGTTAAAACTGAAACTGAGGAAATCCCCAAAAATGGCCCATGCTCCAACAAAATTCAATGTTCAGAAATTACAAGACCCTCGGATAAGACGTAGTTTTGTTCTACAAGTCAAGAACAGATTCCAAGCACTTCAAGATTTGGACACAGAAGTCAGTGTTGACATGATCAACTCAACATATGAACACATCAAGACTGCTTACCAGCAGAGCGCAAAAGAATGTCTTGGATTTAGAACCAAGAAAGGGTCAAAGGAATGGATTAAACAGAAAACATGGAAGGCCATTGAAGATAGACGAAATCTTAAGAATCAGCTTCTTAACACCCATTCAGAGAGACTCCAAACAAAATACAAGCAGCAGTACAGAGAAGCCAATAAGACAGTAAAAAGGATGGTGCGCGCCGATCGACGAGCATATATTGAGGAGCTTGCTGAGGAGGCAGAAAGAGCTACAACCCGAGGAGAACAAGGCCAGCTGTACAGAATTAGTCGACAAGTATGTGGAAAACACCACTCTACTGTCAGCTTACCAATTAAAGATAAACAGGGGAAGCTTCTCACAACAGAAGCAGAACAAGATACCCGCTGGGCTGAACATTTTCAGGAAGTTTTGAACAGAGATCCACCAACAGAAGGAGCAGATATTCCAGAAGGAAAGACAGACCTAGACATCAACACAGACCCACCAACAAAGGAGGAAATTGTCTCAGTTATCAAGTCACTGAAAAGCAATAAAGCACCAGGTCACGACAATTTGAATGCTGAACTGTTCAAGACGGACACAGAAACAGCATCAAAAATATTGCAACCTTTTTTCAAAACCGTTTGGATATCAGCAAGCATACCAGAAGAATGGACTAAAGGTGTAATCATCAAAATTCCAAAGAAGGGCACACTCAGCGAATGTAACAACTGGCGTGGTATCACCCTTCTGTCCATCCCCAGCAAGATTATGGCCAAGATAATCATCAATAGGTTATCGGAAGCTGTGAATGCAATACTTAGGAAGGAACAAGCCGGTTTTAGAAAAGGGAGAAGATGCACGGAACAGATTTTTGCTCTGAGAAACATAATAGAACAAAGTGCTGAATGGCAGCAGCAGCTCTTCGTTAACTTTATAGACTTTGAAAAAGCATTTGACAGTGTGCACAGAGACAGCTTGTGGCGAATCTTGAGGGCTTATGGAGTACCGACCCACATGATAAAACTGATAAGAAGCTTCTATAACAACTATAGATGCTGTGTGGGAGGAAGTGACATCTGGTTTGAAGTGAAAACTGGAGTCCGTCAAGGATGTGTGATGTCAGCTCTCCTCTTCAACGTAGTGATAGACTGGGTGATGAGGCGCACGACTGAAGCAGGACCAACTGGCATCAGATGGACACTCTTCTCCACCCTCGAGGATCTCGACTTTGCTGACGATCTGGCACTGATCTCTCATATTCACCGACATATGCAAGACAAGACTGACCGGCTAAGCCGATTTGGATCCCAGGTTGGTCTTAAAATCAACCAAAGCAAGTCAGCGATTTTGACCTTGAATACTACGTCACAGCCCCCCATCAAGGTCAATGATCAGAATTTACCATTTACTGAAAGCTTTACTTACTTGGGTAGCATCATCACATCAGAAGGTGGAAGTAATAAGGACATACAGAACAGGATTAATAAAGCCAGGGTTGCATTCATAAGCATGAACAATATTTGGAAGACATCACAGTACAGCACTAAGACAAAACTGAAGCTCTACAGCAGCTGTGTTCTGTCAGTATTACTGTATGGAGCAGAGTGCTGGAGAATGACACAGCAGGACTTGACCAAACTTTCGACCTTCCACACCAAAAATTTAAGGAGGATATTAAGAATTTTCTGGCCCCAAAAGATCTCCAATGAAGATCTATTCCTCCGCAGCAATCAAGAAGACATGTCATCAATTATCCTCAAAAGACGCTGGACATGGATAGGACATGTACTCAGGAGTGAAAACCACACAATAATAAAGACAGCACTACATTGGACACCAGATGGAAAAAGAAAAAAAGGACGGCCGAAGATCACCTGGCGCCGAACAGTAGAAACCGAGCTGAAGGAATTTGGACACACCTGGGGAACCATCATCACCCTGGCCCGCGACCGTCAGAAGTGGAAAGATTTCGTTGCTGCCCTAAGCGTCTCAAGGCGTAAAAGGCAGTAAGAAGAAGAAGAAGCTGAGAAGAATAGAGATTTACCTCACACTGGTGATGCTTTGTAAAACCTGCATGAGTCACACAGGCTCCCGGCATCATCTTCATCGTCAGCACTCTTCAGCAGAAGCAGAGACTAACTGTGTTGCCAAGTCCTCGGGGACCTGTCTAGGCTACCTTCCCCTTGGTGGCTGAGTTGGCGCTGGATCCCGAATCACGACTCAACTTTCAGATGCAGGCTCAGAGGCTTCTGTCAAACGCCAGCTCTGAGGGCTGGACTGCTCTGCCTTCAGCTGTATTCAGTGACATCAGGTCAGAAAACACAGCAATCTCCTGAGAAAACAGAGCGGTCTTGCCCATTACTTTACATAACCATGATTCATATCATTGTTTGTTTCATAACATCCCAAAAAAACAGAGGTTCCTGTAAGATTTTGCATTCTTCATAGAAAACAAATCTTTCCAAGCATGAACTCATACTGGCACAGAAAAAATGATTATTTGTAAGAAAAATATCACATCTTCTCTACCTCATAATCCCAAATCACAAAGAGGGTGGAAACAACGGGCAGCCAGTTTAGATTGGACAAAGATGGATTCTGGCCTGAGTGTAAGGCAAATTAACATTCGCAAATACCTCAGGGTGTTGTTTCATGGGAATGTATCTATGGCAACAGCAGATGGATCATTATAAAAGGATGGCGAAAATACAGAACCGAGTTGCACGCTGAACACAAGAAGTGAAGTAGCATTTTTCAGTCGCCCACATCGACACACAGTGTATAAGTGAATTATTAAAAACCAGCTTGAGGCACAGTATCAAACACGGACCCTTTTTTTTTGCCTACTCAGACATGAAAATATCTTTGTAGGACTAGGAGATCTGGGGAGCTGTCATAACTATTCTGTTTGTTGTCAACAAGTTGCTTTAATGATCATAAATTCAGGGACAACAATCACAGGCAAAATGCAGGACACCACTAACAAGGAGATGCAGAGAGTGACTTGTACCTGTGACATATGGTGACATTCTGTGAGTTGACAAAACCAGAGTGAGCTGAAAATTAAAACGCCACTTTTGACAAGCCCCCCAAAATAAACATGTGACAAACATACTGATGGGATCATTATCTTTGAGAGGCAATATTAAAAAAAAAAAAAAAGTAATAAATGAAGCAGTCTTCACGCAGTTATCTTGAACACACCACCTCATTAATTAGTGTTGGGGTGCAGAGCGAAAGCAAGCGCTTCAGATCAATACTTTACAGCACAAATCAATTACACGGCGAGCACAAAGTGGATATGGGAGGTGGAGGGGGTGGCTTTATTGGTCCTTTCTCAGCACAGGAAGATCAATCAAGGCAATGTCCTCGGAGGAAATGAAACATGTTTCTGAGGTGAAGTGGTCAACTCAGATTCTCACCTTGGCCCATGATCACTGGAGTATTTACATGAGCTGGAACTGGGAGGTTATAGAGTCTACACTGAGCAGACAAATCAATAAGCTAAGGTCAGGAATGAACAAAAGAGAGAACAAGCTGAGGGAAAAAAAAATCCAATATGACATTTCTGCGGGGAAAAACCATCCCTTCATTTAGGAGTTATTGGTTGAATAGTTTACAATAAAACACATCTAAATTGATTCCAGGAAAAAATACACTGTTATTAACGCAAGAAAATGCATACTGATGTTATAGAAATGTGTATTTAGTCTAAAAAATAACCTCATAACTGGATTGAAGAACATTTGAATACAAAGTTCACTGGAACCTGCAACTCAGCTGACCTAATCAGTAAGAATGTGTCACTACTGAACCCGGCAAATTGTTGGAGATCAGAAGACCAAAGCAGGCATCTGCAACCTAAAGCTCGGGAGCCACATGTGGCTCCTTCACCTCCCCCCATGTAGATCTTTGACTTTGAAGAAAAATGCAATAAGGATTTTTTTTAGTTTTGGTTAATTTGTTTGAGCTAATTGAGTTTTGTCACTTGTGTTTACATTTCTAACACATCAGATAACTCAGCAAAATACTAAAGTTACAGCACAGACAGACCCTTTCATAGAAAATAGATTCAGGGTCCAGTGCTCAACTGACTTCAAGTTTTTTATTATTTGCTTAATTTTACATTAATTTGGGTTCCAACTCACAAAACCCAACAGGGCTTCAAAAAATTAGAATACTCTGTAGAAAACCGGCCCAAATGTTGCAGGACATGAATGTTTTAAACTAAGTTTCACCAACTAATCATCTAAACTCAAAGCACCTGCACAGGTTCCCCGGGTCTCATTAAACTTCAGACATGACCACTATCCAGAAGAGCATCATTGATCTCCTCCTTAGTTTGGATAATCCACAAAAGAAGGCTAACTATTCACAGAGATTGCTGTGTCTGAGCAGATCAATGCAGAGTCTACTGGAAACAAAAAATGTGGCAGAAGAAGATGTTTTTCTAAGAATTCTGACCCCCCCCGAATTCTGACTGTACTCTCAGAATTCTGACTTTGATCTCTGACTTAATTTGAGAAAAAGTTCTGAGATTAAAAAAAGAAGTCTTCTCTTAAAGTCAGAAGTCATTTTGTTCTTTCTCCGTGGCACTAAACCTCTTCTGTAAACACCACAGAGACTCAACGTCTGGCTCTTTTTCTTCCATTCTCAGAGGGTTTCAGCTCTTTTTGCTGTTTTTACACCTTACGGTGTTGCAGCCTTCATAGATGGACAGAAATCTTCTGCTCCACTGCACTCTTTGTCACCTCTGGACTCCAGTCTTCAACAAATCTATAGGATGATGTTCTCTGAGGCAGCAGAGGGGAGAATTATCACTTTCTTCTCCATTTAAGAAATCTAAGCACTAAAATAAGTGGATAGCAATAATTTAAGGTAATTTTGACTTTAATCTTGAAAAGTCAAAAAAGGCCTGGTTTTAGCAAGATTAAGGAGCCAAAGATTTATTTTTCTTCGTTGCAAGTCTTAGAAAGTGTTAATTGTTACATTAAAAAAGGAATATATTAACTATGTTGACTAATATTTTTATTGCCACACATTTTTAAGTGTTTTTGTTTTTAGGACATTTGACAAAAACACATTATGTAACAGGTGATGCTGATTTATTTTTTGTTGAACATGTTTTCAATGTTGAATGAATAAAATTCATGTTACTTTTAAATCTTGAAACGTCATGAATTGTTTGTCTTTCATTTGATTTGATTTTAAAATGTTTTATTTTTGGAATCTACAAAAATAAACCTTTTAAACTGAATTTCGTGTAACTTTTTTATGTCAAAAGTATCATAAATGTAACAAAACCGTATTAATTACTCGATTATGTTTTTGCATTCATCATATTCAATGAATCTGATATTACATGCAACCCTAGGACAAATTTAAACCACAGCTTGGTTATGTGACAAAAAAAGGATTTAGGGAATAACTTATACTAATTTTTTAAATTTAAAGACCAGACATTTTTATCTCTTTTTGGATGAGTATTTTAATGGATCTCTGCAATTTTTCATTATCTCATCTTGCTAACAAAGTAAATATTTCTTGTAATCCACAAGTAAAATAATTTTTGCTCTTGATTAAATCAATTACCAGTGTGATCCAACAACAACAAAAATAAATGTGTTCTTGTCTGCAAAGTTGCAAAAGTATGCATTTATTTCCTGCAAATACTGCAAACCTATGTTTGGTTTGTGGTCCATCCGTTGATCCAACAGCAGATGAGGCCACGGTGCTGCCCGAGCATCTTGAGCGGAGTTGTTGCATATTTAATCAGTGGACTTAGTCAGTATTCAGGGGCTGCTTTCCATCTGCTTGCTAATGCAAAACCCTCCAGATCACTCTTCTTTAGGGAGTGTGTTGTCCACTCACAGACAGATGTCTCCACTTCAAAGGGTTTCCATAGCAATCACTTAGAGATACAGTGATCATGGGGACAACTTTTCTTTTAATTAGTCACATTATCATTTTATCTTTTACTTGTGTAACTATCAAAAAAAAAAACAGGAAAACCATCCGTTTGCAAGTTTTCATCCGTTTTGCTGCAGCATGGACATGTTCAGAGGCGCCGATCTGGCTTCATGCTGTGCTCTGAAATAACAACTGTGCTAACAGGAAATTGCTACCAAGGTAGCTCTTAAAGTCTACTTCTCAGCTATTTCCAGGTCATCCACATCAAAATAGACAATATGTGTCATGGCTCCATCAAGATAAAACCGTGTTTATGATCACAGATGGACTTGGTTGAATTATTTTAAGATTTTTTAGAAGATCTATGATCATCACGATTAAAATGTTGGATAAAGAAATGTAGTCCTACAACTTAATACACAGATGTGAGAAGTTTATGAAAATGTTTAAACAAGTCAAAAGCAAAAAAGCTAACAGCTGTTAAGCCTCAAGTTTTATGGGCCACTGCATTTTATGGTTGTAGAAATGAACCATGGCCAGAAAAGGAACACAGAAAAAAAAAACTGATGTGCTGAAATTTCAATTAATAAGTAAAAGCAATGCAGTTTTTTAAGACCCCAACTTTTGTGACAAACGTCTGCTACAAATATACAAGCTGTAAAGAGAAAACACCAGGGGAAAAAAGAAAAAAATTCAACACATAATTCAAGGCCAAATGGAGAAGATTGTATTTACCAACCCAGACTGTCATCTTTTACCCTCGAGCAAGAGCCAGACCAAAACACATCGAAAGTTCAACCCAACTTTCGTCTGACCAGTCTGAAAATAAGTGATGAGGTAGATGGACACATCTAAGAAAAACAAAAACATAGTCCTGCTTTAAGTAGAAGAAAAAAAAGAAGGTGATGCTACAATTTACCAAGGTGCTTTTCCTCAGAAGAAAGAGGGAAATCATTTCCACCGAAGCTTTGAGATGGATTTATAGAATAAAACAAGAACCTGTCTGAAGCTGTGCATCCAAGAATCTGATAGCTCAAAGATATTAACTTAAATCTATTTCTGAAAGGAAGATCAGCTGCGTTTTGATTAATCCACAGCGTTTAGTGACACTTCACAACGCCCCACACACCAGCGCTTTTCCTTTGTCTGCTGATGATTCCTTATTTGCAGCCATTGGTTGTGTTGGTTTGCATTCGTGATTGGAACTGTTTGTGTCACGGGGAACAGGTGCATCAAGCCCGCACATCTCAACTCCCATCACGTCTTAAAATTGCCAAAGTCTGAATGTTCGCTCCACCCCACAGAGTGACCTTTAAAACAATCGCTTTGAGAATTTCTATTTCTAAAAGGGAAGTTTTCTTGTTCTCAGTCCTGTCAGTTTCTGTTAGGATTCCACTCTGATGCAACACGTGGGCAAACACTATTAAAAGTGCGATGTTGGTAAAGCTTTTGGGGAAATTTAATGACGCCTAGCGCAGCATTACCATGTTTTTCACTCATTTTTCTAAAGCTAGATTTCCTCTTTTTGCTAATTACAAAAGCTGTCGTCATGAAGGCCACAGAGGGTTGCAGCATCTTATCAAGGAAAGGCAATTATGCCTGACACTGTTATGCAACCCTCTGCTTTCTATCTGTACTCAACTTCTAGCCATTATTGCTCCTCTGTTTGGAGACTGCATTAAGATCCAGATGTCTTTGTGTTCGTCTCGGATAATTGATGCGTCTGTCTGCTGTTTCTTCACAATAACCACATTTCTGTAGGTATTCTCGCTTCCACTTTGCATTATCTGGAAGACATAAATGTGATCTGAATGCTACATTCCGTACGAACATGCTAAAATGTGCAGAAAATTCTTGATCAAACCAATTCAGATAAAGCCTGAATTTAACAGCGAGCAGTTTCCCCCAATAACAAAAACACAAGTCAAATTTCTCCACTTCCCATTTTTGTATATATGAACATGTTCTTAATGGTCAGTTAATTTCACAGCATTCTCCTCTCCCATATATATAAATATTTATATACATACAAATCACACATACATATATACACACATATATATGTATATAAGAATGAAAGGTTTCATTACATTTTCAGAGAGAAAGTTGGCTAAAAGAAGAAAGCACAGGATAGGTCAAAAACAAACAGCTTTGTAGCTCAAGAATTAGCAGATTTGTGGCCTCTTACTGCCCCCTGCTGCTCAATCCTGGTAACTGACGGTTGTGCATTTGCAAACAATAAATAAAAAGTATTTACATAAATTGATCAATTTAAAACTATTTTTTCTTAAGGTAATTGAATTTGTCCAACAAATAGACCATTAGTGCTCTATACATCCTCTCGCCTCCTAAAGTGTGTATATATTTTATTAGTTGTGTGTTTTCACACTTTGCCCATACAAATTTAAAAATCTTTCACATAATACAAATTGAAAATTTATATCTAAATATGACTATAAAATGACTTGCTTCTCCAACTAAAATTCTGTATTTTGATAAAGCTGTCAAAGCTCTTTCACAATAAAGGTTGTTGAAAAATATAAATAAAAAATAACTTATTTTAAGGCTTATAAGCACCTAAATACTCAGACTAGAGTCGTCTGTGATTTACCTCCTACAAAAATCTGATTTTGGCTAAAATGCAGTCAACAGAAGACAGATTATTAAAAAAATACTAGTTCCTTTTCTTCAAATATGAATCAGGCTTTGCCTTTAAAAAAAAAAAAAAAAAAAAAAAAAAAAAAAAAAAGGCTCAGCATCCAAAACCGCAGTTTCATTACCAAGCATCAAATAAAAAGAATAACTCAAATGTAATTGCATCTATAATTTATTTAATATCTGGCAATAGAATGCATTAATAATGATTGGCATATAAAATATTTACAGGCAAATCACTGATAAAAATGACAGATCCAGCTGGAAAGTGTGTGTGCTTATGTGTCGAAGGCGGTCAGAATTCAGCAGCTAGCAGCCGAGTATTTCTTCATGGAACAATAGCAGATCTTGCTTTTAGCACCTTGCTCGAGCAGTTTCTCGGAAATAAGTAGCGCAGATCAAAGTCTAACTGGTGCTCTGAGACTAAGAAAGGCTGCAGGTGGATTGTTTGGAGTCTCTACCCTAAAAGAAAAAAGAGAAAACATTATTACACAGTAAAAAAAATAAACAAATCTGTGTCATTTTCATAACAAAAAAAGAGTTAAAATGTACCCAGGGTAAAAAATATTAACCTTCTGCCACAAAGTTAAGTTTAAACGTCATTGGTTGCCACGACAACCGTGTACCTACATTTGCTCTCATCAGCATCCTACTGATGCCTAAGCTTGCCGGGTACCTGTTGTCTCTGCTGCTGGCGTCTGAATTCTTCTTCACTGGCAGCGAGAGCCTGAGCGAGAGCCAGATCCTCCTGCTCCTGAGGACTGACACACAAACAGGAACAGTCCGAGTCAAACCTCAAACCTGGAAGATGCTCAGAGGATTCACAGTCGCTCCGTTTATTGCACAACACGGTTATCTTAATTTTTATTAGAAATCTGCCCAGGTTGTGGGCGGGACTATTGTCGCAGAGTAACCCCACCCTCATTTCCCATCGCAAACAAAAAAATTTTGTCTGCTTCTGAGTTGCGTTGTAGAAAAAAAAAAAAAAAAAAGGGAAATACTCTGAATTGCAATTTTGAGCTTGATTCTCTTTATATACGTGTCCTCTATCATGACAAAAATGCCACATGTTAAAAACAGCAGAAACAAGTTTCATCGGAGTAAGTCTTTAAAAACAGCTAAAAACAAAAAAAAAAGGGTTGCAGTTTATTTTATTTGCAACAACAAAAAGTTATTTATGTCCAAATTCTGAACATCTCATTTAAAAGGGACATCTCTAACCACATCAACCAGCAGGTTTCTACAAGCATGAAAGAGCTAAGAAAGTCCAACACAAACAGAAAACAACTTGAAAACTGGAGATCAATTTAACACAAGTTTATCCTCTGATAGCTATTGTTAACCCCCCAGATGAAGATTCAGGACAAAGGATGACGCCAAGCATGCGAGTATGAAGCTGGTGAGGATACAAACAAAACATACAGAGTAATGTTATGTGTTCAAATGCACACAAACAGGAATCTATTAGTCATTGCCTCAAACTCTGCATCCATGGGTGGATTGAAGGTCATGACTGCTGTTTACCACCATCACATCTACATTACATGTACTGCACAAACTTTTCACATTTGTGGTTGTAAAAACGAGAGAAACTTTCATTTAAAAAAAAAAAAAAAAAAAAAAAAAAAAAAATACATTTTTCTGTTAGAAAGATTGTGTAAAGTTAATCTTGAAAATCTCAAATTACCTTTGAAACCTTTGACAGACCAGAGATGACCACCATGCGTTACTATGGTGACTTAGTCTGTTTCTATGGCGATTTCGTCTGGCTAAAATCATGCAACTTTCAAAACTACCAGCTAAAACTAAGAGGCTGTGTGTTTGCAAACTTGTTACGATGCACACAAAACACGTCTTCCTATGGAGAATATGAAAGTCATTTAAAATGTGAAAGAAGGCATAGACCCCCACAGAAGACGAAGAGAAGACACCTTTTCTTTTTGTGTAATTACTTTTAGCTTAAAAGAGGTAACGATTGAGACATATTGAAGCTTCTGGCTAAGTTAAAGGTTGCCACTGAGCATCAAACCCAACAATTATTTACCACTCATTGCCCTTTTACCTTGAACACTTGATTGCGCTCCTCTCCCTCTCCAAGCCCCACCTCCTTTTCTCAGAGGCAACAACCATCAGAAACTCTCAGGTTGTGTCTGAATTCCTTCACTACTCACTATATAGTGCGTTCACCATTTTCTAGTCATAGCTACGAATCTACAATCCCAAAATTGAGTGCCCTGGAAATTTTCCAGGTGTCTCTGCGAAAAAAAAGTGTGCATCGATGCTCACTAGATCGGTGAATATAGACCACAATGCATTGCGTCGGAACAATTTTTACCAAAAAAATGTATTTAAATGTATATTTTGAATAAACCATTAACGTTTTTAATCTTCAGATGACAGTGGACTCATAAAAAACTGTCTCAAAACGATAATATAAATTAGATTTTAACTTCGTAATGACGTATGACAACAGACTTTAAAATAAATAAATAAAATAAAAAGCAGTGAGCATAGTGTCCACATTGCTTCTATAATTCAGGGCACTCTACAGTGCCGCACTATATCGTTTTAGAAGTTAGGGTTAAGGGTGAGAATTCAGACAGAGCCTCATCTGTTCTCCATCTTTGATCACCGTTGCTACGGCACTCCGTTTCATTCCCTCCACAGAAGCATGGATGCGTGTGCCCCGCCTTTCCTTTGCATTAGTTTGCATTTCATTGATTTTATCTGCACAAGCATCAGTTCAGCTTACTACAAAATCATAACTCGACATTTGATTTGTCCGATAGCAAAGGGGTGTGGTTACATCTTTCTGCAAAACACACTCACAACTCAGAGTTATTCCGTTATTTTCTCTGCTTGAAAATAAGTGGTGCAAATTTGCTAACAAAAACAATTACTAAGCATTGATGGAGATGTCTTGACATTAAATATTAAAAACCCAGTAGTTGTGCACATCGCATTATCGATCTCTGCATCCACAAATCTGACACCTGACTGACAGTGAAGCAGCCCGAAGCAAAAGTGTATTTTTGCAGAAAAGTCTAAATTGGTTTAACTTGAAACATTCCTTTACTTTCCATTTGTGTACAAAGAGTGGAAGACAAACATCATAGAAGCATTCCTTCTTCATCAACCACTAACTTAAGCAGAAAACACCTGAATTTTCTAGGATAGTGTTAAAGTCAGCTCACCTCAGCGTCGGCTGCACCGCCTGCCTCGAATCAGCCAAAGACAACTCCAGAGCCCTTTGTAAAGCTTGCTCCTCTGACTGCAACAAGAGCAGAACAGTTGGGTTTTAGCTTTTTATTTTTTTCCACACAACTTTTTATTTTATCCTGTGATAATGTCAAGTTTTTCATACCAGGCCGGCCTGAAAGGATGCCGAGGGTGGTATCACATTCTGTGCTGAAACAGAAGTAGGAATGCGCTGGGGAGGGCTGCAAAAAATATCCAAAAAAGTGCATTGATATATGAAATGTGATGTGAAAACAGAATATAGTTAAAAGATGCATCAAGACACTCACGCAGGATTTTGAGCTCTAATGTTTGTGCTCACGCCGTTGGAAACAGGTCTGGGGTTGCCAGAAGCAGAAGATGAAGCACCTTGGGCTCTCGTCACAGCAGCATGTCTACAATTAATGATAAAGCTAAAGTAAGTCAGAGTCCCATAATGACAATTTTAAGTAAAAGCAAAGCAGCTGCTGAGTACTCACCCGGATTTGGACAGTGGCTTTCCATCAGTCTTACAATCATGATCTAGTGGATGTCGATGTTTAAGACAGTAATTTAAATGACACTGGTCACATGTCACTCGAATCATTTCTTTCTGCTTACACCCTCCTTTAGAACATTTATTTGTAAAAATCTAAAACAGAGAAAAACAGTTACTTTGTTGATATATTTAATTAAAATCCCGCTAAAAATTTTATTAACATACCTTTCTCTTTCTTTGTGCTGGGTCTGACTTACAGTCCCGATCGATGTGGTCACCGACTGTAATGTCAGGCATCTCTCCTCTTTTAACTGGGATGGGGGTGTTACATAATGGGCAAACTGGGACCTGCACATCCTACAAGAAAATAGTCAGTGTTGAAAAAAAGAGGTTAATCAGGATACAAACAAACTTTGTTGAGTTGTCAATCAGGGTCATCCATGCCCACTTGCCTTTTTGTAAGCAGATGTACATTTGTGGTTTGCATAGGTTATGTGATCTTTGCAGAAAATCTCTTGACAGGCGTCGCATCTCATGGGAAGGAAATCTACATTATAAAAGTTTATTTTAATAAATGAAAGTTTTATTCCGACACGTTTACCAAAAGACTGACAGTGTTTGAGGTGGTGCTCACCAAGGCGTTTGCATGTTTTTTCAGAGCAGTGCTCTCCCAAATCAGGAAACTCCATGTTAGATTACTGGGATGTACAACTGACAATCCAAAAAGATGATTCAAATCCTAAAGAGAAAAATAAGCATTAAGCTTCCTTTTTTTGATGGAAGAGTCATAATAAAAGGAAAGGAAAGACAAATCCAGTTAGGCAGCTTTATCACGTCTCGTCTTTCCACGCCTAACAACATCTCCACGTGAATTAGTAATGAGTCATGAAGGCTAATGACAACAACAATGAGTTTGCTTTCTTACCTAGCTAGCTGGCTAAGCTAACTTACTAACATTAGTTACTAGTTCAGTTACGTAACGCTAAACATTAGCAGTTAGAGGCGATAATATCACGGAAAAACAAAACAAACAGCAAGAATAGATTAAATTTAACATAATGATTTTAGTCACTGTCAATTCAAGTTAACTAAACAAAAACTATTTTTGACAGTACTGCTACTACTAGGGAGTTAGCTTCAAGCCGGAACCTGATATCATTGTATCATACTAATATAAAACTAAAAATAAATTAAAGACTAAAACACATGTACAACACGTTGGCCCGTTTTCTAGTATTATAAAAATCTGTCAGCTCTGTTGTTTACATTGCTATTAATTGTTTTAAAGCTATGCTAACAAAGATGAATCAGCTATAAGCTTTGGTTTTATTTTTACTCACCAAATCCAGCTCTTTTAGTAGCACAGATGTTCTGAAGGTGAAATATATATAAATATATATTTTTTACAAGCACACTGATACAAAAATATATATTTCTTGTTTCGTTCCTCTTGGTTTAAATGCTGCTTGTTAATCTTTGAGTAGCGATGTTTGCGTGGTAGCCGCAGAGCCCCCGAGTGTTTTAAGTACGTAGTGACGCTCCTCTTACTACGTAGGACGCAAACAATTACGTCATCACGGCGGGTGTGGTTTTAAGAACTCATCAAGCAACTTCTAGAAAAGTCTACCCCTAGTCATGTATGACTGGCATTTTCAAACATTGCATTATAAAAGTATTTGCCTTTCAGCAGCTACATTTATCTGCCCTGGATTCACATTGATTTGAATAAAGAAATAATAAGGAATGCAATTTTAATCTTAATTTTCTTTATATATGTCCTCCATCATCAAAAAAAACAACCCACAAGAACATGGTAAAAACACGATTTTCATTTAAGTTGGTCTTTAATACAATGTCTGATGGTGCATATACATTACAGTCTTAATGAGTAAAAAACAAAACAAAAGATAAACTATGGTTTCATTGTGTTAAAGAATTAACTTGTCTGCATAAAGAAACCTATACTTTGATCACATCTTCATAAATGTCCCAGCCTGAAATAAAACTGACACACAAAATCCCTTTAAAAGGGCAGATTTGCCAAGAGTATGTGGATTAATAATGTACTTGTTTATTTGTTTGCTTGATTAATTGTCAGTTACATTTTTTCCCAATTGTTCAAAAGAATATCA